>NC_051180.1:180990989-183403489 GCF_013339695.2 Rhipicephalus sanguineus | reverse complement strand
TCCGAACCGCAATTAAACTGTGCAGTCAGATATCTCGGCGCACGGACGTGCTGAGAGAATTCATCCGAGTGGAACTGTGCGAAAATTCGACTGTCTCCAACTTTTAACTAAACATGCCCGCTTACTGGAGCCACTAAAAAGTCATTCTTCAATCTTACTTAATTGGGTGGCTGAAAGCGATAATCATTAAGTAAAGTGCGTTGTGGGGCTAGTTGGTATGACATTAGAACGGTAAGGAACTGCGCGAGTGACGGAACACAAGAAGAAGTAGTACACAGGACAAGCGCAGACTAACAATAAATTTCAGTTGTTAGTCTGCGCTTGTCCTGCGTGCTACTTCTTCTTGTGTTCCGTCAGTCGCGCAGTTCCTTACCGTTCTACTGATAATCATTAACTCACTTTGCGTCCCCCTGAATACATACCTTATCTGCGAAGGTGGTTTTCACGCACACCCCAGTGCTGAATTTTATGAAAATCATGGAGCTTAATCTTCAACACCCGGTATACGGCAGACGCAAGCCATCACGGGCGAAGTACAAATACGCAGGTACTATAAAACCTATAAGATTACGTTATGCGTCATGTGAATAATCGCGAATGCATAGACATGTATTTATAGGTGTCACTGATCCCGCTAATGGGGATGGCAATCGCCGGGCAGATTCCAAGGGCTGGCGTCATGGCCCTCCGAAAACGCACCACGAAAGCGCGGACAATTTAGAGTTGGTCCTTTTAGTGCGCCAGCGAACGCCGGTTGTGGTCCAAAGACCGAGTCAGAGCCGAGAGTCGATAACACAAACGAAATATATTCTCCGTTAAAGGGGTCATGAAGCACCCCTTGGGCTTGCTGAAAAAACACATCCTGTGGAAAGCTGACACGGCTATGAACTGCTCAGCCAAATATTGCAGTCGTGCGTGCCGCGTAAAGGCTACAAGCGGAACGCGAAGTTGCTGTTTTCTCAGACGCGCTCTTTTCAAACAGAGGCCGGTTCTCACTCTCGTCGGTGGGCGGGGCGTCTGCCGATTGACGTCGCGATCTGCATCGCCACGTCGCAAAAGACATAGCATCCTCATTGGCCGATAGCCGTCATAAATCGAGAGCGGCGTTCGGATCAGATGCGCTTCTTGCCACGGGGCGCCGCCACTTGCCGGCGCCGCACTCGCGCACGCGAATCACAGCGGCAGAGCGATCGCGTTTCATGACGCGCGCTGACGTAACTTCTTTCCCCCGTGCCATTCCTCCGTGTGTAGCTTCCAGGGCGCTCGTCGGCACGAGAAAAGAGAGAAAGCGCTGAGAGCGTACGCCAAACCCCCGTAACTCCGCTCATTCTTGGCGGATTCGAGAAAATCTAGCGGCAATCGATTCGGGAGGCAGTAAACGCCGATACTGAGGTCACTAGATCATTACTTGGAAAAGTGGTTCATGACCCCTTTAAGGCAGTACAAACATCACAAACACGTGCACACTCGGCTGGTACCAGTTACAACTTCACAATATAACTCAGATGGTGTTAACACAACGGGAACTAAACAAACAGGTTATGCGCTACAAATGCAATCTCATGCATTACAACTATTCAAGAACAGTTAAAGTCCTGAATATTCAACGGCGTATCCAGTCCACAATTCTTGGACGGTAACTGAATGCTTCTCTTCTAGGAAACACTCACGCCGACTCCAGCGGTGATCGCGTAGTTCCCTCCGTCGACGTAACTTGTCACGGCTCACACGGCGTCGTCCTCCAATTCTTCAGATCGACGAGCGACTGACCGCACACCATCATAAACACGTCTTCTTTGGCCGACGGAGCCACACTCAGCATAACTTCACCATCTCCGGGCCGACTGTCTCACTCACTCACTCCTTCGCTGACTGACTGCCCGTCGTCGCACGCTTTTACCTCCTCTTCCCAGGGTTCTAGAAGCGTCGGGAGCGTTCTCCGGCGTGTAGCACAGCCAAAGCTAGGGAAAGGGCTAGAGCTTTCTCGTAGGTTCGAATCGCGGCGGCGTCGCTCGGCGATGCGTCACCCCTTCCCTCTAGAAACATCCAGGCTTAGCCGGGCGCTTGATCTGAGACTGCTAGTGGGCGAGGAGGATGCGGCGCGTCGGCGTCTTTTGATGCTTGTTTTTTCGTCGTTTGCGCTTCTTGGGCGAGCGGCTCGCGCTGTTCTCTCCCGCTGCCGTTTGAAAGCGGCCGCGCGTGCTTTATCAAGCGCTCGTTTGTGTCAATAGGTCACACAGTAGTGTCACGTGGATATGACGGTGAGTGACCGAGCACTGGAGCTGGTAAATATTGGGTTATTTATTGGGCGAAGTTGCACCCCAAAAAAAGAATATATTCAATGCACAGGCAAGTAACACTTGCGGTACCATGATAGCGGCTAGCACGGTCGTCTTTCGTCGATAATCTCCCCTGCGGTGAAAGACGTCGGCTTTTATAGGCTTCCAAAGCAATGTCGAGCGGCGCCGCCACTGCTCTTATCGTAACTGGGAATGTCGACGGCCACAACACTGCCGCCCCCGCTTCCGCGCACGCGCAGAGCTCTCGGATTCCACCTGTGGTGCGTCAAAATGTATCTGTTGCTGACTAGCAGTGCTCGGGCCGAATGAAGAGCGCCTGCACGGACGTGTTCTTACCGCCGCCGCTGCCAAATCCGGTGACAAACCGCCAATTCGCGGGCAGCGTCTGCATCCAGACGAATAGCTCGGCCGCGCGAGTGTCGCGCCCAAACGTGAGATTGCGTTCCCTATAGGCCTACATGCTAGGTCGCACATTCCAGTGTTATCGTTGGTGCTCGCTTTAATAAGGTGCATCCGCGCGTTAATCTGATCGGATCATTCGCAAGCTCAAGAAGTTTGCACTGAATCCGCCTTTTACATTTTCCTGTGCTGCCCTCTGCCGTTTTGGCAGGGTTTAGGTAGGGGCCGTTACAACCGTTGCCAGAAGCACAGCTTCCGAGATGTAAGAGACGTTTCGCGATTCTTCCGCTAGGGTAAGGGCGCATGCGCCGGGGCATCGTGCAACGGGCGTATTTAGGCGTGGCCTGCGCCTAGCGATAACACGTGTATAAGTTTTCTCCAGTGAATGAATGTCGTAACCCAGACGTTGATTGCGCTCCATGGCTGCTACCAAAGATCGAATTGTCATGAGATGGCGTAATCAGAAAAAGAGACATGCTCATTCGAGTTGATCAACAGCTATAGTGCTTTACCAGATGTACGTATACGCGGTTGCCCAGGATAGACACGTGTCTATACAGATGGCTCCAGGTACTGACCTCTTGAACTTCATGATTTATTGTACCGCACCTCAATGTACAATATTCGTTTAAGTTACTTCGCGCGACATCGTCTACAACAGCTGAACTGTTCGCTATCCTACACTCTTAAAAAAATGGAAGTGACCCTCTCTCCTTTAAGGGAGAAACGGAGATGTCCCCAATGTTCGTCTTCAAATGGAGGAACTTTCCTCCCTTTTCACTGGAGAAACCGTTCCTCCCCCGTCAAAATCAAGATGGCTGACGCCAAGCCAGTGAAGCGAGCAATAGATTTAGGCCTAGGGAGTGCATCGATTCTCGACTGATAAAGAGCATGCGGCACTAATAATCACAAAAGACGGTCCCTCTGAGCTTAATATCGAATGATATTGTTACGTAAAATGACACGAGGCGTGACTATTTACAAGTGTATTTGCGCTGATGTGCACAACATCGGTCAAGATGGAGGACAGCACCCACAGCCGACCGACAGGCCAGTCCTCTTTGTCGTCTTCTGTATGCAGAATGTCTGGCTCTTGATGGGTTAGCTACGTAGCATAACCCCCGGCGGTAAAAGCACCGTCTCGGTGCACTTTAAAGGCTCATTCACACCGAAGGCGGGGCGGCCAAAGCGGCAAAGCGGTGAGGCGGAAAGCGGGAAAACCTCCTCTCCAGGCGGCGAAAGCGGGGCGGAAAACGAGGCGGCAGGTCCGATCGCTCTCGGATCAATTTTTTGCCGCTCGCCGCTACTCGCCGCTTTGCCGCAGCCAATCAGAACGCGCTGCGGCGGTGGCGCGGCGGTGGTGCGGGTGTCTCTTTGGGAGAAGCCGTGCCACGTGATAGCGACACGTGCGCTAAAGCGCGAGAGGCCCCGCCTCCTCGGCCGCGCGGGCAGCCAAGAAAGCCATGCGGTCTGAACAGGTACGCGCGCTCGCCGCCTCGCCGCCTTGAAAAGCCCGCTCGGCCGCTTTGCCGCCCCGCCTTCGGTGTGAATGTACCTTAAACATGTTCTTCAGAAGGAGGGCGGTATTGTTTGAGCCGACTGACGTGCACTACGTCACTGGGCGTGTTTGCAGGCGGGTTAGTCTCCGAGACGGGAACGATCTCGTAGGTGACGTCCGTTACCTGGCGGGCGATACGGTATGGACCCATGTAGCGGGATAACAACTTCTCGGACAGGCCAACACGACGAACTGGGCACCACAGGAGAACGAGGGAACCAGGCGAGAAATGAACGTCGGCATGCCTGCTGTCGTAGAGGGTCTTCTGGGTTGCTTGTGAAGCCGACAGCCTAGCGCGCGCGATCTGACGCGCGTAGTCTGCACGAGCGATAGCATCCCGTGCGTATTCGCTCGGCGGAGATGTAGTAGCCGGAAGTAGGGTGTCCAGTGGTAACGTCGGATCACGGCCATAGAGCATATAAAAAGGTGAGTAACCGGTGGTATCATGACGGGATGAATTGTAAGCGAAGGTCACGTGAGGTAGCGCCAGGTCCCAGTCATGGTGGTCAGATGAGACATGCATGGAGAGCATGTCCGTGAGAGTGCGATTTAGGCGCTCGGTGAGGCCATTTGTTTGGGGATGGTAGGAAGTAGTCAACTTGTGCTGCGTTGAGGATGAGCGTAAAAGATCGTCAATTACTCGTGACAAAAATGCGCGGCCACGATCGGTGAGCAGTTGACGAGGAGCGCCATGGTGTAGAATGACGTCGTGGAGCAAAAAGTCGGCAACGTCAGTAGCAGTGCTGGTGGGGAGCGCTCGAGTGATGGCGTACCTGGTCGCATGGTCTATAGCAACGGCGACCCACTTGTTGCCAGAGTTGGACTCGGGAAAAGGGCCGAGAAGGTCTACACCAACACGGAAGAAAGGTTCGGTAGGGATGGAGATCGGGTGGAGGTGTCCAGCAGGGGGTGCGGCAGGTCGCTTCCGACGTTGGCATTTATCGCAGGAGGCCACGTAACGTCGAACGGACCGGGCGAGACCTCGCCAAAAGAAGCGGCGCCGGACACGGTCGTACGTGCGAGATATGCCCAAGTGGCCGGCAGTGGGCTCGTCGTGAAGCTCATGCAGGACCGTTGAACGCTGATGTTTAGGCACGACGAGAAGTAACTCAGGGCCATCGGGCAGAACGCTACGACGGTACAGCGTGCCATTCAAGAGGACGAACATGCGGAGTGAGGCGTCGTTAGGGGCAGATTCGAGACGGCCAATGAGTGATCGCAAGGAAGCATCGCGACGTTGTTCGTCACCAATCTGAAGAAACTGAGACATGGACATGACGCTGGCGCTAGGCTCGATGACCGATCCGTCTGGTTGTTCAACAGGGTAACGGGACAAGCAATCGGCGTCCAGATGGAGGCGTCCAGACTTGTAGGCAACTGAGTAGGAGTACTCCTGAAGACGCAGCGCCCACCGACCAAGTCGTCCAGTAGGGTCCTTCAGCGAAGAAAGCCAACAGAGTGCGTGATGATCTGTCACGACACGGAATGGGCGGCCATACAAGTAAGGGCGGAATTTTGAAACCGCCCAGACAAGGGCAAGGCATTCTCGTTCTGTTATAGAGTAGTTGCGTTCAGACTTCGAGAGGAGCCGACTTGCGTACGCAATAACACGATCAGTGCCCCGCTGTGTTTGGGCCAATACTGCGCCGATGCCGTGACCACTAGCGTCTGTGCGCACTTCTGTAGGAGCATCGGGGTCAAAATGTGCAAGAATAGGTGGTGTCGTTAGAGCGGTGATTAGCTGAGAAAAGGCGTCAGCTTGGAGAGGACCCCAACAAAATGGGACGTCTTGTTTGAGAAGGTCAGTGAGTGGGCGTGCGAGTGCCGCGAAGTTTTTCACGAAACGGCGAAAGTACGAGCACAGGCCCACGAAACTGCGAACATCATGGACAGAGCGAGGAACGGGGAAGTTCGTTACAGCGCGGACTTTGGCCGGGTCTGGTCGTACACCGGAAGCGTCAACGAGGTGGCCCAACACAGTAATTTGACGAAGACCGAAGTGGCACTTCGAGGAATTGAGCTGGAGGCCAGCTTGTCGGAATATTGATAGAATGGTCGAAAGGCGTTCAAGGTGTGTTGCGAAGGTGGATGAGGAGATGATCACGTCGTCCAAGTAACACAAGCACGTCGACCATTTAAATCCTTGAAGCAGCGTGTCCATCATTCTCTCGAAGGTTGCTGGAGCGTTGCAAAGACCGAAGGGCATGACCTTGAATTGGTAAAGGCCGTCAGGGGTAACGAAGGCGGTCTTCTCACGATCCATGTCGTCTACAGCAATTTGCCAGTAGCCAGATCGGAGGTCGAGAGATGAAAAGAAGGTGGCGCCATGGAGACAGTCGAGTGCGTCGTCAATACGTGGAAGAGGATACACGTCTTTCTTGGTAATTTTGTTGAGGTGCCGATAATGAATGCAGAAACGCCAGGAGCCGTCTTTCTTCTTTACTAATACCACGGGGGAGGCCCAAGGGCTAGACGATGGCTCGATGATATCTTTCGCTAGCATTTTGGCCACTTCTTTTTGAATCACTGCTCGCTCTGATGCAGACACGCGGTAAGGCCGACGGTGGATGGGTGCAGAGTCACCGGTGTTAATTCGGTGAGTGACAATCTTAGTCTGGCCCAAGGGACGATCATGGATATCGAAAATGTCACTATAGGAGGCCAAGACCTGGGAGAGAGCGTCGGCCTGATCAGGAGAAAGGTCTGATCCAATCATGTTTCGAAAAATGGCGGCGTCAGAACCGGGCAACCGTGAGACTTCAGCTTGGTCCGGAGCAGTTACGGCGACAACGTTGATGTCATCGTCGGTTATAGCTGTGAGTTGGGCGAGCGACATCTGGTAGGGCAACACTTGGGGGATGAGGCTGAAATTGAGGAGCGGAAGGAAGACGGAGTTATCCACTATGGTGGTGATGGTATGCGGCACAGTAATATTGCGCGTAAGTCGTGCGTCTGTTATAGGTGTAACGATGTAGTCGCCGTCGGGAACTGGAGGGGTCGATGACAAACAGACGTACGTCACTGCTCGAGGTGGCAGGCGAACAAACGTGGTTGGGCTCAAGCGGCTGACGGGCTTTTCACAGTTATCGGCGAGAAGAGGAAGATCGAGGCTGAGTGTACCAGAAGAACAGTCAATTAAGGCCGAGTGTGCCGAAAGGAAATCAAGGCCAAGTATGAGGTCATGAGGGCAACGAGCTAGAACGGCGAAAAGGACGACGGTGTGACGACCGGCAATGCTGACACGAGCAGTGCAGATTCCGATTACTTCTACAGTACCGCCATCGGCAACACGTATTGCCTGTGTCGTGGACGGCGTCATAATCTTCTGCAAACGGCGGCGTAGAGGGGCGCTCATAATAGACAGGTGCGCGCCTGTGTCAACGAGGGCGGTCACAGGAGCATTGTCGACTTTTACTTCAAGCAGGCTGTGGTGTGTGGGCAGCGTCAGTAGAGGATCTGTAGGCGTCGACGGTATTGCAGCTTCACCTCCATAAGCTGCAATATCTAGTTTTCCTGCTGCGAGCGTCCAGAGAAGGTCGGCGAGGGAAAGCGTCGAGGCTGCGGAGAGCGGGATTGGCGGCGTTGCGGCGACGGCGAGCGGGAGTAGCGGCGAACGGGCGAAGTAGCGTCATTGGTGAGAGGTTCGTGAGAGGACGAGTAGAAATTGGAGGGTGCAGCGGCTGAACGTGTAGAAGTGGTAGGGCGCATGTAGGTAGGGTAGGTCTGGCGTGGTGGGTTTGACCAACGGCGACGGCAATAGCGAGAAACGTGCCCTGGCTGGTGACAGGAAAAGCAGATAGGCTGGTCATCGGGTGTTCGCCATTCCGTAGGGTTGCGGAAGGGCACTGTAGGAGAGGATCGGCGAGCGTTGCCTGGGGGGTAAGGCGGTACTACAGGGCGAGTCAGGGGACATGCTGAAGGAAGGCCGAGGTTTGCAAACTCCTGCCTGACCACAGCTTGAATGAAGGCCACCGATGGCTGTGGAGGGTCAGTGGTGTGTGCTGTAAAAACGGGTGGTTGAATGGGAGCAGGACAGGCAGCTTCAATCTCCCGACGAACAATGCGCGTGACATTGTCATAGGTGGGCGGCTGGGGAGCGGCTTCACAAGATGAGGTTGCGGCCGTGTTGGGAAGCCGCGTAAATCTCTGAGTTATACGGCGGCTCTTGGCTTGTTCAAACCGTCGGCACTCTTTGATGATTGAGTCGACGGTGGCAACGTTGGTATAAACAAGCAGGTTGAAGGCATCGTCTGCGATACCTTTCAGCACATGCGATACCTTCTCCGACTCAGGCATGTGCTCATCAACCTGGCGACAAAGGGCGATGACGTCGTGAATGTACGCGACGTACGATTCCGTAGAGGTCTGTGCTCGAGTTGCCAGTTGATTCCGCGCAGCCATCTGCCGTCCAGCGGTGTTGCCAAAAAGGTCGCGGATCTTCTCTTTGAAGGATTCCCAGCTCGTAATGTCAGATTCGTGCGTCTCGAACCACACCCGCGGTGGGCCATCAAGATAGAAAAGTACGTTGGCGAGCATAAGGGTCGGGTCCCACCTATAGCTGGCGCTGATGCGTTCATACAGGTTGATCCATTTGTCAATGTCAACGCCATCCTGTCCGGAGAATACGCCAGGATCACGAGCAGGAGGTAGGACTACGTAGGTCGAAGCCACGGGAGGGGCAGGCGGTGACGACGATGTTCCGTCAACTTGTGACATGGTCGGACCCGCGATGATACGGCCGTTGCGGAGCTTCGTGATGGGTACAGGGAACAACCAGCGCCTCCACCACAAAGATGTTACGTAAAATGACACGAGGCGTGACTATTTACAAGTGTATTTACAATATGACAGTAAAATCAAGCGGACAAACCTGTGGTGATGAAAACTTCGCGAAACGGAGCGACGGAACTCGTACGTTTCGCTCGGCCAGAGACAGCGTTCGCTTTAATGGGGCATTCACACTTGAGCAGGGCTTATAGTCTCCCTTCATTGGAGGGGGGGAGGGCCTCATAATGCAGTAATATATATATATATATATATATATATATATATATATATATATATATACGTGTGTGTGTGTGTGTGTGTGTGTGTGTGTGTGTGTGTGTGTGTGTGTGTGTGTGTGTGTGTGTGTGTCGAAGAAAAGATAACCTGGCAGCGGTTTCGCCGCATAACCGATGCTGCTGTGGCCTCAGCGGCTCTGTAACTCGCAGATCGTGGGTTGTTGAAACGCAGTGCGAGCTGGCATGCCGAAGGATAAACGCACCATGTCTAGATATATCGGTCCAGATTCGCTTTCGCGGTCGTATTATCCAATTTTGGACAAGAATGTGATCGTACTAAACGCATGAAAATGCATTTCCAAGGGATGTTGGCCGGGAATAAAAACAAAAACGTGTTAAGCTGAAAAACGTATTATGCAGAGTCGTATCAACGAGATTTCACTGTATATATATATATATATATATATATATATATATATATAATATATATATATATATATATATATATATATATATATATATATATATATATATATATATATATATATTTCGTGAAATCTCTATGAAAAAATCCCCAATGTGGGCCATATTGCCCATATTTAAGGCCGCACAAAAACCCGCGAAAGTGTACATGCCCGTGAAACTTATTTTAACTGAAAAGCCTACGATCGTTCTGTAGGGAAAATTTTGTCCTAGCCTAATTTAGAAAGAAGAGATTTTTCGAAAACGCGTTTTACGAGCCATATAGTTTCGAGCTTGCCGAAAACCTTCACATGCGGTTTGCGGCACTGAAAGTTTTTTTTCGCCAAAAATATTTTGGCTGAACACTTCTTGCTTTGGATATATAGTCCTCGATTTTTTTTTTTTTTTCAATCAAATCGCAGATGGTCGAGCGCCAAGGCTGGGACAGCTGGCGTGGAATGACCCATATATTATTCCCAATGTGTTTCGGGCATTTATTCAACGTGTCAATCCAATCAAGCATGAAATGAAATTATTCTGGGAACGATTTTTCAAAAATAACTCGGGATGTGAGCTCAAAGTGAGTAACATTGGTTGACTCACTGGATTCAGAACCTCAGGCACGACAACGCTATATCTTGTTTTCGCTACCACTTGCGTCTTTGCAATCACAGCACACTTGTGATGCACAACTAAAAGAATGAAAATTGAGTGGCAAACTAAACAGACCAAGGTGAACCATTACTGTTTCACAAGCAGGTACCTTCAGATTTCTCGTGAAACGGTATGCTGTGCCAAGACGCTCTGTCGAACAAAGTGGTGACGCGTGGTTTCAGGAGGCGTTGCCCGTGGTGTTCAGTGTCTCAGTGAATTGCATTCAGCAATACGATGATTCTTCTGTTTTGCTGACACCCCGTCAACCAAACATTCGCGATTAAATCATTATTCGGAAAATTGCGGAGTATAATTTCCCCGAACAAAGTACTACTGCCAAAAAATTGAACTCCAGCACTTGTCAAATGGATGCCGCAGTGCCACCGTTGGACTGCCGAGGGGGGGGGGGGGGGGTCTGACTTTAAACTCTGCACTTGAGAAGCCAAGAGAAAGCGAAAGCGCCGGAGGGGCCGAAAAACCGTGTTCGCGCGTGTCGGAAATGTTCACATTTGTTCTGCCTCTCCAGCATGCCGTCGCCGGCGCCGCCTTCGCCACTTCGAGAATTCATTTTCCTTTTCCCGTTTCCTGAGCATTTAATTTCGTACCGAATTCAAGTTATGCATGCAAAACACGGAAAAGAAATAGCTTTCACCTTTTCAAACCCATGTTTCGAGAGGTAGTACATACACCAGCAGAAACTACATAAGCGGACACGCCAGCAGGGGTGGCGGATTCACCCGGCTGTGCAAAAGCGAGACACGTCGGGGCACGCCGGCTCGCTGCTGCTTCACCTTCTGCGAATTCCAGTCTTCTCGGCAATCGTAATCCAAACCAGGCTCTCGAGGAACGCGTCCATGTCGAGGCTGTGACTTTTGTCTTGCTGCACGGGTAGTTTGCAATTGCGCCGATGCGAGCCACCGCTGACGCCCTGGCCGCCATGTTGAAATTGCGGCCGGCCGTCGTTTACATCATGTAGTTTGAGCAAGTGCAGCCAAGGTACGGCTTCCCGTGAAGCGGCCAGGCGATCCGCTTTCGCATGGCGGAAAAATCGGTCTCGTACCGATTTTTTCGCGTCCGGCTCGCCGCGTGGTTTTCCGACCGCTTAGGCGGCGAAGCGAGGGAATTTCAGGAGAGTTTTTCCGCTTTCGCCCCCTTCGAGGCCAAGTGTGAACGCGCCATAAAAGAGACGGATACTGCAAAGGTGCTCTCACCCGGAGACTGGACGTTAGGCTTGCTGTCTTTATTTCTCGAAGCATCACGCGGTGTAGCGACGTTATCCACGCGTTTATGGGGGCCCCGACATATGTGCCTCCAAAATGTACATTCCGTAGCATCAAAACAATCCCGGCGCTGCAGAGCATAGTTTCGATAGATAGATGTTCAACAACATATAAGAAGGTGGAGCTGTGAAAACGCCACATAGTACACACAGTGATTTCAATACACAATTCATTCATATATATACAACCTATAACATGAACAATTCACTACAGACGCGTGCGTACAGTAGTGATGCAGAACTATCGGTAAATCGACTATCGATAATATCGATAGTTTTTTTGTAACTATCGATAGTGTAGACAAACTATCGATAGCACTACTATCAACAAACTATCGATAATGCAATCGGTAGTACCATGGTTAATATAAACTACTGCCACGCATGTTTGCTGCTTTGTTTTGATGTATGCGGGTTTCATACACAAAGACTGTTAGCAACGTTTGACGCAGTACGCGCCGTAATGACTGAGAAGCTTCACGATAGTTTGAGATCATTCTGTTAAGCATACGCGCAGTACGCGAACAGTAGAGCATTTTAGTTTGACGTTTTTACGCTCCGCTCAGCAGCTAAGTGGAGCGGGGGCGCGAGTGCGCATGCGTCCTCCGCTTAGCCGTAAGCGGGCTAGCGGAGCGAGGCCCACGCTCCGCTTATAGGGAGCCTAAGCGGAGCGCGGACCGTCGCTGCCGTTCCCGCTAGCGAGGGGCGTCGATGTGCGCGCCCTCCCTGACGCGTGCGTCGACTTCCCGCATATTCTAAGATGGCTGCCTCCAGTGCTCAACGTGCTTCCCACGTCCATGGCCGCTTCACGTTCGTCTGCGCAGCGGAAGCCGCGAAAGTGCTAGAGATTAGACGAACATTTGTGCTTACTTCGAGTCGCCGAATTAAGGAAAGTGACGCGAACTAGACAAGACGGCACAGACGACGAAAACATCGCTGCCGTGCTTGCGTCCAAACGGATTGCAGCGGATCTGGAATGCTACAGCGCTGACTGTACGTGACTATCTTGAAGTCGACGCTTTATTTTTTTTTCCCTGAAATGGGCCGGTAACGCATGCGCAGGTGTGAATACTGCGTGAACAAGTGAGTAATACATATTTGTGTTACTTTGTAAAAGTGACAAAACTGTTTTTAATTTTTAACGAGGCTGAATTTGGCCAGAGGGCGTTGCAACTGCGAAAGATCCGCTCGGCAGCGGAGAACGGATAACTAAAACCAAAAAGTCGACCGCCGCTCCGCTACAGCTAAGCGGGCCAACTCGGAGCGGAGCGGATCGTAAAAACGTCAAAATAAAATGCTCTAGTGAAGTTTATTCGAGAGCTTACGGGAGCACCAGCGATAACGCTGGAAGATGCAATGAGTGATGTATAAAGACGATGCGTTCCACCGATGATCAGATGAATCAGTGCGCAGCGTGTACCGCTTGTATTTTGCCTTTTGATTATCTGGGCACAAGTTCGCCCAGATAAAGAGCTCCGTATTTCCCACTCTTGCTGCAGCATTATTCACCGTCACAACCACGTGACAATGCTATCAATAGTGGTGTGAATAATGATACCTTTGCGGGCCGGCCCTGTTGCCAAAATATTTGCGATAGCCTACTAGCTTCGCTTATGAGCAATTCTTGATGAAAGAAAGAAATTATTTCCGCAGGGAGAATGGCGGAATATGTTTATCAATAAATACAAATCCAAAAGCAGCCAGTTACACCTTACAACTTACAAACTTAGTTCGTTATATTTTTTTTTATTTTCAAATCATAAAATGCAATATAAATTTGAAGCCACGCAGTTCCACTACATGTAACGCCTTCCTTTCCGCTACAGCTGAAAAATTTGACTTTATGATCATGTGTCAACAAAGCACTCAGGTAAAGAACACAACCATGTCAACTTTCTCGCCCTTCAGCCTGCTCCTCCGGCTCCTCTATGTACCACGCGCGCGGGGAGCCAAGTTATTCTGCAATGAGTTCGTCCTGTTCATTTTATGCTATCGATAGTACCATCGAATTTTTTACTATCGATAGCGCTATCGATAGTATTTTTCACCATCGATAGTTCGATAGTGACTCAGCTATCGATAGTACCATCGATAGTTCTGCATCACTAGTGTACAGACGATTTTACACATACCCCTCAATGAAGCGCAGGCCCTTATATAGTCACTGAATTACGGTGGACCATGGTGGCACAAGCGATGCGTCATTTTTCTTGAACTCTTTACCATTTCATGGCTGCAACCCAATATACGCAGACATTATTAAATTGTAGCTATGGCTTAGCGAAGCGCACCAGTTAATCTAAAGCCGCATAATAATGAACGATATAATTACAGGTCTGATTAAGTTAATGCGAAAACGACCATATCGAGAAGCGTTCATGCCATTCCGACGATGATGACGTTGATGATGATGATGTGTTAGTGGCCTGTCCCTTTGCAACGGGGAAACATCCTCAGTGTACTGGCCTCAAGAAAAAAAAAAGAAAACAGAATGAAAAACACACGACAAATGCTGGAGACGCGCACAGAGCAGCCTAGGTCTTAAGTCCGTGGTACAGTTGCCCACCACTCAAAAAGCCGCCTTTTCGTGACTGCCACCGCGTATCGTCCACCCCCATTGTCACTGCTGCCATCTTCATCGAGCAACTGAAACCCCAGCGTCTGTGGGAGGGTTGCGCCCTCCACCGGAGCAGTTGGAAGACTCCTGCATCGAAGAACGAGGTGTTCTTGCGTCTCAGTCTCGACACCGCAAACTCTGCACAGGCTGCTGACTACATCGTCGTCGAACCTTCTGCGGTACTGAAGAGTGCGAAGAGCCCCAGCTCTCGCCTCGAACAGGAGGCTGCTGCCAATACTGTTGTCGTACTATAGAAGCGCGACCCACTTATGCTCTCCTTATGTTTCCTGTAGCACTCGAGGGTGGACTTGGCCTCCATAGCCTTTCTCCATCGGCTGTCTTCTGCTTCCCTGACTCGCAGGCGGACCTCGACCGCCCACTTAGCCGCAGTTTCAGTACGGATGGCTTCTGCAAAGAAGCCATACGTCTTCTCCAGCTGGTAGATTCGTCTTGTCCAGTCAGTCCTCATGCATGTCGCCGAAAGATACTCGAACACGCGGCGCGCCCACCGAATGCGTCGCATGAGCATGAGACGACCCCGGTAGGCAATCTTGCTGGTGGCTTCCCGGCCTTCAAAGTTGGACCATCCGACATCCCCCTGTACCGCCTCGTTGGCAACTCGACCATGGCTACCGAGCGCCGCACGGCCGACCTCTTTTTGTTGACGCTCCAACCACTCCCGTGTCGTTGACGATATGCACACAACCGCGTTTCCAAACGTCAGGCCCGGCACGTGAACCATTTTCCATAGGTCACGGATCATTTGGAAGCGGTGGTAATCCCAGAGGCATCCACGACGGAGGATTCGTTGAGCCTGCAGCGCAGCCTGTCGAACCTTGGTCTCGTGCAGACTGTACTTAGCTGCATCCACACACAGGGTGACTCCCATGTACCTGTACTCGTTGCGTGCGGCCAGTGGTACTCCTCCCAAGGTCAACGCCGCTTCATCGGTGCTCCCTCCAGCTAGTCGGACAACCGCTGATTTCTTAATGTTGAATCGGAGTCCAAGACACACGATTTCTGTCTGGCAGATGTCGAGGAGGGATTGCAACTCCTGGTGACTCTCTGCCATAAAGACCAGATCCTCTGCAAAAGCCAAGCCAGGCAGGCGGTGGTTCTCGCTGGCACTAGTTGTGCTGAAACGCATGCTGAACCAGAGGTTTGAGATCAGCAAGACCCACTCTAATCTGGATGCGTACAAAATTTACAGCAATGGCGACAGTGGGCAGCCCTGCCTCAGACCCTTATTTACACGAATTGGGCCAGTGATTATGTCACCCAACTGCACACTCACTACATTGTCGCTGTACATCCGTCATATAGTGGAGATTAGCAGTTGTGGTTGTCCAAGGTCAGATAAACATGCGAAGAGAGGACCATGGGGCACGTTATCGTACGCTTTTTCAACATCCAGAAAGCAGCACAACAGCGTCCTCCCCTCTTTTGGGGCTATTTCTACACATTGCGTGACGATGAACAGATTGTCATCCAGCCGTCTGCCTGGTCTGAAGCCATTCTGGAGCTCGGTTAGTAGTCCCTGGGTCCGCCAAGCCACTCAACCATGCTTTGATCACCCCTGCGAACAAGCGATACATGACGCTGGTGACCGTTATTGGCCTGTCCTCTATGTTTCTCGCATCACCGCCCCTTTTGGGGATAAGAATCACCTTGCCTTCATGCCATTCTTTGGGGATGGGCTCGCCTTCAATGATGGCCGTGAGAATCTCTGCGAGCTGTTCCCTCGACTCCTCTCCCAAGCACTTTAGTACGCGCGCTGGCATGCCGTCGGGGCCAGTGGCCGTTCGAACCCTAACCCGCTTCAGAGCTTGTTCAACTGTGAGCCTTGAGAAGGCCCAGGGTGGTTCTTCCTGGCTTGGAGACTGTTCAGTATTGGAACTGGCTGCCTCCTCTTCAGTAAGGGGGTGGTCGTAGTCAGGCCGGAGGCCCCGAAAATCTGGGAGAAGTGCTGTGTAATGTATTCACACGGCTCGGTGACCGGCTGCCCCGTTGCCTCAGCAACGTGATCTTCAAACAGATTTTCAAACAAACCTGCAAAATTACAGAATATTGTCGTCCTTCCGTCGTCGCCGCTGCTGCCAAAGTGAAAACCGTGCAGGAACAGCGGCGGCAGGTACCGCCCCCCGAGATGAAGGTTGATACCGCCGACGAAGGATCGCAAAAAAAGCTTGCAGCAAGCAAAGGTAGATGGCACGGTCGGATAAGTCGTCAGTGGATTTCAGCAAAGTGCCGGACACTGCAAAATGGCAGAATAGCTCATTAGTTGTCGTCCTTCCGTCGTCGCCGATGCTGTCAAAGTCTCGAGTTAAAACTAAGGGTGATAAACCATGATGAAGAAAAGGTGAGTGCTCTAGTAGCTAGCGTCTCGAAACAGCCAGACGTGCAATCAAGAAAAATTAAAAAATCAACTATATACCGGAACGTCTTTATTATGCTAAAGTCATGAAGGAGACCACGGAGCTTTCTGTCCAGTTCAGCTAGAAACAAATAGCTCATAATAGGGGCGATGCACGAGCCAATGCACATCCCTTCTTTTTGAATGTAAGGCTGGTCTCCCCACTGAATAAAAGTAGACAAAAGGTAAAAATTGGAGCAACTTTAATAATCTACCACATGATGTCCTAGTCTCATTCATAAAAGCAACACTTCTGGACTTACCGATACAATTCTGTACGCAGGAAAGCAAACAAGACTGAGGTAAAGAACAAAACAGATCCTTTATATCTATGGAGAACGCCCCAAGGTTCTCGTGCGAGGATGACCTCAGGTAATCTAAGACACTATGATAATTCCTGACAAGGATGGGGTCATCAATGGGAAGCAGACCTAGCGACTTTTGCAAAAATAAGGCAATCGACTTCTGCCACGTGCCATTTTCAGAGACGATAGCTCTGAACGTGGTGTACCATCTTATGTGTTTTGACACTGAAAAACAATTCGAAGCAATCTCGCTTGCTCGCCTCTATACTGTTTGAGGACACTGTCTAGTTTGAGCCGGCTACACAGTCTTTTTACTTGTGATTTTTCCTTAGCAACTGAAAGGCCTCAGCGAGAGACAAAGGCGCTTTTTGCTGCTTGTAAAGCTTTTTCTTCGAAGAAACCTTTCAATGGCACAACAAAAGCCCCTTCTTTGTCTACCGGTAAAACGCAAAGATTGTTATCCTTCGAAAAATACAAGATAAGCTTAACAGGTACCTTTGGAACGGGAACCTTCTACCAATATAAAGCGTCCACGCCGTCCGACGCACACCGCACCGAGTCCTCAGTAGAAGCACGCTCAGACACCTGTGTGACGAAGGTCACGAGTTCCGGAGCTGTCCTCCTTCTCGATGGCGAACTTCGGGCCGAAGCTGAGCACATGTTGAACGTCATTGGGCAACCAGCCGGGGACTTGACAGGAAGATACCGGTAAAACTGTTTGAGATGGAGCTGCCACAGAGACTCGGTGGTTTGGTCAAGCAGCTTAAAGACCAACCGAAGCATCCTCTTATCTGACGGGACACCCACAGTGCTCAGCTGTGCGACAAGCAGCTTTCTGTGTAGCCGAACAAGACGAAGCCACTCCGATCGTTGAATCTTCCAAATACGACTGTCATGGTTCGCTGATAGCAGGAACCTGTCCTTACGAAAGAATTTGTCCTTACGTAGAATTTGTCCTTACGAAAGATTCTACGATAAGAACCTGGCGTAATTCTATTCAGCACCTTGCTTTATATGATACAACGTCTCAAAGCGACTCAGGCTATGAGAAACGCTGTAGTGGAGGTCTCCGGATAGTTTCTTCTCCGGATACTTTCTGGATTTCGTTAACGTGCAGTGATATCGCACAGTACACGGACCCCTGGCATCGCGCCTCCATCGAAATGCGACTGCAGTGGCTGGGATCAACACCGCGCCTTGCGGGTCAGTATATACAGCGTCTTAGTCAGCTGCAATTTACTATTGCGGGTAATTTTACCGTAGCATGTTATTGTCAATACGCGCCTTTAATTAATACTACTGCAAAGCGGAAAGCTTACGAAGAACCTCCCAAATGGCTCAATACCGCAGAAAGAGATCATTCTAATCGATGAGTGCGTTTTTGGTGAGGTTAAATCCTTTAACTGGTGGTAACTGTTCACTGTTCACTTACGGTGAGCCGAGTGAACATCTAGCGCTTCCACTAGAAGGAACGTGACTCATTTTTCGGGAAAACCGATTTTACGCCGACTTAGGCGGCATGTAGTCAAGCACGTGTGCAGGTTCTCTCAGTTAGTTTCTGGTGTGAAGGCATGACGCCCACGCTCACTAGTTTCAGCTTCTTTCGTCCAGAAGTTATCATTCGAGCCTCTTTTTTTTTTTCTTTTTTATTGATGTTGATGCCTAGGTGACTGCATGAGAAGATAACTGCGCATCCCCTCGTCCTTTGTCGCAGGTGTCGGTGCGTCTGACCCACCCGCAGGCAGGAAAGATTGGCCACTGGTGTGGAGGCGTTCTGCTTAACAATCGATGGATACTCACAGCCGCCCACTGCATCGTAAAGTAAGTGCGCTACATAAATCGGTAAGCACTCGACAGCACGTTGTGGACAGATGCCCACCTGCTATGCAGCCACGTCGTTGTTTATTTCGTTCGTTTATTTATTTCGTTCACAAATGCCCGTCTGTTAGCGACACAGTCAAAGTGTCCATCATTATCATGTTTTCGAATGTGCAAGAATCTTTCGCTGGTGTATATGCAAAGTGCAGTCTCGGAGTTCTCTGTGTGCCGAAAAGAGCACAAATATATTTTTTTCAGACGCCGTTATTCGAGGCCATTAAGTTCTCTTCAGCGTTTGCTGTATATTTGTCGGACGTGCTAATTCTAGACCGAAACAGATAAAAACTTTATCTGGCGATCACTTCAAATCGAGTCTGCAGCAAAACAAAAAAAGTAAACATAGCTCACTGTCCAGATTAAAAGAGGTTTGTGTTTATGTCGCTGAGTCACACATTTTCACCGGACGTTAAATATGCGCCAGGTGCTGCTTTGGCTCGTTGGAATTGATGCATTACACTTGATAACTACAACGCCATTCAAATTAGACACATTCACGATAGGTAACAAGAACAACAACGTCATCGTCCACCGTAAAACAATATTTTAAGTTCGGCCAGAGTTGCTAGTCTGCGCTCGTTCCGTCCACTTCTTTCCTGTGCCCTGTTCTATAGGCGTAGTTTGTGCTTTTTACCAGTCAGAGAGCAGCAAATGAATGGTCGACTGTGCCAGGAGCTTTATAAGAACGCGGTTGCCCTAGCAACCCACAAAAATCCTGGCTATCGAGCAATATCCAAGTGCGTGGCCCTTGCTGCTCGGTGCAAAAGCGAATGCAATGTGCCTGCTGCGCGAGCAGCCCGCTGTTCGTACTCCCGCAGCCGGTGTTCTGGAAGGTCCGGCTGGGCGAGCACCGCCAGAAGCTGACCGAGGGCAGCGAGCTGACGGTGCCGGTGTCGCACGTGTATCATTACCCGTGGTACTCTGGCTATGACCAGGACATCGCGCTCATGCGGCTGGCGCACGAGGTGCCGTACAGCGAGCACGTTCAGCCCGTGTGCCTGCCGGATGCCGACGACGAGTTCCAGGGACTCGTGTGCGCTGCTACTGGATGGGGAAAGGTCGACTACAGTGAGTGTTTGGACAATGAATTGAGCATGTCAACGCCTGCAAGCCTGTATCACGTGATTGAGTATAGAAATAATTTATGACAAACTGAGGGTAACTAAACTGTATCCGATGCGCGGCCGACTTTACTGAATATCAATCTGGTAGAATGATGATATACAGGTAATAGGAGAGCATGTTCGTATAGTGAATGTTAGCATCCTTGAGCAAGTGCTGCAAATACTCGTTCATTCAAATGCAACAGTTGCGGCGACTCTCTTGGAATAGCTTAAGTGATCAAAGTAATTTTCTTCTTCGCTACCTGTCCTAAGTAGATGTAATCATTTACCACTTCCAATGCCTCGCTTACAAACAGCAAGGCGTAATTCTCTTCCGAGACTGCTGAACATTACTTTTGCGCATAATAATTTTCAGACCTAGCTCTCTACTTTTCCTGTCCAATTCAGTAATCATGATTTTGAATTCGTCCCCTGAGTTACTCATAAAGGCAGTGTCATAAACAAATCGCAGGTTACTAGCGTACTCTCCATTAAAGAGGCCCTGCATCCTAAATTGCACACGTCAACTTTATCGGCCCGTGAAAGAGCGGAGAGGCATGGCCTCCCGATTCCGACATGGGAGCAACCAGCGGCGAGCCGAGGGCCCCAGCGGGTCCTCTCCGGCTAGTCCCTCAGGACCTCATTAAAGTTCTTTGTCGGTCTGTCGGCTTGCTACCGGTCTTGATGAATGCTGTGGTGCCAGTAAAAACGGCGAGAAAAAAGTGTTTCATATTTTAATTTGTTCCCGAAATGGGTTATTACGCCGACTGCAGCGTAACGACTTCTGCTGCCGGAAGTGAGGTATCGCTCAGCCAACTCTGTTGACCTTGATTGGTTGAAAATAAAGAATATATTGCGCACGCTTGCGATGTCCTTATTGTGAGAAGTTTACAAATTGTGAGTTGCTTAATACTCGTTAGAGCTGCGAAAAAGACACCAATTTGTGCATCAGTTTCAATTTTTCTGCAACTGTGACACCGGTAGCGCTGTCGAACAGTCTACACTACAGAGAGAGAGAGAGAGAGTTTATTTGAATGCAGAGAGGTCGGCCTGAGCTAGCGCGCTCTAGCCTGCTACTCTGCACAGGGCAAACGGGAAAGGGGAAAAAAGGAGTGATGAAGGGTGATGATGGGGAGAGGAAATAGATATGCGTATATACATTAACCACATTTCGCTAGTCTGGTGTCCAGTACTGTGCTCTTAAGAAAGTCTATAACAGCCCTGATAGCAGTTGGTGACTTTGTCTGTTGGCACATAGCTGACAAAATACCAGTCTCACTTAGTGTTGCCACACAGATTCCTGCCAACGTTGAAGCGAGCGTATTACGTTGCGACACGTAAAGTGGGCAGTCACAAAATATATGTGCTGTTGTTTCATGCACTTGGCAGCGTTCACAGTTCGGGCTGTCCGCACGGCGGATGAGGTGTGCATAGCGGCGAGTGAATGCAACTCCCAGACGAATCCGGTGCAGCAAGCTGGCGTTGCCTCGGTTCATTCTAGCCGGGAGGCGAAAAGTCATCTCCGAATCTATTTCTCGCAGACGCCTGTATCGATAGTCTGGCTGAGACCAATAAGTCTTTATGTACTCTCGCATGAGCAACCTCAATAAAGAGTTCACGTCACCTCGCGCGTACGGTACTTTCACGTCAATGGGGGTGTTATAGACAGGATCTCTTGCTTCAGCAAGCTCGTTGCCTGCCTATCCACAGTGTCCAGGGATCCATTGCAATGTAACTGAGTGACCATTCTTCTGCGTAAGGTCGAATATGCGTGAATGATTTCTAAAGCTAGTGCATAATATTGTCCTCTTCTTGAGCAACAGTCAATGGCTTGTAATGCGGATGATCCGTCAGATAGTATCGCCCATTTATGTGGTGATTGGCCGGACACGAATTGGATAGCTTCCCATATCGCAACAAGTTCTGCAGCTGTTGAAGATGACCTGTGATGTAATTTGTACTTCCGGTAGGTACCCAGATGAGGGATCGCAAAGGCCGCAGTCGAAGCGCACGAAGTCACAGATCCATCGGTGGGTGGATCTGTGACGTCGTATCGTTGAGTCAAATGTGCCAATGTGAGTTGTTTGAGCGCAGCACAAGGAACACGACGCTTCTTCGTAATTCCGGGCATGTGAAGGGGCACCAGTGGTCTGTTCAGCGTCCACGGTGGCACTGCGGAGATGATGGCTGGTGTAAAGTCAGAAGAGATGACGTGCCTGTGTGTATCGAGGCATCGCGAGTAGGTGCAGCCTGGTGGATCTCTTTGGAGCGAAGACAAGGAATGCTTTGCGTGTCGGGTCAGCAGTCGAAGGTGGACTCGAAGGGGCTCACAAGACAAGCGAACCTCTATGGCATGTACGTGACTCCTCTATGGTTCCAGAGGCCGTTGTACACTTTGGTGGCCCTAGGCACGTTCGCAGCGCTCGCTCTTGAAGGCCCTCCAAAGTACGGATGCATGTTGCACGCATACTCGAAAGCACAGGTGCACTGTACCGTAGATTGCCAACAAACAATGCCCGCTACAACTGCAGGAGACTTTTCTCAGAGGGGCCCCATCTTAGTCCTGCTACAACTCGAAGAACGTCTACAAAACTAACAAGTTTGGTCCGTTGCGCAGAAGCATGCTTCGTCCAAGATAGGCTACGGTCAATGACGACACCTAGGTATCGTTAGTGCGTGACAGCAGGAATCACTGCTCCGTCATCGAAGATCGGGTACCGCGTCATTGATTTCTTTGTAAACGCCAATGCAGCACATTTCGTAGTTGAGAGTTGCAGGCCTTGACGGCGCAAGTACTTTGACGTCACTGATGTGGCTTGTTGAATGAATTAAGTCTTGCTCGCAGTAGAGTCACTGTATATGCTACCGTAAAGGAGCCATATGTGCAGTAACTCTAGTCAACAATGTGCGCGCGCGTTCTTCATTCCACCGCATTCAATCCGCGTTCCTGCATGGCCCTTGTCGCTGCCCTCTTCATGTGGCACCGGTCTTGGTGGCGTCCATAAAATTTAACTTTTAGCGGCTTCTCTTAAAGCGTAACAACGCATGGCGCGTCGCTTCCTCGTGGAAACTCGCGTTCAATGTTCGTCCAGTCGCAGGAGCTCATCGTTTCTGGCGTGTTTTGACCTCCCATTTGTCAACATAGAGTGCGGCACCGAAGCCGTCAGAAAGTGCAGGGTGCGCTTGCGGCAGGAAGGCCACCATGTGCTGCAGTGTTCCGGTACAGCAAAATATAAGCCGCGTTTTGTGTGGAAGCAGCCACCATCAGGCTGGGTGATTGAAATGCGAAAGGGTATGCCAGTTTCCGTCGTCTGCTATAATTTTGAATTTGGAAGTTACTTCTGTTTGCGTGCGTCTATCTCCAAAATTATTTTTGCATTAATCTCAGGACGATACAAGGAACGCGTTGCAACGTAAAGGTATACATGGGTAAAATTTGGGTACAGGGCCCCTTTACCTCGTATATTTAACTGCTCCCAATCTAGGGCTTTGAAAACCTCATGTGAGCACGCAGTGAACAGCAATGGAGAGATCGCACCTCCCTACCATACATACTTCTTTATCTGACCTTTAGTGCAACACAAATGGTGTAATCGTAATAGGGCGAATCAAACTGAGAATCTATCAGAATGAACTGAATTTTTGTCTTTAAACGAAGTTGTTAACTGCCTGGGTGTCACTTCCTTGTACGCTAATAAAGAAACAAAACACCCAATGCCAAGTAGAGTAGACATTCGCAGAAAAGTAGACTGAACGAAGCGGATCGCATACAAACCTTTTCTCGTGTTAGACTGATCGGTCAAACAGCCCATTCCAAGTGACTGCAAAGCTTAGCGGACAAGATGACGCAAACGAATGTTTAGTTACGAAATGTTTAATTCTTACCAACCTTCACTTAATAGCCAGGAAGGTGTAAAAGTCGCTATGCCTAACTATAGCTCTGAGTATTCATTATGGGAGAAATTGGATATGTAAAAACAAAGCGAGAGCCTCGTTCTAGATTCACAAAGCTTAATTGTAACAAAATCACTTAATTTTTCATTATGCTGGTAGAGTGGTCAGGTGTCCTTTGACCTTGACGTCGCAGATGCGCGGCCGTCCAACATTCTTCAGGAGGTGTTTGTGAAGATCTACGACAACGGTGTCTGCGACGCTGCCTACAGGCGCAAGTTCAAGATCCCCATTAAGAAGTGGCACTTGTGCGCCGGAACCCTGATCGGCGGTCGAGGAACTTGTCACGTGAGGCACATTTCCTATTCGTGATTTATTTTGTCTCTTATGTATACATGCATCTACGCTGCGACAAGGACGTAAGTGGAACGTCTGCCTTGTTCTCTTTGCACATAATGTTCGTTTACATGATGATTGTTTACATAGCTATCTCAAACAAAAAATTAAAGCAGTTTAGTCAGAAGGAAAAAAAGTGCTTGAAGCCATCTCGAGCAATTGGACCCACAACACCACTGCTTGCAAGCGAACCGCGAATAATCAAAAGAACGCAAACATGTTGCAATGCTGTTTTAGTTCACTACATGGCCAAAATAACTGTTTTTCTTATTGTTTACCGCTGAAAATCAAATTCCAGGGAGATTCTGGAGGTCCCCTGCAGTGCAAGCTGTTTGGTCGCTGGCACTTAACGGGGATCACATCGTTCGGCTCTGGCTGCGCCAAGAAAGGCTTCCCGGACGTGTACACGAAGGTGGCACACTACGTGGATTGGATCAAGGAAGTCATGCAGCGCCCCCACTAAACAGTCATCGAAAGTGCGATGGACGCCACCCCGCGCGCCGCCAGCACGCGGCACCGATGACACCTATGCGTCGTCGTGTGGCTCACAGTGAATTTGCTGACCGTCATAGAAGACCAAGCCCTGTGATGGGGAGTGAAGGGAAATCTGGGAATGAGTGAACCCAATGCTCTTTTCCTCTTGTGTGATCAACAGGGATGACAGTAGACTTACACACCTAGTTTCCGCAATATGTGAGTGCTGTGCCCTGAGAATAGTCGATGTGAGCCCTGCCATCCTGAGGACGGATGTGAGTGAGCGAATCGCTGATAGTCAGCGACTGAAAGCGTGGCATGCAAGAGCCTCCGAATCATAAGCCACCACCACCTTCTTTAATATGCACAAAAATTAGTTGCGATAAGTCTTAGAAACCACTTATCTATAGGACGTTAGTTTTCATGCAAGTATTTATGACTGATAGTACTCTTTATTGGCAGACTGTTTCAGCTTGAATTCTTGAAGTAACCAGCGAAAGCTACTTTTTGCAGCAAGGCCAAATGGTTTTCGAGTGCTCGTGTAGCTATCAACAATAGAGCAGCTCACTCTTCTGGACTGGGACGAGATATTTATGGAAAACCCGCTGTTTCAGTTGCTCCGCCATTGTACATACCGCGGCATCAGTACCTCTATCAGTAAGCTGCAGCTGCCATATTCAAGGTTGTACAAACTCCCGCTACGCAAGAAAAATTTGCAACCTCATCACGTCGCATGATCGCATGCCTCCTTAATTTGGTTACGTTTCCCTTTATCTGATATGCTATTGCGCATATAGGCTGCCGGTTATCTAGCTTGTGGAATAGATTACCCGTCCACGCTGGCTTTTATAGTCAATTAAAGCGCCACCTGCCATCGCTAGCCCTCAAATCGATACTGCTCCTGGCGCACTCTGCGCCATATCAAAATATGTGCCTTGTTAGCACTGCGAGTCTGCTTTGCGTTGATAATGCAATGTTCACTGCGCATGTAAGCGCAGTAGTCGCTCTGTCCTAAACAGTTCTTTTTATTTGTTGAAACAGGCAGTGCGAAAAAAATAGGACACAGGAACAAGTAACACGCACCACAGAGCCATCTAACAACTGACTTTATTAGAAATCACGCAGACTAAAAAAAAAAAACTATGACTCGCACCGACGTGTTCTCACATCATTCGCAGCATGATTGTTCACTTACAACGATTAGAAGAGGTTACAAAAGTTTGAAAAGGCGATCACATGTACAATTTTTTCTATGCAAACTATGACCAACACCCACATGTTCTCACATCATTGACAGCAGAATTGTGCACTGACAAAGACTTAAAAAGGTTACAGAATGTTTTAAAAACGTGACCACACGTACAATCTTTTGCTATGCTACCACACGGCTCAAGAAAGAATTTTCACTGTCATGAAGTGCTTCTGAAGACATGCTTACACATCGATTGCCTAGCCGGCGCTGTGGTATGTGTTATTTTTTCTTGTGCCCTAGTTATTTCGCACTGCCCATTTCAACACGTATAATCAATTCCGACTTGCCCAAATGTCGATTCTTCTGCATTTTTTGCGCGCCTCATCGAGACACAGTAAACTAAGGCGCATTCTTGATTGAGAAGTCAGAAAAATTGCTGTAGTTGAACAGTCATATATCCGAAGTGTGTACGAGCCGCGCATGGGTGAGCAGGTGATGCAATGAGACAGGAGCGTACAACAGGGGAAATATGCGTGAAATCGCTCTTCTGGTAAACGTATTTATCTTGCCATTGATACATGAAGATGTGGAAAAGAGTGCATTTATGAGCAGAAAGCGTCGCCGATTGGGCCATTAGCTTCCAGGCACAGGTCGAAACCTTCACTCTACGGGTCCTGCCTTTCTTCTCCTACCACAAGTAAATTATTGCGGATATCCAGAAGTCATTGCGCGTCACCCAGGTGGGAGAGCTAACCATCTATGGTTTACTTTTATAAGCAGCAGTGAAAACGCAACAGCTGCTTCAAAAAAATCGAGTTTTTGCTGCAACCGTTGGCTTGTGGCAAGTGGTGAGCACGCTTCGAAGTTTGCACAATGCGCAAAATGCGGCGTAACTCAGCGTCTTGGTATCCTGTTGCTTTTGTCATGGAGATAACTACTTCAATTGGCGCTAAAATGACAAATTCATACCGAACGCCAAGTAGATTTTCATGCGGAGTTCTTTATTTGCATACGTTTCTGCAGTCTCAGACTCACAAAGACGGACAGGAAGGACACGGGACAAGTGCTAAGTATCGCACATCTCTATTTATTCTGCGCAAAATATTGACAGTTTGTCTTTCTCCGTCCACGTGAGCGCGCCGAAAATGTGGGCGTGGAAGCGAACTACGTCATCTTCGGCACCTTTGGCGGAGCCGCGCTGCAACGGAGGGTTCCCGCCGCTCACTGATCTGAACTGCCAGAGCGCTATATATTTATGTACCCGAGGCTCAAGTAAGCACAGAGCCACTGAAAGTTCTGCAGCGGGAATGAAATATCTGCCATAACGACAAACAGCCGAGCGCAACGTGATCAAGCGTCTCGTATTTTGAAAGGTGGCCTCTGTGACTAACTTCACCTGCACGCCATTTCCGGAGGCCACGCTTTAACCGTGCTGCTTTTCAGATAAAGAATCATGCCGAAGATGACGTCACTGCGTTTTCTCAGCATCTTAGCATCTTAAAGGGGCACTGAAGGCAAATAACAATTTATGTCAGAGTGAAAGCTCAATGTATGACAACGTCTAAAACGGCAATATTATCAACAGCAGTGCCCTACTTACCGAGAAATTAAGCTAAATGTATCACACGATGAGCGCCACGAGCGGGGTATTTTAGAAATGATCCCGATGACGTGAGAGAGTCCGACTACAATTAATCACTCGTAATCAAACTGGCTGCCATAAAAAAAAAAGAACATTCCGTGCATCAAGAGGCGTAATAAAATGCTGCTTCGTTTCAATTTTATTCATGGAAAAAAGAACCTCTTTGGCGTTAAATGCATAATGTAGCGGAACAAAACAAGGACAGAGAAAGATGCACACGGGACGACCGCTAGACTTCAACTGAAAATTTTACTCTGGACACGTGATATATAAAGTGCAAAAACAGCATCTAAACTGATAGAAACGTCACCATTCAGCCTTCAAAGCAAGCTGCATGTGCCAAGCTACGCGTAGCCCAAGTTTCAGCTTTAACTCTGGCGTTACCATGGAGAACGGCGCGCGTGGTTCAAAGGTTCCGTTTTCGCCGAACTGCGCTTCGCCCGGCACCCTGCTTCGCTCACGCGGTCGCGTCTCAGTGGTAGTTTCGGTATCGCGTACTGCCGCGTGTGTTTTGCGCGCTCGTGATAGTCGCTCTGACAGAAAGTTCGACACATTAATCTGCACATTAAACGCGAGTTGAACGCATCGTTTGCACATATTCTTCAAGTATCGTGAAAGATATGCCTAAAACAAAAGGATAACCATTTTTCGACTACCGCATGCTCCACTACGATTATTAAGCTGCTATTATACGTGGTTACGTAAGTTTCGCTTCTTACACAATTCGTTCGTGCAGCAAATGTTTTCAGGCGAGAAGCAGCCCGGCTCTGGAAGTTCTCAAGAATGCTCGTTACAAGTGCATAGAACAGGCGTGAGCACTCGTAAAAAAAAATTAGACGTTTTTTTTTTTTTTTGCGAGTAAGATGATTGTTTGGGAAAAGAAAAATGAAGCATCCGACGTGTATCACGCGTATCTGTGTAGGTCTGATTTTGTGTTTGCTTCTATGTTGCTGGCCATGTGCGAACGCCTATATGGGAATTTGTTGTCATAATTGAAGTGTATGGTTTACCTCACACTACGTTATTCGAGTCGTGCTTAAGCCAGCGGAAGTGTACACCCAGTCTACGTCTACAAATTTATATACCGCGCTACATCTCCGGCAAAACTAAAAAAAAAAGAAAATTGAAAGGTTTGTTGCAGTTATATTCAATACACATGGTGTTCTGACCACAGTCATGCATCTTTCGTGATCCTTTCTGCTCATATATGCGTGTAGCGACCGTTATTTATAGCGCGTACTGGAAATGATGATCTCTGTACACATCTGTCCGGGGCTTACTGTATGCATTTCGAACGAAGTCTGCCAATACCAGTATTGTAAATAAAGAAACACGAACTGCATTACTCTTTGATTCTTTTCTTTTCAGCCACAAGATTGAGCGTCAACCGTCAGCCCTAGATCGACTACATGGATTTCTTTTGAATTACAAGTGCCGAAATGCAAGTCCGGTAGAAAGAATGACACTTTGCCATACTGGGGGTGCGATAGAGTTGTGTAAGAACAGTTCATTTCGATACATGAATGTGCGCAATAATCATGACTCTGTAGTCGCAGCCATTAGCATTGAACTCGCTGATAAAAAAAATACAGACTGAGCTGGTTCGCGCGGATTCGTGTTGCTGGTTGTGCAGCGTTCACAGAAACAGAGACCCAGGAATCAGTGCGCTAGATTAGTGCTGACTCGAAATTATAATTTTTTTAAATCCTTTCCATCAAAAAGTGGCTAGTTACCTCATGCGCCCCAAGATGGTGGAGCACGATTAAATCAAAGCATTCGCTGCCGCGTTCACGGCCAGAGTGGCCTCGTGCGTCTACCAGGCTGCTGGTATACCCGCTGAGCACAGGGAAGACGACACTGTGTGCCTGAACGTACAACAGAACATTATCGTAGTGAGTACCCCCAGTGAATCCAACGCAGATAGATACCAAAGAGTCGAGCGTCTCGTGGTCAACGGCCAGGCCTATGAGACCAATGCGTATGAATCGGCACCAGACCTAACTTCCAAGGGAGTCATCAGGGGGATACCTCTCGAGGACTCCCCCCCGGGATATCACCGCCCAAGTTGTTACCCCTAAGAATCATACGGCAATTGCTGCGAAACGACTCAGCAACGCCACCAATGTCATCGTGCTCTTTTCCGGACTGAAAGTTCCTACCTTCGTCCGCTACGGAGGCGCACTGATCAAGTGCGCGTTATACAGAAAACAATTGGACCTGTGCCACCAGTGCGGCAGACTCGGCCATCGCATGGACGTATGCCCCAGCCCGCAGGACCGGGTCTGCAGAGGCTGTGGCACGACCAACCCAGGTCCCGACCACCAATGTAACCCCTGTTGCCAGCTTTGCGGGGGTGAGCACTTAACGGCCGACAGGAAATGCAAGGCTCGCTTCAAGTTGCCGTATATAGTCAAACGAAGACGATGGGAAAGACAACGACAACGGGAAGAAGAACTCCTAGCCTCGGAAGCTACGAGGGAAGCAGTTGGACGCCCTTCCCGGGAGGCCAGATCCAGTTCGCGCTCTAGGGCCCGTTCAAGAACCAGACAGTCCAGATCACGGAGCCGCACACCCGCTCCGGCCCGACCTAGATCCAGGAGCCATACGCCCGGACCACCACCTCAACGCTCCCGATCGCGGTCCCGCAGCAGAGGAAGCGGCTTGGCGGCGGAAGATGCGACCTACAAGGTGGGCTGGGTAGACGTGGTCAAAGGCTCATCGCGCCGCGGCGGATCTGGGGAGACTGCAGCTTTTAGAGAAATGGCAGAAATGAGACGGGAAAAGGCGCAGTTACGGGAATTAATCGCAAATCTCACGAGAGAAATTCAGGAGCTTAAGAATAATCGGAAGGCAGACATATCCCCCCGCCCAAGTAGTTCACATGGAGGCAGAAGCCCCCGATATTCCCCCGCTGCAGAAACCCCCGATAATCGCACGGAGGAAGACGACAACCCTCCGCCACCTAAGAGAAAGGCTCCGGCAGTTATCAGCCAAACCGGATCACAGCTTACCGATCTAGGGCAGAAATTAACGGAAATGCAAAGTGCACTGAAAGACCAAGCAGAAGCCGTCGGTAATCTCACGTTGGCGATCTCGACCATAATGTCGAGACTTGACAAATTCGAAAATAACGTAGCCACCTTAAGTCTCAGGGTAGCCAATCTGCAGCCAGTTACTACTGCAGGGGCCCCCACAACTGGGATCGCATCTAATCAATTCCAAAACGCCGCTACAAGTACCACTGCAGTATCTGGGGTCGCTCAGTCCACCTCTCCCCAGTCCTCCACCTCACGAACAGAACAAAATAGGCAAACGCGGTAAAAGAGGCGAGCTGACGATTTGGCAGTGGAATTGCAGGAGTTACGCCGCTAAAAAACCGATCCTGCAACAACACATTAAAGGCAAATCGAAACCAGACGTAATAATGTTACAAGAGACAAACGAATTAGCCAAACTTCCAGGTTACCAAGCCATCGGTCCCTCCTCCGGGGAGAACCGCGCGGTAACTACTTTGGTCAGGAAAGGCTTAGTGGTCGTTCGTCATGACATTACAGTAGCGCAAGTTGAACATGTATTCGTAGAAATTGTACCCAAAAGCAAAAACCAATCCAGCACGTTCATTCTCAATCTATACAGCTGCGCACATACGACAGCGCTTCCTAACCATATTTAAGAGGGCCGCCGACCTTGCGGGCTCGCACCGTTTTACTAATCGGGGGAGACTTTAACGCCCCGCACGGAGCGTGGGGTTACGCCTACACGAGAGCCAAAGGCAAGGCATTATGGCAAGACATACAGGAGACAGGCCTTACTCTCATCACCGACCCCAGCTCCCCCACAAGAATGGGAACCGGGCTGGCAAGAGACACCACGCCCGACCTAACATTAGTGAAGAACACGAGAGGATCAAGTTGGAAAAACATGTTCGAAGACCTCGGTAGCGACCACAGAATTCTCGAAACTAAATTATAGGATACTTTAGAAATAGAAACCAACAAAACGTTCAAATGGACAGACTGGGATAAGTTCCGTCAGAATAGGGCCGGAATGACGCACGAACCCATCACGGACATCAAACAATGGGCCGAAAAAGTTATGGTTGACGTCAAAGATGTTACAAAGACCGTGGCGCCAGAACTTCCCATCGATAAGAAAGACAGCCGCCTGGTGCACATGTGGGAGGCCAAACGATCATTACAGGCCAGGTGGCAGAAACAAAGACACAACAGGAAGCTGAGGAAACGCATTGCATTACTCAACAAACAAATTGAAGAACACTGCAGAACTCTTAGTAAACAGCAATGGGACGAGATCTGCAAAACGATGGATAGACGGATTGGCACCGGTCAGACGTGGCGCCTGCTCCGACATCTGCTAGACCCGACCAAGACCACGACAACACATAGGGAAACCATGCGCAGGATAATACACGCAAACACCAAGGCCGAAGAAGAAATCCTCTCCGAGATCTGCCACAGATACGCCCCTCAGAACCCGGTTATTCCACACGTGGAATACACGGGAAAACCCAACCCCTCTCCTTTGACGAGGCGGAACTCTGGGCCGCTGTGCAAAAGCTCAATAGCAAATCGGCCCCGGGACCGGATGGCGTAACCAATAAGGCCCTTCGTAACTTAGACAAAGAGACCATCTCCGAACTGACCAAGTACATCAACGAATGCTGGACCCGAGGATCCATACCTGACCAATGGAAAAGAGCGAAAATGGTGCTCATCCCCAAGCCCGGAAAACCCCCAAATCTTGACAACCTTCGCCCTATATCCCTTACGCCGTGCGTCGGAAAGTTGATGGAACACGCCTTCCTCAGTCGTATCAACGCACACTTGGACGACATCGAAGCGTATCCGGACACAATGCTCGGGTTTCGAGCTCATCTCTCCACGCAGGATGCAATGTTGCAAATCAAACACCAGGTACTTGACAACAAGACAAGAGGTACCAGGGCCATTCTAGGATTAGACCTCAAGAAAGCCTTCGACAACGCAGCTCACGCAGCCATACCACGCAAGATGGCCGCACTAAATCTAGGAAACCGAGCGTACAACTACGTTAACGAATTCCTCACTAACAAGAGTGTCCCGTTAACCCTGGGCAAACTCGCATCAGAAGACAGGAGTATGGGCAGCGTCGGCACCCCACAAGGCTCTGTCATCTCGCCGATGCTCTTTAATCTCGTTATGATCGGCCTCCCCGAACGCCTAAACGCCATAGAGGGAGTGCATCACGCCATATACGCAGACGACATTACGATTTGGGTATGCGAGGGAAGCGACGGAGAAATCGAGCAGCGGCTACAGACCGCGGTTGAGGTAGTGGAACAGTACCTCGTAGGAACCGGTCTTGTCTGCTCGCCAGAAAAATCTGAACTTCTCCTCTACCGCCCGACGCTTAAGGGAAGGCCCCCCAAGTGCTACATCCGGCATGCTGAGCACGAAGACATTTGCGTACGCACCAAAGAAGGAAACGAAATACCAAGGGTCAAGCAGATAACGGTGCTCGGACTCATCATAGAATCCAACGGCGCCAACGGAGCAACGATCAGGAATCTGGAGACTAAAATCACGAACACGATGAGGCTTATCAGAAGAATCACCAACAGACATCTTGGTATGAAGGAGGCCAGTGTCGTCAGACTCATACACTCCTTCGTCATTAGTCACATAACCTACGTGGCCAAGCTTAACACTCTAATTAGAAGAACACACGAGATGGCACTGGGCCTTCCTGATAGCACAAGCATGGAACTTCTACTACAACTGGGCATCCACAATACGCTTGAAGAGTTGATAGAGGCTCAACAGATCTCGCAACTCGAGAGACTAACCAGGACACGAATGGGCAGGAGCATCCTGGACAAACTGGAGATAGCCTATCACAAGCAGCACGGCGACAAGACATCCCTCCCAAGTTCGATCAGAGAAAAGCTCCAGGTGGCTAGCCTACCTAAGAACATGCATCCCGAACTCAATCAGGGTCGAAGAGAGAGTAGAGCCAGGTCTTTACTACAAGCATTCGGTAGGGACAAGGAAGCGCTGTTTGTAGACGCAGCAGAATACGCGGATCGACGTGCATTCGCAGTGGCAGTCCTCAACACTGATAAACAATTGGTCAGCTCGTGTAGTGTACGCGGAAAAAAACCTGAGGCAGCGGAAGAAGTGGCGATCGCCCTAGCCATCGTTTGCCCCGGTTGCAGGTATATAATAAGTGACTCGCAGGCGGCGGTCAGAAATTATGCACAAGGCAGAATTTCACCAGAGGCCGCGGCTATCCTCAAAGCGAGCGCGAATTATATCACCTCTGAAGAGACGGAGGAACGACACATTATATAGTTCCCGGCTCATACGTCCCCCCACACCCCCGTACCCAACCTCAATGGAGAGGTCCATCGCGTAGCGCGAGGTCTCACGTTCCGCGGTCGTGTAGAAAGGTCCTCTCCAGGGGATGGAAATCCAGAGGAGGGCTGGACAGAGAGAGACAGAATGACTAGGTACTGTGACATTACAAAATTTTATCAAAAATCCAGGTATATTTATCCACCCCCAAGCCCCAAACTCGACAGGGCCCAATCGGTAGATTGGAGGCAATTACAAACCCAGACCTTCCCCAACCCCGTTCACCTCAGGAGGATATACCCAGACGTCTATTCAGACGATAACTGCAAATTATGCGGCTGGACTCACGCATCTCTTAAGGCTGGTTCACACCGGCGACTAGCAAAGGTCGCGCGACTAAGTTAGTCGCAAAGCGACTGGTCGCAAATGGTCGCAAATGGCCGTTTTGGTCGCAAAGCGACTGCTTTGGCTCAGTCGCTCGCTGCTCGATTTTTCAGTCGCGCGACTGCAGTCGCAAAGCTCTGAGCCAATCACATGCGCAGGAACAGGACGTCACCTTATTTTACGGGGCAATGGCAATGCCAGCTATATACGAGCAGACGTGAATTCTATGTGGCGACATATATAGGTCGCACGCAGGTGTGAACATCGGTCGCTTTGAGTCGCTTTTTGGCTTGCAGTCGCAAATGGTCGCGCGACCGGTGCCAGTCACCGGTGTGAATGAGCCTTTAGGCACATTCTCTGGGAATGCGCGGTTATAGGCGAAGAACATGCAGTCTCCCCAGATGAAGCTGCAGCGCGGTGGACGGCCGCGCTGCGCAGCTCAAACCTGCAAGATCAATTGTGGGCCATCCAGCAAGCCCGTGAGGCGGCGAGGAGACAGGGTCTCCGGTCCTCCTCGGGGGCGGCCTAGGCCCAGGCCACGAATTTGCCGGAGTTCTGAATAAAGTTGTTACCACCACCACCACTTTCCATCAAAAAGTGGCTAGTTACCTCATGCGCCCCAAGATGGTGGAGCACGATTAAATCAAAGCATTCGCTGCCGCGTTCGCGCTATTCATGGACACGCGCGCGTCTCGGGGCAACAGCAAACAGGTCATAAAATAATAAAAAAAGGCCCTGGGCCCTTCATATTTCGCATGAGAAGGCTTATTTGCCCCTGAAAAAATGCCTTGTCAACAACGCTTTTATGCTTAAAAGTGAATCCGAATTGATTGGGATTGGTGTAAACTTGGCCTTCGCACGTACGCTGCGCTGCAGTGAAGCGCACTTATACAGAAAACAATTATTGCTAACATCTGGTGTTTTACGTTCCAAAACCACGGGGTGATTGTGGGGCATGCCGTAGTGCAGTGCGCCGGTAATTTAAGCCATGTGACGTGAACTGACACCGTTCTACACGGGCGTCTAGCATTTTGCCTCCATCGAAATGCGACCACCGCGACCGGGACCGAGCCCGCGACTTCCGGGTCAGCAGCAGAGCACCGTAACCGCCATACCCCCACGGTGGACTATAACAAAGAACTTTTGTACCGATCGGTGTCGTTTTAAATCCTGCGTTATATATATATATATATATATATATATATATATATATATATATATATATATATATATATATATATATATATATATATATATATATATATATATATATATATATATATATATATATATATTCCAAAAATCAAGCACGTAGGAAAAATTGCTCAGTAAAGGACTGACGTTTCGGCCGCGGGACCGGCCTTCGTCGGAGTGATGCGAACATGCGACGGTACCGCAATATAAGAAGGCAATATAAGAAGCATTTTATATTGCGGTACAGTCGCATGTTGCCTAAACGTCAGTCCTTTACTGAGCAATTTTTCCTACGTGCTTGATTTTTTTGAACTTTTACTTCCGGGTCCTTTGTTAGCACTTTATTGTTCATATATATATATATATATATATATATATATATATATATATATATATATAGTCACGGGGTCGTGACGGGGACGAAGGCAGCAGTCGGCGTGTCCAAGCAGAAACTCTTTATTTGGCAGAACTTGTGGCCCGGAAACGGAAAGTCAAACTACAGCGATACACACTGTACACTGGCGTCGGCCGTCGACAAACAGCATCGCTGGGATGCGCGGTCTGTTATAGACCGTTTTCACGGAGAGGAGGAGCGTAGCCTCGAACCAGTGTATTTTCACAGCTTTCTCTCTCTCCACCTCGGCAGACCGCTACCGCTGGTGTGTGCGGATTCCCGAGTTTTGCACTGCGTGTTGCGTGAGAGGTCAGCGTGTTTCCATTTTTCGACGCGCTGAAACAATTGTGCTGCCGCAAATCGAAATGTCGGACGAGAACAGGTCGACAAGCTACCACTGTGCTGTGTTTGGCTGCGGCAACAGCTACGGAAGCCTGAAAGACTGGCAGCCACGGCATGCGAAGTGCACAATGTTTTTAAATGACTTCGCTCTCTCAGGTCGCACGCCTTCTTCTCCGACAAATACAGTCGAACCCACTTATAACGATCCCAGATATAACGATCTATCGGTTATAACGACCATATTTCGGTGCACTTACGATTTTCCTATGCTACCCATTGAAATTGCGTCCACATATAACGAACATTTTTCAAAGCCTCCTACTTTTACAACGAACACATCAGACACGATCGCGGTCAAAATATGGCGCATACGAAGCGAAAAAACGTTAAAGCAGACCTTCTAAAGCATGAGAGGCGCGCGCTCGCGCGTGCCCCGGTCCAGTTTACTCGTGACGAAGATACCCGATAATAATATCTGGGGTTTAACGTCCCAAAACCACGATATGATTATGAGAGACGCCGTAGTGGAGGGCTCCGGAAATTTCGACCACCTGGGGTTCTTTAACGTGCACCTAAATCTAAGTACACGGGCCTGAGACATTTTCGCTTCCATCGAAAATGCAGCCGCCGCGGCCGGGATTCGATCCCGCGACCTTCGGGTCAGCAGTCGAGCGCCATAACCACTAGACCACCGTGGCGGGGCACGAAGATACCCGAGATCGGCGAGCACTGCACGGGCTGCTTTCGGACGCTACGAGCGAGGTCGCTCACTTTCTAGTCTTTTATTCAGTGGCAGAATGGCAGTGGGGTATAAAAAAAGAAAGAAAGAAATAGGAAGCAGCATGAAGTCTTGCAGTCAGCTTTCGCACGGCAACCTTTACTGGCGCCGTTCTCTGCAGATACGACCGCCTACGATGAACCTAGGCCTTGGAACGCAAGAAGCCATAAAATGCAATAAGCGATGACCGCGATAACTTTTCGGCGCTTAAATGTTCACAGCGTCGACGTCACAATGTGCCGCAAAATGTCTTCCATCTTTTCGGAAACGGCAGAGACCGGCCATTGCGGCGATTCCTTCACGGAGAAGCATCAGAAGAGAGCGAAGGCGGCCGGCGATGAACGTGCCATTATGATTTATCGCCGACAACTTTATCACAGTCATCTGCAGCTATCGGCTCGGCTGCACGTGTGGCGTAAATTGTTCGGAGTGACGGCGGTACAAGCAGTACAAGCGCGCGATGCCATTGCTTTGCACCAATAAAGTTTTTCATTCATTCATTCATTCAGTTCGAAAGTTTGCCGCCGCCGCGCCGTGCGAGATATAGTGCGCGTCGCTTCGTATAAACGAAACTAGCTCGCTGGTGTTGAGCGGCACGGACACCGAGAAACGTTGATACACTTACAGCGAGCGTATACAGCGTGTTTTATTAGGCGGCAACCCAAGCGCGTCGCGCCTGTCGTGCAGGACCGTCAGAGCATCGCGGAGACGTAGAGTGCGCGTTGCTTTGCAAAATGCTTGTCTTCGCCACGTTGAACGAACAGGCCGCTCGCCGCACCCGTAGACGGTCCGAAGTGAAGCGGGCACAAAGAGAGCACAAATGCGCGTACAAATGCAAGCGGCCCGGCAGTGATGGCGTGAGCCGAGTAGGCGACGCGCTGCACGCAACTAGCCAGGGATGATCGGCTCCAGGTAGCGGTACCAAGGTTCAGCGAAACGGCGTCGGTTCACTGCAAGGGCGGTTTAATTCACTCGTGCACGGAGCGGGCGTTCGCTTCACAACACGAAAAGGCCTAACTTCTCACCGGAGGAGTTGTTAGCACTTTTCAATAAAAATGCGCAGAAAAAAAAGCGGCTCGGTCGCTAAGTGCACGTTTTTGAGGGCGAGTCCATTTACAACGAACTACTGATATAACGACCAGTTTTCGCGGCACTTTCGAGTTCGTTATAAAAGGGTTCCACTGTAGTATATTATTATACCATGTGGTGTCTGCACTTATGGCCATTTCTCTAAGTCACCACACCAGCTTGTGATTGTGCTTGGGTGCTGGTGCACTTTATCATCTGCACCAAAGAGAACCAATGTCAAGGCTGACGATTAATACACAAAATGTTTGGCCAAGAGTTGTTCTCATGAACCTCTCTGATTTCTATGCTACAGCACATTATTTACAATGCCTGCGGCTAGAAAATGTTCCATCTTAGTGCGTGCAATTTCGAGATTACTGAATGAGCAGTTTTCAATCTACATGAAAGAAAGGCTCGCATGACATGTGTTCCTTGGCGTAGGTACGCGTTTCTAACGTTTTGTCGAGAGCACGTTCTTTCTCGACTTGGCAATTTCGTGACGATAACTGGGGTAGCGTTATGACAACCGCACTTTTTTTTTTTTTCGCGCAGCAGCCTGGGTGTCGTGAATAATCGGCCCACATTCGTTAAAGCCAGGTCGTTACCTGGACACGTGCGCTCGTCGTAATGCTTCTGAAATACTCGCCAGAAAACAATTTGACAATAATGTTACCAAAAACGAGCGCCCTTTCGGCGTATCGCTAGTGGCGGCGGCTCGCGCCGAAGCGAACTTACGCCATGCCACGCTTCCAGATGTGCAACAGGCTTATTTTTATTTTATCATTGGTGTTGTTTCTACGCCGAATTTTGAGCTCACACGTCGTACTTCTGTTCCTTATCCTGTGCAAGGATCGGAGGCCACAAGCTACGACGGCGACACGAATAAACACAGGCATCGGTGTTTGTGCTCCTGTCGTTCCGTGAACATTGCAAGGAACATTGTATTGCAACGTGCCAAGTGGAACCAAAATGGTCTGTTAGGGATTAGAGTTGCGTTGAACTTGAATAATCACGGCACGGAAACCCGGGAGCCACCTTAAACACTAATGCGTGCACCTAGCGCGCAGCCGGACAATGGCCTACGTATTCGCTCGTCTCCATTTACGTTTCTCCTATTATACTTTGACAGTTGTCCTAAATGTTAACGCTCTTTTATAGTGATTATTCCAAGAACCTCACCCGGCCAGCTATAACAAAACATAAGCAATTACCAATTTACACATGCTGCTTAAGAACTGCATTGGCATTATTCTCATCGTCGGCGCTGCTGCGGGAACGTCTCGTGGGCCGCCGCTGCTTGCTGTTTCAGCCATTTTGAAGCTGAAAGCTTAGTGATTATTTATCAGCGCCTTTACACTCGAAAAGCGTTGCTCCGTTTTGCCCGTGTACCGTGAAGAACAGCAATACCTTGTGAACCGAGCGCATACGCTGCATGCACCGCCGCGGAACCCCACACACCGGAAGGGCGGCGAAATGTCGCAGACGATAGACGGCGCTGCAGCGGTGGAGTGCTTTAAAAATGGCTGCCTCCTTGTGGAATTGGTGTATACATCACGCATCGAACTTTCCAGCCTTATCACTGGTGGTCGCGCAAGCTCTGGAATAATCTTGACTATTCGCATCATGTGCGCAATCTTAACAAAATGATCTACTACAATATCGAATCTTCCCAGACATTCTGGCGCGCTTTGCGCAAGGCAGCATCTACACATGCAATGGGCCGTGAACAGAAAACATAGAAAGAAATGAGCGTGTGTGGCATTGCCCCCCTCTGAAAAGGCATCGTCCCGATGCTTGTAACAGAACATGGAAGGGGAAAACAAGTGCATACACAAGGTAAGTACAATAATAAAGCAAGAAAGTACAACATAATAATATCTGGTGTTTAACGTCCCAAAACCATGCTATGATTATGAGGGACGCCGTAGTGGAGGGCTCCGGAAATTTAGACCACCTGGGGTTCTTTAACGTGCACCTAAATCTAAGTACACGGGCCTCAAACATTTTCGCCTTTATGGAAAATGCAGCCGCCGCGGCCGGGATTCGATCCCGCGACCTTCGGGTCAGCAGTCGAGCGCCATAACCACTAGATCACCGTGGCGGGGCAAGAAAGTACAACAAGCGATAAGTACATTCAAAATTACAATAATAAAGCAAAATGTACAGTCCTCAGGTTCGCTAACACACACAAAACGGCTTAAGGCGCATGACATGGACGACTTCAGGTCGCGCACGGCGCCGTTGAGAGTTCGTAATGCCGTCCGGGATAACCTCGTAGTCTAGAGCGTAGGAGCCGCTGGAGAGCGCAACCGTTAAATAGTACCAAATGCTTCGCCACAAAGTTTAAAAAGTACACCCAAATTTAACCTGATCATCTGAGCATTGCATCAGCAAACTTCCCAGTCTTAGTTTGGCGTTGGAGATACGATGAGTATGAAGGACCTGCTATGACTCTAGTACCTTAAGTTCTCACTTATTAAACAAAACATTTGGCTGACAAAGCAAGGCACTTCGCAGAAGTCTTCAGAATAAGCCGAGTGTGAATTTCTTTACTGTTAGTCGATTAATACTTAAGCAAACCACATTGAGCTGGTTGTGCATAGTTAGAGATTATAAGCGACTACGAATTTATATACTAGGTGGCGTTCCTTGCCCTCCTACTTTTCCCAGCTTCGGTGGGGCTGGACGGAAAAGCGATGAAGTGGCCCTATACTCCTCCCCTCCGGTTCCTCCAAGTAAATAGCCTACGTAAATTGTGTAAGCTCAAATTTTTCTTGAAAAAAATGTGGGCGATTATAACGTTAAACTACCCCGTATCGAAATTTTCTGCGTCATGCTCACAGCACCTGCTCGTAAAACGACGCAACAAATGACGCGTAAGTGATCCGCCGTGTGCTTACCACGTACGCACTGCTATGTAAAAACATAATAATAAACTATTTTCAATACGGCGTATTGTTTGTCATTAGTTCCTCGCTATTCGTCAAAATTTTTCAATGTGCCTTAAAATCGTCTCTTTGATACGCGACGTCACAAGTCTGCGAAAACTCGCGGCGTTAAAATGAAGCGTTGCCCAATAAGCAGCACATTACTCTCCTGAACAATAACTCTTTTTTTTTTGGAATAGACACACAGTGTCTCTTTGTGCAAGCAGTTTAAGAAGGCTGCCCGCCAATCACATTGGCAGCGGCTGCTTATAGCAGCGGGCGAGATGGATTCATATGTGTATAATAGATACTTTGAGTTGTAGTATAACGATGTTGAGCTGTTCTTGCGCGTGTACAACTCTCTGTGAACTCATCGTTGCTGACACCGAGGTAGAGAGAGAAATAAACATTATTAGGAACAGACACAATCTTTTGCAGGTAGGCAGCCTTCTTAGTCCAGGAAACCGTGGACGCTGATCATCTCCCTGGCGAGGTAGATCAAGTAACGGGGCAAACTTGAAAGCTGGGCTTCGCAATGTGTTCGAGTCCACTGCCTTGTTACAAGCCACCACGATCGCTGCAGGTCACCATATGATAAGCCAAGTGAAGCAGGCTAATCTGAGACTAAAGTGGGAATCTATTTTAGCTGTCTTGGCTAGGCACAACTAAAATACTGGACACCTCTGTACACTCATCAACTCACAGCAGCTTGAATATGGAGCGGTGGCGATGCTATTCGTTTTCAAAGAAAGAAACTGAATTTCCCAAAAAAGGAGAGCGTTTGATCCGGCTATAAAAACGTTTACTGGTTCCCTCCCATATTTGCGTCGCCGATTACTTAAATTTCAGACCAAGCAGAACAAAATAAAATCATGATAGATTGCTGTAATGTTATAGAGCCCCTGCTGAGCGACAGCCTCCTCTGCAATGCTCAAGCGCAAGACGCATAAGCGTGGAATAGGCAGCCCGCACCGTAGGTAGCCTACAGTGCGTCACAGTCGTCACAGCGCAATCGTAGGACAGATTTTATTACAAAATTACGCTATTGCTGCGTTCAAGTAAAATTTTGCCTGACTTGTTAGTTTCCCAGTCTGCAGCCGACAATAACCGCTGTCGGAAGTGTGTGGGGGGGGGGGGGGGGGGCTTCCGTTGATGGGCTAGCTGGCGACATAGACACAGCGCCAGTCTATGTCGTTTGTGTGTCTTCACCTGTATTCGTTTCATTGCGCTGCACATACTCAACTTGGCTACCTCGGCGGCACTTCCTTTGGGCAAGGCCCTTGTATCGGCCTAGCGGGTGAGGTGTCGGAAGCTACGACGATCCATTTGTTTCCGGAATTTGTGGGAATCGAGCGCGCCCTCCCCATTGGCGCCTCGTTCCCCAGCTAGCGCGTGTGCTGGACCCGCGCGGCTCCAGCGCCGGGAACCGCCGTTAATCGGCAGTATGGCAACCACGGTGGCAGCGCCAGGCCTCATTGTCTGGTGCGAGCCATGTGTCGGCTTCCCGGTGCGCGGGCACGCGTCCGGGCATGCCTGGACATGCTCACATGCTTACGCCACCAAGCTAGCTTACGTCACTGCGCAACGCCTGTCCTCATTGGCCGCCAGTGACAACCCCGGCCCTTCCCCCTTGAGCTCGCTTCTGTCTGGCGCGGGCTTGCCCGCGTGAGATGCTCTCAGGTTGGCACGAGAGGTTGACGCACTGCTCTAGCAGGCGGCTTCTCGTTCGTGTGCTCGACTGCTGCCCTTTTTGTGATAGTCGTAGCGCCGCTGGCAAGCGTACTCGATCGGTCTTGCGGAGTTCCCCATTACGGCCTGCAAGCCCGTGACTGTCGTACTGTGCTGCATCTTGGGTTAATAAACCCGTGTTGTTTGTTGACATTCTGCCTCGAGTGCCTTTTCTGCGCCGTGCTGGAGAGTCGACGAATCCGGCCGTAGCGTCTTTGTTCGCGCTGCGGCAGTGGAGAACATCACGTCCCTTGCCGGTCGACTAGTAGGGTAAGCGTCTCGCAAACCTATCTCCAAAAATTCGACGTCGGGAACAGCCCCAGTAAGTCCATCACGATTTGCTGGAACGGCAGGCGAGGTGACTCGATCGGCTGAAGTTCGGCTGGCCTTGTCGGTGGTGTCTTCCGCCGCTGACAGTCTCAGCAAGTTTTACGTAGTGGGTGATGTCGGCAGTGAGGCAAGCCCAGCAGTACTTTTTCTTGTGTTCTCGCGAGCGTGCGGGAAACACCAAAGTGTCCAGCCGTGTAACGCTTCCAGAACATCTGGACTTAATGCTGAAGGTACTACGAGGAGGTAATTGGCCCGGAGTGGTGAGAAGCTTTTCTTTAAGAGAACACCACTCCGCAAGAAAAATTACGTCAGTCATCGCTTGAATAGCTTTGTAACAATGGTGGCCTTGCCCTCGAGGTATTCCACAAGGCCTTTGAGTTCCGGGTCCGCTCGCTGTTGTTCGGCGAAGTAATCAGCACTTAAGGTTCCGAAGAAGTAGTCAGCATCCTGGTCGTCGTGGGGCGGTGGGTCAACGGGGGCATGGGACACGCAGTCGGCATCTGAGTGCTTTCGTCCGGACTTGTAAACGACGGTAACGTCGAATGCCTGAAGTCGCAGACTCCACCGTGCGAGGCGTACCTGAAGGGTCCTTCAAGTTAGCTAGCCAACACAAGGCGTGGTGGTCGCTCACAACTTTGAAAGGCCTGCCGTAAAGATAGGGGCGAAAAATTGATGTAGCCCAGATGATGGCAAGGCACTCCTTTTCTGTTGTGGAATACTTGGCTTCCGGCTTGGATAGCGACCGGCTAGTTAACTGATGACTCCTTCTAGTCCGTCGGTCGTCTGCACTAGGACGGCATCGAGCCCTACGCTGCTTGCGTCGGTGTGGACTTCCGTGTCGGCGTATTCGTCGAAGTGCGCAAGTATCGGCGGCGTCTGCAGGCGTCGTTTCAGTTCTTGAAATGCTTCGACTTGAGCCGTTCCCCACTTGAATTCCACGTCGGTTTTCGTGAGGTTCGTTAGCGGCTCGGCGATCCGTGAAAATCCTTTGACGAAACGCCTGTAATAGGCACACAAGCCCAGAAATGGCGTACGGCCTTCTTGTCGGTGGGCGGCGGTAAGGCAGCGATGGCAACTCTTTTCTGTGGGTCGGGGTAAACTCCAGACTTGCTAATCACGTGGCCCAGGAACAAGAGCTTCTCGTTCGCGAAGCAGCACTTTTCTGGCTTCAGGGTGAGTCCAGAGATCTTGATTGCTTGAAGTACCGCCTCAAGGCGCTGGAGGTGCTCGTCGAATGTTGAGGCAAACACAATGACGTCGTCCAAGTACACGAGGCAAGTTTGCCACTTCAAGCCTGCCAGTACTGTATATATAACACGTTGAAAAGTCGCAGGCGCTGAGCAAAGACCGAAGGGCATGACCTTGAATTCTAAGAGGCCGTCTGGTGTTCTAAAGGCAGTCTTCTCTCGGTCTCTCTCGTCGACTTCGATCTGCCAGTAGCCGGTCTTGAGGTCCATCGACGAAAAGTACTTCGCGCTGAGGAGTCGATCCAGGGCGTCGTCTATACGTGGGAGATGATACACGTCCTTCTTTGTGATTTTGTGCAGGCGACAGTAATCGACGCAGAAACGTAGGGTTCCAACCTTCTTCTTTACTAACACCACGGGTGACGCCCATGGACTCTTGGACGGCTGGATGATGTGGTCGCGTAGCATTTCGTCGGCGTGTTTCTTTACGGCCTCGCGTTCTCGCGTCGAAACTCTGAACGGGCTCTGACGGAGTGGCCTGACACTTTCCTCTGTAATGATCCCATGTTTTGCGACTGTGGTGTGCCGAATTCTTGACGACGACGAAAAGCAGTCCTTGTATTGCAAGAGGTGGGTTTTGAGCTGTCTTTGCGTATGCTTCGGAAAGCTCGGATTGACGTCGAAAGCTGATTGTGGAGCTTGGTTCATGGGAGTAGGCTCGGAAGAATCGACGAGGGCGAAAGCATTGGTGGCTTCCGCAATTTCTTCGACGTAGGCGACCATCGTGCCTTTGTTCACGTGCTTATACTCATTGCTGAAATTTGTGAGCATCACTGTTGCTTTCCCTCCCCTCAACTCGGCTATTCCTCTTGCGACGCAAACCTCGCGGTTAATTAACTGGTGCTGGTCGCCTTCAACGACGCCTTCCATCTCTGCTAATTTCAGAGTGCCAACGGAAACGATGACGCCGGAGCGAGGGGGAATGGTGACCTGGTCTTCCACCACATTCCAGGCGTGCTTCCCTGGCCGCGTGTACAGCGGTAGTGCTTTTTCTGTGGATAGTGTTATCAACACCATGAAGGCCTAAGAAGTCCATACCAAGGATGACATCTCTGTAGCAATGCTGTAGGACTACGAAGCATGCGGGATAAATCCGGTTGTTAATGGAGACTTTCGCTGTGCATATTCCTGCCGGTGTTGCTAGGTGACCTCCAGCTGTCCGGATTTTTGGGCCTTTCCAGGTGGTCTTGACTTTCTTCAACTTCCTGGCGAACGTTCCACTGATGACAGAATAGTCGGCTCCGGTGTCGACGAGAGCTGTGACGCTGTGGCCGTCGATAAGAACGTCGAGGTCGCTAGTTCGTCGTCTTGCGTTGCGGTTAGGTCGTGGCGTCGGATCACGGCTTCGTGGGTTTGCTCCGCTGCTTCCTCGTTGCATCGTCAGGTCTTTTTCGGGGCGTGAAGTTTCGACGTCAGGGCTCCGTTCGGCTTGCGGCGTGTGCTTTAGATTTCGTCGCGGCGTTGTCGTCGACGAAGGAGGATCTTCGATGTTTCGTTGTACAGCAACCGTACCTCCATCAAAGTTGAAAGTTGGGCGAGTTGGTGATAGTTCGTATTTACGTGAGAAGCAGCGCACTTAGACAAGGCACGACAAGGAACGAAGAAATACATGACGGTCGTCCTGTCTTTCATCGTTCCTGGTCGTGTCTTGTCTAAGTGTGCTGCTTCCCACGTAAACATGTACCTCTATCGGTTGCTGCCCTTAGTTTTTACATACGCCGTTTTCCAACAACTGACACTCTCTATCAGCCCCGAAAAGTTGGGGTGGTGCCACCTGGCGGGAGGCCTGGATGACGTCACGGCACGGACTCTTCGACGACCGTCGTGGCGCGCAGACATAACATGCTCTCGCTTCGTACGTTGTTCCGCTGTTTGCGCTCGCTACTTGCCTGTCTCAAGCTTCAGATGAATGACGAAAACAGCATCGATAATGTTTCTAGTAAAACGACAAAAAGTTGTACATTTTTTCTTCACAATCGCCAACGGTGGCCGTGCTCCATCGTGCACCCTTCGAAAGGGGTGATCAGGTTTGCTGTTGTGTCGCACTGCGAACATCGGGGATGAGTCTTATTCCCGACCACAGCAGCCGCATTCCGATGGTTGTGAAAAGCAACATCCCTCTGCTTAGATGCAGCAGCACGGTAAAGAATTCGAGGCGGTCAAAATTAATCTGTCGTGGTCATGTCGTGGTCTTGGTACGCAAGACACCTTACTCATATTGTTAGGCTGCGTTTTTCACGGGCGATTTATTTTTAAAAAATTACACCATTTCCCATGAGCCGATGCGAAGCCGGAGCACTTGCGCGATCGCGTTCCGTTGGCGTTCGTTGGGCATGCTACCGACCTCGCGACGTGGAACGCGAAGAGCAACGCTACGCGCGTCTGCCCTTTAGCCTGGCCGTTAATTCTCACAGGGTGAGCAGGGAACGCGGTCGACAGGCGCGCGAGAGGGGGGCAGCGTAGGAAAGGAGAGAGAGGGGGAGGGGACGCGCATGCGCCGGCGCTCATCGTGGCGTCGCGCAGGAGAGAATTTCGGCATGTCTAGCCCGCGTTTCGAGGAAGAGTGGAGTGGGTGAGGGGAAGTGGAGAGGGGGAGGGGAGAGAGAATGTGGAGAGGGGGAGAGGGGAGGGGTAGGGTAGAGGGTGAGGGGAGAAGGGAAGTGGAGAGGAGGGGTGGTGGGGGAGTGGAGAGGTGTGTGGAGAGGGTGTGCGCATGCGCAGTAAGGGTGGTCACGCCGCACACCACCACCACCACCACCGGTTTGAACTCCGCTATAAGATGCTTCGCATCTAAATATCATGGCTTCGCCTCCACAAGTGCTACTTGCATCGGACGCATCCGCGATCTGCGGACAGCGTTTTTGCCGGTGTGCCAGCCCCGCGCATGATTGCAAAAACGCATGCAGTATTAGGTTCGCAAAATACCTCGAAAGCGCTTGCCCGAGTACACCGCCGCAGTTGTTTGTTTTTCTCGTGTACTCGCTCACTCATCATGTTGTTGAGTTTCACGTTTCCCTCGCAATAATTTCGGGGTTTCATTTCACTAAAAAACAAGTTGAGGTTAATTGCGGAAACTTCTTGCTGTCAGATTGTCTATTCATGCAGCATCGTAGCAACGGCGCTATTACACTTGTAAGTACTAGTTTAGGTAGCGAGCTCGTAAATTAATTTTCCTTGTATTTGATTACCCCTGAGCACCATCAACCTGTATGTGGACTGGCGTGCGAGACCAGTCATTGACTCACCGAGGCGAACGACATTTAATCGTAAACCTGGGCTACGTCGTTGCGTGTTCGACTTACTGGCATTTGTTTTGCAAGTGATTGCGATCAGCAGTGCGCCCACGTGAATTGAACATTACCGTTTGTGACGCGGCGGTTCATCAGACCTGCAGTTCTTGCAAATGAGGGTATACAACCACATAACCCTGACAGGCTGTTGAAAATAAATCTTTTCATAATCGAAGTGTACCGACATCTCAGAATTTCTGAAACCGTTGTGTGTGTGGCAGTATTATTTTGCTTAATGTTCCGGATATAATAAGCGATTGTTTATGATAGACAGATTCATCTAAAGTCTCCTGCAACCAGAAAGCTTAATTTTGTAAAATGACCTAGATAATCTGCAAAGGCAGACGTTACTTGTACGATAAACCGCAATGTAGTTAGTGAATTGAAAACGTCCTAATATCATTTGTAATTCTTCGGAACACATGTTCTAACCATGGAGTCTACGTCAGGTTGTAGTGTAAAGTGTAAAGATCCACCTTCTACCCTGGGCTATTTGCATCGCAAGAATGAACAGTAATCACCACCGTATGGCGAAAGAGCGGGTACGTGGCGGGCGCAGGAAAAGGCTATCCTCGGCCGCGGAGCAGCGAGTCGTTGCCGTGACGTCATATCGCCGCCAGTGTTCGTTCTCGGGGCTAATACCGTGGGCTTCCCGGCAATCAGCCGTTTCTCATATGCAGATCTGATCTTTCATCGAGGTCACTTGTCATTTCTTGTCGCCACATTTCATTGTTGCCTTTCATTGTAGCATTTCAGTGCTTCACGCATAACCGTCATTTTTGCTTGTAGAAACATATGTGTAGCTCTGCTAAGCACGTGGGTCCAATTCCCGGAACGGAGGAGGGAAAACGACCATTGAGCAATGCGAAAGAAAGAAACTGAATGTTTAACCATGAACCCACCCAGGGGCGTAGCCAGAAACTTCTTCTTTGGAGGTCTCACCTCCATTTATCTATGTTCTTGCGTGTGTTCGTACGGGTGCGCCTATATATTATAGACATACTAAATGTAATAATTTCAGGGTGGTGGGAGGGTTGAAGCCCCGAACTTCCTACCAACCTCGCCACTGAACTTATCGCTTGAAATGTTCGTTTTCTCTGGTTCGGCCCAGACCACCTTGGCTCTTCCATACATAATGACCATAGTGAAAATCGCAAAGGGATAGCGCGGTCCACGGTCTTGTTGCTGAAGGGTTGCGATCGAGAAGCTTTTTACCAACTCATCAGGCATGTCAGCCTCCAAGCACACGGCGAGCTTTCATGGGCAGACGCCGGGACGAATTGACGATTTGAAAAAAAAGATTAATTTTCACTAAGTCGCACAAAGCTTGGTACAGCGATGCACGGGCCCGTCGCCGCTCGTACTCATCGTCGACCGACACGTCTAGCTTGGAGATGCGCGGCTTCCTCTTCAATTTCTTTCCCACCCCCTTGCTACACTATACTATTCATAGCTATGCTATGCTCTGCTAGCGGGCCTGGATAGCCGAGTGGCTAGGACGCTTGCCTTCAGATCGAGGGTACGCGGGTCCAAATCCCGCCTCATGAAGAAATTTTTCGGAAATAATTTTTCGCTTTGTCTTTCTTTATATCTTTCTTTCCCGTCTCTCTGTTTCTCTCCAATTCTCTCTCTCTCTTTCTATACTCATTCTCTCACCCATCAGGGTTATTACAAGCCACGCCGTAGCGCTCAGTTGTGGGATTTGCCCAAATTCTGTGGCACATACCCGTTTATGATGATAGTTTTGCGGTAGGGTCGACATTGCGGCTGGCTTAAACTGCTTCGCTGTTATAAACTTATGTATGAGTGTGAGCAAGGCGTGAGTATGAACGTGAGTGAGTGCGAAGGCTGAAGAATTGGGGTGAGTGAGTATGAGTGAGTATTTTCATGCAGTGCCAACCTTTGGGCTGAATGAATGAATGAAAAACTTTATTGGTGCAAAGAAATTCTCCCGGCGAAGGTGGAGCCCTCAGTCCAGGGCCCCTGTGGTCTTTGCCATCTTGCGCGCTCTGTCGATCAGCTTGAGCTGTTCTTCAGGCTTCGAGCAGGACAGCGCAGCCTCCCACTGCTCCGGTGTTGGTGTGTTGTTTATTGGCACATCCTTTGAGTGTTGGCAGGCCCATGTAACATGATAAAGTGTTGCATGTTCCCCGCATAGCGGGCATTTGTTGTCGTATGTAGTCGGATAGATTTTGTTAAGTAGACTGAGATTTGGGTATGTATTAGTCTGCAGCTGTCTCCAGGCAACCGACTGCTCTTTACTGAGGTCTTTGTGGGGAGGAGGGTAAATCTTCCTCAGGGCTCTTTGATGTTCTAGAATTGCCCCATAGCGTCTAGTGACTGTGTTTGGTTCCCCGTCGTTGTGCGCCCCCCGGTTGGCGTATGCTCGGGCGTTGGCGTCAGCACGCTGGTTCCCAGTCACAGTTTCATGGCCTGGTGTCCACGTAATGGAGCAGCACGAGAAGGTGATTTTTCTCGCCTTGAGTATGCGGATGGCAGCAGTGGATACGCGTCCGCTGCTGTATCGTCTGCACGCTTCTTGCGAGTCCGTAACTATTTCCGCAGTGGATTCTTTGCGCTGGTGCGTGATGGCGAGAGCGATCGCTACTTCCTCAGCCTCGAGGATGTTATTGCTTTTGATCGAAGCGCTATTGACTTCCCTAAGTTGGTGATCAACAACGCTCACTACCGCCCCGGAGTGTTCTCTGTATGTGGTTGCGTCAACGTACAGTACATCTGTTCTACCTGTGAAATTTCTTTCGTGTGCTTCTGATCTTGCCTTTCTTCTGGCCTTATGTATTTTCGGATGCATGTTTCTAGGTAATGGGCTGACCTCAATGATCTGGCGAATGTCCTTCGGTATACTCTCTGTATTGTTAATTTCTCGGCAAGCATCCCTCATGCCCAGTATCTGCAGCGTGTACCTGCCCGTTGGAGTCAGCATGAGTCTCATTTTCTAAGTAACTAAAAGAATGAGAATGGGGTGCAGGAGCGTAGCCAGAAATTGTTTTCGAGGTGTGTGTGTGTGTGTGTGTGGGGGGGGGGGGTTCAACCATACTTTATGTATGTTCGTGCGTGCGTTTGTATGTGCGCGTGTATATATACGCAAGCAAAACTGAAAAATTTCGAGGGGGGTTTGAACCCCCCAACACCCCCCCCCCCCTGGCTACGCCCCTGATGGGCTGAATCCCACTTGGAAGGCATTCTCAGATCATGAACAGTAATGAATGGTAGTATACCACTATCGCTGAAGAGGAAAGCATACAACAGCTGCATCTTACCGGTACTTACCTACGAAGCAGAAACCTGGAGGCTTGTAGAGAGGGTTCAACTTAAACTGAGGACGACGCAGCGAGCAATGGAAAGGAAAATGATAGGTGTAACCTTTTGGTTTTGGGTTTGCATTTGCCAGCACACTGCAGGGAGTGCTGTTGCGAGCCTGTTTTTCAAGATGCGAATGTCATATCCAGAGATAGTAGATACATAGGGCGAAGAATAATAGAGGCTTTCCATATTAGAAGAAAGGGGGAATTAAGGGTGCGTCAGTGAACCCTCTATAAGCCTGTCGGATAAGGAGTACGCATATCTCAGTTCTACATGCTACTGTTGACTTACGTGGCCTTGCACCTTTTAAAATTCTGTGTGGATTTTTGGTGCGGCGTTGCGGTACGCTGATAAACTTTGACTGTGACACGTTGTCTTTTTGCTGGACACTAGATAGGTCGACTACGTTTACAATAAAATCTGTTGTGAGTCGTCTGTCTCTTTCGTTCCTTCTTTGTGTCCCGTCTGCCGCACAGTTTGCTAGAAGGAAGGTGTAACCTTAATGGACAAAAAGAGAGCAGAGTGCGTCAGGGAACAAACGAATTTTAAGCACATTTTAGTCAAAATCAAGAAGAAGAAACATGGGCAAGGCATGTAGTAGGAAAGATAACCGCTGGTCAATAAAAGTAACAGACTGGATTCCAAGGGAAGGCAAACGCGCGATGGGGAGACAGAAAGTTATGCGGGCAGATGAGATTCAGAAGTTTGCAGGCTCTATAACGCGGCCCCAGCAAGCACAGGACCGGGTTGATTGGCGGGACACGGGGGAGGTCTTTGCCCTGCAGTGGGCGTAGTCAGGCTGATGATGACGATGAGCAAAATACAAAATACAAACAGGCTGTAGTGTGGGCTGACGAGACTCATCGCATTGTTGACCTGTGAGCTCAGAGGTTTACGGCAGTTTTCACGACAGAGGTACAACTAGAGGCACTTCAAGGCACTTTATTTACTCTGTAGATTTCCCAAAAAGTAGAAGAGTTTCTTCATATTCACCTCTGTTTGCAAAAGTGCTAATACTGTGGTCATAGCTGCGCGCTGATATCCGACTGCTGACTTGGTCGCCATGTTCTGAAATCTTCGTGCCTACATTCCTATTACGACTACATGGGTGCGGCACTCTGGAGGAGGAGAAAAAGAAAAATTGAAGGACAGGGAGCTTAGCCAGTTCTCAGATAGGCTGGCTACCCTGTGCTGGGGAAAGGGGTAAAGGAAATAAACAATGATGAAAAAGAGATGTTACAAAAAAAACGGACGAAAAAAATTTAAACAATAATTTGATAAACGACACTGCTTAAAGTCTGTCTCTAAGACCAGTTGTCCGCGTCACACTGGGATAACAAAACGCATAAACGTCAAGCAGCGAGACACGAGCAGTTCGCACTGAATGTAATTGCCAGGGCTTTCAAGACAAGTTTTTTTTGATCGATTAAAATTTTTGTAAAGGTCTAAAAACTTGGCCAGCATGTACTGACTGCACCGGCAACTAGAGACAGCAGTGGCACGAGTACTGCTGTCGAACACAAGCGAAATCTGTACAGATATGTCAGGCAATTACGTTTACTCAGTTCGCAGTGTTGCCGTGCTGGCAGTGTTGCCGTGCAGACCGAATATTGCGCGGTTCATCCGAGGATGAAGTTTCATCTACCTGGCAAATTTAATGGGAAACTATGTAGTCTGTAGTAGTACTCTGTACTCAACCAAGGGTAATATATTCACCACATAAATGACGAACTTTTATTTTCCAAAAAGCTTAGCCAGCATCTCTGCGAGCGGACTTGAGCTGGAACGGATGAGGTACGGAGGAAATGCTGGCAGGGCAATGAAACGCGTGTCAGCTCTGCTACCCTACTCTGGGAAAAGGGCCTTATGGGGCGAAAAGAAATAAGATGGAGGAACGTGCCACACCACAGTGCAATGCGCGCAACTGTCATTTGCGCCTACGATCGATCACTGAGTGCGGCCCGTATCAGAAAGAGTAGCAATGCGTGCATGCGTCACTTTCAGCTGGAACGCCTCTCTTACAAAGACAGCTGCACCGCGGGTTTGTGTGTGAGGCTAGATAGGCTGTCACCGGTAAAGATACCGGTGGCAAACGTTAGTGGTTGTCCAACCAGTTTAGGATATGGAGAAATTTTTTGAGCAGGAAAAAAGATGTCTTGGAGCAGATTTTGGAGACTATGTCTGTTTGGAGACTATGGCAGATTGAACTGCGTTTTGAAGCAGATAAACTCACGTTTACGATCACTTGGAGCAACAGAACGGTATGTAACTATTTAGTGTATGTTTTCATTAGTGTACAAACAGGAAATGCTGCTCCAAAGTAAACAAGCAGACAAGACCAACAGTCACAGTGCAGCCAAAAATGTGGCTGTTCATGTTAGAAACTTTTTAGCGCGCACAAAAGACGAGGACGCAGAAAGAACGTACAAACGAGCGCTTACTCACAAGTGATTTATTTTTTGAAAGGGACTAAACATATCAGCACAAATAATAATCACAAAGCATGCGCGGAGCAACTCATGAGGCATATTAGCAGAACACAACAAGTTAACCACAGTTCAAAAAAAGACATTTCTTTATCACTAAGCGCCACCGATGGTTGACTGACACATGTTTTCCCACACCTACTTATATGGAAAGCTTCCGTGACTTCACGTGTAAGTTTATCACTATGAGTGAACAAAATGTCTGTGTCACTGAAAACAGGATTACATTGACATGATTTACAATGATTGGATAAGTGCGAAAAGGTTTCTTTACCCAGAGAACTTTTATGTTCTTTTAGACGTGTATTTATGCAGCGACCTGTTTGTCCTATATACATATTTCCACAAGTTCGCGGTATCCGATAAACAACACCTTTTCTGCACCTTATGAACTTAGAGCCTTCTTTCACCCCACAACTACATTTTCTCTCTTTCAAGTTAAACTTTTTGGCAACTGCCGGGCACAACTGTCGCACTTTTATAGGAGCGCTGAAAACAACATCAATATCATACCTGCTGCCAACATTTTTCAAGGCATGAGAAAAATAATGAACGTAGGGCACAACTGCACAGCGCTTTTTGACCCTGTTCAGGCTGTTCCTTGAAGATGAACGCACCCCTTTTACTATGCGTATAGGTTTATCAACCGCTCTGTTGATAACCAGTTCTGCGAAACCCGCTGAAGTTAACCTACTTACTTGTTTAGGAAAACTATCTTTCATTAGGTGACAGCAGGACTTCACTATAGCCCCTTTGAGACACGACACTGCTATTCCGTTTTTTTACGATTTTTGAATGTCCCGACTTGTAGTGGAGTAAAGTTTTTTTCTGATCTAGGGATGTACATCCAGCACACGTGATTAGTTGAAATTCGCAATGATAGGTCTAGAAACTGTAGTTGTTTTTCTTTTGCTATCTCATGGGTGAACTTGAGACGCAGGCCACATTCACGAAACACTTTTAATATATTCACCGTGTTCAGCCCATAATCAACCCCATCACATATAACCAAAAATATCATCAATTAAACGGAAGATTCTTTTTGTCATACCGTGTACAGCACGATGAATTTTCTGGTACACTCGTGCTAGAAAAATATTTCTTTACTGAGTAATATTTTTCTTTACTGAGTAAATATTTCTTTACTGAGTAATATAGGGAAAAGGTGCTGGTGTGTTTGGGCCGGACCAAGAATTTCTTAGGACAAAAACGCTCCACCGCCATGCAAGCAGGCGGAATAGCGAATTGCGGCTCACTTAATTGGCACAAACTGTACAGAATAGACACACTAAGGCGCATAGACAGGACTGAGCACATTGGCGCAAGTAGGGCAGTTGGACCACCACTGAAACTTGAACATGGTGCACAAGTCACGCAAGTACTTAGGCCTTCTCGGCCCGTGCATATTCTCGCTGCACATGTTCTTTATCTACGAAATACCTACTTCGTAAGTGGAAAATGCCGCTCGATGCGCACTGCAAGTTCTGGATTCCTTGTCAGTCCTTGCAAGCCTTTTTTAGCATCTCGGATTCCAGTCTACTTTTAGACAACCGTAGGAACCGATCTCCAATATTACCCCATTATGATTATCTGTGTGTGCGCGATGAACGCTGATACGTGTGCGCGCGTATTACTTGTTCTCTCTTTCCTCCTTGCTTCCTACATTCTCTTTCTCCTCTCCCGCCGTGTAGGGTAGCAAACCTCCCTGCCTTTCCTTTGCCTCCCCCTCTCTCACTTCTAGGTGCAGTCTACATCAAATTACACATTACTTGCGCGTACAGGTGCTCGCATAATAATTCGGAACGCCGGACAGGCAGCCGCTCGCCAGCAGGGTGCGTCGGTAGAAAAAATAGTGCCACGGTCTGCGCATGCGCGGTCACCCTAGCCAGCAAGCCATGCCAAAGAGTCCTATTTGCCTCGCGAGTCTATATATTGTAACGACGCGGGATCGACGATCAAAAGGAGAACGACCAACAAATACGCTTTATCAGTAGCTGAAATGACAACAACGTCTTCTTCGTCCTTGCACTGGGGCCAGTGTCCTCGCGCTGCTTCATTGTCGACGCTACTGGCACATACGCGCGGCATTATTCCCCCTTTAAAAAAAACATCGTCCCGATGATGAAAGCCCAAAAAACAGGGTAAAAAAACACTGCGCAGTTAGTCACTGAAAGTATGGCTTCATCCGAAGCACGTGGACGATTTCTGGTGAATATCTTCGGCGTTTGGAACACTGAAGGCCGCCCGGAACAACCTCGTAATTGACGTCACTGATGCGTCGGAGGACTTCTTAAGGCCCGAAGTATCTCCGCAACAGCTTTTCAGAGAGTCCACGACGACGAATAGGTGTCCAAACCCACACTTTGTCGCCCACGTTGTATGTGACGGGTCTGTGCCTGAGATTGTAGTGCCTGGCGTCATAGTCCTGTTCGGTGATTCGCAACCGGGCAAGTTGCCGAGCTTCTTCTGCTCGCTGCGTAAATTCTTCAGCGTCCGTCTCTGTGCCATCATTTTCATGAGGGAGCATCGCGTCTAACGTAGTTGTAACTTCACGGCCGTAAACGAGACTGAAGGGTGTCTTCCGAGTGGTCTCCTGACGAGCCGTGTTATACGCGAATGTGACGTAGGGTAGGATGTCGTCCCAGTTCTTGTGCTCTACATCTACGTACATGCTTATCATGCCAGCCAGGGTCCTGTTGAGACGTTCGGTTAACCCGTTGGTCTGTGGATGATACGCCGTTGTCTTCCTGTGGGCGGTACCACTTAGTCGCAGAACGGTGTCCAAAAGCTCGGCCATGAACGCGGTACCTCTGTCAGTGATAATAACTGCGGGAGCACCGTGCCTTAAAACGATGGCTTCGATAAAAAATCGCGCCACTTCAGCCGCTGTTGCCCGTCGCAGAGCTCCTGTCTCGGCGTATCGGGTGAGGTAATCGGTGGCGACGATTATCCATCTATTTCCAGTAGTAGACGTGGGGAAGGGGCCCAGAAAATCCATGCCGATTTGTGCAAATGGCGTCGTCGGCACATGAATAGGTTGCAACAGGACGGCTGGCTTGATGGATGGCGGCTTGCGGCGCTGGCAATCTAGACATGTCTGCACGTAAGTTTTCACGACCGCGGCAAGTTTCGGCCAGAAATAGTTCTGCCTAATCCTTGCCAATGTCCGAGTGTAGCCCAAGTGACCAGCGGTCGGCTCGTTGTGGCAGGCGTGCAGGACCTCACGTCGGAGCGATGAGGAAACGACGAGTAAGTAGCTGCTGCCACGAGGTGAAAAGTTCTTTTTGTAAAGAACGTCGTTGCGCAAGCAGTACGACGCCAGCCCCCTTGCAAATAATTTCGGCACGCTATTGGTTCGTCCTTCAAGGTAATGAATGAGCGGCAGCAGTTCAGCGTCGTCCCGCTGCTGTCGTGAAAAAGCGGCAGTGTCCACGACTCCCAAAAAGGCCGTGTCGTCGTCGTCTTGGTCTGCTGTTTCAACGGGAGACCGAGAAAGACAGTCGGCATCGGCATGTCGTCTTCCCGATTTGTAGGCAACAGTGAAGTCGAACTCTTGGAGCCGAAGACTCCAGCGTGCGAGACGGCCGGATGGATCTTTCAAATTAATTAACCAGCAGAGCGAATGGTGATCGCTGATAACGGTGAACGAGCGACCGTACAAATACGGGCGAAATTTGAGGACTGCCCATACCATTGCGAGGCATTCTTTCTCGGTCGTAGTGTAGTTGGCTTCTGTTCGGGACAGCGTCCTACTGGCGTAAGCGATCACCTTTTCGCTGCCGTCCTGCCACTGTACGAGTACTGCTCCAAGGCCCACATTACTAGCGTCTGTGTGCAATATCGTTGGCGCGTCATCATCGAAGTGGGCGAGCACGGGAGGCGTTTGCATGCGTTGGCGAAGCTCGTCAAATGCCCGTTGCTGGTCTTTGCCCCATGCGAATGGGATATCTTCCCTGGTAAGCTGGGTCAATGGCCATGCGATGCGCGAAAAATTCGCAATAAATCGCCGGTAATAGGCACAAAGTCCCAAAAAACGTCGCACTGATTTTTTGTCCGATGGGGTCGGGAAATTCGCCACGGCAGCAACTTTATCCGGATCGGGCCGGATTCCTTGGCTGCTGACGACGTGACCTAGGAATTGAAGTTCATGAAAGCCAAAGTGGCATTTTTCGGGTTTCAATGTCAGACCGGCCGAGCTTATTGCGTCAAAAACTGTTTCCAGTCTTCTTAAGTGCTCCTCGAACGTTGCAGAAAAGACAATCACGTCATCGAGGTACACCAGGCAGGTTTGCCACTTAAGTCCCGATAGCACAGTGTCCATTAGACGCTGAAACGTTGCTGGCGCCGAACACAAACCGAAGGGAAGCACCTGAAATTCATAAAGTCCGTCGGGCGTGACAAAGGCGGTCTTTTCACGGTCTCTCTCATCCACCTCAATTTGCCAGTAGCCGCTTTTTAAATCCATTGACGAAAAGTAACGGGCGTTTCGTAGTCTATCCAGGGAATCATCAATACGCGGCAGAGGATAAACATCCTTCTTTGTGATCTGGTTGAGCTTCCTGTAGTCGACGCAGAAACGCAAGCTGCCGTCCTTCTTTTTCACTAGTACTACAGGCGACGCCCAAGGACTGTTAGATGGCCGAATGACGCCATCTTCCAGCATCGTTTTCACCTGTTTTTGAATTGCCTCACGCTCCTTTGGGGCAACGCGATAAGGATTTTGCCGGATGGGTCGGGCATCGGAGTCTGTGATGATGCGGTGTTTCGTGAGCGGTGTTTGACCAACTCTGGAAGTGGATGAGAAGCAGCCGTGAAACTTGTGGATCAGCGCAAGAAGGCGGTCTCGCTCGATGGCCGATAATGTCGGGCTAACGTCAACAGGTGCCGGTGTATTGATAGTAGACGGTGCCACCTTCTCCGCCAGATGGCAATCTTCGATTTGCGCAAGTTCATCGAAATAGGCAATGGCAGTGCCACTAACGATGTGTCGGCGTTCCTTGCTGAAATTCGTCAACAAGAGTTCAGCGCATCCATCGCTGATATTGATGACGGCCCTGGCAATAGAAATGCCGCAAGTGAATGTTAGCTCACTGATGTGTTCAGCGACGCCAGTGGCGCTCTGCAGGCTGTCGCAGCGCACGGGTACAAGGGAGCAACTGCGTGGCAGTAGTATAACGTCGTCACCGGCGATACGCAAACGAGGTCGCTGGTTTTCCTCATCGTTAGCAGTGCCCGAGTGTGAAGTAAATGTTACGCTCCTGTCGCGGATGTTAATCACAGCCCTGTATTCGCGCAAGAAATCCATTCCTAATATGAGCTCTTTACAGCATTCACGAAGAATCACAAGGGTGGCGACGAAGGTTGAACCCGCGATGATGAGTCGGGCAGTGCACTTTCCAACAGGTGTCATCAACTGACCTCCGGCAGTTCTGATATTGGGCCCGTGCCATGCAGTCTTTACTTTCCTTAATCTGTCGGCTAGTTGTAGGCTGATGATCGAAAAGTGGGAGCCAGTGTCAACAAGAGCCGTCACTTGATGGCCGTCAATGTGAATGACAAGGTCAGCGCTGACCACTTCGCTTACATCGGCAGGTGTCGTATTCGTCGTATTCGTCGCAGTCGCCGTAGTCGTCGTTGTAATCGCAGTCTTTGGCGTCGGTGTCTTTGAGTTGGCGTTCGTCTGTAGTGGGGGCTGTTCGGAATTTCGACGATTGGCAACCTCACCCCCTGAGGTCGCTGCGTCTAGTTTCCCCGTCGCGGGCTAGGGGACCTGCCTCTGGTGACGTCGGCAAAACTGCGACGATTCGGTGAACTATACCGTGCAGGAGATGGAGAACGTGATCGGGGCGTGGTGAGATTTTGCGGCGGAAGACTCAGAGGAGCGTCGTTGTGCGTGCGCCGACCGTCATGCGTAGCGTAATCGGGGTGGGGAGGAAATCTTGAGTATTGAGCCTCGCGATAACGGCAAACTCGATAGACGTGCCCTGCTTCGCCACAATGAAAGCACACCGGTCGACGGTCAGCGGTACGCCACAAATCGGTTTTCCGGCGCTGGTAGTTCAGTGGGGATTCTCCGTTGAACCACGTTGTGGCGTTCGGGTGTCGACCGTACGGCATTCTGCGTGTCGGCGAGATCGGCAAGGTTGGTGGTGATGAGATAGGCTGCGTTTGCAGGGTAGGCGGTGGCCTAGTCGGAGTCGGCGGCGTCGGAGGTGCGATGACTGGACATCGGACAGCATCAGCGTAAGTAAGATGCCGTTGTACATCACCATATCCTGGCGAAGAAAGAGCTTGACGGACCTCTTCCCGGACGACATCAGCGACAAGAGATAATGCCGGCGTCGGTTCTGTTGGTGGAATCAAACCGAGCTGCCGAAGCTCCTCTCGCAGAATCTCCCGGATGACTTCACGCAGAGGCTTGTCGTGACTCAAAGTCATGGCTGAGGTACTCGCTACCGAGTTTATCATGTGTTCATGCTGGCGGTATCGCTGCTGTAAGGCCCGTTCGATCGCTGTGCCCTCTTTAGTGAATTCAGCGACTGTTGTCGGTGGATTTCTGACAAGCCCGGCAAACAACTGCTCTTTCACTCCTCGCATGAGATACCGCAACTTCCTTTCTTCTGGCATCTCAGGGTCTGCCCTACGGAAAAGACGGGCCATGTCTTCAGCGAACATAGCAACGCTCTCGTTCGGTTTTTGGATGCGAGATTCCAGGAGACGTTGCGCATTCTCCCTCCTGTCGACACTGGTAAAAGTGTCGAGCAGCTGGTTGCGGAAGTCGTCCCACGTAGCCAAACTCCTCTCCCGGTTTATGTACCACGTCTGAGCATTGTCCTTGAGGTAGAAATAGACGCTCGAAAGCTTGTCGTCTGAGGTGGTCCATTGATTGTATTTCGCACAGCGTTCGAACTGGTCCAGCCAATCGTGGGCGTCTTCATAGGCTTCACCATGAAAACACTCAGGAATCATAGGATTCTGCAGTGTCACGTGCGATGGAGCTGCAGTGGCCATGGTGGTTGAAGGACGATTGCTGGAACCTTCTGGCAGGGGATTGAGCTCGGGCGCCAGGCCTAGCCGACGGCGACTGAAACGGTGGACCGGTGTTTCGACGCGCGGTGGTGATTCCGGGCTCGATCGTCGGCTCCGCGAAGGCGTGCCAAGCATGAAGCTTACCCAGCACCTCCACCAGTGTAACGACGCGGGATCGACGATCAAAAGGAGAACGACCAACAAATACGCTTTATCAGTAGCTGAAATGACAACAACGTCTTCTTCGTCCTTGCACTGGGGCCAGTGTCCTCGCGCTGCTTCATTGTCGACGCTACTGGCACATACGCGCGGCAATATGTACATACAAAATGTAAAATTTTGGAGGGCGGGTTATGGTTGCCCAAAACCTGCCTCTGGCTACGCCAATGTAACCCTCCCACATATCCCCTTGCAACTGTCTATGACAATATAAAAAAGACATTTCTACGCTAAATAATGAAACAGGTGTATCACTTGCACATGCGCTATTTCTTTTCGTTTTCATCAAAGGACACTTAGCCACGTGCGTTCTCTCTTGGCCACACGCGCTCATGCTTTTTCCTGAGAAAAGCAGACACTAAACAAAGTGTGCGCCACTGCTTTAAAGCCAGCAACCGATCACGCAGTCCAGAAGACCGCTCTGACCGAGCGCGCACGACGACGAGGCGACGGTCAGTGCGCCTTACCGAACGGACGAGAAACGTACCGAAGTTTCGATGCGGCTGCATCTGACGCAGCCGCATCGTTACGGCGCATGTCGAGAAGACCGCTATGCAATTAACTAATGTGTAATTCATGCGCGAAATCGTAACCCTACTCCTTATGTAATTCCACCATCGGGACAACGGAACTGACCCTGGCTTCGCCGAAAGAGCGAGAAGGGTGCAGCTCTGCGAGGGGCTGACTGAGACGGAAGGATCTCGAACCAAGAATAGAAAGCGAAATGTGGAAAAGCCCGTCGGCCGAAGGAGTCAAATTCCGCCACCAAGCGCTGCCTCCAACGTGGAAGTCCTGCGAGCGTTCGCACTTACGGAAGTTCTTCGAGAAATGCTGCAGTTAAAGCGAGGACTCCTGGCTGAAGAACAACCATGGATATCTACGAAAGGACATTCAGTCTTCCCATTCATTCTGTACTACATGTGATTTTTTTTTCGAGTGCATGTCGATAATTATTACCGATTTTTGTTGAAACTCACATGTACCTTATTTTAATGCATCTAGCCAAAGTGTGCATGTGTATGGAAGTGTAGTTAACCGCCGAAGAGAATGGTGTGTGTGTGTGTGTGTGTGTGTGTGTGTGTGTGTGTGTGTGTGTGTGTGTGTGTGTGTGTGTGTGTGTGTGTGTGTGTGTGTGTGTGTGTGTGTGTGTGTGTGTGTGTGTGTGTGTGTGTGTGTGTGTGTGTGTGTGTGTGTGTGTGTGTGTGTGTGTGTGTGTTCCGTCAACTAAAGGCTCTGGCTCCATCTTTGAACCACTGACGCACTAAAGGACCCACTATTAATTGCCTGTGATATTGCGGCGCGTTTCGGGGGACATATACAGCATCAATCCTTGGAATCCACCCGGCAACTGCATTCCATTCATGGGTTGTGACATCTATATTCATATCGCATCTAATGAATTTGCGTCAAAAACCTAAAACTGTGACCCACCGTTATTACATACCCACTTCAGCTCCACATACCACACCCCCCCCCCCTTCCCAGTCATCGTTCGGTCATCGTCGTCTGGTCTGGGTCGCCACGTCTGGGATAATGGGAGATACGCCTCCCTGTGTGGTGTGTTGTTCTCAGTTTTACGCATTTATGAAGACGTCAGTCATTAGAAATAACCAACTAGATATTCCTATAAACTACCTTTTCGTCGCGGTGCGTACTCTAAGATAAGTCGCTGCAGGCTGCGTAGCTCTTCCACGTATGAAGCGTATAATATTGTTATAAATCAGTTGCGCGATAAGATGCAGAACAGAAACTTAACTTCTCGTATAGCTTAGCCCATAAATTTCCTGGCGACTAGCATAGCAGAAGTCTCTCGGTTACCATGATTCATCATTCAGTGTCCTTCAGACATCTGCATATTATAATAAATCATAGACTCTAAATCATAGACCTCTAAATCATAGACTAATATATGTATATATCTACCTCTAAAGGAACCGCTACAGGACGCTGTAAAGAAAAACATGCGATTACGAATAAATACGTCGTCAAACTACGTGAGGATGGAACTTGAGAGAGTGAAAGAAAAACCTCGAGGATGACTGGACATCAAGAAAGAAAAAGTCATTAAAGTTTACTGCAAGCATGCCAGCAGAAAGGTTGCTGATTATCAAGGCCATTGTACCGTATGCGTCGAGAAATACTTTCACATAACACGGGAGTTCCCTGCCGATTTTCCTCCAGTCCTTCTCTCTCACTTTTTTCTTATTTTGCGAGTGATCCGAATTCCGGATTTCACTTGCGCCTGAGGCGATATAAGCCACCCTCCTGAATTTCGCTGCATGACTGGCGTTGGGCAGCTCAGTGACGTATTCCTACCCTCTCGTTTCGGAGACCCGTGCCCCGTACGCGGCGTAGACGGCGTAGACGGCGTTTCGTCAGCCTCCCAGCAATGCGATAAACGCGGCAGTCGGGCGAGCTTGCGGTGCACTGAGGAACCATTTCTCGTTCCTTATCAGCGTCACGGCGGCGTCTTCTCCACTTTGTGTCATCGGCCACGAATGATGCCTTCTTCCTTTCCGGTTTTCGTGTCGCTAATGCGGGCCGCGGCACGAGTTACATTGCTCGTAGGCGCCAGCGGGTAGCTGACCTCGTTGATGAATTGAGACGTCCAGGCTTGTCCGATTGCGATGCGGATGAGGAATATGCTCACTACGCGTACAGTCCTCACGGGGTTCTCGAGAGTACGAGCGGTCACTATCATCGTCGTTCCTTTGGTACGTACGACGAAAAACAATTGCAGAAGAGAAGCAGACCAGTCGGCGACTGTCATCCAGCCAGAAAGTGGAAGAATACGCTACCCAGACGGAAAAGGGAAAATGGGCGGATACCATGCATACGTGACAATCGACGTAGAGCGAAGCTTTTAGTGATGTTTACGCAAAAAGTAACAAAAGTACGCAAAAAAGAACAATAATCACAACTCCTCGTTCAAATGTGCTGCAATAACGGAAATTTAACATAATAACGCATATAGTTCGAAGCATTACGGCGTCCGTGCCACATTAAACACACATGAATTTATTGGAAACAACAGTGCACGCTTCAGTTTGCCCTGTGTGCCGCATGCGAGTAGCACCACTCCAAGACAGTTTTTTCACGTTACGCATCAGGGGCGTAACGAGAATTCTCTTTTTTTTTTGGGGGGGGGGGGGTGTTAAACCACCATTTATGTATGTTTGTACGTGTGTTTATATGTGCATGTATACATGTGCATGTGCATGTATATGTGCATGCACATGCGCACAAAATCAAGAAGGCAGCTGCACGTGCAAGCGTAAGAGTGGTGTTTTTGGTGCCGATAAAGCTGGGTTCATTGTGCAGGAAGGTGAATGCCCCTCGCCAAAGTCCTTCCACTTGCAAGAAGCATCATGCAACACAGTTTGTGCGCTGCAATACCGAAGTGATCTACGAGGCACCTACGTCCTGCGGAGGGATTTACGTTGGGCAGACGGGCCGCTGCATCAACGACCGTCTGCGAGAACACAAGAACAACCTCAAGGCCCGTACTGGAAGCAATTTGGTTATTCACGGTGCCGAATGTGGCTGCAGTCCTAATTTTGATGAAACGCGCATCTTGCGCAGATATCGTGATAGCCGTGCCCAGGAAATCTACGAAGCATTCGCAATTCAGTCCATTGGGCCATCATGTGTAAGCACACCATCGATCGCACTAACCGACAAGGAAATCAAGTATCTCCGCACGTGATCATGGCACCGTCATGGACTAGTTGGCACGCATGCGTTGACCTCTTCCCCCCCCCCCCCTTCTCTCTCTTCCGTTTCCCAAGAAGCGTATATGTTTGTGCACATACGAAATAAACGCTCATGTTATTAGCCAGCGCCAAGTCCGGTCAGTCTCTCTTGTCTCGTGTATCTTCGCTGTTCCCTGCTATGAAGCCGCTACATATGTAGCGGCCGTGACACAACACATTATTCTCGGGAGGAAAGTACAAGCAGTATTTGTTCGCGCGTCGCCTCTCCTCTCTAGTCCGGCCGCGCTCCTGTGTGTGCGGTGCGTTTGCGCGCATGTGTGCTGTCGGCTCAACAAACATTTACCATGGAAATGCCGAACAAGTGCTGTGTGCCGATTCGCCGTGACATTTATATGGCGGGACCAAAAGATCGTGTTCCCAGATTTTCTCAGGACGATGATCTCTGTAGGAAATGGATGAGAGCAATTCCAAGACAAAATCGTCGATGTTACAAAGCATACCAGGCAATTTGTCGTAATTGATTTTCGTTATTTATTGGAATAATGGGAATCGCGTCTCGGATCTAGAGCAGAAGCGTCTTGACAAAGGGTTTTGCAAAAGATGTAAGAAAGTAATTCGCAATATATATATATATATATATATATTGTCACGTTGTAGTGACGTCGTCGAAGGCAGCAGTCAGCACGTCAGAGATGAAACTCTTTATTTGGCCGAACTTGTGGCCGGGAAACTGAAAGACAAACTACAGCAATGCACTGATAGCGGCGGACAGAGCGTCGACCGTCGATCAACTGACAAGCGGTGAAGCGCGTCGGCATTTAAACATGTGCCGTCGAATATTCCAGCGTTATCGCTGGCTGTCGTGCAAATTTTAGAATAAGCTCGAGTGTGCGCGTCTTGCGCGCAATCTTAACAAAACGATCTACAATGATCGCGAAGCTTCTCGAACAATGAGGCGCGGTTCGCGCTGAGCGTTGCTGACAGTCTTTGTGGCCGAAAACCGAATACAGAAAAAGTGATAAAGAAACGCGCGTGGCAATATATATATATATATATATATATATATATATATATATATATATATATATATATATATATATATATATATATATATATATATATTGTAGCGAAGCGTTCGAACTTGCTAATGGGTCGTCCTCTCGAACACCTTTTAGTGGGTCGCCCTCTTCGGCTCGAAGAGAACGCAGCTCGCGCTGAGAGTCAGCCCCGCCTTGACTGTCGCTGTATCGTCGAATATCGTCGCCGCTAATAAACCTCTTTATAATTTCGTGGAGAGTGCTGGGCCTTCACAACAACCTCGGCCCTCATTCGATGCCCCTGGCTCTTCGATCCCGTACCCTGCCGCCTACCATGCCTCAAGACGCCTCCCAGCAAACGTACCCGCCCGCACCGACCTCATGTCCTGGTGTCCCTCGTGTTCGCGACCCTCCCGTCTTCACTGGCGCCGATGGTACCGACGTGGAGGACTGGCTCGCGATTTACGAGCGCGTGAGTGTCCCCAATAAATGGGACGAGGCAGGAAAATTGACTAACCTGGTTTTCTACGTCGCGGGTGTGGCGGGCCTGTGGTACAACAACCACGCATCCGACGCATCCGATTTTACGACGTGTTCCGACTTCAAGACCGCCATTATCAACGTGTTTGGCCGCCCTGCCGTTCGTAAGCTGCAGGCCGAACAGCGCTTACGTGAACGCGCTCAGCAGGCCGGCGAATCCTTCACCAGTTACATTGAAGACGTCCTCGATTTCTGTAAGAAAGCCGACGCCACCATGTCCGAGTGTGACAAGATCAGGCACATCATGAAAGGCATCGACGACGACGCCTTCACCATGCTGCTCGCCAAGAACCCCAGCACAGTGGCAGAGGTCATAACGCTTTGCCAAAGCTATGAGGAGCTGCGCCGGCAGCGATCGATGACCCGTCGCTCTCCATCACGCGACGCCGAGCTCGCTGGCTTGTCGACCGTACCCGACCACTCCGCGTTGCTCGCAGAGATGAAGACATTCGTGCGCGAGGAAATCGCGCGCCAGTTCTCTCTGCTGGACTTTGCTCGCCCTCGGTACGCTCAACAGCCGTCGCCCACCCTTCTGCCTCCCCTCCGTCGAGCAATCGAGCAGGAAATCGCGGAGGTCATGCCCGAGTACCACCAGCACCATCCGGCTCCTGCACCTTTGAGCTACGCCCAAGTTGTCGCAAGAACGCCCCCACCAATCGCTACGGCTGCCCCACACATTTACGCCGAAGCCTCCGCTCGACCTCACTCTTTCGAAGCGGATGTACCGGTAACCTACGCCGACGTCACGCACAGGCCACGACTGCAGCCCACCATGCAGTCCTACCAGTTGCCGCCCCGTCAATCCCGTCCTGCACCATGGGCGGGCCCTGCCCCAGCGAACCGATGGCGCACACCTGACAATCGCCCCATATGCTTCGCATGTGGTTACGCCGGCCACGTGGCGCGCTATTGCAATCGCGTGCAGCCGCCCAGAGACGTGTCGCCTGCCACCAGCCAGTCGAACCGCCCGTATTACGACCCACCTACGCCTCCGTCGCCGACGTCTCGCCCAGCTGCATCTACCCGCCGTTCTCAGTCACCACGACGCCGCTCGCTGTCACCGATGCGGCCACGTCCGGTCCCACGCGATCAGGAAAACTAGTCGTCGCAGTCCACGAGGCAAGGGCTGCGACGCTATCGAACTGCGAAAGCCCTCAGCTAAGCCCATCGAACGTGATAGACGTTTTTGTGGACGGTGTTCGCGCCTCTGCCCTTATCGATACTGGAGCCGCCGTATCCGTTATGGACGCTAAACTAAGCCGCCTGCTACGAAAAGTGACGACGCCACTTTCCGGGCTCTCCCTCCGTACCGCCAGCGCCCAAAGTATTCACCCGACGGCGGTATGCACCGCCCGAGTCATCATTCAGGACGCTCTGTACGCCGTCGAATTCATTATAATTTCTTCATGCTCTCACGACGTCATCCTGGGATGGGATTTTCTCGCCCGCCACGACGCCGTCATTCATTGCGCACCAGCCGAAATAGAGCTCTCACCGTTCTCAGATTTGACGCCGGCAGACAGTTCATCGGCTGCGACCAAGGTATTCGTCAAAAACGACATCACAGTTCCTGCAAATTCGTCAACGGCTGTGTCAGTCTATTGCACCGGTCTCTGCGACGCCGTTGCACTCCTTTCTCCATGTGACCGCGTTTTCACTAGGAAAGGCTTGCTGGTGCCATTTGCGACCGTGGAAATCACCCAGGGCGACACGGATGTTTTTGTGACCAACCCATCCCCGTTCATTGTTACGTTGGTGCGAGGGGAATGTCTCGGCAGAGTGGAACCCCTCGAAGACGCACAAGTTATGGACGCACCCGACGACACGCACTGTCACAGTTCCCGTATGCTCAGTGCTGTTTCCACGTCCGATTCGTCACCTACTGATGTGTTTAGGTCCTCCATTGCTGACAACCTCACATCGGTCCAGCGTTCCCAACTTTTGTGCCTGCTGGAAGAATTTCGTTCTTCTTTCGATATCGGGCAAACTTCTCTTGGCCGCACTTCCGTTGTTACGCATCGCATCGACACTGGCGCCCAACCACCACTGCGGCAACGTCCATATCGCGTGTCTCCCGCAGAACGTCGGGTCATTAATGAGCAAGTCCACGATATGCTTCGACGCGACGTTATTCGGCCCTCGGACAGCCCATGGGCGTCTCCCGTTGTTCTCGTTGCGAAGAAGGACGGTTCCGTGCGGTTCTGTGTGGACTACCGACGGCTCAACAAGATCACTCGCAAGGATGTTTATCCGCTGCCGCGAATCGACGACGCGATTGACAGCCTGCAAGGAGCCGAATTCTTTTCAGCTCTTGATCTGCGCTCGGGGTACTGGCAAGTGCCCATGGCGGATGACTCTCGACCGAAGACAGCCCTTGTCACGCCCGACGGCTTGTACGAGTTCAACGTCATGCCGTTTGGTCTGTGTAATGCGCCTGCGACCTTCGAGGGCATGATGGACACCGTTCTGCGCAACTTGAAATGGCACACGTGTTTGTGTTACCTTGACGACGTCGTGGTTTTCGCTCCGGACTTCTCCACGCATCTCCAACGTCTGCGGCATGTTTTGACGCGTTTGCGCAACGCCGGCCTCCAACTGAATCTGAAGAAGTGCCGATTTGCAGCACGGCAGCTGACAATCCTCGGCTACGTCGTGTCCAAGGACGGAATCCTTCCCGATCCGACCAAGCTTCGGGCCGTGGCCGAATTTCCCAAACCTACGTCCGTCAAAGAACTGCGCAGTTTCGTAGGACTGTGTTCGTACTTTCGACGCTTCATACGAAACTTTGCAACCATCATATCACCGCTGACGAAGCTCCTTGGAGGTAACGGACCCCTAAAGTCGTGGTTGTCCGAGTGTGACGACGCGTTCGCAAAGCTCCGTCGTTTGTTGACGTCTCCTCCCATACTACGCCACTACGATCCTACGGCCCCAACGGAGGTACACACGGATGCCAGCGGAGTAGGCCTCGGCGCTGTCCTTGCGCAGCGCAAACCAGGGTTCCCCGAATATGTCGTGGCATACGCAAGCCGTACGCTTACCAGAGCCGAGACCAATTACACGGTCACGGAAAAAGAGTGCCTGGCGATCATCTGGGCCCTTACAAAGTTTCGACCTTATTTGTATGGCCACCCATTTGATGTCGTCACCGACCATCATGCACTATGCTGGCTGTCGTCACTGAAGGATCCCTCAGGCCGTCTCGCCCGCTGGGCACTTCGCCTGCAAGACTACGACATCCGAGTGCTGTACCGCAACGGACGCCAGCATGCTGACGCCGACGCCCTCTCGCGCTCTCCCTTGCCTGACGACAATGCCCCTTGCTCAGTATCTCACATAGCTGTTGCTTCAATCGACGTTCACACCATCGCTACCGAACAGCGCAAGGATAAATGGATCACCTCGCTGATCGACTTGCTCACTGATCCGTCCGCAACACCATCCACTCGCGCGTTGCGTCGTCAAGCCCACCATTTCGCCGTTCGCGACGACCTACTGCAGCGACGCAATTACGACGCCGACGGCCGCCAGTAGCTACTAGTGATACCCCGCAGTCTGCGTTCTGAAATATGCGAGGCCTTCCACTCTGACCCGCAATGCGCGCACTCTGGGGTATCCAAAACTTATCACCGCATTCGACAACGATACTTCTGGCGAAGGATGTACCGCTACGTGCAGAAGTTCGTTCGCTCCTGCCTCGATTGCCAACGCCGAAAACCTGCAACGCACGTGTCGCCACCAGGTCTACAACCATTACCTTGCCCTAACCGTCCGTTTGGGCGCGTGGGCATCGATTTGTACGGACCACTTCCTCTGACTTCGGCTGGTAACCGCTGGGCCATCGTCGCTGTTGACCATCTAACGCGATACGCTGAAACCGCCGCCCTCCCAGCGGCTACAGCGCGCGATGTTGCCTCCTTCCTACTACATCGATTCATACTGCGTCACGGACCACCCCAAGAGCTTCTCAGCGATCGAGGCCGGGTCTTCTTGTTGGAAGTCGTGGAAGCCATTCTCAAAGAGTGCCATGCTGTTCACCGCAAAACTACTGCTTACCACCCGCAGTCGAATGGCCTAACCGAACGCTTTAACCGCACGCTCGGCGACATGCTCTCGATATACGTCGCCGCCGATCACACCAATTGGGATGCCATTCTGCCCTTCGTCACCTACGCCTATAACACCGCCCCTCAGAGCACTACTGGTTTTTGGGGGCGAAGCTCCTTAAGGCGGCACCCGTTCGTCCCTCGTAGTAGTAGTCGTAGTGCCATGGGCGTCCGGAGGGGGGTGCAAGGGGGGGCAGCTGCCCCCCCCCTGGAATTTCGGATAATATATTTCTATGCAGTAGCAATACGCTGCACACGTTCGTTAGCACACAAAAGGTCCACATATCCGTGTGAAACGGCCTTCAGGATTGACAGCCAACTTTGCACGTTATTACATATTATTGACTAACCTTGTGTTAAGTCACGGTAGTGAACCACCTCCCCCCCCCCCCTCCATGGATGCACCCCCCTGGAAAAATTTCTGCGGACGCCCTTGCGTAGTGCGTAACCAGTCTTACGCTTTGACCTCCAAGGTGGTGCCGGTGGGAGATTTTTCCTGTGCGTTGTTGAACAATAAAATATTCGCAGCGTGCGCGTTAACTAAAAGCCGAATTCTTCTGTCTCTCATTCCCCATTAGCAGCCATTGGCATGTTCCAGTAGGAAACGTTAGTAGAAGTAGAAGTCTTGTCTTGTCTTGTCGCCTAGATCTTGGCTCATACCCACAAGGGGGATTGGCCACACTGTACTTTATAATGTAAATGGTTAACACAACGCTTGCTAAAAAATAAAAAATTAAAAAGAGAGAAATTAGATAAGAAGTGTAAGCGTTAGCTAAAAGCCGACTTCTTCTGTCTCTCATTCCCATTAGCAGCCATTGTTTACCTCCAAGGTAGTGCCTGGTGAGATTTCTCCTGTGCGTGATTAAACAATAAAAATTTTGTTCAAAACGCCGTTGATTGATGAAATAAACCAACGAAAGACGCCAGATGTTTTGTAGAAGCAAAACGAAAGAACGCCAGATGTTTCTAAAGCAAAACGAAAAGACGCCAGCTGCTTAACGAAAGACGCCAGATGTATTCTAAAGCAATGGTTTTCTAAACAATGAAAATTCACAGCGTACATGTAAAATTAAAGTGAGCTGCAAGTCGTCATAACTCATCGAACCTGTAGTATAAACGCGCCCGATCTCACGTCGGTGATGATGTACTGGGCAGAATTCACGGAAGATTCACGGTTTACCGATGAACCTCCGCAGCTTCGCCCACTCATCATCATTCACTCCGTGGATATGCTGTGATTTTTCACCCTTCTTCTTACTGTACGGAAGGCACCCGTCGCACACCATGGACACGATACTTCCATACAAGCCGGATCGCTCTGAATGTGCGCCTATTTCTGCCACGGCCAGACTTGCTGAGGAGTGTCGTGAGCTCTCCAAGACCTTCACTACGCATAACCAAGAGCGGCTGAAGAGCATTCGCGGTGACAACACCACTTCTGCGCCCACGTTCTTCCCTGGAGCGCTCGTTTGGCTCTCTGTCCCTACCACTGCAACTGGCCTCTCTTCCAAACTACTGCCCAAATACGAAGGCCCCTACCGTGTCGTCGAATGCACATCCCCGGTCAATTACCTCATCGAACCCATAGAACCGTCTTCGGACATGCGCCGTCGAGGGCGCGACATTGTCAACGTGGAGCGCCTGAAGCCCTACCACGACCCCCTCATAGTGACTTGTTGCTAGGTCGCCAGGTGGCTCCCTTTTCCTACCCGGGGGTAATTGTAGCGAAGCGTTCGAACTTGCTAATGGGTCGTCCTCTCGAACACCTTTTAGTGGGTCGCCCTCTTCGGCTCGAAGAGAACGCAGCTCGCGCTGAGAGTCAGCCCCGCCTTGACTGTCGCTGTATCGTCGAATATCGTCGCCGCTAATAAACCTCTTTATAATATATATATATATATATATATATATATATATATATATATATATATATATATATATATATATATATATATATATATATATATATATATATATATATATATATATATATTGCCACGCGCTTAATATGCCAGCGAGAAAGAGGCAGACGAAGACGCAGTAGCTCTCGCGCCAGTGCCTTTGTTTTGGCTGTGCTGTGCCGACCCCGTTCGGGACTTGGGGCCTTGTATCGCCGCCTTGTGCACGTCGCCTTTGTATTAAACGTGACATTTTATTGGTGGAGGCGCTGGGTAATCTCACCTATGCAACAGACCCCTTCCAGTAGCAGGAACGCGAACCAGAAACCGGAACTTACGCCAGTACACCGTGCTAGCCGGAGAATTCGGGGACTGGCCCCCGAGATTGTGCCCTGCTGTACAACTTCAACGTCGACAGGTATGGAGGATACTACTGCGCTCACCCCTGCTGCCATCCCTGCTGCTGCAGCTGCAGCTGCAGGTGCACCCGCTTACTACACACTGCAAAAACCGCGCGTGCCGAGTCCCTTCCGTGGTGGTCTTTTTGAAGACGTGGAAGACTGGCTGGCTGAGTTCGAGCACGTAGCGGATTTCAATGGGTGGGACGAAGACGCGAAACTCAGGAATGTCTACTTCAGTCTTCTGGATGGTGCTCGTACATGGTTCCAGAACCGCAAGGGCCTCCTAACATCATGGCGCGAGTTCTGTCGCAGGCTCCTCGAGACGTACTCCAGCCCTGATCGTCGAGAGCGAGCTGAATGGGCCCTCCAGTCCCGCATTCAGATGCCTAATGAAGGTGTGGCTATGTACGTGGAGGATATGGTCCATCTGTTCAACCGAGCCAATCCAAACATGCCGGAAGACAAGAAGCTGCGACACTTGATGCGAGGTGTGAAAGAGCAGCTCTTTGGTGGACTCATTCGTAGTCCGCCTAAGACGGTTGCGGAGTTCCTCACTGAAGCCGTCGCCATGGAGAAGGCGCTGCAGCAGCGGAACCAGTATGATCGGCAAGTGAATGCTACCTATACTACCAGCCAGGGGCGTAGCCAAGGGGGGGTTGGGGGGGTTCAAACCCCCCCCCCCCGAAATTTTTCAATTTTGCTTGCGTATATAGGCACGCACACATACAAACGCACGCACGAACATACATAAAGTATGGTTGAACCCCCCCCCCCCCCCGAAAAAAATTTCTGGCTACGCCCCTGCTACCAGCCCAGGATCATTCCCGACTGACGTGGAAACGCTTCGGCAGCTTATACGTTCGGTTGTCCGCGACGAACTGCAACAGTTGCACCAGGCGCAGCAGCAGCCTACCACTAACTGCATCGCCAGCATCATACGCGAAGAAGTGCAGCATGCGCTCGGAGCGCATCGTCGCGAAGCACCTGTTCAGGTTCCTGCACCACTTCAGGCGTTCGCACCCTCAAGTGAACCTCGACGTGTGAGTTACGCCGACGCTTTGAGACGCACCGTCCCGTCGTCGGTGACACCACCTCCGGTGAGCGGCTTCCAGCACGCCAGTTATGCCGACACATTCGGACACATCTCACCTGCAACAGTGCCGCTATCGGCAGCAACCCCGTATGCCACACTTCAGTCTGCACAGGCGGTTCCTTCTTTTGAGGACACTCGGCCCGCAGCGCGTAAATCCGACATTTGGCGCATGCCGGACCGACGACCGCTCTGCTACCACTGTGGTGAGGCGGGTCACGTGTACCGAGAGTGCCAGTACCGGCGACTTGGCCTTCAGGGTTTTCCTGCCAATTCACCCCGTCCCCGGTTCGGACAGCGACCACCCGAAATTGAAGATTTTATCGCTCGGCAGCGTCTACCACCCAGGCGTCAGTCGCGTTCACCATCACCACGGTCGCCATCCTATTCGGGCAACAGGAGTCGGATGCCGCAAGGACGATCTCCGAGCCCTCACCTGGAAAACTGACGCCAGCGACCTTTCGAGGCGAGGCCGCTGATTATCGACGTGATGAAGACCTCGACCTCCAATCGACGAGACATCGGACCGACGGAAATTCGACGACGCATGTATCCCAGCCTGGCGACATTTCAATGGGCATACCTGTGCTTATCGACGGTCGGAATGTAACTGCTCTAGTAGATACTGGCGCTGACTACTCGATTATTAGCGGAAAATTGGCCAGCCTACTGAAGAAAGTTATCATGCCTTGGACGGGTCCCACGTACGCACTGCTGGAGGACATGTTGTCACGCCGCTTGGTGTGTGCTCTGCGAGGCTACAAATACGAAGTTCCACGTTTTTGGTCAGTTCCCTCGTGCTACGCGAATGCTCCCGCGAATTAATTCTCGGAATGGACTTTCTTCGGGAATACGGTGCCATAATCGACCTACGCAGACGCTGCATTTCCTTTTCTACCGTCAAGGCTACGTCAAAGGACACCTGCCGCCGTACAGCCGCCCTTCGTGTTTCCGACGACAGTGTGACAATACCACCTCGTGCAAGTATCATGATTCAGGTGTCTTCCGAAGGTACAAGTGATGGTGAAACACTGGCAGAGTGCAACGTCTCCCTGTTGCTGGCGCTTGGAATTTCTGTGGCACGAGGCATCGTTGACATTAGGAACGGTCAAGCCGAGGTCATGATCACGAATTTCACAAATGAGCATCCTCACCTGTTCCGTGGCACTGCCGTCGCCTACGCTGAAGCCTTGGAGGACGTCATTGAGTGTTTTACGTGTGAAGACAGTAGCCGCGATGGACAAGCCGTAACAGATGTTGACATCAACAACGCACTGTCAGAAGAGCACAAGAAGGCCTTGCGAGAGCTGTTACTTGAATTCAGGACGTGCTTTGCTCAATCGTCTAAAGTGAGTCAGACGCCAATCACGCAGCACAGGATAATCACTTACGATGACGCAAGACCTATCCACCAACAGCCATACCGTGTCTCGCAGAAAGAACGCGCAGCCATTAAAGAGCAAGTCAAGGAAATGATCGACGATGGCGTTATCCCGCCTTCGAACAGTCCGTGGTCATCACCCGTCGTCCTGGTCAAGAAGAAGGATGGTACGCTTCGCTTCTGTGTCGATTACAGAAAGCTCAACAACGTCACAAAAAAAGACGTTTATCCGCTGCCGCGTATTGATGACTCTCTTGACCGGCTACGGCGAGCGAAGTATTTTTCTTCCCTTGATTTGAAGAGTGGCTATTGGCAAATCGAGGTTGATGAACGCGACCGTGAAAAAACAGCCTTTGTCACGCCGGATGGCCTCTATGAATTTCGAGTGCTCCCGTTTGGTCTCTGCTCTGCGCCAGCTACCTTCCAACGCATGATGGACACTGTGTTAGCCGACTTAAAGTGGCAAAGCTGCCTTGTCTACTTAGATGACGTGGTCGTATTTTCAGCCAGCTTCTCCGAACATCTGAAGCGACTACGACAAGTACTCGAGGCAATCCGGTCGGCTAACCTTACGTTAAAGCCACAGAAATGCCACTTTGGCTACGAAGAACTGAAGTTCCTTGGGCATCTTGTGAGCGCGGAAGGCGTTCGTCCTGACCCCGAGAAAACCACCGCTGTAGCAGCCTTCCCGACTCCTGCCGATAAGAAAAGTGTTCGGCGGTTCCTTGGGCTATGTGCATACTACCGGCGCTTCATAGGCAATTTTTCGAAAATTGCCGAACCACTTACTCGACTCACTAGAGCCGACACACCATTCGTTTGGAGCTCTGAACAAGAAACTGCATTCACCGAGCTTCGCCATCGCCTGGCATCACCTCCTGTTCTTGGGCACTTCGACGAGGAAGCCGAAACAGAAATTCACACCGACGCCAGTAACATCGGTCTGGGCGCGGTACTCGTACAGCGGCAGGAGGGAGTTGAAAGAGTCATCGCTTACGCAAGTCGCACCCTATCACGCCCGGAGTCCAACTACAGTACCACGGAGAAGGAGTGCCTTGCCGTCGTATGGGCACTTGCTAAGTTTCGACCGTACCTCTATGGCCGCCCATTCAAGATAGTGACGGATCATCGCTCGCTGTGCTGGCTCGCGAACTTAAGAGACCCTTCCGGACGACTAGCATGGTGGAGCTTACGTCTGCAGGAGTACGACGTCACTATCGTGTATAAGTCAGGTCACGCACACGAAGATGCAGACACGTTATCACGCGCGCCAGTTGAGCCTCCCGCTCAACACCTCGAAGATGACTGCCCTTTTCTTGGAGCCGTAAGCATAACAGACTTAGCTACACGGCAGCGAGCAGACGCTGGATTGCGACCTATAATGGAACATCTAGAAGGCCGCAACGTATCTCTGCCGCCGAATATCGCCCGCGGATTGTCATCCTTTTGTTTGCGACAGGGCGTGTTGTACAAGAAGAACGCTGCTGCCAGCAACAAAACTTATCTATTGGTCGTTCCAGCAGGGCTTCGTGACGAAATTCTATTTGCCTGCCACGACGAACCTTCATCTGGCCACCTGGGCATCACCCGAACCCTCGCTAGGGTACGCAAGTCATACTACTGGCCGAAACTTGCCGCTTGCGTTAAACAATACGTTCAAGCCTGCCGCGAATGCCAGCGCCGAAAGTCCCCATCTGTTAAGCCTGCGGCGTTACTTAACCCTATCCAGCCACCCAGAACACCCTTCGATCAAGTCGGCATGGACCTCCTGGGCCCGTTTCCCTTGTCGTCTTCGGGAAACAAGTGGATAATCGTCGCTACAGATTATTTAACCCGCTACGCTGAAACGAAGGCTCTTCCCAAAGGCACAGCTTCCGAAGTCGCTCAGTTTTTCACAGAGAGCGTTGTACTACGCCACGGCGCTCCATCCTGCGTTATCACAGACCGAGGAACGGCGTTTACGGCAAGGCTCCTTGAGCAGGTTTTTCAGCTAAGTTGCACCACGCATCGCAAGACAACAGCCTATCACCCACAGACAAACGGATTGACCGAAAGGCTGAACAAAACGATAACTGATATGCTGTCTATGTACATAGACGTACAGCACAAGACGTGGGATGAGGTGCTGCCTTACGTAACATTCGCGTACAATACCGCTACGCAAGAGACCACACGCTTCACGCCGTTTCGTCTCCTATATGGTCGTGATGTCCAGACGATGTTGGATGCAATGCTCCCCTGCGACATTGACAACATCGACAATCTTGACGAAGATGCTGAGTGTTTTGTGCAACGAGCCGAGGAAGCACGCCAACTGGCCCGCGTGAACATCAAGAAACAACAGGACGTCGACACACGGCGCTACAACCTCCGCCACAGACAAGTCGATTACCAACCGGGTGACCAAGTGTTGGTATGGACTCCCGTGCGCCGCAAAGGTCTTTCTGAAAAGCTTCTCAGTCGGTATTTCGGCCCTTACAAAGTGCTACGACGAGTGAGCGACGTCAACTACGAAGTCCTTCCGGACGGAAGCCAATCACCACGACGCCGACAGCCACGACCCGAGATTGTGCACGTGGTGCGGTTAAAACCATACTACACATTGTGACATTGATGACATTAGGTTTTCGTTTATGTTTACCGTGAATGCTTCGTTGAGCATCGAGGCGATGCTCCTTCGGGAGGAGGGGCAATGCCACGCGCTTAATATGCCAGCGAGAAAGAGGCAGACGAAGACGCAGTAGCTCTCGCTCCAGTGCCTTTGTTTTGGCTGTGCTGTGCCGACCCCGTTCGGGACTTGGGGCCTTGTATCGCCGCCTTGTGCACGTCGCCTTTGTATTAAACGTGACAATATATATATATATATATATATATATATTATAAAGACGTTTATTAGCGGGCACTCGGCGACGATACACGAATGCGACAGTTAAAGCGGGGTACCGACTCTGAGCGCGAGGAGCGTGCTCTTTGAGAAGAGCGGAAGAAGACGACCCACTAGTAAGCGCTCGAGAGGGCGACCCATTACAGGCTTCCAACGCTTCAACGCTTCGCTACAATTACCCCGGGTACGAAAAGGGAGCCGCCTGGCGACCTAACTGCTTGTCACTATGAGCGGGTCATGGTAGGGTTTCAGGCGCTCCACGTTGACAATGTCGCGCCCTCGACGGCGCATGTCCGAAGATGGTTCAAGGGGTTCGATCACGTAGTTGACCGGGGACGTGCGTTCGACGACACGGTAGGGGCCGTCGTATTTCGGCAGTAGTTTTGAAGAGAGGCCAGGTGCAGTGGTAGGGACCGAGAGCCATACGAGTGCTCCAGGGAGGAACGTGGGCGCAGAAGTGGTGGTGTCACCGCGAATGCTCTTCTGCCGCTCTTGGTCATGCGTAGTAAATGTCTTGGCAAGCTCCCGACACTCCTCAGCAAGTCTTGCTGTGGCAGAAATAGGCGCACACTCAGACGGGTCCGGCTTGTATGGAAGGATTGTGTCGATTGTGTGCGACGAGTGCCTGCCGTACAATAAGAAAAAGGGCGAGAAACCAGTAGTGCTCTGCGGGGCGGTATTATAGACGTAGGTGACGAAAGGCAGAATGGCATCCCAATTTGTGTGGTCGGCGGCGACGTACATCGAGAGCATGTCGCCGAGCGTGCGGTTAAAGCGTTCGGTGAGGCCATTCGTCTGCGGGTGGTAAGCAGTAGTTTTCCGGTGAACAACGTTGCACTCCTTGAGAATGGCTTCGACGACTTCGGACAAGAAGACACGACCTCGATCGCTGAGCAGCTCCTGGGGTGGACCGTGGCGCAGCATGAATCGGTGCAGCAGGAAGGAGGCAACATCGCGCGCTGTAGCCGCTGGGAGGGCGGCAGTTTCGGCGTATCGCGTAAGGTGGTCAACAGCGACGATGGCCCAGCGGTTACCAGCCGACGTTAGAGGAAGTGGTCTATATATATCGATGCCAACGCGCCCAAACGGCCGGTCAGGGCAAGGTAGAGGTCGCAGACCTGCCGGCGACAGGTGCGTTGAAGTTTTGCGGCGCTGACAATCGATGCAGGAGCGAACGAACTTCTGCACGTAGCGGTACATCCCTCGCCAAAAGTACCGTTGGCGAATGCGGTGGTATGTTTTCGATACCCCAGAGTGTGCACACTGCGGATCAGAGTGGAACGACTCGCATATGTCAGAACGCAGACTGCGAGGTATTACGAGTAGCCACTGGCGGCCGTCGCCGTAATTGCGTCGGTGGAGAAGGTCGTCTCGAACGGCGAAATGGTGCGCTTGACGACGCAACGCGCTAGTGAATGGTGTCGCCGATGGATCAGTCAGCAAGGCTATCAGTGAGGCAATCCAGTGATGCTTGCGCTGTTCAGTGGCGATGGTGTGAATGTCGATAGACGAAACGGCATTGTGAGACACTGAGCTGGAAGTATTGTCGTCAGGCAAGGGGGAGCGCGAGAGTGCGTCGGCGTCAGCATGCTGGCGTCCGTTGCGGTACAGCACGCGGATATCATAGTCCTGTAGGCGAAGTGCCCAGCGGGCGAGGCGGCCTGAGGGATCCTTCAATGACGACAACCAGCATAGTGCATGATGGTCGGTGATGACATCAAATGGGCGACCATACAAATAAGGTCGGAATTTCGTAAGGGCCCAGATGATCGCCAGGCATTCGTTTTCGGTGACGGTGTAATTGGTCTCGGCTTTAGTAAGCGTACGACTTGCATATGCCACGACATATTCAGAGAACCCGGGTTTGCGCTGCGCAAGGACAGCGCCAAGGCCAACACCGCTAGCGTCTGTGTGTACCTCTGTAGGGGCCGCAGGGTCGTAGTGGCGTAGTATAGGAGGCGACGTCAACAAACGACGGAGCTTTGCGAAAGCGTCGTCGCACTCTGACGACCACGAAAGGAGGGGCCCGTTACTTCCGAAAAGCTTCGTCAGTGGCGATATGATAGTCGCGAAATTTCGAATGAAGCGCCGAAAGTAGGAACACAGTCCTACGAAACTGTGCAGTTCTTTGGCGGACGTAGGTTTGGGGAACTCGGTCACGGCCCGAAGCTTGGCTGGATCAGGAAGAATTCCGTCCTTGGACACGACGTAGCCGAGGATTGTCAGCTGCCGTGCTGCAAATCGGCACTTCTTTAGATTCAGTTGCAGACCGGCGTCGCTCAAACGCGTCAAAACATGCCGTAGGTGTTGAAGATGCGTGGAGAAGTCCGGAGCAAACACGAGGATGTCGTCGAGGTAGCACAAGCACGTATGCCATTTCAGGTTGCGCAGAACGGTATCCATCATGCGCTCAAAGGTGGCGGGCGCATTACACAGCCCAAACGGCATGACGTTGAATTCGTACAGGCCGTCGGGCGTGACAAAGGCGGTCTTCGGTCGAGCGTCATCAGCCATAGGTACTTGCCAGTACCCTGAGCGCAAATCGAGAGATGAAAAGAATTCGGCGCCTTGCAGGCTGTCAGTCGCGTCGTCTATTCGCGGCAGTGGATACACGTCCTTACGAGTGATCTTGTTGAGTCGTCTGTAGTCCACAGAACCGCACAGAACCGTCCTTCTTCGCAACAAGAACGACAGGAGACGCCCAGGGGCTGTTAGAGGGTCGAATGACATCACGTCGAAGCACGTCGTCGACTTGTTCGGTGATTACACGGCGTTCGGCGGGAGATACGCGATATGGACGTTGCCGCAGTGGCAGGTGGTCGCCAGTGTCGATGCCATGCGTAACGGCCGACGTGCGGCCGAGAGAAGTTTGAGCGACATCGAAAGAAGGGCGAAATTTTTCCAACAGGTCCAGAAGCTGGGAACGCTGGACCTGCGTAAGGTTGTCAGCTATGGAGGAACCAAATACGTCAGCGTGTGATGAACCAGGCGTCGGAACAGCACTGAGCGTACACGAACTTCGGCCGTGCGAATCATCGGGCTCGTCCATAACTTGTTCGTCTTCGAGGGGTTCTACGCTGCCCAGACATTCCCCTCGCACCAACGTAACGCTGTACGGGGAGGGGTTGATTACAAAAATAGAGGTGCTGCCCTGGGTGACTTGAACGGTCGCGAAAGGCACCAGCAAGCCTTTCCTCGTGCAAACACGGTCATATGGCGAGAGGAGTGCAACGGTGTCGGATAGGCTGGCGCAGTAGACTGACACCGCCGTTGACGAGTTTGCAGGCACTTTTATGTCGTCTTTGACGAGTCCCTTGCTCGCAGCCGATGGACTGTCTGCCGGCGTCAAATTAGAGAATGGTGAGAGCTCTATTTCGGCGGGTGCGCAACGAATTACGGCGTCATGGCGGGAGAGAAAACCCCATCCGAGGATGACGTCGTGAGAGCATGCAGGAATAATGATCAATTCGACGGCGTACATAGCGTCCTTAATCATGACGCGGGCACTCATGACGTTTATTAGCGGGCACTCGGCGACGATACACGACTGCGACAGTCAAGGCGGGGTGCCGACTCTGAGCGCGAGGAGCGTGCTGTCCGAGAAGAGCGGAAGAGGACGACCCACTAGTAAGCGCTCGAGAGGGCGACCCATTACAGGCTTCCAACGCTTCGCTACAATATATATATATATATATATATATATATATATATATATATATATATATATATATATATATATATATATATATATATGGAGTGGGCACGGCGGCACAAACAGAATGAAGGACTCACGGCACATCTTTCTTGTTGTGCAGCTCCTGGGCGTTCTTACCAGCCATTACCCGGATCAGCGATCGCTGTCCGCTGTCCAGATTCCTTGCTGCGGCTCGACATCGACGCTCTCGGTTGTCTGCGCAGCCACTGAATCTTCACGTGCGTTTGAAAGCGGAGCTCCCAGCCTTCTCAACAGCGTCATGGCCTGCCCTGACCATGATGAACGCAGTGCAACGTCAGCGACATCGTCACGTGCGATAGCGGACGGTTTAAAAGCACACGCCATCTACCACCTCGACAGTGGGCACGGCGGCACAAACAGAATGAAGGACTCACGGCACATCTTTCTTGTTGTGCAGCTCCTGGGCGTTCTTACCAGCCATTACCCGGATCAGCGATCGCTGTCCGCTGTCCAGATTCCTTGCTGCGGCTCGACATCGACGCTCTCGGTTGTCTGCGCAGCCACTGAATCTTCACGTGCGTTTGAAAGCGGAGCTCCCAGCCTTCTCAACAGCGTCATGGCCTGCCCTGACCATGATGAACGCAGTGCAACGTCAGCGACATCGTCACGTGCGATAGCGGACGGTTTAAAAGCACACGCCATCTACCACCTCGACAGTGGGCACGGCGGCACAAACAGAATGAAGGACTCACGGCACATCTTTCTTGTTGTGCAGGTTGGTGGTCCCTTCCTCTTACCTTGCAAATGTTACAAGACTAGTGACCCGTTTGCGATTGTGCTTCCGTGCCCAGAAGCATTGCTTGAACCCTTCTCTTGCTTACTGCTTTTACTTTGTGGCGACATTGAAGAAAATCCAGGGCCGGACAAGGCCATTACGGAGCTGATTCAGATGGTTAGAGAGACTAATGAGCGTTGTATTAGAATTGAGTCTAACCAATCCAGTATGTCACGGGCAATGGCAGATCTTAAAGTTTCACACGAGACGGTTGCTACTGCTGTGGCCGACATTACCGTGCGGCTACAAGCGGTAGAAAAAATGGTTAACGATCTTCCAAATGTACAACAAGAACTATCTATCACACGCCAGTCGTTAATTCGCGTGGAACAAGAGGCGAGTGAACTACGAGCCCGACTTGATGAGGGTGAAGACAGGTCTAGGCGTGATAACCTGTTATTTTACGGCTTGTCAGACGTTTCAGATGAAAACGCCCACCAATCTGAAGAAAAAATTATCGCGATGGCCCGAGACAAACTGGATGTTCACTTATCATCTGGAGACATAGCACGGGCCCACCGAATAGGCAAATACGTGGCAGGCAAAAATAGACCACTCATTGCTAAATTTTGCAGTTCCAAGTCCAAAGTGATCCTACTGTCTAAGAAATCTACTTTGCGGGGTAGTGGCCTAGGCATTTCAGAAGACTTCTCTGCATCAACACGCCATGCTCGTAAAAAGCTGACAGAGTTCGGCATTGGTTTAAAAGTGCCTTTCAAGCTACGGTACAAAAAGTTATATGTAAACAAAACGTGCTATGTGTTTGATGCTCACACCAATTCCGTTTGCGAGGCACCTTCACCACCAGACGCCATTGCCGCTACCCCGAGGGCGACCCGGTCAGGCCGTCTTTATTCTGCCACTAGCTAGGGTAGCGCGAGGGGTGGTGGCTCACCATCAGTGCTCTCAATACTCTATGCCAATGTGCGCAGCCTTATTCCAAAAAGAGACAGTCTAAGTGCCATAATTAATGACACGGATGCGGATATAATTCTGTTGTCTGAAACCTGGCTATCCGACAAAATTGCATCGTGTGAGCTTTTTCAGTGCCAGAAAACATTCACCATACATCGTTATGATCGCTCTGAGAGAACCGGTGGTGGTGTCCTCATTGCCGTGAATGAATGTTTTCAATGTTCGCTCTTGAAAATCGCATGCAATTTAGAAATAGTGTGGTGCTGCGTAACCATTTGTTTTCAAAAGATGGTTTTTGGCATTTGCTACCGCCCGCCTAATTCCATCGGCTCTTTCTGCGAGGAAATTCATGATTGCCTGAGCCATATCTCGGCAATGTTTACCGGTATTCCAATTTTCCTCCTAGGTGATTTTAATTTTCCTTCAATCCAGTGGTCTCATCCATGCCCGTTTGCGGAACCTGCTTCAGCTGAAACTGGTTGCTTCTTAACCACGTGCTTGGATTTCAATCTATCACAACTAGTCAGTCTTCCTACTCGTGTTACTTCCACTACATCATCTTTACTAGATTGATACTAACGTCATCACCTGATATTACATCCAAAATAACTCACTTGCCCGGACTCAGTGACCATGACGTGCTGCATTTTTCAATATCTGTACCAACGACTAAAAGGAGCAAGCGGTTTAAACTTATAAATGATTATCATAAGGCTAATTTTGACGCTATAAACACTGAGCTTTCTACCTTCCTCGACAGCTTTTGTCCTTTATACACTGACGCTTCAGTTGAAGAATTGTGGGCGTGTTTTAAAAACAAAGCATGTCATCTGATAAAAAAACATATCCCTGTAAGGAAGGTGTATCAGTCATCCAACGCACCGTGGTACACAGGATACCTGAATCGGCTATCCAACAAAAAAGGTAGGCTCTTTCGTGCTGCAAAGAAATCAGCATCTGCTGACAGGTGGTCCGCTTATGCCGCCGCAGCAAAAGCATACTCCAGTGCTTTGAGGGAAACGAAGTTTAAATTCTATAACACTACACTTCCATCACTACTCAAAACCAACCCAAAACGCTTTTGGAATGTTGTGAAAACCCGCGATAATCGAACTATAGCTCTTACTGATGAATCAGGTGAAACAATCCCAAGCAGCCAATGTGCTTCTGTACTTAACGTGGTTTTTTCTCGTTCATTTTGCTCCGCTCAGTCTGGCATCTCTCCGTCATTCACTGCACCTAGCTACCTTCCAATGGAACCCATCTTACTCGACTCTTCTGGTATCAGCTCTATTATTAACAACGTAAAACGATCGTCCTCGTGCGGTATTGATTGTGTCACGTCGAAATTTCTGCAGGCGACTGCCGAATATAGTTCCATTATACTTAACCTTATTTTCACGAAATCACTGAACAACAGCTCCTTACCCAGAGACTGGAAAACAGGCAAGGTGGTTCCACTTCATAAATCCGGTGACACTCACAACCCTCATAACTATAGACCCATTTCCTTGACATCAATACCTTGTAAAATATTTGAACACGTCATTTTCTCACATCTAGTAAATTTTTTGGAATCAAATAGGTTTTTTCATAAGAGTCAGCATGGTTTCCGTAAGACCTTCTCATGCGAAACGCAATTACTAACATTTTGCAATGATCTTCACGCATTTTTAGACGCCGGCTTTATAGTGGACTGTATATTTTTAGATTTTGCAAAGGCATTTGACAGAGTTAACCACCACTTACTCTTACTAAAACTCAGCCAACTAAATATTGATCCCTTGGTCTTTAATTGGATTCGAGAGTTTCTTTCTAACCGAACGCAATATGTGACCACTAATGATACTGACTCTCCTGAAGTACCGGTAAGCTCAGGCGTACCCCAAGGCTCTGTTTTAGCACCCTTACTTTTTTTAATTTACATCAATGACCTTCCTAACCAAATCTCAAGTACTATCTGTCTGTTCGCAGACGATTGTGTCATATATCGCGCGATTGAAAGCTCTAACGATACGTTAACACTTCAGCTTGATCTAAATAACACTTCAACATGGTGTAAGCTCTGGCGAATGGAACTTAACACGTCTAAATGCAAAACAATGAGAATTTCCCGTAATCAGTCAGCCTGCCCTACTTACTTACTTAACAACACCCCCCTTGATCAAGTACTATGCTATAAATACCTCGGTGTCCATATTACTAACAATCTTTCATGGAAAAAGCACGTCGAACACATAACGTCGAAAGCTAACCGCATGCTTGGTTATCTTAAACGAAACTTTTCTTTAGCTCCAGCGAAACTAAAACAACAACTTTACATCACTTATGTTAGATCTAACCTTGAATATGCATGCTCGATATGGGACCCTGGCCATGCTACTCTGACAAACATAATCGAAAATGTGCAAAATCGAGCGGCCCGTTTCATCCTTAATAATTACCATCGAACTGCTAGCGTCACTAATATGAAACTAACACTTGCCCTTCCTCTCCTTTCTTCTCGTAGGAAGTTAGCTCGTCTTTCCCTCTTTCACAAGATCTACTATCATAACCATGAGCTCAAGTCCAGATACATTACACCAGCATCTTACATCTCCCCACGTGTCGATCATCCTTGCAAAGTTCATGTACCTTCACAGCGCACAGTCACCTACTCATATTCATTCTTGCCGAAAACATGTCACGAGTGGAATCGCCTGCCTGCGTCACTTGTCGCTATCAGAGACACAGATCGTTTCAGGAAAGCACTAACAAACGCTTTATAAGCCTGCACCAAGTTGCTTCACTACTGCATTTGCGATTTATTGTTTGATTGCACTTACCTTTTTATACTACGTCTTTTTTTTTTGTTAGTCAATATTGAATTGTGTTCTGCTTTGTTACTTTGTATTCATTTTTTTTTTGTCATTCTTGTAACCCGGTATGTTTTCGTTCCTCTTCCTGTATCATTACTTTTTGTATCTATATTTATGCACTAAAGTACATAATTCGATTCTTGTGTTTTAGTATCCGCTGCCCTTCTCTGTTTATCACTGTTTTTTTATCTTGCGTCGTATTTTCGTTCACTGATGTACAAATATAATTTCTTTTGTTACCATTTGTGCTCTTTTACCTACACTCTTATATTTTCTTCCGTTACAATATTGTTTTTTGCTTTATATTCGTTGTATTATACATATTTTTTGCATGTATCGATGTACCTTAGCCCCTCCCCTCTATAATGCTTCTTGTAAGCCCTGAGGGTATATACAAATAAATAAATAAATAAATATATATATATATATATATATATATATATATATATATATATATATTGATTACTTAAATTTTTTCTACCGTTCTTTTAGGTCTGTGAACTTCACACACAGCGACAAAGTCCGCCACGAATCTTACGTGGACTACGCTATACGAGACGCACATTTACAGGACCGTTAGCCCACACTGGGCTTCGGGGTACCATCGGATTTTCCCGATTGCCCGAATTATCTCTCAACCGAACAAAACGCAAGAGGAACCAAATTCAAAGCGGCTGTGTCTTGAATCAGCTGTATTACACCAAGATTCTGTGACTACTTTCTGCCGCGAACAGGACGCAGACAAGATTTGAAAAAGGACGCACCAGTGAAGTTATGTGTTATGGTGCCGTGCTAACATTTTTGTTGAAGAATTTTTGAGGTCGCATGAACGACAAGATCTTGGACGCCACAAGGCAAAGAAGCTACTCTGAAGAAGAGGGTGGCATTGTGACTCTTAAATATAAGCCATGCTCCCTGTCATCATGTACGCGAAATCTATTATCGATACTAAGGGTGAACCATTTCATTGTTTATTGACACTTTTCAATAATGCAATGCGTAAATAGGTCTGCGTAAATAAAATCAGCTTGAGCACACTCTGTGTACCATCTGTTCAATTATGCCTAGGAGACATTAATTGCGCTCAGGGCCTGTATTCTCACAAACATGAAAAATCATATTCTCACAAACATGTTCGTGATTAAAATCACAAACATGAAAAATCGCACAAAATGACCTGTATTTCAGCAATTTATTGCTGCAAACAAGTTAAACTGAGGATAATAAAAATCAGTACATATTAACTTTGATATTTGCGCTCTCTTTTCAAATACTTTCCGTGGTTTTATCGCGCTCCATTTCACTCGATAATTGTGCTGAAACGTAAGTTGTTTACCAAAAACGTTGAAGTTAGAAAATAGTCTTCTGAAAAAAAAAAAACATTCTTAATTTTTTTAAAAAATCTCACTGATTGAAGTCAAGGATGTCATCTACCATTATGCGTAAAAAATGTTGCGGGAAAATCTTGGAAAATCTGGGAACACCATCTTTTGGTCCCGCCACATAAATCTCACGGCGAATCGGCACAGAGCACTTGTTAGGCATTTCTGTGGTAAAAGCAGTATTGAAGGACTCTGGTAAAAGCTTGTTGAGCCGAAAGCACACATGTGCGTAAACGCACCGCACACACAGGAGCACGGCCGCACTGGAGAGGAGAGGCGACGCGCGAAAAAATACTGCCTGTACTTTCCTCCCGAGAACAGGGGCGTAGCCACGTTAGGGCACACCGGGCCCGTGCCCCCCCCCCCCCGAAATTTTTTTTGCCATAGCATACAGAGCAGAAAATGACACTCGACCACATCTGCCTGCTCGTCCCCACTACAGATCAAGGAGGTGCCCCCCCCCCCGAAAAAAATTTCTGCCTACGCCCCTGCCCGAGAATAATGGGTTGCGTCACGGCCGCTACATATGTAGCGGACGTGGTTAGAGTTACTGTATATGCTACATATACAACAGCTCTAGCCATGGCTAACGGAGTCTTGATCCACTTAGTAATCATAAAATCATAGAATTACTTCAGTATCGAAGCATCAGCATAGAAGTAATCATAGACTTCAGCATAGAAGTAATCATAGAATGACCAGTATCGGAGTCTATTGCCTCCCGAATCGATTGCCGCAAAGAGAGAGAGAGAGAGAGAAGAGAGAGAAAGGAAAGACAGGGAGGTTAACCATCCGCTTTACGTCATGGCTCACATGAGCAGCTGCATGGTCGCGAAAATCAGGCAAATTGCCGCAAAAATTTGTCGAATCCGTCAAGAACTAGCGGAGTTAAAGGTGTTTGTCTCTCTTTCTCTTGTCCCGACAAGCGCGCTGGAATGTACAGCAGGAGGGATGGCACAGGGGAAAGAAGTTACGTCCTGTCGAAGTAAGTCCTTTCGCATGTAACGACGTCTACGGCAGGAGAACTCGCTGCTATGAGAGCCGCTTTACAATATATCTCAAGAGCGTCCATGCAAATGGGTCACATTCTGCGATTCGAAGGCAGCACTTCAGAGTTTGCCGTGCGTAAGAGGACTCATGAACAATTGGTGCATGAAATAAGAAGCTGTCACCATGAAGCTCGAGCAAGAGGACATGATATTATACATCAGTGGCTACCAGGACATACCAGTATTACAGGGAATCGATTAGCCGACGATGCAGCCCGCTCAGCCCATGAGAACCAGAGTGGTGCCGATACCTCTGTCAAGGACTGATGCGGCAAGACAACTTTATTTACTAGCTCGAAATCTTACACGCACGTTTTCGTCGTCTACCAACTTCCAAAGGTGTCAGCTATATAAACTTGATCCTTCGCTCAAGCTATAGCTACCATCGCGAATTTCCCGCTCCGATGCGACGCTGTTATGCCGCCTTTGGTTGGGCGTTGCATTCACAAAAGCGTACTCGTCTCGCATCGGTATGGCGGACTCCTGTACATGCGACAATCGAACACGTCCTGCGCTCGCTATGACGCCCAGCGATGTCCCCTCCGGATGCTTTTGGACCAACTGGACTCCAGACCATTTTCTGTAGACAAGATTCTGGGACCTTGGACACGTTCTTCGAGAGCGCAGAAGGCAGCTAAAGCGCTACCAGTCCTAGTCGTTCAATGCTTTTCTGGTCACGAAACTCCGCCCGCAGCTTCATACAGGGACAGAGGCGGCCGCTAGGGTCACCGCGGTCAACGCGGGGGTAAAGTTAGTAAAGTCCCCTTGATGTTGGAAAGTAGCGGCGCCCCTTTATTCGCATCGCCTCACTCTCGCCGCGCCGTCAACCTCCTCTTTCTTCACCCTCTCTTTCGCGGAGCCGGCGCATCTGCAACGCTGAATGGCTGTGACGCGCGATACCTCCCAGTAAGGTGACCCTGACGTGCAGCGAGCGCAAGCAAACTTCGCGCGCTTGTTGCTGACGCACGCCATGAACCCTCCAGGCGTCAACCCTCTAGGCGTGTGTACAGGTGTGTGCAGGTGTATGCGTGTTTGTATGTGTGCATATGTGCACCTGCGTTTGTATGTGCGTATGCGCACGCCTTAACGTGCGAGTGCATGTGCGTGCGTTTGTGTATGTCTTCGCGCGTGTTTGTGAGTGTACGCACGTATGCGCGTATGTGTGCGCCTGCGCGTGTATGTATGTGCGTGCCTGTATCGCGTGTGTGCATGTATCGCATGTGCATGTGCGCGTGTCTGTATCACTTGTGCATGCACGTGCGTGTCTGTATCGTTGTGTATGTCCGTATCGCGCGTGTATTTATGCGCGTGTGTATGTATGTATGTATGTGCGTGTCTGCATCGCGTGTGTATGTATGTGCATGCGTGTCTGTATCGCGTCTGCATGTATGTGCGTGCGTGTCTGTATCGCTTCTGTATGCGCGTATATATGTATGTGCGTGCCTGTCTATATCGCGTGTGTATGCGCATGTGTAAGTGCGTGCGTGTCTGTTCGCATATGCACGCGCGTGTCTGTATCACGTGTGTACGCGCGTGTGTATGTATGTGCGTATCTATATCGTGTGTGTCTATGTGCGTGCGTGTTTGTAACGCGTGTGTATGTATGTACGTGTGTGTGTAGTGCGTGTCTATCATGTGTGTATGTATGTGCGTGCCTTTATCACGCGTGTATGAACGCGTGTGTGCCTGCGTGCCTGTATCGTGTGCGTGCGTGTCTGACAGCAGGCATTGCCACAAAAACGCTTCGGGCCCACTCATTTGGCCCAATTCAAGTAAACCACCGCATTCCTTCTTGGCTGCCTTCTTTGAGCTCATCAAGAGCACAATTATGAAAAAAAATCTCGCCTATACTTTATGCTGGTTAGATTATATGCGCTTAGTACACCGCGTTACGGACAGCCGAGGCGGCGACGGAGAGGTAAACCGCTCAGGCGCCAGTTGGTATACTCATTTTTTTTTTTTCGAAGCGCTTATTTGTATTTATCGAAGCGTCTTAAAAAATATATTTGTCACTTTGTTCTATCGGAAGCCCACTTTCGTCATGACTGTTGCTTAAGAGACAGGCTCTCATTTAATGCTTCAAGGGGCCTATTAAACAAGCGCGCGCAGTGATTCTAATGCGGCTGCGGCGAGCCAGTGGACGATTCAGCGTGCCGTGCGCAGCGCGCCGGCCAGGGGAGGGGAGAAAACGCGCACGTGGAGGAGAGTGTCGCTACTTTCTAGATAAAGGGGTTTTACGCGTGGGCATTCGTGCGCGAGCGCTGTGCTCGGCTGAATGCTGTGCCGGTTCGAGGCAATGGTTTAACCTGCACCAAACCGCAATATTTCAACTACCGCTCATACTACACCTGACATACGATGTGTTAGTCGCATACGCCAGTAAAAAACTTACTTTCGCGTTTTTTTTTTTAATGCCAAGGCTGCGATGGATACAGTCGAGCCGACGCAGCAATATAGCTGTTACATAGTGTTCATGTGACGTCACTTCCGCCGCTGTCACCCTCTCTCGCCATCCCAGGGTACCTGCCGCCCCTGCCGCAGTTCACGTGTTGCAGCGCGGGGTGTTGAGGAGTTTTCAGCTGTTGCTGTGCGCGATGTTGAAAATCAAGCAGTGCGTTTTAACACGAAAGTGCTTTATGCCGGGGTCACCTAAGGCTTCACTGACGTATTTCCGTCACGGATATGACGTTGTAAAATATAAAGACTAACAGTGGGCAAAGAAAAAAAAACAGAAGAAAAAGTTCCGTCACCGGGAATCGAACTTACGACCCCTCGCTCCGCAGCGCGAAACGATTCGGCCACGCACGGCACGTTCTTCGCAATGCTAACTTTTTTTTTTCTTTATTGCCTTGCAAATTGCCACCGTTGCCATCAGGAGAAGGACTCAGACGCACACTGGTTCTGCACTGCGACATCGCAGGGCGTCCGTATGGGATAAATGACTTTCGAAAGCCGCTCAAGGAACTTGGCATCATTCAACAGGTGAGCGGCATAGGAGCGTATCAGATGTCGCACGTTTGGCTCCTTAACGTGAAGACAGATGAGGCCAAGAAGACACTTTTGAACGCTGGGCTATTGTCCGTGAAAGACCGACCTTGCCTCGTCGTCGATCCAGAAAGGCAAGAGGTTCGCTTGAAGTTGCACTGGGTAGCCTTCGACGTCAACGCAGAGACTGTACGGCGCGCATTCCGGGAGTACGGTGAAGTTAAAGAAGTCATCAGCGACAAGTGGAGAGATGAGGACTTCGAAGGAGTTGAGTCAACTACAAGATTCGTTCGGCTTTTACTAAAGGAAGGCGTTACTACTGATCGTATACCGCACCAGATGCGTCTCGGCAGCGGTACCGCATTGGTGGTCGTGCCAGGACGAGCGCCGCTGTGCCTGCGTTGCCGGAACACCGGACACATTCGTCGCGATTGCAGAGTACCCAGATGCGCTGGTTGTCGCGCCTTTGGACACGAGCAGATGGATTGTACTCGTTCCTATGCCAGCGCAGCAAATCGAGGAACGAATGCTGATCAGAGTGAACTACTCATGGATGAAGAGGAAGCAGAGAAGGCTGCGACGTCTGAGGAGACGGTGGAAGCGTCTCAGGCAGTGGTGACCAACGAAAGCAAGGTGGCGGAATCTAAACAAGCTACAGACGGAACGACGGAGGTGGACGACGTGGTGAATCAGCGTTCCACTGAGGTGCAGATTCAAGACAGGCTTGAACCAGTTGACCGCCCTGATGCCACGGTAGACATGGAGACAACGGAGACCACGCCAGCCAAACGACGCCTGAACGAGGGAGACGCGGCGTCCCAGCAGCGTCCGACCCAGGAAGAGCAAGGGCAGTGGCGAGTGGCTGGTCCCAAAAAGCCTCGGGGTTCCGGCCGTCTGCGTTCGTCGTCGCTTTCACGCGGCGGCGATGGGACGACGCCTTGAGCGTCGCCCCGACAGTGGGTCTCGGTTCATAGTGGAATAGGTAAGGTAAGCGCCGTTCGCTCGGCTTTCTCTCACCAAGATGGAGACGATTAGATTCGCGACGCTAAATGTACGCGGGCTTTCCGCCAAACGGCGGCAAAACCAGCTTTACCGCCTGATTATCGAAGAAGACCTAGACATCGTCGCAGTACAGGAAACTAAAGTAGAGAGTGAAGAGCACGCCGAGCGAATGGTGCGGCCTTTCACGAGACACTATGATGTGTGCGTTTGTCATGCGGTGGGTACGTCGGCAGGGTGCCTATTGTTAATTCGGCAGAGCCTTGGTGCGAAAGTGGAGTCCGTGACTACCTGTGAGGCGGGTCGCTTTATTATATGTGATTTTGCCTTGTTTAGAGAAAACTGGAGAGTGATCTGTCTGTATGCACCCACTAAGATTCAAGATCGAAAGAATTTTTTTGAAAAGCTTGATATGTTTTTGAAATGTGAACGTAAACTAATTTTTGCGGGGGATTTCAACTGTGTTTGTACGGGAAGTGACAAATTGAGTTTGGGACCACACAGGGATGCTAGCACTGCTACTCTAATCGATATCTTAGCGGACGCTCAGCTAGAAGACGTAGGCGAGTGTCTTTGCAGTGGGAAAGGGGTCATGTTTACCCACTTTCAGGGTACGAGTCACGCTAGACTCGACAGAGTATACGTGTCTGCTGAACTGATCCCCTCGTGCCATGATTACAGAGTTACACCTGTCCCGTTTAGTGATCATTGTTTGGTTTCGTTCTCCACGGGTAAACATAAAAGGAATTACAAGCGCTTCTCTTGGGAACTCTGGAAATTTAATGTAAAGTTACTAAAGGATGAATTTTTCAATCGCCTCTTTATAGAGGCCATGGAAGACTTAGCAACTAGAACATATGAAGGCTGGGGACATAAGCGGGAACTATTTAAACAGACCATTAAACTCAAAGCACTTGAGAGAGCCAGTACCCTGAGATATGCTGAAAAAGAACTTGAAGCTCGCTTGCGTGAACACCTGCATCAGTTAATAGCAGCGGAATGCACCCAGGCAGGCACATTCTCAGAGGAGATAAAAAGCACGAAACAGAAACTAGAGCTGATTGACCAAGAACGATATCGGGGAGCAATAATTCGAGCTCGAGCAGAAAACTTGTTCGCGGGAGAAATGCCTACAAAGCGAGCTCTAGGAGCTGAAAAGAGATATGCTTGCAAAAATGAAATAAGTGAAATAGATTATAAAGGAGCAACGTACAACAGGAAAGAAGCAATAGCCGGCGCTTTTTTCTAATACTACAAAGAGTTATTTACACCAATCAGTGTACAGGCTGATCGTTTTAAAAGTGATTTCATTTCATTAATGCCAAGACTGGCTGATGAAAGGAAGGATTTTTTAGAAAGGCCCATAACAGAAGAAGAGGTAAGAAAAGCAATTCACAAGCTAAACAATGGCAAGTCTCCGGGACCGGACGGCTTGAGTGCTGCAGTTTATAAGGCATTCCAAGACGTTATTGCACCTGTTTTGACGGAAGTATTTAACGAGGCCTTTGAACGCAAGCGATTACCACCATCTTTTTTGTCAGCCCACACGGTGTTGATACCAAAAACAGAAGATCCAGTGAAATTACGGAGTGTTACTGCATATAGACCAATCAGCTTAACTAACGTTGACTACAAGATATTGATGAAAGTATTGGCCAGGAGACTACAAACAGTTATGAAGGAACTGGTCGGGTCCCACCAAACTTGTGGTATAAAGGGAAGAAAAATAACGACTAACATACACATAGCACGGTCAATCCTGGAAAGTTGTGACGCTATGCATCTCAATGTTGCCATGCTACAAATTGACCTTGAAAAGGCTTTTGACCGCGTGCTCCTTTCGACTTGCTCCTTTCGATACTTGACCACGTGAATGTAGGGAGTTTGATCAGCAACGGAGTGCGAATGGCTTACACAGGATGCACGACTAGATTGGTAATAAATAAAACGGTGGGTGAACGTATACCTGTGCTGCGCTCAGTGAGACAAGGGTGCCCACTATCACCCCTGCTTTTCGCCATTTTTCTCGAACCATTCTGTTTAAGTGTAATTAATAACAGCGAGATACGCGGTTTTAAGTTACATAAAGCTGAGGTCAGCCTCCTTGTGTATGCAGATGACATTGCAGTGTTCTGTACCAGTTATGAGAGTATAATGCATACTGTTAATGCCGTGAAAAGTTTTTGCCAGGTGAGCGGTAGCGCCGTCAACTGGGATAAATGTCTTGGATTCTGGCATGGGGAATGGGACGTCACACCAAGAGTATTTCTAAACATTAAATGGCAAGAAACACCAGCGAAGTATTTAGGAGTACCGCTGGAGTTCTACTGCGACAGTGAACAGTATTGGAGAAAAGAAACACAGGCTTTACGCAATAAGGCAGAGAAATGGAAAGGTTGGGGCATTTACATATTTGCGCGGGCCACAGCGTGCAACTTGTTTCTAGTGAGCAAGCTGTGGTACGTCATGCAAGTTTTGCACTGCAGTAGAATAAACGTGCAAAATATACACAGAGTATTTGCAGTCTTCATTTGGAGCTCTGTCTGGGAAAAATCGAGCCGTACAAACCTCTTCAGAAAAGTACGAGATGGTGGACTTGGATTGGTTCATTTGTACATAAGACAACTAGTCAATCGTTTTCTTTTCCTTCGAGATGTAAATGACCCCTTTTTGAGAACTGTAATACAACTACGGCTGTCTAGAGTGCTGCCGGAATTTATAATATCGTCAGTAAATGTGCAAGCGCCAATTCAGGGATATCTAAAGGAAGTTGTTTCTTCCTTTCGCTTCCTGTCAGAGCGATTTTCGTTAGAATATCTTACTGAAGTCTCACGTAAGAAATTGTATAAAGACCTCGTCTGTATTTTATTGCCAGTGCCACTGTACCGTCAACTATACTGTGCAGGCCCAGGACAGGATGTTCTGAAACGTGTTAAAAGAATGCTTGTAGCGCCAGGGGTTAAAACCTTTTCTTTAAATTGCACACTGGTACTTTACCAGTTAAAACATGGTTGGTAGATAGGGGATTATTCGTACCTTGGGGCACACATTGTTTCTTATGCAATAAACCGGAAACAATTGAACACGTGTTTATAGACTGCTGGAACGGGGTGTTCTTCTGGGACATATTACAGAGAACTTTGAAAAAAGAGTTACCGTTAAGTCCACATGGCATCCGTTTTCTTTCTGTTAGAAATGATGATGGAGTACCTTTTGATCTAGTCATGCTCCTGGGTCTGCATAGTATATGGCAAACTCGAACTGCCTTTGACAATGCGGATGTACAAGTGAGATCTGTACGGGAATATTTCTGCGAATCAGTGTGCCGTTTTCTTGAAGTGCTGAAAGGGCAGGAGGATGTACCAGAGTGGATTTCACGAGTGGAACTATTGTTGTGCATGCCAAAGTTTTGATTGTAGTCAGCTCAGTGCTGACGGTTCATAATTGCGCTTTGTAATTGTATAGCTGTACCCTTGTTTTTTTTTGTTTTTTTTTTCTTCGCAATGCTAACGGCGAGCTATTTATATATACCATTTGCTGGTGGTTGTACTCGGAGAACTGTGTTACAGCGTGTTTTCGTTACCACTAGCGAGATGGCGCGAAGGGCTCGAAGAGCGTAAAGTCACTGTAACGGGAAAAGTACCGCGTTCCTTTTCTCTTCGCCGCCGCGCCCTTTCGGCGGCTTCGCCACATAAATGGGCCAGCTCGCTCGCCTCGCTAGTGTCTCCCGGCCGCAGACGCACGGCGCTTTGGAGGGTGGTTGTTTTTATAGGCTCAGGTAAGCGTACAGGAACATTACGACATCCCGTATCGTTTTGAGACTTCATCGAAAGCCTATCGAGGCATCGAAGAATGCCCAGGTAAGGCCCTCTTTGCTATTCCCAGCGGGAAAAAGGATGCCAAACGACGGGCTGTGTGGCTGCACAGAATTAGGCGGGAAAGATTTGTTCCCACGACTGATACCCGCATTGTGAGGTAAGCGCTTCATTGAGAATTCGCGAATGTTTCGGGGAATGTTTGCGCCTACCCTGCACTAGTGCAGCTTGTTTCGCGTGGTTGTCGCAGGAGGTTCATGCACAATAACATTTCATTATGTTTGGCGTAAAATTGACGCCTTTGGGCTCACATATAATGATCAGCGCGCCATGAAAACTGACTGCTACAGATTGGTACTGCCTGACGTGACTGTATGACGAACACAAATAACAGATGGTAGCATGAAAATAATGGCTGATGCTGTCGCGGCCTGTTCGCTTGCTTAATATGCCCCGAAATCGGTATTGCGTGACGTGACTGTATGACGAACATAAATACCGTGCGGTAACATGAAAATATTGGTACGCATGTCATGTAAGGCATGATTTACATGTCATGCTCATGATGCACTCGCGGCCGGTTCGCTTGCTTGATATGCACCAAAATCGGTACTGCGTGACGTGACTGTATACGACCAACATATATACCGTGCGGTAACATGAAAATTATGGTACGCATGTCATGTAAAGCATGATTTACATGTCATGCTCATGATGCACTCGCGGCCGGTTCGCTTGTTTGATATGCACCAAAATCGGTACTGCGTGACGTGACTGTATACGACCAACATATATACCGTGCGGTAACATGAAAATTATGGTACGCATGTCATGTAAAGCATGATTTACATGTCATGCTCATGATGCACTCGCGGCCGGTTCGCTTGTTTGATATGCACCAAAATCGGTACTGCGTGACGTGACTGTATACGACCAACATATATACCGTGCGGTAACATGAAAATTATGGTACGCATGTCATGTAAAGCATGATTTACATGCCATGCTCGTGATGCTCTCGCGGCCGGTTCGCTTGTTTGATATGCACCAAAATCGGTACTGCGTGACGTGACTGTATACGACCAACATATATACCGTGCGGTAACATGAAAATTATGGTACGCATGTCATGTAAAGCATGATTTACATGCCATGCTCGTGATGCTCTCGCGGCCGGTTCGCTTGCTTGATATGCACCAAAATCGGTATTGCGTGACGTGACTGTAATGCGAACGTTAATAACAGGTGGTAACATGAAACTATTGGCACGCATGTCATGTATGGCATGATTTACATGTCATGCTCATGATGCACTCGCGGCCGGTTCGCTTGTTTGATATGCACCAAAATCGGTACTGCGTGACGTGACTGTATACGACCAACATATATACCGTGCGGTAACATGAAAATTATGGTACGCATGTCATGTAAAGCATGATTTACATGTCATGCTCATGATGCACTCGCGGCCGGTTCGCTTGTTTGATATGCACCAAAATCGGTACTGCGTGACGTGACTGTATACGACCAACATATATACCGTGCGGTAACATGAAAATTATGGTACGCATGTCATGTAAAGCATGATTTACATGTCATGCTCATGATGCACTCGCGGCCGGTTCGCTTGTTTGATATGCACCAAAATCGGTACTGCGTGACGTGACTGTATACGACCAACATATATACCGTGCGGTAACATGAAAATTATGGTACGCATGTCATGTAAAGCATGATTTACATGCCATGCTCATGATGCACTCGCGGCCGGTTCGCTTGCTTGATATGCACCAAAATCGGTATTGCGTGACGTGACTGTATACGACCAACATATATACCGTGCGGTAACATGAAAATTATGGTACGCATGTCATGTAAAGCATGATTTACATGTCATGCTCATGATGCACTCGCGGCCGGTTCGCTTGTTTGATATGCACCAAAATCGGTACTGCGTGACGTGACTGTATACGACCAACATATATACCGTGCGGTAACATGAAAATTATGGTACGCATGTCATGTAAAGCATGATTTACATGTCATGCTCATGATGCACTCGCGGCCGGTTCGCTTGTTTGATATGCACCAAAATCGGTACTGCGTGACGTGACTGTATACGACCAACATATATACCGTGCGGTAACATGAAAATTATGGTACGCATGTCATGTAAAGCATGATTTACATGCCATGCTCGTGATGCTCTCGCGGCCGGTTCGCTTGCTTGATATGCACCAAAATCGGTATTGCGTGACGTGACTGTAATGCGAACGTTAATAACAGGTGGTAACATGAAACTATTGGCACGCATGTCATGTATGGCATGATTTACACGTCATGCCCATGATGCTCTCGCGGCCGGTTCGCTTGTTTGATATGCACCACAATCGGTATTGCATGACGCGACTGTATGACCAACATAAATACCGTCATGATTTTCACGTTACCACTTGTCATTCGTGTTCGTCATACAGTCACCTCACGCTATACCAATTTGGGTGTATTTCAAGCTAGCGAACCACCCGCCATCGCAGCATGAGCTTGGCAAGTAAGTCATGCCGTACATGACATGGAAGTCATGATTTTCATGTTACCAGCTACCACTAACGTTAGTTATACAGAAATAGCTCGTCATAAAAATTTTGGTATATATGCATTTCATTAAACGACCGCGAGCGCCCCGAAACCATGTCATGTAAATCATGTTTTACATGGCATGTCTGTCATGATTCGCACGTTATAACTAGTCACTTATGTTCGTCATACACTTTTGTCACGCCATACTAATTTCGTTGTATGTCAAGCTATCGAAGCGGTCGCGAGCGCACCATGAGCGTGGCATGTAAATCATGCCGTACATGGCATACATGTCATTATTTTCATGTTATCACCTTAATTTAAATTTGTCATACAGTCATGTTATGTCATACCAAATTTGGTGTACTTCGCATTAACGAAGCGGCCAGGACAGCACAAAGTCGGGGGCGGATAGATAGATAGATAGATAGATAGATAGATAGATAGATAGATAGATAGATAGATAGATAGATAGATAGATAGATAGATAGATAGATAGATAGATAGATAGATAGATAGATAGATAGATAGATAGATAGATAGATAGATAGTCACAGAAATTCGCTAAGAAATGCTTCGCATTTAATAAATGCAGACAGCCGAGCGCGTAAATGCCGCGCAGTTCGCATTTCTTTATCGCGATGGTACGCGTGCGTGCGCATGTAGGCAAGTGAAAATTGCCGCTATTTCTTTCCTAATCAGTCAGAGGACAACGGTATGCTTCATTCGGGGCTGCAAAAGCGCACGCAATGCGTAAAACATGCGTTACTGCACGTGAAATCAACACCGCACCGCCGCAGCTTCGGCGGCGCTGGACCAAATATGGCGGCGCGCACGACGGTCGCGGTACTTTTCCCGTTCCAGTGACTTTAGAAGAGCGTGAAGAGCGCGCTTGAAAGGCCGTTGCCGTCGCGACGAGCGCCCGCGTCTACAGGGCGTGGTCGCTTGTGCGTGCGCTTACCTTGTGATCGCGGTGGTTTGTACGTCTCGCGTTGAGAGCACGAAGGTCACTTGGCTCACTACAGCGGCCGCTTTTGCGAAAGGAGTGCGGTGCTCACGCAGAAATAAGTTACAAATGTGACAGTTCGCTCTCATCCTGTGTGTGTTCGTTCCGTGCGTCCTTTGCGCTTGAGCAGCGCGTTGCAAGTTTCGAGCTGCTTACCGTTCTTCGCGTGACAATACAATTTGTTGCTGTAGCATTCATTCATTCGCCCTTGGGGCGAAGAAATGCGCAACAAACGCTCAACTACGTCTGTGAAGACACACAAGACTTTCGCGTACCGATTCCTATGACAGAGGGATCAGCCATGTTTTTTTTTTGTTGTTGTTGTCGTACTTCTACGGGCTCATCGGACCAGGAGGAACAATCGATACGAGACTATATAGGAGCAAGATGTGTGGCACGTCAACCCGCACCGGATTTCTATCATCAGAGATGCCACCGCGGACTACGGCTTGTTGCCCGCCACGACCTACGCGGGCGTATTACCTCGTTTATTTCACTACAATTTACGGGGACCAAGAACAAGTGAAAGCACAAAGTCCCTCGAGGCCCACAATATTTTACGAGTGGATGAGTGAAGCGAAGCAGCTCCCATCGAAAACGAGTCGTCGTGCAGAACTAGCCCACGAAACACAAGACCTCTAAAAAACTTCTTGAAACGACTAAAAAGGTATGCAGACATCTAGGTATACTATGCAACGTTGAATAAACGTTTTTCACAAGAAGTTTTTTAGAAGACGTTGAAAAAACGTTTTTTACAAGAAGTCTTTTTAAACGTTTAGTGAACATTTTTTTTCTAGAGCTTTTGCCATTAAAATGCGCACATATGAACTTAGGTCGCTCGTATACGTTCGTAATCGCAAATATTGGTCGCCTGAACCGCATGCGCAATAAAAAGAAAGGGTAGCGGGTTTATATTTCTCCCCATTTTAACATGTGAAGATCGGTAAACCAAATTTTCCCATCTTTTAGCCCACCATGCACGTGAAGGATACAAAATCATTCGCCGAACATCGATCACCATCGCTTAATTGATGAAATAAAATGTGATACGATGTATGGGCAGCATGGGGACCGAGAGTGCCCCCGGACCCTTCGAGCGTCATCTCCAGTTCGTTCGCGCGCAGACTATGCTTGCCGAGGCGCGCTCCTAGCGAGGGCGGAAGAAAAGCGTCTTTTCCTCACCCTCCCGCCGTCGAGAGGCGAGACATGGCCTCAGAGATAGCGGGCGCGTCCCCCCCATCTCGGAGGCCATGGTCGAGACATGTCGCCACCCATGGTCGCCATTGGTCGCCACACACTTCGTCATTCTACGTCATCGTGTCGTGCCCTCTCATTGGCCGCCCGTGACGCCGCTCTGGCGCTCTCGCCGCTCTCGCTCTTATCTCGCTCTCTTTCCACCGAAGCCGCCGACGATAACTGCGCAGTATAGTTTCAAGCGTTTGAATTTGAATATCCTTTCTCCGTCTTTTCGGAATGTGCTTCTTGTTCGTCCTGCTATTTTTTCGTGTCAAAACTCCAGGACCTCATTGTCTTCCAGACACCCAACAGACGTAAGTGTCATTTTTAGCTTTCCACGCGAAAGGGTCTGCCATGGAAAGAAAAAAGAGAGCTATCGGCTCCCTATCGCGTCGGCAAAAACATCGCCGACTTCATGCTGCAGTTGAGCCGCTTTTTCGCCAGACCGCCTCGATGCAAAATAATGAAAGCTAGTAACTTTTCAGCACAAAACTCAACTACTGAAAGCGTAGATAATGCCTGCCTGGTTACAATCTGTGTTGAGGGTGATGAATGTGGAAGTGCGTCACCTGAACCCGCCGACAGGTCACCTGAACGAATTATACATGAGAGCGCCAGCTCATGCCCGTGTTCAAGTAACTTTGCTGTGAGGCCTTAGAAGGATGTGCAGAAGGCGTCAAAACATATATGCTTCGAAAATGTTCCGAATTGTCATAATTTTTGAAAGACATAGGGTAAGCTGTTGCACGCACATGCTTGGCTGACTTCATTGTGCCATTTGCGTGCAGGATGAAAATAAAGTTCTGAGTATTGCCGAAACCACGACACGATTACGATGGCCACCGTTGTGGAGGAACTCGTTGATTTTGCTTACCCGGGATTCTGAAACATAATATCAACTGTTCAGCTGCACTTTCCTTTGGCTGTTACTTTCTACTGTTAACTAGGTTTTGCTGTTGTGCTTGTGTGTATCTGTGGTTGAAATTTCTAAAGTATCTTGTTTTCTGTACTCATAAGTGACCTCAACACACTTGGTAAAAATTTTTAGCACATAAGCAACACAAAGCCGAAAAGGGACAATCTGTGCACTAACTTTAAAAAAAATGGTTTATTGCACACGAGGCACTTGTAGACAATGGGGTGGTGCCCTCAAGCTTAACCAAGGTGCCATGCAGAGAGATGTCTTCTTCCGCTTTATTTTAGCAAAATATACGGCATACTGATCACTTCGCGAACTACTCTATGTTCAAGAAAGTCAGTGCTTCATTCGAGAAGGACAGTCGAGGAGTGCTAACAAAATTGATACCCCCTATTGCAATTTTTGCAGCTTCTATTATCAACTTCGTTAGTTCAACTCTATTAGCTGATAAAACATTTGTGCTCTGAAAGAAAGGTTCCCACTCACATGCTCTACACTGTAACGCCAGACATCCATCGTGTTTACAAGATTACAATGCTGTCTTATAAATGCCATTGTATGTACCGCAACTAGGCAGGACAACAGAAAGGAACAGACGAACACTGTTGTCCGGTCTAGTTGCGCTACTTACGATGGTATTTACTATGTCGAGACACTAACTCACCCAACATTCGCTCGCCTCTTTTAAAAATGCTCTCTCAACCTATCATTCCTGCAGTGGCCCATTTCCCGGCATACTGCTTACCGCATGAAAGAGGTATCTGATAAATGACAGCTTCTCTGCATTCCAGAAACTGTGTCCTATGTTGTTTCTTGCAGGCAGTCGTCGTCTTTGGTGCTTGAGTGCTGATTCTGCAAATCGATTTCAGCTTGCATCGAGCTGAAAAACTACTTGCACATTAGCACGTGATGCCAACCTTTTTATTCTGTACTTGAATAGCGCAACAACTCAACGGAACACATAGCACATTGGAAAGATTCACACACAACGCGTCACTCAAACAAAGGTGTTAGTCGCAGAGGTCCCGATTAGTAAGTACCACTCCATTGCTCTAGTCTGCCATTTCAACAGTGATGTTGCTCAAAAAGGAATAGCTGTTGTGCCACACTTGCACGAAATCTTGCACTACATCATAAGGTTGATGTCACTTGCTAATGTACAAATAGTTTTTACGCTCCATGAAAGCTGAAATCGATTTGCAGAATTAGCAGCCAAGCATCGAAGAAGACAACTGCTTGCCAGAAACGACATAGAATGCGGTTTGTGGAATGTGGAGAAACTGTCGCTTATCAGATACCTCTTTCCTGCAGTAAGCAGTATGTCGTGTAAACAAGCAGCTGCATGAATGATAGGTTAAGGAAGCATTGTAATCTTGTAATTTATATAAAGCCAATGATGGGTGGCTTGCATTGTCCTGTAGAGCGTGTGGGTGTGAACCTTTCTAGCAGAACTCAAAGGTTTTATCAACCAATAGAGCTTAACTAACGAGATTGATAATACTATAAGCTGCCAAAATCGCAAATATCCGTACCACTTGTGTTAGTACTCTGTCCCTGTCCTTGTCAGATAAAGAATAGACTTTCTGGAATGTGCAGTAGTCTGTGAGTTTATGAGTGTTATGTATATCTAAAAATGAAATGGAAAAAACCCGCATTTCCCCGAAGGGGAGTATGAGGAAGTGCGAAGCACGGGCTGATGTTATGAGGCGGCGCGCACGACTAAACTGCAGAGCCGAGCGAAGGAGACGGCAGCGAGAGAGCACGCGCCAGCCGACCCACGGAGGTCTGGCCGTTTTTAAGTGCAAAGCACTTTCACTGATGATGATGATCTGTCTTCCGAACTCGTTCCAAAGAACCCGCAACGCGTTCAACTTGTTGGCGGCGTTGCGCACGCCCGAGATGGGGCTCAGGTTGTTGTCGAACCACAGTCGATCGCACACCGCGCAGCTATATCCGAAGCTGAGGTCCAGGAAGTCTCGCTTGAAGCGCGCGTCCGGCCAATCGAATTCGAGGGCCCGTGCTCGCTCGCGCATCGCGCGTCCCCGCGCCAGATCGGCTTCGGGGTGCTCGGCTCGCTTCGCACGCTTTCGTTCGGCGTCTCGCCGCAGGCCTGCATCACCACAGGCAATGCGCGGGGCGCGCGCAGCCACGGAGCGGAGGGCGGAGCGCGCGCAGTCACGTGGGGCGTGACGTCGCTGCGCCGTTGCTACAGACGCTCCTCTCTGCTCGCGCCGTTGCTGTGGGACGGCGGACACAGGGTCGCTTATAAAGTGCATTCGCACTTAAAAGACAAATCTCGGTGCATTACGTCTTGGTGCAGTGTGAGTGCCCCGGCATTGTGCAACCGTTTGCCTCGTGTGCAATAAACCATTCTACTGAAAGTTAGTGCACATGTTGTGTCTCCATTTTTGTTCTTGTGTTGGTTATGCGAAAAAATTCTTTGCATGTGCTACCAACTAGGGCGAATTTTTCCCTAAACCAATGTCGCCCTGTGCTACGGTGTTTGTTGTTGTTTAACCAAACTAGCTTCTTGTTTCGTTTTATTTGTTTCTTGGTTATGCTGGTGTAGGTGCATGCTTGACTGAAACATGTTCCTGGCTCATCGTGCCTTTTGTGTGCAGGCTGAAATTAGAATTCCAGGTATTCCCAAAACCACGATATTATTGACACACACCATTGTAGAGGAACTCTAAATTTTGCCTACCCAAGATTCTTTAACATATCTAAATTTACTTCATTGAGACAAAATAAGCCATTGAACTGCTCCTATTGGCGTTTACAAATGTTCGATGATTTAGCAAAGTATTGCTGCTGTGCTCGTGTGTTTGCCAAGACAGCCTTCCGATTTTTGTTGTGCTGATACATGTCTGATTGATTGAGACACGTTGTACTTTACTGTGCCTTTTGCGTGCAGGTTCTTGAACAAAGTCATCAATTCCATTGCTCCAGTCTATGTCAAGTGGCCAACATATTGTTTGGAATTGCTACAATAAAGGTTATGCATGATAACGACATTTGTTGGAATTTCGCATTTACTTTGGAAGCGTGGTATAACGTATTCCATAAAACACAAGTAATGAAAATGGCCCGACATCAAAATGCTTAGATGTGTTGAGAACAATGAATTAAGGCAATGTCATGTCTGAATAAATAGGGCTAACCAATTCTTTGGCCAGAACACCAATTTTGCTGAGATAAAAAATTCTTGAACACAGGGTGTCGCCGGAGCCGCTTCGATTAAGCGGACTTTTCTTCAAGGCTGGAACTTGAAGACAAGTTAGTTTGTCAAAATGTTGGCTCCAGCAACACGCTAGTCAATTCGTTGTATCATGCCAGTGTTTTGCTATCACGTTTTAGCTGTTCACTGTCAAGCGTAATAGGTAAAGGGATGCCTGCGTAATATGGCGTCACATTAATTTCTCGAGCTACTCTAGCGAGCAGGATTGATAATTCAAAAAAGGCAGAAGTTGAGGGGAAGATGGAAGCTTGAAGAGATGAGAAATTCTTCGACAAGGTGTGTCGCTGGAGTCAGCGCTTCGACAAGCAAACTTGTCTTCTTCAAAGCTGTGAATTGACAAGTCTGCTTGTCGAAATGGCTCCAGCGACACCCCGTGTCGAAGAATTGGTCATCTCTTCAAGCTTCCATCTTCCCCTCAACTTCTGCCTTTGTTGAATTATCAATCCTGCTCGCTAGAGTAGCTCCAGAAATTAATGTGACGCCATATTACGCAGGCATCCCTTTACCTATTACGCTTGACAGTGAACAGCTAAAACGTGATTGCAAAAGGCTGCATGATGCAACGAATTGACTAGGGCAAGCTCCTCAACAAGCTGGTTTGCATGAAAAATAAATGTCTAAAAAATCTCTTAAAAAGATCTAGCAAGAAGTTTTTTAGAATTCTTGCAAGCAGTTTTCTAGACTTCTAATAACGTGGCGTTAGCACAGCTACAGGAAGTTTTCAAGCTGCTTACGTCTAAATAACATCTCAACTAAACTTCTAATATACTTTTGGAGTTTCCTTTCTAGATGTTTAGTAGAAGTTTTCTAGCTTTTCTTGTGTTTCGTGGGAGGCAATTTACAGGAGATGCGGCCCACGCCACCAAAGTAGTTCACGCAGCGCAAAATCGAGACTTCCCAAGTGTTTTAAACAGTGATGATGCTGAGGCTCTTTGATCGGCATTTGTGGAAACAGCCGGGGAAAAAACATGTGCGAGTGCGAGGTAGACACTTCGCGTGGTATACCTTCGTGCCTCGGGAAGGTCGCCCAACATGCTATTCACAACAGAATTACTGAGCACATTGAAGAAAACAGCCTATTCCGCCACAATCTCATAGGCTTCCGAAAATCGCTCTCAACGCAAGACGCAATGCTCCTCATCAGGAGCGCCGTCATTGACAATAAATCCAGACGTAAAAGGCATCCTGGCGCTCGACCTAACCAAGGCTTTCGACACGGTCAGGCACGAACACATCCTCAACGAAATCTCCACTTTAGATCTCGGAGTAAATTTCCACAACTATGTACGATCGTTTTTGGCTGACCGAACGGCCACCATAAACACTGGACAAATCAGAAGCCGAAAGCACAAGCTAGGCAACATCGGCACCCCGCAAGGGTCAGTGCTTTCGCCGCTTCTTTTCAACATCGCTATGCACGATCTGTCCAACCAACTCTCAAGAGTCCAGGGGGTAGGACACGCGATTTACGCGGACGACATTACCATTTGGTCTGCCAGCGGCCCACTAGGCGCTCTGGAGCAGAACCTGCAGCAAGCGCTGGACACCACAGAAGCTTTTCTTAAAAATACGGGACTGAAGCTGTCTCCCAGCAAATCAGAGCTCCTTCTGTGCAAACGCGGCCCCAGGAAGGGACAGCCCCTTAGCTACCTCCCCGTTCCCCTAAGTACCAGGGACGGAGGCAGTATCCCCAGGTGTAACACAATCAAGGTCCTGGGTATGGTCATTGGGGCTTACAGCGGTGACAACGTGGAGGCACCCAAACGCATAGAAAAGAGTGTCCTCAACTTCACCAGGGTTATATCGCGGGTCGCCAACAGAAGGGACGGCCTGAAAGAAGACAACCTCATGAAAGCATTTCACACCTTTCTCATCAGCCAAGTAACGTACGCCGCCCCTTTCCTCAACTGGAAGAAGACGGAGCTCAATAAAATCGATACACTAATTAGAACAGGATTGAAAAGGGTCCTGAGCCTCCCTCAAAATACTAGTACGGAACGACTCCTCCAATTGGGCCTGCACAATACAGCTACCGAACTGTTTGAGGCACAGCGGCACGCCCAAATTAGTCGGCTCTCGCTCTCAAGGGCGGGCAACGAGATCTTGTTAGAAGCCGGCATTCAGCCCCTCTTCATGCCGCCAGAGAAGTCACAACTTTGCAAAAACGCCACGCAAGCGATAACAGTTGATCCGATTCCCAGAAACATACACCCGACCCACAACGAAGGACGGAGAAAAGCGAGAGCCAAGGCCATACTCGCCAAAATCATGCGCAACGAAACGCAAGTCCTCTTTGTGGACGCTGCAAGATATTGGAATCGAGGCGCTTACGCCGTCTCCGTGGTGGACGCCCATGGCTCGCTCGTCAACGCAGCCACGGTAGTTACCAACTTCACCCACGAAGCAGAAGAAATGGCCATTGCGGTGGCCCTTCAAAGCTGCACGGGAGCCTCTATCATTTACTCGGACTCCAGAACAGCCATAAGAACTTTTTCGGCTGCCCTCATCTCTTCGAAGGCAGCTACGGTTGTCAACAAGCTCTTCTACCAAGAAAGGGGCGAAGATAATTTCCCGTCCTCACACATTACATGGTGCCCGGCTCACGTGGGAAACATTTCCGAATCTCCTTCCTGCAACCCAAACGAGCGGGCACACCAACTGGCGCGAGAGCTCACTTTCCGCGTCTGCGGTCCACCCCCTCGCTTCAATGAAGCCTGCAGGAACCTCGATAACAAAGACCCGCTCGTGTCATACCACGAACTCACCTCTCATCATAGGTTAGGACGTCGAACTTTTCCTCCTCCTCACACAAAGCTCAACAGAGCACAAGCAATCACTTACAGACAGTTGCAGACTCGAACATACATAACACCGACGACACTAAGCAGGATCAATCCTGACTTTCCTGCTGTATGCTCGCACTGTGGCCACCAATACAACAATTTCGAGCACATGCTCTGGCTGTGCCCTGCCAACGCGGGTACAGACTTTTCTGACCAGTCCTCATGGGACTCAGCGCTTCAAAGCACAGAGCTCATAGCTCAGCTCAAGGCTGTCCAGAGGGCCTGGGCCGTCGCCGAAGGACTCTGTCTACCGGCCCCGACCTGGGTGGAGCCGCCGGATTGATTGGTGGGGCCTTCGGCACCGCTTTCTTTCACCTCAGGACCTGAATAAAGTTCGTACTCACTCACTCACCTACCGGTAATGCCTGTCACTTTCTCTGCCTGGTATGTTTTTGCCACTTTTTTACCGTTTATATTACTTCCGTTGTTGTGCGCTAATGTACAGTGGAGCCCCTGAAAATGATGGAGACTGTTTTAGGCAATTACACACGGTTAAAAAAAAAAACAGTTTACCCGAACCCCCCCCCCCCTCGAACCGATTTAATCTCCAGCGTTCGCCGTGACGTCAACACTCGCGTCTGCTCACGTCCGCCACACTAAGAACCTGTTTGTCTACTCGCAGGTACACGCGCTCGTCGCTCTTCCTCCTCGAAGGGTGAGGAGCACTCGGCCAGGAGGAGAGACGAGCCGACGAACGGGGCATAGCGAAGGAAAGAGGAACGGGCGAGGGCCTCTTGGATAATCAAACGCGTGTAACACCGCTATTGCGGCACCGTTTCGAAAAATTCTCACGGCTACGTGTTCGTTGTAGACTCGTGCACAACTGCAACAACACAGCTAAATTTCCATCTATGGGTTATAAGGGGCCCTTTAAAAAGTGTCAGAACTTCAGCAGTCAATAGCCAAACAAGCATACTTTATTGCTATTCTTAACAAGGAAGATAGAGGCAGTATTGGCACATCCATGCTGTTGACGTTATATATATATATATATATCTGGACGAACGCAAACTGGCAACAACAGCTGTACAGAACAAATACTTTGAGGTTAACATGGAACTCTTTTGCGCCAGTAAGCACGAAACCACGGTCACATTTATGGAAGTCTCGCACTGTACATTCCTGGTGCACTATGGTCTACGGAACTGGCTCGACACAGCCATGCAAGCAGAAATGAACACACCAGTGCAAGTACCACTGTGCTGCCGTGTACAATGTTTCAAATGATAACACAAGAGCACAGCTTTCAACATAAAACGAATCAGTGTAAACGAATCATCGAGCAATCCTTTGAACAACAAGCAATCTGCAGAAATTATTGTAAGAATTCCAATTATCATAACTGAAACTTACTTTGCTCCATTACATAAAAGAAGAAAATCTTGTCCCCAAACAAGATACCATCTATGTAGCTGCCTCTTCTGTTTTTAATGCTGTATGTCCCATATCTTCAGGTCATAAATGGCATATGCATATCAGCGTGACAGTGTATCTGTCAGAAAAGTAGGGGCAACACGATCAGTTTCAAAAGGGCACCACAAACAAATAATTCATCAGGAATGGATAAGGTTATACAGCATACTGCTCTACTACAGGTCATGGAAAACTTGTCAAAGTAATTCTGTTCAGCTTGTAAAATTGCATGACAGCCATGATTGAATCTTTGATTTGTGTTGTCAGGAGCTTCACAATTTTTTGTTACACTATGAATGACACAAGTGCACCTTGACTCAGGCATTTTAACTAATCACCAATTACATTTTAACTGTGCTTCTGTTCCCATCTCACACACCATAGTTATCAGGTCAACCACAATCGTGATTGAAAGATGAAATGGATTGAAAGCACGACAGCAAGGACCATCTTCTGTAATTTAAATTAGTATTTTTGTCTGTTAGTGCTTTGTCTACAGCCTGGATGCCACCATCTCACTGTTATGAATCACTCAGATCTGCCACTGATAAGAATCAAAATTGGAATGGATCGCTACAAATACAGTCCATGGTGCTGACAAGAAGCTTGTACTGGTCATCTACTGGTCGTAACAGTGCAGGCCGGCATATAACACCCGATATTCTGCCACTATTCTGAACAAATGTGTCACCTCCAGTTTCATCAGAATCACTTATTACAGCTATGAACAGTTAGTGCAACTCAAGATTTTGAATGCAGCAAAATGTACAACCAGTTACCAACACTCAAGTTCCAAAGCAAATTTAATATTTCATTGGCACTGCTTAACCAGGCTTTATCACCAGCCCTACTATGTATGATGAATGATGGCTGAATAACCGAAAGTTGCCTTCTAATGCCGAGCAAATGTTGAAGGATCAGTCTAATTAATACCAAATGGTATAGAAAAAAGCAATCGATTGACCAGTGGGTGCAACAAGAACATTTATAAGAATGAATGTAGCTACAATCAAGGCTATGATATTTGTGATGCTATACAGCTGGAGGCCAGGCACTAAAAGAAGAAAAAAAATTAGTGTCCGAAAAATTGCTGCGAATCTTATTACCACTGTCGCCACATAATAAACTTTGCAAGTTCCACTGTGGCCCCACAAACTTTAGCAGTGAGTAAATGGCCTCATAGAAGATGCGTACAGTGGCATTCTTTTAATGCATTAACTGCTGTGAGCTTCATGCTACATTCACAGACACGAGCACATCAAGGTTCTTCAATGTGGTGTCAGGGGCGTAGCCAGAAATTTTTTTCGGCAGGGGTTCAACCATATTTTATGTATGTTTGTTCGTGCGTCTGTATGTGTGCGTGTATATATATGCAAGCAAAACTGAAAAATTTTGGGGGGGTTTGAACCCCCCCCCCCAGCCCCCCCCTTGGCTACGCCCCTGTGGGGTGTGCACAACTGCACAGTGACAATTTTTATACAACGAAAGAGCAAACATCATATTCAAATAAAATATGGTGAATGCTGTGAATATATGGCCATGACGACTTTGCATTAGAAGCCAATGTGCCAGAAAGTGAATATGAAGAAAGCAGATGCTCCTTTTCTCTTTTCTGTGCCTTTGTTTTCTGGTACACTGAGTGATGTACTCCAAAACTTCATAGTTTCTAGACATTAAACAGGAAGTAGTTCAAGTCCTTTAGAATATAATTAGACCAGCATTTCAGAACACAAAATCTACCCTAAATACACTTACTATACTATACTAAATCAGCTTTATCTCATGAAATTATTGCTTCAAATTTCTAATTAATTTCTAAAAATGTAGAAATGTTTCTTGTTAGCTGAGAATATTAAGATTCAATGCTGCTCTGTCTTTTTTTTTTTCACACAACCACCAGAGATTGCATGATGCAGATTGCAGTGCATAGCACATATCCATTCATTTTTGCCATTTCTGCACAGAATATTCTACAAGTGGTCATGTTGAGTTGTTGCAAACTTTCAAATGCAACATCCCCTAATACTTTTTTGTACAGATGTGTAAAAGCAGCAAGAAGGTGCTGTTCAAAGTCACAACATATTGATAAAATAACTTAGGAATTTCAATGCAATGATGCCACATACTTCTTGTGTTAGCACCCTTTCTAGCAAGTAATGCCTTCGCTCACAGACAGGCATGCTTTGTTGTACTCCAAAAGTGCAATCTGCCAGTCGTGCTTAAGTTTTCTCTACTCAGTATCCATTAGTGGTGAGAAGACAGTATGGCACAAAAAGCATGTTAGCTCGGCATATCGATACAAGCACCGTTGAAAGAAGAACATCAATATGAAGGTTTCCTGTAAAGTGTTCACAGCTTTGGTTTTATGCAAAAGTGGGACATCATACCTACATGGGAAGCAAGCATGTCAGCATATGTCACACATAAGGAAAACACACATGTGCAACTGAAGAATAGCTTGAAAATGGCAACAAGAAACATCAGTCCAGAAGAAGTGACCAAGACAGGGATAGGGCGCCAACCCTTAGCTGTTCAGAAGAGGAAGTGCAGGGTTTGACAGCTTACAGGCTGCACTTTCAGTAATTACAACATAGTAGCTAGCCAACTGTGCCTGGAATATTCATGGCAGACACTACTTGCCGAGGCAGCCATATGTGCAATAACGGTACATGCAATGCACTTTCTATGTATAAGTACTAGATGATGTGTCGTGGCTAAACATGATGACATAAAATATCATAATAGTTTCCTGTGACAATGCAAACTTGACAACAATAACCGAAAAACAAAGCAGAGCACCCATCGAAGCCTGCCTTGTCGCAGATGAATTCACATACAAAGTTAGTGGGGAATACTACATTTCAAGAAAAAAGAAAACAACAAACCAGGACACACACAACGACCACTGTGCCAGTCATTGAGATAAAACGTCGACAGCATGGATTGGAATTCTCAAATGAACATTTCATTCAACATGCATAATTATCATCAGTGCTAAACATTTTTTAATTAGTCCAATGAAGAGCAGTTTATGTTCACACAATAAGACGCAATGACCTCTTGAATATATATACAGTTGAACCTCAATATAACAAAGTTGTACATGCAGCAAAAATTTGATTACATTGTGAACTTCATTGGGGTTTCTGTCCGAGTTGCACAAATAGTGTTGTGCACACCGAAAACATTCCCACTCTCAACTATTTTGTGCACACGCATTCATGAAGATATTACAAGCCATTTTGAAGACAAATGACTGGCAAGCATACTACAGATGCTGGAAAAATATCAGCAGCATAGCACAATGCTGAAGAGACTGCTACAAAATGGGTGATATTACTGAATACAAGATGCAAACTTGGCAACATTGCCCAAAGATACTGTCAAGCAACCACGCGACGTTGCAAACCACCATGTGCTTATTGTGGGTGTGATGTGACTCGATGTTCACAAAGAGAAACTGCCACAAAATAGTGTCATAGTTGGTTTAGCTTGCTTGGTTTAGATGTAGTGCTGCTAAACTTGGACATGGTTTCAGTTCCTGGCCACAGTGGCTTCATTTTGATGGAGGCAAAATGGAAAAGTTGTGCACTTACATTTAAGTTGTTTTATAATGTAATACTCTCAAATTAAATTTTTAACATTGCTTTCTGCTCATTTTATTGAACTTGCATGTAAAATCATTCAGTTGAGAGAAAAGATACATGCACTTCAATGGAAGCAAGAAACGGAAACGAAAAAAGGTCACTGCATTGCGGACTTCATTACATCAAGATTCGTTGTACCAAAGTACAACTGCGTTCTTCACTTAAGTGAATCTTATATGTGCAGTGTAGTATTGTGGTATTTTCTGGCTTGATATTCCAACACACACAAACACAAAGAAAGGGTGTTTGTCTAGTGTAAAATTCACTTGGAGACTTTACAGGTTTTTCAACTGCTTCAGCTTTGTTGTGGCTTTTATGACTGTATTATGCCTCATAACAAAAAATTGAGTGAAGTATAAAAAATTGAACATTTGCCGAATGCTAAATGTTGTCAAATTTAGTTGCACCGTGCTAATGTAAACCACAAAGACTAAGAGTGTATCGATAAAAAACGGTCCAAAGTAGAAATATGAGCCACGATATAAATTATACACACAACCAACTGCATTGTAATAGAAGTGGAACCCGAACTGGCATATGAAAAATCTACAACTCGATCATGTTTGTGGGAATCAAGTCAGTGGTGCCCCATTGTAGCAACACAGAGCACAATCTGAATATAAAATGTACATCCATTTTGATTATAAATGACTCATGGTTTTTCACCACTCATTTATGTTCACACTATTCCTCTCTAGAATTTTGAACATCCAATTTGAATGTGATGGCTTTCAAATGCATTAAAAAGTGAGCTAAGCATTAAGATAAGCTCCACTTTCCCAAAATAGCACTTCATCTCAGTTTGGTAGTCATCTGTAGGCGCTTTGCAGTCTCAGCTGGTATACAGCACTACTGCCCTTCGGGCAAAATGACTGAAGCTTGTCGGGGCCATAATAAACGGCCTTTTCTTGTATTGCATTGTGCATCTCAATGTATCATAGAGCTTCTGTTGGTTTTGCAGGTACAGAATGTTTAAAAAAAAAAAAAATCAGTCAAACATCTGTAGTGGAAAACGCTCTCAAGGGCCACTCATGGTGCAATAACACATTTGTAGGAGTTACGCACTACTCATGGTATTCAATATGGCTGACCACAACACTGTAAGCGATGGCAATACAGTTTCAGCTCTTCCTGCTCAATGTTTACAAGTGTGCACAATATGTACAGGCATGAGGGCATGTGCGTATAGGGCAAATTCAGTATCACTTTGAGTGAGTGCACATCGCATCATTATGGGAGCCAGTTAAGCCACTTAGTTCTAGACAGCCAAATAGTGCCACTCATGATGGCTGTTGAGGTTGTGCACACTTGGCAACTGAAACGAGTTTGCTGAAAGGAATAAGCAGCCGAGTGCACTCTACAACTGGTGTCATCACAGCTTCTTGCAAGAGAGGCTCAGAATGACAGCAACACTTCCTCAGAGTGACACTAGATTTGCCTGTCTAACAGGGGTTAAGAGAACTACGAGAAGGAAACAACATGCCAACAACACACTAGTGATGTACTGTGTACCACTGAGAGATTCCTTAATGGTGAGATGCCGGGCTACACTTGATACAGTGAGCGTACCGATGGGTGATGGTGGGCTAAACAACATTGTAACTGTAACAGTGGCCATAAAATGCTACAGTTCATATTCTATACATTATTTTTACACTCTAGTTCTGTACAGAAGAAAGTTCTTTGTTTGAGGTCGTGTGAAAAAATAATAATAAAACAGTAAAAAATACCAGTCCTTGATTAATGACAACTAACAGGCAATCAAGCCAAGGAAAGTATAGGGGATGTTATTTGTAGTAATTATGCTATAAACGTGAAGAAATTAAAGTGGATGAAAAGACAACTTGCCACCGGCAGGGACCGAACCTGCAACCTTTGAATAATGCATCCGATGCTCTACCGATTGAGCTATGGCTGCCTTCGTCCTTCCGTAGACTTTATCCGGTATACCTGTGCATTTAAACCTGAGAGTGTTAGTCAGCGCCACTCGTAGCCATGATGGCGAGTGTAGAACACTCTTCTTTTTGCCTGCTGCTGTCATGTAGCATGTGATCTTGTGCTACATGACGCTTAAATTCCCCTTCTTTCATTCTGTCCTCGATTGGTAACTTGATGAAGGCACAAAAACAATGAACAAAGTGACTGAGCAAAAGTGAGAAAATTTATTGCGAGTTAGCACAAGTAATATGCCCAACAGAAAATGGAGCTCTAAAATACCGGAGTGTATATGCTGTAATAGCAGTCATAGTAATAATAATAATGATAATAATAAATAGTGCACTATCTAAGAATAAAAGTAACATAACATATTTTGTACCCATGTAGCGCACGCTCTGATGCACCGATGTCCTCTTATAAATATACAGTGCCTGCACAATGGTGGAATATACGGTTAAGGGGCCCTGCAATGCTTCTCCAAGTAATCATGTGATTACCTCACTGTCAGATTTTATTGCATCACGAATCAACCGCCACAAAACATTTTTAGAGTCCGTCGAGTATGAGCAGTGTTACAGGGATTTCTCGCACACTTAAAGCACTTTCTATTTTCTTTTGCGAGCGTGCTGAAAGCTACACGGGGGAGCTGACAAGGGGGCAAAAAGATATGTCTGTACCTCATGACCTTGAGCACTTTCTTTTTTTTTTGAACGTGTGGCTCACTTTCAGTGTGATCATGAGCCCGCTCGTGTAATTCTATATTGATTGTAATTTCAGCCCTATAGAGTGCGGCGCAGCCATGTTGGGACATCCCACGGTGGCTGCGTTAAGTATGCACCTCACGATGCTCGAATCAGCCAATGCCTGTGTCCATGTGCTTATGACGTAGTAAAAGTTGAGCTCATGGAATCATTTGTCGATACAAAAGCGAGCAATTTCTAGCTGACTTTGAAACTTAATTGTGAATTTCCTGCCGCGTGTTGCGCTATAATGTTTGGCTCACATGTTTGCAGCAGCCTCGACTGCCTATTGGCAGCATTTTCTGACAATGTTCAAGAGTGTTGTAGGGCCCCTTTAAGAGGCAATATATCAACAAAGTTTGTCGACGTTGCCTGAACAAAAAAAAAAAAGGTAATTTTACAGCAAATCCACTCTGAATAATCAGTGTGTGTGCAAGAAATATCTTATGTGCCGTTCTAAAAAGACTGTATAGTATCTCAGAAAAATGCACTCGCAAAAAATGGCACTAAGCACCGACATCGATGTTTACAGTGAGCTGCCAATAATGCCGTCACAGATACTTGAGCAAGGTGCACTAGAAAAGTGTAAGGTGCAGCAGCAATAATTCCCCATGACGAGGAAAATGAAAATGGTGCACTGTCCTTTCTCTTTCAAAGGCAAACATGGAGCAGAGCTGAAGCGACAGACTTGTGCTGTGTGAGGTATTAGTTATATGGACAAATGAGCTCTTGTAAGAAAAAAATTAAGTGAACGTGGGCTGGCATCACCAGGTGTGAAGAAAATGCAGAGGTAGCTCATCAGGACATTTCATGTTAAGAATACCAATTAATAAATAGCTCAAATTTGCATTACTGAGATCATTAGGAAGAAACTGGTGCAATTTTTCAGTGTCAACAGTTGTGAATGGCTTGTCAGATTTACGATTTCTTGTCATGGTTTGTTGGTGGAAGGGCACACTGAAGCTTCGTTTTGTGTGAGTGTGCATGTATGTATCGGGTGTAGTTTTATTAAGGCAAGAGCCTTCCATGTCTCATGTGTAACAAAACCTGGTGTCCGGCGTTGTCAACACGAATGGTACGAAAATTGTGTGTGGCGCATACCTGCATTCTACGGGTGAAAATAAGGTTAATTAAAGCAGAAAGTGTATGCCAAGTGATCAGAAGTGACCAATAAGTGCATAAAGTAAATGAAAGGTGAATGAGGGTGAAATAAAGGCGAATGAAACGTGAATTAACAGTTAATGAAACGGGGGATCATAGGCTTTTGCCTGTGCATGTTAGCTAAAAGAACTGCCAATTGTTTTGTCAGTTTGGCTCACAATGCTTCTTCCAAGCAGTTCGGAATTCATACCTACCATCAGGATGAAAATCAACCGCTTACGCATTACACTATTTTGAAATACCTATTTTTATAAATCTAGATGCTTCCCAGCAACAACATTTACCATGTGCAATTATTTTTTTATATTCTATACAACTATTTTCATTTGTAACGTTTTCCAAACCAAGAAATTGTAGGAATTAAAGGCAAATTGAGTATAACTACCATTTTCAAATCATATGTGCGAGACGAAAAATGAGAGTCAAAAATGGTAATAAGGAATCTACAAGGTTACTTCAAGAAAAGAAAATAGAAACAATGAAAAAGCATCTATATACTGCTGCTCCTGCAGTTTAGACTGACATTAGCGATAAATTTCTCAGTAGTACAATAAGGAGGAAATAGTGGCAGACAGTATTTAAGCACTGCCAGTAAGAGGTTTGTGGAGTTTTCAACTCCACAAAACAGCAGTAAGATATTACAATGAGCCTTAATTCATAAACATTCGAAAAAATGTTTGTAGGAATGCATCCATCATTCCGGCTGTAACTAAATGTTTGCCCATGGTGCTATTCTTTTATATGATAGGACATCATCAACTGTAGATGCTAACTGCTTGTCCATGCTTGTGCATTGCAGCACTGAGACCCATCCTACGAGTCTGCCATGCAAAACCCACAAAGCAGTAGCTACAACGAAGCTTAAAAGAGTACTTTGATCAGCAGTACTGCGACAAAGGCAAAACAAGAAAGAGCTAGACAGAGATGCTGTCTCTCAGTGAACTGGTGCTCGCTCTGCACAGATGGAAGGTTGACAAAGCAAAAACCTTTGCCTCTCAAAATATTGTCATCTGTGCTGCCTCACTGCAGATTCTCACTCCTAAAGTATATTAATGCTACTCATAGATATTATTATGAAACAATAGTGTTTCAAAAAATGCACTGGCTACACTCTTCAAGCACCTAGTACTTGTAAATATTAACGTATCGTGGACACACTAAAACTACCTGGAACAGTCGACACAAAGGTCGTTTATGAGGTTCGCACTATCATCCTCTGAAACTATGACGGGCACAAATGTGTGCACCCGTAGCTTATGCACACTACAAGTGCGAGACACTGCCCCGACATCAAAGATAAAAACCTAGCTGCTAAAGAAATCCAAACAAGACGTAAGGTTCAAAGTGATGAGAAATCACCAAACAAGGATAGTTGCTGGAGTGAGCATGCCGGCAGGAGGACTCGTCGACGAATCCCATTGCCGAAACATTGGCTCCGGCAACATTCCTTGACGATTTCTTGTGCCTGGCCACTAAAGAAAGCTACATAAGCACATAAGTTTTGCAGATGTTATCTGCTCGCTTAATTGTTTGATGCCCCTTCAAGTTATTTCACTGCTGAGTTTTGATGTGCTTGCCTCCTGTTTAGTCAAGTTGTTTGAGAAACTGACTATTCATGATGAATGATGGCGCCATGTTGTGACCAATAAGCAAAACAAATTTTTGCAGACTGTAAAGATTATTTGTTTTTGAAGAATCTCCGTGACATTCCTTGATAGCTCGTTGCTGCCTTTGCGCAGATGACACTTCTCTGCATGTTGTAAAACCTCTGAGAAAAAGTGAGCAGGAAATGTTACAGATGTGCGGGAGTGGGCAACAGTTTCCCTGACTTTCTCAGGCAAATGTCCTTCAAGTGTCAGTCCCATATATCAGAAGTGTAAGTATGCAATGATTGTATACTCTTTTGTTTTAAGGACAGTGCCAGTTTGCCTGTAATGATTTGATAATGCCTGCCGTATGCACTCCAGCCGATCCTTTTCACGAGTGGACTCCCCTGTTAGTAGTTTACCATAATCTTGTACAGAAGACTCTAGGGGTTAGCTGTTAATCGCACATTCTCTTTTTCTTTCGCCACATTAGGGCCACATTCATTTATTGATTTATTTGATACACCCTCAATCACTTAGGCATTGCAGAGAAGAGTGGGCTATATACTGCACAAAAAAAATTTAACAAAGATATGCGCTGTATTACAGAATATTATTGGCAAACTATAAATGCAAAATGAAACAACAAATATAAACAGAAAGAAACATAGCAAGTTATACAATATGTGCTGAAAAATAGGAAAAAGCTAGATTAATGGACAGTACTTGACCAATTTTTTTACCGTCAGTGGCAAGTGCTACTATATCTGCTACACTGACTGGCCAAACAGTGCCCTGTGTTGAACTCTCAACTGGAAGAAATCACTGTTTGCAAACAGTTGCAAAAACAGTGAATAACTCGGTCTTACCGGTTAAATTATAATGTGCTGGGAACCAAGCAATTTAAGCATTAGCTTCTTTACAATGGTCCAGTTCTTGAATCAGCAGTTGGTTAGTGTCTGAACATGAACACTAAGACAAAGCATGCTAGAGGAATAATGAATCAGCTTATAAAGCAATCTGTACTACTCATCAGGCTCGGAGCCAGGGGGGGAGGGGGTTCTAGGACCCCCCCCCCCCGAAATTTTGGTGAAGTAGGTGTTTTTACCAAAAATAAGTAATGAAAATAGGTGTATTTCTGAATAGTCAAGGTTTTCAGCAAGTGCCCCCCCCCCCTTCCCCGCTGAAAAAAATTCCTGGCTACAGGCCTGCTACTCATACAAATGTGATGATGGTTGACTGCTTTTCCCTATAGAGTCTTTTGAAGAAACAACCTATGGCACCTAGGTGTCCTCTGAGCCACAAATTGATGTCTTCAAGCTCTCTAGGTTTTGGTGCATTCGCATGATCAGTTTCTCACAGAGTAATGTGGATAAATCTTAAACATAGTGTACACTAATCTAATCCCACATATGGAATGTTCAAATCAAGGCTGGTCCAGGAGGCACATCACTCATGGTTGCAGGTCATGTGGCAGATTTCCTAACGCACTTTTCTTTGCCACATCCATCAGGCAACTTGTTAAAGAGCCACTTGGTGGCATTCTGGCAGATATCAAAAAGCTAATAACGTTTATGACAAATATAAGTAATTTCCACCAGTATTCTCATTAGGCTAACGTCCTTAAATGAAAAACACTGTTGTGCATTCAATAAAAACACTATTGTAAAGATCAATAATATTTGTCACCTGGACTTAAACATGAAATATGCATATTTTAAAAATTTTATACTCGTATTCCTTTATGAACAATCGTTGAGCCTGGTAAGCCCGTTCTTTTTTTTTTGCACTTTTTCCTCTATGAATTTTTCTCAAAAAATCGAAAGCACTTCCTTAAGCCAAAAATTTAATGAAATCTGGCCTTCCTAACTCGAACATTTGTAAAATAACTTCTGGACACTTAACAAAGTCAGGTAAGTCTGTGCGGATTATCTCACTCTGCTACTCTTGAAAGAAGTATGTGCATGGTTTCTGCAGGAAATGCGGGAGTAAACTTTTTTTCTGACCTTCGCTGCTTCACCTGCGTCCTTTCAGGGCAATAGTGAGAACCTCATAAATGACCCTCCAAGCATGATCATACAAACGGCACAACCATCCTCTCGCAAATGTCGAAGCACAGGGTTCAGTACCAAGTGTGGCTCTAGGCAACAAGCTACGACAGGATTCTTACTCATCTGAGAAGGGAGCTTTCCTTACAGCACCCACTGATCTATCTAGTGTACTACAATACTGGAAACAGGACTGCAGCCACTGCTAGTGCAAGCATATGTATTTGGCAAAACCCACACAAAATGGACGCACATACACTATGTGTATAGGAGTTATCGGATGGCACACAAAGATGCAGCGCAAATACACTGACCTGCATATTTGCTTCCAGAATTAAAAAGAAAAAGACTTCTCTTGAGTCTACTACTCCGTTAGCTTGCATAGAGATTGCATTCTGCAGCATTTTTTGTCAACAGAACATTTGGCACTGCCACCTACATTTCTCCAGGAGAAGTAACAGATCTGCGAGACAGGTGCTTGGGAAAGAGATGCAAGCTAGCTGAGTGGGCTGACACTGATTACATGTTGTTCAACTTGCTTTCTGTACAGCATAGCAGCTAATAACACCAGTCTATTCCCACTTGAATGAAGTCACTGCCTGAACACTGATCTCTTGCATATTGATGACTCATCTACTTCACCCAGCTAACCAACAAGGTAGTGATGCTGCGAACATTATTACGCAATGTAATATTGCAAAGTTGCACTTTCATGTGATGTCCAAGTGCTAACAACCACGCAGAGCCCTCAGAAGAATCATTTGAAGCTGTCAAAGTAATGACACAGGCCACAGTTTTGTCCTGCATGCAGGAAGGAAAAAATGGTGCTGCAAGACACACGCTCTGGTCAATATATCATGAACTATGACAGCTATCACAACACATCAAATGTTTCTCACCACATGCACCACTTGGAAAATAACAAATGTCGCCACTCTCCAGTTACTCAGCCTAACCTAGGCACAAGTTATATTCCCTGAAGGAGAAACAATAAAATAGATGGCTTATTCCACATCAAACTTACAAAATATTTGGAGCTTTTCAATACTATATATCTATTTAACCGAGCTGTGACATGGAAAAAAGTTTACAAGTGGCATTAAGAAATGTGCATAGAACATTAGAAAACATTCCGCAATGCTAGAAAACTTTGTGCTTATCTAAAGTGACCTAAAAAACAAGGCCTACCCTTTGGCTGGACGTGATAAGGAAATAGCAGTGGACATAAGGCATGTTCTTCTGAAGTCTTCCACTTCACAAAGAATTGCAATTTGCTCAGTGCTTATTCAGTCTTTAGAACGCAAGAAGAAAGACATGATACCAACAATAAGTAGTATTGATATCGCAGGTCATTAGCAACCTGAACTACAATAAAAAAAGTTTGCCTCGATGTTTTGTGACACAATAGTGTGTCACCAGAAATAGCATGTGAAAAGACTTGCACCAAAGCAAGAAGATTACATGAGATGCAATTATGCATGTCCACAGCACATCTGCGGGAAAATTAAGGATAAGCCCATGTTCACAAAGCAGGACAACACACATCCATCATATGCTTTCATGACGCCCTGCAAAATGGAAAAAAACATTACAGGAGGGTCCTGCACTAAGTGAATAATCTGAAAGCTGTGCGAACACTACACAAATTGGCACAAATGAAAGTTTTAAAATGGTTTACAGTTACCTCTAACGTGTCATGTTTCACTTGTCTATGACAGCAATCAATGAAAGTGCAAAACTATAGAGCAATAAGGTAGAAAGACAAATTGGGTCAAATAGGTTGCGCCAACATAGCACGAAGGGAAACGGTCCCAACACATTATTACGTGAACTTAAATTGCGCTTGAGACGAGACACTGGAGTAGAAGTAGACAGGACGAACGCAAGCTCTTTGGGTCCCTACACATTCTAGACCAGAGGTCTGAAACACATGGCCCACGGACCTTTCGCTAGTGGCCCGGCCTGCACATGACTGTCTTGGTCTCATTTTTTATTGTCTTAATAACAATGTTCATGAGCTACACAGCGTGACTGGCCACCCCATCCAGTCACCACGTGTTAAAAAACATAACCGGGGAACAAGAACTCTATATCTGAGAATAGGCATCTAGATTTCAGTCATTCTTGAGATCAATGTCTATATGTTTCTCAAAACCTGACGCCAAACCCCCTTCAGATATGACCAATATACGAGATGTGGGAAAGGTTTTCTTTCAAATAGCAACGTTGGGTGGCATTTTGCTCAAGCTGTATCACCCTGCTCCACTTCCTTCACCATCCTGGCCCATCGGGAGACTAAATTTCCTGACTGCAGCCCTCTAGCCGAGGTGAGTTTGAGACCCCTGCTTTAGACAGTCTCCCACAGTGTGAGAAAAATGCAAACAGTGCGATGGGACACCCAGAGCATGAGCATGCTCAGCGGTGACTTTGCTATGACAAACCCATGCTCTATGCTTTCCAAATATACAGTACATTTGACAAAGTCCGTGACACGCACCAGACAATGTACACAAGCAGTTAAAATAATAGAAAAAATACGACATTCACGCAAACATAATGCAACACCTCATACAATGCAGTTAAACTATACGAAAGGACAAAAAGAAAGGGGCACTGTGGTTATATAAACATCACATAATCCAACAGCAACATTGAGATAGAGCAAGAGTCTAGAGTAGTGTAAAGTGCTATTTCACACAATTCTACATTCCTATAGAGGACACTGTTTGATCCAATGTGGCGTGGTGGTCTGCTCACCTGAACGGTCTTTAAAAGAACATCTGGCAACAGAGACACATGACATATGAAACAGCCACTTGCTATTTAAAAAGAAAAGAATGACAAACAACATTCTGTTTGGAACGCTGCTCTTTTTTGCCTTCTTGGCAGAAGCTTTTACCAACCTGTTCACAGAAAAATAATGCCTGTATTCATCACAGGGTGCTATTGCAATGTTTTAGCTTAGCAAAACTGGCCTATAAGACTCAGCCTTGCATGAAACTACTTAATTCACACCCCACATGCTATCCAGTGTTGGAAATTTAGTTAGCATGTTGGATACAGCGCGTCCTTCAAACACCCTTTAAAAGATATATCATCTCTAAAATGTATGCCTCTTTACGAAATTACTCCAAATATTTTAAATTTTTTACATATTTCTGAGTGTAATTTTGTTAGATGATGTGCATTTCTTTAACACTGTGATTGCAGTATCTTAAGGTCAGGAAGGCTACTGAAAATGTTAAAGCATTCTGTAGGATTTGTGAAAATTGTGTAAAAGATGCACAATGGAAATGCCCGCAAGACTGAAGACAATTAGAATTCTTGCATCACAAAACTGCACTGCAAAACTTGCCTGTATGTACAAAGCTGTCAGGTCACTGAGATGGTAACATTAAAGGCTAAAGAACAACCCACTGAGAAGCTGCCTTTCCTGCAATGGTCTTTTGCCTGCCAATAGAGCCTGCCATACTCTGAAAGACGAAAGTAGAATAAAAAAAGAAAAAAAACACACAATTGTGACGTCGTATTGCCTTAGGAGCAGCATTTCAGAATGAGCTCCAGGGGCTCGCAAAATGTTAATTAAGCCCGACGAAAGCCAACGTTATCGTTGGCAAATATGGTATGTTAACCCGCCATGTTCAGCGCAAAAAAGGAACACGAAAACACAAGAAAGTGCATGACACAGCGTTTGTGTCCTGCACTTTCTTGTGTTTTCGCGTTCCTTTTTTGCGCTGAACATGGCGAGTACGTTCCAACTAGCCCAATTTGCCACCTTACTACAGTTCATGGTATGTTAAAACATGTTCTAGGATCACTTTCACAAAATGAAGGAGACCCTCACATACATGCGTTATTGTCAAGACATGTAAACATACAGTAACATGGCTGTTGCGGTGTGCTGTAGAGTACAGTAAGCTGAAGCAAATTTTTGCACCTCAAGAACAATTCATAAAGCTTTATGTTATAGCAGTACATAACACCCCACTTATGCTAAAAGGGGCCACAGAAGGAAAGTGCAAAAAATACAGAGTAAAAAATCAGCCACCGAAATAAGGTCGGGAAGAAAAAGCTCAACTTTGGAGATACCAGTTGCTTCATACAGCAACCTTCTTATGATAATACACCGTGCACATGACAGTTTTGCCAAATTTGAGCTTCTAAAACATATTTTGTTGTTTCTCAAACTGTTTGACCATGCCTGACATTTCCGTGCGTAAAACTATTTTTTATGAGAAATTAATGTTTTAATAAGTGAACCTAGCCCCCAAGACAAGGGATGGCAAATTGGCGAACTGCTGCTGCGTGTTTTGTTGGCTTTGTGCTCCTAAAAAATAGTAGTTAATGTATGTTGTCTCTGTCCATGCTAGAATGCCATATCATCATCCCTACATTCACTCCAGCTTTGATAATTCGGGAGTGAGGTACACATACATGCCAACACAGAAAGTAACAGATAAATGGTTCACATTTGTAAGAAAATACCAGGCCATCATAAATTGAACAACACGTGCAGTGCAGTCATACACGAGACCTAGAATGCTTACAACAAAGCTTTGAACGAGACTGGCTTATTTGAAATAATATAATAAAAGTAATGGAGAGGCAGGAGAAATGGGAAACTTTTCAAATTTCAATATATTGCTTGGCTAACTCGTGACATAGGTAAAAGCTTGACAGCTATAAGTTTACATCATACATTTTAACTCGGAAGCTCTTCCTTTGGGAATGTTCACGTAGCTTTAAGAACAACTTGCAAACAATGAAATGTGTCCCATTTCAGCCTTCCAAAAAGGAGTAACGTTGGGGGAATGGGACACATCATGTATGGACCGAGGAATATAGGTAAGCACTTGAAATGAAGGCGGAAGCATGTATAGGAAAAAATACAACAGTGACCGCTCTCCACTGTGTTGTTGCATTTCTTCCAATGGACAAGGCTAGGTCACTTTTAACATGGGAGAGCCATTGATCAGGTCTTAGCAGTACACTGGCAGAAAACACTGTCATAGTTATTGCGTCTCTATATGCATTTCCTTTTTTTACTCACGTTCGCCCTTCCACAGCGGCTACAGGATGGGCACTCAGAAAGACATTTTTTTTTCACCTGCACTTAACCATGCTGAATCCAACACGGATTATGATGGAAACTAAACATGCAGCGGTGCTATTTATGGCTTAGCTCAGACTGTGCTAATAATACTTAAACTGTCCCAATGAACCAACAACCAAAAGTCACACTCCTCTCACCTCTTACTCCGAAAAAAAAAAGAGGTGAATGGAGATGCAAGCACACTTGCACACAATGGAGAGACAACATGAAAGCGCCCAGTTGGTATTCCTCACAAGGCTCGTATGCAAAAAACAGTGCATGAGCTTGCATCTCAAGCCACTCCAAGATACATGCAGGAAAGGCCCTTGCAAAAGTACACTTGAGGCAACATCGTAGGCTGTTTCAGGCTTCCCTTACTTCTTACAAGTTTCAGCTCGCAGTGAACCAGATTGCCCATGCTTTGAATGTCTATTGAATACCATATGAAAGTGCGCATAGCAGAACTTGCACAACATACTGCAAAATGCGCAAGCAGAACTTAAAGGGCTCCTCACCAAGGCCAATGGCAAGTGTCGGTTATGCTGTAGGAGTTAGTTGTATGGCACCATCCAGGGAGTACCTTACGACACAAAACATTTGTCCAATTAGTGGTTCATTATCAGAGGACATAAGCGAAAACAAAACATTGCGTTACCACACTGCCAGGAGGCAAGCATCGTCCTAGTAAACAGCACCTTTTGCCTCGACTAGCACCCACAAGCAGCTTTCTTGTTTCCTGCCTTCTCCGTTGGACCTCTCGCTTCCCGTGGGCACCGTGACAATGCCCGCCATTGCACGCCTCCTGATCTACGTTTGCTCACTTGTTTGCAATGGTCATGACCAGTGCAGGAACGACAAAGACCCATTTCAGCCACTCCGGTGCACAGTGAATGGGTGATGGCACAAAACGTTGGTTAGAGCTGCAGATCCAGCATAAGCATTCGTACCTTTCCTGCATTCCGTCTGCATAGCAATCTTATTGCATGAAAGCTCAGCGGCCGAAGGCGATGAATGCAACAACATAGGTGGTGCTTTTTACTATCTACTCTATATGGTGGTAAATTTGTAAGGCTACTATAACCATGCATGTGTTATCATTAACTGCACGAACATCAACTTCATTGAGAAATAAGAGTGTGTGGAAGCACTAAAAATGCCCATTTGCTATCAGCTTCGACCACGGTGCTTGCTTCTGACCACATTGTTCTTGTTGGCAGCAGTAATTAGAGAACTTGGGATTGCTTTTCTGATTACTTACAGTGCATATTAAAACATACTCGTGTACTCATGGATAAGAAATGATGCAGGTGGCCAAGCCATTGCTCGCCTGCCATTTGATTCTCAATGCAGACGTAACACTCCTCGTGCAGATAAGGCACGTAAAGCTCATCACACTCATCCCACCCTCTCAAGCTTCCGATGCACTTCTCGCAGTTTATGACCAAACACAGCTTCTCTCTCCTCCTTCACATTTTAAACAAACAGTACTAAGTGATCCACGGCATTTATGCAAAATACTTCTGGAGCAGCAAGCAGCAGCTGATGTCTACTTGCTCCCGACTCAGAAGGCGTTCAGTGCCTGTGGTGGACTGTGGTGCGCAGAATGCAGACCACTCACTCTGAAAGGTCTATACTGGAGCCAAAAGACTAACCATGCTTGCGTTGTAAACCATGCCTCATTCACTTTTTCTTTTCTTCACCTCTTTCGTACTTTTTTACTACACAAGCACATAGCCAGTGGTCGCATGGCACATTCTGCATTGAACACATTATTGAAGCAATGTGCCAATGTTGCTGATTGCATTGTACTGCATTGTACTATCGCAATGTAAAGAAATTCAAACAGTGGAAAGCATGGCTTTCGACACACTGCTATAGCACCACGTGTGGGTTCCCTAGTTCCAGGCATGACTGGCAGATGATAAGCACACGCAGTGCAATAGCGCACGCCGGAGCAAGGTTTTAGCGCTATGGTGACGGCAGTGAAAGCGCGGATTTGCCTAGCAACATCCAAGGCATGTCCGAGTTGGACTGTGCCGAAAGCCACATTTCCCACTGTTCACGTTTCTTTTCATCGCGATGGCACATAAACGTACAATGCATATTGTCACATAATGGCACAGTGTGATCTTGGCTGTGGCTGGAAGTAGGGCTCCCTTGAGAGGAAATATGCATGGACATTGGTTTGAAATGTCCACCGTTTTCGTGCGGTGCAGCTGCATAATGCTTTGCAGGTGTGATTACTACCACTTGATTTATGCACCGAAGTCATCAGTTAGCAGTGCCCAAGCCTGGTGAGGAGTCCCCTAAGGCGATATACTGAAAATAAAGCTAGATGTAAAGACAGCCGTAACATGCATTGGAATAGCTGACACTGCTGCAAAGTGTCAGAAAGTAGCTCGAGTCATACAATGTCATACATCTGCGGGAAAACGCAACTTTTCCTGCAACAAAACCGATTTCACAGACTCAGTTTGAGAACGGGAACAGAACGACGTACACAAAAAAAAGTGTTGTAGCGGTGAACAGGTGAGACATGGCAACTTCTCAACACTAGCACACAATCTTCAAGGTTTTTTAACTGCACCAACAAACATGGCAAAATAAGAGGGTAGAAGACTGGATGAAGACTGGCAGTTAAAAAACCTTTAAGATGAATGTCAACCAACTAGCCCAGCTAGTTGCTCTAATAGCACACCATTCTTATTTACAGAGTATCTACAAGATGTTTAAAACACCGTATATACAGAATTAGCAAGGCCCTACAACGCTCTGAAGCAAAGACCGACTCCTTCGACGGTAGTGATGCGGATATTTCTCATGCTGGCTACCATTAGTCCACAGACTTGTTTGTTTTCCGTGGTGCACTCAATGGCTCTTGTCTGCATCCCAGGAACAGTACCCGACGTGATTATCTTGGACGAGCAGCTATGCTTGTGTGCCAGGGCACAGACGGACAAAAGTAGTAGTGGCAATCTTCAACTGAGCAACTACAGGCCATGCATGGCCAGGAAAAGTTTCTCAGTGCTTTCAACTGAGTGTCCCACACAGATACATGCTGACACGGCACCAGAAACAGTATTGCAATGCTGTCACGACGCTGCACACAGCCTCGTAGCACACAGAGATTTTCAGCGCTGTTCCACAAACCACCACAGTTTATAACACACAGGACTTCGTTGATGTGAACAGCCTCCTCACAACCTTTACAGACCACCATCACAAACTGCTGTCATAATCCCACGACTATGAAGTGAAAGCACACTCTGAAGTATTGGTAAATAACCTGTACAATTCATACGACTGGCATGCTGCACGCAAGATTTCGTGCAAGGTGTGCCAAAGTCGTGTTTGGTGGCTTATTATTCAGCGCATTTGAAAGGAAAGAAGGAAAGTCCACTAGCAGCTTCGACAGTGCTGATAGCCATTCAGGCAGTTTTATCAACGTACCTGTCGTGAATTAAGCAGAGGGCTGCACTTGAAAGCACATCATCATGAAACTACGGCAACTGCTTTGAATGACTGTGAAAAATGCAATAAAAAGTGACAGTTTTCCTAATTCACATGAACAGAAGTCCACCTAATGCCGAACTAATAATAGCTCTAGATCACTTTTCAGACATAGTGCAAAATGCAGACTATTATGTAATTTTTGCAAGCCTTGCGAGTAATAAAATGAACAAGGTGTTCACTGTCTACATAAAGGGGCCCCAAAACACCTTTCTAAATAATCATACAAGGAACTCACTGTTGTCTTAGATTGCCTCACAATCTCGCGGCAGAAAAAAATTTTCAAATCCTTTAGGTACTATAGCCAAAATTATGGGTACTTATCACATGCTTCAAGTGCTTTCTCTCTCCTTTTGTCTCCAGGAGTGCAGTGCACAGGGAGATGGGAAGGGGAGCAAGGCCCCGCTGAAAAGTTATGTCATATCATGGTCTAGAAAATTTTCTCTTTCTTTCATTGAATGTGTTGGCCAATACTTCTGTTTCAGGCACACATGGCATTGGCATGTAGTGGCACACTGTTACGGTCAGATTACATTTTGGGAAATTTCTAGCGCGTACACAACAAACAAGGACGTGAGGAAAGAAGAGAAACAAGCGTGAAATCAGATTAGCTACACTATGCTGCAGAAGAAGCGACGAGCAATTGTTATGCCGGAGCAACCTCGTATGCTTCAGTCTGCCTGAGCTACACGAGTACCTAGTGAGGTTTGGCTCTGTCCTGCAACACCTTGACCAACGGGCAGTAGCGAAATTCAGACTGTGCATACTGAATCGTTTTCAATTATCTAAAAACAATCCGACACCTACCAAGGCATCCAGCTTTCAAAGTGCACTAAGGAAAGGTAGAGTGGGCTGGCAAGTGTACCATTGGTTTTGAAGACGACAATATGCAATGATGAATACTGTGGTAGCAAGCTCGGCATGGAGAAGCAACCGATTCAGGAACATAGTGTTTTGAAAGAGCACGCATGTCTAGTATGCTGGCCGCCATTTCACACGAGGGAAGAAGAAAATGAAACTGTAAGCAAACAATCATCAATCGAGGCTGGAAAAGCGAATACAGTAAAAGCTCATTAATTCGGCCCCCATTAATTCAGAAAATTGGATCATTCGGACATGTTTGCTGGTCATGGCAAGCATATCCATCCTCATCAAACTCTCGTTAATTCGGTCATATCTGGCCACAACCCAGTTCGTTCAAACGATCCTGGGAGTGTACCAAGCACGAAGCGCCGCAAATGTGCAACACAAAGGTGCAAAAATGGCATTCACAGAGGATCAGAACGGCCACGAGCCTATAGAAAAGCATTGTTGACATCCACAATCATGCTGCTGGCAACCAAGTGGCTGCGGCGAACTTGTTTCGTTTTTGTTTTTACTCGGCACACGTGAAATGAGTGGGCGTTATCTATGATCACGTCGATAGCGACTGGAGACAAAGCTGCGACAAGCAGTAGTTTCATTTTAGCCGCGTGCCTTCAGAACTGCGTAGTTACCATCCATAAATGTGCATTAGAAAGCCAGGCTCTTTCACAGCAGATGCGGTGCTCGGCCATTTTGTTTTGACTCTGGGCACATAAGGCGCAGGTGTCTTCAGAACTGTGTGGATGCTATGATTGCGTTGTTAGCGACCGTGCTCAGTAGCTTAGTTTCGTATTGGGGCAATGCATGTGCAATGTCACAATTTGCGGCTTTTCAACTGCTCTTAGGCAAAATAAATACTAGATTTATGCATTCATCAAGAAAATGAAAGTGCATTGGTGTAATAGACTTTTATTCAATTATATGGACAGTCTCGACGGGATTTTGCCACCGCCGTCATGTCCCTCCTGTATGAAGTCCAGATTGATAATATCCCCCTGCGCATCGTATGTTCTACCGCGGGTAAAAGCGCGCAAGTGGAGGCGACGAACGCAGCCGAAGCAGAGATCAAATGAGCCGGCCCATTTCCGTCGCTCGGAGGGTGCATGTGATAACATTAACGACCATGAAAAGACGCATGCACCCTCCGAACGACGGAGGGTGCATTCGCTCAAACAAGGGGGGGGGGTTCTTCCGCGAGGAGCAACTTTGAACTTCGAATGTAAGGGCGCGGTCACGATCGCTGGCGCGCGTGCTATCTCGACAGCCATCACAGTGGGCGGCTTGTATACCCTTCTACGTGCTGCGCTCTCAATGTGAAGTGACTATGCGGAGAGCATCTCTCCCTGGAACGGCCGTATTATCGTACACCAGCGTTTTGTAGTTACGTGAGATCGGATACAAAACAGTTAGCTGCCAGCCTCACTTCGTATAACACTACAATTTGTTGCTATCGCATTCATTGCTTCGTCCTTGCGGTGATACTGTGACTTCTTTGTTTATAGTTTTCTTCTTAATACTTTCGATTATTTGGCATTAGGTTAATTCGAACATTTTTTCTGGTCCCGTGAAATCCAAATTAACGAGCTTTTACTGTATGGAATATCTTCTCAGTCTCTTTGAAATCGCAGACATGCTTAGTTTTGATTCATTTACCATATTTATTGGCAATAATATGGCAATAATACTGTTACTGAGAATATTTTCCCGATTAATATTTCGCCCATTGCCTATTGTGTCTGCTTGCTCTTGCTCTGCATAGCTGGTAATGACATCACAAGGGAGAGAGAAAGCAATTTTAGGAAGTCTGTGACGCAACATTTGGAATTCCCTACTGCATGCATGTTCACAGAAGCACTGTCTACAGCTTAGAAACGTTTTATTGATGTGTTCAAAAAGTGTTTTAGGGCTCCTTTAAAACTTGGGCAAAGTGTGATGTAACAAAACTATGCTAGCATTTAGGATACAGGCAGGCCCATAGCTGAGTTGGGGGGGGGGGGGGCAGGGGCCTGGATCCCCCTATCAAATTTTGATAAGACAGGTTGTTTTACCAAAAGTAAAAATGAAAATAGGTGTTTTCCTCCAATAGGCAAGGCCTTCAGCAAGTGCCCTCCCCCCCCCCCCTTCCTTTGAAAAAATTCCTGGCAATGGGCCTGGATACAGGTCTAGCAACCACAATACTGGACTGCAGCACCGTTTCTTAACAATCAGTGGTGCATGACATCTGAGCAAATATAAATGTAATAAAGAAGGCTGTGTGAGGTGCCTTGCAGTCATCGTCAGCCTCAAGTGCCCAAGGAATGCACTGTTCACCACTGCACAAGCACTGGCTGTTGCGATCACTGGCACAAGTCTACCAAAACTGTGCCAAGTTCCTGGAATGGTCAATGATGAGCTTGAGGAGCTTCCAGAGAAGTAGCTGCGCGACTGCCATGGCACTGAGGCTGTCGTCGCCATATAGCTTTTCACAGTCGCTGTCATCGTCAAACTTGTTCGGATCATGGGCATGATCCGAACGACAGTTGTCTCAGAATCTCAGTTTGTCTTGCGTGCTGGAAATGATGGTGCAGTAGTAGTCCGAATCCCGCAGGTGGTGGGGCATCGCTGCAAAGAACGAGTTGCAGGCCTTTCAATGACCATCTCACTAGGACATTACTGTTTACCTCTTTTACTCTTGCGGAGGACAAATCACTCAAGCAAAGAAGTGAAAGCGTGCACAGCAGGCAATATACTTGCATCATCACAATATATGCCCTGCAGCAATGCTTATAGATACTTTTTCAGTTTTGCAACTCCCCCTCTTGAGCAGGGCGCAACCTGCTCCTAGGGAGCGTGAAGGCGCTGCAATCTGCCTTTGTGCCAAGTGGACAGTTCAGTGGCGCTGCAGTGCCACTGCAGTTGTGCTCGTCCCGTGCTGATGTTCACTAGTGACGTTATTTTTGTGCTTATACACCTCACTGCTGCCTGTGCACGTAGCAAGCTTCCACGATCTTCTGGCTCACGGAGACGCCTTTAATCTACGACATACAAGTCGCCGAGTGTTCACATCGCAGGCCCGCTTAAGCACCCACCACATGTAGACTGTTCCACCTCCCGAGGTAAATTATACTGCTCCTGTCACCCTGTGTGTCATGCCTTATACCTTCAGGACATCATGCCGACGTATTCTATGCCCAGCTGCGCCAGTGAGTACAGAAAAAATCTCGAGAAACACCACTTCTCCCCACTGTCCACCCGCTGTTACTGTAACCATGGGAAAGAACCGCTCCTTGCATGGACAAAACTTTGGGGGAAGTCATGCAAGGTGTGCGATGTTCACGTCTGGGGAATTGACAACCTGAAAGCATTTAAACATGCCATCCTTGCAGAAGGCATCGAAATCGACCATTGTGAATGGGCATTGAGAAGTAATGCAGTTTCTTGTTTATTTCCAAACCTCCCTGTGCATTGGCGTAAATCATGGGGCGGTCAGGGGGATCCTGACCCCCCTTGTGTTCAGGCTGGGGGGGACACCCTTTGCAAGTGTCCTCCCTTGAGATTTAGCTTTAGAACATCATATATTTGAATTACTTGACAGTTAGGTATAACGCATTCAACTTTTTATAAAGGCTGATTATTTCTTAGTGTGTACCTGTGTTCAATACCCCTCGGCTGTGTCAGACTATAAAAGTCACAAAAGCCACTCGACCAATTCAAAGAAGACTGAATAGAACAATGGAACTGCTCGAGCTAGGACCCCTTGCTCATTTTCTAAATTTTATTTCAAAGCATGATTTAATGCTTATGTAAATAAATATACAACCCTTATGTATATAAAAAAAATGGCCACCTTAGTCTGATGTGTGTACCCCCTTCTGAATTTTCTGGATTTACACCACTGCCCCTGTGTATTCGTCATGCAGCTGCAGATGATGATGGTTTTAAGGAAAACGGTCCTTGTGTGCTGTCACAACCCGTTAATGGGAGGCAATCGCCGGGCAGATTCTGAGGGCTGACGTATCGGCCCCCCGAAACGCACCACGAAAACACGGACAATTTAAGGGGGGAAGAGGGTTTTTAAAAATCATCAAGATTCCCTTTACCAAATTTAATGAAACTGCACAGTTTTGTTTAGTTTTCTTTGCTGATTCCAAATATGCAATTATTCTTCAAATATGTCCATTAGTTCCAAAGTTAATTAAAATTAATTAGCATTGTTTGCAGGAACAATGGAGCAAGAACTACTCATCGAAATCTTGCTTTAGGCACATAGCCGGATACTAGGAAACATAAGCTTCAAAAGGGTTGGAATACTTTTTGATGTGCAAACTATTAAGAATTATACAGCATATCAAAGCTTTCTGTTCAACTAGGGTGGCGATGCGGGCTTGTTGGTTCATCATACTTGAGAAAGAGGTAGCGCCCTTAATTCTTAATAGTTTGCACATCAAAAAAGTATTCCTACCCTTTTGAAGCTTATGTTTCCTAGTATCCGGCTATGTGCCTAAAGCAAGATTTCGATGAGTAGTTCTTGCTCCATTGTTCCTGCAAACAATGCTAATTAATTTTAATTAACTTTGGAACTAATGGACATATTTGAAGAATAATTGCATATTTGGAATCAGCAAAGAAAACTAAACAAGACTGTGCAGTTTCATTAAAATTGGTAAAGGGAATCTTGATGATTTTTAAAAACCCTCTTCCCCCCTTAAGAGCAGGTCCTTGTAGCACGCCAGTGAACACCGGTTGTAGTCCAAAGACCGAGTCAGAGCCAAGAGTTGAAACTCATAAAAAAGGTATATTCTCATTTAAGGCAGTACAAACATCTCACATACATGCACACTTGGCTGGTTAAATCAGAATACAACTCAAGATAGGTTTAACAACAATGGGGAAACAATTAATTGTGCTCAAATACAAGGCACTCTAGAATATTCAAGAACACTTAAAGTACTTTCATATTCACCAACTCAGTCCATCCCCGGCATCTTTTCCAGCTGTTTCTTGAAGATTCTTCTTCCAGAAACACGCACGCACATGGACTCGTGCAGACTGTAGCGCTGACCAGGCATTCCCCTTCGGTAGTCAGCAATTACATGTCTCTTCTGGGTATCAACGTCTGCGAGACTTCTGTCACTTCAAAACATTTCTTCAGTGAGCACACGGTATCATCTTTCAGCACTTCTTCATAGACCGACTGACTGACGGCACTGCATCATAATACAACACTTCTCTGGCCGACCGAACCACCCCTGCCTTCCCCTTGTCTCAGTGCACTTATATTAAGTTGCGCTCGAATTTGAGATGCTTCGACATGACTCATCTGTGCATAGAACAGTGAAGGCCTGGGAAGGAGCGAGTTCCTTCTTGCACGTTCGTCTCGCAGCGGCGGTCATGTCGGCAGCCTCGCTCGACATGGCATTGTGTCTTGATTTCCGGATTATTCCAGCCTTTGCATGAGCTTTTGATTCAAAGCATGCTGGCTGTCCTCGAGTCACCGTCTCCGGAGGGGGCTGACGGGGTGCACTTTGGAGAGGTGGCTGTTGTTGGTGTCTTGTGTTACGGTGTGGCGCCGTGGTTTGGTGCGGCTTTCGAAGGCGGTTAAAGTGCTCATTTGCGGCATGTGCCAACAAACAGTGCAGTCGCCTTGCGATCTGCCAGAAGAATTCCTGCAAGAGGAACCCGCCACTTTGAAGGACTTCAGTTTCTCTGAATTAATGAACGAAAGTGCTGCACACCAGCTTTCCCAAAAAAGTGGATCGCCAGTGCAGGAAGAGCCAAGAAAACCTCCAATAATCATCTTGTATTATGTAGAAACGAAAGAAGACGTCTATACTTCATTTTCAAGAGTGCTGTTGTCCGCCTTGTGTGCCCCTGCAAAAAACTTTTCGTATGTGTGAGGAGTGTGGAGCATGTGATCATCCAGGAAGCCAAAGACGATTTCTTCAGTGATCTCCTTTGGAGGTTGCAAACACTGCAGTCAATGTGCCGCAGAATTGTTTCACTTTTACACTGTAACTTGAATGCACTTTTAGCAAGACGGAATTCTCAATACAATCATACCATGGCACTGCTCTGAAAGCGCAGAGAGAAAGAATAATCAGCATTTGTTCCGTGTACGAATACAGCTGATGAGCGAAGCTCCTTAGAAATGGGACGCAAACGACTATGTACGTTGTGAAACTGTTTTTTTGCGCAACGCGCGCCAAACGGTGCACGCACTTATTGTCTTTTTGGGCCGGCGCCGGGTGCGCAGAGCGTCTGCTACAGTAGAACCTCGTTAAGGTGGCGGTTCCACTACCACCATCTTGCCAATAGTTCGAAAAACGACAACAGACGACGCCACTCATCCACGTTTGCAGAAAGCGAGAAAATTGCGCGCGCAAGTATGGTCAGCGTCGCCTCGCGCGTGTTTTATATGTTATATGTCGCGCTAGGTGACGGAAATCGGCCGACAAAAAGCAAGGAGCACAAACGCGGACGGCGTCTTTCACCTACAATCGGGGCCAACTGTTGGCGTCGTTTCAACGACATGACGATAAGTGCCCCAGTTTGTAAGGACAAACGCTCGCTTCCTATTGCAGCCCTTGAGAAAGGACAGCGCAGCGTCTAAATACAATCGCTTGAGAACAAAAGAAAAAAAATCACACACACACGCACACTGGTGCGTACAACCGCGTGCACTCACAAACGCTCTCACCCACACGCACGCGCTATGCTCTCACTAACGCACTCACTCACATAATATAATGTGCCTCAGTGAAATAGTATTGAACAAAACATCAATCAAACGCTTCGCAGCGTTTCAGTGGAATTGCACGGCCGCTACTAAAACAATCATTTTGGTTCGTTTTAGTGACCGTGCCAGTGACTTTTATAGCATCGCGCGAGCGCATGTCTTTTGTGTGTGTTTAGGGGGGGGGCGTGCTTATGCTTATTACAATTGGAGGAGGAAAAAATGGACAGACAGATTTCAGCAAATTATAATTCGAGAGTTATCTACGAAATTTCATCCTCTCAAACTGCAATAAACGGTTACCAAAATAAAGTACATCTTGATGATCAGTTGAACACATGACTACCACTAATTACCGGAGTTAGAACCTCCTAGAACACATGCTTCTGCCAGCGAGACGTCTGACAATGAATGCGTTTGCGTGAGGAAGAAGACAATGATTTTTCCATGCGATGCATGATTTTTTTTCTCTTGGGAACAGTAGGGTCATTCCATGCCAAATCACCCAGCGTTTTTCCGACCATCACAAATATGGCTGAAAAAATTTCCACGTTTTTCTTGAAGTTCAAAACTCGTTCTGCAAGTTTATTTCTGTTGCCAAAAATTTTCCCGCCTGTTCGTGAGAGTCTGTAGTTTTGCGCCGACTGAGCTAAAGGGCATCAAACAATATTTTTTTTAAAGGGCGTTTTAAATACCAATAAAATGGTATTTCCGGCAAGCTAATGAAGTGATGTAACTGTAAAAATAGTGACTTATTTAGGTATATCGATTCTTCGAGGGCTTTTCGCAAGAGCAAAATTGAATAAAGTTGCAAAGTTAGATTTTTTTTCCAGGAACAAGGCAAACTGAAAGGGTGGAAATTAATTATATACTGGAAGCCTGTCCGACATACTATAAAAGAAAAATAATTTAGTCGCTGAAGGTGTAGCAAATCGTCTGAAAAAAAAATTGCGAATTTCACTTTTTTTGAGAAAAGCTCTGTATTCATCGTCAAAAAATTTGCCTTGGTGGTCGGACTAAAAATATGCGCGATACTTCATTTGAAAGCTCTGTGTATTAGCTGAGCATAGACAAAGTTACAAAAGAGTATTATTTTTTTAGCTTGAGAAATATTTTTTTGAAATTTTGTATCTCCACCAGCTTTTCGCCGGCGTAACTCAAGCGGCATGAAGCACTCGCAAAGGCAATCTTCACTCCATGCCCACTGACCTGGGATGCAGACGTCAAACATGGTGCTGTCTATAAAGTAATGGAAAAGGAAATGGAGTTGCATTATAGACAGCACCATGCTTGATGTTTGCATCCCAGGTCAGTGGGCATGGAGTGAAGATTGCCTTTGCGAGTGCTTCATGCCGCTTGAGTTACGCCGGCGAAAAGCTGGTGGAGATACAAAATTTCAAAAAAATATTTCTCAAGTTAAAAAAATAATACTCTTTTGTAACTTTGTCTATGTTCAGTTAATACATAGAGCTTTCAAATGAAGTATCGTGCATATTTTTAGCCCGACTACCAAGGCAAGTTTTTTGACGATGAATACAGAGCTTTTCTAAAAAAAGTGAACTTCGCAAATTTTTTTTCAGATGATTTGCTACACCTTCAGCGACTAAATTATTTTTCTTTTGTAGTATGTTGAACAGGCTTCCAGTATATAATTAATTTCTACCCTTTGAGTTTGCCTTGTTTCTGGAAATAAATATCAAACTTTGCAACTTTATTCAATTTTGCTCGTGCGAAAAGCCCTCGAAGAATCGATATACATAAATAAGTCATTATTTTTACAGTTACATCACTTCATTAGGTTGCCGGAAATACCATTTTATTGAGCGCATCCTATAAACGCCCTTTGAAAAAAATTGTTGTTTGATGCCCTTTATCTCAGTCGGCGCAAAACTACAGACTCTCACAAACAGGCGGGAAAATTTTTGGCAACAGAAATAAACGAGCAGAAAGAGTTTTGAACTTCAAGAAAAGCGTGGAAATTTTTTCAGCCATATTTGTGATGGTCGGAAAAACGCTGGGTGATTTGGCATGGAATGACCCAGTAATAAACCATGATGGTTTGTGCGTTGGAGGGCAAGACACCCCGTTATTTTCGTCTCTCTTTGTTCTCATTTGTAACCTTTCGCGACGCTGTGCAGGCGCGTTCGTGGTCGTCTCGCACGAGCGTTTACAACGATGAAAGCCAGGCGCAAGACGCGCGTAGTCACACATCCTGTGACTGAACTTCTTCGCGTTGCATATATTGTATGAAACTGAGTATAGGTACATCGGCCAGCGTAGGCGTGCTCACGAGGGGGCTGGGCGCCTCCCCCCCTCCCTTGGGAGGGAGAGAATACAACATTTATTGGTAGAAATAAGTCGCTATTGGGGGTGGGCCTCCTAGTCCGGAAGACCATTGGCTCTTGCCGCCGCCCGGGCACGACGGTCGACCAGGGCTTGCTGCTGCACTGGGTCAGAGCTGGACAGGGTCGCCTTGGGGGCTTACATGACCGGTCATGTAGGCTTTTACAGAATCCAGTTTTTATTTATGCTTGTTCTATAAAAGCATGAATACACTTATTTGTTGTGGAAAGCTGTGGTTTTCCTTTATTTTGACTTACAGGCACCATCGACAAGTTTTCCATTTAGGTTGCCGCAAAAGTTTTTCAACAAAATGTTCGTCAGTAGCATATGTATCGGCACTATTTTGTTCATGTGGCCACTCTCACGTGCGTCTAAGTCAGGTTATTCTTCGTTGACCAGACATTGCACTGCCCGCCTTGTACTTTGCTACGAACTAGTTGTTATCCGATCATTAGTAGTAGTTCTGGCTACGCAGCAAGCCGCTTTACGACAAAGTAGCAGTGCGCAACAGCGTTATCCCCACTAGGTAGAGTAGTCCTCCTCAGTCGAACTGTTTCCTGACACCGTAGCGCTCATTAGTGGCAAAGACAGTGATCGTCTTATCCGAAGTGAGTGCGTCTTTTCACAAAGCACAATATAACTTTTCCAGGGTCCCTGTTATGATCGGCCTGCCTGGCTTGGCGCCGCTTTGACGCATGAGACGTTGCGGCTAGGACTACCCTGATTTCTTCCGGGTCAACGGTTCCAGAGATGCACCAAGAGCGGCGACAACACGAAGGTCGTTCGTCTAATATTCTCAGGTTGTCTGCGCCCCCCGTGAAACCCTTTGGGCACGCCTGACCGACTGACGGATTAGGAAGAGTTGTTGGCCGTCGAGGCGGCTTGCTTTGTCGTCAAGGTGCCCCGGACAAAGGACCCAGCGTCTGGGAACCGTCTACGGATGCATTTCCCACGTTCTCCGTGGCGCCTTGTTGCCGCTGTTTCCAGAATTCGTGGTCTGCCTCGCGCATACCCATCATTGCAACAGACTACGAAATTAACTTCCACGTAAGACTCAACGTCTTCGTGCTGTGCCGTGTGTGCGCGGTGGGCAGTGTTTTTCCCTCGCCATGGGACGAACTGGACGTGCCTCTTTCTCCTTTCGTGGGTTGGGAAGGAGGCGGCGTTTCACCTTCCCCTTTTGGGGGTGGAGGTGAAGATGGAAATTTTCATTGGACTGTCCTGGCCTCCATTGTTTTTTTCCTACAGGGAACCCTGGGAAGGCCAGGACATAAAATGCGAGCGCCGATGCGCTCCCGACGAGCTCTCACAAGTTCTCTCAAGCTCTCACGAGCTCCGAGAGCTTCCATGATGCTAACCCCATCATGTAGCAACACGCTACCTGTAAATAAACGTTACTGTTAACAGCTCCGGGCTCCTCTCCTCGACATCTCCCCGGGTCTCTGGCTGGCTCCGGTCCTCTGGGCAGACCCCTGATCACATCATCCCGTACATTGAATATTCTGCCACGTTGACTAGAACGTTCTGCATCTTCAACAAAGTCTCGCTTCTGTCGCATCGTTGCAACTAGGATGTAATTACCTGATTGGGTACAACTTACCACTACTGGTCAGTGGAAGTTGTCGGCACAGTGCTCGACAGGCATACTTTGAAAATTCCGGCAATGACAAGCTTTCATACGTTCACCATCGTGTCCCCTTTGAAGCGGCGCTACATACGTATCATTCACACGGCATGTCAGCGTCCTTCCTTTCACAATTTCGAACCTCACAGGCACGAAAACACTCAAAGGAACGCGCAAAACACGAGCAGCTGAACCACAAAGAGATGCACATTACTAAAGACGTGCCGGGGAACACTGGTTCTAAGAACGCGTGACGAACGCGCAATCTTCCTGCATACCGAAACCATTTGCCGCTTGATGAGACCACCCCACCTGCTGACGTGGGGCGAGTGGAAAGGGTTTATCACTAAGCCCTCCTCCTTTTACGGTTGGTGTTTGTTACGCGCGGTGACTAGACTTAGCTAGTGAAGCAAACTATGAGGCCTGGAGATATAATTCATGCCTGCTCTACCCGTTTTATTATGTTTAATTGCGCCACTTTTGGCGAACGCTTGAACTCGCATAAAGCAACTTGATATTTCATTTCATAGATGGAGCTACCACCAAAAAACGCCTGTGAGACTTATGATTCATTGAAAATATTTTGTTTGAAGCACTGAGTGATCAAGTTAGTGAGCACAAGTAGATAAAAGACACAATATGCATCTACCAATGTGCAATACTCGTTGGCAATTAGCGTCTAAAGAAAAAAAAAAGCGAGTTTCTACGGGACTGGTCAGCAGGAAAATTACGTAAATTCACTGCTGTCTTGCAGGTTCCCTAATAAAGATAAAGGAATTTTCTCTTCATAGAATCATAGAAAGGGCCTTGCTTATTCATTATGCAGAAGTTCACAGTAGCAGCTTGTATAGTTTTGTCGCTTCATCGGTAATGCGTGACCAAGTACAGCCATAAACTGCCGCATTGACACAATAATAATTCATCAAGTTTTCGTCAGAACACAAAGCAGCATCGCATGGAAAATAAGTGTAATGTAGTCTACGTAGCCACTAAATATTATTGTTCTGCTTTGAAAAGTAAAAAAGATATTCTCACAAAAACTTTTAATATTTTGCCCATTTTCATTGGAGCGTAAATTAATTAATAATTATTTTATGGCTAATATCTCTTCATAGAAACCTTAAATAGCACTTCTTCTAAAGGCACGGTAAATTTGGTCTTGTTATGTTGAACAGTTTCGCCGTACTGGCAGTACAACGGAGGCTTGTACAACGAAAATGCCTTTTGTTGCTCATACTATTTTCATTGCTATTAGGTAACGCTTCCGAACAGGCATTAACACCAGGTGTCATTAAAAAGCGGAGATCATAAGCTTTCTGAATTATTACAATTAATATTTATTTGTCAAGCGCAGCGAGCACAGTGCGTCCGCAAACAGTGCATAAAATGCGGAAGGGGGTTCGCCGGAGTGGGACCGCCACCTTAATGCGTACCTGCCGGGAACGCCGCATAACTACGCACTAAACGGTAGTACGCATTAACCACCAAGTAAAAATTTGCATCTCCTCGCATACGCCATCGCCGCCAGCAAAGAAATAAATACAGTGCCACAGCAAATATTGCCTAAAGTACCCACTGCAAAGCTTTTTCTTTCTTTTTCCCAAACTGGAGAAAAGATTCTGGTACTCTCGCATGGACCGTCCGGTAGTGCCGATAGCGCGCGGTGGCGACGCCAAGGAGCATTTCGTAACTATTACAGGGTCCGGTATACGCAGTGACCAACCAACATAGCGACAGAACGGACAGTGTCGGCTTTCCGCGGTATACGTGTGTGCGTCTGTACCGCGATCTGCTACTAAATGAAAACTGACACAGTTCCAGTGAAGCGCGGTACGGCTGCGTGGAGCCGATCGTCTCCTGGCTAGTTGCGTGCAGCGCGTCGCCTTCTCGGCTCACGGCGTCACTGCCGGGCCGCTTGCTGTACCACACGCGCGCATTTGTCGTGGGAGTGTTCTTCGTACCCACTTCGCTCCAGACCGTGCACAGATGCGGCGAGTAGCTCGTTCGGTTAACGCGATGATGACGAACTTCCTGCAAGCGATGCGCACTCCGCGACGCTCTAGCGGTCCTGGCAGCGAACGGAAGCGTGGTCGCCCAATAAAAGCGTGCAGTATGGTTACAACAGCGCTACGCTTGCTGCACCGTACGCGTGCGTTTAGCGTGATAGCGTCTATGCAAAGAGGTTTCTCGTCGCCCACGACCAGCAACGCTCAACTCCGCAACGGCGAGCTGCTTTCGTTTCTACAAAGCGGCGCGCGCTTGAACACGGCCCCGCACAACGAGGCGGCAGCGATCGGCGGCCCAGCGCGTCCAGGTTGTCGCCTATTAAATGTGTGCAGTAGGCTTAAAGTAGTGCTGCGCCGCACGCGTACCCGAGCAGATATCTGAAGATACTTATTGTGATAAGGTTGTCGGCGATAAGTCATGCTGGCGCGTTCGTCGGTGGCCGCCGCCTCACCTTCGTTCTTTCGCGATGCTTACCCGCAAAGGCATCGCGGCAATCGTGCGGAAGTCGGAATCGGTGATAGACCGATCTACGCACTTCTCGAAAAGACTGAAAACCTTTGGCGGCACATTGTGGCGTCGGGAAGTTTAGCAGCGCAGTAAAATTTTATGGGACAAAACGTTATCGCGGTACGCAGGGTACGCACTAACCGGTAGGCGTAGGGTGAAGCACTACGGCTTATGCGGTCAGCGAATGCATTAGGCTCTATGAGACTCGGTCGGGGATTCGTCGCAACTACGTTTTAACCGTCAGTACGCTTAAAGCGGGTACGTATTAACGAGGTTCGACTGTACTACCTTTGACAAAGCGCCTGTCGTGCGCTAGAATGATGGTTGTCATTTCACAATCCATGATAAAGATGGTGAAAGTGAAGACGACCATTATAACCAGTTGTGCACTGAGCTTATTTCTTTTAACCTTGAATTTCTAGTGCGCTAGAACCAAACCGCTCAAGGCCTAAACTTAGAAGGCTGTAGGATTGAGCATGTTGGTACAACATGATTATGAGTGCAAATCAGCGCAGCCGACAGGAGTTGACAGAAGAGAGGACACAAAGCGCTGACGTTTTGAAACGTTTTGAAACAGCGCTCTGTGTCCTCTCTTCTGTCCCCTCCTGTCAGCTGCGCTGATTTGCACTCATTATCAACGCCTAAACATTTCCTCTTAAATCACTGGCCACTGCAACCCAAAGCGATGCTCAAGAGAAGGGAGCTTCAACGGAGATGGCGGGGTGTGGGCCTAAGCAGCTTCGTTCCTAGACAATGCCAAAGGTGTGTGCCAATGAAACATCATATAATTGTGTACAGCTTAGCTATGTGAAAATCTGGGCGAGTTAGCAATGCAAAATGAGCAACAGCACAAACACTAAGACAGGGATGAGAGAGAGACCTTGTTCATTCTTCTCTCTGTCGTCCCTGTCTCAGTATTTGCACTAAGGTTCATCTTGTGGACAGCTACTGACTTGTGTGTGCTCACGAACACTGCCTGTGTTAATAGAGATTTTGCTTTTCGAGTGTTAAATGTCATATTTAACTGTGGACTGGTGTGTGCTTGTGATGAGCGTTTCTGCATCAATTTACTGACAAAATTTGCATTTTCCTGTCTGAATGCTCCAAAAAGATCCACTGGCACAAAAACCAAGAAGCCTCAACACTTAAAACGGAGAAAACACAGTTGTTGGTGTCACCTGAAAAGAGCAATAACATCGTTTGAGTAGGCTTTTTAACAAGGTTTGTGTCTGACAACAACGGCTCAGTTTCAACTTGCTTTATGGCACGGCAAGCTGAGGTGCTTATTGCTAATGAACAGAATGTTGACGATCCCCATGCAAAGACTTGTGAAAACAGCTTTCAGCTTACCCAGCAGCGCGACACTTAGGTAAGTTGCGGCTTTAATCGGGGCTTCATCGAGACGTAGCTCGTGCAACTAAACTCCGATTTATGTTTCTAGTATCTGAAAGAAAAAAAAAAAAATCTGCAGAGGAAAACGACTCCACATGCGCCATGTACACGCCAAGCCCCACATTTACACAGCTTTTACTGAGGCTCTGGAAAGACGTAGCTCATGTAGTTAGGCCCCATCTTACATTCTTCTCTTCTAAAAGAACAAGAAGTTGCCGAGCAAGACCCTTTCTTAATCTAAAGTCATCACGTAAATGCTGAACAGCGTTCATCATCAGAACTGCACCATGCTCTAGTAGACGACCATTGTGCGAATGGCGTGAACTTCAACTGCAGCACTGCTGTGGCGGGGACAGCAGTGGGCCACCTGCTCCCCGTAGGTGAGGCCAGGAATTTGGAAATTGAAAAAGTGTCTATAAACATTGTCCTGCAGTATAAAAACGTTTCCCAGCAGTCCTCCGCCACCCTCCACTACCATTCAACCTCACTGCCCGTGTAGAATATTGACATGCGCACTTGTTTTTCATTTCAATCTGGCTGGTTATCACTGACTAAAACTGTTGCATGTGTTACTACTTGGCACAGGCCATGTCTGACCGTACTGAAATATTCTCAAGACTTTTCAAACCTTCTAGTCAGATTGCATGCACGGTGAAGTCGAGTACTTTCCACACTGCAACTTGGGGAACAACTGGCAATAATGTTGGAATGGACGATGACGCATGTATCAAAGTTCGTGCATTTCCCCTAATATCAGATCCTCTATGACCAATGATTGTGCTCACTGCTATCATTGCACTGCGAGTGTTTTGTTTTGCTCGGTGCAGACTCATCCATTAAATGGCTCTGTCTTTACTGGTTCAACAGTTATGCTCTTCACCAACGCAACCACATGACATCTGGTAGGGGTGTTCTGTGTTCATGTACAGGATACCCCTGTCAAGCCATTAACCAAGCCCATGCCACATAGAAGACACCAACACCATTCTGGATCATCGAACTAACCGCAGGCTACAAGTGTTCCCCCACAGTGTGGACTCCTAGCTAGCTAATAAGACAAGCGAGACAACTAAGACAACAGCAGGACTTTGATGACAAGCTGTGCCATGTCTCCATGCCAGAACGTCGTTTGAAAATAGAGAATCCACCATGAAAACGTGGGACATCTTCCAAACCAGCTTCCTAGCCACTTCACGAGCACCGTCTGCAAAGAAGGAGCCGAAGCTGTGCTTGAAGCCCGCGTGCAGCACCCAAACAAATATGTCACAATCAAGACATGACCCAACTTGTCTGCCATGCCAACCTTACTATTTCTGAAGAAAAGAAAGTTCCCTTCTTCAGGTGAGGAGTGAAGCAAGAACTGTTTGCCGGACTTGAGCATAACCTGCCCAAAACTGTCACGGAATTTTTATCAGAGGTTGCCATGATTGCAAAGGAATCAGAAATGCATGTGAGATAATACTACCACTATATCCTCATGACGAACTCTGGGCAAATACTCGGATGCTGACTGCTTGTCCCCCATTGAGTTGCCACCGCAAAACAAACAGGACGAAGACACCTTCCTCAAAATTCTAAGAGCAGATGGAGTCATCAAACAGCAGTGCACAGATCCACAACTGCAAAGCCTTGTGAAGTACCTAGAAGGCAAGACCGATTTTCTCCCTAGAGTACTCAGGTGTGGATTTCGTTTGTTTTGCCAACAAAACGGCGTGCTCGTAAGGAACTTCTCGACAGTCCGTGCCAACTACCTTCTCATTGTGCCCTTGGTGCTGTGTCCAGAGGTTCTGTAGGCCCTGCATGACGATGTGACTGCTAGTCACCTCGGCTTCTTACGTAAGCTCGCGAGGGTTCAGGAGAAGTATTAATGACTGTGCCTAAATGCCGATGTCACCCATTACATTGAAACACGCTGGGACTGTCAACCAAGCAAGACACCGCAAGATACTGCCATGAAAGCCAGTGGGATTCATACACCCGATCAAACCAGTTTACCAACCATTCCATCAGATCACGACATTCTTCATACTGGGGCCCTTTCCAATGTGAGCATGTGGTAGTAAGTGGATTGCCATGATTACAGACTACCTTACTCGCTACGCCGTAACAAAAGCCATGCCCAAAGATAGTGCTGCCAAGGTAGCAAAATGCTTCATAGAGAACATCCTGCTGTGACATGGAGCTCCACAAGTCCTCATCACCGACAGAGGGACAGCTTCTACAGCGCAGCTAACTCAAGCCATTCCGTGGCACAGTGAAGCAAGTCACTGCAAGATAACTGCCTACGTAGTTTTTCAAAAGTGTGTGTGTGTGTGTGTGTATATATGGGTCATTTCATATCAAGTGTAATGGGTCATATATATATATATATATATATATATATATATATATATATATATATATATATATATATATATATATATATATATATATATATATATATATACACAAATGGGTCATTTCATATCAAGTGTAATGGGTAAATTTTCGACCATCTCTAATCATGTTGAAAAAAATCGTGCTAGTATATGTGAATGTCAGAAGTAGTTATTGAGGTGTTGTATTTTGGGGAAAAATTTTGTGTTGCCTAGAGGGCGCTTTGAACTTTGGGCACGGAAGTGAAACTATGTCGCACTGAATAATTTATATAGAATTACCGGTTTGAGCCATTACTACAAAACAATTTTTTTCTTAATATCATGGCACTGATCTTTCATGATTATGATAGGTTATTAATATTTGTTTTAACTTTCAATATTTCTGGCCTTGATGAAGAATCGCAAAATCCTGCATGTTCACCATTTTTTAGAAAGAGCACAGATTTTTCGACGAGTAATATATTTACACTGTAGGCTTTGTAGGTTCCTATAAGTGACAGAAATACTGGGGGATCAAAAGAAGCAGTAACGTTGCCACAATATTGTGGCAAAATTGGAAAAAATAGCATTTTGGTCCATATTGCGGCTTCATTTTCGCAATGCAGCGGTCGAAGTAAAAATATGGCTTATGCATCGTTATGTAGTAGGCTTTGTTGGTATAACATAGAGAAAGTTTGAAAAGAGTAGTTTTTGTTTTAAGCGAGAAAAAAAATTTTCCAACTGAACAGCCCCAAGGTCGTACGAAGTTTGCCTTTGCCTCGCCTTCACTGCATAGCACGTCAATGCAGGATTCCAGCGGGGGCCTATACCTGAAACATCATAAAAACAACTTAAGCAAACCATAGCTTAATTCTGCCGTTAATATTTACGTAAGATCATGTATCTCAATTATCAGAAGTCAAACATGACACCCTAGAACTGTCCTGCAGGCCATCGACTACATTACAATTCTGCCCCTTTGGATTCTGAAGCGGTTGAATATTACCTGCCCGTTGAATGTCCAAGGGGGAAGTACCGTTCCATAGTTTTAGCACTATTGCCATTTTTTTGACGATGTATGCAGCAGTGCTCCCAATTAAGTGACCAGCATTTGTATGACTTGCATTATTCACTGCGAGAAGGCCCCCACTGGAATCCTGCGCTGACGTGCTCTGAGAAAAGTCAGTAAGCCTCACTTGATTCCTGCATCCAGCCAAAAAATTTATTACCCTTGTCTATCTTGTTGAGGTTGTCCATGTGTGAAAGACGTTGTACTCTGAGTCATCCATTTTTCGCTGTTCGCTTTAACTTATGCCGTTTATCAACCAAATATTTTAGCCTAACTTACGAGGGTGGTCTGAAAAGTTCTCGGCCTCAATAAGAATCACGCGAGCGAGAACTTGTAGCACTCATGTGCACGTTCATACAAGTCTCTGCAAGTCTCAGATGAAACGCCATCTAGTGTCGATTAGCAGTTTGGCTTTGACAGTCGATCACAGTGGGTGTAGTGTGAAGCACCGGAAGGCATGGAGAAGCATGAGTACCGTGCGGTGATAAAGTTCTTTGTAAAAGAAGGTTTATCTCCGAATGAAATTCACCAATGGTTTGTTAAAGTTTACAAGCAAGATTCACCTTCATACTCCACAGTCAAGAAATGGGCTGCTGAGTTTAAGCGGGGGAGAGAGAGCATTGAAGATGACCCGCGCGAAGGGCGGCCAAAAAGTGCAACAACTCCTGAACTGATTGACCGTGTGCACGATATGGTTTTGGAAGACATGAGAGTGAAGTTGCGTGAAATTGCCGAGGCTGTTGGCATCTCAGTGGAACGTGTATGTCACATTTTGCATAAAGAACTACACATGAACAAGCTCTGTGCAAGATGGGTGCCGTGCATTCTTACTCCTGAGCAAAAACGCAACCGCATGACGATGTCACAGCGTGCTTTGGAGCTGTATAACAAAAATCCAGTCGACTTTTTGCGCAGATTTATAACAATGGATGAAATTTGGATTCACCATTACACACCGGAACCGAAACAACAATCAAAGCAGTGGACTGAAGCCGGGTCCTCCGCACCAAAGAAAGCCAAGTCAGTTCCCTCCGCAGGAAAGGTGATGGCCTCTGTTTTATGTGACGCTAAACGCATTCTGCTTGTGGATTATCTTGAAAAGGCTAAAACCATAACTGGGGAGTATTATTCTGACCGTTTGGCTCAATTGAATAAGAAAATTCGCGATGAAAGACCAAGTTTGCAGAAGAGAAAATCATCTTTCATCAGGACGATGCACCGGTGCACAAAGGACATCGTGCAATGGCTAAATTTCATGATTTGAAGTACGAATTTTTGGAGCACCCAACCCATTCTCCTGACTTGGCCCCGTCGGACTACCACCTGTTCCCAAAACACAAAATCCTTCTTGGTGGGCAACGTTTTTCATCAAATGAAGAAGCAACTGCTGCTGTGGATGAGTACTTTTCAGGACTTCCACAAAGTCATTTTAAGGACGGAATCCTAGCTCTGGAATATCGATGGACCAAGTGTGTAGAGTCTAGAGGAGACTATGTTGAAAAATAAAAATAATTTTGAAGGTCCAAGACGCTTTTTTCTACATCAGGCCGAGAACTTTTCAGACCACCCTCGTATGTAAAGCGTACTTTAAAATGATATTCACAAAATGAGTTTTCTGGTGCAGATTGGGACAGGGAGGGAAGAGGAACACATTTATTGATCTCTATTTGCGGAGGACACAGTTGTGTGTTCACTCCCCAGCTTTTCTGCTGAAGACTGTCACCGCAGTAAGTTCACTGAGGCTCGGCCCTGAAGCAGAAGGAGAGCGAACACTCTTTCAAATAAATCGTTAGTTACCCGAAAGGCACAACACAGTCGTATATAGTAGCTTTATGTATTCTGCACATGTAGTTAAAAGTTCAAAGGTTAAAGGGGCCCTAAACCATCTCTTGGGCATGGCGACGCTTTAGCTTCGCCTTCAAGAGTTGAACGCAGTAGCGTAATTGGACCCCATGTGCATCGCCTTCTCAACTGCTAGCCTGACTTCGGTTTTCCGTGCATGTCTCAACCGGGCCGCAAGGAAAGGAACGTCTGTGCACATAACAAAGGCCGTTTCAAACTGTGTGCTTTCTTTCTAATATGTTTCAAGTGGGCTTGTGCGAATAGTAAATTTTAGGTTCGAAGCGAATAGTGATTTGGTCGAATAATTTCGAATCGAATTCGAATAGTATATATCACATATTATAAACAAAAATGAGCATATTTGTCATGACCCAACTAAACTGCACAATACGTTTTTTTAATTGAAACAACGCATGTGCAAATGTCTTTTTTTTTGTTCAAATGGAAGTAAGTGGCAGCAACTTTGAATAGTAGCAGGACTTGACTTTCAGTAGAATCCAAGTGATAACCTGTAACATATGTTACATTTTTAAAATTTATTATACTTAGAGCATATGAGCCGGTATGACAAGGTTTTAAACTTAAAAAATGATGAAGCGATGTTTATCTTCATTTAACCTTGAAGCAGGGCTTCGTGGCAGTGCGGATTTCTCCTGGAAAAGTGTATTCACGGTATGGCACCCCTCCACTGCAGTGAAACCACCTTTACAGGGGGTCACATGCGGTTTATATATGTCTATTCGTTCATTTCAAATACTTCAAAACTTAGAATAATTTAAATTCATTTTGAAGCGAATTCGAATACTGTAATATTCGTTCGAATATTTGAACTGCCAGAATATTCGAACAAGCCTAGCTTCAAGTAATGGCGTGGCTTTGTGGTAGAACATCTGCTTGCCACGCAGAAAGCCTGGGTTCGATTCTCACTCGAATCAACGATTTTTATTATTTATTTTATTTGCATATTTCTCAGTTTTTTTCGCTCACGGACAATGCTGATTTTTTGCTTACAACCAACGACGCCGAAACCAGAATTTCTACAAAACGAGCTCTCTAAGGCTATCGTGTTAAAGGGACACTAAAGGCAAATAACAATTTATGTCAGAGTAAAAGCTCAATGTATGACAACGTCTACAACGGCAATATTATCAACAGCAGTGCCCTTCTTACCGAGAAATTAAGCTAAATGTATCACACGATGAGCGCCACGAATGGGACATTTTGGAAGTGACCCTGATGACGTGCGAGAGTCTGAATACAATTAATCGTTAGTAATCAAACTAACTGCAACAAAAAAAAGAACCATCCGCACATCAAGAGACGTAATAAAATGCTGCTTGTTCGTTTCTGTTTGATTCATGGAAATAAGAACCTCTTTGGCGTTGCCATGGGGAACGGCGCGCGTGGTTCGAAAGTTCCGTTTTCGCTGAACTGCACTTCGCCCGGCGCCCTGCTTTGCTCACGCGGTCGCGTCTCAGTGGTAGTTTCAGTATCGCGTACTGCCGCGTGTGTTTTGCACGCTCACGTATATACTCACATAATGATCGCACTTTTTTTTCAAAAAAATTGACGCCAACTTCGGGGTGCGATCATTACGCAGGGTAAATTTTCCGTGAAACAATATTCTGAGCACCGAAAACGCAAAGAAGTCGCTAATCTGAATTCTTACGATAGCTATCATGAACATAACCAAAAATAAAAGTAGAGTAAGGCTTACCTTTGTAATAAAATGCACGCATTACGCAGGAGCTACATGCATGGAACACTGCCCTTTTATTTTTGAACTCTCTGACCCCCTAACGTTCATTCCGAGTCCGAAGCGTCACTGGCGTCAGTGTCGTCGCCGCACGATTCCCTGTCGGAATCGGCAGTGTCTTCACTGTCCCACAGACGGTCATCTTCTGTCCCGTCGAGCGCGTTGGAAATGCCAGTCTTCTTAAAGCTCTTGACGACCACCTCGTCGGAAATGGTACTCCGCGCTTCGAGAATCCATGAGCAGAGGACTTCCACGGAGGGTCTCCTGATTTTGCCACTTGGCGTGAAATCGTGGTCGCCTGCCGCCATCCACTCTGCGTACAGCCTCCGGACGTTGTCCTTGAACGGTTTGTTCAGTGACACGTCCAGAGGCTGTAGCAGCGAAGTTAGACCCCCAGGGATCACTGCGATTTCCGTGCGCCGCTCCATCAGCTCGGTACGGACACTGTCAACGAGATGGCCCCGAAAGCTGTCCAGCACAAGAAGTGAAGGAAGCAGAAGCGCTCCTGCTCTTCGCCCCCAAACCGTCTTGATCCAATCGACCATGAGGTCTGCCGTCATCCACCCTTTTGCTTGAGCGCGGATGTGGATGCCACGGGGAATGTTTCCCTTCGGAATTGTTTTCCGCTTCAGAATCACGTACGGCGGCAGCTTCCGCCTATCTGCCGTCACTGCGAGCATCACGGTGCACCGCTGCTTCTCCGCACCACACGTTTTCACAAGCACACTTCGAGCACCTTTCTCGTTCACAGTAGTGCTTCGAGGCATGTCAAACGTCAACGGCGTTTGGTCGGCGTTGCCTATCTGTGACAGCAGGAAACCGTTCTGGCGTATCCTTGTGACGAACCTGTGAAAATCGATCACTTTGTCTTCGTACGCGGATGGAAGTCGCTGGCACAATGACGTCCGCCGCCTCAGCGACAGTCCATTCCGCCGCATGAAGCGTGTCGTCCAGCCGGAACTGGCGCGGAAGTCCTTTGTGGCTATTCCCAGCCTCCGGGAAACTGCGCGCCTGCGTCCGTACCATGTCTAACGACACGGCACAACCGTCTTTGCGCATGTCCCTCACGTATTCGAGGACTGCCTTTTCGATGTCAGGGAACTTGCCCGTTTTGGGTCCGCGGAAAGCCCGGCGCGTGCTGTTCGTAGCCATGAGCTTCTCGCGCTGTTTTTTCCAATATCGGATCCGGATTTCGTCGACGCCGAAATGTCTGCCGGCAGCACGGCTTCCGTGCTCTAGCGCGTAATCAAGCGCCTTCAGCTTGAACGCGGTAGTAAAGCTCGCATACCGCCCCATGGTGAAACGGTGCTTCAACAGACGATCACAAAGCACAGCCAAAAAAAACGTGGTGTCGAGTGACGCCGTGACGAGCGACTGGGATGGCGGCGACACGGCTTTTTCAGGAATTATGGGAATGCGTCGGCAGCTTGTTGCTGCGGGATGACAACAGGTCGACCAACAGGCTGCCGCCGCTGTAACAGTGCGGGATAGCAAAACAAACATGGCGGCCCACAGAGCGAAGCGACGGCATTTTTTTTTTTTCTTCTTTTCGTCAGTCACGGTGGTTGTGAGCAACGTTACTAGAACAAACTCAGTTTAAAAGCTCCGCCGGAGAGGCGGTCCGCGTGGCGGTCGTGAGAACTAGTGGCGCTGCAGTCACGTCTAGCTCCCGCGGCTGGCGCTTGTTGTGTGTGCGTACGAGCGCACGTGGGTTGCAGCGTCGTCTGCGCTTTGTTAGCTCATCATTTTTGCGACTGTTCTTGACCAGGCTTAGCGTCTTGTACGAATACACGTGCATGATGTACGAAGCGTAACGAGGGCGAACAGATTCACAGTGCGGTATGCCGACTTGCTTTGCGCCGGGCTGCAAGAGCGGCTACCGCAACGACGACTCCGCTTCACGACACTTCTTCGGACCTCCAAAAGATCCTACGCAATTCAAGCTTCGCATCGCAAAGATAGGAAGCTTACTGCGAAATGCAAGGTCTGTGACGTTCATTTTGAGAGTGACGACATTGTAAGGCACTATCATCGTGTCGTTGCGGGACAAGAAGTTTTGATCCCACGTGGAAAGTGGGAACTCGCGCCCGGTGCCGTGCCGCGCTTATTCCCAGCACTTCCACACCAGATTTCAAAGCCAAAATGTTCGGGGTTTAGGCGCAAATCCCCCCCAAAACGCACGGCGTCCCGCGAAAGCCCAGTGCCCAGTTTGAAGGAGCCGCCAGAAATAGAACAGCAAAACGAAAGGCAGGCGATTACCTATATACGCTACCGAGACTGAGAGTTGCATCACACTGACATTCGATCAGTTGTCAGCTGTCGCTATGCCTTCAAAGCAGTAGATTTTCGAGAGATTTTACGACGAGATATCGAACAAGATGTGCGGAATATTTTACACTCGCCGGCTCGGGAACGGGCTGCTCAGAGCAAAAATTTTACACGGTACACATAGAAAAGACGAGGACCAGCGCTGGCCCTAGTCTTTTCTATGTGTACCGTGTCAATTTTTTTTTTGCGCTGAGCAGTTTAATCATGGAATACCAACTAGCCCAATCCCACACTTTGCTTCGGGAACGGAGACTTACTTGTGCAGAAGATAGTTGTAGTTGAGCAGTTTAACTGCGTAGTGAACGGCTACAGCACGAAACGCAAACGGCTGTCGTACAGTGTAAGAAGTGCTGCGGGCATGGAACATCTGCTCGGTGAAGTTGAAAAAATGAAGTTGAATACTGACGACTCTTCTAGCGACAGAGTATGCGCGAATAACTGCTCGGTGCTCACAGCACGGCCGATCTGTTCGAATTGTTTAAGGCACCGTAGAATGATGCGACGTAGAAAGATGAGACACCAAAAATACAACTATCCGCTGAAAAAATTGCTCAGAGACGGCATCTATTCGACGTTATCGCACACTGAGATTTCATTTACTGCGTTCTCGTAAAATTTTCCGATTTTGGGTCAGTATCCCTTTAACCGTCGCGAAAACGTGTCTTGTAAACATTGCAATGCATTGGTGATGTTTATCGAGAAAGTTTTTTTTAAATAAATTGTAGAAACACGAGTACGGTTCTTTAGAACGTTTCTGTATCTCGAGTAAGTACGCTTCTTTGTACACTATAAAGGCTTTCACAAACGTGTTGGGTTGTTCTTGGTCTAGATAAGACGGCAGCGGCTAAAATTGCGGTGGTAATTATAAAAATTACGCTGAAAACCCTCATTCGCTTAGAAACGCCTATGCTTGGAAGTTAAGCGCAATGTAGACAGCTCAAATATAGTCACAGGGTTGTGACGTCGACGAAGGCAGCAGTCAGCAGGTCCGAGATGAAACTATTTATTTGGCCGAACTTGTGGCCGGGAAACTGAAAGTCAAACTACAGCAATACACTGATAACGGAGAACACAGCGTCGACCGTCGATCAATTGACAAGCGGTCAAGCGCGTCGGCTTTTATACAGGCGCTATCGAACTTTCCAGCGACATCGCTGGTGGCGGCGTTATCTCTCGACAAAGCTGGAACATTCACGTGCGGCGCGCAATCTTAACAAAGCGATCTACTACAATCGCGAAGCTTCTCGAACACTGCTACGCGGACAGCTTCGAGCGTTGATAACCGTCCTTGCTGGTCAAACGCGAATACATCAAAATAAAACAAGAAGTGGGCGTGGCAATATAGACCGAACATCGATTCTTAGCCATGTAATGAACAACGCACGCGGGCCAATGCATACGGACGACCTTATGCATATCCACCTAACTAGTACAATAAGAAAGTTGCCGTGCAGTTGCCGCGAGCAACTGCGCGGCGGACCGCAGCCTGGCAGCAGACGACGCGCCGATAGTGGCGCAAGACGGAACTGCAGCGCCGCTAGTTCTCGCGACCGCCGTTCGGACCACCCTCCTCCGCTGGCGGAGATACGGAGCTTTGAAACTGAGTTTGTTCTAGTAACGTTGGTTGTGAGTACGTCACGCCCATCAAAACAGTCTCTTCTGTCTAAATAAGGAATGCTTTCATTTAAATCAGTAAATTTACGGCATTAGCGTAGTGATGCCTGCTTTCAGATCACAGAAACAAAGATGGGCACGTTCAGCTGCCACAGACATAAAACACATGGCGGGCATTCAGTGAAAACTGCGGCATTTGCCTTTACTGCAATTCTAAATGGCACGTTTCCGCCAACGGTGGGCAAAAATTACGAATATGTTTGGTGCGTGCAGTTCACTTGGCGAATTTGGAAGAGTTATTAACGCAACATTCGACAGATGATAAACGCGATGATCATCGGCTAGACTTGGCACACGACATATCGATGCGGCAAGTTCGGGGTGCGATCATTACGCGGGGAAAAAGAAAAATCGAATTTAGACGACAAAATTTAGGGGTGCGATCATTACGCGAGTAAATACGGTAAGAACCTCTTTGGCGTTGCCATGGGGAACGGCGCGCGTGGTTCGAAAGTTCCGTTTTCGCCGAACTGCACTTCGCCCGGCACCCTGCTTTGCTCACGCGGTCGCATCTCAGTGGTAGTTTCAGTATCGCGTACTGCCGCGTGTGTTTTGCACGCTCGTGAAAGTCGCTCTGACAGACATCATCATCATCATCAGCCTGTCTACGCCCACTGCAGGGCAAAGGCCTCTCCCATGTTCCGCCAATCAACCCGGTCCTGTGCTTTCTGCTGCCACGTTATACCTACAAACTTCTTAATCTCATTTACCCACCTAATTTTCTGTCTCCCCCTCACGCGTTTGCCATCTCTTGGAATCCAGTCAGTTACCCTTAATGACCACCGGTTATCCTGCCGACGGGCTACGTGCCCGGCCCATATCCATTTCTTCTTCTTAATTTCAACTATGATATCCTTAACCCCCGTTTGTTCCCTGACCCACTCTGCTCTCTTCCTGTCTCTTAAGGTTACACCTATCATTTTCCTTTCCATCGCTCGCTGCGTCGTCCTCAGTTTAAGTTGAACCCTCTTTGTAAGTCTCCAGGTTTCTGCTCCGTAGGTAAGTACCGGTAAGATGCAGCTGTTATATACCTTCCTCTTGAGCGATAGTGGTAGATTACCATTCATGATTTGATAATGCTTGCCGAATGAGCCCCAACCCATCCTTATTCTTCTAGTTATTTCACTCTCATGGTTCGGCTCCGCGGTTACTACCTGTCCTAAGTAGACGTACTCCTTCACAACTTCCAGTGTCTCGCCACCTATCGCAAAGCGCTGTTCTCTGCCAAGATTGTTCCACATTACTTTAGTTTTATGCATATTAATTTTCAGACCTACTCTTCTACTTTCGGTATCCAGTTCAGTAATCATGAGCTGTAATTCGTCTCCCGCGTTACTCATGAATGCAATGTCATCAGCGAATCGCAGGTTACTGAGATACTCTCCATTAACTCTTATCCCTAACTCTTCCCAATCTAGGGCCCTGAAAACCTCTTGTAAACACGCGGTGAATAACATTGGAGAGATCGTGTCTCCCTGCCGTACGCCCTTCTTTATTGGGATTCTGTCGCTTTCTTTATGGAGGACTATAGTGGCTGTGGATCCGCTGTAGATTTCTTCCATTATGTTTATATAGGCTTCGTCGATGCCTTGATTCCGCAGTGCCTGCATGACTGCTGATGTCTCCACCGAATCAAATGCCTTCTCGTAATCTATGAAGGCTATGTATAGGGGTTGGTTGTATTCCGCGCATTTCTCTATCACCTGATTGATAGTATGAATATGGTCTATTGTTGAGAATCCTGTACGAAATCCTGCTTGGTCCCTTGGTTGATTGAACTCTAATGTCGTATTAATTCTGTTAGCAATTACTTTTGTAAATAGCTTGTAGACAACGCACAGTAAGCTTATGGGCCTGTAATTTTTCAGGTCCTTGACGTCCCCTTTCTTATGGATTAAGATTATGTTGGCATTCTTCCAAGATTCTGGTATCCTCCATGTCGAGAGGCACTTCGTATACAGGGTGGCCAGTTTCTCTAACATAATCTCTCCACCGTCTTTCAACAGGTCTGATGTTACCTGATCCTCACCAGCTGCTTTGCCTCTTTGCTCTGACAGAAAGTTCGACAAAATACCGCATGCATGTGATGCTGCCGGATGCCCGAATGGTGCACGCCGCCAGTGCACGCCGTCAGTGCACGCCGCCGCGCAGTAAAAGCGGGCAACATTGGGCACGGCAACAGTGACGTGCGAAATACTGCTTTCAGGCGGGTGATTTGAACCACTAAAATGTGATTTTATCTCAAAATAAGCACTTCCTTGGCATAAAAGTAGCACTATGAGGTTTCTGGACCGCTATTTCAACAATCAACATCAACTTAATATTTGCCCCCCCCCTTTAGTGTCCCTTTAATACATTCTATGCACAGCAAACACTGCTATGAACAGCTCAGCCAAATTTTGTGGTCATGTGCAGAGCATGAAGTTTACAAGAAGAACGCGAAGTTGCCAGTTTCTCAAGTGCCCTCTCTTCATAAAGAGGCCCATCCTCACTATCCCTTGAAGCTGCCGGCAACTGCTCTATTTTGTCATTTGTAGCAGATTGCTGCCATTGGCTGATAGCAGACATAAATCAAGAGCAGTGCTTGGATCAGATGTGCTTCTTGCTATTATCACAAGCTGTAATAGTTGTGGTAGGTAAAGAAAGAGGCTGATGTGAGCAAAAAAGTTTCATTTAAAAATTTTATATGAATGACACACATCCAGCAGAAGACTACTGTCATCTGCTGAGCTCAGTGTGAAATTTGTTGAAACTTCGCCATGCTGCACCAAAATGCCCCGCCAGCGTCAAAATTTTCTTAGTTGCGCTAATTTTACCAAGATATAGAGGCTGCGTTGGCCCCATACAGAACTCTGCATGTTCGAGCGAAAATTTCGCCACGTTTTTTTGGCATCGCAGCCCTTGTGCCTTGCTTGTTTCGGTTAGTTTTGAATGTTCTAAGTGGACTCAAGCCTTATGAAGCAGTGCCAAGTTCCAATGCAGCAGATTTTGTGCCGTTTCAAACATCTTGTGCCTCAGTCAGTCTTGCACTGAGCCCTCTACCGCAGTACTCAACAATGCGTATTTTTGCTTTCAAAACCACCGGTACGCTTGCTGCTGCTGCACTCTGTCTCTTTTATGCAACTTGCAAGCGAAACACCTTGCCAGACATAGCTTGGTACTTAGCTAGCTGAATTCACTATGTGGATTTGGCTACCACCCCTCGGTCAAGCTGATGTGGGACAATGGTATTGCACATCAGGTACTCACAGCTCAGCCCATTTCCCACAATCAGGAATTCTTTGTGCGGCTAACGTGGAGTGCCACCGCATGCTGGCACCATGCTCTATAGAGTGGTAAATTATGCGGTAGCAACACTATACCGCACACTGGAATTACACTGATAGCCGACCACACATCTGCTAGCTGGCTTCTATGAGCACACTGCTGGCGCGTGTGGCAGTATGCTGAAGGTGCCAGTAAATGACGAGTGTGCATTTTCTATTTGATGAACCTGTGCAGTTTGGTGCTTCAACTGCAGTGCTGCTAAAGCCAGGATGCAGCAGCCAACAAACACGAACATCCTGTTGAATGTCGTGGAAAGCTAATGAGAGTGTGCAATGTTTCTAAGTGAAAGACAATGCAGTCTGTGTCTCGTGCGAATAAAGCCTGCAAATTATGACATAGGGAGCCTTAACGTACGAGTTTCTGGGGCACCCTTCATAACAGGTTTGCCCACAAGATTTCCCTGCAAACTATATTGCCGTAAAATTTTGAGCAAGCACCCCTTTCAATTCCTCTGCTAATTTCAAGTGTCCACACCTGCTTGAATCCCATGTAATCCTGCTTAGCAACAAGATCTCTAAGTGCCTGCACCTGAATTTTGCTGTCGAAATGTAATTTTTTTTCTGCATTATGATCGCACCCCGAACTTAGTGCAGGACACCCATTACGATTTTCAGGGTCCTGCGAGCAAAAAGAAAAAAAAACGACCTTCGAGATCTGTATTCCAAGATGGTACCTATGATAACGTATTCAGCAAAAGTAAGGCCTCCGAGATGTGTTTGTTGCTTAGAGCTGTTGACTTGGCTCATCATCAGAGGTACTTCCATACCATGCTTCCCGCAGTGTGATCGCGTTGCCATTGTGTTTATTGTGTTTGTGAGCTGTCATTGTGAGGCACTGCGTCACGAACGAGTTAGAATATTTCTGAGGAAGTCCACATGCACTCCATTTTTTTCTGGAGGGAAAAATTTGCTGCCTCCATCTTGAATTTCGGTGCAATTCCAGTGCAATTCCACCCCCCCTCCACTTTGCCAGTAATTTTGCCAGATTTTACTTTGTTTAGAAAGCACGTCAGTTGCGTGGAAACGCTATCTAGGTGGGCTATATTTTGATACAATGCAGGGTACACTTTGACATATCTGCATGAAGACCACTGGTGCTTCCAGAAGATATGGATTTGGTTTTAACCCTGTGGTTTGGCTTAAGTACCAAGCTTGAAAGTTTTGTGCATCACGCTTAAGCTGAGAGAGTGAGATGCGAAGAAGCATATGCAGAGGTGCTTGTAGAAAGTGCGCAGAGACATGTACCTATGCAGGTTCTCCTTGTTTGAATAGATTAAAGGGTTGCTGACAACACATTACACTGAACAGACTCGTAAACTTTCGAATTTAAGAAATGCTTCTGCCTACTTCATCAAGCATTGAAGATATTAATGTTCATAAGCTAGGCCATTTCATAACAGATTTTTACCCATCCGCACAAATAGCTGAGATTCCAGTCACTTGTAGGCTTTCGTTTGTTCCAGACCTTTACATGTTACAAAAAAAAAACAATTGCGGGTTTGTATAAAAAGTATCAGAAAAAGTTTTGCAAAATAAATTTATTAAAGACATTGCTAGAGTGCCTAAAAAATCTTGTAAGTAGATCCCTTAAGCATGTTTCCACGACGCGAAGGCTTCTCAGTAGATGGATTCCGAAAGGTCCTTAAGGTCACACATACTACAAGCTTCTTTGACAGCACTTAGGGTTCCACGGTGGTGTCCTTTTAGAGAGGATTTCACTTTTGGGAATAGTAAATAGAGTGAGGTTGGGGAATCATCGCGATGTCATTTATCGTTAGGTAGTCGGGTATCGTCAGGTCAACATAAAATTTGAGGTCGTACCGCTGTTCAACCATTCGCTGCATTTTGTGCTTGCATTGAATCGTTGGACTGGAGCTCACTAAAAACACAATCAAGCCTGAACAAATGTTTGCCGGTGACTGGCACTTGGTGCATCTTCAAGGTCACATCCTCCACCACAGCACACGTGCAGTGCGAGCACGCTGCGATGTACAGTCACATCAGGAAAAGATTTTTCACAGACTCAGCCAGAAATGTAATTGCTTAAAGTTAACAATTACTGTCTTACAAGTGTAACTGATGAATTATTTAAAAGTAGTCATTTCTATTACATTACATTCCTTCTAATGAATGTGTCAAAACATTTCTTTGCCTCTCACTACAGAAAAGTAACTTATAATGCGATGTTGTCTAAAATAGAACGACTCATACCCGAGAAAAGAATCCTGCAATTTATCAGGGCCATGTATTGTATGTGCTGGAAGGTCAGGGTCCTCAAGCCAAAGAGCTCGAAGGGTTATTAGACCTGAAACTTCGATGACCACTCACACCTGGGGCACACACAAAAACTGGGTTTGTCCCCACCACGCCCAGAGTGTGCCACCTACATCCTCGCGATTAATGGATGTCCTCGCAACACGTTCTCCTTCTCCCGAACAAAAAGTGAAGTACCAGCTGACCAGGAAAACAAAATTTAACAAGTTGGTTGGCATGAGCCCTGTTTGTAGCTTTTCCAGTTCATGGGTTGGCAAGCTTGAAAGTTTTTTTGCGCCGATGCACTTGCAGACGCAGAGTGGGTCACTGCGCCTTGGTGCCAGCTTCGATGTGGGCCAGGGCCTCAACCTCGCCCCTGTGATGTGCTCCTCACTTCACTACACGCAGAGGCTCCACCATTGGCAGACACTTGGCTGCAAGCAAATTTTTCCAACCCTTCAATCACTGCGGTGCACTGCCACTCAAGAGACAGGTTTTAGGGCTTGAGTAACCACAGCCACGGCATTCTTGGAGCAATATTGCTCTCACGTGAAACTGGCTGTGCTGTATTGCAGCATTGTGGAGGGTCACCCTCCTCCGTTGTTGTGGCTCGGCACTGTTAGCCGTAGTGGGCATGCCAAGCACACTGCTGATGCTGCCGTGCAGCATCCAGGGTCTCTGCGAAATGGTTCTGAAATGGTTTTGTAGCGAAAGCATGGAGAGCTGATGCGGCGGGCTTGGCATCTTGCTTGTCTTTGGTGGACTGCCACAGGTTACGGAGCTCTTCATATGGAAGGGTAGCATCCTGGAGCTTGTGTTCAACGTCAACGTACATTGCCAACATGTCAGTGATGATTTTCGTTTAGGTGCTTTATAAGACCATTTGTGAGAAGGTGGTATATTTATATGTCAATGTTTGAGTCGAGTTTGAGAAAGGTTGGTCTGTGACTGAAACGTTGATGAATATAAATAGTTGTTTGGAAGCATATATACTCTTTACCTATTGTCTTATGGCAACCAAAGACAGCCCTTCTTGTAATCTATGTGCATATATATATATGGCAAGCAAAAGTATATGCTATGCTGAACCCAAAGAAAATAACAGAAAATCAACATACACATGTCTAAAAAACAAAATTAGTTTACTAACGCTGCGGCCGGTCCATTGGCCACAACTTTAGCAAATGTAAAGTATTTATATTAGAGCTGTGCAAATAGCAAAATTTTGGGTGCGAATCGAATTCAAATATTGAAATGTGAGTGCGAATCGAATCGAATATTTTTCTAATATTTCTCGAATATTTCTAGAATGTTTTTCAAATACTTCGAAGCAAAATCGCAGAAAAAAAGTTACAGAGGATTCCTGAGCATATAGCAACATGAAAGTGTTTCTTTACGCTAGGTTGATGAAGCACAGGCAGGGTGGTGTTTCATAGTTGTCTTAACAAGAATGAGGCAATGCAGAGGCCGAATTCTATTTATGTACATGATTTGCTGCAACCAAAGTGTTGCCAACAACACTTTACACGTGATAGGCAAAGATGCCATTTCCTCAGCCTCTCTTCCTCTTTCAACTTTTGTGGAAGCCCAACTGATGTGGCGGAGTTCCAAATCTGCCTCGTAGACATCAATATATAAGAACATCTGAAATTTTGAATGCTAAAAAGCTTCGGCGTCCGATTTTTTTTACTTTCTGCCCAAATTTCAGGCCCAAAACAGCATCGATTGAGCCCCCAACTCTGCTACATCTTTCATCTCCATGTTGGAACCAGCGCTTTCTTGAGTTAATACATTTGCGACCATAGCGGAGCCTGAAAGGCAGCTTTGCCGCAATACGGGGGTGTCATGAGGTGAAGCATACTGAAAATCTAGGGACCACTTCCAATCGGACGTTGACTGTGTCTTGGCAAAGTTCGACCGTAATGGAGCTTGAAAGGCAGCTTTGCCGTCGGCGTCATGTCCCGTATATGATATATATATATATATATATATATATATATATGTATATATATATATATATATATATATATATAACTAAATGAAGGGAGGGCACGACAGGTCCGGGTATTTTCTATATTGAATGAACTTGCAGGTAGCACGTTTTGAAAAGGAAAAAATGCCTTTACTAACGCTTCGGCCGTGGCACGGCCTTCGTCAGAGTGACGAAGGCCGTGCCTCTGACGAAGGCCTTGCCACGGCCGAAACGTTAGTAAAGGCATTTTTTCCTTTTCAAAACGTGCTACCTGCAAGTTCATTCAATATATATACATATATATATATATATATATATATATATATATATATATATATATATACAGTCAAACCTCGTTACAACGAACCTCAGCACGTGAGGCGATGCGAAGCAGTGTTTCGGCATATAGAGGCCGCGTTTCAGAGAGGGAGTGGTGAGGGGGGAAAGGGGAGAGGGGAAGTGGAGAGGGGGAGGGGAAAGGGGAAGTGGAGAGGGTTTGCGCATGCGCAATAAGGGTGGTCACGCCGCACATCACCACCACCACCACCGGATTGAGCTCCGCTATAAGATGCTTCACATCTAAAACTAGGGACCACTTCCAATCTGACGTTGACTGTCTGTCTTGACAAAGTTCGACCGTAACGGAGCTTGAAAGGCAGCTTTGCCGCAATACCGGGATGTGATGAGGTGAAGCATATTGAAAATCTGAAGGGGTCACTTTCAATCGGACGTTAACTGTATTTGTTTTTGGGAAGTTCGAATAGTAAAATTCCAGTGCAAATCGAATCGAATAGCAAACACTATTCGAAAAATATTCGAAATTTTGAATATTCGCACACCCCTAATTTATATATGCATCACGGACATTATGGCAAAGGTGCACAAGGCATAGTAGACAGAAATGAGTAGAACACCCTCGTTAACAGCAACAAGACAGGAAAGGTTTATTCGACTGCAGTCTGGTCTTCATGAGGAATGGGTGTACAGGTTATGTTTGGTTGTATATTTATACTTATATCTATGTTTAAAAAAAAAGGGGGGGGGGGGCAGTACTAGGAGAGAGAAAGAAAGGAATGAACAACATCGGTTGCCGACGAGTTTATCTTGTAAGGGCGTAGGTACTGGAGGTCTGAGGTGTCAGCAAAGAATGCCTTAATGCGTGTCAGAGTCAGTGGACCTTGGATAGTGTTCAGGGTCCCTTGTTTCTCGAGGAAAAAGTTAAGGGTGAAAAAAATGTGATAAAACATTTTTAAAGAAAAGTGGGGGCCATGTTAGGGGATACCTCCTGTACCTAGGCCCTTACAAGATACAACTGTTCCCCAACTAGCTCCATTCCTTTCTTGGCTTCTGATAACAGTCTCTTACTAATCTTGCTAAGCTAACCACTCCTCACCTCCTGTACCTAGGCCCTTACAAGATAAACTGGTCACTAACCGACATTTTCCCATGCCTTTCTTTTCTTCTCTCTCTTAATCCCCCACCCCCCTCCCTCGTTTCTTTTTTACATAGGCCTCAGTAAATACGCCCAAACATACTCTGTACACTCATTCATGATGAAGATTGGACTCCAGTCGAAACATTGAATAAATCTTTCTTTTCTTGTTGCTGTTAGCAAGGGTATTCTACTCATTTCTATACATACGTGCACACACACACAAAGAGAGACAGGGAAAGGGATTGAACAGAAGGGTGTGGAAGTGGGATTGAAAAGCCCCCTCCCCCCCCCCCTCTCCAAAAAAATTAAAGCACTCTTCAACGTTGTCAAGCACACAATCTTATCAGACAGCCCTGATTCTTGCTGTTGAATTAAATGCAATCTATGAAATTTCAGATTTTAGAAGCACCTTCTGCATCAGTGCAATAACGCGACGATAATGGAGATAAATTGGTGATAGCGATTAACAACAAAAGGTACAGTTAAGCATGCGTAATGGCACTGACAGAGTTGAGTGATTAGGACAATAAGCGTAAGTAGAGGGCGCTTACTGCATTGCTTTTCAGTCAGCAGGTGATCGAAAGGGGCAGTGGTGCTGATGTGGACAATGGTGTGGGCAGTGTGGGTCCCCTGTCGGCTCTTGATGGATGCAGTCCACTCCATGGGGGAGACGCTGGATCAGCAGAGAGCAGACATTAGAGGAGATGTAAAAGTGACAAGGTGGCGGTTTTGGGTGAGTCAACAGGGGCACCGGAAGTGCAGTACTCGGAGATTCAAACCAGACATTAAATTTCTTTGTACTATAACAACTGGTATGCGCAAATGCTCGAGATAACCACGTCATATTGTGACGAATCTGGTAACATTCACGATAACGATAACATTCACTCTGATCTAAGTGTTGGAGTCAAAATTACGCAGATATGACCCAAACTGAAGACGGCAGAAACGAATGCATGCGCGTTACTTAGACCTAAATTGTCCTACTACAATCCGTGAGTACTGTACACTCTAGAGCCCAACTCCGGCGATTTGCTGAGGTCGATGAATCTAATCTAAATGAAATTTGCTGGGTACGTTGCCTTGCACTGTTCTGTAATTTATGCAAAACAACAGAGAGATAGTAAACATCTTTATTTGGATATTATTAAAGTGTTGTCTTCGGGGTGGTCTCCCGTTTCCAGGATGGTCTTTGCCGCGTCAACGGCACTCACTACCAGCTGGTGCTGGACTTTAATGGTAGAGCAGGCTAGGGCTCTCTTCCAAAGGTGTGTGGTGTGGATTGGGTGTAGTAAGAGGTGATTCTGTACAGTCCTGTATCATGTAGTTAAAGGTGCCCTATGCTCCCCAAAAGCGGCAATATGGCAAAGACGTGTAGGGGGTGGAGTGGCAGTTTCTAGGTGGGAGGGGGAAGCGTTTAGAGTGCTTCGAGAATGTGGCATTGAGCTTTAGTTAGCATTCTCTGCGAGGGTGGGAATATTGTGTTAAAGAGTCTGTCTTACAGTGAACCAGAATACTTTAGTAGTGGCAAAAGCGAGGCGCTTCCGCCGAGGCTTTAGAAGCTGCCACCGCGGAAGGCACCGGCATAACTTGTGGGAGGTGCTGCGGTGAGGAAATAGGTATAGTAGCTCTGTGCAGCACTGCAAGCTTTTCTCCCTTTTTTCAGCGATGCATAGTACGTTAAAACCATACAGCTATGAGGCAGGTCATTTCAGTTGTATGCAAGGCATATCACAGTATGAAATACACAAGGAATAGGCCATTTTTTTGTTTTTTTTTATTCATGCTATCAATCAAGAATGGCAATTAAAAAACACCAGCTTGCTGCAGTGACAGATAGAAAGAAGTGTGACATCAGCAGCATAGAAGGCTGCCGCTTGCAAGTGGCTACATGCCTGGCATAACAGTAATTGGAGTGCAGGAGTTTCAAAGTGCCGCACCAAACAGCTGTGAAACACCATCACATACACAGAATGTAGTTTATGCAGCAAAGAATTAATTGCTTTGCATGCTGTGTAACATGAACATGTCACCTCTGTGCCTATTGCTTTGAGCCTTGTTATCACTATCAACTAATCCCCTTTCATGCAAGGCTGCCCGAGGCCGTTGAACAATAATCACATTACGCAAGAAAACATTATATTATAAAAAATAATAAATCTAATATGACTGCGTAAATACTGTAAATATAAAAATAACAATACAACAAATGAAATTAATTTAAACTGGCATTCTTTGTGTAAGTAGAAATAATGCTCACTTTTCCAGCACCACACGAACAAGGGGAACCTTCAGGGGGAACCTGAACTTGTGGATGTATTTGCCACGTTCACAGTTACTGAAGTACTTCAGGGCTTCCCTAAAATGGCATGAAACAGAAAACCATCAAATGAGAACAGGTTCTTAATTTGCATATTGCGAACACTGAACAAAGGGTTCATCAGCAACCATAGTGCAATAAAGAACATGGGACAAGGAAGTGACCAGGACAAGCGCTCACTATCAACAAAGGATTTTATTGCAGAAACAGAGCATAATCATTATTGCAGCTTTCATTATTGCAGCTTCAAAGAGTGCTTATATATGCTCTGTTTCTGCAATAAAAACCTTTGTTGATAGTGAGCACTTGTCCTGGTCACTTCCTTGTCCTGTGTTCTTTATTGTGCTATGGTTGCTGATGAACGATGAACAACCGACACGCCCAAACGTTCTCCCTTCTGAACAAAGGGTCACTAGCATCAGAAAAAGCAGCCGGAAAAGAATGCTTTTCTAACGTCACTTCCTCTCAAAAACGCAATGTAAACATTCAGCATAATTCAGAAATACTTCCGAAATAATTCAGAAATACTTTCCGACGCAAGGAATCGACCAGGTGACCTCTCGCTACGCAGTGCGCGGCGTTAGACGGCTAGGCCACGAAGAGTACTGTCTCTCGGCATGCTAACGGCGAGCTATTTATATACACCATTCACTTCAGCGTGCTTTGTTGCTCACCAGCGAGATGGCGCGAAATGCGCGAGGGGCGAGCTTTAAAGGTCATCGCCCCACTCGTGGCGTTGCACGCGCGCCTCTGTGCACTTCACCCTACAGGGCGTGGTCACCTGCGTGCGCGCTTATCTTGTGGAGGGAGGAGGGGGGGTTGTATGTCTTGTGCTCTGACCGCGATGTCCGCGCTGAAGTTAAGAGCGGCCGCGTTTGCGAAATGAGCACGCTGTTCAAACAGAAATAAGTAACATCTGTGGCACTTGATAGTTCGCGCTCGTCCTGTGTGTGTTTTTTTCGCGCGTCCTTTGCGCTTGAGCGACGCGCTGGAAATTTCGAGCTGCTTTCCGTTCTTCTTCGCGTTACATTCCAATTTGTTGCTATTGCATTCATTGCTTCGCTGTTGCGGCGAAAGTGTGACTTTTTATCACCAGCCTATGTTACACCCACTGCAGTATGAAAGCTTCATCTGGCACTTTTCAGTTACCTCTGTTTTGCGTCAGCTGGCCCAATCCTATGCGTGCATATTTTCTTATTCTACTGCACTAACTGATCATCTGACACCATCAACTGAGTTTTGATAACGACAGCTGATCTATCTCTTTAGTAGGACACTGCTCTATGCATTACATGACCTGCTCAACTGCATATCTTGCTCACAGTGAAGAACAACACTGACACGTGTTTTTTCTCTCTAATACGTTGCGGTCATCAGAGACCCTGCAACACCTTTCCAAGTAATCATTGATTCATCACATTCTAGTTTACTGTCTAACAATCTTTTACGCAAAAATTTTTCGAGTACATCAGGTATCAGAAAAGTCCCAAAGGTTTGTCCATGTGCTTCCTCTTTTTTTTTTGTCCAAACGAGCACGCTGGAACCTACACAGGCAGGGATGACAGGGGGGCCAAAAGCTGAGTCGGCACGTCTTGAGCATTTCACGAGCCCCGCGTCAAAACGTGGCGGCACCCTGCTGCAGCCACGGTATCTACACAGTACAAGAAGCACCACAGTTGTGCTGAAGTCTGGCCTAGCTCCGCGAGAACCTGGTGCACATGTTCTGCATCAGCTTGACTGATGAATTGTAGCCAAATCCAGATTGCACATACTGAACTGGTTTCAACTGGCTGATGAGAAAACAGGAAGTAAGGGATGCTACACAGCCAGATAACAGCTGGTGCCGTTTGTGGTTATACTAGCTGCTACAGAGTCCGAGGGTGTACTACCTGGTGTACCCGCTCAGGTAGTGAATGGGGAGGTGCAGGTAGGTCTTGCACAGCATAATCATGTCCAGGACCGCTTGCAGCTTCCACAGCTCGCCGAGGGCCTCGTTCGTTAGGGTCGGGCACACAAGGAAAGGCACCAGCTGCTCCTGACTGGCCAGCTCCAGACCTGCACCACACAAGTGGCATCCACACTTTGAATACCACTTTGAATACCCTTTTTGGGTCACTTTAAATACCCTAATTGGGAAGCTCCCACTTGTTGCTATTTGAGGCAAATGTCAGAGAGATGTAGAGGTTTGATTAGGAGCTTAGATTGGCACAATTTCATATACTGAATCAACGATACATTGAGCTAATTTTTAGTCCTCATGGAATTCGATATATTCAGGTTCAACTGCAGTACACAAATAATATAACATGGACCTGTGAGGCTGTTCGTGTTCCTGCTATTGGAAGTAACACTGAAGGTTTTGCAGTCTGGTTCTTCACAAGGGGACAGTGCATTGAACTCCAGGAATTCAAGCTTCAAACCTCCTACATTGTTTTCTGCAGCAGTTACACAAGCCAGTGGTGGTCCAGCCAGTTTGGGATCCAAAGCAATATTTGGAGCAGAAGGAACAGTGCTTTTGGATCAGATTCGGGGTAAACAAAATGGAGTGTGGAATCACTTGGAGCAGTATAACAGTCATTTTGCAACCTTTCTGGTGCATATTCTTATTAAGTATAATCTCGTTACAACGGATCTGTTTACAACAGACATTCGGATATTACATACCAATTTGCGGCGTTATGCCGACCTCCGTATTTGTTCCATTGATTGAGCTGCGTTTACAACGGATTCTGGTACAACGGACATTCGGATATAATTGACTAAAATGTCAGGCCAGCAAGGTGGTCAGGACTCCTTTAGAGCGGACTTTTCTACCACGGTCATTAACTTCCGACTTCAAACATCGCTTAGCATACTTTCGGGACGGGCTCGAGCAGCGCGCCGCGGATGTCGACATACCGATTTAAGAACGAAGGCCGCCGATCTCCGGTCTGTGAATGATCAGCTATTCCTAGCTGTAGCGACAAAAAAAAACGCCAGGCCTGCGCTGAAACCGCAGCACAGTCACAGCGAAAGCTGTAAGAGCGGCGTTTCTAGAGCCCGTTGTACGCTCTCTTGGGGCTACAATACAAGTAGACTAGAAAGGTATACCCGCTACGCCATAAATCACAATTTTTGTGAAGTTGGGAAGCACCTACTAAGCCATTATTCGTCATTCTGCGGAGAAGCGAGGCACCAGCTACACGTCTGTAAGGCATTATGTGCACTTTTTGACGCGACGACTGATGACGATGAAGAATTATGGCTCAGCCCTTTGTAATGGGTTGGAAGCTTTAAACGGCCCAACAGTTATGTAATTTGCATTGGGTGACGCCTGCTCGCTATTTCCCTCTCCCGTCATGCTGTATAACATACGTTGACGTGGGAGAGAGACGGGGGGGGGGGGAAGAACTTTGCTGAGACCCCGAGGAAATGGATCATGCGCTCATGGGCTTCCTTGCCAACCAATCCAAGTGCACTTGCGAGGAACCCGCTACGCTATAAAGCATTGTAATTTTACTGAGACCCCGAGGAAATGGATCTGCGCTTATAGGCTTCCTTGGCAACCAATACAAGTGCAGTTGCGAGGAACCCACTACGCTCTAAATCATTCTAATTTTTGAGAAGTAGGGCAGCAGGCACTGCGCCATTTTTCGTCATTTTCGGAGATCCGTGGTACCTGCTAAACGCATGTAAGGCATTATGCGCACGTGTTGATGCTGTGCCTGATGACGACGAAGAATTATGGCAGAGATCTTTGTAATGGGTTGGAAGCATTTCACAACCTACTCGTTGCGCAATTCGCATTGTGTGACGCCTGGTTACAGAATTCGCGTTGTGCGACGCTTGGTGCTTATTTTACTCTTCTGCCACGCTATATTGCATATGCTAATGTGGTTCCTTCCCGACATGAAGCCTGTATAGGACCTTTTTGCAAAGCAGTTTCAAGCACCGGCATGGCTCAGAGGTTGAATACTGGGCTCCCACGCAGAGGGCCCAGGTTCGAACCTCGTTCCATCCTGGAATTTTTTTCTTATTTCGTTTTTTTTCTTATTTCGATCGATACTGGTTACGGACACCGGCGGCGGCGGCGGCGGCGGCGGCGGCGGCGGACAACTACAGCGCCAAAAACGGCCGGTGAAATGATCTCATAACAGCTTTTCGCTGTAAAATCGGCGCGCAACGTGCTTGGTGTTGCGTTTTGGGACGCTGACACGAGAAATTGCGAGCCGCTGCCACCGCTTCTCCGCGCGGTCGCTGCGCGGCGAGCTTGGCCACGGGGTCCGCTGCCGATGCGCCAAATGCCCATCCGCCGTTCTGAGGAGCCAGCGGGCGATGCGATTCGTTGCTTGCGACGAAGGACATTGCGGCTTCTTCGCTTTCGCATGTCCGCTAGCACGATGTTCTTGCCCGCAAAGTTCGGATTTGTCTCGTACATCGGCACCGTGAACGGAGTTAGGCCTAGCCACGACATCGAGTAGAAAGCTCGCTTGCGATGTGCGTGGCCGCGGTTCCCGATGTTTCAAAGTGCGTCATGCTGGATTGCGAGTACAGAGAGCTGTCCCGCGGTGGTCTTCGTCATAAGCTTCCGAAGTGCTGATAAGAAGAACCTCGAACAGCGGGTCCAACGAGTCAGCGCTATTAGTCACACGTCTGCGATGTTCGCGACGAGTGCGGCGCGCTATCGTAATCTGATGATTGAGCTTCCGCTTGCAGCTACCCAACTAAAGCGTCCTAAATTATCGTCGACCCGTGAACATAGAACTAGTGCGAACGCGTCACTAAGTAGCGCAATTTTCGACAGCTACGACCTCGCGACGCACAAGCAGCAGACGACGATCCCGAAGCGAGCATCACGGCAGAAGCAGCCAAAACATGTGCTTTTTGTACGCTTGTTACTGAATGGAGGAGCCAGCTGAAACGGAGAACCTAAACACGGAGAAATGCTCTTTACGACGAGCCCAAAATGGTGGCACCCGGTTGCGCCGTTGCCGAGCTATAATTTTGAAAAACGCTTTTCTTTTTTTGTTACTTCCGCACTTTTCGCCAAATCGGCAGACGCAAAAAAAATTTTATAGTACTTCTACGTAGTTTTCATTGAAGATATTTTGGAATCAGATAGAAAATGAGCTGCAGAAACTGAAAATGCAATTTTCAAAAAATAAAATTTTTTTTGGTCCCCCATTAAAAATAAGACCATGTTTGTGACTCGTAATTCTCTACGGTTATAACAGACCCATTCATTGTTTACATGAAAGTCTGTTGTAACAGTACTTGGATTTTACATACTCCCTTTACAACAGACAGGCACGTAGGCAAGGGGGGGGGCCTGCCCCCCCCCCCGAAATTCGTCCAGCCTTCTATATTCCCGGGCAACTTTTGTTTTATTTTTGCCATGGAAATACTTTCTTTCGAACAATTAGGCCTTGCCCCCCCCCCCCCCGAAAAAAAATCCTGGCTACGTGCCTGACAACAGACCAAAATCATCTTCACTATGAAGGTCTGTTGTAATGAGGTTATACTACTGTGCAAGAGGGAAACACTGCTCCAACGCAAACACGGAGGCGAGACCAATACGACTAGTATTTGTCTTGCTTACTTTTTTACATTAGAGCAGCCATCAATCAGGCTGTTCACACGAAATAGTCATATGCTAGTTCCACTGAAACATGAAAGATCTGCATTGCGATGAAGCATTAGTGACAAGGTGAGCAAGCACGTACAGTTTCCGTGAGTGACAAGTGTCAACACATCATTCCTTCCCGATTTTCGAGAGGGAGGTGGTGTGACTGCTGCTACAGACCCCCACACCCACCACCACTATCACCTCTTAGAACTGCCGGTGGCAGGGGTTCTCAAACTGCAGATTCCACCAAGTGAGTCTCAGAGTTCGGCAAGTGGTGAGAACTAATTCAACTACATACCATTCTGATGACAATATGGGCTGTTTAAACAGCGTTTTATAATGGCCATGCGAAAACAGTCACCTGTTATTTGTGTCTCATGGTGCGTCGTGTCTGCATGGTTTAGTTTCTCTGTGGCCTAATTTACCCCCTCATTATGCTGGTTCCACAAATACACAGGATGATGCACTCGAGAGGCAGTGGCATCACTTCGTACTGGATGTGAGCTACCACATTAGCATTTATTTAGGCTTAGTGTTATGGTTGGTATGCCCAAGAACTTTGCTTAGCATGATTGACATGGACAATTTTTAAAATTTCGAACATATGCACACTTGAATCTTCATTCAAATGAAGACACCATTTACAGCACGCGGTACCTACTGGTAAAATGGCAGCCACATGGCCGGAATATGCTACATTACGATGCGCACAGGGGCCCTGAAAAAAAAATTACTTGTCCACGTGTACTATTATCGCCAGTTACTCATCAACAGCGATGACTACAGACAACATACAGAACGGTCAATAAGGGAGATCACATACTGTGGTTAGGCAGATGAGAAAAATCACATGGGTGGCAAGAGGGAGATGGGAAGGGGTTTCCGTCGCCATATGGAAAAGTGTAGCGCCAGAACAAGAATATTATGGGCCAGAAACGCTCCGCTGCCATTTAGGCAAGCAGAATAGTGAACTTTGGCACAGATGGCGCAAGCTGCACTTGAGCGGGCGCAGCAAGGTGCAGAGAAATAGGATAGTAGCAAAATGGCGCAAGCAACACAGTTGGACCACCACTGAAGAGTGGTTGTGTGAGAGAGAGTAAACAACTGACCAACAAAGATATTGACGAAGTCTCGCTGGAGTTTCTGGAGGCCGATCTCAGTCAGCATGCGCACTGGCATCAGCCCCTCCATGGTGCACTCCGGCCGAAAATGCGGGCTCATGTTTCGCAGGTACGCACCCACCTTGGTTCCGTTCTTGGGAACGATCTGCAGGAAGTTGGATGGCACTACTCTTGACACTACTATTGCATCGCCACCGACAGTTAAGCACACGAAAGTTCAACTAGAACGGCACGAATGCAAGAGAGCACGCTCTCACCTTCCACTCCCTTGCCACGTGCGAAAATAAGAGTTGTGTGTGTGTTGGTGTGTCTTTAATTGCATTCTTATTATGCTGCTACGAAGATATTACAAACTACCTAATCTACAAGTCCTAGGTGGACTTGTACAAAAAACTTAGCAGCAAACTTTGTGAATTAAAGCAAACTTGTAGAACAACACTCACCTGCGTGTTCAACGTAATTTTGGCTTAAGCCATAAGATTGATTGTGCGCTTATGCTACAAAACGGGTGAATGCCGATACGCTTTTACCATATATAAAGTCACATGGTTGTGACGAAGAATGCAGCTTCCAAACAAGTAAAGATTAAACCTTTGAATTTTATGAGCCTGTGCTGAGCGAAGCAAAACATTCGCTGTGAAATAGCACTGGCATGCACAGTCATGGGCAGGGGCGGAAGCGGGATTCAGTCTTTTGGAGCAGCTCAGGGAGCAAGAATAATACTGCTTTGGAGCAGTTTCGGAGCATCGAAAGGTGTGCTTTGGAGTCATGCAAGTTAGTTTTGGAGCAGATTTCTACAGTAAAACGTTGTTAATTGAAATTTCTAATTTCTGGCAAACCCAAAAAACTTCAATGGTATTTATAAACATTCAATACTCATGAACCAACCACACTTACTACAAATTAAAATATATACAGATATATATTCCCATCAAAAAAACATTGCAGCTGACGGATCAATAACTCAGAGAAAACAAGAGATGAGCGATGCTTTGAATAGCTACACTTGACTAGACCTCAAACGAATGAAAAACGGTCATATTCCACGCCAACTGTCCCAACTGTGGCACTCAACAAAAATCAATTTCCTTAAAAAATCTGAAAAAATTACACACATATAGGCATTAGCTCTAGAGTGTTTTTCCAAATTTTCTGAGCGGCAAAAATTTTTTGGGCAAGTGAGCGCCATTTGAAATTCACGAAATGGTGGAAATCCAGGTACGACAAAAAAAAAAGCTATAAATCGATTGTTGCACGCATTCTTTCAACACTTGCTTTTTGCATTTTTAGAGCATCGTGATTTAATTATAGGAGAGTTCCTTACAGTAGCTTTAGATTTTTCACTCCTTAGCGTGTAGGTAAAGTTGAGTAAATTGTAGTGTTTTCAGAATTTTTTTTACAAGAGACGATTAAAGATAAACACATAAATTATTTTAAATTATTTTTATAGAACTCTCCATAAAACGTACTATCTCCTGAAATTTTTGTTTAGCCTGTGTGTGGCGTACAGGCTCTAAAATAAAATCCTGAAGTGGTGAAAACGCTACTTTGGCCTATATTGAGACATCTGTAGCACCCTAAGGTGGTCCAAGAAAAAATAAGCAGAAAAGTGCTTACAACTGAGAATAATAACGACTTTGTCCGCAGAAAATTTAATCGCAGTTTTAGTTGAGAAAAAATGTCTGAAGTTTAGTCCCACCATTGCATTAATTTGCTGCATAAAATAAAAAGACGTAGTTTACATTAACGTTAAGACTTAACTTATTTTGACGCCAAATGATTCTCAGAGCCGCATGCAATAAGTATAACATGATTCATTATTGGGGGAATTGCGGCATCTAAGCCAACAGCACTGTTGTATTTTTACCTCTGCCTTTTATCACCTTGGTATATATAATATACAATATAAAGTACTAACAAAATAAACTGAAAACCATGAGCTCTGAATGCGCTACCTCTCTTTATTTTATGCAGCAAATTAAGTTGGTTTGTATTGCCCCCATAGCAAATGAATGCAATGGTGGGACTAAACTTGAAACATTTTTTTCTCGACTAAAACAAAAACTACTTCGATTAAACTCTCTGTGGACAAAGTCGTTTTCTGCTTATTTTTTCTTGGACCACCTTAGCGTGCTACAGACATCTCAACGTAGGCCAAAGTAGCATTTCTGCCAAGTCCAGGATTTTATTTTGGAACCTATGTGCCGGACACCGGCAAAACAAAAATTTTAGGAGATAGTATGTTTTATTGAGAGTTCTATAAAAATAAGTGGTAGAAAAAAATACTATCGATAGCACTATCGACAACTAGTTTGATAGTACTACTACCAAAAGTATAAAATCAACCGCACCAACTCATTGCAGCATAAACTTGGTTCCCCAAGTGTGAGGAGCAGGTTGAAGGGCAAGAAAGTTGACATGCTTGCGCTCCTTCACCAGAATTCTTGGCTGACACATAACAACTAAGTTGAATTATTCAAGTGTACAGGAAACAAGATCGTTACATTTGACGGTATTGTGCGACTTCAAATTTACATGGCATTTTGTGATTTCAAAATAAAAATATCAAAAATTAGGTCTGTAAATTGTAAGGTATAAATGGTTACTTTTGAATATGAAATTATTGATAGACATATTCCCGCATTTTCACTGCTGAAATAATTTTTATTTCGCCATAAAATTGCTCATAAATTAAGCAAACTGAGTATTGCTGATAGTAGGCTATAGCAAATGCTTTTTGACAATATTGCCGACCAGCAACAGCATAATTATTCACAGCACCATTGACAGGTAATGTCGGTAGAGAGAGAGAGTGATGGAAATGCACCGGTTCGAGGCTACGCTCCTCCTCTCCGTGAAAACGGTGCACATACGTCTAGAAGAAGCAACAAAATGTCTTCTCACTTGTCTTGACAGGACAAAGTTCAAGCCATTACTCACCAATGGTTTGATCTCCCCAGCTTGCACAGCGCGAAATATCATGCTGAAGCCTTCCTTGAGCTCCTGGTACGTCCCACAGCCTGTCGCAAGAAGAGAGGAGGAATGTGACCAATGAAAAGCCGGTTCCTGCCAGTAAGGGAACCGTCACGTTTGACACAATGCCTTAGGGGACCGCGTGAGGGACTCTTTAGTAAATAGTAGATAAATAATCATCCACATTCCTGAGGGTAGCGTGAACGGTGCCGCACCTGACATAGCGTTCCACATCTCGTCGGTGAAATCCACAGGCTGCCGCTTGCTCATGACCACTGTCTCAATGTAGAGGTCAAAGTCCGATGAGTTCCAACCGACGTCCGGAAATGGCGTCCCTGACTTTCCTCGATAACTACCCTTACGGGACCCTGCACATTGGCATTAAAGAAAAACACCGTTGTCATACAACAAAAGCTCACGGCAGAAAGATCCAGTAGAGCCTTTCCAAACTGTTTTCGAGAACAGATGCTAGAAAAGGAAGCACAGAGTGGAATCGTGACAAGCTTCTCACACATTCACATTATGCAACACTCGTATAGTTTACAACAAAGTACAATCACAGCACCAAAGTAAAGGTAAGACAATCTTGTTCATTTACAATCGTTACTTTCAGACAAAGAAGGCAGTGGTGTTTTTTTTTCTAGAGCCTTCTTGAAAAGCTGAAGAGCTGAAGGAAGTGGAATATGCAAAACTGGTTACATGTTTCTCTAGCAATGTTGCACATCACAGTGATTGCTATCAAGTGTTCAAATGTCTGCTAGGATGATGGAAGATTTCGTATTGAAGGAGGCAAAGCATAGACAACAGACCCGACACTGCAGCCAGTCTTGAAACAACTGGACCAGTTTGGCGCCAACTTCAATATGCCAGCCTCGCAAAATGCATGCTGCACCCATAGTTCCCCGACTATAGAAATCTGTCAGCTGCTCAGAAATGCATTATCATCCATGGTAGCCTGGAATTGAGGCATCCCTGTAGAGTTTACTATTCCCACAAGGCAGTGGGTGGCGCCCTCCGAGTATGTGGATTGTCAGAGAGTAATGGGACAGAGCTCATTCCAAGCAGTCATTGTGGCCATATCAAAGTTGTCCTGATGAGCTTGAGTGGGTCTTCCAAGTAGTGAACCCCACATGGTGACAGAAGTGGGATCCCCTTCAAGGGCAACTGGCAGACAATGAAGGGTGCAATGAAGTAGGCCTAAGAAAGCATAATTCTGGAGAGGCAAAACAGCACTTTGTCTGCTCAACAACTTAAATTTTTTCAGCAAGGAAGGGTGACCCTCTAGCTGGTATCGCTCCCACTAAAAAAAAGAATTGCCATACATCAATGTGGTGCATTGCTTCCCACAGACTTCACACAAAAGGTGACAGAGGTGCACGATACCTCCGGTTGTCAACGAGTTCAACAGCTGGACAAGACCAGGAAGGCTTACTACACAGAATTGATCTGCCAAGTCAAGTGCTGCGACTACAATTTACCCAACAGAGAAGAGTGACTTGTTGGGAATTGCTTCGTAGTTGGCCTCCACAATATCCAACAGATTTTGATGCAAGCTTGCTGTCAAGGAAGCTTCACTCTAGGCAGACGTCATGGAGAAGAAAACCACAAACAATGCGTTTTCTTCTTCAGTCATAACGTAGTTCAGCGCAAAAAACAGGCAACAGACGAGCGAGAGGACAAGGACACAGCGCATTCTTCCAACTAAAGTTTATTGGATTGCGACGCATGTATATATACACACAGGGAAAGCAAGAAAAGATAAAAGAAAAAAAACAGGAAGTAAAAACCGAAAGGTGAAAAGAAGAAAAGTGCCGATAAGTCACACACGTGTGCCAACACCGCCCCCCTTCCCATTACTCGCCAAAAACAAAAGCTCTTTGTCAGAAAGATGCAAGGAAGGCATGCTTACGCATGCGTCCCCAGACCGTTTAATTTCCTCAGCCTCGATGATTTCCCTCACCCTTTGGTCCCGACTGCGTGCAAGGGTGAGGGAAATCATCAATCAAGGGTGAGGGAAATCATCGAGGCTGAGGAAATTAAACGGTCTGGGGACGCATGCGTAAGCATGCCTTCCTTGCATCTTTCTGACAAAGAGCTTTTGTTTTTGGCGAGTAATGGGAAGGGGGGCGGTGTTGGCACACGTGTGTGACTTATCGGCACTTTTCTTCTTTTCACCTTTCGGTTTTTACTTCCTGTTTTTTTTCTTTTATCTTTTCTTGCTTTCCCTGTGTGTATATATACATGCGTCGCAATCCAATAAACTTTAGTTGGAAGAATGCGCTGTGTCCTTGTCCTCTCGCTCGTCTGTTGCCTGTTTTTTGCGCTGAACTACGTTATGACTGACTCGTTCCAACTCGCCCAACAAGCAACGTTGTTCTTCTTCAGTACCCACCGGCAGCAACAAGTTGGGCTGAACTACCGTATTTACTCGAATCTAAGTCTATGTTTTTTTCGAAAAAACGATGTGCAAAAGTGGGGGGTTGGCTTAGATTCGAGTACCATGATTAAGTTTTTTTTTTCTGGCCTTGCGAATTTCGGAGGTCGGCCTACAGTCGAGGGCGGCCTAGATTCGAGTAAATACGGTATGCAGTACAGCAGTCAACGGTGCTCGTTGGGGTCAGTTGTCATGCAGCAACTGTCTGCGCCGTTTGTGCACCACTCGGCAGGCATCACATGAGGATTTGGCATCGCTGGTTTGACATTCAGCAGAAGATGCACCTATTCTCCGTCCTTTTTATAACTTTGAGGATGCAATCACACTCCTTAGAGTTCGCGTGACTCGGCAGCGGATGTGTCGGCATCAACGGGCAAGTGTTCTGCGCACGTAGACAATGGCGTTCGCGGTGCCAATACTGAGTGCTTAGTACAGTAAAACAATGGCCAGTCTTGAGACAAGTGCTCACCTCCAAAACAGCCATTGAAAACATTGTGGATACGTACAGTACTCGTAGCTTGAAATGCAACATCAGAACGTTTACTATAACTTTAAAAGGGTCTCAGCTTGTTGGTAAGGCTTCATGGGTTCGAAACAGTGTGAAAAATACAAGGACACAGAAAGAGACAGGGCCACGCCTTGATATCAAGTGGTACCAGGCACTAGAACAACTGGTATGCGCAACTGCTCACGATAAGCACGTGATGTCACCACAAATCAGGCCGCTAAAGATAATGTGGAGTGTGATGTAAGTGTTTCGAGTTAAAATTACGCCAGCACGACGCAAACTGAAGGCGGTAGAAAGTGTTTCAATCCGTGAGTACCATGCCTCCTTGAAATGCAGTGCAACCATGCACCAACCCCCAAGCATAAATTTGTGTCTCCTGCTGTCTGCTGTGAATGCCAACAAAGAAATTAATGCGATGCCATTGCAAATGTTGCCATGAAGTACCTATATAACTGCTAAACAGGTTCAACTGCACCACGTGCGTTGCATTTCTGAAAAGTTAACCGATGAAATTAGAAATAAGAAGCCTGCAGTAAGAGAGAAGCATTTGCAAAATGGCTGTGCACTGACCTTGCAGCAGCGTTTTCACCTTGTCAATGAGAGTTGGCCCATTAAGATCTGGTGCCCACGCAACTGCTCCCGAGGTCAGGCATTCGACAAGTTTCTGGAACACAAGAGCACAACAGTCAGCCAGATGATGACAAGATCGTTGCTCTTCAAAACTTGTAGAGTTTAATGCCGCAAAGCATGACAAGGGAGACACCGAAGTGAAAAGCTCCAGGTTTACTTCAACCGCTTTAATGGGCACCTAAATACTAAACCTACATGTGCTTTTTAGATGCAGTTACATTTCCGGGAAACAGAACCAGCAATCTTGCACTAAGCAGTGGAACACCATAAAATTAAATTCTCTGGTTTTATGTGTGACACACACGTATGCACACTTACATCAATGTATTTATGTTGTAAAATGTAAGCTGTTAAGAGTTGGTCACAGTTCCTGTACTTGAAAGGAATTCCAAGCTCACAATTGCTAGAGAAACTAACCACTGTATTCTAGAACGTCCCTCCACTCAACGCCCCAGCCCAGTCTACCTAGAAAACTAAATTCCTCCCAGTGGCAAGCCGCTCTTTACAGCGCAGCCCTGGATGACCAGCGAAGACAGGAAATTGTGGCCACTGAATCTCAAGTTCAGAAAAATTGAGTTTTTGCGTTATTGAAATTAGTTTTTTTTTTTTGTACTACCGTATTCAAATATTCTTGGAGCACTTTCCATTTAAAGATGAATCCTATGGCAACTGCTCTTTGCATAAAAGGATGAAATTCAATTCAATGAAGTTTTCACTAAGTGAATAAAATGACGTTCTTACCGACTGTTATATCAAAGTTTAAGTGCAGTATGTGCAAGTAAAAGAAATACATAAATTCTTTCCACACCTTGACAAATCTCATTTCTTTGTACACAGATCGTGCAGGACTGCGTTCATTTCCAGGCAAGATTTGGACATTCTGAAAGAACAGAAACATCATACATGAGTACAGACAGAAGCCATTTTTATCATTTTAGCGACACGAGCAAATAACTTTATGAACAAAAAAATGTGCACCATTATCAAGCTTCAGTCATAACAAAGACACCGCAAAACATCAGGCAAAAAGGACACTACATCCGATTGCTGAAAACAGCACAGCACACACACAGATCCATTTTCAGATTCGATTTATGACACATCATTTGCAGCAGCAGCAGAGATCAGCGTGTGAACAAATGACAAATATATTAAAAGTATTGTAATAGTCAATAATTAACACCAAGTACGTATTATAAAATATGTTGTACAGTCAGATCTCGTTATAATGAAGCTGGTTATATCATACCAATGAAGATAATGAAGCTATCATCATTTGTACTTTCTCTAAAATTCCATATTTCATGCTGCACAACAGAGCAGCGTCTCTTCCACCAGCAGCAGAGGGCAAAGGAGAACCTGAATGGTCATGTCCTCGCGTGCGGAGTAGCATGCATGTGAGCACTTAGCATATCGAATTGCACACTCTACAACCGGCACAGCTCTGTGAGTGCCTTCCCGTGACTCTCGCATCAGCACCCAATTTGTTGTTTCTGTTGTCACCATGTGGCAAGGAACTAGCATGAGCAGTCGTAGAGGCGGTAGTATAATACTAAACACTAAATCTTGCAAGCAATCGCAAACATTCAGGAAATGGATAGCAGCATCTTGTTAAAGGGACTGTCTACCGCTCTGAAAAGTTTTCTGATTGTGGTGAAAATGAGAAGATCATTCGTCACATCGGCGGTAACAAGCCTGTTTTTGCCCCATAAAAAAGGAATTATATTTTTAACTTGATGTTGAAAATCGTGAAGGAATGACCACTAGCGTCACCCAACAGCGATGTGGCCAATCTACTGGTAGGACAAGAAATCCTCACAGGTAGACTCATTTTGCTTAAAAACAAATATGTATAACTTGAAATTGTATTTAACGCACTTGAGGCAGCTTTCGGTTGCGTCAGAGAGTAATTTTTTCCTTTTTTTTTTCTCACGCATCCAAAAAGGCGCCCGGTGGCACTGCTTGCGGCGCCGTCTTCAATTTCGTCTGCTTCAACTCATGCGCTATGCCATGTGGTCCTCCGCGCTGGTCGTACTGTGCCGCTGTATTGTTGTTTGGATGTCTTACATGCGCTGCGCTGTGAAGGCGTGCATTTATCGTCTCTTTTTAATGAATCAACTAGGCTTGGATTGCGGCAGCAGTGCTAAAATAAATACATAGACTGCGATTACAGCAGAACAAGTGTTCTGTAATCGTATAATAAGGCTTCGTTTAACCGCTAGCGTGCTGAAAACGACTGTTACATTCATCACAATAGTGTTCAGCGAAAATAAAGTAAACCTACAGAAATCACATGTGCTTTCGGTTTTAATTTTTACCGGCACTACAATCGTTATAGCGTCCACAAACCAGTGTTGTAGGCATGTTTCACGCCAATAGAAGAAGACCGAACACAGATTGAAAAATTCTGTTTTAAAAATTTCTACGCACTTTCCAGAGAAACCGCTGCAATGTTGGACATTTCAGACGGTACGCTTTCTATTACGGTACAAAACAGAAAAGCGATGAAGGACGGTAGACAGTCCCTTTAATGACCTCAAGAAGAGTTGCTACTCAGTTAGCTTTCTACGATCTCCAAGTCAAAAGAAGCTATCCCCGACTTGCCGAAGAAGAGGATAAGTGCCCAGCAAGAGCAATCGGAAATAACATGGCCCTTTTACCTCATACAAAAGCTTTTTCAGTGAGTTCAATGCTGCAGCATGTTTTAATGCCACCAACCCAATTTTTTTTAGCTACTCACTGCTATCCACCACTATTAACTCCTTTAAAATTATGTGGGTGTTCTATAATAAAACTGATAATAAAATTAAAGCAGTGTAAAAATTCAGCTTGTCAGTTTCCTTTCATGTTATTTTGAACTGAAGCTCTCTTGCGGCAGGCCTGCAAAGGGTTTCAACACTGCACATTCGTCGGACTGAGTGTAGAGCAGTGTCGTACCACTCGAGGTGATAACTGAGGTTTTGGTGGCAAGCTGCAGAGGCAAATTAAGTGTGATTGTTTAGCTCACACTGATTACCACTGTGCTGTGCCTGTATTTCAGCTTTCTGCGTGTCATGGTGCCACATGGTGAGGACAAACTGTAAATATGGTAACCCAACCTAAGATTCCACAAAACAGATTTTTTTTATGGAAGTCAGTTTCTATTGTGCTGCCCTGTTCATGCAAAAAGGAAAAAAACTAGCCAGCAACTACAGCTGCATAATGCATCAAAATTAAATACTATAATGAGGTTTTGATACAACAAAGTACCATTTTACGAAACTTGTTACACAGAGTTTTAAATGCATAAGGAAATTCCCAATATAAGAAAGTACTTAACTTTTTGTAACTTTGTGACCATAGAAGACACATTTGAATTTCAATACAACAAAGCGTCCTTAACTACAATTTCCATATAACGAACTTTTACTGGTGCAGCCAAGAAAGGCTGAGAAAACAAATTTAGACAATTGAGGAAAGTAAATTATAATTTTTACTGACTCAATTACAAAGAGGTTCAACTGCATCTCGTTCCTTGCACCAACTTAAAGATGCCTCAAAAATGCGTGGCAAAATGCATTCATGCTCCCGCTATGCATACTTGTAAGCTGCATTCTTTAGTAAGGCACAAGAATGTTTGCTGAAACATCCATGTTACTTTGTGGCAACATTGCAAGCGAAACACGTACAAGATGGCAGGCTGCATCGGCACTTGGTGGTTGCTGCAGCACAGCAGCCTTTTGCCAGGAGCATTCAAGGACCATGATGTCCTCACGGCTGCTTTGCTGTGAGGGGTCGTAGTGGCGCAGGACGTCGTACTTCGCATCCACTTGCGTAATCGTCTGCATAATAAGATGCACATTAACCTGAACATTTATTAATAAGTCACACTGAACTATGACGAAGTCTCATTTGGCATCAATACACTGCCATAATATCCAATAACATTCATTTGTTTCATGCTGTAATTGGAAACAAACATAACAGATTTTCATTTTTTATAGTAAAAAATCTTGTTATATCTGTGTTTGTTACGTGGAGGTTTGGCTTTATTAGTGGCAAGTCCAAGAATCAAACTTGCATTTTTGTTATCTCAAGATAGAGTTGCAGCATATGGTAAGGGACAAAGAAAGTGAACAGACCAAGAACTTGTTCTTTAAAAAGTCGCAGCATGGATCTAGGAAATCATTTTTATGCGAAACACAGTTGCTCTGTTTTAACCATTTCTTACATGCCATTCTAGATCATGGTTTGTGGGTTGATTGTATATTTTTTACTTTTGCAAGGCGTTTGACAAGATTAACAGTCACCTATTACTCTACAAGCTTAGGACCCTTAATACTGATGGCAGCATCCTCAATTGGAGTGAATTTTTTTTAACTAATCGCTCATAGTACGTTGTTGCCAATAATTCTAGCTCACACTCATCTCATCTCCTGTTACCTCTAGGGTGCCACAGGGCTCTGTACTGGGCCCTTTACTTTTTCCTTATTTATAAGAATGATTTACTCCATGTTGTAACCTCTTTGATTCACCTTTTCGCAGATGACCTGCATTGTTTACCGTGAAATTTCAAGTAACTTCAACGTCAGTTCTTTGCAAACTGTCTTTACTAATACTGCTAGCTGATGCAGAACTTGGTGCATGGACCTGAACACTAACAAAAGTAAAGTTTTACGTGTTTCAAGTACTACCGGACCTCCTGCAAACTGTACCCTAAATAACACTCTCTAGGTGCTGTTACTTCATAAAAATATTTGGGTATTCACATAACGTCTGACTTGAGCTGGAAAAATCACATTAACTACCTTATTGACAATAGTAACCATGCTCTAGGGTACCTACAACTCAAAGTTAATCGCATCCCTCAAGCCATGAAACTAACAATGTATAAAACACCAGAGCGCCTTAAACTCGAATACACATGCTCTATTTGGGACTCTATTCAATCGCACTTAACTCACTTGCTTGAAATGGTACAGAATAACGTAGCACACTTCATATCTAACTACCATTGCACTAGCAGTATCACGTCAATGGAATGCACTAGGGGTGTGCGAATATTCGAAAGTTTCAAATATTCGTCGAATATTACATTAGAAATATTCGTATTCGATTCGAAAATCGTGTATTCGAAAAGTTTCGATTATTCGATAACTTCGAATATTTGAAAAATTCGAATATGCGATTCGATTATCATGCATAAAATAACTCGTCTTCAACATTTCTGCTGCGTTCGTATCGCTAAAAACGTTGCCGAGAGGAGCGATAAACATTGGAAGTACACGGAGGCACGATATCTGCCTGCGACGAGCGCCCCAATACGTATGATTTATTGCTGGTGCATCTCCGACGTGCAGCGCTGTTGGCAATCATGTAACCGTACATTTTCAATATTATGCGGCCGTAACGTGCCGCACTACCGTTCATTCACTATGCGGGACCACTTCTGAAGAAAGACAGTGATCCATGTGACTGGTGGCGGACTGTAGGCACCTTCAGATACCCCAGTCTGGCAAAGCTTTGCCCCATGTACCTCCCTATACCAGCCACTTCTGTTCCAAGCGAGCGTGCCTTTTCAGTGGCAGGGGGGGGGGGGGTTGTCTCTGTTAGAAGGGAGCGCCTGCTGCCTGATCATGTGGAGCAACTCATATTTCTTCATGATAACATCTAGTCATTACTTCCATTGTGCCGTGATATTTGCTTGTGTTGTGATGTGCATTGTGCTAGCCTGGACATTGTGTTCTGGAGATAGCAGTGTATGTTGTGTTGCATGTTAAATAAAATATTGTTACTGTGGAGGCATTTTTTCTTTGATATTCGATATTCGATTCAATATTCGAAAGTGGATATTCGTATTCGATTCGTATTCGAAAAATTTGATATTCGCACACCCCTAGAATGCACCCTTTCCTTGCAGTCATCACATCACAAAGCTTCTTGTCTTGTACTTCTTCATAAGATATTCAATCATCCAGTTTTGAAAGCTCAGTTTGCTACGACCCCATCTTATCACTCATCTCGCCTGGACCATCACCATAAGATACATGTCATTAGTTGCCGCACTAACAATTTCTATTAGTATTGCTTTGTCCAACGCACGTCCTAACATTGGAACCATCTTCCCTCCGACATCATTTCCATTTCAAATCATGACTTGTCTTATTCCATCTTACACAATCATTTAAGTGATGAAGCCCCAGTCACCCGGTCACCACTCTACAGCCTTTCTGGCTACTTGCATCGTCTGATGTCTCCTCTGGTCGGTCAGAGTGACACTCACGTCCAGAATTCTAGCCACTTCATTGAAAAAGTCAAGGACCTGCCCTTAGAAGACGGTGAAGTCGTGGTGTCGTTTGACGTGGTGTCACTTTTCACCATTGTGCCCATTAATTTGGCAGTTGAAGTATGCAAGGAGGACCTGGAATGTGGCTCCACTCTTGCCGAAAGAACGCCTATTGACGTGCCAGATCTGGTGAGACTTCTACACTTCTGTCTGTCCAACACGTACTTTGTTTTTAAAGGCGAATTTTACAAACAAGTACATGGCACAGCCATGGGGGCTTCAATCTCGGTCATTGCCGCCAATTTGACAATAGAGTCTGTGGAACGCCGAGCGCTCTCATCGTTCACTCCAGCCCCGAAGATTTTCCTTCGCTACGTCGATGACTGCTTCCGAGTTCACAAGGAAGAAGATTTGAATCCGTTTGCGCACCGCCTGAATTTCATTGAAAAGTCCCTTCAGTTTACCATTGAAGAAGAAAATAATGGAGAATTGCCCTTTCTCTATGTTCTGGTGAAACGCGACAGTGTTGGGCTCTCTTTCGCTGTCTTTAGAAAGAGCATGCACACCGGCCGTTATTTACATTTTAATTCGGTACACCCTGCAGCACACAAGAGGTTTGTCGTGTCATCTTTAGTGCAGCATGCCCACATGATTTGCACCAAGTCTGTTTATCTATCCTCTGACATGGAATGTGTGTGCCATGACCTGTCTGGAAGTGGTTACCCGGATTCCTTCGTGTTGTCCATAGAATGCAAGTTGGAGCGCCCTTCCACAGCCCCGTTACAATGCTCGAAAAAATGCAGTATACCCTACATGCCTGGCGTTAGTGAGACTTTGGCCCGTGTTCTGCGCCAGTACGACGTACACGTAGCTCATGTACGCACGTGCAAGCTGAAACACACTCTCGTGAATGTGAGACAAATTAGGAAAAGAGTGCTTTCCTGGTGTTGTGTACGAAGATCCGTGCGCGAACTGCGATAGTGTGTACATAGGTGAATCCGGGAACTTCGAGTGACGACTGAAACAGCACAGTAATGATGTGAAAAACGAGGTGTCACCAAACGCCCTCACCGAGCATGCGCAAGCCTCAAATTATGAGATAGAGTGGGGCAGAGCACGTGCCGTCGCTACTGAGAAGGACTTGACTTCTAGATTGTATCTGGAATCTTTGACGATACAAACGAGAAACAGCACACTCAACCGCATGAACGGTAGTCTGCCCTCCGCATATGCAAGACGTTTAGGTCAGGTGCTGTAGACTATTTAAACGCTTAGCTTCCGCCTTTCACTCTCACTGTGAACAAGGCTCCCGTTCTGAGTGCCGAAACGTCTTATTACATTTTTTATTCTCTTGTGGTCGGCGTCTTCGCCTTTTTATTCAATGATTCTTCCCGACCAGACGGGCATCCGTCGAAGTCTTGATTTCAGAAAGTGTTAGAGTGACAGCCAATGATGGTGATGGTCCAAACGAGATCAGCGATAAGATGGGGTCGTAACGAAGTGAGCTTTCAAAACTGGATGATTGAATATCTTTTCAAAAAGTATGAGATGAGATGCTTTGCAACGTGATTCCAGTGAGTGCAAGGAAAGGGTGCATTTCATCGATGTGATACTGCTAGTGTCGTCCAATAAATTAAAAATATACTTGTTTCCTTCTTTAGAAACACTGGAAAGGTCTTAGTACTTTCGGTCTCAACCAACGGCCATCTGTTTATTTGTTTTCACCTACATTCACGTGCAGCAGCATTGGGCATGTTGAGTACTACGCCCATCCTGTTTCAAACACTATGCACACCAGTCAGTCACTTGTCTCACACCGAGCCCACTGCAACAGCACTTACTGGCGCACACCATTGTTTCCAAAACCATCAGCACATTTGCCAGCTCACGTTCACTCTCTTCTACGCACCTTGTAAGTTGGTCGCCTTGGTAGACGGCGCTTGTTTTTTTAGCTAACTGGAACTTCTTCGAAGTGCACTATCAGTATTTATCAACTATCTGTCATTCAAACTAACACAGGAACAAGTTGGTGCCCACGAGGTTCTCATGGAGCGCAGCCATACTTTCGCACAACAAGAGCACTTCTAGAGGTGCAAAGTTACCACAGCCACCACATGGTGACCCCACATGCCAGTGGTCTGAAACGTTCAATACCATGATGCACGCTGATACAGTTGCCTACTCCTAGTCATCCCCCCACCCCCCGTGTGAGTGTAGCTTCCAGCACGCTTGTCGAGGCAAAAGAAGAAAAAAGGCACTCTCGCCTGCAACAAATTTCTGCAGCTCTGCTTACACTTGACGGATTCGAAACATTTCTGTGACAAAAGATAGGTGAGGCAATGAACTTCTCACTCTATGATTAGTTGAAAAAGCGTTGCAGGATCTGTACTAGATCGCATGTGGTTCTGGAACTCATTTACTGCATGATGCTATAAACATAAGACAGTTGTTAGCCAATGCTAGTGCCATGTCTTTTTAGCCGCCATTAATTTTTTATGCAATTTCTCACCTCTTCTAAGATGAACCAAGATGCCCAACTTTGCCCTATATTGCATTCATTTTACCAAGTCTTCATATATCGTGAAAAACGCAGTAGGGTCAAAAAGAGCATAATATATTAAGCACTAGACTGTCTATCTCAGAAAAGGAAACATAGAAAATGGTGGCACATTATTTCACGAAGAAGGTATGCATAAAGGCTAGCAAACAGCTGATGATCAATGTCAAAGCCATCATAGGGGGAAGTATGCAAAGTTCAAAGAAGATGGAAGGGATGAAGAGCCTGTAGATGAACCAGAAAACTGGACAACAAAGGAGTCATTTGACGCTTTACGCCTTTATCTTGCACTGACCCCAGCTTACACTACAGAGCATGCCGTGATACTCGGTACCCCATTGCCAACTACAGTCACAAATTGTACTGGACCAAGTGGGCACCAGAAAGTTGACCCTCCACTTCACTAAGAACAGCTGGACTAAGTGTCTAATATATTAAAGGTTTTCTTTTGCTGAACACACTCAGCCTACTCTAATTGGTAAACTGCATAATCTTCAAAATAAAATAAAAAATATGTGGAGGTCCAAAGTGCCTAATTATAAAGTCATTTGACTGTCAGCTTGAATCAGTCTTCTTGCTGTATAGCTACTTGTTCTCAGGGTTGTCATGCTAGTCTCTAGCGTAACGTCTTGTGGAGCCTGCACGTATCGAAACTACAGTGGACTACGGTTTGAATTATGAGATAATTCAAACTGGAGGGACCTCAGGATTTTGTTTGAATTACCAGAAGTTTGACTTATCAGAAGTTCTCATAAATATGACTAGGGGAAACATACCCACTAGAGTTGTGGTGGTTCTAAGTGCCGCAGCAGTATGATTGCCGGTGAAGTTTTTAGACATCAGCGATCATACTGGCACTCGTTATCATACAACGCTGCACGTGTGTGTAATCAAGGGGCAAGATGTGCTGTGTTCTGTGTCAGCTCGCAGCCCCTTCCCATTAGTAGGATGCTTTCCCGCATGACCCCAATGCACCGCGGCGAAAGCGACTTTAAAACGTGTTTGGTACACGACAGACCAAGGCCAGACCATCTCAGTTTTGTTTTTGTTTTCCTCAGTCAACATGCAATTGTTGGTGCACAGGGTTTGGCTAGTTTGGCCGTCTTTTAAGCAGGCAATCGGCTTTACTTGCGACTGTATGTGACATACAAACACAAATGTTCAGCTAGACGCAACAAAGGCAGCAGATATTTCGAGGCATGATCAAGCAAAAAGTTTGAATCAACCAAATTTGTGCACTGGCGCAGTATGAATTAAGCAGCTTTAAAATACATTGAAAACATAGCAGGCCAACCACCAAAAAGTAAGATTTGTATGAATTAACCGAGAGTTTGAATTATCGAGAGTATACTGTAAACACAAAGTAGTCAAGCACAGGCTCTGCCTTTTTCATGAATGAAGCATTATGGCAGAAAGCACTTACGTGAGTGTGTGACTGGTGCAATCCCCAGAAATGTTTCCTCTGGATGCAGCCAAAGCTTGGCAAGTCTTCCTTGCTTTCAATTGGACCTGCAAACAAGCACATATACAAACGTGCAAAACAGGGCCACCACAAATATGACACGTCTGCTGCCCTGAAAACAGCCCCAAGTGCCTTACACAGCCTCAAAGGGGTCATGAACTGCTCTTCCAAGTAATCACCGAATGACCTCATTATCGGAGTTCATTGCCTCACAAATCGATTGCCGCAAAACTTTCTCGAATCCGTCAAGAACAAGCGGAGTTACAGGGGTTTGTCACACGTTTTAGGCGCTTTCTGTCTTTTCTAGTTGCAACAAGAGTGCTGGAATCTACAAAGGGAGGTATGGCAAAGTGGACAGAAGTTACGTCAGCATGCGTCATGACATTGAGCACACATGATGAAATGCAATCGTTCTCTCCAATTGTGATTCCTGCGCACAAGTGTGGCTCACTGTGTAAATGTTAGCAGACTATGGAGCGCAGCCCCGGCACCCCATGTCAAGAAGCGCAGCTGATCCAAACGCTGCTCTTGATTTATGCAGGCTATTGGCCAATAGGATGCTACCCGCTGTTCAACATCACACAACAGGCGCTGGAAGCTCCGAAGCAAGTGAGGACAGGCCTCTATATGAAAAGAGGGCACCTGAGAAAATGGCAACATTACGCTCCGCTTGTAAGCTCTCCTTGCCGCGCACAACTGCAAGATTTGGCTGAGACGTTCATGGCAGTGTCTGCTATCAGCAAGATGCATTTTCTTACCAAGCTTGAACGGCGGTTCATAACCCCTTTAAGGTTCTCTATGACCTTAGCAACACCACCTGCGTCAAGCACCATGGGATACAACACAAATTGTTAAGACTAAAGTAACTTGTTAGAACAGTAGATTGGCTAGCTGGTGATTTAGCATCGACATATATTTAGTTGGACACAAAACAGTGCCTGTGTTGTGTCCTCTCATCTGTACTCGTTAATTTCACGCTGTGCAAATATATCGATGCTACCATTAGAGCTAGGCAAATCACTTCAGAAGCAGCTTGAAGACATATAGTTGAAAACATTTGCACTTTTGCCATTACATATCAATTCATCATCATAGTTCATAAAGAGACTCCTAAGTATATCCATGGGATTAACAAGATTTAAAATTTTCTTGGGTCTGGTTAAAGGGACCGACAACTGCTCAGAACATGAAATGAGATGACTTTACTGATGAAAAGATTGTCCATCGCATTGACTCAAACAAACCCTGTTTTTTTCGTGAGAGATGGATTTGCATTTGTATTTCTTAATTGAAAGTCGCGAAAAATGACCTGTGGCGCCTCTGGCGGCAAAAACATGAACTATCTGATGAACCTGGCCACGTGACCGTTGATTGCTGTACGCGGTAGACAATTTTTTTGTTAGTATTGAAATATTGTTTGTTTCTTTATATTAAAAAGTATTACTCCATAAAAATGTACATATAGGCCTGCATTAGTAGTATGCATTAAAGTGGCGCTGCCTTCTCGTGACGTAATGATCCCATGCTCGTCAGTGCGCCTTGAGCAACTTTTCAGCGTGCTCATGCAACCGTGCACGCAGTTTCCAGGTCGCTAAGATTTTGGAGCGACATAGTTTTGCTACCTACACTTGGTCTCAGAAATGACGTGTGCTGCTACTCGGCGTGGCCTCGCATATGCGTAGTGACGTTTTCGATGACTTGGCTTGGCTCGTGCATCGAGAGAGTAATGACGCCGGGACAAGCTACCCATGACACAGGCGCAGGCAACCTTGGACGCATGCGCACACAACGCGGTACAGATACAGGGAAGGTGTATAATGGTACATCATCTCATTGTAACAGCTTGTTATTTTCAAAAATACTTGAAAAGCTATAAATAAAGGTGGTTAAGCATAGTTACAGGAACTCCTGCGAAAGCAGAACTACGATAGCTTTCACAAATCGCGAGAAGGGCTGGGGGCATCGCTATCAATTCTCAGCATTTCTGGAGGGAAGGTGCGTCCATGTTTAGAGCCTTTCAGATCGAAAAATACTGCTTGTAAAATAACTACGTACTTTTGGGATTAACTACTGCAGCTACAAACACTGCGAAGGGTGAGCTTTCTCTCACGCCGTAAAAACATGGGTCGAGAAAAATCAGCTGTCGGTTCCTTTAAGAGGACATTTGGTAGAGTATTTGTAATACAGCAATGTTTGGCACATTTTTTTGGCAAAATTGTCAGCATGAAAAGCTGACCAGAACCAGTTTCAGTGGTACCAACTGCATGATGCCCTTGCTGAACAATACAAGGTTGCGTTTTTTCTTATTTGACAACCTTCTGAGATATGCATTATAGTATTATGGTGCATGGGGATTGTATGAAAAAACAGGAAGGAAGCTCAACAGCCTTGTTTCTGAACAACTTCTAGTTTGCTTTTTCTACTGAAGAGTGTCAATCAAATTTAAAATATGGTAAAGCATGTAATGAGTTAGTTGTTAATTTTATTCAAGTCTACACTGTGGTAGTTGCACAATATGTTAGTATTCTTGGGTTACTTTTTTTACAGGAGCTGCTGAAGAAAATAGAGAAAAAACTGACAACTTAGCCAATATAACTTATTTCTTAGCAAGCTTTTGGATTTGCGGTTAAGATTAAGTCATTAAACTAGCTGCTGCATCGGCCACTCTTGTGGTCTGGGTCACGATCACGGCGAGCTTTAACGAAGAGCACAAAGAAATGGATTCCTCGTCCACAGTGAACAGTTAGAAGATGGATTAGGAGATAAGTCTACACCGAGAAAGTTAGTCACCAAGCAACAAGACTGGAGATTACAACTAGCGCATTGTTACAATGAGAAGAGTGTCACGAACATCCGCCATAAATGCTGTTGGGTGGGTGATAGAAAGCACCCAGGGTTAGCCTGCAGTAGTTAGGCTTCAGGGCAACAGCGCAATTTCCAAGACTATTCATTCTGTAGTGCTGCCCACCCTTTCGCTAAACAATGGAGTGGCCCAAGCCATCTTACCCCGGCAGGAGACTGTGACGTTTGTGCCAAAGACTCCTTCAACAAAGTATCCCAGGTACGCCGTGTACTGGGGATCGGTGCCATCGCAGGCCACCCACACTGGGTCCATCTCCGTCTTGTAGCTCTGCAGCATGTTCACTATCGCATTCAGGAGCGTCCTGGCAAAACAGAAAAAGAATGCATCGAAGGATTTATTTCCTTGTTTGATAAAACCTAATGAATCAGTGGCAGTATTATCTGCTGCCTTCATTAGGTTCTGGGACAACAGACATTAGGTTCCGGCACACCAGTCAGTCGGACACCTGTTCGTTAAACCACACTGCGCCAAGTTCACATGCAAAAAAACAATTGCATATGTAAACAAGTTAATTGATAGGGTTACTAACATTCTTAAAGTGACAAGGTACACTGACAGATGCTGCAGTGGGAGGCCTTAAAGAACTGCAATTTTTTCACAGTGCGTGATAGCTGCTACATATCTCCATGCCATCCTTGAATCGCAGAACCTTATTGGTTGACTGGCACACACCCACTATGTCAAATGATGCCACGACAGATTACACCACCACCCCAGTCGGTAACAGCACAGAAACCCTAGCAACCGCTATGCCTGAAAACTTTCTGAACAGTCAGACGAGAGATTCGCAGACCACTTTAAATTTTTTAAAGAAAACAAGCTGCGCTGTTGAGGCAGCCACAAATGCACTCTCTCTAAGAAACAGCTTCACACTATACAAACTACTATGAGCCCCAGAGTTAATGTACCTCAACGCCGTTCACATAGTCCTGACATGTTACATGGGATGCCTGTGTCACCAACATAGGTAAAACAACCTCTTCATGGACAACTCTCCTTCACCATATACTCACCATCAAAGAGGAGTTCGCTGACACCTGACCCAATAGCACAAACCTGGACATACGCTTCGAAATACAAATGTTTCTCTCTCTCTCTCTCGTAGCCTGTAGTTGCTACTTTGTTGCAGCGGCTATTTATGACACAGACATGTTTGCCATTGTGGATTGGGTGCTGGCGAGTGTCCTTCTCATTTGCTCTTCCTTCTTGACAAGCGAATGATGTCAACCACATCATTGTCATCGTCATCAGCTTATTTTATGCTCACTGCAGGATGAAAGACTCTGCCGACGATCTCCAATCCACCGTGTTCTGCGTGAGCCGATTCAATTTTATGCCTACAAACATCTTAATTTCGTCACTCTACTTAACCCTTTGCCGCCCTCAGCCATACTTCTCGTCTCTTGGTATTTGCACAAAAATCTGGTACATTATTCTCCTCCTCTCCTTTTCCTACACTTTTTCTCTCTGCATAATTGGTTGGTAGTGCATAATTCTGAACAGTAGCGCAAAGAAGCACGCGGACGGTGACAGATCAAGACGGGACACAGAGCTAACTAACAACTCACTGTTTATTGCATGTGATCGCATTATATATACACACAACACTGCACGAAGGAAAAGGATAGGGGGGGGGGGGTACACAAGGCAATCAGCAAATCAAACAGGCGACTGACGCGACAAAAATGCCAAAAATGCCATTTTGCATTTCCTTTTCCGATAAGCGCTGTGTCCCGTCTTGATCTGTCGCCATCCGTGTGCTTCTTTGCGCTACTGTTCAGAATTACGCTCCTACTGTCTTAACTGTGCAAAGTAAACAGACATCCATCTAATGCTGCCAATCTGTAGACAAGGCTTGCGCCAATACGGGGGCCAAATGTATTATCACAATGCACATGCTAGGAAATTTGCAACCTTATATGAAAAACACACAGGTTGTTGCCTCATGTGTGGCAACACACCTTTCAATGACGTGCCCTTTCAGCAAGGCATGTGATGTGCTACAACGGTCAGCTGCCTACTTTCTATCCGTTCGCAGAAATTCAAATAGCTACTAACTAGCCAATCAGTAACCGATGAGCAGTGAACAAAATGCAGTTAACGAAATACCAGTCATTTAACGGATACACCCAACACTCCGCGGCACATCATCTGACCGTACAAAGTGTACATGCTTACACCAGCAGCAGTATATTTTATGTACACTGCAGGACAAAGGCCTCTAGCAGTAATTTTCAATTACCACGTGTCTTGCAACAGTTTATACTGTTGAATACGTACAAGTTTCCAATCTCACCGCATCACCCATTCCTCTGCCATGCTCAGCTGCACAGTGCCTCTCTTTGGCACCCAGTCAGTAACTAATCAAACAACATTCTTCTGCTGTACACAAAAAAAAAATATAGGTGACGTGCAAACTGCATTTGTTATGTAACAGACAAACATACTACGCAAGGATATAAACGTAAAGGCTCGTCCACACCGGCAACTAGCACCGGTCGTGCAACCAAGTTAGTCGCAAAGCAACTGGTTGCAAAAGGCTGATTTGGTCACAAAGCGACTGCTTTGGCTAAGTTGCTAAGTGCTCAATTTTTCAGTCGCTCAACTGCAGTTGCAAACCTCTGAACCAATCAGATGCACAGGAACAGGACGTCAACATATTTTATAGGGCAATGGCAATGCAAGGTGACTAATTATGCGTGGTAATGGGTGTAAGTCGCACGCAGGTGTGAACATCGGTCGCCTTGAGTTGCTTTTTGGTTGCCAGTCGCAAATGGTCATGTGACCGATACTGGTTTCAGGTGTGAATGAGTTTACAGCTATTCTAATGCTATAGAGAAGAACAACACAGCTTTCTGACAAAGACTACACAACAGAAATGTAGTATCACTCTAGGGTCAACTAAACTGTATGCCATCACATGGCCTGAAACCATTACAGGGAGCTACTTTGGCATAAAGGCTCGTTCACACCGGCGACTAGCAACGGTCGCGCGACCGTTTGCGACTGGCGGTCAAAAAGCGACTGAAAGCAACCGATGTTCACACCTGCGTGCGACCTATATACGTCGCCATATAGAATTCACGTCTGCTCGTATACAGCTTGCATTGCCGTTGCCCGTAAAATAGGCTGATGTCCTGTTCCTGCGCGTCTGATTGGTTCAGAGGTTTGCGACTGCAGTCGCGCGACTGAGCCAAAGCAGTCGCTTTGCGACCAAGACGGCCATTTGCAACTGTTTGCGACTAACTTAGTCGCGCGACCGTTGCTAGTTGCCAGTGTGAACAAGCCTTAACATTGCATTTCATGTGTTCCTGACTTTGCTATGAGTCATACGAGCAACTTGGTTTACTTCAAAATTGGCATATTCTGAACTGGTGCTGTCATCGTGCAGACGAACAGAGCAATGCATCACTGGCTTTCAGATGAGCCATATTGAAATAGTGATGTGCATCTGTGCAAGTCACGTTGCGAGAGTGGTGTGAGGACCGTATTCAGGATGTTGCACATTTAAGGTGTGCTGGCACTGCTACAATGCCGAGGTAGGAATTCCTAACCACAATGTGCCTGCTAGAGTATTGGATTCCATTTAGGTAACAGACGCAATAAAAGGTCATTCACCACACAGACTGCACCTGCCGGAAACACATCTTAAAATATGATAATGACTTCTGCTCTGCAGCCAATATTACATGCCAAGGTCTTCTATTAGGGCCGTAATTTTGCTGTTTAATGCAAACAATTTCTGCAGAATCTTACACAGTGCTGGTTTCTCATTTTCACTGGAACGATATTGCAGTAGCTTACAGTTAGTAATTAGTACTGCCAATCGTGGGCACACCACTTTAAGAAGAAACTATGTTGAATAATTCTACTTTAACAATTTATACTCGCCTTATAGTAAAATTTATATGCCACAAAGTGAGGTCGGTGAAAAATTGCAGCTGCTTTAATGTAATGCAGGCTATGCAATGCACAGTGGTAGAAAGCTAGGTGGCACGATTAAACGGGCAAGCAAATATGGCTGCTTAGAGAAATCGTGGCAAATGAAATGAGCACTTACCTTCCTTCATCCGCAGGCAGAGCCTTCAACTTGCTTTTGCAGGGGGATCCCGAATTCTTGCTCGAATCTTCATACGACGGAGATTCAATAAGCGAAAAGCTCTGCGGTTCCATCGGCCACTCTAAAGGACATCCGGAGAGTTCCAGTTCACACTCGTTGTCGGATGTGTCGTCGATGAACAACGACGAAGACGTCGACTTGGACCGGGACATCTTGCGAGACTGCGGCAAACAAAAGTTGACATCCCAAGCACAACCCCAGGAAATCGTAGACTGCAGAACAACCCTCAGCAACAACAACTGACGTGATTTCGACCTCAGGACCTAAACTACAAGAGCTGACAGCTAGACGCATTAAGAGTGTGAACGTCTGGGGTTTACGTCGCACGCAGCTGAGCTCGTGAAAATCCTGACACGAAATGAGTATCAATTGCACGGCAAAATCGCACTGAGCTACAATCTCTGCGAAATATGTCACACTAGCTTGCACAAACTTTGAAAAAACCGCGAGTATTTGATAAAAGTTGATCGCCACCTGATAGCGTTGGACCAGAATGACGGACTTGTCTGAAATTTCCAGTCTTTGTAGCAGTGGGTTTGACATGGCCGTTCGTTCAATTTCGTACTTCTGAAAGTGAAAAATGCATATATTACGCTTCTCTACTGATAGACACGTACCGTTACTGGCGCAAAGACAGTAATGGTGATCAGTTAACGTTACCTGCAAGAACTGGACGGCGTTTCCATCCCACGACCCGTTCAGCACCCTGAGTGCAATCGCAACAAACTTCGACTCAGGACGGCATGCGTTTTAATCAAGGGCGCCAATGATATGAGAACCGAGCTCACCTCTTCAGGGCTTCCATGTCGCAGTAGTCTCGTTTTCCAGCCATTCTAAAGCTTTAAAAAACTCTACAAACCTACGCGTTGATTTCGCAACGTCTATAAAAACACTTAGGCGAAGCAACACGACACTTTTGAGACAGCACACGGAACAACACAAGCGGGGAAGGGCATTGGCAGGAATCACGAGCAGAAGCGGAGAGCCGCAACAGCCATATTTGAATCGATCCAGCGTTGTGAACGGCGCGCGAAACACGGCTCCGGTTTTAGTGCCGTTAGGCCGTGGTCGCTTTATTAGGCCGAGAAGCACGATGCAAACGAGCTGCTTAGGTCGCCTCCGCTGAAATGTTCATGTTTGCAGTTTGACGCAATTTCTCTCAAATGCTCGCACAACGATTTAAATCGTGCGCTCAAATGTTGCCGCGCCACAAGTTCAGTTTCGGTTTCGGAATTAAGGACTGCACGTGGGGTGAGGGATGTATGTGCAAAAAAATGATACGGAGGCGCGATTTGAAGTTGGTTAGCTGCCACAACGTTGACTGGCACTGTTTATAAAGAGCTTGAACTCAAACATGTGGCGGCACACATTATGTGCCTCACGATGCACCTGCTCCTGCTGCGGCCACCAGCTTGCTCGCGGAAAACGGCGCGCCATTGCTTATCAGATTAATTACTTAGCCAGGATTACTTATCGGAAGGGGAGGGTGGAAGGAAGGGAGGTGTACATCTTCCTTTAGTCCTAGTTCTTTTCTTCAAGTTTCTTTTTTGGAGCTGTTGAAATTCATGAACCAATGCTTGTTGCCGTCTTACTGAAGTACAGCTGGGCTAGCGGTGCCGCCCTGTCTGCAGCTGTGTCTGAAAAAATTCGATCATTCTGCTCGTTTATTTCTGTTGTCAAAAATTTTCCCGCCCATTTCTAACAGCTTGTAGCTTGAATTTGTGCCGACTGAGCGAGAGCAGCATCAGACGACGATAGTGTAAAAATAATTAATGACTTCTTTAATATTCGTCGAGTGCTTTTGACAGGGCAGAGTTGAATAAAGTTGCGAAATTTGATATCTTTTTGACGGAAAGATTGCAAATTCAAAGGGCACAAATAAAATATGTAATGGTGGCCTGTTCAACCACGACCAGGAGCTCCTGTGTTCAACATATGCTACAAAAAGAAAAATAATTTAGGCGCTGAATTCCTATAGCGAATCGTCTGAAAAAAAAGTATATATTTCACTTTTTTCGAAAGAAGCTCGCTATTCAACGCCAAGAAAGTCCTTGCATGGGGGTTGGACCAAGGACTAAAAAAATATGCATGATACGTACGTACTTCATTAGGGAGTAAAAGGGCCCTGCAACACTTTTCCAGGTAATCATCGTATGGATCGAGTTTATTGCCTCAAGAATCGACTGCCAAAAAAAAAACGGATAAATAATACATATAAATAATAAAAAAAGATTAGGCAGCTACTAGTGGTGTAGCCAAGCCTGAAGGAAGTGCGGAGCTGGGCACCATAGCTGGGCGGCCTTCTTTCCTTCTCTTTATTTTCTCTCTTTCTTCGTTATAAATTTGTGACTTGTGTTTCTCTTATGTCGATCGATATCTCAGTTTTTTTCTGTGCCTTTTATGTCTCCGTTTATTTCGATTTCTTTCTTGACAAGGGGGTAAAAATTAAGCTACATCCGTTCGATCATCGCGCGTCGTGACCTTGAGCTTTCTATCCTTTGAACGCGCGACCTACCTTAGGTGTGATCGCGAGCGCGGGCACGTGGCGGCATACCGCGGTGGTCGCGATAACTATGCAGCTCACGATGCTCAAATCAGCCAATGACTGTCGACTTTGGGTTTATGCGCGTCATTTGTCGAGAGAAAAGGGCGATTTCTAGCTGACTTTGAGAATTAATTGTGAATTCCAGGCCGCGTGTTGCGCTATAATGTTTGGCTCACATGTTCTCCGGAGCCTCAACTATCGAGCGGCAGCGTTTTGACCAGGGGCGTAGCAAAGGGGGGGGGGTTCAACCCCCCCTCGAAAATTTTCAATTTTTCTTACGTATATATACACGCACACATACGAACGCATGCACGAACATACATAAAGTATGATTGAACCCCCCCCCCCGCCGCCCCCCCCCGAAAAAAATTAACACCATCTTCCCAAAGGGAACCCTGATGGGATGCGAAGCAGCAGCGTTGCGCACGGGTGGCGTCACGGGTTGAACGGCGCTACGCGGTGGAGAGGGTGAAGCGAGAGAGAGGTGACACGTACAGACATGTTTCAACGCGTACGTTAGGCGCGCGTCAGGTTTATTGCGCGCGAACCGACGAGTCGGCGGTGTATCGAGCGGCGGTCGCGGTAGCGGCAGGTGTTGCGGGCGAACGGACGAGACGGCAGCTGCGGGCGCTGCGGCGAGCGCGCGGCAGGCGAGGGAGAGAGTGACGTCAGCGCGCACTGCAAGGGGAGCGTGACGTCAACGCACAGCTGCGGCGTGACTACAGTGTTCTAGAAGTTTGTAGTGCGCTCACTGAGCGGCGGAGCGTGACGCACTTCATGTCGCCGCCGACAGGCGGCGCGGCTCCCAGCGTCACCTGAAACTTTCCGGCGGATTGCTGGGCGCGGCTAGCGCGCGTTGCTGTTTTGCGCGCAAGAAAAGTCAAAGTTACGGTGCGCAACACACGGAGCTTCTTTTGATGCAACTTTTCTGTGAGTTGTGAAATAAATTACTGTCGCTGTGACTGATTTACGAAGGGTGGGCAATGTTTTAAGCGGCTATTGCATAGATGAATGCTCCTCCACGTAGCCGCTGCAGTAACAGATAGGGCATGTAGTTGGGGGGTTGAAGTTCTTTTTTGTCCTGCTGATCGATACGATTTTCAATGCCCTTTCGCCGCTGTAACGATCATAGCGACTTCACTCTCGCCTTTCGAGCCCCACAACAACGCCTCACTTTTTTTCTCTTTTTTTTTTATTCGCATATATGAGCTGGGGAGAATCTGTTGCTGGGCCTCTTGGTATACATACTTGAAGAAACGAAAAAACCAGCTTGCGGACGCTTACACAAGAAGATTACACTCGCTGGAACTAGCAACAGGTTTAATGAAACCACATAACGTTCCCTGATAAGCCAAGCGCGCATGCGTCGTACATAAAACACGTGTGATTCACAATAAGAGAGAATGACAACAGTAACCACATTTTTTTTTTAAATAAGCAATCTCTTTCTTTGATAGTGACAGATACAGTAATGCATTTGTTCGAACCATATGTTTCCAGATTTGCGCATCAATCACTTCCCGTTCGTATTAATTGCGTGGTTCCCTTACCAATAATTTGCGTGCCTTTCAGATCAGGAGAACAGCCGCAAACCCGGCAATGAGTAGGCAGATTTGCTCCTCCTCCTGACCTGATAGACGTCTGCTCTGATTTTCCCCTGCCTACCCTAGCAAAAATCACCCATAGAAAAACCAATAGCCTATCGGATTATTGAACATATTGGTCAATTGGTATCATATATTGGTCTATTAATTTGGTATCATATGGGTCTATAGGTGGCATGCTGGTCTATTGGACCTCTATTTGTTCATTGGTATATTTGTCTATTGGCACTCTATTTGCCTATTGTGTATTTGTCTATTGGCATTCTATTTGCCTATTAGTACCGTTAGTACTGTATTTGTGGATTGGAAATCTATTGGCCTATTTCTCCGCTGGGAGCCCGTAATTTTGGCATATCAAATAATGGGCATTTGAGGACTGCAACATAGCAGCGCCTGTATAAAATGAACAAATTCTATTTGAAGGGAGGCATGTGCTATATTTATCATTATTACAGGATAACTTCATCAAATCGGCGATCTTCCCCGCAACAAGCTTTCCAGCTAGGCATGCTGTGCTTCCTTGCCGAATATATGCCACTGCACCGCTTCTCTAGGTAGTGCCTGAAAAAAAGAAACAAACATAATATACTAAAATACCAGGAAGTAAGAAAGAAAATATTTAGATGCGCTACTGAAAGAAAACTGAAGCATTAGAATAAAAAAAAAAATGCAGATACGACACACTGTAGAATCAGCATAAGGGAAATTCCGGTGAGCTGGCTGTAGGTAACAACTTAACATGACAGGGACAGATCTTTTGTCAAATTCGCACAGCAGATTCGATTATACTTGTATCCCAGAAGCATAACCGCAGTCACGTGTGTGGACTTCGGACACTAGTGGGAAAGGCCAAACAGCACGAGCACCAAACCGATCGAAGCGTGTGAATTTCGGGACTTCACGCAGAAATCTTCATTAAATATAGTGCCTCTACTGCAACCATGTGTGTCATAGAATGGGGTTCAGTTAGCATGACTAGTAATTGATGATGGGACAGCCACACAGGATTTTTATTGCCAATAAACTTCTTCCCTCTCCCATAAGTGTATTATTGAGGGTGAACGAAGGCATGATTACATATTTTAGTCTCTTTAGATTATCGCGAAAACAATGCGCAAGTCAATAACGTACGTCTGCCAGCGTCTGTATATGCGAACAGCCCACACGATGTTCAAAACTATTGTACTGTGGAGCGGAATAAATACAAACGAAGGGGCTAACTTTAAAAAAAAAACTATGTCAAGTTCTCAGACTTATTCCATACCAGTTACAATGCTAGGGCCGTGAGAGCTGGGCACATGCAGCGACAAAATCATTTTACGTGGCTAGAGGTATTATTTCAATACATCTGCAAAGAACCGTAAGTGAACACTAATTTATCGCTCTTGTCCTCGCTGTCCGGTGGGCACGCTGGCAGATGCGCGAATTAGTAGCACAGCAAGAGCAACTTTTACTGACTAGCAAATATATAAAAAACAGTTCACTTACCGAACATCGGCAGGGTATGCCCTCCGAAGCAACCACCTTTGCGAGCAGCATCCTGTCAGCACACTCGGTACCACTTACTGCTGAAGTCCGAGACGCTTTTAGCGCTGAAACGTTTAACTTCTTTGACGCCCATGAACGACCTTGCATTGTCGTCGCGATTACACACGTGCGTTTTCGTGCAACCTTCAATAGACACAAACATACAACATTTCTAAGCCTGACTTCGACCACGAACATGCCGCACCACACACTCGTGACTCGACCGAAAACACCCGCTGCGGCTGTGGCTGGCTGTAGTCGGCTCGCTTGCTGGCTGGCGCTCGTGCCGTGGCCATACCACAAAAACAAGATTTTATTTTTTGCTATTGTATTGCAATATTTTGCTCTATTTCCAACCCCTCGAAAATATTCAGCTGCTGACACATTGGGAGGAAGGTTATGGAAAGCGTAGCGAACCGAAATTTCAGCTGCGAAATGAAAAAGAAAATAGAAGACATACAGCGCCTTCACGCGACAGCTATTATCTTCAATGAGCTCTTTTGGCAAGCCTGTATCACTTTGGTTGCTCGGCGTTGGTTGCTCGTGATTTTGTTATCGTTGTCGTGTTTCCGCATGTTTTGAACCTTCAGGTTTTTCTCGTTTTTATTTGACGCGCATTACGGGTGAACCCGCAGGTACAGTAACCTGCGGCAGCGAACGCGATGTTCACCGTCGTAAGAAGTGCAAGCGCTCGAGCGAGCTTGCACTTATAACCTACCACCTACTACTTACAAAAGCGACGAAAAGAAACGCGAACAGCGCTGTTCGCATGTTTTCTCCGCGCTCTTAGCTTGGTGACAATAAAAAGACGCTAGTCTCGTGTATGTATCATGGATAACTTGTCTTATTACCAGCCAGGCTACAACTGTTTTGAAAAGTAATGCGACCAGCGGAGCTGGTAGATGCCGTACTGTTCGCGTTTGTTTCCATAGCGTGCTGTCGAAGAATCGCAATAGCCCACCGGCTGAAAACAACTATGTATACATTATGTGCACACATTCAAGCAGGAAATGACGACTTCTACCTTATATGATGACTTCGCTTATTTTATTAGCAGCTTATTTTCCCACCCCGTTTGCACCATGCAAGGATAGCAGAGTACAAATTGCTGCCTTTACAAGAAACATTGAGTACCCCAGTTAAAACATTACCTATACTGGGCGTTCCCTTTTCAACTATGATAACTTTCTCTTTCTGTAAACCTGTCTTTTTGCGGGTTTATCCCACAAATATTGCATAACCATAACCTTGAGTACAGAATGAAATTGCACTACAGGCGTCTGTGTAATTATTTTGGTGAGATTTATGAAAGATATGGCTGCGATATTTTGGAACACTTATGTAAAACGGCTGCCACTTTGCTCAAATACTGAACAAATCAAAAGCTGCGTTTTGGCTGAAGTCGCTACTGCATGACCCTGTAAGTGAATTAAATACATATAGGTGGCCTTTTAATACCATGCATAACCCTGTGACTTTGGTGGCAATTCACACCGGCTAGTTCCATAAATGACAAATAGGTGCTATTTATTGGTTCTATAGGTGACAGACGTCGCCTATTAAAGCCTATTGGTGCCTACTGGTTCTATAAGTGACAAATAGCTGCCACCTATTGGTACTAACATATACCTATTGGTTCTATTGGTGACAAATAGATGTATCCTATTGCACAAATAAAAAATTTATTGGTCCTATCGGTGACAAATAGATGTTGTCAATTGGTCTCTATTGGTGACAATAGAATTCTAATAAGACCTATAAAGCTCCAATTGAGCACTTATACAACAAATAAGATTTTTCTATAAGACCAATAGAAAATTCTATTGGCATTTTTGCTAGGGTATGTATTAATGCTCGCCATGATTAACAATGCAGAAATGGTCACGACCAATAAACAGCCGACGACGACGTTGCCCAATCCCTAGTCTCCCGCTTCCTAATGACAGCTACTTCAGTCTCCCCTCCACATCTCCTTTTTCTGTACACGAGTATGGTTTTGCTGTCACCACCCTCCTGATTTTTTTTTTTCTTTTATTGTTACCGCACTTGACTACGCGGTCACTCCTAGCTTCGTTGGGTCCAACTGTTTTTGTTGTCAAACGCTGCCCCAGCAATTTCTTTGCACGTACGCTGCATGCCCTATGTGCACGACCGCCGGAGGCTGTAGCGCGTCCCTCCCGTTCAGATGCAGCGGCGGGACCGTCTTTGAGACAGTTGCAGTTTGGACAGACACAAATGCCGCTTCTTCAGAAAAATAAGCATACGTAAGTGCAGCAAAGCGGCACGCGTGGTGCCGATCGACAAAGGTCCTTCAAACGAATGAATGGCCTGAACATGCGCTGCAGGGGAATCAGCTTAAAAGAAGAATAAAATGCTCGACCCCCTCCTCCCTCCATTTTTTTGTGGTCTCTTTTACGTGTCATTGTGGTGGCCCTCTTACCGCCTTCAACTCCGCGTTTGTTGATCCCCCGGAACTACATCGTAACCAGCGTAACCCCGACCAGGGGACGCGCTTCGCACCCCGCAAGAAAAGTTTTCAGGAGAAACTGGCGGCAGCGCCCCTGGCGGGCGCCCAGGCTGTCGACGCGGAGAGGGCCATGGCGGCGCGGCGCAGGGATACGGCAGTGAGCCCACTGCCCCATTCTAGTACACTGTAGGCGTGACCTACTTGGCACCGCGCTCCAACACCTGCGGCGAGGGGAGCGCGTTGCGGCGCGTTCGTACGGACGCACGGAGGGACAAGCGTTACACAGGCTAGTCAAAGAGCTGCTTCGCATCTAAAAATTACACCATCTCCCGCTAAAGGGGACCATGAGGCGATGCGAAGCCGGAGCACTTGCACGATCGCGTTCCGTTGGCGTTCGATCGTTGGGCATGCTACCGACCTCGCATCGTGGAACGCGAAGAGGAACACTACGCGCGTTGTGTCAATCCCTCTAGCCTGGTCGTTAATTCTCACAGGGCGAGCGGGGAACGCGGTCGATAGGCGCGCGAGAGGGGGGCAGCGTAGGAGAGGAGAGAGAGGGGGAGGGGACGCGCATGCGCTGGCGCTCATCGCGGCGTTGTCGAGCCCGCATTCAGAGCCCGCGGCATATCGAGCCCGCATTTCAGAGAAGTCAACCGAAGCAAGCGCTGGACAGCGCGCGCAGCGCTCTACCCGCTTGAAGGAGAGGAGACTAGAGGAGGAGAGTAGCGCATGCGCCGCGAGAGCAGAAGCGAGAACGCAGGAGAAGTGCAAGCAGGTGCTGAGAGAGAAGTGGAGAGAGTAACGCGCAGCTGTTGGAGAGAGGGAAGGAGGAGAGTTGCACGTGCGTAGTGTGAGTGCGGACGCCGAGGCCCCTGCTGCGGGACATACCACCGAGCAAGAGATGCTTCGCATCCAAAAAATTTCTGGCTGCGCCCCTGGTTTTGATATATATGCTGAAAAAGTGTTGCACGGCCCCTTTAATATATGAGAAATTACAAGGGGTATTATTTTTTAAATGCGAGAAATAATTTTTTGAGATTTTGTATCTACACCAGCGTTGTGCACGTAACGTGTTACAATCAATAACTTATTGTAATCAATTACCTTTTCTTGTAACTTTGTAATATAATTTGATTACTTTTACCAATAGGGCCACACTAGCGCATATTCTCTGGGAGTGTCCAGCACTAATTGGTAAAACTAGGGACGCCAGGGGCGTAGCCAGAAATTTTTTTCGGGGGGGGGGGGGTTCAACCATACTTTGTGTATGTTCATGTGTGCGTTTGTATGTGTGCGTGTATATTTACACAAGCAAAACTGAAAAATTTCGGGGGGGGGGGGGTTTGAACCCCCCAACCCCCCCTTGGCTACGCCCCTGAGGGACGCGGCCTCCAGTGAGTACCTTCGGTTGCCTTGGCGGGCCGCGCTGCTCAGCTCAGGACTAGACCATAAACTCTGGGCGATCCAGCAGGCCAAGGAAGCTGCTGAGAGACACGATCTCTCGGCCGGCTCCTAGGCAGGAACCCAGCCCGGAAACCTGCAGGAACTGAATAAAGTTATTCACTCACACTTTTTCAAAACTGGAACATTCTGGGTAATTCAATTACATTTTCTTGTGATTACCAGTAATCAATCAATTATTTCTTCCAAAATAAAGTTGTAACCAGTCTTCTACGGCAGTTCTTGTCTCGAAAAATACGCGACCACTCTCTCCTGTCTTATCGCACCCCGTCCTGTCGACGGGGGGTCCCTACAGAGCCTATTTTTTCCCCTGCAACGCCTTACCCTAGCGCCAGCAACAACGAAGCACGATGCTTCATAGAGGACATCGACATTAGCATCGAAGCACTGTGCAACTATGGGCTGGTGCGCAAGGTGTTCCTACGTCATAATAACACCCTTCCCTCCAGCGTGTGCATTGAAAGAGTGGTGTAGCAGTTGACCTCTTAACGAGGAAACGTGGAAGAATTAGCGGTGACAACTTTGAAAAACAGCTACTGTTGAGAAAGTTAACAAAATGTAACAGTATCTCGCAAAAGCTACAGTAAGCCTCCCAGCATGCAACACAAGCCTTCAGCCTTCTCTCTACCATATAAGCCACAGTAGTTCGTTGTAGTTTGAGTAAACTTGTGTTATCGAGTAACAGCAATAAAATTTTGGAGGAAAGTAACGCAAAAGTAATCTATTAAATTTCTGTAACTGCTTATTTACTTTCCTGGGGCTGTAATTGACCACTGTAATCAATTTCATTTGAGAGAAGTATATTGTAATTGTAATTGGTTACTTATTTTCTGTAACGTGTACAAGTCTGATCTGCACCAGCTTTTTGCCGACGCAACGCAAGCGGCATGAACCACTCGCAACTGCTACCTTCAGTCCAAGCTCACTGACCTGGGATGCAGATGGCAAGCTAGGCACCGTCTTCAAACCAATAGAGAAAAAAATGGGGTTATCATCTGCATTTTATTGCCAACGGGGCTACGCTACAAGCAATGTGGGTGTGCATGATGACTTCCAGATGAGCCATCCAGCCGTTAGAGATGTAATCACATTACTGGCCTCAGGGATTTCCGCAAGCCCGAAAGGTACGTTTTATACACTTAACAAATAAACATATTTAATGATCTGCAGCAAACAAGCCAGATAGAGCACTGGTAGCATTCACATAATGCATTAACAACTGTATTAGAATCACAAAATTTTTTTTCTGCTTTCAGAAGACCACCCTGCTACCAGGGAACCAAAAAGACTATGCATAGGAAGTACACCTTCACATTAATAACTGAAAGTCTAGACTGTATGTAACATGTTGTGATTGTACGCACATGTCTAACGGCTGGATGGCTCATCTGGAACTCAATAAACTCTAGCCACATTGCTTGTACGTAGCTCTGTTGGCAATAAAACGCACATGATAACCCCAATTCTTTTTTTTTTTATTGGTTTAAAGACGGTGCATATATATACCTTGCCGTCTGCATACTAAGTCGGTCGGCTTGGACTGAAGATCGCAGTTGCCAGTGGTTCATGACACTTGCGTTGTGTCGGCGAAAAGCTAGTGCAGACACGAAATTCAAAAAAATTATTTCTCGTGTTTAAAAAATAATACCCTCTTTTAACTTCACTTAAGCTAAGACATAGTGCTCTCTAATGAAGTATTATGCATATTTTCAGTCCAACCACCAAGGTGAATTTCTTGGCGTTGAATACAGAACTTATTTTGAAAAAAATGAAATTTGCAATTTTTTTTCAGACGATCTGCTACACCTTCAGCACCTAAATTTTTTTTGTTTCGTAACATGTTGAACAGGCCATTATTACATATTTTATTTGTGCCCTTGGAATTTGCAATCTTTTCGGAAAAACAAAATCAAATTTTGCAACTTTATTCAATTTTACCCATGTCAAAAGCACTCGATGAAGTGGTATACATAAAGAAGTCATTATTTTTACAGTCGCATTACTTCAATAGCTCGTCGGAAACACCATTTTATTGAGTGCACACCACATAAATGTCTTTTGAAAAAGATTGTTTGATGCTCTCTATAGCTGGCTCTAGCTCAGTCGGCACAAATTTAAGCTACAAGCTCTCACAAATAGGTGGGCAAATTTTTGGCAACAGAAACAAACGAGTTACTTCAACAAAAACATGGAAAGTTTTTTAGCCATATTTATGATGATCAGAAAAACGCTGGTTGATTGGCATGGAATGACCCATAACGAACTGAGCTTAAGCCTGGCTTTAAAGTGCACAATTTTAAAAACATGCCACAGAATTTGGCAAGTATAGGGGACAAGCATGTGCACTGCCTTTTGAGTTATGTAAATAAATGCAAGAATGAAGGGAACTGACAGACGAGGATGCTCGATTGTGTCGTCTATCTTTTGCTTCATTGCATTTCCTATGCAAACCAAAGAATAAATATATTAAGGTATGTACGAATTGATAGACTCACCCAGCTCTCAATTCTTAGATCTTTGGCAAACGTATGTAATGTTGAAGAAAGCTGGCACATCATTCCATATCAATATACATATATGAGCAACTGATTGAAACTTGTGCACATAGAATTCGCTCTATTTGTTCAGTCAGTCATGGGACACCATTAGCTTCATTATCTGCTGACAGCCTGTAAATAACAGCAGTCACTCAATTGCAGTCTTCATTAATTATTTTTGTGCTTTATTATTTCATACATTAGGAACTCTCAATGTACAATTCCACATGCAATTGGTTAATGGAATGACCTCCCTTATGGTGTAGTCATGACCATATGGCATTTAGAAAATAAAATCTATCTATGACTGTTTTTCTAACTGTATATGATAATTTTAAATCATGTTTATATATTTTATAACGATATCATTTAGGCCCACTGAAATTTGCGAAATATATATTTTAAGCATTTTAAATCATTACAATGTTACACCCATGCTCTACCAAATCTACTACATTTTGCCATTGTATATGATGCCTGGTTCTTGAATTCCATTATTGTTTCAGTATTCTTGTTAGAAATTGTTGTCCCCTCACACAATACTCCAACGTGATGCCTGTGAGGTATTTGTAAATAAATAAACATACATTCATTCTGTGATAATTAGTACTTCAGTATTGCTCCACAGCAAAAAATATTGCTGTCAACTGCACAGTTTCTGAAGTTACTGTGTCTAGGTGACGTTTGCAATCGCTTGACAGTGAATCATGCAGTAGCACAATTGTAACAGCCATTTGTGGTTTTGCCTTATTTTGACATTTACTTAGACATGCATGACTTAAGCTTTGAGACAAGCATATGATTACTGGCAGGATCAACCAGGTAATCGTTCGACTCCGTGTCCAATTTAGCACATTGCAGCACAACTTTACGCTAATGCAGTCTTTAATTGCAGCAGCTAGTTTCCCCATAAACAGCACCAACCTCTTATTTAGAAACCAGACATCTAATAGTGGCAAGTGTTTCAAATGATAAATACAATAACACGAAATCTTTCTGGGAACTTTTAACACTAACTGAGCAGTGGTAAGTGCAAAACCTTGATTATGGAAAGAGTCCACAAAAACGCATGGGGCGCAGAAAGAGAGAACATAATTAAAGCGGTACTGACAACTGATTATTTAATGAGACAACACCGAGCTTATATAGATCGGATACACATGCGCACCTGAAAAAAAAATAAATAAAATGATAAAAACATAGAACAACCTTCAACAAGGGTGCAAAAAGATGCTTGAAAAAACGCCTGAAGACAACCGGTGCACCGAGAACGTAAGCTTTATGTGGAGAGAAACAGCTCATTCTGAGTGACGGAGACTGACGGTGGCACTTCCAAGCATCTTTTTCACACCCTTGTTGTAGGTTGCTCTATGTTTTTATCATTTTATTTTTTTTTGTTTCTGGTGCACACGAGTGTCTGATCTATATAAGCTCAGCGTACTTAGATTTAGGTGCATGTTAAAGAATCCCAGGTGGTCGATATTTCTGGAGCCTTCCACTACGGCGTCTCTCATAATCATATCATGGTTTTGGGATGTTAAACCCCAACAATTATTATATAAGCTCACCATTGTATCATTAAATGATCAGTTGTCTGTACCGCTTCGTGTTGTCTCTTTCTGTGTCCTGTATGTTTTTGCAGTCAATTAATCGTGAATAACCAACTGGTCTACACCCACACTCTTCTATGCAAAATCTTGTTTGTACAATTTTAAGAGAAATGTGCACATCCCAGCAAAGTGTTATCGTAATGAAAAGTTCTGGACGTTACGCCTACCTTTTTGTTGTATACACACTTACTTGAGCTTGTAAATGCTGTGTACTTTTTTTCATAATCCCTACCTTGGTATCGCAGTGGTAACATTTTTGATGGCGGTGAAATGGTAGAGGCTCGTGTACTGTGTTAGTGCACGTTAAAGAACTGCAGGTGGTCTATATTACCTGGAGCCCTCCCCTACGGCCTCTTTTATAGTATGTGTTGCTTTGAGACATTAAACCCCATAAACCAACCAACCAACCATCTTATCCTTTCATGCCTAAATAAATTAGGTTGACTAGTTCCCATTGTTGACCAAATTCAATTGCTTTTATCACACTTTAGACAACTAGCTAGCATCTATGGGTCCAATGGGTGCATGCAAACATTATGTACACATATTTGAGGAAACAACAAATTCCTTTTGGCTCTGTCAACCTTACACTATAGAACTCTGTCATTAGACTTGTGTAAAGCAGCAGTTATCCACTGCACTCTTGGTCACAATGATGTGCAGCCACTCCTGACTGCCACAACAGACTTCTTGCAAGAAGTGTTAGGACAATGTGAAAACCAATTACAGAGACCAATAGAAATGTCTTGAGACAGTGAAATAGAAGGTTAGCTTTATGCACGTACTGAGCTGAATTTCCCATTCCACGAATGGGAACCAACAGACAATCAAGCCAAGGAAAGTATAGAGACGTTATTTCTAGTAATTATTATTAGAGCTGTGCAAATAGCAAAATTTTGAGTATGAAGCGAATTCGAATAATAAAATGTGAGTGCGAATCAAATCTAATATTCTTAGAATATTTCTCGAATACTTCGAAGCGAAATTGCAGAAAAAAAGTTGAAGATTCCTAAGCATATTCTTATTAGATAGCAACATGAAAGTGTTTCTTTTCGCTAGGTTGATAGAGCGCTGGCAGGGTGGTGTTTCATAGTTGTCTTATCAAGAATGAGGCAATGTAGAGCCTGATCATTTATGTACATGATTTGGTGCAACCAAAGTGTTGCCGACAACACTTTACACGTGATAGGCAAAGATGCCATTTCCTCAGCCTCTCCTCCTCTTTCAACTTCTGTGGAAGCCCAACTGATATGGTGGACAAGGGTGTGCTCCCTCCAAGTTTTGGAATTTTAAGTCTGCCTCGTTGATGTCGATATATAAGAACATCTAAAATTATGGATGCTAAAAAGCTTCGGCGTCAGATTTTTCGGACTTCCTGCCCAAATTTCAGTTCCAAAACAGCATTAATTGAGCCCCCAACTCTGCCACATATTTCATCTCCATGTTGGAACCAGCATTTTCTTGAGTTACATTTGCAACCATAGTGGAGCTTGAAAGGCAGCTTTGCCGCAATACGGGGGTACGATGAGGTGAAGCATACTAAAAATCTAGGGACTACTTCCAATCGGACGTTGACTGTCTCTTCGCCTAGTTCGACCGCAACGGAGCTTGAAAGGCAGCCTTGCCTTTCAAGCTCCGTTAATGAGGTTAAGCATATTGAAAATCTGAAGGGCTCACTTTCAATCGGACGTTGACTGTATTTGTCTTTGGGAAGTTCGAATAGTTCGAATGGTAAAATTCCAGTGCGAATCGAATCGAATAGCAAGCACTATTCGATAAATATTGGAAATTTTGAATATTCTTACACCCCTAATTTTTATATAAATGTGAAAAACTTCTCTTTTTTTTCGCCTGCTGGCAAAATGTGCTTCTTGATGCCAGCAGGCAAATAAAAGGGCATCTGCACTCACCGTCATGGCTGCGAGCGGCACTGACTGACAACTCCCAAGTTTAAATGCACAGATATACCCGAAAAAGTGTATGGGAGGATGTACGGTCGTTTAATCCACTTTAATTTCTTCACATTTATATCATAATTACTACAAAATACGTCACGTCCCCTGTACTTTTCTTGGCTTGATTATATGTTGGTTCCCATTAGTGTGGTGTCAAACAAAGAAGAATGAGCCCCTAGATTCCCCTTCTATCGTTCTTTTTCACAAATGTAGCTCTACCACGAAAGAAGAATTAAGTATATAAAAAAATTTCTTTGGCAGTCTCCTCAACCTTGCCAGACACCAGATCCATTCTTGCACGCTGTTTTCGAACAGAAAAATAAGGTTTATTCAATTAAAAGCCTTGAGCTCGATTACAAAACTTGTTCAACTTGTGTTCGTGAAAAAGGTGTTCGTTAACACAATGTGTATTTCGGATACCACGCTGAAAAGAAAGTTTAATCAGCACGGAAGAAAAAACAGGTTAAAGGGGCACTAAAGAGAAACAATGAATCGGTTTAGATTGATAAATTATACCTCGAGAACTATAATGTCATTAATTTCACCATCATAGGTGTATTAATAAAGGAGAAAATGAAGTTCAAAGTTTCATTTTTAAATTTTGTGCCAAAATCTCCCCATGTGACGTCATGGATTTCAAAGCGTATTTATCGTATTTTGGGGCCATTGGCTCAACAAAATTGCCTCAAACTTGGTATGCTAACTCCATGACCTCCTCAGAGGACAGTGTACTTCATTTTTACCATTTAGGAACTACGTAGGCACTAGTAGCCCATGAAACACAAAACCTCTATAAAACGTTTAAAACCTCTATAAACCTCTATAAAACGTTTTACAGAGGTTTCGTGTTTCGTGGGAGGCACAGTCAAAATATGTGACATCACAGCGAATGGTGAGGATACTTCACTTCAACGTGGCGTCGCCACCCACGTTTTCCTTTTGCGTGGCTTCTCGCTTACTAAGAGTCTTCTCGCAGCAAGCGTGGTGTTTTTGGTATCGTGAAAGAATAGTTTACTAATACAAGAAAAATCGTTTTGCTCTTTAGTGTCCCTTTAAGAGGCTGATGTGTAACTTACAATAATTCTTTTTATACCAAAATGTCTCTCACTCACTGATGAGGCAGAACAACATTAAAAAACAGATGTGTGATGTCACGTTGAGTTTTCATACCAGCTTGTCGAGACATGCACATTTAAAGCATCAGCTCGGGTTAACTAAATATATGTCAATAAATATGGGCTATCTTGTATTCTATATGTGCTAAACACTGAAGTGAGCAATATTCATAAGCTCTTACCTAGGGGCGGTAACCCAAATAAACAAAATGCCTTGAAACATACAGCACTGACTACTAATTAGCACGCAGGTTTCAACACACTATTTTTAAAAAGTGAAGGTTGGGCTTCATTTACACAAAAAATAATCGAGCTCCTGCTGTGAAAACACTGAATACCAAGTTCTGCAAGACTGCAGAATCCATTTAAACTGGTTTAGTGGTATTATTTAGAACACACTTGAAGGGATCCCAAAGAACATCAATTATGTTCACTGGCAGGCTACTTCGTGGTGCACACTTCGTAGCAGTGCTGCAATACATATACACGCAGTTGTAAAATCCAAGATGGGGCAGAACAGAATGCTGACTACACTTCTGGACTTGCCCTGCGTTGTCGGAAAGTGAAATGCCACTCAGCCAGCGGATGCAGTTTTCTCACGTGGCGACCCCTTGTGGGATACGAAGTCAAAACATTGGAGGACTCCTGTCACACTATCATACTATACTATACTGTCATACTACTACTACTGTCATACTGTTATACTGTCATACTATACTTGAAAGGAAACATTGCTAGTGTTCTGTATCTGAGAAAAACTGCTGCCTTGTTCAGTGTTATAGAACAACACTGAGCAAGACACTGTGTTGTGACGTTATCCCTTGCTCCCTATACGAGCGTCTATCGTCACTTCAATAAAGGGTCAGCTGTTTGTTGTAAGATCGAGACACAAGTCATTACATTTAGAAGCCTAAATGCAGAACTGCCTTCTCCTCACGGTACCAGAGTCGAGACGATATCTTGATCTGAATGGAAACAGTGATGTCATCTGTGTAGAGACTAGCGGTGACCAAACTACGGTCAGCGTCACAGAATGCGTTGCATTACAAGCACCTGTTTGCAAGAGCTGTCAATCGGACAACAAAATTTCTGTGGCAGGATGTGCTTCCAACAGCACGTTCCAACAAAAGGTCGTCACTCAAGGAAACCACATATACATGCTGGGTGGAGGATATTCCCAAGTATATCAGGAAAGTTCAGAGATACGGTCAAAACACAGTGAAACTTCTATTTTATACGAGTTGCATTACACAAATAATGGCATAATTATTTGATAATCAGAATATATATATACATTCATAATAATACATGCTCATGTCATTGAGATAAACTTTATAATTACTTCATTACACTCAGTTGTCAATATATCTGCTTTCATTTCATGGAGGTTGGACTGTATGGTTTAACAATGTGTTTTGTTTGGGCATCCCTTTAAATAATACACTTTAGTTTACACATGGCACATAAAAACTCAATCACAGCAAAACAGAAAAAATGAAGACTGAGAAAATTTAAAAACGTCTTTATTTACTACATATGTTGCTGGTTCGCTTGCAGCCATGGCAACATTATACAATATTTATATATCTACACATGATCACCCTGTGCCTTTTGTAATAATAGAAACTAATTCTGTACAGCAAGGCATGCCACATCTCACAAAAGCATCAGGTAACCAAACATAGAAAATTTCTGCATTATGTACATCAAATCATACTTCGTAACGGCCTTGCAGGGCTTCCATATACATACTTGTTTCTGTGGCGTTACGTTCTAAATACAATACTATACGTAAAATAAATTTATTGTTGTGCTGCCAACAAATATCACTTTCCGTGGGATCTAAGTAATATGCTAATCCAAGCCTTAGGATTGGGCACCAAACTGATGCCGCATATCCACCGATGTGTAGAAAAGAATGTATGCGTTTCTTTTCTGAAAAAGAAAAAAAAAAGGAATAAGCATGCGATAAGCGATGAAGAGGGGTGTTTTCATCAGCAATGCACTTAAGGTATCCTCAGTAAGCGGTAAGGCCACATCAACGATATCTAAGATGTGAGACTGTTACATACAGATCTCTTGTGCGTTCATTAAAGTTAGTTGAGCACCTTGGTCTGGTTTAGAATGATGATGAAGGTAACACGCTTCACTGGTGTGGGCCTTAATTGAAGACAAGAACACATGGTGCTACTTTCAATGCATCATAGGCTGCCAGGAAACAGCAAGGACACGAGAAAAAAACAGGAGTCATAAGAGGTCCCGCTGTAGTGGCACCAATCATGATGCAAACAAACTAGCACTACTACTAAGCAGCAAAATACGAAATATAAGTAGTAGTGCTTGTAGCAAAAATTAAGTGGGCTGAAGTTGCGTGAGAGAGCACTGAAGAGCACAACTCAATTTCTAACTGTGCATCTCACCTGTGATAAAATGCACTTTCCTTGTGGCACCCACAGTACCTAAAAATTTGTCTCCAACTTTGCAAAGGCCTCGAACTAAAAGACAACATAGTCTTGACGTTACACAGAGGCACACAATTCAGGGTTGTGCCAGGTTTGGCTACTTCGTGCGAATTTGGCTAATACTTTAGGCCGGTGGCGACAGAAACAACGTCAGAAACAATATCTTGCGACATCGCAGCCACCGTCGTGCGAGTACGCAGTGTCAAAACATGGCGACCAAGGCGCGTTTCCAGCTCCCGAAATTGAATTTGCCACTTGCATTACAAAAATACAAATACTATTACATCCGTGGCTGGAAACTGTTGCATAGGGCCTTATTCTGAAGATCACCTATTTCTGAATGCGACTTTAAACTGTAGTAGAGCCGAAAAGCGGGCAAGTTGGAACATATCCATTCTTGGGCAGCGCGCACAGACAATATACGAGAAGAAGACAGTACAGGCGCTGGTCTAACAAGGAAAAGGTTTATTTCAAGGAAACAAATATATACGTTAACACCGGAGTGGACTACAGTGAAACCTCGGTGATACGATCACAGCTCATACGAATTTCGGGGTGATACGAATTTTTCGTTGGTCCCGGCCAAGGCCTATTAGCCTGCAATGCAATGGAGTACGGTTGTTGCGAACCAATTTTCATCCAGTGACATTTGATACGAACGTATGCTACCGCACAGGTACGAAGAGGTGCTGTCCGTGCTGTCCTGGAAGATGCGCCAAGCACGTGCGGGCGCGGGAACGCAAGCGTGGGCACGCACGCCGCACTGTCAAATTGTCAGAATCACGGTGTCAGAAAAACACTTTTCTTACGGTCAGAATAAACCTTCAGAGACACGTCACGGCCTCCGAGATTGTGTGCGCGAATCTTTGAAGCTCTTAAGTGCCTCCGTGTGCCTTTGCGTTTAGATTACAGAGGATATTAGCGCCATGATTCTTTTTCTAACGCGTCGACGCGGGCTCCTGTCATTGTACTGTGTTTACACGTGCATGCCTCGTGCATGAGACATCCTATGAAAGGTGGACGAGAACCGAAAGAAGACCAGGACGGTCTTTTCGAAGGAGTCACGCCTCACAGTGTCAAAATGCGCGACCGTTGAGGTCGCACTTGTGCGGGCATGGCCGTAAATATCCCAAAAACATCCCCGACACCTCCGCAATAACAAAATCATAACACAAAACCGTGGTTCTGTAATTTTGTGGCCTTGATCCATCGCGTCAAAGCGCTTCTTTTGTTACTTTTACTGCAGTACTCCGGTGTCCTGCAAAAATACATACTAAAATTTTAAAGGGGCTACTGCTGTCGCGGGTCACAACGCACCTGGTTCATTAATTAAATACGCGTGTACGGGCCATATATTTATGAGTGCTGGTATGATTGCGGACATCTAAAAACTTAACTAACAATCATTCAGGGTTCTTGCGGATGTTGCTGCGGCCCTGAAAAACAATAAATGAAAATGTACACAAGCTTTCTTTTGTCGCATGCTAATTTTTCATGCTTTCTGCTGATACGAATTTCGGATGATACGAATATTTTTGGTGGTCCTGTGAGATTCGTATCGCCGAGGTTTCACTGTACATGTAAAAACACACACGTGCCTATGAGCAATCTATGAACACAATCTCTTCTTCAGATAGCGAAACAATGGCTGATTTAAGCAACTTGTGTTCATTCTTAGCAATGTGGTATGCCTAAGCGATCTCCCATGCCCTCTGATTACAATGCTACGTGATAATGGCGGTTCCCGTGAATGAAGGCGTGCAGCCATACTTGAGGCAGTGGCTTGCAAAATGGGATGACACTCTTCCCTTCAATGAATTGGCATGCTCTCTTAATTAACCTAATGTTAATACACTGGCCAGTCTACTGATGTAGATTCTGCCGTGCGAGCAACGAATTCTATATACCACCCCAGAAAAACAGATGGTGTACTTCTTAGCATGCTTGATAGAGCAAGCATGCCGACTGTAATTGAAAGTGAACATGGCAATCGAAAGCGCTCCACACACAGGATGCTTCTGCACTCATTTACATTAGAAATCAGTCATCCAACGAACTGTCTGTGTTACCGTATTTACTCAAATCTAGGCCACCCTCGATTGTAGGCCAACCCCCAAAATTCGCAAGGCCTGAAAAAAAAAAAAAAAATCATGGTACTGGAATCTAAGCCGACCCCCCTACCTTTGCACATCGTTTTTTCGAAAAAAACATCGGCTTATATTCGAGTAAATACGGTATTTCTTAGAATTAGGTACAGACTGCGACTTGGGAATATTAACTGCTAGGACTTGTCATCACACAAGAAACGATTGCGAAAGTGACTACAGTTTATGCTTCAAACACAGCAACTGTGTTTTTGAGCACACTAAAGCGGTACTCATATTTATTGTCGCCACAATGCTGTTATATCTAGTTGTTTTAAGAACAGTCTAGCGAGACTCGAGAAGACAGTGTCATTTCTGAAACAGCGCAAGAAACTTCGTCATCCTGCATGAAATGATTGCTGCTGTCCGCAATTCATTCTTCAATCTCAGCAATTATGATTTTGAAGGGTTCTTGCTGTGCTTAATTTACATTTCCACCAAAAAGCTCTTGCGTTACGCCATTTCAGTAAAAACGTCGCACTTGTTTTCACACTCGCGTGGCTAGTTCTGGCTAATTTTACTGCCCTTGGCTCAAGTTGGCTACATTTTGGCTAGTTATCCATATTTCTTGGCTATTTTTGCTTTTTCGACCTGACAACTCTGGCACACATGAAGAATAAAAACAGACTTACATCAGATTCAGATAAAGTAACTTCCGTTACAGATGCATCGTCGTACATGTACCACTGCCCTCCAAGGCCAGCACGGCAATAGGCAATATCTGAGGCAAAGAAAAAAAACAGAAAAGAAATCAGTTAAGCAACATTCCTGCAGCCATTCTAGGTCATTTCATCATTTAATGAAAGATAGCATATAAGGTGACAGTTCGACCTCACAAATTTGGTCACGAAATAAGTGAGAAGAGAAGAAACGAAAAACCAGCTTACGGACGCGTACACAAGAGGAGAAGACGACAGACTATCTGTCTGTCGTCTTCTCTTGCGTACGCGTCCGTAAGCTGGTTTTTTTGTTTCTTCAAGAATGTACCAACAGGCCCAGCCACAGATTCTTCGGTGACGCTAAGAATAAACACAGTGAGACAGGAAAGAGCACCGTCCAGAAAGGCACCGGCGAACGTATGCACGAGGCAAGTGAGCCGAGCAAACCAAGCAAGCTGAGCGTTGGCGATGCTGCTTCACATAAGTATTGTAAAAGCAGCCCACTCTGTGTGCAGTGGATAAATCATCAAATGAAACCCTGGTAACATGCAGAAAACTTGTTCTCGAGTACTGGACCATCACTTCTAACGTACAGACAAATCTCTCGCGTTCACCATGCATTTCCTGCCACACAATTACATTGCGAGGTTTGCTATTCAAGTTGATTTTATACATAAGAATCTTGGACCAGCTAGTAGCCAAGTTAGCATCTATTGTTTGAGTGGTGGCCAAACTGCTCGCTGTTTCCTGAATGACAATGGCAATCCTATGTACAAGACTTGAGTACTATCAACATGCATCCTCTTTTATGTGGCCCATAGTGCGCCATAATTCACCTGGGAACTGCTTAGCTGGTCATATTCGAAACACAGAAGTGGAAAACCAGTCAACTGAAGAGCACTAACTATGGTTGCCCTTAAAATTGGATTGGTTAAATGAAAATGGTTGATTTGGTAGGGGACTTGGTTGAGCGCATAAAACATAGTAGAGATAACCTTGATATACCGAATGTCAATTAGCAAAATTCTCGATATAACGATATTCAGCTTTTGGTAACCTCACGTCCACTGAACATAATGTATTTCTAGCCTCAACGTAATAAATCTAACATACCAAAATTTCGCTGCTGCCAAACAGGAGGATTAAGGCAATAAATTGATGTTCTTGCTAATTGTCAAGTGATTGAATTAAATGTGGTCTTTCCAAGTGCATTATTGCAGATGTGCACCGTTTGACAGAGGAAATCTGCTGAAGCGAAGTAGCATCTTTTGCTGCAGCGGCCGGCGTAAAAGGGTCTCCTCGCCTTCAGAGCGGCGGAGAGAAAGAGCACGCGGGAAGCCTGGCATATCATCATTTCATGCACTACTCTGTGCAGCATAGTCTGCATTCTGCGCTGACTACACCATGCATCAGTGCCCAATTTGGCGTTTTCGTAATCACCACGTGTCAAGTGACAAGCCGTAGAGGCAGTGGTACTAAATGACCACTCACTTATTGTGCAAGCGATCACGATAAACGCATGTCACTGACAAAGCTGGTATATTGCAAGAGATCTCAATCACACAAAAAAAAGAGCATGTTGCCACTTGTTTTGGGATATCGCTTACCTTGCTAAAAAAAACCCAATCAATTGCAAGCGAAAGCAGTCAGAACTAGCACGTGCCTTTTACCTCAAATAATAGTTCTTCTTGATGAGTACACACAACAAGCTTTAAGTATTTTTTGGAGCTGCTCATAGGCGTGTGCACAGGGGGGGCGGCCATCCCCCCTAATTATCAAAGAGGGGGGTGGGGGGTGCAAAATCTGCCCCATACATGGACTTAGTAGGGTGGGGGGATGCTGCGATGAACCTTTGCCCCCCCCCCCCTAATGAGGAACCCTGCGCATGCCTATGGAGCTGCTCACAGTTACCCACCACACTGCTACCGAAGGTAAACATACGTCAGTACATGCGGTTGTTCTGCGATAAAACTGATTTACAAGACTTTGTTCGATGAAAGCACAGGGGTCACACAAATTGCGCAATGTGGCACCGGATGTTGCTTGATTCTACGGACCATTATTGTACAGACAGTAATGTGCGTGTGCACACAATGTTGCAAATGAGAAAACATGGCCACCATGAACGGATTCTGGCTGTTGCCTCGCTTTCATGTGATATTAAACTGAAGCTTATTTGTTTTTGAGCTACACGATGAGCTTTGATATTTCGCCTAGACAGTACAGAGCAAGGAGTTCAGTTTGGTGAAAAGAGAATGTGGTGTCGGCAGTGGAATGGGTGTGATAGCTTAACTTGCACCGATTACCACAGCACAATGGGCCTGTGTTTCTTACGGCTTTACGTGCACTGCAAGACTGCTGCCAAGAGGACTTTTCGGTGCGACTCAAATCGTAAGTATGAATGCCTGTTCTCAAGTTCAACAACATTGATCTTCTTGTTGTTTCAATTAATATCTTTTTTTTTGCGCTGACATATTTTGAAGCTTCAGTGACTACACTCCGCATAAAAGGTCATATTTCAATATAACAAGGTTTCCATATATCGAAGTAGATTGCCGATTTTGCCGACTTCGTTATGTCGAGGTTAACTACACAAAGTGAATAATCTGGAAAAAGATACTTATTTAAGATAATTGAAAAATATAATTGAAAAAGATAGTTGAAAAATATAAGTGAAAAAGGTAATGACCTTGTGCAAACTAGGCAGCTCAAACAACACAATGGCTGAACAGGGAGAACTGCTTAATAGCAGTTGTAGTAAGAGGAGCAAAACCAAAAAACGAGCAATGTGCCAGACAAACCTGGGCTAATTTTCAGCAGCATTTAAATCAAAACATTACTTGACGAGTGTATTGAAAGAAATGAACTAGCGGTCCAACTTACAGTGTCCAGTAGCCAGCGTACCATAGTGATTCTATGGAAAAGACACAACAAAAACATCACTTAGTAGATGAATGACAAAAACAATACAAGGGAAACAAATTCTTTAAAGTAGCAAAATGAAGATAGTATCAGGAAGGAAGGAATGTCTTTGGGACGCCACTGTCGTAGTGAACTATGTGTATGTAGGGCAGGTTTGTGGCTTTTTTTTTTCTTTTTGTATTACTATCATCACGTAGAAAGCATGCAATACAAGACAGCCACACATCAGTTCAATGTCTCCAGCAATCTTGTGCAATCTTGTGATGATGATGATAAGGCTTAAATAATGTGTGTGAAATGCAGACAGCAATACATACGGTACCCAGATTTTCTATAGGTGGGCTTTCCCACCCCAAAACCTAAGCTAGCCCAAAATGCACAGTAAAGAAGCCCTTTAATATTCTCAAATTTATTAAGTTCTAAGTATTGTTTCACTGTTTTTATGAAAGTATCATAACATTTCAAGCTATACGCCTTGAAATTGTTACACACTATAAGCATAGCCGCTGTGAATTCACATCGAACAAAATGAAAGCTTGAAATTCCCAGAACCCTAGTGCCGTACAGTGTAGCCGTAAATGCTCTAGCCTGACATCTGTGGCAATCTACATTAAGCTCAGGCTCTTCACAATGAAATTACATATAGCCATGAAAGTACTTTCACTGTATTATGCATGTGCTGTAAGCCCACAGTACTCCTTAGATGCAGATATTGGTGCGAAGCATTCTTTATTTACTTCATTACAACTGAAAATTTGTTACAACCACGTTCGTTTTATGAAGGTCTAACTTGCAAACTGGCACGCAGGAACACTGCCCACTACATTAGCCGAATGCTTTGCACATCATTGCCAAGTTAGTGGCCACGATAGGTATAGGCCATAAATATAGGCTAAACTTGGCCGAGGAGCCATCTCATAACCAGAATGCGTATGAAATGCTGGACAAAAAGAGAGAGAGAAAAAAAGAAAACACCCCTACAAAGGCCGATTATGGACTGGAACTTAGAATAACAGAGAGCTGAGCTAGTTGGTACGTATTCATTCTAAAAAGAGACAGGGCGTGCAAACACGGACACAAGAAAGAGATCAGGACACCACAAACGCCGACTAACAACTGAAGAGACGCACAACGGCTGAAAAGAAAGAAGGCACGAAAACTTATCTGCGCATGCCCATGCAACCGGCGAACCTATCAATCCGGCACGCGTGGCGGTCTACGTGGAAGATAACTGTTAAGGCATTTGATTTCATCTTTATGCAAGCTAATCGACGGTTGGCTCATGCATGCGCTACCACTATTCTCGATATGCCATGCTTCAATCATCAGACGCGTTTCTTCATTTCTATGCCGGTACAACACTGCGCATTCATCGAATTTTGGCGTGCACTTACAATCTCGACAATGTAAAGATAGATTAGATGGTGAGCCTCCTGTTAGCGATCTCTTATGTCCCAACAATCTCTGGTTAATGCATCGGCCCGTCTGTCCTACGTAGAAGCGGCCGCAGCTGAAAGGATAGGAAGAAAGCGATAGGAAGAAACGTGTCGTAGGTATTCCGTACATTCATTGCATATCTCACAGGCTAAAGAAAGTAGGAAGTAGATACGGCGTTAATGTTGTTTTCACGGCTGCCAATAAGCTAGGTAAGATTTGTGCCGCTGTGCAGAGGAAGAATGAGCGAGTAAAAGACAAGAAGCGGACCGATAATTGTTTTGTAAAACACTCCAACAAATTCACTGATTGCCGTACGAGTGTGGTGTATAAGGTCCCTTTCAGCTGCGGCCGCTTCTACGTAGGACAGACGGGCCGATGCATTAACCAGAGATTGTTGGAACATAAGAGATCGCTAACAGGAGGCTCACCATCTAATCTATCTTTACATTGTCGAGATTGTAAGTGCACGCCAAAATTCGATGAATGCGCAGTGTTGTACCGGCATAGAAATGAAGAAACGCGTCTGATGATTGAAGCATGGCATATCGAGAATAGTGGTAGCGCATGCGTGAGCCAACCGTCGATTAGCTTGCATAAAGATGAAATCAAATGCCTTAACAGTTATCTTCCACGTAGACCGCCACGCGTGCCGGATTGATAGGTTCGCCGGTTGCATGGGCATGCGCAGATAAGTTTTCGTGCCTTCTTTCTTTTCAGCCGTTGTGCGTCTCTTCAGTTGTTAGTCGGCGTTTGTGGTGTCCTGATCTCTTTCTTGTGTCCGTGTTTGCACGCCCTGTCTCTTTTTAGAATGTATGGACTGGAATTTACTCAGAAAATCCAAGCCTTGACAAAGCTGAGAGGCTGACAAAACTGAGCGAAATTTTGCTTGACTGGAAAGGATTGTGTACGAGAGACATCACACATTGTAATGAGGACTCGATCTACACATGGGAGCCTTGTGTACTCGCTGTGCACTAATCTGTGCTAATAAACAAACCCTTAAAAGTAGGGGTGTGCGAATATTCGAAATTTCGAATATTTTTCGAATAGTGTTTGCTATTCGATTCGATTCGCACTGAAATTTTACTATTCGAACTTCCCAAAGACAAATGCAGTCAACGTCCGGTTGAAAGTTACCCCTTCAGATTTTCAATATGCTTCACCTCATTACACTCTCGTATTGTGGCAAAGCTGCCTTTAGAGCTCCGTTACGGTCGAACTTAGCCAAGAGACAAAGTCCGGTTGGAAGTGGTCCCTAGATTTTCAATATGCTTCACCTCATCACACCCCCGTATTGCGGCAAAGCTGCCTTTCAAGCTCCGCTACGGTCGCAAATGTATTAACTCAAGAAAACGTTGATTCCAATATGGAGATGAAAGATGTGTCAGAGTTGGGGGCTCAATTAATGCTGTTTTGGACCTGAAATTTGGGCAGGAAGTCCGAAAAATCGGACGCCGAAGCTTTTTAGCATCCAAAATTTCAGATGTTCTTATATATCGACGTCTACGAGGCAGATTTGGAACTCCGGACGTGAAGGGAGCACACCCTTGTCCGCCACATCAGTTGGGCTTCCACAGAAGTTGAAAGAGGAGGAGAGGCTGAGGAAATGGCATCTCTGCCTATCACGTGTAAAGTGTTGTCGGCAACACTTTGGTTGCACCAAATCATGTACATAAGTACAATTCGGCCTCTACATTGCCTCACTCTTGATAAGAAAGACAACTATGAAATATGACCCCACCAGCGCTTCATCAACCTAGCGAAAAGAAACAATTTCATGTTGCTATCTCACAAGAACATACTTAGGGATTCTCTGCAACTTTTTCTGTAATTTCACTTCGAATTATTCGAAAAATGTTTGAGAAATATTTGAAAATTATTCGAAATTATTCGATTCGATTCGCACTCAATCTTTATTATTCGAATTCGCTTCGCACCCAAAATTTTGCTATTCGCACAGCTCTACTTAAAAGACTTACTAATTTCTCTCCCTTTATTTTTTAAGATAACAGCCAGTTGAACTGATGCCTCATTTCACTGTCAAAACAAAAATCATATGGAGGCATACACCTAGGCATACAAACAATTTTTAATGCAATGTCTTTTTACACCGTGTTCCCATGTTTACTCGTGTTTTATGATGCTTTTGTAACTGCTACTCTCAGCCATGACTTCACATTGGTCAGTGTGTGCTCCGTTTTCTTTTTAAACGTTGTCAGCCAAACACATTTTCCCTTTTATGTCCAACAGAAGGCAAGTGAAGGGAGCAGAACAAAAAATGTGCCACATTGATCACAAGGGAGAAAAATGTGGCGAAACAAGCACAATGTGGTCTCAGCCTAGATCCAAAGAATTCTGCATTGTGCAATAACAGCAAAACATTATCTCTGCTTTCTTTACATAGTGCATCTCACCGACTGATCCTTATGTTTGAGCAACACTGATGCCCATGACTCTCCGAGATGCAAAGGCAATGACGACAATGCACGACCAAATGAGAGCTCACCAACACAGCCAAGACTGGCGTTCTACGTTTCCAAAAGCCCATACATTGTAGGCTCAGGGCCAAGGGTCGGCTGAAGCCCTCAGAAAGTACACCGAGGCAGAGCAAGGAAATACACCTTTACTGGGCGGAGTCCCGGGCTCGACTGCCGGCCGCCGTTCCGCCGTGAGCGCGCGAGCTACGTATCGTCTTCCTTAAGCCAGAGCGAAGGGCAATACCCAAAACATTAAAACAGTGGCAAGGCGTGTTGGTGCTCAACGTGTGCACAAAAAATGAAGAGAAAGAAAAGATAAATAAACATATATAAAATTTAGCACAAACAATGCAGATTTTTTATTACAGTACCGAGTTTGGCTGTTGTGCAGTACGACCCACTCATAAAGGGAACACCAGCCTTCTGGAATAATTGCAACTTCATTTTGATCCAACTGCTTCTGCAACAATGTTTTTACTAGGGGTGTGCGAATATTCAAACTTTAGAATATTTTGCGATTAGTGTTTGCTATTCGATTCGATTCACACCGAAATTTGACTATACGAAGTATTCAAACTTTCGGAAAATAAATATAACGGTTTAAAATGACTGGAAATAAATATAAAGACAATAAATCGACGTGCAGCGTGCTTGGCCTTGCGTTTTGGGGCGGCAACGTGCGAAACTGTTAGCCGCTTCCACCAATGCTCCGAGCGGTCGCTGTGCGAGATGCTTGCCAGGGGGTCCGCTGCCGATGCATAAAATGCCCATCCACAGTTCTGAGGAGCCAGCGGGCGATGCGATTCGTTGCTTGCGACGAAACACATTGCGGCTTCTTTGCTTTTGCATGTCTGCTAGCGCGATGTTCTTGCCCGCAAAGTTCGGATTCGTCTCGCACATCGGCGCCGTGAACGGAGTTAGGCCTAGCCACGACTCTGAGCAGCAAGCTCGGTCGCGATGTGCGTGGCCGCGGTACCCGATGTTTCAAAGTACGTCATGCTCGATCGTGAGTACGTCTTCATCACGAGGTGCAAAATTCTGATAAGCAGAACAGTTTGTCCGATACGCACGTCTGCGATGTTCGCTACGAGTGCGGCGCACTATCGTAATCTGATGCTTGAACTTCCGCTTGCAGTTGCCAAACTAAAGCGTCATTATATTCTAAATGATCCTCGATCTGTGAACACAGAACGAGTGCGAACGCGTCACTAAGTAGCGCCATTTTAGACAGCCGCGACCTCGCGACGTGCAAGCAGCAGACGACGCTATCCCAGAGCGAGGATCGGACCAATGGCGAGGCATGCTGGAGCAGCATGCCGGACGCAGCCAATCGAAGGCCTCGAAATGAATTTCAAACATTTGCTTTTTGTATGCTTTTTTCTTAATGGAGGACCTAGCTGAAGTGGGAAATTTGAAGATGGAGAAATGCTCTTTCCGACGACCCAAGATGGCAGCGCCCAGTTACGCCGTTGCGGAACTATTATTTTTTCAAACACAGTATTTTTTTTTTGCAATTTCCACAGTAATTTACACCACCTCGGCAAGCACAACAAGTTTTTTTACCGCACTTCTACGTTGTTTTCAGCAACAATATTTTGGAATCAGAAAAATGACTACAGAAACTGAAAATGTGATTTTCGAAAATCTTTTTTTTTTGTTATTTTTCGCGATACGAAAGCCGCATCCCCCCTAAGGAATAAATCTGTTCTTTGACCATGTTTGTGACTTGTAATTGTTGCCGTCGAGTAAGAACATACTTAGGGATTCTCTGCAGCTTTTTTTTTGCAATTTCACTTCAAAGTATTCGAAAAATACATGAGAAATATTAGAAAATTATTTGATTTGATTCGCACTCAATACTGATCCTTCGAACTTGCTTCGCACCCAAAATTTTGCTATTTGCACAGCTCTAGTTTCTACACTTTTAAATCCACCTAATTGAGCATGTAGATTACACATGCAAACCATGTACATTGGTGAAGTTCAATGTTTGACGGAAGCCCGTCTGGTCGGGATGATACATGGTGAAGGTAAAAAAACCCCGAGGCACTGCGCCGACCAAAGTGAAAATGAAAACACACAGAAAAAGACATTTCGGTTCCCACACGGGAGCCTTGTTCACAACTGAAAAAAAAAAATTTTTTTTTTGTTTTTTCACTTGTGAACAAGGCTCCCACGTGGGAGCCGAAACGTCTTTTTCTGTGTGTTCTAATTTTCACTTTGGTCGGAGCAGTGCCTCGGGGTTTTTTACCTTCACCATGTATACTGGTATGAATATTAGTGGGGTTTTCTTTTTATGCTGGGGCCATGCTACCCCCCCTCCCCTCCCCCCACACACACTCTCTCTCCTTGTGAGGAATGCTACCGGGATGCTTACCAGGAATGCGTACAAATTGTACGGTGGCCTGCGCTGGGTGTCAACCCGGGTGTGGTCCACGTAGCAGTTCATGTCGAAGCTGTTGACCGGAAAGTGCACGTACGTCTGCAGCTTCTTGCTCTGCCACGCGGTTTCACATCGGAACCTGGTAGAGACCAGTGTGTGGCATGTCATATGCTGCAGTCACGTTGTCCACCACGTACCACATTAAAACACATCGTATGCCAAAGCTGCTCCCAAATGGTGCTTACCTGAGCTTCATAGCTTAATGTGACCTTCAAAGGGCCTCGTTACACTTTTCTAAGGAGACTTTTGTGACAAAGAACGGAAGCGTCTGCCACATGAAATGGATGCTACTTTATTGGCATGCATATCAAGAGCTTTTGCCAACTCTTCAATTCGTGGCATCGTTGAACTTAAATATAGCTGCGTGTCTGCACTGATATTTGGCTGGGTGCGATACTTGCTTTTTCAAGTAAGCAACATACCTTATTTATAGTCGAACAATTTCAGTGTCGACTGCATGACAATCCGTTTATCGCTGCATCAGTTTATTGGCACTTATCGTAACTTGCTCCCACTTTCGGTTAACGAATCTTAGTTAAAATTAGCAGATTTTTTTGTTAGAATCAAGTAAGCATGACATTTTAAATGCAAAGCATTTCTTGGTGAACCAAAGGCACTTTTACCATTTCTATTTATCTAGCCATCTGCATCTGGATGCTCTCGTGTTTGTGGCCTTAACATTGTACAGTAAAAGCTCATTAATTCAATCCCCGTTAATTCGGAAAATCGGATAATCCGGATGTGTTCCCGGTCCTGGAAAGCATATGCACTGTTTAATGGCGTCAGATTCTCGTTAACTCAGTCATATTTGATGACCCAGTTAATTCGGACTATCCTCGGAGTGCACGAAGCACTGTATATGTGCGACGCAAAAGAGTCAAAACAGTGTTCACGGACAACCGAAACAAGGTGGTGCAGTTCGCATCACCATCGTCATCAGCGCAAACTGTATGGTAATGACAGGAAAGCACCAGGAAAGCCAGAACGCTTTAGGCCTATTTGTGTTTACCACCGCGTTGGCCACGAGCCTTCAGAAAAGAGTTGTCGCTGTCCACAATTGCGTTGTTAGCCGTGTCGGTGACCAAGGCTTCAGTGGCTGCTAACTTGTTTCGTTCTCGTCTTTACTTCGCACACGTGAACTGCATGGACGATATCGATTATCGCATTGATAGCAACGGCGGTATCGTCAGCAGTGGCTGCGACAAGCAGTAGCTTCATTTTCACCGCATGCTTTCAGAACTGTGTAGTCACCATTCATGATTGTGCATTAGGGAGCCAGGGGCTGCGACACTCGGCAGTTTCGCTTCGACCCTGTGTAGGGCATGCACGTGCCTCCACAACAGTGTGGACGTTACCAATCATCGCATCGTTATCGACGCATTCAATTCGTGCAAGGTCACAAAACTCAAGCATGGCGGAAGCTGTTGAAGATGTAGAGTTTTCAGCCGTGGTCCGCATGCTGGCATAAACTCGCTTGCTACATCGAGATGGACGATCAGTTGCCGGCCATTTTACCGGCGACAAAATTACTGCCACGTGCGCATGGTGGTGTTGGTGACGGCGGTACGTAATAAGGGAGGCGTGCAGAGCCCTTTCGATTTAAGACGCAAGAGTCTTGCGTACTTCTTGCGTAGAAGACACATGTGTACTTCTATGACTCAACAAGCTATCGTCTAGTGTTGCTTATCCCCACAGGCTAGTCCAACGAACGCTGCTCACACTCCGTTTAGATAAAAGCAACGTCTGTGATGTGACACGAGTGGCGGCATTACGTTAGAATATGAACTACCATTTAGATGCCAGTGTAGTCAACATGTCTAGTAAGCCCCCGACAAGATCCCTACTCAAATTGCATAAAGGCGTCGATCCACCTCGTAAGACTTGGTTCAAAGTGTGGCATATGCAGCTACTCGCTCACTGCTTTGCATGAAATCCTTTCTCACAATGCGTGGGATCTGCTAGAATTTTTGCATGCAGCAAAATAAATACATGCTACTAAGAATATGCTTGCAACATTTTTGTTTTAGTATTTGCCACCTCTTTTTCAAAGCCTTGAAATAAGAGAATTAGAAGAGATAAGTTGAGCAGTTGAGATGACGGAGCATGGAACACAGTGCATCAGTTGCAGAACAGTGACAAAACTGGCTGGCAATAGCCATGCTCACCGATTGAACTGTACAATGAGAATCTTGGGCAGCCTGGCTATGATCATGCGTTTCTCTGCCTTGCGCTTCTGCTTGCACGTTGGACAGTCCCATGCCGCCTCCCCCGACATGCTCTCAGTTTCCAGGAAGAGCTTGAGGCAGTCCTGCATTATTACAAGAGGCCACCACAGTGCATGTACAATAAACACCAAACAAACACATTTGCACATGTCCACCTCAATCTCATCAAAATCTCTAGCAATACATGCATCCGGGACCAAATGGAAAGTAACCTTTGTGACTGTGGACGAAGGACGGGGGACTGATCGAGGACTTGTTTCTTTCGTTAGACACAACCTAACTAAACCAACTATGAAGCTAAGGAACGTGTGGAGGACATTATTTGCGTGTTTTAACTGTAGTATAGTAATTATGACATAAATGGAAAGGAATTAAAGTGGAGAAAAAATCAACTTGCCACAGGTCGGGACTGAACCTACAACATTCGGATAACGCATCTGATGCTCCACCAATTGAGCTACAGCGGCAGTCGCTTTATCAAGCATTTATGTTTGCGTAATCCTGGGCGGGAGACTCTTTTGTTGCCAGCTGGCGTCACCTAGCACGTGATCTTATTACGAGCTGGAAGCTGACCAATACACCCTCGCATGCTAACCTAAGGCATAAAGTCTGCCGGAACAAGACCCTCGCTCTGAATGAACGAAAGAGGGGGCTTCCATCTTAAATGAATAAACAACGCGAAAAAAACGAGGATGAGCAAAGGAACGACAGACAACGGTCCCAAGTATAGTACAATGCCCAGCAAATAGCCTATGAAAGTGCTCACAGCACACTTCGCAGCAGTGTTGCCAAACCAAGGACTCTGCAAACAATCCCCTTTCTATGCTTACCAGTGCAGATTTAAGCATCTGTCATTCCTGCAAGTAGCCAGGGAAGTGCCACTAAATATGCTGAATTGCCTCAGGTGTTTCGCAGTATTCGCAGTTTGAGACGTTCAAAGAGCCGGTGAAATGAGCATAGCATCGAACAAAGGCGCTAATATCAAGGTGAATTCAATGAAGCATGCTTTCTAGTCTCCATTGGACTAACCTGAAGGTAGCAGACAGACCCGCTGACGGCTGGGATAGGCAGTGACAGGCAGGAGAACACTTCAAAGCTGCTAGATGACTTTCGACACACCAGGCAGGTCAGGTTCGACACCAGCAGGCCCTCGAACAGGTCTGACACCACCGACAGGTGCCGGTCCAAGTGCTGGCACCAGAAGCGGTTGATGCGCCCGTTCAGTGACAAGTTCGCTTCATCCGCGGGCGGCAGAGGCGCAGGAGCACCCTTGCGGTTAACAGCCTGCAAGTGGTTATGGCTTCATGGCTTAAGGGGGCCCTTAAACACTTTTCTAAGTAATCAAAGACTGACCTTGGATTAGACTGTCTTACAAATCTCCTGCTGCTAGAATTGTTTTAATCCTTCAAGTATATGCAGAGTTGCTAGTACTAGTTGCGGCTTTCCCTCACCTTTTGTCACCTTGAAAATGCTGCTAGCTACTACACCAAGAAGAGATAGCAAGGGAATATGAGCCTTCCTAAATGTTATGCCGCTGTAAATCATGGCCACGGGGCATTTTCTCTTGTTCTTTCTTTTTTTTTTTGGACACTCTGGCTGTTGCTACCTGTACAGGTTACTTTCGGTGCAGGTTACACAAGGACGCAGATTACGCCAGCTGAAGAATACACTAATTATTGTTGGTCCTGTGCCTCACCTCGACAAAGAAAGATGTAGATGGGAAATGAAAATCCGCAGATCTTTCACTAGCCCTTCAGAGGCACCCCGCTTGCGTTTTGTGTTGCATGAACATTAACACATCTTTTTCAATCACATCAATTCACGTAGATGTAAAAATCTAACAGACATCTATCCGGCCGTGTGGAACATTCCCAAGGCTAAACGGGCGCTAGCCAAAGTTTAAGATAGTCCCAACACCTTAAGACCAATTTGGTCCCTTCCTCAAGGGTTGACTGAAGCGACCAATGAAACAGCATAAACACTAAGATCAACTTGATAAGGAGGCTTTACCAATAGTTATGCTACCTTCAGAACATTCCCAGCAATGCCAGCTGTTCGTTGGGAGCACTTCTCATTGTGCAAGCCCACAGATTTCAAGATGTGATAAAGAGGAGGAAACAAAATGAGACAATCACGAGTAACACCGTTTCTTAGACTGATTTAGACGACACTGAGTTGGTGTTGGAATGCCTTACACTTTGGCCACTTCAGCCTAGAAAATCTGCATGTATGGTTACAAAGAATACTGTACATAATAAAATGGTCCTTTTAGTTTATGCAACCGTAACATTCAACCTCCCTTAAAGGCCAGTTGCAATGAATTTTCACATTACCTAATGTGGTAAAAATTAGTATGTACCAAACAATCTTGACAAAAGTTCAGGGCTCGACACCCCTGCGTGCTCGGCACCCCTCCCTTATTGCGTACTGCCACCCTAAACACCACCGCGCACACGTGACGATACTTTTTTCGCCGATAAAATGGCCGGCAATTGATCGTCCATCCATCATGATGTAGCAAGCGAGTTTTATACCACAATGCGGACTGCGGCTGAAAGCTCTTCATCTTCAACAGCTTGCACCATGTTTTGAGTTTTGTGACATTGCATGTTCACTGCTGCAAGTCAAACCGAAGCTACTGCTGCATTTGCTGTGGACGAAACTGTGGTTGCTAACAATGTGATCACAGGTTGCGTCCACGCAGTTCTGAAGGCACGTGTGCGGCCTACACACACGAGTCGGAGCGAAACTACCGAGCGCTGCAGCCACTGCGGAAGAAACCTGGCTCGCTAATGCACAATCGTGCATGGCAACTACACAGTTCTGAAGGCACACGGTGAAAATGAAAGTACTGCTTGTCGCAGCCATTGTAGACGATACTGCCATTGCTATCTACTCAATCATAAAAGCACCCACACTGTTCACGTACGCCAAGTAAAAATGTAAACAAAACAGGTTTGCCACAACCGCTGAAGCCTTTGTTGCCAACAACTCGATTGTAGGTGGCGACCATGCCTTTTTGAAGGCCCGCGGCCAACGCAGTGTCACACGCAGTGGTAAATGTAAATAGGCAGTGTTCTGACTTTCCTGTCCTTACCGTATGGTTCATACTGATGACGATGGTGGTGCCGACTGGCCGCCTTGTTTTGGTGGTTCATGAATGCCATTTTTGCTGTTTTGCTCTAAACATTTGCGGCACTTCGCACTTGGCACGCTTCCACGATCATCTGAATTAACTGGGTTGTGGCCAAATATGACCGAATTATAGAGAGTTTCATGTCATTAAAATACGCATGTGCTTGCCGGAACCAGAGAACACGTGCGAATTATCCGATTTTCTAAATTAATGAGCTCAAATTAACAAACTTAGGGTATAATTCAGGCTGTCATCTCACTTTCATGAAATTTTGGATCAAAACTCTCGTGTTTTTGAGGCATGCAATGGTTTCTGATGTTGTGTGTTCACCCGTCTGATTGGAGAGAAGGTGGCTTGGTTCGGCATCGGTGTCATGTCATTCTGGGCAACAGCCAATGCTCTATTGGCAAGACGCAGAGGTCGAGTGGTGTGACAGAATTTCCTTACACTGATTACCACAGTGTGGTGCCCCCATGTTCCTTTTGGCTTTACATGTGATGTTTAGGTGCTGTGAAAAGGACATCACTAGAGCGGCATCAGGTTGAGGTTGCGAAACCTCAGGTTCATAAAAACAAATTTTTTTTAGTGATAACGATGTTCCGTTTTTGTTGTTGTGCCCTATTATTAGAACATTTTGTGACTGCTCCAGCGTAAGAAAAAGTCCATCGGTAGATATATACCATACATAAAAGATCAAATGTCAATATAACAAAGTTTCAATGTAATAAAGCAAAGTGCTGATTTTACTGACTCCATTACAATGAAGTTTAAGTGTATTTAGTTTTCTTATTAGCAGCTTCTAAACAGCGAAAAACTCACACGGTCCCTTATGCAATCGCCTAAGACAACTCGAAGGCAAACGCCATCTTCTTCTTCCGAGTTGACTGTACAGTGACCCAAAAAGCCTTCTGCACTGCCTCTGGGATTGGCCCACTTTTGACCAAGTGACGATGACATCGTATGATTCCCGGAATAATGCTTGACATCATTCAATTTTTGGTACCATTTGTGCTGTCGATGCCAACAGTCACTAATCGAGTTTAATGAGGCATATAAGGATTTTGCCTTAAACAAGCCATGCGTCCACATGATGATAAGTGAACATGATGTAAGTTCCAGCATGTCACTTTTGAGGTATCACACAGGCAGTCACAGGCAGTGCCCAATCTCAGAAGTTATGCCGACAAGCTGCATGTCATGCACACATCATTACTAGCAAGCAATAAAGGCAGCAAAATTATTATTTTTTAAATTTTTGTGTCAGAAGTGGTTCCTTTTGCAAAATGTAAAATTTTACATTGAGGCAATCCCATAGATACATTTATTTGAATGGAGGCATTTTACTTGGCCTATAGTTCTGTTACAGTTAGCCAGCCTTTAATCATTGACACATTTCAAGTGAAATTATGAGGTGAAGGGGTGTAGATTAATTTAGGCAACCTAATGATCTCTCAAGAGCACTTAGCACAAGCATATGAGTTTGCTGCATTGCAATTATGTTGGAAAGTGGCCATTGGAGTCGAGAATCCAAACTGTGACATTGCGTTAAGCGGGAGACCTCAGTGAGATCACGGCGGTTCAATCACAGAAACCCAAGGTAAGAAGGTTTGTGCTTGCAGCTCCTAACGTAACTCCATTTTTAGTGACAAAATCTCTGCACCATTGGGAGATGTCTCTGGATGCAGGCACAAATGATAGCCACTTGCCTTGTTGAGGTCTTCGTGGAGCTTGTCAATGAAGTTAAGGAGAAACTCGTGGGCATCTTGCTGCTCGTAACCAGCATAGACATTGAACAGCCTTCCCATCAGGCTCTGCAACAATAAGTGGGCACCAGGTCAGACACTCGTTCTGAATACAAACCCTTACTGTTAAGTGCCGAGTTCAATCAATGTAGGTAGATCGTCACAAAAAAACAAAATGAGGGCTTGACAGCAAACAGGCGGGTAGCATAGCTGGCGAGTTGATGAGTTGGGTGGTTGTTAGAGAAAGAAAGGTCAAGTTTCAAAATAACGAATATTAGATGCATACCTACGAACGTAGAGACTTTTAAAATCAGGAGATTTACTGCAGAGGACAGGAGTCCAGCCTACAAAGTTCATTTTAAAAACAGCGCAGCAAAATGAAGATAGTATAGAAAGAAACAACGGGACGGGCGCTGACTTGCAACTGAAAAGTTTATTCGAAAAACAGATACTTAAGTACACAAAGACACGTGAAATTGACACCCAAAAACTAGAGTGAAGCCAAACAAAGCCACATGGACGCCGTCAACATGCGCGTGAGAACCGTCTATTCACCAAACGATGCATGCAGATAGCTCTGTTCACTTTGTGATAATGACACTGAAGGACGGCTAATGCACGAAGCTTCCTCTTTACAAATGTGATACGCTTCGATAATTTCCCTGATGAGTCGATTCTTATGGCGGTGAATGATTGTACATTCTTCAAAGCATGGCTCACAACCACATGCATTGCAATGCGCCCCGATGTGCGACAATCTATCAGACCGGCTTGTTCTTTCATGCTCCTTTAGGCGTACATTAATGCAGCGCCCCGTCTGTCCTATATACCTCTTTCCACAAGACATTGGCAAATCATATACGACCCCCACCTTGCACGGAAAAAACGCAGCCCTATGCTTGACGCCGCACACGCTGGAAGCCCCCATTTTGTTCTCCAATTTTCTCTGGACAGAAGCGCAGATGCCACCCATTTTGTTAGGCGCCGAAAACAACACGTCGATGCCGTATCTTTTTGCCACACTTTTCAGACCATGTGACATGCGATGCACATACGGCATGACTGCCATCTTGCCTTCCCTCACCCGATCACGCTGCTTGCCACCTTCCTTCAGCGACCTAATAATCTTCTCGCACAACCGAGTAAGTAAGTGCGCCGGGTAGCCAGCGCCTTTCAGCCTGGCCACTTGCCAATCAAAGCTATCTTGAGCAACTTCTGGGCACGACTTACACACCGCCGCCTTCAAACATGAAACTGCTATACCACTTTTTATGATCTTAGAGTGGGCTGACTTGTAGTCCAAGAGTGGTTTTACGGAGCGAGGAGCATACATCCAACACAAATGATCATCCTTCACCTTCAGTTTCAAGTCAAGAAATTTCAACACACCCGCACATGGTGCTTCACGTGTAAAAACCAACCCTTGTCCGGCCTCCGCAAATCTATTCATGACCTCATCTACCCCGCCTTCTGCTGTGCCTCTATCCATTATAACCGTCGACGTACCTAAACACTTTTTTCACGAGTGTCAAGGCTGCGCTCCAGTATCTTATCTACAGAGCTTAAAAAAATGTTACTAAGCACTGGCACTATCCGTGACCCGATGCAAATCCCATTTCTTTGCACAAACATGCCATTTTCCCACGCTATCATTGTAGAGGACAAATAAAATGTAAGCAATTCTAAAAAACAAAAAGGTACGGTACGGCAAAAAGGTACGGCATCGACGTGTTGTTTTCGGCGCCTAACAAAATGGGTGGCATCTGCGCTTCTGTCCAGAGAAAATTGGAGAACAAAATGGGGGCTTCCAGCGTGTGCGGCGTCAAGCATAGGGCTGCGTTTTTTCCGTGCAAGGTGGGGGTCGTATATGATTTGCCAATGTCTTGTGGAAAGAGGTATATAGGACAGACGGGGCGCTGCATTAATGTACGCCTAAAGGAGCATGAAAGAACAAGCCGGTCTGATAGATTGTCGCACATCGGGGCGCATTGCAATGCATGTGGTTGTGAGCCATGCTTTGAAGAATGTACAATCATTCACCGCCATAAGAATCGACTCATCAGGGAAATTATCGAAGCGTATCACATTTGTAAAGAGGAAGCTTCGTGCATTAGCCGTCCTTCAGTGTCATTATCACAAAGTGAACAGAGCTATCTGCATGCATCGTTTGGTGAATAGACGGTTCTCACGCGCATGTTGACGGCGTCCATGTGGCTTTGTTTGGCTTCACTCTAGTTTTCGGGTGTCAATTTCACGTGTTTTTGTGTACTTAAGTATCTGTTTTTCGAATAAACTTTTCAGTTGCGAGTCAGCGCCCGTCCCGTTGTTTCTTTCTATACTGTCTTCGTTTTGCTGCGCTGTTTTTAAAATGAATGCAAACCAACTTGCCCAAATTTCCGTTCTCTTAAACTTTATTTCTAGTACTGTGGGCTCTCTTCATTGTCATAATTTTGACCTAACCGAACCGGCAGTCCTTGCCTCTTTGGTGGCAACTTGTGTTTGTAAGTCAAGAGTGTTGTCCTGGCATGTGAGGTATGGATTGTGCCCCGTGGACGTCAGGCAGCTTTGTGGCTTCATGGAACCGTCAGTAGGGCACAACAAGCGGTTGTGCAAGATCCTCATTTCTGAATGGTGGCGGCAAGCTCGTTTCTGCAAGGATCATCTTCGTTACCAGTGCTGCGGGACAGGTGGGCGGTGGAACACTAATATAATATCTGGGGTTTAACGTCCCAAAACCACCATATGATTATGAGAGACGCCGTAGTGGAGGGCTCCGGAAATTTCGACCGCCTGGGGTTCTTTAACGTGCACCTAAATCTAAGTACACGGGCCTCAAACATTTTCGCCTCCATCGAAAATGCAGCCGCCGTGGCCGGGATTCGATCCCGCGACTTTCGGGTCAGCAGTCGAGCGCCATAACCACTATACCACCGTGGCGGGGCTGGGCGGTGGAACACAGGCAAGTACAAAGAGTGGTGCGCGATAATAGATAGACCCACTGAGTGGCTGTGGAATCTGCTACGACCTAAGCTACCAACCAGGAAAACAAGTCGGAGAGGGGATGGCAGTTCCGGTGTGTGTGTGCTGTGTGATGCGGTGCTCCCGTAGTGCCACCAGGACGTTCTTCGGCGCGGCCCTAACTTTGGACTTAAGACAAGTTTGGACACAGTTGAAAAGCTCGCCTGCTGCAGATCCGTTTCTCGTCTGGCTTCTGAGGATGAAAGACAGAGGTGCTTGGCAGAGTGTGTCCAAGTTGTCGAAAGGACTAAAGGTACGAACAAGCGTGACCGTTCAGTTGATGATGCTGTGAATTTTCTCGTGCAAAATAGGCTGAGAATTGTGGTAGCCGATAAGCAAGGAGGATTTGTCGTCATGAAAGAAGGATTGTTTGGAGAGAAGGCCCGCGCAGCCATTGAAAAGAATTTCAAGCCAGTGAAAGAAAAGGCCGAACGCGTAAAGGAAAAAGCCGTTAGTATCCTAAGGGAGATGGGTTTGGAGAAGGTGGCCAGCGGAGTCAAGAGTGCGGGAGCATGTGGATTAAAGATATTTTTCACTGCGAAAACGCACAAGGAGCAAGTACCGTTTAGGGCCATAGTGTCGGAGCAAGGAACTTGGCAGAATGTGCTTTCCGCTTTTTTACAGAAGCATTTGCAGTTGTTAACTTTTGTTGACCCCTTCATGGTGCGGAACTCGGAATCTGTTGTCTTATCTAGGGAATCACAAACCAAGAGGGTGCGACTTGTTCAGTGTAGATGCCGTTGATCTGTTTTATTCTATGCCTCAGGCGCGTCTACTCAGTTGTGTTAAGGCATGCATTGTGGACGAAAATGAAGCAGATTTCGTGTCAAGAAGCCAAATGTCTGTGGACCGTTTTTTAGAATTGCTTACATTTTATTTGTCCTCTACAATGATAGCGTGGGAAAATGGCATGTTTGTGCAAAGAAATGGGATTTGCATCAGGTCACGGATAGTGCCAGTGCTTAGTAACATTTTTTTAAGCTCTGTAGATAAGATACTGGAGCGCAGCCTTGACACTCGTGAAAAAAGTGTTTAGGTACGTCGACGGTTATAATGGATAGAGGCACAGCAGAAGGCGGGGTAGATGAGGTCATGAATAGATTTGCGGAGGCCGGACAAGGGTTGGTTTTTACACGTGAAGCACCATGTGCGGGTGTGTTGAAATTTCTTGACTTGAAACTGAAGGTGAAGGATGATCATTTGTGTTGGATGTATGCTCCTCGCTCCGTAAAACCACTCTTGGACTACAAGTCAGCCCACTCTAAGATCATAAAAAGTGGTATAGCAGTTTCATGTTTGAAGGCGGCGGTGTGTAAGTCGTGCCCAGAAGTTGCTCAAGATAGCTTTGATTGGCAAGTGGCCAGGCTGAAAGGCGCTGGCTACCCGGCGCACTTACTTACTCGGTTGTGCGAGAAGATTATTAGGTCGCTGAAGGAAGGTGGCAAGCAGCGTGATCGGGTGAGGGAAGGCAAGGTGGCAGTCATGCCGTATGTGCATCGCATGTCACATGGTCTGAAAAGTGTGGCAAAAAGATACGGCATCGACGTGTTGTTTTCGGCGCCTAACAAAATGGGTGGCATCTGCGCTTCTGTCCAGAGAAAATTGGAGAACAAAATGGGGGCTTCCAGCGTGTGCGGCGTCAAGCATAGGGCTGCGTTTTTTCCGTGCAAGGTGGGGGTCGTATATGATTTGCCAATGTCTTGTGGAAAGAGGTATATAGGACAGACGGGGCGCTGCATTAATGTACGCCTAAAGGAGCATGAAAGAACAAGCCGGTCTGATAGATTGTCGCACATCGGGGCGCATTGCAATGCATGTGGTTGTGAGCCATGCTTTGAAGAATGTACAATCATTCACTGCCATAAGAATCGACTCATCAGGGAAATTATCGAAGCGTATCACATTTGTAAAGAGGAAGCTTCGTGCATTAGCCGTCCTTCAGTGTCATTATCACAAAGTGAACAGAGCTATCTGCATGCATCGTTTGGTGAATAGACGGTTCTCACGCGCATGTTGACGGCGTCCATGTGGCTTTGTTTGGCTTCACTCTAGTTTTCGGGTGTCAATTTCACGTGTTTTTGTGTACTTAAGTATCTGTTTTTCGAATAAACTTTTCAGTTGCGAGTCAGCGCCCGTCCCGTTGTTTCTTTCTATACTGTCTTCGTTTTGCTGCGCTGTTTTTAAAATGAATGCAAACCAACTTGCCCAAATTTCCGTTCTCTTAAACTTTATTTCTAGTACTGTGGGCTCTCTTCATTGTCATAATTTTGACCTTCATTGTCATAATTTTGACCTGATTCTACAAAGTTCGTTTTGATCTCAGTTGGTCACATTAAGGAGGCCCTGCAGCACTTTTTGAACATGCTCAATGCCACTGATCAGTAGTAAAGGCTTCTGTGCACATGTGAGCTAAATATGGCATGGCACGCAGCAGAGAATTTGCAATTTTAACAGACAACCAAAAATCACTTGCTCTCCTCTTGGCAAACTGCGTAGATGAAGCGAGAGACACAGCCAGGGCCCGACTTCATGATTGTGAGAGCATCCTCGGTAAAATTTATGTTGATCATTTCAAGTTCAATAAATAAAATATACTGATGTCTCTCTCTTTGGAAACACCGAAGAAGTACAGTAATACTCGTGTAATGGCCGCAGGTTTTTTTTCCTGATATTTGGGGTGAAAATCGCGGGTGCGGCCATTACATAAAGAAAAAGTGAACGTTTCTTTCCTTTTTTTCCCATTCATGTTTTCAGCGCTACTCATCCGTATTGAACTGCAGTACTCATTTGTACTGGGAGAAGTGAAAAACAACCTTTGTCACTTCGCCCTCATCCTCCTTCTTTACTCATTGAATCCTCAAACTTGCTTCAGTGTCAGATGAAGTTCTTACCCTTTCTATTAAATTTTTTTGAGATGCCTTTGACCTCGAGGCTTTTCTTTACCATTCTTGAGAAAACCCCACCCCACGCTTCGAAAATCGAGTGGCACGCATCCTTGTGGGATGCCCTCTTCGGCCATCCAGTTGTTTGGTGGACAGCAGCGGCTCGGAGGCAGCCGTTAAATCTCGGAGGCTGTGCTTTTGCTACCTGGAGGTGCCGAAAACTCGGCACGGCTGCCGCGTTTGGTCCCCCGCCCCAACCCCCTCAAAAAAAAAAAGCTTTGGAATTCTCACACAGCACAACATAGAATACTACTAACCTTCTAAAAAATTAAGGGTGCGGCTAATACACGGGTCATTTCTAAATATACTTTTTAGGGGGATACTTTAACAAAGTTCTGGGTGCAGCTAATAAGTGGGTGTGACCATTCATTACACAAATATATGCGGTAACTCCGCTTAGTACTTCTCGTTTTGATCAACAGTCATCTGCTCATTGCCTTGCTTTTTTCTACGTTTATGTGAGGCGGCAAGTGGCGTACTACACATGTGCTACACTACATGCTTGAGTGGGTCACTTCTCTTGTACTGAACTCACTACAACAGTCCTTACCGATTCATACTGTAGTTTCTAAAATTACCAGTAAGCTTGCCAGTGCGTGCTTTGTCTCTTTTACATGCCTCTCAGGCTAGGTGCCTTTGCAGACATCGTTTGGTGTTCAGCTAATTGAAACTGCTCCAAGATGCACTATCCGAGTTTGGCTACTACCATATATTACTGACTGTGAGTACCCCGCCCCTGCTTCCCAACTAGGCAAAAAATGTTGGCTCCTAAAACAGCTGTTGCTGTAGCTCAACAATAAGTTTTCAGAAGAGTGAGTCATGCAAAGAAACATTTATTTGTCCACGAGACATTGCTTACAACTCAACGTCGCTTGAGAGAAGGACGCAGTCACAGTCATTGCCACTGTGTGAGCGACTGCAGCTGCTTACCATTGGAAGTGGTGAAAACGTCGCACGGACCATATCGCTCGCAAGTTCATACAAGGCATTGTTGACCATTTGCACCACTTTGCTCAAAGAAACACGCTTCAGCCGCCGTGTCAGTGTCTTTGGTTTTTCCTGTTTTAGCCACTCATTGTAAAACACGCTGATGTGGTCTTTGCCAATTTGACTCAGCAGGATTGAATGTTTTACCTACGGGTCACTCACATAGCGTAGAAACGTGCACTGTTTTCCTTCGTACGCTTCAGAAAACCTTTGGAATATGGTTGTGCTTCGTCTTAGGCATAGGCCATCATAGGCAGGGTATCGTCCCGACATCGGTCCTCGAAAGGAACGGCGTGTAGCAGTGCACGCAAAGATGTCGCTTCTTTGTTTTCTCCATTTGCTCGTGCACTTTTCTGACGCATTGAACTTATGCCCTGCTGCAATGTTGTTTTCTGACTCTGCGTAGAGCAGCGCTGAAGCCAGGGCTTAAAGTCTCCCTTCATTGGAGGGGGGGCACTCAGAGGGCGGTGACCTATATACATACGTACACACTGTGGGGATTGAGGCTTGCCCGTCGCCATTGCGCTGGTTTTCGCCTATTTCTGCCATCCCCACGTCCGATCATGCCGTTCCTCTCCTCCGCCGTCTTACGGCGGAGGAGAGGAACGGGGGGCGAAACTCGAGCGCAGCGCCCCCCTCGACGGGGGGCGCTGCGCTCGAGTTTCGTGTCCCGCGAGACGTTTCGCGCAGCGAGGGAGAGACCCTCTCTGGACCTCGTAGGGTAAGCACGCATTTCCTCTCCCGTCCGTCGGCTCCTCTTTTGGGCTCGCTCGGACGGAACTCGCTAACGGTGCCTTGCGCCAGCGGCGAGCGCTTACCTTACGTTGTCCCTTTCCGAACGCTAGGCTGAAGAGCGGTGCGGTGCATTCGCGCATGGTCGTACTACGCCGAAACCGTACTTATCGAAGCCAACGCGAGCGGAGTTTGCCCTCACTCGAGCGATCGGGCCCTATGGTCACAGATCGTAAGAGTACGCAGCATAGTCGCGAGAGACCCGTTTTCTCTCAGCGGCGTGTCGCCGTGAGCCCGTTGCCCGCGGAGACGTGCTAGCGGCACCATTTGTGTTGTATTTTCGCCCGTGGCGTGGTGAAGCCTGTTTGCTTCTCCCGCCGCCTTTGGGAGCGGGCGTTGTACGGCGTTTTGTGGTGTTGCCGCAGGTAATAAACTGTTGCGGATCTCGAGAGCAGTACTGTGTACTTGCCGCGTTGCGCTCGGCGCCTTTGCGCTCGAACGTACGTGTGCAGTGGCGCGCTAGTTCACGCGAGGCGACGGCAAACGCGGCCCTGTGGCTCGCTAAGTCCGAACCCACGCTAGTGGCCGTACTCCTGTGAAGTACGTGCACACTACACTGGCGCCCAACGCGGTATCAAAAGCTCATTAAGCTTTTGACTGCTCTTAGCGAGTCAGTACGCCTGTGCGTCTCGGGCTCGCAGCAACATGTCTGCTTCGCGGGATTTTTGTCCGTTGACTTTTCTGGCGGATGCCGCGTTGCAGGAGAATGAGGCCAGTGCCTTACGTGTCGCAACCCCCTGTGGGGACGACACAAAGCGCCTGCCAGCTCCCTTTGGAGATGGAGCATCGTTGCGGACTGGGCCCTTTGCCCTATCCGAACGGTGCGCTCAGGCACCTTCGACTGCTGCAGTACCCTTCGAAATGCGTGGCAGTTCAACGGCACAGCGCTTTCCGTCGGTTCCCTATGGAAGTGACGGGGCGCAGGCTCTGGCCTGTGCCGACTTTTGCCCGCCGTCAGCCGTGCAACCGACAGTTCGACCGCACGCTGAGCAGGCGCCTGTATTGTCGACGGTAGCCGCCCCAAGTGGCAATTATGTTCGACAGCAGGCAAATCCCGCTAGGAGCCTCTTTTGCTCTGGGAATGGCGCGCAGGGCGGTTGTCCTTTTGAAACCGCTCCACTGATCGAGCTGGGAGACTGTTCACCTTCGCTCGACCGCGCCGCTAACGCACCAACGGCTTCCTGTGAAGCAGGTGCGACTCAGACGCTGCTGCAAAACGCCGTCGAGATGATCCAAGCGCTCTCGGGAGCTGTCCAAACGCTTTCGGCCGTTCCGAACGCACCCACCCCGCTGTTATGTGCCTGTGCCAACATACAGCGGATACGGGGATTTGCTCAGCGCCCGAGACTACCTTGACTCTCTGTCACGTTATCAGAGAGCAATGGGCTTGGACGATCAGGAGGTGCTCAGGCGCGTTGTCCCGGCTGCACTGACTGATACGGCGGCGAGGTGGTATCGGCTTGCCGGCTACCGAGCAGCAACCCTCGAGGAGTTCCGCGCGGCCTTTCTGCGCGAATTCCTACCCGCTGACTACGAGAGTAGGATGCGGCGCGAGCTCGAGCTCCGTACACAAGCTCCTGATGAGTCGCTTCAGGAATACGTACGCGCGATGGACGACCTTTTCTCTATCGCTGAGCCCCGAGCCTCGAACGAGGAACGCGTCGAACGGGTGATTCGGTAGGCACATCCGACCTTTTCGGCGTACCTACGCGGCGGTCGCTTCCGCGATTTGGAGGAGCTGGCCGCCGAGGCAAAGCGCATTCAAGGCGACCTTCTCGCCGCGCGCGCCTATCGCCCGCCGCCGCCAGCCAGCGATGCCCTTGAGCCGCGCTGCGCCTGGCGAGGGGCTGTGCCCCAACAAAAGTCACATGGCGCTGCCTTTGCGGCTGCCGGTGGCTGTGCGTGGGAGTTGAGCGATCGCGCTCTTGACCCCTATACGCACGAAAGGCGGGCAGCCTGTGCTGCACCACCTGAAACCCACGCGAAGGGACGCCATCCGACCCAACGCAATGTGGGTGACGCTCATCGATACGTATCCTTTGATAACGTGGCGAGCCAATCACAGCAGCTCGAGGCTGCTCCGTCTCGTGAAAGAGATCGAGATGGAGTGCGCTGTTTTCGCTGCCGTGAAAGAGGGCACGTAGCAAGGGAATGCACCGGATCTAGGCCTCCTGTGAGGCAGGGAAACGGAACTGCGGGTCGTTCGTGAAAGCACGGACGGCCGAACCTTTGCTTCTACCCTCTGCGTACAGGGCAAGCTGTCTTGCTGGTGCGCACGCGCCGTTCATTCCGGTCATTATTGCCGGCCGTGAATTTTCGGCGTTGCTGGACACGGGCGCTAGCGCTTCGTTGTTCGGCGCACAGGTATTGTCCCACTTGCAGAAACATTCGGTGCGCTTGCGGGACTGCCGAACGACATTCACTCTTGCAACAGGCGTGGCCCATTCGGCTGGCGCCGCAGGGTTGACTGTCAGATGGGGAGATCGAATGAGACGCGCGCGTTTTGTTCATCTCCCAGGGCTCAATGTTCCTGTGATTCTCGGTCGGGACTTTCTTTTGAAGACCGGGATCGTTGTGGACATTGCGAATGGCGGCTATCGTGATGGGCCCTTTTCCCAACTCAAGCCGTTCATCAGCCCGCCGGCGCTTACTGTTGCCTTTGCCGCAGAAACGTCGGAAACGTGCCACGCGGAGAGTTCGGGGTCATACTCCTGCTCAACGCATTCTTCCTCTCACAGTCCCCTTTGGGAATGAGAGGGACGGCACGAACCGTGTCGCGCGCAAACTTCGGGGTCATACTCCGGCAGTACGCGCTTGTCGGCTCGAAACCCCCTTTTGGATCGACCGACACGACACGAAGAGGCACCACATCCTTTGATCACCTGTGCGACTCATTTGGATGATACACAGAAGGCTCGTCTGTCGGCACTTTTACGCCAATACGATGAGCTCTTCACCGATCAACCGGGCTGTACCGATTTTGTTAGCCACGTGATCGAAACTGGCGACGCGCTTCCTTTGAAGTGTAACCCCAGGGCCGTCAGTCTCGCCAAAAGGCAGATTATCGACGGCTTGCTAGACGACATGCTTTCGGCAGGCATTATTCGCCATTCGTCTAGCTCCTGGGCGTCTCCAATTGTGTTGGTGCCTAAGAAAGACGGAAGTCATCGCCTGTGCGTCGACTATCGCCGTCTAAACGGAGTGACTCGTAAGGATGCCTATCCACTCCCTACAATAATCTCCATCGTAGGAAACCTGGGCGAGGCACGGTACTTTACCACGCTCGACGCCTCGAAAGGTTACCTACAGGTCCGGATGGGTAAACGTGACCAGTGCAAAACTGCTTTCACGTCCCACAGAGGGTTGTTCGAGTTCACTCGGATGCCCTTTGGTCTTTGCAATGCTCCTGCGACGTTTCAAAGACTCATGGACCGCGTCCTCGGGGAAGCAAAGTGGTCTTACTGCTTGTGCTACCTCGACGACATCGTGATTTATTCACGAACCTTCGAAGAGCACTTGTCCCATGTTGCCGATGTGCTCGAGAGGGTGCGGGCTGCCGGGATGACGTTAAATCCTGCAAAAGCCCAATTAGCGCAGACCCGTATTCAGTTACTCGGGTTTACGCTGGGCGAAGGCTCCATAGAGCCGGATCGGGAGAAACTTCGAGCAATCCTCGATTTCCCCGTGCCCAAGGACGTACGTGGCCTTCGCCGCTTTGTGGGAATGGTTAACTTTTATCGTTCCTTCATACCGTCCTGTGCCCGACTGCAGGCGCCCTTGACCAAGCTCTTGGGTAAGTCTGCTGTTTGGCAATGGGGACCTGAGCAGCAAGAGGCGTTTTGCCGACTGTCTAGCGCCATTGCGGAGACAGCGCAGCTCAGACTCCCCGACCTGACCAGACAGTTCGTTGTACAGACTGATGCGAGCGATCTGGGATTAGGAGCCGTTCTCCTACAGGAATACGATGGCGTGTTGCAGCCGTTGGCCTTTGCCAGCCGCTCCTTGGTACCCGCGGAGAAAAATTATTCCGCTACCGAAAAGGAGTGCCTCGCCATCGTGTTTGCGCTGCGGAAATTTGACGTCTACCTTGATGGGACGAAATTCGTGGTGCAAACGGACCGCAGTGCGCTCAGCTGGCTGATGCGGCTCCGTGAGCCTGCGGGCAGACTGGCGCGCTGGGCTCTCCTGATACAGCACTATAATTTTGCAGTGCAGTATCGAAAGGGGAGCACCAACGTGGTAGCTGACGCGCTATCTCGTGCCCCATTGTCTGCCGAGAACCTTGATTCCGGTGCGACAGCCGCTAGCGGTGCCTTTGCACAAGCAAGCGGTGGGGGCGAAACAGCGGCTTCGCCGCCGTTCGGCGAAAGGGGCGAGTCCGCCGCATTCGGACGAACCCTGGCTGCTATCCAGGCAAACAGCGCACCGCGAAGCCGGCCAGCGGGTGAGCTCTCCAAAGGCCACGATGCCGAGAGCGAACCCGCGACGCCGACGCAAGCGGCGGTTGCTGCGGTCCTGAGTGGGCGCGATACCAGGTTCCCCTTTGGGAGAATGGGAATCGCTTTCAGCGGACAAGAGCTACTGAAGGCTCAGCAAAGTGATCCGTTTTGTCGCGAAATGTGTGACGGTCTCAGGGAGAAGGAGCGCCGTTACGCTGCTTGCCCTGCAGCGGGCGCGGATAGGGGGCTGGAACCAGCGTGTGTCGCTGAGTCCCCGGCGGATTCATATTTGCTGGACCATGACGGGCTCCTGCTGAAATATATAGCCACCGATGACGAGTCGATCGATCCATTTAAGGTGGTTATGCCCAAAAGTCTGAGAGTCGCCCTGTTGCGATCCTCTCACGACGAACCCATGGCCGGTCACCTGAGTGGCTCCAAAGTTTTCACAAAACTGAGCAAGACGGTGACCTGGCCCGGCATGAAGCGTGACGTTTATCGCTATTGCCGTTCCTGCCACGTCTGTCAAACGGTGAAGTCTAGGGGTGGCAAGCCACCTGGTCTGCTGAAGCCGATTGTCAGTGAGCGTCCGTGGCAAGTGGCCACCTGCGATCTAATGGGACCTTTTCCCAGAAGTAAGCAGGGGTTCATTCACCTCATGGTAGTCGTGGATCACTTTTCGAAGTGGGTGGAATTGTTCCCTCTTCGGAAGGTGACAGCGAGGGCGGTGCTCGAGAAGCTGCAGGAAGTGTTTTGCCGGTTCGGCTTTCCGGAAAGGCTCATCACTGACAACGCTTCGTATTTCACCGCTCGAGTGTTTGGTGTCACGTGCCGTTCCCTCGGAATTGATCACTGCACCACTTCACCCTACCATCCCCAGTCCAATTTGACGGAGCGCGTCAATCGTACGATCAAACCGATGTTGGCGGCCTTTGCCGAAAGTCAAAGGGACTGGGCAGACCATTTGAGCAAGCTCGCGTTTGCCATTCGAACATCCGAGAGTCGCTCGACTGGTTTCTCGCCCGCCTTCTTAAATTTTGGAAGGGAGTTGGCAAATCCGGTGACCAGTGTCATTCAATGCCAGCTCGGGGACGAGGAGAAGCAGGCAGACTGTTCTGCTTACGCATCACAGCTTCGGGACCGGCTTTGTCGAGCTTTCTGTAAAGCAAGGCAAAGTTTGGCGTCGTCTAGGGCTCAGCAGAAGGCCCAATATGACCGCAAGCATCGCGACCTAGCATTTGAGGTGGGCGATCTTGTCCTGAAGCGCAACCACGCCCTTAGCGACGCGAGTAAGGGGTTCTCAGCCTCGCTCGCTCCTAAGTGGCTTGGTCCGTACCGAGTGGAGAAAGCTTGGACTCCACTCGCGTACTTGCTGAAAGATCCCATTTCGGGAAAACTCAGCCGTGCCCATATCGCAGACCTGAAAGCCTTTGCATCACGGTCTGACGAGCTTGCGCCAGCGCCCTGTGGTACTTCGCGCAAGCGACGGGGCACACCCGGTGTGGCGGACCGCATTCGGACCCCGCATCGGTATAATCTGAGGAAGCGGTCACCTTTGTGATTTCGCGCCGGACGGCGGACTCTGTTTTCCGCAACCGAAGGCCCTCAGTTACTTTCTAGCCTCAGTATGCTAGCTTCTTTGCGGCCAGTGCTCGCAAAGAAGTCGGCCCGCCCAATTTGCTGCTAGTGTTTTTTTTTCTGTTTTATTTGAATACTCATGTGCATTTAATACGTTCTTTCGGTTGTGTTTGCCGCATATTGACTATCATTTTGTTCTCTTTACTCTCTTTCCGTTTTTTTTTATTTATTGTGCCTGCGGAAGGATTTTTAAATAGCGGTGCTTGCGGGGGGAGAAGAATGAAGGACGCTTTGCGCCTTCCCACGCGAGCGCGCGCGGTTGGCGACATGACACCGTGAAAAGTGAGGCGTAGTGGCCTTGGACGGCGAACTCGGGCTGCGCTTGGTGAAAGCGCTGCTATGTGCGGTGACGTGTGTGTGTGCGTGCGTACGTGCGTGGTGCATTGGTGCGGGCCTGGAAAGAGTGCGCGTGGTGAATTCACCTCATCTACGTGGACACTCGGGTCAATGACCCGCTGACGCTGGACAGACCAGCGGTGCCCCTGCTCTCGGCCGTCGTCGAGAAGCCTGGCTGCCCTCTCCATCATGGCTCCTGCGCTAAGCCAGCTGACATAGCAGGTATGCCTGCGCTTTGCCGACTCCAGGATGCCTCGCAGCCAGTTCGGGTTGGCCTTATTGATTCCAAAAAAAAGGGCCGGCTGTCCCAGCGAGGTCTCCCGTTATTCCAGCCGAAAAATTCGGGACCTTCGCACCACCAGCTAAGCGGCGTTCGTCGGACTCTCAGGCCAATCGCCAACAAGCGACGAGCCATCGGTGAGCCCGTTCAGGACTTCAAAAAGCCTCCTGTCTCCTCCTCCCCTCCGCGCTGTGGACGCTCTTTCGCGCAAGCATCACAAACACTTTTCTTAATTTCCTTAATTACCTCCCTTCCGCAGCGCCATTTCATTGTATTGTGTGTTTCAAGCGTATTGTTTTTTTATTATTGATTTTTCTCGCATTATAATGTATTCTTTTTTTAGCAGCAGATCTAGGGCTGGACTGAGGCTAGTGGTTGCTCATAGCAGTGTTATTTTAACTGCATGGGTGACCGCCGGCTGCCTTGGCAGACCGGTAAAGGGCAAATTTAGGAGAGGGGGATGTGGGGATTGAGGCTTGCCCGTCGCCATTGCGCTGGTTTTCGCCTATTTCTGCCATCCCCACGTCCGATCATGCCGTTCCTCTCCTCCGCCGTCTTACGGCGCTGGGCGAGCGGGGAGTGACGTTAACCTCCTCTCTCCCGGCGCCGGGCCTCGACGGGGGGCGCTGCGCTCGAGTTTCGTGTCCCGCGAGACGTTTCGCGCAGCGAGGGAGAGACCCTCTCTGGACCTCGTAGGGTAAGCACGCATTTCCTCTCCCGTCCGTCGGCTCCTCTTTTGGGCTCGCTCGGACGGAACTCGCTAACGGTGCCTTGCGCCAGCGGCGAGCGCTTACCTTACGTTGTCCCTTTCCGAACGCTAGGCTGAAGAGCGGTGTGGTGCATTCGCGCGTGGTCGTACTACGCCGAAACCGTACTTATCGAAGCCAACGCGAGCGGAGTTTGCCCTCACTCGAGCGATCGGGCCCTGTGGTCACAGATCGTAAGAGTACGCAGCATAGTCGCGAGAGACCCGTTTTCTCTCAGCGGCGTGTCGCTGTGAGCCCGTTGCCCGCGGAGACGTGCTAGCGGCACCATTTGTGTTGTATTTTCGCCCGTGGCGTGGTGAAGCCTGTTTGCTTCTCCCGCCGCCTTTGGGAGCGGGCGTTGTACGGCGTTTTGTGGTGTTGCCGCAGGCAATAAACTGTTGCGGATCTCGAGAGCAGTACTGTGTACTTGCCGCGTTGCGCTCGGCGCCTTTGCGCTCGAACATACGTGTGCAGTGGCGCGCTAGTTCACGCGAGGCGACGGCAAACGCGGCCCTGTGGCTCGCTAAGTCCGAACCCACGCTAGTGGCCGTACTCCTGTGAAGTACGTGCACACTACAACACGTACGTAGAGCCCCTCCTTAAGAAATGGAAGAAGGGGGGGGGGGGCGAGCCCTCCCGATCTACCCCCGACTGTAGTACTGTTGCCGGTATGGCGGTGGCATCTAGGCAATGAAGAGACATAAAAAGAGTGCAAAAACGGACAAAGGTGTGCGAAGACACTTGAGGTCGCACGTGGCTGCTCATGTGGTTTAGGTCCCCGCGAAGTGTTGCCAGCCCACACTAGGCTGCCAGCATTTCCATGGAATGCCCACGGTTTGTAGACGAAGTGTTTATACCGTATGAAAACAAAACTTTACGTCGTATCACACGATAAATTCTTCTTTTTAAGCAGCCGTACCGGATAGCTATTGCGGAAATATGCATGCACAGCATGTGATACTACCTGCAGCTCCATCGAAACTGCTGTCAGGTCCACAGATAAGTTGACTTTACGATTCCGTGTATGGGTCAACTCCAATTAAAGGTCGACCCCGCAGGTTTGGAAGGTCATTTTATGACAAAAGTGTCGACTTATAACCGGCAATATACAGTATCTGTCGGACAAGTCGATGCAGGACAAAGCCAGTGTGCACCAGGTACTCACAGAACTCGGCCAGACCTTCCCCAATAGCACTTCTTGTGCTGCATAATTACTGCAGCAGCCACAATGTGCTGCCACACGCCAGCTGTGTGCTCCACAGTGTGCTAGAATACACAATAGTGTGCTCGTCCTCGTACCAAAAATGTGTGAACACACTCAAAGAAACAAAGAAGAAAAAGCTTCTTGCACCTCAGTTCCTGTGTAACCTCGAGCACGCCAGTCGGGAAGAAAGAAGACAAAAAGAGCTTAAAGTGTGGGACAAACTCCTGTGTAATGCCTCTCGTACTTGACGGATTAGAAAATTTTTTATGGCGAGCGATTCATGACAGAATAACCTTCCATAGTGAGGTCATTTGATGATTATTTTTGGAAAAGTGTTGCAAGGTCCTTTTAAGACTCATGCATTGGACCTGTGTTTCGTTTGGCATTATGCACGATGCATATACAGCCGTTGTGAAGAGGACTTCGCCGGCACGGCATCAAGCAGTGGTTGGCAGATCTCAGTTTCAACAACACCATTTTATTTTTACGTTATTGAAGCTAGCCTTTTCATTTGCTGCATTATTTGAACATTCTTGCTGCCCTTTTCGATATTTAAGCGACTGTGTATTTTGGATAAAAGGTCGAACTTCAATTTAACGATGTTTTGATATAACAAAGTAAATTGCCGATTTTACCAACTCTGTTAAATAGAGCTTTTCAGTGGCATGAGCTTTGTTTGGACGACATTATAGGTATGAAAGCAACAGTTCTCTTTACTACACTTCTTCAGTGGATGGACCCATACGGAAATGGACATATACGTATTGGAACAGGACTGATATCTACGACACGTGCCCCGTTTCAAATTTAAAGGGCTCCTGCAACACTTTTTCAGTTTGGTCAGAAAATGCTGCCGAGCGGTAGTCAAGGCTCCGAAGAACACGCGAGCCAAACATTATAGCGCAGCCCGCGGCCTGGGATTTACAATAAATTCTCAAAGTCAGCTGAAAATTGCTTCCTCATTCTCTCGACAAATGATGCTATTGACTCAAAATCACTGCGTCACTGACGCAAGTCCCACGCCATTGGCTGATTTGAACATGGCATGCTCAGTAGTTACTGCGGCCGCCGCGAGAGGCCGTCACTTGCCCGCGTGCGTGATCGCACTGAAAGTGCGCCACACGTTCAAGGAAAAAAAAGAAGAAAAAGTTCTCAAGGTCACGAGGCACGCGTGACCTTGTTCCCCCATGCCACGCCTCTCTGCTTAGCTTCCAGCACTTTCATCAGGACGAAATAAGGGAGAAAACAATTACAGCGTGCGACAAATCTTTGTAACTCCGCTCGTACTGGACGGATCCTAAAATTTTTTTTCGGTGGTCGATTCATGAGGGAATACAAGCTCCTTTAGTGAAGCCATTCCATGGCTACTTGGAAGAGTGTTGCAGGGCCCCTTTAAATGCCAGGTTGAGGCAATGCATGCTGCTCTTCTCTCACAGTGCTGAAATAAATGTGAGGTCACGACAGCCCTTGCTGAAGTTGCTCGAAATTACATTTCTGGCCTGTCATATTGATTCAATGACATGAAAATTGCAAAGGAAGGAATCAGTGACATATCTGCAAATCACTATGTCTCATTAGTGTTGCAGGCATATTTGTAAAGCTTGCCCACAGGCTACTAGCAAAATACCCAAACGTACGAAACCACGCAGAAGCCTAAATAACAAGTAACGCTTTCTTAGACGTATAGTTTCTTGTCATACGATGCAAATGGACTTCAATATCACAGCACATCCACGAAAATGTCAACAGAGGTCACAACCTTGCTCTGCAAACATACAGAATCTTCGTGCAGAAGTTTTCACGAAAGTGGTGTTGGCCTAGTACTAAGAATCAGATAGTATGCCTTTTATGTTAATGAGAAATGCGAAAGCATTGCAGAGTCCATTCTCACATAACAAATTAGTCGTTGCCTCGAAATTTTTAAACTTCTAAAAGTTGAAAACTTGAATCTGTGAGAGGTGCTTTGAAAGAAAAGCAGAAAAATGCGCTTACCGGGCATTTGCTTAAAAAAGACTTCTGAAATGTGACAAGACCTACCTTAAACCCTTTTGGTGAGACGCTCTTATCGTTGTAGTACATCTGAGAAAGCAGGCTCTTGAACTCGTGAGCCGCCTCACCACCAGTGCTTCTATGCGACTCCCTGCAAGAAAGCGAGAAGGGCACTCAGTGCTTTATTTGACATTTTGTTCATTTGAAACTACTTGACACTATCTAACTTCACGTTGAAGGACCCCTGAGAGTCAAATTTTTGTTTGTGACTTTTATGCTTGGATTAGTAGCTTTGTGTGTGATAATCATGAAATTGAGTTGTAAATGCTCTAATGTATCCTATAATTAATGTTAACATGATTAATTATGATCAATATCAGCATCACTTCAAAGTGCCCACCCGAAATTTTAAGAAATTAGTGCCTCACCATGGTGGAGCACCATAGGATTACATGCACTCAAGCTTTGCTGATGTTGAGAACATGCTTTTTGAATCGGGGCTCCGCACGAGGAAAACAACTGAATGAGGTGAGTGCTGCGGTATCAGCTAGGGTGTGACACAGCAGGTACGTTCTCCTGCTGAAATTTCTGTCTAAAATAAAACGACACTTGACGCACATGCATGCCAAGAACCCACTTCACTGTCAAGAGTGTGTCCCCCTCAGAAAAAAAAAAAATTCCTAGCCGCAATACTTATAATGCCAATGGTGTAAGCAGCCAGGACCACCTAGAGAGCAGCCTGACAACAGAGTGAGGGGGGTGGGGAACAACAGCCCCAATCTGGCGCCAGTCATGCTACTGTGCACACCCAGCAAACCTCTGCATGTGAAGTTGACGGTACTTGCTTAACATCACAGAAGGGTCTTTATCCACGTCACACTAGTGGTGATGTCATTCGGTGCTGCCAACTCATATGTGCGCTCACGCTCACTTAAAAACCAAATTAAAATATCTCAAAGGCAACATTCGCCACTAATAATTGGTCCAAAATGCCCATGTATGTGGAACATTCAAACAACAAAAACATCTTGAGTTTCCAATTTTCATGTCGGGGATCCCTTAAGAAGAAGCTTCAGCTCGGCAGTCTATACTGAATATGTGGAAATGCAAAAGTAATTTTTCTCAGCAACCCATAAACAGAACTAGATCAGGCGTGTTGCATTTAAAAGAAGAAAGGATGAAGATGAGATTGCCATATCAGACACGGCCAGTTGCCGAAAAGCCCACAATCAAGAGATCATCGATTATTGGAGAACGGCGCATACAAATATGCACGTGATCAGTGCATCTTCGAGGGCTGGATTTCTCTGCACTTGCAGGTGCCGGGTTTTTTGTATGTGACGCCATCGAATTCTGTGAGTTATAAGGAACTTCACTTGAAAAACACATGACACACACACGCGCCATGCACAAACAATATCAGTGCACGGCATAGAGTGCAAGCACTACAAACACACACACAAAACAAGACACGACAAGCAAAGAGAAGAAGAAAAAAAAAGAAATGCGGTGTGCGCAGCAGAAGAGCGGGGATGAGCCGCATGGCTGCTGTGCCAGTTGCCATGACGATGCACACTGTGTGCACTGCCATCTTGAATATTGCCCATCTGCAAAGGCCGTAACTGAAGGGGCACTTGGCACTGGCATTTGAATTTAGGCATTCAGTGGCAGCTATACAGAGATTCATCCCACTGATAGCACTGCCAAATGTGCTCGTCTCAGAATTATAGCCTTTAGAGACAGACTTTTACAACAAAGAAGTGTATGACTAAGATCCGGGTTTCATGGCGGTGTCTGTGTGCAAAAACTCTTAGTTTCCTCACACTTCCAAAGATGGCAGTACTCGTCCACACTGAAGCATGATGAAATGAAGCCAGTAGCTGCTGCGTCCACACTCTGCCAGGACACACATAAAAAAAAAAAAGAGGTAAAAGGTCCCAGGGCCTCCATATTTTGGATGTAAGACTGCTTATATAGCCCCTGGAAAATTAATTCCCAGCAATGCATTCGTATCTAAAACTGAAGCCGACTGTTAGAGGATTGGTGTAAGCTCAGTATTTGTAAGCTGCCTTTCTCACATTGTGTGTTGCAGTGAAGTGTACTCATAAAGCAAAAAAGTCATTCACGCTGGAGCACAATGAAATAAATGAAACCAGCAGCTGCTGAGTAGCACATTCTATTTACACTGCACAGTATAGCTACGGTATGGCCATGTAAAGCTAGGGCACCCAATGTAGGGCACCCACGCAGAGCAATGTGCCTATGAGGAAAGACGAAGGGAACAGCAACAGGAATGTCAACGGCGCTGGTGGGCAGCAAACACCAACGAAGGAACGATAGAAGAGAATTTAAGGACTTGTTTTTCTTTGTTAGGCCCAATCTTAAAGGGGTCGTGAAAAGAAAATGAAGATGCCCGGTTGTAATTTTCCTTGCTTCAACAAGGATTAGACATATTTCGGCGCTATATTCAGTCTATAATTAATGACGCCCGTTTGACATCGCAGTTTTCTTGGGCTCCTATACAACCATGCGGCACTACCAACCGCCATAGGCACCAACGTGTGACGTCACGCTAAGGGAATTTATAAACACAGCGTTAGCTTTATTTTGCTCTAAAATAACAGATTTATAGGAACCTAGAAAAGAAACAAATATCGCAGCAACTTTTGCACTCTGAGTTGTATACTGTGCAAGTACAGCACTTGATCTGCTTGCTTCCGCTTTCAAGTACATCCGGGCGCCATCATGTGTGTATTCTTGCCTTCGCTCGCACTCGCCCAGTTTTTTCTTTCTGGTTGCGTTAGGTTGTGTTTTATGGCGTGTTTTGGGTGGCTTAGTCCTCGCTATGCCAATCGTGTGCGTCGTCAGACAGTGCCTTACAACTTATCAAAGTGGAAACAACGTTCGCTTTCACATGCTGCCGGCGTCACAATCGAGACAGTACGATGCTACGAATCTCGGCCAACTATGGCTCAGCAAACATCTCTGCGTCACCATGTTTTGTCGACGCCAGAGACTTTTCGTTGGCTCAGCTGTACAGTTGAGGGGAACATGAGCTCAGAAATCGTAATTTTGATTTTATATAGTTATTAAATGAACCCGGTCGAGGTATAGTATTGAATGGACGGCCAGGATTCCGAATAGACACGTAGTTGAAAATTTTCGGAAGACGTTTCACGACCCCTTTAACGATAACCAACAGACATTATTTTTATTCTTTTAACTATATTGTAGTAATTATTATATAAATTAGAGCTGTGCGAATAGCAAAATTTTGGGTGCGAAGCGAATTCGAATAATAAAGATTGAGTGCGAATCGAATCGAATAATTTCGAATAATTTTCGAATATTTCTCAAACATCTTTCGAATAATTCGAAGTGAAATTACAGAAAAAGTTGCAGAGAATCCCTAAGTATGTTCTTGTGAGATAGCAACATGAAAGTGTTTCTTTTCGCTAGGTTGATGAAGCGCTGGTGGGGTCATATTTCATAGTTGTCTTTCTTATCAAGAGTGAGGCAATGTAGAGGCCAAATTGTATTTATGTACATGATTTGGTGCAACCAAAGTGTTGCTGACAATACTTTACGCGTGATAGGCAGAGATGCCATTTCCTCAGCCTCTCCTCCTCTTTCAACTGCTGTGGAAGGCCAACTGATGTGGCGGACAAGGGTGTGCTCCCTTCAAATCTGGAGTTCCAAATCTGCCTCGTAGACGTCGATATATAAGAACATCTGAAATTTTGGATGCTAAAATGCTTCGGCGTCCGATTTTTCGGACTTCCTGCCCAAATTTCAGGTACAAAACAGCATTAATTGAGCCCCCAACTCTGCCACATCTTTCATCTCCATATTGGAACCAGCGTTTTCTTGAGTTAATACATTTGCGATCGTAACGGAGCTTGAAAGGCAGCTTTGCCGCAATACGGGGGTGTGATGAGGTGAAGCATATTGAAAATCTAGTGAACAATTTCAAACGGACGTTGACTGTCTCTTGGCTAAGTTCGATCGTAACGGACCTTGAAAGGCAGCTTTGCCGCAACACGGGGGTGTGAGGAGGTGAAGCATATTGAAAATCTAGGGACCACTTCCAATCAGACGTTGACCGTCTCTTGCCTAAGTTCGACCGTAACGGAGCTTAAAAGGCAGCTTTGCCGCAATACGGGGGTGTGATGAGGTGAAGCATATTGAAAATCTAGGGACCACTTCTAATCGGACTTTGTCTCTTGGCTAAGTTCGACCGTAACGGAGCTTGAAAGGCAGCTTTGCCACAATACGAGAGTGTAATGAGGTGAAGCATATTGAAAATCTGAAGGGGTCACTTTCAACCGGACGTTGACTGCATTTGTCTTTGGGAAGTTCGAATAGTTCGAATAGTAAAATTTCAGTGCGAATCGAATCGAATAGCAAACACTATTCGAAAAATATTCGAAATTTCGAATATTCGCACACCCCTAATATAAATGCAAAGAAATTAAAGTGGATGAAAAGACAACTTGCTGCCGGCAAGGACTTAACCTGCAACCTTCGAATAACACACCCCATACACTATCGATTGAGATACGGCGGCGGTCGTCTTCCCGTCCACTTTATGGGGTATTTCTGAGCATGCAAACCTGGGAGTGTTAGTCAGCGCTACTTGTATCCAAGATGGCGAGTGCAGAACACATTTTTTTGCTGGCTGGTGTCGCATAGCATGCGATCTTTTAATAAGCTGGCAGCTGACCAATAAGCCCTCGCATACTGCCTGAAGGAATGAAGTCTGTGAGAACAAGACACTCACTATGAACGAACGAAAGAAGGGGAACTTAAGGGCTCGTTTTTCCTTCTTAGACACGACCTGAATGAAAAGCAACAGACAATGAAACCAAGGAAGGTATATCACTTGTAGTCTTTTATCTGCACTGCAGTAATCACCATATAAATGTCAAGAAACATATATCATACAAACGTGAAGGCGCTGACTAACACTCCCAGGTATGCATGCATGCTACACCAACAAGCCCAAGTTTTCAATATTTTGATCATTGCTTACATTTTCCTCCTGTAGCACTGGCTTTTGTTAGCGCTAAGCATGTCGAGCTATAGCTGTTAGTTCACTATATAAGAGTTGACATTTACAAAGTTCTGCAATATCATACTAATGAATGGCTATTACATTTATTCCCATGTTTGTCATCGCAAATGCATAGCTCAAGGAGTTGCCTCCAAATTTCTTTAGTACTATTACATTTGGGGCTGCTGCTCAGTCTGTGAACTCGTGCTTCAACCACGCACACTTGAACCTCAATACACAAATGTTTTCACATTCACCTGCTTTGGATTGTGGTCAGACCATTCCACCATACGCATTTGTGTAAGGTCCAAATTTTTAATTTTTTTTTTCTCTGTTGGCAAGGTCTGGTCATCACAGGGAGATCTTCACATGGTCTTCACATGCAGCACCAACCAGCCCAATCAAGCACATTGTTAGAGATGAACCATTTTCATCCCAAATTTTCCAGTCATGTGTAATCCCCATTTCTGCTGCACAAAAAGACTGACCACTGCTGTTGTCATGGATCACTTACTGTGATTCATGACAGCAGCACATTATGCGCCATGTGTGTAATGTCACGCTCATGACATTACACACATGGTGCCCGCCTTTTTCTCATCACTGTCCCTGTTGCTCCTCCTTGTGCTCAGTTCAACAGAGCACGCGTGGATACAGTCGTCCTCCATGCTACTCTATTTATTTATCCTTAAGGGCCCAGAAGGCACTACATAAGGGATTCCACACAGTCTAACATGCCTGTTACTTTAAGATTTTTCAAATCAATGTCTGAACACACTACATGCCACGTGCAGCATTTCTTTGCCTTGGACTTCTTTTATTCAAACTTTAGGCTGCTCATACAAGTGTGGTCCTTCTTTGAGTGGAAACAGCATTCGGGAAGAGGAGGCTGCATCCACCCAGCCATTTACTGGCAGCAGGCCGACCACAGCTTTGCTCACCTGTTGATGTCCTTCTTGTAGCGGTCAGACAGGAAGTGCAGAGCTAGAGGAATGGTGTTGGCCAAGCACTGGAGCGTCGCGTTCATGTAGCACGTGTTGCCCAGGTTGCGAAGCCCCGCTGAACGCTTGAACTGTCAACGAAGGGGCATGTCATTTCACACACGAGAGAAGACAAGTTAAACTTAAAGTGCAATCTCCATTAAACAAAAACTGAAGCACGAACTAAAGAAGGCATTGACTGCCCACCCAGTCTGTACACAAAACAAGAACTCACTTCCAATTAGTGTTCCACATGCAAGTTCAGAGCAGAATTTGACAAGTGCAGGGTACTGCGCAGAACTGGATGCCAGCAGATTAGAGAAATCATTGAGGCAGCACAATTTCGAGGTGCAGAAGATCTGTGTGTTCGCGTAGAATCAATACACCTAGGTTACTTCAGAAAAAATTGGTATTTCTGGTTCTTGATCTTGCATGAGCTGAACAGTAGTACTATGCTGTGCACGTTTTAACGGTGTCCTCTTCCTTATTTTATTGCAATTTTAAAAGACCATTATACGTGTAATCGTGCCGTTTGACTACGAATTTTATCCAAAATGAATGCGTTTCGATTGGGTCTTCAAAAAAATTGATACAGTCAAACCTCGTTAATATGTACCCGCTTCAAGCGTACTAACGGTTAAAACGTAGTTGCGATGAATCCCCGACCGAGTCTCATAGAGCCTAATGCATTCGCTGACCGCTTAAGCCGTAGCGCTTCGTTCTACGCCTACCGGTTAGTGCATACCCTGCGTACCGCGATAACTTGTTGTGCCATAAAATTTTACTGCGCCTCTAAACTTCCCGACACCACAATGTGCCGCCAAAGGTTTTCCATCTTTTCGAGAAGTGCGCAGATCAGTCGATCCCCGATTCCGACTTCCGCTCGATTGCGGCGACGCCTTTGCAGGTAAGCATTGGGAAAGAATGAAGGTGAGGCGGCAGCCACAGACGAATGCGCTAGCATGACTTATCGCAGACAACTTTATCACAATAAGTATCTTCAGGTATCTGCTCGGGCACGCGTGCGGCGCAGCACTACTTTAAGCCTACTGCACACATTTAATAGGCGACAACCTGAACACGCTGGGCCGCCGATCGCTGCCGCCTCGTTGTGAGGGGCCATGTTCAAGTGCGCGCCACTATGTAGAAACGAAAGCAGTTCGCTATTGCGGAGTTGAGCGTTGCTGGTCGTGGGCGACGAGAAACCTCTTTGCATTGTTGCTAGTACGCTAAACGCACGTGTACGGTACAGCAAGCGTAGCGCTGTTGTAACCATACTGCACGCTTTTATTGGGCGACCACCCAAACGCGCTCCTGTCCGCTGCCAGGACCTCTAGAGCGTCGTGGAGTGCGCATCGTTTGCAGGAAGTTCGTCATCGCCGCGTTAACCGAACAAGCTACTCCCCGCATCTGTGCATGGTCTGGAGTGAAGTGGGTACGAAGAACACTCCCACGACAAATGCGTGCGTGCAGTAAAGCAAGCGGCCCAGCAGTGACGGTGTGAGCCGAGAAGGCGATGCGCTGCACGCAACTAGCCTGGAGACAATCGGCTCTATGCAGCTGCACAGCGTTTCACTGGAACTGTGCCAGTTTTCGTTTGGTAGCAGATCGCGGTACAGACGCACACACATATATTGCGGAAAGCAGACAATGTCTGTTCTGTCGCTATGCCGGTCACTGCATATACCGGACCCTGTAATAGTTCCGAAATGCTCCTTCGCGTCGCCACCACACGCTATCGCCAGTATCGGACGGTCGTGTCAGACTACGAGAATATTTTCTCCACTTTGGCAAAAAGAAAAGGCTTTGCAGTGGGTACTTTAGGCAATATTTGCTTTGGCACTGTATTTATTTCTTTGCTGGCGGTGATGGCATACACGAGGAGATGCAAATTTTTACTTTGTGGTTAAAGGGACACTAAAGGCAGATATTAAGTCGAGGTTGATTGTAGAAATAGCGGTCCAGAAACCTCGTAGTGCTACTTTTATGCCAAGGAAGTGCTTATTTTGAAATAAAATCAAGTTTTAGTGGTCCGCATCCCGTTAGTGCACTTCAAATCACCCGCCTGAAATCCGACTTTCATACGTCACTGCTGCCGTGCCCAACGTTGCCCGCCTTTACTGCGCAGCCGCCGACACTAGTAGCAGCAGAGCGAAAGTAGCGGGACCCACAGCAACAACAACGGCCATCGAAGCCATCGAAGCTTGCCGCAATCGCCGCGATGGATGTGGACGGAGAACTTGACAAAGAGACATTGGCTCGCGAGGCTGGGCTCCAATTCAGCGACTTGAGCCCCGAAGAACGCGGTATGCTGCTGAGGGCTCGTAGTGCCGGCGTCGTTGCATGCGGCATTTTGTCGAACTTTCTGTCAGAGCGTCATTCACGAGTGCGCAAAACACACGCGCAAGTAGGCGATCCCGAAACTACCACTGAGACGCGACCGCGTGAGCAAAGCAAAGCGCCGGGAGAAGCGCAGTTCGGCGAAAACGGAACCTTTGAACCACGCGCGCCGTTCCTCATGGCAACGCCACAGCGGTTCTTTTTTCCATGGATCAAACGGAAACGAACAAACAGCATTTTATTACGTCTTTTGATGCACAGGAGGTTCTTTTTTATTGCTGCTAGTTTGATTACTAGTGATTTGTTGTAGGCAGACTCTCATACGTCATCGGGATCACTTCGAAAATGTCCCACTCGTGGCGCTCATCATGTGATACATTTAGCTTAATTTCTTGGTAAGTAGGGCACTGCTGTTGATAATATTGCCGTTTTAGAAGTTGTCATACATTGAGCTTTCATTCTGACATAAATTATTTGCCTTTAGTGTCCCTTTAATGAGTACTACCGTTTAGTGCGTAGTTACGTGGCATTCCTGGCAGCTACACATTAACGAGGTTCCACTGTAATATGAATAAAATGACTTCTTTGTAATGAGGATTTACAGTATATGCAAGCAGACATAACCCAGCAACAGTGACCACATCATTAGCAAGCCCACCTCACGTCCAGACGATGGGCTGTTGCTCCTCATGCGGGGGTTGATCCCGTCACCGGCCCTTGCTCTGTGTTGGTGAGTTATGACAGCTGTGTTTGCCTCGACGCTGCAATACAGAAAAGTTTACAAGCCACTGCAAAGCCTCGTAAAATGCACTGCCCACAGCTCTGTAAAACACTTCCAGAAAGTTGTATTCGCAATGGCATGGCGCGAAAACCAAACACAGGTAGGATAAATTACAAGATGTGCTTGTTTCGCGAACTTTCTTATCATGTCGCCCCACTAACTCGGTCAAACAGGTTTCCTTTTGAAGTCATTCATTCAAGAGGCGAAACAGAAAACCAGATAATGTGAATCATTATTCCTGCAGCAAAAGCCGGAGACCAATGCAGAGCGGAAGACACCACATCTCCTAGTATAAATACACGTTTAATCAGGAATTGTGAGAAGAAACCAAGGTGCTAGAACACGATTTTGCTCAAGGAGATGGAGCTTCCTCACAAAAAAAAACAATTAAACTTTTCGAAACCTTTTGGGCACAACCAACTTGACCCTTCCCTAGGTGGTCTACAAATTAATGCTTACTATTTAAACAGAGTCTTTGGGAGTGCACCACATTGTCTTCTGAGATATTTGTCCTGGTTACAAGATGTTCAATCAGTCTGAATTATGCGGTGACTGTTGGAAATCTCCGCGAAGAGCAACAGGATTCTTATGCCAACGTACAATGGCTCTGTGAAATATAGGTGAACATGAGTGGCCAGAGGTACATGGTCTGAATGTAACCCCTTACAGTACACTCTCAATAAGTGGACATTGCTTAAATGGAATTAGTGCTTAAATGCAACAACTGCCTCTAATATGGCTGGCTTTGTACTTGAATTCTGCACTCCTGTACGTCTCTCAGTAAAATGAACTCCCGTTAAACGGAACACATTTTGTCAGTCCCTTCAGGTTCGGTTTAACGAGATGCTGTCGTATTTAGTAAAGTGATTTGCCGTTAATTAGTTGCTAGCATTAGCTGGACGATAGTGATGATTTTCAGGCAGCTTACCTCTGTGATGGCTTAAGAGAGCGGTCAAACTGCGGTGCTGTAGCAGTGGTGGCTGGGCCCGTGGACTCCAAGGCAGACTCCTCGGAGGCCATGGACAGGTTGGGGAAAGAACGCGATCGGGAGAGGTTGTTGTTGCTACGCATTGACACGCCCTGCGGCCTCTCCACAGGAGTGGTGGCCGTTGTCCCTTGGCTCTTCAGGTCTGTGCACACAAGAGAGATGCCATCAGCAATAGGAAGGCCAACGTAGTCTAGTTGGTTGAAGCACGTCACACAATGCAAAGCAAGATGTGAGGGTTGTTGACAGCTGTGGGAATAACTAGTAGTTGCGCACCTACGAGACAGACATGCAGGTGAGCATCTCACAGTAACTTATGCTTTGAGCAATATGAAATGAGACAGAAATTAGTTTCTCCGATGACAATAACATTTAACGACATGTGAAACAACACGTATTACAAAGTGCCAAGCACGGGTGTGAGCCTTGTCATCATCAGCCTGACTGCGCCCACTGCAGAGGGCAAAGGCCTCTCCCATGTTCCGCCAACCAATCCGGCCCTGTGCTTGCTGTGGCCACGTTATAGTGCCTGCAAACTTCTTAACCTCATCCGCCCACCTAATTTCCTGTCTCCCCCTCGCGCATTTGCCTTCTCTTGGCATCCAGCCAGTTAGTTACTCTTAATGACCGGTGGTTATCTTGCCTACGCGGTACATGCCCTGCCCATGCCCATTTCTACTTCTTGGTTTCGACTAAGATGTCATCGAGACATGTTTGTTCCCTGGCCCACTGTCTTCACTTCCTGTCCCTCAATGTTACACCCATCATTTCCCATTCCATAATGCACTGCGTCGTCCTCAACTGAACTTGTGACATGTAGCAGCTAACTACCCAAAGCTGAAATGCTCCTAAACTACCAAAGTGGGCAACGGCCACAGAGCAAAACAGAGTGATGGGAATAGCCAGGAGCATTTTGTAACACATGTTGTAGCATAAAGAAATGGTGATTTGTGTCGGCTTCCCTCAGTTTTGCAGCATGTTGCAAAGACAAGAAAAACAGGACAAAAGCTGCTTATTGCTTTTGTAACAGATATAGCAAAAATTTAAATAGTGACTAGGCGCATTGAAATGAAGAGTTCATCGAATGCTTCTTGAAAAAGTGGCAAACAGCCAGACGTCAAATCAATGCCATAAAAAAGACACAAAACAAACTTGAAAAACTGCCGTGCTGACACAACTGTGGCTTTTAGCCAACAGCAGAGTAGTTACTTATGTCAGAACAAAAGACTGCTAGTATCTGTACGGAGTTGAATGCCTTCATAGCACAAATCCAAAAAAGGATGAAGTTCAGGGGAAGATAGACGCTTCAAGATATGAAAAATTCATGAACCCGGGGTGTCGCTGGAGCCAACATTTTAGGTATCTACAACCTAAACATCTTTGGTACTAGTATGGGAACTCCTTTTTGCACCAACGTACGGCAACATTTTTATGGGACTATTAGAATCAGAGTTTTTGAAATGATCTCCGCTAAACTCTGCACCTATCTCCGCTACATAGATGACATACTCATTATACGGGAACATGGCATAAGTGCACTAAACACATTCACTGACGATTTTAACAAGTTTCACCCTAGTATTAAATTTACTACGCACCCTTCTTCCAGTGAATTAACTTCCTAGACATGACAGTACCTATTGAAAGAGGAAAGACGATGCTCTACAGAAAACTAACTGACAGCCGACAATACCTAGATTACACTAGTCATCACCCGCGACAGTGCAAACAAGTAATATTTGTCGGAAAGGCAAGACGTATGGGAAGGATCTATAATGACAACGATGACTACGTTCACCATTTAAGCAACCTAAAGGAAACATTAGTTGAAAGAAATTACCAGCACAATGCTCTTAACTAGGAATGGGCGAATATTCGGGCGTTTTGAACATTCGAACGAATATTACAGTATTCGAATTCGCTTCGATACGAATTTAGATTATTCGAAATTTCGAAGTATTCGAAATGAACAAATATATGTATACATTTGACTGCACATAACCCCCTGTAAAGGTAGTTTCACTGCAGAGTCTGGTTGCTGTGCCGTGAAACGACCCATCCAGGGGAAATCTGCACTGCCGCGAGGCCACACTTCAAGATTAAATGTACAAGTTTAAAAGCGTGTTATATGGGCTTATATGCACTAAGTATAGTAATTTTTAACCTGTAACATATTGCACCACTTATAACTTGCACCCTACTGCTATTAAAATCTTGATACTATTCAAGGCTGCTTCCACTTCATTTCAAACCAAAAAAGTGACATTCACTCATACCTAGTTTCAATTCTTAAAAATATTGTGCAAGGGTCATAACGAAAATGCTCATTTTTCTTAATAATATGCGGTAAATACTATTCGAACTATTTGATTTGAAATTATTCGACCAAATCACTTTTCGCTTCGGATTCGCTTCGAACCTCAAATTCAGTATTCGCCCATCCATACTCTTAACAAGTCCTACAATGAAGCGTGCGAATTAGATAGAATACCAGCACTAGGTAGAAGAGTTCTAAAGCAAAGCCCAACCAGCCGCCAGCATTTATAACCAAATACTCAAATGCACTCCCAAACATAAATAATATCCTCCGTAAGTATTACCCAATACTGGCAAGCAACGAGCGCCTTAGGAAAGCATTTCCCGAAGCACCAAGTGTCGTGTATTGCCGTAATAGAAACTTTAGGGACATGTTAGTGCATGCAAAAGTAAACCCTCACTCTACTGCCCACGTCATACCTTGTTCTCGTCCAAGATGTATGACTTGCAAACACCTTCAAGATGACGTCATAGTTAAAAGCACCGGAAGTGATTACGTCCATCATATAAAATCTAGTTTTACCTGCACTAGTTCAAACTTTGATCGAATGCTCATGTTGTCACAAACAGTACATTGGTGAAACGGAACAGCCTGTTAATGTTAGATTAAATGAGAATCGCACGGACACAGTGAAGAAATTGTCATAGGCGGTGGCACAGCGTTTTAATGTGGCAGGTCCCAACTTCGATGATCTCAAACTTTACATACTTCAGTCAAACTACCGGTCTCCAAGAGACAGGAAATATAGAGAGTCATACCTTATTCACAAGTTTAGTACACTCCCGCCAATGGGTATGGGGCTCTTCAATCCATCCAATATGGTACATACACAACGAAAACCAGAGAGAATTAGGCCTTCTAAAAATTTCTAACCATTGTTATCACTGTCAGGTGGTACTCACGTTTGAAAACCAAGATTAATCAAAACTCCTACCTCCCCTTCTAAGCTTTCGTTGCAAATCACCCTCCCCCCTGGCTTTTTTTACTTTTCTTCTGCTACTAAATGTTTCCTCTTTCCTTTTGACTCGCCCAATTTGGCACGCCAGCCCCTCCTTTCTCCCCCACCCACATTTGTTCACTTGCCTCCTTCCTCCTCTTTATGGAGGAGGAGGAGAGGATACAAAACATGCACATGTATGCACTAAGGTGGGCCATTACAGCCTTGAAGAAGACAAGTCTGTTTGTCGAAACAGTGACGCATGCAAGATGTTGCAAAACAGAAAATGTGCTGGCCATGAAGAGAGCTGTCATAGTAATGGCTGTTGCTTCGCTTCCACGAAGGATACGTCTGCAGTGAACATGCGTAGCGTTACAGTACTTTGGGAGCCATATGTAGCAACTACAAATGTCAAGCTCAAATAAATGCGAAATTCTCCAAGAGCACGCAATTATGCACGAGTGCACACTGGATCTGATTATCTCGGGAAGCTTTGAGAAAGGCAGGATAAGTGATGGCACGCTTCACACAGGGTGGTGACCACCACTATCTGGCATGGACCACAAGTTCTCTTAGTTGTAGCCTCCGAGGTTGCGCAAGGCTGTTTTTATTGTTCCACTGACTCTTAAGGGCACGTTTTGCAGCAGCATTGGAGCAGTTTCTCTCATTTGTAGCATGGATGTAGAAGCTTTAACACAACGTAGCACATTAGAGCAATTCTAGCAGCATTCCCATCACTGAAAACAAAAGATCTGTTTTGATGGAAGCCAAGGAGTGGCAACGAAATGGAGGGTTGCAGCACATCTAAAGCAAAGCTACACAGCATTGAGTTTTCTGAAAGGCCACTTTCTTGTTCTAACATTCAATCACTTTTGTAAATGACCAGCTGTTTGAGACTTGTTTTGCTATCCTGTGAGTGATTAAAAGGCATTCTCCCTGGCAGCGTAAAAAACATAAAAACTCCTATGTTCTCGCGCAGAAAGCTGAAGAGAATATTATTTAAATTTCAAGGTTGCCGAATGGCTGGAACAGTTGTTTCTTTCTTTAAAAAGTAAAACTGAAGGCCAACTAAAATGCAGAGGCTCAGAGTGGCGGCAGGCAACACATTTCACTTGGAATCACAGTTACTGATTGATAATTTGTTATACTCAATTGCCTTGCACAGTAATGGGTGTAAGGTAATAAAGTGTCTCATAAAGGATGTCTAGATATTGCAATGCACACATGCACTTCCACCGATAGCATCGGTCAGCAGATAGCGTGGGTGGTTTTATAATCCAACTACTTCCACATTGCTTTTAAAGACAAACCAAGTGAATCTCCAAATTACTTTAGAGTGATAAATTATTATCTGAGAACTCAATTGTTGTCAATTTCATGATGATAGGTTGATTACTAGATGAGAAAATAAAGGTCAAAATTCCATTTTTGAAATTAGCGCCAAAGCCGCAGCACATCGGTGTAAGTATGACACTATGAATATCAACATTTTTCCTTGTATTTGGGCCACAATGCATTCCAAGGGAGCCAGAACCCTAACTAATGTGGCAAGCTTCAGGAAATGTTATTCATTTTTAGCAAATAAGGACTGTGTAGGCCTTAAAAGACACCATTGTGACATCACAAGAAATTGGTGTGGGAACTACAGAGGCAACACTGCCCCCTGTTATTTCCCTTTCACGTGTTTTCTCGCTAACCAAATGTTTTTTCATGGCAATTCACTAACACTGGTGACATCCTTATTCTCTCAAGTGTGGCTCGACATACATGCGCAAAAATTCCTCTGTTAAGAGACACCTTACTGTTGGCTGCAGTGTTGGTAGTGGGCTTCAGTGACCTTGGCGGAGATGGCACCGCCGCCTTGTCCACAACGGTCTTGCCCGAGTCCTTGAGTGCTTCCTCCCGTTCCTGCTGCTCCCTGCGCTTCCGCTCCTCCCTGAGCCTGCGGCCAATTCACAAAGAATTGCTTCACCGAATACTGGGCCCTTCAACAATATGCAGCTAGGTTAGCAGCAAATATGTACTGCGTTTCCTCAAATAATGAATACGCTTTCTTTAAGGATTTTTTTTTTTACAGGGTGCAAGCCTTATCCGAGGCACGCTAATGGCTACTCACCAAGGCCACAAACTGATCTGAGAGTGACGAATAATAATGCAACCATTGGTGGCCAACTATGAATGTTTACAGACATGAATGCCTGTAAACATTCAGACAACACCGTGTTTCTGTTGTCTGGTTCTCTTCTCCTGCGTCCGTGTTTGCAAGCCTTACTTCCTTCCACGACGAATCCCTGTCAAGTAGCTCAAGTTTCTGTCACAATAAGACACATTTACGGAGTTGGTGACCAACTTTTTTTGGACACGAACACCACTGCAAGAATGTATGAAAAATTGGGAGGTCCAAAAAAACTAACTGCAATGGTAAAATTGACTGTTGCTTTCCAGAGCACCAGAAGAGCAAGAGATTTGATAGGTTTGCTCAGTGCTATGCTCCACTAAAATAACATCGCTTCAAATCTTGTGATAGCCAAGGTGACAGGTGCCCCATTTTGCAGTCCAATGTGCATTGTGGTCATCGCTTATCCGCTGCTATTTGTGATTACAAAGCAATCCAAAAAAGAATCAGCAGATCAATGAAGATTTCCTTCGAAAGCACCACCAGCAGTACGGTGTCTACTGACAGCATTGGTAAACATACGCAAGTTGCCATAGCAATAATCAATCAAAGGTTCGTGTAATTGCAAATATCATCAGACTAGCCTTATTAAATGCCTTTTTGCTGTTTTCCTATGCACCCATCATATGCGAGGAAAAGGCAAAGCTTTGAGCCTTTGAATGCTACCAAAAACTTGGAGGATGCTTCAGCTTTGCTTTCAAGAGTGGTATGCGATAGTGTCATTGGGCCTATGACTCCCAAACATATGATTTCTTCAAACATCTGTGCCGTAAGCAGAGCCACAGCTGAGAGCACAGGATATCCAACTAAATGGTGGGTGGCAGCAACTAATTAACCCCACTGCTGGTGGCATCCGTGACCCAGGTTGGGCTAGATTCTGTCTTACCCTGACTTTATATTCTTTGCATCCATCAGGATTTTTCGCTCACAGAGAGCAACATCACTGCTAGCTGGCATCGACACTGCATCTTCTGCAACACGAGCTCCTTAACACTACTGTGTTAACAAGGCAGCACTTGGCAGCGTGAAAGGCTCCGTGACCTTCAGTGTTTTAGTGCAATCTTGAGCTCATTTCTCAACATCCACGCTGCCTAAGTGTGCCTAAGTCAGTGGGCACATTGTGTTTTCAGCTAAATCATTTTGACACAGTGTAAATCAAACGCTTCAGATGATAAAGCGAGTGGTTTCCAAAAATGTTTTCTATCTGCAGCGTATGCGCTGGGTTTTCCCATGAAGCAATTTATGCAATGCGTAGTAAATCTGTGCATTTATTACAAAGGCAGTTCTTGTTTAATCTGACTCTATGGTCATGATGAATGTAGCCATCTCAAGCACTTGCTTAATTTCTCAGTACTGCAAATGTTTCTCTTTAAAATTTTGCCCCACGTAGCGACTGCACCCCAAAATCTTCATCATTTAGTAAAGTAAAAAGTGTGATCATTATGTGTGTATATACTGTAATGCTGCAATTTTTAAATTACTGGAATTCTATGTGTAAATAATAAATACGCTTTCCCCTACAGGCGGGTAAATGTTAGCATAGGCACGGATAGGCAATCAAAAGACGCACGTACTTGTGAACCTCCTTGTCGGCTTTCCTCTGCTCTTCGTTCAGCTGTCTAATGCGTATTAGTTCCTTGTCCTTTTCCTTCAACTTCTGTGGATCAAAAAAAGAGAGAGCGATCGCACTGATTACCAGTGGTGACCATATTCACAACATGCAAGCTGCTCGAGTACCGACATCCATGACTGAAACAGAGCACTTCTTAAAGCCAGCACCATGAAAAACAGAGCAAGTATTACAGCAACCCACTTATAATGATAGCAGTTTTTAACACTATTTACGTGCTTACTCACTTTTTCTTTTTTTATGGTGATCAGGTTTCAATGGCTACAAAGTGGCTGAGGAATAACTCTGGTAAACATAGTTATCCCAAGCAAAAGGTATGTTTGCCTTGGTTTTGCAAAGACTATGCACACAGGCAGTGGCTGCTGTAGTTTCAATCTTGGCACACTTCTAGCTTCTCATAAACCTTACGCGATTTTGCTGCCATCTGTCGGGCGTTTGACGAAGCTGCCAATGCATCGCCATGTTGGAAGCATGTGTCCGAGCTGTACTGTTCCAGTACTGCAGTCGTTGCTATAACTCCTTGCTCATATTTACTTTTTAAGTGAATATAAGTGTTTTTAAGTAGGTACGAGTGCTGTCTGCATTACCAGGATTTCCTAGTCACTTCTATGACACTTATTAAGACTCTTCCTCACAACGAGAATGAAGCTTGTCACCGAGTCGTGAGCCTGCCATAAAGAATGAAGCTTTACACTAGGTTATAACTTCGCCGTCTATTTTCAGTGTAGCGAATAAAACGTTTTAGCCATTTGAATATGCTTCGTGTTGTGTCGGGTGGTTGGGAAGAGGCATTAGTGCAGGACACAACTAGATGTAACGACAATGGTAAGAAAGTTCTGTTTACGCATATCAGAGCATGTTTCATTGGTGGCAAGGTACTTCATGATGCATCACACATCTTGTTGTAAATAAGAGATTGTCCCCTTGTATCTCAAAAGTAATATTTTCCTCGTGAGGTCACCAACCTAAGTTATAATATAGAATATTTATTGCACGATTATGATGTCAAGAATTTACTCATTTTACGCACGCAGAAAGTGAACACAAGAATGCTAATTGCTCTAGGAAGTAAATATTGACTGGCTGGTATATTATGCAATATCCTTCCACACAGAACCCTCTAGATCTGCTGGTATTAGTTGGAACAGTGCACTGCTTGAACACTTTGTTGCGTCTTTGCATCAAATATGGAACACTGGACTGCGCCGCTCATCAGCCCTCACGCTTGTCAAGCGCACGTCGCAAGCATGGATGGAATGAGCAGAACTTTCTGTGATTGCCTGTGCGCAGGTATGCAATGTCTTGCTTGTCACAAAGTTTAATTATGTGTGTCGGGTACTAAACTGCGCAAGTGATAACGCTCAGGCTGTGCATAGAGTGCTTGCGACTTTCGTGTGGGGGTGTCAATGAGAACCAATGTGCAGGGATAATCCGTTTCTCCCTTCAGTATCTGCTGGAATAATGCATTTGTACACTAACTTTTGTCTCGGTTTTCCTTTTACAAAGTGGCAGATTGTTCGCACTTTTACAGCACAGCTAGCCCTTGCCTCTAGCAAACTAAAAGCGGACCTAGAGAATGCGTTATGGCCTTCGACTTCGAAAGAACTCAGGCCTGCATGACTAATTTGAGCATGATATTACAGATGTAGCAAAGTACGTTCCCCCAAATGACCTCTTTGCTTGGCTATGTGAACACGGGTATGTGCCAAGTTGTAGTAACCAAGCGAAGAAAAGGTACAAAGGAAAAGGATAACGATAATAATGAAATGACCCCACCCCGAAGAGGTGGGAGTGCTCGCTTCCCGAACAGATGCTTTAAAAAATTTATTCTCTGAGGCACTGCCATCTTCATCGACGGAGGGTGGGACGGGACAGGGGTTAACCCCCTCTCCCCCCGCCCTGCCTGAAAGAAACTGCCGGACTGACATCAATTAAAGTTTATTCATTCATTCTCTTGCTCTGTATGGTGTGAGAGAGAGGGCGCACAGTTCATCATGTACGACTGTGCACTGCACTGACCTGCAGAGCTTTGTCAACAGAATTTCGGGCAAAGGCATCTGTGTGTGTGTGAGAGGAGGGTCAGTATTACAAAAGGGTTGGGCGAGGGAGGAGTACGAGGTGACGGGATGCACAAGCTGGTATGAGAAAGCTTGCAGTGAACACAAGCATTGCACCAGCGCCAATACGCATCACAACTTAGAGAAGCGTTTCTTTGAATGTGCGTCCGAGTCACCGACGCACATTCAGAAGCAAAAGCAAAGAAGCGAAGGGTGGGGAGACAACAGGCAACAGGGGTGAAGGCGCCACTGGGGAAAAAAAAATCGCAAGGCGTAAGGAAGAGGATTATGCCGCTGCTGTAGTTTCACACGATGGATACACACGGCATAGAGCCGTGGTTACACGAAACACCAAGAAAAGCTTTGGAGCAACTCAGTTTATAAGGACAGAATTGTAGTAGGCACATTGATTATAAATGTACCATACTTGTAATCAGTCAAACCATTTCAAAAATAATGCTTTATTTTTAAGTTCGAGGCTCTGACTAACTAATGTTCGAATGTGGGTTTACTGGTTCTTTGACATATTTTGACAAAAAAAAAAAAGCAGTGTGTAGAGAAATAGCACTCTGTTTTCAGAAAAAGGCATAATTCTATTCCCATTCCTTTCCGGGAAAAAGGCATTTACACACAAACCTCGTTATAATGGACACGGATATAAAGAATTGTTGGTTATAACGAAGTAAATGAAGAATAGTTTTGTCATAGATACAGTGTTACAAATAAACGTTTATAACGAATTTTCGGATATAACGAAGTTATTTTCGTGGCAGATGTGACTTTGTTATAATGAGGTTTGAGTGTAATTCCATTCCTCCAACCGTCACTGCCATTCCATTCCGGGGTCACCAAATGTGGAATGATTCCAGAGTAATTCCAATTATGAAGTGGTAACTCCACAACACTGCTTCGAAGGCCTGAATAGCTATCATGGCTCGCCAGACCTGGCCAGTTGGCTTCCCAGGTGCACCTACCAGCAAGTCGCGCCTAACATGACCACGTGTGTACTAGGTGCATAAGCCTCGCATCTTGTACGCAGAGAGATATCCTAACACATGCCCATGTGCGGAGATTCCAACCCTCACACACAAAACCTACAGCTGCTCAGAGCAACCCACTACAGTCTACTCCCAAGGTAAAGGGGTGAACAACGTGCATAGGGGGTAGGTGCATGGGAGCATGCATCACTTCCCCTGGCTTGTATGGCTAAGTGCACAGATGGCCCACCTATGTGTTCACGAGTTTGAAGACACAATGGTTGCATAAGAAGGGAAAGCCAAGGTGGCTGGTGGGCCCCTCCAACCCTCCCCCCTCCCCTTGAGGTTACCTAGCATGAAACGACACAACATCTGCCTGCCCAGTCCCCCTTCCCAGCCAAGGGGCTGGCCCCATGCCCGACATGCACGACACGTAGCTTGGCACATGTAGCTTGTTGACAGAATGGTGACACTACAATCAGATTAGATGTTTTTTTGTTGTTATCGCTTTATTGTCGTGTGTCGGGAGTAAAATTTTCACTGAAGTCTAGCGGCCGTGCCGTGTGCATCTTTATGTGTCCCTGTTTTGTTCCGCTATATGTATTCAAGTCAAAACAAACTAGCCCAAATTTCAGCTTTAACTGAAAAATACTGCGTGAGTGCACGTAGGTGCAGCAGTGTCCCACCTGTTCGTACTGCTCGTTGCTCCTGGTGAGAGCCGTGACCCTCTGTTCGACCTCGGCACGCTCCTTCTCCAGCTGACGGACGTGTGCCTGTAGAGCCTCCTCTCGCTCCTGGACAGAGCGACGAAGCTCCTCTTCCGCCTCGCGTGCCTTCCGTTCACGCAGCAGCTCAAACTCCTTCTCTGAGGCCAACTGGTCCTGAGTGCAGAGAGAAGGGTTCACAACACGTGCCATGTGGATCAGCAGTTGGCCTTGCTGACTATTCACCACTTACACGCAAACACCGTAGAAATATAACGAGGAAGAGACTGCAACTTCAAGGAATGCTAAGGCTGCCAAAATAGCACGAGTGGGCAATCAATGCATTAGCTGAACTTATGCAAGCTCATGTAAAATTGAGCTGACATATTTAGAAAACACCACCAATGGGCAACAGTGTCATGTTTAGGGAGCAGTATCTCTGCCCTCCTTTTCTTGTTTTGTTGCAAAAAATAGATACAAAAACTTGTCCAATGGCAAGTTAAACATTTGTTGTACAGTAAAAGAGCTGTGCGTGTCTTCTTAATGTCTCACTTTGTCCTTCTATTCCTGTGCCATGAAATCTTTGTCAATTGCTGCATCAGACAGATTACTATTAAGTAGTTCACTGCGTGTGGTAAACACCTAAATGCACTTAGTACATTTACAAAGGCTACACCACTGCTCGTAATTATGACATCTGAATATTCTTGCTTTTCTGCTCACAACTAGGCGAAGGAGTGGTAAAGTGCTAATGTCACTACATGCAATGCTTCAGATGTCATGAATTAGAGCTTATTGTCCAAGCATCCCTGGATATTCCTGCCATTGGTGGCTTAGTGGTGTGGACAAGAAACCATACGAGACAAAGAACATAATGCCACAATGTCACTGACAGACACAGTGAGTACTACCACAGTGTGATGACACTGTACATGCCAGGCCTTCATCTCACTAGAATGACGCAACGGCACTTGGCACAAGTTCAATTGACGAAATAAAGAGGGCAATTGTTCATTCTTGAACTAGTACAGTGGAATGGAGAAAGTCAGCCAAAAAGAGGAACAGCAAAGCTTTGTCTCCTCCTCCTTCTATGGAAACTGTTTCTTCTTGTATAGTGCCACCTGTTTTCATATAAAGGAAGTAGTATGCTTAAAGGAAGCAGTGCATGAAAAGTAATGAATTACTGCAGCTGCCTTCTTCATTAAGTGGATGGCACAGGCCATGAAGAATGATGGCCAGCAGTAATGCTAACTTCCTTGCATGTGCACACACAACTCAGGCTTCCAATCCAGCTCTCTCCTTCACCTTGCCCCTAATAATGTCCTCTCTCATCACCAGCTGTAAATATTAGAATTGAGAAATGCAGAGCAAGCAGTGTACAACTGCAATTTTAGCGCCACTAAATCAGAGAAATTACCCAAACGAACATGTCGGTGACTGGGCTGCCTTACCAGATGGGCTGGTACCACTTTTGTCTCCCATAGAATGAGAGAAAGTTGAGCCAGACGGTAAGGATTCATCATAAAAGAAGGTAAAGTGTGCAAACACAGACACAGGTTAAGAGAACGATACAACACAAATGCCATTGGTGTTACTTAATTATTTTCTCTTGTGTCCGTTACACATTACAGTATGCATTACCATTACAGTATGTATTATTTGTTACAAGGTCTGGTGCTGTAACAGATGATGTGCTGTATCAGGGCACTGCAAGAAATCTTCTGAAAAGCACCTTGCATTCCCTTCTATGTGCGTTTACTCCATCACAGTGGCTATTGTCTGCTAACAGTATTCGATAAGAAGGAAGATCAGGATATTAAGAAAGAACACAAACACCGGGCATTAAGTACCGTATATTGCTGATTATAAATTGACTCTGATTATAAGTCGACCCTCCAACTTGCAACCCCTTCTAGGGAAAAAAAAGTTGACTCCGAACACAGCCTCACTGCTGTGGCCATAGCTCACCAATAAGTTTTTCAGAAGAGGGAGTGATGCAAAGAAACATTTGTTTGCCCGTGAAACATTGCTTACGACTCGTCGTCGCTTGAGAGAAGGATGCAGTCACGGTCACTGCCATTGTGTGAGTCACTGCTGCTGCTCGCCGTCAGAAGGGGTGCCAGCGGTACTGAGATGCCGCACGTGGAAAACGCCGCGCGGACCATGTCGGTTGGCAGTCCATACCAGGCATCGTTGACCCATTGCACCACTTCATTCAAAGAAGTGCCCTTCAGATTCCCTGTCGGTGTCTTCGGGTTTTCTTGCTGGAGCCATTTATTGTAGAACGCGCACATGCAGTCTTTGAATGGCTTATTGAGGGCCACGTCGAGTGGCTGGAGAATCTCGAACCGAATCTCGAATCGCCTCCTCAACGGCAGAGTATCGTCCAGACCTCAGTCCGCAAAAGGAACGGCGTGTTGCAGCGCATGTGAAGATCTTGGTCCTTTGTTTTCTCCATTCCCTCACACACTTTTCCGACAGATCGAACTTGCGCCCTGCTTCAACGTTGTTTTCCGACTCTGCGTAGAGGATCGCTTGCCGCTTGAAAGCAGCGCTGTACAGTTGCTGGCGTAGCGGTGGCATCTTGGCGTCCGTTTGGCAGCGTCGCAAATCGCGCACACCACTGCTCGCAAGCGAAGCGAAATGTAGAAATGGCTGAACAGGCATGAGTGCAAAAAGACACGAAGATGCTTGTGGGAGCATGTGACTGGTCATGTGGTTTAGTTCCCCGCGAAGTGTTGTTGCCAGCCCACACGGCGCTGCCAGCTTTTCTGTGGAACGCCGATGGTTTGTCAACGAATTGTTTCTATTGTATGAAAACAAAACTGCAGGGCGCATCGCAAGATAAATTCCTCTTTTTTTCATAGAGCATCGTTCGCCCTCTATCAAAGGTTTGAAATGCTGCTTTTGAGACCGTGTTTCCCAAGCAGTTCGCATTAATGCCGCGCGGCGATTTTTAAACGCGCTCCGTATTTTCGCCACTTTCGCCTCGCAGGTTTCGCTATAGTTTCGCGATTGTCGTGGTAGATCGCAAAAATGTGCGGCTCCGGAAGCGGCGCGCGCGCGTTGGGAGATGACAGTTGCCGCGACTACACTGCCTCTGCGGCTGATGTTATCGATGCATCGAACAGCAGGGAATCCGAGGACGACGACTTTTCGTCAGACCCCACAGATAAGTCGACTTTATGATTCCACGTATAGGTTGACTCCAATTATAGGTCGATCTCCGAACTTTGGATGGTAATTTTATGAAAAAAAAAAACGTCGACTTGCAATCGGCAATATACGGTAATAGAAAAAGCCGAGGGACTTGGACCACTTATCCTAATGCACGAAGGCCTTTGTTCAGCCCTACAATGAAGCTCGCTCCGCTTCAAACTAAAAGCTCTTGCCTTATCAACACGCTAATCGCCTCTCCTTCTTATTTGCTGTTCTTACCTCACTTGGAGTTACGTGCCATGTTTGGAAACAATAATGCCAATTGCACTTGGGTTGGCGTAAAATCGAGATTCTATGGGATAAATTGTGTAGTAAGCTATGCATCAGTACAGTGGTGTCATTGTATGATTCTCTAACGCCAGGTCATGGGTAGATCCAGAGGGTGGGTCTGGATGACCTGACCCCCTCGCCCACCTTAATTTTTGAATGTAAAAGCTGAGATGCTGGAGGCATTGCTTAATTCTCAGACATAAGGAAAGTAGACAGTGCGTTTACTACTGCATAAGAGCAAGGAAAAAACATAGTAACCAGGGTTTCGAAAAGTTGAAAGAACGGGCAGGCAGCCTTTTCAATTGTGGCCTCTCAGCTACACATAATCATCATAGTCTAATGACTGCTCAACACACAGTTTAACAAGGTGAAACCAAGGGCAGTGGTGTGACTTGAGTATATTCGTACCTTTGTGAGGTCAAGAATCTTCTGCTTCAGGTTCTCTGTCTGACGGATTCCCTCGAGGGACGTGGCCTCAGTCTCCCCGGATTCAGTATCCTGGCTGAGGCCACCAAACGGACCACCGGGCAGGGGCTTTGGTGTGGAATCAACCTGCAGGCCAAAAACATGGAGTGTACAGCACTGAACTGATAAAACTGCACACTTGTTAACTATTCCGTTTACCACTCTTCCTTTCACTGTCCAAGATTTGAGCTTCAATGTTTATTCAGCACAAGACAAATACAGCTGAATCAGGTGAAAAGTACTTCTGTTGCATGGCAAACGTATACACATGCTGATATTCCCGAGAAACACCTTAAATTTATTTTACTGTATGCAATATTCAATCATATCTAAGTTCAGAGCATTTACTGAACATACGCCATCGACATCAACCACTTGTAAGATCCAACCACCTTTAGACAAGCGAGAACATTGCACAGAGGCATGCACACAAAGCCACTGTTATCAGTGCGAACAAGTGTCTTGTTCTTTGACTGTCTCCACGTGCTGTAGTCGGATACAACTTAAGTCTGGAGAGGCCCCACCCAGATGACCAAAGTGCGGCATCCTCTGCAACTAAAGAAATAGTCCCGCTCATGCACTTGGCAATGTTCTCCGAAGACGGGGTCACCGGCTGTCCGGCTCATGACTTGTCTTGAGGTCGCGCCTATTGGGGCAGGCTTGCGTGCCTTTAAAGAGAAAATGCCGGAAACTTGTAAAGTTGTACCCAACTATGGTTATGCTACATCAAAAAGCTTGACTATGACCTACAAACAAGTCCAAATCTCAACATGGTAGAATAAATTACCATGCGCATACTTTGACCAATAGTCCAGTGGTTAAGTAGTCCTACTCCAAAGTACATACTGCTGCAGAGTACGAGTTTGACCTCAAGTGGTGTTTGGAGCACATCTCAACTGAAAGCACTTTCTTGGCTAGCCTTGGTGAGTTTTACAGACATGTGTGTAAAACCAAGCGTGCCGAAATAATGAAAATGCTTACTACCTACACGACCACCCTGTATGTAGTGGTAATGCATTATGACTTGCTGCGGATTGTGCAGGAGCAAGGTGCAATCAGCGGCACTACGTAGAGGCTCTAAGTTTCATAGTACAGTATACTATCAAACTTCAACATAACACAATTCAACATAAGGAGATCCCTGATAGAACAAAGTACTTAACCTGCTGTACTACTCTTGTCGATAGAACAGACACCATGTACTGTGCAGTCTTAATATCGCGACGCGTGTTTATCCACGATATCAATGCAGTCAAAACTCGGTATAATAAATTCATGGTAGTTGTGCTCGCAATAAGATCTTTTAGGGGCAGGTCCAAAATAGGTGACTTTGGCAAAAGATGGCATGCGTTTGACACATTCACTGTGCCCTAAGTGCTGCAAAGTAAAATGCTGTTGTTGGAGAGAGAGAGAGAGAAAACTTTTATTTATGCAGGCGTCAAGGATCGTCATCGTCGGGTGGAGCCCTTAGTTCAGGGCCCCATTGGCTCGCGCCACACCACGTGCCCGCTGGATCAGCCGACGCTGCTCCTGCGGCTCTGAGCTGGTCAGCGCAGTCTCCCAGGAGGAATGCGGGGGTGAAGGAATAGGGCGGCAGCCCGGTGGTTGTGGGCATTCCCAGGTGCAGTGATAAACCGTGTGCTTCGCTCCACAATAGGGGCAGTATGAGGGATACTGTGTGGGGTGGAAGAGATGAAGGATGTAAAGGCAGAGGAATGAATTAGTCTGAACCTGCCGCCAGGCAACAGTGTCCTCTCGGTTGAGTGATTTGTGTGGTGGTGGGAATACATACGGCTTTGTCGGTAATGTTGTAGCGTTTCAGTGTAGTTTAGTAGTTCTGTTGGTGCATCGTCTGGGTTGGACAGCTCTTTCGATGGCGCCCAGTTTGTGAGCTACCGCATTAGCGCGTTCATTGCCATGGAGAGAGGCGTGTCCAGGTGTCTAGACGATACACACACTGTGTAACAAAGTGGGGTGTATTCATGTCAGGATACGGTGTGTGCAGGGTGTGACCATTCCTTTCGTTATGTTCCGACAGGCAGTTTGTGAATCAGTAACCATGGTGATTGTTCATTGAAGCTAGAGCGCTGGTAAGACAGGGACCACAGAAAGAGGACAGGACGTGCGTCCTATTTCTGTGGTCCCTGTCTTATCAGCGCTATGGCTTCAATGAACGTAACGAACCAACTAGCCCAAAAGTCTGTCCACGGTGATTGGTTCGTCCGGTGCTGGTATTTGCGAAGCGTGTATGATAGCAAGGGCGATAGCACCCTCCTCTGACGTGCCACTGTCCAGGGTGTTAAGTGTAGCCGATACTGTTACAGAATAGGTATTGTCCACTACGACCAGACACATGGCCCGTTTCTGTGGATATTGGCCATTATACTGCAGCGCAAGCAGCGTAATTGGTGCACAACACGAGACAAGTGATGTTGCGGCACCCTATATCCGAGCCTTGGGGTGCTCAGATCCATGGCGGTGCTCGGTGCTCACAGCGGTGAGAAACAAGGCTGTGTGTCACCTTGAATATTAGGCACAACTTGGCCCTCCCCCATTCACACACACGTGAATGAGGGAGTTCCAAGTTGTGCCTAATTTTCAAGACGACTATTACCAACTAGCCCAACAGCAAGTCCTAATAGGCTGTGCGTCCCAGCTATTGACTGAGACAGTCTGAACACCATATTTTGGTGTCCAAACCTTCTTTACCATAAGTAACATAAACTTCAATACATCTGACGTTTTGTTTGCGCGAATGTAGTTTGTAGTGCACGTGGTGCCCAAAGTGTGGCAGCCATAAGATTGGTGTGCATTGCACTAAAGCACGGCTAATAGCTGCCAGCCAAAAGAAGTAAAACAACTTATTGTCTGGATGTGCACTCGTGATCAGTAGGCTTGTGCGAATATTCGAGCACTTCGAATATTCGAACGAATAATACAGTATTCGAATTGGCTTCGAGTCGAATTTAAATTATTGAAAATTTCGAATATTCGAAATGAACGAATAGGTGTATATTAGTCCGCGTATAACCCCCCTGTAAAGGTGGTTTCACTGCAGTGGAGGGGTGCTATACCGTGAATACACCTTTCCAGGCAAAATCCGCACTGTCCGCTTGTAACCTCCTGTAAAGGTAGTTTCACTGCAGTGGAGGAGTGCTAGACTGTGAATACACCTTTCCAGAGAAAATCCGCACTGCCGCGAAGCCCCACTTTAAGGTTAAATGAACATATTCCCTCACATCGATTCATCATTTTTTAAGTTTAAAAACTTGTTATACTGGCTTATAAGCTCCAATTATAGTAAATTTTAAAACGTAACATATTATCATTTGCATTCTACCGAAAGCCAAATCCTGCTACTATTAAAAGTTGCTTCCACTTTCTTTGAACCAAAAAGAATGACATTTGCACATGCCTTGTTACAATTTAAAAAAAAATGTGCAGGTTGGTCGGGTAATGACAAATATGCTCACTTTTCTTTATAATATGTGATACATACTATTCGAATTCGGTTCGAAATTATTCGACCAAAATCACTATTCACTTCGAATTCGCTTCGAACCTAAAATTTACTATTTGCACAAGCCTAGCGATCAGACTGAATGCGACAGGCTGTCATTATGCTGCCTGAACTCGTCAGTCACAGTCGTCACCTTGTGATAACAATGACGATACTGACCAGGTTGTTGACTACCGTAAAAACTGGAATATAGGTCGGACTGGAATATAGGTCGAAACCCCCCTTCTGACTAGTGAAAACCGAAAAAAAAAAGTACATGGAATGGCCAAAGTATAAGGAGGTGCCTTTACCGTGAAACAAACACAATTTCAAATGGTGCACAGTGAAAATGCCATTTATTTACACGTGTGTTTACACGTAAGTTCCACATGGCAGAAAGCCAAAAGATGGGCTCAAGCATTATCCTCGTAAAACGTCACGACCATCTTGACAGTTCTAATTTGGATGCACTTCAAGGTCCCCGATAGCAATCACGACGCGAGCGCAGCTCTCGGTTAAACTGTGCAACCTTTGTCTCCAGCTCTAGATACGCTGCGGTCTGGCACTGGCACTGAAACAAAGTTTTCTTCTGACTGCTGCATGTTTATGATGCTTCATTGTCCGCCAGTAGTGAATGCTTCTGTGGTGCACTCGATCTGCCCACTGATCACAGCCATACGTGCCGCTGTAACCAGAGCGGCCAGCATAGCAGGAAGCAACAAAGAAATAGTATCCGGTGAGATTGGAGCAGCGAGAACACCCGTGCAAAGATAAACTTTCAGTTATTGTTTGTGACTCACGGCTCCTGCTCGTGTTTGTGTGCGCTAGCGTCCCAACACACCTTTCACACACTTCGGAGCAGATTTCTTCGTGCCTTCGCGAACTCGATCACTGCTTTCTTGAACGCTACGGTGAACTGTCATCGGCCACCGGTCGAGAACAAGAAAAAAAGCACCTCGGAGCCCAAATAGATTCACAAGACAACAACAAAAGCGCAAGACGAGATCACCGTCGGCTTAAGGCTGGTAGTAAACAAAGCAACGCCGATGATTGCGCTGGTGATTGAGACGGTTGACTTCAATTGCCCATAGTGGCCAGACTTGCGAAGTTTTTCTGTCAGTGACCGGTATATAAGATGAGGGTCGACCTTTTAGGGCTGTTTTCTGAAAAAAAAATTTGACCTATATTCCGGTTTTTACGGTAGGTTGTTGAAAACACAGTTTTGGAGTCGTATCGGACTTGCACTGCTCCAACAATTTTTGGAGGCAGAGGAAGAGTGCTGTTTGCTGTATGCACATGAGCCTCGCAAAAATTGCCATGAACTGCACCGTTCCACTCCCCCTGCTTTCACTTTTGTTTTTCGTGTACTTTGACAATCCCTCATAGAGAATCTGTGTAAAAGCATGTCGATGGAAAGAGGCAGAATGGAGGGGTTTCCTGGCACACTGCAAAAGCTGCTCGGCCGCCACAAGGTCAAAATGTTTGAGAACTGCTACAAAAACTCCGAGGCGCCCTCATGAATTTGCCTGAGCTGACTCAAAAGTGAAAGCCATCTGGCCTGGCTATTCTGCCGTGCCCTTCATATCCCATGAATGCTACTTTTTAAAATTTGTTGACAAAGTGAACATGCAGCTTGCATTGCAGCACACACAGCATTGTTCACAACAGGCTACGACACATGTTAACTATCTGAAACTAAGCTTTTCACACAGCATGAAATCTTGCTGTAGTTAGCTGTTAAAGGGTCTACAGGGACTCTCGCATACAAAAATCATGTCACGCAGGTAACATGCTCTGCTACGCAAAACTGCAGTAGTAGCATTCTGGAACCTCTCTGGAAGCCACTGTAATGAAGACAGCACTCTAAATGTCATCTGAGGTTGAACGAGTTCACTTTTTTCCTACGCGTCAAACTGTCTGACCTCGAAGCCTGGCAACTATGCAAGCACTCAGCATTTCCCAGGAAAAAGGTTGTTCCTTACCTGGTGGAACACACCACCTTTGGTTCCTGTGGGGTCTGGCACACTGAAACTGCCACCATTAACCATCTTGGGGCCCGTGCTGTTTGGCACAGGGCCATTTGAGAGGCTGGGCTTTTTGCTACGGTCCACAAGTGGCATCGACACAGCGGCTGTGTTGGAGGCTGGACCGGATGGTTTGCCTTGCTGAGACTTGTTCCTTATAGCCTCCTCAAAAAGGTTGTCTGGGTCGGGAAAGTAGACACCCTCTGCGACATAGGCAGGAAAATAATGAACAGCGAAAAAAAACAAAAAAAACAGAGATGAAAGGAAGTGCATTACATATTGAATTGGGCTGGTTAGTACATACTGCTTTTTGAACGAAGAAACAGCGCTAGAACAGGACGAACATGTAGTGCCGTGTTTGCGTCCTCTCGTCTTCGTCCTGTTCTAGCGCTGTTTCTTCGTTCAAAAAGCAGATGAAAGGAAGAAGTACACAGGATGAGCGCAGACTGCCAACTGAAACATTTATTGTGCAAAACCATGCTTAAATAATATCGGTCACACACCACATGAACAGGCGGATCCAGTTATAAAAGAAAAGTTAAAGCTAACAAAGCGATAACCGACTAGCCCAATTTTCCACACTACAGAAAAGCACCTTGCAGTTCATAGCATACAACTTGCAGTTCATAGCATACAACTTGCAGTTCATAGCATACAACAGAACCCCATGTTAGCACCTTCTGTGGGAAACAGCAACAACTTCGTACTAATTCTCAAAAGAGTTCTTCCAGCAGAAATCATTCTCAAAATGTTATTAGCAAACGAATTATAAATAACTCACAATATCTGGGGCTTTTACACCTCCAAAGCACAATATCAGTATGATGCGAATTGAAGTGGAGGGCACCGAAAATTTCGGCCACCTGGCATTCTTAAATGTGCACTGACGTCACACAGTACATGGGCCGCTAGCATTTCGCCTCCATCGAAATGCAACCGCCGTGGCCGTGATCGAACTTGTGACCTTCTGGTCAGCAGCTGAGCACCATAACCACTGTATCACCGTGGTGGACTACAAATAACTTTGGATGAAGGCACATTAGAACAAATGAACCACACTTAGCACTTTGGGTTCAATGATGTAAGTATAAAGTGCCGCAACAAAGTTCCAAATGGTCAATTCCATACATTGAGAGTGTCATCGTACAGTCAAACCTCGTTAATATGCACCCACTTTAAACATACTAACGGTTTAAACGTAGTTGCGATGAATCCCTGACCGAGTCCCACACAGCGTAATGCATTTATTTGCTGACCGCTTAAGCCGTAGTGCTTCATCCTATGCCTACCGGTTAGTGCGTATCGCAATAACTTTTGGTGCCATAAAAGTTTACTGTGCCACTGAACTTGGTAATGCCACAATGTGCCGCAGAAGGTTTTCCGTCTTTTTGAGAAGTGTGGAGATCAGTCGATAGATTATGCCGACTTCCGCACGATTGCGGCGATGCCTTTGCGGGCAAGCATCGGGAAAGAACGAAGTTGAGGTGGTGGCCACCGACGAACATGCCGTATGACTTATCGCTGACAACCTTATCACAATAAGTATCTTCAGCTATCCGCTCAGGCTCACGTCTGGCGTAGCGCTGCTTTAAGCCTACTGCACCCTTTTAATATGTGGCAATCTGAACGCACTGCGCCGCCGATTGTAGCCGCCTCGATGTGCGGGACCGTATTCAAGTGTGTACCACTGTATAGAAACGAAAGCAGCTCACTGCTGCGCAGTTGAGCGTTGCGTGTCCTGGGCGCCGAAAAACCTCGCTGCCTTGACACTATCACGCTAAAGCAGTATTCACAAGGGGGACAAATCCTCGGGGGATAAAGGCGGAGCCTAGTGACGTCAGCTCGCGATGAGAATTACCCACAAGTGTTCCCCACTCACACGGACGAGGCAAATGGAGGGGGAGACCAGTGTTACCAGACTACTCTGGTGGCTTGTACCGCCTGTTTCACCAGCTACTGACGACGAGCAGCAGACTGGACTGGACACCCATTGCCGCTCTCTGCAGGAGCAAGTGCAACAATGTAGGCAAACAAGAGCCCGAAATTCCTCTATATCCCCCACCGCCAGAGGATCGTTTGTCCTGTCGGGGAAAAGGTCCCCGTGTCCTCCGAGGAGGTGCGGGGGGGTCGCGCCCACTCACTAATCCGTGACATTGCGGTCACGTGATCTGCAATCCCCGTCCCCCCCCCTGGATTTCTCCCTCGTGTGAATACCCCTTAAACGGATGTGTACGGCACAAGTGTACCGCTGTTGTAACCATACTGCATGCTTTTATTAGGCGTCAACCCAAACGCGCCTCCATCCGCTGCCAGGACCTCTAGAGCATCGTAAAGTGCGCATCACTTGCAGGAAGCTCATAATTTCTGCATTAACCTAACAAGCTACTCGCCGCATCTATGCACAGTCCGAGTGGAGCGGGTACAAAGAACACTCCTACAGAAAATGTGCGTACGGTGCAGCAGCGGCCCGAGAGCGATGGCGTGAGCTGTGTAGGTGACGCGCTGCACGCAACTAGCCAGGTGACGATTGGCTTCACGTGGCTGTACCGTGTTTCAATGAAACTGTGTCAGTTTTTCGTTTTGTAGCAGGTTGTGGTACAGACGCGTAAAAAAGTATTGCGCAAAGCCAATGCTGTCCGTCCTATTGCTATGTCAGTCACTGCGCATCCCGGATCAGGTAATACTAGTTTCAAAATGCTCCTTGGCGTCACCACCGCGTGCCATCGGATGGTTGTGCGAGAGTGCCACAATCTTTTCTGCACTTTGGCAGAAAAAAAGGAAAAGCTTTGTGGTGAGTGCTTTAGGCAATATTTGCTGTGGCGCTGTATTTATTTCTTTGTTGACGGCGATGGTGCATGTCAGGATATGCAAATTTGTTCTTAGTGATTAAAGTGTACTACCGTTTAGTGTGTAGTTATGTCGCGTTCCCGGCGGTATGTGTTAACAAGGTTTCGCTGTATATTTAAAATATCTGTCACTTTTTCAACTCTTTTGTCCACCTAGTGCTGTCAACTTGTGGGGATGCAGAAAATTTTTCTTTTGACCGTTTGACCTTCACCTTCCATTACAAGGTTTCTTTAGGCCAGTGTGTCAGCTATTGGAACACACATCCGCATGCACATGGGTGCTCCACAAAAGTTTTGCCTTGTCTCGTGGGTCGTTTCCATTTGTAGTGCTCGCGAAAACTGTTGCATGGCTGTTTTTCTAATCTCTCAATGGGTGACCACTTGATACTAGCTCATTTAATGCTTACAGGAGTGCAACTTCAGTTCTTCACAGCCAGGTGAAGAATACAAAGGTGAAGAATACAAACAATGCTGCCGTAAACAAACAATGCTACCGTCCCTACACATTTTCTGTCTTGAGAATCGCGGAAACTGATAGCCTCTTGGTGGCAATAAGATGAAGGCTTACTGGAATTTCTCACTTTTGCTTTCCTGAAGGGCACACAACCACAGAGCTCTCTTGCACGCGCTCATAAACACGGAGATTATGCAATGAGCGTGTGTGTTGGTTCTTCTGCTGCGAGTCATGCGTTGCTTCCTTTGATTTGGACTACTGCCCAAACGTCAGATTGTAATTAGATTTATTGAATGTCAGCCACTGACATGAAGAACCTGCAACCAGTCTGAACTTGGAATCTGATTGAAGATCAACTTCTCAGAATCACCTGTAGCACAACGATCCTGTCTGGTACAGAGATAACAGTAATGTGGTGTGCACATCTTTCTGGGCCCGTGAAACATTTTTCAATCTACATACTCCAATATCATTATTATAAGTTTCTTTCTTATTTATAAATAATACTCATGAATAAGCAATGAATCTGTATCTGCAGAAAATATATTTTTGTCCCTTTATGGTCGCTCTAAAACTTTCGGCGCAATCTTTTTAGAGGTACGTGGGTCAAATATGCAATAAAAAAATAAGCCACCACAACCCTAGGGGGTTGTGGTGAAAAAATCGGAACCTCAAAGGGTTAACGTGGCAGATTAAAGCGATAGTGCCTCATGTAGTTAGAAAGTTATTACAGCGGACATGAGTACATGAACTTCAACCTAGCAAAATGCTTGATAATATACAGTGAACCCTTGTTTAACGAAGTGAGCGGGATGACGGAAAAATTTGATAAAAGCGACTAGTCAATAAAAACTAAAAAACATCAAGCTCTTTTAAACCACGCTACAACTGTGTCTAGATGCGAGATGTTCAGGAAAGCAAACCTTTAGTGAGGTGTAAAGAAGGCAGTGTAAAGAAGGCAGTCAGTCTCGTCTGTCTCATGTTTTTGCCATGGGAGAGCCATCCCTGCTCCACCAATTTGCTCACACACTGCATGAGGCCTCAGTTGCACGCATACGTTTCACATTGTTCTGCAGCAGATGGAGGTACTGTCGGGTCTGCGCCATAGTTGATGTTTCACTTGGCTGTGCATCCATCGGCTCTTTGTCAGGGCCATGAAGAACAGTGTCAACTATTCCTGCATCCATAGCTGGGTCGACAACAGGAATGGCACAATCAGCCAACATGAATGAGTCAAAGTTGCCTTCCACTTCTTTGCTTCATCTCATAGAGATTGCTGCAAGTCGGGTCATCATTGTCAGGCTCACTGGAGCTCGTGTGAAAAAAGCTGCCATGCACAAAGCAGTTGGCAATATGCAAAGCAGGCCACACAACCGTACAAGGGGCACTCCAATAACAGGTGCCCACACAGTTTTCAGCAGTCCAGCACGGATGCAGACGGGTGCACGGTGGGCACTGAAGTGACTGATGACCGCCAACCACCAACATAAAGAAACTTGTTTGCTCCGTGCCACTCAGTGGATTGGGCCTAAATGTGGGCACAGCAAGGAGGAAAAGGCATTGCTGGCATGGAGGGAAGCGGCTTCTCCCATCAGGGCCCCTCCATCATTTTGTTCTCCCCTTCCTCCTCCATGCGTGCTGGTGATGGCAACAGACTTTAGATGGAAAGGGTCGCTCGGTGTGGCCACTGTCCTTGGGGCGGTGCCTCGCCAGTTCACTCTGAATGGAGCGAGCGATTAGTATGGTTCGAGTAAACCAGCTTAAAATGCATGCATTTGGGTAGGCACTAGAGGAAATTTCGATTAATGTGATAGCTAGAGTGAAGCGATTTCGTTCCAACAAGAGTTTACTGTACTTAAGCCAGTGCACAGCCCGGAAGGATCATCAGAGAAAAAGAAAGCTTTAAAGCAGCCTTTACCACACTGACCTGTGCTGTTTGAATAGTTGCTGACAAAAGGGTCTGAGGCAGCCTCTGGGACCTTGGTGTGGGCGTTGGTGGTGTGCATGGGATAGCGCATCAGCCAGTCCTCATAGCCGTTCGTCAGAACCATAGGTTCGCACTTGAGCACCTTTTGCGTTGACCACTGCACAACAGTAAGATTACGTAAAGTCAACAAGGACAAAAACAGGCAGAAGTGGCTGAAAATGTGAGGAACAGTGCCATTGATATGTATTTCATTTATTTCTTCAAAGTGCCTCATATTCCAGAGTTGGATTATCAGGTGAGGCTGGGCAATGAACAGATATAGTACAATGAAGCAATGGTCATGTGTGGGTATACCAGACTAAGACAAACACACTGAAAATGTCAGCACGACTGGAATAAGTAAAACACTAAGTAACACAGTGACAATGCAATAGCATAACTAGAATTAGCTGCACTGAAGACATGAATGTACTAAACCCAGCTATGCAATGCAGTGGATAAGCAGGAGCACAATATATAATCTGCAAATGGAGACACAAATGTGCTGATAATTAAAGAGGAACACAATAACAGGTATGCCTACAATAATAAGCATCTGCAGCAGCGCAGATGTTTAATCGATAGCAATAAGTTGCACTGCTTATACAGAGCACTTAAATTTGGCTCTTCGTGATTGCTAGCACCCACCTTACTGACTCTACCACTTTACACGACCTCCAAAATCATTTCAGGATCCTGCACAAGCTCAAGTTCATATCCATCATTTCCTCTCTTCACCATATTACATTCTTCTGCCCTTTAATCCCGTCATGCCACCCAGTGAGAGCCCAGCAAAAAATGCAGGGAAACCAGGAAACTGAGTTTTCAGCTACAAAATTTAGGTGCTCTAACTCAGTCAACTCCAAAATTGTGATGACAAGCTAGAAGAAATTAGATGGAATAAAAAACTGCACCCATTAGAAGAATGAATTGTTGGGCTGGTGTCTCGCATTGCCGCAGAGGTAATTTACAACAAAAAATAAGGACTACACACCAAAGAAAGCAAAAAAAAAAACAACCTTTTTCGTCTCCTTATGTGATCTTTATTTCTTGCACAAATGTATGCCTACTGCCACTGCAGCCTTCGTTACAAAAAACTTCATGATGCAACTATGCCTTACCGCAAAGTACGTAAGAAGCTTTGTAAAACCTTTGTGCAGGTGTTGTGACAAAGCAAACAGTGTGTTGTGCATCTATAAATTATGTTGACAATATAGTACTGGATGACAGCCACGCACACAAAACTTCCAACATGACAACAATTACAGCCACTCAATTTCCTTCACAGCCATACCTTGTATATCGCATCCTTGAGGACCTTGAGAGGAGCCTGGTTGTCCTCTGGGACATCTGCACTTTTCCAGTCCATGAGGACAACGTAATCAACAACGTCGCGCTTCTCGAATAATTCAACGCTCTCCACGGGTATGCTCCTGCTCAACTCCTCTGCTATGATTCTGAAAGCGAGAACGACAAAAATCAATTAAGAAGTGCCATTCACCGATCTAGTGAAGCCCGTGGGGTCTTTTCTGTAGCGAAATTTCCACCAAAACCAATACGCATAAATTAATTCTAAATCAGAGCTCTTCTGAAGGTACTCTAAAAGTAAGTCAGTCTACTTTAGCAAATGACACTTTTGTAGTAATGCTTCAGTAGTAATAACCACTAAGAGCAGGACAGCGGGCAAGAAAAAAACATGAAGATGAAAGATGGGTGACAAACGTAACCTAGAGCTGTTGCAGCCATGGCCCCTGGTGATGTCATGAATTTTGATAGTGTTAAGGCTGGTTCACACCGGCGACTAGCAACGGTCGCGCGCCTAAGTTAGTCGCAAAGCGACTGGTCGCAAACGATCGCAAATGGCCGTTTTGGTCGCAAAGCGACTGTTTTGACTCAGTCGCTCGCTGCTCGATTTTTCAGTCGCGCGACTGCAGTCGCAAACCTCTGAACCAATCAGATGAGCAGAAACAGGGCATCAGCCTATTTTACGGGGCAACAGCAATGCGAGCTGTATACGAGCAGACGTGAATTCTATATGGCGACGGTTATAAGTCGCACGCAGGTGTGAACATCGGTCGCTTTGAGTCGCTTAGTCGCAAACGGTCGCGCGACCGGTGCTAGTCGCCGGTGTGAATGAGCCTTTAATATGTACTCAGTTCTACTCACAGTCATAACTCGATACCACAAACATGGACACGATGATTTCTAGAATATGTACGACCATAATTCCATGTTCCACAGTGCAAGGAACGAGGATGACATTGAAAGACACACACAACGCTGAACATACAACTGGCTTTAATTTCCTGCTTACAGCAATATTTATGCGCTTGTCACCAAGAGAAAGAAAAAAGGAAGATCAGAGCAGACGAGGCATACAAAAAATTGCAGTCAATGGCAAGAACAACTCATCACTGATATCACATGTATTGCAAAGAAATTCACTTTGCTTGCGCGAAAGAGCAAGCAAAGCTACACTGATGCACTTTTTATCACATTTCAAAACTTCTTGGGCTTCTATGATTTCGCGAGCTATCCTATCTTTGTTTCTTGCAAGTTCACGTGTGTGATTAAAAAGAGGCCGACATCCACAATCCCGACAATGAATTCCCAAATGCCCACTGAGAGCCCTATCTACATTGTACCCGTGTTCCTTAAGACGTTCATTCAGAACCTTCCAGTTTGACTGACATATTCCCTGTGGCAAGATGGTGGTATACAATACACGACACAATCGTCACATACGGTGAGCCTGTATTTATGCTTGGTGGTACACTTTTTCTGGGCCTTGCACCAGTATTCACCTGATGGCACATTTTTTGACGGCTTCCTACAGTGACAAGATGGCGCAGGCATTCAGTGAACAACACCACAGCTTCCGCGACATTTTTCAGGCACCGAAAAGTTTTTCAAAATGTGCAATCAGGTGAATACTCACACAAGGCCCAGAAAAAAGTGCACCACCAAGCATAACATCAGGTTCATCGCATGTGACGATTCTACCACTGCACATAACTTGCAACCCCTATTATAAAAGCCGGAAATAAAGAAAATAAAATTAAAACTGGCACGTATAAACTGTGGAAGTAACTGCATACAGCAACACTCAAAAGTTTCTCCACATTAATTTTCAACCAGTGGCTCTGTTACCTCTTTGACAATGCTGAAATGCCTCTGCTTCTGCTGTGCTGTAAAGGACTGCCGGAGGGAACAGCTTCGTTGTGAACCAAGTCCTAGTTTGCCAGCACTGCATGCATTATTTGCTAACACAGCCATGACACGCTTCCAGTACATCAGTCAGTACAATGCAATCACTACGGCTGTGATTCAGACATTGCTCATTCAGCAAGCACTAGATTCTGCAGTGTCAGTGCTTATGGACCACACATGTGTGCAAAGTGAAATGTACATTGTGTGGTAGTCCATGTCACATTTGTACAGGTGGTGTCCAAATCCACGCCACAGTAATGACTCCCTCTGAGTAAGAAAAGGATATCTCAAGGGGGTATGCTTTTGCAGGCCGCATATGCTGAAACTGATTGCAGAGCTGGAAGCATTTTACAGCCATCATGCATCATCTTAATCATCAATAAAGGGCACTACTGTTCTTCCATTTCTGGTTTTTCTCACTTAATAACCAGCTGCCAGAAGCTGGTATTAACCAAGGCAGATACCGTAAGGTGCTTCTTTGACCCTGCCAGATTATCCAAGCATCATGGCGGTACAGTCCATGAGTTTTCATGCCAAGGTGATGACTAAGAAGCGATGTCGACTTCAGCAGAGACGGTGATGGGAGTGACAGACGAGGTTTTGCCAAACTACTTCAACACACAAGCAGATGCACAGACATTGCAAAACAACATAGGAAATGAAGTCAGTGTGTCAGTAGGTGAGAGCAGTGATGATAATGAGCGCAGACACGGTTGCTTTAGAGATGACGATCAAGTTGCTGAACACTGACCACAGATTCAACCGAGTGCAGCAGCTGCGGCTGTGAGATGCTGTGCATAATTTTTGTGGACCAGTGAGCATGACCCCTGACGCAACAAACTATCATACTATACAACCCTGCAACAACAATTATTAGGTAACGTGAGAGCATTTGTTGGCTAGGTTGGCGAAAGCGTGCACCTAGCTAGCATCTGCAAAAGCCGCGTCCGGAAAGCACTCGACCTCTCTCAACGGAAGTGACACCGGCATCAACAACTGCCACAGCAAGCACCTGCAGCCGAGGTGTATTAGAGGGGAATCCTCGCAGCAGACCATGCAGCACACCCCATAACAACAACCTAGCCAAAAGAAACTCTTTTCTCAAAAGAATATGCGTAGGGATCCTCTGCAAATTTTTTCAAGTACACCTGCTACATGGAAAATTAACACTAAACACTTGTGTAGCAGTCTTACCTTTTTCTTTGCCGTTGCTTTTTTTATTTCCTTTTTAAGGAATTGGAGAATCTGCTTTACCCAAAACTTTCTCGTGGTCTGGCACACCACAGGTTATAAATATGTTTGACTATTTTGTCTAGCTCTAGCAGAAATGGTAAAAATTATAGCCACTGAAAGTGTCAGTTTAAAAACCTCACTGCCTATTGGGCACAGTTGGGCTGGCAACAAGATGAGCAACACAAACAATGACAATAGCACAGTCGTCATTCGTCCAATTTGAACTAGCATGTCAAGTCTTTGCTAATAATACTTGTTATCACAGTACATTCCAGATTAATCACTGGTGCCTCCATGCAATTAAGGAAGTGCTTTCGAAACTACTATAGAGACACATGCTGATACTCATTCAACACTTGTTGACTACAGAATTGATGAAAACGTTCAAGAAACTATTCGTATAGTATGCATATCTATCACCAAGTGGTAAGAGTGAAATCTTAGTAAAAAAAATAGCGCATTTACTTGAATCTAATGTGCACTCAATTTTTGAGAGTTTGAAAGAGGAAAATAAAAGTATGCTCGTGTAATTTTGGCCAATTATATAAAGAGAAAACTATGGCATGCCCCTGGGTTGACAATGAGCAAAGAAAAAAAAAAGGCAAGCACAACTTGCCTTCCTAGAGTGAGAGACATATTCTCCTGGCAGTTTCTTTTCTTCTGTGACCCAGTTTTTCTGAATTTAAGATCACTCCCAGATAGGCCTCAACTGTGTGACAATTCAAGAGACGTTACCTTGGAAAGCTCAGTCTACACAAAGTAGCTTAAGGGAATCTGCAAGCCTGTCTCTGAGGCCCACATATTTTCGCGTTCATGCATGCAGCTGAACAACTCCTTCCTTTGCACCACTTGCAGACATGGGTCTCGGAAATTTTTGGGTCTCGCAATAAGATGTTAATGCAGCTATCTCGCCACTATCTTCAACATGAACAATAATAATAACTTGCCATTGACCTGAGCATCCATAATGAATGTGGTGCATCACTATTAGTAGTTATTTGGGAACAGATGTGATGTGAAAAGGTTACAGTCGTGCATAAGATGAACCTACGCAAACCCCCCACAAAATGCACCTACTCCATTGCCATTTTGTGACAGCGAAGACACCGCATTTCACCCCTTTGGCTGTAGGCTACTGCCAATGCCACGAATGTGGTTTCGATTTCGTATCAGATTGTAATGCGCAGGCAACTTCCCGACCTATTTTATCGGGAAAAAGGAGCGTGTTAGATTTAAGTAAATCTGGCAATCCCAAGAAGGACGAAGAGCATGAGACAGTATGTGACTCAATATGCAGCAAGAGCAGCGTCGTACCCTGGTTTGAGAACCTCCTCGGGAATGTTGATGCAGTCGCTGCTCTTCAGATGAGAGTCAAGAAAGTCTTGTCTCGGCCTGGCGTCCATGATTAACACTTTCGTGTCCTTGTCCTGGAGCATATCTAAAAGCTTGAATGAGGACAGCTGCGTCTCAAATGGCTTGATAACATCTGGAACTGAAGTGCGAGAACAGAAGTTACTAGAGGAAAACCAACACCTAAGAAACCTTCACAGCAGGTGTGAAATGCCTTTGTACTCACAGTAATAATAATAATAATAATAATATCTGGGGTTTAACGTCCCAAAACCACGATATGATTATGAGAGACGCCGTAGTGGAGGGCTCCGGAAATTTGGACCACCTGGGGTTCTTTAACGTGCACCTAAATCTAAGTACACGGGCCTCAAACATTTTCGCCTCCATCGAAATGCGACCGCCGTGACCAGGATCGAACCCGCGACCTTCAGGTCAGCAGCCGAGCACCGTAACCGCCATACCACCGCGGCGGACTTTGTACTCAAAGTAGAAAGCAGCCGCAGACAAAACTGCAATTGCTGCCTTAATAGGGAAAACAAATACATAGTCCATCCCAGATATATCAAACTTGGATACCTCAACATGATGAACTTCATAACTAAGTTCTCCATACAACTTATTTCCATAGAACGTCATGTACGTTACACCCCTGTCACACAGGCATTTGAAAGTCTTTTGAGCAAAATGACTCCTGCTGAAAAAGAGTTTCTCTTGCAATCCGAAGGCAGGAAATAATCACCTGATACAGGAAATGCTTCCAGAAAAGACCGTTTCTGGGAGCAGAGTTTGTTGATCTCTTTTTATGGCCCAAAAGGCACAGCCTCAATGGCTGTTGGCCCCAGTTTTATCAGTTAATAAAAAATTTAGAAATAGCATATTTTTCTATTGCCTTCACTCACAAGAAAACGAACTAAATCTCACAGAAAGTATGCTTATTTGCGTAATGCTCATTTCCTTCTGTACTCTCATGGACAGCTGATATAGGTCGGGAATATCATGTGACGACACTTTTAAAAATGTTCTTAAAATTGCTTAAATAAATCTTTAAACTTACATATCTAAATGTTGTGTTGCTAAATTTATTTGAAAAACATGTAATGCAATAAGTTCTTACTTTATACTTCGAGATACATCAGATTACCATTAGTGGATCTGTTTTGAAAGCTATAGCCATGCTTGTGGTAGTGTGTTCGGAAGCAAACACTGAAAAGAGATCGCCAGTGTCGTGTGTCTGCCATGTAACACCTTTTCTGAAAAAATCACAGCATATCCACGTGGTGAATGACGATGAGTGGGGCGAAGCAAACTCGTGCTGCAGCACGGCGAAGGCATTGGCGCGAGCGTGGTCCTTCTTGATGGAAGATATTGTAACTAGATTGTTTGAGAACCACAATCTGTTGCACACACCGCAAGTATGGCCGAAACTGTTATCAAGGAAGTCTCGCTGGAAGCGCGCGTCAGTGCCTTCGGGCAGAGCCCGCCTGATGCATTTTGCAGCCACTTCACGTGCTCGCACAGCCTCAGGCTCTGCCTACTAGTACGCGCGCTTTCTCGCTGCTTCACGGTCCTTCACATTTTGAAGATCCGATTCGTGCCGCAGCTGTGCAGCTTCGGCCTTGCGGGCTCGAACGGCGGGGTCTTTGCACCGCAGCCGTGCAGCTTGTCGAGCAGCTTCGGCTTCGTGGGCTCGAACGGCGGAATCTGCTTCGCGGCGTCGACGTGCAGCTTCGGCCTCGCGGGCTCTCACCTCAGGATTCTGTCTGTGAGTGCGCGCTGCCGCCGCCTTCCGTGCCCTCCGTTCCGCAGCCTTGTCTTCCATCTGGCAACTCCGAGCTAAAGAGAAAGCGTGCCAAGAGGGAGCCTGATGGCGCGTTACTTCCGAAACGTCGTCTTCTTCTTCTACTGCATACCAGAACGCGCGCAGTAAAGAAGAAAGAATGCCACACAGGCAAACACGCACGAGAGTCTCACTTGTCAACGTCGTCTTCTTCTTCTACTGCATACCAGAACGTGCGCTTCTCACGAGCTAGAGGTGGCTACTAGAACGCTACAAACAAACGGAGGATGGACAGACGCACGGCATAAGGAGCTTCGCCCCTAAAAGTCTTTTAACTTGGTAAAACACCTCTTAAGTAAAAGAGCTCACGTGTGCTTATGCGAAACAGGCATTGAATGTCGATATAACAAAACATGTCTATACATAATTTTTGATACTATAAGAACAGCTGCTGAAAGGAAACCAGTGCTTTACCGGCTGCCGCAAAATAAGCCAGCCATGGTTTCAGTGATGCACTGCCAGATCTTGGAGATTGTGAGTGTGTACTGTCACTCACCGGCACAAGGGAGCACACATGCATTTGATGCATTGTATAGCGCACTCTATGAAGCATACAGTTCCACAATCAGCATGTGCCCTACACCAAAGCTCGATTTCAGTTTCTTGTCGTTGCCATACGACAAGTTCCAAGCAAGCAGTAGGCACATTAAAACTTCCTTATTATGAACACGACATTATTCAACTTTTAAAAGTAACAAACTTTTCCTAGATCCTGCACTGAGTGCTCAAAGTTTCAATGTGAAAATATTTATTTGCGACCAACTTTTGAGGCAAAACCCACTAGTGGCTCATCAGAAGTAGAATGTAGCATGCAGTACAAAACCCCACGTGATCTTAGCCCTTTGAGGGTATAATTTAAGAAAGAACAACTTCCCAGATAGTGAAATTACTTTATTGCAGATTTTGAATGTACGAAATGTGTAAAGTGGGGAAGAAATTAGAAAAAAAATACAGTAGAACCCCGCTGATACGTTTTTGAAGGGACCGTAGGAAATAAACGTAAGAGACGGGAAACGTAAGAGCCGAAAAACAGGAAAAACGGCGAAATATTTAGTGGTACAGAATTTTATTTCAATTCTTACGAGCAGCACGAAAATTGGCGCGCTCAGCCGCGATCTAGTCGATGGATAGAAACGCGGAGCTTAGGACGGCCTCATCCACAGAAATGTAACCAACGTATGTGATTTTTTTAACACGAACAGCTGTAGGCATGAAAGAACTAAGCACACGCAATCACGACCGGCGCGGCGAGTCCGACCGCGAACCGCACGCACGACCGTGCGAGCTCCAACCATGCTCCAACCAGCTCGAACTCCTCCCGCTCTCCGACAAATAACGATGATGATGAGTCTACGCCAACGCGATGGCAGAAGTGAATGCCAATCTCGAAGGCCTTGCTTTCGCATGCAATTACGTCATACACGCCATGTTTGTGCAATACAAATCTCAAAGGCTATGCTTTTGTCAATAGTAAATGCCAATCTCGAAGGCCTTGCTTTCGCGAGCAGTTACGTCATAGACGCCATCTTTGCAATTTGAATCTCGAAGGCCATGCTTTTGTTTGCATCAATTGAAAGATTCTGTTGCTTGCGCCTCTCATGCGGCTAATATTACGGTCAAACGAGGCCAAGCTGCGTGAAAATGCACCATGGCGGCTCTCTTTGGTAGTCACTCGGTCGGCTCCGAGCGCACTTCGCGACGTATCATACGGGAACGGTCCGACAGTTACAACGTAACAGCGGGGTTCCCAATACATTGTATCCTATGGGAGCTATGCCGGGACCGGCGGAAAACGACGTAACAGCCGGGAAAACGCAGCAGTGAGGAACGTAACAGCGGGGTTCTACTGTATCAGGAACAGCATTTTGGTGTCAGCATCATTCGGAACTGCGAAATGTTCCGAGAAGTCTCGTCGCGGTGATTAGGCTTGTGCACACACTTCTTGAGTTCATTTCTTCTACATCAGGAGCCCTGTTTTATGTTCTCTTCCCTTAGAAGCATAATGCAATTTGAGCACAAGCCTTTCATCTAAGAATAGATGTGCATCTAAGTCTCGAATTCGCAATAAATCTTGGAGGCCGCACTTTTCTTGATGTTTTTGTTGAATCCCATGCGGTGGAGCTACAAATATCTACGTTCCCTGTCAAATTTGTTTCATATTTTCCTTGACGTTTTGCATGACTTTTCGTGGCAGTGCGTAGCAACTGGAGTGAATTTTAAGAAACGAAAAAAGAAAGCCAGCACGACTGTAACATGTCATATTAAACAAGAAAACACCATCTATGTAGCTGCAAGTCGAACCAGGGGCTTTTTATTGGGAAGCGGGCCATCTATTTCTCAACTACTTCAATGGAGATGCACGCATCTCCTAGATGACCACGCATTACAGGCTACCAATCACAGCACCACAAACTGCTTGACTCCATTTTGGCTTCACTTTTCGAAGCGCATTCTGAACCCACCCCCTGTTTCTAGTACACTCTATATTTGCTAGACAATGATTTTATTTTAAACTGTGCATCATCATATGCAGCAACCTGTTGGGCACTGAAAGGGCAAGTGGTGTACCGAAAAGTGATGCGCCTGAAAATGATTGATACAGAAAGCACTTCTCACCAGCTGGTAACTTTGTGAGAGAGCCATCACTGGCTGGCTCTAATGGCTGAGGTGGCTGTGGTGGGGGAGATGGCTTCAGCATCAGCTCGGCTGCAGCCTCTTCAGCCTTGCGCTCCTTGGCCGCTGCCTCCTTGGCATCCTTCAGGATAGCATACCTTCAGGATAAACAAAACACAGCGAAACTTGAAGCACACAACATGAAAGCAAACTTAAATAACTACTACAGGAGGCTTCCCTGACGCATCGCTTGATGTTTACAATCAAAACTTCACAGAGAAAGCAGCTTCTTCAAAATAGATGCATTGTCACCATGTCACCAGCAATATTACTAGCTTAACCACGTATGAAAGGACAAATAATATAGGAAATTCACCTGTGCAGCAAAATAATAGTTTCTGCACGAGCATAATTATGGTACATGCCACCCCAAAAATTGCCGAACAAGGCAAAAAGCAATTAACAACCAAAGATTAAGCTGTGCGTGTTTGCATTTTTTTTCCTTATGGCTAATTAAAATTATTGGTTGGCAAATGTGACAAGACTGAAATGACAAAATCGCAATTGCTGATGATGGAAACAGTCACCTTACTGCAATCAGCAGCCAAAGTGAGGAGGCATAGAGTAAGTCTTGCCGTTACAAGAGTTATGAAACAGGGTTTTATCGGCATGTGTTAAGATGAAACACAGCAAGAAACATACAGAAGGAACACTGAACTTCAATTATATGAAAATACACAAGCAGCAGTCATTGTGTGGCTACAAAAGAAAAAATATAGCCCCTATCTACATTATCAAGCAAAATCTCACTGGTTCTTCGTTCATGCCTATTCTTAGTTTATCTCATGGTGCACGTCAATACAGACAAGCACGAGCTATAGAGGAGATCCAACAGACATTCCTAGAGGCTACAATAAACACTTTTTTACATGTTTCCTGTCCGAGGATTAGGAATATTTTTCTATGGACTGAGATATTATTAACTGGACAGTGTAATTAACACAGTGAACTTTCACCATCTTTCTTTATACAATAAGCAATGTGCCACTCCCTTGTGCTCGGGGCCTTAAAAGTTTTTAGAATATGTGTTGGTGAACACTGCTGTGCACAGACACCATTTACAGTGGTTAACTAGGTGGCCCCTGCTGTGCAATATCATTCACAATGCTTCCTCAAATGGCTGTCAACACTTCTACCAGTATAGCGAATGCAACACTTGCCACGGGAGAGTGAACTGTGGTAACCCACTCCTGCCTGGAAGCGTATAAAGTGGATGGCATGTTTTTTCGAATTATGTGATGCACTATTCACCACTCGATGCTCGTGCACAAGCTTCTCCGAGGGAGGGGGGGAGCATTTCTTGGCCACACTTTTTCAAGTGGTGGGAGAGATGTGCACACAAGACACTTCCACTGGCTCCACTGGCTTTCTTTGTCATTGTCAGTCGGCTCCACTGTTCCCCAGACCGGACCTTGTTTCACTGATAAGGCTTTCCACATCAGAAGCAATGGGTTCACCGGAAAAACCTGCCTGCTTCAGCCTCTCAGTCGGACTGCTCATGCTCTGTGGCATCTGACACTTGTGTAACCATTCAAGGGTGGACCTGGCACAACTCACTGTAATACCTCCACTACCGACCATCAGTCAACATTCCAAGCTATCCACAATTTGACTGGAAGATCCTTCAAGATAAATGGCAACGTAAATCTGCGATGCAAAATATAGAAGGATGGGATGGACTTGGGAACGTACAACATCATTAGTGCAAATGAAATACCAAAATCTCGATGCAATGAGAGTCACAAAATCATGAAGCCTTTACTGACACGTACTACTTTTGTTGTATTGAGGTTCAACAGTATTACATTCTGGCTACCCACCGTTTCAGCAGGCTTCTCTTCTGCTGCTCCATGGTGTCCATCACCCTTGCACACTGATCCAGCATCATCAGTTTGTCATACGTCTCCTGTGAGGAAACCACATTTCGTTTGCAGGAGACCGTAATATCTGGCATCTGAGCGTGCCTCTTTACACCCGTACACTTTACACCCGTACACTTTTTACAAATTTTTATGTACATAATCAGTGCATCTCCGGACATCAAAGGAACTGACGACACAAGTGCAAGTATTGTTATTCAGGTCAATGGTTATTTATAACAAACATCTCTTTGAAGTTGCACCAGCAATTATAAGTGCCATTCTAATTTCATCGAAACAGAGGCACCAACCACCACAAAAAATTAGGATTAGTTTATATTAGAGTGTGAGATGCCCGTGTAAGTAAGTAGCTCATTTTGTTTGCAGAAAAAGAAGATGCGTATCCCTGCAGCTCTTGTTGCCTGATTGGGAAAAGCTAGCAGCTGTTAGTTTTGAGTGAGTGAAATAAGTTTATTTGGAATCTGACCATTGGGATGCCTGGGCCTGGGACCACCTAGATGTGGTCAGGTATTTTTTTCCTTTCTTTCTTAACGGTGCTTGAAAGAGACGTTCATTATAAACATTTCTTCCGTCCAATAAAACTACTACTTCAGTGTTTGCGCTCTTGTCGTCCACATGTTTTCACTCACTCTACCAGCTTGCCCAACTTTCGTTCCAGCACATTCTGCCAACACCATCCTATGAGGCTGGAACTTGGAAATGAATGCATTAAAAAATGTAGTTCAGTAGGAAACATTTGCGGTGCAAGTTGACATCCTGTACAATTGCTGGCATTAGCATGTGAGACAAAATCATGGCAACACCCCCCCCCCCCGACACACTTGTTTTAAAACTTCATTTCAATGTAAAAGGACATGCTTATAAAAGGCATCAACTAAAAGGACAATGAATAAAAACCAAATTTACGCTTTATATATTCTCATACTATAATTTTTTTATATCTGTGATTGTTAGATCAAAATACAGATTTATTCTATTTCAAAGGCAACCCTGGCTTCCACTCAGTCAAGCTACATTTGTGAATGCATGGATTAGTTTTTCGTACTTTTTTATTTACAATATCTGCAGCTGGCCATTTGGGTAAGTGGAGCTATTGAAATTATAAAGAAATACGAAGCTGTAACAGCACAAAGCAAAAGGCAAAACAGATGCCATTGTGGTAAATGCTGCAAGGTGCACACGTTAGACATCCAGCAAGAAGTAGGCGAAACGGCACCTCAGGCATACAAACAACTCCTTGGGATAACATGTCCTACTCATCTATCGCATGAAGGTAAGATGAATTCCCAAGGGTGACATTCTATTTCACAAATTTCTGTTGAGTGAACATTACTAAACCACGAAAGAGCTGGAGCAGATAAGCAGGCTTAAGCAACAACAACAGTTTTGATAGACAAAATAAAAAAATTGGGGGACGCTTAAGCTTCGCCTACAAGAGTTCAACGCGATAGCGATATCCAGCCAAGGAGGTTTAAAAAAAACTTCTGGAGTGGAGGTCCCCAATACACGCCCACGCGAGCGGGTGAAGCCTGGGAAACCGGTTGGCAGCCATTTTGCTCCAGGCAAGAGGCAGCGCAGCTTGAGCGCGGACAGCGTAATTGTGAGCTTCCGCGGGGGCGTTTCAGCGTGAGAACTGGATAGTTAGTGTCACTTATTTGGCCGAATTTTTTTGTTGTCCTGCAGGATTGAAGGAGGCAGTTTTTTACACCATTATACATGGGCTGAAGCGTGCCTGATAACACGTAGAATTCGCTTCCAGCATTCCCGAAATGAAGCACATGGAGGAGGTAATAAGTGGTACATAAAATTTTATTCACCCCCGGCTTTTACACAACTTCAAAAGCAAAAAGAAGAATATACAATGTGGTTTATACGTGAATCGATAAAGCAACAAATCCAAAATAACTTCAAAATGCATCATAATGCACACAGTCACGAAACTAACCATATGAAACACGGTGCCCTGAAAAACTAAACACAGCAAAAGAAAAGATACAAAAGCAAACTAGTTGACCAGTTTGCTGCAGCTCTGGTTTACGCATAATGCAGACAATCACGAAACTAACCATATGAAACACGCACCCTTAAAAAGTAAACACAGCAAAAAGAAGAGATATGAAAGCAGATTAATTGACTAGCTTGCTGCAGCTCTTGTTTACACTCGTCTATAAATTAAAAAAAAATAACAGTCCTTAATTGTCAGCCGCATTCTTACTCCGCTCTGGGATTTTTAAATGCTAGGCATTTCTTAGCGAACCTTTGGCACATTCAGCGTTTTTATCTACGAATCTATCTACCTAGCCACCTACGCCGAAGTGCTCTCATGATCGCCTCCTTAACTTGGTGTAGACCAAGATCGGCATGGGAGGGTAAGAGGATTTGACGAATATGGCTGTCGTATCATGACATGAACAACAGGAAAATCCTGTCGCGTAGGTCGTCAAACCCTTTCCTCCAGACACGTGTTGCACATAGCCGTTTACCACTGGCCGTGGTGTACGGGTATGCGCCACATGTGATTGACAGTTTATATCTACCCAGGAACGGCGAAAACAGACATTGGTACTTTAAATGCGAGAGCGTTAAGAAAAACCGACATCGGGAGCGTTGACCCGACGAATGGAAAGAATAAATATTAAGATCACAGCAGGAATGTAACCCAAGCATTCTGCGTGGCAATCAAGTATTCTGCCACAGAGGTACGTCAGGTATATAGACTGGTTTGGAAAAAGAGCCTATGCAGGCGTAATTTCGGTGCAACGTCAAGTGTGGTTGTGGTGCTGGCTATCTAATTTTGCGAGAAAGCAATGCACAGTACGTATGTACTCCTACGATACAGGCGTCATATATCAGATTAACGTCTGCGGTTCCAGTGTTGGCTCCGCTTTTATAGCAGTGTAATAAACTTTACAATTGTATTCCTCTGTTTCAGCAAGCTATATTGAAGCATTGCTCGACCCAGAGGAATACATTAACGAAAGTTACGTATCATATCCACATGGTTGTACCATAACGTGCACTTAGTTTCGATAATACTGACCTATGTACTCTTACGTGAGGGCTGGCGTTACGCTGCACCATAAGTTACCCTTTAAACGCCAGTGTTGTCGACGTGCCTGGTAAGCCCACGATGTGGACACAGCTACTGCACTTACAAAAACACGTTGATCCACCTCGTAACGCTTGGCTCAAAGCCATGAAATACAGCATAGAAGTACTCGCTGACTGCTTCACATGAAACAGATTTCCACAACGCGTGGGATCTGCCGAATTTTCTTCCGGTTGATTTCTTTTGAAATGCGGTGAAGCCTGATTTTACAGCGAAAGCTGTTATCAGATCACAACGGCTGTGGGGTGGTTGTCCACTGCCGCAGCCGTTGTCCGTAACTACTATCGCGAGAAATAAGAAAAATGAAATAAATAAAAATAAACAGGCTCATATAGGATTTGAACCCCGGTCCTCTCCATGGGAGTCGAGTATTCTACCACAGAGCCACGCTAGTGACTGGAACTCCTTTGCATAAACATCCTTACAGGCGTCATGTCGGGCAAGGAATTGCGTTAAATGTGTAATATAGCTGTCAGAAGAGTAAAATAACCACCAGGCGTCACATAATGCTAATTGCGCAACGAGTGACCGGATCGTTAATTGCTTCAAATCCATTACAAAAGGCTCAGCCATAATTCTTCATCCAGCAACCAAAGGCAGCATCAACAAAGTTCACATAATGCCTTACAGATGTGTAGCGGGTACCTCGCTTATCCGCAGAAAGACGAATAATGGCATAGTGATTGCTTCCGTACTTCACAAAAATTATGATTTGCGGCGTAGTGGGTACCTTGCAAGTGTACTTGTATTAGTTCCCCCAAGAGAGTTTAGAACAGGATCTAGAAAGGCCGCTCTTCCAGCTTTCGCTGTGACTGTGCTGCGCGCAGGCCCGGCGTTTTTTATGTACAGCTTGGCAGTCTTCGACAAATTGTAAATGTGGTTATCGAGTGGATCGCAGTCCAAAAAATGATACAGCCACAACACTCGCTTGTCATCAAAAGAATGGAGAAATTTGCCATCTGTGGAACTTCCGCGCGGGCTCAAGCGACGACCCACACGTTTTCTGCCTGGAGCAATATGGCGGTCGTCAGCTTCAGCGGCGGCGCGCCGCCTCCACTCCAGAAGTTTTTTTTCAACCTCCGTATCCAGCCCAATCCTCGTCGCGCTCTGTTTCGCGAGTGCACATACAAACACATACACGACATACCTATAGTATAGGTAAAGGTTTCCGCCCTCTTCAACAGCACTTTTATGACAACAGTGTGCCCACTACGTGTGTGTAAGAGAATGCGTGCACTAATGTGTATGCCCTTTGTAATGGGTGGCATGCTTTAAAGCAGCAGTAATTACGCGCGTGATACTTTTTCGAAGTTGCGATGCCCCCACTACGTGTTCGTAAGGGAATATGCGCAGTAACGTGTATGCCTTTTGTAATGGGTGGCCGACTTAAACCACCAACTCATTATGCAATTCACATGATGTGACGGCCGATGGTAATGTACGCTTGTGCCACGTTTTACTGCGGTATTACATCTCGTACTGTGACGCCTGTACGCAGGACACGTATGTTTGTGAAGCATGACAGTTACTTCCTGTGCAGTGCGAAGCATTGGCGTGGCTCTGTGGTAAAACACCTGCTTGCCACGCCGAAGGCCTGGGTTCGATTCCACCTCGGGTACATCATCTTTTATTATTTGCATCCATGGCAATTTTCTGGTCACAGACAACGATGATTTTTCCCTCACAACCATTTGTTATTCATCATATTGATGAATAAAAAGAAGAATGATAAACTTATATTATTAATAAAAAAGTATGTTCATTAAAATAAATATGCCTCAAGGGCTTAGAAAAATGCGCACACCGAGAAAGGAAATACGCAAGCACAGTAGCATCTTGTATACAGCGGCATCATTTGTCCACCTGCGAACAGCTGAAATGACACTCCTGTGACCAAAAGATGAGGTAGTATGAAGCAGTTACCCTTCCAGAGGTTGGAAACCAGATAGAGGCCAGATTGTCATTGATATCGGGGGCGTGCATTTGGGAGATGGAATGAGATGACACAGGGCGGCTCAACAAATATGATTTAATCACACAGTAAAGAAAAAAACAACACAGCAAACAAGGAATACCACTATGCATAAAATAGTACACACTACTTAAACAACCCCACTGCAAACAATAATAATAAGTCCTCTAACTTTTTATTCTGACCTCAGTTAAGCAACGTCCACCTCGCAGTTGCAGGTACAGTGGAACGTTCTTACTCATTCACCGGCTGGGTTTCCTCAAGTTCGATCCTCCACTGCATGGTGTCCAGGGCTCTTGGTCTCAACGCCCACTTTTTGACCAGCCTCAAACCCCGAGGACTGGCTAGAGCAATACGAGCGAGTCGCCAAGGCGAATCATTGGAGCTTAGATCAGTAACTTTCCTGTGTACTTTGACCAGGAGGGCAGTGCTAATACATGATTCAAAAAAACAGGAAGCAGCACTGCCTTCCTAAAATGAATTTAACCAGAAACATTTACACAACTTTGCCAACGATGATCACTGCGACTCTGCTCAGCCACTCATCAAGTCATTTATACAGAAACCAAGTGAGAGCGTCGTCATGTTCGCAGAGAATATGGACCCACCTATTCGTCTTAGCTGACCCAGAGATGCCTGAAGATAAGAAAATCCGATGTCCGATGAGAGGCGTCAAAGTCCAACTGTTTGCCAGTTCAGCATTCAACGAGCTGTATTCAACGAGCTGCGACAATGTCTTGAAAATCCACCAGTCCCTGGACACTTTGACGAAGACGCTCTGACAGTGGTTCACACTGACGCCCCCAATGTTGGCTTAGGAGCTGTACTAATGCAGTGCCAAGATGGTGCCAAATGAGCACGTGCTTATGGAAGCAGAACACTCTCCCGCATGGAAGAGAATTGTCCTATCACTTAAAGAGTGCCTTACGATAGTGTGGGCGGTTACAAAATTTCACCCATATTTGTACGGCCTCTCTTTTAATGTTGTCAGTGACCATCACTTCCTTTGTTGGCTGACGAGCTTAAAAGATCCATCAAGACGATTGGCACGCTGGAGCCTTAAGCTTCAAAATTCAACATGGCTGTTGTCTATAGCTTGGGGAAGTGACAACCAGATACCGTTTGCCTTTCTCACACCCTATACAAACCTGAAAATACCGTAGATGATGACAATGCAGCTTTTGTTGGGGTTGTCTCCACGAGTATAATTGCACAGCTGCAACATGCCCCAGAACTGTAGTCCATTATTAGTTGTTTGGAGGGTCACACTTGTACTATTCCAAAACTTTTTGTGAGAGGACTATCATAATTTTGCTTGTACAACAATGTCCTCTGTAAGGTGAACTCTTTCCCAAACAAAAACGCCTACTTACTCGTCCCTCCAACATCTGTCTGGAGCGAAGTATTACAGACATACCACAAGGAAGCAACACCCAGTCACTTGAGCTACACATGAACGCTGTGCAGAGTAAGACAATAACGCTACTGGCCAGGACTGATGACGACTGTTCAACAGCACGTTTGAACATGCCTTGATTGCCAGCGTCGGAGAGTGCCAGCTGTCAAAGAAGCAGGCTTCCTCCATCCAGTACCTGGCATTCCATATGGGTCTTCTTGGCCCATTTGAGATTTCTGCTGCTGATCACAGATGGGTCACTGTAGCTGCAGAATACCTCATTCACTACTCTGGATCTGTAGTCTGGATCCGCATTTTCATGTGTGGGAGGATGTCGATCCCACAGCAATAAAACCAGAACCCATAGTCAAGCCATCACCAGATACCAACCGTATTACACATCTGCTTGTTTGTTTGTGCTTGTAATAACACCCACTGCATGTAATGCATCTTCCTGTGCCTCTTTGTTTTGCTGCATTTTAACCAACTACAAACCAGCTCACTGAAATGCAGGCGAACCATAGTGCCTCCTACCTTGCCCTTCTTGTAGTCTTTGTGCGTGCGGATGTAGTCGACCATGCTGAAGTAACGCATGTAAAGAAAGAATGACCTCTCCTCATCACCGTCATTCTTGTGCATGTCTGCTACCTCCAGAACTTTCTTCGTGCTCGTGCATAGCCTGGAATGCAACAGAAAAGACATAGAATTAACATTGACTTTTGGCATTTTTGTAATTGATTGATCACTCACGAATGCTAAGTGTAATTGATTTCTTCCTGACGAGACAGCCTGCGCCATTTCAGTAACAGTGCTGATCACAGAAGAAGGCACGAGCAGTGAGTCGTTTTTTCACGACTCCTTCTGTGACTCGTTTCCAGTGCTGTTACTGCAATGAAGACAAACAAGGAACTAGCTGATGCTTCAGATTACACTGCAACAGGTGAACCAGCTTTGACCCCTTCAATTTAGGGGGAACTACAGTAGACCACTCACATTAGTGCTGTGCATCAGCAATGCAGATATGCCCATTCCCACAAAGCAAACAAACTTTATTTGCATGTCCTTTACTCAGCTAACGAAGCCCCCGAGTTTAACAACAGACGTAGCTTTAGGGGCAACATTGCGCTTGAAAACTTTTTCTTTGTAATTCTTTATCGATTTGGATTAAAGTTGCCAAGTTTACATATATTTGTGGACTGATATTAATTCTGCAATTAATTTTCTAGTTCAATATGTAGTTTTTAAAATATCAAACATTTCATGTGCCTCGTTAAGAGCAAGCGAGGGGTGATTGATCGAGGGCTTGTTTCTTATGTTAGGCACAGCCTAGTGAAACCAACAGACAATGAAGTTAGGGAAGGATAGGGGGCATTACTTGTATGTTTTAAATGCAGTATACTAACTATGACATAAATGATGAGGAATTAAAGTGCATGAAAAATCAAATCGCTACAGGTAGGCAAGTTGATTTTTCATCCACTTTGATTCCTTTTCGTTTATGACAATTACTGCGATAGATTGCCTGTCATTATTTGGGAACTTCTGCCGTATGTGCTCCAGCCCATCCTTACTCACTGGTGAATTTCCTTTTGACGAGTAGGATCCCCTGCTAGTAATTGACCTCGGTATAGTACACACTCTTGCACCGGCTCCAAGGGTCGGTTTGTTAGAGTAGTCATAATACAGCAGCATTGCAAAGGGCTTCGAATTTGAATCAAAGAGTCCCACATTTCTGAAGACCTCGTGTTTATCTCAGAGAGTGAGTGCTACTTTGTAAGTATGAAAGGGCTTCAAGTGACGACAAAAGCAATGGCAACAATGACAATGATAACGCGCTGGGTCATGCTTGCACCAGTATGAAGCATTTCACAGTTTCTTACAGTGTATCAGTTCAACTTTTTTCGATAGACGATGTCATGGTAATTAATGTAGGTGTCAAATTTTAACTTTAAATCTCGATGAAAAAAAGAACATAAGCCCAGATGGCCTTCTGAACGCATTTCTTTTGTGTTATTCTCTATGGACATGCAAATTAGAGCACTGCACGGGCTCAGGCCGACCCAAAAATCCCGGGCCTGGCCCGGGTAAAGTAGTTTTCACGGCGGCCCCGGCCGGGCTCGGGTCTGAAGCTCCGGGCTTAGGGCCAGGCCCGGGTTTGAGGTGGCGGGCTCGGGTCGGGCCGGGCTTGGACTTTGCTCATTTCTTAAAGGGGCGCTATAGCAAAACAATGAATCGGTTTAGACCGATAAAGTGTACTCTGAGAACACGAATGTAATTAGTTTCGCCATAATAAGGAGAACTCAAGGGCAACGTCGATTTTTAAATTTCGCGCCGAAATCTCCATGCGTAATGTCACGAATTTCAAACTATATGTCATACTTTGGGGACATTGGGTCAACGAAACTTCTTGAAAGTTGGTATGTTAGGTCTATGGCCCTCTCAGAGGTCAATGTACTTAATTTTTACCGATTAGGAACTACGTAGATCCCAGTAGACGCCGTCAAAATATATGATGTCACGGTGTTTGTTGCACGATTTTCACGGTGGCGTCATCACCCGCATTTTCTTTTTGCCGTTTTCTCGCCTACCAAGACTCTTGTCGCAGCGAGCATGGTGATTTTGAAATTTTAAGAGCAATTTACTGATAATAGAAGAATTGTTTTTTTCTTTAGTGTCCCTTCAAGTGTGTTCCTCATACGTTGCGCGTACATATACGTTTCACATTTTATCTCGATAAAACGATTCTTTTTTTTTATGTGGGGCAAGCTATTTGGAGAAGTTTTATGAGCGAGAAGTACTGATCTTCTTTTGCCTCTTGCATATGAGGCTACTTGATTTATCTGAAACGGGCGAGCAAAAAGTAAATAGACCAGGCGCATATATAGTTAAGCTCTTGCTATTCCGTGCTTTATTTGCATTCGTTATTATTTTATATCCCAAATGTTATTCTTTAATGGCCGTAATAAATGTAATATAATAAATTCATGCCTATAACTTATCTTCGCAAGTGCAATCACGGAGCTCCTTGGCGGGGAAACGTTCTTGAAAGTTCCAGCCCCCCACTAAAACGAAAAGACTGCGCGAAGTCTCGTTGCATAAAATCCCTATAAAGACATGCTTTTTCCGCGGTCTCCGTCTAGGTTCCCAGAGCTCAAGTGACGCGAGATAGACATGCACAGTCTGCTTTGTGTGCCCACATTGTTAACATCTGAGCGTTCGTCTTGTTCGGCTATAGCAGGGGTCTCAAACCCGACTCAGCTAACGAGCCGCATTCACGAAAGTTTACTTCCGCAAGGGCCAGGACAGTGACGAAGGTAAGAGTGGAGGGGGGGCTGAGGAATAGGTTGTACAAGATGTCAGCTAACGTTAACATTTGAAAGACCTTTTCAATATTTCATATATGGGTCATTTCTGAAGGGTATTTGGCGGCAAGTTTCCACAAACATATCGATACCTACCTCTAAAATGACTAAAATCTGGACGCCAATTCTGCAATATAGTGTTTTGTTTCATGGTTATGTATCAACACATAGTGGCTGCAGGCGGCGCCTCATGAAAAAATGATTTAGACCTGTCATGCCTGTGTAGCTCAAAATTGTACTCATAAAAAAAAAAGGGGGATGAAGACAGTCATGTGCAGGCCGCGGGCCGCTAGCGAGAGGTCCGAGGGCCGCGTGTTTGAGAGCCGCACAATATAGTGCGAGAGCTACATGATACTGTCACAACAGCATTGGAATATGCAGGAATAGCATAAGTCCATTAAACATGTATATTCATGTTTAGAGGCAAAGTATATTAGCTTGACGAAATATCTGGCTTGAAATAAGAATCACGAATTCCATGGCAGGGGATGTCCCCTCACCTCAAATCATATGTATCCTATGAGTAAGCGTCGAAAAGCTTATTCGCACCTTTATAACCAAACTGGAATGAACCACGAAAATCGACCGCAATCACTTCGTCCACCTACTGGACCAGTCCTACCAGTGTAGGCTTACCAGCGTAGGCCACCTTCTACCAGTACAACATCGTTAGAAAGGCATACACCATTATATTATGGTCAAAAAGAACCCTGTTCAAGCCGTGTATAACAAACACTGCTGAAAACTGCAAGGACAAGCCCTCAGAGGCATTCATAGATTGAAGAGTGGCACAACGTTTGGGAACGAGAGAAATGAAGGGATCAGCTGGACAGCTATTTTCATTCTGCAGAGGTCCAAAAAGAGATCCTAAATTTGCTTCAATGGTGGAAGTTAAGAACTACGACTGCCGATGCCTTCACATTTTGCAAGGCAGATGCGTGCCCTGTGGCTAGTGCGGCAGGACATGTGATGCAACGGCGCATGGTGTGCATCACACGTCCGGGTCTGGGTCTGCCCACACTGAACAAATAAGCAATAAAGCGCTTTGATGACTTGGTTATTTACCGTGCACATTACGTTCTGCCCCCAAACATACTAAACACTTCACTTACAAGGCCCTAATGCACCCCATTCTTGGGTATGCTTCAATCATTTGGAATACTCATAAAAAAAAATGACCTGAAGGTTATTAGAATCTATGCAGAAAAAAACGCAGTTAGATTTAGCCGTCACCGTTACGACCGATATTTTTCCCCCTCTTCTAACCTTCCCGACCTGAAACTAACTCCACTTCAGAAGCGTTGTTACAATAAATGTTTTAAATATCTGCACAATGATATCAACTTGTTAGCGTTCCTCTTCACCGGATTACATTACTTTTTATGGCATTGAGTGTCAAAGGGTTAAAGGTGCCTCTGACCACCCCTCAGGCCTGCTGAGAAGACGCGCATGGAAGCCGGAGCTGCGAACATCTAAGCCAAATTTTGTAGTCATGTGTGACATGCAGGGTTCACAAGATCAGCAAAACATTGACCTCTTTCTAAGCACCCTCTTTTCGAGCACAGCCTCGCTCCAGGCAATGGGCCCACCTTCCCGATGACAATGGTGAGAATCACACACAGGGCTGCCATTAGCCGATTCTCAGCAGGAAACAAAAGGTTTGGATGTGTGCATACTGCTACAGCGTACATCAATTGATTCACTCAACTGAAGAGGGTGTAGCGGTTGAAAGTGTGCATTTCGAACTTCAATAATAACAGTGCACTTCCTAGCGCAATCGGCCGTTGCCTGTTGACGCACAGCCGCACTCACCCAGCAGGAAAGTATTGCAACAGCACACGCAAGGTGCTACCACCACCATACTCCGTGACAATGAAGTATGTTAAGTACAGAGATGAGAAAGGTGAACATTGCACTCTCTAATTCCACAAGATCTCTGTAAAAAAGTTCTTGGAGCAATATAGTTATGGGACGCACTTTATTTGTTACAAAGCATTTCTGAGACTTAATAAAAAGTGGTTCGGGGTCCTTTAATTAGTGTACTCTCCATATGAGTCCAGCACTGACAAAGGCAACACATATAAATGCCACCAGAGTATGCCACCAAGAGAGTGTAGTGCACTGAATGCAACTTACATTCGTAGATTCTTCCCTTTGCAGTGCTTCTCCTTGAGGGTGACATCATCGCTATCCACTAGTTTCATCAGGTCCTCAAAGGAGTTGGCCACGTGAAGGCTCTTGGTGGCTACTGGCATCTTCAGTTTATCTGGAGAATGGTAAAAAGGATGTGTAGCAATAGCAGAGTACTACACCAGGTACTGTTGCTAGGCAACACATTATATCATTAAGTGCAACAGAGCAGACAGTAAGACCAGCATTTTCTTGTGTTTAGGGAGGCATGGGGGTTAATGTGCCATCTGTAGCAGTGGACACCAAAGTCTAAACCACATGAGCGTACATCACTCCATTATGCATAACACCTTCATGCCATGCAAGGTGTCCTGGTATTTTCAATGTGTCAGTATGTCTGGAGTGTTATACCGCCACCTAAAGGAAACAAGCACGTTCTATGAGAGCATCAACATTATAGAAACAGATTCTCGAACTTTTGCAGTTTACTCATGGGAACGAGAATGTACGATGATGGCACTATAAAAAAGAGAAATTGTGATCATGTCATTTGGTTTGTTGGTATTACTGCTGCTGAGTTGTACTTTTGTTTAAAGGGACACTAAAGGCAAATAACAATTTATGTCAGAGTGAAAGCTCAATGTAAGACAACGTCTAAAACGGCAATATTATCAACAGCAGTGCCCTGCTTAACGAGAAATTAAGCTAAATGTATCACACGATGAGTGCCACGAGCGGCACATTTTCAAAATGATCCCAATGACGCATGAGAGTCTGCCTACAATTAATCACTAGTAATCAAACTAGCAGCAATAAAAAAAGAACCTTCCGTGCATCAAGAGACATAATAAAATGCTGTTTGTTCATTTCTGTTTGATTAATGGAAAAAAGAACCTCTTTGGCGTTGCCACGGGGAACGGCGCGCGTGATTCAAAGGTTCCGTTTTCGCCGAACTGCGCTTCGCCCGGCGCCCTGCTTCGCTCACGCAGTCGCATCCCAGTGGTAGCTTCGGTATCGCGTACTGCCGCGTGTGTTTTGCGCGCTCGTGAAAGTCGCTCAGACAGAAGGTTGGCAAAATGTCGCATGCATGTGATGTTGCCGGATGCCCGAATGGTGCATGCCACCAGTGCAGGCCACGGCGCAGTAAAGGCGGGCAACGTTGGGCACGGCAGCAGTGACGTGTGAAAGACTGATTTCAGGCGGGTGATTTGAAGTGCGCTAACGCGATGCGGACCATTTAAACGTGATTTTATTTCAAAATAAGCACTTTCTTGGCATAAAAGTAGCACTACGAGGTTTCTGGACCGCTATTTCAACAATCGACGTCTGTCCCTTTAAAGACAAGTTAACCCAGTAGACTATATTCTTCTAAGTTGGTTCTAGTTGCCCAGCTGCCAGCCAGCATCTGTTACTACAATGCACAAGTGAGCTAACTTAATCACGAGTCCGGCCGAGTAAAAGATGAGTCTGAGTGAGCCCAACTGAGCAAAATATTAGGGTGTTTCACAAGTGATGCCAGCTGAGTGGAACTTTGGCAGGTCTGAATATGAGTGAGCCCCTCCTGATGGATATTGAGCTAATATTAAAGTATTAAAGAGACACTTCACTCTACAATAAGGCTTTGGATGCGAAAGTAGCTAAACTTTGCCTAATCTTCTTTCCTGCAACCACTTTCCTCAAAAGACTTCAGAGGATTGTTTAAATGGATTATTCTCTCTCTGCCTGAGGGTCAATTGCAAGGTACTGTGCTGACTATAGTAGGTCCTAGAATTGGGCAGTTTTAAACGACGAATCAAGCATCATTGAACTGAAAGTAAACACAGCCTTTGATACCTTGGCTGAACACAATGAAAACAAAGGTCACAGCATTGATGGGCAGTTTGCAGCCAGGATTGCTAGGTTTGGCTACTTTGTGCCAATTTGGCTACTTTTTGAGGCTGGTGATGGCAGAAAAGACATCTTGGCTACTTGACTATTTTTTGGCTACTTTCTTGTTCCCTCTATTTGAACCGAATTATCGATATCTGGTGACGTCTCAGCCGCTAACATTTAAGTATGCGGTATCAGAACATGGCCAAGGCATGTTTCCAGCTCCCAAAAATGAATTTATCACTCTTATTACACAGAAGAAAAGGCTCTTGGATATGTGGCTGGGACTCGGAGAAAAATTGCATGGGGTCTCTCACTTCGCAGACCACCTACTGCTAAAGGCGACTTTAAACCATAATCGAAAGTGAACGGGGCAATCGAAAGCGCTCTGCATCCACGGCTGCCATTCTGGAAACTGTCACATTCCACCATGTAGTCAAATTTAGTAATGGTGGCGGCATTTAAACCAATGAGGCAGGCCGTAGCAGCCCTCAGGGCCAACCACAGTTGACTAATGGCGGAATTTGACAATGTCCAGAATGGCTCCCCAGGATGCTCTGCACTCATCGACATTAGGAATCGGATATCCGACGAACTGCTTGTGTAATTTCTTGGGATTACGTGCAGACTGGGACTCAAGAATATTAGCTGCTCAGACTTCATCATCATGCAAGAAATGATTGCGAAAGCAACTACAATTTATGCTTCAATCCCAGCAATTGTGCTTTTGAGCACACTCACATCATACGAATTTTTATTGTCGCCACAGTGCTGTTACTTCCAGTCCTTTTTAAGGAGTACTGACACGAATTTTAAAAAGTTTCGGATTGTTGCTCTAAATAAAAATACTGGTGTCGAGAAACCTAAATCGAGCATTGTGGTGTCTGGGAATGCATGGAACATATTTTTATTACTGCTACTTAAAAAAAACACTTTCGGTTTCGATATCGAGGGGGTGGCTTCTCAGTGACGTGTCATAGCAATGTGACGTCACGGGGAGAAAGCAACTCGCGACGTACTAGTGATGAATCCGTCATCTGCTTGTGGTGCACGTAAACAACGATGAGTGAATTGTTGTCCAGTGACCCCAACAGTGATTTCTGCGATTTAGGCTCCCATGCAGGATGCAGAGCTTGCAAACTCATGGGAACTGTGTTGACTTGTCGGGATAATGTCCATTGCAGCGGTGCTGGCTTGTAGATGCTCAGCGACGAAAACTTTAAAATCAAAGTAAAGTATTTTATATGTGTTGTCCGACTCTGGTGTGTGGAGAGCGTTGACACTGCATACCAAAGAAACGAAAAATGACCCTTTTGTGATGTCTCAAAACCGTGTCAGTACTCCTTTAATGATAGTCACACAAGATGCATAAAGTGAGTGTCATTTTTACAAATGGAGCAAGACTCGATGTCCTCCTGCCTCGAATGATTGCTGAAGTCCATAATTTACACTTGAATTTCAGAAATTCTGATTATGAAGGGTTCATGCTGAAGGTATTTATATTTTTCCCAAGAGGCTTCTGCATTTAGTCATTTAAACGAAAACATCCCAGTTGTTTTCATGCGCACGTGGCTACTTTTCCTGCCTTTGGCTTAAGTTAACTACTTTTTGGCTACCTTTTCCAATTTTTTGGCTATCTTTTGTCTTTTTGACCTGGCAACGCTATTTGTGGCTATTACTAAAAAAAAAGAAAATCTCTATCAATAAACATTCTGATGAAGTCAGCAAAAGGATGCTGGATGCAAGATCATAGCACCATCTGTGATGTATGATAGACTTTGCTCTTATCCTGAAGTTTTATAGAGAATCATTATAGGGTATTATGATTCATTATTTATTGCATGATGTCAATCTTCTTAAGTCTTGATATGCTTCTCCTTTTACATCGCACTCAATAATGAGCGTGTATGGAGCTGCGTTGAACAGTTTATGTACACTGGCAGTAGATTCCTTCCTGCCCATCTTGAGACCCCCCCTACACACACACAGCACACACTACAGTAACTCACCATAACACAAATGTTGCTATCATCCAATGTCATAGTTAGTTGCATCGTTGATGAAAGTATCTCGGAAAATAAAAGAAGTTGAAAGCTAATAAAGCATACACCCAATCAGCTGGCAGCACAAGCTGGCCCAGGTTGTGAATTTTTACGAACTTATGCTAAAGTGATCAACAGTAGGAACTTTAGCAGCGCTCAGGCTGGAACTTAAGAAAAGAAAGAGACTGTTTGCGTGGAGGAGCTGTCAGAGAGCAGTGTGCATGTCGAAAACTAACATGATCACTATCAGTGATATCGCGCAGTGACTCGTGATCACACAGAGATGACTCAGATTGCAAGGTTATACTAGTCAAGATCGAATGTTTAACAAGAAAAAAAGAGAAAACATTGAAAGAGCACGAAATATGCTCGCAAATAACGCACAAATTTACAGTTCCCAGGCGAGCCGGAACTGAACGAATGGAAACGTAGGACATACAGCTAACAAAGCACCACCAAACACACACACACGTGTTTAGGGCCTGGAACAGGAGAGCACAGAAGGCCGGGACTGCCCAGAGTAATACGCAACCCTGTTCTTACAGGTTCATTTCACGCATACACATTGAATCATTGCGAAGCCACTGACATGTTATAACTAGGCGCTTCGTTCTAGGTACCGTAGGAGGATGCGAAGTGAAGCGAAACCTACGTAGTACTTATGAAGCGCAGGAGAACGTGACGTATCAATGTCATAGACGCGCGTTAAAGCGTGGTGAGAAGAAGTCCTATGGCCAATTATGCGCGATCATAGAACTTTTAATATGCCGAAAAACTGCAATATACGCCGCCACATCGATAACAAATGCGACCCCACTGCGCTGGACGCCGTCCTATTGACATCCTGAAAGTGTGAGCATTACACATCCGGCTTGATTGGGCTAGAAAAAGACAGCTCGAGAGAAAAAATATCTAGAGAAGGAACGGACATGATACGCGATTAAGCCGGGAAACTCTTCACTCGTCGGCGGACAAGTCGTGAGACGAGGAGGACACTTACCTTTGCAACACTGCCAAGATCGCACGAAGGCCGCTCGTATTTTCTCATTCAGCACACGCAGTCCGACCTATCCAGTCCCAAGTGCCCAGCAGTGAACGTGCAAACTGACGGCATTTTCAATCACAAAAGTGAAACCCAGATCCCGAGTGGCACGCAAACGCAAGCGAAAACAACATGAAATCGAAATTGGCCAAACCCATCTTGTTCCTTGCTACGGCCAATGCTACGGCATGGCTAACGTCACGCTTTATGACCATGTGACGTCGAACTATCGCATTTGTAGTATTTTATCAACAAAAAGAAATAAACCAGTTTTATAGTAAAAATATTGAAATGTTTCTCACTTTTAAGAGTTATGTTTATTTTTAAGTATTTCATTCTATATGTTGGTGGCGCTGAGAGAAACCAAAAAACGCGAACGCGAACGCCAAGCCGGCCAAGCCAAAGCAAGATTGCTGGGCAAACCAAACGCGGTGCGGTGCGCGCGTGTGTGTGCCATGGCAGAGCTGAAGTACGTTCAGTATCTGTTGGAGGAAGAGAAAGTTATCTTGCAAGCGATCGAAGTTTTTCAGAAACAAGTAAACAAGCTCAAGGTCGAGGAGATGAATATATTGAGCGCACTACGCGATCAGCAGATCGAGAAGACTGATGGACCCACGCAAGATGAAGAGGTGGTGGCGGTCGATTTGAAGGTACTGTCATTAGTTGTCTGGGGCTTAAATGGGGTTGAACTCTGTTTTTTCTTCATTTCTTTTCAGAATCCCGACACGTACGTTGATGAAAACTACGAGGAGCCCACAAATTCCGAGGTCATCGATCTGCGAGTAGACAACATCCTAGACCGTAAGTAAACCACGTTACGAAGTCCCTAGGGCCCTGGCTGCTTGCGTACGAACGCTATTTTCGAAAAATAAATTCGCTGCAAATTAGTGACAAATCGAAGGGATGACGTACGCAAAGCTATGGGTACCTTATTCCGAAACTGCCTAATATATTTTATTTTGTTTCCAGCACGCTCGACCGCAGCTGCGATGTGTTTTGCAAGTCAACAACAAAACGTCAGCGAAGAGGAAGAGGAAGATGAGCCGGAGAGCTGAGGTGGCTTCATGCAGGATATGTATTATTTATTAAAATAAACTTGACGCACACAGCGTTAGCACTGTTGTTCAGCAAAGCAGTCTTTTATTATTAAGGCGAAAGCCTGATGGTCCGTATTCACAAACCAACCTTATCTTTAAGCTGAGTTTTCCGTATCTCTTTAGTGCGTCTTATAAACAAGTAGATCAGTGTTCCCAAATAAAACTTGTAGTTATCTTTTGCTCTGTTACCATTTTCGTGCACTTACAACGAACGTAGAGCGTACATAAACTCAAGGAAAACATAGGATAAGGTTGAGCGTGACTCGGCCTAGTCACGTGACCACCCTCCTGACACTGGGTGTGCGAGCTGCGCGTTCGCGTCGTTTTTCCGGCGTTCGTGTGATATAAAATGCCTGGCAAAATAGCCACACCGGATGGCGTGCGCCACCGAGTCGTCTCTTTTTCACTGCGATTTCTACTGCCGTCCTTTGGCGCACTACAGTCCAGCGAACAGTGGCGTACCAACTCGTTCGCGAGTGGAAGGGGAGGGGGGGGGGGGGTATATATCGACACAGAAAAAAGAATTTGAGGTGATTTTTTATATTCATGGAGCTGATTAGATGACTTGCTTTCCAAATTGTTTTAAATCAAGGAAGAACCTGCACAAACAGCTTGAGCAGGCTGGGCCGTCCTATACCGCGACAACACAGCACTGTTTAATAACATTTTGGAAATATTACCGTGAAGTTTAAAAAGTACACTGAAATCTAACCTGATCATCTGAGCATTGCTGAAGCAAACTTCCCAGTCTCAGTATGGCGTTGTAGATACGATGAGTATGAAGAACCTGCTATGGCTCTGCTACCTCAAATTCTCACTTATTAAGCAAAACATCTGGCTGAGAAAGCAAGGTACTTCGCAGAAGTCTTAAGGATAAGCCGAGGGCCAATTCCTTTACTGTTAGAGCCCTCTAATATAGTCTTTTTTAAGAAGAACACCAAGTTCAGTCGATAATACTTAAGGAAACCACAATTAGCTGGTTGTGTATAGTTATAAGATTATAAATGACTACGAATTTATATACTAGGTGTCGTTTCTTGCTCTCCTACTTTTCCCAGCTTGGATGGGGGTGGACCGAAAAGCGGTGAAGTGACCCTTAACTCCTCCCCTCCGGTTCCTCCAAGTAAATAGCCTACATAAACTGCGTAACATCAAATTTTCTTTGAAAAAATGTGGGCGATTATCGCGTTAAACTACACCGCATTTGTTTCCATCGGTATAGGTCGTTAGCCGTTAATGATTTGTCCAAATTTTCTGGGTCATGTTCACAGCACATGCTCGTAAAACGACGCAACAAATGACGCGTAAGTGATCCACCACCGAACTACCACTTACGCATGACTGCGTAAAAGAATATAATGAACTATTTTCAATACGGTGTATTGTTCGTCATTGGTTCTTCGCTATTCATCAAAAATTTTCAATGTGCCATAAGATCGCCTCAAATTGTTACGCGACGTCACAAATCGGCGATGACTCGCTGCGTTAAAATGAAGTGTGCACAATATAAGCAGCACATACTGTGCTGAACAATAACTCATTGTTTTCGGAATAGCCAGACAGTGTCTCTCTCTGAACGCAATTTATGAAGGCTGCCAGCCAATCAATTTGGCAGCGGCTGCTTATAGCAGCGGGCGAGATGGATTCTTATGTGTTTAATAGATACTTTAAGTTGTACTATAACGATGTTGAGCTGTTTTTACAAGTGTACAACTCTGTGAACCCATCGTTGCTGACAGAGACGTCGAGAGAGAAATAAACATTATTAGGAACAGACGCAATCCCTTGCAGGTGGGCAGCCTTCTTAGTCCAGGAAACCGTGGACGCTGATCACCTCCCTGGTGAGGTAGATCAAGTAACGGGCCAAACTTGAAAGCTGGGCTCCTCAACGTGCTCGAGTCCACTGCCTTGTTACAAGCTGCCACGATCGCTGCAGGCTACCATATGATAAGCAAAGTGAAGCAGGCTAACAGGAGACTAAAATGGGAATCTCTTTTTAGCTCCCCTGGCTAGGCACAACTAAAATACTCGAAAATTCTGCACACTCATCAACTCACAGCAGCTTGGATATGGAGCAGTGGCGATGCTATTCGTTTTCAAAGAAAGAAACTAAATTTCCTGAAAAAGGAGATCGTTTGATCGGACTATAAAACGTTTACTGGTTCCCGCCCGTATTTTGCGTCGCCGATGACTTAAATTCCAGGCCAGGTAGGACATAAAATCATGACAGATTGCTGTAATGCTATAGAGCCCATGCTGAGCGATAGCCTCCTCTGCAATGCTCGAGTGCAAGGCGCGAAACCGTGGAATAGGCAGCCCGCACCGCAGGTAGCTTACAGTGCGTGCTCGTGACAAACGGAGGACAGTCGTCACAGCAGAATCGTAGGGCAAATTTTATTACATAATTATGTTATTGCTGCGTTCAAGTAAAAGTTTGCCTGAGTTGTTAGTTTCCCAGTCTGGAGCGGACAATAACAAATGTCGAAAGTGGGGGGGGGCTCCGCCCCCCTAACATTCATCAGGTGGGGGCGGGGGCTAGCGGCCCCCTTGCCCCCCCCCCGTAGATACGCCTATGCCAGCGAACGTTGGTTTGAGATATTTGGTTACCTGCGCTTTGCACGATGCGATATGTTCGCCTCGCAGACTGCTTCCCCTTCAACAGCAGTCGCGAAGTCTGCGGTCGTAAGCTTTGGTCAAGAACGTTTTGCAACTATATATACTGGCAAGTTCAGCACGCTCATGTTTTTTTGAGCCCCAACGAATGACTGCACTGGATTAAGACAAAGAAGTGACGGGAAATGGCCAGCTGAGGAGACCGATAAACATACAGTGCGACGCCGCGTGAGAAATAATGACAATGAAGCGTCCAGGAATTTAGAAGAAATTTGTCTTCCTGATGGCACACGCAAGTCGCCATATACGTGCCAGTGGCGTAGCCAGGGGGAGGGGGCACACCGGGCCCGTGCACCCCCCCCCCACCCCCGAAATTTTTTTTCCCGTGGGATACAGAGCACAAAATGACACTCGACCCCACTTATCTGCCCAGACCCAATGTCGGATCAAGGAGGTGCACCCCCACCCCGAAAAGAATTTCTGCCTACGCCCCTGATACGTGCAGAAGCCCCTGGAGTTTTAACGAAATTATTTTTTAACAGCTTTGATAACGTTCACGCAACAACGGTTTCTTGTTTATGCAGTTAAGTGCTCACTGCTGCGGCCGTGCGATCTCTGAATTGAGGCTTCATTCTGGTATGCTTCATTACATAAAAGAATGCTGCAGATGACCTCATATAAGAGCATGTCTTTTAGAGAAGCCGGTTTTGGGACCCTCTAGCGCATTCATAGCTTCAGTTCACATTGGGCACGTGGCCCAATGTGAACTGGGCGCGTGGCCTACCAAGCCCCAGGAAGAAAATGTATTTCGTTTTATTAACACAAAAGTCTTTTATGCCGGGGTCCACCAAGACTTCACTTAAGTATTTCCGTCATGGGTATGAGGTTTGTAAAAGGCACACTAACGGAGGTGGTGGGAATCGAACCCATCACCTCTCGGATAGGTGTGGGCGGTCTACCCACTGCGCTACTGACGCACATGTACAGCGAATCGCGAAGGCCACAGTGACGCCGCGTTGCCGAGGCGAATCGCGGATGCCGCGGTCATGGCGCAGTACTCACTTCACCGCATCCAGATGGTGACACCGCCCCGCCAACCAAGAGCAAACACGAGCAGACAAACACGAGGCGTCCTTCCACTCTGGTCTTTCAGCGGTCTGGCTATCTGATCGGCTCTCTGATTTTTCAGCCGTGCCAAAACGAAAGAGACCCAGGAGTGTGTTGATTCGACATTGGACGTACATTTACTCACCATGCTAGAGAATGGAAGGAGAGAGCGCATTTTGCGAATTGTGCGGGACAAAGGACAATTGCGCGGATGCTATGAGCGTCCCCTTTAAAACGGGGCGGTGACATGTCTGCCACCAGGCTCGAAGAAAAAAAAAAAAAAAAAGAAAAAAAAAAGCTTCCTTGTTTCATGTTGGCCTAATACCTTATCTACATTGCTTAAATCTATGTTATTATACCAAAAATATAAATTCACGGTCCATCTCTCTGCCTCTTAAGGCAGAATGACCTTATTTTTCCCCCATTATTTATTTTTGTTCTTTATCTCTACTTTTCTGCCACCAATACTCTAACCGTCTCTTACTTATTTCTATCGCGGACGTGTTCAGCTTTCCATTGTTGTCCCTAAAACCCAAGGCTTCATGTAGACTCGTGCCCACACGTATACCTGGGTGAATATCGCCACATTCAATCAGTATATGTTCCATCGTTTCCTTAGTTCCCCCGCAGCATGTACATTGTTCTTCTTCGTTACTAAATCTCGCTTTATAACTACGCGTTCTAAGGCAGCCCGACCTTGCTTCAAACAGTAAAGCGCTTCCCCTTGAATTATCATAAAACCTTTCCCTCCTTATTTCGTTTTTTCCTTTTCGGTAGTTACTCAGAGCCGGCTTCTTTTCCATCGCTGTCATCCAATAAGTCCTCTCCGCCTCTCTGACCTTCCGCTTAATGCTCCTTGTTGCCATATCGCCCGCACTGCTAGCCGTATATCTACTGGTGAGCCTCCTAGTTCTTTTTCTCCACTGCGTGTCAACGCTTTTTCTATACAAATACCTGAAAACCTTCTCTGCCCATCTACTCTCCTTCATTTTCCTCAGCCTCTCTTCGAATCTCATTTTGCTCTGCGCTTCCCTCACTTCAAAGCCTGTCCATCCCATATCACCCTTTACCGCCTCATTTGTCGTCTTCCCGTGAGCGCCCAACGCGAGGCGGCCCACCGTCCTTTGATTTACATCCATTCCTGATTGCACCTCTGACTTCATGCACACCACTGAGTTCCCAAATGTAAGCCCCGGAACCATCACACCCTTCCACAGCCCTCGAAGCATCTCGTACCTATTGTATCCCCATAAAGCTCTGTGCTTCATAATTGCAGCATTCCTCTTTCCCTTTGCTACCGATGCTTTCTCTTGTACCTCCATATATCTATCCCCCTCATTTACCCATACTCCGAGGTACTTGTACTCGCTTACCCTCGGTATTTTTTGGCCCTGTATTAATACCGTATGGTCTCCGTGATCATTGAATACCATCAATCCACATTTTGTTGCACTAAATCCTAGTCCTAGAGCCTCACACTCCCTTCCGCATATATCTGCCAGTCGCTGTATATCATCTTGACTGTCCGCAAATAAGACAATATCATCAGCATAAAATAGACCTGGAAGCTTCTGCTCAACCATCGCTCCGACCTGTTTGTGTGACAAATTAAATCCAATGTTGCTACCTTCTAGCGCTTTTTCCATCCTCGCCATGTACAGCATGAATAACAGCGGGGACAAAGGGCATCCCTGTCTCAGCCCCTTGCTAATTTCAACGCTGTCCTTGCTACTTATTCCTTCCCATTCTATACAAACTGTATTTCCTCGGTATATTTCCCTCAAAAGCTGTACACAGTCGTCACCTATGCCCACTTCCTTCAATATATCCCACAAAATTTCCTGATTAACGTTGTCATACGCCCCGGTGATATCTAGATAAGCTACGTATAAGGGCCTGTTTTCTATTTTAGATATTTCTATACACTGGGTAAGAACAAACAGATTATCGTCTAACCGCCTGTCGATTCGAAATCCATTCTGAAGTTCTCCCAAAATATCATTTTGTTCTACCCACGCTTCTATTTTAATTTTACTGCCTGCATCGCCAACCTGTATAGCACCGATGTAATTGTTAGCGGTCTATACGAGCGAATGTTATCCTTTTCTCCCTTGCCTTTATAGATTAAGTTCATTCTACTTTTTCTCCAACTGTCTGGTATTTCCCTCTCCTGTAAGCACTTTTCTACGGCTTTCAGCAGTGCTTCTTTAGTGTTATGTCCGAGTTCGTTAATGAGGCTGACGGGAACCCCATCTAAGCCCGGAGTAGTGCGCTTAGGAATTTTTCCTTCGGCCTTCTTCCAATTGAAATTCTCTAGTACTACATCTTCGTCGGTTGCTCTCCTTTGCGTACTTTTACTCACCGGGGGAATCCCCTGGGGGACCTTTTTAAACGAATCGGCTGTTATCTTTCGGATGTAACCTAGCGCTTCATATCCTTCCAATTTATTTCCTCCTTCATCTACTATATGTTGTTGCATTGTGACAGACTTCCTACCCAGCGCTTTAGATGGCTCCAAAATATCCTAGGCGCGGCCTTCTTCTTTTCGCGAATCTCTGTCATCCAGCGTTCACTTTCACCTTTAATTTTTGCCTCGACTAATTTCTGCACAATGGATTTTTGCTCTAAATATATTTCCCATATTTGGTTGACTTCGTCCTGTGGCCGCTTCTCCTTTTTTGCCTTTCTGTGCTCCCGTGATGCCTGACGTCGCATCTCGATCGCTTCCCGGATTTCTTTGTTCCACCAACTTTTTGGCTTTTTCTTTCCTTTCCAACAAATAGTTTTCTTCTCTATTTCCATTTCTTTCGTGATTACATGTAGCAGCTCACTATACTTCCAGACTTTGCCTGGTAGTTCGTCTACTTTTTCCTCGACTCTTGCGGCTATATTTGTTATTTGTTTGTCATTTAGATACGAGCTGCCAAACTTTGATTCTATGTTCTTATTTTCAGTTTTATATCCCATTTGTAATATTATGCGTTTATGATCACTACCTAAGCTGTTAATGCCTTCTTCGTCTATTCTCATCTCTCTAAGTTTGTCATATATTCCTTCTGTCATGAGACAGTAATCAATGCTCGATTGCCTGTTTCTGACTTCCCACGTGATCTGCCCCTCACACTTAGGCCCCACGTTAACTATCTCAAGACTATGTTGCTCGCAGAGATCTAGCAATAACTTGCCATTGGTGTCTGAATATCCGTCAAGGTCATGAATGTGAGCGTTCATGTCCCCTAGAAGGATTATCTCGGCATCATGACCAAATTCTTTAATATCGGTGCTTATGCATTTCACTATCTCCAGATTCTTTTCTCTGCAGTTATTGCCTGTCCACAAGTAAGCTACACCTAGCCACGTTTTCTTTCCACCTACTGTGCCCGAAACCCACATGTGCTCTGAACACGTTTGTTTCACTCTCTCCCATTTTGTTCTGCTATGAATTAGCATTCCAACCCCCCCACCGCTCCTTTCTGATGTGATCCTGTTACATCCTTCCCAAACATAATTTTCAATATGTGGTGGCTCTTCCAAGTCTCTAAGGTGTGTTTCTGTAACCGCATAAACACCTATCTGTTCCTTGTTTAACTGTCCCTCAATCTCTAACCATTTTGCCTTTTTTCTGCCACCCTGCATGTTAATGTAACTAATTGCAACACGCGCCTTCTCCCTTCTTTTACCTTTTCTCTGTTTTTTCGCTATACTACCTGTCAAAGAGTCCCCCTGGTTGTTTTCCTCATTACAAGCTACCATGGGCACCGAAGGGCCCGCGTGCCCCCCAAAAAAGCTACTGCGCGTCCTGCAAGACGCCAACCCACCTCATGGCCAAGCCTCCTATCGAAGTGTATTCCGTCTCTTCGAAAACCACCCCACCTGTGCACCTCTCTGTTTATTTCCACTACCTCGATGCCTTTCTCTCTACTCATCTGCCATATCTGTTTGTTTGCGTCGACAACCGCTCTTTGCAGGTTGCCGTCACGCACCGGTACCTCCGGTATTGTGCATACCACTATCTGCACCTGAGGGGAAATGGCGCGCATGTCATCGACCCCTTTCGCCAATGTGGTCGCTAGTTCGCCTATAAACAATAACACTTTTTGTAGATACAGGTCACGCACGTTTTCGTTTTCAAATTATTGATATTTGATAAAACTGATGCGTGGACGAGTTGGTTCATGATTAAGATGGATTTTCATCTTAATATTGGTATTCATGTAAAAATTTATCATGCCTACATTTACGACGTTGAAGGCCTAAAACGTTTGCCTGCCTATTTTCGGCGCCTAAAACGTTGTTCGGCTGCCTATTTTTGGCGCCTAAAAGGCGTTTTTTTAATGCTTAATAATTCGGCCTCTACTATATTCACACGTTGCGTAGCGTGCGCGTCAACGTAACGCGAGTCGCGTCACGTGGCGTCGCGCCAGCGTCAGTGGCGCTCCGCCTCAAATCGCCCGTGAAAGGGGAGCTCGAATCGAAATGTCCATATTTGGTTCTTTCGCACGCCGAGATGGCCTAATTTGGTCCGTTCTATCGCGGCCGCCCTCCCCCGCCTTTCACATAGTGACCTTTATAAATACGGTAACGTAAGCAATGCGAGGAACATTGTCGCCAGTCAGGAAGATGTTCGCCATGGCCAAGCCACGTATGGACCCCAACGTTCTGGATATCGCCGACATCATCAGATACCCTGCCGTAGAAGAGGCCTTTCTTCGTGAAATTGGACTGACGCCGAGGCCATCTGTTCGACGCCGGGTAACCGGAACTGTAGAAGGGCGGCCCGCGACATCCGAGTACTGGGGGATCTGCAAGGACCTAGGCTTTAATCCAGGAGAGCCAGGATTAGAAGGGGAAGTCGTCACTTGCAATCGCCGATGCAAGGAAGGTTCTTCCTCGCAGGCCGAGCTTCAAGTGCAGACGGTGCAAAAAGCAACTGTCTCAGCTCCGTGGGACGGACGCTCCGCACGGAAGACAAGGGCAAGACTTTTTTTTTCTTGCTTGTCGGGACGTACTTGGATGTCCGAACGTAAAACTTGCTCGAGGAGAGATAATCTGGCTGTCCTACGCCATGGTTAAAGTGTTCTCGTCGAGCAACACCAAAGAACTCATAGAGAGGAGTTCAAGACGAGCAACGATACGGGTACCGACTGGAGAAATTACACCAGGGATGTGGTACTGGCAGATCTTCTCGATCAGCCGCCGATGGGAGCCAGGTGGTTCAGATCGACGAGTGCCTGATGAGGGGCAGACGACGCAAGGCGAACCGAGGTCGCCTCCTGACTGGCGACAATGTTCCTCCCAGGCGCCGCAACAACTACGGTGTTGTGTCGAACAAGGGCCCGTGGACTTTTGGCATGCTGTGCGTGCACACGAAGGAGCTGAGGCTGCTTGAGAGGTCGACAAAAGAGACGTGGCCACCCCCGATTCCCTGATCGCCAACAACGTTTTTCCTGGAATGACGGTGTACAATGATGAGTGGGCCGCATATTGGTGGCCAGCCTTGCGGATCCCAATGGGACGCCGATGAAGTTCGAATGGCACACCGTCAACTGCATTGTCCCTGCAACAGGCGCCAACACACAGAGCATCGAAATCGAGTGGCAGAAGGCAACTCGTTCGTAATGGCGACAAAACGACTTGGGCTCTGCTGCGTTCCCACCTCGCCTGGCTCTGGTAGAAGTCCGTGAACGCACGTCCCGACGTAAAAGACAAGTTCCTTCGGCTGATGGAGGCCATCGCACGCCGATACCCGCTTTGAAGACGATCGTACAACTGCAGCTTCATCAGCCTGCTGTGAACCATATTTTTTGTTTTAGGGGCGAAGCTCCTTAAGGCGGCACCCGTTCGTCCCTCGTAGTCGTAGTCGTAGTGCGTAACTAGTCTTACGCTTTGACCTCCAAGGTGGTGCCGGTGGGAGATTTTTCCTGTGCGTTGTTGAACAATAAAAAATCCGCAGCGTTAGCTAAAAGCCGACTTCTTCTGTCTCTCATTCCCATTAGCAGCCATTCTTTACCTCCAAGGTAGTGCCTGGTGAGATTTCTCCTGTGCGTGATTAAACAATAAAAATTTTGTTCAAAACGCCGTTGACTGATGAAATAAACCAACGAAAGACGCCAGATGTTTTGTAAAAGCAAAACGAAAGAACGCCAGATGTTTCTAAAGCGAAAGGAAAAGACGCCAGCTGCTTAACGAAAGACGCCAGATGTTTTCTAAAGCAATGGTTTTCTAAACAATGAAAATTCACAGCGTACATGTAAAATTAAAGTGAGCTGCAAGTCGTCATAACTCATCGAACCTTTAGTATAAACGCGCCCGATCTCACGTCGGTGATGATGTACTGGGCAGAGTTCACGGAAGATTCACGGTTTACCGATGAACCTCCGCAGCTTCGCCCACTCATCATCATTCACTCCGTGGATATGCTGTGATTTTTTTTGTTCTTTTTATTATTTATAATTTTTTTTGATAGCTCTATTTCAAGCTCAGAGAGAATAAACATGCATTAATTGAAATTGTGGTTGTTTGTGGGTGGAGCCCATCTTCCAGGGCCCCGCTGGAAATAGCAGCTCGCCGGGCCTGGTCTTATAAACAGTTCCGGGAGTCGCGCCTCCCACCAATAGCTCAGACCTATAGGAGTGTCGTCCAGCAGCGGCGATAAAGCAGCCTGCGGTCGCGTTGGTATATGCGACGTGCATCAATTCTCCAGAATTGGCTATCTGAGATATGCCTTTCATACAGGCCCGTAGCCAGGAATCTTTTTCGGGGGAGAGGGGGGGGCAACTGCTGAAAACCTTCACTGTTTGAGAAAACACCGATTTCCATTATTTATTGTCGGTAAAACACCCCCCCCCCCCGGCCAGTGGCGTAGCAGCCAGGGGGGGGGGGCACATCGGGCCCGTGCCCCCCCTCCCCCGAAATATTTACAGCGAACGCTGTTATGAGATCACAAGAAGGGCCGTTTTTGGCGCCGTAGTTGTCCGCCGCCGCCGCCGTCGCCGGTGTCCGTAACCACTATCGCTCGAAATAAGAAAATAAATGAAATAAGAAAAAAATTGCAGAATGGAACGAGCTTCGAACCTGGACCCTCTGCGTGGGAGGCCCAGTATTCTACCTCAGAGCCATGCCGGTGCTTGGAACTGCTTTGAAAAATGACCCTATACAGGCTTCATGTCGAGAAGGAACCACATTAATATATATGTAATGTAGCGTGGTAGAAGTGTAAAATAACAACCAAGAGTCACAGAACGCGATTTCTGTAACCAGGCGTCACACAATGCGAATTGCGCAACGAGTGGGTTGTTGAATGCTTCCAACCCATTACGAAGGACTCTGCCATAATTCTTCAAAGCTTCTAGGGAACAAGCTAAGTCAAATACAAGCATCAGTTGAGAACTTAAGGGCCACACAGTGCACGGCGACGACGTATTAGATCCGAAGCGGGCGGCAGCCATTTTGGCAGCAGCCACGACGCCGTTACGTAGCGGAAGTCGCTGCCAGCCGCACGCTGATTGGTTCTGCGTCCATCGAACTGCTTCCGGCGTCGACGCTGCCGCCCGTGATGTCTGGACCGTCCAGAGGTGGACGTTTCGGCCACCGTCACCGGTAACGTCGACGTTGAAGGACACCGGCGTACGAAACGCCGGGAAAACGCCGGCAAAGACGCTCTATATGGTTCGGCCTTAATCGTTTCGCGCCGCACGAAAGTTCGACTCCGGGTGACGGAACTTCTAGTTTTTTTTCTTTGTCCTCGGTTATGACATTTTACAATGTCATATCCGTGACGGAAATACGTCAGTGGAGCCGTGGTGGACCCCGGCATAAAACACTTTCGTGTTAAAAAAAAAAAAAAACGAGCATCATAAGGCGCTCAGGGCGTGCCCTTACCCTCTCCGCCGAAGACGCCGTCGCGACAGCGTAACGCCCGCGCAGATCGGGAGAATTCGAGAAATGAAAGTAGAAGCAACCGATTCCGCAGACGAACCGGCGAGACGAATACCTTTCCCCTAGCTGTCGCTGTGCTACGTGCTACGCGCCGAACAATCACTTGGAATGTTCGCGAAACCGGGAAGGATCCAAACGAAAGACGACAGAGGGTAGGACAGTATGGTGAAGTCGGCGAAGAAGTTATGTTGTTCGAGTGAGTCGTGTAGTGCGGTCAGTCCATCTTGAAGAATCGAGTGATGACGCCGTGGGAGCGCTGTTTCGAAGAGTGTCGCCGAACGACGGTGATCAGAGTTGGAATTAGTTTGAGCGTTTAATGTAAGCGAAACCTTCTAGAAACGTTCGAAGAATTGTGTGCTGCATACGTTTGGTGAATATTAAAGGCCTTTAAGTGTTCTTAGATAGTTTCGAATGGATGAGATTGCATTTGTAGCGCGGTTTGTTCCCGTTGTTTTAAACACCATCTAAGTGATGTTGTGAGTTGTAATTGATACCTGCCAAGTGTGCAAATTTGTGTGATGCTTGTACTGCCTTAACTGAGAATACATTTTGTTTGTGTTGTCAACTCATGGCTCTAACTCGGTCTTTGGACCACAACCGGCGTTCGTTCGCGCACTAAAAGGATCTACATTTAAATAGTGCGTGCTTTCTTGGTGCGTTTCGGTGGGCCGATACGTTGGCCCTTGGAATCTGCCCGGAGACTGCCTGCCCATTAACGGGATCAGTGATTCAGTGACACTTTTCATTTCAGGTGAGTCAAACGGGCAGCACTCATGGAGATTATTGAGGCCCACTCTACAAAACATTGATACTCCTAGGGCAAACTGTTCACATATGTGGGATAATCGGCACTTCTAATAACGACTTCAATATTCAACGTGTAATGTGCAACTATAAAACGCGTTATCTACGGCCTGATTGGAGTAAGTGTCGCGCATACAAACGCGACTGTCGAAGCGCTTCTCCGTGAACAGCTGTACTGGAGAGGTGGCGCCAGAGCGGGCGCAAGGAGAGCTGGGCTCAGACGCCGTTCCGGCGTCACGAAGTAGGCCGCACCTGTTTTAAATGCGAATGCATTTCTTAGTCGGGGGTTGTCCTGCGTCCCTGGCCGGCGTGCGCACAGGTGTTATCTCTCCGCGCGCGCTCCTCCTCGCCCCTAGCAACAGCTGCGCCGCGCCTAGCAACCGGAGCAGGTGGTGAGCGGCGGAGGGTAAGGGAGAGGAGGAGCGCGCGGGCGTGTGAGGAGAGGAGGAGGAGAGGTTGCGCAAAGCGCTCGCATCGCGGAGCAGCGGAGGGTAAGGGAGATGAGGAGTGTACCCGGTGAGGGCGCTCGCATCGCGGAGCTCGCTCGACGGAGAGAGAGCTCGGGCGCTCCTCCTCTCCACGCTCGGACCTATATATATCATGTAGGGAGCGCGCGCTTTGGTGTCTTGATAGTGATGGAAGTCGGTGAAGTCGAATCTCTCGCGGCAACGATACCACTAGGACGAAGTGTAACACAATGCAACTCGAGCATTACGCCTCTACGTGCACACTCTCGTCTCTCTTCATTAATTAATCGCACACTCATCGGGTGCACCCAAATGCATTCGCATTTCCTCACGATCCCCTTCGGGGAGGTGCGGCTTTTTTTATGTAACGGCCGTGACAGTACAATCAAACAACACAAACATCTTGAGGTTTCAATTTTGGGTTCAAGGGTCCTTTAAAGGAAGCGCCCCGCCTACTGCGACGCTATTCAGTTTCCCCCAAAAAAACGCATCGCTATGCGTAGTCGGCACGGCACGCACACCTACAGACATAAGCGTGTGCAAGGGGGGGGGGAGGCAGGGGAGGGGGCGCCCGACTAGTCACCAAAGAGGGGGGGGGGGGGGCGTGCAGTCTGCCCCGTACTTTGACTTAATAGGGAGGGAGGCGCTGCGATGAACCTTCGACCCCCCTGAAGGGGAACACTGCGCACGCCCATGACTACGGATATATTCCGTACTTCGGGGACACGAGTCCGATATATTGCAAACGTCGCACACCGTGTCCGGGCTTCTGCGACACCATTCAGTTTCCCCAGTACACGCGTCGTTGCGCGTGGATTCCCTACTCCCGAGACACGGTCGAGTCCGATCTCTTAATTGTAGAACGGCGCATACAGCGAAAGAACGAGTCCCGACTTCTGCAACACGCGGGGGCCGTTCATTTAAATAGGCCGATGTCAACGGAGCGCAAAGGCATTTGCGAAATGCACAGCGGATTATACAGAAAAGCCAGAACTGCAGGAGCATATTTATCCGCCAAATTTGGCGGCAGTCTGGTAACATTGACCCTCCAAGTCTAGCAACATCATCATCGTCACCTGACTTCTGCAGCACCAAACGGAACCCTGCCCGCGTAATCCTAACAGAAGAGTCTGGAACAATCGGAAGTTGCGAAACATTGCGGCGCGGCCTGCGACGAGCGGTAGTAACAATTCTTGTAGTTCATGAAACCCGATCACATAAAAAATAAATAAGGTCCTGTGGCAATAGAAAATGCGCTTGAGGTGCGGACAAGACAATATAACCGCCGCTCACCAACAACGAACTGTAAAATGCACGCTAACGAATGACAAAACTAGAAGAAAAAGGTCAATTTGCGCGAATCACCTGGAAATCGAACCCACGACCTCCGGGGTCGGCGACGATAGGTGCCCTCTACCCACTGCACTACCGACGCACGTAAGGGAGACTCTTCAAGCGCGCCTTATAGCATTCGATTCACCCTGCACTACCTGAACTGGTTCATGGTGGTGACGTCTGAGTTCCGTCGTCGTGCAGGGAACGTTTCAGAAAGTGCAGCAGCAACGAGATGCCGAAACGAATACGAGAGTGCAGATGTCGTGCAAACCATCTGCTACGGTCGGTTGTCTCGCGAATCATCGTGGAAGTTGTGATTCGTAAAAGTCGCCGCCGCTTACGCTGCCTGGCATTTCAAACTACCGGAAAGCGTTCACTGACGTATTTTAAGAGTATACGTTGTTGGGCTAGTTGGTTCATAATCTTCAAAATTGGCTAGCGCGAAAATGGACAAGGACTGAGAAGGAACACTGAGCGCCTGTCCTGTACATCAGTGTTCCTTCTCAGTCCTTGTCCATTTTCGCGCTAGCCAATTTTGAAGACTGACGTATTTGTTGGGCGCCGTTAAAATATAGCCACGAATGCAGTCGGCTGCGTCGTCTGCTGCGGTTCCAGCCATTTTGTGCTGCACGGACTCGGCACTACCTCATGAGTAAGTGCAGGGAATTCGTGAACTAGCCTTGCACGACGGCTGCACTTTTTCGAAACGAATACCGCGGTGCCGACGCCGCCATGTTGAACTCGTGAAACGAATGCTAAAGTCCCTCTATCTTTCAAAAGTAGCGAAAGGTCTTGATCCAGCCGCCGCGCCCTGCGATAGGTCGGTTGGCGACACGTGACCTTTTCGCCTTCGCGCCCCGCCCAAAGGGTCCAGCGCGGCAGCGCTGTGCCGGAGATAGGTACGGATCACTGTGTTTTCAAGCGTGGAGTGGGGAGATTTTAGCAAGTAGAGAGTACTTCACGCGCCTTTGTCGCATTGTTGTTGTTGCAAACTAGAAGCGTTTGTGAACCTGAAGTTGAGTGGACGCAGGAATTCCGCGTTTGAATTTAATGTTTGGAGCGTGACGTGCTAGTATGTCGGGTCTCTATATATGCCTTCGGTTACCTCCCCGCGCGGAGGACAGAAAAAAACTTTTCTTTTTTTTTCGTTCCTCGCGGTGCCAAAAATATATGCTGAAGGAAGGCCCAACAAAATCAGTCGCAAGAAATTTGTGCCCACAGAAAACACCCGGATATGCGAAGTAAGTGATTTTGTAATGGTTATAACTTCAAGCAGCCTTTCGCCTGGCCGGCGTGCTTTTGTTCGTGCATATGCATGAGCATTATCTCAGCAACGCTATTATTGCTTCGGCATTCTTTATGTCGTAGATTTGTGCGCAGTAGTCAATGGAGAGTCACACCCCGTATCTCTAACACTAAATTGCTCGGAACCCAATAAAGCTGCTTTTGTTTTTCTCACCGAGGTGGCTTCAACACTACAAGCTCACAGGCAAATGAGCATTTGGGATTAGTTTTTTGCCACACCTTGCCGTGTTTTGCCATGCTTTTGACATGTTCGAATGAATAATATTGCAAGACGCTGGGAGGAAAAGTCTGAAACCATATATGCCGCACCAAACATCTTTGCTGATTTGCCAAGGCAGAAGGAACGGAAACCACCGTGCAAGCGAATGAGGGGGCATCAGTGCTCACAAAGAAACTACAAAAAAATTGTTATGAATTGATGCAATGAGACCCAGTTTTTCAATAAGTACTCTTTTGTTCTCTTGCATCTCTACAAAAAGCCACCTAACACAGCTTTTCTGGTTGTAGTCTGGTTTTAGGGCCTGTACGTGTATACATACCCCAAATTTATTTGAAATGGCATTGGGTAACATTGCAACGTACCTTTATATCTGCGGGACACGGAGGCAGCGGGGGTAGTAAAAGGGGAACGGCTTTGGATAAATGCACGTTATTAAAAACAGTTAAACATTAAAATGGGCGAGGTACTAGTGGGCATGCTATATTTCCTAGATAAATAGAAAATAAGCTTAGTTAAAAATACTATGTAACCGTGGGAAGACTTCCGAACACAGACAAACACAGTCAAACCAATAATAGCGCGTATTTTGCGCTACGCAATACAAGAGCGCTAGGTGCCCGATGAAGTTTCCGAAATGAGCAGTAGGCTGACTACCTGCCTATTTTATTCGAGCTAGAAAACAGGCACTTTTAACTCATCCAAACACCACCTGGTCTTCAAGTTATGCTGAATGTCAAAATATGCAAAGAAAAAAAAAATAAGTGCCCTGCATGACTGCTGCTGTGGAAAACCCGCTCGGAACCTGCTTCGGAAACGCACGCGTTTTATTTCCATATTTAACGTGCTCCGTGCTCGTTAAAGTTATTGTCCCTTTAGTTTGATAACTGATGAGCATCTTAAGCCACAAATATTAATAATTTAGCGCTTCAAGCGAGCACCGAGTTCGCTTTCAGGCGCCCGCAATATGCACGGGAGCGAGCGGCGCGTCGTCTGCTATCGTTGCTCCTTGGACCCCTCGAGAGGGCGCGCGTGTAGTTGTCGCTACCTTTAGAAATATAAGGTCCATTCGATTCACCCTGCACTATCTGAACTGGTTCATGGTGGTGACGTCAGAGTGCCGTCGTCGTGCAGGGAACGTTTCAGAAAGTGCAGCAGCAACGAGATGCCGAAACGAATACGAGAGTGCAGATGTCGTGCAAGCCCTCTGCTACGGTCGGCTGTCTCGCGAATTGTGCAGGTTGTGATTCGTAAAAGTGGCCGCCGCTTACGCTGCCTGGCATTTCAAACTACCGGAAAACATTCACTGAAGTATTCCTTGGGCGCCGTTAAAATAGCCACGAATGCAGTCGGCTGCGTCGTCTGCTGCGGTTACAGCCATCTTGTGCTGCACGGACTCGGCACTACCTCACGAGTAAGTGCAGGGAATTCGTGAACTGGTCTTGCACGACGGCTGCACTTTTTTGAAACGAATACCGCGGTGCCGACGCCGCCATGTTGAACTCGTGAAACGAATGCCGGAGTGCAGCACCACCGTGAACCGGTTCACGAAGTGCAGGTGAAACGAATGGACCTATAGGGACCTTAACGAATGCCGGAGTGCAGCGCCACCGTGAACGCGGTTCACGAAGTGCAGGTGAAACGAATGGACCTTATATCTCTCGCACATTCTCTCTCGCGCGGTGCTCTTGGTGCGTGGCGGCGTCGCCGTCTGGGAGCGGCGAACTGAAGTGCTGCGTCATGCCACTAACGAGCCCCAATCGGGAGCGATTCGGTGACGTCGCGGCAGAGCGTCTGCCAATTGGAGCAGTGACGCGTGGAGCCCGTGACTGCAGGGGTGGAGTCGAGGAGCGGGCGCGCGGGCCGGGAGGAACTCGCTTTCCTGGCAGACGACATCCGCTAGGAAAGCCGATATCTGCTTGGAAGACGACATCCACTTTATGGGCTTTATGCCGGCTCGTAAAAGATCACGTGCTACGTGACGCCAACAAGCAGAAAAAGAGTGTTCCACACTCGCCGCCATGGCTGCGATCGCCGCTGGCGAACGCTCCTAAGGTTTAAATGCACATGTATGCCCCATAAAGTGGACGAGCGGATGACCGCTGCCGCAGCTCAGTGGTAGAGCATCGGACGCGTTATTCGAAGGTCGCAGGTTCGGTCCCTGCCGGCGGCAGGTTATCTTTTCGTCCACTTTACTTTCTTCACACTTATATTCTTATTACTACAGATAACACCCCCTATACTTTCGTTGGTATTATTGTCTGTTAGTTCTCATTAATATTGTGTCTAACATAGAAAAACGAGCCCTTAAAAGTCATCTTCCTTGCGCCCAGGTGGGGTGAGGGTGAGGCTCAGTGGAGCATAAAAAAGCGAGTCAGTGTCAATGTTCAGGAGTTTGCGCTTTCAGACGACATGACAAGAACTTTATTGGGGTGCTAAAGACGGCGCTCTAGCTCGAGCGCTCACGAACCGAGCGGAGCAGTTACCACCACCCCACACTACACACGATGGCCTTCGCGAAGAGGAAGACAGTGACCCTGCTCGGATGGCTTCGCGAGAGCTTCTTGCTCATCAGCGATGCGCACGGCAGAAATATGGCGCCCCCGCACAAATCTCTTAAAGGTGAAGACGCCATGTTCCTCTGTAGAATTCGAACGGGGGTCTATTCAAATTTGTTGCGATTACACAAAAGTTTTCCAACGTTGTATGGGCGCGATTGTCCATGGTGTTGCGACTTGCCACCAACGCTCTACCACATCTCATGGGGTCGCCGTAAAAGGCCAAGTACCTCAATTGCGTGCAGAATAGAAAACTCTTTGGAGCAATGGGAGGCACTCCTCGCTAGCTCGGACCCGGATGTGCAACTAGGGCTTCTGGACCACGTCCGGCTGGCGGCACAAGCCCATGGAGCCTTGGACATGGGGCCCCAACCATCTAGCTCCCGGACCCCTTCCCTTTCCCTCAATAAAAGCTATTCTTCTTCTATGACGGAAGGATCAACCATGTTATTTCTTATTTCGCGCGATGGCGGTTAAGGACACCGGCGACGGCGGCGGACAACTACGGCACGGTTGTTGTGATCTCATAACAGCTTTCGCTGTAAAGTAAAAACCATGCGTCACTCAACGCGAATTGCGTAACGAGTGGGTCGTTTAATGCTTCCAGCCCATTGCTAAGGGCTCAGCCATGAATCTTCATCGTAATCAGCCACAACATCAAAAACTTGGAGTACGCTTGAGCTTCGTCTTCAACAGTTGAACGCGGTAGCGTAATCGGGCCTCATGCGCATCGCCTTCTCAATTGCTATCCTAACTTCGGTTCTCGGTGCATGCCAGGGTTGCCAATGGTGGCTACTTTTCGCCAAATTGGCGAATTTGAGAGGCCCGTGGCGACCTAAAATTATGAATGGCGACATGGCGAATTTTTGGCGATTTTCGGTTTAGGTCTCCACCGAGTATTGAATCCTAAGCTCAGTGTCTTCCCAACGAATGAGCGGCAACATTCTCAGTATTTTTCTTGGTTTTAGACCTACGAGTAGAATGTGCACATTAAGCGTTATTCGGTATGTCCGTCCTGTAACTCGTGTGTACCTCCTCAATTCATCTAGAGAGATAATAAAACGTTTATTTGATGTTCTGTGAAAATAAGATCAGTGAGTGGGATCCTTAGTTCGGGATGCCATCTAGATGCAGGAGGTCGTCCCCCAGCGACATTCTAGCAAAATGTAAGTCAGCGGACTGCCTTGCAAACCGCGAGGGGGCAGTGATTGACTATAGGTTTATGGCTTTAGGTGCTTTAAGCTTATCTGAAGTTTCGCATCTGAAGGGGCAAGACGACGGGTTGGCCGCGTGTTCCGACCATTTGTTCCGCCAAAGTTCCAACTGCTTTGAATAGCTTGGCGACTTATTCACTGTTGCAGTACCCCCAGTTCAGCTCGCAAAGACTGTTTTGGAATAGCGAAGAGAGGCGGATACGCGGCTATTTCTGCAATAAAAATTATTTATGGAGGCATTTTTCACTGTTCTTGGTGAGCGTGTGCAATAAAAACAATTGCTATATAATACTTTACATTGTTATACAGCAATAACGCATCGGATTGACGCGTGTAGATAAAGTAACTATAAGAAAGGGTCGGAGGCGTCCTTTATCATATTAGCTCACGCTTAAAAGGTGTAAGACTCACTAATGATTGGTTCCTGTAAGAATTCTGTCGTGTTACCTTCAATAAATCTTTTAATCCTTTTAGTTCATATAAGGGTACGTAAAGCTGTCTACAAATAATGCTTTCACGGTTTTCGCCCAAGGTTTATACCACACTTTAAGCTTTGAAACGAGAGGGCAGGGATGGAAGGATATCATGAGCGTTTCGTTCATTCACCCTTGCGCCACCACGCACATCTTGCGGCTAGTCGGAGAAGCGGCACCATGCACTCCCATGGTGAAGCGGGCGATACGACTGGCATCGAGAAACGTCAATATAATTTAAGGGTCTTGGATGGCACTGTATTCTACGGGGCTATACGTGAGTGAAAATTTTTATTACTGGGTATGCCGCACATATCTAGAATGGCTACTTTTTTGGCGAAATTTGTCAAAAAATGGCGACTTTTGGCGACTTTTTGCTCATTGTTTGGCGACATTTACTAGAAAGTCAGTGGCAACCCTGGTGCATGCCTCAACAAAGTCCACACATGCGTGCAGCGAGTACCACGCTTCTCCGCAGAATGACGAATAATGGCACAGCGGGTGCTACCCTACTTCACAAAAAGTTATGATTTATAGTCATGTGGGTACCTTGCAAGTATACTTGTATTAGTTGCCCCGGCTGTTTTTCAACGGGCTGTAGAAAGGCAGCTCTTTCAGCTTTCGCTGTGACTGTGCTGCGTGTTCCGCGCAGGCCTGGCGGTTTTTGAAAATGGAAAATATTACATTTTTTCACGCGAATATTTGCGCATCCTAAGCTGTTGCGAAAGCTAGTTACGTGTTAGAATTATCGCTTTTAGTTTTGTCTATGAGCCTAAAGAAACGCCTAAAGAAAAAGGCCCTAAAGAAAAGATTCGTGCATTCCGACAAGAGAAAAGCCTCATTTCAAACGTTTTAATACGCCGTAAAGCTTTAAAGTTGGCGCACCACGAGCCATGTGTGCATCTGTAATTTAACATAACTGGCAGTAAGATAAGGTTGGTAAGAAAGCGCTGCTAGCGAACCTAATGAACAGTTATTGATGCCGCATTGTGAAAAATTGGTTACACATAAGGAATCCGTGTTTCAGAATACACTGCAGAGCTGTGGCGCTGTGCGCAAGAGGTGAACGAATTGTAAAAATGCAATGATGGGCGCACACGTTGACCGAGTCTAGAAAAAGTGGCATCTGTGCGCCGGATTCATAAGCGATCCCGGAGAACACTGAAAGGCCATTGCGAACTCTCTGCTGTTTTTGACAGCCTCGTTGCAGATGGTTTCGGCGATTATAGTGTCCTCAGAAGTGTTGGGAGTGCAGAAGAGGTAGCACATGACGACGAAAAACACCTGAAGGCTGTCGAACATTCGAAGGCGCTGGTGGTCCCTGCTTGGAAGAGACCGCAGCGCCTCCAGTGCAAGCGTGACAGACGCTGCACTGTGGTAGAGCTCCAGGCGGTCGCTGCGATATTCGGCCAACTCGGCGAAGCAGCGCAGGGCTTGCATGGCCCCGTCGAACTCGACAGAATAGCTGGCGAGCTTGGCAAGGAAGAGCTGGAAAATGGCGGTGGCAAATAGTGTACCGAGAGCACCGTACTTGGTCGTGTCGCTCAAGTGCCGTCTGTAGAGTGGAAGCATCGCGAAAAAGGGAGGAAGAGTGAGTGTTCCGCTTCTGTTGTCGTACAAGTTGTAGCGCTGCTCCGCGACCAAGTCTCTGGTGTAGGTGGTGGAGATGCGATCTCTGAACGTAGCGTCGATGGTGCTCATGGCAGCAGCGATGTCTTGCCAGTTGCTGAGCAGCGATGAGCGGTTAGAGAGGCCGTATTTCCCGAGAGCCTCGTCAACGACGCGCATTGCGTCCTCGTGAAACTCGACGTGGAAATCGGCCGCGCGTAGCCTGCCGCTGGGGCCATTCCTCGAGCCGACCACGTGCATCAGTTGTCCCGATACAGCGTCTACCACGGAGGACACGTACACGTAGTCTTCAGCGTCCGTTTTCCAGAGGATAAAACGACCGAAGGTGAACTGCCCCACCAGCTTCTCGCTCAGCTGCATGCACTCGGCTCGCGCGCGCCATTCGCTCGCCATGTCCGTTAAGCCACTTGCGCCCTCGTAGTCATACAAGCTGTTGGCAAGGTCCTTGCTGATGTAGCGCATCATCTGTTGCACCACGCACCATCCGAGGTAGTAATGCAGACGCTGCTCTCCAAGGGTAGTAAACAGCTCATCCACTTTCCTGATGAGCTCCAAGTTGACTACGATGACGAGCGCATTTTCTGGAAGTCCTAGTTTGTCAACGACCGCGCGCCATGTTGTTGTGGGAACACTTCTGGTGATTTGAACGAGGCTGTCAATGCGACTGACTCGGACTTCGCCGCCGGTTTGTCCCCAGTGCACTAATGCTTGGAGAACGGTGTCCTCGACATCGAAAAACATTTCGTAGTTCATCGCAGAGCGTGTGGGTCCCTCGTTTCCGGCGTACTTAGTCTTAATCTCTTCAAAGAAACGTGCATAGGCGCCAGCATGTATGAGTTGATCGCGTGTGCCCTTCCATCCGCGCAGGAATGCCACGTCGGGAGCTACTTCGAGCACGTTGCTCGTGTTACGCCTTGAGGGCCGTATGCGCAGTATTGCCGTTACTTGAAAGATAGCATACACTGAAGCGGCTGTGGTGACAAGGTCTGGCTCGATGGACAGCTGAGGCCACGTCACTCCCGCGAGGCGGAGCTGGCGGCGGAAGGAAGGCAGCTCGTCGATGCCGTCAATCAGTACGGCCGTACACGTCTGGTAGAAAGCGGCCACTATCTGTGAAGCCGTCTGCGCTTGGGAAGGCACGAGTACGCGCGCGAGAACCCAGTGTACGTCTGCCAGGAACTCTCGCAGGTGGCTCCGATAGACAGACTGGTTTTGAGACTGCGCCCAGCCACTGCAAACGTGTGCGTAAAAGTTGACGCATGGATCTCGAGTTTGGTCCACGCTAGCAGCCAGCAAGGAGTCCAGCGCAGTGCATGAGGCCGTAGTACAGACGGTGTCTTGCGGGCGTGCGGGTACCGCGAGCAGCAGTACGGCGGTGAGTAGTGCGCACAGAGCGAGCACTGTCAGCGCGACAGCAACGTAGGTGAACAGGAGCTCCCTCTGCTCGTCCGCACCGTAAGCAAAGAGCGAGCGAGATTCGAATAACTTGGATCGTGTGGCCGAGTCTGGGGAGTGTGGATCAGAATTGGACACGATGCCGTGCTGCGCTATGCGGTAGGCACCGGGTGACCGGAAGCCGGCACCTGGTCTTAACCGATTGTCGGTAGTTCCGGTAGACGACATTGCCTCACGCGAGCCCACTGATTGGCTGACAGGTGACATGCAGTCACTCATAGGGGACATAGCATCGATAGAAGCTGCAGTCTTTGGTGACGCGGTTGTGGGTGAGAATCCGAGATCTTGTCGACGAGTGGCGCTTGCTGAACTCCGAGGCGATGAGCTTTTAGTGCTTCGACGAGGAGGCGGCAGGCTCTTGCCCTCTGCCAATATCTGGGGACGCGACTGATTCGATGCACGAGGAGGAGACTCGGTTCTTTGGGGCGTGCCTTTTTCCGTGACTGATGTGACAGCTGAAGATGACTTAGCCTCGGGGTGGCCCCTGTGAGCGTGCCTCGAATGCCTAGCCTTCCGGGCTTTGACGCTCCCAGTCATCGCTTTGGATGAGGCGTGTGACTCGTTTGACCTGCAGGCCAGACTCAACACGTGTTCCTCAATGCAGTCCCTATAGCAGGCCCTTTGTCCTGCGAGGGAGAAATACACTTGTTCTTTAGTACGTGAAAGACACAAGTTAAGCGATGCACAAGGAGCAAACACATAGTACAATACCGTTTTTTCTTCTAGACGGTCACAGGTAATGTTCGTGGAAGCAGCTATTCCACGGAACATTATCCTGCAAGATTAAATGTTTAAACAATATATGAGGTATTGTCGCCCTAAGGCAGGGTGACGTATACCCTATAGAAGCAACGAATAAAAATCAAGGGTCAAACCGGAATAGAACACAGACAGCATGGAAGTCAAGTGTTCTACGACAGAGACACGCCAGCGCTTTAAGCTGCTTCGGAAGAAGACCCCGTACAAGCGTCATGTGAAGACAAAGCTAATTATGGTTGCAGTGTTGGCTACGCGCTTCTTTATCAATGTAACAAACATTACAAGTATATGTTGCGCGAATACACCTGCGGCCACTACTTATGAACACCACATCGCATCGTGCACTTCGTGGCGCTAAAAATCGAAAGCGACGTCTCTGCTCTAACGTGGGTGCCGACGTTCCGGCGGATCATGAGTTACCCCCAAGCGAGTGTACTCTAGTGATGCAGAACTATCGATGGTACTATCGATACTCTCGATAGCTGAGTCACTATCGAACTATCGATGGTGAGAAATACTATCGATAGCGCTATCGATAGTAAAAAATTCGATGGTACTATCGATAGTATAAAATCAACAGCGCGGACTCACTGCAGAATAAACTTGGTTCCCCGCGCGCGTGGTACATAGTGGAGCCGGAGGAGCAGGCTGAAGGCCGAGAAAGTTGACATACTTGTGTTCTTCACCAGAGTGCTTTGCTGACACAGGATCATAAAGTGAAACTGTTCAGCTGTAGCGGAAAGGAAGCCTTTACATGTGGTGGGACTGCACGGCTTCGAATTGATATTGCACTTTATGATTTAAAAATAAAAAAAAATATCAAGAAGTTAATTGTAAGGAGTAACTGGTTGCTTTTGGATACAAATTTATTAAAGGATATATTCCGCCATTTTCACTGCGGAAATAATTAATTTCTCTGCAAAAAATTGCTCATAAATTAAGCGAAGCTGGCAGTAGACTATCGCAAATATTTTGGCAATATGGCCGACCAGCAACCGCATCATTATTCACACCACTATCGATAGTATTGTCACGTGGTTGTGATGCTGAACAATGCTACAGCAAGACTGGGAAATACGGACCTCTTTATTTGGGCGAACTTGTGCCCAGAAAATCAAAACTCAAAATACAAGCGATACATGCTGCGCACTGATAGCGGCGGGAGCAATAGTTAGCCGTTAAGTAATCTGATCATTGGTGGAACGCGTCGTCCTTTATACATCAGTCACCAAACCTTCCAGCGTTATCGCTGGTGCTTGCGAAGCTCTCGAATAAACTTGACTATTCGCGTCTGGCACGTAATCTTAATAGAATGATCTCAAACAATTGTGAAGCTTCTCAAACATTGCGGCGCGGTCTGCGTCAAACGTTGCTAACAGCCTTTGTGGATGAAACCCGAATACGTCAAAATGAAGCAGTAAACACGCGTGGCAGTAATATCGCTATAGTAATATTAACGATGGCACTACCGATTGCACTATCGATAGTTTGTCGGTAGTAGCACTATCGATAGTTTGTTTATACTATCGATAGTTTCAGAAAAACTATCGATACTATCGATAGTCAGTTTGTCGATAGTTCTCCATCACTAGTGTACTCGCCCTACCTGATGAGCGCACGCTTGCGCACAACTACTCCATTTGCACAAACACGTAGATCCACTTTGTGGATCGGTGTCTGTGTTGGCTAAAAGAAAAAAAAAAATACGGCTTAGAATTCCACTCGCCGACTGCTTCGCATGAAATTGATTCCCACAATGTGTGGGACCTGCCCATTTATCTGATCAGTTTTGGCAGTTCAGGGTATTCCGTTTTATTATCTTTCGAGGTAGTTATTTTCACCTGTCTTTTTTGTTAAGTCTTTAATGGTTTAAGAAAGTTTGCTTACTTCTTGTCTTGGTGCTTTATCTCCAACTTCAACTGCTGTTTCACAAATTATTCTAGCTTACGTGGGGCCTTAATTTAGGGAATTGCCGGCGAGGGAGACTTGCAGCTACAGAAGAAGGATTTTACGACTACATTAAATTGTTTAGTTGTTTATTGTACTAGGTACACATGACTGCGTGGCATGAGCCCCCACGAGCGCGTCTTGTCCCTCGGAAGCGTCTGGTGTTCTCTCCTGACTCCGACTGTAACCTGAGACAATATTTATTAGGGGCGAAGCACCTTAGGGCCGAGCCTTGTACCCCCCGCGTATAGCGTAGCTCTGGTTTACACGGAGTCCGCTAGGGGCGCTGCGGTAGCAGCGCGCGCACCCGGCGCGTGCTCTGGTTTGAATGGAGACCGCTAGGGGCACTGCGGTAGCAGCGCTCTCTCCCGACGCGTGCTCTGGTTTGAATGGAGACCGCTACGGGCGCGTTATGCTCTCAGATGCATTTCATATGACCATAAACATCCAACAACAACGAGGGGGACGTGTATAGACCTCGTCTTCGCTAACTTCAGATTACATTCCATTCAAGAACCCCTGGCTTTTCATTTCACCGATCACAAGGCGGTCCTAATGAAGGGAAAACGAAGTCCGCACCTCAACACCATATAGGCCTTATGGCATCGATAAAACAACATTGTATATACTGTACACACGTGTTTGTCACGCGTTTGCATGCTCGAGTGGTCAATCATTCACGGTTACCCGAATGATCCCCGGTGATTCGCCCACTCATCATCATTCACTTCGTGGATATGCGTGAATTTTTTTTATCCTCTCCCTGCGGCAGAATACCAGGGTCGCTTGTGGTTGCCAGACGTTGGTGGTGAATCCGAAACTGGTCAAACCTAAACTGTGTTCCTACACAGCCAACGGGGGCAGCGACGTACCGATGTTAATAGCGTACCGAGTGGCTGCCTTACGCTTTTTATACTAATATTCTACGGTATGAGGAATGGTTCTCGTAAAATTGTCATGTTTGGAACTGAAAAAAAGCGATTTCATTTGCGGGAATCGAGCGCGCCCTTCCCTTTGGCGCCTCGTTCCCCAGCTAGCGCGCGTGTTGGCCCCGCGCGGGCACGCGTCCGGGCATGCCTGGACATGCTCACATGCTCACGCCACCAAGCTAGCTTACGTCACTGCGCAACGCCGTTCCTCATTGGCCGCCAGTGACAACCCCCTTCCCCCTTGAGCTCGCTTCTGTCTGGCGCGGGCTTGCCCGCGTGAGATGCTCTCAGACTAGCACGAGAGGTTGACGCGCTGCTCTAGCAGGCGGCTTCTCGTTCGTGTGCTCGACTGCTGCCCTTTGTGTGATAGTCGTAGCGCCGCTGGCAAGCGTACTCGATCGGTCTTGCGGAGTTCCCTTTACGGCCTGCAAGCCCGTGACTGTCGTACTGTGCTGCATCTTGGGTTAATAAACCCGTGTTGTTTGTTGACATCCTGCCTCGAGTGCCTTTTCTGCGCCGTGCCAGAGTCGACGAACCCGGCCGTAGCGTCTTTGTTCGCTGCGGCAGTGGAGAACGTCGCGTCCCTTCACGGTCGCCTCGTAGGGTAAGCTTTGTGCTAAACCTATCTCCACATAACTGGCGCCCAACTTGGTTTCGGCATGGCAGCGGAGCAGTCCCTCTCGAGGCGCTCGTTCCTGCTCGATCCCGTGGCGACGGACTTGATCTCGTTCGATGCGGACGACGCCGGCAGCACGAGGTAAGCTCGCCTTAGCGGCCCTCGGCTTTCGGCCACCGGGAGAGATCCCGTCTTTGGGGCCTCCTTTGGTGATAACCGCTCGAATGTGGACTACAGTCCTAGCCCCGCCAGTTTCGGGTTTTCTCAGCTGTTCGAGACGCACGCGGAGTACGTGCTTTCGGGCCCCTCCAATGCGTCGTCTCCGCTCGCTGGCCTTTCTTTGTTAGCAGCACAGCCGAGTGATTAACCCGCCGCACCAGAGCGTCCCTACCTAGGACACATGGTGCTGGCATTCACACGCTCGCTGGCCCATCGTTGTCACGAGCGTAAAGGGTTGACAGTGTCGTCCGCGTTTTCCGACGATCATTTTCCTCATGCGCGCCTTGGCGACGCCTTCGGCAAATGTGAGCCACCGTGCTCCGTTGTCGATTCGTTTGCCTGTCGCGTGAGGCATCATGCATCCGTCGGTGCGGAAACCCTACTCTTCGCTGTGCCGTTTATTGACCCCTTGGGCCTGGCGTGCATGGCGGAGAACAGGCGCACGACCCTACAACGGCGGCGCCTGCCTCGGAGCCGCTGTACACAACTGCGGCACGGCTCCAGGCAAAACATTGCCTTCCATCTCGCGAGCAGAACCGCTGTTTCGTGCGGCGCTTCGCGGTTGGTTGTGCGCTGGGAGAATCGCGCGCGCCGATAGAGCGCTTTGTGCATCTCCCTGGTCTTTCGCTGCCCGTGATTCTCAGTCGCGTCTTTCTCGCGCGCACGGGTATCGTGAATGACTCCCCAAGCGGTGGCTACAGGGTCGTCCCTTTCGGCGCCCTACAACCATTTGCAACCCTTGTAGTGGCTACCGCTGCCTTTAAGCACGGCACGCCACACGAGATTTCGCTCGCCGGAAGCTTCTGCTATGTCGATGGAGTGCCATTGGTGGAGGAAACGAACCCCATGGCGCTACTCTGGCTTAAGCGCTTGCGCGAGCCCTCGGGCCGCCTCGCGCGCTGGGCGTTGACTTTGCAGCGGTACAACTTCGTTGTGCGCTACCGGAAAGGGAGTTCAAACGTCGTGGCTCACGCCTTGCCGCGTGCCCCCGTTTCGGTGTGACACTTGTGTTCGCCACTCCCGAGAGCAATCGCATCGAGTAGACTCCGGGGCCTCTGGCTCCAATGGGTCGAAAGGAGCGAACCCCGACGACGAATTGACTTTTGAGTCGATCGCCTCGGGTGAGCACGTCACTTCAGCCGGTATCCTCTTAAGCAGAGAAGAGACCAAAGGCACAGCAGTGCGATCCGTTTTGGGCTCCAAGAGCCGTGCTCCCAAGGCGCTGGCGCGTATTGACAGTCTGGTATTGCTGTCGGCGCCGTGTGCCGTTTACGCAGTCTGGTATTGCTGCGGGCACGTTGGATTCGCATCTGTTTGTCACCGGCGGAGTTCTCCTGTGCTCCACATCCCACCAGAGGAAGCTCCCAAGGAGTATTTCAAGGTGGGGGTACCCCGCAGTCTCAGGAAAGCCACCCTCGGCTATTTCCACGACTCGCGGTCGGCCGGACATGCGAGTGGCCGTAAGACTTTCCAAAAGTTGTGCCGCTCTGCTACCTGGCCAGGCATAAACGTGACGCTCTTCACTCCTCGTGTGACAATGCGTGCAGTCTCGTGCGGGCAAGCCCCCCCGGGCTCATGCAGCCGCCCTCAAACCCTTTCGTTGCCCGCAGTAGCGACTTGGGAGGGGGGGGGGGGAGGCGGTCACACAAGCGCAGGAAAACAGTAAGGCTGGCCCCAAGTCACGCCACCGGTAGAACCTGTGGAAACGCACTTAAGCAACCTTTCTCCCACTAACAGGTAGCTGGACTTCCTTCCATACCATGACAGTGAATGGAGAATAAGCGCTAAGGTGCGGCGGCACACGTATGGAAGTGGTAGAAGGCCCTCTTGGCCGAAAATACCCTCTGACGTGTTGTCCAAGCCATAACCTGGCAAGCGCCCCCTTTGTTGGGCAGCACTGTCAGGCAGGCACCCTTTTTGGCAAGCCGGCTATGCCGGGGGCACTCCTGTCCACTCCTGCATCGCCCTGTCGTCTCCCTGCGCCTGGCTCTACCGTGCCACCAGCCTCTTCCTGACCAGCTGGCCTGCTGTTCCCTGGTCCTTCCTGCTGTGGCCTGCTTCCTGCCTTCTGGCCTGCAGCCATCACCTCCACCCAGCCTTACCCACCTGGCAGCTTCGGCAGCCGCCCTCGGCGGCTGGTCCGCCCACTCAAGCTTTGGCCCAGGCCCGAGCGTGGTCGCTCCGGCTTCCGTTCCTGGCTGCCTGCTGTCCCGGCCTGCCGTTCCTGGTCAACCCCCGTCCCAGCGACTTCCGGCGGTTGGCTGCCGCACGCAACTTGCAGCCACACCTCGTATGTTCCCGGCTGTCAACCTCTCCAGTCCGGCGAACTTCAAGCGGGCTGGCTGCCCGCCCTTGTGCAGCCTCCCCCGTTTCGACTGGGCTGCGGACCTTCCCGGCGGTGGCCTCTCCCCGGTGGTGGAACTTGTGGTGGAACTTTTGGTGGAACTTTTGTGTGACCTAGGCCGATCAACTTATGGACTTGTACCTTCGGGAAGACGACACCCCCCTGTTGGACTTTGCCTCGTTGGCCAGCCCCCTTGCGACTGAGCTGACCTTGCCACTTGGCCTCGGACAGCCTCTTTCACAGGCTGGCCTCGGTCTTTAGGAGGGGGGAATGCGGGAATCGAGCGCGCCCTTCCCTTTGGCGCCTCGTTCCCCAGCTAGCGCGCGTGTTGGCCCCGCGCGGGCACGCGTCCGGGCATGCCTGGACACGCTCACATGCTCACGCCACCAAGCTAGCTTACGTCACTGCGCAACGCCGTTCCTCATTGGCCGCCAGTGACAACCCCCTTCCCCCTTGAGCTCGCTTCTGTCTGGCGCGGGCTTGCCCGCGTGAGATGCTCTCAGGCTAGCACGAGAGGTTGGCGGCTTCTCGTTCGTGTGCTCGACTGCTGCCCTTTGTGTGATAGTCGTAGCGCCGCTGGCAAGCGTACTCGATCGGTCTTGCGGAGTTCCCCTTTACGGCCTGCAAGCCCGTGACTGTCGTACTGTGCTGCATCTTGGGTTAATAAACCCGTGTTGTTTGTTGACATCCTGCCTCGAGTGCCTTTTCTGCGCCGTGCCGGAGTCGACGAACCCGGCCGTAGCGTCTTTGTTCGCTGCGGCAGTGGAGAACGTCGCGTCCCTTCACGGTCGCCTCGTAGGGTAAGCTTTGTGCTAAACCTACCTCCACACATTCTGCATGAGTAGTGGTATGGTGGCTAGAAGGCCTTGTCACTATACCAAACGGATCGACATCGGCTCAAGATACGGGTGCGACTGGCGAGGGCTGAAGTACACGCAACGAACAATGCAGCGTCACTTGCAACCAATCACTTCACCGTTCACGCAGAACGTAAATTATAGTGACAGGAGCGCTTAGCGCCTAGCACTAGCTTACGAACATCGTATTCATTAGATGCTGCCGGCTGCCTTCGCGGTCGTCCGTTTCCAGTATTTTTAGCATGCTTCGCGCGTGCATGCCCACAGGTCACGTAGAATGTGGACGATAATTTGGGTGGTCAAGCGGGTGGTTCGACGTAAACAATAGAGTAAATTTATAAGAATATTTCGCATCTCCCACCATGCTGTTTTGCTTAAATGACGCAAGTGTACAGATGAATGAACTCAGCGAAATTCATCGAGATACAATGATCTGGAAAGTGTACTAGCGGCAGCTTGGAGATAATTAGACGGATGGAAGTCAGACTAAATGCACTGCCAAATGACGGCAGCGTCCACTTGCCTTGTTTGAAGACCTACGTGGCAGCTTGCGACTTCCAACAAGCAATTCTTCTTCTTCTTCTTCTTCTTCTTCTTCTTCTTCTTCTTCTTCGTCAGAATCCGTGGTACCACAGCAGCTTGGTTTCTTTTTAAAGGATTTGGATTAAATGCATAATTTGACGATGATGACGACGTTGCTCTTTCTCATATGATTCGTGCCCACACTGGGGGATTGGCCAAGAATTGCTTATAAGAAATTTTGAATATTTGGAGTATTGAATAATGATTAAATAGAAAAGAAAAGCGAACATTATAAAGCAAAGAGCGCAATAATTATTTGCCTGTACATTCGGCCCAGACAGCTAAATGGCTATCCTAAATAGAAATTGGTATAATGGAATTAAAGTGTAACGAAACTTTTTTTTTTAAATTATTGATCGATTACTACTATAAGGATACTTATACAAAGATAAAGTTAAAACCGTCTTCGTTTTGTTACGTGAAAGAAAACACGAACAACATGAAAAACATTCTTGTGACTGAAGCCCAGAACCGGCGCACGAAGGTAAGCACAGTGTCTATGGTTAAGTTTAGCCCCAGGTTAGCAAATGGGATATCAAGAAGCCTTTTAACAGCGAATATGTTCTTGGCCCAAGTTTTCCAGGGACTATCGGAGTAACGCGGTTCGCAGCTCCTAGCGGGTGTGCGTCACAGTAATTGGTAAGCCCCACTTATTCAGAGACGCCGAGTAATGAGACGAGCTCTGCTCGTAGCAGCAACAAGAAGTCCGTTATTGGTGTCTGCCACTCAGCTATATACCTCATGCCATGTGGCGCCCACATGCTATCAGCGCTAAATTTCCTTGTTGTGATCAAAGGGACACTAAAGAGCAAAACGATGTTTCTCATATTAGTAAAGTACTCTTTCACAATACCAAAAACACCACGCTTGCTGCGAGAAGACGCGTAGTAAGCGAGAAAACGCGCAAAAACAAAATGTGGGTGGCGACGCCACGTTGAAGTTTCCGCACCATTCGCCGTGACGTCACATGTTTTGACGGCGCCTACTAGGGACTACGTAGTTCCTAATTGGTAAAAATTAAGTACATTGTCATCTGAGGGGGCCATAGACTTAACATGCCAAGTTTGGGGTAATTTTGTTGAGCCAATGGCGCCAAAATACGATAAATACACTTTGAAATCCGTGACGTCCCGCGGGAGATTTCGGCGCGAAATTTAAAAATGTAAATTTCTACTTGATTTCCTCCTCTATTAATAAACCTATGGTGGCCAAATTAACAACATTAGAGTTCTCAGAGCACAATTTATCGATCTAAACCGATTCATTGTTTTTCTTTAGTGTCCCTTTAAGTAGCGGCGCTCCTACGCCGCCACACCCTCGCCGCGCCGCCAACCTCCTCTTTGTTGCCCCCTTTTTCGCGGTGCCCGCGCTTCCGCCACGCTGAATGGCTGCGACGCACGATACCTCCCAGTCAGGTGACCCTGACGTCACGAAAAGCGCGCGCAAGCAAACTTCGCGCGCTTTTAGTTCCCATGAAAGGCTTTTGGTGTAGCGCGAAGGAAACACGGACATGAGAAGGCACATAGGAACACCTATGTGCCTTCGCGCACGCCATGAGCCAACACCCTCTAAAAAAAAAAAAGAAATGGGAGCTGCAACGCACGGCGCTTCAGCCAGCATGGGAACGATGGGTAGTACACGGATTTGTCTAAACTTCGTTCTTTCGGCTCAGTTTGGCTCCGTGTGGCACGGAGCCGCTTTTTTGCAAGACGAAGTTCTGCAAATGTTGAGCAGTTTCACTTCGCCACCTTAACCTTTTTAGGCTCACCAATTCAAATTGGCTCACTATGTTCACAACGATCCATTCTTTTATCCGAAACAAAACCAAAACACAACAATAAACAAAGACACAAGTGCGTTCGAAGCCCGCAAGCACGAAGACTAGGCAAATCCGTCTACTACCCATCATTCCCATGGTGGCTGAACGATCGCAGCGCCAGAGTCCCCTCTAGTTAATTTTATGAAACTCTATGCTAGCTGTAACCCAAGACGCAACATGGCGTCCACTGTAACTATCCACTGAACCTGTAACGTCCACTGAACCTGTAACTATTCCTGCCGGGATAGTTACAGGTTCATACCTGTGCGGTGGTTTCACTGCACGACCACAACGCGTACGCTTATCCTAAAAAGACAGGGCGTGCAAACAAGGACACAAGAAAGAAGTCAGGACACCACAAACGCCGACTAACAACTGAAGAGACGCACAACGGCTGAAAAGAAAGAAGGCACGAAAACTTATCTGCGCATTTCAGCGCAGATAAGTTTTCGTGTTATAATTATCTTTCTTTATATAATAAGTTATCTTTCGATAAGTTATCTATTATTATTATTATTTCGATATCTATCTATCTATTTTATCGATAAGTTATCTTTCTTTTCAGCCGTTGTGCGTCTCTTCAGTTGTTAGTCGGCGTTTGTGGTGTCCTGACTTCTTTCTTGTGTCCTTGTTTGCACGCCCTGTCTTTTTAGGATGAATACTTACCAACTAGCTCAGCTCTCGGTTATTCTAAGCGTACGCTTAGGTTGACCACAGTGAGGCACACTTGCTAGAACAGGTAGATTCTGCACTTCAGGCGAGGGAGGCATGACCACAGGTCGCATAGGTGATGTGTATGAAGAAATTGGTGACGATGCTTCGGCTTTGGCGGCGAGGCTGGTGTGCGGGGTGGACTTGGTAGGAACGTTCCCGGCGTCGGTGACGAGGCCGATACTGTCTGTCCTTGGGCTTTCTGGTCACCTGCGAACGGCACCAGATGGCAATGGTTCCTCTGGTTCAGCGCTGGGGGTCTCAACAACATACAACCTCGGTTGCTGAAAATTTGCTGGCGAAAACTTAATACTTTCGCCAGGAAGGTGATCGTCTTGCCTTTTACCAAAGCATTTAGTACTCGTCACTTCACTTGGGATAACGTAATAAAGCCTAAACTTCAACATCTGTGTCGAAGGCACAACATATCTATCTATCTATCTATCTATCTATCTATCTATCTATCTATCTATCTATCTATCTATCTATCTATCTATCTATCTATCTATCTATCTATCTATCTATCTATCTATCTATCTATCTATCTATCTATCTATCTATCTATCTATCTATCTATCTATCTATCTATCTATCTATCTATCTATCTATCTATCTATCTATCTATCTATCTATCTATCTATCTATCTATCTATCTATCTATCTATCTATCTATCTATCTATCTATCTATCTATCTATCTATCTATCTGTCTGTCTGTCTGTCTGTCTATCTATCTATCTATCTATCTATCTATCTATCTATCTATCTATCTATCTATCTATCTATCTATCTATCTATCTATCTATCTATCTATCTATCTATCCGCCTACACGTCTGGGTGCTCTCATGGTCACCTCCTTAGCTTGGTGTAGACCAAAATTGGCATGGGAGGGTAAGAGGATTTGACATATATGGCTGTCGGGTCATGACATGAATAACGTGAAAATGCCGTCACGTACGTCGTCAAACCCTTTTCTCCAGACACGTGTGGCACATACCCGTTTACCACGGGCCGCGGTGTACGGGTATGTGCCACAGGCCATTGACAGTTTATGTCTACCCAGGAGCGGCGAGAACAGACATTGGTAATTTAAATGCGAGAGCGTTAAGAAAAACCGACATCGGCAGCGTTGACCTGGCGAATGGAAAGAATGAAAATTAAGATCCCAGCAGGAGTCGAACCTAAGCATTCTGCGTGGCATTGAGGTATTCTACCATAGAGCCGTGCCTGGTCTATAACCTGGTTGGAAAAAAAAAAAAAAACGCCAGGCCTGCGCTGAAACCGCAGCACAGTCACAGCGAAAGCTGGAAGAGCGGCATTTCTAGAGCCCGTTGTGAGCTCTCTGGGGCTACAATACAAGTAACTAGAAAGGTACCCACTACGCCATAAATCACAATTTTTGTGAAGTTGGGAAGCACTTACTAAGCCATTATTCGCCATTCTGCGGAGAAGCGAGGCACCAGCTACACGTCTGTAAGGCATTATGTGCACTTTGTTGACGCGACGACTGATGACGATGAAGAATTATGGCTCAGCCCTTTGTAATGGGTTGGAAGGTTTAAACGGCCCACCAGTTATGTTTTTACATTTGGTGACGCCCGCTCGCTATTTCCCTCTCCCGTCATGCTGTATAACATACGTTGACGTGGGAGAGAGACGGGGGAGGGGGCGAACCACTTTGCTGAGACCCCGAGGAAATGGATCAAGCGCTTACGGGCTTCCTTGGCAACCAATACAAGTGCACTTGCGAGAGACCCACTACGCTCTAAATCATTGTAATTTTACTGAACCCCCGAGGAAATGGATCATGCGCTTATGGGCTTCTTGGCAACCAATACAAGTGCACTTGCGCGAAACCCACTACGCTATAAATCATTGTAATTTTTGAGAAGTAGGGCAGCAGGCACTGTGCCATTTTACGGAGACCCGTGGTACCTGCTAAACGCATGTAAGGCATTATGCGCACTTTGTTTATGCTGTGCCTGATGACGACGAAGAATTATGGCAGAGCACTTTGTAATGGGTTGGAAGCATTAAACAAACTACTCGTTGCGCGATTAGCATTGTGCGACGCCTGGTTACAGAATTCGCGTTGTGCGACGCTTGGTGCTTATTTTACTCTTCTACCACGCTATATTGCATATGCTAATGTGGTTCCTTCCCGACATGAAGCCTGTACAGGATCTTTTTGCAAAGCAGTTTCAAGCACCGGCATGGCTCAGAGGTTGAATACTGGGCTCCCACGCAGAGGGCCCAGGTTCGAACCTCGTTTCATCCTGGATTGTTTTTTTTTCTTATTTCGAGCGATACTGGTTACGGACACCGGCGGCGGCGGCGGACAACTACGGCGCCAAAAACGGCCGGTGAAATAATCTCATAACAGCTTTCGCTGTAAAACAGCCTATACAGGCGTAATGTCGGTGCAACGTCAATTGTGGTTGTGGTGCTGGCTATCTAGTTTTACAAGAAAGCAATAAACACTACGTATATACTCCTAGAAGAGTCTGGTGTTCTTTTACAGCGAAAGCTGTTATGAGATCATCTCACCGGCCGTTTTTGGCGCCGTAGTTGTCCGCCGCTGCCGCCGCCGCCGGTGTCCGTAACCAGTATCGCTCGAAATAAGAAAAAAAAAACGAAATAAGAAAAAAATTCCAGGATGGAACGAGGTTCGAACCTGGGCCCTCTGCGTGGGAGCCCAGTATTCAACCTCTGAGCCATGCCTCTGCTTGAAACTGCTTTGCAAAAAGATCCTGTACAGGCTTCATGTCGGGAAGGAACCACATTAGCATATGCAATATTGGCCTCTAGGCCCACCACTGGAAACGCCGGCGCCACCGTCGGCGTGGCGTGCTTGGCAGGATCACGTGGTCTCAGCGGCCACGTCGGCTGCTTGTGGAGCGCTGCCGCGTGCTTTGAAAACGAGTTTCAAGTATCACATGCGCTGCGGTCTCTTCAAATACGGAAGTTTTCTCGCATTTTCTGCTCAATTGAAACCATTTTAATAGAGTGGCTGCCTCCAAAGGCGACGAACATGGGGCTCTACCGCTCGGTGCCGCAGTGCCGGGCTTACGCAACGGAGTCCAGTGTCAGCCTGCACCGGTAACCGCGGGACAAGAAACTGCGTGAATGCATGGGTTGTAAAGCTAAGAACCGGCAAGTAGCCATCGGCTACGAGTCTTGTGTGGTGAAACAAGCACTTCCGCGACGAAGACTTTCGTTACTGCGTCGGTCCTGCAATGTTCGGTGAGTAGCAGACAGCGCGCACTGAGACGATGGCTCACGCGTGCTTCCCGTCGGCAAATGATGCCTATCTGCCACAGGATGGAAAAGGCGCTACCTTTTACCACGTGCGATACCATCTCAGAACCCTCCCGTGAGACCTCTTGATCGTCGGCCCCGTGCTCAGCGTCCACAAAATCGGCTGCAGATGCGCAAGTCATTGTTTATACGTTGAATAAAAAAACTCACAGGGTGCTTTATGCATTCGCCAAAGATGACTGGAAGGCGAAGCCATCTTCTTGTCAGTCGATGTATTGATTCTCCCGCGCCCCCCTCCAAAAGCGTTCTGCACCGAACGCGGTTTTGCACGGCTTCCGTGACCGATCACGGAGGCAATGCAAAGCGACCATGACGTTGAATACGTCATCATGTGACGTCACGTTATGTACTGTCATAATGACGCTACATATTTTGGCGATATGTGACGTCATGATGACGTCATATGATAACGCCATCACCTATCATGAAGGCAATGCAAAGGGACCATGTCGTGTGAATACGTCATCATGTGACATCACGTTATGTCACGTCATGGTGATGTCATAATGAAGTTGCAAATTTATGAGGTCTGTGACGTCTTGATGACGTCATATGTTGACCTCATCAGGTGACGATTACTTTTTGCGTCACTCGTCTTGGCGCCGCGACGGTCAATCTTCCCGTTTGAAGAGGCATCTGGATTTCGCCTTCATGAGCTACGCGACGTTTGCTTGTGGACGTACATAGCGAGAGAGTCAAATGCTGCGGCTGTGTGCTGCATTTATGTTGGCAATAACATTTTTTCAGTCAAGCTTGCGTTCCCCTGACGCAAACACTATGTCCCACATTTATTTGTGTCAATCTCAAACTGACGTTGGGCCTCTCCAACCCCATGTATTTTCTTGGAGCGTGATGCCACCCTGTTGGCGTTAAACACGACACTGCTGCCAAAATTGCTGGAGTACTCGTCAAATATTTACTATCTTGTTTTGCGGCTGCTGGTTGCTGCAATAACTTCTATTTTATTCACCGCTATCTCAAGTTCACGTGGGTCCTAGTTCACAGCCGACGTTTGCAGAACAAGTCCGGCGAACGTTGCTGTATTTTCTTTCTTTTCCTTGACGTTGCATGCTACTACCATGCTCGGTCTCGTAGACTATACTTCTCCTTCCACCAGCAATCTCGAAGTGGTGAAGCTTTGGTATATGAATTTGTTGATGACAGAGAGCGGCAAGTTCACTGGAATGCAAATGGAACGATAATTAAGGAACATTAAAAAAAGGCGTCGCATTTTCTCACGTTTTGCGTGAGCACCAAACGAAACGAATGCACTGAATAAAGAAACAGAAGCAGTGGCATTTGTCCGCTGAGAAGGCCAATAAATACGCAGTGCGAGACAGCTTGTCAAATGACATTGAAACGTACACGAATTTAGACAGAAAAAAAAACTGAATTGTCGGGACGGCACATCACAAAGTTGCCATGCGCACCGAAGCCGTAGTTGTAACGAAATTGTTTTTGAACTTCTCTGATAGCGTCCGCGCAACAGTAGTTGTTTGTGAACTCACAAACTCTCATATTTTGCGGCCTAAAGTTCACAGCACGGTGCCAAAACGCGCTCGTAGCAAAAGCGAAACCATCAGTACGAGCATACATGCAGACGCTCATACATGCAGAGGCACCGTCAGTTGTCGCGAACTCGTGCGATCGCTTGCTTGAGGCTCTTTCTGATATGCTCCGTTTGGTTATGCGGGCTGTCTACTCTAATGAGATATTTCACATATTTTGCACTCAGCGAGTGACTACCTTTCACGCAAGAAGCCGGTTCGCAGTGACCACGTGAAGCGGGTGCTCGGTTTTCTGCAGAGAGACAGCGACTGTAGACTATCTTGTGCTTTCTGTTCGTCGAAAATTATTCTTTTGACAGGAAAGAACATATTTCTTTTCGAAAGTACCTGCAGAAATGTCCCGGAGGGCTTCCGCGAGGTGATTTTGTAGAGCGCTGACAGCAAAACATATGGGGAGCCGCCGGCGGCATCCTGCCTAGCACGCAATCGAGGCGCGTCCGATAGAGGGCGACTCCGTAACTCCTCGCCGCCAATAGCGTGGAGTAAAATAGGCAGCAAGCGTCGCACAACGCGAATTCTGTAACCAGGCGTCGCACAATGCTAATTGCGCAACGAGTAGTTTGTTGAATGCTTCCAACCCATTACAAAGTGCTCTGCCATAATTCTTCGTCGTCATCAGGCACAGCATAAACAAAGTGCGCATAATGCCTTACATGCGTTTAGCAGGTACCACGGGTCTCCGTAAAATGGCGAAAAATGGCACAGTGCCTGCTGCCCTACTTCTCAAAAATTACAATGATTTATAGCGTAGTGGGTTTCTCGCAAGTGCACTTGTATTGGTTGTTAAGGAAGCCCATAAGCGCATGATCCATTTCCTCGGGTTGGTTGTTTGGTTGGTTGAAAAACTTTATTTGGGTCCTGCAAGGCGCGCGTCAGCGCGCAGCGGGCGACTCCCACGTCGGGACCGTCAGACCAAGCCTGCCGGCCGCTCCGCGGGCCTGCTGGACGGCCCAGAGCTGGTCAGCCAGGAGGGAGCTGCGGGTCTCAGTAAAATTACAATGATTTATAGCATAGTGGGTTCCTCACAAGTGCTGCCGAGGAAGCCCGTAAGCGCATGATCCATTTCCTCGGGGTCTCAGTAAAGTGGTTCGCCCTCCCCCCCCGTCTCTCTCCCACCTCAACGTATGTTATACAGCATGACGGGAGAGGGAAATAGCGAGCGGGCGTCACCAAATGCAAAAAACATAACTGGTGGGTCGTTTAAAGCTTCCAACCCATTACAAAGGGCTGAGCCATAATTCTTCATCGTCATCAGTCGTCGCGTCAACAAAGTGCACATAATGCCTTACAGACGTGTAGCTGGTGCCTCGCTTCTCCGCAGAATGACGAATAATGGCTTAGTAGGTGCTTCCCAACTTCACAAAAATTGTGATTTATGGCGTAGTGGGTACCTTTCTAGTGTACTTGTATTGTAGCCCAAAGAGAGCTTACAACGGGCTCTAGAAACGCCGCTCTTCCAGCTTTCTCTGTGACTGTGCTGCGGTTTCAGCGCAGGCCTGGCGTTTTTTTTTTTGTGTACGTGTCTGTTAAAGGCTGGGTTCCGCGTTTTCAAGTATATACTCCCACGATACAGGCGTCATATCCGATTAACGGCTTTGGTTCCAGTGTTGGCTTCCGCTTTTATAGCAGTCTAATGAACAATACATTTGTATTCCTATAATTCAACAAGCTATAGTGAAAGATTGCTCGACCCTGGAGCAATGCATTAACGAAAGCTACGTGTGATATTCACATGATTGCACCATAAAATGCACTTAGTTTCGATAATACTGACGTAAGTACTCTAATGTGAGGGCTGACGTTACGTTTAACCATAAGTTGCCCTTTAAACGCCAGTGTTGTCGATGTGCCTGGTAAGCCCACGATGTGTACACAGCTACTAGACTTACAAAAACACGTCGATCCATCTCGTAACGCTTGGCTCAAAGCCATAAAATGCAGCATAGAAGTACTCGCTGAATGCTTCGCATGAAGCCGATTCCCACAACGCGTGGGATCTGCCGAATTTTTTTGTGAAAGTGGAATTTCAATATGGTATGCGTAGTAGAGCTGATTAGAGAAGCGTACTGTTTTGATTTCCATCAATGCTTAAATTAGGTGCGTGTCACAAACCCGTCAATGGGAAGCAATCGCCGGGCAGATTCCAAGGGCTGACGTATCGGCCCCCCGAAACGCACCACGAAAGCACGGACAACTTAAGTACTCTTAACGCGCCGGCAAACGCCGGTTGTGGTCCAAAGACCGAGTCACCCTTTTTCAAGCATCCTATAGGTATCAAAGGTGTTCATCTAGGGACAAGCTGATTTGCACACTCACGAGTGAGAAATTGTCTAGTGTACAGCCGCAAGTGCTTCTATGGAAGCACGCTTCACTTCCGTGTTGTGAACTAGTTTTATGAAAGAGAAATCGACAATCACATTTTTCTTCGTGATGTCATTAGGAACGTTCTGTGAGTGACAAAGCGCGTTCGGGCGCTCGTTTTCCACAGCGCAGGCGGTTTCTCTCGTGCCTTGCGCTCACGCGTTTTCGCAACGCTCACGTAAAGCCGTCGGTCTCATCTGGTGCGAGGCCTGCACAACCACTCTATAAGTACGCTTATGGTGTAGCGACTTCGCCGGTGCTCCCTCCGTCGATGTAATATTAACACATCCCCGTCGCATTTAGCGTTACATTGACATTGACTTTTTATTCAGAAAGGTCACGCATCGCTTTGATCTTGGGTCACAAAAGAGAAAGGAACTGAATAGAGAGAGTCTCAAAGCAGACTCGCTGTATGCTCACGTACGATGAACGGTTACCTTCGCGACTGATATGGATTTCTAGGAATTTGGCCGTGAATGAATACCTAGAATTGAACATTGGCGTATGTTTATGTTGAACGTTCCTCGCTAATTCACGACTGGAGCACGCGCGACTCAAGTGAAAGAATTAAAGGAAAGGCATCGTAAAAACTCTTTCTGTGAAGTGTGGCCGATGTGGCGTCTCTCGCGGGAAATACTGCCGCAGGAGATTTGGCTGTGAAAGTGCTCCCTGCTCGTGCAAGAAAATTTGTTTACGCTCTATTGTGTTGCAGTAGGCGTTCTCTGACGACGTGAATAGGCCACACGAGATCACTTGAATTTGTCTCATTACTCGGAAGCGTTGAGAAAAATTACGCCTCAGATTGCGTTGGCCTATACTTAGTACGCAGAACTGAAGCAAATAAGGACTGCAACGGAGGATTTAGGAATGCCTCACACGGTACAGATTTCAGAGGCCAGGACAAGGAAGTATGTAGACGCGACAAAAATAAGGAAGTCTCCACATTCGTTGAGTGGACAGACGCCGTTGGAGTGAATAGGCCAAGCCGTGCCATCGAACCAAGCTTTAGACATGATGCGTGAGTATTACATCGCCAGGACCAGCGTTAGCCTTCCTAATGTTTCCTGATACTCTATATTTAGGGTAGCTTTCACGTGTTTTGTGGTGTTTCAAAATACTGTTTCGAAAGCGTATCACTTTCACGCGCACTGTTCTATTCGATGTGACCGTACGACAAATTCTCACAGAAATCACGCTCCACAAGTAAAATACGGGCAAGTTTTGCCGAGTGACTGTTGTATATAAATATGTAAACAGCTTCCTTCCTGACTATATCGTGGTGTCAGCTCTAACACCTAGTTATTTAAACCCCCTACACTCTGGTTACCAACGTTCTGGTGGCGGCGTTACGCAAATTGCGGTGAGCGTTAATTTCTTTTCCATTATTTCAACTTATTTGCATGCGTGTAAACAAACATTTAGGTAACGTACGTAAGATTCAGTGAAAGCGCCAATTTTATCATATCTGATGGTGTCGGTGTGAGCTAATATGTCTCTTGAGAAATATACGGGGCAACGTGCCTGTGTAAGAATGAAAATATTTATTGTAAAAGATACGAGATCCTCAGCTCGTTATGTTAAGGTCTCAGTCAGTACTGTCATACTAGAGAGTTAGCATTATGCAGTCTGTCTGCCTTATAAAAGCTATTTATGTCGTGTTTTTACATTCACTTACGCGTGTCTACATTGCACATTAAGTAATTAATTTTTCGTGGTGGTGTAACTTTAGACAAGGGATTCATCGTCATTCAGCATCCGTCAATGTTCCGCACTGCCAGAGGATGACTGCATGCTCGCTTTTGTAGCATATACCTCTAGGAAGAACATTCCCTCTCGAGACTGAAGAAAGTACTGCTCGTATAGTACGACGAAAAACACTAGCTCAACTTGACATCGAATGCATATATATTAGGCGAGTCTGTTGAGATCCATATTGAAATCCACCATCGCCAAATATCCAAGTTTCCTTGCATAGGGTAGTGGCCGCACGTAACAAACACGTATGATGAAATTCCGTTCTCCTGTGGCAAACTATAGCAGCATGGCTACTCTGTGAATTTCCGTCTCAGGGTTTGCTGGGCTTCATGTAGGTTATAATCAAGTTCGACGAAATGGGACAGCGCCTCGAGTATTTCAGGCCAAGGAGTACGCGGGGTGTTGTTTGGAAAGTAGGCAGTTCTCAAAAATCGCCTCTGGCAGATGTAATCTCTGAGCTGCGTTACTAGCAGCATTACTTGCGGGAGTGGTGGTGGTGGTGAGTGAACTTCATTTTATTTGCGCGAGAAATAAAAATGTGTACTCGTCTAATTAAGGTATTTTCACTGATCGCCTTCTCAATTAATTTCATTGTGGCACATATTGTACCTTACAAATTGTAGCCTGTGAATTCGCAAGGCTTCAAACAAACTGTCATGATGGCACCGGTTTTCACATACTCATGTGAAAAAATGCGAGATGATACATACGTGGGCATTACATTTGCATATCAATTACCGACATGATATGTTTAAATAATGTAACTGGAACGACAATTCATTTTTACTGGAAATTTGAATGTGCGGATCGCATCTTATTTTATTACAAGTGAATATGCCTTGCGAACTCTCCGGCTAAGGGTTGCTACGAAAACGTTGCAATGCACAATAGAGCCAAAATTCAAAAGCGCGAAATGTAACGCTGTTGGCAGCCTTGTGCTTCATGTCCCAAAGGATGCTATTAGTTGACTAAATCTAGCTTTGTATTGACTCTGTCTCATCGATAATGTGTTTTTAGTGTTTTATTACTTTTTTTGCGATATAATCGCCTGCCTTTGAGAGAGGTATAATGAAGTAACCATGGGTACTGTCACGCTGAAGGGCTCCTGAACCGTCTTTCCAAATAATAATCGAATGTGTCAGAGTTTATATCTTCGCGAATCGATTACCGCCTAAAATTTCTCTAATTCGTGCAAGCACGAGCGGAGTGACAAGGGTTTGTCGCACGCCTTAAGCGCTCTCTCTCTCTCCTCTCGTTCCAACGAGTACGCTGGAAGAGGGAGGGATGGCAAGGGAGCAAGAAGTTACGTCGGCGCGTGTCATGACCTTGAGCGTGCGTTATGAACCGCGATCGCTCTCTCTCGCTGTGATTCCTGTACGCGAGTGTTGCTCACTGTGCAATGTTAGCAGAGTATGGAGCGCGGCGCCGGCTCGTGGTGGCACACCGTGGCAAGAAGCGCATCTGTTCCAAATGCCACTCCTGATTTATGTAGGCTATGCGCCAATAGCATGGTAACTGTTCGAAGTCAAACAGCTCGCGTCCCGCCCACCGAAGAGAGCGAGGACGGGCCTCTGTATGAAGAGAGCGTGCTTGAGAAAATGGTTCCTTTGTGTTACGCTTCTAAAATTTTTTTGACTGAGCTGTTCATAGCAGTGTCTGCTTTCCGTGGGATGTGTTTACTCACTAAGTGTTTACTCACCCGCCACGGTGGTGTAATGGTGGTCTACTGCTGATCGGAAGGTCGCGGGATCGAATTTCGGTCGCGGCGGCAACATTTTCGACGGACGCAAATATGCTTGAGGCCCGTGTACTTGGATTTAGGAGCACGTTAAAGAACGACGGTGGTCGAAATTTCCGGAAGCCCTCCACTACGGCACCCCTCATAATCATATCGTGGTTTTGGGACGTTAAATACCAACAATTATTAATTATGACCGCTTTGTGACATCGCTAACTTTTGGTATATAATTTCTCCACTGCTATTCACCGCGTGCTTCAGGAGGTTTTCACGGCCCTAGATTGGGAACAGTTAGGGATACGACTTAATGGAGAGTACCTTAGTAACCTGCGATTCGCTGATGACATTGCCTTGATGAGTAACTCAAAGTACGAATTGCGAATCAAGACTACTGAACTTGACAGGAAAAACATAATGGTAGGTCTCACAATTAATATGCAGACAACTAAAGTAATATGCAACAGCCTCGGAAGAGAACATCGCTTTGCGATAGGTAGCAAGGCACTGGAATTGGTAAAGGAATACGTCTACTTAGGACAGGTAGTGACCGCAGAGCCGAACCATGAGACTGAAGTATCTAGAATAAGAATCGGGTGGAGAGCATTGGGCAGGCATTCTCAAATCATGAATGGTAGTTTACCACTGTCCCTGAAGAGAAAGGTGTTTAACAGCTGAATTTTACCGGTTTTACCACTCCGAATCGTGATGCACAACCATATGTGCCACCCTTGCCGGTGGAACCGAGCGGCCGGGCAAGGGCCATTCCTGCTGACGCTCCAGCTGTTCCCCAGATACCTGCTCTCCGACGGTCAATCATGGCACTCCAACCCCTGCAAGGGCATTCGTCATAGCTCGAACTTGGAAGGGAACGGGTGTTGTGCTGGAAACTAGCGCCACCATTAAGAAGACGACAAGTGACACACGCGGCGCTGTGTGTTAAGCGCTGTTTTATATTTTTATTAAGAAGACCAGCCGGACTCCCAGGGGGCGCGCAGTTTGTCGGGCGCACGATTGCGCGGGAAGACGGCGTGTGGACGCAGCCATGTTGGCTACCGGTACTGAGTCAATAAATGTCTTTTGTTCTCCTGTAACACCCACTCTGCCATTATTCATCCTTCTGCGGAAAAGCGAGGTACCCACTACGCTTCTGTAAGGCATTATGTGCACTTGTGTTGATGTTGTGGCTGATAACGATGAAGAAGCAAGGCTGAACCCCTTGTAATTCGTGGGAAGCCTTAAACCCAAGCACTGGTTATGCAGTTCGCAATCTGTTGCGCCTGGTGGTGTTTTGCTCATAAACCATGGTATATTACACCTGGTAACATGATTCTTTGCCCGACATGGCGCATGCATAAGGTTTTTTTGCTAATCATACATTAAGTACATTTGTAATAAGTGTCATGCAGTGTTGTACACGTTCCTATAAAACAGGAACAAAAGCTCGTTCCTCGTTTCTTCCCAATCTTGGAACGAGTTCCCGTTACAAGTTCCTTCAATGCGAAAGGAACTCGTTCCAGTTACATTTCGAAAATTGGAACGTGTTGTTACATTAAGGTTACATTTTGATATTTACTAAACATATGGCGCCGGATAACCCTGAGGCGACATAAAGTGAGCAATTTAAAGCTAACATTGAGCTGCATATATTTTACGAATTTGACATCGCCGGCAGTAGGTTATATGTAGATAAAATAAAAATAAAGAAGCGCTCCTAGACGAATTTTCTTAGAGATTACCAGCCTAGTTACAGACATGTCTAACTGCAACTTTCGTACTCGTCTATCACAAATGCAACACACGGAGCCCTTTCCACGTCACTCTTCAAATGCGCCTTAGAATACTGCGCTTCAGATATTCAAATAGAAATTCTCACATATGCACTAATATAAATAAGCTTATTGCACAGGAAACCACATCGAAAATAACAATACATAGGCGTTTAATGAGTGCTGATTAGATATCGCAGCGTGAGTAGAAAATAATGTCCAGGATACATATTCGCAACCTAGTAAAGTCCCTTGTTCGCACTCAACAAGAGTCGCATCTCGATGTTGGTATCTGTCCGAGGAACCTGTTTTCTCGTCAGCACTTCCTTGGCAATGTTGAAGAGCCGTTCCATCAAGTGCTTCAGGGTACTGCCGTGTTGTACACAAATAGGGACAAGTCCACCGTGGTCGTAGGGGCGAGGGAAAGCTCAGCGGGCGCAACAAGGATGTATACATATACAGCGCTGGATGAACGCGTATCGTTTATTGCATGACAGACGTTATCGGTGCGGCAGCTGTCGAACTGAACTACATTAAAAATTATAGACCAATAGCCGCGGTGATAACTAGCATGTTGACGTTATGCCTGCCCAAACGAAACCATCGAAGGCACCGGACAGGCGCCACTGCAGCACCCGCGTCAACTGCGTTTCGGTCCTCTTTCCCGCTATCCACGCAACCGGGTGTCAAAAGACAGATTTGTCGATAGTTGCCCGCGGCATGCACGAGATACTAAAGGGACAATCGAGCCAGCCGCTGAAAACCACGCGACAAGAGAAACATTACCAGGAACTGGGCCGACACTTCGCAGTCGGCAGTGCGTAAACATGAAACCAGCAAAACGTCGGAAGAGTACGCTGCACGTGGCAAGGCGCTCACTACCAAGGGGTAGAACCAAAGTGTAACTTCGCCACCGTTACGTTGGTGTCGAAGACCATTCATACGCAGTGGGAGGGCACCGCGCGGGATTGAGGTGGTTAGCACGTCGGTGCTTCATTCATTTTCTGTGGCCTCTGGACATGTGATTGGCTGCTCTGTCCCATGAGCGTCAAACACCAGATTCGTGATGATGATTCGCGTCGTTCGAAAACTCCGTGGAACCATGCGTAGGCACCTCGACTACACCGTAAGCCGGCTCCCCGACTTTTTCCTATGCCGACAAGGCCACGGGTACGCGCAGCAGAACCACCCAAATACGCAGCCCCCCCCCCCCCCCCCCCCCCCCACACACACACACACAAAAGCTACTTTCGAGTTAGCCGAACAAAAAAAATCACCGAGGTAAAAAAAATGGCGTGCCCCTTCCTGGCGGCAGCCTTACAGTAAGGTTCGATGATTCTCGAATGTCAAGTAAATGTTCTCCAAGGTGTGTGTCTACACTCCAGAACGGCCTGTGATTGCTGTCAGACTGGCTCAGGTATACAAAAAAAAAACAGCTGTTCTTCCCACGCGTGGTCGGTCTTGACATCGCACGCTGCCCTGCGCCCCCGGCGGGCACCTTAAAGTGAAAACCAGGATGCAGCATAATCAAGTTACAGACGAACGGTAGATTCTTGCGCCTCACGCGGTCGCCCATCCACCCTGTTCTGCACGATCTGCTGTGTTCAATGCCCGAGGAACCTTTACAGAAGGAACGCCGTTCCCTATGCCGTTCCTACGTAGAAGTAACGAGTTACCGTTACAGTTCTACCGATCCTCAATGGAGCGGTGGCGTTCCTCCGTTCCTCCAAAAAGGAACTAGTTCCTGGAACGTCGTTGCTTGGAACGCCGTTCTGTACAACACTGGTGCCATGCAAGAAAAAAAAGCAACGTCATGGCTTCTGCAGTAGAATGCTCGACTGCCACGCAGAGTGGGTTGAAGTCGCTTTCGAACCCTGTTTTTAAGGGCGAAGCTCCTTATGCCGTGGGTCTGTCCATCCTCCGTTTGTAGGTTTGTTTGTAGTAGCCACCTCTAGTTCATGAGAAGCGCGCGTTCTGGTATGCAGTAGAAGAAGACGACGTTGACGAGTGGCACTCTCGTGCGTGTTCGCCTGTGTGACGTTCTTTCTTCTTTACTACGTCTCGTGTTTTCAACGACACCCGAAGACAACATTTCAGAAGTAACGTGTCATGAGGCTCCCTCTTGGCACGCTTTCTCTTTAGCTCGGAGTCGCCAGATGGAAGACAAGGCTGCGGAACGGAGGGCGCGGAAGGCGGCGGCAGCGCGCGCTCGCAGACAGAATCCTGAGGTGAGAGCCCGCGAGGCCGAAGCTGCACGTCGACGCCGCGAAGCAGATTCCGCCGTTCGAGCCCGCGAAGTCGAAGCTGCACAGCTGCGGCGAGAAGACCCCGCCGTTCGTGCCCGCGAGGCCGAAGCTGCTCGACAAGCTGCACGGCTGCGGCGAGAAGACCATCCGAGGGACCTGGTATTTTCTAATTTCCAGTTGCAACCCGTACAAGAACCGCTGTCCCTTCACTTCACGGACCATAAAGCCGTGATAACGAAGGGACAACGCAAGCCAAGCATCATCTAATTAAGAAAAATAAAAGTTTCATGTTTGTAATATACACACAGTGCTTCTCACTCTTCATATGATGATTGATGGAGCGTTACACAGAACATTCACGGTTTACTGATGATTCTCTCCGGAGCTTCGCCCCACTCATCATCATTCACCACGTGGATATGCTGTGATTTGTTTTCTCATTGTGCGTTGGAGCAGTTACAGAAGCCGGCGGCGGCGGCGGCGGCGGACAACTACGACACTGAAATCGGTTGTTGTTGTGACCTCATAACAGCTTTCGCTGTAAAACGTGTGTGCTCAGATATTGGGACACGTTTAAGAACCCCAGCTGGTAACATTTAATGTGTAATTTTCCACTACGGCGTGCCTCGCAATCTTATAGTGGTTTGTGTGCGTCACACCCCGCAACCTAACTTTAAGTTTTAAGGCTTGAATCTGATGGTAAGTCTTCTCTAGAAGCAATTTTTGTGGTGTGCGCTACATGCTGGCGTAGATCGCTATATATATACGTTTCAGGATGCATCACTTGTATCGCATGACATTTCTGCAGCTTGTATGTAGTCCTCATCAGTGGATCTTTGTCTGTTGCATGAAGTTCACCAGTACTAGTTTGGAAGCATCGTGAAGGAGCAGATGTAAACATTTATAATTTTTATTGGCTTATTTTATACAAAGGAAGAATGTGCATTCACCTGTCTGTGGCGCACAGCTAGAAACTAACCACACCTCACTAGTTGAACTGGTAGAGCGACTGCCCCAGATGGGCGTTGGTCCTGGTCCCCACACTGGGACGAATTTTTCGCCAACTGTAGGAACCTTTACTTTGTGAGAAATTCATGTGGCTTTCTATCTTTGTGCTACAAACGAGTGGAATGCCAATTTTTCCTTTTGTAACCCTTCCTCCACCTTAAGAGATTCCGAACTTTTTTGCCATATTCTGTTTATTTATTAGCTAGACTTAATGACAAGAATTTGCGTTGCTTATGTTGAAAATTGAGCGCCCGTCTTCTCGAGCGGAAAGTGATAGCGTCGTATGCTCTTTGACACCCTGCATAATTTTGTCGCTTTGATCATTAGTGAGTCGTTTTCAACATGCACAGCTACGGAAATCCACGAAATGTGATTTGACCATTGGTATGTAAGCGTCGTCACAGCGACAAAATAAAGCACCCTATAGGCAGGTGGCTGATGCAGGGACAGGCTTGAGAAGGTTAAGGTGCGGCTGAAGTGATGTAATGCGAGTCAGGCCTCGTTTTTGTTTCAGAAGTACCACAGGATGGATGGAAATGGATGGCTGTTGTTGTTATACTCGCTTCATATGGCTACTCTGAGAGATCCGTACAGAAGTGTGACTTCGGTGAGAAAATCATTCCTTCATTTATGGCTGTGTGTCCCTGAATGTGTGTGTAAACCGCGGCTAAAAGGTGCGTTATGCAGAACCTTGCTTTCAATTGTACCGACTGAACTTGGACTTTTGCTTTGTTATCGGAGCTGTATCCTTAAAAGGTAGCGATAAAAATGGACTTGTTCTCATTGGGACTAAAGAAAGGTGATGACACGAAAAAAAAAAAACAACAAAAAAAACATGGTTGATCCCTCCGTCAAAGGAATCGGAATAACACGAAAGTAAAACATGCCCTTATAGAAGTAACTGAATGCTTACTGTAAATTTATATAAGAGAGTTTGCACAATGTATATTGATGTCTGGCAGCTATGGCACCGCTTAACGTGGATGTACCCACTTTGATGCTTGGTGGTACATCTCCATGCCGACAAATAACGTCCATGTTCAATGATTAAACAAACCCTTGTGGTAGCTGTAGTAGTTAACGGTGAAAGCGTAATCAGAGAACGAGTTGTGATAGCCAGAAGAGCGTCGCATATTGGGCACAGAACTTGGTCGCCATTCTGCCGCATGTTAAAATGTGATTGAACACTACGGCCGCACTAGAGGGAAACGCAAAGCGCGTCGTGCCGCCGCGGTAGCCCGGCCGCAACTTTTCTCGGGGCGAGCGCGTAGGCGGGGAACGCGGTGTTACAGCCAGGGCCCGTATTCCCAAAAGGCGACAATCGCAAAAGTATCGCCTTTGGTGCGCGCTGATTGGCTATTGAGCAAACCGGAAAAGTTAGGGCGCCATCTGGTAGTTCCGCCGACGTCAATTTTGCGTCATGGTGCTCAACGGTGCTCTCGACATATTTGCAATAAGCGAAGGCACCGTTAACCGTCGGTTCGTGGTGAAGTCTAGCATTTCAGTGGCGTAGGCGGTAGCTTCTAGTATTCAATCCTCAGTGGATATACGCAGCATTTTTTACGCTGAAGCTTTCATCGAGCATTACCTTGGGGTGTTATCAGCACTCGTTCTTTGCCAGCGCGTGTTTTTTCGTGGTTTGAACGTCCCAGGAGCATGAACCGTGCGTTGCTCGCGTGGCTTATCGCGAGCCGGCAACATGTTGAAATCTTGAGACGATGTCGCTGCGGCTGCACGCTACAGCTGAACTCTCCGAGCACGCCGTGTTAAACTCAACGAAAATACGTTTCACGCAAAGTTTCATTCTTTAAATATTATACTGTGCATTAAATAATCAAACAAAAAAACGTTGAAAGCACTTTCAACACGTCTTATACGTCAAGTAGCCACAGTCAAGCCGGCCAAGCCTGGCCACTGCGTAGAAGCAGCAGCACACGCTCGAAAACGCCGTACTCGGGTTGCTCTGCGCTCGTACAGTGCGCTCACTCCCGTGTTGTGAGACATTCGTACTACCAACGGCCAGTTGCAACAATGACGTCACAGGCAAGTCTTTTTTTTACTTATTGAACGCATCAAATTCTACGTCACCAAACGCGATACTATCGCCTTTTGCGATCGTTTGAGAATACGGGCCCAGGTGAGGCAGGCGCGCGTCGCAGAGCTATTTTTGGTTTGATTAGCGTGATGCTATGAGCGAGGCCGACGCTTTTACGACGCTTGCGTTAAGGTCGCCACCTCGCGGTGTGTTATGGAATTGACAAAATTGCACTTCTATTGAAAACGCGCCGAATGGAACGAACGTGTAACGCGTTGCAGGAACTAATCGCGGAGGCCATAGTAATGATCAATTACTTTACTTTGCCGCTGCCAGAGAGCAACACCACCTCGCCGACCGGGAGAGTGGTAGATATAAAAGGCGCGTTTGTAAAGCCTCTAGAGTCTGTGACCGTGGCGCAGTGGATAGCGCGCCCTGCATCTGTTGTTGCGGACCGAGCGGTCGTGGGTTCGATGCCCGTTGACGGAACTTTTTTTCTTTGCCATCTGATCGTGTACAATTTTTTGACGTCATTTCCGTGACGGCAATACGTCACTGAAGCCTTGGTGGACCCCGGCATAAAACACTTTCGTGTTAAAAATGTAGTTGTACTCAACGTGAAAGCTGTAGGAAGTGCGGAACATTGATTCGCCTATTCTTCAGCGACGAACTCAGGGAGCGTGTGTTGAATGGGGGGGGGGGGGTGCGGGGCTAGTTGGTAAGACAATACTATGCTTGGGACGAGACACCAGAGTACAAGTAGACAGTACGAACACCATGACGAACACAGCCTGTGAGCGTCGCTGAAGGATCTGCGTTCCTTCAGCGACGCTCGTGTTCACGGGAAGCGCGCCCTGGCGTTCCAACCTCTCAGAACGCCCTGGCGTCTCTGGAATCTCTTATGACGGCCCTGGCGTTTCAACCATGCAGCCCACCTCCATGGCGGGAACGGAAACGTTCATTTGTGATGCAAAGGCACCCACTCTTCTCCTCCTCGTTCCCCTCCTCCTCTCTCTCCCATTACTCCTCCTCGCCCTAATTTCACTTTTCCGTCCAATTGCTATTGTAAGCTATACACGGCTATGCTATGCTCACTTAATTGCCTTCCCTGCCACCTTGCTATACATGGCTATGCTACAGGTGGCTGTGCTATATACCTACTCCATGTTTGTAAACAGCGGTAGGCGCCGTCGACATACTGAGGCGCTTGTAGCGACGTCGCGGCGCGTAGGCTCCGCCCACCCGAAAGCTCGCCAATGCCCTCTATGATCACGTGACAACTGGCACAGCAGCTGCAAAGCTGCCTCCGAGTACCGCGCGTCGGGGCGCCTCCCGCGTGTGTACAAGGGACGGCCGCGACAGAGTAAGTTTTCGTGGCCCCAACAAGGACTCTGAAACGAATATATAAAAACTATGTTGACGTGCAACTCTACCCGGATGACCTCACCATAACATCAGGTATCTTGACGCCACGAATGTGACTGATTTGCGAAATGCCATCAGCGTTATTGTAGTCTAGGTTAGACTTGTACATTTTAATTTGGTAACTAATGCAAAAACGGACCTCTTAGCCACGCAAGACGCGCTTTGCTGCTGTATGAAAATGCGCGGAGTAACATTACGAGCAGGTCCATAATCGTTACGGTAAACCCTCGCACATAAACAAATTTGCCGGGTTAGTAACGTGAAGGGCGATTTCGGTGACCCTTTAATCAGCGATACAGCTGCGATAACGTATTAAACAATTACTACATGTCATGAACAAGGCTGCTACACATCTGTCAGGTTCGCCAACCACGGGCCGCGGCTATCGCAGCCAGAACAGCCGTGTCCAATGCACTTGTGTTGCGTGTGTCATTGCAGCCGCGTACAATTTGGAAAAGTGTAGCCGAAAAGTCCTTCTTTCGATCGTTAATGAACCGAGCCACACCTTTAGTTCAAAACCCTTTTGACCCCTCTGACTTCCACATCGTTCAATCGTCATGAATTCTCCGCATATTTATTTCCAAATACTGTTGGCCGTCATGGCCGTAACAGGGTGGGTACAGTGATTTTAATGCTAACACAGAATATAGTAAGTAGAACATAGTATAATGAAAACAAAACTGTAGAAAAGAATACATATTTTTCAAAAACCAATAATAAACTGTAGGAAGAAGAAAAAAAAACATATAGACAGACATTTGGACGATGTTACAGTATGCAATATGACAAAAAAAAAAAAACTACAGAGTTTCGAACGTTATGAGAACTCATGACAATGTACGTATAACACTAGTAATAATTATTTTTGTTATAGATCTTTAATTCGCTCTTCAAAACTTTCAATGCTCGTTGAAGTCAATACAGACACTGGCAACTCGTTCCACTCTTTTATCGTTCGAGGAAAAAAAGAATACGCGTACACATCAAGACAGCATTTTGGAACCAAGAACAAAAATTGATTGCTTGATCTGACGTTGCTGGTTTGCCTGGAAACAAGATAAGGCTTAGATTCAATATTAAAGTGTCCTTTTGATAACATAAAAAGAAATTTAAGTCTAGCAAGTTTCCGGCGTTGAGCCAGCGTAGGCAATTCAAGCAATCGAAGCATTTCAGAAACGGAGTCATTTCGAGAATACCGGGATAAAATTAGCCTAGCGGCTTTTCTCTGTATTTTTTCAATGCGATTTGTCAACCCCGATTGGAACGGATCCCATACTGCACTGGCGTACTCTAGCGTTGGTCTTACGTAGGTCAAATATGCAAGCAGCTTAACGGATGGTGTTGCTAGCTTTAGTTTGCGGCGAAGGAACCATAACTTTTTTTCTGCAGCTGTACAAATCCGGTTTACGTGTGGTTTCCAACTTAAGTCATTTGAAATTGTTAGGCCTAAGTATTTTACCGTGTCCGCTTCGGTGAGAGTGGTGGAATTCATTTCGTAATTACCTTTAATAACGTGCTTTTTTCGCTTGGTAAGCCTGAGCATGACTGATTTAGATTCATTGATTTTCATTTCCCATTTAGCGGCCCAACCTTCTACTGCTATAAGAGCTCGCTTCAGTGACGCCTGATCATTATGATTATTAATTTCTCGATATATTAGGCAATCATCTGCGAATAACCTAACAGTTATGTCGTCGCCTATGTCATCAGCAATATCGTTTATATAAACCAAGAAAAGAAGGGGTCCTAAGACGGATCCCTGTGGTACGCCTGAGGTTACTTTTAACAGATTGGATTTGCTACCATTTATTTCGACGTATTGTGTCCGACCTGTGAGGTATGAGCGGATCCATGCAACAACTTCATAACTTATATTCATTTCTATTAACTTATTTATTAATTTCATATGCACGACCCGGTCAAAGGCCTTGGAGAAATCTAAACATATAGCGTCTATCTGTTTTCTGTTATTCAGTGCAGTTGAAAAGTCATTAATTGTTTCTACCAATTGTGTAACGGTGGATAGGTTTCGTCGAAAACCGTGTTGATGAGAAAAGAAAGCCTTCTTGTCTTCAAGGTAACTATAGATTGACTTTGATATTATATGCTCAAGAAGCTTGCAGCACACACACGTCAATGAAATAGGCCGATAGTTTCCAATGTCTTGCTTTTCACCAGATTTGTGTACCGGGACAACTTTTGCAACTAGCCAATCATCTGGAATCTGTTTTTGTGCTAGCGATGCCTTAAATATTATCTCGAGATATCGGGCTACCCACTCCGCATACCTACGTAAAAACGCATTTGGTATACCGTCTGGTCCGATAGCTTTCTTGTCTTTAATATTAAGACAAAGTGCTACAATGCCTTCATATGATACCTCTATATCAGGCATCTGTGAAATGTACGCGGATTCTAGCGCGAAGGATGAAAAACCATCTGCAGAACTCTCAGTAAAGACGGATTGAAAAAAATCATTAAAGCTAGTTGCAATGCGAGAGTAGTCCAACACAAGTTCATCATTGATGACAATGTCCCTGGGGCCTTCGGTGTCCAGTGACAAATGGCGCCAAAAACGGTGCGGATCATCCTTCATAAAATTAGGCAATGTCACATCATAAAAAGTTTTTTAGCAGCAGTCATCTTCGTGCGCAATGCAATGCTTAGTGCGGAAATTTTATTGTGATCTTTTCTTGTCTTCTTTCTTTCACGGCTAATTTTCCGTTTAAATGTATGATTTCTCGTGTTATCCATGGGTTGCGTTTATTTTTTTTTCTTCTTTTTCATGGGCACAAACCTATTGATACAGTGAAATAAGACTCCTTTAAATTCGTCCCACATTGCATTGACGTCATTCGTCTGACTGAAGCTATCTAAACATAGCGAAAGGTGATCAATAATGCTTGTGTCATCGGCTCTGTCAAAACATAGGACATGCGTACTTGTGCTATCAGCTCTTGGGCATACGGTGGTCTGTTTTATCTCTAAATAAACTAACTTATGATCTGAAAGACCGGCCTCTATCGATACATCATATTCTTCAAATCGCCCGTCTAGAAACACTAAATCTAAAATCGACCCTGTTTTCCCAACTACGCGTGTGCACCTTTGAACTACCTGTTGCAAATCATGACTGAAGGCTATCTCTAGTAGTAGTTCACATTGGGTTTTCTCGCGAGAATGTGCGCTAAGCTCAGACCAGTCGATGCCTGGTAAATTGAAATCCCCAGAAATAATAATTCGAGAGCTACGGATCCTTAAGCCTTCTAAGTAAAGCTGTATGTCTTCGAGATAGGAAATGGGGAGTTAGGCGGACGATACACAGCGCCAAGAATGATCATTGTGTTATCTAGTTTAATTTGGCACCAAACACTTTCATGTGTTGGGATGCCAGGCATTTGCACACAGTCGATATCAGCCTTGATCACTACAGCAACTCCGCCCCCACGCGCATCGCGGTCTCGACGAATGATTTTATAGTTCGGTGGTACAAGCTCTTGGTCTTGTATTTCGGGCCGTAGCCATGTTTCAGTAATCGTAATCACATGAGGATCGTAGTTAGCCAGGATGTATTCCAGGTCTCCAACCTTGTTAGTCAGACTTCTTGCATTTACATTGATCAAGCGGAATGCACTAGAATTATATTCTTCTTTCCGTCAGTCATCCTTAGCAGCAGCAGCACGTCTTTTAGGACGCTGAACCTTTACGCGACTGCTCTTTGAATGATCCCACGTGTAGACGTCAGAGTCTACATGCAGTTTGTCGTAATTCAGGCGCACATGGCGCCCGCTGTCTCTTTCTTGTTTCGCGGAATCCCAGAGCATTTTACGCTTCGCCAATGTTTCTTTCGAAAAGTTATCCGATATTGAGATGCCGCTGCCTTTCAGCTTCCTGCACTGTTTGTACACTTCGGATTTTTCCCTGTAGTCATACAACCTGAGAATTACAGGGCGAGGTCGGGCGCTCTTCTTCCCTATCCTATGTATTCGTTCTACGGTGCTCAAGGTGACACCAAGCCTTTCTCGGAAAACGTTTACTAGCACTTTCGCTTCAAGATCGGCTACAGATTCCTTCTCGCTTTCTGGTATTCCAAATACCATTAGGTTATTCTGCCTGCTTCTGTCCTCAAAGCTGTCCATTCTTTCCTGCTGCTTCCGAAGAGTAGTCTCTAATTCCTTGACTGTTTTTGACAATTGAGCTATTGTGGTCGCCTGTTCTTTAATAACCTTCAGGCTGTTTTCAACTACCTTCAGTCGCTTGCCTAAGTTCTCTAGATCGGCTTGTATTGCCTTTTGGCCATCACACAACTCTTTCAACATTGTTTTTGTTTCTGGTCCGGGATTCATTTCAACGTCGCCAGAAAGCATTAGACACAATGATGCAAAGCCGGAAAAGATCACTCTTGGGCACGGCAGCACAACTACAAAGCGGTCATCATTCTTGTAGCCGTAATAAGTGTAATAACTAACCTGTTCAAGGAACAGAAGGCGATTAGACGACATTGCATGCGCTGTGCCGCATGCAATGTCGCATGCAATGTGCCGCATGCAATGCTTTGTAATATGCATGCAATGGCATGCATATTACAAAGCTTACACCGCTTACGTAGGTAAACATGCTTCCAATGGCTCCACACAAGGCTATGCCAAAAAATGCTGTGCGGGACAATACAATGGCACACTTTTGACAAAGCTAATCGTTTTCGTTAGGTAAAACGAGCCGCACAAACCGCTCAAATTTTGTCAGACAACCTATGAGCCGGTGTCGCATACAAGCTTACGAGTTTAACAGCTGCGCGGCCACTTTCTTGCGACGGTCTCCGTAAAAAAAAAAAAAAAATGGACAGAACGTTATTCCGCCTCTTTTGTGCCTTCCTCCGCAAGTAACCGCAACGCAGCTCGTCGGTACACCGTTTTTTCTTCGTTACACGACGGCAAACAGCGCACGCGCCAGCGAAAACACGGCAGCAACTGGGGCAGGCACAGCGGCTTTTGCCTTCCGCGCGAAACTAAACGCCCGACGACAGCGCCACGGCATTTTCATGACGTATGTCCGGTGGAATTCGTCTATACATGGTTCTACCTGCCTAACGCCATACATAGATGTTTACTAGATATTTACGCCATACATAGATATTTACCCTGTCCCCTTCTGCTTTCTCTCCTCCTCAGCCTCACACCAATTACCACACTCTTGCTATATGCGGCTATGCTGTACATGGCTTTGCCTGCGTGACGCCATACATGGCTGCGCTATGCTTTACCCTCTTCCCTCCTCCTTTACCCTCTCCTCATATTCGCTTCCCTCTCCCGCTCCTTGGTATGGACAGCGATGCTATACTTGTTTCTGCCTGCTTAACGCCGTACATGACTGCTATGCTGTACCCTCTCCCTTCCTCCTCTCCACCCTCCTCACCCTCACTTCCCTTTTTCACCCCCTTACTATACACGGCTATGCCATACATGCTTTTGCCTGCGGCACGCCATACATGAGTAGGCTATGCTTTACCCTTTCCCTTCCTTCTTTCCATCCTTCTCACCCTCACATCACTCTTCCTCCCATTCACTTCCCTTTCCGACCCCTTTCTATAGACGGCTATGCTATAATGATCCTGTTAAAGAGACAGGGCGTGCAAACACGGACACAAGAGAGAAGTCAAGAGACCGCAAACGCCTGCGTGACGTCATACATGGCTTTGCTATGCTTTACCATCGCCTATCTCCCTTTCCATTCTCCTCACCCTCAGTTCCCTTCCCCGCCGCCTTGCTAAACGTGGCTATGCTTTACATGGTTTTGCCTGCCTAGCGCCATACATGACTATGCTATGCTTCACCCTCCCTTCTTTCCTTCCTCCTTTCAATCCTCCTCACCCTCACATCACTCTTCCTCACCCTCACGTCACTCTTCCTGTCCCCTTGCCATACATGGCTATGCTATTCGCCTCGTGCGCCACCGACAGCGGCGCTGCGAACGGCGCTCCGGTAATGTCCTTCTATCTTTCAAAAGTAGCGAAAGGTCTTGATCCAGCCGCCGCGCCCTGCGATAGGTCGGTTGGCGACACGTGACTTTTTCGCCTTCGCGCCCCGCCCAAAGGGTCCAGCGGCGGCAGCGCTGTGCCGGCGATAGGTACGGATCACTGCGTTTTCAAGTGTGCAGTGGGGCGATTTTAGCAAGTAGAGAGTACTTCACGCGCCTCTGCTGCAGTGTTGTTGCAAACTAGAAGCGTTTATGTATCTGAAATTGAGTGGACGCAGGAATTTCGCGTTTGAATTTAATGTTTGGAGCGTGACGTGCTATAGTATGTCGGGTCTCCTTCGGTTGCCTCCCTGCGCGGAGAACAGAAAAAAGCTTTTTTTTTTCGTTCCTCGCGGTAACAAAAATATATGCTGAAGGAAGCCCAACAAAATCAGTCGTAAGAAATTTGTGCCCACAGAAAACACCCGGATATGCGAAGTAAGTGATTTTGTAATGGTACTAATGGTTATAACTTCAAGCAGCCTTTCGCCTGGCCGGCGTGCTTTTGTTGGTGCATATGCATAAGCATTATCTCAGCAACGCTATTATTGCTTCGGCATTCTTTATGCCGTAGATTTTTGCGCAGTAGTCAATGGAGAGCCACGCCCCGTATCTCTAACATTAAACTGCTCAGAATCCAAAAAAGCTGCCTTTGTTTTTCTCACCGAGGTGGCTTCAACACTACAAGCTCACAGGGAAATCTTGAAAGGTACTCAAGTTGCTGATATTCCTCAAATGCAGTGCAACTGAATTTGAGGAATATCAGCCCTTCTCCTAAGAGAGTAATGCATGAGGAATATCCCCTCTCCTCCTAAGTAAACCTCTTAGAGTATAAACAAAATAAGCTTAGTTAAAAATACCGTGTAACCGTGGGAAGACTTCCGAACACTGACAAACACAGTAAAACCAATAATAGCGCGTATTTTGCGCTACGCAATACAAGAGCGCTAGGTGCCCGATGAAGTTTCCGAAAGTAGCAGTACGCTGACTACCTGCCTATTTTATTCGAGCTAGAAAACAAGCACTTTTAAATCACCCAAACACCACCTGTTCTTCAAGTTGCGCTGAATGTCAAAATATGCAAAGAAAAAAAAATAAATGCCCTGCATTACTGCTGCTGTGGGGAACCCGCTCGGAATCTGCTTCGGAAACGCACGCGTTTTATTTCAATATTCAACGTGCTCCGGTGCTCGTTAAAGTTATTGTCCCTGTAGTTTGATAACTGACGAGCAACTTAAGCCACAAATATTAATAATTTAGCGGTTCAAGCGAGCACCAAGTTCGGTTTCAGGCGCCCGCAATATGCACGGGAGCGAGCGGCGCGTCGTCTGCTATCGCTGCTCCTTGGACCCCTCGAGAGGGCGCGCGTGTAGTTGTCGCTACCTTTATAAATATAGGGACCTTACGCTCCGGTGACGCAGAAGGGGGATTCGGCTTTTGTCATCTGCTAGGCTCTGGCTATAACAGGGAGCATGGTTCGCTCGTTTCGCAAGGAATTCCCCTACTACTAGATGCATTTTCTGCTAGTGATACTTCCTTGGAAGGCTGCCAGCATTACAGGAGGCTAAGAAACGTTAACAATTAGCATATCTTCTACATACCCATATCGATCGCGGTCAGGATCATGCTGCCGAGTTAGTAGCGTAACTCAATGGGCTGGATGGGGTTGAAATAGCTTACGTGAAAGCGTGAACGCCCGCCAAGCGAGCTAAAGAGAGTCTGCGCTGCTTTGGAAGCGCAGCGCGATCAATTTTACGGCATATTCGCATAAGATAGCGTTGTGTAAACAGACTTGAGTTGAACGAAATTCACACTCCCAATTGCAGTCATGCGGAACTGTGTACACAAAACGTTCGCCGGAGAACTAAAGTTGATAACTTCATCGACCAGCGGGTTATTGCGGACAACTAGCGTAGGTTGGGCAAGTTGCATGCACATTAAAACTTGTTACACGTACTATCGGCTCCTAATGAAACGCGAGCAGTGGTGCGCGTGGTACAGTTCGCACCCTTATGATTAGAAATAGACACGCTCATGCGATTTGCCGCTCGTGAGCCTCATTCATGCTATCGATCATGCAGTGCTGCCTAATCGGGTGCGCGGGCCTGTAAATGGTGATGACAGGATGGCGCGCACTATACAGTTCCTGATGCTTGGATAACGCGCTCCGCTGTTCGTGTTACGTTTGATACATCCGATAGTACCGCTTGGTAAAGAGTAAAAAAAAAATCGGTGAAGGTGTCTAGGAAGAGGAGAAGAGAGCCGTTTCCCACCATTCCTTCTGGCCCCCATGACAGGTTATTGCTATTGCTTACTGCGCTGTAAGAGAGAGAGAGAGAGAGATAAACTTTATTTACAATAAAACAATTCTTTTGGGGGGAACCCTAGTCGAGGGCCCCACTGGCCTTGGCTGCCCGTTCAACCTGGTCGATCAGCGCTTGCTGATCGGCCAGGTCTGAGCTGGACAGTCGCGCCTCCCACTGCTCCAACGTGTGTGTTGGTATCGTGCCTGTGTGTGTCAGGTGTGGGGGGTGTTTAGAGCAGCCCCAGGTAATGTGGTAGAGTGTAGGGCTTCCTCCGCACCAGGGGCAGGAACTTCGATAGCACGTAGGGAACATGGCGTGTAATCTCTTTAAGTGGGGATAAACACCAGTTTGAATTTTTCTCCAATTTATTGCCTCCTCTCCTAAGAAGATTGAATATTTTAAGGCGAAAGCCTTAGATTCCTCATCAAATGCTAAAGTTGACCGTCGGCGTCCCGCGTCGGGAGTGTCAACACGAGTGATGCAAAAAAGTCATCGCATGATGCCGTCACCATATGACGTCATCAGGACATCGCATACCGCCAAAATTTGCGACGTCATCGTGACGTCACAACTTTACGCCTCACGATAACGTCATCACATGAAATCGTCGCTTTGTATTGCCTCCGTGATCGGCCCATTGATCACGGAGGCAGTGCAAAACCAGGTGATGTGTAGAAAGCTTGCAATGCCTCCGATCCTGAAGGGAGCGCAAAACCACGCTAGGTCTAGAAAGCATTCGGGGGGGGGGGGGGGGGGGGGAGGAATTATACATCGACTGAAGGAGAAGAAGATGGCTTTCGCCTTCAAGTCGTCTTAGGCAAATGCATACGGGACCCTTTGAGTCTTTTTAGTACAATGATCGCGCCACGCCCTTTCAGGAGTCGTTGAGAGTGATTTACACTATTTTATTGCAGTTACATCTTATTACGACTTTCCGATGCGAAAGCTTTGTGTTTATCTACGTTAGTATGTTTACACTAATTCTGGTCAGCGTACTTTCAGACGACCGTGAACGAGTCAGCAAACGTATTTATTAACGTAGGGATTAAAATATGTCGCAAAAATAAAAAAATAAAAAAAGCTCCGCACAAGTTGCGAATATATTATATCAACGTCGTGCATCCTCTTTTTTCTTTGTGCTCTCAACCTTCTTTTTTTCTTGTTACATTTTAAGTACTTCCGACGCGCTTACACAGCAGCTGCTGAAAATTTTGATCTAATGAAAGGCTGTTGCCTGTAACGACCACTTAATTTATTTGAATGACATCACACGTCATTTGTCATACGCTTAAAACTCCGAACAACGGAACTGAACCGAAGGAGAAGGCTTGGCAACCAACACGCGCAACACGCGGTATGCATACATTGCGCTATAACGCGTACACGGAAGCCGACGTCCAAAAGCTGAAGTCAGTAATCGAAAACGGGCCGGAAAGTCATTTTGAGTGCGCCGCCGCCATAGAACATTCAGGGATCTGCGCATTGATGGCTAGCAGACGACACCAGCAACAATTGACACTGAACGTGCTCCTGACGGCAACTCCGCTCGATTTCGCTGGCCATTTTGCTTGAACATTAAGTACAAATTGTTTTATGAACTTGCCCACTAATGTTTCAATAACTTGAGCAGGACAGACTTGCTGGCAGTGTCGCGCAGCCTTGATGTAGCAAGCGCGCGCGCGAAGAGTGGCACCCGAGTCCCTTCTCTGACGTCACACACGAGAGGGCGCCACTCAAAGATCTCAGGGCGAATACATTGTTTGCGTGCGTCACGCCAAGCGGCGACTTAAGATGACCGCATACGATGACAGCATATTTTAGCCGGGGCCCCTAAAGTGCTCTCCACTTAATATTGGCGCTTACCTCAGTATCTTGAGATAGCATAAAGACGAAGTTGCTGTCAATAGAGCGCATAGTCAACACTATCGCTCATTCAGCTAAAAGTAGACAACACTAGGTAATAAAACGGCCATCATTAGCCATGCTAGCCAACATTAGCCAGTGCCTAATCTGGCAGACAACAGTAAATCAATAGAATTACATAAATATATTCCTTTATTTTGCCGGCAGGGTGGTCATTCTGAACTAAGTCATACATACATAGTTCGGCGTCACCCAAAGGAACAGGCAAGGCAGTAGTCAGCGCACTTAATTGGGCTAGTTGGTTATGCATGTCGCCGATGTGGGTGCGCTTTGAAGACGCGGACAGGGAAGAGACAGGACACACACTGCGCCACTTTCAACTTGTTTATTAGAAAGAGGGAAGCGTCACATATATACACTGAAGCACGCGACCCAGGGCATGCGCATTACAAATCACCGAGCATTCAAAAACTGCAACTCTTTCTCTGACAATGACAATGAAGCTATGCTTACACATGAATATGCGATGACGGTCATTGTCATTATCAGAGATAGAGTGACAGTTTTTTTTTAATTCTCAGTGATTTGTAATGCGCATGCTCTGGGTCACGTGCTTCAGTGTATATATGTAGTTAATAACAGAAAACATAGCGCGCTCTAGAAGAAGAGAGAGACTAGAAACGGCACGTTGCACGAGGATCTTGGTTTTTTTCGCTGGAATAAACGGCAGCGTTGGGACGCGCTGCTCTATCTCTTCAGGCGTATTGTCCTTAAAACCCGGTTCATACCAGAACGAGGTCTTCAGATTTCACATTGGTGCCGAAACCCGGGATCGAACCAGGGACCTTTAGATTTTATTGGACCAGTGTACCTGAACAGTGAGCCGGCACAAAAATCCTACATCGTACTGTTCACTTGCGCGGTAGTACGTGCTATTCATCTAGAGCTTGTCTTGCGATAAACAGCCGACAGTTTCATGGAAGCTTTGCGCGTTTCATTGCACGTCGTGGACTTCCTTCAGTGATCTACTCTGACAATGCTCTGTGCTTTAAACGTGCTTCTCGCTAACATCTTGCTATATATGACACTATTCGGGGAAGTGAGGTTGGGAATTATCTGTCTGTCACAGTATTATGTGGAAATTCTCTGCTGACCGTGCTCCTTGGTGGGGCTGATTTTGGGAGCGTGTGGTGAGGTCAGTGAAAGAAAACTTGAGGAGAGCTCTAGGGAGGTAACTTCTAGATTATGGTCAAATGAGCACGGTTCTAGCAGAAATTGAAGCCATCATTAACAGTAGACCTCTGACGTATTCATATCCTGCCCCAGAGGAACCAGAAGTCTTGACACCAGCCCATTTCTTGCATGGCGAGCGACTGACGGCACTTCCTGACTTACAAGCTGCAGCCGTGGTACCAAGCTCCCATACTGAGCTACTTAAAACATGAATACAGCGACAAAAGATGCAAAAAGACTTCTGGAATCGCTGGTACAAGGAATATTTATTACTCCTTAGAAGCGCCCATAATAGGCCAGTGGTGGACATCACTAGTATTGCTGAAGGCAATATAGTCATAGTGCGTGGTGATGCCATGCCCAAGTTGTGTTGGAAACTCGCACGTATTCTGAAGAACATTACGGGAAACGACGGCATTGTGCGTGCATGTCGCCTAAAGCTAGCCGACAACAACAGGCCTATACAACATTTGTGTTTCCTAGAAATGCACCCGTAGCAATTCGTGGGCCGGGAGTGTTAACAACAGAAAACATAGCGCGTGCTAGAAGAGAGACGAGAAACGGCGCGTTGCACGAGGATCTTCGTTTTTTTTCGCTGGAATAAACGGCAGCGTTGGGACGCGCTGCTCTATCTCTTAAGGCGTATTGTCCTTAAAACCCGGTTCCTATTAGAACGAAGTCTTCGGATTTTACATATGTGACGCTTCCCTGTTTCTAATAAACAAGTTGAAATTGCGCAGTGTGTGTCCTGTCTCTTCCCTGTCCGCGTCTTCAAAGCGCACACACATCGTCGAAAGGCAGTAAGTAGTACAGCAGTGTTGGCCTTTGTACAGTATATTCCATGTAAATCCAGCGAAAGCTAAAATCGCACAAGAACAGAAAATATACTGCTCAAAAGAAAGAAAGGAAAATGTCGCCCGCATCTTCCCACGGGGGGAACTCGAGTAAATGCGTAGCAGAGTGGTGGGGGTATCGCGTTAATGTTGCGTAATTGGATGTGGTTTGGGAATGCTTAATTGTTACACGATGCGCACACCAAGTACGACTTGAACGGCTCCAGCGTGCACGAAGTTCCGGGTCCGCAGCTCGCTTCAAACGCTTGTGTTCAGCGTCGTATGCTCGTCTCTTCGCAGCCTTGTCTTCTGCGTTGCTTGCTGTTGTTGACACCGACGACGGTGAGGGTGGGGTAACGTTGCCTTCAACGAGTGGTGGGACGCTGATTGAAGGTACTGTTGCTTCCATCGCATCTACTCGAGTCAAGCAAAGCGTCAAGTCAAGCGAAAGCCAAGTAAAGACGCCCTTGACTGAATTCCGAACGCGCGCTCCGCCGCTTATATTGTACACGCAGCCCGCGTTCGAGGGAGAGGAGGGAGGGACAGGAGAGGCTTGCTGCCGGCACGAGAGGAGCCGAGCATGCGCAGTGGAGGTGTGGACGGCGCCGCCGACGCCGCAGGTGCGACTAAGAAATGCTCCGCATTAAAAAAAAAAAACCCGGAAAGACGCATATTATTTCAATCCCGGCGAGCTAGATGGATTTGAAGAAATTTTAGCGCAATAAGTCTTAGAGCTTCACTGTAGAAATGCTAGCTCTACAAATCAATCTAACACCAGCTGTACTACGCAGGAGGAGACTGAAATTTAGAAGATTAACATTTGCTGAAAAAACAAAATATGTTGCACAGTACACACACATAACGATTCACGAGACAGAATAAGAATCACATAAAAAAAATTACAAGTGAACAATATATGAATGCGGTCCATTTCTGCTTGAGTTATCGATATTTTCTTATTTTTTGAAAGCGAACAAATGTTATGTTTAAAACCAATGTTTACAACGTGATCTGAAGAATAGAATGGACCTTATCTCAGGATATCTTGTATTCGCATTGATGCGACGACGCTCTAGAGATGCTAATTGTTTTATGTTGTTCCTAATAAATTCCGAAGAATATCGCGCAGTAGGGGATAAACGAAAAAGAAAATCACACCATTTCCCGCTAAAGGGGACCATGAGGCGATGCGAAGCAGTGTTTCGGCATGTAGAGCCCGCTTTTCAGAGGTGGAGTGGTGACCCCAACTTGATCAGTTTGTAAGGCCGGTTGTAGATCAAGAAACTGTAGTTTACCATCTCTTGTTAGCTGATGTGTGAAAGTTAAACCTTTGCCGTTGCCAGTGAACACAGTTCAAATATCAGCTACTGTGACGAAGCCTTCATGGTTAGTTTCTTTCATCACAACGAGAAAATCGTCACTATACCTAAAAATCTGAACCAGGTCATTGCCTAAAACACTCTTAGGGCCAAGCAACGAAACGTCCCTTTCCTTCGACCGCGTCCTCACCTTACGTGAGGCCTCCTTACAGCCAAGTACCGACGGAGGAAGCAAGCGTACTCTGAAAGCTCCCTTCACCCGTCCTCGCGGGAGGAATGGTTGCCGCGCTCCTGCGTTCGAGATTATCGAATGTAAGCTTTGCTCACCAGCGTATATTCTGTAAAAAAAGATGGGTCACCACACCACTTCCAAATTGAAGTGTTAATACAGAGACGCGTGTACGCTTTCTTCCAACTGCGATTACTGAATGTGAAAAGCCACCGTAGTCGAGCGCAAAACGTGGTGCGTTCTAGCAACACTGAAACGCCCGCCTCTTTAAACGCTGTCAGTCTAAACGCGCTTGACCGTGCACGCACGCTCGTGTCTCCCCGCAGACTTGGGGTGGGAGAGTTGCCTCGGAAACAAGCATCTAGCTCATCACGTGGGCTAGCTGTGAGATGAAGCGCTCGTTCAGGGCCAGGAGCGGACCTAAAGAAGCACGAAGGTAGCCCCAAAGCAACCTTAAGCTGAGGAAGCGCCAAGGAAGCCTTCACCGAGGGCTCCTTAGTGAGGAAGCTTTCAGAGTGACATAAGGCGGCCTCACCAAAATGAAGGCTTCCTTACTGAGGAAAGGAACGTTTCGTTGTTTGGCCCTTAAGAGCGCGGTGAACACAAAATAAAAAATTTTACAAAGAGCAGGCGCCGCACACGAGCCAATACAGCCACCATTTTAAACAATAAATAACTTGTCTTCGAATAAGATAAAACTTGCACTTAGGTAAAACTCTAGAAGGGACAAGAATTTTTCTGAGGACATCCCAGTAGCATTGCAAAAATCTAACTCGCCATTTTCTTCGATGCACGTCATCACACTACAAAACAGCTCGTAGTGCGTAATCGGGTAATATAAATCTTCGACGTGCACAGAAGAAATGTTGACTACTGAATGGTGATCTCTGAGAAGGAAAACAACATCGGAAGAATTCTTTATGCCGAAAGGATCGTCAACAGCAGATTCAACTGTTTCTGCAAAAAGCGGCTGACCAATCTCTGCCATGAATTGTTTTTACCGACTATTGTAGGGAACGGCACATCTGGTTTGTGAGTCGCTGCAATGAAAAAAAGCTTCAAGAGGGAGCACCTTACATTGTTTGAGGCCTTTCGGAAGTTTGGTGAGGCATATGTTATCAAACAAGGAAATTGCTCTGCTTTTTACCTTTTAAGCTTTCTCAGTCGACGGAATGAGGTTCTGGTTGACAGCCTGGATGGCTTTATCGTTGAATACTGCAGCCGGAGCAACCACGAAATTACCCTGTTTGTCACTTAGTAACAAAGGAAGTTCATTGTCTTTGAAAAACGAAATTGTTCTCTTGATCACAGCCGACGAAGGCGGAGAGTTCTTGGTGACGGTCCTACGCGAATGGTAATTATGCATACCGAATGCACGAAGAACAGGGGGGGGGGGGGGGGGCGAAGGAAGGCCCCCTGAACACCCCGCGTTCAAAGAGGATGGAGTGGTTTCCTTCTCGCCTTCGCTACCCCTCCTACAGACGATATTTTCCCCTCACCACTTATTTCTTAAAAGCACGGATACCATGTCAGCACTAAGTGCTGTTATGTCCGTTTGCGCAGTCACAAACACAGAAAATGAAGTGAAATCAGTTGATCGCGCACAATAGTCATGCGAGGCGAGGAAGAAAGGATGGGCGGATACATGGCAAAGCAGTGCAGGAGACAATTGACATCTGATATTTCGCATATATGGACCAATAGAGAGTATGTGCTACATAGACGTCACGGGAATGACTGTTCTGCGTCACGAAGTGCGCCAGAAAGACGAGAAACACCAGAAGAGAATATTGCGCCCGTTTTTTTTTTTGTATTTTCCGAGGCTGATGAGGGGCGCTGTAACTATACTGCCGTTCTTGCTGTATTTTTGCCAACATTTCAAAGCGATACCTTTAAAGAGCTTGTTTCGCAGACATTCCGCTGTATGCGTCGGTGTCGGCGCATTGGTTGTGAGCGAAAAATCAGCGTTGTCCTTGAGCTAAAATTCGAGATCGATGTAAATAAAGAAACAATAAAGATCTCCGGATCGATAGCGAATCGAACCCAGTTCTTCTGCGTGGCAAGCAGGTGCTCAACCACAGAGCCACGCCTGTCCTCGAAACTTTTTGGAAGGAAAGCCTATACGAATGTCATTGAGGGCGAGAATGCGTCTTTAACGCGTGTAATATTGCGTGAGAGAAGTGTAGAAACGCACCAGGCGGTCAAAACATGTGAATTACGCAACGAGTGCTTAGTTTAAAGGCCCACCAATTACAAATCGCACAGACATAACTAATCATCATTATCAGCCACAGCATCAACAAAGTGAGCCGCTCCGCAAGTACGTGTGTTGCGTTACGGACGCGTTGTGGGTAGCTTGCTATTTTGCAAGAGGAAGAATTAAGGCCTAGTGGTACTTCGCGACTGTACTTGAAGTAAGCACTCTAGGATAGTTTGAAAGGGGCGCTTTTACGCGCACAGGCGTTCCTTACCTTGCGGCACGGTTGAGGTGTCCACCGAGAAGCAAATAAGGCTAGCGATTGAGAAAGCGATGCGAACGGAACCCGATTACGCTATCGCGTTCTGCTCTTGAAGGCGAAGCTCAAGCGTCCTCTAAGTTTATTTTTCAATTTTTTATGCCACTTATGTTTTTGAGCGTATAGAATCGTCTCAGTCAAGGGGAGAAACTGAGAGAACGTGCCTGCGTCCAGGGTCCAGTGTGTAAAAAAAAAAAAATGTACATCTTGCTGGGCACCGCCAGTGCTGTCAATGGTCGTCCGTTTCATGAAGCCCTGTGCATATCGTTGGAAGAATGAACTGACCCACTTTATACATTTGCACGCTGATGTTGCTTTTTTAAGCAATAACTAATGGTTAAAACGTACCAAATGTCTCGTTTTCTTATCTTTTCAGGTAAACAAGAGAGGAAACAACTTGAGTACTGCGCCAGAAGGCATTTTGATAGTGTGGTAAGGTCACGGATGATTTGCCACAGTGGCATTATTGGTTGATGATCGAATGGTGCATTTGATAGCATAATTGATTTGACTGTCTTCTGTGACTATGGCTTTTTTCAGCGAAAGCTGTTACGAGATCACGACAAAAGCCGACTTTGGTGGCGGAGTTGTCCGCAGCTGCCGCCGGTGTCCGTAACCGCTATCACGCAGAATGAGAAAAATAAAATCCAGGATCGGGCGGAATTTGAACCCAGGCCACTGCGTGGCAGTCGAGCATTCGACCACAGAGCCACGCTGGTGCTTGAAAATCTTTCGCGAAAATGCCCTACACAGGCGTCATGTCTGTCAAGGAGTCACGCTAACAGATGGTATATTGCGTGGTAGAAGAGTAAAATAACAACCAGGCGTCACACAATCCGAATTGATGAGTGGGTGGTTTGAAACTTGCCAGCCATTACAAATTCAGCTATAATTCTTCGTTATCTTCCACCACAGCATCAACAAAGTGGTCGTAATGCTTTACAGATGTGTAGCGGGTACTTTGATTCTCCGCGGAATGATAAATAATGGCATAGTGGGTATTTCTCTACTTTGCAAAATTATGGCGATTGATGACGTAGTGGGTACCTTGCAACCGTACTTGCAATAGCCGCCCCAAGAGAGTTTACACTCTAAGAAAAAAAGGTGTCCTTTGACTTTTCTTTGTTACACATGTGACTTCCCTATGTATAACTCTCTTTAGAGAGTCACGTTTAGGAGAGTCGTGGGAAGCACTATTCTCCGAAAGAGAGTTAGTGTGCCTTTTTAAAGAGAGTCATACATCCCACAACTCTCCTAAAGAGAGTCAGCGTGCCTCTCCAAAGGGAGTTATACATAGGAGACAGGGGCGTAGCCAGGGGGGGGGGGTTGGGAAGGTTCAACCCCCCCCGAAATTTTTCAGTTTTGCTTGCGTATATATACACGCGCACGTACAAACGCACGCACGAACATACATAAAGTATGGTTGAACCCCCCCCGAAAAAAAATTCTGGCTACGCCCCTGATGGGAGAGTCACATGTTTAGCAAAGAAGACACCTTTAGAGTGTACAACAGGCTCTAGAAAGGCCGCTCCTCCAGCTTTCTCTGTGACTGTGCTGTGTGTTTTTGTGAAAGAGAAATGGCAAAGTGAAGTTAAACTGCGACGTAATGGTTTATTCACCAGAACTGTGCTCTTATACTACTATCATGACGAGCATTTGGAGACACCTACGACAGCGAAGTTGAACTTGTAGGGAACTGTTCCAATTTAAAATAAGCAACGACTGAACATGAAACGCTCGTCCGTTTCACATATCCTTCCTGAGAGGCCGTGACATAAGATCCATGGCCTGCTAGCCTTCGAGGTGATCGGAGAAATTGATGTTACTGTTCAGGATTTCACAGTCACCGATTTTTTCAGGCGAAGCTGCCAATACGAGGAATTAGTCGTCTATAATGCACGGGTTGGTCAAGTAACGGCACCGATGAAGATCGAAGTTCAACCACGTTTGGGTAGGGCCACTTATTTTGTAATAAAACCCATTCACCATCTACCGAGGGCGAAACCATGACGTGGCGATGCAACCATTGCTGAAATCAGCCGCATTCCGCTGCTTCTGTTGGCAGCGGCAGCACACGAAGGTGATGTATTGAATTTAAAGAGTTGGGGCGCGAATTCGTTGTTATCACTACGTCAAGTCAAACAACCCTAAAAACACGGCCGAGAAAGGAAGAGCAGGAGGATGGCTAACTGGGAACACCTGGTTTTTGCACAGATTAGTACATTCATAAGGAAGGTATGATGGAGGAGAGAGAGGATGTCGCCTTGCATTCGAGCTTCCATCTCAAGATAAAAATGTTAAAATACGATTAGAAATGTGTTCTGTTAGTAGATTAGAAATGTGTACTGCGTGTCAATGGGGGCGAGTGAAGAGGCACTGACAAACGATGGGCTTTTGCGCATAATCGAACGGTTTCTTTTATTGCGTTGTCTCGGAGGTCTCGATACATGCGCGACACCTTGATGTCTCGAAGCAACGTAGAGCACCCACAGTTGATGTATTGAATACGAAAGTTCCTTTCGCTTTTGTTCTTTAATTTGTGCGCATGCCCACTCAAACAGCCATTGAGGCACTATCCAGTCTGGCCAGTATACTGCCTCCCACACCAAGTGGGGATCTCGTATACAAGCTCTTTGTTGCACGGAACAAATACGAGTAGTCGTTCGTACTGCCGGCCGTGTTGTCGAGGTGGCTGTCGTTCACTTTCTGCTTAAAGAACAAATTTTGATGAGGATCGAAAACACAAAACATATAGTCGCAGTCAAAATTTTGCGGGATGCCTGAGCGCCGTTCGAAAGCTGCCTCTGGGACCCTAGGCGGCACAGTGCGCGCGGCGAGTAGATTTCTGAGTGCATGCACGTCCTATATTCTCTCGTTTGCCTGCCTGATTGCTGATTGAATAGGACGCACGTATGTTTTGTAATCGTCCAGGGCCTAGTACACCGAGGCAGCTTTCAAACGGCTCTCGGGCATCTCGCAAAATTTTGGCCGTGATTGTACGGCTACACTTCCTGCTGCATTTTTTTCCTCGCTGGAAAACGGAGCTAGTGCATGTAAAGCACGACCGAGCTGTCATGTTCAGGACGAGCCCTTTCCGTGGGAGACCAGATTTCTAGAGTGACCATCTGTCAATGGGGAGAGAAAAATTTCGGGCTTGGTCTCAAGCGCTGTACATGGCTGAAGAGATTCCGGTTCAATTTATAATGAATAATTAGGGCATTTTAGAAGTTATGGGGTGCAGCAAGGCATGTTGATGGACTAGTCGGTTCATTGTTTCAAAAAAGTTTCAAACTGCGCGATGAAGACGTGACGAGAACAGGAACACATATACACACACAAGCGCAGACTATCTTGCAATAGACGCAGCGAGCCGACGTTCCGCTGTTTGTCAACCCGTTATTACGTGAACACCACGAAACCTTGGCCGAAGCTTCCTATTACGTGTAAACAATGCATGTGCCCCCTGCCCTACCCTATAAATCTCATGGCAGAATGTCTTATGGCGCAAGCATTACCGCGTGGTCGTAGTAGAACGTATACTCTACCTCACAAGCTGGTTGCAGCGGGGTGGAAGCTACGAGGTGTAAGAAGCCACATGATTGCGCAATAAAATATAGTTCTGTTTGTAATTGCATTACATCTCGCAATATTAAATGAACTGCGTTTGTTTGGCACGTGCTACGTCAAAGCGATACGTGATACGCGAATCACAATTTGCATATCACCACAATTTCGGGTAAGTGCCCGTAATGTTGGTGGTGAAGCACCATATTGAAGGTGCAGACGGGACCGCCCGCTGCGACCTGAACTGGCGCTTAGTACGCCCAGCGTCCTGACAGAAATAAATAAACGGTGATTGGTCATCGCTTTGTGTCATCTGACGCTCAGGACGAGGTATCAGGCACGTTTTGTCCATATTATTCAGATCAGCTCGAGAGATCCATATTATTGAGATGAGCTCGACTGCTGACCCGAAGGTCAGCAGTCGAGCATCGTATCCACTACACCACCGTGGCGGGTGAACACGCAGCACAATGACAACGAAAGATAGAGGAGACTGTTGTAAACTCTCTTGGGGCGACTACTTTAACTGTAGTTGAAAGGTGCCCACCATAGGTCGGCAAACTCACTCATGAGTCGACTCACTCAGACTCAGATCGAGCCGTGAGCCTGAGTGAGTCCGCGTGAGTAATATTTTGATGAACTTGAGTCCGAGTGAGTCCGGTTAAGAAAAATCTTAGTGAATCTGAGTCCGAGCGAGTCCGGTAGAAGAAAATTTTGGTGAGTGTGAGTCCGAATGAGCCCTAAGCGCAAAATATATTTGTTGAGTGAGTCTGAGTGATCTCCACAATTTTTTGCCGACCTGTATTGTTCTATCTACACAACTTCAGCATTACTATTACCCTTGTGTCGGCTCACGCTTATACTCCCGCTGACTCGCACATACTTCAAAGCACTAGCGTTCATACACCAGCTCTATATTTATTATCAGAGACGTGAGTTACGTAGAAGGTGGGGAGGGGGGGGGCAGGTTAACATCCACCCGCAAACTCTTTCACAGGAAGTTCTTGATAAAACTATCTCGTGTGAGTTACCTCTTTCAATAAGAATGTCCTTACTTGATTGCCACCACTCATAACTCATATTTGAAGGCGCGAGACCAAAAGGCGCCAAGTAGGGTGCCAATTATGCGAGATATTGGTGTTAAAGAGCATTGACACCATGGTGGAAAAAGCCAATTATGCGCTAACGGACTCTTGAGTCGACTCACTCACTCACTCAGACTCGGATAGAGCCGTGAGTCTGAGTTAGTCCGGTTGAGTAATATTTTGGCGAGTTTGAGTCCGAGTGAGTTCGGGTCAGAAAAATTTCAGTGAGTCCAAGTCCGAGTGAGTCCGGTTGAGGAAAATTTTGGTGAGTCTGAGTCCGAGTGAGCTGAAAGGGCAAAATATATTTCATGAGTGAGTCTGAGTGAGCTGCACATTTTTTGCCGACCTATGGTGCCCACTACACCTTAAATAATAATAATTTTGCCAAGTGGAGTACCATAGACGCACTGTTACGTCCAAAGCCCGGAGACAAACGTAGAACAGTAGCAAGCACTTTATTGCTACATCGTGCCGCAAGTACGACGGTACAAAAGGAAGTGAAAAGTGAGGGGCGAGGCAGCCGAGACATGCCAGCTTTATAGTTATCGCAGTCGGGTCACATGATTACTGGGCAGCTTAGCTGGCCGCTCTTATCAACAACACGTGGCGCTATCGGATACATGGCATTTCCTCCCGCTTAAATTGTGGGGAGCTACCATTACACAAAATTAAGATGGCGTGTAGCGATCTGGCGCTCGTCGATTGCGCACGGGATATCTTCGTACTGGTGGTGCTGCCTCGGAGGCTGCGGGCGCTGACGTCGGTGTCTCCGAAGTGGCGTCCGAGAACTCCCAGAAGGTGTCCTTGTTCTCCTCACCCTTGGAGACGTCAGCTGCACCCAGGAGAAGCTGATCTTGGTGACGATGCCACACGGCCAGGCCCCTTGGCGTGTGTACCTTGAGGGCATTAGAAACGGGTCCTTTCTGCCGTACCACAGTACCCGGAGGCCATCTGGGTGGTCCCCTGTTTTTCGAACAAGAACACAGTCGCCTACTGCAAACTTTCGAGCTTTGAAGCTGCCTTGGCTGGACTGAATAAATTGTTGGTGGCGAACTAATTCCTCTACTTCTGGCTTGAGAATGTCCAGTTTGGAACGAAGACGGCGACCGAACATAAGATTAGCCGGCGCTTTTGTCGTAGCGTGGGGTGTATTCCGATAAGCAAGTAAGAAGCTGTTAAGCCTGGCCTGCAGGTTTCCAGTGCTGACATCTTTCTTCATGGCAGTCCTTAGGGACTGAACGAAACGTTCTGCCAAGCCATTCGAACTTGGGTGATAAGGCGCTGTTGTGACGTGGCGCGCTCCTATCTCCCGAACAAGCGTCTGAAACTCAGCAGACTTAAATTGTGGCCCGTTGTCAGACACGATTGTTGCCGGGTAACCAAAGCGGCTAAACCTTTCGCGAAGACGATCAATGGTTGTCGTGCTAGTTGTGTTTTTCATGATACACACCTCTGGCCATTTAGAATGCGCATCAACCACAACTAAGAATTTGTGCTGCCGGAAGGGCCCAGCGAAATCGATGTGTACTCGCTTCCAGGGGGATGTTGGCCACGACCATGGGTGCAAAGGAGCACTGTTAGGGGCACTACGCTGCTCCTGGCAAGGTTTGCATCCTTTGACGTGAGACTCAAGATCCGCGTCAATTGAAGGCCACCAAACATAGCTGCGGGCCAACTCTTTGGATCGCACAATACCTGGATGACCGTCGTGAAGTTCTTGTAGAACGAGAGACCTCAGCTTTGCAGGCACCACAACACGCATTCCCCACAGGAGGCAGCCTTGGTGTGTGGTCAGCTGTGTTCGCCTGTCAAAGAAAGGCTTGAGCTCCACGTCGTCCGTAAAGTTAGGCCACCCCGTACTTGTGAGCTCGAGTACTCTGCAAAGAAGTTGGTCATGTGAGGTTGCACGTGCAATATCTTTGTGTGTGACCAACATTGATTGCAAGCGCAACGAGTAGAACGTTTCTTCTGCGTCATTAGCGGACTCATGACGAACTGGCAATCGCGACAAGCAGCCAGCCTTTAGATTTTCATTTGCCGGTCGAAACTTCAAGGAGTACGTGTAGGCAGACAACGTCACTGCCCAACGTTGAAGTCTTGCTGCTGCCAAAGTTGGTATGCCAGACTTTGGGCCTAAAATCGTCTGCAGTGGTTTATGGTCCGTTATCAGTGTGAACGGCCGCCCGTAAATGTAGTAGTGAAACTTCTTAACGCCGAAGATGATAGCTAGCGCTTCTTTCTCGATCTGGCTATACTTCTGCTCAGCATCGGACAGCGTCCGTGAAGCGTAAGCAACAGGGCGAATGGTGCCATCAGCAAAAATATGAGAAAGTACAGCACCTACCCCGTAATGAGATGCGTCGCAAGCCATTTGAAGTGGTCTTTGCGGATCATAGTGAGCCAGAACTTCTGTAGACGCCAACGCAGCCTTAATGTCGTCAAAGGCCGTTTGACACTCGCTGGTCCACGCCCATGCTTGGTCGTCATGCAGCAAATTGTACAGGGGATGGGCCAGCGTTGCCAGTTGAGGTAGAAATTTTCCGTAGTAGTTTACGGCTCCGAGCAAAGAACGAAGCTGTTGCTTGTTCTGTGGCGCTGGTGCGGCTACAATGGCATCAGTCTTGTCCGTCGTGGGATGTATGCCATCGGCACTCGACTTGTGCCCCAGGTAGGTCAATTCCTTCTGAAGAAAAGTGCATTTCTCGGCTCTTAGTCGAACTCCCCGGTTTTCCAAACGGGTTAGAATTGCTTCCAAGTTCTGCAGGTGTTCGGCTCTAGTCCTTCCGGTCACTAGAATATCGTCCAAATAGCATGCGACACCTTTGAGATCTTTGAGCATGGTGTCCATTATTCGCTGAGAAATACCAGGCGCTGAAGACACGCCGAAAGGTAGCCGGTTTACGGCGAACAGTCCTTTCGTCGCGTTGTTCGTCAGAAGACGACGCGCCGGTTCCGCTAGCACTACCTGTTGATAGGCCCTGTTCAAGTCAATTTTAGAAAATTCTTGTCCTCCACTGAGTGCAGCGAAAATTTCTTCAACACCTGGTAAATGATAGCGATCGGTGTCTAGCACAGGGTTCACAGTTGTCTTATAGTCGCCACACAGGCGGATTTTTCAGTCTTTCTTTACCACCGGCACTACCGGCGTGGCATACTCGCACGTGGCTAATGGTGTGATCACACCCATTGACTGCATTTTGTCAAGCTCTTTTTCAAGTGCTGGAACCAGTGCGAAAGGCACACTGCGCGCCTTCAAAAACTTTGGACGAGCGTCCGCTTTGAGAAAGAGTTCTGCCCTCTCTTCTGTGATACATCCCAATTCTTCTTTGAAAAGGTTGCTGTACTTTTGCAAAAGCTTGCTCACCTCTACTTTTGCTTCCGTGTTCGTCGGCTCCCGTGCCGAGCAGAGCTTGTTGCAGGGAAATACAGCGTTCCAGTCGAGCCGCACGTGCTGTAACCACTCTCGGCCCAGAAGTGGCGGTCCTCCCTGCTCAGTGACATACAAGGGTAACAGAACACTTTGGCCATTATGTTCAACAACAACTTCAGCCACTCCTGCTGGTTCGACTAATGCACCTGTGTAAGTGCGTAGGCGCAAATTTGTCATGCGCAACTTCAAAGAGGGAAACAACTGTTGCTGTTGCCTGCGAGAAATTGCGGATACCGCCGCTCCCGTATCCAATTCCATTTCAAGCGGAGTCTTGCTTATCAGCAGGCGTACGATTATGGCATCGTTTGCCAAGCACGTCATGCCGTTTAGCATCACTTCTGTGGAGCAGTCGAGAACTTTCATGTTGTGCGCTCGCGCGTGAGACAACTTAGCGTTCTTATCAGACTGACATATACGCTGAATATGCCCTTTCTTGCCACAGCCGAAACACGTCGCCGACGCATGTATGCAGTTTTTGCTCACGTGCTTAAAAGAGCCACACCGCCAACACATTTTTGACGCTTTCTTTTCGCTGGCATCTTTTACTGAAACTGCTTTCTGCCCTTGCTTTTCTGCAGTTACATGATTTACGTTAGAGATGCTCGTTGAACCATGTAGTACTTCCGCTGCACTTTTTGTTGCGGACTCCATCGCTAAAGCTTTTTCAACTGCCTTCTGAAATGTTAACTTCTTGTCTTCAGCAAATAGCACTCGCTGAATATCTTCTCTTCGTAACCCGCAAACGAACCTGTCCCTCAGTGCCTCGTCTAAAAAATTATCGAACTCGCACGAACTCGAGAGGGAACGCAGTTCCGCGACAAATTCGGCAATGGATTCAGTCTCGCGCTGAGACCGCCGATAAAACTTGGCTCTCTCACCAATTACTGAAGGCTTCGGTGCCAGATGGTCGCCAAGCAATTTCCTGAGGGTGTCGTAAGACTTGCTTGACGGAAGGTCAGGGGCGGTAAGTGACTTGAGTAGGGCGTACGTCTTCGCTCCTATTAGGCTCAGGAACGCGTGAACCTTGCCTACCTCCGGTACTTTGTTGAGGTGGAGAAACGATGCCAACCGCTCGTCGCATGAAGTCCAGTCGCTTGCGGAGTCGTCAAAAGGCTCCATGTGGCCAATTCTTCCCACCACTTGCGTCACTGGATCTGCCATCCCTGCTGTTCCGGTAGCTCGCAATGCGGCAGCGACAGCCCCAGGAACTTCAAACAGGGTAGAACCTTTCTTCCGTTATAGCAGCGCCGCTGTAGGTTCGAAGCAACTCGTCGCCAGATGTTACGTCCAAAGCCCGGAGACAAACGTAGAACAGTAGCAAGCACTTTATTGCTACATCGTGCCGCAAGTACGACGGTACAAAAGGAAGTGAAAAGTGAGGGGCGAGGCAGCCGAGACATGCCAGCTTTGTAGTTATCGCAGTCGGGTCACATGATTACTGGGCAGCTTAGCTGGCCGCTCTTATCAACAACACGTGGCGCTATCGCATACATGACACGCACTATGCCACTGTTTATCTTTCTGCGAAGCAGCGACGTACCCATTATGTATCTGTAAGGTATTACGTGCACTTTGTTGATGCTGCGGCTTAGGACAATGAAGAGTGATGGCTGAGCCCTTTGTAATGAGTGGGAAGCTTTAACCCCCCCCCCCCCCCAACTCGTTACGCAGCCTGCATTGCGTGACAACTCGTCGTTACTTTACTTTCTAACACGTTATTTGGCATCTGTTAAGGTGATTCCCTGCCCGAGGCCAGAATAGGGTTTATTTCTGAAGGGGTTGCAAGCTCCGGTGTGGCTCTGTGGTAGAATACTTGACTGCCACGCAGAGGGCCTGGGTTCAAGTCCCCCTCGGTCCTGGATATTTTTTTCTCATTGTGCGTGACAGCAGTGACGGTGGCGGCGGACAACTACGCCACCACAATCGGCTGTTGTTGCGATCTCATAACAGCTTTCGCTGTAATAAGTAAAATCAAATTCGCCGCACGGGCGAAGCAATGATGTGCCGCGTGGGCGAAGCAATAAATGCGATAGCAGCAAATTAGAATGCTATTACAGCTAGGAGCTAACTCTTTTGGATCCGATCTCGCGTGACTTTACAAAACGCTGGTGCAAGGGAATACGGCCAGTCCAGGAAGCGAAGCGGTTTTCTTGCTGTCTGTCGTGTCAACGTGAATGAAGTAAGCGATGAAAGCATGGCACGTACAAGTGTATACGAGCCGTCTACTGATGTTTGTGCAGGTAGAGCGCGTTCACCAGCTCTCGCGACAGCGCCCTTATAATCAAAGTTCGCAGTTGCTGCTCAAGCGACGCAACACCCCCTCCCCCCCCTCCCCCCCGCCACTCCGCACCCAGCTCCTTCTCCCCAGCCCCCAGCACCCAGCGCCCCTTCATGCTCCGTCACTCTACGAAAGACGGGCGGGGCAGTGTCCTCTCTGCTTGGGGAGCCATCGACGGCCGGCTTCGCCCGCGGGACGATGTTATCGCATGCTCCCTTCGTGCGACGGAGATGGCCGGGTTGTTTCATCTCTCCTTCAGCTGCGTTCGTCCGCAGCACAATGTAGAAGTATAACGGTGCGTGCGAAAACCACGAAATGTTTTTAGAAGAAAGATCAAAAATGAAAGTCAAAACTTACGGAGTTTATTATTTCCAACTCAACTTGTCTGCAGCAAAGAATTCCTGAAATAGAGGTATGAGTAAATGTTTGTGATTTTTTTGTTCAGAACTCGTTCCAGATAAAAGAAAAATGAAATGCTCACGCGATGGCTTTACACTTTGATGGGAATAACTATTGTGACGAAGAAGTGCAGCGGCTTTTTACCAGGTGCTCTCAAAGTTCAGATATCGCGAAATTGCCCGGAAAGTGCTTTTATTGTGGCCATAATTTATATAGTTTTTTTCAGGCGGACAATATATGTTCGCAAAACTAGCTTTGATGTTATTATTCTGGTTCGATGACATACGCGTGAGAGTAAATCTCATCAAATTCTAGAACGGTAACCGGGACATCGCGTTCGTTCTTATCTGGAAACAACGCCAAATCGATAATATCGCCCCACGCGTCTTATGTTCCACGCGCGAGTAAAAGCGCGTGAGCGCTGGGGACGAACGCAGCTGAAGGAGAGATGAAATAAGCCGGCTATCTCCGTCGCACGAAGGGTGCATGCGATAACATCAACCCGCGTGCGAGGGCGGCCGCCGATGGCGCCTCAAGCAGAAAGGAGACGCCCCGCCCATCTTTCGTCGGGCGAAGAAGCACGAAGGGGCGCCGTTGGGGGGGGGGGGGAGGGGGCGGTCAGCAAGTGCGAACTTCAATCATAAAGGTGCGGTCGCGAGCGCTGGCATGCGCGCGCGCTATCTCGACAGACATGGGTAGGCGGCTCGTATACCCTTGTACGTACAGCCGCGCTCAATATGACTTGCAATACGGAAGCGCGTGTCATCGCTACTTCAAAGATTGCGCATGGCTTCAACGTGCCCTCATTTCCTCAACTACACAATGCTTTCTCATTTAGGACCATTTCCAAGTGAGAGCACAGCAATTAGTAGTGGAAACGAGCGCAAGCTGAAGCCATGCACAATTTGAAGTGTAGAGGTCAGGCGCTCCCGTGTTGCAAGTCATATTGAGCGCGACTGCACCATACTCTCATCGCTTACTTCACGTTGACATGACTGACTGCACGAAAACCACTTCGCCCCCTGGAAGGGCTGTATTCGCTTAAACCAGAGTTTCGTAGAGTTACGCGAGATCGGACCCAAAAGTGTTAGCTGCTAGCCTTGTACCCCTGTCACACGGCAAATCTAATGTCATTTGCAACAAATGACATTAGGTGAACTTGCTGTCACACGAAGAAAACAAATATCATTTTAAAATGATGACCATGACCTTAGCCCTCCTGAGCCGTGACGTTGGGAGAAATAAAAATCTATTAAAACTTGCATCTCCCATGCGCGTGTATCCTTGAAAATAATTTTTTATCACTAAAAAGCTGCTCGAAGAATATAAACGCAGCCGTTTTACACAACTTGCCACAGCTGCATGACACAAACGAAGTCAAGGCAATAACCAATATGGCCGACAATATGACCGGGCGTTGGTACAGTGAACTGAAGCGTGGGAGCACGACTGACACTCCGGCGGCAGAAATGAGACGGCGGCAGCTAATTCGTGTAGTCACCACCTTGATCACCACAACACGTGCAATCGGACGATCAACGCCCGCGATACGGGCAACAACAAGAGAGCACAATTGAAACATGGCCGGCGTCCAGCCGCTGTAGTTGAGAGTAGCTTTCTTTTAGAAACTTTCGCGTGTGCTGTTACGTCATCAAACCAGTAATAAGTTAATCTAGTAAATAATAAGATATTTACGAACGACAGAAGCTACGCTTACATAAGTCAACAGTTATCTCCCTAAAAGGTCCTGGTGTCGAGACTACGCATTCGGTCCGAAATCGAATGCGAATGTAGGGTAGAGTAGAGTAGACACTGGAAGCTGTGGCTCAAACCCACACTGGGGGATTGGCCAAGAACCGGTTAGCTTTTAAAGGAAAAATTGAAATTGAAGTTCAAACTTTGTTTAATTAATACGAAAGAAGTATAAATGAAGTAGAATGGTTTCGGGAACTCATTCGACAGGAAATGTCATTTTCATCGAATGGCATTAGTTTCCCCGTGTGACAGCAAACAAATGACATTGCAAACGAATGACATTAGCTGTAAATGACATTAGATTTGCCGTGTGACAGGGGTTTTACTTCATATAACATTCCAGTTTGTTGCTGTCACATTCGCTGATTCACCCTTGCGGCGAGGATGATTTTTTCTACCAGATGGCTCACGTGGCACACGGTGTTTTTAGAAGCGGACGGCTGACAAATAAATCCTGGCATGACACCTGAAAATACCTTTCGTAATGAGACACTCGTTGTGAAAGGAACGAAGACAGGTGATCGAGGTGCCCATGTGTTTGCTAAATGCAACATTATGAAGCCCAAGAAAGTGCTCGGTTTCGTCTAATGAAGAACGCGCCCCTCGATCAATACCGTTTCTCTCGCATGCACTTGAAGTAGCGTTAGCGTGTAGTTCGGTTCGTGATTGTCAATTTGAAAATACTGGTGACTTTATACTAGGCTATTCTGATTGAAGCTACACATTTATCGACTGGTGTCAGATCCTGAGGAACCTTTCGGTCAAGTTCACTGAGAAGATAATTCAGGACGTTCTATCGAGTGAAAATGTCACTAACGGATGCAGGGATCCTGAAGTGGTAAGCTACAGATTTTGACACTTACGATTTTAACATATCCTACTAAGGAACATTGTACTCCGAATCCTCGGTAGAGAAGCACTAAATATATGTATATATATGATGCTACGAAGCGCTACCGATGATGAAGAGGGAGACAGCATGAAGAAAGATGACGTTCCCCGATTTCACGCGGGCTTGTCTCCATCTTGTATGCCTGGCTCCGAGTGCTCCTTTATGACATGGTCCATGAAAAGACCGCGTTTATTACGCCTGATGGCCTTTATCAGTTTAAAGTGATGCCGTTGGGGTTATGCAACGCCCCAGCTACCTTTGAACGAATGATGGACGCACCCTTCACGGTTTTCAGTGGTCAGTCTGCTTATGTTACCTCAATGACGTCATTGTCTTGTCTAGGAACCGGGAAAAAATGTGTCGATATGTTGACAAAATTACGCCATCCGCGTGGCGTGGTCTCGGAGGCGGCGCGAAGCCCGCGGACGCACCACGCCCAGTTTTCGCGCCGCCTTCGAGAGATCGTGTGACCACGCCGCGCGCCGTATGTTCCCCAAGGGGACACAAACAGACAGAAAAACTTTATTAACAAGTGTGTTTGGACCCCCCGGGTTCCTGGTCCACCGCGCGGTCCCACGTCACGTCTACACGGTCATGCCTCTCACCGCGATGACATCGGCAGCCCGAGTCACCGCAGCAAGTTGCAATTCCCGATCCCCAGAGGAGAGCAGGACCTTCCAGTCCTCCCAGCTGGAGTTGGCAGGCTGTCCCCGCGGGGGGCGATCAGCAGGGCATCGGAAAAGAATATGGGAAAGGGTGGCGTGAGGTTCGCCACACAGGGAACATTCAGGGGAAGTGCCACAGTAGTGGGACAACAGCTGAGGGGAGGAAGAGTGCGGGTCTGGAGACGTCTCCATAGGATTTGTTGGGAGTGGGTAAGGGAGAGATTTGGGGGAGGGTATGTCCGACGGTTCAAACGAGGTATTCGTAAGCTCTGCAAAAGTGTGCGCCCGCTCCTTCGAGAAGCCCGAATCGAGGCTGTCCTGAGCCCGGCATATTAATCCTCGGGCCAATTTATCGGCAGCCTCGTTTCCGGGGTTCCCTGAATGAGCTGGCACCCACTGGAGCTCTACCATGCGTGGTAAATTTTGCCTTGGTTTGTTCAGCAACTGCCAGGCAGGGGAATGTATAATATTGCTCTCATCCCCTTAGCCCACAAACTCGATTTCATCTCATACCAAAAGCATACCCAATGGGAACATATGCATGGACTCTACTGTGCCCTCTACAGCGCCAGCGGCAACAGGAATGCGAGTGCTATTGACGCCACCGGGCTGAAATGACTGACGAAGATCTGGCCAACGACGCGAAACGCAAACGCATTGCCAGCCAGGATCATCAGTAGCGTCAAGCCGAGAAAGCCCGTGTACGAGTTGGTTACAAGGCGCTCGAGCGCTTCCCGAGACTCCCGGAAAGATTTCAGCAGGAGTCGGTCAGGAGGCGGTTTGTGTGCCCGTGCGGCATGTGTGATTGTCTGTGATTCGCCGGACACCTTTCCACCATCTCTGGCGTGCGCGACCACCTGCAGCGTGACTGCACGGCGGCGACGAACTGGCACTGTGTGATATGATCGCCGTGAATAAGTGACGATGTGCGGGACGTGTAGCGGCTCGTTGCTTAATGGAGCTGTGCTCAGGTTCGCCACCACCAACGGCTACGGGTACACCCCCCCTCCCTCCAACCCTACCGGAGTACCTCCCGAAAATAAATGTCGAGGAAAGCTGGTGTCACCACGCCTTCCGTTCATCTGCATACGTCGCTTGCGTATCTGCATACGTCGCTCTGCATACGGCGGTGGCGAGTATGGTATCAAGGGTGCAACTGACGACGTTGCTAGGGAAATTACTCTGGCCGGTCTTCCATGTTGCGTTGCGAAGGTGCTCTGACTTTTTAACACGAAAGTGTATTATGCCAGGGTCCACCAAGATTTTCATGACGTATTTCCGTCTCGGAAATACGTCAGAAAAATGAACGCCATGGAATGACAAAGAAAAAAAACTATAAGAAAAAGTTCCGTTGACAGGAGTCGAACCCATGACCTCTTGGTCCGCGACGATGGCGGGGGGGGGGGGGGGGGCGTTCAGCCCACTGAGCTACCGCCAAACACATAACGGAGGTTACATGAACGCGCCTTTTAACTTTCACACTTTCCTCTCACAGTGCTCTTGCATGGATGGATGGATGGATGCTATGAGCGTCCCCTTTATAACGGGGTGGTGACATGTGTGTCACACACATATGTCACACACATATGTCACCACATAAGATGCTCGCCGAAGGCGAGCATCTTAACCACTGTGCTATCCAGGTAAGCTGACAGAACGTAGCATGGTCTTGTATAGTATCGTATAGCAATGGGGCAGAAAAGGAGAGTGAGTGTGAGAGGAAGAGATGTGACGGTGAGGAGGAGGGAAAAGAGGAGGGGAGAGAGTAAGCGTAGCACATAAAGAATGAGAAACAGAGAAATAGATAGAAAGATAGAAAGAGAGAGAATCAAAGAAAGAGAAAGAAATAGCGAGAGAGAAAAAAGATAAAAAGAAGAGGAAGCAAGCGAGAAAGAGAGAGAGAGAGAAAAAGATAGGAAAGAAAGAGAAAGAAAGAAAGAGAGAAGCAAAGAAATAGAAATACACAGAGACAAAAAAGACAGAAAAAACACAGCGACGAGAGAGAAACAGAGGAAGAAAGATAGAGAAACAAAGAAGTCCGCCCAGCTCCGCACTTCCTTAAGTCTTGGCACACCTAGTGCGAAGCTGGCTTAATTTTTTTATGCCGTTTCTATAAAGTGCATCTCAAATGAGAACGTCGGGATTACATCGTAACGTAATACATCCTATTAGGAGAATGACACAAATCAACGGTCTATGTAGAAGCTTCGTAGAACAAGTGAAGAGGATGTCGGTTGAAATCATTTGAGTGATAAAGGTCCCTGTGAAAAATTATGGTGTCGAATATGTTGGGGTTAACGACAGAGCTTCTTTATAAATTGAAAGTGTTATTTCAATGTTAAGGCAAACATGCGCATTTTTAAATGGGCATGCTTGCACATGCAGTCCATTTATCGGCTAGTCTCTCCTGGTGCAGCAGTGTATTGTCCAATGAAATAGGAACTGTCTTGCTGTTTTAAGCATTGTAATAGTCTCTACTCCAGGATTTCTCATCATAATCACGTTTCGGAGTATCTGAGATGCTCAGCTACACGCTGAGATTGCAGCATAATCTTCAGATCTTTCACGCGCTCCCTGCACTGCTTCAAGAATGCATCCGACTCTTCTTGTTCGCGTTAACGCCTTAAGAACCGATGCAACTTTTACGCATATACGAAAAGGCACGGCAAGGCCCGTCGGAAGCGCCCTCACAGATTTCAGCGATGGTTTGGTTCATTTGAATACCAGGAAGATATGTTCGTGATAACAACGCGACATCTAGCATCTGCCCACACAGCCGCCGTTATGAACCCGCGCCAGCGACTACCTCGCTTAGGCACTGTACCGATACCAGCTTGTCGAACTCTTACACAATGCTTTGGCAGCTCATTTACCTGAAACATGCCCTTTGTCCTAAAAGCGATGACAGGGGCTAGTAGTATTGTGGTTCACAACTGAGCTGCTCAAAAATATTTATCATTATCATCAGCCTTACTACGACCACTGCAGGGCAACGACCTCTCGCATGTTTCGCCAATGAACCCAGTACTGTGGTTCCTGCGGCCAGGTTATCCCAGCAAACTTCTTAATCTCCTCTGCCCACCTAACTTTCTGCCTCCCTCTCGTGCGCTTGCTTTCTCTTGGAATCCAATCTGTCACTCTTATTGACCAGCGGTAATCTTGTCTTCGCGCTATATGCCCTGCCCATACCCATTTCTTGTCCGTGACATCGATGTCATGTTCTTACTCGCGGGTGATAATGCTAGAACAAACGGTGGCATCTGTACTCATCATCAGTATCATCGTACTGCAGTGTACATAATACGGGCTCTTCCCATATTTTTTCATATATAAATAAAAAAAAGACAGACTGATTATGATGATTTACATTTCTTGCTTCTCCTCAGTAAGCACAAGTTCTCGAGAAATTCATAAAATAACTTGAAGTGGTAGCTCAACATGACAGACGAAGCAAAGCTCTGTGGGGCGCCTTATGGTTGTGGGAGCCGGCCGCGTCTTCGCAGTCACGGCCCCTACTTAAGGCACGTTGACAGCGAACGCGGAACACGCAAGCGGGCAAGTGGATTTTTAAAGCGGAGAGGCAGCGAGGGCGTGCGGCTGTTCAGACCGACCGCGTTGCGTTCTGCCCGCTCCGTCGCGGGGGAGGGGCAATCCACCAATCGACAGTGAACGTGTGGCCATCTTGCGGCACTACAGGCACGTTCACACCGGTGAGGCGGATCCGGAGTATCGCATAGTGGCGCAGTATCGCGTAGTGCCGCAAGATGGCGACACGTCCACCGTCGATTGGTGGATTGCCCTCCCCCGCGGCGGAGCGGGCAGAAAGCAAGACGGTCGGTCTGAACAGCCGCGCGCCCTCGGTGCCTCTCCGCTTTGAAAATCCGCTTGCCCGCTTGCGTGCTCTGCGTTCGGTGTGAACGTGCCTTACACGATACTGCGCGCGCGCGTATAGGGCCCTGATTGGCTGCGGCCAAAGCGGTCATCTTTTCCGCGCGGAGAAAATCGGCCCGGGAGCGATCTGGGCAAGCGGCCGCGGCTTTTCCGCTTTTACGGATAATTCGCGTCCGCTTTCCCAATATGGCTCTCCGCTTTCCGGATCCGCGCTCGGTATTATCGTGCCGTTAACCAGGGTGGCCTCACCTGCCAGTGCCAGCTGCGTCCGGCAACGTCCAAGCCCAGTTTTTCGTCCTTGGCACGCACGTTCCGCACACACACGCGCACACCGTCTTCTTTCCTCTTTTGCTCCGTGGCTTACCTCTGGCGGCCAAGTACCACACTACCCCTACTTTTATTTTACATAAGCGATGGCGCTGGCCCGCGGCAGCCTGCTGTGACGGCGCACCCGCTGGCGGTAAACCTTGGTAACTGGTGCCCCAAGCATGGATTCGGCGATATGTACCAGGCCAGGTAGATCTCCAGGTCTGGTGTCTTCTAGCCATAGGTCGGCAAACTCACTCATGAGTCGACTCACTCAGACTCACTCAGACTCATATCGAGACGTGAGTCTGAGTCTGAGTGAGTTGGGTGAGTAAAGTTTTTGTGAGTGTGAGTCCGATTGAGCTCGGTTGGGAAAAATTTTGGTGAGTCTGAGTCCGAGTGAGTCCGGTTGAGGAAAATTTTGGTGAGTCTGAGTCCGAGTGAGCCCTAAGGGCAAAATATATTGCATGAGTGAGCCTGAGTGAGCTCCACATTTCTTGCCGACCTATGGTCCTGTCTACTCAACTTCAGCATTACTATTAGCCTTATGTCGGCTCACATTTATACTCACGTGTAGTCCCGCATACGTCAACGCGCTACCGTTCATACGTCAGCTCATTATTTATTGATCAGAGGCGTGAGATGAGGAGGGAGAGGGGGAGGAGGTGCCTTGGCCTCCCCCCGCAAACTTCTTCATGGGAAGTTACTGATAAAAATATTTCGTGTGAGTCATCTCTTTCAATAAAACGGTCCTTATTGAACTACAAAGTCAGATAACTCGTATTTGAAGGTACGAGATCAAAAGGTGCTAAGTAGCGCACCGATTATGCGAGATATTGGTGTTAAAGAGCATTGATATTATGGTAGAAAAAGGCTAATTATAGGCTAGCGGACTCATGAGTCGACTCACTCAGACTCACTCAGACTCAGATCGAGCCGTGAGTCTGAGTCTGAATGAGTTCGAGTGAATTATATTTTGGTGAGTCTGAGTCCGAGTGAGTCCGGTTGAGAAAAATTATAGTGAGTCTGAGTCCGAGTGAGTCCGGATGAGGAAAAGTTTGGCGAGTCTGAGTCCGAGTGAGCTCTAAGGGTAAGATATGTTTCGTGAGTGAGTCTGAGTGAGCTCCACATTTTTTGCCGACCTATGCTTCTAGCCCCTACGGGCCCTAAACCTTTCGAGGTCCTGTAGTATCCCGAAGATGCTCACCTGGTCGTCCTCCTCTACATCGCTCAGGAAAGTGCACCCAGCAGGGCGCCGGTGGCGTGCAGCTGCCCCCTCGCCGGCAGTCAATACCAGAAAGGCCGGCCGGCCAGCCACCTCAAATGTGCAGTGTACGGGAGGGTCCTGACCAACCGTGGCAATTTTAGAAGGTAATGGGATCTGTCCCGTCCAATGCCGTCGTCCTCTCTGTCCTCCGTTTCCGCATCTTCCTCCTCTCTCTTTGGTAATGGGATCTGTCCCGTCCAATGCCGTCGTCCTCTCTGTCCTCCGTTTCCGCATCTTCCTCCTCTCTCTTTCTCTTCGCCGCAGCATCGTTGTGGTTCTCTTCTTCATTGTTCTCGTCCCCCGCAACGTTCTTTCCGCCTCCTTTCTCGTCTTCGGCATCCGTTCCCTGCTGAACCCATCCGGCCATCTTGCGACGCCTGATGGTCCACTTGCAATTTCATCTCTTTCTGCTCCTCTCTCTTCGTCGTTGACCAGCTCGCCTCCGTTCCGTCGATGCTCCTTATCCTCGTCTATTTTTTCAACTGTGCCTGACTGTATCGTTGCTTTCCGCCTCCTGTCTTTCAGCGTCCTTGGTCTTGGTGTCCTTGTCGGTGTCCCGGCCCTCGACGACGTCCCTTGGATTGGCAGTATCGCTGGCTTGTTTCTGTCTCGTAAGCGTCGCGGGGCTCCTGTTGTCTTCCTTAGACGCCTTTGCTTCCCTGCATTGACTCCGGTAATCCTCTGCCGGCCGCTTTTGTTTTTCCTTGTCGCTGTTATCGTCTTTGTCGCGCTTAGCGCTAATGTCAGCCACATCCAGCGCCTTCCAGCAGCCGTGCATGTGTCCTAGGTTGCCATCTTTCTTGGCAGCCGACGATCGTCAGGCAGCCCGGACGGCGGTCACCAATACAGCTTAACAGCTGACGCTACACAGTCCCCCCCCCTCCCCCCTCCTCCTCGAACGCTTTCCTTCCCAGAACACCGCCGGGCCCTTCGTTGCAGGCTCCAGTGTGGGGGACCATATGAACGCCGGAGCCAGATATGGTTCAGGACCTGCGGGATTCTACAAGACCTCGGATTCTTTAGTACCCGCAGGTGCCTGGAAGATCGCAAATTCGGAGATGCACTTCCTGCTGTGCTGTACATTTCTGCGTCCTTGCTTGGTGCACCAGTTCAGAATAATTACCACCGGTGGGCGCGCCGTGGCAGCCGGCTGCCGCGGGACAGCGCCATCGCCTCCGCAGAGCGAGGGGGAGAGTGGCGATCGCCGCCAGAGGGTCGCCGTAGAGGGGAAATAGAAGAGATGATGATGACGTGAGCGCATAGTGTGTGGCGCGGGCCTTGGTTGGGGCTTGGCGGGACGTTGGCGGATGCTCCTGGGCGTGGAGGTCACGCTTCACTTGGACTGACGGTAATGGCCAGAACTGCGGAGACGCAGTCGTTTCCTACAAAGCAGGAGCGTACCTGCCGGGTATAAAAAAAAAACAATTATTACTTAACTCTAGAGGGTTAGACACTTGAGATACTTCATTACTTACATGATCTTTTCTGCCATTATGCAGATTGTGGCCATCGAGATGAAGGTTTTCCTGGTTTTTATGACATACACCGTGCGTATTCTTTCGTTCTTTGACTCCATTTCTTGACTACCTCAGAACACTGCGACTGTAATCTAGATTGTACGATGAAGCGATCCGCATGTTAAATTGCTGTACAGGTACCTCTCGTTCATATGGTCCTTTTTAAATGGATATATGGAGAGAGAAACGAAGGAGAAAGGCAGGGAGGTTAACTAAGCACAGGCTCGGTTGGTTACGTACACGTGGCATAGAGGAAAGGAAAGGGGGAATAATTGATGAGATAGTGAAGGAAGAAAAAAGTCACAGTATCGCCGCAACGGCGAAGCAATAAATGCGATAGCAACAAATTGAACTGTAACGCGAAGAACGGAAAGTAGCTCGAAATTTCCAGCGCGTCGCTCACGCGCACAGGACGTACGAAAAGAACACACAGAGCACGAGGGCGAACTATCAAGTGTCACAGCTCGACACTTAAAGCGCGCTGCTCAAACATAAAGAAGGACGCACAAAACGAAAAACGCAGGTATACACAGGACAAACGCGAACTAACAATTGTCACAGTTGTTACTTCTTTCTGTTTGAACAGCGCGCTCCTTTCGCAAACGCAGCCGCTGCAGCGAGCGAAGTGACCTTCGTACGCTCTGTAACTTCAGCGCGGACATCGCGGTGAAAGCACAAGACATACAAACTACCCCCTCATGAGATGAGCGCGTGCGCATGCGACCATGCTTTGTAGGGCAAAATGCACCTGGCGTGGCAGGAGGCGCGCGCGCATCGCAACGAGCGGGGCGACGACCTTTAAAGCGCGCCCCTCGCGCTTTCCGCGTCATCTCGCTGGTGACAAAGGAAGCACGCTTAAGTAAATGGTGTATATAAATAGTACGCCGTTAGTATGCCGAAAGACGTACGCCTCGAGGCCTATCCGTTTAACGCCGCGCTCTGCGGAGCGAGAGGTCGCCCGTTGGATTCCGCGGTTCGGAAACAAATTTTCTGGATTATTTTTCTTCGAGGCTTTTGTACATGCATACATCTATATATATATATATATATATATATATATATATATATATATATATATATATATATATATATATATATATATATATATATATATATATATATATAGTTGCTATACAGGCCCTGACGGCGACGGCAACGGTGACGGCAGAAACCAGCCAAGAGTGTCCATATAATTGCTGTTGCAATAAAAGAGGAACAAAAATATGGCATGAACAGTGATTGTGAACACACAACTCGAACACGCATTGGTAGCTCGTGAAGTTCGGTCGACTTCAAGTAGCACTCAAGTAGACTTCAAGTAGCAAGTAGCTTTCGTGGCCTTGTGAATGTGCTAAACCGTTGGCCAAGGTCCCCCTGAAAAAGAGATTCCGCTTCAAGACATCCTACTACTTGGACTTAATTTCGACGGTTCCGCTATCGTGATGCCGGGCTCTGCAATGAAAACGTCGCCCGAGTTTCCAGTGCGTGACCAAGTTTCCATCAAAGCTTCGTGCAAGTTTCTATGATATGACGAAGCAGAGTGCACAGGCCTGCTATCAAGTAGGCATTGCACGCGGTCTATATCTCTCTCTGCATCAGCCCTTTGGGCTTAGCCGGCTTAGCTGCTGCGGGCGCCTCATCCAAGACCGGCGATCAATGTTCATCGCGGGCCTTGGGTGATCTAAGCTTCGCTGAAACGTGTCGGCTTTTTTGCATGCGCCATCGCACATTCTAGCGTTATTACTGGTACTCCCGCAAGTTCCAGGATGCAATCAACTATACGTAGCGCACTTGCAGTCTGAGTAGAACATTCGGAAATATTCGAAAGGGTTCCCGTAAATTCAAGCATGGCCTGCGCCGAGTTAAAACGCGTTCAAAAGTTTACGCAATGGAACCCGCTCGCAGTGAAAAAACAAAACAGAAACAAGTAGGTGTGTAAATGCTCCCTTCAGAATAAAGCATCGTCCAGACGCTGCAAGCATTAAGAAAGCGAGTGATAAAAAGTAACGCATTTGAGGAAAACATAAAAATGAAGTAAAGCTCGAAAAAGTTGCTAGTGTGCGTGGAATGGCTTAAGTTGACTCCGTAGAAAACTTCAGGTCAGATGTAGACTTGTGCGCCGCCGCCTGTTTTTGCTCACGCCGCTCGCGCCGCCGCCGAAGTCCCGAGAGTGATGACACCGACGCCGCGGAGTAATTGCGGCGAGCCACAGTTTGTATTTTCTTTTAAAATGAGCGGGGAATCTGGACATAAAGTGCACCCCTTCACCGAGCGAGCTCTTCTCAATGTGTCCATGTAATGGACTGTCCATTTTAGCTACCGCTGATTGGCGGGAGCTCGGCGAGCAGCGTGCCCTGTTTCCAGTTCTTTTCAGCACCGTCATGTTGAAGTCACGAAGATTTAACAACTCTAGACACAAATGAAAGGAACGGAACGCGCTTCAACGACGGATGATGAACAAACTTTATTTATTTAGCAGAAAGATCCCCTCCCCCTTTCAGAAGGGGGGACCCAACCTAGACGTCGGCCATGATCCCGTGGGCCCTGGCAGCGTCTTCGGCCTGCCGCAGTAAGCGTGCTTGTAATTGTGAGTCGGAGCTGAGGAGCGCGGCCTTCCACCCACGCCCGTCTGGGAATTCGTCCCTCATGGGAGCCTCCGGGCACGCCCAGAGCATGTTGCTCAAGTCCGCCCTAGAAAAAAAAAATTAGGAGGTTGCGCGCCTAGCATCTACAAGCCAACGTCCTCTGAAGCCGCTACCTTCCCGGATTCGTGTCACAATTCCCATCATGCTTCTGTTTCATTTCCTTTATGTGGTGGGCTCATGGGGGGAAAAATAAAAAAATGGACGAGCGCGCGCGCCTCAGCGTCCACAAGCCAACCTCCTTCGACGCCGCTCCCCTCTCGTGCTCCATGCTCTCCTCACAACTACTAGCACGCTCTGTTTCATTTTTTGTGGCTGGGGAGATATTCTCGATTTGTCCCCCTAGTGTACTGTCCATTTCGGCTGCCGCTGATTGGCTGGAGCTCAGCGAGCAGCGCACCACCTGTTTTCGTTTCTTCATCCGCAACCTCATTTTGACGTCACGAAGCTTTCACAACTCTCGACACAAATGAGAAGGATGGAGTGCGCTTCAACGAAACGAGCGCAATAAGGTACGCATTTGGGCTGGTTGGTTGGTTCTTTTAGCGCTGTTTTCTGCAGTTAATCAACGAACGCAGTCCCTAACGATCCGCTTTTGGGCGCAAATCTCGGAGACCGTGCATAAACTTTAGCCACCGAATTAGGTTCCTTGCATCGTTCTCAAACATTTGGAACACATTGATATACAAGTTCAGACTTGACAAGTTCCTGTTTCTGTACATTTCGTTCTGATTCTTCTTACGATGGGAATGTGCTGGCGGGTTCGGTAGGTCGACGTGGTCAAGAGCGAAATGACATCACGGCTCACCGCTTTTTCGAAAAATTGAATGCGCTCTGTCGAAATGGTCTGTGGACATCTAGTTTAGTTGGACACATCGAGAATAGCTCTCCGGAAGTTGCATCTTTCTCTCCTCCAGAAGTCTCACGAGTATTGCCTGACCTCAACGCGGCGGCGTCCTCCAGCCTTAAAGGGCGACGAAGCAAATCGCTGGATAGCATATTCGTGGAGTCTTGCACCTAGTACACTGTGCATAGATAAATAAAAAGATAAGCAATATATATCGATGCGTTAGCACACATTTTTCTTTCATTTTTACTCGAGCGAATAGACAAACAAATATAGAAGTAAAGGCAATGGAAAACTTAGAATAGCACATAGCTGAGCTAGTTGGTAGGTGTTCATGTTATAAAGATACGACGTGCAAACACAGCCACAATACAGAAGTCAAGAGAGTGAAGAGTTATCTCTCACGTAGACCACCACGCGAACCTGATTGATAGGTATCGCCTCTTGCCTGGGAATGCGCAGATAAGTATTTGTGTCGACCTTCTTTTCCGCTGCTGTACGATTTTTCAGTTGTTAGCGGCGTTTGTGGTGTATTGACTACTCTTCTGTGTCCGTGTTTGCACGCCCTGTCTTTTAAGAGGGCCCCCAAACAGCCTCTGGACATACAAAACCTCCCTTGGCGTTTCTTGTCTTTCTCGCGCACTTCGTGAAGCCAGAACGGCGATTCACGTGACATCATTAGGGCACATACTCTCGATTGGTCCATATATGAGAAATATCACTTGTGAATTGTCTCCCACCCTGAAGTGCCATGCGCACCACCCGTTCTTCCTTGTCGCCTACCGTTCTTCTTTGTCGCGCGTGACTAATCTGCGCAATCAACTGATTTCGCTCCATTTTGTGTGTTTCCGACTGCGCAAGCGAAGATAACAGGGTGTAGCCGACAAGCACGAAATCATGATAGGTTCAACGCTTAGTGCGGACATTGTGCAGTGCTTTACGAAGAAATAAGTGGCGAGGAGATATCGCCTGCAAGAAGGGTAGTGAAGGCGAGAACGAAACCAATGGTAGAGACGTCGGATTATTTTATTCTTCCCATAATAATAATAATATCTGGGGTTTAACGTCCCAAAACCACGATATGATCATGAGAGACGCTGTAGTGGAGGGCTCCGGAAATTTTGACCACCTGGGGTTCTTTAACGTGCACGGGCCTCAAACATTTACGTCCACATCGAAAATGCAGCCGTCGCGGCCGGCATTCAGTGCCGCGACTTTCGGGTCAGCAGTCGAGCACCATAACCACTAGACCACCGTGGCGGGGCGATTCTTCTAATGGACGAACTCTTTACAGTGGAGATGATGCAGCTCCCCAGAAAAAGGCGAGCCCGCTTCCACAGTTTTGTATATTTTTGATTGCCATAATAATTTTGACACTCTGGACAGGTCTTCATCGTCGCCATCATGTTCCGTATAAAGCCCAAATCGATAACATCACTCCGCGCATTATATGTTGTACCCACGAGTAAGAAGAGCTCGCGAGCGCTGGCGAAGAACACGGCTGAAGCAGAGATGAAACAAGCTGGCCATCTCCGTCGCACAGAGGGCGCATTCGATAACATCACGCGTGCGAGTCCTGCCGTCGATTGCTCCTCAATCAGAAAGGAAACGCCCCGCCCGTTTTTCATTGGGCGAAGGAGCATGAAGGGACGCTGGTGTAGGGGGGGGGGCTGCGTGACTCGAGCAGTAATTGTGAACTTTGACTATAAGGGCGCGGTCACGAGCGCTGGCGCGCGCGCTATCCCGGCACACATCGGCAAACGGCTCGTACACCCTTCTACGCGTTGTGATTTCACCGTTTCGTGCTGTGACCGCTCATACGACAATCTGCACGGAAACCGCTTATCTCCCGGGAGCGGCCGTATTCCCATGTACGAGAGTCTTCTGGAGTTACGCGAGATCGGACCAAAGAGAGTTAGCTGCTAGCCTTAGTACGTATGACATTACGACATGTTGCTATCGCAATCAATGCTTCGCCTTTTCGGTGAAACAGATTTTTCCAAAATTCAAGGCACAAATTTCTCTCCCATAGCAACTCTTAAACACCCCTCCCCACCTCGAGCGCGCGCAACGCCGCCGCCGATCCGATGAACCCCGCGTCGTTCACGCGCCGCCGCCGGCGATTTTGGTACAGGTGCACAGGTCTAATCAGATGCGGCACCGCTCTGACTGCGTTATTCTATCGTTCACTACAATTTAATCCACTGCACCACACCGTCGGAGTATCTTGCAAGGCTCGAAATATCATCGAAGACGCTTCTAGCCGAGTTCACGCCGGCGTATCATGTCCAGACACAAACACGGGTGTCGCCTTGGTATTACGCATGGCGTCATCGAAGGTTGTAGAGATGGCTACTGATCGTCTGCTGGTCTTTGATGAACATGCGGGTGAGTTGTCTTTTTCGATGTCTGGTAGATAAACGGAGAAGCACACCCGCTAGAAATCACTTGGTTGTGATGCCTAAAATTCTGCAATCAACGCGATAATGGAACTTATTACTGGGCGAACTTGTGCCCAGCAAAGGAAGTATTCATAGTACAGTGCAGTGGCAAGTACCGTGGTCGGTCGTCGATAATCTGATCCTCAGGTGAAACGCGTCGGCTGTTGTACAAGTGCCATCCTGCGTTCCAATGTTATCGTTGATACTCGTTAAGTTCCAGAATCTGAGTACATTGGAAACACTCGAGAGGATTCCCATACATTCAGGCTCGACCTGCACTGAGAGCTAACACAATATAACGTTTACACGGTGAAAGCGAGTCGCCATTAAAAAGAAAAAGATGTGGGCATGTCAGTGCCTTAGTTCGTCAAGGTTAACAAACACGAACCAGCGATTGTCGAAACCTAGAGACGGAAATGCGCGTTCCGACAACTGCAAAGCATGCAGGCATCGAATACTAGCCGCCATGAAAGCTTGAGAGTGCTGTCGTTCTAGGGTACGGGATCATTTTGCGAACACAAGTGCATTGAAGTAGCGCGCGATCGCAAATTTCGTCGGCTGCGCTGGAATGTGCGGTAGGATTTGATGCGCAGGCCGGCTGCACATTCCGGCATGATTCGACAGGTTGAGGAGGTTGGCAGCGGCCTTACTTCAAAGAGCAGTGCAAATACAATTTGTCACGCCAAAGGAAGCAAAAAACGCATTTATGCATCAGTCTTCGGGAAGTTCAGGTCATCTCGTCTTTTGTTGATACATGTTCAGGTTTTGTTATCGTGGTCACAAAAACACTGCCATTATTTCTTTATTGACACTTGCCTTCTTAAGTTATACCTCGCTTCAGCTCTTCGACCATTCATCGACACATTTCCAAGTAATCATCGACTAACAAATGAGCAGTTAGGTTCACGCATCTGCAGACGTAAACATTTTTTTCGTGTCTGCTAGTATAAGCGAAGTTAGATATATTTGCCGCAGGTTCCGATCGCTTTCTCTACTCCTTCGTTTATACTAGTGCTCTGGAAACTACAGAGAGAGAGGAGGAAAATGGGCATGGAATAGGTCAGTGTGCGTCAAAGAGCTTGAGCATTTTTTCTTCTTTTTCTTTCAACATCTTGACCGCTACTTCCATTTAAGACGACCGTGGCGCCGGTGTTTGGTGACATCCCGTGGCGGCCGCGGTGCGCATACACGACTACACGACTCATGACCAGGATTTGGGGACATATGCATGTACCGCCATCTCTCGTCGGTGAATGCGGTGGCCTGCCGTAACTGAATGGGAAATAGGCGAAAAAAAAAATCATATCTGTCGAAAAAAGTTAGTTATTAAAAACGACTCCCGGTTCTATACAGTAGAGACGCATTTGAACCTTCAGTTAAAATTAGTGTCGTACTACAAACCGCGTGGCTTGCCAGAGTGTTCAAAATTTTACAATGGAGCCCCATGCGTTTTTATTGGGCGGTGTTCAATTGTCCTGGGATACTGCAATTTAGTGCGATTCTGCAATTTTACCAAAACGTTCCTGTAAGTCTCTACTGTATAGGCCCGAAGTCGTTTTTGATAGCTTGCTTTTGTTAAGAGATATGATTTTTTTCGCCCATTTCCCATTCAATTATGGCAGGACGCCGTTGTTATGGCCAAGAGATGGCGCCACGCACAAATGTCCCCAAGTCCTGGGAATGATAGTGTATATGATACTGTGTGCACGACGTGATAGACGTTGTGCGCAACTGTCATACTTAAGCCTAGCCAAGCTGCTTGAGCACCTGGTGTGGACCGACTCTGACCTGCGGGGCAACCAATGCGAGGTCCCGCGTAGTAGCCAAATCCGGAACGTGCATTTAACTAGCTAGATCGAGATTATTTATTAGAAGAAGGCCGAAAGGTCGGCCTGAGCGAGTGTGCTCTGGCCTGCTGCTCTGCACGGGGGTAAAGGAAAGGGGAAAAAAGAGTGATGACGTGTGATGATGGGGACAGGAAGAGGTGATAGCCACACAGCACAGCGATTTCCCTACACGTTTGTGTCCGCTCCAGTGCTCTTGAGAGAATCCAGAACAGCTCTTGAAGCAGTTTTTGACACTGCCTGACCGTACATTGCGGACAACATACAGCTTTCACGAAGTGGCTCTACTGCGATGCCAGCCGGCGTTGAAGCTAGCGCCTTCCGTTGTGTTACGTAGAGTCACGTGGTGCTATAGCAAGTGATGCCTGCCATGCTGTCTTGCTAGCGAAGCTCTCCGAGACCTAGCGCGCGCTGGGAAGCGTACCGGTGGTGGTTGAGACGACGATATGCATAGGTAAGCAATGTCATAGCGAGCTCAGTACCGGACAAGCGACCGACTCATGCAGTCAATGTCTGAAAGAGCACCCGTGTAGCAAGACGGGTCTCGCCTCACGTGAGTGTAGGTCAAAACAAAGAAAAAAATGAAGGAATAAATAAAAGGCAATGTAGACGACTATTCTTCGGGACCGGTAGGGCAAGGATCAAATATTTTGCCGTTGCTTTTAAAGATAAAGACATCAATATTTTCTATTTATTGAAATTAATCCGTACAAAAGACGTATTACTGATGATATTTTCGCGACTTGGCTCGGGAGTTGACTACAGATAGGCAGCGTATGTTCAAGAAATGTTTCAGGACCCCTTAAGGGGTGTTTCAAGACAAAAGTGATCAATATATTTTAAACTGTGAACACTTTGAAATGACGTGTTTATCTTCAACGTGATAGTCCAGGGACACTTAAATTTACCCCAAAAGACACTCCTTTACCCACGTTGATGTCGCTGATAACTGCTAGCCTTGATAACTAAGACCTTGTATTCCGCAAATATACTTCTTCAATAGCGAAAGTAATCACTAGAGGCCGGATTTTTAGGCATTAAAAAACTCATTTTAGGCGCCAAAAGTAGGTAGGCAAAACAACGTTTTAGGCCTCCAATATCGTAAAATAGGCGCAATGAACTTTCACATAAGTGCAAAATAATTTCAAACGAAGACGTACGCGACCTCTCTGTACGACAGGAAAACAAAAATGTTATTGCTTAAGATGGCACAAAGGCGCCAACAGTTGAACATAGCCGTGCAATTGTGGTTTGTCCCGCGCCGGTTCGCAGAACACCGTCTCTCCCGTGTTCTGAAGGGTGCGTAAAGTATCCACTGTCGAATCAACACACTCCCGGCTGTCTTTTCGACATGACTGGGCAGTGCAGAACCGGAGCAGAAAGCCAGATCGCTAAAAGACCAGTAGGGAGGGATTCCTCCTATTGACCGGGTCAAATCGCGTAGAGCCAATTTCTCTCTTGGCAGTGACAGCACACTGACAGCATAGAAATGATAGCATAGAACTGACAGCATAGAAATCTTGTTTGACTCATTGTTTGCCAGTTGATTATATAAAGCTCCTTCCTTTGTACTTCTTCCTTTTGCCTTATATTTTGCTTGAGCGAGTTGTCTTTGTCTTTGCCTCATCTTGACAAATATACACTTTGTGCTACTGTTTTGCTGAGCGAGTTGTTTGTTCTTTGCTTTATATTGTCTTCATTTTATGCTGCTGTTTTCCTTAAAAAAGTTCTACGTGTTATTCATCATTGTAACTCCACTCTGCAACGACTCCAATAGGCTTCCCAAGCAACGCTTAGCGGCGCTGCTGCTCTTGACAGGCAGCGCCATCTCTGGCAGAAAAACAGAAACTGGGGCGTGATCAGCGAGCGCTTTCCCTTCTCGCCACCGCGTTGCCGCTCGCTTCCGTGCACGTGCAGAGCTCTCGCGGTGCACTTGCGGCGTCTCACAATGTACCGCGTGCAGTGCGGCTTCAAAAGGATCTTCAAGCTTGACTGGCACTTCCGCAAAAGCGAACTTGATAAAATGAGGAAAGCTCGTCAATCACGTTAACGGTGAAGAGCAGACGATCGACGACAACCACGCCCGACTCAAAGCGAAATGCATTTCCCAAGTCGCGATTACACCGTGTAGGACGTATACCTCGAGGTAAGTCTCATTCTGTCACGTTAAAGATGAATAATGGTCCACATGCACTCCGAAATGAAGCCGTACACGCTATCGATGTTCTGCGGCGTGGACTACGAATCATATGATTGTTGTTTTGATATGGCATGCTTACAGTAGCAGCCGTGTACTTTCGTGAACAAACGTTTGCGGCGTGCGAAAAAAAAAGATTATACGGCCATGGCACTGCTTCCTGAGAAGGTTAGAGTCAAGTCCTCCGTGCCGCTGGAGAATCACCCGCCGATTAAGACGCGAGGCTGCTAGCTGAGCTTCAACCACTGTGAAGCAAGATGAACTGCTCGCCTCGTTTTTTCGGCTCTCGCATCATGCTTGCAGTCTCTTTTTATGATACCGTCTTGACAGGCGTATAAAACCTGTTGCGTGAACGCGGCTAGAAAATCGCACAAAGTCAGAAGGTGGTTAATTCAAGGTTGCAATTGCAAAGCATGTATGAAGTGCCAGTTATATTTAGCGGCTTAAGTATATATCACCCCAATAAAGTGACAAAAACAAAGCAAACCTGCAGAACGATGTCAAAGCTTGCTGAAAATGCACAGACGTCCGTTCCGGCGTGATAAAGCAGCCTTCCCGACGCGTGAAATGCAGGCGCCGAACTTCTGACAATGTGCGGAGTTCAGTTGAATTCAACCAACCGCGCAACGCTAACGGTATAACGCGAATGTGAACGTTCAACAACGACGGGTAGGTCTCACGAGCACGGGGAATCAAAACACAAAGTTGCTTCGCCTACAACCGTAACTGGACTTTAACAATGCGAGAAGACAGCGAGTAATCATTACTGTAGTCGCTGCGTGCATGCGCCCCGTTACTTACCGATTCAGGTAGTCGGAACGAACGAAAGCGATGAACTCAGACAGCCAAAATAGAAGGCGAGACAGCGCTGTCAGCTATCCACGCTTGCCGCCTTTATTTCTCGTGCGACACGCCCGGGAACCGATACAGTTTAACACGTGAATCGTGTGCCTTGTCTGCACTGTTGTGGCTGGCCACTAAACCGCAATACTTCGGACCACGCTTGCGCTTCCGGAGGGTCGCTTCTGCCATCGTGGAAATGCGCAGCTTCGCACAGCAAGCCTCTCGGTTCAACGTGCCGAGCTGACGGCCCCACAGTTACCCGCACCGAGAGAAGAACGCGAGCGCACGTGCGCTACCGCTACCGTGAAAGGGGCTGAGTCGGCCGCGCGACGGTTCAGTGTTGTCCGACAGAGCCGCAGCGCGGCTGGCGCGGCGCTGTCGTCGCGCCGCAAACTTGAGCTTGGGTTCCCTATAGGAGTTAACAGTATTGCCAAATAAATAAATAAATAAATAAATAAATAAATAAATAAATAAACCACTGGCGTAGCCAGGCGGAGGGGGGAGGTTCAGGGTTTCAACACCCCACCCCCCAAAACCTTTCAATTTGCATATGTATATATACACGCACACATACAAACGAATGTACGAACATACATAATTTATGGTTGACCCCCCCCCCCTTCCGAAAACATTTCTGCCCACACTACTGCAATGAACACCTGACAAAGTCAATTGCAAACAAAAGCCGTGTGCACATCCCATTTTCTTTCTCTTTTATTGCGATAGCAATTATATGGACAGTCTCGGCTGGATTTTGCCGTCGCCGCCGTCATGCACCGTATATGTATAAGTATGTATATATATATAAAAGCCCCCAAAGAAAAATAATGCAGAAAAATGCTTTCGAAGCGCGGAATCGAACCAGGGACCTCTTCCTCCGCAGCGAGTGGCGCTAGCCACTACGCCACGAAACGCAAATCCTCCACGTAGGTAACGGCGAGCGTTATATACACACCCTTCACCGCTGGACGGACTCAGAGACGGCTGCGCTTATAAGCGTTTCTTCATTACCAGCGAGATGGCGTTAGGAGCGCGACAGGCGCATTTAAAAGTCGTCAGCTCGCTCGCTCGCTTCTTCTTATACTTGCGCAGGAAGAACCTTGCCCTTCCGCTGTCTGCTCGCGCGGTTTTCTTGTGCTGAGGGAAATAGGGATGTTTCACGCTTTCACCGTGATGTCCGCGCTCATGTTACCGAGCGTACGAAAGTCACTCGAGCTGAAGGGACGCCGCTAAACGAACAAACAGAAGATGAGCGCGAACTATCAAGTGTCACAGCTCGACACTTGAAGCACGCTAGTTTCCTTCGCTGCTTCGGCCGCCTTTGCAGCAGGAGCGCTGTTCAAACTGAGAGTATCCATTGGCGAGCCTCACTTCATATAGCATTAGTTTCTTGCTATCGCATTCATTGCTTCGGCCTTGCGGCAAAACTGTGACTTTTTTTTGCTCTTCACTCTCCTTTTTGCACTGAAGGCTCTCCGCGGTCTCGCGTTCGTCAACCGCTCGCGCCATGTCAGTGCGGCGGCGAATGCTCGCCGGCGTGCCCCACTTCACTGCTGCTAGCGGTTGTTTCCGGGAGTTGGTTAAACTAGAGGACTAGGTTGAACCCCATAGTTCCAGTCAATGTTGCGCGGTAACATGAATAACGGTCTCAAACTGCACCCGTGCACGAAACTTGAGGCTAAATAGTGTTCATGTAAGCGCCAATTTCGAAAATAGGCATTTTCGAAAATAGGCATGTAAGCATTTAGGCACAAACCGCAAATAGGCATTTATAGGCACTATAAAACACTAGGAAAGCACTTCTTAGGCTCTAATTCATGCTCATACATCAAAGTGGCGTGATAGGAGCGCAAAGAACACTATTGGCATTTGCCTAAGGTCCGGTCTCTAGTAATCACGTAGTGCTGTGAAAATTTGTAGTTTACCACAATGGTGATAGGCCCTCAAATGGTCAGTGGATGTTATTTGTTAATTTCTGCATTGTGTTTTTCTATCCTGACACTTCGATTTTCATTCAATTCTGCAGCGAGATCGAGACTTGAAGGTGAGTAGTTTCAAACTGAGAGCAAATGTCTCTTAAGTCTTCGTCTTTCAGCGCTGCACCAACCATGTCAGCATTCCAACTAGCCCGACTTTGCATTTCATAGCCATCTTCTAGTCCGTTTAAAACGGGGCATATATGGTATGGTTATTTCGTAAATGTTTAGGCCTCGTTAGGCACATTATTGCGCGGCTTAGTGTGTACGCCTATATAGTTTTGACGTCGTCAATCTCCCCGATTTTTGCCACGTCGAGTGACAGGAAGGCGATGTTAATGCAGACAGTAAATTTCTACATGCTAGTAAAGGAGCAATGACACGGAAGCTGCAGTATCAGGAGCACTTTATTCTGGTATATTCTACGTACTTAGGCAGGAGCAATCATTATGCAATGGGGCGTATTCGCAGTTTTCGTTGCACATCGTGACACCCAAAAGGTGTGGTCATGGCCCCGGATACCTCCACGAGTCAGAAAAGGTAGTAGCGGATACAAAATAGAAAAACGGAATAGTTTTGCGTAATACACCGACCCTTTTCTCTGTCGGTCCCTCAAATAGTAGCGAAGTACTAGCGTTACCGTACTGCAGCACATATTGTCGACCTTATGTAAGTTTTCTAAACAAGTGCCAATTAAGATGTCTTCCGTGTGTGGGAACATCATTGCGCGTGCGTCGACGGCTATTTGGAAAGCGAATTGCATGTTTTTGCATTTTAATAAAAAGAAATTGGTTATCAGCCACACTTACTTAGCTCTTCCGTTTGTTGCGCTTTCCCAAATAATATTTGTCAGTGCACGCCCAGTGTTTTTAGTGACCACTGCACACGTCATTAGGCCAATACAGTTAGAGCTATGAATTTATAATGGCATACTTCGAAGCGCGGCATTCAAAACGGACAAAGAGAAGCACCAAACAAGCTCTGACTCGAAACTAAGCTTCATCGTAAGCAACTTTGCCGCATATATACACAGCAGAGCAAGTACGCGCAAATGGGCTGCCTCTCCCAGCCCAAACGCTGCATGTAGCCAAGCATGCAGATTAAAACAACCCTTCTAAAACCGCTCTTTTTGCTGCGCAAATCAACAGGCGCATCACTAATCTAAACGCTCTCTCTCTCGTTTCAGTATGGTATGCTTCCATTATTTGTCTGGACACTGCATTCCCACTCCTGTCCAGCATTTTATTATTAGTCCGCATTGGCTCGTAGGCACAGGACCAACAACACATAGGTCATCAATTGAAGCTTTATTAGGAACAGATCGCTGATGATCCCGCGCAAGATTGCTGACGCATCGACCAGTTTGTTGGATTTCCTCAAGCGAGCGGAACTTCGTAAAGAACGCATACAGCGTATGCGACATAAGGCATGGCAAAATTTTTTTCATGGCCCTGAAATGCATGGGCATAACCCGACCCGTTTACGCTGCGCAGAAAAAACACTAGACGCATTGTACATTTTAGCCACATCTTTATAAATGTGTGACACCCTGTGCACATAGGGCACCACATCCGGAATTTGTTCCATGGACAGCTTTATGTTTTCTCTGGCGCTTCACTTTCTAAAGGATGGTCTCAGACACAGCTATCAAATTCCAGCAGGAACTGTTCAGTAAATGCACATTCTGCCTATTACAACTATCTTGGCCCAAGTGAAAGTAATAGTGCAGTAGCACCGATTCAAGTCGTTGGGATGCGATAGATCGTTTTGCAATTTTACTATTTGCTGAATCGAAAGGTAAGGGCTTCTTATCAGCACGAGGAGGGTGGGTACTTCCACCAAACGTGTTGGCCACTAAAAAGCATCTTAATGCCAAGACATATTATGATGTAATATATATTAATATTGCCACGTGCGTTTCTTTATCACTTATGCTGGATTCGGTTTTCGGCCACAAAGACTGTCAGCAACGCTCAGCGCGAACCGCGCCTCATTGTTCGAGAACCTTCGCGATCATTGTAGATCGTTTTGTTAAGATTGCGCGCAAGACGCGTACACTCGAGCTTATTCTAGAATTTGCAGGACAGCCAGCGATAACACTGGAATATTCGACGGCACATGTTTAAATGCCGACGCGCCTCACCGCTTGTCAGTTGACCGACGGACGACGCCCTGTTCGCCGCTATCATTGTACAGCGTGTATTGCTGTAGTGCTAGTTCTCATTTTCCGGCCACAAGTTCGGCCAACTAAAAAGTTTCATCCTGCAAACGCCGACTGCTGTCTTCGTCGACGTCACGACCACGTGACATCTGGTGGAGGTGCTGCTGCTTCCATGATCCGGACGCCCCCCGCGAAGCGCTGACCCAAGCCCAAGCCGCGAGGAGGACGACGGCAAAGAAAACCCGGATCGTCGAACAAGCCGCAGGCAGAAGGGACTGCAGCCAGAGCACGGGCTCCTTCTCGAACAAACCAGGCAGCCCCAGGTCCCAACACCGACCGCAGCGACGATGACCGACCCCGTGCAGCCTGCGCCGATCTTACTCCGGCAGCCCAAGGAGCCGCCAACCTTCCGCGGGTCGTCATTCGAAGACCCGGAAACCTGGCTCGAGACTTTCGAAAGGGTCTCAACATTCAACACCTGGGACTCCGAGGACAAGCTGCGCCACGTTTACTTTTACCTTGAAGACGCAGCAAGGACCTGGTTCGAGAATCGGGAGTCCACTCTTCGAACTTGGGACGCCTTTCGCAGCGCTTTCCTGCAGACGTTTGGAAGCGTCGTCAGAAAAGAAAGGGCCGCAGCCTTGCTAGAGACGCGGGTCCAACTTCCAAATGAAAGCGTTGCCATATTTGGAGAGGAAATGACCAGACTGTTCCGTCACGCTGACCCAGCCATGCCCGAGGACATGAAAGTCAGGTTGCTCATGCGAGGGGTAAAGCAAGAGCTCTTCGCTTGGCTGATGCGGAACCCACCCTCGACAGTTCAAGAATTCATCTCTGAGGCGACGACGATTGAGAAGACGCTGGAAATGCGCAACCGCCAGTATAATCGCCGATCGATTCAAGACAGCCCAGCTTTTCATGCCGTCGGCTCCGACTACCTGCGTGAAACGATCCGAGCGATCGTGCGGGAAGAACTGCGCAAGATATTACCCTTACCACAGCCTGAAGTTGCCTCGATTGCTGACATCGTCCGAGAGGAAGTCCAGCAGTCTCTGGGCACCCCCGAGTCAGCGCAGCCACAGCTGCAAGCAGTGTGCTATGCTGCTGCAGCCCGACGCAACGCCCCCCCTCCTCGCCCACGTCAAGACGCCGCGCCGCCCCAGCAGTTCCGCCGCCAGGCACCACCGCCGCCGCCACCGACGTCATACCGCCCGCCAACCGGCCAGCGATACACGCCGAGGAAGACCGACGTTTGGCGCGCCCCTGACAACCGCCCGCTCTGCTACCACTGCGGGGAGGCCGGCCACACGTACCGCCGCTGTCAGTACCGACAGATGGGGCTTCGAGGATTCGCCGTCAACGCGCCGCGCCCGTATCCAGGCGAACGGCCTCGGGACATCGACGACTACCTCACCGGAACACACTGGCAAGAACGACGACCTTCCCGCTTGCCGTCGCCCGGTCGCTACATGTCTCCGCACCGCCGGCAGTACACTGGCCCTAACCGGGGCCGGTCACCTAGCCCGTATCCGGAAAACTAAGGGCAGCAACCGATGGAGGTGCGGTTGCTGTACGATGAACTACCGAAGATCCTCCGCCGCCGACGACAACGCCGCAACAAAATCTAAAGAACACGCCGCAAGACGAACGAAGCCCTGACGTCGAAACTTCACGGCCTGAGGAAGAACTGACGACGCCACATCGAAGCAGCGGAACAAACCGACGCAGCCGTGACCTGACGCCGCGACCCAACCGCAACGCACGACGACGAACTAGCGACCTGGACGTTCTCATTGACGGCCACAACGTCACCGCTCTCGTCGACACTGGAGCCGACTATTGCGTCATCAGTGGGCCTTTCGCCACGAAGTTGAGTTAAGACTGCTTGGGAAGGCCCCGAAATCCGTACCGCTGGAGGCCATCTTATAACGCCGTCTGGAGTCTGCACAGCAAGAGTAACAATCAATAATCGCACGTATCCTGCGAGTTTCGTAATCTTGCAACACTACTCCAGGGACGTCATACTTGGCATGGATTTCTTAAACGATCATGGCGCCGTCATTGACTTAAGAACCAAATCGATAACCCTATCGTCGGACAAAACGACACCGCCGGATACGAATCCATGTCACCATGCCCTGAACGTGCTCGAGGATCAAGTTACCATCCCGCCTCGCTCCAGCGTCATAATTCCCGTCAGCACCGAAAAAGCTGAAGACATAGAAGGTGTCATCGAGAGCGATCAGCGTTTGCTACTAGACCGCGACATTTGCGTTGCAAGGGGCATTGCTCGGTTGCATGAGGGAAAAGGAAGCGTGATGCTAACGAACTTCAGCCAAGAATACAGACACATGAGCAGGGGCACGACGATTGCATACATCGAAGAAATCTTGGCCGTCAGCGATGCGTTTGCCTTTTCAGATTACTACGAAGCTACGACGACTACCCCAACAGCTGAGCCACCCTTCGACGTAAACCCAAGTCTTCCCGCTCGCCAACAGCAACAGCTTCGATGCCTTCTGCAGAAAAACAAGGACTGTTTCTCGTCGTCATCGCGGGTCCGACAAACGCCCCTTGCTAAGCACCGCATTATAACAGAAGAAAATGCTCGACCACTCCGTCAGAGTCCCTACCGGATTTCGACACGGGAACGGGAGGCCGTGAAGAAACAGGTCGACGAAATGCTACGCGACAACATCATCCAGCCGTCGAAGAGTCCGTGGGCATCCCCCGTGGTGCTAGTGAAGAAGAAGGATGGGACTCTCCGTTTTTGCGTCGATTATCGTCGCCTGAACAAAGTCACGAAGAAGGACGTGTATCCCCTTCCTCAGATAGACGACACCCTGGATCGATTACACAACGCAAAGTACTTTTCGTCGATGGACCTCAAGACCGGTTACTGGCAAATAGAAGTCGACGAGAGAGACCGAGAAAAGACTGCCTTTATAACGCCAGACGACCTGTTCGAGTTCAAGGTCATGCCTTTTGGTCTTTGCTCGACACCTGCGACTTTTCAACGGGTTATGGATACAGTACTGGCCGGCTTGAAGTGGCAGACATGCCTCGTGTACTTGGACGACGTGGTTGTGTTTTCCTCAAACTTCGACGAACACCTTCGGCGCCTTGAAGCTGTACTTCAAGCAATCAAGACCTCCGGACTCACTTTGAAGCCTGAAAAGTGCCGCTTCGCGTACGAGGAGCTCTTGTTCTTGGGTCATGTGATCAGAAAGGATGGTGTTCGCCCGGACCCGCGGAAAACAGCTGCCATCGCTGACTTCCCGACGCCCACTGACAAGAAGGCCGTACGCCGTTTTCTCGGCTTGTGCGCCTATTACAGACGTTTCGTCAAGGAATTTTCACGGATCGCCGAGCCACTGACGCAACTCACGAAGGCCGACGTCGAATTCAGGTGGGAAACGTCGCAAGTTCAGGCATTTCAAGAATTGAAACGACGCCTGCAGACGCCTCCGATACTTGCGCATTTCGACGAGCACGCCGATACGGATATCCACACCGACGCAAGCAGCGTAGGACTCGGCGCCGTCCTTGTGCAGAAGACCGACGGATTGGAAAGGGTCATCAGTTATGCTAGCCGGTCGCTATCAAAAGCAGAAATCAACTATTCCACAACAGAAAAGGAGTGCCTGGCCATCATCTGGGCTACATCGAAGTTTCGCCCCTACATCTACGGCCGGCCCTTCAAAGTTGTGAGCGACCACCACGCCTTGTGTTGGCTAGCCAACTTGAAGGACCCTTGAGGTCGCCTCGCACGGTGGGGCCTACGACTTCAAGGATTCGACATTACCGTCGTTTACAAGTCCGGAAGAAAACACTCCGATGCCGACTGCTTGTCTCGTGCCCCCGTTGACGCACCGCCGCGGGACGACCACGATGATGACTGCTTCTTGGGAACCATAAGTGCCGACGACTTCGCTGAACGACAGCAAGCCGACCCGGAACTCAGGGGCCTTGTGGAATACCTCAAGGGCAGGACCGCCGTTGTTCCAAAAGTATTCAGGCGGGGATTGGCGTCATTTCTCTTGAAAAACGACGTCCTCGTAAAGAAGAACTTCTCTCCGGCCCGGGCCGACTACCTCATCGTTGTACCTTCGGCACTGCGACCAGAGGTTCTGCAGGCCCTGCACGACGACCCGACGGCTGGCCACCTCGGCTTTTCCCGGACGCTCGCGAGGATACAGGAAAAATACTACTGGGCCACGCCTTCCTGCCGACGTCGCCCACTACGTTAAGACTTGCCGAGATTGCCAGCGACGGAAGACACCGCCGACTAGGCCAGCGGGACTTCTGCAGCCAATCGAACCACCTCACCGGCCGTTCCAGCAAATCGGGATGGACCTACTGGGGCCGTTACCGACGTCGACTTCCAGCAACAAGTGGATCGTCGTAGCGACTGACTACCTCACCCGCTACGCCGAGACAAAGGCCTTGCCCAAAGGCAGTGCCGCCGAGGTAGCCAAGTTCTTCGTGGAGCACATCGTCTTGCGTCATGGTTCCCCAGAGGTCCTCATACCAGATAGAGGTACCACCTTTACTGCGGACCTAAGTCAGGCGATCTTCAAATACAGCGAGACGAGCCACCGCCGCACCACCGCCTACCACCCACAGACCAATGGCCTCACAGAGTGTCTAAATAAGACCATCGCCGACATGCTGGCCATGTACGTCGACGTTGAGCACAAGACGTGGGGCGCCGTCCTTCCGTACGTGACCTTCGCTTACAACACGGCCGTCCAAGAAACGACGCAGATGACGCCGTACAAGTTGGTCTACGGAAGAAGCCCGGCGACGATGCTCGACGCCATGCTACCCAACGTCACCGACGAAGAAAATCTCGACGCCGCCGCCGCAATAGGCAACACCGACAGAATCTGTCGGTGTTGCCTATTGAGGACCCTTACCTCGTACGAAACTCCAATACAGTTGTGGATTTTCTGGATGAAGGCGGGAAGTTTGTGTGTCTGTCAGCGGACATCAAGGATCTCTTCTACAACGTTCCGCAACAAGAGGTGCTGCTAGAAGTTGAGGGCATCGACAGATACGGGAGCTCGCGGTTTATGGTTAAGTGTGGAATGGCCCCTGGGGAATTCTTGACTTTGCTGTCGAGGTACCTCAGTTCCCTGTTCGTACAGTTCAACGGGCAAATCCTAAACCAGAAGGAAGGCGTCAGCATCGGGTCGGCAATAGCTCCAGTTCATTGTGACCTTTACCTGGCGAAAGAGGATCGCAAAACCAAGCCCATTCTTGAAGACGCCGGTGTGACAAGATGCTTCCGCTACGTGGACGACTACCTTGAGTGCATCCCTGTAGACACTTGCACAGATTCTGTTATACACAACGTCTGTTCTGTTTTCCAGTCTGCACACAACGGCCTAGACGTCACGTTCGAGTTCACGGTGGACAACCGGCTGCAGTTCCTAGATTTGGAAATCAGTGCCGGGTTGGAGCACAAGTGTTGGATGTACAAGACACGCAGTGGTAAACCTATCTTGCCATTTGAGTCTAATCGCACGAAACTTATAAAAAGATGCATAGCAAAATCGTGCATGATGCAGGCGACTAAAAAATCATGTCAGCACAGAACGAGTGAAAGCATGAGCTTGCAAATAGAGCGCTTAAAAAAGAGTGGTTCTCCAAACGGGGTCCTGTCGGCAGTGGCAGAATGCTGCCTAAAAGAGATTAACAGCACCGGGAAGAAAAAGGAAAGAAATAAGAATCCGGTGGTAGTGTTGCCGTACTTGCACACCGTAGCGCATATATTAAAAAAAGTGGCTTCCCGGTATGGTGTGCAAGTGGTATTCTCGGCGCCCAAAAAGCTGGTAGGCTTGTGTAGGAAAGTCAACTCCCAGAGTAATGAAGGCGACGCCCGTGATGCAGAATGTGCTGTCAGACACGTCAAAAAATTTGTAGAGTGCAAGGTAGGAGTTGTATACAGAATTCCTTTAACATGCGGGGCATCATATATTGGGCACACGGGCAGGTGCCTGAACAAAAGGCTTCAGGAACACAAGAATTTGTGTAGTAGGGTTGCAATCGAAGGGAATCTCGTTCAGCACTGCTCTGATTGTAAATGTAACCCCGATTTCAGTGACACTTCCATTGTGGCGCACAGCAAGGACAAAAACAGAAGAATTATCATTGAAGCTTACAGTATGATGTCGGGGAAGTTTGGCGCATGCGTTAGCTCCCCATCTATAGCACTCACGGAAAGACAAGTGTCATGTTTAGCGACACAAATATAAATGTAATCGGATCATAAGTGACATCATTGATACAGACGTAAAGTTTGAATTAGATTTATGCACGTGTTTCACTGCATAGATAGCACCGATGCTTGGCTCATGCGCGGTTTTCCTACAGTGCCCTTTCTTTCGTATGTTACGTCTTTTCTTCCTCTCCTTCTTGTTTCAATAAATTCAGTTGTTAGATGCGCTTCGTCTGTCTGTGTTGTCCATGTTTTTTTTCGTCCTCAGTTTTGCAGCGCTAAAAAAAATTTTCCTCTTCATTTGTTTCGCACCTACGCCTCGAAAAACAAATGGGACGGCGTAGGAAACGGCTGGTTCGCGTATAGTTAAAGTCGCTGCCGGCATTGTAGTTAGAATGTATCAATAATATAATAATAATTAAGTACAATGTTTTAAAAGCGTGGTAATGTGTTGCTCACTGACACTATGGTAATGTAAGACTGCTGCACTTCTGTTGCTTCCTTTCTGTTTCAGCTACTGCGAAACGGAATAAAAGAGGGCAAGTCGATGCTACAATTCTCTGTACGTAAAAGAAGTTATGTTTAAGTTAAATTTCCTGGACGTGTTCCTTGCAGAACCTGAAATGGGAAATTACGAAACGTAGTTCCAAAACCTACTTCTTGAATACGAGGCACACGCATGTTTAACTCGCTAAAAGTGTAGTATTGTAAGAGTGGAATGTGTGACGATGTGGAAAGTACAGAACACCAACACGCGAGGCGGGGAAACATAACGGTGTGTTGCTCAGCTGTTTCACAATTAGCGACTGGTACTGTCCAACTGAATTCGGCCACCGTAGGCTAGGCACTCCTAGTTCTTAATGAACCAATGATCGACTTACAGAGACAGCAGGTTGCCCGTCCAACCTTTTGAAGCAGAGCCTACAGGAAACCGATTTCAGCAATCGGCGAACAGTGTGTTCTCTCATATCATTTGGCAATTTGGAAATTTGGCTTATTATGGAATTTTTTTTATAACGAACCTATTAGCGTGTGTTCCTTTCTTCTTCAAGTGCCTTTGCTCTAGCGCTCTAAATTTGTTTTCTACAAAACATAATGTACCAACTGGGTGATTCCACGTAAGATCGAACAAACGATGGCTGGTCGACCTCTCAAATTTATTTGAAAATTTTATATATTATTGCCTGATGAGTGGAAAGAAGAGATCCGCAATTTGTTTTGTCGCCAAAAATTTTTTCGAACCACAGGAAATCAATAATGACGAAGAGGTGGAGTGGAGCGCTCATCCGCTCTGCTGTTTTGGCCAACTTTCGTTATGAATTGCACAAAATATATTAAAGTGAGGTAGCTGAAATTTATTTACCTAAATATATGCATGTTTTTGCTTCTGCTCAGGTACTTTTAGTTTTTATGTGTAGTGTAGATGTTTTTATAAAAAACCTCAAAAATGGCCCAATCGGCAAAATTTTCTTTACTTTGAAGGTCTTTATCTCAAAAATGCCTTGTAGCAGAGCGACAAAAATTCTGCATTACGTTCTTCGCATGCTTATCTACCAAACTGCCAAATCTTGTATTTATATAACTTTTCAGTAAAGAGATATGATCGGGCTAACTTCAAGAAAACACCGAACAATGAAAACTTCTGACGACAATTAAAAAAAAACCCCATTTTTTAAATTTCTTAAACTTTGTCCACTTATTCTCCTCCACATCAGCTTTCACAATCATTAAAAACATGTTGCATAATGTCGTTGCACTAATAGTTACGGCCCCTCCAATGAGACCCTTTGGCAAGGATGTGCAATTCGGACTTCTTGCCCAGCAAGTGTATAAAATGCAGGCAGGATTGAATTTCTTTTTATTAAAAGGTCAGCAGGTACCTAAAAAGGTGTCGCCGGCACTGAAGACGTAAATTTTGAAATTATGTGGTCACTGCAGCGGCCACGAGCGCGGAGCTACCGAGTAGGCGCGCGCGCGCCCGAGATGCTCGTTGTAAGAGACGGCGCAGTGAGAGCTCGTTCTCGCGCCCTCAGACCGATTGAGTTCGAAACAGCAACACCTCTCGGGTGACTTGAACGCACGTGCACTGGAGCTTCGCTATTCTATCCGCCCTCTGTTCGCATCTCAGCTAGGCGCTGATAACACGGCGGAGATGGAAGCAAGATGAAAACTCTATAACGGAGCTATGAGCGCTCGCTTCACGCACGCTGCTGCCACAGAAACTGCGCTGCGCCAGTTGCGATCAGTGGAAAGCATGAACGTGGCGCTCCAGTGGCAAAGCAAACTATGAATTGTCAAAGGAAAGAAAAGCAAAACTATCGGTAACCGGATGCGCTTGTCTATATTAGATGTCGGCAGCAGACGGCGTGAACTGGCCGCGCGTTCGGTGCGCTGTTCACACTTCATTCGGCGCGGATAATTCTTGTGCTTTGCTCTTACTCTACTCCTCCTGTGCGTCTCATGACGAGAAAGTATAGCTCTGAAGAGTCTATTGTGGAGACTACCTTTCGAAGCACAAGAAGCTTAAAGGAGTACTGACACGAATTTAAAAAAAAAATTCGGATTGTTGCTCTAAATAAAAATACTGGTGTCGAGAAACCTAAAACGACTATTGTCGTGCCTGGGGATGCATCCTATATATTTTAATTAGCGCCACCTTAAAAAGACACTTTCGGTTTCGATATCGAGGGGGTAGCTTCTCAGTGTCGTTTCATACCAGTGTGACGTCACGGAGATACAGAAATTCGCGATGTACTAGCGGGAAATCCGTCATCTGCTCGTGGTGCAATAGACAACGATGAGTGAATTGTCGTCCAGTGACCCTGACAGTGATTTCTACGATTTAGGCTGCATGCAGGACGCAGAACTCGCGAACTCGGAGGAACTGTCTTGACTTGTCGGGATAATGTCCTTGCAGTGTGGCTGGCTTGCATATGCTCAGCGACGAAAACTTCAAAGTCAAATTAAAATATTTTATACGTATTCTCCGACTCCAGTGTGTGGACAGCGTGGACACTGCATACCAACGAAGCAAAAAATGTCCCTTTTGCGATGTCTCAAAATCGTGTCAGTACTGCTTTAATTATTGCAAAGAAGCCAAAATTTCGCAGAGTTACCGACCTAGACATATATGCTTTGAAGGAACGTTTAACGCCCGAAAGATCAGTGACTGTCAGTGAGACGGACTACTTGTGCTACGCGTGATTTTGCTACCACTGCAATGAAAGATCTTCACGGAACGCACAGTTTAGCGATGACATTCTTATGCCCCCTGAAAATGAAATCGACGCAATTAACCAGATCACTGCGACTACCGGTGCACGTGCGTTCAAGTCACCCGAGAGGTGTTGCTGTTTCGAACTCAATCGGTCTGAGGACGCGAAAACGAGCTCTCACTGCGCCGTCTCTTACAACGAGCATCTCGGGTGCGCGCGCGCCTGGTCGATAGCCCCGCGCTCGTGGCCGCTGCAGTGACCAAATATTTTCAAAATTAACGTCTTCAGTGCCGGCGACACCTTTTTAGGTACCTGCTGGCCTTTTAATAAAAAGAAATTCAATCCTTTTTCAAAATTGGTTAGCGCGAAAATCGACATGGACTAAGAAGGAACACTGATGTACAGGACAGGCGCTAGTGTTCATCAGTGTTCCTTCTTAGTCCTTGTCGATTTTCGCGCTAGCCAATTTTGAAGATTATGAACCAAGTAGCCCAACAACGTATAGTGTTAAAAATTCAATCCTGCCTGCATTTTATACACTTGCTGGGCAAGAAGTCGGAATTGCCAATCATTGCCAAATGGTCTCATTGGAGGGGCCGTAACTATTAGTGCAACGACATTATGCAACATGTTTTTAATGATTGTGAAAGCTGATGTGGAGGAGAATAAGTGGACAAAGTTTAAGAAATTTAAAAAATGGGGTTTTTTTTTAATTGTCGTCAGAAGTTTTCATTGTTCGGTGTTTTCTTGAAGTTAGCCCGATCATATCTCTTTACTGAAAAGTTATATAAATACAAGATTTGGCAGTTTGGTAGATAAGCATGCGAAGAACGTAATGCAGAATTTTTGTCGCTCTGCTACAAGGCATTTTTGAGATAAAGACCTTCAAAGTAAAGAAAATTTTGCCGATTGGGCCATTTTTGAGGTTTTTTATAAAAACATCTACACTACACATAAAAACTGAAAATACCTGAGCAGAAGCAAAAACATGCATATATTTAGGTAAATAAATTTCAGCTACCTAACTTTAATATATTTTGTGCAATTCATAACGGAATTTGGCCAAAACAGCAGAGCGGATGAGCGCTCCACTCCACCTCTTCGTCATTATTGATTTCCTGTGGTTCGAAAAAATTTTTGGCGGCAAAACAAATTGCGGATCGCTTCTTTCCACTCATCAGGCAATAATATATAAAATTTTGAAATAAATTTGAGAGGTCGACCAGCCATCGTTTGTTCGATCTTACGTGGAATCACCCAACTAGCACCAGATCTACATTTTGCTGAAGGTTATTCATTCACACGGGAATTTCAGTGGTGAGTTGAGCAACCAGAGTTTAACACCATTACTGTGGTAAAGATAGAATTATGATAAAAGAACAGCTACTCCAATATCTAAAAGTTGCGCATAACGGAAAATTCGGTACAAAAATGTGCGAAGATGACGGTATGCTGGGGAAAATGCGTTCAAGAAATAACGTTGGAGGGGAATTGCGCTACAGTTAACTGAGACTTAACAAAGCTAGAGGACGGACGAACGAGCTTTGTTAAGTCTCAGTTAACTGTAGCGCAATTCCCCTCCAACATGTACCACCAACTAGCCCAATTTCTAACTTTGCTAAGAAATAACGTGTTCGAAGCACAGCGCATCCGAGTGGATTACCGAAAGACATTTTGCAATTTACAGGAACGTGCGATACTGCATAGCGCCTACAAGAAAATTGCAAGGGAACATACAAGTACAAAAAAAAGAGATTGAATGGGTGCTTTAAGTCAGGCCTTCTATATAGAAACATAGAAATCTGGAAGAGTTTATCTTGGTAATCACTACCGCGTATTTGTCAGATTTGTTGAATTAAAAAAAATGCTCAAATCTTGTGACTAGGTTGTCAATATTCGTGAAGACTGCGTACAATTTCAGAGCGGCAGAAATGAGGCTATTGAGTTTATCTCTCTACAGCCAAACATCAATGGACAATATCGCAATCCTATCAAACGGACATAATATTATGTGCTAAGAAGATTTCTAATGTGATGTTGAGCGTACCTATTATGCGTAAGTCTCGCGTGTTCGTCTGAAGCTTCAAGCTCGGTCACCACACACTTGTGTTACATCAGGGACTATGGAGTGAAATTAGAAGTGCAAAGTCTTTGTAAATGTTGTTTCATATACGCGTATTGAAAATTTATAGATTAGCTTTGTAGGCTTTGAAGGAGTGCACAAACATAAACGTTTGCGATTGTTTTATTATTATATGTGGAAGGCCGTTCATTGGGGACACTCACAACGACCGGCAAGTGTGCGATAGCGTTCCTAGTGAACTAATACTTGGCACGTAACACGGCACATTCCACTATTAAAAAAAAATTCCTGCCAACCAAGAGGTGGAAAACATGGGAGTGACTACAGCAATACGTGTCACGTGACGGCAACATTGCGTGGAGTTAGCAAACCTTTATACCGTCTGGCGTCTGCTACACTTAACACTCCACTCTGGCCCACCAGTTCAACCGAAACGCCCAGCTGCGTCTTCTGGCAGCGAGACTATGTCGTAGTTGCTCATCGTCGAATGAATCCGGATGCGCGAAAGAGGAGGTGCAAAAACCCATTGTTTTTGATCAAAAGGTGAAATGTTTTCGTACTACACGTGGTCGTGTTGGTTCGGCAGCTATATTCCCTCAAAAACGTCATCATATTTGCCGTACGCGTGTCCCACGTCACTTGTTTTGCTGCGCCCTCTTGACGTTTTCGCGGATGGTTATCGTGACAATTCCAGAAAAAGAACGACACGTTGTTTCCAGACATTATAGTTCAAATGAATTGCCTTTAACCCGTCTGTTGTCTGCAAAAGTTCGTCACAGCATTTCTTGCAACAGTGCACAGCTCATAATATAGTCTATTTACCGTGCTATTTTGGTGCCTAAGCTCGTTTAATTACTCGGACGGATGGAGTGCACATAACTGCGACGGCATTCTTTGGTGCTTAGTTACAGATTTAAGTTCCTCACAGCTTACAGAGGCACAAGAAATGCTGTGCGAGCCTTAAACAGAGCTGCGTTTACTGTACAGCTATTAGAATTTATTTTCCTCTCTCAATCGAAATTAATTCTACTGAAATTGTATAGGCATTGTCTCACAAGAATAGTTCTGTGGGGTACACGTATTCGAAAGGCAGCATTGGAATAGGCCCTGAGCCTATGATGCGCTTAAGGGTGCCCTCAGATGAGTTGAAATTGGAGTGAAAGCGAAACTCTCAGTTAGATCTTGTGAAGCAGTTCGATTTATGTATAAGTTATGTGTGCATGAGGAATGGCGTTTAAAAGTTCAGCGTCATGCACTCAGCGAGGGTTGCCACTGCACGGAGTTAGCAAACCTTTATGCTGTTTGCTACACTTCACACTCCACTTTGGCGCACTAGTTCAACCGAAACGCCCAGCTGCGTCTTCTGGCAGCGAGGCTATGTCGTAGTTGCTCATCGTCGAATTAATCCGGATGCGGGAAAGAGGAGGTGCGCAAAAACCATGGTTTTTGATCAAAAGGTGCAATGTTGTCTTCCATCACATGATTCCATCACATGTCGCTGTAACGAAATAGATTCCAAAGGACGTGATGCGCAACTGTAACGACGTGTAAGCTTGAATTTGAAAGTAGAGCATTTTGGAAGCATTGAGCGATTCATTAAGGCATGTAGTTTTCAGCATAGGTGATGCCGTTAGAAAAGAAAGACTAATTCTGCAATGCCTAAAGAATGCAAATTATTGAGGCTTTCTCAGTACTTAAGCTTTCTGTCAAGCTATGGAACGCAGTCGCTGGAGCCCTTTGTCCTGCAGTTACCCTTGTTACAAAGACGTGGCGTCGAAGGTATGTGAAAAATACTGTCACGAAGTATTAAAAGGAAAAAAAAAGCAAATATGGGGAAAAAAGCTATCGGTTCATTAGCGAAAATGCACAAAACCTAACTAAAGCATATGCAAGAGATTTGGACTTTACTAGTGCTCTTCTGGATATCCACTTGCATACAACAGCGGGAGGCCAAGGCTAAGAAACAGTAAGTGATAGCGTAGAATTTTCGTCTCTGTGCTAGCACTTCAAAGGAGAGATCGTGAGATAACTCAATTATATTCTACGGTACTATAAGGATAAACTTATAGCCTGCATCGAGACGCAAACAACAAACACAACAACAGATAACATGTCCCATTACTTTTTGTGTTCGAATGATGCAATAACGTATTAGTGGCCCGGGATTCGACGGATTCTGACCAAGGGGTGCTGCTTCATCATGAATGCGCTTCATATATTGCGGTTATATTGTTCAGTTGCCGTAACCAAGCTGAATTGGTGCCGCCTATTTATCTGTGGTGCTGAACCAACGCAACCTTTCATTGAAACATATCATACTTGCAGCTCTGTTTAGCTCAACAATGACAGCTGAAATGTGCGAACTGACAAAGGCATAGGCACTTTTTATGCCTATGTCCAGTTCGTGCTGTCTAGTTGTGTTTATGGATTAACCCCATTTACGTGAACAAGCTCGACGTTGGCAGCGCTCGCTACATTGAAGTAAGGAAAGCGCCCTGGGAACACACATCCATAGGTCGGCAAAAAAATGTGGAGCTCACTCAGACTCACTCATGAAATGTATTTTGCCGACAGAGCTCACTCGGACTCCGATTCATTAAAAGTTTCTTCATCCGGAGTCACTCGGACTGAGATTCACGAAAATATTACTCACCAGGACTCACCCAGACTCAGACTCACGAAAATATTACTCAGCCTCACTCACTCAGACTCAGACTCAATCTGAGTCTAAGTGAGTCCACTTATGAGTGAGTTTGTCGACCTATGCACACATGGAAGCAAATATTGCGGTATTGAATACTACATTGCAGATCAGGTATAAAAGTGACGCAAGCGGTAATTCATGGCCGGAAAGTGGTACTTTCGTGGAACTGATCCGTATGTCTGGTCGTTGAAGTCATGTTTTTAACCACCAAAATACCAAAAAATTGCTATTCTGAGCGTTGATAGTCGTGTTTTTTGTTGCAGGACTGTTTCACGTACCTCTACGAGTGACAGTGATATGGACGTCTCAAGTAATCACAAAATATTGCGTGCTTAAGAGCAAGAAAGGCAACTATACGGAAGCATTAGGAATTCAGTAAATTGTTTAGTTATCGAAATAAAGCTGGCAACGGCAACGTACACAAAGCATACATATTATTGGAACAGCCGCAAGGGGGTCGCAGTGGAGAGACAGGACATGGCGAAGCGCTCGTGCTGCTGGCCTTCGGTGCGCTGCCGCGGGGAGCTTCTTGGCGTGGCAAGCGGCTGCCTTGCCGGAACTGAAGACCCAGGCTGCGGGCCGGTAATACAGAGATGCGGCGAGCGCCCACACTGGCGCCTGCAACGCGGAGCCCCGTCTACCTTCTGGATAGGACCGCGTTCTTGGGGGGAGGCCGTGTCGCGTCGCCTCTTCCGCGAAATATAGGTGAGCGCCACCAGGGTTTCTTCCAGGCGACTTGGCGGAGAAAATAGCCTGGGCATACAGGTGTCTAGAATGGTGCCGCTTGTCTCCAGGACACCCGTGCCCGTGCCTTTCGGGAGACTGCAGCAACAGTTAAGGGCTCGACCTGCGGCTGCGCTTGGCGACGACGCCAGCAACCCGAACAGCTGCGAACTCCCGACCAGCAGACGGCGTGCGCACGTCGACCGGTGGTGCCGCTCGGCAAGCACGAAGGAAGACGTGAAGGAGGAGACGAAGAGCCAGACGGAGGCATCGACGGAATGAAGGTGGGCGTCGGAAGAATACCGGGAGGGCTTGAGAGGGCGCTGAATACGATAATGCGGCTGCATCCACGAAGACTGCGGATCACCAGAAGAGATGGGAAAGCAAGCATCGCGACGAGAACGGCGAGTGAGACGTGAAAGACGTGTTGGTTAACAGCGAGCGGTACGTTGATGAAGAGGAGCACGAGGGAACTGAAAGCGACATTACTCATAAAGACGATAACGATGACACCGAGCGACTTTTGAGGAGGAAGGATCGCACGTAGACCGTCGGGCACCTGCTGCACCGTGCCGTACACTACGTATCTGAAGTGGCTGGCCGGTCTTCTTGCGGTGGAATCCTGTGAGGTGGCGGCTGCACCTCATCGGCGACCTGCTTGTTAGCAACAGTACTGACAATTGGGCGAATTTGTACTGATTCATGATTGTTGCCTGTGCAACACACACACACACACACACACACACACACACACACACACACACACACACACACACACACACACACACACACACACACACACACACACACACACACACACACACACACACACACACACACACACACACACACACACACACACACACACACACACACACACACACACACACACACACACACACACACAAACAGATAAAGAAAGCATAAAACTACACACGCGCAAACTCACAACTGCTTTATTAGAGAAGACGAAATGCACTTTCATCTTCATTAACACCGACGAACCTTTGTGGTGTACTCGAATAACAGACAGACAGACAATGAACTTTATTAAGATGGTCCTGAGGAGCACCGCAGCCGTTCAGGGCGGGAGCGCCGCGGGCCGCTCCCACGTGGGGACGGGGAGGCCAAGCCTCACCGCCGCGTCGTGGGCCCTCTGGACGGCTCTTAACTGGTGTAGTAGATTCGAGCTTGTTAGCTCGGAGCACCACTCTTCTTCAGTGAGGCGTTGGGGGCCCCGTAAGGAGGGACACCGCCAGAGCATGTGATCCAAATTGCTTCGCGCGCCACAATCGGGACAGTCCGGTTCAAAAGCATCCGTGTAAGAACTTAGGGTTGATAGACTAAGATAAGACATGGTCTGCAGCATTCGAAGCGTGGCAGCCTGCGGCCTGGATAGTTTCTCGTGCGGAAGAGGAAACGTTCGCCTAGACAGCTGGTAGTGCTTAGAAACCTCGCTGAACGTGAATAAAGGATCTCGAAAGACCTCCCGACCAGTCCCCGAGGTACCGCCTCCGTCCAGCCCGGCGCGGTGGGTTAGCTCGCGCGCGCGGGTGTGGGCGATCTCGTTGAGGTTAGTCAGAGAGGATAAGTGCGACCCGAGATGAGCCGGAAACCACGTGATGGTGTGTGAGGAAATGACTCTGTCACCTAGGATGTGTGCGACCTCGGCGGAAACAGAACCTGATGCAAAGGTTCTGACAGCCGCGCGAGAATCGGTGTAGATTTGATGCCTATTCTCGTCAAGTAAAGCGAGAGCCACCGCGGCTTTCTCGGCTCTAGCCGGGGTGGTATTCATGAGAGATGCAGAGTTGAGAACTGCGCCGCTGTGGCCCACTAGGACGGCCGAATAGTTTGCCGATCTGCCGTGCTGCGCGGCGTCCACAAAGCATGCGGAGTGCGGGTCATCGCGAACTTGTTTTTGTAAGGCCTCGCCTCTGGCCCTTCGCCTGCCTGCACTGTGCTGCGGATGCATGTTACGGGGAAGCGGGAAAACAGTTATACTGGCTCGCTGCTCCCTAGTAAGGCTAAACTTGCATTCTTCCCCAAGAGATGGATTACAACCCAAAACCGCCAGAATCTCCCTGCCAGCGGGCGAAGTATACAGCCTGGCAACCTGAACCGTGTGCTGCGCCTCGATAATTTCCCCTAACGTGTTGTGAACTCCGAGCTGCATTAGGCTCGTTGTGCTGGCATTCATCGGAATACCCAGCACCCGTTTGATGCTTTTTCGAATGAGTATATTAAGCTTCACCTTTTCGTGATTCTGCCAGAAGTGCATGGCCGCCACGTATGTGACGTGACTCATCAAGAACGCGTGGAATAGCTTCAATTGATTGTCCTCCCTGATTCCACCTCGACTGTTCGAGACCCGAGTAAATAACTGTACCATGCTGTTCACCTTAGCGGTAATTTTGGCGATGGTATGCCCGTTGCATCCGTTGGATTCGATGAGCATACCGAGAACCCTGATAACCTCAACTCTGGGAATGGAGTGTCCTTCGCTGGTGTGGAGTACAATGTTGACCTCCGACAGGAGGACCCAGCCCTTAGGCTTAACCCCCCTTCTACTAGGTCTGTACAGAAGGAGCTCTGACTTGCTCGAGGAGAGGCGAAGCCCCGTCCCAACGAGAAAATCCTCTGTGCGATCCAGCGCTTCCTGAGGGGCTTCCTCCACCCTACCCTCGCTGCCTCCGACGCACCATACAGTGATGTCGTCCGCGTAGAGGGTGTGATTGATGCCCTCGACCTCCGAAAGCCTCCGAGACAATTTGCACATTGCGATGTTGAACAGGACCGGGGATACCACCGAGCCCTGCGGTGTGCCCCTGGAGCCGAGCTCGATGGGCCCTGACCGGAGGTCCCCAATATTTATTGCAGCCTTTCTGTGTCTGAGGAACGAGTCGACAAATGCGTGGAAGGTCTGGCCTAGACTGAGGTCTGAGATGGAATCGAGTATTTGGGCGTGCGAGACATTATCGAAAGCCTTCTCTAGATCTAAACCCAGAATGGCCCTGACGTCCCTCTTGTTTCTATCGATGATTTGACATTTTATCATCTTCTTAGCGTCCTGAGTGGAAAGGGAGTGTCGAAAGCCAATCATGTTATACGGAAAAAGACCGCGGTCCTCAATGTGCTTGGATACACGGTTGTTAATCACATGTTCAGCCACTTTGCCTATGCACGACGTGAGTGAGATCGGCCTGAGATTCGTCAGGTCAAGTGCGCGCTCCGGCTTAGGAATTAGGACAACCGACGCCAGCTTCCACGATTCTAGAACCGCACCCTTCTCCCAAACCCGATTTATTTCGTCAGTTAGGAATGCGATCGACTCGTCGTCGCATTCCGTCGTCGCATTCCCTAAGGTCTCAATGGTCCAGAACGACCATTGAGATCTTCGAGGACTTCCTTCACCTCAGGGACGCTAAAGGGCTCGTCCAAAATGGTCATCGGAGGGCCCTTGTAAGGCGGATAGACCACATCATGCGCAGTGGCTAAAGGTATATATCTTTTGGCGAGCGACTCTAGTATTGCCGTATCGGAGTTGTCCTGGCGGGTGAAATGTAGAATCCTATCAGTGGCGTGTCTCTGATTAGTCCTGGAATTCGATTTCTTTATCAAATGCTTGAGCAGGTTCTATTTACCGCCAGTTCGCATCTGTCCGTCCACCCAGTTGCAGATTTCATTCCACTGTTGCTTGGGAAACATTTGACAGTGCATCTCTATGGTGCGATTCAATTCCGCGATCTTTTTTCGCATTCTGCGGTTCAGCCGCTGACCTTTCCATCTAGCCAGGAGGGCCCCTTTATCCTCCATAAGGTGTGCCAGTCGGCTGTCCATCCTGTCCACATTCAAGTCGGTGGCAACGGACTTGGTGGCCGACTGTACATCTTCCTTAAGCTGCGCTACCCAACTATCTAGGGAAATGGGTTTTTCGGCTTCCCTCTCCTCCCTGATTTTGCGGAAAAGATCCCAGTCAGTAATCGTAAACTCTTTCGGCGACCTCTTAGCCACCACCAATGACGTGGCCAGCACGCAGTGATCACTGCCCAAGGTCTGATTAAGATTACACCACGCGGCGTTCCCGACGTTTGCGACGAAAGTAAGGTCCGGCGTGGTATCCCTGCTGCACGAGTTTCCGATCCTAGTTGGAAAGGACGGGTCCGTGACCAGGGTGACACCGTAGTCGGACGCCGCCCGCCAGAGGTTCGCCCCCTTGGCCGTAACGCGGTGGTATCCCCACTCATGATGCGGAGCATTGAAGTCGCCAGCCACTACAAGCGGAGAACCTGCCGCCTTGCGTACCGCCTTATAAATGAGAGACGTAAAACGCTGCCTCATATCTCGCGGGGAGCTGTAAATGTGAAGTAGAAAAAGGCTATTTCTGAGCTGGCCGCTAGGAATGAGCTCGATTAGCAAGTGCTCTGTTTTACTGTGGTCCATAAATAAATTGCGTACGACGAAGGTGAGCTTTTTCGATACTAGCGTACATATACCTTTTTTGCCCTGCCCGTATATCGAATGAGTCTCGTATCCCGAAAGAGAGAGCGAGTCAGCCAGTGTCTCCTGTAGTAAAATGACGTTAGGGCTATTAGGATGGGATCTGACAAACTGTTGCAGGACTGCCTTTTTACGTTGGGAGCCGTAACAGTTCTACTGCCAAACAACTATTTTACTATCGTGACCCGCCATGGCTGCGGCCCTCGATTAGCCTGTCATCCGAGACGCCGTGATCAGACGCCAGCTGCGGTGAATTTTCGAACGCCCGGGCTGTGGAGCTACCTGCTGATGGAGAGGCGGTGCGCACTGCAGAACCGGACAGCTGATCCGTGATTGTTATCTTAGATTCGACTGAATCGACTCTCGCGTTCATGGCAGAGACCGCTTCGCTGAGGGCTTTGAGCGCGTCCCTCAATTCGCACTGGAATCCTCTTAACTCTGCTCTGAGCTCGTCGATGCCCTCATCTATACTCGCGGACAACTTTTCTTGGCATTGAAGCGAAGGCTACAGAGCCACAATGCACGTGTCCCACCGCTAATGAATGTAGTCCCACAATGGCGTCCGTATTTTCTGCATGAGATATATAAAATGCTCCTTCATTTTCTACATGTAGCTTTTTGTGACGGAACGCAGCGCACACAAGCGAGATATCTGCATTTCTTTTACTTTACACGTTGTCACTTTGCGTTTTTGCGAGCGTGAAAAAATCGCGCCTTTTACCCGTACCTTAGACGCTAAGCAGCGTTTGCGTCGAAGTGCAACGCTAGCCATCACACTCCACGGCGTTACGAGACGCGCGCCAAACCGGACTACTTCGCGTAGCAGTACATGTGCAGACGCTCCGGCCCCGTAGCTTTCCCTTCAGTGCCAAGAAAAGTTGTCGATGAGTATAGTATGGGTTGGGACAGCGCTCTTTTTTTTTTTTTTGGCGGGACGCCGGGGCGCAGGCGTCTCGGCAGGTATTTCCATCAGCGCTTCCATTGGCGTTTCGGCTCTTTCGGTTACAGGTGGCAGAGGTCGTTGAACCGGTTGTCCCTGACCAGCCCTCTTCATCTCGTCCATCTCAGCCCTCAGCTGCTCTAAAGCGTTCCTGAACAAAGCGTTCTCGCGTTCTAGCTGTGACAACCTAGCCGCGCTATGCTCTGGCGGTGGTGATGAAGCCCTCCTTACCCTTGACGCTGTTCCCTTGACTAGATCGGCCAACTCGGTCTGCCCGGGAGCAGGTGGCTCATGGATACGCACAGTTGGCGGCCCCCTGGAGCGGGAACGGCCTCTGGAACTCCAGCGGCTCTTGGAACGGGATCGTTGCGTCTCGGAGCGTCCCCTCGAAAGTGACTTGCTCTGGGCTCGTTCTCTTATGAGCGACGCAGGTGACGACTTTCTGGAGCTCCCTCCTTCTTCTGCGAACGATGTACGGCATATGAAATCGCTGCTTACATGACCTGTCCGCCGTGGGATGAGGGCACCCACACAGGGCGCATTCTGGTGTACAGACGTGGTCTTCGGTAGGGATTCAGTGCCGCATCCCCTGCAGATCGTGTTTTCGGGTGTCGAACAAACATCGGCCCGGTTTCCCAGTCTGCCGCAGGCGTAGCATACGTTCGTTTGTCTACGGTAGAGTGTGCAGCGAAGCATGCTTGGTCCACACACGACGTAGTTGGGTACCTTTAGTCCATCAAAGAGGACAACGACCGTAGTGGTGTACCTGATGCGCTTGACCTCCAGGGCCGTCGGATTCCTAGGGTGTACAATCATGCCTGTGATCTCTTCTTCGTTGAAGTCGAGGTCGACGCCCTTGACGACCCCCTTACACGTGTTGTCCGGCGCAGCCAAATAGGAGCCGACCTCGTAGTTTGCCCCTCCAACTTTTTGCATGACGTTGGAACACACAATATCGTTGGCGATTTCGGCCGGAGCAAGCTGCGCCGCCGACGCGAGAGCATGGGCCACCTTGATTTGACTCACGTTCTTCACATTTAGGCCTCTCCTGGGCCTAACTATGATCCTGTAGTTCTCTCTCGGCAGAGGGGGGAGCCTGGACGCAGCAATGATACGCTTTTTCACGCCGGCGGGAGTGCGTGCCCCGCCGATTCCGCCTCCTCGTTGTGCCGAGTGCGTCTGCCCGCCCTGCGCGGGCGTTCCTTGCGTTTTGGAATGGCCGTAGTCCACCCGGACTGCATGCACTCTTCAGGAGTAATATCCCCCCCTCCACGGTGACTTGCATGGACATCTTGGGAAGAACAGGAACGGCTGCGCGGGGGAGACGCTCCTCCGCCACGCCTTCGGCGGAGAAGTAGGCTTAGCCTTTTAGGCCTAGCGGCATTGTCTGGTCGAAAAGACTTGAGAATCCAGCAAAGGGACCACTCACAGACACAGGTCGGCAAAAAATGTGGAGCTCACTCAGACTCACTCACGAAACATATCTTACCCTTAGGGCTCACTCGGACTCAGACTCACCAAACTTTTGCTCATCCGGACTCACTCGGACTCAGACTCACTATAATTTTTCTCAACCAGACTCACTCGGACTCAGACTTACCAAAATATAATTCACTCGAACTCACTCAGACTCAGACTCACGGCTCGATCTGAGTCTGAGTGAGTCTGAGTGAGTCGACTCATGAGTCTGTTAGCCTATAATTAGCCTTTTTCTACCATATTGTCAATGCTTTTATCACCAATATCTCGCATAATCGGTGCGCTACTTGGCACCTTTTGTGCTCGTACCTTCAAATACGAGTTATCTGAGCTTGCAGTTCAGTAAGGACCTTTTTATTGAAAGAGATGACTCCCACGAGATATTTTTATCAGTAACTTGCCGTGAAAAAGTTTGCTCCCTCCTCAACTCACGCCTCTGATAAATAAATATTGAGCTGACATATGAACGGTAGCGCGTTGAAGTATGTGGGACTATACGTGAGTATAAACATGAGCCGACATAAGGCTGATAGTAATGCTGAAGTGAAGTAGATAGGACCATAGGTCGGTAAAAAATGTGGAACTCACTCAGGCTCACTCATGCAAGATATTGTGCCCTTGAGGCTCACTCAGACTCAGACTCACCAAAACTTTTCCCAACCGAACTCACTCGGACTCAGACTCACAAAAACTTTACTCACCCGAACTCACTCAGTCTCAGACTCACGTCTCGATATGAGTCTGAGTGAGTCTGAGTGAGTAGACTCATGAGTGAGTTTGCAGACCTATGCTCACAGACGAAACTTTGGTATCGACGTGAACTTCGTAACTTGCCGCGTCAGGTACCACAAAAGGTAGCATAAAGCACAGAAACTAGCGGACTGAAATCATTGAAACAAGCAGGAGCCGATGTTCAAACTTTTGCACTAGTCGGCGCCCCCTGGTGATCACTCGAATAACTACGAAAAAAAATTAGACGAGGGTTCATTGGAGCCTTCCATGTAAGAAATGTGCGAGAGAAATGTGTGAGTGAGGCTTCTGTCACGATGTCAGACAAGGAATTCGCTTTCTTGCTAAGCGCGTATAGAACTCGACTTACAGATGTGTGACGTCAGCCTCAAGGTTGTAACTACTTTTTGATCTCGTTACGTTTGCATGACGTAGGTTTTTTAATGTTTCTTTATCTTATTTTTGTCGTATTTATTTGAATACACCACCAGGGTTCGTGTGTGTTAATGAAGGTAAAAGTGCATTTCTTCTTTCTAATACCGGGGTCACACGGACACTTTTGATCGCGATCAGGGCCGATCCGGGTCGTACTTATTCATCGCGATCAAAACTTAGTCGCTGCTACTTGGTACAGCCTAATCCGGATCGAGTTTGGCGCAGACGTCGACCAAATCACGATCACGGAGCCAGATCGCGATGCGCTGATCGGGATTTTGAAGTGACCGTAAAGCAGCACCTGATCCGGATTGAACCCAATCCGGATCGGTCCTGATCGCGATAAAAGGTGCTCGTGTGACACCGGTATAATATAGCAGTCGTGAGTTTGCGCCCGTGCTGTCCGATTCTTTCTTAGTCCGCGTGTGTGTATTGCTCAGCGAGTCATGAACCTGCTGGTTGCTCTTTCCTGAGCAAGATCGCGGAGGGCAACCAGGCGGGAGTCTGTACCCAAGTATGGCTCACCGAAAAGCAAAGGAACGGCACTCTGCACTTAAGATAATATTGGCATCAAACAACGAAATATTCCGAAGTGCCTTGGGTGCCCTATATACTTCCTAGTTTATTGACCAAATGGAACAGGGTTCTAAAAAGTGCCGCTTTGTGAATACGTAATATACACTTGAAAAGAACAATACAGAAGTCATGCCGCTTTAATAAACGACCTATTTATTAGTATAAAACCATATAAGGAAGAACTAGAAGACGTTGTCGAATTTGTCGAATCTAGAGTAGTTGTTAATCTAAGAACAATGCACAATTACTCATACCTCGGACTGTGCTCATACTTATGTGATAAATATAACAAAGCTTTGTTGCGTCATTGCAACACCCGGCACTCAGCAATGTAGTTGACATATCACAGAGCTGAAATGCAGTTAAACAGGTCTGCTCAAACGCGGTCTTACGTTCTGCCCCACGGACAATGTGGTGAACGAGTATGAGCTGCACAAAGATATAACAGTTTTTAAGGTGTTTGTGCATCAAGAAATTTTGTTAACGCGATAGCGTTAAAGAGCTTGTTTCGTACAAGTTCCGGTGTCGGCGTCGTTGGTTGTGAGCGAAAAATCAGCGCTGTCCGTAGGCGAAAATTCGAGATAGATATAAACAAATAAATAATAATATCTTCGCTTCGATTGGGTATCTAACCCGGGCCTTCTGCATGGCATGCAGCTGTCTCACTACAGAGCCACGACTTTACTGGGAACAGCATCCGAAAAAAATCATATACGAATCTCATGTAATGCAAGGATTCTCCTTAACGCATGTAATGTTGCATGGCAGAAGTGTAGAATCGCGCCAGGCTCCAAAACATGTGAATCGCACAAGGAGTGGATGGTTTAAAGGCTCACCCATTACAAAACACCGAGACATACTTAATCATCATTATCAACAGCAAAATCGTCAACAAAGGCAGCAGCTGCGTAGGTTCGCGTGTCGCCTTAAGGACGCGTAGTGGGTACTTCGCTGATTCGCAAAAGGAAGAATTATGCGTAGTGGGCAATTCGCAACTGTAGCTGCAGTAGGTATTATAGAATAGTTTTAAACGGCCGGTGTCACTTGAAGAGACGTTACTTTCTCTGCGGCATGGTTTAGGTGTACATCGATAAGCGAAGTGAGGCTACCGATTGAGAAGGTGATACGAGCGGGGACCGATTACGCTATCGCGTTCTGCTCTTGAAGCGAAGCTCAAGCTTCCTCCAACTTTTTGATTAGGTAGATGAAGTAAACGCGAGGAATTACGCTCTGCGACGGCCAAACACGCGGACGCCAGATGCACAACCATTCCATTATAAAACTGCTCGGAATGATTAATTCTCGGCACAACCCAAAAGAGTGGCAAGCCAGAAAGCTTATCTCACTGGGCGAACGACGTTTTAAAACAACTTCAGGAGAGAAAGGACATTGTGTAGCAAACAAGCTCATGCCGATAGCGATGGCGATGCCGCTGAGGCCACTCTTCTTCTCTACAATTGCTACAATACCTGCGTAAAAAAGGGCGCAGTACAGTAATTTGGCCAATAATAAAATACAAAGACGAGACTCTCAGACAACTCAGTAAGAACATACACTATCAAAAATTAGATTCCTAATAAATTCTGCTGCATAAATTAGGAATATAGAGTACGATTACGGAACTTCTAGCCACACACGTACCAAGTACTGCTTTTCCATGCCGAACTAATAAACAAGCAGGTCGTTTCCACCTGCTTCAGAACACTCGTTAGGTTTCAACAGACGAGTTGCCGCGCGAATCCCAGGTAGACCTGTAGAATCCAACACGTCTACTGGACGTCTACGAAAATAGCCTAATGGTCATTTATGTCACATACCACTCGTTCTTCTATCCTTTCTTCAGGATACACCTCACTTCCTTCAGATTGTAGACAAAATTAACAAAACACAGCCTGGTCATTCTGGCCACTTTAGATGTCTGCTACTTGAACGCGTATACCTAAATGAATCTAAGTGGTGTGGAAGTCTCCCAAGCATAGCAAGCCAGCACAGACGACTGAAACGTACCTTTCATTACTGAAATAAATCCTTACACTTAATTATGTTGATTTAGATTCGACATGCTACCCAAAACAGCCAAGGAAATTATACAGAATGTTATTTGCAGTCTTTTAACTTCGTTGCAACAATTGTGATATATATGAAAATAATTTTTTTTAATTCGAAAGTTTGGCCAACGGCATACAGAGTTAAATATACCGGGTGTCCCAGCTAAATTTAGCCAAGGGTTAAAAAAATACAATGTTAGAGGCAGGCGAGTGAAATCAGTTGCAAATTGCTGACAGCAACCTTGCGCACTACAGACAATTTTTTGTTTTGTAATTAAATAATTTGTCAATTAGAATTACTTAACTAAACTGCTAAATATTAACTTTAGGCAAGAAATGCGACTTGCAAAGTTCGAGAACGTCTTCAGAAACTCCCATTGCATTATTTGCGATAAAGAAAGTCTCACCTATACCATTTTACAGCGAAAGCTGTTATGAGATCATTTCACCGGCCGTTTTTGGCGCCGTAGTTGTCCGCCACCGCTGCCGCCGCCGCCGCCGGTGTCCGTAACCAGTATCGCTCGAAATAAGAAAAAAAAACGAAATTTCAGGATGAAGCGAGGTTCGAACTAGGGCCTTCTGCGTGGGAGCCCTATATTCAACATCTGAGCCATGCCGGTGCTTGACAGGGCTTTGCGAAAAGGTCCTATACAGGTTTCATGTCGGGAAGGAACCACATTAGCATATGCAATATAGCGTGGTAGAAGAGTAAAATAAGCACCAAGCTTCTCACAACGCGAATTCTGTAACCAGGCGTCAAAAAATGCGAATTGCGCAACGAGTAGGTTGTTGAATGCTTCCAACCCATTACGAAGGGCTCTGCAATAATTCTTCATCGTCATCAGGCACAGCATCAACAAAGTGCGCGTAATGCCTTACATGCACTTAGCAGGTACCACGGCTCTCTGTAGAATGACGAAAAATTGCACAGTGCCTACTGCCCTACTTCTCAAAAATTACAATGATTTATAGCGTAGTGGGTTCCTCGCAAGTGCACCTGTATTGGTTGCCAAGGAAGCCCATAAGCGCATGATCCATTTCCTCGGGGTCTCAGTAAAGTTCTTCGCCCCATCCCTCTCTCTCCCACGTCAACGTATGTTATACAGCATGACGGGAGAGGGAAATAGCGACTGGGCGTCACCCAATGCAAATTACATAACTGGTGGGCCGTTTAAAGCTTCCAACCCATTACAAAGGGCTGAGCCATAATTCTTCATCGTCATCAGTCGTCGCGTCAACAAAGTGCACATAATGCCTTACAGACGTGTAGGTGGTGCCTCGCTTCTCCACCGAATGAAGAATAATGGCATAGTATAGGTTCTTCCCAACTCCCCAAAAATTGTGATTTATGGCGTAGTGGGTACCTTTCTAGTGTATTTGTATTGTAGCCCCAAGAGAGCTTACAACGGGCTCTAGAAACGCCGCTCTTCCAGCTTTCGCTGTGAGTGTGCTGTGGTTTCAGCGCAGGCCTGGCGTTTTTTAAAGACGATAGTCTTTCTTGGGGAACTTAAACGCAGAAAGTTTGGTCTGTCTTTCTGTCTGTCTTTCTGTTTGTCGGCACGTCACCCGATTCAGCCACCCGGCCAAAGTTGAACCACTTGCTTACCGCCCACCCATCTTGAACTGATACGGCTGTTCCTACTTGTGAACGTTGCCGATCAAAAAGTAAATATTACGCATATCTGAGGCGCAACATCATTAGGTAAGTATTAGGCGGTGTGTTCCTTTAATAGAAAATACATAGATACGCAATTTTAAAGACCTTAGTTTCTTAAGCTGTGCTGAAAATGCGACTGCGCTGAAACTTGTCTTCCTCCGTGCCCTCTGCACAAGCTCATGTTGTATTTCGGTTTCGGTTCAGTATTGCATTGTACGAATGACAGGGGGCGCCGCTCTGGCATTCCTGTTTTACCCAGGCGACGTGTAAATAAGAGAGTTTGTGGAGAGTACTCGTTGAGTGCGGACGTTTCTTCTTCTTCGGCGCATCGCGCCAAACAGCGTGTTCGGGCTGGCCGGCGTCCCCACCGGTCGCGTTGGTCACCGCCGGTCTTCGCCTGCCGCTGCGCCGGGACTACCAGCCCGCAACACAGCACTCATGTTTCCCGACGTATGGCCAGATGGCGTCCATATCTCACGCAGCACCTCTTCTATCGTCTTTAGACGACATTTGCAGCGAAGCACGCAGATACGCGGCCAATTTTTTCTCGTTGTTTTGTATTTTCCATATTGTAACCCGCTCCCCTCTGTAATGCTTCGGCGATTGACAGTAACGAAAGTAAATAAATAAATAAATAAATAAATAAATAAATAAATAAATAGCATCGCACAACCTGATGAAGCCAAGCACACAAAATTAGCCCAGCGTGCCTTTGTCGGGCTAAGCCAAGTTAAATATAAATGAGCGTAGTTAAGTCAAAGTAATTGTAGCCAAAGCTAATCAAACCTAGTTGAGAACGGTATCACCTAATAAAGTCTGCCGTAAGTAGCTTTAATTAGGCCCAGTCCAGCTTGCTGTTTTCACGTTAAGCGAAGTTAGGCTTATATGAGCTCAGATGAGTCGAGGTAAGTGTAGCCAAATCTAATTAAGCATAGTTGATCATGCTATCCCTTAATTTAGCCGAGCTAAATTAGCCTAGATAAGGCAAACCTAATCACGGCATATTAATCCATTCGACTTCCCATGAGCCCATAGAAGCCTAGCCCAGGAAAATACTAGTTACCCTTTACCAACTCCGTTCTAATTAAGCTCGTTTATGTCTTATTAGTGTTAACACAAATACTAATTATGTCTGATTATTTAGCCTGAGATCTAACCATACACACCCTAGATACTTGAGTTTCATGTGGCATATTTAGGCTAATTAAACATAACTAGGCTAATTAGGCAGCGTAAAGGTAAGTATAGATAAATCTGATTAAGCATGGTTTATCATGGTATCATAAAGCTATTCGGATCATAATTGGGTCAAATTAGGCAATGTCTCATTAAACCCAAATAATTAAATTGAAGTCGAATTCCCATGAGCTCAGAGAATACTCAGGAAGATACTAATTACTCCTGACCGAGTCGAGTCTCATTGAGCTAAATTAAATCTAATAAGCCTTGACACTAAATATAATATTACTGATTAATGTGTGTGACATCAAAGCCCACCCGTGGTACTCGAGTTTGCCGTCGCAGACTTATGCAAATTGGCCTAGTTACACCTAATTGAGATTGAGCTAAGCTCGGACTTCCTAGGAAACCACTAGCTCCGCTGTGACTTAGCCTTGCGCCTCTAGTGCAAGCTGCCCACATTACTTTTTTTTGGGGGGCGAAGCTCCTTTGGGTGTGGGTCTGTCCCTCCTCTATAGTATGTAGTAGTAGGTAGCCACCTCTAGTTCTTGGAGAGTTCACTAGATGGCACTGTCGTAGCCACCTCTAGTTCTCAGAAAGATCCCTAGATGGCGCGGAGGCGCTCGTTCCGCCAGGCGCTCGCGGAGGCGCTCGTTGCTCGTCGCGCGCGCGGACTGCTAGAGAACGGACGTGTTTTTCGTTGGCTCCGGAATGACAGCGTCAGATAAGTTTCTTTTTTTTTTTGCATGATTCGAGCTTGTTTTTTTTAGTTATATGAGTACATAAGCCACTAGATTGAAGGTTAATAGGGCTTACAACTTTGTACTGTTTCCTGTGTGACAGTTGCCTGGTTGTTTTTTATTATTATTATTATTATTTGTTTGTTCGGACACCACGTGGCTGAAAGGTACACATGTGATTTGCAGTGCAGCATACTTGCGGAGTTTAGTGATATCATTTGGCTTTAAGCGTATTTAATCCGCCGTGTGAACGATCTAGCCATGGTCAAAAAGACCGTAAAGTGTTCAGGATGCAGAATGGGATGGAAAATAGAGGTTTGTACGGATGAGAAGACAGAGGGAGCTGACGTCAAGTGTAGGCAATGCGAGTTAGAGGCGAAAATGGAAATAATGATGGCTGCCCAGAATGAGCTCATGGTAAGAATCGCCGAGCTGGAAAATGCGTTGGCGACAGAGCGGGAAAAAACGATGGCTATGGGGGAAAGGCTTAAGTCAGCCGAGGAGGGGTTAGCAAAGGTAGTCATGGCGAACAAGGAAGCAAGCGACAGCGGGAACAGAGGGGCATCGACCCCCACAGTGGTAGACGCGAAGGGGGAAACAGGTTTGGAAAAGACAGGTGCAAGGGTCACAGGACCCAGCTTCCGCGAAGTAGTTTTGGGAAGGGGAGGGGACAATACAGCAGCAGTGGCACGCGCTAGTAACCGGGGCAGTGGCCAGGTGCGGGAGAGTCCAGCAGAAAAGTCGGAACACGTGATAATCGCCGGGGACTCGAATTTAGTTAGATGCGCAGAAGCAGTCAAGCAAAGGGTGAGAGGCGACAAACGGGTTTTAATAGGGAAGTTCCCGGGACATGGGCTGGGATCAGTGATGAGACAAGCTAGCGCAAAACTCGCAACTAAGGCTAATGGACGTAACCTCGTGATAATCGCGGGAGGTCTAAACGACGTCTTGAATGAAGAATCAGCCGAACTAGCGACCACATTAGCGAAAGGGGTAGATGACATGCGCGCCATTTCCCCTCAGGTGCAGATAGTGGTATGCACAATACCGGAGGTACCGGTGCGTGACGTCAACCTGCAAAGAGCGGTTGTTGACGCAAACAAAGAGATATGGCAGATGAGTCGAGAGAAAGGCATCGAGGTAGTGGAAATAAACAGAGAGGTGCACAGGTGGGGTGGTTTTCAAAGAGACGGAATACACTTCGATAGGAGGCTTGGTCATGAGGTGGGTTGGCGACTTGCGGGACGCGCAGTAGCTTTTTTGGGGGGCACACGGGCCCTTCGGTGCCCAGGGTAGCTTGTAATGAGGAAAACAACCAGGGGGACTCTTTGACAGGCAGTATAGCGAAAAACCAGAGAAAAGGTAAAAGAAGGGAGAAGGCGCGTGTTGCAATTAGTTACATTAACATGCAGGGTGGCAGAAAAAAGGAAAAATGGTTAGAGATTGAGGGACAGTTAAACAAGGAACAGATAGGTGTTTATGCGGTTACAGAAAGACACCTTAGAGACTTGGAAGAGCCACCACATATTGACAATTATATTTGGGAAGGATGTAACAGGATCACATCAGAAAGGAGAGGTGGGGGTGTTGGAATGCTAATTCATAGCAGAACAAAATGGGATAGAGTGAAGCAGACGTGTTCAGAGCACCTTTGGGTTTTCGGCACAGTAGGTCGAAAGAAAACGTGGCTAGGTGTAGCTTACTTGTGGACGGGGAATAACTGAAGAGAAAAGAATCTGGAGATAGTGAAATGAATAAGCACCGATATTAAAGAATTTGGTCATGATGCCGAAATAATCCTTCTAGGGGACATGAACGCTCACATTGACCTTGACGGATATTCAGACACCAATGACAAGTTATTGGTAGATCTCTGCGAGCAACATAGTCTTGAGATAGTTAATGTGGGGCCGAAGTGTGAGGGGCAGATCACGTGGGAAGTCGGAAACAGGCAATCGAGCATTGATTATTGTCTCATGACAGAAGGAATATATGACAAACTTAGAGAGATGAGAATAGACGAGGAAGGCATTAACAGCTTGGGTAGTGATCATAAACGCATAATATTACAAATGGGATATAAAACTGAAAATAAGAACATAGAATCAAAATTTGGCAGCTTGTATCTAAATGACAAGCAAATAACGAATGTAGCCGCAAGAGTCGAAGAAAAAGTAGACGAACTGCCAGGCAAATACTGGAAGTATAGTGAGCTGCTACATGTAATCACGAAAGAAATGGAAAAAGAGAAGAAAACTATTTGTTGGAAAGGAAAGAGAAAGCCAAAAAGTTGGTGGAACAAAGAAATCCGGGAGGCGATCGAGAAGCGACGTGAGGCATCACGGGAGCACAGACAGGCAAAAAAGGAGAAGCGGCCACAGGACGAAGTCAACCAAATATGGGAAATATATTTAGAGCAAAAATCCATCGTGCAGAAATTAGTCGAGGCAAAAATTAAAGGTGAAAGTGAACGCTGGATGACAGAGATTCGCGAAAAGAAGAAGGCCGCGCCTAGGATATTTTGGAGCCACCTAAAAGCGCTAGGTAGGAAGTCTGTCACAATGCAACAACGTTTGGTAGATGAAGGAGGAAATCAATTGGAAGGGCATGAAGCGCTAGGTTACATCCGAAAGATAACAGCCGATTCGTTTAAAAAGGTCACCCAGGGGATTCTCCCGGTAGGTAATAGTACGCAAAGGAGTGCAACTGACGAAGATGTAGTACTAGAGAATTTCAATTGGAAGAAGGCCGAAGGAAAAATTGCTAAGCGCACTACTCCGGGCTTAGATGGGGTTCCCGTCAGCCTCATTAACGAACTCGGACATAACACTAAAGAAGCACTGCTGAAAGCCGTAGAAAAGTGCTTACAGGAGCGGGAAATACCAGACAGTTGGCGAAAAAGTAGAATGAACTTAATCTATAAAGGCAGGGGAGAAAAGGATAACATTCGCTCGTATAGACCGCTAACCATTACATCGGTGCTATACAGGTTGGCGATGCAGGCAGTAAAATTAAAAATAGAAGCGTGGGTAGAACAAAATGATATTTTGGGAGAACCTCAGAATGGATTTCGAATCGACAGGCGGTTAGACGATAATCTGTTTGTTCTTACCCAGTGTATAGAAATATCGAAAATAGAAAACAGGCCCTTATACATAGCTTATCTAGATATCACCGGAGCCTATGACAACGTTAAGCAGGAAATTTTGTGGGATATATTGAAAGAAGTGGGCATAGGGGACGACTGTATACAGCTTTTGAGGGAAATATACCGAGAAAATACAGTTTGTATAGAATGGGAAGGAATAAGTAGCAAGGACAGCGTTGAAATTAGCAAGGGGCTGAGACAGGGATGTCCTTTGTCCCCGCTGTTATTCATGCTGTACATGGTGAGGATGGAAAAAGCGCTAGAAGGTAGCAACATTGGATTTAATTTGTCACACAAACAGGTCGGCACGATGGTTGAGCAGAAGCTTCCAGGTCTATTTTATGCTGATGATATTGTCGTATTTGCGGACAGTCAAGATGATATACAGCGACTGGCAGATATATGCGGAAGGGAATGTGAGGCTCTAGGACTAGGATTTAGTGCAGCAAAATGTGGATTGATGGTATTCAATGATCACGAAGACCATGGGGTCTTCATACAGGGCCAAAAAATACCGAGGGTAAGCGAATACAAGTACCTCGGAGTATGGGTAAATGAGGGGGATAGATATATGGAGGTACAAGAGAAAGCAGCGGTAGCAAAGGGAAAGAGGAATGCTGCAATTATGAAGCACAGAGCTTTATGGGGATACAATAGGTACGAGGTGCTTCGAGGGCTGTGGAAGGGTGTGATGGTCCCGGGGCTTACATTTGGGAACTCAGTGGTTTGCATGAAGTCAGAGGTACAATCAGGAATGCATGTAAATCAAAGGACGGTGGGCCGCCTCGCGTTGGGCGCTCACGGGAAGACGACAAATGAGGCTGTAAAGGGTGATATGGGATGGACAGGCTTTGAAGTGCGGGAAGCTGAGAGCAAAATGAGATTCGAAGAGAGGCTGAGGAAAATGAAGAGGAGTAGATGGGCAGAGAAGGTTTTCAGGTATTTGTATAGAAAAAGAGCTGACACGCAGTGGATAAAAAGAACTAGGAGGCTCACCAGTAAATATACGGCTAGCAGTGCGGGCGATACGCCAACAGGAAGCATTAAGCGGAAGGTCAGGGAGGCGGAGAGGACTTATTGGATGACAGCGATGGAAAAGAAGCCGGCTCTGAGTAACTACCGAAAGGGAAAAAACGAAATAAGGAGGGAAAGGTTTTATGATAATTCAAGGGGAAGCGCTTTACTGTTTGAAGCAAGGTCGGGCTGCCTTAGAACGCGAAGTTATAAAGCGAGATTCAGTAACGAAGACGAACACTGTACATGCTGCGGGGGAACTAAGGAAACGATGGAACCTGTACTGATTGAATGTGGCGATATTCACCCAGGTATACTTGTGGGCACGAGTCTACAGGAAGCCTTGGGTTTTAGGGACAACAATGGAAAGCTGAACACGTCCGCGATAGAAATAAGTAAGAGACGGTTAGAGCATTGGTGGCAGAAGAGTAGAGATAAAGTACAAAAAAATAAATAACGGGGGAAAAAAAATAAGGTCATTCTGCCTTAAGAGGCAGAGAGATAGACCGTGAATTTATATTTTTTTTGGTATAATAAGATAGATTTAATCAATGTAGACAAGGTATTAGGCCAGCATGAAACAAGGAAGTTTTTTCTGTTTTCTTCGAGCATGGTGGCAGACATGTCACCGCCCCGTTATAAAGGGGACGCTCATAGCATCCATCCATCCATCCATCCGTTGCAGATGCGTGCTCGAGTTCCCCGCCCCCCCTCTCTCGCCTCGCAACGCGGACGCTCCGCGCTCATTGCATTGCGGATGCGTACTCTAGTCACCCCCCCTCCCTCTCGCCTCGCGAGGCCGACGCAGGCAGCGTCTGCTAGCGAGTTTATTGATTGAAAAAATTGGCCGCGTATCTGCGTGCTTCGCTGCAAATGTCGTCTACAGACGATAGAAGAGGTGCTGCGTGAGATATGGCGCCATCTGGCCATACGTCGGGAAACATGAGTGCTGTGTTGCGGGCTGGTAGTCCCGGCGCAGCGGCAGGCGAAGACCGGCGGTGACCAACGCGACCGGTGGGGACGCCGGCCAGCCCGAACACGCTGTTTGGCGCGATGCGCCGAAGAAGAAGAAACGTCCGCACTCAACGAGTACTCTCCACAAACTCTCCTATTTACACGTCGCCTGGGTAAAACAGGAATGCCAGAGCGGCGCCCCCTGTCATTCGTACAATGCAATACTGAACCGAAACCGAAATACAACATGAGCTTGTGCAGAGGGCACGGAGGAAGACAAGTTTCAGCGCAGTCGCATTTTCAGCGCAGCTTAAGAAACTAAGGTCTTTAAAATTGCGTATCTATGTATTTTCTATTAAAGGAACACACCGCCTAATACTTACCTAATATGTTGCGCCTCAGATATGCGTAATATTTACTTTTTGATCGACAACGTTCACAAGTAGGAACAGCCGTATCAGTTCAAGATGGGTGGGCGGTAAGCAAGTGGTTCAACTTTGGCCGGGTGGCTGAATCGGGTGACGTGCCGACAAACAGAAAGACAGACAGAAAGACAGACCAAAATTTCTGCGTTTAAGTTCCCTAAGAAAGACTATCGTCTTTAAGAACCGACTGATCGCGCTGCACAACCGTTCACTGACCACCCCGTGTATATAAGCACTGGATTTTGACCTCCAAGGTAGTGCCTGTGTGAGATTTCTCCTGTGCGTGACTAAATAATCACGCACAGCGCACACACACACACACGCACGCACAGCGTACATGCAAAATTAAAGTGAGCTGCAAGTCGCCATGACTATCACTGACCCTTTAGTATAAACGCGCCTGATCTCACGTCGTTGATGATGTACTGGGCAGAATTCACGGAAGATTCACATATTACGCGTGTCATTGGTGGAAGGCAATCATTCGGTTTAGTGCGGCGACGTACGCTAGGGGGACCGTTGTAATGAAGGGAGCACGTAAACCAACAGTACAATAAAAGTTTGATGTTTAATATATACACGGTGTTTCTCACATGTTTACTTGATCATATACTGGGCGAATTACTCGGAGTATTCACGGTTTACCGATGATTCCCTCCGGAGCTTCGCCCCACTCATCATCATTCACCCCGTGGATATGCTGTGGATTTTTTTTTTTCATTTATCAAGCGGCGCACTGCTTTCTGTGGCACTTAGCCGCTTTTCAGGAGTTTCAGTAACATGCAGTTTGACCGCAATGGCCAACAGTATGCTCTTTTGAAAGAGAAAGATACATTATTTTCGAAACGACACAAAAAGTATTGGATATTAGATTACTCAGCTGCTGCTTACCATATTTCTTCTTGCATGCAGCTGCTGTCTAGTGCTAAAAGGTCAAATCATAATTTCAAGTTTAGAGGCAGCAGTCTAAACAATAAAAATGGCGTTTTTCTAAAACAAACCTCAAAATCACCTGTAGGAATTTCCTTTGTGATTCAAAACCCGCCACAGCGAAAACAGTCGCGACATAAACAATGGAAGCTAGCGAGGAAAGCCACACATAATGGGCGCAAGCAGGGGCTGCGTGAGATCGTTGAGAATGTCATGTTAGTTTGACTTTCAATATCTTTTGATCCATTTCGGATTGGCCCCTCAGGACCTGAATAAATTTCATTGTCTGTCTGTCTGCTGGTCGGTTTCAGAAAAAATATCAAGCCCTATTGAGTGATTTTTTTTTATTTTCCCCTTGGCAAAATAATGAACTATTGCTGCTCCTACCGAAGCGGCAACTGAATATCCCAACGTCCTTCGGCATTAAAGTGTCCACAACAGCTTGCATTTATGGAGAGCCGTCAGCATCTGGACGACGACGACGAAACTGCGCCTGAGCCAGAGTGGGTAATGTGCCATGCTGTGGAAATAAAAACAAACAAACAAACAAACAAGCTGTCCCGTACGTCAGAGCTGAGTGCGAGAGCAGAATATGCCCTTCAGTCGCGGCGTCCACAATTGTGTACGCTGTAGTGAACAATACAGACGACGACGAAGCAGCCAAGAAAGCAAGCCACAGCGTTAGTGGTAGCCACGCGACCCGAGCTTGCGTTAACTACAAAAGAAGCCACAAAACGTCGAAAAACGGGAAACAGCAGAGCGGCAGAAAACAGAGACAGAGCGAAGAGACGTGGCACTAACAACTGGCGTTTATTTCGGAAAAACCTTCCCCCCTGATTGTACGACGCATGCGCAGATGACAAACAAAACCAAACACACCAAAAAGCACACACATCTAATCTAAGCAGATCACCTCTGTGCTAGAAACAAAAATTCTTTCCTGGTAAGATAAACCGAACGCCTTTGTCTGGACCAAGTTTCCATATATGGAATGCCTCAATAATCTCCCGTTCTCGCTGCGTCTTAGCCTTACCTAAAATTGTCACCTTAGCAAACAGAGGCGAACAACCACACAACTTGCAGTGCAGCGGCAAGTTACCACCAGTGCCCGTGGGTAGAAGATTTTCATGTTCCCTCAACCTAACATTGACACATCGACCCAACAGGCCAACGTAAAACTTGTCACAACTTAAAGGGATGCTATACCACACACATGTGTTACACGCACAGTATTTTTTGACATGTCTTATGTCACAAATGCTGCTCATCGTGCCACGCTGCACAACCTTCTTACAAAGACCCGCGAGTTTGCACGGTGCAGAACAGACCAGTTTTACATCGCTCCTGGCCGCAACCTTTTTCAGTCCATGAGAAATGCCATGTATATACGGCATGACCACAAGGGCCCTCTTTTCTCGATCACCTACTTCGCTTCTGTGTTCTCCAACACCACCATCACTGCTGTGTTTTACACTGAGGCGTTGAAACCCATATTCAGCAACACAGGTTATTAACGACTTCGGGTAGCCAGCCAACAGAAGTCTATTTTGCTGCTCAGCCATGCTCTATTGCATATTATGAATGCAACTCTTAGTAACCGAATTTGTCAGACATAGATTGGCGATACCTCTTTTGAGGTGTCGCCAATCTCTTTTGAGGTATCGAGCTTGCGCTTGCTTGGATTTTGGACCCTCGGCGTTCCTCGTCGCTCCTTCACGTTTGTACGTGAATAAACCACGTGACATTTGGTGGAGGTGCGTGGATTCTCCGTACGAACCTGGAACTTCGCTCCCGCAAGCTCCCCCCTGTCCGTGACACCAACATGGCCAACGAGACCCCTCCCCAGGCTGGACCTTCGGCCGTCCACGTCACCTGCTGCGCCGTGTATCCCCAGCGAGATACACCCATCTTCTCCGGCTCAGGTGAATCGGACGTGGAAGATTGGTTGTTGAGGTACGAACGAATCGGCGCGAGTAACAAATGGGACGACCAAATGAAGCTTGGCTACGTCACGTTTTATCTCGCGGACATCGCGCAGCTGTGGTATCACAACCACGAGGCTGAAATTCCAACTTGGGCAGCTTTCAAGACTGCTGTTACAGACGTGTTTTGGCGGCCTACGGTTCGCAAGCTTCACGCCGAGCAGCGCTTGCGTCAACGTGCGCAGCAACCGGGCGAGAACTACACGGGCTACATCGAGGATCTTCTGAATCTGTGTAACCGCGTGAACTCCGCCATGACTGAGGAGGACAAAATCAGGCACATCTTGAAGGGCATCGAGGACGGCGCCTTTCAGATGCTGCTCGCGAGAAATCCTACCACGATCGCGGCACTCGTCTCACTCTGTCAAAGCTTCGACGAGTTGCGTAGGCAGCGCGCGATCGCCCGTCAAGCCCTCACGACGCCGGACACGCTCTCAAGCTTGCAGCTAGCTGCCCTTCCTGACGATCAGCAGCCGCTTCTGTCCACGATCAAGGACTTCATCCGCGAGGAGGTAGCGCGCCAGCTGTCATTACTGCCGCTCACGCACGAGCCAGGCGCAGGCTTTGGCTCCGGACCTACAACACGCCATTCGAACCCAAGTTGCTGAGACCCTCCCACCGATTCTCCAGCAAGCACCCGTCACTGCACCGCTTACCTACGCCGCCGTCGCTGCTCGCCCGCTGCAGCTTGTGCCATATTCTCGACCTGCCATGCCACCCCATCCCTTGCCGACGACCGTGAATGCCGCGTCGCATACCTTCGCGAGACCTTCGACTCCATTTTACCGCCGCTCAGACGCATGGAGAACGACAGACAGTGGTATCGCTGGACACGTCGCCCGCTACTGTCACCAATGTCCTCCATTTGACGCCGTGGGCAGGCCTGTTGCGTCGTCGTCAAGGACGCCACCAAGGTACACCCTTGCCGATCAATGACCCTACGCCAACCACCGATCCCCATACCCTCGACGACGCTCCCTGTCACCCAGGCGTCGCCGACCTACTACGGAAGAGGGAAACTGATCGCTGCAGTTCCGGAGGGAAGAGCTGCATGCAAGTCGAACTGCCCAAGGCCTCCATCTTTTTCGCCGCAAAACGTTATCGACGTCAATGTTGAAAGGACCACCGCACAAGCGCTTATTGACACAGGGGCCGCCGTTTCCGTAATCTGCGAGAACCTATGCCGCAAGTTAAAAAAGGTGACCACGTCGCTCTCGGGACTAATGCTCCGCACGGCCGGCTCACAGTACATAGCACCTTCTGCTGTGTGCACTGCGCGTGTCATTATTCAAGGCGAACTGTACGTCGTCGAGTTTTTTGTGCTAGCGTCATGCTCCCACGACGTTATTCTCGGCTGGGACTTCCTTTCGCGTCATCGTGCCCTCATAGACTGCTCCCGTGTAGAAGTCGCCCTTACACCGCTGCAAAGTGCTCTTTCGTTGGATCCCCTTCCCGACGCTTACAAACTTGTTGCTGCGAACACAGATATAGCCCCGAAAACGTCCACCCTTGTAGCCCTGACCTGTAAAGCCGCTCCAGACGGAACTGTTCTGTTCGTCCCTTCCGAGGTATTTCTCCGCCGCCGCGGCTTGCGACTGCCGTTTGCCGTACTCGCCGTTGAATCGGGTGCTACAATTATGCTGGTTCCGAGCTCATTAACATCCTCGGTTACATTACTTCGCGGGGAATGTTTGGGCAACATACAAGACGTTGACCAACTGCGCTCTCTGGAGTTTGCGGCAAACCAACTTGACCTCCAGCTGAATGCCATGACACCACCTGTTGCCACTTCTTCCGCTCCAGACGTTTTCCACCCTTCCGTTGCCGCTGATCTATCGCCGACACATCGACGCGAACTCTTAGCCCTTCTTCAAGAGTTCCGCTCTTCCTTTGATTGCGCTCAACCATCTTTGGGGCGTACCACGAGCATCACGCACCACATTGACACCGGTGGTAATGCTCCCTTACGCCAACGACCATATCGAGTTTCAGCGGAAGAGCGGCGTATTATCAACGAACATGTCGACGATATGCTCAAGCGCGGTGTCATCCAGCCATCCCAGAGCCCCTGGTCGTCCCCTGTTGTGCTTGTACGTAAAAAGGATGGATCAATCAGATTCTGTGTCGACTACCGCCGCCTCAATAAAATAACTCGGAAGGATGTATACCCGTTGCCACGCATCGACGATGCTCTCGATTGCTTGCGAGGAGCAGAATATTTCTCGTCGTTGGATTTACGCTCGGGTTATTGGCAAGTTCCGATGGCCGACCCTGACCGATCGAAGACTGCATTCGTCACTCCTGACGGGCTGTATGAGTTTAACGTCATGCCGTTCGGACTCTGCAATGCCCCAGCTACCTTCGAACGGATGATGGACAACATCCTTCGCGGCTACAAGTGGAATACCTGCCTCTGCTACCTTGACGATATCGTCGTTTTTTCTCGCGATTCCCCGACTCACCTCACTCGCCTTCGTGCAATTCTCACGTGTCTCACCTCTGCTGGCCTTCAACTTAACATCAAGTGCCATTTTGCTGCGCGCCAGCTCACAATACAAGGCCACGTCGTCTGCAAGGAAGGCGTTCTTCCGGACCCCGCGAAACTCCGCGCGGTGGCCGAATATCCGAAGCCCAACTCTATGAAGACGCTTCGAAGTTTTATTGGGCTGTGCTCGTATTTTCGTCGATTTGTGCGCGACTTCGCTTCTATCATCGCGCCTCTTACCAATCTACTGACAGCCTCCAACGACCTGTCTGCTTGGTCACAGGAGTGTGACGAGTCTTTTATGACGCTACGGCGCTTATTAACGTCACCTCCGATACTTCGTCACTTTGACCCTAATGCGCCTACGGAGATCCATACCGACGCCAGCGGCGTCGGTCTTGGCGCAGTACTGGCTCAACGAAAACAAGGATATGAAGGATACGTCGTTGCTTACGCGAGTCGAATCCTCAAGAAAGCCGAGTGCAATTATTCCGTCACAGAGAAAGAGTGCCTCGCCATCATCTGGGCTTTGGCCAAGTTCCGCCCGTATCTTTATGGCCGCCCTTTCGAAGTAGTGACGGACCACCATGCCCTATGTTGGCTGTCATCGCTGAAGGATCCGTTGGGACGCCTCGGTCGTTGGGCGCTTCGCCTACAGGAATACGACATTCGTGTTGTGTACCGATCCGGCCGCAAACACTCGGACGCTGATGCCCTATCCCGCTCACCGCTACCGGCTGACACAGGTTCGTCGTCAACTTCTTCAGCTGTCTTGACGCCAATTGACTTCGCAGACATGCCTTCGGAGCAACGCAAGGATGCGTGGATTTCCCATCTCCTCGACTTTCTGACTGACCCATTAGCACATCCAGCCTCAAGAATATCCGTCGTCAAGCCACGCATTTCACTATTCGAGATGACCTCCTCTATCGGCGGAATTACGCGTCTGACGGTCGGAGGTGGCTGCTAGTGATACCACGCCACATGCGCACGGAAATCTGTGCTGCTTTCCACAACGAACCGCAAAGTGCTCACGCCGGCGCTCTCAAGACCTACAACCGCGCTGCGTCAGCGATACTACTGGCGCGGCATGTATACATTTGTGTGCAAGTACGTACGTGCTTGTACTGCTTGTCAGCGCCGTAAAGCTCCACCTGAACGCCCAGCCGGTACACTTCAGCCTCTGCCTTGTCCGGCGCGTCCATTTGATCGCGTCGGTATCGACTTATACGGACCGCTTCCATCGACTTCTTCTGGAAATAGGTGGATAATTGTCGGCGTAGACCACCTCACACGTTACGCGGAAACTGCAGCCGTGCCCACAGCAAACTCAAGCGAAGTTGCATTTTTCATCTTACGCAACTTTGTCCTTTGCCATTGTGCTCCCCGTGAACTTTTGAGAGACAGAGGGCGTGTTTTTCTGTCTGACGCTATTCAAGCATTGCTCGCTCAGTGCAACATCGTTCATCGCATGACGACCGCATATCACCCGCAAACGAATGGCCTCACTGAACGGTTTAATCGCACTCTCGGCGATATGCTGACAATGTAGTACACCGCATCAGACCAGACCAATAGACCAATCTCACCGCGAGTTGCACTACGCCACCGCTGCCGCAGTGCATGCCGGTACTTAGAGTACTCGGTACGTTCAGCTGCATATAGCTGGTGCATCAGCGAGCTGCATTATCGAGCTTTAGGGGCCGTATTTGGATGAATCGCGATGGTTGGGTTCACGTGATGCAAGCTGAGATGTTACAACAGCAACCTGAAGCAAAAGGACTCAGATTTTACGTGTTTTCAAAGGATGTCAAGCTCCGACAGGAATGTGTGCGACAGTCAACGAAGCCGGACGGAGCGGCAACTACCGCGCACTTTCAACGTATTGCTCACCGTGTTTGTGAATTCCGTGTGTATAATGCATGGTAATTTAGCAACAATCTATGGCGTCATAACAAGCTTTCTGCGCTACTGATGTGCCGATCAGCGACAGCAAAACTTCATACAACGTGTGCTCGATCCCCTCGTCGGGGTGATCGCCGCCAGCGGCGACAGGTTGGATACAACGTGTTTTCCGTGCAAAACAGAGATTGCTTAAATATATAGCGACACCTAAACCGACGTCTCATCAAAAGCGATCACGACTGGGAAGCGTCTAGCGTGAACGATACCTGTGATACAAGCCAAACATATGTTTACAGCTCGCGCCATGGATTGCACGGCGCAATTTCGACCGTGCCGGCATCGCAGCCAACTTCGCCGCCGGGATTTGCCTCTTCTTTTCAAAATGTGATATTATCGCGAACGCAGCGTAAAGCAGCAACAGCGGTAACAAAGCTTAGCTTCTTATATAAGCGTAGGCGGCTCTTAACGTACGTAAACATCAGAGCATCAAGTTGGGCTAGTTGGTTGATGTTCATTCTTCAAAGGTATACTGCGCTAAGGGGAACAAGGACACAGAAAAGGGGGGGGACAACACAAACAGTTAGCTGTTAGCTGTTAGTTGTGAGTCTGCGCATGTGTTGACCCCCCCCCCCCTTTTCTGTGTCCTTGCTCCTTTTAGCGCAGTATACCTTTGAAGAATGTACGTATACATACCTATACACTGCAGCTTCGAAGCAGTAAGGCCTAGCGACGATATCGGCGCCGAGCAATCAGCTGAGGCTGCCGCCTCCGGCCTGAGCGGGCTACTGCTCATCCGCCACATTGTGTGTGTCACTAAAACCTCTTCATGACTCATCCATGCCTTGTGCAGCAGGAAATATTTTGCCGTTCACAAGATTTCCGTGGCGTTAAACTTTTGCAAACGGCATGCGGCCAGTCGTCGCCCCGCGGGCGCGCTTTTAACCTCTCGGCAGCAGTGGCTTGCAAATAAATACGCTAATGCAAAACGCGACGATCATAGTATTTTTATATCATCGTTCTCGTTATTAGGAATACTGCCATGTATTCAAACAAATGATACTACAACAAAAAATCTCGCTACTCTCGTCCTCGGGCAGTTTGCGGTCACGTCCGCTAGGGGTATGCGGGAGCACATGCCGTGCAATGGCCGCGTCCGTCACGTTGTTTACTTCCTTGCACATGTGCAGGTCAGTCATTCTTTATTGATTCGCGATGGAGTGTGCCACGGGTGCCACTTCCGCGAAGACAACGTGGTCCGACGCAGAGACGCGGGCGCTCATACGCCTTTGGGAGGAGCAAATGATTGCTGCCAAAACACGCTCCAAACGCCCGTCACCACTACGCGTCCCTTCTGTACCGGAGTCTGCCATTTTTGTTTTCGATTCGTCTTGGATATGATACTGTCTTGTCTCGGCTCGCGATGACCAATGACGTTATGCGGTTGCAATATTTACTTCATTTACGCGCAAAGTTCATTGTAAATTATGTTCATGCCTATAATAACCAATTAAACTGCGAGCATTGCCAAAAATAACAAAATATATGTTGCGCTACTGAACCACCAATTGCCACTGCCATCATTTCCAAAGCACACTTCTCTTTCTCGTGTAGCAGCGCGCCGCCAAAGTGACACTCTGTGAGCGTAAGTGCACTCGCTCAAAATGACACTAAATTTGCCAGTGTGACCGGGGTATCATATTCATTCACGTTTAACGCATCACTGTGCTCGAAATCCTGCGCTGACAACACAGTGTACGTACACAGAAAGTACTGCTTGAACAAAAAAAAAAAAGCGCAAAAAGCTTTCTTTTTTTTTCGTCCCATCGGTTTGTTTTTTTTCCCGTCTTCGTAGTCGCGGAGAGCTCTACGTTTGGGCAAGTTATTTTCCGCAGACTGTAACTTGTATCGCTCGCGTGCTGACGTTCACTAAACATTTTTGCTCTCATAACGACAGGAACACGATTTCTCGTCTTTATTTTTTTTAACTAATACTTATTCAGCGAAGCGACGCGCGCGCCCGTCAACACGACGAGACCGACCTGGTCACATGTGAACGTTGTCTGCTGTTCTTTTTTTTCTCTTCAAAGCTAGGATATGCAGTGTAACCTGAAGCAAAATAACATACATGAGGTTTGGACACAGTTTAACACAGCGTTCAATTGTCTTCTGTGCAGAGGATTCATGCCAAACGACAATATACCTGAAGCACGCAGCAAGCAGCCGCACCAGCAGCGCTCAGAGTACTCCAACTAAGATGGTGGCAGTGCCTCTGTCGGAAACTCGCGCATGCGCAGATCTTCTGGTGAGATCGGTCTATTGGGACACCGTCTTTCCGTTTGTCACGTACGCGTACAACACCGCTACGTATGCGACCACAGGTTTTTCGCCTTTCTTTCTCTTGTACGGACGCGATCCGTCATGCACGCTTGACACCATGCTTCCCTACACGCCTGACTCATCTGAATACACTGCCATTTCTGATGTTGCCAGGTACGCCGAAGATTGCCGACGATTGGCCCGTTCGCTGACAACCGAGGACCAAGGCCGTCAGAAGCTAAGGCACGACACCGACCGACCTCTCCCTACTTTCACAATAGGTACCCTGGTTTGGCTTTGGATCCCACCGAACACTCCTGGCCTTTCGTCGAAATTACTGGCCCGATATCACGGGCCCTACCGCATTCTCACTCGTACGTCCCCAGTCAATTATGAGGTCGAGCCTTTGACACCGTCCCAAGCCTTACGTCGTCGTGGTAGGGAAATCGTCCACGTGAGTCGCCTCAAGCCCTATTATGATCCCGCCATACTGACAACGCCTTAGGTCGCCAAGATGGCTACGCTATTCACCGGGGGCAAATGTAGTGAACAATACAGACGACGACGAAGCAGCCAAGAAAGCAAGCCACAGCGTTAGTGGTAGCCACGCGACCCGAGCTTGCGCTTGCTTGGCTTTTGGACCCTCGACGTTCCTCGTCGTTCCTACACGTTTGTACGTGAATAAACCACGTGACAACGCGAACTTCGAATGCGCGTCACACGCCGCGTCTTTCTTCAAATGGCCTGACAATCAGTGCGCACATTCGTGCAGCATTCCTGAGAGGACAAGTAGCGGTCATTTAACTTCATTCTGCTGTGTACTGCTTCAGATAATCACTTTGGTGGAGACACCACCATGTTACACGATCGTTCGACGTGCCGCGTTCCAGGCAACGTCAAGAGGATTTTTTTCTCCGCTCGAAGCGAATACAACAACAAAACAAGCTGTGCATGCATTTCGGGCCTAATAGTTGATTTTTTAATGCAATTTTTGAAGCTGCCTGATGGCAGAATAATAAGATAATTAGTTATACGCAAATTTACATTAATTACTGAAACTCGCACAAAACAACACATTCCTTCATTTTCTGTCTTGGAATGTAATACTGAGTGCCTTCAAGTTATGCCATGCAAATTTGACGCACTTGCAGGCAGTGCATCATAATTCGTGACTGAAGGGAATATTCCGGCAAAAGTGACCGCGTCTCTGGTTGCCCATGTCCGAACGACGATGAAATGAATTGTGTGGGGTAGCAAACGCCTGGCGTCTTGCCACACGCTTTCTCATTAACGTGTCACGTTTCCGTTGGTGGTGATGAGAGCTTGGACGCGTCGCGGCATCGACTCGTACAGCGTCACGACCACCTGAGGGGAAAGGCGCAGGCGCTCCCACTCCTGGCTTACTGCCTGCCAAAGCGCGTCGGACGTCGCGCAGACAGGCGGCTCTTCATGATGCCCCACACATTTTCAATTGGGTTGAGGTCGGGTCCGACGGGGGGCAAAGACAGAGTGCGGATGGCAAGGTTCTCGAGTACCGAGGCCACAGTGCGAGCTGTGTCGATCGGACTTCGGTCGTGCTGCAGCTGGTAGCAGCCATCCTCGAATGGTCCCTCCAGGGCGTAAGGCACCAGTACTTCCTGAAGCGATCCGCAGTAAGCTGATGCCGTGAAGGACCCATCGATTCGGACAAGTGAACCGAGTCCATCCTTGCTGATGACTCCCCATGCGCTGACGGCGCAGCGCCCGCTGGACAAGACGTTGTGGCAATATTCTGGAAGGTTTGGTTGGTAACAACTTTATTGATGGTCCTGCAGGGCTTTCGCCGACCGGGCTTTAGGTCTCCCACGTGGGGAATCTGAGGCAATTTAATTAGAAAAAGTCAGCGCTTCGTTGGAGTAGGGTGCGCATAAATTACTCATAATAATATACCTGGGGTTTTACGTGCCAAAACAACTATATGATTATAAGGCATGCCGTAGTGGAGGGCTCGGAAATTTCGACCATCGGGTCTTCTTTAACCTGCACTGACATCGCACAATACACGGGCATTTAGCATTTCGGCTCCACCAAAATGCGGTCGCCACTGCTGGGATTGAACCCGCGACTTCCGAGTAAGCTGCCGAGCGCCCTGTATATAGTTTAGGTGTAACGGAATAATCGTGACAGGTAACCTAGCGAAGCTTAAAGGCCTGCGTGATATTATGTAGAAATAACTTTTTCAATGGCAGAAAAGAAAAAATTAAACCATCTCCCGCTAAAGGGGACCATGAGGCGATGCGAAGCCGGAGCACTTGCACGATCGCGTTCCGTTGGCGTTCGTTGGGCATGCTACCGACCTCGCGTCGTGGAACGCGAAGAGGGACGCTACGCGCGTCGTATCTTCCATCTAGCCTGGCCGTTAATTTTCACAGGGCGAGCGGGGAACGCGGTCGACAGGCGGGCGAGAGGGGGGCAGCGTAGGAGAGGAGAGAGAAGGGGAGGGGACGCGCATGCGCTCGAGCTCATCGCGGCGTTGCGCAGGAGAGAATTTCGGCATGTCTAGCCCGCGTTTCAGAGGAAGAGTGGAAAGAGGGAGGGAAGAGGGAAAGTGGGAGAGAAAGTGGAGAGGGGAAGGGGAGAGGGAAAGTGGAGAGGGGAAGGAGAGAGGGAAAGTGGAGAGGGGAAGGGGAGAGGGTGAGTGGAGAGGAGGTGTGTGGAGAGGGTATGCGCATGCGCAGTAAGGGTGGTCACGCCGCACACCACCACCACCACCACCGCCGGATTGAGCTCGACCTTAAGATACTTCGCATCTAAAATTCACAGCATATCCACGGGTGAATCATGAAGAGCTTGGGCGAAGCTCCTGGAGCAATCATGGTTACACCGTGGAATCTTCAGTGGTTTCGCCCAGCAGTAATCAAAGGGATAGCCCAGTACATCATCAAAGACGTGACAAACACTGTATATATTTATACAAGAAATTTATTAATCGTAAGTGGTAGCTAGACGTGGCTTCCGTTCCCCCTTCATTGTAACGGCTTTATGGTCGGTGAAGTGATGGATCGGTGATGGGTCGTAGTGGGATGTTTGCAAAGACGACGTAGTGGGCAGTTTGCAAAGGTGGCTTCCGTTCCCCCTTCATTATAACGGCTTTATGGTCGGTGAAGTAATGGATCGGTGATGGATCGTAGTGGGATGTTTGCAAAGACGAAGTAGTGGGCAGTTTGCAAAGGTGGTTACGCCGGACAACGGAGACGTGACAAGGTTAGACTAAGAGGATCTTCGCCCCTAATATAACTGCGGCCTCGGATGGAGACACCCACTCGTTGCACAATTCACATGCTCGTACGCCTGGCGGGATTCCACGCCTCTGCCACGCTATATTACATGCGTTAAGGAGAGTCCTTCCACTACATGACACTTATATAGTGTTTTCTTCCGAAGCAGTTTCAAGCAATATGGTGGCTCTGTGGTAAAACAACTGCTTGCCACGCGGACGGCCTGGTTTCGGTTCTCGTTTGAACAAAAGCTTTTGTTATTTATTCTATTTGCATCGTTCTCGATTTTTCGGTCACGGACAAGATCATGATTTTTCGCTCATCGGAATTTCTGCGATTTTTCTGTGAAGTTTTCTGGAATTTCTGTGAATTTTCCGACACTGGAATTTCTGCGAAACGAGCTCTTTACGCAGTCGCGTTAAAAATTTCAAAATATATGTTCCGCCCGACTCTTGGCCGATCCCCTTAAGTGGGTAGGTGCCAATTATCCCAGGAACATCGTCATCAATTCGCATGGCATTTCCCTTGGTGAAGTGTTTAAAATGCTGAGTACCATGGTTGATTCGGTAATCTAGAAGTCGCTAGAAGTCGCTAATAGATTTAGTGCAAAATGAGCCCTATGTAGGGACTGCCGCATCTGCGTGCGATTTAAATTCACAGGCAAAATAATTGCGTAGTTACAAAAGCAATTCTATACCAACGACCTCTGGCGGCATCGGTAATCTGAAGAAGCAAAATAACAAGGGGTTACCGATATTTGCGCGCAAGTTACGTAAAACATGTCGCTCCCATGGCAGACCGCGAAATCGCGTGGTTTCTCTGACAGTATAGAAACTTGATTCCGCATGGAAGTTCCACGAGCGAGCAACCATTGCTGTCGTCATTAGAATACCAAGCCGCAGTTTCTAGGCCTATCACGACTTTCTCTTCGCCTCGATCATTCGAAAACAATTGAATGGCACATCACAACTTTTACACTTTGCAGGTGTGCAGAACTACACATGACAGTGCTATTCAGATTAAATGTTTTGTTGTTACGCGGATGACAACAACTAGGGAGACCTTGTCGAGCAATCCTTGTATTCGCTCGCATGCATCCTGCGGACATGACGATTCACGGCATGGCCACGATAGGCCGTGCGTTTCGTGAAGCACTTCACACCTCGATAATTCTTCTGAATCATGGCTGCATTTTTGTTGTGCTTGATTTAATCCGAGAATTTACATCTCAAGTCGAGAACAATAGAAAACATCCCGCTCTGTCCTTCGCACTGCATTTAGCAGGTACGCAGCAAGCGGTATTAAGCGGGCCCAGCTGTTACTGGCTGATTTCTTGATAGTGAGGACTTCATAAGTAATGCTACTGCTGGTATTATTGAGCTAAATAGGTTGAAGAGCATAGATGTCCGCGGTCTGTGTCCGCGGTGCCGATAAGTGGTCGCTCGCTAATTGTTTCGTTTTCCCCTGCAACTGGGTCAGGCAATATCTCGCGTAATAAATGTAGGCTGTTTCTCAAACACAACGTTCACGAATTGCCAATTTGCTTTGCACTGAGTACGCTAGGGCAGCATGTACCAGGAGCACACGCTAGGTGCAATCCTGATGTGCCATTGGTAGAAGCTGGTGCAGAACGAAAGTCCGTCAGTCAGCCGTATAGTCGCGATCAGGCTGAACCGCACGGGCGCCAGTGATCACACCAGCGCCGCCTGACATATAGCTGCGCTTATACTCACTTTAGTTGGGCCCAGCTGCGTTTTCTGCGCAGGTATACATAGCGCCGTCGCTACGGGATGGCGCTACGAGCCCCCCTCGCCATCAATACGCTTGTGTTGTCCATGGATGACTGCAGTATTGTATGAAAAGTGAGGAAACATTTATATTCAATAACGCAGTCAAAGGAGACAGAAATAGAACAAGCACTTTCAGTGGATGACGTTTATTTAAGCGCGGGGCGATGCGAGGAAGCTGTAGCATCTTTCTCAATTTAATAGTGGGCATCGCAAGCCTTATTCTAATTTATGAAGCAGAATATAAGGAAGAAAAACAAAAGAAAAAAATCAGGCGAAGCTTCCACTAAGCAGTGCAAGGCTTGAAGCAGCGAAACTGGACGATTCTGCAGACTAATTTGGTTGCTTCTAGGTTGTTTTTAGGCCTTAGTTAGGTGATGCAGGCTGTTTCTACGTTTATTCTCATCGCATAGAGGTTCGAGTTGAACCACAAACAGTCGTAGACACGATATGGATGTCCAGACTCCAGAGACAGAACCTCGCGCTGAAACCAAGCGTTCGCACCTCTCATAGACCTACGAGCACTTCGTCGTTGGCGAAGGCCTTCCATCGCTTCGGAGTCTTCTCGCAGCCGCAGTTGCCTTTCCCTTTCCCTAGTATTCTCTCCTTGTACGTACTGGGTGCCTTGGGCTCACCGCCATCGCTTCGCAGCCATATGTTGGGCTAAATGTTGCCTTCTTCCTTTTTAGTGGAGGTTGTATGTAGTGGGATTTACCCAATTTCTGTGGCACAAACCCGTTTATGATGATGATAGCTTTCTGATACACTGCACAGAGGCACACACCCGTCTGACGACGGCGACAGTTTTCGTCTTCATTTTTAGTGGACCAGAGGTGAGTAGTGGGATTTACTGAATCTCTGTGGCACATACCCGTTAATGATAATGATAGCTTTTTGGTACGGGGCGAACAAGGAACGATTTTATGAGTTTAAAAGATGTCCGAGCTCCATAGCAATGAACAGCGCAGATACACGAGACAAGAGAGACTGACAGGACTTGGCGCTGGCTAAGAACATGAGCGTTTATTTCGTATGTGCTCAAATATATACGCTTCTTGGGAAACGGAAATAAACAAAATAGAGAGGGGGGGAGAGATCACCGCATGCGTCCCGATATTCCGTGTTTAGTTTCGAACATGCAATTGGACAACAAGGGTCAAGAAAGTGTGCGGCTGCGCACCAGCAAAGCCTGCCTCAGCTTGCACATGAATTGGCAAAAAAATAAAAATTTGGCTGATGTTTACTGAAGTTGCGCGTTTCAGCTGTAAAACGTTGTACGATTACCTATAAAATGTCTCAGGGCCTCCTCTCGAGAAATAGTTTTTCTGATTTAGGTGAAACACCAGCAACAAGCACCTCCGACGCAAAGGCTTTAAATATTGCCATTAGCAAGAAATAATTGAAAAATAACAATGAAAGACTTAAAGCAATGCAAAAATCTTGTCTATTTGTATTTTGCATCTATCTGTATTTTGCATTACGCATAGCAAAGTTAACAGAAAATAAGACGGAAACGTAAGAGTCGTATCGTAGAGAAGATGTGAAGAAGAAGAAATTGCGAGAGCTACGACGCGAAATATTCACCGGTAGTGCCAGAATGACAAAAGAACGCAACGCGAAGAATCCGGAGAACAAAAAGAAATACAAAAAGAAGTCAAATGAAGGTAAGTGCGTGGTAATTATACCGGGTGTTCAAAGTTAAGCTTTATTGTTTTCTTAAAACTCAGCACTGGGAAGATCGTGAAAGCCACCTTTGCACATATATTATGTATCCACGGGGACAAGAATTGAAACAATAGTTATCGCTGTCAGCCGCCCAATTAACTAAGATTGAATTACGAACTTTTTAGTGAGTGCAGCAAGCGGGCATATTTGTATTGAAGTTGGAGGCAGTCGGGTTTCTACACAGTTCCACTTGGAAGAATTCTTCTAGCACATCTGTGTCCCTAGATATCCCACTGCAAAGTTTAATTGCAGTTTGCATGATTACGCATGCAAGACGGTGAGGATCGGTGCAATGTTCCTCCCTGATGCGACGAGTAGTCACTGTTTGCTATCGCCAGCCGGTAACAAAAGGGTAACCGTTATCATCGTTGCCTATGCCTTCGACCCGTCGTCAGATTAAACGACGTACGCAACTGCTGCGGCACGTCGGGGAGGAGCTTCGCGCCAGTGCTCACTGTCTGGCATGCAAATCATGCAAACCACAGTTAAATTTTGCAGCGGAATATCTTGGGACACAGACATGCTAGAATAATTCTTCCAAGTGCAACTGTGTAGAAACGCGACTGCCTCCAACTTTTCTATACAAACATGCCCGCTTGCTGCACTAATTAAAAAGTTCATTATTCAATTTTAGTTAATTGGGCGGCTGGCAGCGATAATTATTGTCTCACTTTGTGTACCTCAGGATAAAATACTTATTTGCAAAGGTGACTTGCACGTACCTTCAAGTGCTGGATTTTAAGAAAACCATAAAGCTTAATTTTGAACACCCTGTAGTTAGTACCACGGTGTTAGAAGTATTATAGGTGGACCGACGGCGCCTCCGGAAGCGGCGAACTTCTGTCCGCGGTTTGTGGCGTCTGGTTCACAGGGCCCTAGATGGCGCTACACTACTGGGGTGTAGTGGTGCTGCTAGAGGACGGACGTGTTTTTCGTGGGCTCCGGAATGACAGCGTCAGATAAGTGCTTTTTTTTTTTTGCATGATTCGAGCCTGTTTCTTTAGTTAAGCCACTAGATTGCAGCTTAATAGAGCTTACAACTTTGTGCTGTTGGTACAAAGTGGTGTGACAGTCGCTTCGGGTGTTTTTTTTTTTTAAATATTTGTTTTTTTGCCACCACGTGGCTGAAAGGTGCACAGGTGTTTTGAAGTGTAACATACTGGCGGAGTTTTGTGATATCATTTGGCTTTAAGTGTATCTAATCTGCCGCGTGAATGCTCTATAGCCATGGTCAAAAAGACCGTAAAGTGTTCAGGATGCGGAATGGGGCGGAAAATAGAGGTTTGTGAGGATTAGACGACAGAGAGAGCTGACGCCAAGTGTAAGCAATGCGAGTTAGAGGCGAAGATGGAAATAATGATGGCCGCCCAGAATGAGCTCAAGGTGAGAATCTCCGAGCTGGAGAAAGCGGTAGCGACAGAGCGGGAAAAAACGATGGCTATGGCGGAAAGGCTTAAGTCAGCCGAGGAGGGATTGGCAAAGGTAGCCATGCCAGCAAATGTAGCCACGGGGAACAGGGAAGCAGGCGACAGCGGGAAAAATGGGGCATCGACCCCCACAGTGGTAGGCGCGAAGGGGGAAACAGGTTTGGAAAAGACAGGTGCAAGGGACACAGGACCCACCTTCCGCGAAGTAGTCTTGGGAACGGGAGGGGACAAAACAACAGCAGTAGCACGCGCTAGTAACAGGTGCAGTGGCCAGGTGCGGGAGAGTCCACCAGAAAAGTCGGATCACGTGATAATCGCCGGGGACTCGAATTTAGCTACATGCGCAGAAGCAGTCAAGGAAAGGGTGAGAGGCGACAAACGAGTTTTAATAGGAAAGTTCCCGGGCCATAGGCTGGGATCAGTGATGAGACAAGCTAACGCAAAACTCGCAGCTAAGTCTAATGGACGTAACCTCGTGATAATCGCGGGAGGTCTAAACGACGTCTTGAGTAACGAATCAGCCGAACTAGCGACCACATTGGCGAAAGGGGTCGATGACATGCGCGCCATTTCCCCTCAGGTGCAGATAGTGGTATGCACAATACCGGAGGTACCGGTGCGTGACGGCAACCTGCAAAGAGCGGTTGTCGACGCAAACAAACAGATATGGCAGATGAGTAGAGAGAAAGGCATCGAGGTAGTGGAAATAAACAGAGAGGTGCACAGGTGGGGTGGTTTTCGAAGAGACGGAATACACTTCGATAGGAGGCTTGGCCATGAGGTGGGTTGGCGTCTTGCAGGACGCGCAGTAGCTTTTTTGGGGGGGCACGCGGGCCCTTCGGTGCCCATGGTAGCTTGTAATGAGGAAAACAACCAGGGGGACTCTTTGACAGGTAGTATAGCGAAAAAACAGAGAAAAGGTAAAAGAAGGAAGAAGGCGCGTGTTGCAATTAGTTACATTAACATGCAGGGTGGCAGAAAAAAGGCAAAATGGTTAGAGATTGAGGGACAGTTAAACAAGGAACAGATAGGTGTTTATGCGGTTACAGAAACACACCTTAGAGACTTGGAAGAGCCACCACATATTGAAAATTATGTTTGGGAAGGATGTAACAGGATCACATCAGAAAGGAGCGGTGGGGGGGTTGGAATGCTAATTCATAGCAGAACAAAATGGGAGAGAGTGAAACAAACGTGTTCAGAGCACATGTGGGTTTCGGGCACAGTAGGTGGAAAGAAAACGTGGCTAGGTGTAGCTTACTTGTGGACAGGCAATAACTGCAGAGAAAAGAATCTGGAGATAGTGAAATGCATAAGCACCGATATTAAAGAATTTGGTCATGATGCCGAGATAATCCTTCTAGGGGACATGAACGCTCACATTCATGACCTTGACGGATATTCAGACACCAATGGCAAGTTATTGCTAGATCTCTGCGAGCAACATAGTCTTGAGATAGTTAACGTGGGGCCTAAGTGTGAGGGGCAGATCACGTGGGAAGTCAGAAACAGGCAATCGAGCATTGATTACTGTCTCATGACAGAAGGAATATATGACAAACTTAGAGAGATGAGAATAGACGAAGAAGGCATTAACAGCTTAGGTAGTGATCATAAACGCATAATATTACAAATGGGATATAAAACTGAAAATAAGAACATAGAATCAAAGTTTGGCAGCTCGTATCTAAATGACAAACAAATAACAAATATAGCCGCAAGAGTCGAGGAAAAAGTAGACGAACTACCAGGCAAAGTCTGGAAGTATAGTGAGCTGCTACATGTAATCACGAAAGAAATGGAAATAGAGAAGAAAACTATTTGTTGGAAAGGAAAGAAAAAGCCAAAAAGTTGGTGGAACAAAGAAATCCGGGAAGCGATCGAGATGCGACGTCAGGCATCACGGGAGCACAGAAAGGCAAAAAAGGAGAAGCGGCCACAGGACGAAGTCAACCAAATATGGGAAATATATTTAGAGCAAAAATCCATTGTGCAGAAATTAGTCGAGGCAAAAATTAAAGGTGAAAGTGAACGCTGGATGACAGAGATTCGCGAAAAGAAGAAGGCCGCGCCTAGGATATTTTGGAGCCATCTAAAAGCGCTGGGTAGGAAGTCTGTCACAATGCAACAACATATAGTAGATGAAGGAGGAAATAAATTGGAAGGATATGAAGCGCTAGGTTACATCCGAAAGATAACAGCCGATTCGTTTAAAAAGGTCCCCCAGGGGATTCCCCCGGTGAGTAAAAGTACGCAAAGGAGAGCAACCGACGAAGATGTAGTACTAGAGAATTTCAATTGGAAGAAGGCCGAAGGAAAAATTCCTAAGCGCACTACTCCGGGCTTAGATGGGGTTCCCGTCAGCCTCATTAACGAACTCGGACATAACACTAAAGAAGCACTGCTGAAAGCCGTAGAAAAGTGCTTACAGGAGAGGGAAATACCAGACAGTTGGAGAAAAAGTAGAATGAACTTAATCTATAAAGGCAAGGGAGAAAAGGATAACATTCGCTCGTATAGACCGCTAACAATTACATCGGTGCTATACAGGTTGGCGATGCAGGCAGTAAAATTAAAAATAGAAGCGTGGGTAGAACAAAATGATATTTTGGGAGAACTTCAGAATGGATTTCGAATCGACAGGCGGTTAGACGATAATCTGTTTGTTCTTACCCAGTGTATAGAAATATCTAAAATAGAAAACAGGCCCTTATACTTAGCTTATCTAGATATCACCGGGGCGTATGACAACGTTAATCAGGAAATTTTGTGGGATATATTGAAGGAAGTGGGCATAGGTGACGACTGTGTACAGCTTTTGAGGGAAATATACCGAGGAAATACAGTTTGTATAGAATGGGAAGAAATAAGTAGCAAGGACAGCGTTGAAATTAGCAAGGGGCTGAGACAGGGATGCCCTTTGTCCCCGCTGTTATTCATGCTGTACATGGCGAGGATGGAAAAAGCGCTAGAAGGTAGCAACATTGGATTTAATTTGTCACACAAACAGGTCGGAGCGATGGTTGAGCAGAAGCTTCCAGGTCTATTTTATGCTGATGATATTGTCTTATTTGCGGACAGTCAAGATGATATACAGCGACTGGCAGATATATGCGGAAGGGAGTGTGAGGCTCTAGGACTAGGATTTAGTGCAACAAAATGTGGATTGATGGTATTCAATGATCACGGAGACCATACGGTATTAATACAGGGCCAAAAAATACCGAGGGTAAGCGAGTACAAGTACCTCGGAGTATGGGTAAATGAGGGGGATAGATATATGGAGGTACAAGAGAAAGCATCGGTAGCAAAGGGAAAGAGGAATGCTGCAATTATGAAACACAGAGCTTTATGGGGATACAATAGGTACGAGGTGCTTCGAGGGCTGTGGAAGGGTGTGATGGTTCCGGGGCTTACATTTGGGAACTCAGTGGTGTGCATGAAGTCAGAGGTGCAATCAGGAATGGATGTAAATCAAAGGACGGTGGGCCGCCTCGCGTTGGGCGCTCACGGGAAGACGACAAATGAGGCGGTAAAGGGTGATATGGGATGGACAGGCTTTGAAGTGAGGGAAGCGCAGAGCAAAATGAGATTCGAAGAGAGGCTGAGGAAAATGAAGGAGAGTAGATGGGCAGAGAAGGTTTTCAGGTATTTGTATAGAAAAAGCGTTGACACGCAGTGGAGAAAAAGAACTAGGAGGCTCACCAGTAAATATACGGCTGGCAGTGCGGGCGATATGGCAACAAGGAGCATTAAGCGGAAGGTCAGAGAGGCGGAGAGGACTTATTGGATGACAGCGATGGAAAAGAAGCCGGCTCTGAGTAACTACCGAAAAGGAAAAAACGAAATAAGGAGGGAAAGGTTTTATGATAATTCAAGGGGAAGCGCTTTACTGTTTGAAGCAAGGTCGGGCTGCCTTAGAACGCGTAGTTACAAAGCGAGATTTAGTAACGAAGAAGAACAATGTACATGCTGCGGGGGAACTAAGGAAACGATGGAACATATACTGATTGAATGTGGCGATATTCACCCAGGTATACGTGTGGGCACGAGTCTACATGAAGCCTTGGGTTTTAGGGACAACAATGGAAAGCTGAACACGTCCGCGATAGAAATAAGTAAGAGACGGTTAGAGTATTGGTGGCAGAAAAGTAGAGATAAAGAACAAAAATAAATAATGGGGGAAAAATAAGGTCATTCTGCCTTAAGAGGCAGAGAGATGGACCGTGAATTTATATTTTTGGTATAATAACATAGATTTAATCAATGTAGATAAGGTATTAGGCCAACATGAAACAAGGAAGCTTTTTTTTTTCTTTTTTCTTTTTTTTTTTTTTTCTTCGAGCCTGGTGGCAGACATGTCACCGCCCCGTTTTAAAGGGGACGCTCATAGCATCCATCCATCCATCAAGAGCGGTATCAGGCGTAGTCGCTTCGGAGCCGCGACCGCCCCTCGAAATGAATAAAAAACTGTGCGTTCGCGCTATAACGAGGGCAAAAATAAATAAATAAATAATAGCTTCGAATAAATCGAAATTTGGACGATACATCCGCTACCTGTTGAATATATTGAATTTGCCACCGCGAAGGTTGGCGGTGGCAAATTCAGCATATGCTTTCCTCATTCGGACAATTAAAGATATGACAGTGACGTCACGCTGAAATATGACAAAAATTAGTTCTATTTGTAGAAGTATAGTTTAGATAGTACCGCATTAGCCGTAGTATTACAACAGAAAATACTGTCTTTGCTGTCGCGAACATTCGAAGTAATTTGCGGTCGTTGATCGCGGATAAAAAAATGTGTCACGAATACGACTTTTTAGCTGGTCGTGCATAAAATACTGAATTTTAGCGAATGCCAGCAGCTAAGTTTGAGGCACCGACGAAGGATATGAAAAAGCATCCTGGTTTGGCACTGCGAGAAGGGGAGACATTATGAATGGTGGATATATGTTTCCGACCCTTCTCTGTTGCGAACTGAGGAATATATTTCACTGTTTATGCCTCGCACAGTCACCCGAAGACAGCGTTACTACTTCGTCTTTCAAGGAACACGTCGATCGCGGTGTGCGGAGTCTTTCAGAGCGTAGCCAGTCAACGGCGATGGTACACCGGTTACGGTACTCGGCTGCTGACCGAAGTTCCCTAGTTCGATCCCAGCCGCGGCGGTCGCATTTTGATGGAGGCGGCATCCTAGAGACCCGTGTACCCTACGATGTCAGTGCATGGTAAATAACACCACATTGCCGAAATTTGTGGAGCTCTGCTACGGCGTGCCTCATAATCATAACGTGGTTTCAGCACGTAAAACCCCAGATATTCTCATTGTTAACAAGCGTAGCTTTCGCACGGAGAGAGAAATACTGCACACGCACGTAGGTGTTAAAAAAAACGGGCCAACTCACGGCGTGGATGAACTCAAGACGATGAACTCAAAACGAACTCAATACTTCGTCGGCACGGCGTCATTAGCCAGAGCCGCCTTTCGTGATGTGCTCACAAGAACGTACCCTTTGTACACTGCTTCCCACGTCTTCGTTATGTACCTCGGCTCGAAGTGCTTCTCGCACACGTAATCAGTCGACTGCAGCACGCGGTCCTTGCGCGGAATCGCATGGCGCCAAACATTCAGGCGTTCCGCATCTCGGGGTGCAGAAAAATCGACTTTTCAGTGCAGGTCTTGTACACAGAGCTGCACCGCGGCACAAAACACTTTCGGCCCATTTCACGGCTTTCTCACTCGAATAGCATGACCTGCCATCGCACAAAAAGAATAAAACGAGGAAGCAATGTGGCGACAACTGCTTCGTCACCGTGGCGTTGTCGGAAGAGAGGCCGGCGCGCGCCGCTGTGAGCCTCTTGACTGCTCCTGCCATCTCGCGGCGTGACGTCACGGAGGAACCGAAGTTCGACGCAGCGAGCGCATGGCGCCGGTGCTGCGTCGTCCCACCTGTACTTCTAACACCGTGGTCCCACCTGTACTTCTAACACCGTGGTTAGTACCTTTGTTCCGTTGTAATTTGCTATAAAGTTTATTTCGCTACGGAAGAAGCCACCGCACCAAACGAAATTTACGGTCACTGAGCAAGTGAAAAAAAGAAACAGTTTTAGACGTTTTGGCATCGAGAACAAGCTACTGCTTGAGAGAAGCAGCAATGACGTTAATTAGATTTTATGTTGCTTTTGCCATATTAATCATAAATATATCGACTATGACATATCCGTGTTCATACCAGAGTGCCTAAGCTGAAAACGTCATGTTTGGGCGGAGATCTGAAATATTTACCAAGGTTTGCGGGCTAAATTATTATAGATGATTAGCGATTTGTGAACGGTAAAATATTCTGAGGAATGGTTGAGCTTAGTCTATTTGATCGTAGGACAACCATAACAGAGAGCTGAGCTAGTTGGTAAGTATGCATTCTTAAAGACAGGGCGTGCAAACACCGACACAAGAGAGAAGTGAAGACACCACAAACGTGTTTGTAGTGTCTTGACTTTTCTCTCTTTTGTCCGTGTTTGCACGCCAAGTCTTTAGGACAACGATATTTCTGTCACACACAGCATTGCGGGTGCAGAATCAATGGTAGGGCTATGTGTACGAGAGTTTTGTTAAAAAAAAAAAGAAATGATCTCTCTGCTTCATTTCGCAATAGTCCAAATTTGATTGCAATACTTCTACAGAGAGTCAATTATTCTTTATGCGCATTATACACGTGCCATGCTTTATGTGATCGGAAGAGCTAAAAAAATCTCTGAATATGACTGTGATGCCGAATATTAGTGACGTTATGAGCAATTTTACAGCATACTATCAGTGGCGGTAGTTGCGGTTATAGTCGCAATCATTTGAAGCTCTGAGTACTCTTCAATAAAAGTCATTGCTCGTACACTCTAAGAAAAAAGAGAGTCAAAAGAGGGTCATGGAACCGTGACTCTCTTCGGGTGTCCATCTGACCCCTTTTGGAAGGTACAGGCAGAGAAAAAGAGTTCGCATTTGGGAAGGAGTCACTGGACCCTCCTGAAGCGCATTTCGATTGGCTTCGGTATACGGAAGAGCCGCCGTATACGCCATACATATCGCACGCTCGCCCTTTGGCGCCGTTGTGGCGCCTTGCTCGGCGACGCAGACGGGGTTGGCGCCGGGGTGGCGCGCCGCTCTCCTCTCTCAGTCGTCTCAGTCTCCTGGTCTATTGGAATGCGACGCGTGGTTGCGTTGGTTGCGCGGAGCGCTGGTTGCGCGTCTTCGGTGGTGTTGACGCCGGCTCCGTGCACAAAGTGACGCTTGGAGGGCGGAATATTCATGGAGCTGCGGACGACAACGGGCGCCGATTAACGGTGAGTGTACTGCTTTCGTAGGTACTAATTATACAGCTTTAGCTGGGCGTCTGCAGCAGCTCTGCGGAACCTGCTAGCCATTTCGAACAGATAGCCTGTATCCGCGGGTCTGTTGCGGATGCCCAACTAAGGCTGTCAGTTAACGAGTTGCCACCGTTATGCGCGTTGCTGTACAAGCTCCCATAAAGTGAGCGATGCAAACAATAATCGAGGGTCATTTCTTGCTGATCGCACGTCGTGTCTGCACTACTGAAGATGCAAGATGTCGTTTTGAGATGCACTTTAGTCTACTTCATAATAACATTTCCATCGACTTTGAGTGTGCAGCGTGCTTCCACGCGTGGGAACGTGAAGAAAAAAAGCCTGTGTACAGAACGCTCAGACGCACTATATGTAATGGTTTTTGTTGGCTTAAAGACGGTAGTTTGAGGTGCAGATATAGTACGGTGGCTTCCATACCGTACGCGGTAGTCACTCAAGTTGGACACGGCTCGCCGGTAAAGTGAAAAGCTCTAGACTTTCGACGGCGCGCGTTGTTGCGGCCGCCGGCGTGCACTCTGTTCCCTCGTTTCTGTTTGCTGTTTTCGTGGTTTGCATACACTGCGATGACGTTGGGCGCTATAACAGAATCGAGTGAGTGTACGTGATTGTCGGAGTTATGTGCGCTAATTCTAGAATATGACATGTCTGATCTCGACGTAGACGGCGTACGCACGCCCTGGGTGTCGTTCGGGCCCTAGTACTCGCATCTGTTTATCTGAGCATTTAAGGATGGGTTACGTTTGTAAACATGCGGTCAATAACCGCTCGCGGCATGCCCCTGGCTGCCGGAGGATGTGCTTTGTTGTTTTGTTGTTAGCCTTTATTATGTCTGTGTGAACCACTTATTGTGTAGGTTTTGCAAACCTTTACTGCAATTTCATTTCCTCATCATAATATCACGTTCTGCTTTTCAGATACCGTTTTTCATGGTGCTCAAGCTGGACAGGAGCGACAACCTAGCAAGCCACAAGTCTGATGCCTCAAGCCGTCACCACTTTTTGATTTATTCTTAATCACAAGGAATAAATATGGAAACATGATGGCGATTTCTGCTGTTCATTTAGCACCATATGACACTGTGTACATCACAGTAACACATTTTAGTTGGCTATACTCATTGAAGCATGTAAATGAGGAATACCCAAACTTCTTAATTGGAAATCACAGACCATCTTTTCGCGCTTTCTATATAACTTTGCTGGAAAATATGTGTTGTTTTGACGAGTTTTATTAAAATAATGCTAAAACTGAACCATTCTTTTTTTACAGTCGCTGGGAAGAACGGCAAGTATTATTGGACTTGCTTAAAATGAATACTCCACTATATTCAATAGTAGTCGCGCAAAAGTAGAGCAAGGATCAAATGAGTAGCTTAAAATACTTGTGGAGTCGCTTGATGCTTCGGTGTGGGTCCCTTGACCCCCCTAGGAGCGTTACCGGCAAGAGTCGTCTGACTCCCTATAAGTGGTAACGTGATCCGCCCGACGAGAGTCTTTCCACTCTTCCTAGAGGGTCAGGGGACTCTCCTAGAGCGAGCCGACCCTGACCCACCAAGAGAGTCACCGTGACTATTTAAAGAGAGTCCTATACGTGGCAAGTCAGAACACTCCGAAAAGAGTCACGCATACTCTTTTTTTTCTTAGAGTGTATGAAATATTCTTTTCCATGTCGTTTTTCTTTTCTCATTCATATTCAACATTGGATTAGGTTGGAAATTAAGCACTCTTTTTAACAAAGCGTGAACATCAGGTTGAAATTCGAGCGTTGTTATTTTAAACGAGTAAATGCGCTCGTAGTTTAAACGCCCGTAAGTACAGTAAACATTGAAAAATTCGCATGTATATGGCATTCCCAGCAATTCCAGACATCGCTTTCGGTCCGACGTCTCCTCACACCACGCGGCGTACATACCTTAACGCTTCATGATTCACGCGCTAAGGCATACAGTTTAGCGGATACAAAGACAGAGCACAATATTGGTTTTCACCAGCGAGTGTGAAGCGGGAATCGCCGATTGATACCCGCAACGCATACGACGAGCGATGTAGGCTTCTAAACTGCCAATGAGCAGCAGCTTTGTTGCAAAGTGGCTCGGTTATGCTTCAAGAAGCCGGAATCTGGAGAGGACGCCCTGGCCTTTCTCTAATCCCTGACCTCTTCACTGTTCTCGTCCGATCGTGCTGGCTTCCCGGGCCTCCTCTAAAGATGGCAAGAACGCCTTTCTGCTCAAACCACTTAAATACAGAAGGGTCATTCTAAGAAAATAATACCAACTTAAATGATGATGACGGTCGCAAGTTTGGGAATTCGTATTCTCCTGTTTGACATTCCTAATATTTGTTGGCGTCAGTTTATAAATAATTTATTTCGCGCAGTTGTGTGAAGGCGCCCGGCCGCGTGTTATTTTCGCTGCAGCGAATTCGTTTTTTCCGAGCTCAGTTAAAAACTGATTATTGTTCAATAACCTTCTTTATTGAAGGATTTTAATTAAAGTGTTTTAGTTTGAACTGTGTTCCTTTTGTTTCTCACGCTCATAATAAAATACGACCGACATAAATTATTGACAACGTACAAAGCAAATCAAACACAAACATCTCACTGCTTCTTGCTGCGCCGTCCTTCGAAAATCTTGTTGTGGAAATGAATGTTTTTTTTTTTTGCAGTTCTCACTCGCTCAATTTGGCTTTGTAGCCTAAGCTTCGTTGCCAAGAACGGCTGTCCGCCAGCACAGATAGATAGATAGATAGATAGATAGATAGATAGATAGATAGATAGATAGATAGATAGATAGATAGATAGATAGATAGATAGATAGATAGATAGATAGATAGATAGATAGATAGATAGATAGATAGATAGATAGATAGATAGATAGATAGATAGATAGATAGATAGAAGGGCAGCCAGAGGAAAGAAGTGCACTGGTTGTTTCATTCAGGATACTCAGTCTCAACGTTTTACTCAGTCTTTCCCAGGATTCTACTTGAGCAGTATGTGCAAATGGCCTCTTCGTAAATAGTTCGCACCTCAATCACAATATAGAGCAGCTCTACGTCACACGTGTAGCAAGAATTGTTCCGTGACTTTGGAAAGGAATACCTGGCTTTCGTGTAGGCAGATGGTGGAACAAGGACTATAGAACGAGGTGTAGCACTGAAATAGCAATATGACGCCACCAGCTCCGCTGTTTAACCAGTGTTCGCGACGTTAAGTCAATGAAGCTGCCTGAATTTTTCACTTTGGTTCCTGTTGTTCATCGCTGTCTCAAAGTAAAGGTATCATACGATCTCGTTTGCGCCCAGATCCCATTGAACAAAACAGTGAGACGCGCAGTGTGCTGAGCGAGGACAATACAGGCCTGCGACCTTCCCTTAACATGAGGAATGCAATACAGAGCGCCAAGGTTCACCGATGACACTAGCGCGTTTAGCTGCTGCGGGCACGTTGTGCCCACAGCAGCAACTAGATGAAATACATGACGTAAAGTCTACGGCAGCTCTTAGAAACCCCATTTGGGCTTATTTGCGTTAACCATTGCAGCAGGCATTCTAACTTGGAGGCTGTTGCCTTACTCCCTACAATGTGCCTACAGCGTCGCAAGAAACGACAGGTGCCACGGAGTCAGAGACGAGCACCATTCCAATCCGAATGATACCGTTGGCCAAGCGAGTACCCGTCGGCGTGGAAAGATGGCGCCGACTATCAGACGCTAGACTTGCTCCAATTCCGTTGCGGACAGTCGTGTACGAGGGCGACGACGACGACGGATCAGAGCTGCCTATTAAGGTACGACTTCTGCGACGAATGCCAGTATAATTCTGTTTTTTTTTTGCTTGTCCTCCCCAGTAAGGGGGTTTTCGGAGTACCTGAATAAGGTTTATTGTCTAACTTTCTATCTGTCCTCGAAGTTGTTAACGGTATGATGAATAGGGATGTGCGAATGTTCGAAAATTTTGAACAACCAGTCGAATAGCGTTTGTTCGAATTGTACTCAAATCGAATAATGCATATGGAAAATACCAAATATTCTTCGAATATTTTTCGAATCGTCAGCACCGTCGCAAAAACCCCAAAGAACGACACAGAAAACGGCAGGAAGGGGAAGATGGAAGCTTGCGATGAAACAATCCGTAAACAGGGGGTGGGTGCTCAAGCCGACGTTTCGACAAGTCCACTTTTCGAAACGTCCGCTCGAGCACCCTGCCCCTGTTTACGGTTTTTTTCAAAGAACGACACAGTAACACAGTGACGGGTCTTTTTTCTTGTTACGCAATTATCGACGCAAAATTGACCACAGGATGAATGTGCTTTTGCTTGTAACTGCAGTATCGCCGCAAAGAAAGTGTAATTAATCCACTGTAATGTTGAAAATGCTCATCAGCATGTGATGGCGAGGACTACGGCTGCATTTAGCTTCAGAAGAGCAATTATTGTGCTTGTTTACATGAACGCAAGTGTTGGCTTTGTTGAAATTAGTAAAAGTATTTAACAAAAGTCACACGGTCCTCCATGAATTTGCCTACGGCGACTCGAAGGCGAAAGCCATGTTGTTCTTCTTCTCAGTAGATCGTATCAATCCCCTACCCAGAAAGCTCCCTCCACCCAACGTGGTTATGCACTGCCACCGGGATCGGAAGCATTGAAGGCTTTCTGCACCTCACGTGGTTTTGCAGTGCCTCCGTGATCGGTCCACCTTTGAACAAGCGATGATGTCATGCGATGACGTCATAGTGACGCCGTGATGACGTCGAAAATTTTGATAATATGCCACGTCATGATGACATCATATGGCGTCGTCATAACATGATGATGATTTTTGCATCACTCATGTTTACGCCGACACCGATGGTCACATCTCGCCTTTAAGGTCCCATCTCGCCCATCTCGCCATATAAGGCTTTCAGCTTAATAATGTTTGCCTGCCTTTGTTGCTGACACGCATGCTGTCATTACCGATCTCTGAATTTTATTACGTATGTCGAAGAATTTATGGTGTCTCTTTTAACAATGTTTAATTTTTTTCCTCAGTTATATTTAAGAGTTGGTGAAAAAGTACCACCTTGAATACAGTTGCTACTGCTGTATTTGAGCCTACAGTTACAAAATATCTCGAAGGCCCTAGTGTCTGCGGTATACTAGCTCACCTGAGTTTACATAATTGTGGAATTTTTAGTGGTACGAGTAACTAGTGACCCTCTCTGCTATGTTCCAGACCACCAGCTGTCAAGCGCCCGTTCGAGATTTCCGCAAACAATCATAAAAGTAAAGAATATGCGAAAGGGACAGAATGGGTTAAAATAAGGATTGTATATGACAGCATGGAAATTAAGGTGTGTCATAAATTAAAATTTAGGTCGTAGTAGATGTTAGTGTTAAAGTGACTGAACGCTTCGGTGAACAGGTGCAAAATTAATGGTGGTAATTAAAGTGAATAGTCATATATTAGGGCGGAAGCTTTATATGCGTCATCAAACGTGAAAAGTGACCATCGGCGCCGGCGGCAACACGAACGATGCAAAAAGTTACGTGATCAGTGATTAATGGCGTCATTGTGACGTCGCAGATCTCCACAGTTTGTGACGTCATGTTGACGCCATCATGACGTCACATAAGGTGACGTGACATGATGAGGTTATCACACGAAACCACACATGGCCAAAGGAGTGCCGATCCCGGAAGCAGTGCATTACCAGGTGAGCTGCAGAAAGCCCGTAATGCTTCCGATCCTGGCTGGAGGCAGTGCAAAACCACGTTAGCTTTCGGAGGGCTTGGGGGGCAAGGATAGACATATCGATTGCGGAGAATATGGCCCACATTTATTCACAAATTTACCAACACAATCAGCGCGAGTGCCACTCTCAGACCCTAAGTCTTGCATTAGGGTTGCTTTACCTTTTACAGTGAAAGCTGTTATAAGATCATTTCAACAGCCGTTTTTGGCACTGTAGTTGTCCGCCGCCGCCGCCACCGGTGTCCGTAACTGCTATCGCACGAAATAAGAAAAAAAAAGACGAAATAAGTAAAAATTTCCGGGATGGAACGAGGTTTGAATCTCGGCCCCCTGCGTGGGAGCCAGCCCAGCATTCTACCTCAGAGCCATGCCGGTGCTTCAAACTGCTTTGCAAGAAGACCCTATACAGGCTTCATGTCGGAAAGGAACCACATTAACATGTGTAATGTAGCGTGGTAGAAGAGTAAAATTACAACAAAGTGTCACACAACGCGAATTGTATAACCAGGCGTCACACAATGCGAATTGCGCAACGAGTTGGTTCTTGAATGCTTCCAACCCATTGCAAAGGGCTCTGTCATAATTCTTCATCGTCATCAGCCACAGCATCAACAAAATGCACATAATGCCTTACAGGTGTTTAGCAGGTACCACGGTTCTGCGCAGAATGACGAAAAGTTGCATAGTGGCTGCTTCCTTACTTTACAAAAATTATGATTTATAGCGTAGTGGGTTCCTCGCAAGTGCACTTCTATTGGTTGCCAAGGAAGCCCATAAGGCTCCCAGGATACATTTCCTCAGGGTCTTAATAAAGTTAATTCCTTCTCGCTATCTCCTTCTCACGTTAGCGTATGTTATAAAGCTTGGTGGGAGGGTGAAATAACGACCGGGCGTCACACAATGCGAATTACGTAACTTGTGGGTCATTTAAAGCTTCCACCCATTTCAAAAGGCTCATTCATATTTCTTCATCGTCATCAACCGTCGCATCAAGAAACTGCACATAATGCCTTGCAGATGGTACCTCGCTTCTCCGCAGAATGACGAGTAATGTCGTGGTGGGTGCTTCCCAACTTCACAAAGTTTATGATTTGTGGCGTAGTGGGTACGTTGCTAGTGTACTTGTATTAGTAGTCACAAGACAGTTTATAACGGGCTCTAGAAATGCCGCTCTTCGAGCTTTTGCTGTGACTGTGCCGCGCTTTCCGCGCAGGCCTGGCGTCTTTTGTTGATTAAAAATTATCGTATTCGTCTTTGGTTAATATTTGTGAATTATTTAACTGCTAATTTGTAAATATTTGTTTCAAATAAAATGTTTAGATTCTACAGCTGTATTGGAGATGGTTGCTTCACTATATGAAAACTGTTCCAATAATATTCAATTCGTATTCAACTCTGTGTAATCTATTCGTTTCGGTTCTAAAATTAACTATTCACACATGCGTGGTGATGAATTGATTTTGCTGCAATGTCGGATCTTGTGACAGACGTGATTATCAGCAGTACAAAAATGGGGCTTAGCGAGTCAGTGTTGGCGGTGGCCGATAATCCCACTCGTGTGAATCAGAACGTCACACCGTTTTTATGAGCTCGTGGATTCGCTCAGGTTCCTTGTGGAGCCTTTTGGTAAATGGCCCAATGACAAGAAGCACAAAGAACATTGACTATATTGGCAAAAAGTGACGGGGTTGTTCTTTTGCGCTGTGGCTTTTAATAAAACACATTTTGGTGGCGAATTTCACGTTGTGACATCTACTTTTTCACAGCCTTACATGAAAGTCATTCCGGCGGCGGTCATCGTGTTCTTGGTGGTGTCATCCACCATCGCCGTCGCAGTCTTCGCCACGCTGCAGAACGGCGCGCCTACGCGGCAGTCTGCAGCGCGGTCACCACGGGCGGAATCAGATTCCAGGTTTGCCACAGACCTCATCTTGCCACTTCTCACGCCCGAGGCAAACGAAGAGCATTTAACACCTGTGAATGTCAGCATTGACGGTTCGAGAAGCGGAAGTATCGGCGGCGAAGACCCCGAACCATGGGGCGAAAAGTGACATTAACGAAACAATGTATTTGTGTGCTATTTTCGAGAAATAAATTTACGAAATAACGGAGAACAAGATTTACTGCTATATCAATTATACAGGCACTATGTGCGTGCATATATACATACAGATACTGACGGCAGAAGGGTGATGGGCACGTGAGATGTTAGGAGGTCACTGAAGACTAACGGTGGGCTCGACTTTGAAAACTATGACATGATGTGAGTGTATACACACTCTCCGTTGAACAGTGAACAACACGCTTCACGACGCGTTCTGTTCATTCCGATCTGCAGAGCAGCCGTTGCAGAATCCCTCGAAGGTGACAATTTTCTAGGGAGCTTGCAAACAAAAATGAGGTTTGCGGCGGTGAATGATAAAAATTATTTTACTAGTTTTTAATAATCCTATATATAATAATGACCTTAGTATGGAAACCACCACAATATGGCATGAAAGTATTCGAGGCTCGATACGCATGCCAAAAGGCAGCAGGGAGCGAATTCGAGTATATATATATGGCAGAAAGCTGGGTTGAGTGGATTTGTGAAACATAATGCACTTTCGGTGCTTACCAGAGTTGTACGTAACGCGTTACAAGTAGGTTGCGGCGGCTGCATTTTCGATGGAGGCGAAAATGTTTGAGGCCCGTGTACTTAGATTTAGGTGCACGTTAAAGAACCCCAGGTGGTCGAAATTTCCGGAGCCCTCCACTACGGCGTCTCTCATAATCATATCTTGGTTTTGGGACGTTAAACCCCAGATATTATTATTATTAACGCGTTACAAGTAATAGATTACTAGTAATCAGTTACATTTTCTTGTAATTTTGTAATATAATCGATTACTTTTTCGAAACTAGAACGTTCTGGGTAATTCAATTACATTTTCGTGTATTTGATTACCGGTAATCAATTACTTTTTTTCCAAAATTAAGTTGTAACCAGTCTTCTACGGCAGATCTCGTCCCTAAAAATATGCCACCGCTCTGTAGGGACTCTCCGTCCCCTCAGAGTGGGGTCTCTACAGTAAGGTAGAGAGGTGGGCGAAAGGTGTTCGCGCTGATTTTCCATGTACGGTCCTTACAGAGCCTATTTTTTCACCTTTCCTTGGCCTTACCTGCAACGCCTTAGCCGAGCGCCAGCAACAGCGAATCATGACGCTTCATAAAGGACATGTACATTAGCATCGAAGCACTGCACAACTACAAGCTGGTGCGCAAGTTGTTCCTACGTTACAATACCGCCATTCCCTCCAGCGCATGCATTGAGAAAATGTTCAGTGTAGCAACTGACCTCCTAAGGAGGAAACGTGGAAGAGTCGGAGACAACAACTCTCATGTTTTAAAATTTGGTTGAAGCGCAAAAACACAGACTAGAAGAAAACTGAAAAACACAGACTAGAAGAAGCAGACAGGACAACGCTTACTCTTTTGCATCGCTGCAGCACCTTTTCACAAAACCCCCCTCTATCCAGAATTACAAGAAAGCCTTCTTTATCTGCGACAGCTAAACACAATTCATTTCTAGCCATAAGTTCACAGACGGCTTTCAGTTTATTTCGATTCTTACTAACATTTCTAGTTGAAGCAATTACGTCCGCACACTCAGCATCGCACCTTACTTTCTCGGCGTCGGGCGCTTGCCTGGATACAGTCCTCGCAGTGGCGACCTTCTCTGCGCTGTTGAGCACTGCTTTGATGCCATGTTTTGGGCCAAAAGCCAGCAGCTGTGTGTAGGCATGGGGCACTTGAGTCTGGCTCAAATTGAGAACCTGTCCTTCCTTTCTCGGCATCTATTTCCTTGTCGGTAGATGAGGCGTAACCACTCGCCACAGTCCTTTCGCTCGTCGCCTAGTGTTCATCGTATTCTAGTGTTGCTCTTCGTCTAGTTTTCAGTGTAGCAGTTGACCCCTTAACGAGGAAACGTGGAAGAATCAGCGACGACAACTTCGAAAAACAACTTCTGTTGAAAGTTAACAACGTGTAACACTATATCGCAGAAGCAACAGTAAGCATCCCAGCCTTCACGCAAGCCTGGAGGCTTGCGTGCAGTGAAATACTGTACCATGAAAGGCACAGTATTTCATTGTAGTAACGCAGAAGTAATATGTTACTGTCCTTTAATTGCGCAGTTACTTTACTGGGGCTGTAATCGACGCCTGTAATCAATTACATTTTAAAAAAGTAATTGTAATTGAAATCGGTTACTTATTTTGTGTAACGTGTACAAGTCTGGTACTTACAATGAAACCGGAAGTGATTAGGAAGAGAAAAGAGACAACAGGGATTGGAGGGACGCAGGTCTTCCAGTGATTTTACTATACTCGGTTACATGTCAAGAACAATGCGGCTTCTCCCCGTCGAGGGACCCCCTTTCAGGCTATGGAGTCGATGCGTGAACGTGACGTCGCAGCCGACAACTTTGCACCCACAGAGAGCGCTTAATTGGAGCCAAGCTTCATTGAGTGCGTCCGCGCCGAAATGTAGATCCTCAGGACGCCTGTATTTTATCGAATATAAAATATTAGCTAGAATTTTTTATTTGGTCGTTATAATACAGCAGTTGAAAGAGCTTATGTATCAGCTGGAGTAGTGAGCTGCAACTTTATTAGTGACAGTGAATGTCTCCTGTTCCGGGATTTCCTTGAACCACTTGCTGCTGGCTTCTGGTTTTGCGCATCGCCGGCTCTCTCCCCTCTCTTGCGCCATGGAGTGCGGCGAGGTGACATCCGAATCTGGTTTATCGTGCTCGAGTGAGAGCTGTATTGCGTTGTCAATAACGCCACGCTGATGGTAAGCGAAAAAATCACAGCATATCCACGTGGTGAATGATGATGATTGGGGCGAAGCTCCGGAGGGAATCATCGGTAAACCGTGAATCTTCTGTGTAACGCCCCATCAATCATTATATAAAGAGTGAGAAACACTGTGTGTATATTACAAACATCAAACATTTATTTTTCTTAATTACATGATGTTTGGCTTGCGTTGTCTCTTCATTATCACGGCTTTATGGTCCGTGAAATGAAGGGATAGCGGTTCCTGTACGGGTTGCAATTGGAAATTTGAAAATACCAGGTCTATACACGTCCCTCGGATGGTCTTTGGTTTCATATGATCAAAGGACGTGCACGTGAGAGCATGTTTGGCTGCCATGTGTTGTATTAACCACTCATTGTTCTTTTCAGTAATATGTTAATTCAGGTAATATGGTAATTGTTAATTCAGGTCACCAACTATCACAAATGGTCTATTCTTGTACTTGTCATAATTACAGAATGCCGTGTCAATGAATGTCTTGATATTCCCACTCGACAAATTGGGTGCAAGGTACATGGTCATGATGATGCATCCATCAAACTCGATGGCAGCATATTCACAGTTGCGGCTCTGTGTCCTTGGTTGTTGTTTCAGATTTTGTGCCTTTTCTGTTTGTTTGACGTATACGGCCACACCACCTGCAGGACGCTCTGCATCATCGATGCACACGACTGGAACGTATCCTTTGATATACGGTCTTTTGGCGTTCCACGTCTCGGTATGACAGAGAACGTCCACCGCAGTATGGGGTCCCGTTCCACATCGTCTACAAGCTTGACATGCATTGTCTTCGGGCGTCGTTGAAAACACGAGACGTAGTAAAGAAGAAAGAAAGCCACACAGGCGAACACGCGCGAGAGTCTCACTCGTCAACCTCGTCTTCTTCTTCTACTGCATACCAGAACGCGCGCTTCTCACGAACTAGAGGCGGCTACTACAAACAAACAAACAAACAAACAAACAAACAAACAAACAAACAAACAAACAAACAAACAAACAAACAAACAAACAAACAAACAAACAAAAACAAACAGACAGACAGACAGACAGACAAACAAACAAACAAACGAACAGACGGAGGATGGACAACCCACGGCATAAGGAGCTTCGCCCCTAAAACAAAAGTGATCGTGTCATCTGCAGCGCGGGCAGGAAATGGTCCAGAAGGCGTACATTCACTTGCGGGTTGCGGCGCCTGCACAAGTGGCGTAACCGGGGTTTGAGCCGGTGTGCCACCCCCCGGTTACGAAGTGCGCATTGTGGCCTTGCCTGCATCGCTTTTTTTTTCGACGCAATGAGATCCCAATTGTGAAGGCATTTGCCGCGGAGTTCAGCGCTAACAGCGATGTCACTCCACGGAAACAATGGAATGTACGCCGCCTGTCACGCGACATCGCGTTCAGGTGCGAGAAGAGGGGCCTGAACTCGCTGCTGATCGAGCGGGACGACATCGTGGCTTGGCAGCAGAGGCACCTCTAGGTACCTCTAGCGTGGAGCCTTTGCAAGCCGACTAAAGCGAGTTCACCAAACCCACTTCAAGCTGAATCAGTTTTGCAGCGTGTGGTGATAAGGTTCATATTGTGGCACAAATGATAATAAAGGCAAGTGTCACCTGCAGGAAAAAACTCTAATTTTGCGTATGTGGGAGCATATAAGTGAACCCTGTTTCTGAGTGAAAATTGTCTTCTGATGGGGTTACGAACAAAAAAAAATCTTACAGGGTCTCTTATGCATTCGCCCAAGTCGACTCGAAGGAGAAAGCCAACTTCTTCCTTTTGTTCTTCTTAATCGATGTATTGATTCTCCCCCGCCCGCTGAGAAAGCTTTCCGCACATAACGTGGTTTTACACTGCCTCCAGGATCGAAGGCATTGCATGCTTTCTGCATCTCACCTGAACTGCCTCCCGGATCGGATGCATTGCCGGGCATCGAGGTGCCCTAACTGCGTATTCAACGAATCGCTTCCTATCGCTGCTCGTTCATGACGCAGTACTTCATTTCACCGCTCCCACACGGTGGCACCGCGCCGCCCCACCTACCAAGAGCACGTGCGAGAGAGAATGTGTGATAGATATAAGGCATGTTTGTGGAGCCTTGGTGCATGTGCATTGGTAGCGCAGTGCGTAGAGCGCCGGGCACCTATATTCGCGGTTCGAGAGGTCGATGGTTCGATTCCCGACGATGAAACTTTTTCTTCTCGTGTTTCATTGTCATCCATTTGTGTGCATTTTACCAACGTCATATCCGTGACGGAAATACGTCAGCGAAGTCTTGGTGGACCCCGGCATGAAACACTTTCGTGTGAAAAAAAAAATCACCGCCCACGCTCTCCTTACAGATGCTTAACGGGCCAAGCTGAAACGTGCACTGGCTTGTAGCATAGCGCGGAAACAAGCAAGGATAAAGAAGAAGCACAGAACGAACACAAGAGCTAACTTTCAAGAACGAAATTTTATTTCCAGGATCGGCCATATATACGCACACAAAGTCACACAACAGTGATGACATCTTTTCGTTTTGCCAATCGTGGCACATAGAAAAGGCCTACAATCTTATCCGACAATCCTAAAGACAACAGCATTGGAGCAAAATAAAAAAAAATTGCGGCCAGTTTGCACTAAGTCGCGCAAAGCTTGGCATAGCGAAGCACGGACCCCTCGTCGCTCGTGCTCCCCGTCAAGGGACACGTCTAGCTTCGAAATGCCGGGCTTGCTCCTCTGTAGTACGAAGCCAGACTATGCATTATTGAGCGGAGGTTGCGCGCGATAGCTCCGTCGGTTGGCATGGTTTAGCTACTGCGCATGTACGGCTTGGCCAGGTGGTGCAGTATATGGTCGCTAGAAGACTCGATGCTTCCTTACTCTTCTAAGTTTTTTTCTATCTTCTTTTCTCTCTTTCGTTGACGTTCTATCTCTTTCCTTTTTTTCTGCATTTCTTTCTCTATATTTCTCATTCTTTCTGTGCTACGCTTTACTCTCTCCCCTCCTCCTTTCCCTCCTCCTCACCATCACATCTCTCCCCTTCACGCTCACTTCCCTTTCCCACCCCTTGCTACACTATAGACCTTTTCACAGATGGCTCCCTGGGCGCCGCCATAGTTCTCTTTGGGCTGCGCTAAATAGGCGTGACCCCCCAAAAATCCACTGCCGAGGCTGTGACATCAGTCTTTGTACTCCTTCGCGCAGTACAACATGGCGGCAATTTTTCTCTCCTGTGAAAAGGTTTATGCTATACAAGGCTATGCTATACTCAGCAGGGCTGGGCAAAGATACTTTAAAATTGTTTCGCAATACGATACAAGATACTCAGGCAAGAAGTATTGGTGATACAGATACAAGATACTGCGGCAATAATTGTATTCGATACGATACTCGGCAATTGTATCTTAAGATACTTCGATACATTCTCAAATTTGCTATTATAGATCCATATAATGTAGCAGCAAACGCCTATGCACGAAAATGTCGGCTTAAAAATTGCTTAACTGTGACCTATTTTTTTTTCATTTAAATGAAATATCTGTTAGTGTCTCGAAAGTTTTGCCCTTCTTGCTCAAGGTACATTAGATTCCTTTTCAAAAACAACGTATTGCGGTTTGTTTTAGCTTCTACACAGGGCAACTCTTTATACACTTCGCTGACAGTGAGAGAGAGAGAGAGAGAGATAAGATTCTTTAATGATATGCCCGGAGAGGTTAGCGCTGACAGTGGTTCTCGCTTGTTATTTTTGCAATTAGTGGGAGTCGCTGCTCAGCTTGCCGACCAATTAACAGGCTGCCATTTAATCACAATAAATTCAATAACAAGCCTTCGCACGACGGCGCAAATACTAGTGTGGATTTTTACCTTGTCCGTAAAAGACAGTTTGCGCATAGCGTATATCCGGACAGGTGTACATCAGCAACAACGCTGGTAGCAACATTTTTTTTTTTCAGAAGGGGAGGGGGGAGGCATGGTGTATTCTAGGGGTTTTAGACCTTTCGCTAGCGGCCCGGCCCACACACATGACCGTCTTCGTCCCATTTGTTTTTATTTTCTTAATAAGTATGTTCGTGAGCTACACAGACATGACTGGTCTTAAGGATTCCTTTCATGAGGAAAGTGTGGTCACCATGTGCTGGAACATAACCGCGGAACAAAAACTCTATATTTAAGAATCCGCGTCCATATTTCACTTGTTGTGTACATCGGTGTCGATGTTTCTCGAATACTGACTCCAAATCTCCTTCAGAAATGACCTATATATGAGGTATGGGAAAGACTTCCTTTCAAATGGCGACGTCATTTTGTTCAAGCTCTCTCCGACCACCAATCCCACCATCTTCACTGTCCCGGCTCTTGGAACTAAATTTCGCGACTGCGGCCCGCTGGCTATAAGCTGAGTTTGAGAGCCCTGGTGTATACGTAGATGACGTAAAATTGCAATGAATTTTCATATTCTACTTATCCGTTGGCGTAAAGGATTCTTTGTTGATATACTCACTAACGTGCAATGTTTTAGCAATTTTTCTTCAACGAGAGAACATGTTAAACACAGAAACGTCTCAGAAGTATTGGAATAGTTGCACAAAGCGTCGCAGCACACCGCCGCTATTCGCGATATTGCAGCTTATAGCTCCCATTACGTGGCGATTATTAATACAAAAAATATTTCAGAAGGCCTAAAACAGGAAAACAAATATAAGTAAAATAGAGAGGTGGTTCTGTATCAAACATTCACATTGAATAAGTGCAGAAACACAATACAGACGGCGTCTTTAATTGCTATGACCATGAAGTATCGCCAACTTACCTGTTGAGACAATAGAAAATTCAGTGCCTATGAAAAATTCTCTGAAACGGCTCGGTGGGACGCTCACGAGTAAAACGGAGCATTCGGTAAAACAACGTTTCTTGAATCCCCTTCCTAACATTTTTAAGGTGGCTCCTAATACTTTCCATTGTTATAATGCAAACTCAATTTCGCTATTTTCCTAAGCGGTAAGCAGAATGTTTTGTACCGTATACTCAAGGCACGCCCACATAATTATATATTTATTTTGAAAATCGCCTTTGCAAAGTGTACATGTGTAAACAGTCGTAGAAATAAAGCAGACAGAAAAATAAAGCAGAGATCTTATTTTGGTAGCGCGTTACAAAAGACATACTTCAGCCACCAGACCTAAAAACAGTACAGAGACCTAGGTAATGTATGGGATGCAAACTGACAGCTAAAAAAGCACTTGTGCTAATAATCAAATTATGATTTCATAAATTCTTTGAATAAATGTAACAGGAATTGAAAAATACGGTACGCCAAGATATTTTCTGTTGGGTAAACGCTTGCTCTATTAGATCTAGCATCAGTACCAGTGGTGCTAAAGTTGTTAGAATCTTATTTGCATATAGTGTAATTCATTTCATGCAAGTCAAGCTTACATCCACGAGATTCATCAGAACTTTTATATGTGAAATCCACGAAACGCAAAGCAACCCTATTCTCACACGCACCACATTTCGTTATGAATCAAGACGCAAGAGAATCTTCAACAACGACACTATAGCAACATCAGGATTTGCGCGATAGACGCCGCACGCAGTGGAGTACGCGACGCAGAGAGAGAAACATTTTATTAAAATATACATATAAACCAAGCATGTGGGAGGGAACCCTAGTCCGGGGTCCCTATGACGATCTCAGCGACGACACAGGCCCGTTCAACCAAGGCCTGGCGGACCTCTGGAGGCCCGTCGCAGAGGGCATCGTCCCACAGCTCTTTGGTGCGGAAGGGGCGCAGGATGACTGGAAGGGGAGGGAATAATTTTGCGGCGCACTCCACCGTGACATGGAACGCCGTTGGGGAGCTGCCACAGCCCGGGCAAGCGTCTGCGTAGCGGTCAGGGTAGAATTTTTGCATGGAGAGGAGGTTGGGGAAAGTACTCGTTTGAAGTTGTCGGAGTGCCATCTCTTCCTCTCGCGAGAACGACGGTGGTGGCGGGGACATGGTTTGTCTAGCTCTGGTGTAGTGTGTTAATATGTCTCGGTATGTAAGTGGGGGGCCCACTTGATCTGGACTCGGCGCCGCCAAGCCGGGCAGCTCGGTGGGCAATTTCTCGAGCGACCGCGTGAGCGTGGTCATTGCCCGGCAATGAGGCATGGCCAGGAGTCCAGAGCAAGTGGATACGTTGTGGGCTGGATGTGTCTACGTTTGATGACTTGTGTAGGATGCTGTGAGCTGCCTTGGGGAAGCCGCGCCCCATCAAAAAGGCTCGGCATGCTTGCTCAGAATCGGTTAATATGTACACCTCTTCAGGAATCTGTAGAGCGTGTCGTACAGCAAGCGCGACACCAAGGACTTCACCGTCTGTAGGTGTAGAACTCCGCAAAGAGGCAGCCGTAAGTAAAGTTTCAGCGCCGTCCAACACTACCGCGGAATACCCTTTGCAGCAACGTGCGGCATCGGTGCATAGCGTGTTTGTCTCAGGGATGTCACCGAGCATGCGCACCAGGTACCGAACGCGAGCGCGTCGGCGTCCCGCGTCATGCTCAGGACTCATGTTCCGGGGTAGCGGGTGCACCTTTAATGTTCTGCGGACTCAGGGCAGGAGGGCTATGGCGGTGTCCTCGACGTCATTAGACAAGACTGGGTATCCCAGTCTCGAGAGCAGGTGCCGCCCAGTGGCTGAGACAGTGGCAGGCCAGTGATTAAGAGCAAGTGTCGCGGCAATGGCGCAACTAAAAAGAAAAAAAAATTGAGACAACAAAAGGTACGTGGGCTCGGCGTACACGTCCGCGCGCTTGTCTTCCTCATATTCTGCCCTCACTGAATGACTTTGGCGTAAAAATAAAATAACGCTACTGCCCTTAGACTTATTCAGATGGCTTAGTGGCACCAGTACCAGCTTGAGAAGCGGAGCTTGGCCAGCGATTATTGTTTCGCACGGTTGTGTTGAGATAGAAGTATATTGTATCTTAAGACACACGATACATTATCGAATGTATCGGAAATACAGATACAGATACTCGTTTCTCGAGACGTATCGCGATACAGATACAAGATATCCATACAGTATCTAGGATAGTATCTGAGATACATGTATCTTCGATACTGCCCAGCACTGATACTTAGCTAGCGTGCCTTGATAGCCGAGTGGTTAGGACGCTCGCCTTTGCAACGAGGGTAAGGGAACAATTTTTTTTCGGCAAGAGTTTTTCTCTTTTTCCTGCCTTTCCGTCTCTCTGTTTGTTTCTCTCTCTTTCTTTCTCTCTTTGCACTCGTGCTCAGGTAGCCGCACAGCGGCACATAACCGTTAAGATGATAGTTTTCAGCGATCGACACACAAGGAACGATTTCCTAAACAACTTCACTGTTAAAAAACGTCACGAAAAATTTTGTCAGTACCCCTTAAAAGGAGAACAATGACAACCGCTCTGAACACGAATTGAGATAACCCTACTAATGGAAAGATTGTCTATTGTAGTGTCTAAAACGCGGGCCCTGTTTTTCTCGTGAAACGCGGATTTATATTTTTCTTCACCTAAAATTACTGTTGGCGTCTCTCGCAGCAAGAAAAGTGAATGGCGCAGTTGTAGGCGATCGCGTAACCGTTTACTGGTTTGCGCTCTTATTGTCTCTACATTAGCGTTGAAATGCGACACACTTTTTACTATGAGCTTTTCTAACTTAAAACGTTCAGGCATGCCTTCGTTTCAACTGAGCAGAACAGTAGCGCCGCATTCGCTTGACGTATGGGCCGATGCTCATGAGCGGCACCATGAATGTTTTTAGCTTATTAAAGTCTCTGAAAAATATAAAGTAGCGCCAACGCAACTTCTCCCCGCTTCATCTACTAGCAGCCGAAGCAGCGCCTCTAGCGCGTCCTGCAGGGAACTACGGATTTTTCCCGCTGTAGTAATAACAGCTTCTTTTTGCTGTTTTACTTGCGTTTGCTATCACTGGCACAACTGGTCGGCATACCGAAGCACCCAAAACCACCGTGTGGATAGACTCCAGCGTGGTGAACCGTGCACCGTGCACCGATCGAGTAAACAACATAGACGCAGACGAACAAGATGGCGCTCGCACGATCTTCTAAAGGGCTAGGCGCCACTCTTAACAACTAGCGATTTCTTAGCGCCGCCGAGGTTGCAACGGCGCTGCCATCAGGGACATTTTTATACTGTCGGGCACCATGAAAATACGCCACTTGCATCTTTGTACATTATATTGTCGTATTTATCGATATTTTTCATACTCTTTATTCCGCGAACATTCTCCCCTGCGCCACTTAGAACCGCAGCGTCCTTGGGAGCTCTAGCGGAAGCATTGCACAAGCCCCTCTTTCCGGCCAATAGTCCTCGTGCGCTCAGTTGATGGCGCCACCGCTCTCCCGAGTGCGCAGCGCCAATGCGGCCACTTCGCGCATTTTGTCCCTGTTCTCTTCCGGGCGCGTACCTCGAAGTTGTGTGTGGCGAACGTCGATGCGTGAAAATGTGAACCCAAAACGCCCTGCTTGCTTTTTTGCGGCTACGGACGGATAGAAAACGTTCAGGAATACTTCAAACGAAGTAGTTCGCTTCGGCGTGGCGACTTGTACGCCGCTAATCAAGTTTACTGCGTGAGGTAAGAACTCCAAGTGCTGTCGGTCCGTCGAAAATATTCGGAAAATGCGTCGCACAAATAAAAAGCGTGGAGTACGACGAGCGTTTAGAAGCGAGTAAACTTTTTTCTTGGCGTACAATAGAGAATACTTTTTATCGGCAACCTCGCGCGTCGCTTGTCCTGTGACCGGCGCGCATTAGCAGAAAGCGGGGATAGTTGAAATGACATATTAGCAACGATAAAAAGATAGAGACCGCATGAAGTTCCCGTCTTTTAGTTTTCGAGCGTTGTTGGTACGTCAAACACTTTGCTAAATTATATTTTTGAACATGTGCAACTGTGTTTTTTGTCTAGATCGTGCGATCATGAAGCCGATCCTGAGGCCCCTCAGTCCTACAGTCGTGCACAGCCGACAAATTGGGCACTGCAGAGGAGTGTCTTGCGCCGCAATCGTTGCCACAAATCTCCGTTCGGGCGAACAGTAAATAAGAGGATCAAGGGAACCGACAATGTGTCAATATTACCTGGGGCAGTAGCGCAGCCAGAACTTTTTTTTTCGGTGGGGGTTTTCTTCAAACCGGACTCACTCGGACTCAAACTCACCAAAATATTACTCACCCAGACTCAGACTCACGACCCGATCTGAGTCTGAGTCAGTCGACTCATGAGTGAGTTTGCCGACCTATGATACATACACATACAAATTTTTTTAAAAATTCGGGAATCGAAAGAAACTGTGCGAAGACAGGACCAGTTTGCTTATCGGGCGCGCCGAACGGCTGCGATCCAACGTTTTCGCCGATCAGCCTCGTACGAATTCCATAGAAAATTATAAAATTGCACATTCGGCAGTTTCCCGGCCGTGTTCTTGTAGCTCTTATGACATGCGAACTCGCAAGAGCAGATAGAAGTCGACGTTTTTCGCCGCGTACACACGCTTGCGCTGCTAGGGGTCATTGCCAACCATCTGCGGCCAAGCGCGGCGGTACGGAGGGAACAGGGACATTTTGCCAGCAGCCGCCGCAGTGGCGCTGCATATCCGATTTGAAACAGCAGCGCACGAGGCCTATAGCCATGTTCCGCGAGCTTCGAAGCTCAACTCCATTTGAATTTACAGAGCGCACGGGAGAGGAGGTGTCTGTACACTGACAGGAATGGCGCTACTTTAGCTATTTTTAGGAATGGGCGTGTAGCCGTTCCCCCAGGACGGGAGGCAGGAAATAGCGTCCCTCTTTATTTCTTCTACATTGATGAACCACTCTCTCTCTCTCTCTTTTTAGGAACTTTATTTTAGCTGAGAGCCTAGCGGCACCTGTCGACGTGTTGAAGAAGTACGAAGAGCGCCTCGCAGCCTCCACGATCAGCTCCCGCAACGTGTTGCCCGAGCGAATCGCGGAGGCCACGAGCGGCTGGCTCGCGAGGCGCTAAAGGGTCCTCACATGAAGACGAGCGTTCGAAAAACTTATTTTACTTGCTTTTTATATTACAAAAAACATGGCTGATTCCTTTTTCATAGGAATCGGTATAACACGAAAGTAAAGCGCGTCTTCACAGACGTAGTTGAGCGTTTTTTGTGCATTGTTTTGGCACAAGGGCGAACGAATGAATGCTATAACAACTCGACAGCTAAAGCGCGCTGCTCAAACACAAAGGAGGACGCAAGAAACGAACGCGTATACACAGGATGAGCGCGAACTGTCACAGTTGTAACTTATTTGTGTGTGAGCAGCGCGCTTTTCTCAAAAGCGGCCGCTGCAGTGAGCGAAGTGACCTTCGTGCTCTCTGTAACTTCAACTCAAGCTTGCGGTGAGAACAAAAGACGTATCAACAACCCCCCCCATCACGAGATAAGCGCGCGAGCGACCACGCCCTGTAGAGGCGCGAGCGCATCGCAACGCGCGGGGCGACGACCTTTAAAGTGCGCCCTTCTAGAGTCACTACAAAATTTTCAGAGTATTGCATCTGTTTTCCGCGCGCCGCCGCCGACGCTATTGGCTTACTCGCATCACGTGACCTCTCGCCGCCATATCCCTTCCAAGCGCTTTGGGTGCAGGCGTGTTGAATGCAGAGCGCGGCCGGATATTTAGCAGTACCACGGTCCCTAGAAGTGCTTCATCGCTTTTTTAAACGCGTCGTTCAGATGCCAGAGAGTAGCTCACCAGTAACCGAACGTTGCTGGTGAGCTACTCCGGGAATTTCGTATATTTTTGCATTCCGTGTGGTAAACATTAACGTCAAAGAGCGTCGTTGTACGTGGCTGCATAGTTGGCCGCGGAATGAATTCGCCCCCCTCGAAGAACACTCCTTTCTGCAGTGAACCACGCAAACTTTGCTGGAAAAGCTCTCAAGCAACAGGATACTTCCCCTTTTCGGTTCGCTATGTTCAGCGATATTGAAAACTACATATTACATACCTTTCTATTTGCTCGGCTGTTTATATCTCGATCTGTTGAACAGATTGTGCATGCATTTCGAGTTATAAGCGTGTCACGCACGAGCGAAATCGAAGATTGTCGCATGATCATTTGCCACTGCGCAAAACTGAAGCGTGGAACACTGTTGATAATTTGGTATAAGGCAATGTTATTAAGCGTATTTTATTTTTTTCAAAAAAGAATGTTGCTAATGCTGCATTGCGCCGAGCGTACTCTTACAATACTGTTTAGTAGGTGAGAAATGGTCGCAGCAAGAAAAAAAAAAAGAAAAGGCTTATCCTCTCACGCATTGAGGGAATTGATTTCATGCGAGCCCTAGATCTATATACATACTGTGTTGCAGTAGCATGCGCGTTAAAGATTTTCGGGATGTGCTATTTCTGATCAAAATAACATAAAGCACTGCGCCGAGGAAGTTTTAACAAGAGTACATTACGAAAACAAAAGTTGAAATTAAAAGCAGTGCAGAAACTGAACCCCAGCCGTTTACGCGCTGGCAACGCCAAAAAAAAAAAAAAAACTTTGTCGGTACACAGCAAAATATTTGCAAATGCACTGCGACGTTGGGAATATTAAGGAGACAAAAAATGGCAAATGAAACAGCTGAGTAGTGACGTCAATCATTTTTGATGGCCTATTTTCTACGTATCTGTCAGGAAATGAGAACGTATTCGCAAAATAAGATGCACCTTACCTACCGTACGCAGATTCACCCATGCGTTCGGCTGCTGGCGTTCCGAACCGAGAGAAATACTTCACGCACAACTTCCACTTACCGTACACACACCACTGCTATTACAGATAACACCCAGCTGAACAGCAAGCATGGTGCGTAAGTAAGGTATGCGTCAGCGATCAGTCGAAGGACGCAATGCTGAATGTTCTCGTTCGATAATGTTCTCGAATTCGCTATGAAGTGAACCTGAACACCGACTGCAAAGCTAGCGCAAACAGTCAACATTCACCAAGTGTCGACGTAAATGGCATGTCGCACGGTGATTACGCTAATGCAACCATATCTACAGCTCCGGACCTTGCGAACACACCCGGCCGTGAAACGAAAAGAGACCGATGAAGCCACGAAGAGAGTTCGCGAGCACATAACAACATTCGCCGCACGTTTCATTAGCTACACCGCTTACCGCGCAGTCGATTCATGACTGTCGATGACTCGAAATCACTTCTGATATACTTTTGAAGAAACACACACACACATATTGCAGTTACGCCGAGCATAACACGGCATCGAGGCGAAAAGATCGGTCACTTCTCAACACACGCTACCAACGCGCCGGACGGTCCGGAAGGGAAATGGCCGCCGCCGCTCAATGTTGCCCGCGTGCAGCCTACCTTTGCGGTACTCTGAAATTATCCAGTGACTCTACGCCCTTCGAGCCCTTCGCGCCATCTCGCTAGTGATAACGAAAACATGAGGACGTGTCACCCATCTCTGACTACCGCCAAAGGTAAATGTTGTATATAAATAGGTCGCCGTTACCATGCTGAAGAACGTGCCGTCAGTGGCCGAATCCGTTCGCGCCGCGCGCTGGGAGCGAAGGGTGGTAGGTGCGACTTCCGGTGACGGAAATTTTTCTTCGAGTTGTTTTCTTTGCAGTCTTTTAGCGTATATTTTACAACGTCATATCCGTGACGCAAATACGTCAGTGAAGCCGTGGTGGACCCCAGCATAAAGCTTTTATGTTAAAAACTGTTGAAAATGTAAACTTGAAGGTGGTTAACCACAGTTTCACTCACTGCTGTGAAACAGAACCTTCCCTTACAAAAATATGTTTAGATAGTCCATATAAAGTTTGTAGACATCTGTCTATAAAATCAATTGACGTTCTATAGCTGAATTCTTTAGACTGGTCTATAGACAGTCTATGGAATAGTGGCCGCACTCGTTTTTATAGACCAGTCTACAAGAAAGTCTAAGTCTATAGATTGGCTATAGAAGGTCTGTAGATTAATAAAAATTCATGCGTTTAAACCGATGTCTGCAGAATGTCTATAAACAAAAGTCTATAGGCTCATATAAATTTACTTTGGTTTACTTTTGTCTATAAAATATCCACAGACAAATGTCTGTAGATTATCCATAGGCTATTCCTATGACCCAGTATATAGAGTATCTACGGACTTATTGCCTCACAAATATACTGTGGTCTACAGATTGCCTAGAGGCAGTTCCTGTAGATTAGTGATGTATAAATTTATCCCAATAAACTCTGATAAAGAAAACGAGGCAAAGCACACAGAAAAGAATGACAAGCACAAGCGCTGACTTACAACAGAGCTTTAATCAGAAAAAGATACATAAATATAAAAACTTACGACAAAGCATGCGCGAAAAACAAATGCAGACCCATTTTTGCATACAATGTAACGAAGCTACTTCTCCGTTAATAGAACTTTTACTACACAGACAATTTAATCAAACAATGAAAATATGGAGTGGCAGGACCAATATTTGCCCCAGTTTTTCACACACAGATACAGCAACAAGGAGGTCATGCACTCGCTTAACAAGTTTAATTGAACTGAAGCTCACATCCACCAACGATAATTTACATATACGTGGTGTGCTACTTCGAATGAATTAAGTTTGTAGTTGTATGTGTGTACTTACTGTTACTACCAGTTCAAAACGTGTTTCAGACAAATGAATTGCCTTACAGTGAGCCTCGTGTACAAACCTAATGAACGAGCGAATGGGAATTTTTTCGAGGGCCTCGTTTCTTTTTTGGACACAACCAAATTATTCGAACAGACAATTAAGCCAGGGAAAGCATAGCGGACATTAATTGTCGTCTTTAAAGGGGCACTGAAGAGCAAAACGATTTTTCTCATATTAGTAAATTACTCTTTCACGATACCAAAACCACCACGCTTGCTGCGAGAAGATGCTTACTAAGCACGAAAATACGCAAAAACAAAATGTGGGTGGCGACGCCACCTTGAAGTTTCCACACCATTCGCCGTGACGTTACATGTTTTGACGGCGCCAACTAGGGACTACGTAGTTCCTAATCGGTAAAAATGAAGTACATTGTCCTCTGAGGGGGCCAGAGACTTGACATAGCAAGTTTGGGGTAATTTTATTGAGCAAATGGCGCCAAAATAAGATAAATACACTTTCAAATCAGTGACATCACGCGGGAAGATTTCGGCGCGAAATTTAAAAATGAAACTTTGACGTTGGTTTTCTCCTCTATCAATAAACCTATGGTGGCGAAATTAACGACACTAGAGTTCTCAGAGCCCAATTTATCGATCTAAACCGATTCATTGTTTCTCTTTAGTGTCCCTTTAATTGTAGTGTAGTAATAATGGCGTACGTTGAAATTGATTACAGTGGACGAAAACTCACCCTTTCCGTCGGTGGGATCTGAATCCACAACCTTCTAGTTACACGTCACACGTCTGGCGCTTCCCCGTTTACTTCGTTGGGTACTTATGTATTTGTTATTCCTAGGAGTCTCAGCCAGCACCGCACGTAGCCCAAGTGGCGAGTTTGGAACATTCATTTTTGACAGAGGGCATCACGTGGCACTTGATCTTAGCACCACGTAATAATAATAATATCTGGGGTTTAACGTCCCAAAACCACGATATGATTATGAGAGACGCCGTACTGGAGGGCTCCGGAAATTTGGACCACCTGGGATTCTTTAACGTGCACCTAAATCTAAGTACACGGGCCTCAAACATTTTCGCCTCCATCGAAAATGCAGCCGCCGCGGCCGAGATTCGATCCTGCGACCTTCGGATCAGCAGTCGAGCGCCATGACCACTAGACCACCGCGGCGGGGTCTTAGCACCACATAGCAGCTGACCAATAAACCCTCGCATGCTAACTTGATGCTTTAAGTCTACCGGAGCGACGCCCTCGCTGAATCTACGAAAGAAGGGGATCTTTTCGATCGTTTTGGTTGTGTATAAAACAGAAACGAGGCCCTCCAAAAATCCCCTTTTTTTCTTTCATTCACCGCGAAGTCCTTGCCCCGGCTGACTTATGCCTCAAGTTCGCATGCGACGTTTTATCGGTCAGCAGCCGCCTCATGGAAAGATCGCGTGCCACGTGACAAACTCTGGCAAAGAAGAGTGTTCCACACTCACCGCCTTGAGTACGAGTGGCACAGGCTAACACTCCAAGGGACTACACATACATAAATGCCCAGCAAAGCGTACGGCGAAGCGCTTTCCGTCGTAGCTCAATCGGCTGAGCATCGGGCGTTTAGATACCATCAAAGCAAAGGGCGATTTTCCGTTCACTTTATTCCATTTCAATTTAGGCCATTATTACTACACTACAGTTAAAGCCAACAATTAAAGTCCGCTATGCTTTCCCTTGGCTAATCGATTGATTTGGTTGTGTCTGTACACATCCAAGCGCTACAATCTGCGACAGACAGACTAAAATATTTAATATAGAACAATTACGTACATTCTTTGCAAAAACGAGCGCGGCACCGTAGACGGCGACGCAGCTACAAACACATAGCCTCTGAGCAGCATGGCGTATGCATGACCGCGCCGTGTGTGTACATGTGTCTCTCTATCTGCACACCCGTCTACTTTTATAAAGTTGATTTGCACGTTAGTTAACTATAACCATGCTTATAACAATAATTGATGGGGTTTAACATCCAAAAACCACGATTATGAGCGACGCCGTAGTGGAGGGCTCCAGAAATTTTGACCAGCCGGGGTTCTTTATACGGGCACCTAAATCTAAGAACACGGGCCTCAAGCACTTTGCGAGCCCTCAAGCAAAGCGATCGCCGCGGCCGGGATTCGATCTCCGCGACCTGTGGGTCAGCAGTCGAGCACCTTAACAACTATATATTTAGACCACCGTGGCGGGTAACTATGCTTATTGAAGGATACGGGGCGACCCGTATTGAAGGATACGGGGCGACCAGTAATGTTTAAAGGCAGACTCAATTTTATAGTGACAAGGCATGTGCACGTCATTTCATGCAAGGATGCCGCATTGCATACAGTCAAGGAAGAAGGGCGAAACAACACAAGGCCTGCATAACACAAGCATAGCATCGCGCAATGGAACGCGTATTCTTCAGGCTGTTTTTAGCTCTAATCGACGCACACGGCAACGGCTCCGCGGAAGCGTATAACGAACACCACAGAAGGCAGACACACTAGTACAAGGCATACTTTCGTATCAAACACTTCCTCTTGCACACCATCTCTATTATGGCAGCTCGCCGCTCGGGCAATCTTACCTACACAAAGTCGTCATGCACAGTCACGCGATTTGGCAACGTTCTTCAACTCACCGAAGAGCGATATTCGCTGTGGCGACAGTCTCGTCAAAAGGCGCGCGCTTGTGATCTTGTTCAAAGCTTCGCGCTCGTTGGGGCTACGACAACACATGGCCGTCAACGATTCCATGTCAAACAACGATGCGTCCGTCCCGACACGCGGTGTAAGTAGTACGTGTCCATTCCACGACTTCCAGCGACGATACCGGCACGTAATATTAATCAACGTGGAAAAAATACATGCGCGCAACAAACTTATTTAGGCATTACACACTGCGCTGCAAGAACTTCTTTTACAACGACCCTCAAATGCGTCAACCGGCGTCAACTGCCTGAACGGCTTAAACCTTAAACTGCTTAAACGTCAGTGCGCCTGCGCGCCCCCTGGTTTGAACTGATTGGCTCTCGCTCAGCGAGCGATTTGAAACTGAGTTGCAGCTGCGCGTTCTCTTCCGTTCGTTTGCCGCACCGGCAGCGACGAGCGATGCTATGAGCGACGAAACGAGCCGTTCGCGCGACGTGTTGCGTGGTCGATTTCGCGCGATCGCTCGGTTTTTCAGATTTGTAATCCGTCGCATGTCCGTCGCTCGTCGCCCGGAAGTGCTGTGCTCAAGCAGCCAATAGCAAAACACCGGAATAAGATGCATCAGTGACGTATTGCTGATTGCCGCCACTTTCTTATCGACGCACATCAACAACAACGTTCATCAACATGACCAACGGCGACGAGCGAAATGTTGACGTTGTTGAACGCGAACGCTGGGACCCGCGCCGTCTGTGACGCGGCTTGGCAGCACGTAGCAGCAGTGATGGGATCGAAAAAAATGCTGCAAGACAATGATAAACATGTTCTGTACCGTTATGCAACAAAAGACCGTATTTTACATTGCATGCCGCTGAGAACGGGCTACTTTTGGTACGAGTGAACGCCCTCATGCCAGCAACAGTGCAGATCGCTCGCCGAGGGCGTCGCGTGAATGGGGTATGCCCATCCAAGCGACCGCTTGCGCGAAGACGATCTACGTCGCGTCGCTCGTCGCTGTCGCGTGCATTTTCGCGTATATGGGGTTTGGCCTTCACGGCAGTGCCTGAACGAAAAAGCAACTTCTTAGTGGGGAGGCCGCTTCTGAGCGATTCTTCAATTGTATTTCCAGTGCTTGCTGTTTAAACATACCGTTCGTGGACCATTCGTGTACAGGATATGTAACGAACGGTCCGTTTTTACTACTATCTGTAACAGCTGTTGCCCTCACGGCCGTGTCTGTGTGTATGATCACAAGCATGCGGAAAACTTGAGCCTTTGACAGCAACTGTCCGCAGTGCCGAGTGATATCTCTTTGAAATTTGCACCGAGCCAGTGTCACCATCGATGCCACGCCCTTAGGGCGATTCAGTTGCAAGTTCTTTCTTATTGATGTTCCCTGTTAATTTAAATTAATATATTCTAAGCGGGAGATGTAAGCAAGTGCATACACACATTATCTATTTGAAATCGCTTACTGAAACACGATTTAATATTACATTGCACGTCGTCGTAATGAAAACAGAAAAATGCATATTTGTTGAAGAACATCTTAATTAACATATTACCTTCTGAAAATGTCGTGAAAATGAACAAATATAATGAGCTAGCGAAAGGGCCACAGCTAATCCGCAAAATATTTTTAACAAAATTGGTTTCTGGGCACCGTGCTTCGTATATGAAAAGAATGGCGAAATACTGTATATTGAATAGTAACACAAATGAAAGCACTGCAGTGGGCCCTGCTATTTGTGTCTTAAAAAAGAGCTGTTGTACTCTGTTCACTGTTTGCCCATCGTCCCGCTTCAAAGCTGCGATTTCCAGTGTTCGACGAAATACATTGCCCTTTGCATCGTAGCAACGAAGGCGGAAAGAACCACACAGTCCTTGCAGTACATCCAGTCGGTGAGCCATAGAGTGCGACATACTTACTGGAAACATCTTTAGTTCTAATGTGGGCATGCGAGTTACGAGGGGAAATATATATGTGCCATGTGCGCCAGAATGTGTTAATGAGATATACAAAAACGCATTCCTGCTCAATTTCACATTGTGGTTCAATTAATTAATGAGCCCCCTTAGTTCTTTTTTAACATACCTTACAGCTGGGGCCCAATGGGGAAATAAGGAGTGCATGCTTAGATGTTATATAAACAAAAAGGTAGCAAAATTGCATAAAGTACACACGTCTGATAAAATTTCAATGAAAAACCTTATTTTCAGCCAGAAATTAAATAACTCCACTTTAGCTTCTGTCTTTAGACAGTCTATAGAATGGGATTTGACAATAGGAAATAACACCAATTTATCAACCTTTTTATGTAGACAGTCTATACACTGGGATTAGACAAAACACAAACTTCATCAACTTAACTTTTGTCTATAGATTGTATATAGACTAACAATAGAAAAAAAAAGAACCATACGCTTTTTAAAACTTTTGTTTATAGACAATCTATAGAACGCAATTAGACAAAAGATGACACGCATTTATAAACTTTTGTCTATAGATTGTCAAAAGATTTTCTTTAGGCGAAATACTAAATCTACATAAAGACGAACTCGACTACAAGAAGTCTACAGACACTCTATAGGCTGTCTAAATCCATTTTTGTAAGGGTTGAGCGTAATGCGAGGAGGGCTATCGGCAGCGCCATCGCTTCTCAGCGTTGCAGGTGGACGCCTACGTGCACCTTAAAGGCCTTTCAGATTGAAAAATAATGCTTATAAAATAACCACGCGCTTTTGGGATCAACCGATGCAGCTACAAGCACTACGAAGGGTGAGCTTTTTGTTGCGCCGTAAAAAACTGGGAAGAAAAAAATCGGTTGTCAGTCCCTTTAACGAGATGATGACACAATGTCGCTCATTTTTTTATGACTAAAACACATTCTTTGGTGTAATGGTAACATCAATTATGAATTACAGCGCGACAGCGCTACAGCGCTCGTTTCGCAGAAATTTTGGTTTCGACTTCGACATCCCTGTGTGTTAGCGAAAAGTCGGTGTTGTCCGTGAGCGAGAAATAACGATGAATGCAAGTAATAAAAATCATAGGTCTGAGCTGGAATCGAACCCTTACCTTCTGTGTGGCAGGCATGTGTTCTGTCCATAGGTCGGCAAAAAATTTGGAGCTCACTCAGACTCACTCATGAAGTATATTTTGCCCTTAGAGCTCAGTCGGACTCAGATTCACCAAACATTTCGTCAACCGGACTCACTTGGACGCAGACTCACTGAAATTTTTCGCAGCCGGACTCACTCGGACTCCAACTCACCAAAATATTACTCACTCGGACTCACTCGGACTCTGACTCACGGCTCTATCTGAGTCTGAGTGAGTCGACTCATGAGTCCATTTGCGTATAATTAGCTTTTTCGACCATGGTGTCAATGCTCTTTAAGACCAATATCTCGAATAATTGGTGTTTTATTTGGCGCCTTTTAGTCTCGTACTTTGAAATATGAATTATCACTGGTTGCACTCCAGTAAGGACATTTTTATTGAAAGAGATGACTCAGACGAGATATTTTTACTAAGAGCTTCCTGTGAAAGAGTTTGCACGGGGGGGGGGGGGGGTTGTCACGGCACCTGCCCACCTCCGTAACTCACGCCTGTGATAAAAAATATTGAGCTGTCGTATGAACACTAGTGCTTTGGAGTATATGCGAGTCGGTGGGAGTATAAACGTGAGCCCACATAGGCTGATGCTGAAGTTGTGTAGATAGAACCATAGGTCGGCAAAAAAGTGCGGAGCTCACACAAACTCACTCAAGAAATCTATTTTGCGCTTAGGGCTCACTCAGACTCAGAATCACCAAAATTTTCCTCAACCGGACTCACTCGGACTCACACACACCAAAATATTACTCCCACGGACTGACTCAGACTCAGACTCACGGTTCGATCTGAGTGAGTCGACTCATGAGTGAGATTGCAGACTCGTGGTTCTGCTACACAGCAAGTCATGGGTACGCAACTGTTACGAAAAAAACAATATGCGGCTGTCATACAGTACGAGGAGTCGCGTTAACACATGCACAGCTGCACCACGTTTCACACAATATGAATTGAGCAACGAGTGGGTGGTTTAAATGCCCACACATTACACAGCACTGAGGCATAATTAATAATAATCATCAAGAGCATCAACAGAGTGTGCAGCGGCGTAGGCGCGCGTGTTACTTTCTAGATTCGTAGTGGCTACTTCGCAAATTGGCAAAAGGATGAAATATGGTGTAGTGGGCACTTCACAACTATGCTTGCACTAAGCATTCTAGGATATCTTAAAACAGCCAATGTTACGCGCACCGACGTTCTTTTCGTCGCGACACGACTAAGGCGGCCGCCGAGAAGCGAAGGCTGGTTAGCATATGAGAAGGCAATGCGAACGGAGCCCGATCACGCTATCACGTTTTACTCTTGAAGGCGAAGCTCAAGCGTTCTCCTAGTTTTATGTTAACTAGGGACACCTGCTTTGTCGTTTTTTTCCACCAAATTTATAAGAGGAGGGCCGCCAGTACAGTACCTTGAGGAACACCAGAGTGAACAAGAAGCAGAAAAACCCCTGCATACAGCGCGGCAGGCGGAAAGGTGCGTCGTTTTATTGGCGTCATTTGAAGTGAAAGCGCGCTGTCGCCATTGAGATGAAACTGTCTTGAATTAAAGTGGCTTTCTTGCACACGTTCGATGCTTCTATGTTTAAGGAGGAGACCCCATGCATAATTCTACACTCAAAAAGGACTATGTAGTTTCCATTTGTACTTCGTTCAGCTAAGCACACAAATCGTTTTCTGCACTTCGGCGCACTGCGCGGAATTGAATTCAAGAGAAACAGATGCATGTACCTCTACAATGACTGTAGGTAACAGCGCATGACGGTATGTTTCTAAGACAAAAACTTGTAAATTGTGATGCAGCATTGTATCCCTTTGTTTCGGAGACTTACGTATTAGCTCCGCAATTCAATTCTGTGGAACAATATATTTGCTAAAGCGCAACATATGCCTCGTACAAAACGGCACTTGTATTTAGCACTCATTTGCGGACGTACCAAAGCGCGCATTTTATGCTATCTTAAAATGGATAACGCTATTCGAATAACTCTTTGTTGGTGAAGTATTATCGTGACTCTAAAACTGCTATTTTCTTAAGTAGTGGTGTCCAGTCTTAGGCGCATGGCAAATAATACTGTCATTTTCAGCCTTGCTGGTGCCCCATCACGGAATTCGTGTTGTTATGTGTTAAGGGCAGGGAGAACCAGACGGGAATGCGGTTCCAGTGGAAGATGAAGTTCCCGAGCGTGCTCACTGTAAGAATGGTCACCAGAATGCTGACCAACTTGAGAACCAGCCCACAGAACACCTGCAGGAGACAAGCCAGACGAAAAGAGAGAGCTTAAACTTGCGAGTGGCTATATGTGCAGCATACTCAGTGTCACGTGACTTAGCGTGGACTATGACGAATGCTGGTCTGGGCAATGTTCATTGCGATTCCGAAATTATGAAAGAGTATCACCGAAAAATTTGCCCTCTATTCACCATGACCATTTGATTTTTAGCTCATAAAGATATGATGACTAAAGCAATCGGGGGAATCGCAGCTTACGGATATTCTCAGATGAAATCTAGCAACCATGGTAACGCAACAAACCAGGTGTCGCCGATATGCTATGAAAAAGTACGCCGTTTCTTATTACATCTTATTACTCATAAGTGCGATGCATTTCAAGTTCCGCTTATGTATGAGAACTGTGACATCATATGTAAACCCCTCAATTTTATTTCGTGTTTTGCAAAAGTGAAGTGCGACAGTAGTCTTAAAAACATGACTGATCCCTCCGTCATAGGAATCGGTATAGCGGGAATGTAAAACGTGTTTTTTCAGTAGCAGTTCAACGTTTCCTGTACATTGATATAAGATAGCTTGCGCAATGTGTATTGGTGTTTGGCAGTTATAGCACCGTTTAACGTCGATGCACCCTCGTTGACGCTTGGTAGTACATATTTATCCCGACGACTAACGTTCATGATTAATAATTAAACAAACCTTTCTGGTAGCTAAGATTTAATGGACGCAGAACTTGGGCTAAGGTCGCCATCCCGCTGCTTGTTAAAGAGTTATTGAACATCACGACCGGACTAGAGGGAAACGCGACGCGCGTCGTGTCTCCCCTGTAACCCGGCCGCAATTTTTCTCGGGGCGAGCGCGCGGCGCTACAGCCAGGCGAGGCAGCGCGTCGCAGAACTATTTTATTGCGATAGCAATTATATGGACAGTCTCGACTGGATTTTGCCGTCGCCGTCGCCGTCATGCACCGTATATGTATAAGTATGTATATATATATATAAAAGCCCCAAAGAAAAAGAATTCAGAAAAATGCTTCCGAAGCGCGGAATCGAACCAGGGACATCTTGTTCCGCAGCGAGTGGCGCTATCCACTACGTCACGAAACGCAGATCCTCCACGTAGCTAACGGCGAGCGTTATATACATACCCTTTACCGCTGGACGGACTCACAGACGGCAGGCGATAATAAGCTTTCTTCATTACCAGCGAGATGGCGCTAGCAGCGCGACGGGCGCATTTAAAAGTCGTCGTCGAGCTCGCTCGCTTCTTATATTTGCGCAGCGAGAACATTGCCCTTCCGTTGTCTGCTCGCGCGGTTTTCTCGCGGTGAGGGGAAGAGGAATGTTTCACGCTTTCACCGTGATGTCCGCGCTCATGTTACCGAGCGTACGAAAGTCACTCGAGCTGAAGGGACGCCGCTAAACGAACAAACAGAAGATGAGCGCGAACTATCAAGTGTCACAGCTCGACAGTTGAAGCACGCTAGTTTCCTTCGCTGCTTCGGCCGCCTTTGCAACAGGAACGCTGTTCAAACTGAGAGTATCCATTGGCGAGCCTCACTTCGTATAGCATTAATTTCTTGCTATCGCATTCATTGCTTCGCCCTTGCGGCGAAACTGTGACTTTTTTGGTATGGATGGATGCTATGAGTGAGGCCGACTTGGGTTATGGTCGCGACCTCAAGGTGTGTTAAGGCGTTGACAAAATTGCTCTTCTCCTGTTGGAAACGCGCCGAATGGGTCGGACGCCTAGCGACGACGCGTTGCAGGAGCTAATCACGGAGGCCATGGTCATGATGCATTACTTCACTTTACCGCTCCCAGAGGGCGACACTACCCCGCCAACAAGAGCACTGTGAGAGGACAATGTGAGATATAAAGGGCGCGTTTGTAACGCCTCTAAAGTGTGTGACCATGGTGCAGTGGAAGCGTGCCCTGCGTCTGTTGTCGCGGACCGAGAGGTCGTGGGTTCGATTCCCGTTGACGTAACTTGTTTATTTTCCATCTGATCATGTGCATTTTTGACGTCATTTCCATGACGGAAATACGTCACTGATGCTTTAACACTTTCGTGTTAAAATGCCTATATATGTGTGAGCTGTCTCGAGACGTCGCCAGGAGAATCGTTGGTGCTGTGTGCTCGCGTCCGCGCTGCTAGTAACCTCAAGAGATGGTACTGTTAGAGATTCTTTGGCTACTGCCGGTATTGACGCCTGTATTCCTGTATAAATTTATTTCTTAGCATGCATTTCCAGTTCAGCCGTTCACCGTTCAGCATTCTGACTACCCTACTAAACGCAGTCGGCTCACACTACGCGAGCCTATATTTTGAATTTACTCATCACCTGCGTAACTGACTGTGTCGCCAAGTTGTAAATCATTACTAGTACTGCTTTTGTTTTAAGTGCGCGTTTTTGACGAAGTGAATAGAAAATGCATGAATGTATTTTCATAAAGGTTATGTACGTTACGTTCTGCCCGAAAGTGAGTTAAAGTTGGCTGATGTGTTCTTGGCCGCAATTTCTCGTGTCTTCTGTGAATGCTTTACATCATTCAATAATGTATTGCAAGGTTGTTTTATAAACTCCATATGAATGTTACGAAAACAACCAAGTTCCTTTTTCTCTCACTGTCAAGGTATTCGTTCCAAAGGAAAGGTGCGTGGAGGACAATAACAACAGAGTACAGGTCTGTTTACATGGCAGCGTACCAGGTCCCATGGTCCAATATCGAGACGGTCGTACACGTATGCCATGGCGAACGACGTTGTTGGCAACAAGAGCGTCGTGCTTGCAGCCACGGTCACGGGGATGCAGAAGTAGAGGGGGTTGCACGGCACCGCAGCGGCCTGCACAGGGAAGAGAAGAAGACGTTTGTATGTCTGACATGAATTCGCGCACTTGAAAGATGCACACAAGGCTCCTCTAAATGCGCATGGTAGGCTTGGCAGCTAGAATGCCTCAGAGAGCCATAATGAGGCAGCGAAAAATTCTAAAATATTGCACCTATGACTGCTCTCCAGTTTATGTTTTCACTGTCCCATGAGTGCGCTTAACTGGGCTGGTTGGCGCATGATTAACAAGAGAGGAAACAGCGCTAAACACGGGACGGAGTTACATTTGCTACTGCATCGGCGCAATGGAAAACTATCTCGGTAGATAACTTCGGTCCTTGTAAATATGTCATAACTTCTAAAACGCATTAAGCGAGCTAAGCCGCGTTGATTGACCTAAAGTATTCTGTACAGACACCAACACGACACTGTAGCTAAAAGTGCCCCGACCAATGCCAGGATACCCTAAAATATAGGCAAGTTATCCCTGTAATCAAGAATTTCATTTTGCTCAAAGGAGCGCATTAGCTTGCTCAGCTAGCGTTGTTTACTACTGTAGAGATAAAATCTCCCCGTATTGAAATATTTGAAGGAATTCGTCATTTGCTTTGGAAAAAATGTAGCAAAGTCCCGCCTATTCTTGTTACACCCTCTTTATTGCAACCCGCAATGAACATATCTTTTATGAAACCACCGTCAAGGTAACTTTCCCGCCTCAGACACAGTCGCGAGAAAGCACACGTTTACAGACGCATGACAACGACAAAATATTCATTTTGCTCAATTGCAACCAGCCGATTGCACGCTCTTCTGGATAAGCATAGCAAAGTATAGTTTGCAGAGTATTTCTCTTTGCTGCAACAATCGTCTTGGATTTACATTTACAAGACGATCGCTGCATCTCACCGGCTATTCGTCAACATCGCTTGCTGCCAACTGTTTAGCATACAAGCACGTGTACTTGTCTGTGCTTTTCTTGCTGACTCTTTTGCAGTGTCCTTCGAATAATGAAAGGCTATCTCTCGGAATAAGACAAGCATTTGGAATTTGAAGCTTGTACAATGGCACCGACGATTAGAATGAGATAGCCTGCGCGGCGAGAATACCCGCCCACGTTCTGGTCCTTTCGCGAGCGCCAGTGATTATCCGACAATATATGATGAAGCATGTACAGGGTTTTTCATTCTAAAAGACAGTCGTGCAAACACGGACAGAAGAAAAGTCACGACACCACAAACGCCGACCAACAACTGAAGAGGCGCACAACGGCGGAAAAGAAAGGCACGAAAACTTAGCTGCGCAGGCCCATGCAGTAGGCGAACCTATCAATCCGCCAGATTGAAGATACTTCGCGCAACTTGGCATTTACTAAAAAAAACGCACTCACGTTCACACACGCGTCCACTCAAGAACACACCTCGCACACTGCGCTCAGTACCAGCTCTTTATTGTGCATGACCGATCATCATATATACCTACAGGATGATGCGCAAGAGCAATGACCAACAAATATGCGCATGTGCAATGATCTACCAAGCGATTCAAGATCCATCCACCAACTAACAAAACAACACAGAATAAAGAAAACAGAAAAACCAACACTTTAAATTCTACCCTCGAGAAAAGAGATTTCCTTCTGAAACAAAACCACGGACGCCTCGCTAACAGAACGATCCTTATTTTGAGGGGCGAAGCTCCTTATAGCATCACCTGGTCAGTCGTCGCTCCGTCCGGCGTTCCCCCGCCGTCACGTCTCCCGTATCATTCAATAGATGGCGCTGTCCCATAGAGATGCATGCAAACTGCAGTTGGGTGACGATATACTAGATGGCGCTGTCCCATAGAGATGTGTGCAATGTGGCATTTGGGTGAATGCACGCTAGATGGCGTTATAGGTGCCGCTGCTCTCAGATTGGCTGCTGCGCCCGTTAGCTCTTATTCTCCTTGATCGTCGCCGTACGTGGAGGAGTGCGCTTGCCGGATCGTGCTGCTTGGCGGACCATGGACGACGAGGAGCGCCGGGTGCGGAAGGCCGCTGCGTCTCGTGCTCGTCGGCAGGATCCCGAGGTGCGAGGTCGAGAGGCTGCCGCCAAGCGAGCAGTAATCAAAGCGATACGCCGCTTTGATTACTGCTGGGCGAAACCACTGAACATTTCACGGTGTAACCATGATTGCTTCAGGAGCTTCGCCCAAGCTCTTCATCATTCACCCGTGGATATGCTGTAATTTTTTTTTCTTAAAGTAGGCTTCCAACGAAAGACGTGCCGATGTTTTCGCGCTTCTTCTGAGAAGCTGCGTATTTGTAAACCGTGGCTCGCACTCACATTCTGCGGCATGTGCCACAAGATGCGCGTATTAAATGCGAAGCATTTTTAGCGAACCTTTGGCACTTTGAGCGTTTCTATCTATCTATCTATCTATCTATCTATCTATCTATCTATCTATCTATCTATCTATCTATCTATCTATCTATCTATCTATCTATCTATCTATCTATCTATCTATCTATCTATCTATCTATCTATCTATCTATCTATCTATCTATCTATCTATCTATCTATCTATCTATCTATCTATCTATCTATCTATCTATCTATCTGTGTCTGTCTGTCTAGCCGCCTACGTCCGGGTGCTCTCATGATCGCCTCCTTAACTCTGTGTAGACCAAAATTGGCATGGGAGGGTAAGAGGATTTGACGAATATGACTGTCGGGTCATGCCAAGAATAACGTAAACATCCTGTCGAGTGCGTCATCAAACCCTTTCCTCCAGACACGTGTGGCACATACCCGTATACCACAGCCTGTGGTATACGGGTATGTGCCACAGGTGATTGACAGGTGATTGTGCCACAGGTGATATCTACCCAGGAACGGCGAGAACAGGCACTGGTAATTTAAATGCGAAAGTGTTAAGAAAAACCGACATCGGCAGCGTTGACCTGATGAATGGAAAGAATGAAAATTGGGATCCCAGCAGGAATCGAGCCCAAGCATTCTGCGTGGTAATAAGGTATTCCACCACAGAGCCACATCAGGTCTAAAAACTGGTTTGGAAAAACAGCATGTGCAGGGCGCAATATCGGCGCAACGTCGATTGTGCTTGTGGCGCTGGCTATCTAATTTTACAAGAAAGCCATAAACACTACATATGTACTCCTACGATACAGGCGTCATATCAGATTAACGTCGGTGCTTTCAGTGTTGGCTCCGCTTTTATAGCAGTCTAATAAACATTACATTTTTATTCCTATGATTCAGCAAGCTACATTGAAGCATTGCTCGACGCCGGTGGAATACATTAACGAAAGTTACGTGTGATATCCACATGACTGCACCATAAAGTGCACTTAGTTTCGATAATGCTAACGTATGTACTCTAACGTGAGGGCTGACGTTACATCGCACGATAGGCTACCCTTTAAACGCCAGTCTTGTCGTTGTCGACGTGCCTGGTAAGTCCACAATGTGCACACAGCTACTATACTTACGAAAACACATCGATCCACCTCATAGCGCTTGGCTCAAAGCCATGAGATACAGTATAGAAGTACTCGCTGCCTGCTTCGCATGAAACCGATTTCCACAACTCGTGGGATCTGGCGAATTTTTTTAATCATCTGTTTTCTTAATTTTTCGCGCACACTCGCTTAGCTCCTCATTCAAGCATCTTTCGGTTTGCCCGATGTACACTTTTACTAAGTATCTCCAATATGGCAAGTAACCAACTAGCCCGACAGGAAGTTCTAATAAGCTACCAATCCGGCACGCGTGAGGGTCTACGTGAAAGATAACTGTAGCGAGAGAGAGAGAGAGAGACGTCAAGGTGGCTAGCGTGGCCGTGCCGTTCTCGCTACTTTATTAGAAGGCCATGGAAGAAGCAGAGCGGCAGCGGCTGCCGGCTTCCAGCCCCCAGGAGCGTGAGCACGTTCTCAATTGCTCGCGCCTCGAGCGCTAGGCATGAGCTGCGCGAGAGACGCGGCGCGGTGGTTGGAAAATGACGATGATGATGAATGGCGATGATGATGACGCTACAGATTACTCCCCCCCGCAGAAATGAAGCCGAAATGAAAAAAAAAATACGATGGGGGCGTATATACAAGAATTTTGCTATCGCGAGACAAGAGGGTCCGTGAGAAGTCCAGGTCGTGAACGTGCAAGGACCTTCGGGAACCGGTGAGTCTCTGGCGGGCGGCTCTGGGAGAAGCGCAGCGGACGAAGAACCGGGCGAAAGTACGCTGTGGTCGTACCCAGGTGGGTCCCACGGCGACTTGATGGGGCCTTTCGGTAGCGCACCGGTTGTCGCGAGTGAGCGCGGCTGAGAGACGTGCCCGCAGATGCAGTTGAGGGCGGGTGCAGATGTTGCAGTCGTCGGCGCAGCGTTGTCCACTGGGCCATAGAGGGGGGGGGCGGTTCGACGCAAGTGCGTATCGGTCACATGACGACGCACGAAGGGATGTCTCCGCAACGCATAGATACCCTTGAGGGAGATGGCTGCACCGCGTGGCAGCGTTGAAGGGCGGGTGTGAAGCTTCTGCTGTGTTTGGCGTCGAGCGCGGTGGCTTCGTCGGCGTAAAGTCGCGTGCGGTAGACATGTGTGGCGGTTGGGCGTCGTTGCCGCTGCGACCAGTGCGCCTGCGTAGCGGTCACTTGCCGGGTGGATGGTGTCCTGCGTCAAGGGCTCCGCAGGAAACCTGTGGTGAAGCTGAGCAGGCGTGGTCTCTGCTGCATGTTCGGACGGCGAACCTGTGCTTGTGGAAGCCCCTACGGTGGTCGGCTCAAGAGGGCTGGTGCGCAGGTCGGCTTGCTGGATGTCTGCCTCTGTGGCTGGCGTGGCATATGCGGTCAGCTCTGGCGTATGCTGACCAGGCACGTCGTCCTCAGGCGCATCAGCCATAGTCGCAGCGTCTCGGAAGTTCTGCCATCGGTGGTTAGGGGCTGGGACTTCGGCTGCGAGAGACTGCGAGGGCGAGGCTGGTCGCTGCTGGCAAGATGCGCACAGTGTCGAGGTCGATGGAAAAACGGGTTCGTCGGACATCATCACTGGCGATGCCTCCGCAATTGGGGGTCGTATAGCGGGCGTGACGATGTCCCTGTCTATGGCAGACTCCAGGGCGTGCGGCGAGGTAGCCGTCGTGGAGCCTGACGTGGCAGAAGTGTCATGGGCCATGGAGGTCGGGGAAGATGTGCAGCTGGCTGGCACGTCTGAAGGACCATGGGCCGAGGCTGTCGAAAAGACAGAGCTCTCAGTGGAGTGGCCGATGGCAGCAGGCACTTCCTGTACCTCGTCGGGCGGGTGGTCGGGCGCAGGAATCGATGCGCTGGTGGCTTGACGTGAGGTCGAAGGAGTCATAGCCGGGGAAGTCAAGTCTTGGTCAAGCGAAGGCTGCGGGCCGGGTGGTACCGCTCGCGTTGGAGGGGAAACCTGGAACTCACGGGTCCCCGGTAGCGGGCGGTACGTCTCGCCGTAGCGGGCCAGCACCGCAGCGCAGAGGTTGTCGTAGGGCCGCGGGCTGGATGTCGTTGCGGCAGCAAGATGGTGTAGCTCAACCGGCAGCGCTTGGAGCAGGACGGCGTGCATCATCGGCTGTGCCGTGATGCCATTCAGTGCGAGAATGACATCGAGCTGCATAAACCACGCTTGGGGGTAGGCCGGGTGGAACGGCTTCACTGGCGGGCAGAGTGACGGCAACATGGCAGCGCCGCTTGTCGAAGGGCGTGGTTGTCCGGGTCACCAATTGTAGCGAGATAACTATTAAGGCATTTCATTTCATCTTTATGAGAGTAATCGACGTTTAAGCAGCATAAAGATAAAATCAAATGCCTTAACAGTTATCTTTCAGGTAGACCCCCACGCGTGCCGGATTGATAGATTCACCTATTCCATGGCATGGGCAGATAAGTTTTCATGCCTTCTTTCTTTTCCGCCGTTGTGCTTTTCTTGAGTTGATAGTCGGCATTTGTGGTGTCTTGACTTTTTTCTTGTGTCCGTGTTTGCACCACCCTGTCTTTTTAAAATGAATACTTACCAACTAGCTCAGCTCTCTCTTATTCTAGGCCTTTTAACACTTAGGGAAAAACTCGAAGCACATTACAATGCGCTCCGACTTTTCCCTTAAGTTTGAGACAGCCTGTACGTACAAATGTTCGACGCATTTGACCGGTACGCCAGATTTTGGATGACCGATGACTGCTCTCGCCGCTATCGTTGTACTGTGAGTGTTTAACTGAATTGAATTTTATGTGCCAGAAAGATGCGAAAATCGATAAATGCATGAGAAGCATCTATATCCTTATCATCAAGCTAGTTTAGATCCATAGATAAAAAAGTTATAGAGGTATACATGTGCAAAATAAGAATTTTAAGTTTTCTTGTTTATGAAGGTAGCTGACAACGTATTTGAATGAGGTTTTAAAATTGATACAGGTCTTTGTAATAGTGTTCCAGGTTTACATAAAAATGTTTGCTTTGCTTTATTTCGACGTGATCATTATTCTACAAAGTACAACCAACTCCTGACTGCCGTATTTGGCCAGATACATTTTTCACAAGTGACTGTGAGGTGTTGCCTACTTCATAGCCTCTGTTCGAAACTGGGAGGACACAAATGATGAAACGTGAAATGGGCTATTGTTAGGTATACAATTATGCACCATAACTGTAGTTTTCCAGTTTATGAGATTTGAAGTTTCTTAAAGAGTGGCTCAGTGGGAGCTGCATAACTTGAACTGGACAAAAAACAAATTGCTCGCTTCTGCAGCCCTACCATATGTGTGACCCCATGATTCTGCACAGTATGATATTTGACCATGAAAAAGAGCAAAATAAATCGTCCTTAAAGTTGCTACACAGAAAAAGTGGCGACATTAAAATATCACAAAGCAAAGACGGCTGAATTTTTTCATAGCGGCTCAATACGCATTTGGCGGTTGAGAATTGTGGTCCATTAGAACCCGTAGATATTGCCACCTGTAGTAGTGGGTTATACGCAAAGGCAGAGGCACAGGCCACGAAAGGAAGAAGTGCGCGCGCTGTCCCTTTTGGCGAACAAGCTCAACCGACGCGTCTGGCAAGAGCTCTGTTACTCTACGTTAAATAAACCCTGCCTGGACCTCTGAAGCGACGTGACAAGTGCTGAAGACCTCCGATCGACGTGCTGAAGACCTCCGATCGACGTGCTGAAGACCTCCGATCGGTGCAGATACGATTCAACGGGATGGCCGGCGTTCTCTCGATATACCGGTGCTGATTGACGGTTATGCGGTTAATGCTTTAGTGGATACCGGGGCTGACTATTCGATATTAAGCGGGAAAATGGCCACACTTTTGAAGAAGGTAATCACGCCCTGGCATGGCTCGCAGATCCGAACGGCTGGTGGCCACGTCGTCATTCCGCTGGGAACCTGCACGAGTAGAGTTCGGATTTGCGGTTCTACCTTCGTAGCAAGTTGCCTTGTGCTACGTGAATGTTCCCGCGACGTCATTCTTGGTGTCGACTTCCTGCAGGAGTATGGGGCTGTTATTGATCTCCAAGAGTGTCGTATCACTTTCTCAGTCGACCGAGCAATTGACGGGCAGGACGATCAACGGCGTGCCGACGTTCTTCGCGTTTCTGCCGACAGTGTAACGCTCCCGCCACGAGCCAGTGTCATAGTCGACGTCACATGCTGTGGATTACGAAATGGTGAAGCGCTCGCAGAAAGTAACCTCGAACACCTGCTGACAAAAGGTGTTTGTGCGGCTCGGAGTATCATATGGCTTCGTAATGGCCGATCTCAACTGCTCGTTACGAATTTCAGTAACGAACATCGACACCTTTTGCGCGGCACTTCGTTAGCGTTTGCAGACGAAATAGCAAACGTTCGGAACTGCTTCACATCTGAGGCAGTCGAGCCCGCAGATACGTCACTGGCCAATATCGATATAAATTCTGACCTGTCGTCCGATAATGAGACAGCACTGCGGAGGCTCTTGCTTGAATTCCAGTCATGCTTCGCCAGTTCTTCTAAGGTGCGCCAGACTTCCATCACTCGGCACAGGATAATTACTTACGACGACGCACGCCCGATACACCAGCAACCTTACCGCGTGTCAACAAAAGAACGCGAAGCGATTCGAACGCAAGTCCGAGAAATGCTTGACGACGGCATCATCGAACCTTCCAACAGCGCGTGGTCATCTCCGGTCGTCCTAGTCAAAAAGAAAGACGGAACGCTACGTTTTTGCGTCGACTACCGGAAGTTGAACAACGTGACTAAAAAAGACGTGTACCCGCTGCCACGTATCGACGACTCATTAGATAGGCTACGCCGTGCCCAGTATTTTTCCTCCCTGGATTTAAAAAGCGGGATCGAGGTAGACGAGAGGGACCGCGAGAAAACGGCATTTGTGACCCCCGACGGCCTCTATGAATTTCGAGTACTTCCTTTCGGTTTGTGTTCAGCACCGGCAACTTTCCAGCGAATGATGGACACTGTACTTTCTGGACTGAAGTGGCAGACTTGTCTCGTGTACCTCGATGATGTAGTCGTCTTTTCTGAAACGTTCGAGCAACATCTCCACCGCCTGCGTAGTGTCCTAGAGGCTATTCGATCGGCAGATCTCACACTCAAACCAGAAAAGTGTCACTTTGGTTATGAAGAGCTCAAGTTCCTCGGCCATGTAGTGAGCGCCAGAGGAGTCCGACCCGATCCTGACAAGCTTACCGCTGTAGCAACATTTCCGGCTCCTACCGACAAGAAGGCTGTCCGGCGCTTCCTGGGCTTGTGCGCCTATTATCGCCGGTTTATTAAAGGCTTTTCCAAGATAGCGGAACCCTTGACTCGCCTTACAAGAGACGACATGCCATTTGTTTGGGATAACGAGCAACAGGCTGCTTTTGCCGAACTACGACAGCGCATGCAGTCAGCACCCGTTCTTGCACATTTTGACGATGATGCTGACACCGAGGTGCATACTGACGCCAGCAACATCGGCCTCGGCGCAGTGCTCGTCCAGCATCAACACGGAGAGGAGAGAGTAATAGCCTATGCCAGCCGCTCCCTGTCCCGTGCCGAGGCGAATTACTCGACCACAGAGAAAGAATGCCTCGCAGTCGTATGGGCGATCACCAAGTTTCGCCCTTACCTCTATGGTCGTCCATTCAAAGTGGTGACAGACCACCATGCCCTGTGCTGGTTGGCAAACATACGTGATCCCTCAGGACGACTGGCCCGGTGGAGCTTGCGCCTACAGGAATTTGATGTAACCATCGTCTATAAGTCTGGCCGGAAACACGAAGACGCTGATACACTGTCGCGTGCACCCATTCATCTCGTCAACCAAGAAGCAGAGGACGATGACGGTTTCCTGGGCGCCCTTAGCTCATCGGACTTGAGCAGACGGCAGCGAGACGATGAAGAAATTCGACCGGTCATCGATTATTTAGAGGGTCGTAGCGCAGTTATACCACGCCATCTATCCCGCGTGTTGACATCATTCTGCCTCCGAGACAATGTCCTGTACAAGAAAAACACTCGTTCTACGAGCCGCGCTTACCTCCTCGTGGTTCCAAGGGACATGCGGGACGACGTCCTCTTCGCTTGTCATGACGAGCCCACATCTGGCCACCTAGGCTACTCACGAACCTTCGCTAGAGTAGGCGAGACTTACTATTGGCCCGGACTTTCGGCAAGCGTCAAGCAGTACGTCCAAGGCTGTCGTGAATGCCAGCGCCGGAAGACATCATCCCGTAAGCCGGCTGGACTACTTCAACCAATTGACCCTCCTCATAAGCCATTTGACCAAGTTGGCATGGACCTTCTCGGCCCTTTTCCTCTGTCTACCGACGGCAACAAATGGGTGATTGTCGCAACTGACTATCTCACACGGTATGCCGAGACGGAGGCGGTCCCACGAGCCACGGCTTCCGAGGTAGCACAGTTCTTCATGTGCCACGTCGTACTGCGTCACGGTGCTCCCTCTGCAGTCATAACCGATAGAGGCACAGCGTTCACTGCGCAGCTCATGGATGAAGTTTTTCGATTAAGCAACACTAAACATCGAAAGACGACTGCCTACCATCCGCAGAGCAACGGACTTACCGAGCGGTTAAATAAGACCGTCACAGACATGATCTCCATGTATATCGACGTCAAACACAAAACATGGGATCGGATTTTACCTTACGTGACGTTCGCTTATAACACCGCCGTGCAAGAGACAACGCGATTCACACCATTTCGCCTTCTCTACGGCCGCGAGGTTCAGACGATGTTGGACGCTATGCTTCCTTGTCAAGACGCTGATCAGTTAACAACTAACGCCGAAGAATTTGCAGAGCGTGCAGAGGAAGCTCGCCAGCTCGCGCGACTGCACATCGGTCTGCAGCAACAGGCAGATGCACGACGCTACAACGTCCGCCACAGAGACGTATCCTACAGTCCAGGAGACAAAGTTTGGGTGTGGACCCCTGTTCGTCGCCGTGGCCTCTCCGAAAAGTTGCTGAGCAGATACTTCGGTCCGTATAAGGTGTTACGCCGCGTGAGCGACGTAAACTACGAAGTGGTTCCGGACACTGCGTCGTCAACTGGAACACAACGAAGACAACCGAGCTCCGACATAGTTCATGTCGTGCGCATGAAGCCTTATTTTGCGCGTTCATAATTTTCCTACCGTTCATTTTTTTGTTTCCTTTATTTGTGCCACTAGCATCGCCTCACCGTTCATTGACTGCGCGCGTAACATTTCACCATTGTCCATTCGCGTTATGTAAGCTGCTTTGTTTTTTTTTTCTCTTACAACTACCTTGCAGCATCGAGCCGATGCTCTTTTTCGCGGAGGAGGGAATAATGCCACCTGTAGTAGTGGGTTATACGCAAAGGCAGAGGCACAGGCCACGAAAGGAAGAAGTGCGCGCGCTGTCCCTTTTGGCGAACAAGCTCAACCGACGCGTCTGGCAAGAGCTCTGTTACTCTACGTTAAATAAACCCTGCCTGGACCTCTGAAGCGACGTGACAATATGTTATACTATTCACACGTTCAAAGGAGACGAGTTCTCCTAATAGCTAGTTTGTGAGTTTCGTAGAGCTTGGTAATGCCTTGCTCTTCACCACCTCAGCATTTAACATCTGGTAGAGATGCTTCAGCATTCATGTACCGAACACCACCGTCGAGCGAGAAAGAGCAGCCATGGTGATAACCGCAGTGCACTTACAACTGTCGTGCAGCAGCCGCGCAGTGCCACTGTCCTTCGTGCATGGACCACTTGAAGAATCAGAAACTTGACTCGAGAAGTTCGAGAGGGTCTCGACGTTCAACACCTTCAGCTCTAAGGACAAATTCGCCTACGTATACTTTTCCTTGGTAGACGTAGCAGCACGTGGTTCGAAAATGACGAGTCCAATATAACGACGTGGGATCCGTTGTAACAATCTCATATGAACTTTAACAGCCGCTACCCGTAAAGAACGGACCGAAAGCCTTACTGGAATCCTCAGCAGAATTGCCTTAGGAGGGTGTACGAATGTTCAAAAAACAGATGGCGCATAACTTTTGCCTCGCTATCATGGACAGAGCAAAACAAAGCTTGCTTCATCAGTCGTGGAGGAAAGCGCGTACTATTAGCCGGAGTGATACGCAACGCGCCCAAGTCTGTAGAACTGTTTATCAGAAGTAAGGCATTGATAAGACTGTAGAGTTGCACACTTGACAGTACGATCGCCACGAAACGTCTATGGTCTGACGAAATACGCAAGGCGTCCACAGTGAGGCGCTTGATTCCGAAGCTTTGTTGACTACCCCTCAGTAAGGACGACAACATTTATGTTTGCCATCGCTGCGCCGCGACCATAGTTTCATGACAGTACACTACAGGAAAATCCAGCGCTAGTGTCTATGGTAGCTGCAACGCATGGCACTTCAGCCAGCATGAATGTCATGAGTAATACTGGATTTGTCAAAGCTTCGTTCTTTCGGCTCAGTGTCGCTCCGTGTGGCCTGCGGCTACTTTGTCACAAGACAAAGTTCAGCAGTCCCACTTCACCACTTGACCCTTTTAGGCTGAATAATTCGAAGCAGTTCACAAGGTCCACAATGAGCTGTTATTTTGTCCGAAACAAATGCATAAACACCAAAATAATCAAAAACCACAAATGCGTTCGAAGCCGCAAGAACGAAGACTAGGAAAATCCATTATTACCATCATTCCCATGGTGGCCGAACGATCGCAGCGCCATAGTTTTCTGCAGTTATTATCATAGGAAACACTATGACCCCTGCGTCTTGCTTCATCGCCGGCAGTACTCGGGCACAGCGCGCGGACGGTCTGTCAGCAGATATCCGCAAAATTAACCGCAGCGGACAAACAAAGGCCTGGTTCCTATCCGTCTAAATGCGAACGATTCCCTGCCGCCACGCTTCTAGGTCACCCCGACGACGTATCAGCATACCGTCATTTAGAGAAATGTTCAAATTGAAGACTGCGCCACCTAAGGAAAATGCAACTACGCGGCGAAGTACAAACTCAAAAAAAAAAAAAAAAAATGTGCGCAGCTTGCACTAGTGGCGCAAGGCTGGAACCAATAGCGGACCAAGCCTCTTCCAATATTTTGTTAGAGAGGCTTTTCTAGTTGTACTAAGTATGGCTAGGCTTGGATATTCTACGGTTGCGGTCGGTTCCCCACACTACCGAAGTGTTACGTGGTTTTGGTGGGAACGTGATGTGACTAACTGTGACGGAATGTTGCGATTTTAGTCACGTGACTATCTGTTACGTGGTTCTTGGCGGGAATATCTCAGGTGACTAGTTGTTACGAGATTTTAGTCTGGTGACTAGTTACGTGATTTTTAGTTACGTGACTAGTTCCTACGTGATTTTCAGTCATGTGACTGGCTACGTGATGTTTATTCACGTGAGTAGTTGTTACGCGATGTTACGCGATTTTAATCAGGTGACCAGTTATTACGTGATGTTTAGCCACGTTACTAGTTACGTGACCTTATGTGATTTTAGTCAGGTGACGAGATGTTACGTGGTTCTAGGCACGTGACCAGATGTTACGTGATTGTTAGTAAGGTGACCAGTTGTTACGTGATGGCGCGTGATTTTGGTCAGGTGACTAGATGTTACGTGATTGCTAGTGAGGTGACTAGTTGTTACGTGATGTTACGTGAACTGTAGTCACGTGACTAGGTATGTGATTTTCGCCAGGTGACTAGATGTTACGTGGCTTTAGTCACGGGACTAGATGCCGCATGATATTTAGTCACGTTACTAGTTGTTACGTAAGGTTACGCGACGCTAGTCACGAAAGCAGTTACGTGATTTTGAAAAGGGTATGGGCTTGAGCTTGTTGGTAAGGCTTCATGGGTTCGAAAGAGCGCGTAAAGTACGAGGACACAGAAAGAAGCAGACAGGACCAGGCGCTGAACTACCAACAATGCTTTTTATTTGTGCCAACACGAATAAATAGGCTTTTCACATGAGAGGAGGGGGAGTAATATTGAAAAACGCAGACGTTTTTCGTCTGCGTTTTTCCTCAGCAGACGCGCGTCGTTCGCAGTTACCGAGATTCCCGAGCCCGAGAAATCTACGAAGCCTTCCAAATGCATAACGTCGGGTCAGCATGTGTCAGTTCACCTTCGATAGCGTTAACAGACAAAGAGATTACCTATCTGCATCGTTAATTTCATGCGTTGTATAGGGTAGGGCGCATGCGTTTTTCAATATCGCTCCCCCTCTTCTCATGTGAAAAGCCTCTTTATTCGTGTTCGCACAAGTAAAAAAGCATTGTTGGTAGTTCAGCGCCTGGTCCTGTCTGTTTCTTTCTGTGTACTCGTACCTTACGCGCTGTTTCGAACCCATGACGTGATTTTAGTCAGATGACTAGATGTTACATAATTTTGGTCACGTGAGTAGATGTTACGTGATTGTTAGTTACGTGACTTGTTGTGACTTGATTTTAGTCACGTGTGTAGTTCTTACGTGATGTTAAGTGATTTTAGTCACGTGACTAGTTGTTACGCGATTTTAGTCGCGTGACTAGTTACTACGTATTGTTAGGGGATTTTACTCGCGAAACTAATTGTTACGTAATTTTCGTCACGTGACTAGTTGTTACGTGACCTTACGTGATCTTTATTCATGTTACAGACTCGCCTATCATGGTTATTGCATTGCACGCTGGAAAAATCGGCGCATGTGTTGTGGGAGCGAAGCAGAAGATGAAGACGAATCGATCGCGCGCCGGTTGTTAGACAGCATTTTTGTTCCCACTACCCGGCGCAACGAAAAGCTCAAGCAGCTCCGCTGTTAAAATAGACGCAATCGTGGTCTGACGTGGGAATTTCACCCAACAAGAAAAAGCAGTGTCCCGGATGTTCTGGTCGACTGCCACAATGTCATCATTCAGCGAACATAGGAGCCGATCACCCCCATGACCAGATCCTTTGCCGCCAAGATCAGGGAAGGTGAAGAATATCTTCGACTTTGAAATGTGGACAGCTGAATGGTACATAATAACGCCGAGTGGTTTTTGAGCAGCAAGAACTGCTGTTTATGGCAAGACTTACGAGGCGACCTTCGTCAACTGGAAAGTGCTCACAAGTAATAATTGGTATCGAGTTTTATAGCCAGAACGGCTCCGTCATCGGTATGCGACAAGAGTCTGCAAGGCTTTTCCCATGTCAAGAAACACTGTGGTGTGGCCTCTGCACCACTATGCGTTGGATGTACTCACACAACTATTGCTAATTTATCATTGTTACACAAACGCAATTGTTGCACAAAAATTGGTAATGTGCTTGATGCTAACTCATTCTTTTCGACAGCTCAACATGGCGGAAGCCATGTTGAGCAATTTTCGCAACTGAGAATTGTCCCCTTGCTTCATTGTTTAGGCAGCTGAAATGAAACGTGATGACATTGAATGTGAGAGCTCGCCGTGTATTTCCCTTACTAAAAAAGAACTTCGCTATCTTGATGGGTTGCTTGACAGAAATGGTTGAGTAATGATTGGCTTGGCACGCGTGTCTGTTTTTCTTTCTGTTTCCTTGAACACATATATGTACGCGCATCTCGCAATAAACGTGCAGATGAAGTAAGCTCTCACGGCTTGTTCTTTTTGCATCCGTCCTTGTAAAGTGTTGCGCTTCCCACAATGATGGATCATTACTAACCAGGCCGATCAAATTGTCTGTGAAGGACATGGGGTCGCTCTTGCACGTCCGTATATTTCGCTCCCTGCTCAGTTTTGAAAGCGGTCTTCATGCGGATTATAACAACTTGCAATTAGTCGTTGAATACTCACGATGTCCATGATGACGGGCATCATGAGCGTCACGGTGGCCTTGCGGCCTACCAGCTCTGTAAGGACAGCCGCGCCAAGCGTCAGCAGCAGCTGCGTGACGAACTTGTACTGGGCGCTGCGCGGTGCCCAATGGGTGAGCCATCCGACCATGTCCGAGACGCGCACCGCCTCGGCCATGTAGCCGCTGCACCCGAGCGTCAGCAGCGCCGTCCACGGCAAGCGGAACCACAGGTTGAAGTACTCGCGTGTTGGCGCCTCCAACAGACTGCTTGACGAAGCGGGAAGCGCCAAAGCCACCAGCACCATGACGAAGTCGACCGTAAGTACGTCGAAGCTGCCGGCGAGAGAAGACGCCATACCACCACTTCATTACCACAACGGCAGTAAAGTGGCATTCAGAAAGTTAATTTGTTAGGCGAGCCTGAGAAGCTTCGATGGCTAATGTTATTGATAACATGCATCTAGTGGTAATGGCGACGGGGGTGAAAAAGAATGACCGAATGCTAATATTAAAAAAAATACTTGTTCTAAACCTAAGTATGCGGCTGTACATTATCGACGCACATATGCCACCACAAATGCCACTATTAATGAGTGTGAACAGCATTTTTTGTTTCTTTAAAGAACTTAGGCTGCGTTGAGACAAAGACCAACTTGCAAAGTAATATACTTTGCTGCGAAGAGTAAACTATGAATTCCGCAATAGTTAACCCAGCCTGCCATAAAAAAATTACATTACAATGTATCGCGGTGTGTACTCTCATATGGCGGATTGTTTTTATTGGTAAGCATATCGTTACAAATGAGACGCGTTTATTTACCGATTTAATGAAAACGGTTATCAAGCAAAGTAGTCACTGGTATCTGCCCTCAGCACCAAAAAAAAAGAAGAAAAAAAAAAGACGGTAGTATTCACGTTTTTGGTTTCACCGCAACCATGTCCTTATGTTTCTCACTTCGGAGGCGAAGCCCACGAAAAATGTTAGCGCTTAGAGGGGATGATATCGCTTGAGGCGCGTGGCATGTACAAGACGAGTGCCGCTGGAGCGGCTTCCTTGCGACCACGTATGTTAAAAACTTTGTCGAAACTTGCACCAAGTCGCAAAAGGCTTGAAAGAGCGAAACGTACTGGGCGATTCTGAAGCCTAATCTGGTTGCTTCTAGGTTGATGCTAGGCCTTAGGTAGGTCAGTCAGGACACGGATGTCTATAAACTCCTGCAGAACCAAGCGTTCGCACCCCTTATAGATATACGGGCACGTCGTCGTTGGCGTAGGGCTTCCATAGCTTTGGGCTCTTCTCGCAGCCGCCGTTGCCTTTCCCGTTTCCTAGTACGGCAGCTTCCCAGTAGTCGTACCAACTTGCCGTTATTCCCACTATGTTTCTCTATTTCCTCTCTCATTCTTTCTGTAGCTTTCTCTTTCTTAGTGAACCAATGGTGAGTAGTGGCATACCTTCCTCCTCACCTTCCTCCTCCTCACCATCACATTTATCCTCCTCACGCTCACTTCCCTTTCCCACCTCCTTGCCACACTATACTAGACAAGGCTATGCAACGCTCTGCTTGCGTGCCTGGACAGCCAAGTGGTGAGGACGTTCGCCTTCGGATCGAGGGTACGCGAGTTCGAATCCCGCCTCGTGAAGAACTTCTTTCGGCAACGATTTTTATTCCGCTTTCTTTATATCTCTCTTTCCGTCTTCCTGTTTGCTTCTCTCTTTCTATCTCTCTCTCTCTCTGTACTCGTTCTCGGGGTTATTACAGGCCACGCCTTAGCGGTGAGTAGTGGGATCTGCCCAAATTCTGCGGCACATACCCGCTAATGATGATAATTTTCTGGTAGGCCGCACACACAAATTACAGCTAGATTAAAGAGTTGTGCTGTTAAGAAACTTATGGGCGATTCCACGAGAGATTGAACATGCCTGTCCGGTCGCAATTTTTGTTTTGCCTGGGTTTTTTATATGTTATGTGGGCACATTCAAAGTGCACGGAACTGAAAATTTTATTTCCAAGAAACGCTCCCAGCGCGCCAAAAAATTATTTGAAGGGAGCGGCGCGTGCCTCCTGTTTTTGCTCACTGCAATGTTTTCGGATTTCACGGCCGAATTTAGCGCGAACTATAAATGATGTGTCGAAAATTTCTTTTGCTGGTTTTAATACGCATTACTGTGAATTACATCCATGCTTTTTTTATGCCGTCCTCAAAAAGAAGAAAATGTGAAAAAATGGCAAACACGGCCGAAATCAAGAAAGGGTCCTAAGTTTGAGGCGCCTTGGCGCCTTTACTATTTCAAAGAGAAACTTGAAAACAGTGTCAACTATAGAAAAGAGCCTTTTCAACACTTATACAGAAGATAATTTTCCTACGGGCAGCGCAAAAAAAGAAAAAAATAGTTAAAGAAGCGAGTTTTTCAAAAAAGTACATTTTAAAAAAATAAAATAAAAAAAAAACTCCGGTCTCAATTTTGACGGCAATTTTTTATCCAAGAGCGCTTATGTCAATGAACGCACGGTTTTAATATCATATGTCCTCATTTGCTTTGTTTACGAGATATAACTGGCCAAAGTGACCCTTGCTGTGAGTGCTCACTTCAGTGCGACTGATGGTTGTTAATAGCTTGTATTGTGCGTAAATTGCAGTTTTAATTATCCTGCTGCAGCAAAACCTTGCTCTGGTGGCTTTTCGTCAAGAAAAATGTGTTCTCAGATTTTATTTGTGTCTAGCGTGTGCAAAAGTGGGCTGCTGCCGCTCTCTAAATGGCTCACGTCTAAACAATTTGCAGCCTACAACCTCGCCTACAACCATCAGAGGAAAGATGGGCGCGCCTGTTCAAGATATCAACCGCTTCTTCTTCCTGAAGGAATGCCTGGTCTACCTCATCGCAGTTAGATGTAGACAGGTTTTCCTTGAGGAGCCTAAAGCAATGCAAGCAAACCTCGCAGGTGTCGCGAAGATCCTCAGCCTACACTCTAAGAAAAAAAAGAGTATGCGTGACTCTTTTCGGAGAGTTCTGACTTGCCACGTATAGGACTCTCTTTAAATAGTCACGGTGACTCTCTTGGTGGGTCAGGGTCGGCTCGCTCTAGGAGAGTCCCCTGACCCTCTAGGAAGAGTGCAAAGACTCTCATCGGGAGGATCACGTTACCACTCATAGGGAGTCAGACGACTCTTGCCGGTAACGCTCCTAGGGGGGTCAAGGGACCCACACCGAAGCATCAAGCGACTCCACAAGTATTTTAAGCTACTCATTTGATCCTTGCTCTACTTTTGCGCGACTATTGTTGAAAATAGTGGAGTATTCATTTTAAGCAAGTCCAATACTTGCCGTTCTGCCCAGCGACTGCAAAAAAAGAATATTTCAGTTTTAGCATTATTTTAATAAAACTCGTCAAAACAACACATATTTTCCAGCAAAGTTATATGGAAAGCGCGAAAAGGTGGTCTGTGATTTGCAATTAAGAAGTTTGGGTATTCCTCATTTACATGCTTCTACGAGTATAGCCAACTAAAATGTGTGACTGTGATGTGCACAGTGTCATATGGTGCTAAATAAACAGCAGAAATCGCCATCATGTTTCCATATTTATTCCTTATGATTAAGAATAAATCAAAAAGTGGTGACGGCTTGGGCATCAGACTCGTGGCTTGCTAGGTTGTCGCTCCTGTCCAGCGTGAGCACCATGAAAAACGGTATCTGAAAAGCAGAACGCGATATTATGAGAAAATGAAACTGCAGCAAAGGTTTGCAAAACCTACACAATAAGTGGTTCACACAGACATAATAAAGGCTAACAACAAAACAACAAAGCACATCCTCCGGCAGTTAGGGGCATGCCGTGAGCGGTTACTGACCGCATGTTTTACAAACGTAACCCATCCTTAAATACTCAGATAAACAGATGCGACTACGAGGGCCCGATCGACACCCAGCGCGTGCGTACGCCGTCTACGTTGAGATCAGACATGTAATATGCTAGAATTAGCGCACATAACTCCCACAATCACGTACAGTCACTCGATTCTGTTATAACGCCCAAGGTCATCGCAGTGTATGCAAACCACGAAGACAGCAAACAGAAACGAGGGAAAAGAGTGCACGGCGGCGGCCGCAACAACGCGCGCCGTCGAAAGTCTAGAGCTTTTTCACTTTACCGGCGAGGCGTGTCCAACTTGAATGACTACCGCGTACGTTCTGGAAGCCACCGCACTATACCTGCACCTCAAACTACAGTCTTTAAGCCAACAAGAACCATTATATATATATGCGTGTGAGCGTTCTGTACACAGGCCTCTTTTTTTTTTTTTTTTTTTTTTTCACGTTCCCACGCGCGGAAGCACGCTGCACACTCAAGGTCGATGGAAATGTTATGAAGTAGACAAAAGTGCATCTCAAAACGACATCTTGCACCTTCAGTAGTGCAGACACAACGTGCGATCAGCAAGAAATGACCCTCGATAATTGTTTGCATAGCTCACTTTATGGGAGCTTGTACAGCAACGCGCATAACGGTGGTAACTCGTTAACTGACAGCTTTAGTTGGGCATCCGCAACAGCCCCGCGGACGCAGGCTGCTGTTGGAAATGGCTGGCAGATAACTTCAGCAAGGCTGCTGCGGACGCCCAGCTAAAGCTGTATAATTAGTACCTACGAAAGCAGTACACTCACCGTTAACTGGCGCCCGTTGTTGGTATCCGCAGCTCCATGAATATTCCGCCCTCCAAGCGTCACTTCGTGCACGGAGCCGGCGTCAACGCCACCGAAGACGCGCAACCAACGCAACCACGCAACGCATTAGGAGACTGAGAGATTGAGACATTGAGACTGATTGAGACGACCGAGAGAGGAGAGCGGCGCGCCACTCCGGCGCCAACCCCGTCAGCGTCGGCGAGCAAAGCGACACAAAGGCGCCAAAGGGCAAGCGCGCGATATGTGTGGCGTATACGGCGGCTCTTCCGTATACCGAAGCCAATCGAAACGCGCTTCAGGAGGGTCCTGTGACTCCTTTCAATATGCTAACTCTTTTTCTCTGCCTGTACCTTCCAAAAGGGGTCAGATGGACACCCGAAGAGAGTCACGGTTCCATGACCCTCTTTTGACTCTCTTTTTTCTTAGAGTGTATGACAGTAGCTTCTGGAGGTAGGCAACAACAAAAAGAGCAAAGAAAAAAAATTGCGCAACGAAAACGTTTTCCTCAGCAATCTCCTTTTTGTGTACGCGTAAATAATCGGCACAGAACAATCGGACGTAGCCATGGGCCGCGTGCATCGCGTGTAGTGAACAGCTAGACCTAGAGCAAGCCGAAACGTTTATACTGAACGACGCCGCACAAATTATCTCACATCTGCGCAGCTGTCATGAATGTCTTTCCAGAACTGCTTACGGTTTAACATTTTATGACTAAGGGTGTCTAAGCGCTTTGGGCTGTAATATTTAATTTGTAGGCCGCACTCATTGTCAAAACTAAGGGTAATGTCCGTCTGGTGCCACCGGTGACCTCTGCTGTCCTCGACGTGGGAAAGCACTTTAGTAAAGTGGCAACAAAACATCATAAATTGTGAAGCTTCGGCCACTTGTAGGTTAATCATGCCGCACCGCACGTTTTCTGGCTGCTGAAACGCTGAGGTAAAGGTCGAGATGATACAGGAAGACGTTATCTGCGACGCCGAAAACATGTGATAGCGGGAAGTGAAATAAACGGCTCGGAAATCATTGAGCTCACTTTTCTACAAATGTTGTTTAGGCACAGTGTGCGTCGAAGGGGGAAGATGGTTAGAGCGTACAATGCATGTAATGGAAGGGAAGCAAGCAGGCAGTGAGAAAACAACTGCATAACAGCGCGCCTGCTGATTGTGGCATTTAGTTACAGATTAAGTTGGCCTTCGCTGCATAGAGATGCTTTATTCTGGGTGCAAGGAGAGTTTTGACAAAGTGACCTAAACCATGTGTTCGCGGTGTCTCGCGTGCTTCTGATTAGCGAATACTGGCGGGGTAAGTTGAGGTTGTAAGCTGCAAACTGCGTACGCGTTCGGCCTTTAGAGAGCGGCAGCAGCCCACCCCCACAGACGCTAGACACAATTAAACTTTGAGAATACATTTTTCTAGACGACAAGACACCAGAGCGAGGTTTTACTGCAGGAAAATAATTAAAACCAGATTTAAGTGCAATGCAAGCTGATGACAACTATCAATCGCACTGAAGTGAGCACACGCAGCAAGGGTAATTTTTGCCCGTTAAATATCGTGAACAAAGCAAATGAGGACATACATATTAACACGGTGTTTTCACTGACATAAGCGCTCTTCGACAAAAAAACGTTGTCAAAATTGAGGCCTGAGTTTTTTTATTTTTTGAAAATGTACTTTTTTGGAAAGAACTCGCTTCTTTAACTATTTTCTTCTTATTTTGCGCTGCCTGTAGGAAAACGATCTTCCGCATAAATGTTGCAAAGGCTCCTTGAAATACTTGGAAAAAAGCATGGATGTAATTCACAGTAATGCGTATTAAAACCAACAAAAAGATTTTCGACACATCGTTTATAGTTCACGTTAAATTCGGCCGTGAAATCCGAAAACATTGCAGTGAACAAAAACAGGAGGTCTGCGCCGCCACCTTCAAATACTTTTTTAGCACGCTGGGAGCATTTCTTGGAAATAAAATTTTCGTTTCCGTGCACTTTGAATGTGCCCACATAACATATAAAAAACCCAGGCAAAACAAAAATTGCGACCGGACAGGCATGTTCGATCTCTCGTGGAATCACCCTTATGTGGCCAATTACTGTGAAGGGAACGGTATACTCCGAGTTAAGATTTTTTCACATAACCCGCGTTTACGTTGAGGGGTCCAAATCCGCACCACTTCACAATTTTGGAATGACACTGCATCGTGGCGACGGTCATAACTATCCTTGGAGCGGTCTTGCAATGTCAATGTCAGTTGTCGAGCAATTTTACGGCTTTGTGGCATGGCGATCGTCATTGCACAATGTTTTTGTAGCGAAAGAGCTGCGCGGCGATAGCAATAATCATCAGAAGCAGCATCAAAGCTATTTTTTTTTGTGCTCCGTGCAGGACGAAGGCATTTCGCCAGTGGTATAAATTTTATGCTGTGTTGAGCAAGCTGATTATGTTATATGTAGGCAAAGTTTCAAATTCAATCATTTACACTAATTTTCCGCCTGTCACTGCAGTGCTTCCCACCCTTTGCTACCAATTCGCTCGCTCTGACTACTGGTTACCTGTCATATGCACTACGTGGCCTGCCGAAGTTTTTCAAGCCAAGCTTTTTATGAGTGAAGATATTGGTGGCGGCGGCAGCAGCCGCGAGGGCGGGATTGTACTCGAAAAACCCGGCGCCGGCGAGTGTACAGAAATACGGCCCTGGACGTAGCGCCGGCCACATGCGTATTGGTATGCGCTGTTTTGCAATAATAGGTTAGTTTGACAGACCAAAAACAGATTCTCACACAGAGTTTTCGATGTCTGAAACAAGGTCACATGACAAGGGACTGCAGAAGAAGCCAAAAATGCGATAGATGCTCTCGGCTACATGTTACATCTATGTGTAATCCGGACTTCCAGAAGAAGGAAGAGGAACCTTCTGCGACAGCAGTCAACATTCTCTCCGAACAAGCGCGCCCTATAATACTACTGCATTCCTTAAACACGAGAATAACAGGCACGATGCCCTTACGGCACAACAGAGTACTCTTCGGTGGAGGAAGTCATCGCAGCTTTATCACCACGGAAGCATCACGTAAGCTTGGCTGTCCGTTCCTGCAAGAATAAACTGTGACTGCTGGAGTGTTCGGACGGCAGAAGACGCGGAAAACAATGCGAAGAGGGCGTGTGATCGTTTCATAGGAAACTACGAATAATCCGACTGCAATCGAAGCGTTAGAAGTAGATGACATCTGAAGTCAGCGCATTCCTATTCCAGATGAAGGAGCCACGAATAAGATGGAGAAAACTGGATTGGACACGCGAGCCCTTTGTTTAAAAGGAGATAGCAGAAACTCGGTTTCATTACGTGTGGATTCAGGCTTCTAGTGGCATTTTGTGACTGGCGATGTGAGCAGCGTGTGCAACAAATTGAACGATCTAAAAGCTGTGCACAGGGAACACGGATGGACAGTGCAAGGTCCACTCCCTTTCTCAGGCAAAATCACTGACTACTTAAGCGCCGTAGTCCTTCGAACCTGCATCGAAAAGGCAACTGTTTCAGATCTCACGAGGTTTTGGAAACTTAAAGGCATTGGTGTCACAGATGAAAGAGAAAGCATCTCATGTAGTGAATTGATACTACAAGAATGTGAAAGAAATATAACTAAGAAAGACTCGTTTTGAAGTTCTATTTCCTGGGAAGAAGATTGTAGAACTGGAAGACATTTCTCTGTGGCGACTAAACGCCTCGGGAGAGCACGGGCACGAAACACAACAGGAAGGAACAATTCGACAAGACCACCGCTTCACTCGTTCCACACGCGCGCCTTGTGGGTTGACAACGTGCGAGCTGGCAGCCGCGCAAGCAAAACGTCGCGCAGAGGCAGTCGCAGGCAGTGTCATCTGTTGCGGTGACCTGAACATGGTGCCTTGTAGTGGTTGGCGTGCTTGGCACTCGGGGCGTCCTTTTACGAAAAGTGTCTACGTGACGTCATCATGTCAAGTTGACACTTCATATATTCATCACAAAAGTTTCAGTGCATTTTCTAATAAACTTTGAAATGCTGCATGTTAATCCTCAGCGTTGCTATCGCTGTCAGTGCAATTGCACTTCTACCAAAGTTTTTACTGTTATTCTGAAACCGTTACACTTTTCACAATATGAGGCCGATGTATAGTACGACGGTGGCTTCTTATAAACGTTATATTTCTTTCAATTTCGTTAATCATGGTGTTCTAAATACGCATCCTGTAGAGCGCGAGACTTACTTGTCGATGAGGTCCTCCCGTAGGTTGTAGACGAAGGGGTAGGACCGACGCAGTAGCCAGCAGAAGAAGACGACGACGGACGCCACCTGCCAGTTACTGCGGCAGAAAATAGGTAGCCTGAAATGCTCTCACTATTACGTTAAAGAACAAAGATGGCGCTTAAAGCTACCGTTGTTGACGGGTACTAAATCTGATATCAGAGAGAGTGGGTCTCTCGGAACGATCCCGAGCATATGCAAATGCAGTATAGTGTAGGCTTGCACAATGAAATGTAAAACTGGAGGAGTCCGTTGATATTCAATGAAAAAGTAGCGCTGCAGGGATGAGAACATGATGCAGAGAAGCAAAAGAATAGGCGCTGAATAAACTGTCACAGATAGCGAAACATATGCTAAAAGAATACGACCGATCCCACTCATCGTGGGAGTCGAGTTCATGCGAAGCAGTCAGCGAGTAGCAGCTTATGCAGCAGTTTCGTTGCTTGGAGCCAAGCGTTGGAAGGTAGATTGAAGTCTTTGTGTACTTTAATTAGTTGTGTGCACCAGACACATCGACTACACTGGCGCCTGAAAGGTAGCTTATGCTCCGACGTAACGTCAACACTCATGTTCGAGCACAGACGTCATTATTATTGAAGCTTATGCACGCCGCGTGCGATGATGTGCATGTCATAAGCACCGGTTGTCGGCTTGTTCCTCCGGTAATAACTATAGCTGCTGAGTCATAGAACTATTTAATATTTATTACATTGCTATGAAAGCAGATAGCCAGCACTTCTACCACAACTGACGTTTCCCCGACCTGACAGGCTGTTTATCCAGAGCAGTTTAAGGCACTGGCATGGCTCGGCGGTACAACATCTTCGAGTACTAGGCAGAATGCCCGGGTTCGATTACACCGGATTTTCTACGACACCGGATCCTTTACGCTCTCGCGTTAAGATTTCCCAAGTCTGTTCTCGCTATCCCAAAGTTTAACAGGGTGGGAATCATGTGTGGCGCCTAACCCAATTTTCAAGAACAATGGTAAGCGGATATGCGCCAGACGGGACTGAAAGGGTTTCATATGACGTGCGCGACAGCCATGTCAGGTTATTCATGTTATAATCATTGGTGAGGCTCGGCCTCCCCGTCCCTACGTGGGAGCGGCCCGCGATCCTCCCCCTATAAAACGGGGGTGGACTCCTTCAGGACCTAAATAAAGTTTTTTTTTATCTATCTATCTATCTATTAACCATTGATTCGTTTTCGTCATACACTCATGTTCTTCTATGAAAATTTTGGTATGTGTCAAGGAGTCATCCACGAGAGCGCCCAGACGCAGGAGGCTAGATAGATAGATAGATAGATAGATAGATAGATAGATAGATAGATAGATAGATAGATAGATAGATAGATAGATAGATAGATAGATAGATAGAAACGGTCAAAGTGCAATACGACGGCAACTTGGGCGAGTGGGTATCGGTTCATACTTCCGTAGGTCGGCAAGCTGACTCATGAGTCGACTCACTCAGGTCCAGATCAAGCCGTGAGTGTGGTTCCGGCTGAGGTATCTTCTGGTGAGTCTGAGACCGAGTGAGTCAACTTGAGGATAATTTTGGTGAGTCTCAGTTCGAGTGAGTCCGGTAGACGAAAATATTCGTGATACTGAGTCGTAGTGTGTCCGGTAGACGAAAATATTCGCGAGTCTGAGTCCGAGTGAGTCCGGTAGACGAAAACTTTGGCGAGTCTGTGTCGGAGTGCGATTGGTTGAAGAAAAGCTTTTGTGAGTCTGAGTCCGAGCTAGTCCATTCCCGAAAAAGTTTGGTGAGTTTGAGCCCAGCTGAGTCTAGCTAAGTGAAAGTTTGGCGAGGTTGAATGTGAGTGAGCCTGATTGGGCAATGAGCCTGGCTGAATACAATCATGGTGAGTCCGAGTCCGCTTGTGTCATGAGTGCAGCTGACTCACTGAGTCCGACTGCCCTCAATTTTTTTCGCCAAGCAATGAACAACACAGCCGCACTACAAAATTATGATTCTGAGTCTGATTCCTCCACCTCAGCCCCCCTACACTTCTGAACCTCTTCCATGGGAAGTTGTTGATAAAAACCTCTCACCTCTTCTAATAAGATGTGATTACTAAACAGCAAATATTGATAATCGAATATTGATATCGTATTTCAAGGCACGAAATCAAATGGCGCCGCAAAATGCGCCGATTACGCGAGATATCAACATTAAAAACATTGAGAAGAGGAGCGAAAAGCTAATTCTACGCTTACGCAGCGTAATCTGTAATTTAGGAGCACCACACTCCTACAATCCCATGCAATATTCTAAAGCTCACCACTATTCATAGCGTTTTTTTTTTCGCTGTATTTGGTCACGGAGTCAATCCCGTGCGCGGCAACGCAGTGTCAAAATTCGAAGTTTGAGACACGCAGTTTCCACAAAACAGTAATTTTTGACGATGTAATAGTAATGCTTACATAGCGTGCTAGTTGCAACTTTAATGCTAGGTGATGTACTCATAGAGTACACCGTTCACAGACTGTGACATAGCGCAAACAGGAGTATATGCTAATCAGGCCTTAAAGTCACTCCCCGCCCCCGTTTGTTTTTAAGGAGGGGCTCTGCCCTGCCTCGGAGCACTGCCGCACCGATGCGAGAAGCACTGGAGTTGATTTTTTTTGTAGTAGTGCCTTGTGCGAGGAAATTGTAAGCAACCGATTTTTCGAATTTAGATTTCATCATGATTATTGGTTCATGTGGCTGAAGTAAGACAGGAAAACAGGTGTCGTTATACCACTGCATGCATTTCGCCGAGACACTGCACATGACGGGTCACCACCCTGTTCGGCTGAGCTTTTTGGAACAGCATACTGTTTCACGAGGCGCCTGAGCTTGAAGCTGCCTGCTCGTGAATTAGTGATGTTCCCCGTGCCTTAGTATCTGTGATGTGCGCGCATAAGATTCGTGGTGCCTCGTGTGATGTGCGCGAAGAGAAAAACGACGACGACAGCGGAGCTCGCGCGAAAATGCGCGAGTGCGGCGAGGGTCGAAGAAGAACACAAGAAAAAGAAGAGGCGCGTGTGTTGCCGTTACAAAGAAGACATTTTGTATTTGGAATGTATGCGCAACAAAGAGTAAAGTAACATTGTTTGAAACTCGTAGAGTGAAGGAAACTATTTTTGAAAAATGTCCAGATATGCGAAATTTTATTATATTTGCTACAATGTTGATAAGGCTTATCAACTTTTTTGAAAATAAGTTTTGTTTCTTTCTATCCGCAAATGCAGCTAAGTTTCTGGTTATTGAACTCCTGAGCGAGCGAATCTGATCTTAAACACCCTCACATGAACGCTGGCAATTATTGCTGTCATTATACAGGTTAAATTGAACAAAACTGTATATGCACAGATATTTCTTTCGGTGAATAGGCCATTAAAGCATTTCTTTACTGCTACAAAATTTGCGAATCTATTTTGTTACCAGAAGCACGCCGTCAGAATTACTGTAACTTTCTTGAGAGCTCAGTGATGATCTCTTTGTGGATATAGCGTTGATGATTAAATCTCATAATGTGTATAATCTCATATTGAGAAAAATGGCTTCACCATACGCCAGAATCAGAAGCCATCCCATCACATGTAACTCTACAGACAACTTTAAGCCACTATAACATTGCTAAGATCTTATACATTTGTGCGAATATTTCTCGTTAAATCAGCATTTTGGGTATAATTGTTGTTTGGGTTAGAAGTTTTATGTGAAACATAAATTTGATATTTAAAAAATTGCTATTGTGGGTTCCTGCAGCAAAAACACATTGAATGAAATTTGCGATTGCGGAGCAACGGCAAAGGTAATGCCCGTTCCTTTTTTTCCGGTAATGGTAACGGTAACGCGCTACATTTTTGTAGGTAACATAGGGCGGTAACGTATTTCTTTTTTATAGTGTAACGAGTAACGTATTTACTTTCTTTTCTTCAGTATGCGCCTACAGCACTGCAGTTAAAAACCAACTCGTTTGTAGCACCGTCCCTGCGCTGGCCACTGTACTCCGCCTGACACTTTAGAACCGATACGGCTGCCCGCGAAGAAACGGCGGCTTTGGCTTTGAGGCACCCTGCTGACCTATGGTAACAGCGCACCACAACAAAACGACCAGACTGAAAGACGAAGAGCGACACACACACCAGGGGCGTAGCCAGGGGTGGGGTTGGGGGGGGGTTGAAACCTCCTCGCCCCGAAATTTTTCGATTTTGCATATGCATAAATACACGCACACATACAAACGCATGCACGAACATACAAAAAGGATGGTTGAACTGGAGTACTGCACGGGCCCGGGCCGACCCGAAAGGCCGAGCCCAGCCCGGCCCGCGGGCAGGGCCGGGCCGTCCGAAGCGTTTTCCGGCGGGCCCGGGCTGGGCTCGGGCTTGAATGTGCGGGCCTGGGCCGGGCCCGGACTTGAGGCTGAGGGCCGGGCCGGACTCGGGCCCGCCTCTTAAAAGGCCTAAGTCGGGCCTTCGAGCACACGCGAACGTTATGCATTGCATAGTCTAAGGCATTCTGTGCCAATTAGCTTGATTGTATAATTATATTGTACATGGCGATTACTTCCGTGACGATGTTAGAATATGAACGATCTATATTTGATCTGCTTTCGGTGGGCTGTTCACCATATATAACGTTAACGTTTTTTATCTTGCTGCAAGAAATTAATAATCAGGAGCCTCTTTTTTAAAAAAAATGTGTTATTAATGTTTCCAACGCGAGTGTAGAAAAGAGCATTAAAGAAAATGTCCCGGGTTTGCTTCTATCCGCTTTTTCATGTTAGTCGTACACTTCTTTTAAATAAACTTTGTTGCTATGTTTTATTTTCACTATACTGAATGACTTGCAATGTGCCATATAGGCAACATTTCATTTATATTCCTTCGTATCACGTGCCAAAACCACGGTATGATTACGAGGCGCACCGTATTGGGCACCGGATTAACTTCGAGCACCTGGAGTTCTTTAACGTTCACCTAAAGATAAGTACACGGATGCTCTCGCATTTCGCCCCCATCAAGATGCCGACGCCGTCGCCGCGGGAATCGCACCCGCGTCCTAGCACTAAACAGCGAAACACCTAACCGCTGAGCTACCACCGCGGGCAAAGCAACATTTCGATGCATGTACACACCTGATTTTCCGTCCGATCGCCCGCTACAAACCGCAAGGCATCATTAATAATCATCATCAACAACTAATATCCTCTGGCGGGCCGGGGCCGGGCCTGGTCATGAAAACGCGCGCCCTTGACAAGTTTAGTAATGAACGCCCAGGTCCGGGCCGGGCCTAGGCTTGGAACCACGGGCCCGGGCCGGGCTCGGGCTGGGTTCGGTCATGCACGCCCGGGCCCGGGCTGGATTCGTTATGTACGACCGGGCCCGGGCCGGGCCATGGCTTGGAACCACGGGCACGGCCGGGCTCGGGCTTCATAAAGCGGGTCGGTGCAGTGCTCTAGGTTGAATCCCCCCCAAAAAAAATTTCTGGCTACGCTTCTGACACACACACACACACACACACACACGCGCACACACACACACACACACACACACACACACACACACACACACACACACACACACACACACACACACACACACACACACACACACACACACACACACACACACACACACACACACACACACACACACACACACACACACACACACACACACACACACACACGCACACACACACACACACACACACACACACAACACATTGTTTAGCTACATGGTAGCTAACCGCAGCGGTGGCTACATGGTAGAGCGTCCGCTTTCAATGCGGTAGATACCGGTTTTGATTCCCAGTGCCGACCGGAAACCCACCGGTTTTTCCTAAAAGGGTAGAAGAGTACGCCGACCTGGCGCTCGGTTGTTCTTGGGTACTCATCCGGAAAAGTGGCCCATGAGGTTCCTTAAAGGCCCCTGGGCGCACCTTAACCCACCACAGCCTTGGTGAAATAGTCAAGCATCCACCGCTGGTGTGGGAAGCAGAGAATTGCTTCCCACACTACCCTGTGATCCACCCTGTGGAATATTGGCGGCGTGGGACCGCCAGACCTAGAAATATGGTCATCCTGCTTTTTTTTCCTCCTTTGCCTTTCAGCCCTGTTGTGTTGGCACGCTGTTACACTGAAGGTAAAAGTGAACTTGGTTCGCAAAGGAATGCCCTGCATTCAACAGTTAACATGCGGCAATTTCTATTAGAGGCTCACGTATTACCCCTGCCACTCACCCACAAGCCAACCTACGCGAGTGCAGCGGACTGACAGAACTGCTCAAATTCGCCGCCATTACAGGTCGATATGATCCTTAATTGATGAAGATATTTCGCATGAGCTGGAAACACGAGTCCTAGTTGCGAGTCAGGTAGTCGAGATGTATTGAGTTTGTGTTTGCGAATATGTGCGCATACCTGGTTCAGTAATCCCGAGTTCACGATACCACAATTAAACTTAACCGCGGACGAGCCTGGCGATGTTTGATTATTGCGATACTGAATCGCACTGAACCTAGTGGGTCTGAATTTTGATGAATCTGAGTCTGGAGGGAGACGTACCGATTTTCGCTTAGTGAGTACAGTGCAATGGAACCGAAACCTGTGAGAGTTGGTGAGGTTCCACGATGGCTTTTGAAACGCAAAAAATACTACGACATAAGAAGGCATGACAGACACGACGGGTGCTCTTACAGTCTGACTGTTAATCTATATTTACGAGTCTCACAGACTGTTTGGAACATATGCTATCTCGCATGACTCAGTGGAAGTCGAACAAAAAAACATGGCTGATCCCTCCGTCATAGGAATCGGTATAACACGAAAGTGAAACGTGTCTTCGCAGAAGTAGTGCTTATTGTGTAGTGATATATGAGAGCATGTACAATGTCTATTCGTGTTTGGCAGCTATAGCACCGTTTGACGTGGATGCACCCATGTTGACAGCATGTCTCTACCGCGACGACTAACGCCCATGATCATGATTAAACCGTTGTGGTAGCTGACGATGTGAACATATATTTGGACACAGCGAATCGTGAATCCCGCGTAAAGATGATATCAACAAGCTCATAATCAACACTGGTACCCGGTATGCACTTCTTCAAAGCGTCGGCAGTTAAGGAGAGAAACGGCACGGTGTGCGCTTTCTAGTAATGGGTAGCCGACGCCTGTGCTCATGCATACACTAACACACACTGCGCTTCAGCAACACGGGAGGTAGAGGTTCGTAGCCTGAGCCGCAAACGCGTGCGTCCCGCTAGCCTCTGTCTCGCAGGCGCTGCTCTCGCTCCACCAAGGCACGATATTCGCCCGTCGAAATCGCGTCCTTTCTGCAACGCATATTGCAGCAGTTTTGTTAGTCGTTGCTCACGCAATTGAAGCAGTCGGTGGTGGAGAAATCCCGTTGGTGCACGTGGAAGCTGCACTACTCCGATGAGCCGACGCACGCTAACACGAAGCCAAAGGCAAAGAACGTAACTGCGTCAAGGGTGCCTCGGCGACGCCAGCGCAGCCAGTCTACCTCTCTGGTATCGAGACGCTTTAACCATGACCTCCGATATCGCGCACAATCTCGGAGTAAGCGCTAGTAAGTGTCGATCGTGAAGCGTTACTTCTTTTCACATCTCACAGACGGCGGCACCACCCCGCTCCGCCCGCAGCGAAAGAGAATGAGTGAAACATATAAAGCGCGTTCGCGCCGCGTCTACCATCTCTCGAATTAGATTAGTTGGAAGGGCGTCGGGGGCTTGCTGTCGCGGCCGCAACGTCGTGGGTTCGATTCCCAGCGGGGTATCTTTTTCTTGGTTTTTTTTCTTTCTCACCCGTTGGCGTCCATTTTATTAACGTCATATCCGTGACGGATGTACTTGGTGGACCCCGGCATAAAACACTTTCGTGTTAAAATAAAATAAAGCTGTTTTAATGGCATTTCCTCGTTTGTACGCTATGCATAAAGTAGGAAGCGAATTGCAATGCTTACTTCAGGTTTGTGTAACCATTCAGCTGTCTCCGCAAGGCCACCTTGATGGTTCTTTGCGCGTCAGGATGTAGTGGGGCATCACTGCGCGCAGCCGTGTTAGTAGATCCGTGTATATACGCTCGTACACAAACACACACGCACACACACACAATATATATATATACAGGAGTCATTCTATGTCAAGTACAAAGGCACATTTTCGATCATCTCCGATCATGCTGAAAAAAAAAAAAAATCTTGCAAGTATATGTGAATGAGAGTTGTTATTGAGGCGTTATATTTCGGGAAAAAATTTTATGTTGCCTAAAGGGCGCTTCGAATTTGGGCACGGAAGTTAAACTGTGTCGCGCTAAATAATTTATTAAAATAATTGGTTTGAGCAATTACTACGATATATATATTTTTCTTTTTCTGGACGCTGATATTTCTTGACTATGATAGTTTATGCATTTTTGTTTTACTTTCATTATTTTGGACTTCACAAAAAATTGCAAAATGATGCTTGTTTAACGTTCTTTAGAAAAATCACATATTTTTGCGCGAGTAATATATTGACATTGTGGGCTTTATAGGTTCCCTATAATAAAAGATAAATATACTGCGGGAGCGAATAAAGCAGAAATTTTGCCACAACATTTTGATAAAGTTGGGACAAATATCATTTTGATCCATATTGCGGCTTCAATTTCGCAATGTAGCGGTCCAAGCAAATATATGGCTCATACATCGCTGTATAGTATCCTTTGCTGGTATGACAAACAAAAAGTTTGAGAAGAGTAGTTTCTGTTTTAAGCGAGAAAAAGAATTGTCCGACTGAAGAATCAGAAGGTTGTAAGAAGTTTGCCTTTGCCTTGCCTTCACTGCATGGCACGTCAGCGCAGGATGCCAGCGGGGGCCTTTTAGCAGCGAATTCATACAATCGGTTGCCACTTATTTCAGTAATACTGCTGTATACAACGTCAAAAACGGCAACAGGGCTAAAATTATGGAACGGTATCTTCCCCCTTGGACCATCAAAGGGTAGGTAACATTCAACCGCTTCATAGCCCAAAGGGGCAGAGTTATAATGTAGTCTATGGACTGCAGGACAGTTCTAGGGCATGGTGCTTTGCTTCTGATAATTAAGATACATGGTATTACGTAATAATTAACAGCATAATACAACTATAATTTGCTTCAGTTATTTTTATGATGTTTCAGGTATAGGTCGACGGGCGGTCGCTTGCCACTGGTTTGCCTGATAAAACGACATCCTATAGGCGTAGACGTTCGAGATGATTCGGTATCGTGCCCATAATAGACACGCCAGTCAACATTTCCGGAGGGGATTTGACAGTTTCATCCCCCTTTTTCTTAATCGTCCTAGGGTGCTGAAAATGTTAAAAGCCCGTCCCCATTTAAGCCCGTCACTGGCCGTCACTGGCTTTTAACATCTATTCAGGATTGGAATTACCACTGTCTAGCAGCGGTAGGGCCCACTTTCATATCGCGCGCTGCACCTTGTTACTCGGTATACCAAACGCGCCTTTTGGTTGTTCTCTTTTAAACGGAACCGCCCGCCGGCACGCAACGTCTGTTCGGCATCGTCGTCCCGCACCCACTCTTCTGCTGTCTCAAATATACCATTTCCCGCTAAAGGAGACCATGAGGCGATGCGAAGCCGGAGCACTTGCACGATCGCGTTCCGTTGGCGTTCGTTAGGCATGCTACCGACCTCGCGTCGTGGAACGCGAAGAGGAACGCTACGCGCGTCTTGTCTTCCCTCTAGCCTGGCCGTTAATTCTCACAGGGCGAGCGGGGAACGCGGTCGACAGGCGTGTGAGGGGGGGGGGCAGCGTAGGAGAGGAGAGAGAGGGGGAGGGGACGCGCATGCGCTGGTGCTTATCGAGGCGTTGCGCAGGAGAGAATTTCGGCGTGTCTAGCCCGCGTTTCAGAGAAAGAGTGAAAAGGGGAGGGGAGAAGGGAAGTGGAGAGGGGGAAGGGGAGAGGGGTAGTGGAGAGGGTGAGTGGAGAGGGGAAAGGGGAAGTGGACAGGAGGAATGGTGAGGGAGAGTGGAGAGGAGGTGTGTGGAGAGGGTATGCGCATGCGCAGTAAGGGTGGTCACGCCGCACACCACCACCGGATTGAACTCCGCCATAAGATACTTCACATCTAAAAGTCACAACCAGCAGCTTGTGTCGCATTACGCTAGCTTTTCTGCACGTGAATGATGCCCTCAGTGGCACAGTGGCGCCGCTTGGCGGCCGCTTTGGGCAGCGTAGGAAGCTTCCCCATAGCGTGACGGCAAAGTTTCGTGACCATAGGAATCGTTGGAGGGCTCTGGTGATACTGATCAAGTTTAGCCACAAGTACAAACGGTTCAATAAGGGCACGACGATAGCGCATCTACAAGAAATTGTGGCGGTCAGCGATGCCTTCGCCTTCTCGGATGCTGCCGAAGCGGAAACGGCTAGCCGAACACCTGAACCAACATTCGACATAAAACCTAAGCCTTCCCACTTGCAAATACGAAAAGCTCCGCAGTCTTCTCCAACAGTACAGGGACTGTTTGTCGTCGTGGTCTAGGGTTCGATAAACGCCACTTGCGAAGCACCGTATCATAACGGAAGAAATTGCTCGTCCACTCCGTCAGAGTCCCTATCGGGTTTCGACGAGAACGAGAAGCCATAAAACAAGTCGACGAGATGCTTCGCGACGTCATCATACGACCATCCAAGAGTCAGTGGGCGTCGCCTGTAGCATTAGTGAAGGAGGATGGATCCCTGCGATTCTACATCGATTATCGTCGTTTGAACTAAGTCGTCGTCGTTTGAACAAATAAGGACGTGTACCCTTTCCCACGGATAGACGACACTTTGGGCCGGCTATGAGACGGAAGGCATTTATCGTCGATGGATTTCAATACGGGCTACTGGTGAATTGACGTCGACGAAAGGAACCAAGAGCGAACCGTCTTCATCACGGCAGATGTCCTGTTCGAGCTTGACGTGATGCTGTTTACACTATGATCGGCACCAGCGACGTTTCAACCCGTGATGGACACAGTGCTGCCAAGCTTGAAGTGGCAGACTTGTCTTGTCTACTTGAATGACGTCGTCGTTTTCGCATAAAGCTTTGACGAACACCTCCGGGACCTTGGAACAGTCCTTCAAACAATCAGGTCATCCGGCCTTGCACTGAAGTCGCAAAAGTGCCGCTTCGCATACGAAGAGCTGCTCTTTCTAGGACATGTCATCAGCAAGCATGGAGTGCGCCCCGACCCCTGAAGACCCGTGCCATCGCCACATTCCCGCCACCCGGTGACACTAAGGTGGTACGCCGATTTCTCTGTCTCTGTGCCTATTACAGGCACATGGTAACTAACTTTTCCCGGATCGCCGAGCCATTTACTAGACTAACGAAGACGGATGTCGAGTTCAAATGGGAAACGCCCCAAGAAGACGCATTCCAGGAATTCAAACGACGTCTTCAGTCACCGCAGGTACTTGCCCACTTCGACGAAGACGCACAGACCGAAGTCCACACTGACGCAAATAGTGTAGGCCTCAGAACTGTCCAAGAAAGGCTAGACTTTAAAGGGTCAAAAGTTATGCTAGCCGGTCGCTTTCAAAGGCGGAAGCGCATTATTCGACAACAGAAAAGGAGTACCTTGCCATCACTTGGGCAACGTCGAAGTTTCGACTCTACTTGCATGGCAGACACTTCAAGGTAGTGAGTCACCACCACGCCTTGTGTTGGCTAGCAGATCTGAAGGACCCGTCAGGTCGCCTCGCTTGGTGAAGCCTCAGACTTCAGGAATTTGACATCACCGTGGTTTCCAAGTCCGGCCAAAAGCATTCTGATGCCGACGGCTAGTCCAGCGCACCTGTTGATCCACCGCTCCACGATGACCTTGACGAATACATCTTCCTGGGATTCGTCACTGCCGACGACTTCGTCGAATAACAAGGAAGTGATCCGGACCTGAGGACCCCGGCAGAATATTTAGAAGGCAAGAACACCGTAGTACCCAACGTATTTGACGGGAATTGACGTCGTTTTGCTTACAGCACGACGTTCTTCTAAAGAACTTCTCGCCAGCCGAAGGCAACTACCTTCTCGCGGTGCCTTCAGCATTTCGAACAGAAGTCCTCCAGGCTCTACACAACGACCCGACGGCTGGACACCTCCATGTTTCTCGCACGCTCCCGAGAATACAGAAAATGTACTACTGGCCGTGCCTTGCCCCCGGCGTTGCTCGCTACTTGAGGACATGCCAAGACTGCCAGTGGCGCAAGACGCCGCCGACAAGACCAGCAGGCTTTCTTCAGCCGATCGAACCACCTCAGTGACCGTTCAAGCAAATCGAGATGGACTTACTTGGCCCATGTCCGACGTCAACTTCCGGTAAGAAGTGGATTGTCGTAGCTAAGGACTACGTGCCCCGCTACGCCGAAACCTGAGCCCTGCCTAAAGGTGGTGCTGCCCAAGTAGCGAAATTCTTCGTTGAGAACGTCCTGTTGCGTCGCGCCGCTCCAGAAGTCCTCATCACCAATAGAGGTGCGACTTTTACGGCGGACCTAACGCAAGCGATCTTGAAATTGAGCCAGACAAGTCACCAATGGACAACTGCCTACTACCCGCAGACGAATGACCTCACCAAACAGCTAAATAAAACACTCGCCCGCACGCTGGTAATGTACGGCGACGTCGAACACCAGACATGGGACGGCATCCCTCCGTACATAACCTTCGTTTGTTACACAGTAGTGCAAGAAACAACGCACATGACGCCGTCCAAGCTAGTTTACGGAAGGAACCCCTCGACGACGCTTGACGCCATGCTGCTAACCGTCAGTGACAAGGAAAGCCTGGACGTTGCGCTCTACCTTCAGCGCGCCGAAGAAGCCCGACAGCTCTCCCGCCTACGCATGAAGAATCAGCAGACGACCTACAGCCGCCGTTACAATCTTCGGCGACGCTTCGTGGAATACCAGCGTGGCGACCGTCTATGGGTCTGGACACCGATACGCCGACGTGGACTCAGCGAAAAACTTCTTCGGCCCATACAAGGTGCATCAACTTCTCGGCGCTCTGGACTACGAGGCCATCCCGGATCGCATTACCAGCTGTCAGCGGCGCCGCACACGACCTGAATTCGTCCACGTCATGCGCCTTAAATCACTTTATACGCGTTAGCGAGCCTGAGGACTGTAATTTTTGCTTTCTTTATTATTGTTCTTTCTTTGTGTATGCATATTTCTTGCCCTTCGTGTATGCATATTTTTCTCTCTGTTTTAATCATTGGGACGATGCTTTTATAGAGGGGGCAATGCCACACGCGCTTCTTTTTGTATTTTTGTGCACCATATGAACAAGTGTTTTTCCATATGAACGAATGTGCATTGTAGTGTGCTGTAGTTTGGTGGGGTATGCCCTTGCGGACATGCACAAGATTGTGGCTAATATAATCTCCAACTAATCTGCTTGGCCGGTAGACATGTCATGCTTACATGTACTTTCAATTACGGGAGAGCCAGTGTTTATTGTTCTTTTTTTGTATTGGTCGATAAGTTATCTACGGCACAGTCACGGTTTCATGACAAGATCCAAAAATGCTAAGAAACGACTGGAATGAAATGAACTTGTAGTACGTACTTATACAGGGTGTACTTACTAATCATGAAGGGCTCCGTTGCTCAGGTTTTGCCAGTAGGTAATGGACGACACGACCATCATCGGTGCCAGCAGGCTCCACCAAGTCCCCATGCTCACAGCTTCCTCACCGTACCGGCTGCGCAGAGAGAAGGTGAGAATAACGTGCCTACGGGTGCCAGTGTCTTGTTACACACATAGGAGTGCGCAGGGTTCCCCTTCAGGGGGGGGGGGGAGGGCGAAGGTTCATCACGGCGCTCCCCCCTCTCTATTAAATCAATGTATGGGGCGGACTTTGCGCCCCCTCTTCTTATGTGACTAGGGGGCGGCCACCCCCCTGCCCCCCCCTTTGCGCAGGCCTATGGTTATACAGAACGATACGGTCGACCGGGATAACACGGCTGAACACCGTTCTGAATGACTGAGTGTTTTTAATACGTCTGCATTAGTATGCTCATGCGCATTAAACCTACGAAGGAGGGAGATGGCGGTGCAACGTCAAACCTTATAAGCTGATAGGAATACAGGTGGCATGTAATGTCAGGATTTGGAGCTCAGAGCTGGCGGACCGCCGGCGGATCAGAGGGAATCGAGTTGTTGCGCGCTGCGGCGGATTTCGCAGATTAGATGTCAAGTTCACAGACAATCCCGACACGTCAAGAGGCCTGTGAACCTGTCATACCCACACTGTGAACTTTCACTGGTCCAGGTTTGTGTCTCGTGAGGACACTTATCTTCGAGTACAGCACAAAACGTTTGCAGAGCCATCAGCGAGTAGTATGAAAAGTCCTGCTGAGGAACGTCGTCCAAACGATTGCCGATGCGACTGTTACAACAGGCAGGACCGGAAGGCTTCGGCAAAAGCGTATTGTAGAGCCGCGGAAGCGTGCTGCATTTAGGGGAGCAATGCTAACCTCAGGTAGTGGGAAAGGCTGAGGTCTGTGTTTCTCTTCAGTTACCTCATTGTTTTCTTCAGGCTCGCAAAGCGGTAAAGATAACGCATTTTCCCTTGGATCATCTCACCAATCGAGCATGGCTGTTATCTATAAACCCATAGCAAGGTCGACAACTGGGCTAGCTGCTGCGGCTCCAGTTTAGATTCAAGTAGCGTTAGCAACAAAGACGAATCTTAGGTGGTCACAAATTAGCTGATCTTAGGTGATACAACTTAACTGATCGAGCATGTTTGTTATTTATATAAGCACTGTCGAAGAGGCTGCGGTGAAGGCAGAATCAAGGAAATTGGTTTCAGTTGTGATGCTTCCCGCAGTAACCCATTGAACATTCCGGCTGCCAGCATTTCACGGGATATACTTCATAACACACTACCGGCGGTTATAAACTAGTTCTAAGAATGCATACAGTCATTTAGTTGATTTAGTGATATTGCAGGGGATTACGAATGAAACGTAATTCACAGACGGATTCCACAGAACAGCGGTGACGCTGCCGAACAAGTTGTATAACAGAACAGCTGCCGCAACAAGTTGTATAAACAGAACAGAACAGCTGCCGCAACAAGTTGTATAAACGAATAAAACGTAAATAATTTGTTTTCATGTGGTATAATAACGTTACCCATAAGAACACCACCATAAGGAAAAAAGAAAAACAATGAATCTTGCGTGATAAAAATGGAACACTAAAATCAATAGCGTGATGAAGAAAAGTAAGCCATGAACCTTTAGTGGCTACAAAGTTTCTCGGAGGAAAGCTTTGATGCTCCCTGAAATTGTTCCAGTGAAAACTTACACTGCTGAATTTGAGTATCTGGAGTTGCTCAATTCCCATTCGCAATAAATTGTTTCGCAAAGGCTGCATGTGGGTAACTTGGTACACGCTGCTTGCGCGGCTGACAACACATCCCTACCTTCGAATATACTCCAGAAAGTACCGGTTGGCTTCGTTGGTGTACAGCGTGATGTAAGACACGATCACCGAGGCGTTCACTGCGCACAACAGCAGGTCTTGAAAGATGGTCGTGTATCGCCTGGGTAGTAAGAGATCACTTTCACTCATTCGAATTTTTGTTTACTAGAATACAGAAATGATATGTGTTGTGCTGCTGAGTTTGCGCTAAACCGAGTGTTATGCTTGCAAGTTACAACGTCGTTTTCTGCATGTGTTAAATAACAGGCGTGAGTACTTGGCCGTGAATCTGCAAAGCGCTTGTGCTTTGCACTACAACTAATGCAAGTTTCGATATCAATCGTTGTTGTCTGACATTGAACAGCAATCATGACATGGGCAGCGTAGCAAAGCTCCTGTTTCAAGTAAACCACATAAAAAAAGATGGTTTATCCCTCCGTCATAGGAATCGGAATAACACGAAAGTAAAGCGTGCCCTTACAGAAGTAACTGAATGTTTACTGTACAATGATATAACAGTGTTTGCACAATGTATATTGATGTCTGGCAGCTATAGCACCGTTTAACGTGGATGCACCCACTTTGATGATTGGTGGTACATCTCCACATGCATCGCCATCCCGACGACTAACGTCCATGTTAAATGATTGCACAAAACCTTGTAGTAGCTGTAGTATTTAATGGTGAAAGCTTAATCAGAGAACGAGGTGTGATAGCCAGAAGAGCGTGCAATATTGAACGCAGAACTTGCTCGCCATCCTGCGGCATGTTAAAATGTAACTGAACACCACGGCCGGACTAGAGGGAAACGCAAAGCGTGTCCCCTCGGCCGCGATTTTTCTCGGGGCGAGCACGTGAGCGGGAAAGCGGTGTAACAGCCAGGAGAGGCAGGCGCGCGTCGCAGTGGTTTGGATTAGCGTGATGCTATGAGCGAGGCCGACGCTTTTACGACGCTTGGGCTAAGATCGCCACCTCGCGGTGTGTTAAGGCATTGAAAAAATTGAACTTCTATTGAAAACGCGCCGAATGGGACGGACGTGTAACTCGTTGCAGGTGTTAATCGCGGAGGCCGCAGTAATGACGAATTACTTTACTTTACCGCTCCCAGAGGGCAACACTACCCCGCCGACCGGGAGAGTGGTAGATATAAAAGGCGCGTTTGTAAAACCTCTAGAGTCTATGACCGTGGCGCAGTGGATAGCATGCCCGGCATCTGGTGTTGCGGACCGAGCGGTCGTGGGTTCGATGCCCGTTGACGGAACTTTTTTCTTTGCCATCTGATCGTGTAAATTTTTGCGGCGCCATTTCCGTGACGGAAATACGTCACTGATGTCTTGGTGCACCCCGGCATAAAGCACTTTCATGTTAAAAAATATAATCGAAGCATGAAGAAGGTGAAAATTCCTCTGATGTGAGAGGACGTAAGCGATTTCCTAGTTTGTCAGTAAAAGGGCCCTGCAACAATTTTCCAAGTAATCATCGAATGGTTTCATTCTTTTGAGAGAGCCTATTGTCTCACTAATCGACTGCCGCAAAAAATTTTGAGAATCCGTCAAGTACGAGCGGAGTTAGAGGGATCTGTCGCACGCTTCAGGCGCTTTTTCTTTCCTTTCATACCAGCGCGCCCACTGAAAGCTACGCAGGAGGCGGGGGGGGGGGGGATGACAGCGGGGCAAGAAGATGCATCCTTTTGTCAACGCGCGTCATCCCCTTGACTACTTTATTTCCTTTTTATCTTCGAACGCTCGGCTTACTTTCACTATGATCGCCAGCTCGCGCGCGGGCATGTGTCGGCATCCCGAGGCCGCCGCAGTAACTATTCAGCTCACGATGCTCAAATCAGCCAGTGGCCGTGGACTGTGGTTCATGGCATCATTTGTCGAGAGAAAAGCGAACGATGCCTAGTTGACATTGAGAATTCATTGTAAATTCCAGGCCGCGTGCTGCGCTATAATATTTGCCTCGCGTTTTCTCAGGAGCCTCTACTACTTATCGGCAGCGTTTTCTGACCATGCTGAAAAAGTGCTCCCGCGCCTCACGCGCACGCTCCTTCTCGCGCTCGTACTCTCTTTCGTGCTCTTTCTGAGCGTTCTCGAAAAATCTCATCGTCTCCTCCTTATTCATTTCGCAGTCTCTGGCCACGGCCGCCAATTTCTCCCAATCCATCCTTGCAACCCCCGACGGTACGTGACTGGGCCAAACGCTGGAAAAATCCTGGCAGGCTCGCCACTTATTATGTCACGTATCTCGGGAGCGCTTGCAATATGTGATGGAGTTGGGAGAGTAAGGCAAGAGAGACTCGGGAGACACCGTGGTGGCACTGCAAACAAAACTTTATCGTACACACCACGGCAAACCAAAACAAACACGCACTCAAAATTTACAATAAAAATCAACAAGTGCAAACATGCTGAGTTAGTGCGCAATCACTAACACTACAAAACATTTGAGCTATGTCTAGCTCCTTCAACTCGAGCGCCTGGCCACTATGGCCTCTCAGTTAGTCGCGCTACACATAGAACGTTCTTACTCCGCTCGTGGAGTCCGCTGACTCAATCGAGTTCCAAAGTCGACGCCCAGTCCCGTCGTCGCAGCTCCTGTCGACGTCTCCGGGCCGTCGCCGTCGATCAGACGCCTCGCTGATCGTCCTCCTCGCCGATGCTTCCTTCCTTTCGGAGAACACCGGTCTCTCCCAGTTAGGCCTAACTCCTGGCCTCCCCTTGGTGCCACCGGGTCGAACTGTCGACGTGGCTCTCCGGTGATTGCTGGTGGGTCGCCGTCATCTTGCCGAGCTGTGGTAGTGCTGCAGGTGCCACGAGAACTGCGTGCTGAGGCTGCCGCAAGCCCAGGACGCCTCGCTCGGTAGACCCCGAGGTCGACGGCCACCCTCCCGGGGCATGCACAACGCTGCCTCCAGAACTCAGCCCTGCTGCTCTCGTCGCGGACGCGACGCTGGCCTGTACCACCTTGCTCCTCGACGACTCCACCGAACAATGCCTGCTCCTTCCTCTGGGGTTCCGCACCTCAGTTCGGGTCGCGTGGCACGCGCCTTTCGCCGGCCAATGGCTTGCGTCGACGTGGCGGGGGTGCACACCATCGGGTACTTTTCCATTCCCCGCACACCATCGACGCCTTGTGCTGTCCGGCGCGCGCCCCGTGCCCATTTACTCATGACATTGGGCCCCCTTTTGAAGAGTTTTTTCTTAAAAAACTGCTTTGGTCCTCCTCTTCAGGGTTATGGCCCTCTGCTCTTCTGATAGTGTCTTGTAGCTTGTGCTCCTCTTTCCTTGCTTGACCTATGCACACCTTCATTTCCCGACTTTGTCACGCACTTTCACTCACACTTTACTTCACCGCACATAGTTCATACAACACCACTATCATTAGATCTACACACCACATGTTCATTGTCCAGAACACTATAATCTCCAAGGTACGAGATTACACCATGCCACAATCCGTCGCTTCATTGGTGACTTTGCACAAAGTGCTTGACATCTTTCTGTATGCCTGGCCAAAATGCCTCCTTCGTCACTTCCCTACGCAGGTTCTGTGTATCTCTGAACCCATTCGCATACCAATGCTCTAAAATGGCCCGTCTATAACGTGCTGGCACCATCAGTTGTCTAATTAGTGTCCCTCTTTTCCAAAACTTACGGAAAATTAACTCCTTGACTGATTCGTAGGACACTCCGTCTCTACATCCCTCTCTGGTTGGTTTACGGCCAATCCTATCTATCGCGTGCCTCAGAGTTCTGTCCCTCCTCTGTTCATTTGAGAACTCCTCAGAGGTTACCCCTACACACTCCAACATTGGCACTCTATCCTTGCCTCGTGCCTCGCTATTCCCACTTCCCCTACTAGCTTCACTGCTCTTGGGGCTTCCAGTTACCTGTTTCCTTTGTTTAGCATATTTCTCACGCTGTACTGGGTCATCCACCCTCCTTACCCCTGGCCTATTTCCCAATATCACATCATAGATGGGATCTTCCATACACTTTGCTATGAGTACCCCTACGAAATAAGGAGTATCTAACCTTATTTTCGCCTCGGGTAACTCCTTCTTGGATCCATCTACAAAGACCACTGTGCCTATTCTCCCCGTGAAATCCTTTTTATTCACCAGACTTCTCCTCACTAACACAGTATCCGCTCCTGAGTCCCTCAGCACCGTTACCCGTCTGCCATTTACTTTACCCTCCACAACTGGCATATTAACACCTTCCGACCTATCTATCACTGCACCAACTACCTCTTCCTTCCCTTCTGACCTCATTGCACACGCAGTATGCTCTACCGGTCTATTCCTACACTCGTTCGCTTTGTGCCCTCTTTTCTGACACAATTGGCAGGTAACGTGGGATTCTTGTGGACTCGTGCTAGTGCGGCAGTTCATAGCTATATGCCCTAGTCGATTGCACAAGAAACACCGCTGCTGTGCCCTTTGTTTACCCCTTGGGGCCTCACTGTTGCTCTCTTCTTCCTTGTAATCGTCTCTGTCGCCTTTTTCTAAGTTCCTTAGACCCTGAGCCTCTACGAACTGGTCCGCTTGCTTTGCCATCTCCTCTACTGTGCTTAGCTTCCTCTCTTTCAAAAATACCGCTAAGTTTTTGCTGCACCTGTTGAGGAATTGCTCAGCAACCATTCTGTCGCGGACCCCTTCATACGTCTTTTCTGTCTCGGACAGCTCTATCCAGCGATCAAAATAGTTTGCTAGCCGACACGCAAACTGCTTGCCAGTTTCTGAATCCTCGGGCTTACATGTTCGGAACTTTTCCCGGAAACCCTCGGCTGTTAGCCGGAACCTCTCCAATAGTCTTTTTTACTATGTCGTAATCCAGAGACTCGTGTGCTGGCATACGGCCAAACACACTCAACGCCTCCCCCACTAGACACAGACTCAAGGCGTTTGCCCACTCACTTCTCTCCCAACCCTGCCCTACTGCGATTCTCTCGAATCGATGCAAGTATGCATCGAAGTCATCCCTTCGCTCATCGAAGGGCGCCATCAGCTTACGCGGGCAAATTTGTCTAGGCCTGGGAGTAGTCGAGTTGTCCAACGCCGTCGCGGGGGTACTCGCGCTACTAGGGTCGCTGCGCGGACAAGCGTTCATCTCCGCTAACTTCAACTTCAGTTCTAGGATCTCCTTCTCGCGCTCATGGTGCTCGCGCGCGCGCTCCTTCTCACGCTCGTACTCCCTTTCGCGTGCCCGTTCTTGCAGTGCGAGCTGCTTGTCATGCTCCTTCTGAGCGACCTCAAAAAACCTCGTCGTCTCCTCCTTATCCATCCCTAAGTCTTTGGCCACGGCCGCCAACTTCTCCCAATCCATCCTTGCAACCCCCGACGATACGTAACTGGGCCAAACGCTGGAAAAATCCTGGCACAGGCTCGCCACTTATTATGTCACGTATCTCGGGAGCGCTTGCAATATGTGATGGAGTTGGGAGAGTGAACGAGGCGGGAGACCGTGGCGTCACTGCAAACACCCTTTATAAACCACAACACTGCAAACGAGAAGTTAACACCAAAAAATTTACATCAAAAAGTAACGTTAGAAAACGTGACGCTCTAGCGCGCAATCTCTAACAACTCGCAAAGCCTACAAGCTATGCCTAACTTCTACACACTCCAAAGTCTGGCCACTATGGCGCCTCAGTCTCGCTACGCGAATCGAACGTTCTTACGGTTCGTGTTGCCCGTCGCCTCGATTCGATGCGAAGATCGACGCCCTGCCCAGTCGTCGCCGCTGCTGTCGACGTCTTGGGGTCGTCGTCGTCGATCCGCTGCGTCACTAGTCTTCCTCGTCGCCGATCCTCCGGCCCTTCGTCGAGAACCTCCGTCTCGTCCAGCTAGGCCTAACTCCTGGCCTCCCCTTGGTGCCACCGGGTCGAACTGTCGACGTGGCTCTCCGGTGATTGCTGGTGGGTCGCCGTCATCTTGCCGAGCTGTGGTAGTGCTGCAGGTGCCACGAGAACTGCGTGCTGAGGCTGCCGCAAGCCCAGGACGCCTCGCTCGGTAGACCCCGAGGTCGACGGCCACCCTCCCGGGGCATGCACAACGCTGCCTCCAGAACTCAGCCCTGCCGTTCCCGTCGCGGACGCGACGCTGGCCTGCACCACCTTGCTCCTCGACGACTCCACCGAACAATGACTGCCGGTTCCTCTGGGGTTCCGCACCTCAGTTCGGGTCGCGTGGCACGCGCCTTTCTCCGGCCAATGGCTTGCGTCGATGTGGCGGGGGTGCACACCATCGGGTACTTTTCCATTCCCCGCACACCATCGACGCCTTGTGCTGTCCGGCGCGCGCCCCGTGCCCATTTACTCATGACAGTGCCTCTGTAAGGTGTCGCCTGGTTTTCCTATTCCATTGTTTGTAACAATTAGTTCGTGGCGATCTCTTGGTACTATCTTGTGTTTCCGATGTATTATTGACCAATTCTTTCTAATGTACCGGTGATTTCACCTAACTTAGTTCAAGTCACGATAGAGTGATACCGAAACGGACGGCATGCTGTCGGTATCGTCAAGAATTCAACCATTTTTTGATTAAATTAAAAATTATTAGTTATATTGAATATGTAACGTCTCAGATATATTTCTTCTGAACACCAATTGTTTTTAGTACACAGCTCTATATTGTCACGCGCGCTTATTCATCTTTTTTAAAGACGATAGTCTTCTTGGACAAATTAAACGCAGAAGTTTTGGTCTGTCTGTCTGTGTGTTTGCCTGTCTGTCACCCGATTCAGCCACCGGGACCACATGCTGAACGCCCAGCTGTCTTGTACTGGTGGCGCCGTTCATACTTGTGAACATTATCAATAAAAAAGCAAATGTTACGCATATCTGAGGCGCAACATCAATACGTAAGTATTAGGTGGTGTGTTCCTTTACTAGAAAATACATAGATACGTAATTCTAAAGACCCTAGTGTTTCTTAGGCTGCGCTGCAAATGCGACGCTATGAGCCAGATGCGGCGATTCAACATAGAGGAGGAGGGCTCATGTAGGACGGCAGGCAGAAGACTATCGTCTTTCGACGACATTTGAAGCGAAGCACGCAGGTTGGCGGCCAATTTTTTATATGATCGGGTTTCACCCGCAAAAACAGTTATCACCACTCGTAGCAGGCCGCGCCGCAATGTACAGAAACTTCCCGAATCTTTCAGACTGTTAATTACGCATAGGCCGCGAGTATCCGAGTCTATTCTAGATCTAATGCGAGCTCCAGCGATAACGCTGGAAGGTTCGATAAGGCACGTATAAAAGCTGACGCATTTCACAGATGAGCAGATTATTCGACGACTGTGTGCGCCGATATCGTTGCACTTTGAGTGTCCTTCGTTTTTTGGGCACAAGTTCACCCATTAAGGAGTTTCATCTTTACCGGCTACGACTATTTTCTTCACTGTCAACCATGTGGCAATATGGCTAGGGTCCCGTATATGACTAGGGCCCCATGTGCGTAAAAAGCTTCCAAAAATAAACAAAAAAATTCTCGGCGAGGCTGGATTTGTCCTCTGGCCCCCACGTTCCTGAGCTGGTCGTGGGAGGCGCGGCTCGCAAAACTGGAAATGGAAAGCCAACTAGCCACCCTTGACCAGAACCGGCGAGCCGCTGTAGCAAGCGGGGCCCTGGAAGAGGGACACCACACACCATACGCATAAACAGCCTAAATAACAACAAACGTTTCTTCTCTCTATCTTCGAAGCCGAGTGTCTTAAATACTGGGCTACGCACTCTTTCTTTTTATTGACAGTTCGCTACATGATCACGCTTGCAGAAGGAGAATACATTCCGACCGCATGAATACGTTGTATCCGCGGTACCAAGCAAATGAAAAAAAAAGGAATTTCTCAGAAGGCATCCTTCGCATTCGTGAATGTTGGACAAAAGCCCTCTGCACCACAAGTTGTACATACAGCCGACATGGAAAACTAAGATCTAAGATCAGGAAAATTCCAGCTTCGCAAACATTTGATTGCAAACATGCGCTTCGGTGGTCGCGCAATGAGCCTTTAAAGGGGCCGCTGAAGAAGCTGAGGAACGCCAGAAAGAACAACAAGCCATGCCCATGCCCAAAATGCCGATCACGATAATAAAAGAGTTCGTACTTTCGTTGAAAATTCTGTGTTACATCTGTGTCGTGTGCTGAAAAGCTTCGCCGGTCATCAACCTTTACAAAGTGTAATGGTTCCTCAGTTTTTTGAGGTTGTTGAGCGTGCTCAGTTAAACTCTTTGTACGACTATTATACCTTGTATGTTTATGCTTTCGTTGGTTTAAAAACATTTCGGCAGATCCCACGTACCGTGGGAGCCGATGTTATGCGAAGCATGCGGCGGGCAGGTGACTGTGGCGTAATTTTTTTTTTGCTGAGCGAAACGTTACAAAATGACGCTGAAGATTTGTATAAACTTTATACGCACACATATATGTTGAAGAGCCGCATATGTGTTATATAACCAGTTGTTTACAGTTGGGTAATGCTGGCAACGGCAACGTGGGTATTACCAACACCAGAAGCGGTAAGCTGGTATGTAGTGGCTATACTTGCCCCTTGTGATAGAGAACGGACGCACGTTTTACGAACCCGTGCGCATGTGTGGAGGAGTGACGAACATAATGCAGCGCTAAAAAACACGCACCACAAAGTAAGGAACACAAACCGACGGGACAGGCGCTCTTGTGTGCCGTGATTTAATGACGTGTTGATCATGTGCAGAAGCCATGTAAAACAGCGCGTGAACTTCTGGAGGCTTTCTATATCAAAGAGAAGAATGATGATTGCGTCAGTCAGACGTCGGTCTTTCTGTACAATGCGGAACATAAATTTTTCAAATCTTTGATATGATACGCCCCTTATGGTTTGTGATGTTGCGTCTGCGCATTGGGTTGCTTATATATGTGCCACAATCTTGTAGTCTTCATTAAAGTTGTGAGTAGCGCCTGTCCCGTCGGATTGTGTTCCCTACTTTGTGGTGCGTGTTTTTTAGCGCTGCATTATGTCACTCAGCAAGCACCAACTCGCCCAACAACAGGTTCTTCTGTATGGAAGAGGTTCTTGACGGTTCTTGAACAAGGTCATCATCACCGTGATCAGTGAGCACCAGCAGCTGGTCATGACTTGTTATCGGATCTGGTCTTGATCGCGGAGACGAGGGGTCCATGTGTAATGAAGTATGAGGTATAGTACAGCTGTTGGAAATCGTGGATGCCTCGGTCACTTCGTCGACAAATTGTCTGTCGATAGAGCCGGCGACATGTGGGAGCCTGAAGTCACTCTTCGCGTTGGTGAGGTATTGGCGGCGAGGAGTTACGGAGTCGCCCTCTATCGGACGCGCCTCGATTGCGTGCTAGGCAGGATGCCGCCGGCGCGCACCCCATAGGTTTTGCTGTCGGCACTCTAAAAAATCATCTCGCGGAAGCCCTCCGGGACATTTCTGCAGGTACTTTCGAAAAGAAATATGTTCTTTCCTGTGAAAAGAGTAGTTTTCGACGAACAGAAAGCACAAGATAGTCTACAGTCGCTGTCTCTCTGAAGAAAACCGAGCACCCACTTCACGCGGTCACCGCGTTGGAGACCCCTGAACCGGCTTCTTGCGTGAAAGGTAGTCACTCGCCTGAGTGCAAAATATGTGAAATATCTCGTTAGAGTAGACTGCCTGTATAACCAAACGGAGCATAATAGAAAGAAGCCTCAAGCCAGCGATCGCACGGGTTCGGGACGACTGACGGTGCCTCTGCATGTATGAGCGTCTGCATGTATGCTCGTACTGATGGTTTCGCTTTTGCTACGAGCGCGTTTTGGCACCGCGCTGTGAACTTTAGGCCGCAAAATACGAGAATTTATGAGTACACAAACAACTACTGTTGCGCGGACGCTAAAAAACAATTTCGTTACAACTATGGCTTCGGTGCACATGGAAATTTTGTGATTTGCCGTTCTGATAATTCAGTGTTTTTTTTTTTCGTCTAAATTCGTGTACGTTTCAATGTCATTTGACACGTTGTCTCGCACTGCGTACTGATCGGCCTTCTCAGCGGCAAATGCTGCTGCTTATGTTTCTTTATTCAGTGCATTCGTTTCCTTAGGTGCTCACGCAAAACGTGATCAAATGCAACGCCTTTTTTGAATGCTCCTTAATTATCGTTCCCTTTGTATTCCACTGAACTTGGGTCAGGGGAACGCAAGCTTGGCTGAAAAAATGTTATTGCCAACATAAATTCAGCACACAGCCGCAGCATTTGACTACGTACGTCCACCAGCAAACGTGGCGTAGCTTATGAAGGCGAATGCCAGATGCCTCTTCAAACTGGAAGACTGACCGTCGCGGCGTCAAGACGAGTGACGCAAAAAGTAATCGTCACGTGATGGCGTCACCATATGACGTCATCATCACGTCACAGATATCCTAAATTTGTAACTTCATTATGACATCACCATGACGTGACATAACGTGATGTCACATGACGTATTCACACGACATGGTTCCTTTGCATTGTCCGTGATCGGCCGATCACGGAGGCAATGCAAAACGTTGACAGCCCTAGATGCCTCATCAAACGGGAAGATTGCCCGTCGGCGTCCCGCGTCGGCGGCGTCAACACGAGTGATGCAAAAAATAATCGTCACGTGATGGCGTTATCATATGACGTCGTCATGACGTCACAGGTCGCCAGAATATGTGGCGTCATTATGATGTCACATAACGTGACGTCACATGATGACGTATTCAACGTCATGGTCGCTTTGCATTGCCTCCGTGATCGGTCACGGAGTCCGCGTTAGGTGCAGAACGCTTTTGGATGGGGGCGCGGGAGTATCAATACATCGACTGGCAAGAAGAAGAAGATGGCTTTCGCCTTCCAGTCATCTTTGGCGAGTGCGTAGGGGCCCTGTGAGTTTTTTTTCATTCAACGTATCTAAACAATGACTTGCGCATCTGCAGCCGATTTTGTGGACGCTGATCACGGGGCCGACGATCAAGAGGTCGCACGGGAGGGTTCTGAGATCGTATCGCACGTTGTAAAAGGTAGCCTTTTTCCATCCCGTAGCAGATAAGCATCATTTGCCAGCGGGAAGCGCGCTTGAGCCATCGTCTCAGTGCGCGCTGCCTGCTACTCACCGAACATCGCAGGCCCGACGCAGTAGCGAAAGTCTTCGTCGCGGAAGTGCTTGTTGCACACAAGGCTCGTAGCCGATGGCTACTTGACGGTTCTTAGCTTTACAACCCATGCTTCAAGCAGTTTCGTGTCCCGCGGGTACCGGTGCAGGCTGACACTGGGCTCCGTTGCGTAAGCCCGGCACTGCGGCACCGAGCGGTAGAGCCCCATGTTCGTCGCCTTCGGAGGCAGCCACTCTATTACAATGGTTTCTATTGAATAAAACTGCGAGAAAGCTTCCGTATTTGAACAGACCGCAGCGCATGTGGGACTTGAAATTCATTTTCAAAGCACGCAGCAGCGCTCCACAAGCAGCCGACGCGGCCGCTAGGACTACGTGATCCTGCCAAGCACGTCACGCCGACGGTGGCGCCGGCGTTTCCAGTGGTGGACCTCGAGTCCAATAGGCCGCCGAGGCTGGTAGGCCTGGATAGTGCTACGTAGACCAACATTAGTGGATGGCGCTTGTCGTATTCGTAGACTACCTGGGCGTATGCGGCCTACGTAGCCTAGTCTACAATGCGGCTGTCAATGAATGTGGCATCATCCTCGGTCAGCATGAGGCCATCGCCCAGCCTTGTAAGAAATGAAGGGGGCACTGCGTCGTTCTGGTGGACTAAGTGCACTTTACGGTGCGATGATGTGAATATCATGCGTAATTTTCGTTAATGTACTCCTGCGGGGTCGAGGAATGCTTCAATATAGCTTGCTGAATCATAGGAATACAAATGTAATGCTTATTAGACTGCTATAAAAACGGAGCCAACACTGGAACCACAGACGTTAATCTGATATGACGCCTGTATCGTTGGAGTACGTATGTAGCAGCCCCGTGGCCAGGAATTTTTTTCGGGGGGGAGGGGGGGGCGGGGCCCACTTGCTGAGAGCCTTGACTACTTGAGAAAAACGCCTATTTTCACGATTTATTTTCGATAAAACACCATGTGTTGTCAAAATTTCAGGGGGGGGAGGGCCCTGCCCCCCCCCCTGGCTACGGGCCTGGTATGTAGTGTTTATTGCTTTCTTGTAAAATCAGATAGCCACCACCACAATCACAATTGACGTCGCACCTACATTACGCCTGCATAGGCTGTTTTTGCAAACCAGTTTATAGACCTCGTGTGGCTCTCTGGTAGAATACCTAATTGCCACGCAGAATTCTTGGGTTCGATTCCTGCTGGGATCCTAATTCTTATTCTTTCCATTCGTCGGGCCAACGCTGCCGATGTCGGTTTTTCTTAACGCTCGCTCATTTAAATTACCAATGTCTGTTCTTCCGTTCCTGGGTAGATATAAACTGTCAATCACCTGTGGCGCATACACGTACACCGCGGCCAGTGGTAAGCGGGTGTGTGCCGCACGTGTCTGGAGGAAAGTGTTTGACGACGTACGCGACAGGACTTTCACGTTATTCATGTCATGATTCGACAGTCATATTCGTCAAATCCTCTTACCCTCCCGTGCCAATTTTGGTCTACACGAAGTTAAGGAGGCGATCATGAGAGCACCTAGACGTAGGCGGCTAGATAGATGGATGGATAGATAGATACGTGGATAGAAACGCCCAAAGTGCCAAAAGTTCGCTAAGAAATGCTCCGCATTTAAAAGAAAACTGAAAATTGATATGCTATTGAGGTTGAGAGGAGATGGTCGATTAAACACAGAAGATAAACGATTGGCACAGTGCCATGAGTAAGGCAAAGAAAAGCTCATTTTCACATATGTTTTTTTCAGACGATACAGATCTTTTCAAAGAATGTTGGGACCTTTTCCCTTGCCCCTTTTCCCAATTTTTTTTTTATGCGCTGTTAACATTTTGTAACGGATCCATACGAACTTGCACCAGCGTCAATTCTTTCATGCTTCAATGCAGCAGGCGGTAGGCCTGCAAATACGGAGCGGCGAAAATGTGTGCAAGCTAGCTAATGCGTGACGAACTCGCTGCTCACGCTGCCCGCCATCTGTTGCTACGCGCAAGTTTCTACTTATGACGCACAGCACGTGTTCTCACAGAGATCCGCAACTAAATGAAGCTCGGCTGTTCATTTGCCAACCAGATTTCACTATATGAAGCTGGACTGGTATTGTCTAAACTATACTAATCAAGTTCGGTGTGCAGCTTCAAGGAAAAACTGTACCGCGTTTAATGTTACTAGTGGTTTGTTGGCTAGAATGTTCCAAAATTACTCTGTATCTGGCAAGAACTCCACCTGTCCTACATCAACTACATGCAGACGCAGTGAATCTATCATAATATAGCCGTTTATTTGCAACTTATCCGTGGCTCGAAGACCAGGCTCCTATTTCCATTGTCTTGCTTGCTTAGTATATGGTATTATTTATTTGCAATAATAAGAACTCTACTCGTAATAGCGCTTCTGTACTCTCTGGCTGCAAATTTGACGGCAAAATCAACTATGGCTGCTTTGGTTACTTTTAGCTTAAGTTCTAAGTCCTTTTCACGTCCAACCAACGGCAGCCCTGCTTTCATCAAAGTTCGAAACTTCGTCACGTGAAGTTTGCATCTGAGGTAACAGAGCGGCCGCGCGTTGTGTGCGCTCGGCTTGCAAGGTTTCTACATCTCCATTGGAATTCGATTATCAATATATCGAATTACGTGTGACATTTATGATTTGCAAAAAACAGGCACGTCATAAATTGCGCCGGCGTACAGCTTTGCTTGTTAAACTGCCCCCAAACTGACAATTAAAAAGTTAAGAAGCCTTGCCAAGAGTAGTCGTAGTGTAGCTTATGCTGCGGCAAAGTATTCACACCGTGACGAAGACTTCCTGCGTGAACACCACTGAGGGTGACTGTCATGGTATTTTTATAGAAATTCTTATCATCTAAAAAACACCCTGTATAGCTCACAATATTTACTGATGCGCTGTCAGATACAATGTCAAGTAAAGTTTATCTTGGTAACCAGCGGTTATTGTCGTCGCAAGTTATGAATGCTAAAGTCAGGTTATTGTAAATTGTCTGTACAATGTCCATCCCATCCCTTAAAATATATGAGGAATTTATTTCGCCCAAAAATATACGCAGTATACAGTAAAACGATAAGGAAACCTGCGGCAGAACCAGAACTGCCCATTTTAGAGCATCTTCTCATAAGAGAATTGAACTAAGGCGAGCAGGAAGTGTTGAGTTTCTCTACGTCAACGTTTAAAAGTTAAGCCCTCAGACAAATTAGGTCAAATAGTAAAAAGGTTGTAGGAATTTCAGAAAATTTTTCCCGTTGTGTTTCCTCTGTGATCCTGCATTTTTTTCCAGCGCAGTTTTCACAAGTGAAGTTTCCAGGAGAGGTCAAATGAGGAAGTGTCTCGGTATGCGTCATAGTAATAAAACGGAAAGGCGGGCTAGTTGGTTTGGTTGCATAATGATAATATTGCGCACGCAACACGAAGACACAGACGAAAAGTTCACACAAAGACAACTGCGCTGGTCCTTGTGAACTTTTCGTCTGTGTCTTCGTGTTGCGTGCGCAATATTATCATTATGCGTTATAGTGTACGAATGCTTAGTATCGATTTTTTTTCACATTCTTTATTTATTTTGGGTGAGCAATTGCAATCGTAATCGTAAGCGAAGATGTTCTTGACATAGCTGGCAATTCGCGAACCCAAACGGTTTAACAGAGATACATCGTTCCACATTTAATTTCAAACTTAATCTCTCATCTTAACAGTATGGCTTTCCGAGAGCTATCCAACCAAGCTTCTTTCCGATAAAATCAAGAAGGCAATCGACCAAGGCTTGTTGGTGGAAAGTTCGTTTACCGAATTAACAAAAGCTTTTGACAAAATTAATCACGCATTTCCCATACATAATCTTGAATCATACGGTATAGCTGGCGCGTTACTTAAGTTTAGCTCTAGCCACCAACTAAACGTTCTCAAGTTGTTCAGATTGACGGCAAACACTTATGTGCTAAGAATATAAATCAGGGTGTTCTTGAGGCTCCATCCTTAAGTCTAGCTCTAGCCACCAACTAAACGTTCTCAAGTTATTCAGATTGACGGCAAACACTTATGTGCTAAGAATATAAATCAGGGTGTTCTTGAGGCTCCATCCTTGGCCCACTGCTATTTACACTGCTTATAAATGACCCACCTAATGTTTCGATCACGGCAGACTGTATCTTAGATGCAGATGACGCGATTATTTTTACTTACGCTAAGAATTTCGACGAGCTAGAGCGAAATAATAATGCTGATCTACACAATATAACTTTCTGGTGTCGAAACAACATGTTGAGCATCAATCCCACAAAAACAGTTTTTATGTCTTTCATTCTTTTCCGACACTAATTTCGAAATATATATCTCTGTGCCTTGAACAAAATTTAATACCAATATATGATAGCACCAAGTTTCTTGGCGTGCTTTTAGACAGGCACCTGAAATTTATTCTTCATGTGCAACCTGTTGTAAGCAAGAGTTCTTTTGTGATACGAGCCATAATCAAAACCCTATCATGTTATAAGCTGCACATTGCCCATTCCCTTTTTTATGGACACGTTCACAGCTATTTATATTACTGATTGTTAGCCTGGCGCTACACATAGTTCAGGCAGCTCAGCCAACTTCGACGCCTGCGAAATCAGGCACTTCGTCTCATGACTTTCAGATATTTCTAATCTAATGCCATACTTTATTGCAATTTAGATATTCATTCTTTTCATGATAAGGTATTTCGTAATATGGAATATATTACGGCATACATTAAATGAGAGAACAGATATCGCTTCGTTTCTATTTTTTTCATATTCTGCGCATGTCTATGTTAGTAGTCAACTTTGTCCTTGAAAATCTTCTAAATCATAACATAACTTCTCTGAACTTGATAACAGTGTTTTATTTAGAGGGAGCACCTAGCTATAGTATTGTCACTATAACATTTGCAGGAATAAATTGAAGAGTTCCATTCCACATAGCATTAAATCAACACCAGCAGAACATGTATTGAAGAACCAAGATAAGAAACATTTTATGGAATGAGTGACTTCATCCTGGCAAGTGACGTCTGTGAAAGTAATAACAAAAATTGATGTAGCAATACTAATACATTATACATTGCTTCCAAAATTTTCAATGTTACCTGACATTGTTTGTTCATTGTAGAAGTTTTCTTGGCCATTTTTGTCTTGCAAAGCAGCTTTACATTTTCTTGCGCATACTGTTCTTTACATTATCAAATTGTCTGTATAGACACCGTAACCACTGATTATTGTACATATAACTGCTTTCCATTCAACTCATGTATAGGAGCTCTCCTGACAGTTTTGAACTTTGGGGCTCCCTCTGCTTACTAATTTTATATTCGGTATTATGTAAAACTGATGTTGATGAATAAACTTGGATTTTGACTTCAGTGTTAGGCGAGTTGGTTGTGCGTCCCACAGCAATTCACATCAGTAGCACCACTCATGCGGAGCTGCTCATGCATCGCTTCACGAACCACAACTGTGTGCAAGAAGCCGTATCCTGGCCTGTCATCCTGCTTACTGTAATAGCTATTCGGCACACTGTCTCGCACTAAAAAAAGCAAAAGAAAACATCAGTGTTGGCTTACCTCGTCTCCCAGAACATAACATCTCGGACCATGCCTTGGGCGAACAGAGACGCGATCGGGACCCGCAGCACTATGAGAATGAAAGGAAGAGCATCACAGGATTTCAGAGTGCACAAAATACTGTAAACAGCCACAGAAATTGATTTCTAAGCGACGTAGAGTTTGACAGCGTAAAATTTATCACTTTGTGAGGGAGGTTTGAAGAACTGGAAAGTTCGTGTCGTAAGGGCCAACGTAAATACTCAAGAGACGTGCAGATGTACTTTGAGGGAGAAAGAACTGCCCCAACTACGCGCATAGGCTCCTACAGCACCCACTAATTGGCCTTTACGTAGCACAAGTTTACAAAAGTGGTCTGATGTAGCCAATGCAGAAGCCATTTCGCGCACCATATTGCGATGTAAAACTGGCTGTCCGGATCTGTTCGTAAAAATTAAATATTATGAAAGTGAAAAGCGCAATATTTGAGAAGTGTGTTCAGAAAATTAACACTGAGCATTTTAACCCCGCATGACTTCACTAAACAATCTAATTTATCCCTACAACACGTTGTATGACCTTGCAGGCTTCCCTTGAGGATATGTTGACGTAGATAACCAACCATTAATGCTTTTCTTTTATCCGCGTGTCTAAAGTTGCATATTATGTTATCTCAAATACGCGAGAAGCAGCCGAATTATTTTGCTCCTTGCTGTAGTGAAAGAAAAGTTAGTTTCTTCTTACAGCGTCCAGCTTTCGTAATATTTGTAATTGTAAAGGCAAGAACAATGCCACCAGAAAAAAATGATATTTTAATATGCTGGATCGATCACCTTTGCCCAATCATATTGTTAGTGGGTCTAATCTACAGCGAAGCAGCAGCAGCGACAACAACAACGGAGTAGAAAGGAAGAGAAGAACGACGTGCAGTACTGGCTAACACTCGCCGTCCAGTGCCTTACTGCCTTACGAATAAAGCTCTCTTACAAACCTCGTAACAGAGTGGTGGAGCTGCGGGGTACGCGAGCACCGAACAACGGAATCGCTACACTTTGACCCCCGTCGGAGTCGTCGCCTTGCGGGACTTCCGCCCACCTCAGCAGGAGACATGCTACCGGGAACTCAAACACCGAGGTCAGTGGCCCCATCGCAACTCTACAAGGAGCCACCCTGCTTTGCCGGGACTGCCAGTGATGACGTCGACGATTGGTTGAAGCAGTACAAAAGGGTGAGCAAACTAAACAGCTGGGACTCAGCAGCTCAGCTGTCACATGTTGTGCTATCTCTCACGAATACTGCGCTCCTGTGGCACGACAACCACGAAGACACGCTCACGACGTGGGAAATATTTGAGGAGGAACTGAAAAAGTGCTTTGGAGATTCAATAACGAAAAAGAAGCGAGCCGAACAGACTCTGTCCCAAAGGGCCCAGCTCCAAGGCGAGACATGTACCATGTATATAGAAGAGATTCTTAAGCTGTGTAGACTCGTGAACCCCAGCATGTCCGAAGAAGATAAGGTGGGGCATCTTCTTAAAGGCATAGCCGAAGATGTGTATCAGTTTCTCATTGCCAAAGAAAATCTGACATCTGTGGCCCAGGTAATGCAACACTGCCGCACGTTCAAAGCACTGAAGATGCGTCGTATTGCACCGAAATTCGGTCGCCTGGCTAATGTACCGACCGTGGCCAGCGTCGAAGCTAGCTCAGCATTCGACCTTTCATCAACGATACGGCAGATTGTACGGGAGGAACTGCTCCGCTGCCACGAAATCAGCCGTTTCGGTGGTGACGACTCCCGAGGCAATGAGCCCGGACTACCGCCTATGTCGTGGCAACCATCCGTTAACGCAGCAGACGTGGACAATTACCAAGCCGTGCCACAGTCTGGACCCGCAAGCCGACCTCGTTTCAACAGCGAGCAGCAGCGCCGCAACACTTCTCCGACGCCGCGGTTGCACCCTACGTATGCAGCGACGAGGGTGTACAGAGACCACGATGATCGGGACGGATATCCAGTGCTTGCTGACCGAACCGAGGGGTTTCAGCAGCATCGCGCATTTCGGCCTCCTCCTCGTGTGTGCTACAGCTGCGGTCTCCCAGGTCACATCTCCAGGTTTTGCGACCGTCGCCGACTATACCGAGAAGAGACCTCACCAGCATCCTACCAGGCAAATTATCGACACTTCACCCCGTCATGGCCAACACGTCCACCTGCCAGTCGTAGTTTCCGTCAAGGTAACTTCCGGAACCCGTCACCAGCCTCTGACCGCAGCTTAACGCCTCCGCCTGCCCCACGTGCTCTGCGATCTCCGTCGCCACGGCGTCGTCTCCCATCACCACATCCGGAAAACTAGGCAGTGCGGCCGATGGGGGTAAGGTCGCTGGATACTGTGCGCTGCCAAACGATATACCTCCGACAGCCTTCATGCTGAAAAACAAAGTTCACGTGTGTGTGGATGGTGTGCCTACTATGGCTCTTGTGGATACTGGCGCAACGATTTCGGTGAGGAGCCTTAGTTTGAAAGCTTTACTAGGACAAAAAGTTATGTTTCACTGGAACAATACATCGACGTTTTCTAGCGTTAGTGGTGACACGTTGTGCCCGGTTGGTGTTTGCACAGCTGATGTGTGTTTGTGTGGCAAAATATTCAGTACTGAGTTCGCCGTTATTCCTCGATCTACGCACGATATTATTTTAGGGATAGATTTCTTGCGGGAGTATGGTGCAACTGTTGACTGTCGAAGTGGGGAGTTGTCGGTGCACGACGAAGTTATGACCGGACTCATGGAGAGCTCGCCACACCGCCAAGAGAGTGCTTTTTGTGTAGCTGAGGATGTCGTCGTGCCCGCACAATGTACTGTCCGCGTCCCGGTCATTTGCTCTGGCACCGCTCCTGCAACATTTGACGCCGCAACGGAACCCCTTCACTCAGCCTGTATAAAGAAGAATGTTTTGGTGCCGCATTGCATAGTATCAGTAGTTGAAGGACGTTCCGGATTATGGACGATGAACTACACGGCCCAGCCCATACTTCTACCTTCTGGCATGAAGCTCGCGCTCTTCAAGGAAGAAACACCGACTTTCCTGGCTGTACTCGAAGGTGCTGCAGACGAGCCCCTCCATTCCTGCCCTTCGGACTCGAAGCTACTTCAGATGGTGGACAAGTCACTCAGCACGAGCGAGCGCCACACGTTACTGGATGTTTTAACCAAGCACGCAGAAGTGTTCGACTTCTCGCAAGACGGTAAGACGTCCCCAATTCCGACCTCTCGAGTCCGCCATCGTATAAATACAGGGTCAGCGCACCCTATACGACAGAAGCCGTATCGCGTGGCACCCGATGAACGTAAGATAATTTGTGAGCAAGTTGAAGAAATGCTGCAGAAGGGAGTAATTCAGGAGTCCGCGAGCCCTTGGGCTGCACCGGTTATTCTCGTCAAAAAGAAAGATGGCAGTTGGCGATTTTGTGTAGATTATCGGCGGCTGAACAGCATTACTAAGAAAGATGTCTACCCGCTTCCGCGTATAGACGATGCGTTGGACTGTCTTCATTCGGCTTCTTACTTTTCTTCTGTCGACCTGAGATCCAGTTATTGGCAAATACCTATGCATACCGAAGACAAAGAAAAAACAGCGTTCGTGACACCCGACGGACTTTTTGAATTCAACGTTATGCCACTCGGCTTGTGTAACGCCCCTGCCACCTTCGAACGCTTCATGGACACCATTCTGCGAGGTTTAAAATGGGAGATATGCATGTGCTATCTCGACGATGTTATCATTTTTGGTCGTACCTTTGACGAGCACAACGCGCGTCTCGACACTGTCCTCAGCTGCATAAAGAAGGCTTGTCTTGTGCTTAACTCCAAAAAGTGCCATTTCGGTGAACGCCAAGCTTCGGTGTTGGGACATCTCGTGGATAAAGACGGTGTCAGGCCCGACCCTGCAAAAACGGAGGCAGTTGAAGCATTTGGGCCACCTCAGTCTGTGAAAGAACTTCGCAGCTTCTTGGGGTTATGCTCCTACTTCAGACGATTCATTCCTCGCTTTGCTGACGTCGCTTATCCCTTGACAAGCCTCCTGCACAAGAACGCCCCATTTGAGTGAACGCCCGAGTGTTCTGCTTCCTTTCGACAACTGAAGTTTCTGCTGACGTCGCAGCCGATACTCCGACACTTCAATCCCTCAGCGCCAACGGAGCTCCACACAGATGCGAGTGGTGTAGGTCTTGGTGCTGTTCTTGTTCAGCGCTTAGACAACAAAGAACATGTCATCGCCTACGCAAGTCGGTCTTTAAGCAAACCCGAGCGTAACTACACGGTTACTGAACAGGAATGCCTCGCTGTTATTTTTGCTGTGCAGCGGTTTCGGTCGTACCTTTACGGGAGAGAGTTTATGATCATCACCGACCATCACTCTCTTTGCTGGCTCGTCAGTCTTCGTGATCCGTCGGGACGCCTTGCACGATGGGCCCTGCGATTGCAAGAGTACAGCTTCACTGTCTCCTACAAGAGCGGGCGACGGCATGCTGATGCCGATTGCCTTTCCAGGATGCCTCTTCGTGCAACGGAATGTGACGCTGACAGTTTTGACCATTTAATTGCAACCGTACATCGAGATTTCCCAGATGTCGCAACCTTCGCAAAAGAACAGCGCGAAGATTCAAGTTTAGAGCCACTTTTCTCTGCCGCTAAACAGTCAACAGCGTGCCATTTTTGTGTTCGAGATGGGTTGCTGTATAAGAAGAATTTCTCCGCGACAGGTGCACAGTTTCTTCTCGTGGTGCCAGAAGCCCTCCGCTCTTCTGTTTTGCGCGTCGTGCACGATGACCCAACTTCAGGTCACCTAGGATCCACGCGAACACTCCATCGTGCCAAAGAAAGATTTTACTGGCCTCAAATGCGCAAGACAACGGAGACATACGTAGCCAGCTGTGCCGAGTGCCAAAGTCACAAGAGACCTACTGCTGCCCCAGCCGGTTACCTAAAGCCCGTGGTGCCACCCAGATCACCTTTTGAACAAGTAGGCATCGACCTGATAGGACCATTCCCAGGTTCATCCAAAGGCAACCGTTGGATCATAGTATGCGCCGACTACCTGACTCGATTCTGCGAGACGGCGGCGCTACCCTCCGCAACTGCAAACGCAGTGTCACATTTTGTACTGCATTCGATAATACTTCGCCATGGCCCCCCTCGCGTGATCATTAGTGATCGTGGCCGTCAATTCACAGCTGATATTGTTGAAGAACTTCTACGTCTGTGTGCCTCAAACCTGCGACACTCAACGCCCTATCACCCTCAGACCAATGGCTTGACTGAGCGCACGAATAGAACTCTTGTGAACATGATGTCCATGTACGTGAGCTCGGACCACAAGAACTGGGACGAAGTGCTGCCGTTCGTCACGTACGCATATAATACCGCGCAGCATGAGACCACTGGATACAGCCCGTTTTTCCTCCTTTACGCTCGTTCACCGAGGTACACTTTGGACACTATCTTTGCTTTCTGCAGTCACAACGACGCTTGTATCGCGGAAACCCTCTGCCGCGCGGAGGAGGCTCGGCGCCTCGCCCGATTGCGTACTCTAGCTTCACAACAGCACTATAAATCCCGGTATGATAGTCGACACCGTCAGGTCACCTACAATCCTGGTGACCTAGTGTGGTTATGGACTCCGGTGCGGAAACGTGGACTGAGTCAAAAACTCCTCGCTGACTATGTTGGACCGTTTGTTGTGACAGAGCGCCTTAGTGAGTTGAATTATAGGATTGCACGCCTAACTGCATGCCAGTGGAAGACGGTCATCCAAGACCGAAGTGACGCATATAGCACGCCTGAAGCCCTTTACTCAGCGACCCTCCAACTGACTTCTCGCCCGGAGGGCTTCGTCTGCAAGAGGAGCAATGTTAGTGGGTCTAATCTACAGCGACGCAGCAGCAGCGACAACAACAACGGAGTAGAAAGGAAGAGAAGAACGACGTGCAGTACTGGCTGACACTCGCCGTCCAGTGCCTTACTGCCTTACGAATAAAGCTCTCTTACAAACCTCGTAACAATATAATTTGATATGGTATCTGGGAGTAAATACGTTCGCGCACCTTCACTTTTTCATGGGGCCCTATTATTTGAGCGTTGCCACTTCTCCTGTGTTACTTAATATTATTGGAATTTCAAATGTAGTGCCTGAAATGATATTTTCAACATGTCCAAAAAATGCCACTCTCGTTGTCATGTTCCACATGCTTGTTTCTACGAGATGGCCAAGCTTATTGTCCGCGTTTTGCCTATGGATGCTAGCTACAGTGTTAGTTTGCTCTTTCTTGATTGACTTTCCGCTTGTTTGTTGCATTGACTTTAGCGCTGGCTTTGGTAAGGTGCTCGCCACAGTAGTCCAGTTGCTGGTGACTACCAGACGCGTTTGAGAGAGCTTGATTACTAAATTGGCTATTGCAACTTCGTGTTTTTCAGCGAAAAAAAAATCAGGCCTAATGCAGATCCCCCAAAAAGCTGCACCATGGCCTCAACAGCCTTGCTGGTACTCCACAGATTTCTAGTTCTTTGCAGAGATGGCACGCAGTACTGAACCAACTATTGACTTGGTGATACAAATCGAGCGCTATGTCTATGGGAACTAAACGGTTCAGCCCTATTACACCTAGGCCTAAAGAGCCGTTAAATAAAAATGAAAGGATAGCAGCTCTTCCCAAAAATATGATAGCATTGTTCAGGATGTACGGCTAAACAGTTGCTTGGGGTCAGGCGTGTGCACTTTTGCTTTGTGTGAGCGATGCCTGTGCGGTATCCCGATTTTGTGCCAGTGGTGACTAAGACAATACAAGTACGCAACAGCTCTCGTCGGCGTTGCCGTATCCACGCTTGGGCAGGGGCGAGTCTTTGCCCGGGAAGACGACATCGCCGTCCTCGAGAAACGACGTTCGCTTCGCGGCGCGCTGCGCGCGCTCTGGGTCCCACAGTGACGAACGCGTCGGGTAGGCGGGCTGTGGAGGCGGCGTGTGCTTAGGAGCGCGCGGAGGCTTGGCCGCGAACTCGGTGTTGTACATGATGAAATCCCACAGCGCCTCCTCCGTGGATTCCCCGAAGGATGCGCCCTCCGACATGTCCACACTCAGCACTGCATGAAATGCCAGCAACAATTTCGTTCGCCTCAGCCTCTGGAAGAGTCTGGTAAGTAAAACGAGGCAAGATTTCTCAGTGCACCCCGAATATCACCACAATTTCTTAATAACATAACAATGGTTGAGTACACGGAACTAGTCATCCAGGGGCGCCACAGCGGAGGGCTCCAGGTTATATTTACGAGAAACTGCGGACAGTAGGGCAAGTATGGGGGTGTGAGGGCGAGCTAAAGGCTAACACAATGAAGACCACTGCGCAAGTTAGACAACCGATCAGAGAAAACATTTTTGCAGAAACAAGATCATAAATAAAATAACTTTACTGACGTATGCCTTATGCAATATATTCGGTGTAAGTTTTCTGCGTCGCTGTTACTGGCATGAAAAAAGCCTAAGGGTAAAGGATGAGACAGGATAGAGCGCTCTGTCCTGTCCCACCGCTCTTCAGTTAGATTTTTCCGCACTGGTAACTATGTCCCACAAAATGCATGAACATCAACTAGTCGTAATCTCTTCGTAAATTATTATGTGTAACGTCAGTGTTTTGCGAACAAAGAAAAAAACAAGTGGAACAGATACATTCAAAACCTGTCAAAGTTCCGGTAAATAGTAAAGCTCTTGTGTTGGCTAGTTGGTGCATTCTTGAAGACATAATGCAGGACTGCGGGAAAAAAAACCCGGAAGAACAAAGGCAAGTGCACAGGACGCGCGCAATCCTGTGTGCCCATCCTTGAACCCATTCTGTGCACTTGCTTTCTTCGTCCTTGTTTTTTCTCCCGCGCAGCCCTGCATTACCGGTAAATCTATGGCATTATCAACTATTGTGTTTACTCAAAACAATGCAGGTGGTTTATTAAGATAAAGAGTAACACGCTCGGAAAAAGAAAGCGAAGACAGTGCTTTTTATAGATGGCTTGCACTGATGTCACTGAAACAGCCATGTTGGAGCCATGATGTCACGTAAGTGCTACCAGTACCTCGCATGCTGGTTACTTCGTTATTCAGGTTCAGAGAACCAATAACAATTCAGCGACGTCATTATCACACTAAAGCGTGTTAATCGCCGCGTGCTTACACTGCCTTGACGTCATATAAGCCGCCATGTTGGAGCCATGTTGTGCGCCCATGACGTCACGTGCAAGCTATGTATACGTTTGCGCTTCGAGGAAAAATGAATCAGTAAGTGCGAACAATGGTGCCAGATCGTTATTCTATAACTATGCCTTGTTTGTTATAAAACACTGACAGAAAGATAAGCTTCGGGAAGGATATTTAACCACCAAGTCTAAAGGCACAAGAAAAACTTGTGCCTGCTAATCTTTGTGCTGCTCTGAGAGTGGTATGTCATTACCAGCATTACTAGGCGAATCAGAGTTGTGATAGGCGCTACACGTGAACCGTAGACCGAATTAATTCGCCGGCACATTTGAAACTTCCAGGATGACAGCGACTTCGTAAATCAGTTATTATCATGGGCTTTGAGAACGAGCACATTAACCTAGGCTGTGTTTTCGGCCGTTCCAGCGTATATAACAAGCTTCTGCGGAATCGGAACAGTTTTTAGAACAAAGCCGTGCTGCTTGAAGCGCTGTTTCGACTCTTTTTAAATAAATGACGAACCAGCCAAATCTAGTACACTAATTTTGTGCAGAATTGTTACTCAAACTTCGAACACCTGGGGTTCTTCGGAGTGCAGTTAAGTACAGGTACGCGCACCTCTTCCATTTCGCTTTCTTCGGAATTCGACCGCCGGACCGGTATTCAATCCGCGACCTTCGGATCAGCAGCCGAGCACTGCAACTGTACCACCGTGGTGGCTTGAAAACAATACAATGAGCAGACTACCGTCGATCGAAGCAGAATTGCCACGTTCAGAGATGTTTTCGGTGTTCTTGAAAATAGAGACATATATATTCATATTTATAGAACTCGAAACAAAAAATAAAGCTATTACTGAGGATGTTTTCATCAGTATGAGTTCACGGCGTGCCTGTGGTAGTCCCGCCTGTAGCACATCTGGCAAATGGGAGTGGAAGGGATTTAAGGCTGTATTTAACATGAAATTGTTGTTTCCCTACTTCGTGCAGTGCAATGTGATTTTGCGGCTCACATGCTCATAAAAACGTTCACTACAGACCGGTACCATTTTCTAACTACGTTCAAAAAGTGGTTCGAGGCTACATCAGACGTTTTGGAAGCGTATCAGCTGCGTATTGGCTGTAAATAACAGCAATATAACTTGTGAGGTTTTTCGTGCAAAAATTTAACCACGATACCATTATGATGCACGCTGTATAAGAATTCCGGAAATTTCGACCATCTGGTGTTTTTCAACGAGCACTGACATCGCACAATGCACGGGCCTCTAGCATTTCGCCACCATCGAAATACTGCCGCAACCGGGATCGAACCTGCGATCTTCGCGTCAACAACCGAGCATCCGTAATCCCTGTATCACTGCGGCAGACTACAGTAACAGTAATTTGGTTTCTTTTGAACCGTCTGATATCTACCACAGTTAATGAATGCACGGATGATAATAGCATGTGAAATGAGTTTAGTATGCAGCAGAATAAGATCACAGTCAGCGTGCTGGTACAGACCTCTCCTCTGTACCAGTACGCTGACGATGACATTGACGTAAACATTAAGCAGGAAATGAGTTCGAGCTATGAGACTATAAAGAGTCTTGAATAAACAAACGCTTCTTGGGATAAGAATACATAGGAATATAAGTGCTCGCTTTACAAACAATAATCAATGAAAGAGACAAAAATAAAGAAGTTCTAAAACCCAACACTGAAAAAGAAAGCACATAAGATCTCATTATGGTGGACACAAGAGGACACAAAAAATACCGCAAAATAAGGGTGAGAGAACACTGTGGAGAAATGCAGCATGAGCTAAAAAATCGCAAGAATATTCAAGAGCAGCAGAAAACTGGGATACTTGGCATTGCTGCATTTTATGCATTACACGCGAAAAAAAGAAGTGAAGGAAGAAAGGAGACGTAGGACACTTGGGATTTCAGGATGACGTTACATGGACAGCGCGAATGCTACATGGGTTGCAAGAACTTTAACTCAAGCACGTCACCAGGCGCGCGGACTTTAACTCACGCGGTGACTCGCAGAGGGACACGGCACCCATCATCTCCGGCGGCAGGTCATCGTCGCCGTGCGAAACGCGCTGAGGCCACAGCATGTTCTCCAGCTGTCGTCGACGCATTGCGGGAAGCAGTCGGGTGGCTTTGTCGAACAGTGCCCGTTGGTGATATCCCTGTCGGTAAAGGTAAACGCGCATGTTAAAGCGGAATTAAACACATGATAGCAGGCGTGCGTCGACTGAACTGCAGTCAACTTACACCCTTGTAATTCTTTAATAATACCGCGAGAGCGTTGACCTCAGGACATGGTAGCACTTAATATCTGCGAGAAGTATCGACATCTGGTATGCGATACGCCAGCACACAAAGCTGAAGAGCGATCGCCCTCTTATACGCTGTTTACTAAAAGACACATATTCACTATCACCATTATATGCACGATCATGCGTTAAAAAAAACCGGTGTCAATCTGATCTTCACATCGCTTATCTCGTTGTTCACTGATCTATGTGGAAAAGACGGGCCGGAGCTTTCACAAACCCCTCCAAGAGCATGCTGAGTAACTATACAAAAGACGTCGTAAAAACCTAGCCATTCATGTAGCGTCATGGTATGTGCGCTGGCATTTGATTAATTGCATGCCTTGTTTGACGACACAAAGAACGCATGGAATGGCAGGAGCTTACGCAATATATGAAGGGGGCCCTCTTGCACAAGTGCGCTGTTATTTAGTTTAATCGGCAAGAGGTTTTATACGTCAAGTCTGAAGAGCTTGTCTGATGGAGCGACTCAGCTGCGCGGTTGCTCCAGGTGTTGCTCGATGCGTTTTCCGCTTGTCAAGTATTGGCGCGTCCCCTTGTCAGCATATCTGTTATATGAAATTTCGTGCTTCCTCTACGCCCATGTGCTTTCGTTTCTTTTTCCCATCGTCGAACGCTCCTCCTTATGAGTTTCAAAATTACATGGGAATTTCACGGGATGTTCCTAGTGACATCGCGGTTTGCAACGCAAATATAACGGCACGGTTGTGTTTCGAGGGCGCTTTGGAAGGGTGGAGCAGCTAGTAAAGGAAAAAAAACTTCTTCCCAATTTTGTTAGTTTTAAATAGGTGAGTGCCGCGCATTCACAGCTAGCGGCCTGTACACGAGATAATGCGGTATTTCGCACATACTAAAGGTTGTATCTCGGTGTTCATAGTTCAACTTGAAACTTGACGGTGTAACGTGCCCAACTTCTTCGAAAAATGAAAAGTTGGCTTTACTTATAGGAAAACTCGCAGCTGCAAAAACGGCATTCATCATCGTCATCATTACGAGCTTATCTCATCTCCACTGCAGGACCAAGGCCTCACCCAGAAATGTCCAATTTACCCTGTCTATTATAATAGTGCGAGTCGATTCCCCTTTGTCACTCCATCTAACGCGCTGCTGTTCTCGGCTGCGTTTCCCGTATCTTGACAGTCATTCCGCTGCTGAATATGACCACCGGTTCTCCTTCCAGCGCATTAGGTGGTCTATCCAGGTCTTTCGCTTAATGTACACTATGATATTGACCAGCCCTATTTGTTCTCAATTCTTCTGGCTTCCAATCTCTTATTGTTACGTCTATAATTTTCACGTTCCATCGCAGGCTTCGTGATTGATTCTTAACTTTTTCTCAAGTTCCTTCGTTATCCCTCGAGTTTCATTCCCAAGAAACTTGAAGGCTCCATTTGTATTCTTCGCCGTAACAACAACGTGAGGTATGGTAGAGGTGCTGATTCCTTCATGTTCCGGACGCTCACGAAAAGCCGAGAACCAAGCCTAAACCCTGAAGACGACGCCGAAGCCTTCCCGGACCATCGGGCCTGCCGAAGGCAGCAAGCGCTACCGCCAAAATACGGACGCCTACTCGATAAGCCAAAAACCACCGTGGTGAGGACAACAGCCACGTTGACGGCCGCTGTGTCACCAGCGATAGTCGTGATGCAACAACCTAGGGAGCCTCCGACTTCCACTGATTATCGTTTCAAGACCCACAGAGCTGGCTTGAGACGTATGACCGAATCGCCAACTTCAAAAACCGGGACTCCGAAGAGAAACTGTGTGACGTGTACTTCTACCTAGAAAACGCCGCGATGACATGGTTCGAGAAGCGACACCGTCACGAGCATCGTCCGCCAGAGAAGGGCCGCAGCTCTGCTGGAGACATGTGTGCAACTTTCCGACGAAAACATTGCGATCTACCCGGAGATGACTTGCTTGTTTCGATACGCCTACCGAAGCATGTCCTAAGAGAAGAAATTCAGCTCTCTTATGCGGGCTGTAAAACAAGAACTCTTCGCTTGATTGATCACGAACCCGCCGAAGACGGTCGCAGGCTTTCGCTTCGGAAGCATCGACAGTAGAGAAGACGCTTGAGATGCCGACGCAGCAATACAACCGCATTACCAAGGCGTTGGACTGGGCTAGTTGGTACATAGTCACAAAGGATAAAAACCAGCGGAGACCACAGGACACAGCGAAAAGATGTCGACGGGACAGACGCCACACGTGTGATCTATCACGCCGGTTTGGCCGATGTATGTTTTGCCGCACGATAACCTATTTTACGATAAGCCGCACGTTGTATTAACGATCGCCTCAGGGAACACAAGGCCTCCCTTCCCATCAGTGACGGTGCTCATCTGCCGAGCCACTGCAGGCAGTGCGGGTGCACACCTGCTTTTGAAAGCACTAGTATTTTTGGGCAGGGGCGGGACAAAGAACGAAAGGAAAATTTTAGAGGCATTTTACATAAAGAAACGGGGTAATGACTGTGTCAGTAACACGTCAGTGCATCTATCTGACAAAGAGATGATCTTTCTGAACGCAACAGGGTGTCGAGGCGAGCTCCTTGGTACGGATCCATTAGAATGCAGCGCTTAAAGAACACAAACACATGGGGCGAGAACGAGGACGGGTGCTGACTGCCAACAGTTAGTTTATTGTGCGTTCACATATATAAAGAGGGCGAGAAAAAGAAGGGAGGGGGAACATGGAAGGAAGAGGAGTTATGCGCATGGGGGTGACGATGAAATTATACCAAGATGCTTCTAAATACTGGCTGATATATCGGAATTCCGCGAATATTGCTAGCTAAGTTTTTCAATAATTTTTCGTTTTAGGCGAAGCATGGTTGCTCACAGGCGTATGCGCAAAGTGGTTACCGGTGGGTGTAAATAAGCCTTTCAAGCGCGGTTGTCTGTTCAGTCGTAAGTGCCAGCCTGTCCCGTCGACTTCTTTTCGCTATGTCCTGTGGTTTCTGCTGGTTTTTATCCTTTGTGAATACAACCGCAGTTTGCTTACGGAAAACTACGCCGAAACCCAAGCTGTAGGCGCCAACGACCTGCGTGAGACGATCAGAGCAGTCGTTCGTGAAGAGCTGCGCAAGATGTTCCCTGGATCACGACCCCAGGCGCACTCAATAGCCGACAACGTTCGCGAGGAAATCCAGCAGTCACTGGGAGTTGCTGGATCGCCGCAACCTGAGCCGGAAGCCATGAGCCATGCTAGTGCCACACGCCGTGCTACAACGCTAACGCTACACACCAACGCTACACACCACCTACACGCCAACGCTACACGCCAACGCTACACACCACGAAGGACCGACGTTTGTCTCGCCTCTGACCACCGCCTGCTCTGCTACCACTGCGGAGAAGCCTGCCACACTGCCACAGCTATGACCATGGCCGCTACCGCGAGATGGGCCTGTGTGACTTCGACATGAACGCACAACGTCCAGAACGAGGTGAACGGCCACGGGACAACGCCAACTATCCCTCGACATGAGCGGCGGCCTCGACGGCCGTCGCGTTCAGTATCGCCTGAACGCTACCTGTCTCCCCAACACCGACCATACACTGGCCCATCTCTGGGCCGCTCGCCTAGCCCGTAATCGGAAATCTAAACGTAAACTAAAGAAGGTTCGGTGAAAAGAAAAGTACGGGTGTGTGATGTGCAAGTGCGCGTTTGAAAAAGGCGCGACGCAAGGACAAACCAAAGAAGACGACGACGATGACTCACGGCCGTAGCGCGTGTGAACGTGAACAATTTTTAGCCCAATGAAGAGCTGCCACGGTGTTCTGGAAGAAAAGCCACGGGTGTAGAACGGGAAGGCGAGGAGACGTGGCCGGGACGTGACCAAGTGAGGAAGGCGACCAGGGCGCGGGAGTGGCGGCCGGCAGAGTTCCTGCGTCGAGGCCGCTGCGGGCTCCCACCTGGGCGCGTACCCAGCTTCTTCAATCGTCTGGCGTTGGCCAGTCAAGACCGGCGTCTCCCGCTTCAAACCCAATCGGCGGCTGGCGAACGCCGAAGGGGCGTCCGGCCGTTGACCTCGACTCGCCCCACGCTTCTGTCCACCCGAGTGAGCGTCCACCGCACCTCTAGCCGTTGGCGTCTGCGTGAGTTCGTCTGTGCCTTGCCTTCAAAGTCCCCGCTACAACGGTGACACTGCCTTTTTCTCTTGTGTTTGTCTTCTGTGAACTGTTCGCGTCTTTTACGTTTTCCTATTCTAGTTAACTCTTTTGCGCTTGCATTTTCTGTATCTCTTCCCCTCGCTCTCTTTATTTCTGCTGTGTAAATATATTGAGTGTTTCGTTTCGTGTGTGCACAAATGGTCTCGCCTCGTTTCTTGATGACGGTTACGTCATCGGTTGAATGTTTACCGAACCTACACGAGAGCTTATTAATTTAACAACCTCGTGACAATTGGCGTCCGCGACAGGACGAGACCGTTTGTGACACTCTACTGGTGTTCAGAAATAGAGAGAAAAGATGAGTAGGGCAGATTTAGAAGAGTTGGGAAGGCGCATGGGTCTAGAAGGCGAGGAACTGGTGGCATGGTGCGAGGAGCGCGAGAGGCGAATTAGAGAAGAGATGGCTGAGGAAATAAAAGACAGGATTGAACAGATGGAATTCGAACGTGAAATGAGAAAGAAGGAAAGAGAGCTTGAAGAGCTAAGGCAAAGAACGCAGCAATTGCGGCTTAAGCTGGCGGAGGTCGAAAGGAGGCGACGCGAAGGTAGAGAGTGGCGGGATGACTTTTCTTATCTGAGCTCCAAAGAGCAGTTACTCGATGTGTGCTCCGAAGGCAGGGCCTTCACGAGTGAATCAGTATCGCTCTTTAGTGGCAGTATTGCAAACACCAGCAACCACACTTCAGATACAGGCTCTCTACAAATAGAGGATAGAGTCGAGGCGGAAAGCGAGGGCGAGAATAACCAAGGACTAGAGACAGTGCTAAATATGGCTTCGCCGAACGTCTCTGAGAAGGAACAGTCGAGTTCCTTGGAAAGCAATTCGGCTATGCGAACTGGTGCAACAGTATGCTCAGTGATTGAAGAGGCACATAGTCCTCTAGACAGCCCTGATGAAAGGGTAATTGATGTTCGCATGAAGTGCGCAATTGAAGACCGTGAGGCGGTCTCTAGAGAAGACGCCGACTCTTCATACATAATGAGCTCAACAGAAACTTACGCCAGAGTGATGCACGAAATCCAGGTAGAGAACTCTACGGATGTGGCCGCGGAGCCTTTTTGTGTGTCGCCAGCTGCGGTAAAAAAGGGCACGGGAATGACCGATGACCACGCGAATAACTCCATTTTAAACACAAAGAAGTTAGTACTCAGCGTCAGTACCGATTAAATGTACCCGAGTGAGCTGGCAAATAGCGCAGAAGCACATTTCAATGAACATAGACTAGGGTCACAAGTTCAGTCAGCTGTAGGTGATGACGAGGAGATGCAGGATGACCCTGATGGAAAAGCCGTTACTCTTCGAGAACAAACAGCTGAAGTGGTGAAAATTCAATCAGAGTTCAGTAATATTTCACCAATCCATTGCTATTGGAGCCATGAGGATGCCGACTTATGCTCTATCGCTTTTTGGAGTCCGAAAGCAACTTCTTTCAAGGTTTCAGGTCGATCCGAAGCTTATGGGCCAAAGCAAGGCATTAGCTTGCAGGCAGCGTTTGTTCGCATGCTGTTGTCTCGACGCACCCAGAGGCATTGTGTTGGGTTCGGAGCCAATCCATCCCACGCAGAGGCTAGCGTTTTAGCGGAGCAGGCGTTGGCTGAGCATACGAGTCTTTTTACGCTTACTCATGGACGAGCGTTTTGTCGACAGTCCTGCCAAGACCTTGCGACTGTTTTCGCTGGACATGCGAAGCGGGTTGTGCGTCTTGTGTGGGACGCGATAACTTGAGATATCTGAAACTAACCGGTAGCTTTTCTTGGGTTTCGACTATGGACATGCCTTTGGTGTGACGTGATTATAGTTTTTGCATGTCGTGGGGGCCTTGTTTTGAAATGTGTGGTGGACTTAACCAGCACATTTTTGTGTTAACGCTGAAGGTGCAGTGAGTGCGTTGGTGTAAGATTGTGTAGTGGACGCTGTGCCGAACGTGTGTTGTGCGTGGCGAAACGCGCACTTCCCGGCAGTTTTTTCACTGGAAAAAACTTCTCGAAAGGGGGGCTTTTGTGATGTGCAAGTGCGCGTTTGAAAAAGGCGCGACGCAAGGACAAACCAAAGAAGACGACGACGATGACTCACGGCCGTAGCGTGTGTGAACGTGAACAATTTTTAGCCCAATGAAGAGCCGCCACGGTGTTCTGGAAGAAAAGCCACGGGTGTAGAACGGGAAAGCGAGGAGACGTGGCCGGGACGTGACCAAGTGAGGAAGGCGACCAGGGCGCGGGAGTGGCGGCCGGCAGAGTTCCTGCGTCGAGGCCGCTGCGGGCTCCCACCTGGGCGCGTACCCAGCTTCTTCAATCGTCTGGCGTTGGCCAGTCAAGACCGGCGTCTGCCGCTTCAAACCCAATCGGCGGCTGGCCAACGCCGAAGGGGCGTCCGGCCGTTGACCTCGACTCGCCCCACGCTTCTGTCCACCCGAGTGAGCGTCCACCGCACCTCTAGCCGTTGGCGTCTGCGTGAGTTCGTCTGTGCCTTGCCTTCAAAGTCCCCGCTACAACGGTGACACTGCCTTTTTCTCTTGTGTTTGTCTTCTGTGAACTGTTCGCGTCTTTTACGTTTTCCTATTCTAGTTAACTCTTTTGCGCTTGCATTTTCTGTATCTCTTCCCCTCGCTCTCTTTATTTCTGCTGTGTAAATATATTGAGTGTTTCGTTTCGTGTGTGCACAAATGGTCTCGCCTCGTTTCTTGATGACGGTTATGTCATCGGTTGAATGTTTACCGAACCTACACGAGAGCTTATTAATTTAACAACCTCGTGACAGGGTGGTTGTCGATTTCCATTTATTAACCTTGCGGGTTTCAACGGTACTGATTTGCAATGTTCTCTGTCCATGCGCTTCGAGTTGGCGATTATTTCGCCCTTGCGTTGCCAGTTGCTACTTTCGTGGTTAGCTCAATTGGCAGAGCGAACGCGCCAAAGGCGTTGGTCCCGGCTTCCTTGTCCGAACCAGGACCAACTACGAAGCCGTCTTTCTCAGAAATCTGTATGCATTTCCTTGTGGCCTCGTTCTACAAAAATGAGTGGTTGTCAATTTCCCTTTCCTAACGCGGTTTTGCACGGCCTCCAGGGTCGGAGGCATTGCACGCTTTCTGAACGACACCTGTTATTGCACTGCCTCCGTGATCGACCCACCTTTGCCCAAGTAACGATATCATGTCATGATGATGTCGCAAATTTTGATCACCTGTGAAGTTCCGATGACGTCATATAATAACGTCATCACGTGATGAATTCTTTTGCATCATTCGTGTTGACGCCGACGCCGGAGGACGCCGGCGGTCGATTTTTGCGTTTGATGAGGCATCTAAGGCTTTCGCCTTAATAAAGTGGAACGGGCGAAGCTTTTCGCGAACTAGTGTCACTCCCATCACGCGTCTAGTTTTACCACACGCTGAACGTACGATACAGATAACAGCTTGACACTGTAGCGCCTGTTGTAGTGTTCACGCGCAGTAAAAAACAGCAATGTTTCTTTTTCTGTTCTTGCGTATCTTAATTTTTCGTGCGACACAAAGGCGATGGCAAACGCGGTAATTTGCGTGTAGCTAAATACAGCTCACTTTCGCACACCGCGTGGCCTATCCGCGTTATCGTAGCGAGTGGTCGGTGACGCGCAATCGACTGCTCTCTTGTATCGGCACTATATTGGAGACAGCAACTTAGGTGGGTAGACGAGATTAAGAAGTTTGTAGGTATAACGTGGCAGCAGTAAGCACAGGACCGGGTTAATTGGCGGAACATGGGAGAGGCCTTTGCCCTGCAGTGGGCGTAGACAGGCTGATGATGATGATGATGATGATGATGATGATGATATATCGAGGTGGGAATGCCAACAGTTCGTGAGACTGCGGTGCCCTTTTCACCTTGTTTCTGACAACGGTCGCAGCAAATTGCCTCGCGTCGTGTGTGAGGCTATTTGCCACGCGTTCTCGTGCTCCCGCTCATACTGCTCACGATGGCACACAGATCGGCGAGCACAAAAGTCTGAGACAATCGGGAAGATTCATGACATTCCGGCGCGGCCTGCGCCAAGCGGGGTTACACGTGTAACAGGCCGCTTACATAAAAATGCAAAAAGAAGCGAGCTTGGCAACAGGCTAGTGAGGACGATGATAGTCAGTGGCAAAAGGAGCCACACTACAACGTAAACGATGCAGAGGCAGCCGTGAAAATGACCAGCAGTGTCAAAACAGCTAAAATGAAACTAAATCTGCCACGGTGGCGACGGTGCCCGACTGCTGACCCGAAGGTCGCGGTATCGAATCCCGGCTGCGGCTGCTGCATTTTTGATGGAGGCGAAAATGCTTGAGGCCCGTGTACATAGATTTGTGTGCACGTTAAACAACCCGAGGTGGTCGAAATTTCCGGAGCCTTCACCGGTGGCGTCCCTCATGATCCTACCATTGTTTTGGGAAGTTAAACGCGAACAATTATTATTAAACTCCGTTTAAGAAGAACCAAATTGCACGTACTACAATATAAGCACGGTAATATTGTCGCGGGGATGTGAAGGCGAAAAATCCCGTAGTCGGACTCGTAAGGGTAGAACGAAAGAAGAGGAATAGCAGAAGCGCTCGTTTCTTTGTATGACACAACCTAATAAAAACAACAAGCAATAATAATAACAATTGTTGGGGTTTTACCTCACAAAACCATGATCTGATTATGAGGGACACCGTAGTGGAGGGCTCCGGAAATTTAGACCACCTGGGGATTTTTAACGTGCACCTAAATGTAAGTATACACGGGCCTCAAGCAGTTTCGCCTCCATCGAAAATGCGGCGCCGCCACGGCCGAGATTCGATCCCGCGACCTTCGGGTCAGCAGTCGAAAACCATAACCACTAGACCACCGTGGTGGGTGACCAGCTGACAATGAAGCGAGGCAGAGTAGGGGGAATAATATTTGTATCTTTAACTGTAGAGTACTAGTTATGACAATAATTGAAAGAGTCAAAGTCGACGCAAAGAACTGCGGGTAGTTTGCATGAAGTCGCGCAAAGCTTGGCACACCGAAGCAGGGACCCGTTGTCACTCGTACTTTCCGTCGACGGACACGTCTAGCTTCGAGATGCGCGGCGTCTTGCTCGGGAGTACGTAGCCAGGCTATGCACTATTAGCCCCGAAAACTTGTGGTGGCGCCGCCTGGAAGGAGTCGTGGATGACGTCACGGCACGGACTCTTCGACGCCCGCCGTGACGCGCCGGCATGCCAGGCGCTTGCTTCGTGCGCTGTTCCGCTGTTTACGTTTGCTTTTTGCCTGTCTCAAGCTTCAGATGAATGACGAAAAGAGCATCGATAATGTTCCTAGTAAAATGACCCCCGCGCTCCGTCGATCACACTTTGAAAGGGGTGATCAGGTTTGTTGTTTTGTCGCGCTGCTAACCTCAGGGATGGGTCTGATTCCCGACCACAGCAGCCGCATTCCGACGGGTGTGAAAAAAAAAAACATTCCTCTGCATGAATACAGGAGCACGTTAAAGAATTAGAGGCGGTAAAAATTAATCTTCAGCGTGCCTCACAATCATGTCGTGGTCTTGACACGCAAGACACCTTATTCACATGAGTAGGTTGCGTTGTTCACGGGCGATTCCTTTAAAAATTAAGATGGCTTCGCGTCCACAAGTGTTATTTGCATCGGACGCATCCATGATCTGCAGACAGCGTTCTTGGCGGTGTGCCAAGCCCCGCGCACGATTACGAAAGCGCATGCAGTATTGAGTTTCGCAAAATGTCTCAAAAGCGCTCGCCCGAGAATACCACCGCAGTTGTTCTTGTTTTTCTTGTGTATTCGCTCACTCATCGTGTTGTTTAGTTTCACGTTTTTCTCGCAATAATTTTGGGGCTTCATTTCACAACACAAACAAGTTGAGGTTAATGAAATCGAGAATTGGACGAAATCTCGTCTGGTCGGGATGTAATGGCATTTTAATGGCATAACACGTCGAACCGAGCAAGGCCAGTGGTGTGCAAAGTGTCCTCGTACGCTCCCAGTCAGCCCGAGATGAGCGTGCTCGAACTCGGACTGAACTTAAACACAAGTGCCGCACTTGACCCAAAGAAAATGATTTGTGCCGTAGAGCATGCCATTGGTCAGGTGGATGACTCCGAGCGAGACGTACTCGTGCGATCAGCATTCTCGCCAAGCTCCCGCGTAAACCACACTCTGACTTGTCGCCCGAACAGTATAACGCAATCAGGAATCTTCGCAGGAATCGCGGTATTGTGACACTGCCAGCCGAAAAAGGGAATGCCACTGTTATTATGAACGCAAATGACTACATCAGCAAGATGTCGGACCTCGTCCAAGATAGCAGCACCTATGCCCTCCTCCAACGTGACCCCACCCTCAAAGTGGAACGGGAACTGCAGAAGCTTCTGGCTGACGTTTTCCGCTACGTGAATCCGCAACACAAAGCCCTTTATTGTTCGCTTCTTTGCCACAACGGCTCCGCTCCGGCACTGTACGGCCTCCCCAAAATTCATAGGTCTGGCCCGCCAATGCGGCCCATCGTGGATTTCACGCGTTCGCCTCTCTGCAAACTTTCGAGTTACCTTCGCCGTGTGTGTGCTCCACTGGTTGGAAGTGGCCCCACGTTCATCCGTAACTCGCAGGACTTCATTGACAAGGTGCGCCATCTCACTGTGGACGACGATGAAATCATGGTGTCGTTCGACGTCGTTTCCCTTTTTACCTGTGTTCCCGTGGCACTTGCTGTAAGCGCCTGCAAAGCTGCCCTGCAGGCTGATGAGAAACTGGGCGAGAGCACCATGTTTGAAGTGCAGGATCTCGTGAGACTACTGGATTTCTGTTTGAAGAATACATACTTTATTCAATACGGTTGAGAGCTGAGCTAGTTGGTGACTGATCATTGAGCCGACACGACACTGAGCGAGTGTCGTGTCCTTCCTGTTTCTTTTGTCCCCGTCCAAAGTGCGCTACCTAACCATATAGGTATAATGAACATACTTTAGTTTCCGTGGTGTAATTTACAAGCAACTGCATGGAGCCCCTATGGGCGCTTCGATCTCCGTAACTGCGGCAAACCTGGCTATGGAGTCAGTCGAAAGCCGGGCTCTCGCTTCCTTCGACCCTCCTCCGAAAGTATTTTTCCGATGCGTTGATAATTTCTTTTGCATCGTAAATAAAAACGCGCCGGCCAGATTCACCGACCACTTGAATAGCATTGAGGAAACTATAAAATTCACCGTCGAAGAGAAGAGCTCTGGACGTCTACCTTTTCTTGACGTAGTGATACAGCGGGACCGACAACGTCTGTCGTTCAAAGTTCATAGAAAGGACGCGCACATTGGGCGGTACCTTCAATTCGCGTCCCCCGCCACGGTGGTCTAGTGGTTATGGCGCTCGACTGCTGACCCGAAGGTCGCGGGATCGAATCCCGGCCGCGGCGGCTGCATTTTCGATGGAGGCAAAAATGTTTGAGGCCCGTGTACTTAGATTTAGGTGCACGTTAAAGAACCCCAGGTGGTCGAAATTTCCGGAGCCCTCCACTACGGCGTCTCTCATAATCATATCGTGGTTTTGGGACGTTAAACCCCAGATATTATTATTTATTATTCAATTCGCGTCGGTCAACCCTGTAAGCAACAAACGGTATGTGGCTTTTTCTTTAATTAAAAGGGCCCAAAGAATTTGCAGCAAACGAGAAGACTTGGACTCTGACTTAGCATGCATCCAATGCGAACTCGGCGCGTGCAAGTACCTCAGAAGTTTTATTGCTTCGTCCGAGAAACGAGCCCTGCGCCCGACTGAGCCACGTGATTCCCTCAGCCAGCGTCGCGCCTCCATTCCGTACGTTCCCGGCGTCAGCGAAGCGTTGGCACGCGTCCTGCGTGGTTATAATGTGCAAGTCGCCCATATTCCTAGCCACAAGCTACGCCACAACATTGTCAGCGTCAAGGGCAAACTAAAAAAGAAAAAGTTCCCTGGCATTGTATATAAGATTCCTTGCGCTGATTGCAATTATGTCTACGTGGGTGAAAGCGGAAATTTCGAGCGACGTCTAAAGGAGCCCATGAATGACGTGAAAAAGAAAAAAGCCGTTTCAAGTGCCCTCGCAGAGCACGCGGAAAAAACGCACCACGGCTTCGACTGGGACCAAACCTCAGTTATCGCCCGGGAAAAGAACTGGATGAAGCGACAATATCTGGAATCTTTGTCTGTCCAAACAACAGGGAAGGCTCAGAAGCCACGGTTGTAGCTATTTCGCGCAAAGAAACAACAAGTGAAGGGTTAACGGGAATGAACATGAGCCGATTAGTCCAACAACGTGTGCTAACAGCGAACGCGCTTAACCGTAACGACGGCAATCTACCTCTTACGTATGCAAGATGCCTCAAGCGATTATTTTCGCGGATTTAAGCTTGAGGCTTCGGCCTCCCAGCTTAGTGAACAAGGCTTCCGTGTGGAAGCCGAAACGTCATTTTATTATATTTTTGACATCAACTTGGTCGGCGTCCTGTCTTTTTCTTTCTACAAGTTGAGGTTAATTGCGGAAACTCCTTGTTGCTGTTAGATTGTGTCGTCATGCAGCATCGTAGCAACGGCGCTGTTACACTTCTATAAGTACTAGTTTAGCTAGCCAGCTCGTAAATTATTTTTCCTTGCATTTAATATACCACTTAGCATCATCAGCCTTTATGTGGACATGACGTGCGAGACCATTGACTCAGTGAGGCGAAGGACGTTTAAATAATAGGTGGGCCACGTCGCTGGGAGCGCCATCGAAACAGCTCAGAACGTTCATTTCGACTTTCAGGCGCTTGTTTTGCAGGCGATTTCTATCAACAGCGCTCCCACGTGAATTTAACATTACTGCTTCTGACCCAGTGGTTGATCGGACCAGCAGTTCACGCAAATCGGGGTATACGGTCACATAATCCCGGACGAGTGTTGAGAAGAAATGTTTATATAATCCAAGTATACTAACATCTCAGCATTTCCGAAACTATTGTGTGCGTGGTAGTATAATTTTGTTTAATGCGCCAGATTTATAAGTGATTCTTTACGATAGAAAGATTCATCTAAAGTCTCCTTTAGCAGAAAGCGCAATTCTGTCAAATCACCTAGATAATCTGCAAAGGCAGACATAACTTGTACGATAAACCGCAATGTAATCAGTGAATTGAAAACGTGCTGATTCCATTTGTATTTCTACTAGTGTAAACTTCCACCTTCTACCATGGGAGATTTGCATCGCAAGAATGAGCAGTAATCACCACCGCATCGCGAAAGAACGGGTACGCGGCGGGCGCAGAAAAAGGCGATCCTCGGCCGCGGAGCCAGCCAGCGACTCCTTGCCGTGACGTGACATCGCCGCGACTTCCGCGCCGCCAGTGTTCGTTATCGGGGCTAATAGAGCGGAGGTTGCACGCCATGTCTCCGTAGGTGGGCGTGGCGTAGATACTGCGCATGCACGGCTTGGCCAGTTGGTGCGGTATCTGGTTGCTAGGCGACGCGATGCTTGCTTCCTCTTTCTTTCTATTTTTTCTCTCTCTTTCGTTGATGTTCGCTCTGTCTGTCTTTCTTTCTGCATTTATTTCTCTCCATTTCTCTCTTTCTCATTCTTTCCGTGCTATGATTTACTTTCTCCCCCCCCCCCTCCTTTCTCTCCTGCTCACCAACGCATCTCTCCTCCTCAAGCTCATTTCCATTTCCCACCGCCTAGCTGCACTATACTATAGAAGACTATGAGGTGCTTTAACAGCGTGCCTGGAGAGCCGAGTGGTTAGGACGCTCGCCCTGAGGACGAGAGTACGCGGGTTCGAATCGGTCTCGTGAAGAATTGTTTTTCGGCAATAATTTTTCTCTTTCTCTTTCTTTATATGTTTCTTTCCGTCTCTGTTTGTTTCTACCTTTCTTTCTCTCTCCCTCTGTACTCATTCTCAGGTAGCCGTACTGTAGCACATACCCGTTAAGATGATCATAGTTTTCTGCGATTGAATCATATGGTACGATTTGCTAAATTGCTTCGCTGTTAAAAACAATTTTGCCACCGTTAGAAACCGAAACTGCAACCTTCGGATAACGCGTCCGATGCTCTACCAATTGCGCTCCGGCGGCGGTCGCTCACCCATCCACTTTACGATATGTTTCTGCGCGTGTAAACCTGGCATTGTTAGCCAGCGCCGCTCGTAGCCATGACAGCCAATGTGGAACACTCTTTTACGCCAGCAAAAAAAAAGTGTGCTTTGGTAGGAGGGGTTCTGCCCAGCAAAAGAACACTTACGAATGAAGCAAGTCGCATTCGCACTAAGATGATAGTAGCGAATAATCTCGTGGGTATTTGATAGTCTGATCGTCGGTGAAGCACGTCGGCTTTTATACATGCCTGATAGAACATTCCAGCGCTATCGCTCCTGTTTGCGTTAGTTCCAGAATAAACCCAACGCAGCAGCAAAACGCGTGCAGACTGTCGCATCGTGGCAAAAGTACAGGGACTTTTTAGAGTACTGCTCTGCGATACGCGCTGCCCGGGATAAATATTTTTCTCACGATCTGCCGTCTTTGCTCACAACTAACGCAAAAAAGTTTTGGAAACAAGTGTGTCCGGAACGCCACGATTACATCACCTTGCACAATGACGACCACATTCCCATTCCAGACCACGACTGTCCTAACGTTTTCAATGTATTCTTTTCATCAGTTTATACCATTGAAGACCATACAAACGTACCTGAAGTAGCTGATCTTGACTATCCCTTTTTGCACCCTATTGTCATCACTGTCGACGGCATCGCATCTATGATAAACAATCTTAAACTGTCGACGTCAGCAGGCGTTGACGAGATTAACACGAAGATACTGAAAAATACGATCTCAGCCTCGAGTACAATACTTTGTCATATCTTTCGGCAATTACTATCAACTGGAGAGCTTCCACACGACTGGAAAATCGCGAAGGTCTTTCCCGTGTTTAAAAGTGGGAATAGAAATTCACCTCAAAATTACAGGCCAATCTCACTAACATCCATCTGCTGTAAGATGCTTGAGCGTATCATCGCCTCCTATATTTGCGATCATTTAGAGCGAAACAACTTTTTCTTTTCGAACCAACATGGATTTAGGAAGGTTCTGTAGTGTGAAACACAATTGTTTGAGTTCACAACTGACCTACATCATAACTTAGATCAAAACATGCAAATTGACTGCATTTTTCTGGATTTTTCGAAAGCCTTCGATCGTGTAGCTCACTGTCGACTAATCTCTAAACTATCTTCCGAGTGTTTAGATTCCTTAACGCTGTCATGGATACGCAATTCTTACTAACCGGCAGCAGTTCACCATTGTTAATAATTTTTCCTCTCCACTTTCTTACGTTTCTTCTGGGGTGCCGCAGGGCAGTGTGCTCGGTCCGCTGCTTTTTCTGATTTATATTAGCAACTTACCGAATGACATATCTTCACAAGTGCGTATTTTCGCTGACGACTGTATAATTTACCGAGCAAAACTAATACTAATGAGCACGTAATCATTCAGAATGACGTTGACCTTATTAGCAATTGGTGCGATTGTTGGCTAATGTCCCTAAATCTAAATAAATGCAAGGCAATGTCCTTCTCTCTAAAACATTCTCACTCAGATTTTTTATACTACAATAATGACAAACTTGTATCTAACGTTAATTCTTTCAAATATTTAGGTGTCACATTAACATCTAACCTTTCCTGGACTGATCATATCACTAACATATGCAGCAACGCCTCACGATCATTAGGCTACTTACGCCGGAACTTACGTAAGACGCCCACTAATATACGCGCTGTAGCCTACCTAACATTTATTCGCCCTCAGCTTGAATTCGCTTCCTCAGTTTGGTCCCCTCCTTATACTTTTTTAACTAACATGCTTGAATCAGTTCAGGATAGAGCCGCTAGATTTATATCACAAAATTACGATTATAGCGCAAGCATAACCCAAATTAAGAAGAACTTATCTATTTCCCCCTTGAGCAGTCGTCGTGACATAACCCTCCTATCATTGTTTCATAAATACGTGCACGGAGCAAGGCCATCCCCGATAACGTTGCAAGTCTCTGCATTCACGTCAAAAAGACTACATAATCATCTTTCTTTCACGCGCATCTACGGCAAAACAGACATCTTCAACTCATCTGCCCTACCACGCGTCATCCGCATGTAGAGCGACCTTCCAGATGACATAGTTTCTGAGCGCAACAAAGGTACATTTCATCAGCACCTCAACACGCATTACCAGAATTAACTTTTTCGCTTTTTTCACATCTAGTTTGGTATTTATGTATTTAACTATCAGGTCTTTCTTGTTTCATTTTATTGGTGGTTTTCATTATGTATGACTACTAACATGCACTTGATATTTGATGTATAATCTCGAGCAATGCTTTTTGTTTTTATGTCTTGTGTAACTCCATGCCTTTTTAGAATTTGTATTTATTTTTATATCTTGTTGTTGTATAGTCACTATCTCGGATGTTTCATATTCTGTATTTAGTCTTCATTGCATTTTCTTTACCGTTGTAACTGTTCAACATTATATAACGATTGTCATTTGGTATTATTATTGAAGTCGTGTATAGCCATGTAGATAATAATTTGATGTTCCCCTTACACAATGCCCCGTTGGGCCTGTAAGGTATTTTGAATAAATAAATAAATAATCGCGTCGTGCACGCAATCTTATCATAACTCTCTGAAACAGTGACGAATTAGAGCTTACTATTATGAGCAGTCCTTTTTGTATGTCTATTGCATGGCTATGGCCTCTCCCAGTGATATCAAAAGAACCGTATCTAGCACTAGCTCATTGCAAGTTATGCCTGAATTTTTTAGTTTTGCCAGGCCACCTACATCTTCTATCCTCTACTCCAAATTCCTTTTATTGGGTGACCAACTTCCTTGTTTAACTTTTCATATAGTGCAAGGTTTATTTAGAGATGCATTCTGGCAGCCTCCAAACATGCAAACCCGGCATTCCTCAAAGTGCACACACAGCGAGCGCTTTCTCGCTTCGCCGACGTTGAAGAGCGGCCGCCATTGCTAGAAATTGAACCCTTTGCCTCGCGCTTTGCAAAGGAGAGACATAATAACCTGCGTAGTTGCATTCGCGAGAATGCATTAGAGCAAATGCATTATAAATGGTTAATTTTAACCCGAAAGTGTGTTATGCCGGGGTCCACCAGACTTCACTGACGTCATTTCCGTCACGGTAGTGACGTCAGTAAAATGCACATGAACGAATGACAAAGAAAAACGAGAAGAAAAAGTTTCGTTGATTCGGATGAGATCGGAGTCGAACCTACGACCTCTCGGTCCGGGACGATAGGAGCCGGGCGCTCTATCAACTGTGCTGCCGAATGCGCCTCATCTCTCTCACACCTCCTCCCTCTCCCAGCGCTCTTGGTTGGTGGTGTCGCCATCTGGGAGGGGTGAAGTAGTGCATCAAGACACTATCGAGCGCCGACATGAAGCGCTCTGGTAATTTCAGCGCAGCGGAGGCTTTCGTCGCTTTATTGTAGGTAATTATACGGTCGGCGCAATAGGCGTACGTGGTTATTCGGTTAGTTGACAACGCAGTTACGTGCTTTGCCTTTCGCGTCGTGTTAGCGTGCGACACCCTCTCGCCAGAGTAGTGTAGCTTCCAACAAGCACTAATGGTGTTTCTCCGCCGCCTACTGCTTCGAGTGCGCCAGCACGGACTAATAAAACTGCTGCAATAAGCGCCACAGAAAGAGAACGACGTCGGCGGCTGAATGTCGCACAGTGAGTGCTTTGGTGCAGCGAGAGACACGCAGCACGAAGCGGAACGCCATCCCGCGTTCACATCTCAAGCTAGGAACTCTCATGTGCCTAAAGTGCTGTGTGGTACATGTCTGACCACAGGCGTAGGCTACCCTATCACTGGGGAGCGCACAACTTGGCGTTCCTCTCCTCAAGCGAGGACTCTTTGAATGAGTACGTATCGAGTACCAGTGTTTACTATGTACTTGTTGGTGCCATCTTTGCGCGGGATTCACTATATGCCATGTCCAAATGTATATTAACTACTTTAGCTACCACAAAAGTTTAATCAATTATCATGGATGCTAGTCGTCGGGATGTAGATGTGCCATTAGGCATCAATGTGGGTGCATCCACGACAAACGGTGCTACGGCTGGCAAACACCAACAGACATTGTGCAAACTCTCATATATCAATGTACAATTAGCAGTCAACTACTTCTGCGAAGACACGGTTCACTTTCGTGTTATACCGACTCCTATGACGAGGGATCACCCATGTTTTTTTTGTGCACGTAAACGGCACTTCGGATTCAAAATCGGACCAATAGCCGGTACCTGAACTGCATCGTCCTGGATGGCCCGGACGACAGCGGCAATGACTGCCCCCACCACGAGTACAGACGCGCTGGTGTCCAACAGGACGCTGCAGAAGACAGCCATGGTGGCACACAGCACAGCGAGATTGCGCATGCGCGTGCCCGTGATCTGGAGCACCCTCAGCACGAAGTGGTCGACCGCCATTGTCCGCTCGGAAGCCAGCACGAGGAACGCGGCTGCTAGCTCGCAAAGCACCATGGGCTGCTGCCTCCGAGACACGAAAATGTGAGAATGAGCGACAATCAAGTAAAATCGATATCACTGCACCACTGCGTCAGATTCTGTAATCAAGTCATGTGTCTATATTGACGCTCTCTATTATCATCAACATGGTTTTCTCAAAGCGTTTTCGAGAGTCACACAATTTACCTATTTAATTAGCAGTATTGCTAGCGCTCTAGGTAAGTGAAAGCAGGGAGACATCGTATTTTGAGATATTAAGATAAAATCTTTTGATTTGTTTCGTCATTTGAAACTAATTCGTAAAGTAGAACTCATTGGCCTGACCACAGTAGCTCTACCTGTTCTCGTAGTCAGATGAGTTGGCTCTTATTTCTCCGATCACGCTCAGTTTGTCAACATTGATACAAAAGGTTTACACGAACAACATCTTTTTTATGGAGTGCCCCATGGTAGCGTTCTGAACTCCGTGTTAGTGCTAAAAATATTAACGACATAGCATATTAACGTCCGTTCAGATGCGGTTACCCAATGATGATTGCACCATATTAAAAATTAGCAGTTATAAAGATCAACAGCCACTTGATCGCATCTGATTGACAGGAACATGATGACACAAGCACCATTCATGCGCTCAATCAGGCATGCGACTTCATGGAAGTTATTCAGTATTTATAAGAAGACAAATAATGAATTTCTTTTTTTCCTTAAGATACATCTTCCAGTGCAACCAATTTCTGTGGTCATTACACGCAGATACTTATGCATCACACTTACTAACACCCTCACTTAGAATGTTCATAATCTCTGCAACTGCGCGTCGTGGTTCCGTAGATTTGGTTCCATAAGCAACAGAATAAAACAAGACCTTAAAGGAACAATGTCACTGCAATTATTAGGCCAGGATTATTATTATGCCAGGATACCCGTTAGCATACGTCATTTAGTGCCTTTATATTGAGCACAAGATAGAAATACTGTAAAAAGGTAAATGTGAGTTTGTATCATATCTCCCGAGCGCAGCAGAACTGGTTCTAGAACTAGCTTGACTGACAAATATATCCCAGCCTTGCAACCCTGCTTAAAAATGCAGACAAAAATGTCTTCTTTTTACCAAAAAGAAATAGAAAAAGCAACGAACTCTCCCTTCGTCCTGCTCAATATCTAACCCCACTAAGATAGCAACATCGCCATGAAATCTTTTAAGTTTCTTAGTTGGAAGCTATTTTCTGTTTCCTCGCATTATGTATGTATGAAGCAGTTCTCCCCTTATAACTCTGCATAGCCCTGACCGAACCGCACGCATGACATCTTAATTTCTCGATTTCTCTGTTTAAGGCGTCATTGTACTGTATACACCAATTTTCGTATATTGTAAAATACGACGAGCATTGCTTAACACGCTTAATTTTAGGTTTACGTAGCCTCCTGTCTCCCTTTAAATGTACACGCGTGTGTTGCTTTCAATGCTTATTTCTTTATTATATATGTTATTTATACTCGACACCCTTCCTCAAAGGGCCGTTCACAGGCCTCCAGTATTTTTACAAATAAAAAACATCAAGCGATTCCATTTGTAGCGCCATAGCTCTTCAACGGTGCTTCAAGCCAAGATTCTTCGTTGAGAAATCCCAATGCATTTGAACTCGTACATCTGATCTTTGGCGTCCGCGCAGTGGCAAGGATTCTATAACTGAGTTAACTGTAGAAAGGCAGTTCAGCGGAAATTCTAAACATACATTAATTCTTTCTTTCATGAGCATTCGTGGATATTCCAGGCTTTCGCGAAACTGATCTGCCGCAGTCGTTAATCAAACGTACTCCGGCTGTGTCTTACTGTACCCTCCTATAGACGGCAGGAAGGGGAAGATGGAAGCTTGCGATGAAGAAATCCGTAGACATGGGGTGGGTGCTCGAGCTGACGTTTCGACAAGTGGACTTGTCTTCTTCAAGGCTGGAACTGATTCCCTTAGCGCTCGTGTGTATATGCTTCGCGCCTTCTCCCCCACAAGAGAGAAAGGGAGGGCAACTGCTCCCTGTCGAAAATTAGCCTCGGACCCGACTCAAGAATATAGTAATAGCGTACAACATACGATAACGGATTTTCTAGCCCGAGACTCAGTCACACCCTCCGAGCACCGGCTCCTGATGCCTAAAAACAAGCAAGCAGGCCGCTTCTGCCTTCTTCCGAAGATTCATAAAGTGTCCATAAATGAACTACTTATCGCGCAAATCACGGGCAGGCCTGTAGTATCTAACAACGATACCCCTACTGAGTCGCTATCAAAATTTCTAAATTACGAGTTATCTAAAATACCATCTAACCTACCGACTTTTGTTCATGATACACTTCATTTCCTTCGAATAATAGATTCTATTAACGAAACACAAACACTCTCGGATCAGGCCATTCTGGTAACATTAGATGTCTGCTCCTTGTATACGAAGATGCCTATCGCTGAAGGGACTGGAGCGGTCACAAAGTCACTCATAGAAAGCAAGCGAACAGATAATGCTGAAGTTTACCTCTCGTTACTGAAATTTTTCCCGATGCTAAATTATGTTGAATTTGATTCGTCCTACTACCTGCAAAGTTTCGGCACTTGTACGGGAACCCCTTTTGCCCCAACATACGCCAACACTTTTATGGGACAGTTATAATCAGAGCTGTTGAAATCATGTCCAGTAAAGCCTTCCACCTATCTCCGTTAAACAGACGACTTTTATTCTATGGGAACATGGCATAAGCGCACTAAACACATTCATTCACCACTAGTTTCACTCTAGTAATAAATTCACCATGCACCATTCTTCCAGTGAAATTAACTTCCTAGACACGACGGTGTCTATTGAAGCAGGAAAATTAAAGACGACGCTTTACAGAAAACCAACAGACAGCCAGCAATACCTAGATTACACTATAGTGATCACCCGCGACACTGCAAACAAGGGATATTTGTAGGACAGGCGAGGCGTATAAGAAGGATGTGTAGCGACGACGATGACTACGTTCACCACTTGAGCAACCTGAAGGAAACATTAGTTGAAAGAAATTACCCGCAAGATGCTCTAAAGAAGGTCTACAACGAAGCATGCCAACTAGATAGGAAATCATCACTAGCTCAAAGGGCCCCCATAGCACAGCCCAACCAGCCGCCAGCATTTATAACCAAATAGTCAAATGCGCTACTAAACATAAATAATATCCTGCGCAAGTATTACCCTATACTGGCAAGTAAAGGCCACCTTAGAAAAGCGTTTCTAGGAGTACCAAAGGTCGTGTATCCCGCAATGGGAATTTTAAGGACAAGTTAGTGCATGCGAAAGTAAACCCTCATTCTACTACCCACATAACGCCTCGTTCTCGTCCAAGATGTAAGACTTCAAGGTGACGTTATAGTTATAGAGTTTTCTTTGAGACTTGATGGCTGTGATCATTATGTGGCTCGCATTTGTGTTTTCTTTGTCAGGACAGCGACGGCTGCCCTGGCGAAGCCAGCACAAATAGAAAAAAGGTAGAAAAGCCTATTTGTTGAAAGTTTGACTTCAGTGACATTCCCTGTTCAACTATTTCTAATCACTGCAAGCGTTCATCTTCCCCTGAACGTCTGACTTTCACGTTGCTAGCACGAACCCTATGACATGGCTACGGCACAAATGCGTACACAAGGATTTGAAGAGCACGTTTTATTTTATTTCTCGCCGACGCATTTCTTTTGACGACCACACTACTCTGTAACTTTTCGATTACAATAATAGACATGTACGACTAAAGGCGATCACATATGCCGCATGCTAATGAGATGCATGCAATGACAAGGACATATTCCGGACTTAACAGCGTGAACCACCATAGAGATAAAAGCGCCGGCCATGCATCATTGCCTGGGACTGCTATGATAAAAATGCGAGTAGTGGAATTTCAGTGGGCAACGATAAGACGTATTTTTTCTTTTTACTATGGCGTTCTAGAACTTTACTATCCTATAGTGACAGATGTGTCATGCAATGTTACATACTCGGACATCTTTCGTTGCTCACTTGTATTGCCACGTGATCTTCTTTCTTTTATTTTAATGTGATCGGGCTTCACCCAGAAATAACCTGTTATCACCACTCGTCGCAGGCCGCGCCACAATGTTTGGAAACTTCGCGATTGCTTCAGACTGTCCTGTCAAGATCACGCGCAGGACACGAGTAACCGAGTTTATTCCAAATCTAAACCGTGCAGCAGAAATAACGCTGGGAGGTTCAATAAGGCATCCATGAAAGCCGGCGAATTTCACAGACGAGCAGATTAGTCGACGCCCGACGTCCGTGCTCGCCATTATTATGGCACAGAGAGTGCAATATTAATGTGCATGCACTTTGAATCTTTCTTTCACTGGGCACAATTTCGCTCGATAAGAATTTTGATCTTCTGCTTTCTTCACTGTCACAACCACGTGGCAGTGTTAATGACCTGACTGATAACTTATCATACTGTCAGCATTTCTTGTATGTATATGATACAATTACAGTTACTAGAGACAAGTCCACCGATACTTTAACTAACAAATTATCCACTTATTTCAGGACAATCGACGACTGGTAAAAAGGTAATGGTTTAATAATTAACACGAATAAAACACCGTTCATTGTCTTCCATTCAACTCATCGTGCTCCTTCACATGCACCTGTCAATATCAATGGGCACCGTCTTCCTAGTAATCCTCAGTGCACATTTTGGGAATGGTGGTTGGTGCTCATTTTAAGTATCCCTATGGCATTTCATATAAGGTAGAAGATAGCTTATGACACAATAACATTAATTAAAGAACGACCATTATTCAGTTGACCTACTTTGCGTATAAGTTTATTACGCCTTCATCGGCAGTCATATGACGTATTGTATCACGTCATAGGCGAATGCCTATAATACTCACATACATCCACTTCAACGTCTCGAAAACCAAGCAGTTGGCATACTAACATTCAGTCCTCCGTTCACCAGCGAATTTTCACTGTTTCAGCAACATGGCATATTAACAATGTGTAAATTGCTCAAAGATATATGGGGAATTATTGCGTTGCAGTGCCTAAACGGTGTCTCAGCAACTGTTGTATTGAAGAAAATACATATTGTGACGTCTCAGAAGGGTTGGTAGGCGGTCTAGTTGGTACAGATTCATTGTAAAATTTTGGCAGCGCAAACAAACGGGACACAAAAAGAGCGGGACACAAACAAGCGCCGACTGAAACTTGGATTTATTCACGTAAGAAATATATATACCAGAAAAAACACGAAGGGAAAGGGAAACACAAAAGGGAAGCATCCACCGAAATCAAGTGTCGTCCGGAAATGAGATCTCACAATCTAAAAGCGATATTCAGGGTGAACTGACACTATTATCAACGTCCATTATAAAAAAGGCTTCCGCAATCTCCCTAGTTTAGATGTCATGATTAGCGTACAGAACAGACATGCGAAAATTCCCGTAGGCAACCACACTTTGCGCAATGGGCGGACAAGGGCCTCGACCCTAAGGAACAAAGTTTGCCTCTAATACAACTTTTTAGTCCCGCATTAACGTGCTATGACAAAGATACAGCCACTTTAGCAGGTACTCAGTTTTGGGATTCTGTACGGTTAGTGCTAAAGAAGTATCATTCAGAGCGCTTAAAAAAGAACTTGTTCCTTTCATTCTACAGTGAAAAAACAATCCGCATGCCTATCATTCTTTAACTGTTGGGTACTTTTCGATTTCGTCCTTTGTATTCTATTAATGTTACTAACAGCGCAAAAAAAGACGAGAGACCAGGAAGAATCACAGACAAGCGCTAAACCACAGACAGCGCTTGTCTGTGTTCCTTCCTGGTCCCTCGTCCTTTTTTGCGCTGTTAGTAGCATTATGGATCACCAACTGGCCCAACGAATCGCTCTCTCAAGTTGTATTCTATTGTTATGATGTTCAATAGTGATATAGATTTGTTTTTGTTCCCACGGTTATGGTTATGGTCAGCGCTGTTTTGTCGCCATTTTTCTATTCTTATCGACATGCCATTTTCTAGCCGAAGGTCCCATTTCATTGTCGGCTGCAGACTGGGAAACTAACAAGTCAGGCAAAGTTTTACTTGAACACAGCAATCACGTAATTATTTAATAAAAGTTGTCCTACGATTCTGCTGTGACGATTGTCCACCGTGTCTCATGACCACGCACGTAGTCTCCACGCATGTAGGCTCTCTGCGGAGCGGGCTGCCTGTGCGACGCTTTCGCGCCTTGCGCTCGAGTGCTGCAGGGAAGGCCACCGCTCAGCAGGGGCTTTGTAACATTGAACGATCTGTCATGATTTCATTTTGTTCTGCCTGGACTGAAATTTACTTAATAAGCGACGCAAATACGGGTGGGAACCAGAAAACGTTCTATAGCCCAATCTAAAGCTCTTCCTCTTCGAGGAAATTTAGTTTCTTTCTGTGAAAATGAATATCATCACCGCTGCTCCATATCGAAGCTGCTATGAGCTGATGAGTGCGCATAAGTGTCGAGTATTTTAGTTGTGCCGAGCCAGGACAGCTAATAAAGGTTGCTGATTTAGTCTCCGATTAACCTGCTTCACCTTGCTTATCATATGGTAGTCTGCAGTGATCGCAGCGGCTTATAAATAAGGCAGTGAACTCGAACACATTGATAAGCCCAGCTTTTAAGTTTGCCTCTTAACTTGATCTACCTGACCGGGGAGATTGTCAGGGTCCACAGTTTTCTGGACTAAGAAAACTGCCAACCTGCAAAAGATTGTGTCTGTTCCCAATAATGTTTATTTCTCTCTTTATCTCTCTCTCAACAATGAGGAGCTCACAGAGAGTTGTGTACGCGCAAGAACAGCTCAACATCGTTATACTACAACTGAAGGTATCAATTTCAGGCACATGAATTCATCTCGCCAGCTCCTATAAGTAGCCGCTGCCAATGTGATAGGCGGGCAGCCTTCTATTATTTTGTTCAGAATGAGACAATATCTGGCTATACCAAAAAGTTTAGTTAATGTTCTGCATAGTAATGCGCTGTTTACTGTGCACACTTCATTTTAACGCCGCGAGGTTTCGCAGACTTGCGATGTCGCGTAACAAAGGAGCGATTTTATGGCACACTGAAAATTTTGGGCGAATAGCGAGAAATCAATGAACAATAATATGCCGTGTTGAAAAAAAATTATTCTCTTTTTTTTTGACGTAGTCTTGCGTAAGTGGTCATTACGCGGTGGACACTTACACGTCATTTGTTGCGTCGTGTTACGAGCAGTTTGAGCATGACCCAGAAAATTTTGACCAATCATTAACAGCTAACGACCTATACAGAAGGAAACAATGCAGGGTAGTTTAACGTTATAATCGCCCACATTCCTTAAAAGAAAATTTGAGCTTACACAGTTTACGGAGGCGTATTTACTTGGAGTGGCAGGATGGGAGGAGTAATTAAAGGGCCACTTCACCGCTCTTCCCTCCAGCGCCCGCCCAAGCTGGGAAAAGTAGGAGTGCAAGGAACGACACCTAGTATATAAATTCATAGTCATTCATAATCTAATATAGATAGCCAGCTCAATGTGGTTTCTATAAAAATTAATCGACTGAACTTGGTCTTCTTATTCAGAAAGACTTAAATTACAGGGCTCTTACAGTAAAAAAAAAATGGCACTCAGCTTATTCTGAAGACTTCTGCGAAGTACCTTGCTTTGTCAGCCGCATGTTTTGTTTATTAAGTGAGAATTTAAGGTACTAGAGTCAAAGCATGTTCTTCATACTCATCGTACTTGCAACGAAAAAACGGAGACTGTGAAGTTTGCAGATGGAAAGCTCAGATGACGATATATATACATATATGTATATATATATGTATGTATATACATATATATATATATATATATATATATATATATATATATATATATATATATATATATATATATATATATATATATATATATATATATATATATATATATATGTATATATATGTATATATGTATATATATATGTATATACATATATATATATATATATATATATATATCCCCAATTTGACACAGTCACCCAACTCCAATAATGAAAAAGTTAATTAATTTAACTTTCTTAATTACTGTATCAAGTCATGTCTCTAACCATCTTAAGATGCCTAGCTCTACAGAAAAAGTCATTCGCTCATTTTGGACGTCTCAAAAGAATATGGCAGTTGCGTTCTTGCATGTTTCTGTTTAGGTTTCGCCATTGAATTTGGTTGAATTTCATTACTTTGTAATTATTACTAGATGCCACTTTTTTGAAATCTCAAAGTTGGGTTGTGTTTCTGGCATGAAGAACTTCAATTCTCCCATTTGACACAACCACCTAACTCCACTAATTAAAAAGTTAATTAATTTAACTTTTTTAATTACAGTCCCAAATAATTTCTTTAACCAATTTAAAATCCCTGCCAATACGGAAAAACAAATTCTGAAGGCAGCAATCAAATATCGCATTTTCCTGGTTTTTTGAGAACGTTGACACATTTCTTGAAACACCCTGTATGTACATACGTACTATGCATATGTGATGATGAATAAAGATTCGTTTGATTGATTTAAGGCGTAATGATGCGTCACGATGCTTGATACTAATGATGCACGTCGGGCAACAACGGCCGAAAGGAAAGAAAGTAGCGACTGAAACAATTTTTCCTTGGCGTCCTTCGTTTCCGCACTTTGCGCTTCACCATGGAATACCGACCAGCCCGGTCCTACACCACGGTTGAAGCAAAAACAGTCAGAGATTCAGCACAGGAGGTCGCGAGCATACTGACCACGTTAAACACATCAGGGTGGAAAGGTAGCTGTAGCAGGCGCAGCAAGAAGATGGGCAGAAACGCAGACGTCTGGGAAGGCACGGCCTCGCTTCCCTGCATCACACACATATAAGAAGGCATCCTTGAAACCATAACGTGCAAAAGAAAACAGCGTTGTTAGATTTATCTCTGTTTGCATTGTGCCTCTCTAGGTACTGCGGACAATGTGACAATGACAACGATGGTGATGCTTATAAGCAGGAAGCAGAAGAATGAAGGGCAGTAATAACAAGTCTGGCGTCATCTGCGCCCATAAATTTTAAATAGGGATGCTCACAAGAGATATACTTAGTTTCGTTGTAAATTTTGTCACGCTTGCACACTGCCAGTTTACCGGAAGCATATAGTGCCTTCAGTAATTTTAAAATGTGCCACTTTGTCATTGTGTTATTTGTTGCCATTGTTTTTGCAGCCCATACTAGGCATATACACACCTACTTAATGCTTCGCACGCAGGCAAACGGTATGTCATAAGTAGGCAAATACTCGTGAGCGAGCTCGCGGTGTATAGCTCAAGGCAAACACTTATCGAGCTGTTATGGCAATAATCAATTTCAGTCAGCACTAAGATGTCAGGGGGAGGGGGGAGTCATGGGTTCTGTCTTCTAGCATTTCTTTTTCCAAGAAGCACACCGACGCTCCTAGACCTCAAGTAAAATAATGAAGAATAGCTGTAGAAACGTTGACTGTGTGTACCCATGCGTAATGCGTATGTACACCAGCTTAGGAAAGTGCTTCGCTGTTGTTTGCGTGGGTAGTGCCCCAAAACGACTATGTGTAAAACTTGAAATTCACCTTTGACTGGAAAAAGAATTGCTCAGTTTGCGCACATGAATATTTTTTTATACTTTTTTTCTCGATCGGATGGACACTAAAGGCATGCTAGAAGAAAGACGGGGGCTGTAATAATATCATCTCAGAACTATGGTTGGTATTACACAGGACTATGGAGGCTGTCAAACTATGGCGACATTTGTTATTGAGCAACTCATAAATGTAAACCTCCATTCTTTGCTCCATATTTTAACCACCATAGTCCTGTGCATTTTAATACTAAAAAGTAATACACAAGAAGAAATGAACACAGCAGAGAAATGTGGGGAATGGGATAATGTGATATAGAAAGAGAAGCGGAGAAAACGAAAGCGAGAACGTAGGTGTAAAAAATAGTATATCTTATACAAACGATTACGTTTAAAGGTGACGCAGAAAATGAATAAAAGAATATCTACGTGAGGGAAGAATACTTATTGCATGAAAAAAAAAACAAACTAAAATTAAACACACAAAAATCGAAATGTATTTCGATTATTCGATTCAAGCCCATTAACAAGCGCATCAGTGATAATATAGTATTTTGTTCACCGCCCGGCGACGAATTTTGTATCTTTTTTTCTTGCAAAAATAAACACTGCTCAATGTTCAATGTTTTATGATATCAACAGGAATCAACAGGCGAGACACTGGAAGTTGTAAAAGAGTACGTCCACTTAGGACCATGAGAGTGAAATAACTAGAAGAATAAGTATGGCATGGGGCCCATTTGGCAAGCATTATCAAATCATGAATGGTATTCTACCACTATCCCTCAACAGGAAGGTATATAACAGCTGCATCTTACCAGTGCTTACCTACGGAGTAGAAACCTGGAGACTTACAAAGAGGGTTCACCTTAAATTGAGGACGACGCAGCGAGCAATGGAAAGGAAAATGATAGGTGTAACCGTAAGAGACAAGAAGGGAGCACAGTGGGTCAGGGAACAAGCGGGGGTTAAGGATATCAGTTGAAGTCAAGAAGAAGAAATGGATATGGGCCGGGCACGTAGCACGTCGGCAGGATAACCGGTGGTCATTAAGGGTAACTGACTGGATTCCAAGAGATGGCAAACGCGTGAGGAGGAGACAGAAAATTATGTGGGTAGATGAGAAACCCATTAAGGCCCAAGCAAAAACTATTTGTTGAATGTAATTGAAATTTCGCGCACTTATCTAACTACAGTAGACAAAAACATCTGGCAAGTTTCATAGCGTTACATCTATTCCTTCAGAAGTTACGATACTGTACTTTAGAAAGTACGCTGGGCTCTTGCGATAGCAATGCAAGCTGGCTCGGCACACGAATAGCCAGCATTCTGGGCCCTTGCCACACTAATACAAAAGTTGTTTTGGCACATGCAACTTGTCGAAACAGCGACGCATCATGCAAAGCGTTGCACCACAGTTTTCGCAGCATCATTTCTATTTATGACAGACAGTGCACTTCAACCGTTTTTCAATATTCTTGTGAAATGCCCACATGGATGGAGGGGACTGGCAGGCACACTGGACACGGAAGACCTTTTGATAGTTCTATTGTGTACACGGCACAGGTAGTGTCTTGCAAGTGTGCAAGTAAATGACAGCAGTCGACTCATAGACGGTCTGCTAACCTCCAGTAGGTTGGCAGATCCTCTATGCATTCAGTGCAGCAATGTTGATGATCTGTGTAAATAGGTGCTTCCATCTCATTTTCCCACGAATAAAAATTCTGAAGTTATACGCAGCTTGATTGTGGAGGTGAATCTCTCCCATGCCAATATTTCTCTAGCTGCTGACGATGTTTCGTGATGGCACTACGTTTTTCTTATGAGTTGACGATCATCTGCTTGCAGAGCGTAGTGGCTCGACTGTGTCATAGTTCATCGCCATAGCAACCATCCTATTGTCTTTGCCCTTTACGAAAAGAAACTCGTTTCCCGGATCAAAACAGAAGCAGTCTTCCCGATTTCTTTCGTTCCATCAGGCAGAAGGCATTCATTCGCACAGCCGTCTTCCCCCTCCTCCTCAGCCGTTTGGGAGTGACAATTACTTCACCAAGAGGCTCTCGTATATCCCTGCCGGCATCTGTTGCAGTCTCCCGAGTCTCAAATGACCGCAAAAACGGCATTCTTCTGAAGAAAATACCTGGTTTGATCTCTGAGGCAACCTACACCGCAATGCACATGTAAGCTCTCACAAAGGCCCAGTGTACTACAAAAAGTACACCAACATTTGATTACCTCTCAGAGCAAAACTCTGCACTACAGCTGATTCTTGCGCTTCGCCGTGATTATATTGGTCCTTTTGAAGCACAACCAATCTGTTTTTTCAATATATACAGTGTGAAACCTTAAAATATTTGAGAAAATGTAGTAGTCGTCACATGCGTTCGACGGGCGCTCGTTTTCCAAAAGTTTAACAACTCGTAGCACAGAAAAAATTGACCTGAGTCAATATGTTCAATTAGGAGTGTCTTGCTGCAACCTTTAGCATCAAAAATGCTAATCAGAAAAATTAGAATATTAGATAGTGTATTTTCTATTCCAAAAAAATGAAGTGTACTTTGTAAAGTACGCTGGGCGCTAATGGTTGGGCGCTGGGCGCTAAAGTTTGTAGGTATAACGTGGCAGCAGAAAGCGCAGGACCAGGTTGATTGGCGGAACATGGGAGAGGCCTTTACCCTGCAGTGGGCATAGACAGGCTGATGATGATGATGATGACGATGATGATGATATCAACAGGAATAGAGGACACTGACTGTTTTAAGGCAACACTAAAAACGCGCAATGGTCTCCGCTATATAATTCCGGTATGCCAGGTTGTACATATTGAAGAATTGCGAGGTGAAACGATGCGCTGCATAGGTGAACTGAGACAAAAGACACGAGAACACGAAACAGAACTGTCCGTTTCGTGTTCTCGTGTGTTTCGTCTCAGTTCACCTATGCAGCGCATCGTCTCACTTCGCAATGCCATACCAACTAGCCCCAGTGGAAGCACTATCAAATAATGAGGTTTTGCACATTAGATTGCGCCATACTTGTGACCCTATGCCCTCATTAGGGTTACTAGAACAGCAAAAGAGGTGTTGCAAGAGTTATTCAATTAAAAAAATGGCTGCCATCCCGCCCTGTGAACGTGAATGTCCAGCGAAGATCAAACACCACTCATGCGGATGGGGGGGGGGGGATATATTTCATTATTGCTTTAAAGTAATGGTAGGAGCAGGCTGGAGACCATGCAATGGGGGAATATGGCATCGGTTCCAGAAATGCGAAAGGGGAGTTAGTAGTAGAGTTCGCTGAACGCAATAATTTATGGATCTTGAATACTTTCTACTGCAAACGGGCAAACCTTAAGTGGACGTGGAGGAGCCTCAAACTAAGAATGAAACAGACTGCATACTGTGTGCACACCCTGACATCGTGCAGCATGTGCAAGTGGTTGGGAAGATGCGATGCAGTGACCATAGTATAGTAAGGTCTCGAATTCGCCTAGACTTGAGGAAGGAACGGCAGAAACTGATACGCAAGAAGCCAAATAACGGGCTAGCGCTGAGCGGGAAAGCACAAGAATTCAGGGTCCCGCTTCAGAACAGACATTCGGCTCTAACCGAGGAAACCGACCACAGCGTTGATGCAATGAATGATAATCTGACGAGCATCATTAGACAGGACACTGGCAAGCTCTCCCAGGAGACGAGAAACCTAATTAAGAAACGTCAAAGCATGAAAGCCTCAAACACAATAGACAAAATAGAACTGGCAGAGCTTTAGATGTTAATGAATAGGCGTAAAGTAGCCGAAATAAGGAGACATGACATGGAGAGAATTGGAAATGCTCTAAAGAACGGACGCAGCCTTAATACGATGAAGAGAAAACTGGACACAGTAAAAAAAACAGATGTGTGCCCTAAGGGACAAGGAAGGCAAAGTCACTAACAATATGGTTAAGATAGTTGAAGTAGCTCAAGCGTTTTACAGAGATCTGTACAGTAGCCGGGACAACCAGGAGCTATATGCTGTATGTGTGATTGCACAGAAAGAGATACCGTTTACCTTCAATTGTTAAAGGGCCCCTAAACCACCCAGATGCCGAAATTTAGTTGTGGCGTTGTAGTGCCACACTCGCCGTCATGGCTATCTAGCGGCGCTGACGAACACTCCTAAGTTTGAATGGACGGGAGTCCATTTGAACCTAGGAGTGTTTCTAGGAGTGGTCATCCTCCCGCACCATTAAGTGACCGCCACCGTAGCTGAGCGGTAGAGCGTCGGACGCGTTATTCAAAGGTCGGAGGTTCGGTCCCTGCCGGCAGGAAGCTACCTTTTCGTACACTTTACTCTTCACATTTACATCACAATAACTACATGTAGCATCCCCTATACTTTCCTTGGCTTTCTTGTCTGTTAGTTCTAATTAATGTTGTGTCTATCAAAGAAAAACGAGCCCTTAAAATTCCCTTTCTTTCATTCAACCATATGAAGGGGTTGTACCCGCAGTGCGAAGAAATACATGCGCTCACCGAAATATATCCGCTCACCTGCAGTAAACACTGAGTTGTTAGTTTAGCGCCATGTCCCGTCTCGCTCAGTCGTCGTCTGCGTGCATTTTTGCGCTACTTTTCCAAGTTAACAAAAAAAAACAGCCCTTTCTATGGAGGCTTCGTCAACTTTTGTGGTAGTGGTATAAAAGCCCTATACACGACAAGACGTAAAGCCGACATGAAACAGATGAAGAACTGCTATAGCTTTGGCAATAGGCTTCCACACATGGTCATTACATTATTAATGATTCTAAAACAGCAGCACGCAATTTTGCGAAAGGTCACACCTCGGCTCTCGTGAGACACACAATAAACATCCATTACCCAAGACCAATTCAAATTATTAACCAATTGTGCGTCAGCGGGGCACATACGTCCCACTTTCCTTCTGCAGAAATTTTTACAGTGGAGTCGTGAAGCTTTTCGTTATGCCGTTTCACGTCGACAGGTAAATATCATCATCATGAGCTGTCTTCGTTCTCCTCTTCATCTTCTGCTTCGCTCCCAGAACACACGCGCCGATTTGTTCGGCGTGTGATGCGATGACTCTGATGGGTGAGACGACGAGTACAGAGAGAGAGAGAAAGAAAGAGAGAGAGAGTGATAGAAAGAAACAGACAGACAGAAAGTCTTCGTTAAATAATTTCTTGACCAGGTGGAATTCGAAGCCGCGTACGCATGATATGAAGGCCAGCATCGTAACCACTCGGCTATCCAGGCATGCTAGCAGAGCATAACATATCCCTGTATAGTGTAGTGTAGCAAGGGGATGGGAAATGGAAGTGAGGAGGAGGGAAAGGAGGATGGTAGAAAGCAAGTTATAGCATATAGAGAAAGGAAACGGCAGAGAGAAAGGGAAGAAAAACAGAAAGAGAAAGAAAGGTAGAAATATATATATATATAGTGTAAGGACAGAGCGGCCCTCAGGCATGCTCGCCTAGAGAAGAAGAGAAAGACGAGGCAGAGAATAGAACAGCCGGCCCACGAACGGGCGTTGTCTCCTGTTTCTCTCTTGACAATATATATATATAGAAAGAAAGAAATACAAGTAAACAGAGACAAAAGCGACAGAAAAAGTAGAGAGAAGAGAAAACAATGAAAGAAAGAAAAATGAAGAGAATCAAGGAAGAGTTCCGCGCTTACTTCCGGCTTGGCAGCACTATAGCGGGAAGTTCTCTTAATTTTTTTCTCCCATATTACCGGTCACAATTAGCGCAACGCTAAGTTGCTGTATCTTATATAAGTATTTGTAAGCTCGAGAAAAACGTTTTATCTAGCTTTTGAATGTTAGCAGTACTGCCACAATGCCGCTCAAATTTATTCATTTTTTTAGGAAAGCTTCTGAATTTTCCCCCATTCAAATAAAACAAACCTGTTATTCGAAATTCCAGATAAATGTCTGTATTGCTGGTGTTTTAGAGATGCGAAACAAGCTTTACCGACGTTTCGGCAGGAGGGCTCCACTCTGACAAAGGGAGGCCCTCCTGCCGAAACGTTCGTATAGCTTGTTTATAGTCGTCCTCTCTCAAGTGCATTTCCCACCGGATCCATTGAACTTCATCTTCGCATGCATATATATATATATATATATATATATATATATATATATATATATATATATATATATATATATATATATATATATATATATATATATATATATATATATATATATATATATATATATATATAAACACCCTGCATAAAAGCAGGGTGTTTCAGATAAAAACACCAAGTATTCAAAGATTATTCATAGCCGCTACGCGTCTCTAAAACCGCAGTATTCTTCTGAGTTATATGCAGCACGTGGCACCATTTTTTTCCAATCCTCAAAGCTCGGCAATTAACAAGGATATCTTAATGAACTTTTGAAATAGTAACTCTAGAGAAAAATCTTCAATACAAAAGTTCAGAAACATCGATGTTCAGACACATCGAAATTCTCAATCTATGGTGAGGTAACTCTAACTCTCCTGTCTAATTTTTTTCCGGCCTTTCTTTAAAGCGCGCGAATTGAAAAAAATACCACGTGACTGCCTCCTAACACAGGGCGTTTTAGTGCCCTTAAATGTAAGTTGAACGAATTATCACAGGCTGCATCGCATATGGACACCGATTGAACAGGCTATCGGTGACTGCGTTAAGCGACAAAAGGAGCATACCGTTTCAACCAGGGTGTAGGAACGGAATGTTTTTCTTTTAGGTTTTAGTTTCGTTTCAGCGCAAAAAGTTCCCCTTCGTTTCTGTTCCCGAAAGAAGAAAAATGTTCCGTAACGGTTTTTATTTGTATGCAAAAAATTGAGGTTAAAGTAATCATAAAAAACATTGGATTTTTGGTATCATTACTTGCGCTGCTCTTAAGAAAATGAGACAAGGGTAAAACACGTTCTTAAGAGGAGAGGAAGTAACTGTACCACGAATTCCTACCATCTAGCACTAACCAGTATACCCTTGAAAATCGTAGTAATTAATTTCTCAAAAACCAGTGACGATATTTTTAGCGGGCTCCGTGCTTTGTGTCAAGAGAGTGAGCACGACCTTAGAAGCAGCACGTCGCTCAGTGTACTCTCTGATGTGCGAGACCGCTGTTCTGATAAAAAAACTCGCCATGCTTGCGCGGAACACGCAGCACAGTCACAGCGAAAGCGGGACAGCGGCCTTTCTAGAGCCTAATGTAGGGTGTCGTGGAGCAACTAATACAAGTACACATGCAAGGAACCGACTACGCTATAAATGATCGTATTTTTTCTGAAGCGAAGCACCTGCTATGGCACTTTTCGTCATTCTTCGGAGAATCGTGGCACCCGCTACACATCTGTAAAGGCGCGTTCACACCGGCGACTGGCAACGGTCGCGCGACTAAGTTAGTCGCAAAGCGACTGGTCGCAAATGGCCGTCTTGGTCGCAAAGCGACTGCTTTGACTCAGTCGCTCGCTGCTAGATTTTTCAGTCGCGCGACTGCAGTCGCAAAGCTCTGAGCCACTCACATGCGCAGGAACAGGACGTCACATTATTTTACGGGGCAATGGCAATGCGAGCTATATACGAGCAGACGTGAATGCTATGTGGCGACATATATAGGTTGCACGCAGGTGTGAACATGAGTCGCTTTGAGTTGCTTTTTGACTTGCAGTCGCAAATGGTCGCGCGACCAGGGCTAGTCGCCGGTGTGAACGAGCCTTAAGGCATTATGTGCACTTTGTGCTGTGGCTGATGACGATGAAGAATTATGGCTGAGCCCTTTGTAATGGTTTGGAAGCATTCAACGACCGACTTGTTGCGCAATCCGCATTGTGTGACGACAGGTTGTCCTTTTACTCTTCTACCAGGCTATGTTACATATGTTAACTCGATTCCTTGCCCGACATGACGCCTGTTCAGAGTATTTCTGCGAAGGAATTTCAAGCACCAGCGTGGCTTTGTGGTAGAATACTCGACTCCGCCGCAGAAGGCGCGGGATCATATCCCACCCGATCCTATAAATTTGTTTCTCATTTCATTTTTTCTTACTTCACGCGATAGCGGTTACGGACACTGGCGGCGGCGGCGGACAACTATGGCGCCAGAATTGGCTGTTGTGATGTCATAGCAGCTTTCGCTGTTACAAACTTTAGTGACGAGGATGCCCTCTTCATGCTGGCCTGGGGCAAGCAAAAGTCGACTTGCGATAATATAAACATCTCTGGTTGCCACTGTTTTCGTTTTTCGGGCAATTAGAGCATATCTTCGCTTCGGAATTCCTGCCTGAGGTACGCGCTAATACTGTACCCTAAGATATGCATAAATGATCACGTTGCATGACTTCAGTTGTTCCGGATTGCCAAGTTTTTTCGTGAACCAAAAACGATATAAAAAATTTGGGTTTTACTCCTGAACAAAATAATGTTTCGGTTACGTTTTCGTTCTGGTCAAAAATATAGCCTTTTTTTCGTTTTTTGTTTTCGTTATTCGTTCCGACACACTGGTTCCAACAATAAAAAAAATTTCCTCAATGAAAAAGCGGCAGCCATGGAGCAAATTCCATATGAGATCGTAGGCAGCATTTGATGCAGCGTAGGAACCCTTTCCTTTCTTTTCGCACCAATGAAGAAACACATTGGGGAGGGGCGAGGGTGACGGCGTGATGAAGGACCGAGATAAAAGATGCACTCACATGGGGCGGCCGCTGCCTCGTAGTTTATTTTTAGACGATGTGCCCATACCAACATTTAGCGTCCATCCCAGTCACCCATTGCCTGCTCAATTGACCTTCGTTCGTGGAGCAGCCTTTGATAATTCCTTCAACTTACGTTTCAGGGCACTAAAAGCGCCCCGCGATGGGCGGCAGCCCCGTGGTATTACTTAAAGTTCGCGCGCTTTGAAGAAAGGCTGCAAAAAAATTAGGCAGGAGCGTTATCTTACGATAGATTGAAAAATTCCATGTCTCTAAGCACGTGCTGCAAGTTTTGTAGTACGTGTAACAAGTTTTAATATGCAGTGCGATCTAGCCCAATCCACGTACGCTATAGTTTTCCGCAATAAGCTGCTGGTAGGTGAACCTATCAAATTTGTTTTGTCGGAAAACGGCTTGTGCACACATGTCCATATGACAACAATTGTGAGCGAAGTGCGAATTTTATTCAACTCAAGTGCTGCTTGTACGACACTTAAGCTTTGCAAATAAGCCCTAAAATTGATCGCGATTCAATTCTAAAGCTGCGTAGACCATCGTGAATTCGCATGGCGAGACATTCCCGCTTTCACGTAATATATTTCAACGCCACCCATTCAAGCGTGATACGCTACTATCTCGGGGTGCCATGAACGCCATGGCTGTGGGTGTATAGAACATACAGCCGTAGCCGCAGCGTGGCCTGGGCTGGTTTGACTGATGCCAGCCGCGAAGTGCTAGGCGCTGTTGCCGAGATAATAGCTCGGTATTCTTGGATAGTATGTCGGCATGTATTGGTAACATCTCGGCAACAGAACCCATACCTACGCGGTGCTGGCCTCAATCAAACCGTTTCAGGCCACGCTACGGAGCGTTCGTGTTAAGCGTGATGACGGCTGTACATTAAATGTAAACGTTTCTTAACCGCCTGTAATACTGGCAGCCATCTATAGAACTATCACTAGAAGAAAATACAGCTAGTAGTCGAGGAGCGCCGTGAGACGTGTGCGAACTATAATGAAACTGCAGTGCTCAGTTCTAGCCAGAGCCTAGCAGACCACAAAAGAGCCGAAGCTTGCGTCACGGTCGCAGAGCCACCATCGGTGGCACAGGAGGCGACTATGGAAGTAACACAACACAAGCGCTTGTGTTAAAACCCATATATGCCCAAACTCAGAAAAAATGACAAAACAAATATTTTTTTTTCACAAAAAGTGTACGTATACCCTAAAAAAAAAGCACAAGTTCTTTATTTACTGCCAGGTAAACGCAACACTGTTTTTCAAGCTTTCCTATACATATAGGACACTGGCCATTAGGGGTGTCATGTGCGGGTGTGGTAAACCGTGAGACATTTCACGTGCACACCGACATTTCACTTCTTCCTCTCCATGACGTCTTTCATACAAAGCACGCGTTTGCCCGGAGAAAGCGGTGGGCATTTCACGTGCACTTCTTCTTCTCCATGACGTCTTCCACACAAAGCACGCGTTTGCACGGAGAAAGCGATCGGCACGTGGCAGCATGAAAAGCAAGCAATGTCTAGGTTTGCACACGTTGAGAATGAGGCCTGCTTGATGTGCTGTAGGTGGCGTTAGTCATCAGCTAAAGAAATAGCGATGTTAGAGTGAACCAAGGAAGCATCCTATATGCAGGACACTGGGTATATATGGGTTAACGAAAGAAGTAGAACTTAAGGGCTCATTTTCTTTGTTATTTGCTAAACGCGACATTAATGACAACCAACAGGCAATCAAGCCACGTAATGTATAGGTGACATTATTTGTAGTAATTATGATATAAATGTGAAGAGGTTAAAGCGGACAAAAAGACAACTAGCCGCCGGAAGGGACGGAACCTGCAACCTTCGATTAACGCGGCCGATGCTCTACCAATTGAGCCACGCCGGCGGTCGTCCTCCCGTACACATTATTGGGCATATCTGTACATTTAGACCTGGTAGTGTTAGTCAGCGCCGCTCGCAGCCATGACGGCGAGTGTGGAATACTCTTCTTTTCGCCTGCTGCCGTCACGTGATCTTATTACGAGCGGGCAGCTGACCCCTTCTTGATGTATGATTGTGCCTGTGTTTTTATGTGTGCGTGTGTGCACATACATTCTAAATTCCCGGGGGTGTTTTCGGCTAGCGAAACCCCAAAATTTCAATTTCATGGACACTCAGGGGCCGGAAAGTGAGAAACAAGTGCAATTAAGTGCGTAACAAAAGCGTTCTAACGATAAGCATGTTGCTGAGTCACATAAAATCACTAGAGACTCCCAATGACACCGTTAGGGAAATTAGCAATGACACGTCAGTGAAATCTGCTTATGAGAAGTTCCTAAAGCTCGCGTAGATGCTTCCCAATAACCTCCAGAGGACCATGCATGTAACCATATTGTGCATGGACGGGTTTGTTTTCTTTTACCTTCCAGTTTGGTTGGACTTAAATTTCCTTGCATAGAAGTAGCAGCTATACTGACATGACAAATATCAGAAACTTTCAGTTTTCAGACAAAGGTTCGACAAGTTCGTGTAGTAACAGTTAATATCATTCAGTTGCGCACTTGGAATACCGGAGCTACTATTGTATATTTTTTTTCTTGCAGAAACCAGAATAGCTTTGAGTACAGATGAGACGTGGGTACAACACCTGTAGCACGAGCAGCACTCCGAGACAGGCTGCACAGCGAGCAGAAGGCGAGCCAAGTACCGGTATCCACCTAGTGCCCAGGGTGGTCAGCAGCAGCAGCAGTAGCGAGGCCAGCACGCCAAGAACAGTGGAACCCGCGCGGTTCAGCACGTAGCGGGCGATCGTGTCCCAGTCAATGACGTCAATCGCACTGCACCCAGTATGCACCGCTCGTACACGAGGACTGATATTTAAAAACGATTGCAACCAGCCATTCTAGTACACGAACGTACAAAAAAAAAGCGCTCGGTAAGAACAATTCCTTCGATCGTGTGTTTTGACTTTCAGACTTGTCACCTCATTTTAAATAAAAGTAAACAACCTGCGTTTGAATACAATACTAGAAACACCACAAAGCTCCAACACGTAGGCTATGACCACTGAGAGGAACAGCCGTCTATAAATGATTGCCACCAACTGGAAGAAGATAGGTGTGGAGGAAGCGCGATGAAGAAGGCGACGAGGTGTGCAGTCGTAGAAGCACTCTGTACACTTACAATAAGGTGCAATACCTATGCCAGTAAGGTACAATAAGGCATATGGGTAGCTACGGCCATTACAGTATACTTTAATACCGTATATTTAAGAGTGTAAGCCTGTGTGTGTGCGGCGGGCGTTATCCCGAACTCAAGAAACTAATTCAAGTTCCGAGAAGTATAAGAAGCTTGAGCTTCTCCTTTTTAGGCCGTTCGGAGTTGTAAGATTTATGATAGCCGAGTTGCCAAAAAAGTTACCTTTTTACTTTGAGTACTTAAACAAAAATCACAACCAGTACCAGAAGCATTCGATAAAGATGGAAGGCTTCCATATCCCTGCGATGACAAAATCCGTAAACAGGGGGTGGGTGCTCGAGCCGACGTTTTCGAAACGTCGGCTCGAGCACCCAGCCCCTGATTACGGATTTTTTCATCGCAAGCTTCCATCTTGCACTTCCTGCCGTTTTTTTGGATATCCCTGCGAAATAAGTTAGACCCCAACTCGGAAGTCATCGTTCATAGAATTATGTGTAAAGGCAGACAGAAGTAATAAAGTGGCGGTATTAGCAACTCAAAAACAAGGAAAATACACCAGAGCAGGGTAGGCAAAAGCCCACAGTGCTGGTTATTTTACAGCTTAACTTTTGTTTTCCCGAAACAAAGACAACTCGATCTAATATGATACAAGCAGTCCGTCTATAATCGTTGGGGTTTAACGTCCCAAAACCATGATTTGATTATGAGAGACTCCGTAGTGGAGGGCTCCAGAAATTTTGACAATCTGGTGTTCTTTAAAGTGCACATAAATCTCAGTACACACGCCTCAAGCATTTTCGCCTCCATCGAAAATGCGGCCGCCGCGGCCGGGATTCGATCCCGCGACCTGCGGGTCAGGAGCCGAGCCCTAGACCACCGTTGCTGGTACAAGCAGTCCGTCTTTCGAGGAATTCGTAACTGGCTATGTGGCTCAGTGTTGCCAGCCGTCGGGTAAGTACCCTATTTGCATAGGGTATTTTCGGAATTTGTAGGGCAGCAGGGCGCAGAAAGGTGGTAATGCGTTTTTCTTATCAGAACTAGGGTAATTTCCTCTTTTCAATCATGATATGTTCGCGAGAAATGCAGACAACGGAAAACTAAACCTTCTTTTGAATAAAATTGGTGCTGTTTTAATTCATATGCCACCAAAATAGTGCAGAGACGAAAGGCAATATGAAAGAACGGTTTTATTTTCCCTCTCCGTCGCTTCCCATTAGTTCGTTGCGTGGAGGGACTCTTAATGTTTGCTACGGTGGTCGGTTGCAGTTATTAAGGCAAAAGACTTTGATGCCTCATTAAACACAAAACTCAACGCGGGTGATGAGGAAAATCATCATCATATAACGGCGTCGCATCATGACGTCATCGTGATGCCACAAATTGCCAGAATTCGTGACGCCATCAAGAAGTCATAGTGACGTAACTATGACTATTGTGACGTCACAAGATCATGACACGTAATGTGATGTCACAAGATGATGTAATCACATGCCATCGTCACTTGGGCATAGATGGGCCGATTATTATTATTAATATTACATTTCGACCTAATCTTGTCTAGCGTGAAACGGTTCTCTTCCTATAAAAAAAATCAACGTAGCTTGTACTGGAAGCGCAATGCTAAACAGACAGCGAAGCTGATTGGCACCTATGTAGTCCTGGCTATTGCTGCTTTGCCAAGTTTTGCAAATGTTCTCTTTATTTCTTCTTCTCTTTGTTTTTTTCTGCGTTTTTTCTCGTTTATTTCTATTTATTTATTTCTCTGTCTCTCTGTCTATTTCTTTCTCTTTCTTACTCTTTCTATCTTTCTTCCTCATTCGTCCTATTCTTTCTTCCTCTCTCCCTCCCTACTTCTCGCTTACTGCCTCCTTCTTTCCATCATTTTCTCTCCCTATCTCTCACTCTAGTTCTTTCATTCTCTATCTTTGTCTCTTTCTTTTTCTGCACATCTTTCTATTTTTTCTCTTTCTCACTCTTTGTACGCCATGATTTACTCTCTCCCCTCCTCCTTTCCGTCCTCCTCGCCATCGCATGTTTCCTCCTCACGATCACTTCCCTTTCCCACCCTGTTGCTACACTATACTACACCAGGCTATGCTATGCTCTGCTAGCGTGCCTGGATAGCCGAGTGGTTAGGACACCCGCCTACGGATTGAGGGTACTCGGAATCAAATCGCGCCCCGTGAAGGATTCTTTTCTTCAAGAATTTCCGTGTCTCTTTCTTTATAAATCTTCCACCCTGCACTCGTTCCCTCACCCATCAAGGTTATTGCAGGCCACGCCGGAGAAACCGGCGCACATGTTCTGGGAGCGAAGCAGAGAGGGGGCGAAGAAGAGGATGCAGAGAGTGCGTTCATGATGATCATTTCTGTTCCCCACAAGTTGCGGCGAGCTTAAACAGCTTCGCTGTTAAAAAAAAAAAACTTTATATATTCACACTCGAACTTTCTGCGCCTTACTGCAAATTAACCTTAGTTTTCCTGCAATTTTTTCCCTTTCTGCCAATTTTTCCGCCAGCAGGAATGAAAGTTGGGCTTCAAAAATGCGTGGAGTTTTTGTTGGGTGCAAAAAAAAAAAAAAGATGAGAATTTCATTGCAGTGACCTCAGTCAAACGGAGTGCGAAATGATCCTCGCACGCCATCGGTTTCTGGCGGTGGGCCGCAGGCCGCATCGACAGGAAGCGAAGCCTCGTCTTCATCCACTGATGGAGAGGCGTCTCGTTGCTGAGCGTTGTTTAAGTTGTATCCATGTAGGCGTTTTTACGAACAGTCATGAAGTCATGAATAGCTCTCGACCAATCGCTGACCGGCTGCATTTGTGATCTCCGACGGAAGGAACGTCCAGTGCAGGAAATTCGAAGGGTGCGTCAGCACGTAACCTTCAGTGTGTGGATTTTTGTTCTCGCTTATTAAAGCTGCGTTAGCAGTAACAATGCATGACTGTCATCGCAACAGGGCATGCAGCATGAAAGCTCAACTCCCTGCTTTTCTTTAGTGTCTCTTTAAAGCAATGAGAAATGAAAACAACGTCGTTGAATGCGGAGTCTGCGGTCAATGCGAAAAACACACTGGTGGCCTACTTGAAGTAACACTGCTCCCCGTTAAGACTCTGTCGAGGGCAGAAGACGAAGAATGACCCAACGAGAGAGCGCTTTTTCTTCCAGTAAGCTTCACACGCTCATTGAGCTGAAAAGCTCCGATGCGCAGCAATAAAAGGGACGGCATATAACTCGGCAGCATACAGTGACACTTGATATTGACAACCCGCACGACGAGCCCATCAGCACCACGGCCTACCGCACGGAGATACTGCTAAGACGATGCACGAATCTGCGATCTTTGTTGGCGCCAGTACAAAATGTTGGAAAAAAGAGTGTCACCACCCGAGCAGCGCCGCGCGCATCAATGCACCTTCGGCAGGGAATAAAACACCTCGTCGTCATGGTTAGCATCACATGGGCATAGCCACTAAGCCACCATAACTAATCGCTGCTATAATGTCCCCTATAAAATAAATCGCGACAAATTTATCAAAGCAAGTCTAATTTGAGATTCCGAGGGTACAAGCATATAAGCAGCCTTTCAAGGACGTGGCTGCTTTTCGTCAGCAAGTGGCGAGCGCGAAGCGAGCGCTTTTACTAAACCACTTTCGCTGTAGTTCGACGCTCGCCTTTGAACGTCTTTCGTCTGCAAGAAAAGTGCGAATGTTGGGACCACAGACATATCCTTCGGATGCTGTCATTGCTCATGGCGTTTATCACTTTTTCTCAACGCTCACCTTTCTTGAAACATGGACGGTGAGGCAAGTCCTTTGCGCGGACGGAACGAATCGTCGGCGTCCATATTTGAAGCTTTTCTCGGGGATGTACCTGAGAGCAAAATATAGAGACGTCGTTAATATCAGACAAAAAATCGAATGTAATTGTCACTCACAGTGTCAATTCTAGTAGATATTGGGGGTATTAAAGGTTGAAAAGATAGCACGGACGCGACAGACACAACAACGATCCCATTGCCATCGTTTAAGACGCCAGCTGATGAAAAATGTAGTGTGAAGTTACCGTTTGCATTTGCTATTATGGCCCAAGCAAGTGCCACCTTAATTATCGCACTGTAGTTCATACTTTTAGCCAAACCTTTACGTTTAAGCTATATTGCGCGAATCACGGACGCAGCCATGGCGGCAACCATTATGGCAGGTAAAATATGTATTAAACGATTACCGATGTTAAGGGTCTATTAAAACAATCATTCATATTGCATGCGCTCTTAGTTCTCCCGGTAAATGGTGTCTGTTAATAAAGTACAGTTGATAGCCCAGTAGTTGTGCGTGTTACTTCTCTTATTTGTCCTTCGTTCTTCTGACTGGTTTATTGTTTTAGGGTTATATGCCAACTGACCCAGACAACAGCCTTACTCATATATCATACCGAATAGGTTTCAGGTTGAATCCAAAGTGTAATGCTTGGTCATCCGTTATGTACTGGTGGAATTGCCACAGGATGTGTAGCATGCCTTGGTGGGTGCATATCATGTGACCTAACTCAGCCCTCTCATATTCCCGATATAATATTGTCACGTGGTCGTGACGTCGACGAAGACGGCAGTTAGCACGTCCGAAATGACACTGTTTATTTGGCCGAACTTGTGGCCGGGAAACTGAAAGTCAAACTACAGCGATACACTGATAGTGGCGAACACAGCGTCGACCGTCGATCAACTGACGAGCGGTGAAGCGCGTCATCATTTATACATGTGCCGTCAAATATTCCAGCGTTATCGCTGGTTGCCGCGCATGTTCTAGAATAAGCTCCAGCGTTCGTCTCTTGCGCGCAATCTTAACAAAACGATCTACTACAATCGCGAAGCTTCTCGAACACTGCGGCGTGGACAGCGTCGAGCGTTGATAACCGTCCTTGCTGGTCAAACCAGAATACAAGAAGTGGGCATGGCATTGCCCCGCTCTGAAAAAGCATCGTCCCGATGCTTGTGAAAGAACAAAGAAGAGAAAAAAACAAGTGCATAAATAAATTACAATAACAAAGGAAAAGGTAGAGTCCCCAGGTTCGCTAACGCGCAAAAAACGGCTTAAGGCGCACGACATGGACAACTTCAGGTCGTGCGCGGCGTCGCTGGGAGTTCGTTATGCCGTCCGGGATGACCTCGCAGTCAAGAGCGTCGAGACGTTGAAGAACCTTGTATGGCCCGAAGTATCGCCGAAGGAGTTTTTCGCTAAGCCCACGTCGGCGTATCGGCGTCCAGAACCAAACACGGTCGCCGGGCTGGTATTCCGCGAAGCTTCGTCTAAGATTGTAGCGACGGCTGTCCGTGTACTGCTGGGTGTTGATGTGCAGGCGGGCCAGCTGTCGAGCTTCTTCGGCACGTTGTAAGTAAGAGGCGGCGTCGAGGTTTTCTTCGTCGGTGACATTCGGTAGCATGGCGTCGAGCGTCGTCGCCGGGCTCCTTCCGTAGACCAACTTGTACGGCGTCATCTGCGTTGTTTCTTGGACGGCCGTGTTGTAAGCGAAGGTCACGTACGGAAGAACGGCGTCCCATGTCTTGTGTTCAACGTCGACGTACATGGCCAGCATGTCGGCGATGGTCTTATTTAGACGTTCGGTGAGGTCGTTGGTCTGCAGGTGGTAGGCGGTGGTGCGGCGGTGGCTCGTCTCGCTGTATTTGAAGATCGCCTGAGTTAGGTCCACAGTAAAGGCGGTACCTCTTTCTGTGATGAGGACCTCTGGGGCGCCATGACGCAAGACCATGTTCTCCACGAAGAACTTGGCTACCTCGGCGGCACTACCTTTGGGCAAGGCCTTTGTCTCGGCGAAGCGGGTGAGGTAATTAGTTGCTACGACGATCCACATGTTGCCGAAAGTCGATGTCGGGAACGGCCCCAGTAGGTCCACCCCGATTTGCTGGAACGGCCGGTGAGGTGGTTCAATTCGCTGTAGAAGTCCCGCTGGCCTAGTCGGCGGTGTCTTCCGTCGCTGGCAATCTCGGTCTTAACGTAGTGGGCGACGTCGGCAGCAAGGCGTGGCCAGTAGTATTTTTCCTGTATTCTGGCGAGCGTGCGGGAAACACCGATGTGTCCAGCAGTCGGGTCGTCGTATGGGGCCTGGAGGACTTCTGGTCGCAATGATGAGAGCACGACGAGAAGGCAGTCGGTTCGAAGTGGCGAGAAGTTCTTCAGGAGAACGCCGTTCCGTAAGAAAAACGACGGCAGTCCTCGCCCGAATACCTTCGGAGCAACGGCGGTCTTGCGCTCGAGGTACTCCATAAGGCCCCCCAATTCCGCGTCGGCTCGTTGCCTTTCGGCGAAGTCGTCGGCACTTACAGTTCCGAGGAAGCAGTCATCGTCGTCGTCTCGCGGCGGCGCGTCGACGGGGGCACGAGACAGGTAGTCGGCGTCAGAGTGTTTTCGTCCGGACTTGTACACGACGGTAATGTCGAATTCTTGAAGCCTCAGACTCCATCGTGCAAGACGACCTGAAGGGTCCTTCAAGTTTGCTAGCCAACATAAGGCGTGATGGTGACTGACAACTTTGAAGGGCCTCCCATAGAGGTAGGGGCGAAACTTTGACGTAGCCCAGAGGATGGCGAGGCACTCCTTTTCTGTTGTGGAATAGTTGGCTTCTGCCTTGGATAGTGACCGGCTAGCATAACTGATAACCCTTTCAAGCCCGTCAGTCTTTTGCACAAGGACGGCGCCGAGTCCTACGCTGCTTGCGTCGGTGTGTATTTCCGTATCGGCGCAATCGTCGAAATGCGCAAGTATGGGTGGCGTCTGCAGGCGTCGTTTAAGTTCTTGAAAGGCTTGCACTTCCGCCGTTTCCCACCTGAATTCCACGTTAGTCTTCGTGAGAAGCGTCAGTGTTTCGGCGATCCGTGAAAAGTTTTTGACGAAGCGTCTGTAATAGACGCATAAGCCGAGAAATGGGGGACGCTTAAGATTCGCCTTCAAGAGTTCAACGCACTAGCGATATCCTGCCCCTAGTGCGCACTTCGAACACTACGAGTGTTTAGGAGAATGCGCGCACTAAATTGTGTGCCTTATGTAATGGGTAGCATGCTTTAAACCAGGAGCAATTAGGCGCAAGAAATTTTTCGAAGTTGCGATGCACCCACTACGTGGTCTTAAGGGAATACGACCAGTAATGTGTGTGCCTTTTGTAATGGGTGGCTGTCTTTAAACCACCAAGTCGTTATGATATTGACATGGTGTGACGCGCGATGGCAATGTACGCTTGTACCACGCAATATTACTGCGATATTACATCTCGTACTGTGACACCTGTATACAGGACGCGTATTTTTGGGAAGCATGAAAGTTACTTTCAGTGCAGCTCCAAGCAGAGGCGTGGCTGTGTGGTAGAACACCTGCTTGCCACGCAGACGGCCTGGGTTCGATTCTCACTCGGACCTAACATTTTTATTATTTTATTTGCAGCTTTTTTGATTTTTCGGTCACGGACAAGATGGTGATTTTTCGTTCACAACCAACGGCGCAGACACCGACGCCGACGGCGGAATTTCTGCGATACGAGTGTTAGCTATTAAATGCGAAGCATTTCTTAGCGAACCTCAAGCACTTTTTCCGTTTCGATCTACGTATCTATCTATCTATCTATCTAGCCGCCTACGTCTGGGCGCTCTCCTAGTCGTCTCCATAACTTGTACTATACCAAAATTGGCATAGCAGGGGATCAGAGTATGACGAACACGATTCACTGGTCATTACAGGAATAACGCAAAATACCTGTCTCGTACGTCATGAAACCCTTTCTCTCAGTCACGTGTGGCACATACCCGTAAACCACAGTTAATGTTATGCGTGTATGTGACACGGGTGATACATAGTCACAACCAACACAGTAACCGCGAGCACACACATTGATACGCAAGGAAAGTGATAATATTAATTGTTGGGGTCTTATGTCCGAAAACCATTGCGTATTCTTCAACGTGTACCGACATCGCACAGAACACAGGCATATAGCATTTTGTCTCCATCGAATTGCGACCGCCGCGTCCGGGATCGAACCCGCGACCTTCGGGTCAACAGCCGAGCGCCTTAACCGCTACACCACCGCGGCGGACGCAAGAGAAGTGAGGAAACTGAAGACAGAACACCCCTAGAAGACGCTCAACTATCATCCACTCGTCCATGTGGTCCGCAACGTGGACCACGTGGATTACGCAAGAACCGCCATCACTGCTTCCTACAATAAATCTCCTGAGAGAACCAGGCCTCTCATCATCACCAGTGACTTCAACATTTATTTATCAAGACCCAACAACGCTTGGTCCTTATACTGCGTGAAAGATGGATTGGACGTGGAGAGGGCATCAAAAGACCTAACTGCCACGTCCACGACAGGAGGCATTATAGATCATTTCGTCGTAAGAGGCATCCGGGATTTCCACCAGCTGCACTATAACTCGCACGTCACTACACTTAGACTCCAGAAAGAGCCGCGATCACGAAGGGTTTCGATTAACAAGTCCGGTCCAGCTGCTGGTGCTCAGTGATCACGGTGATGAAGATCTTGTTTAAGAACTGTCAAGAACCCCTTTTACACATACACACGGGTACGTGAAACGTGCGCGCATTCTCCGTCATAACGGACAAGTATAAGCATAACAACTGTAATTACGACTGTGACGTACGTGCAGTGCGCCTGCGCGTGCCACTCCGCTGTGTATATATGTAGGGAAACTTTCCTGAATGAAGCTTAGTTGCGAGTAAGGCCTGTCCTGTGCATCTGCGTTCTTTCTTTGTCCTGTTCGGATTCGCGCTATCCAGCATTGAAGAATATAAGCACTACATATCAGCTTACCGCGTCTGGTGTTGGTAACATCCATGTTGCTGTTGCCATCGTTAAGCAACTGTAAAGAACTGATTATATAATAGATATGCTACTCTTGAACATATGAGTGTGCGTATGCCACTTCCATATTTCTCCAGCGTCATTCCGTAACGCTTCGCTCAATGTGAAAAATTACGCCACAGTCACCATCCCGCGCATGCTTCGCATAACATCCATTCGCACGGCACGTGGGATCTGCCAATTTTTTTACTATCGGGTAGCTAGCGCCATCCATAATCAGCGGTGTGGCTTGAGACTAGCCTGGTGGTGGGATTGTCTTTTGAGAGTGTGCGCGTTCGTGTGACGGCGCGGTTGTGCGTATGTGAGCGCGAGGGACCGTGAGTGTGAGCTCGACGGACGCTATGTGTGTCCTTCCGTGCGACGAACTTCAGTACGTGTGTTCCTTCGTGTGAACATTTCTTTTTTTTTCAAATTATTAAAACCATTTTTATTTTATCAAGCCATCCAGTGATTTGTGAGTCCCGGATTTCCAACATCTCAGAAGTGGGATTGGATTGCAAGGCCTAACGAACTGAGCGGCACCATGAACAAGGACGTTCAGAGTGGAGATGCCCGAGCCAACAGCGACAACGAGAGTGGTGTTACTCTTGTGACAATGCGTGAGGTTGATTTTCGCGTGGGTGCCGGCCAAAGTGATGGTGTTACCGTGCGCGAACTGTTGAACGCTCTCACGGAAAAGGACCGCGTCTTAACGGCGTTGCTCGAGCGCTTGGCTCCGTCAGCGACGCCACAGCCCGTGTCCGCGGGAACGCCCGGTGGAATCGCTGCGTTCCAGGTAATGCCCGACCTCAGCAACAACATACCAAGCTTCGACGGTTGCGAGGACGCACCCTCAGCAAGGGATTGGATTGAAAATCTCCGTACAACTGCGACGCTACACAGCTGGCCTGAGTCTTTCATGCTTGAGACCGCCAAGTCCCGTTTCACCGGACCGGCAGGAGAGTGGCTGCGTTCGAGGAGGTCCGAAATCAAAACTTGGAGGGATTTTGAAGAGCGCTTTCGGCGTACCTTTGTGAGCCAGACGCGCGCGGCGGAACGCTGGCGCAAAATGCACGAGCGCGTGCAACAGCGCAACGAAAGCTCAGTGGTCTATTTCCACGCCAAGGTGCGGTTGTGCAAGGAGGCGAACTTGGTTTTCTGGGACACCCGTGAGCAGATAATCACAGGACTACGTTCGAAACAACTCAGCACGATGTTGCTCGGAAAACGTCATGAAGACGACGACGACATCTTGCACGACATTCAAGAGTTCGAAAGGATTGAGCGTGAAATGCAAGAGTTTTTCGGTTCAACACGTGACCGTAAAGCGGCGAGCGACGAAACACGTGCTCAGAATACCAGCGTGATGCATGCAAGAAAATCAGTCGACGAGGGAAGTACCAAGGACAGGCGACCCCTCTCTCTAATGAGAAGGGTGAACGAAAGTGCTACAACTGTGGCCAGTACGGGCATATAGCAAGAGACTGTCCGCAACCAAAACGGCCGATGAAGTGTCTTCGTTGCAATGGAACAGACCACACACAGCGTCACTGCAAGGTGGCGCTGCAGCGCAATGAAGCAAACACAGTAACTGAGCCAGTATGTGAAATGAAGAGCCCAAGCGTGTTGCTGAAGGAAGTCACTATGAATGGAAGGTTCACTGTCGTTGGGCTCATTGACACAGGCAGTTCTGGCTGTCTCCTGTATGCCTCCGCAGCAGCGCGATGTGGCTTAGAAATCGTTCCCGAGACAACAGCCCTGTATGGTTTTGGAAATAGCACCGTGCCTGCGGCAAAAAGCATTGGAAGATGCAAGGCCAACGTATGCATCGATTATGTTTTGGCAAAGGACATACCCATCCTCGTAGTCCCAGATGAAGCTCAATCTGTCGATTTATTGGACGAAGGACATTCACAGAGTTGCCTTACATCACGTATGCAAGAATGGGAGGTTCTCTGTGGTTTTGGCATTGTAGTGACTGTCCGTTTGCTCATCTGGAGCCTGATGAAAGTCACCAAAGACTGCAATTGTGAGCCAAGGAGGAGTGCCTACTCCAGAGGGACACCGTAAACTGGGCACGGAGCAAAGGATCACCACTCCCGTCGTATACAGGCACTGTGGTCAAGATGTCCTGCTCGACATGACGCTCGGAGAAGTTACTGTTCCTATGCACCCAGTGGGTGACGGACAGGCCTTCATACAAAAGAGTCAACCGCTTGGGCGAGCTGCACCAGTAGAGGTACTACAGGTTTCTCCACAAAGGCCCATTTTGGATGAGGCGGAGCAGGGAAGGAAAGCGGTGAAAGAGGCGCCTGTGCCAACTGAACGACAGCCGATACGACGCTGTGACGTGAACGTTGGACCCTCTGTGACAGAGTGCCAGTATTTAAACTCGTGGATGTTTTGAACGAATTTCGAGAATGCTTTGCAATGACCCCAGCAGAATTGGGCTGCATAAGTGTGCTGAAGATGGACATTGTAGAAGTGCCGGGTAGCACCCCTGTTGCACTGCGTCTACATCGAACAAACGCCGAAGGGCGAGAAACAATCCGAAGAATTGTCAAGGAATGGAAGGACCTCGGCATAGTGACCGAGACGAACTCCGATTATGCCAGCCCTGTGCTCGTTGTAGACAAAAAGAATGGGGAAAAGCGCCTTGTTATCGACTACCGAAGGCTTAACGCGCAAACCGTGAAGGAGAAGTATCCCCTTCCCAACATAGATGATCAGTTCGAAGGCCTCGCGGGAGCTACCTACTACACAGTTCTGGATTTGGCTCAAGGCTATTTGCAAGTGCCTTTGACAGAAGAAGCCAAGAAGAAAACAGCGTTCATCACTCCAGACGAAACTGGTCAATTCGAAAGAATGATTTTTGGTCTTACAAATGCGCCTGCCGTGTTCCAACGGCTTATGAATTGAGTGCTCGGACCAATGAGGGGTGAAATCGTGCGGTGCTACCTAGACGACATCCTCATACCGGCAAAAGATTGGAGTGAAATGGTCGTGCGATTGCGTCAAGTCCTGCAGGCATTCAGAGATGCGGGTTTGACACTGAGACTCAGCAAGTGCTCATGTGCAAACGACCATGTGGACGTCATGGGTTTCCGTCTGATGGGAGGACTAGTACAGCCAGGCGAGGTCAAAACAAAGGCAATATCTGAGTTCCCAAGGCCAAGGAATGTGCATGAGGTGAGGCGTTTCCTCGGATTGAGTGGATTCTTCAGGAAGTTCATTCACAATTACGCCTTGGTTGCTGAACCACTCACAAGTCTAACCAAGAAAGATGGAGTATTTGAATGGAAGTCGGACCAAGAGAGCAGTTTCCAAGATCTGAAGGAAAAACTTACGTCAAAGCCAGTGTTGCAGCTGTTTGATCCAAAGGCAGAAACCGAATTGCACACTGACGCCGGTTCCAAAGGGTTAGCAGGAATGTTGCTCCAGAAAAGGGGTAACAATTGGCACCTTGTGTACTGTGTAAGAAAGAACACAATGGAATCAGAAAGCAGATATCATTCCACAAGATTGGAACTGATGGCCATTATGTGGTGTCTCGATCGACTGCGGTTCCTACTCTTGGGCATACATTTCACGGTGGTCACAGACTGCCAGGCCCTCATCTATTTGAATGCACAGCGAACACAGAAACCACAGATTGCACGATGGTATGACCTCATTCAGGAATTTGACTTCACAGTAAGGCATCGGCCGGGTACACGGATGGAGCATGTCGACTCATTGAGTCGAGAACCAGTGGATGGTCCGACTGATAGCATGGATGATCTTTTGGAGAGAGGCGTTGAGGTGTGCCTGACCTGTACTCTGGAAGACCAGATAGTTGCCACTCAAAGAGGAGACGAAGAGTTACGAGAACTTATACGAATGCTTGAACAGTCGGAACGTGACCGCTCGAGAGAAGACAAGAACAGAACAAAATGGACTATGTGCTCAAGGATGGTCGACTCATGCGGATCATCGACTCTGACAAAGAGACGGCAATGAAGTTTGTGCTACCGAAGTGCATGAGGAAAGCAGTTGTGGTCCGATGTCATGATCTGCTTGGTCATTTTTCTGTGGACCGAACTGTGACAAGGATCCAGGAGACTTTCTGGTTCCCTAGGACGTGCAACTATCAGCGAAAGCACATCTCACTGTTGAAGGTGTGGTCGGAAACAAGTAATACGTCTCACGTAGACGACGATGAAGAATCTGAGCACCAACCGGACCAGGATCAGTGCGAACCCTTGGCCGTTGGACGCCCAAGCAGGCAACGGGTAGCACTGCCAGACTACGCGACTGTGTGCTGTAAAACTGCTGTCGTTCTTTACAGCGAAAGCTGTTATGAGATCATTTCACCGGCCGTTTTTGGCGCCGTAGTTGTCCGCCGCCGCCGCCGCCGCCGGTGTCCGTAACCAGTATCGCTCGAAATAAGAAAATAAACGAAGTAAGAAAAAAATTCCAGGATGGAACGAGGTTTGAACCTGGGCCCTCTGCGTGGGAGCCCAGTATTCAACCTCTGAGCTATGCCGGTGCTTGAAACCGCTTTGCAAAAAGGTCCTATACAGGCTGCATGTCGGGAAAGAACCACATTAGCATATGCAATATAGCGTGGTAGAAGAGCAAAATAAGCACCAAGCGTCGCACAACGCGAATTCTGTAACCAGGCGTCAAACAATGTGAATTGCGCAACGAGTAGGTTGTTGAATGCTTCCAACCCATTACAAAGGGCTCTGCCATAATTCTTCATCGTCATCAGGCACAGCATCAACAAAGTGCGCATAATGCCTTACATGCGTTTAGCAGGTACCACGGCTCTTTGTAGAGTGACGAAAAATGGCACAGTGCCTGCTGCCCTACTTCTCAAAAATTACAATGATTTATAGCGTAGTGGGTTCCTCGCAAGTGCACTTGTATTAGTTGCCAAAGAAGCCCATAAGCGCATGATCCATTTCCCCGGGGTCTCAGTAAAATTACAATGATTTGTAGCGTAGTGGGTTCTTCGCAAGTGCACTTGTATTGGTTGCCAAGGAAGCCCATAAGCGCATGATCCATTTCCTCGGGGTCTCAGTAAAGCTCCTCGCCCCCCCCCCCCCTGTCTCTCTCCAACGTCAGCCTATGTTATACAGCATGACGAGAGAGGGAAATAGCGACCGGGCGTCACCCAATGCAAATTACATAACTGGTGGGCCGTGTAAAACTTCCAACCCCTTACAAAGGACCGAGCCATAATTCATCGTTATCAGTCGTCGCGTCAACAAAGTGCACATAACGCCTTACAGACCTGTTGCTGGTGCCTCGCTTCTCCGCCGAATGACGAATAATGGCTTAGTAGGTGCTTCCCAACTTCACAAAAATTGTGATTTATGGCGTAGTGGGTACCTTTCTAGTGTACTTGTATTGTAGCCCCAAGAGAGCTTACAACGGGCTCTAGAAACGCCGCTCTTCCAGCTTTCACTGTGACTGTGCTGTGGTTTCAGCGCAGGCCTGGCGTTTTTTTATTTTGCAACCACCTTAACGAGGACGTTAAAGTTTCAGGACGGCCGAGTGTTAGCTATTTTACTAGCGGGTAGCTAGCGCCATCCATGATCAGCGTTGTGGCTTGAGGCTAGCCTGGTGGTGGGATTGTATTTTGAGAGTGTGCGCGTTCATGTGACGGCGCGGTTGTGCGTATGTGAGCGCGAGGGACCGTGAGTGTGAGCTCGACGGACGCTATGTGTGTCCTTCCGTGCGACGAACTTCAGTACGTGTGTTCCTTCGTGTGAGCATTTCTTTTTTTCAACTTATTAAAACCATTTTTATTTTATTAAGCCATCCTGTGATTTGTGAGTCCCGGATGTCCAACACGAGCTCTTTAACGCTATCGCGTTAATATTACGATAATAGTCCAACGTCTTTACATTACATAGATAATTTGTTGGCTATATTCATGCCTGTGGGCAAAGTTGGCTATGTCTTTCGCTACTTTCGAAGATTTCTGGCTACGTTTCCCATTTTAAATCTGGCAACCCTGCTAGTTGTTGAGAGGCCCTGCACTTGTACAGTACGGGGTGATATTGGGACAAGCACTGCAATACTAACAATTATCACTATACGTTCCTCGTTGATGGATATATTTAAAACCATATGTTCTTGCATAGAGCAGGGAAATTTATTACGCAGTGGCCTGGTGCGTTTGAAAATCTTAAGTTTCGTGAAGATTACTTAAGATCTGTTTCTTTGCGCACTAGAATACACGTGGCTTCTTGTAGCAAGCTCCTGCGAATTAGATGCGTTTTATTGTGCACTGCTCGACACGGCGGCCTAGAAAGGTAGTTAATCTGAAGACTCCTGTTGGTGCATCTGACATTATCGCAAACTGTTACAATGTGTACCAAACGTAACAGCAGATGTTATTGCTTTTAAGCCGAATTAGAATATAATTCTTAGTTCACGTAAAACGTAACACAATACTCTTCAGAACCTTTGTGAGGATGGAATACGTACCGAGCAATTGAAACGGCATACGACAGTGGATTGCTAGGAAGGTCGGCAGACTGGTTCAGGTAAATTTCAGAGCAGCGACCAAAGGAGAGAACTCCTGATTGAGAACGTCCACTTCGTGCGCAGGCTGGCCATGGTTCGCTTTAAGGGGCATGCTGGAGTTTAAACGACGATTAGGCATAGTTTCCCAAAAAATCCGACCCTATTTTTACAAAGTGGGTCCGTATGAACAACTAGTGCGGTGTGCCAAAGCTTCTGTGGCAAGTATATTAAACTCAAATATTGAACACAAAAATCTCGCTGCTACCGTATGTCGATCAGCGTACTGGGAGTTGAAATTATATTCTCTTACCCAAGTCCAAGTCGTGGAAAGCACCTTCTCAAACAGCGTATCCGTGAATGCACACCGAAAAGGCCCGCAGCTTTGCTTCTTCTTCTTCTTCCTCTTCTTCCTTGTCATCGTATGAATGCAAGCGGGAAGCCTTGCAATTTCCACGTTACTTACTGGCAATGCGAATGACATGAAAGATTGACATCGGTGTCAATGTAAGCGTAAGGCTAACATTCGTTCAATCGCCTAGCACTTAGTTGTTGATATCTGGCTCAGCAAACATCACCCTGATCCTGCTAAACACGCATACACGTACGCTTCTTTGGAAGAAGCTATTTGTTCGTGTCGCTAGCACATCGACTCCAAATTAGGTGGGTCTCCAATTCGTGGGTCTTTTTACTCAGAGCGATGCAGCGAGTTCGATTCCAGGACCCCTTTTTTAAAAGACGTCCTACGCTAAACACTTTCGTGAGAGAATATTTCAGCCCAACGCGATGCGGGACATATCATTAGCGCAGCCGGCTGCCCAATGGGAAAACGCACTCAAGAAAGAGAACGTCTGTCAATTCAGCCCCAGTTGCTTCTATGAACACGGTGTTCAAAGATATTCATTAACGGAACATTTCATGCGCGACCTAGCGGCATCTGAAAGAATACGACAGGTGTTCTGTTTAGTTTATTAGTTTATCTTTATTTGTAAGGTTGCGTACACTTACAAGACAGTAGGACACCTTTAGAATCTACAGTAGACTTAAGCGGCGGTGAGCAATTATGAGTGAGGCCTCTGTAATGGGTGGCAAGATTTAAACCACCTACTCGTTAGACAGTTGACATTGTGTGACGCCGAGTGCTATTTAACTCTGCTACCACGCTGTATTACATCTGTTAATGGGATTCCTTGACCGACGTACCGCCTGCATAGGGTCTTTTTGCGAATGAGTTTGAAGCAGTGTCGTGGCCCTTTGGTAAAAACAACAGCTCCGCTAAAGTGAAACCTGGGGAGGTGCAAAGCGCCGGTGTTTCCCATAAGAACACTTCAATAGCAATGAGAGGACAACGTCCTTTCATTGCTATGGTATCCTTTAGGTACCCCTCATTCTGTGTGAGCCGCATTGAAGTATCCTAGGAGGATGAGCGAGTCCCTGTGCGAGGCCTTGGCCATTGCTCCATGCAAAAGGCCATAAAAATCCGCCGCCCTTTGCCTTGGTTAACTGTAAACGTTTCCGAGGATGCATTGTGGCCTGCCTTTCTTGACGGCCCAAATAGCGATGAGTTGGTGTAAAATACTCACCCCAGGAATTTCACTTGCACTGATCGCAAGATCCATCTTCCTTAAGTTACCACGGAGCAGTGCTGGACAGTATCGAAGATACATGTATCTTAGATTCTATTTTAGATACACTTTGGGTATCTTGTATCTGTATCGCGATACGTCTCGCAAGATGAGTATCTGTATCTGTATTTGCGATACATTCAATAATGTATCGTGTATCTTAAGATACAAGATACTCCTATAGAAACACCACCGTACGAAACAATAATCGCTGGCTCAATTCCGTTTCTCAAGTTGGTACTGCTGCCACTAAACCGCCTGAATAAAACTAAGGGCAGTGACATAATTCTATCTTTCTGGCAGAGTCCACCAGTGAGGGAAGGCGATGAGGCGTGCGCGTCCGTTTTGGTTGAGCAGAGTAACATGACAGCGCTCGCGCAGTATCGACAGAACAAGCGCGCGAACGTCTATGCTTAGCTCACGCCCTCGATTTTTCATAAATTTCTTAGCGAACCTCAGACACTTTGGCCGTTTCTATCTATCTATCTAGCCGCCTACGTCTGGGCGCTCTCCTGGTCGTCTCCGTAGATTGTACTATACCGAAAATTGGCATAGCAGGGGATCAGTGTATGAACAACACGATTCACTGGTCATGACATGAATAACGCAAAATACCTGTCGCGTACGTCATGAAATCCTTTCTCTCAGTCACGTGTTGCACATACCCGAATACCAGAGTTCATGTTATGCGGGTATGTGCCACAGGTGATACAGAGTTTCAATCAACACAGTAACCGCGAACATACACATTGACACACGAATAAAGTTTTAACCAACTTTAACCAGTGTTCCTAACGTGCACTGCCATCGCACATCACACGGGCCTTTATCATTTCGCCTCCATGGAAATGCAACCACCGCTGCTGTGATCGAACCCGCGACCTTCGGCTCATCAACCGAGCATCGTAACCGCTACACCACCGCGGCGGACGCAGTGGAACTGAGGGAGCTGAAGACAATACAGCCCTGCAAGACGCTCGACTACCATCCACTAATTCACGTGGTCCGCAAAGTTGACCACGGGGATTGCGCAAAAATCGGGTTCAGTGCTTCCTACAATAACTCTGCCGAGGGGATCATGCCCCTCATCATTGCCGGTGACTTGAACATTGATTTATCAAAACCCAGAAACGCCTGCTTTTACACTAGAGGTTGCACGGGCTCCGGGTAGCCCGAAAGCCCAAGCCCGAGCCGGCCCGCGGGCCGGGCTCGGGCGGGCCGACGTATTTTCACCTCGGGCCCGGGCCGGGCTCGGGCTACTTGAAGTTTTATCGGGCCGGGCTCGGGCCCGGTTCAAAGCCCGACTCAAGCCCGAAATAGAGAGAATGGGCGGGAATTGTTTTGTGCAAGCTGACGCTTGCATGGGCATACCCCATACACGTGACGGCTTTGGCGAGCGAACTCCATTGTTGCTGGCATGAGGCCGTCTACTTGTATAGCAAAAGTGCCGCGCTGTCGCAGGTATGCAATGCAAATAAAATTCCTAAGGTTGCCATGCTGGCAAAAAAGATATTAGCAATTCCGGCGACGAGTGCAAACAGCGAACGTAGCTTCAGTTCGGCGGGCTACATAATGCAAAAGCGCCGCACTTCGTTGAAGCCGGAATCGTTGGACGGCTTGCTGTTTTTGCACGACAAATTATAATCTGTGTAATAGAGACTGTTCGTCGTGTGTCGTTTGATCATATTTGATATGCTCGATAAAATGCCAAATTACCGGAAAACGATGTTTTGTTTTCGCAGCGAACCTTCAGAAAGCCGGGCCGGGCCGGTCCGGGCCCGGGATTGTGTTTTCGTACGTCGGGCCGGGCCGGGCGGGCTCGCAGCCCTTTGCCGTCGGGCTCGGGCGGGCCTTCGACAAAGTCAGCGGGCCCGGGCCGGGCTCGGGCTCGGAAATACGGCCCGTGCACAGCTCTATTTTACACTGCATCAAAGACGGCTTGGATGTGAACAGGGCATCACAAGACCTCGTTTTCAGGTCCCGGACAGTAGGCATCATAGATCATTTCTTCGTAAGAGGCATCCACGATTTCCAAAAGCTGTACTATACCTTGCACTTCACTACCCCTTTCAGTCACGAATTATGATGTACTGTCTGCAAATGCATCAAATTTGCATGGCATGATTTCAAGGCACTCAGTATTACATTCCAAGAAATAAAATGAAGGAATGTGTTGTTTTGTGTGAGTTACAGTAAATAATGGTAATTAGCGTGTAATTAAATGCCTAATTATTCTGCAATCAGTCAGCTTCAGTCCTTGCATAAAGGGAATCAACTATTAGGCCAAAAATGCATGCACGGTATGTTTTTTGGTTGTATGCTTTTCGAGCGAAGAAAAAAAATGCGCTTGCCGTTGGTCCTGGAACGTCGCACGTCGAACGATCGTCGAACATGGTAGTGTCTCTAGCAAAGTGATCATCTGCAGCAATATACAGCATAATGAAGTTAAATAACCACTAGTTGTCCACTCAGGAAGCCTGCGCGAATGTGCACACTACGTTTCAGGCCATTTGAAGAAACACGCGGTGCTTGATGCGACTCCGAAGTTGATATGTACAATTGTACACACCCTCGTAGCCGCGATAACGAATGAATTCGGTAACAAGTCCTGTACTGTTGCTGGTGCTCGCTGATCACGGTGATGATTACCTTCTTCAAGAACTGTCAAAAACCCCTTCCACACATGCACACGAATTCGTGAAACGTGCGTGCGTTGTCCGTCACTAGGGACAAGTATAAGCATAACAACTGAAACGCAACTGTGACAACTGCAACTGTGACTAACGTACGTGCAGAGCGCCTGCGCGTGACACTCGGCTGTGCATATATCTAGAGAAATTTTTCTGAAGAAAGCTTAGTTGCGCGTAGCACCTGTTCTGTGCATCTGTGTTCCTTTTTTGTCCTGTTCGAATCCGTGCTATCCAATATTGAAGAATATAAGCACTACATATCAGTTTCCTGTGTCTGGTGTTGGTAACATCCATGTTGCTGTTGGCATCGTTGCGTAACTTTAAACAACCGGTTATAGAACACATGTGCAACTCTTCAACATATGTGTGTGCGTATATTATTTGCACATTTCTCTAGCGTCATTCCTTCACGTTTTTTTCTAAATGTGACAAATTACGCCATAGTCACTTTCCCGCGCGTGCTTCGCATAACATCGATTCCCACGGTACGTGGGATCTGCCGAATTTTTTTTCTTTTTACATGTGCCAGTGCCATGACACCCTGATCCACTGTACAGCGCCGCGCACCACAACGCATGCGGGGATTATTGCGCATATTCTGATGCCGCTGTCCTGCGTGGTGCTTCATTACGAAATCTGAAGCATAGGGTCGCTTTGCATGTCGTGGCGTTTGCACATCAGCGATTTGAAGGATTTTGTGGATGTAAGTTTGACTTACATGCGACTTACTTACTTTGACTTACTTACTTATGTGCAAACAGGATCCTAACTATAGCACCACTAGTACCGATGCTAGATCTAATAGAGCAAGCGTTTACCTAACAGAATATATCTTCGTGCACCACAACTTTTTCTTCCTGCTGTCGATCGAGTCCCGGCCGTGGCGGTCGCATTTCCGAAGGAGGCGAAAATACTTGAGGCCCACGTACTTCAATTTAGGGGCACGTTAAAGAACCCCACGTAGCCGAAATTTCCGGAGCCCTCCATAACGGCGTCCCTCATAATCGCATCGTGGTTTTGGGAAGTTAAACCATAACAGTTATTATTATTATTTTCCTGCTACCTTTCTTGAAAGATTTTTTGAAATGATAATTTGATTGTTAGCACAAGTGCTTTCCTAATTGTCCTTCTCTTGCATTCCGTACATTACCTAGGGCTCTGAACTGTTTTTTTTTCGGTCTGGTCACAGCAATATGTCTCTTGTGACGTGCTGCCAAAATAAGATCTCTCCTTTATTCTTACTTTCAAGTGTCTGCTTTACTTCTGCTACTGTTTCCACATTTATGTTTCAGTTGAGTTTACTCTCTGCCAAGGCGATTTTGAAAATAAATATGTAATTATGTGGGCGCGCACTGAGCATACAGTACCTGCTTACTGCTTAGTAAAAGGGCGAAATTGAGTTTGCACTATAATAATGGAAATATTAGGACCCATATTAAAGTTGTTAGGAAGGGGATCTGAGAAAAATTGCTGTACTAAATTATACATTTTTCTCGTGAGCCTCCCAACGAGCCGTTTCAGTGAATTTTGCATAGGCACTGTCTTTTTATTGTCTTACGTTAACAAGGAAGTTGACGATCCTTCATGCTTAATTGTCATAGCTATTAGGGGTGCCGCCTGTATCGTGTTTCAATACTTATTCACGATGAATCTTTGATACAGAACGGCTTTTCTGTTTCATTTACGTATATTTGTGTTTCTTTTTGAGGCCTCTCATTTTTTTTAACTATTACTAGTCACCAGGTAATCGGAGCTGTGGGTGGCAATAGCGTGAATAGCAGCGATGTCCTGCGACGATTTGTGCAAGTACACTGCCACGCACTCTTATTTCTTTGTTTTGGTGTGATCAGGTTTAAACCACAAAAGAAATATTAGCAGCGCTCGGCTCAAGCCGCGCCGCGATGTTTCAAAATCTTCGCGATTGTTTGAGATTGTTCCGTTAAGATTACGCGCGAATCCCAGCCGCGGCGGCCATATTTCGATGGAGGCGAAATGCTGGAGGCCGGTGTACTTAGGTTTAGGTGCACGTTAAAGAACCCCAGGTGGTCGAAATTTCCGGAGCGCTCCACTACGGCGTTCATCATAATCATATCGTGGTTTTGTGATGCAAAACCGCAACAATTATTATTAAAATTATGCGCGGTCGCGAGAACTCTAGTTCATTTATGAGCTTACGGGAGCACCAGTGGTAACGTTGGAAGGTTCGATCGCTGATGTGTAAAAGACCACGCTTTCCGCCGATGATCAGAATACCGAAGGCCCACGACTTTTATTGCCGCGAGTTAGTTTTCTAGGCGCATGCTTGCCGAGTGCGCAGTTTCGTCTCTACCAGAGTGACCGCCGCCTTCTTCATCGTCACCACCATGTGACAATACAATAGGTATTAGTCATTTCTGGGGTGCACATGTTCTCTCGTTGAAGAAAAATTGTTAAAAGATTGCACGTTAGTGAATATATTGATAACGAACGCTTTACGCCAGCAGATGAGTAGAATATGAAAATTCACTGCAGTTTTATGAGCTTTAAGTATACCCAATGTATCACAAAAAACGTAGCTAGCATCGTCGTTGCTGCTGTACACTGGTGAATCGGTATTGCGTAAACGGTGTTTAATAGACAAGGTAAAACTCTACACCGGTATTTGAGCCATCGCGCGAAGGCTTCTTATAGAAGTTCTTGTGATTAGATGGCGACCCGCTAGCTGGTCGGCAAGCTGAGCAGCGTCTCCCCATCAATTACAAAAATGACAAGCAAGAGCCGCTGTCAATGAAGAGCTGTTCTGTTAAGCAGCCAAAACAAACCACAATAAGTTCTGTCGGAAGTAAACTGATGCACTTTGAGCAAGAAGGACGAAACTTTTGAGTTACAAACAGACATTTCATTAAAATGAAACCAAATTGGTCGCAATAAAGACATTTTCAAGCAAACCTTTTCATGCATAGGCGGTCGCTACTACGTTATGAGGGTCTATAATAACAAATTTGCGAATGTATCGAAGTATCTTGAGATACAATTGGCAAGTATCGTATCGGATACAATTATTGCGGTAGTATCTTGTATCTGTATCTCGAATACTTCTTGCCTGAGTATCTTGTATCGTATCGCGATACAATTTCACAGTATCTTTGCCCAGCCCTGCCACGGAGGAATGGATTTCGCTAGTGTAGCGCGCATATCCGGAAAGGTTTCGCTGGTTTAGGGGCGAAGCACCTTAGGGTGTGGGTAATTCCCTCCTCTGTAGTAGGAGTAGTAGTATGTAGCAACCTCTAGTTTATGAATTGCTCAATAGATGGCGCTGTGAGTATACTAGTTTATGAATGTTACAATAGATGGCGCTGTGAGTATACGAGTAAAATTGCATATAACAACACTAGATGGTGGTATGGTTTTCTTGTAGTTGATGATGAAAGATGCGAGATGGCGCTGTCAGAAGCGCGTCGTGAAGCTGCGCGACGCCGCCGCGAAGATCCTACCGTACGAGAGCGGGAGGCCGAAGCGGCACGGCAGCGACTGGAAGCGATCACAGACCATTGGTACCTATCTCTTCTAAAGCCATCGCAGACGTGCCGCCAAGACTACAGCGCTTTTTCTTGCGCTTAATAAGATACGGTTTGTCCCAGGTAAACAACTGCTCTTGGCAGATATGCTATCCAGATCATCGCCAGGCTCTCCCCCCCCCCCCCCCAGCAGGGATGACTTCACAGATGACGTCGACGTACGTGCAGTGGGCATGGCTTCAGAATAGGTGAGCAAGAAAATGTTATATAGACTAGCAGACGCAACAGCCGCTGATCCAGACTTGCAAATTTTGTTGCGCTGCCTTAGAAATGGCGAAGAAATTACTGGCGCGATGAAACGAATTTCGCCACAGTTGTCCTGAGTTCAAGGCATTGTGATTAAGGGACCAAATGTTCATGATAAACGGAAGCTGGGGGGGTCCTTGGCCGTCATGGACAGGTCATGCCCACATCTCGTGCAGACAAGTTTTTTCGCGCAGGTGAAAAGACTGAAAGACGCCAGGTTTCCTAATAATGCCATAGCAGGGGCTTGCGAAAAAATAAGAAAATCCTTTAAGCAACGGCCGGGGACCCCCCCCCAACCAAGGATGAACCGCGGGAAAGAAAAAGAGTGGCACAAATCCCGTATGTCCACTGGCTGTCGCACGGCATGAAGAGAGTGGCTTCACGATATGGGGTTGATGTCGTGTTCTCCGCAGAGAATAAGGTGGGGCACATCTGCCCAGCAGTTAGTAAGAAAATAGGCAAGCCACAACAGGGTGCAAAAAGACGATGTGCCATCAAGCATGGCAGGCAGTTTGTTCCTTGCGCACGTGGTGTTGTGTACAGAATACCACTGTCGTGCGGCAAGGCATATATCGGGCAAACGGGTAGATGCCTGAAGGTGCGTCTGCGAGAGCACAACAGCTCATTAATAGGAAGGCCGTTCAGCACTGCACTGCAAGGGGTGTGATCAAGGCAGCCGCAAGCCTGCTTTTATCAGACGACAGTAATCTACAAGCGCAGGGGCTCCGTGCAGAGGAAGATCGTAGAGGCCTTCGTCATCCAGAGGGAGGGGCTAGATTGCATCAGCCACACCTCTATCAGTTTGCAGGAGGGGGAGACAGCCTATCTAGAACATCACTTGACGTAGGCAGGCTGAGCGCAAGATTTTAAGTGTTTAGGTTTTTTGTGTCGACTCGTTGGGTTAGGTATGATAGCATGGTAGTGTAAATATTTCTTCCCTGAATAAAAAAATTTCAGTTGCTAGAAGCGCGTCGTCCCGTGTCCACCTCTTCCTTGTGTATCGTACTATCGCGCCCTTCCGTTTATCATGAACCAACACCAACTCACCCAACTTTTTACCTTACTGACCAAAGGTTGTTATTCCGAAGACCATGAGAGCTGAAATGCTCACTCGTATTCACGAAGGACACTTAGGCATAAATAGGTGCAAAGAAAGAGCCCTTCGCTTGGTTTTCTTTTGTACCTCGTTACGTGAACCGATAAGGTCAGGGAACGCCGAATGCACCAACCCAACCATTTTTCGTGTGCATACCCCACCGTAGCGCCGTTCGTTTAGTTCTTCAAGATAAAAGACAACAAAGTTGACAGCCCAATATGGCGGCGCCGAAGGCCATCCGTGAGTCTTGCCACATTCGTTGTAACGTGCTATGGTGGCATGCGTAGCAAGTTGCGATATCAACAAAAGGCTTTGAAAACAATTCCATCGAATGAAACAGTTTCCGATGTCGATCCAACGATCTTCGTAGCGCTATCGTGATTTCTGCAGGATATTCGTTACAGAAGTAGGAAATTTTTGAATACCTAAGCAATATTTTTTCACATTCTTTCTTAAGAGAACACTAAAAGGTAAACAATACAACTACTTGAATTGACAACTGATATGAAATATCATGTGTTATCCTGCACAAAATATGAATTCATTGCGAACATTTATGTAAATATTTAATGTTCAGGTTCCTGAGAATGCTCCCTAGTCACTGTTCGCTTCACACTATTTTTCGTCATAAGTGTCATTACTGTTTGGCTGTACAGTGTTGTCGATACTGATGCCTTATTCTTCGTCCTTAGTGATGTACTCTTCATCTTTCTCCAGGGCCTCGTCGGCCTCCGTGAGGTTATTGTCGGCACTGGGTACCGACTCCGGGGTTCGAATGGTTACAGCAGGCGGTGCCGTCGTCGGTTCCACGGTGGCAGTGAATGTGTAGGTGACCAGCACTGTGAAGAAGGAAATGGCCAGTATTGCGATGCCCAGAACCACCACAGGGTGAGGTCCCCGTCGGAGCTGTGGCCAAGGAAAGCAAGCTATTTTATATTGTGATCTTGAAATGAGAGCTTTCTGCACACGTGCTCTTTGATGAAAATGCTCGGTGTAAGCGGAATACTAGCGTGCTAATGTAGCAAATGTACAGGATCATAATAGCACATAACTAAGGCACCCAGGAATACTATTGCTGGGTAAGGATGCGTGGGCTACAAGGACACGGTAAGGGTAATTGATAGACAGAAAAGGAATTTAGGTGGTGGATAGAACAGCCGGCTTCCCTGCTCTGCAAATAGGGGTTAGGAATAAAAGTTGACAGAAGGAATCCCAGGCGAATGAGAAGAGAAAAAGCTGTAAAAAAAAAGGGTGTAGGAGTGCTGTTTCTTGGGCGAGTTGCAAATTCATACTTGGAAGGGTAGCGCTAGTAGACACGGACTAGAGGAAGACACGCGGACACACAGACGGACACATGGCGGCACCGAAAGCCATCCGTGAAATAGTCTTGCCACATTCGTTGTAACGTGCTATGGTGGCATGCATAGCAAGTTGCGATATCAACAAAAGGGTTTGAAAACAATTCCATCGAATGAAACAGTTTCCGATGTCGATCCAACGATTTTCGTCGCCGGCGCTTCCGTCTGTGTGTCCGCGTGTCTTCCTCTAGTCCGTGTCTACTAGCGCTACCCTTCCAAGCAAAAGGGTGTAGTACACGAGACCTGCCAAAGTATATATGTCCACTTGTTCTCAGGAAGCGGAACAACACATTTCATGCCTGTTGTAATAAGGTCGTACTCAGTGAAATATTATGTTCTGTGGCAAAACAACGCTTGTGAAGCCTTTATAAAGTGTATGATGGTTCTGTTATTGCGATAGCAACTGTATGGTCATTCTCGACGGGTTTTTGCCGTTGGTGTCGCGGTCTCCGTCATTTTCCGCATAAAGCGCAAATTGATAACATCACCCCGCACATCGTATGTTATACCAGCGAGTAAAGGGTCGCGAGCGCTGGCGACGAACGCAGCTGAAGCTGAGATGAGACGAGCCGGCCGTCTCCTTCGCACGGAGGGCGCATTCGATGGGATCACCCCAGGTGCGAGACCTGCCGTCATTGCTCATCAAGGAGAGAGGAGGCGGTCCGCCTGTCCGCTCTGTTTACTGTCCGAAACACGCGAATTATTTAGTTTGATATCAAACATTTTGCTTTATTTATTCCCAGCGCACAACGCTCTATACAACTTTATGACCACGGCAGGCTCGTAGCCAGGAACAATTTTCGGGATGCCCCCCCCTTTCCGGCTACGAGCCTGGACCACGTCATAGAGGATGCGGGTGGTTCGTTTTGTGGGAATTGTGGGAAAACTTTTGTAGAGCAAGGTTCTAGCCCACACCTAAGTGGGTGCCCAGTCCACAAACATGCCGGGTACGAAATAAAGTTTTAAAGACGATAGTCTTTCTTGGGGAACTTAAACGCAGAAATTTTGGTCTGTCTGTCTGTCTGTCTGTCTGTCACGCAATTCAGCGAACCGGCCAAAGTTTAAGCACTTGCTCAACGCCCAGCCATCTTGTTATGGTAGCGGTGTCCATACTTGCGAACATTGTCAATGAAAAAGCAAATATTACGAATATCTGAGGCGTAACATCAATACGTAAGTATTAGGTAGTGTGTTCCTTTACTAGCAAATACATAGATACGTAATTCTAACACAGATACATAGATACGTAAGCCTAAGAAACACCCTAGTGTTTCTTAGGCTGGGCTGAAACGGTGCAGAAACGGCCGGCAGAAGACTATCGTCTTTCGACGACATTTGCAGCGAAGCACGTAGATACGCGGCCAATTTTTTCTGTCTGTCTGTCTGTTCTGGGATGCTCCTTATGTACTCAGTTTAATCTTTTGCAACGCCGTTCAGCGGAGGACTTGCAGCCATTAAGTTTTTTGGCTTGCATCTAATAACGGCCAAGTTCACCTGATGGACGAACGAGCCCAGGGGCGTAGCCAGAAATTTTTTTCGGGGGGGGTTCAACCATACTTTGTGTATGTTCGTGCGTGCGTTTGTATGTGTGCGTGTATATATACGCAAGCAAAACTGAAAAATTTCGGGGGGGGGGGTTTGAACCCCCCCAACCCCCCCCCCCTTGGCTACGCCCCTGAACGAGCCCTACCTGCAGTGAAGCTTCCGAGTGGAACAGCTCCTCGACTTCTTCCTCATCTTCTACCAAGACCTTGGGTGCCCGCGCCGGTACCTGCGCTGGCGCGAACGTCGGCCCTGGCTCCTCGACATTGGCATCAGCAGGGGTGGCAGGGACAGCGAAAACTGGCGCCTTCGAACGCTTAGCCATATCTTCTTCTTCCTCTTCTTCTTCTTCTTCGGCTGCTGTCAATCAAGTTTTCAAGACACGTATGGCACCTACCAAGAAAGGCGGAGGGTGATAGGCCAAGAATAATAAGTTGTGACGCGCTAGTAATTCAAGCAATCGCTAAAAGTGTGACATAGATCTGAGACGAGAAAACATTCTGATTGCGTAACAATGAAGTAAGACGAGCTTCACGGAACGAGTCAGATGTAGAACGCATACCCATTAACATTCAGAGTGGCAAAAAAGTCGAAATGAGCTTCGTAACCATTTCATAGCTATACTCGGCGACAACTTTTCTTGACAGCACTGTGGAAGCAACAGAACCGAAGCGCCAAGAAGTAGTACTCAAGTTTACTGATAATTTTCTCATTGTTCTTGCTGAAATAAATGCTACTTTATTTATTAGGAGCCTGAAACAGCTGCCGGAAGTCGTAGGTAAAATACAGTTATTGTTCACTTTACAAGAATGCCTTCCTTTTCTTTCCATTTCTTAGACAGCACCGCCTTTTCAGCACGCCTGTTTTCCAATGTAAACATGGCGGCTATGACGTAGTGGTTCAGTGTATATTTTTCTCCAAGAAATATGCTCCTCCGAATATATTTTTCTCCAAGAAAAATATACTCGTAAGATGACGCTAAAATGTACACTAAACAATCGAAATATCTCTCCCATTCACAATTTTCGTGTACGTAATTTTCTGAACGCGTTAACGATGCGAGCGAGCAAAACCGAAATCAGCTGCAAGCTGCCGTACTACTTGCGGAGCAACACAAACGTGCGGAAGCCCCGTCTCCGTAGCCTTCGCTCCAATGTCAGGATAAGTTTTCGCCGATTATAGAATGAAATCACGCATGACGCCGAGCACACCTCGGAGGATAGAAACCTAATACGAAAATCCCAATAGGGAGCTGGAAAAATCTAGTTATGTTTAACGCAATGTTACGAAGCAAAGCTTAAGGTAACCTTTCTGTAAGTGTAATCGTAAGGTGGCTGGTGATGAAACGTTGATGACTAGACTCAACTTCGCTGCAAGAAGCACAGTAACGGTAATATCCAAACAGTTATGTGTAACTATAGGCACAAGGGGAAAGGGCTATGGCAACGCAACATCGGAATCAGCACCTGTAATTGCCGTGATGTGCAGAGTCGATGCTTTTAACACGAAAGCGTTTTATGCTGGTGTCTACCACGGCTCCACTGACGTATTTCCGTCACGGATATGAAGTTGCAAAATATAAAGACTAACAGATGGCAAAGAAAAAGCTAGAAGCAAAAGTTCCATCACCGGGAGTCGAACTTACGACCCCCCGCTCCGCAGCGCGCGGCGCGAAACGATTCGGCCACAGACGGCACGGCACGGCGAGCAATTTATATACACCAATTGCCGGTGGTGGTACTCAGCGATCGGTGGTACATCAGCGTGTTTTCGTTATCACTAGCGAGATGGCGCGAAGGGCTCGAACAGCGCGCTTTAAAGGTCGTCGCACCACGCGTTGTGATGAGCTCGCGCCTCTACAGATCGTGGTCGCTCGTGCGCGCGCTTATCTCGTGATGGCCGTAGTTCGTAAGTCTTGTGCTCTCACCGCAAGATTGCGTTGAGAGCACCAAGGTCACTTCGTTCGCTGCAGCGGCCGCTTTTGCGAGTGAGCGCGCTGCTCACACAGAAATAAGTTACAACTCTGACAGTCAGTTCGCCCTCATCCTGTGTATGTTCGCTTCGTGCGTACTTTCTGCTTGAGCAGCGCGCTGCAAGTTTAGAGCTGCTTGCCGTTCTTCGCGTGATATTGCACTTTGATGCTATAGCATTCATTCCTTTGCCCTTGGGGCGAAAGAATGGACAACAAACGCTGAACTACGTCTGTGACGACACGTTTCACTTTCGTGTTATACCGATTCCTATGACAGAGGGATCAGCCATGTTTTTTTTAACACGAAAGTGTTTTATGCCGGGGTCCACCAAGTACATCCGTCACGGATATGACGTTGATAAAATGGACGCCAACAGGCGAGAAAGAAAAAAAAAAAACCAAGAAAAACATACCCCGCTGGGAATCGAACCCACGACGTTGCGGCCGCGACGGCAAGCGCCCGACGCGCCACCGACTAAGCTAACTCCGGAGATGCTAGACACGGCGCGAACGCGCCTTATATCGTTCACACATTCTCTTTCGCGACGGGCGCAGCGGGGCGGTGCTGCCGTCTGTGAGATGGGAAAAAAACATAGTTGATCCCTCCGTAATTGGAATCGGAATAACACGAAAGTAAAGCGTGCCCTTACAGAAGTAACTGAATGTTTACTGGACATCGATACAAGAGAGTTTGCACAATGTACATTGATGTCTGGCAGCTATGGAACCGTTTAACGTGTATGCACCCACTTTGATGATTGGTGGTACATCTCCATCCCGACGACTAACGTCCATGTTAAATGATTAAACAAACCCTTGTGGTAGCTGTAGTAGTTAACGGTGAAAGCGTAATAAGAGAACGAGGTGTGATAGCCAGAAGAGCGTCGCATATTGGACGCAGAACTTGGTCGCCATCCCGCGGCATGTTAAAATGTGATTGAACACCACGGCCGGACTAGAGGGAAACGCAAAGCGCGTCGTGCCGCCCCCCGGCCGCGATTTTTCTCGGGGCGAGCGCGTGAGCGGGGAACGCGGTGTTACAGCCAGGTGAGGCAGGCGCGCGTCGCAGAGCAATTTTTGGAGCGTGATGTTATGAGTGAGGCCGACGCTTTTACGACGCTTGGGCGAAGGTCGCCTCCTCGCGGTGTGTTAAGGCAGTGACAAAATTGAACTTCTATTGAAAACACGCCGAATGGGACGGACGTGTAACGCGTTGCAGGTGCGAATCGCGGAGGCCACAGTAATGACGAATGACTTTACTTTACCGCTCTGAGAGGGCAACACCGCCCCGCCGTCCGGGAGAGTGGTAGATATAAAAGGCGCGTTTGTAAAGCCTCTAGAGTCTGTGACCGTGGCGCAGTGGATAGCGTGCCCGGCATCTGTTGTTGTGGACCGAGCGGTCGTGGGTTCGATGCCCGTTGACGGAATTTTTTTTCTTTGCCATTTGATCGTGTACATTTTCTCGACGTGATTTCCGTGACGGAAATACGTCATTGAAATCTTGGTGGACCCCGGCATAAAACACTTTCGTGTTAAAAAGTAATGCTTCACGATCGACACTATCTAGCGCTTACTCCGAGACTGCACGCGGTATCGGAGGTCATGGTTAAAGCGTCTCGATACCAGAGAGGTAGACTGGCCGCGCTGGTGGCGCTGGCGTCGCCGAGGCACCCTTGACGCTGTTACGTTCTTTGCCTTTGGCTTCGTGTTAGCGTGCGTCGGCTCATCGGAGTAGTGCAGCTTTTACGTGCCCAACGGGATTTCTCCGCCGCCGACTACTTCAATTGCGAGAGCACCGACTAACAAAACTGCTGCAATACGCGTTGCAGAAAGGACGCGATTTCGACGGGCAAATGTCGTGCCTTGGTGGAGCGAGAGCAGCGCCTGCGAGACAGAAACCAGCGGGACGCACGCGTTTGCGGCTCAGGCTACGAACCTCTACCTCCGTGTTGCTGAAGCGCAGTGTGTGTTAGTGTATGCATGAGCACAGGCGTTGGCTACCCATTACTAGAAAGCGCACACCGTACCGTTTCTCTCCTTAATTGACGACGCTTTGAAGAAGTGCATACCGGGTACCAGTGTTGATTATGAGCTTGTTGATATCATCCTTACGCGGGATTCACGATTCGCTGTGTCCAAATATATGTTCACACCGTCAGCTACCACAACGGTTTAATCATGATCATGGGCGTTAGTCGTCGCGATAGAGACATGCTGTCAACATTGGTGCATCCACGTCAAACAGTGCTATAGCTGCCTTCAGCAATACGGGAGGTAGAGGTTATACTGCGCTTCAGCAATACGGGAGGTAGAGGTTCGTAGCCTGAGCCGCAAACGCGTGCGTCCCGCTGGTTTCTGTCTCGCAGACGCTTCTGCAACGCGTATTGCAGCAGTTTTGTTAGTCGGTGCTCTCGCAATTGAAGTAGTCGGCGGCGGAGAAATCCCGTTGGTGCACGTGGAAGCTGCACTACTCCGATGAGCCGACGCACGCTAACACGAAGCCAAAGGCAAAGAACGTAACAGCGTCAAGGGTGCCTCGGCGACGCCAGCGCCACCAGCGCGGCCAGTCTACCTCTCTGGTATCGAGACGCTTTAACCATGACCTCCGATACCGCGTGCAATCTCGGAGTAAGCGCTAGTAAGTGTCGATCGTGAAGCATTACTTCTTTTCCCATCTCACAGACGGCGGCACCGCCCCGCTCCACCCGTCGCGAAAGAGAATGTGTGAAAGATATAAGGCGCGTTCGCGCCGTGTCTAGCATCTCCGGAGTTAGCTTAGTCGGTGGCGCGTCGGGCGCTTGCCGTCGCGGCCGCAACGTCGTGGGTTCGATTCCCAGCGGGGTATATTTTTCATGGCTTTTTTCTTTCTCACCTGTTGGCGTCCATTTTATCAACGTCATATCCGTGACGGATGACTTGGTGGACCCCGGCATAAAACACTTTCGTGTTAAAAAAGAAAACAAAACAAAAATCGGGCATGTGCCGTACGCGTTACATCCCCTGCGAAAGATTCACTACTGCTTGCAATATAATCGAAACGGCTGTATCCGTGCCGCTTAACATAGCCGTGATCCGCATATCAACCGTCACGCGAATATCAACCGCTTATTGAAGGTGATGTTAAATGTTGGTCTATTTGTTTAACAAAACAGAATGTGATTTTCTTCTCTCTATGAGTTTGAAGAGTGGACTCTCTCCGCATACTATGGAGATGGTGATATGAGCGCCTACCTATATTACCAAAGTAATTATTTATTTGTTGTAAGAAGAATATCAAAGTGGTTGACAGTAAGAACTAACTTTCAAAACGCAGACATTTTCTCCCGAATTGGACCTCTGGCGCTAGCGTCTGCGGGAACTGCCACTGTGGCGTTTGAGGCAGTATTGCAGTAAAATATGTATATTTGCCTAATGTCTGCAAACAGCTTCGTGACATAGCAGATTTGCCGTTTTACAAATATATTGCGTTATAACCTCAACTATTTGCAGTGTGTGAGCGTGTACGCAGAAATATTTTGTCCACTGCGTTTGTAAAAGTGGCTGTTGTTTTCAAATTGAGCCTATTAATAAAGACGAAATAAATCATAGTAAGGAAAGCTGCAAAAATTACTTCAGCAGCCAGTACCAATACAAACTCATCTATAATCCATTATTTCCAAGGCATTAGAACAACCTGAGAGCCACAGTTCTCTCTAGCAATTGTACTACGAAGCTGTACGCCTGAAATGAATTTTGGTAAGAAGTGTTAATTTCAAGGGCTCGTTTTCTTTGTTATGCACAATATTAATGAGAACTAACAGACAATAATGCCAAGGAAAGTATAGGGGATGTTTTTAGTAATAAATGTAAGGTAATTGTGAAGAAAGAAAAGTGGACGAAAAGATAGCTTGCCGCGGGCAGGGACCGAACCTGCGACCTTCGAATAACGCGTCCGATGCTCTACCAACTGAGCTACCGCGGCGGCCATCCCCCCGTCCACTTTATGGGGTATATGTGTGCATTTTAAACGTGGGAGCGTCAGTCAGCGCCGCCAGTAGCCATGATGGCGAGTGTGGAACACTCTTTTTCTGCCTGTTGGCGTCACGACGCCAACAGTGACGCCAACAGGCAGAGGCAATCGGCAGAGGCAATTTATTGAGCTTTGGTTGAAACAAAGGGACGCCAACCAAGATAGTGAGCAAAAAGAATTTTCTTTGTTTGCGTTTCAAGACAAAATCCGACGTTTCGAGTCCCAGTCACACTTTTTTTAGGGTTTTGTTCCTGCCGTGGGGTCACGCCTATTCTCCATGATGTGCGTCATTCCGTTGAGGCAGACTCTCGATCGGCAGCGCACCTGTAGGTCGGTTGGCGTTACGGGTAAAGTCACAAGATTTTTCCCTCTAGGGACTTTAGTTACGGGCTGTCGCCTGGATGGGCCAGTATTCCACAAAAAGCCGCTTGTAGTAAGTGTCCTCTAAATGGGAGTAGTCAAATTCGATGCGGTGGTCGTTCTTCACGCTGTGCTCAGAGAGTGTACTCCACTGTCACTAGAAATTGCGGACATCGTTTTTATGTTGTCGCAGCCTCTCGGGGAAGTTCTTCGTTTCCCTCACGCACGAAGCTTCACGATCAGCATGTGGCATGGAGTAAACCAACCCTTGCGCTTTCTCTTCGGGCGGCCTTTCTTTTGGGCACGAAAAGGCGCAGGTGCCAGCAATCCACCTGCTACAATCCACATACCCAGGAATTCGGGACATCGCTCCTAGTTCACTGTTTTTCACACCACGTGGTGTACGGACCTTCAACGTTCAAAATTCGCGCGATGACTCTTGCCGTAATCGCGCGGATTGAGAAAACCACAATACGTAAAAAAAGCACGACGACGATATCCGCTACAACCAGCGAGCGCGAACCTCCGTCGCCGAGTGATAACCGCAACGCATGCGACGCGCGGCCGGTTGGGCTGCTCGACTGTGACTCAGCAGTTCTGTTGCACTGAAAGGGTGCACACATACAAGTCGCTTGGCTGTGCTTGATAACTACGAACTCTAGAAAGAGCGTGCTGCCCTTCTTCTCATCCCCTGCCTCTTCAATATATTTCGTCCGATGATATTGTTGTAGGCTCCAACGGGTTTCTTAAAGCAAGAACGCGTCCTTTAGCGCTGCTGTTTTTGTAATGTGAAAAAACTAACTTCCAGAAAATAATGCAAGCTTGGGAGGCGGTGATGACGATCGCTAGTTTCCGAATGTGCGGAGTCTTGACGTCCCTAATTTTTGTTGGCCTCAATTTATAAAATCAATATTTTGCGCTAATATGTGAAGACGCCTGGCCGTGTTATATTCGCTGCCACAGACATTTTTCTTTAAAGCTCAATAAGCAGCGGAAGTAAAGGAAGAATACCTTTGCAAGCAGAATATTGTTCGATGATCTTAAAAAGAATGGTTTTAATAAAGTCGCTTTAGTTTTAACAGCACGCTTTTTGTTTCCAAATAATATAACTGAACGCCGGAAAGTGCATTGACTTACGCATGACATGCTACACAGGCCGCGTTTACCTTTCTGCTAAGTGTTGGTGAAAGAATAATGACACAGATTAGATTCCTATAAAGTATCAAGAAACTCGCCTTCTTGTTTGACTGCCTATGCTGATCTGCAGAATTGTAGGAGGTGGCGGCTTGAAACCCGGCTCTTGCGGCCAGCTTTATTCGGGACAGAATAGCGCGTTTCTATTTTTACATGGTAAAGTTCGCTAAAAGGCCCCTCGTCAGGACCCGTTTAATATATTGATTACGAGCTGAAATATTTCATTTATGTGAGCAAGGGACCTGGAAAGGTCTCGAAAAGCCGTTTTATTTTTATTCTCTGTGTCGCGTGTTTTTTTACCGTAAGACAACGTAGCACCTCACCAGGCGATGTTTGGGGCAAGCTGAGCAACCTTTCACGAATGTCTTTTTTTTTTTTTTTTGGTCAATAAGTTCGCTGTTCAATATTGCAAGAGTAGGAAGGCACTAAACTGCCCTGTTACCGTGCCGCCAGAAGGTAAACATTACTGTCAATGCGGGCCTTGTCCGCCGTGGTGGAGCAGTGATTATGATGCTCGGCTGCTGACCCGAAGGTCGCGGATTCGATCCCGGCCGCGGCCGTCGCATTTCGATGGAGTCGAAATGCTAGAGGCCCGTGTACTGTGCGATATCAATGCACGTTAAAGAACACCAGATGGTCGAAATTTCCGGAGCCCTCCACTACGGCGTCGCTTATAATCATATCGGGGTTTTGGGACGTAAAACCCCAGATATTCTTATTAACGCTGGCCTTACGTTTGCCAAGGCGATGCAGGGAAAGAACTCTGCAAGCGGAGCTTTTTCCCTGCCTTCCCTTACGTATCGTAGGCAATGTGCCCTGTTTTGCTTACATGACGAGCCCCACCTTTCTGTTTTTCTTCGCGGCGCCTTTAGAGTGACCGCATTGAGCGTCTCGCAATGGGAGGTTAACTGAAGTCACGTGCTGTAACAAATGACGCTAAAAGCAGTGTGCCGTAGTGCGCGACTCACATCTCGCAGGAAGTGTGGCCCCCTCTGAGATGCACGGACTACCTTTTATTATTAGATGCGAAGTATCTTATGGCGGAGTTCAATCCGGTGGTGGTGGTGGTGGTGGTCTGCGGCGTGACCACCCTTACTGCGCATGCGCATACCCTCTCCACACACCTCCTCTCTACTCCCCCTCACCATTCCTCCTGCCCTCTTCCCCTCTCCCATATCCCCTCTCCACTCACCCTCTCCCCTCCTCCTCTCCACATCCCCTCTTCCATCTCCCCTCTCCCATTACCCTCTCCCCTCCCCCTCTCCCATTCCCCTCTCCACTTCTCCTCTCCACTCTTCCTCTGAAACGCGGGCTAGACATGCCGAAAGTCTCCCCTGTGCCACGCCGCGATGAGCACCAGCGCATGCGCGTCCCCTCCCCGTCTCTCTCCTCTCCTACGCTGCCCCCCTCTCGCACGCCTGTCGACCGCATTCCCCGCTCGCCCTGTGAGAATTAACGGCCACGCTAGAGGGAAGACAAGACGCGCGTAGCGTTCCTCTTCGCGTTTTACGACGCGAGGTCGGTAGCATGCCCAACGAACGCCAACGGAACGCGATCGTGCAAGTGCTCCGGCTTCGCATCGCCTCATGGTCCCCTTTAGCGGGAAATGGTGTAATTTTTTCATACTTGGTAGACGCGATGTTCACCTACTAATCTACCGACCTAATTGGTCAGGAATCTTAGATGATCAAATTCTTCGGTTTCATCGCATCCCTCATTATCATAGTCTCAATCATACAGTAATGTCAATAAACACTTCGCACCGTCAGAGGGTGATGAGTAACTATCATTCATTAAGGCGAGAGCCACCGACATAATGTGTATCCGCCGTGGGAGCGATAGGCAGATAAAGTGAGCGCTGCTAAGCGCGAGGTCGTGGGTTCGATTGCCTCACATGGTGGCCGTATTCCAGTGGGAACGAAATGCAAGAACACCCGCTTACTTTGATGTAGGTGGACGTTCAAGAACCCCAGGTGTTTAAACCTATTACAGAATTCCTCACTGCGGCTTACCTCATAATGACCATGTGGTTATAGAACGTAAAATCCCTTAAATTATTATTATTTACATAGGCCGCTCGGCGACAACAGAAATAATACGTGAAAAACAACCCCGTACACACGCTTCATCATTAACGCGATAGTGTCACATACCGAGTTTTGCCTAAATTAACGCTGCGCATGTTCTATCATCTGCTTATTTTAAAGGAGTCCTGACACAAAAATTTTCACCCCGCGTTTTTTTGCTGCAGTGTGTTGCTGGGGGCCTGTTAGTCATAACACGGCACATCGTTTGCTGCAGCGCGCGACAGATAATTAATTACAAGCTCCTCATTACCGACGCAGCCTCAGTTTCGGTTTGACAGAGCTCCAAAAACGGCAAGCCGCCGGGTGTAGCTATCACCACCTAGCGAGTGAAACGCTCGGTCACGTGAGCACACAGAACAGTGACGCATTTCCGCGCAGTCTGTCGTCGTCGGGCTCATCGTCGTCTGATGGCGACGATTTTCTTGCGGCGGGGATCGAAGGAATTTTCGACGTGGCGAATCACTTCATGTTTGACCCGCTGGCGAGGAGCGATTCGTCGGGAAGCGCGTCAAAACAGAAATGGCGGTTACGACGTCATCGTAACTTACCGGCTGCAACGGTTACGTAGGGGAAGTAGGGGGGTCACCTCGGGTCACCTCCGAGGGTGTCAATGCACTAGGTGCGGCCTATAATGCTGGATCGCGCTCGCGAACTTCAATATTCATATAAAATACCTTCCAAGCTTTATTTGCTGCCGATATTTTGCAGATGGTACACGCACGTACACGGGAATCGATCCAGCATGCTATCTCGGCCGCGAAATTTTGTCAGTACCCCTTTAATAATTCGCAAGTAGCCACGGGATTGCGCACGTGGACACTTCGGAATTACAGATGCTCTTGTCGCAGGATAAAAAAAAAACCATATATAAAGGGAGAAGGTTATAATATTCCTCTAGTTTTGCTTGCTTTGCTCGCTAGGCCGTCTTCTGGCGCTGCTGTCGCATGCGAAAAGCTACACCGCAGTGTGTATTTTCGCGGGGCACAAGCCAAGAAATGGCTTGTCCTGGTCTTTGTATTTTTTTTTTCAGTCATATTGCAAGATGAGAAATCCAAAACACGACTAGACGCTTAAGACGAGTGCGGTTTAAACCACAATGCACGGCAGAGAAAACATTCAACCAGGTTGAATATAAAGGCTTCGAGCTTTCACTTTTGGTAATTAAATTTACATAAACCAACACTCTACCAGTATCAAGTGTTGTTGATAATAATAATGATAATTCTTGAGCTTTGACGTCCCGAAACCACGATATGATTATGATGGACGCCGTCGCGGAGGGCTCCGGAATTATCGACCACCTGAGGCCCTTTAATGTGCGCCTAAACGTAAGATTTATTTCAGTATTTTTAAATATGGTTCGTCGAAGCCCCGACTCCGTAGCGCCTGCGTAACTGCTGATACTCGACCGAATCAAATGCCTTCTCGTAATCTATGAAGGCTATATATAGGGGTTGGTTATATTCCGCGCATTTCTCTATCGCCTGATTCACAGTGTCAATGTGGTCTATTGTCGAGTAGCCTGTACGGAATCCTGCTTGGTCCTTTGGTTGACTGAATTCTAATGTTGTCCTAATCTTTGTAAACAGCTTGTAGACAACGGACAGTAAGCTGATCGGTCTGCAATTTTTCAAGTCCTTGACGTCTCCTTTTTTATGGATTAAGATGATCTTAGTATTCTTCCAAGATTCGGGTACCCTCACCGTTAAGAGACATTTTGTATACAGGGTGGCCAGTTTTTATAACACATTCTGTCCACTCTTTCAACAGATCTGATGTTACATGATCCTCACCAGGGGCTTTGCTTCTTTTTCCTTCCAAGGCTTTCTTTATTTCCCGTGTCGTTACTGGTGGGATGTCCGATTCCTCTGGGCCGGCTTCTTATATTATCTTCCCGGTTGCCCCGGCTAGTGTACATATCTCCGTAAAGCTCCTCAGCTATTTAAGCTATCCTACCCTTGTGTTAGTGCCTTTGCCTTTCTTATCCCTTAGAGTTTTTGCCTGTGCCCAGTTTTCTCTTCACCGCTTTGAGGCTCCGTCCGTTCTAGAGATGACTAATAGAAGCATAGGACGAAGTTATTCACGTGCGAGCCGGGCAATGTCCCCTGCCCCTACACCATAAATTAAGTAAAACAATACAATTCGGCTTCCTAGATGATGTTCAGGAGCGGTCTATGCTATTCGCGGATCCATTTGGAAACAAAGTCCATCGACACTGTAGACCAGCTCAAGGTGAGGTTGCGATATTCAAAGAGTACTCGAGAGAGTATAGTCGGTGTTTACTAAAATAAAGTACACACAGTGCTGGGCTGTATCGAAGATACATGTATCTTCGGTACTATCTTAGATACTCTTTGGGTGTCTTGTATCTGTATCGCGATACGTCTCGCAAAACAAATATCTGTATCTGTATTTCCGATACTTTGAAGAATGTATCGCGTATCTTAAGATACAAGATACTGCGATCGCCCCACCACCGTGCGAAGCAATAAACGTTGGCTGAGCTTCGCTTCTCAAGCTGATACTGCTGCCACTAAGTCACCAGAATAAAACTATAGGCAGTGACATTATTTGATATTTCCGCAAGAGTTTTCCAGCGAGGCTGCGCGATAAGCTCTGAGCGTCCCTGTATATTGGTAGAGTTACGAGGTGACACTCCTGACGTCTCGATAGACGAGCGCAAGAACATTTGCGCCCAGCCGAATTTTTGTTTAATCGTTTTTTAAGTTTTGTCAGTACCATGACTACTTGGCACTTAGCCACTCTCCTGTACCGTGTACTACAATGCGTGCAGCGCCTTTCGCACACATGCTGATGACGCTGTATAATCATTATCGAAGTTCCTCTTGTGTGGTGCTTCGTTACGAAGTCTGAAGAATGCAAGAATGGCGGGCTGCTTTGCGTCTCATGGCTTTCACACATCGGCGATTTGAAAGGTCTCGTGGATGTAAGTTTGCGTTACATGCGATGAGATTGACTAATATGCAAATAAGATTCCAACAGCTATAGTACCAACGGTACCGATGCTGTATTTAACAGAACAAGCATTTACCTAACAGACGTTATCTTGACGTACGTTTTTTTTCTTTTATTCAAAGAGTTTTTGTAATCATAATTTGATTGTTAGCAGACGTTCTGTCTTAGCTGTTCATTCCATACATTACCTATGACTCTATTTTTTTTTTCTGTCGGTCTGTTTACTGCAATATGCCTTTAACGTGCTGCCAATGTAAGCTCTCTGCTTTATTCCCAGTTTTAACTGTCTGCGTCATTTCTGCTACTGTTTACATATTTATATTCCACTTGAATTTACTGCTATGTAATGGTGATGTTGAGAACAAATATATAACAATCTGGGCGCGCCTTGAGTATACAGTAACGATAATTCTGCTTACTGCTAAGTAAAAGAGCAAAATTGAGTTGGCATTACAATAACGTAAATTACTAGGCGCCATCTTAAATACGTTCGCAAAGGTATTCGAGAAACACTGTTATACCAAATGCTCCATTTTTCTCATGAGCGTCCCAAAGAATCGTTTTACGCCATTATTCATAGGCACTGAATTTAACTGTCGTAGCTATGAGGGGTTACCCGCCACGGTTGTCTAGTGGTTAGGGTGCTTGACTGCTGGCCCGAAGGTCGCGGTAGCCGGATTTCGATGGAGGGAAAATGGTAAAGACCCGTGTGCTTATATGTAGGTTTTAGAATCCCAGGTGGCCTAAATTTCCGGAGCCCTCCATACAGCGTCTTTCATAATCATATCGCGGTTTTTCGGCGTAAAACGCAACAATTATTATTAGCTCTTGGGGGTACTTCGTGTATCGTGTTTCTGTACTTATTCGCTGTGTTTGATACGGAACCGCTTTTCTATTTTACTTAGATATATTTGTTTTCGTTGTTTAGGCTTTCCTGAAATCGCCAGGTAATCGGATCTAGTATAAGTGGCAATAGTGTGAATAGCGGCGGTGTCCTGCAGCCCTTTGCGCAACTGTACAATACGTCTGAAACGTTTCTGGGCTGCACATGTTCTTGGCGACGTGCACCTGTCCGGTGATCCGTTACTGCGATAACCTTAATATGTTTACCGGCAAGGTAGAACTCCACAGCGGTATTTGCGCCATCGTGCAAAGGCTTGTTATTGAAGTTCATATTGTTAGTTGACAACCAGTTTACTGGTCAACAAGCGGAGCAGCGACTCCCACGAATTACAAAAGCTAGAAGCAAGAAGCGCTGTCAGCGAAATGTATAAAGAGCAGTCACGTTAAGCAGCTAACACAACGCCAACAAGTTGTTTCTGAATGAAGCAGATATACCTTGAGCAAGAAGTACAACACTTTTGAAATACTAACAGAGTTTTCATTCAAGTGAACTACAATTGGTCGTAGTTAATAACTATGCAAGCGAACGTTGATGTGCATAGGCGTTTAATGATGCATTATATAGATATATAATAAAAAATTTGAGAATGTATCGAAGTATCTTAAGATACAATTGGAACGTATCGTATCGGATACAATCAGTGTTGCAGTATCTTGTATCTGTATTTCAAATACTTCTTGCCTGAGTATCTTGTATCGTATCGCGATACAATTTCAAAGTATCTTTGCCCAGCCCTGAGTACACATTGAAGTATAAAGTATAGATAGACCGCGTGCGCGTCGCTCCCACCATATATGCATCAAACGACAAGATTTTGCCACCCTTCGTTGATACTAACTGCAGTTGTTGCATTTTAGAAACGCTGGTTGTGCTTTCGCGTGTTGGCTAGCAGGTGAATGTATGCCGCAGATATGTATAGTCGTGAGCAAGATGACCTGCAACTTGAAATTACCTTTTAAATAGGGCATAGCGGCTAAACGCAGCGAGCAAGCGCAAAAGTGTCCACGACACCAAATGCTCAAACGGAAATGTGTCTATGGCGATTAAGTGCGTTACATTTACATTAGTACATTACAAGTATTCGTACACTAAACAATAATTCGGTGTTCGGCTCATATTGATGACAGCAGAACGTCTTGACGGCATAGGCACGCGGCAACACACATGCCGTTTAAGTGCTACGTCCGATATACATACATACGCTCGGCAATACCTACACTGACTGCGTTATTCCTTTCACATTTCATGCGTAGAGATACATGCAGATGCGTTCGGATATGTGAATTGTTTTACAATGTAAGCATATTCAACGTGTTCTTTTCGTGTCGCGCTCCCACGGCGCCAACGAGCAGCGGGCGACCGAACGGCTGGCTCGCTCGATGTACACAGTTTTCCCATAGTGCTTCACGCTCCCGCGGGGTGTTCTGGGATTGCTTGAAAAAGGTTTATTAGCAAGAATCTCCCAATGCATTCACCCTCTTTCTTTAGGCTATCATCTTATGCTTTGCAATCATATCCCTCAGTTATTTTTGACTATATATCTGCACTTAATTATAATATGCCTGTAGCTATCAATTTAAATATTTACTCCTTTAAATCGCAGAAGGGCCTCCTGAAGGGCCAGTTGGTATACCTGTTACTGCGTTGAAAACAGCGCGAAAATGGGACGAAGGGTAACAAACAACACAAGCGCTGTTCTTGTGTTTTCTTAGCATCGCAACGCAGTAACATGTAGCAACTGGCCCTTCAACACAGCCTTCTGTAATTTGTTTCTCTTGCATCAGGCTCTTTCGCACCCAGTGCTTTGCATAACTCATCAATGTACCAGCATTTGTATTGTTTTAAATTCGAAGCATTTTTTCTTAGCGAACACTTGACACTTTGGGCATATCTATCTATCTATCTATCTATCTATCTATCTATCTATCTATCTATCTATCTATCTATCTATCTATCTATCTATCTATCTATCTATCTATCTATCTATCTATCTATCTATCTATCTATCTATCTATCTATCTATCTATCTATCTATCTATCTATCTATCTATCTATCTATCTATCTATCTATCTATCTATCTATCTATCTATCTATCTATCTATCTATCTATCTATCTATCTATCTATCTATCTATCTATCTATCTATCTATCTATCTATCTATCTATCTATCTATCTATCTATCTATCCGCCTAAGTCTGGGTGCTCTCTTGATCGTCTCCTTAACTTGGTGTAGACCAAAATTGGCAGGGAAGGGTAAGAGGATTTGACGAATATGACTATCGGGTCTTGACGTGAATAACGTGAAAATCCTGTCGCGTACGTCGGCAAACACTTTCCTCCAGATACGTGTGGCACATAACCGTTTAGCACGGGCTGCAGTGTACGGGTATGCGCCACAGGTGATTGACAGTTTATATCTACCCAGGAACGGCGAAACAGACATTGGTAATTGAAATGCGAGAGCGTTAAGAGAAACCGATATCGGCAGCGTTGACCTGACAAATGGAAAGAATAAAGATTAGGATCCCTGTAGGAATCGAACCCAAGCACAATTCTGCGTGGCAATCAGGTATCCTACCACAGAGCTACGCCAGGTATACATATAAACTGGTTTGGAAAAACGGACTATGCAGGCGTAATGTCGGTGCAACATCCATTGTGGTTGTGGTGCTGGGTCTCTAATTTTACAAGAAAGCAATAAACACTACATATGCATCCCTGCGATAGGCGTCATATCAGATTAATTTATGTGGTTCCAGTGTTGGCTCCGCTTTTATAGAAATCTAATAAACCTTACATTTTTATGCCTATGATTCAGTAAGCTACATTGAAGCATTTCTCGACCCCGGCGGAACACGTAAACGAAAGTTACGTATGATTCACATGATTGCAGCATAAAGTGCACTTAGTTTCTATAATACTGACGTATGTGCTCTAACGTGGGGGCTGACTTTACGTCGCACCATAAGTTACCCTTTAAACGCCAGTATTGTCTACGTGCCTGGTAAGCCCACGATGTGCACACAGCTACTACACTTAGAAAAGCACATCGATCCATTTCGTAACGCTTGGCTCAAAGCCATAAAATACAGCATAATAGTACTCGATGGCTGCTTCGCATGAAACCGATTCTCACAACGCGTGAGATCTGCCGAATTTTTTCCCTTAGCCTTTGTCCAGTTTTCGCGCTGTTTTCAAAGCACTGTCCCTTTAAATCGTGATCTCTCGTAAATGTTTCTTGTGGCGCATGTCAGTGATTAATGGCACCTATATTAAACGAATAATTATAATTGATTACGAATTAATGATATTTATCGCTGCTAATAATTAACGATATTCTATTATTTCCCACCATCGTACTAGAACTGCATAGATTCATATTGCCACGAGCGTTTCTTATCACTTTTGCTGTATTCGGTTTTCGCCCACAAAGACTGTCAGCAACGCTCAGCGCAAACCGCGCCTCATTGTTCGAGAAGCTTCGCGATTATTGTAGATCGTTTAGTTAAGATTTCGCGCAAGTCGCGAACACTCCAGCTTATTCTAGAGCTTGCGCGACAACCAGCAATAACGCTGGAATATACGACGGCACGCGTATAAATGCCGACGCGCTTCACCACTTGTCAGTTGATCGACGGTCGACGCTCTGTTCGCCGCTCTCAGTGCATACCGTGTGTATTGCTGTAAGTTAACTTTCCGTTTTTCGGCCACAAGTTCGGCCAAATAAAGAGTTTCATCTCGGACACGTAGCCTGCGGTTTTCGTCGACGTCACGACTACGTGACAATATACTATCTTAATTATGTCCTACACTGACAGCTTTTGCCCGTACATTTGAAATATTGTAAAGGCGTTTATTAACGGCGGGATCGATGGCGACGATGCGCAGCGACGACAGTAACGACAGAGCGCAGACTCGCAGACTCTCACGAGCAAGCGCACGAGGGGCGTACTCTCCGACAAGAGGCGAAGAGGGCGACCCACTAGAAGGCGCTCAAGAGGCGGCCCATTACAGCGTTCTAATGCTTCTGTACAATTACCCCGGGTACGCAAAGGGAGCCGCCCGGCGACCTAACAGCTGGTCACTATGAGCGGGTCATGGTAGGGCTTGAGGCGCTCCACGTTCACAATGTCGCGCCCTCGACGGCGCATGTCCGAAGATGGCTCAATGGGTTCAATCAGGTAGTTGACCGGGGACGTGCGTTCGACGACACGGTAGGGGCCTTCGTATTTGGGCAGTAGTTTGGAAGAGAGGCCAGTTGCAGCGGTCGGGACCGAGAGCCACACGAGCGCTCCAGGGAGGAACGTGCACTCAGAAGTGGTGGCGCCACCGCGAATGCTCTTCTGCCGCTCTTGTTCGTGCGTTGTAAAGGTCTTCGCAAGCTCGCGACATTCTTCAGCAAGCCTGGCTGTGTCCGAAATAGGCGCACATTCAGATCGATCCGGCCTGTAGGGAAGGATGGTGTCGATGGTGTGCGACGGGTGCCTTCCGTACAATAAGAAAAATGGCGAGAAACCAGTAGTGCTCTGAGAGGCGGTATTGTAGGCGTACGTGACGAAGGGCAGAATGGCATCCCAATTTGTGTGGTCGGCTGCGACGTACATTGAGAGTATGTCGCCGAGCGTGCGGTTAAAGCGTTCGGTGAGGCCATTCGTCTGCGGGTGGTAAGCAGTAGTTTTGTGGTGAACGACGTTGTACTCTTTGAGAATGGCTTCGACGACTTCCGACAAGAAGACACGGCCTCGATCACTGAGCAGCTCCTGGGGCGGACCGTGACGCAGCATGAATCGGTGGAGCAGGAAGGAGGCCACATCGCGCGCTGTAGCCGCTGGGAGGGCGGCGGTTTCGGCGTATCGCGTTAGATGGTCAACAGCGACGATGGCCCAGCGGTTACCAGCCGAAGTCAGAGGAAGTGGTCCATACAAATCGATGCCCACGCGCCCAAACGGACGGTTAGGGCAAGGTAATGGTTGTAGACCTGCTGGCGACACGTGCGTTGCAGGTTTTCGGCGTTGGCAATCGAGGCAGGAGCGAACAAACTTCTGCACGTAGCGGTACATCCCTCGCCAGAAGTATCGTTGTCGAATGCGGTGGTAAGTTTTGGTTACCCCAGAGTGCGCGCATTGCGGGTCAGAGTGGAAGGCCCCGCATATTTCAGAACGCAGACTGCGGGGTATCACTATACTCGCGGACAACTTTTCTTGGCAATGAAGGGAAAGCTACGGGGGCGGAGCGTCTGCACACGTACTGCTACGCGAAGTAGTCCGGTTTGGCGCGCGTCTCGTAACGCCGTGGAAAGTAATGGCTAGCGGTGCATTTCGACGCAAACGCTGCTTAGCGTCTAAAGTACGGGTAAAAGGCGCGACTTTTTCATGCTCGCAAAAACGCAAAGTGACAACGTATAATGTAAAAGAAATGCAAAGATCTGGCTTGTGTGCGCTGCGTTCCTTCTGAAAAAGCTACATGTAGAAAATGAAGGAGTATTTTATATATCTCACGCAGAAAATACGGACGCAATTGTGGGACTACATTCATTAGCGGTAGGATACGTGCATTGTGGCTCTGTAGCCTTCGCTTCATTGCCAAGAAAAGTTGTCCGCGAGTATAGTAGCCACTGGCGGCCGTCGGCGTTGTAATTGCGTCGGTGCAGTAGGTCGTCACGAATGGCGAAATGGTGGGCTTGACGACGCAACGCGCGAGTGGATGGTGTTGCCGACGGTTCCGCCAGCAAGTCGATCAGCGAGGTGATCCATTTATCCTTGCGCTGTTCGGTAGCGATGGTGTGAACGTCGATTGAAGCAACAGCTATGTGAGATACTGAGCAGGGCGCATTGTCGTCAGGCAAGGGAGAGCGCGAGAGGGCGTCGGCGTCAGCACGCTGGCGTCCGTTGCGGTACAGCACGCGGATGTCGTAGTCTTGCAGGCGAAGGGCCCAGCGGGCGAGACGCCCTGAGGGATCCTTCAATGACGACAGCCAGCATAGTGCATGATGGTCGGTGACGACATCAAATGGGCGACCATACAAATAAGGTCGAAACTTTGTAAGGGCCCAGATGATCGCCAGGCACTCTTTTTCCGTGACTGTGTAATTGGTCTCGGCTCTGGTAAGCGTACGGCTTGCGTATGCCACGACATATTCGGGGAACCCTGGTTTGCGCTGCGCAAGGACAGCGCCGAGGCCTACACCACTGGCGTCCGTGTGTACCTCCGTTGGGGCCGTAGGATCGTAGTGGCGTAGTATGGGAGGCGACGTCAACAAACGACGGAGCTTTGCGAAAGCGTCGTCGCACTCTGACGACCACGAATGGAGGGGCCCGTTACTTCCGAGGAGCTTCGTCAGTGGCGATATGATAGTCGCGAAATTTCGAATGAAGCGCCGAAAGTAGGAACACAGTCCTACGAAACTGCGCAGTTCTTTGACGGACGTAGGTTTGGGGAACTCGGTCACGGCCCGAAGCTTGGCTGGATCGGGAAGAATTCCGTCCTTCGACACGACGTAGCCGAGGATTGTCAGCTGTCGTGCTGCGAATCGGCACTTCTTTAGATTGAGTTGCAGACCGGCGTCGCTCAAACGCGTCAAAACATGCCGGAGGCGTTGAAGATGCGTGAAGAAGTCCGGAGCAAACACGACGACGTCGTCGAGGTAGCACAAGCACGTGTGCCACTTCAGGTTGCGCAGAACGGTATCCATCATGCGCTCAAAGGTGGCGGGCGCATTACACAGCCCAAACGGCATGACGTTAAATTCGTACAGGCCGTCGGGCGTGAGAAAGGCGGTGTTCGGTCGAGCGTCATCAGCCATAGGTACTTGCCAGTACCCTGAGCGCAAATCGAGAGATGAAAAGAATTCGGCGCCTTGCAGGCTGTCAATCGCGTCGTCTATTCGCGGCAGTGGATACACGTCCTTACGAGTGATCTTGTTGAGTCGTCTGTAGTCCACACAGAACCGCACAGAACCATCCTTCTTCGCAACAAGAACGACAGGAGACGCCCAGGGGCTGTTAGAGTGATTACACGGCGTTCTGCGGGAGATACGCGATATGGACGTTGCCGCAGTGGCAGGTGGTCGCCAGTGTCGATGCCATGCGTAACGGCCGACGTGCGGCCGAGAGAAGTTTGAGCGACATCGAAAGACGGGCGAAATTCTTCCAACAGGTCCAGAAGCTGAGAACGCTGGACTTGCGTAAGGCTGTCAGCTATGGAGGAACCAAATACGTCAGCGGGTGATGACCCAGACGTCGAAACAGCACTGAGCGTACTGGAACTTCGGCCGTGCGAGTCATCGGGCTCGTCTATAACTTGTGCGTCTTCGAGGGGTTCCACGCTGCCGAGACATTCCCCTCCCACCAACGTAACACTGTACGAAGAGGGGTTTATCACAAAAATAGAGGTGCTGCCCTGAGTGATTTGAACGGTCGCGAAAGGCACCAGCAAGCCTTTCCTCGTGCAAACACGGTCATATGGCGACAGGAGTGCAACGGTGTCGGATAGACTGGCGCAGTAGACTGACACCGCCGTTGACGAGTTTGCAGGCACTTTGACGTCGTCTTTGACGAGTACCTTGCTCGCAGCCGATGGACTGTCTGCCGGCGTCAAATTAGAGAGTGGTGAGAGCTCTATTTCGGCGGGTGCGCAATGAATTACGGCGTCGTGGCGGGAGAGAAAATCCCACCCGAGGATGACGTCGTGAGAGCATGCGGGAAGTATGATGAATTCGACGGCGTACAGAGCGTCCTGAATGATGACACGGGCTGTGCATACCGCCGTCGGTTGAATACATTGGGCGCTGGCTGTACGGAGGGAAAGACCGGAAAGTGGCGTCGTCACTTTTCGTAGCAGGCGGCTTAATTTAGCGTCCATAACGGATACGGCGGCTCCAGTGTCGATAAGGGGAGATGCGCGAACCCCGTCCACAAAAACGTCTATCACGTTCGATGGGCTTCGCTGAGGGCTTTCGCAGTTCGATAGCGTCGCAGCCCTTGCCTCGTGGACTGCGACGGCTAGTTTTCCTGGTCGCGTGCGACCGGACGTGGGCGCATCGGCGACAGTGAGCGACGTCGGGGAGACGGAGAGCGCCGAGTAGATGGAGCTTGGCGTGACGTCGGTGACAGAGGCGTAGGTGGGGCGTAAAATGTGCGGTTTGACTGGCTGGTGGCGGGCGACACGACTTGAGGCGGCTGGACGCGATTGCAATAACGCGCCACGTGGCCGGCGTAACCGCATGCGAAGCATATGGGGCGGTTGTCAGGTGTGCGCCATCGGTTTGCTGGAGCAAGGCCCGCCCATGGCGCAGGACGTGATTGACGGGGCAGCGACTGATATGACTGCATCGTGGGCTGCGGTCGTGGCCTGTGCATTACGTCGGCGTAGGTGGCCGGCACAGCCGCTTCGAAGGACTGATGCCTAGCGGCGGCTTCGGCGTAACTGTGTGGGGCTGCCGTCGGTATTACTGGGGACGTCCTTGCGACAACTTGGGCGTAACTCAGTGGTGCAGGAGCCGGACGGTGCTGGTGGTACTCAGGCATGACCTCCGCGATTTCCTGCTCAATCGCTCGACGGAGGGGAGGGAGAAGGGTGGTTGACGGCTGGTGAACGTACTGAGGTTGAGCAAAGTCCAGCAGTGAGAACTGGCGCGCGATTTCCTCGCGCACGAATGACTTCACCTCTGCGAGCAAGGCGGAGTGGTCGGATATGGTCGACAAGCCAGCGAGCTCGGCGTCGCGGGATGGAGAGCGACGGGTCATCGACCGCTGCCGGCGCAGCTCCTCGTAGCTCTGGCAGAGCGTGATGACCTCGGCCACTGTGCTGGGGTTTTTGGCGAGCAGCATCGTGAAGGCATCGTCGTCGATGCCTTTCATAATGTGCCTCATCTTGTCAGATTCTGACATGGTGGCCTCGGCTTTCTTACACAAATCGAGGACGTCTTCAATGTAGCTAGTAAAGGTTTCGCCGGCCTGCTGAGCTCGTTCTCGCAAACGCTGTTCGGCCTGCAGCTTACGAACGGCACGGCGGCCAAACACGTCGACGATGGCGGTCTTGAAAGCGGACCACGTCGGGAAATCGGATGCATGGTTGTTGTACCACATGCCTGCCACACCCGCGAGGTAGAAAACCAAGTTGCTCAGCTTGCCGGCTTCGTCCCATTTATTGGGGACACTCACCCGTTCGTAAATCGTGAGCCAGTCCTCCACGTCGGTGCCATCCGCGCCGGTGAAGACAGGAGGGTCGCGGATACGGGGGACACCGGGACAAGCGGTTGGAGTAGGAGGCGGCGTTTGCTGAGCGGCGTCTTGCGGCATGGTAGATGGCACGGTACGGGATCGAAGCTCCAGGGGCATCAGATGGAGACCGAAGTTGTGGGGACGGTACAGCACTCTCCACCACTTTGTAAAGGCGTTTATTGACGGCGGGATCGATGGCGACGATGCGCAGCGACGACAGTAACGACAGAGCGCAGACTCGCAGACTCTCACGAGCAAGCGCACGAGGGGCGTGCTCTCCGACAAGAGGCGAAGAGGGCGACCCACTAGAAGGCGCTCAAGAGGCGGCCCATTACAGCGTTCTAATGCTTCTGTACAATATGTTGAATTCATCGTCGCCATTCATTAGTAATGTACTTCATGCCAAGGTGCGAATGTAGATCAACATTATAGTAAGTCATTCCTAATGTGAATTCTGGGCTAAGCTAATTTTAAAAATTCGCGCAGCTTGCACTGAGTCGCACAAGGTTGGGCTAGAGGGGAGCTGGTAGACATTTGGCTGGTTCTGGCTTGACCAGCCAAGTGTCGACACGTGCATTCACACGCGGATGCACGAAGTGTTCACAGGATCACATTGTAAATCACGAGTAGAGACTAGATGTTGATAGAGTTCGATTGGGTATCGCTTGGCAATCGCAACACAAAGTAGGTCACAACACCAGTAAATCACAACACCAAATTAATCACAAGTACCAATCACAAGTAAATCACAACACCAAATGAAACTGCTTAAGCAGATTAATTATAATAATGAGCTTAATAGCATTGTAACGAAAAACAGCGCGAGAAGACAGGGACAAAAGGTGCACACACACACACACACACACACACACACACACACACACACACACACACACACACACACACACACACACACACACACACACACACACACACACACACACACACACACACACACACACACACACACACACACACAACGCTCGTGTGTGTACCCCTTCCGTCCCTGTATTCATGTGCTGTTTTTTCGTTACAATGCTGCCAAACCAACGAGTCCACCGACATGCAATAGCTTAATAGGTCTTAGTGGCACATTGGAGACTTTGTCTCGATTAGCTTGCATCCCAAGTCAGACTAGCCTTAATTATAACTTAATTAGTTTAATTAGCCTAACTCGCACATTCGAGGCTCGGCCTCGACTAGCTTCCATTCGAAGTCAATATAAGCCAAATGAACTAATTAGCATAATTAACACTAATTATCTCAGGATTATTTAGTCTTAATTAGCATTTGCTCGGCACATCTTGCCGAGCGCGGCATGACTATGCAACAAGCATCTCAACTCGGCCTAATTATGACTAATTAGCCTTTCAGTTAATTATGTCTGGCTAATTAGGCTTTGCCCTGCTCAACTAGGCTTAATTAGACTTGGCTATGATTCACTTGGCTCAACTAGGCACAGTTATGCTGAACACGCCGACATGATGATGATTGTTTGTGTACATCGCGAGTCAGACAAAGGATGGGATAAGAGCTCTGCTGTAAAAATAAATATTTTAATTGTGCTGCAGAGTCCTTAATTGCCAATTAGCAAAACATTCTAAATTTACTAAGCCTCTCCCTCTATGCTTTCATTTGATTCATTACAATGATATCATCCTATTAATTTTTTGACCATCTACCCACACTTGATAATTGCCTACAACGATCACTAATAAATGATAAAATATGTTTCTCTTGCATAAAATTTCATTTGCCACCTTTAATCACTCGGTTCCATAGATTTCCCCCAAAATCATTCCTGACTACTAACCATCGATCACTACCACTAAAGATAATTGCATGTTATTATCTATCCCCGATCGTAATTTCATACATTGAATACCGTATACATTTTATGTTCGCATGCTTCTATACTGAAAGCCTTCTATTATGAGCTTAAAACTGGTGATTTCATCGTTACAAGTGATGGCATATCGTCAGGGTGCAAATGTGCATAATGTTGATGAGTAAACCTCAGTCAGTGTGAGTACTTGCGGGTACGTCATTGTCAATTATGTTAATTATCCATAATAATTAAGCTAAAATACCCCTAATCACGAATTAGCAACTTGAGATTATTACATCTAATTAAGCTAAAATACCCCTAATCACTAACTAGCAACTTAAGATTCTTATATCTTTCATCCTCTTCGTCTCCACTCCATGTGATACATCACAACGCGATCCTCCGATTAGTTGATTTTTATTTACCCTTTCCCTATTTAACACTAAGTATAAGTATTAATAATTCCAGAGTACGATTACTATCTCTTTTATACCTTTTATTAGTAATTTGCTATAACAGTAGCTACTGCTAGTTACATGCGATAGCCATCTAGTATCAACGGTGTACGTGGCAATACTACCTATAAACACATGCCCTTCTGTACTGACCGCTTTCACTAATAAGCTTTAAATAAATTGTTAAATTCATTAGTACCTTTGATTACATATACTCAATAGAGGAAGATTCGCATGCGTATCAATGTCTCTTGTTAATTATTACTTGCTTTGAATTACGAGGAACTATTCTCGCTTTTGATCATCTGCTCTAATTAACCTACGATTTCTCATTGCTAATTATCAACGGAAGAACTCCACAGTATTCATACCTCCATATCTTGAGCAGCTTCAAGAAAAACAGACTTGTATAAAAACAGACAATTTCCCGTGTTTTCGGGCCACGGAAAACACTATGAAGCGCATGCACCCCTATAAGGGGGTTTCGCTGCAACGCACCTTTTTACAAATGTTCCCGTCGAACCTCGGAAACTTCGCCAACATCAGCCAAACTTCACAGATACGAAGACTGAATCATCTAGATTGGATCACTTTAGTGATTTAGGCAGGTGAGGGCGCATTGTTTTTATATAATTTTTTAAAATTCTTTCCTATGGAGTTTCACATAGCACATAAAAGTGGTTCTTGAACCCCGGTAGTTTATGAGAATAAAACCAAACTTCTCGCACTGTGAGATGATGACTCCCAGATTATATGGACGAAGTGATTTAAGCTTATATTGAGGCGTTGCACTACAATAAATGTTTAAAGGTCGTTTCCCATTCAGTGACGCTGCCACTCAGCAGCCCACGCAACAGATGGCGCTAGTTGTCGATGTCCCGAATTCCTGGACATGGTTCCACGAAAAGCATGTGCATACATTTTCTCTTGGCGGATTCCACGGCTTTCTTCAAGCTTTGTGTGGCTATGGCCCAGCACCGGGAGATGGCCTACCCACAGGGAGTCGGCGCGTTTTAAGAAATTAGTCCCCGAAATTTCCAAACAAAACCGATTCCACCCGCACTTTCTTTGTCAATGCCTGGCAGGCCGACAGCGGTCCGACGCTGCCACAAAAGAATTGAAAGGTGCGAGCTCTGGGAAAATGGCGTCTACAGGATGAAAAAGCAATGAGTAACGTGACACCGCACGTTACCGAAAAATGTTAACGTAAGTACGTTACCCGTTACAGTTCCGAAATTGTAACGAGTACGTTACTACATATGTTACCGAAAAAGGTAATGCGTTACCGGTAACGCCGTTACTTGTAACGGGTTACCGCCGACACTGCTTATATATGATGCCCAAATATTTAAGGGAATCTACCTGGGGAATGAGCTCTTGACGATAAGTCAGTGAGATGTTAACAGGCAACTTAAAAGAGAAAGCGAGAAGCGCGCTTTGCTTGACGTTCAACGGTATATGAATATTTTGAAACCATGATTCTAGCGCATTTAGATAATTTTGTAACGTCTGATATATTGAGTGCGGATCATTATTTGTCGCAAAGAAAGCAATATCATCTGCGTACACATACAATTGAATATTCTGATGGGGAAGAATGGAGCTTAGGAGTATATTAAGCAAAACGAGCGACAGCATGGCATACCTTGGGGTACGCCACGTTTTTGCTTATATTTCTTAGATGAGCAACCATCATTAAAACAATGAAATTCCCTTTCTTCTAAAAACTCTGAAACCCACGTTGTTGTGCAGTTCGGGAAACGATAATTTTCCATCTCTTTAATTAGTATTTAATGTTCAACCTTATCGTACACCTTAGCTGAATCCAGAGTAACTAACGCACATTGTTCTCGCCGACGCCGAGCTAGCTGCATGCGAGTCTGTAAATTAATATGCACACCCCGTATTTATCATCCAGATCTAAAACCAATTTAATTGGGGATTATTGAGTGATCTTCTACATATTTAATTAGCCGGACATTCAAAACACTTTATATGAGTTTAACCAGGTTAGACATGAGTGGTGCTGGCTCTATATTGTCAAGGGCAAATCCAATTTCCTGTTTCTTATGTAGTGGAATTACTGTGGAAAAATTTCAATCTGCAGTCTGCAGGTATCCAAGCATTTTTCAAAGAATAATGGACCATAGTGAAGATTTCATTTCGAGATATTTCAAATAATACCTTTATCATTGTAGAGGATACCCCATCTCGTCCAGGTGCTGCAGGAGATAAATGCCTTGTTACATCCGCTAGTTCTGCAGCAGTAACCTCATCGAAGCCCTCACTTGCAATTGGGTTCACAATCTGCTTTGGCATAGTTCACGTAAATCTCTCTTCTAATTCTTTCGCAATATTTTCTAATAATTGAGAGAGTTCACGGGTTGAAAGAATTGAAGAATCACTATTTTCCGACGGTGAAATGATCTTTTGAGACGGTAAAAATCTAAAAAGCGCTACGATGAAAAGCACCACGATATCAAGAAATTTAGTTATATTTTGCTTTGCGTATAGTGCGTTTGAAATCTGCTGCTATGAGTTTATAATCACACCGATGTTTGGGGCATTGGTTGACTAGAATTCTTTTCCACGCATCTTTTCTTTTTCTATAACCCCTAATACATTCTGCATTCCACCATGGACTAAAACATCCTCCTGTGTCGGAGTTTAATTTAATGGTTGAATTTAAAGGTTGAAATGACCTTTCAGTACCGCACACAGGCTCATAGCCCTAAAAGCTTCGTGTATGTCTTTGCGACGAATCAAAGTAGCCTTGAAGTCTTTGTGTAATTTTACGTAATTGAAGAATGAGCCAACTATTATGGCGAAAAATATCCTCGGAAAGTTAATTTCAAAAGCAATAGGCGAGATGAATACTCTTTGTATCTCAGTCTAATGTATTCCGCGAGCGCATACTTAAGGGGGAGCTCGAAAATGTCAAGTCTATCGCCGATAAAGACTGTCCTCTAAGAAAAAGTAGCAACGTGTGAATTCAAACAAGACAGATTATTGTCAACAGCCCATTGCCACAAACGTTTTCCACCTAAATCTGTTCTGAAACCCCGAGACATGTGGCGTAAATTACGCGCCCAGTCAGCAATATGTCCTTTTTTCCAGGAAGCTAACATGACGCCTAGGCATCTCGTGTCTTGTACTCCTGCCGAAAAATATACATTAACAAAAGAAAAAGGAGAACAGTCTGGTAATGTTACGCAATACAAGAACTTCAAAATCAGTATCCAAACACTGATAAATATTTTGGCTCTGTGAATGAACTTAGTTGGGATCAACAAGGCAAGTTCACCTCCTCTGCAGGTCGATCCAAACGAAACAGCCGATAATGTTTTATGTAAAAGTTTTGACCGGTTGCAAGCCAGGTTTCTTGAAGAGCAATTATGTCTGGGGAAAGTTGCCAAGAAATGTATGCTAAATCTGTGTCTGCCGAAACAATCAACCGGGAATTCCACTGCAAGATCTTTATTGAGCCTATTTTGATGCTACAACAGTAGCGCTGCTTGATCCAAAATATTCTTTTTCGAGAAGACGTTTTTGGAGAGGTTCTCAATGCAGTCTTTCTTTGGTAGGTACTTTTTTGATTTCGACTTATGGGGAGGAATTTTTGAAGGGAGAGATCTGGTATATGCTTCATTGTGTTTTGAGAGTCCGCGTCCATATCTGCAATGTCTTCGGAATCAACTGTTAGGGGTTCGAGGTCAGCGTGTTCCGCGTCTTCGGAAGCTTCTGCTTGAGGAGAAAGAGATCGCTAATGTGCTGTCAATTTTTTTCACCTCCGTACGTTTTGTAATTACTGAAGCGTGGGAATCCTGATTGCGTAGACGCTGAACGAAGGATTTGAGTCAACTGATTTGATAGCATTTGTGCCAAGGTTTCACAAAATTTGTTTGCAAGACGTTCCATTGCCTTTTCAGTAGCCTTCTCTATGGCCTCTGCTATAGATTTTCCGAAAGATGCCTCCATCAATGGCAGCGATATGACGCGCTGTTGCACCTGCCTAGCCTTTCGATTTTTCCTGAAGTTTCGATCTTTCCCGTTTCCTAGTGTTGGGCTAACTGTTGTCTTCTTCATTTTTAGTGGACCAGTGGTTAGTAGGATTTACTCAATTTGTGTGGCGCATACCAGATACGCCACAAAGGGCAGGGCACACAGGATAGGCTGCACAAATTACGGCTGCCCTAAACAGCGTCGCTGTCAAAATTATTCAACAAGCTGCCCTTGCTGCTGTACTCTGTGATCAAATCAGCGGCTTTCAAAAATCTCATTGACATGGCTGACTGTTTGAACCTTGACTTCCACAAATGAGAGGCTTTTCGGAGCAGACAGCCCAAGTGACGGCAAGAGGCTACGTGCCTGAGAACCCATGCAATACAAGAGTGTTCGCACCTGCACCTCGTCGGTAGTTGTATTTAGTCCGGCCGCAAGGCATAATCCTTGTACGCTGTTTTCTATGTTGTCTATTTCCCAGGCCTTCTGAAGTGGAAAGGCGATGGAGGATGAAGTCCAGGTGTTCTGACGTGCAGGATGTTGAGCTTGGAAGGTCCGGCGTCCTCTACCGGCTACAGCGTCCATAACACCGTGCTAGTCGCCCACTTCTGACGCTATGTTCAGAAAGAACATTTTGTTGGGCGTGTTGGTTTACGTTCATAAGTCATACAATCACCGTGTCCCATGTCCTTTCGTGTGATTGTGTTCTTTCGCACCTTAAAAGCAATTATGAACGACACGCGCTACTGCTCGTAGGAACAAGAAGTTCTTTATTGTCGTCCGCCACTCAACTATATACTTGATGCCAGGTGGCGGCCGCATGCTATCAGTACAAGAGCCGTATATACAGATGGCACGTGCTAACGGCGAGCTATTCACCATGCTAACGGCGAGCTATTTATATATACCATTTGCCGGTGGGGGTACTCAGGTATTGGTGGTACATCAGCGTGTTTTCGTTAACACTAGTGAGATGGCGCGAAGGGCTCGAAGAGCACGCTTTAAAGGTCGTCGCCCCACTCTACAGAGCGCGGTCGCTCGTGCGTGCGCGCGCGCGTATATCGTTATGGTGGTGGCTTGTACGTCTTGTGCTCTCACCGCAAGTTTGCGTTGGGAGCACGAAGGTCACTTCGCTCACTGCAGCGGCCGCTTTTACGAAAGGAGCGCGCTGCTCACACAGAAATAACTTACAACTGTGACAGTTAGTTCGCGCTCATCCTGTGTACGTTCGTTCCGTGCGTCCTTTCTGCTTGAGGAGCGCGTTCCAAGTTTCGAGCTGCTTGCCGTTCTTGGCGTGAGATTACAATTCGTTGCTATTGGCAGCGCGATCGACCTATAGGTGGCAGCCCCGTCGCCGCGTTAGTGTGGATAGGCGGTTGGGGCCGCGTATACAAATGCACACAGCGGCCGCTTCGCTGTGAGTGGTTTGAGCCAACTATCGGCGAATCAAATGTGTTGACTGCAGCTTACTGGTAATATATACGCTCTTCATTGTTGAATTTATGCACGAAGATCATCGAACGTTACTATTACTAGTGAGAGAAGCGGAATCTGCCGGTGAAAGAGCTGCTCGCCCTGGATGACAGTCTGCGCTTACGCACTATATGACGTTTTTTGCTGTTTTCTCTGTACGTGTTTAGCTTGCGTTGTGTGTACTACGCACTGCTGTAGCACGACTGAACTACTTAAGTATTTACTTCTCGTTCATTTGTATGCCAGCCCATATTTTGCGCACTGAGTTCAACAGCACTGTTCGCGCGAATACGCCCACGCATTTTTTTTTATTGTTCAGTTCTCCATGAAATGTAGGATAGTTGATAAGTTTAGTCAGGAAAGCTACGTGGTTGACAGCGCTTTAGCGCCACGGAGACGTTCAACGCGTACGCACTTGTTCTTGCTCGAGTAACAGGATAAAAAGATAAGAGTTCAGCACAGAGCTTTCATCGATAGATTACGTGAACGACAGTGATGCAACAAAGGACCGGTTATTTTATGGAATAAGTGTTTTTCTCTTTTTTTTTTCAAACTAATAATGCCCGCTGCCTTCCATCAATTTATAAATACTCCACACAAACGCTTAAGATAATGTAAAAAAAGGATGAGGTTTTGCGTGAAATTATACGACATAAATGTAAGGCACGCCGTCAGAATTGCGAACATCGGGGTTCGTCAAAGCGCACCTAAATCTAAGCACACGGGTGGTTCTGCATAAATTTTTCCCCAAGTTAAAATTGCGCGCGGCAACCTCGTTTTATCGTTGCCGTGTCATTCCATTGTCCGTTCTTTTTTTCTAGGGGACAGCTTCAGTACCGAAGTGTCAGACTTCACTTGATAAAAATATTTCGCTGTAGTGGGGCCACGACTGTACATGTACAATAACAGGACATCTTAAGCACAACTAAAGCTCAACGCATAACCGATGAACTACAGTGCCGCAGTTATACACCTAACAACGCGAAAGTGCATGACCTAGAGCCTCGTTTTTGTTTACCACCGAGTCAGTAAAACGCTGCATTCACACATTATTTAATGCTCCTCATGTTTGGGACTATGCCAAGTTTACCTTACGAAGTGCTTGAACCAGAAGGCGGCACGACACTGAAATGGTTCTGGCTAACTAAGGGTACGACACCAATACACAGCACTCTCGAAAGTCGCACTCACTGATCTTATTACAATGCGTATGCAGCCGAGCAAGCCCATTTGTTTCTGCACACAATGTTAGGTATACGTACGAGCAGTTAAAATCGCGCTAACACAACAGAACAAACAGCCTTTTGAGGACCTGCATGAAGTACGCACACATGTAAACACGTGTGGCTAGCAGAAGACGCAGGGAGCAATCCACACTAGGCGCGCTTCAGTCAGTAGCCGCCAGGCGGCGACTCCACTCGATCTTCGCGGCCAATAGCATTCATTCCTTCGCCCTTGTGCCGCAACAATGCGCAACAAGCACTCAACTACATGTATGAAGACACGTTTCACTTTCGTGTTATGCCGATTACCATAGGCGTGCGCACAGGGGGGCAGGAGGTGGGGGGCGGCCGCCCCCCTAATTACCTAAGAGGGGGGCGCAAAATCTGCCCCATACATTGATTTAGTAGGGTGGGGGGCGCTGCGATGAACCTTTGCTCCCCTAATGGGGAACCCTGCGCACGCCTATGCCGATTACTGCGACAGAGGGTCCGCCATGGTTCTTTTATTGAAGCTTAGGTTCAATAATAACGACGCTTGTAATGTTGCGGACGCTGAAAACACTTTTAGAACGACTCGGCTGGCGCTTCTCTGAGCAGTGCCGTTATAGTGCTCTTTCGACTCTGGGACGATGGACGCGGCGAAGCTTGAGTCGGGCTGTTGACTCTCCTCTATATACCGGGTGTCCCAGCTATCTTTAGTCAAGGGTTAAAAAATAAATTATTGGAGGCAGCGGAGTGAAATCAATTGCAAATTGCTGACAGTCACCTTGCGCACTACAGATATTGTTTTGTTTTGTAATTAACTCATTTGTTAATTAGGATTATTTAACCAAATTGCTAAGTATTGACGTTTGGCACGAAATACTCCTGGCAATGTTCGAGAGCGTCTTCAGAAACCGCTATTGCATCATTTGCGATAAAGGAAGTCTCACGTATACCATTCTTTAGCTGCAAAAGAAGCCCGCGAAATACAAAAAGTACCACGTGACTAGCGCATTCGCGTGGCAGGGAAAGTGCCGCTCTCAGTCGTGGTTTGAACGAACGAAATCAGCTGCGGCCGCGACTCGCCGGTCCGTCGCAGCGGTAGGTCGATAAGTTGGCGGTGGTTTCCTGGCCCGCGTCAGCCAGTTGGCACGCGTGACGGTGCAAGTTGTAGCGAGCGCGGGTCAAGAAACCACCGTTAACTTATCGGCCTAGTGCATGCCGACGGAAGCGCCATAGGCGGCGAACTCGGTCATTACTCTCGAGAAAGTAAGCAGACGGCCGCGTAGTTACCTATGTTGTTGTACGTGTGTTCCCGCGTTCTTCACGTTCCGTAGTGAAATAAGCCAATGTTCGTCGTATGTGTGGTGGCCGAAACTTCAAGGGATGTCGAATAACAATTGCTGTGGGGATGGGGTGCTCAAAAACCTACAAGAACTCGCCCGCAACACGGTTTCACTCACCTACGCAAGGCCTCCTGAGGCAATGGCGACGGAACCAATGGTTCGCCGCCGTTCGTTGGGAAAGGCGAGCCGCTTCGTCACTGAGCGGGCTAATGCGTCTTTTCTTGTTCTCATGCTTTTGTTCTGCCAATCGGTGGTCGTTGGATGCACTCGATCATGTTGACACTTGTAGGCGACGAAAGTTATCGCAGCCTGAGCATGTGTTGGTTCGGTTCGACCGCCGGCAAGGACACTTCGCTCAAACGTTCTGTATTTATTATTACAGAAGCAGAAATGCAGCAATGGTTGACTTCCGGAAGAACAAGAACTGATTGAGACGTCACATTTGTAAACAAACAAAGCGGATGTTCCCACGAGCTGCACCTCATAGCTGGGTCTTGTTACGCTGGTCTGCGCGACGCACCTTCGTATTCACCGGCTTGACGATTCACTCCACGTAGACAGTAGCGCTGACGGTTCGTTCTCAGAATGGCAAGTTGGGCGGGTTAATAAACATTCTTTTTGCGATATGGGCAGCGCGACCCGGACGTTCATTGTTCTTCGCAGTCGGTAATCTCATGTCTCCATCGGCGACCCTCTTCAAAACTTGTCACTGCTGCCACGGTGCATCTCTCGATACTTTACTGACCGCACTACACCATCAAACAACACGTCTTGTCTGGTCGAGCGAACGATGCTATCACTTGACGACGTAACTCCTTTACTGACTGACCCTCCGTCGCCGCGCGCTTGTATTGCCTGTATCGGCTCACGCCTGGGTTCAGGACGATTCTACAGAATTTGTCTGTGCGTGGCACCGCGAGAGCTAGAGAAGGGCTAGATCCTGCCACCGATTCGTCTGCGGAATAGGACGGCGCCGCTTGATCTCTCGAATATCGCGATCTTTCGCGGGCGTTGGCTGTCTCCGGCGTCTTCTGAGGAGAGGGTAAGGGGCGCGCTTTCGGCGCCTTTTCATAGTTGTTTTAGATGCGGAGAGAGAGTGATTCGTGAAAGAAATGAAAAGGGGCGCTATTTTCTGCCTCCCGTCGCGGGGGCACGGCTCAGCGCCCTTTAGATGCGAAGCAGCTCTTTGACTAGCCTGTGTAACGCTGTCTCTCCGTGCGTCCGTACGAACGCGCCCTACGCGCTCCCCTCGCCGCAGGTGTTGGAGCGGTGCCAAGTAGGTCACGCCGCAGCTGCGCGTTGACGTCACGCTCCCCTCGCAGTGCGCGCTGAAGTCAACTCTCCCTCGCGTGCCGCGCGCTCGCCGCAGCGCTCGCAGCTGCCGCCTCATCCGTTCGCCCGCAACACGCTCCGCTGTACCTCGCTCCCAACCTGCCGAAGGAACAGGTTCAGCGCTGTCTGGAGGAGACGCTGACTGATGCGGCGAGGCGTGTCGACGCGCGCCTCTTATAGTCGCGGGAGACTTCAACGTTGACGTCAGCGGAGGAGGAGGAGAATGCTCGTCGATTACATGGGTGACGTGCACTGGCTGAAGTGCGTGTCGGCGGAACGGAAACTACCCACCACGATAAGGGGAACGGCAGCGATCTGGTCTTTGCCAACTTCGACGTCGAATGTCTGCAGGAACCTCTCAGCGTGCACTTCACCGATCACAAGGCCGTGGTAGTCAAGGCGAAGCGCGCGCCAGCTCCCGTCCAGCGCCCGTGTCCACTCTGAAGAAACGACAAGACCTACGCCATCCATCGTTTCAAGCGAATCTTCCAGCGCTCACCGCAGCACCCGAGTTAGCGCCGTTCAACTCGTGACGCCACCCGTGCGCAACGTTGCTGCGTCGCATCCCATCAGGGTTCCCTTTGGGAACATGGTGTTTTTCCGATGCGCGGGCTCTGTCGCGCATGAACCGTCGACGCCGGGCTTTCATCGGCGACGCGCACTTAGTTCTTAGTTAAGCGCTCGTTTGGGACTAACATCGTGCACAAGTCCACTTTCGTTACCACTTTCTTGCACGTCAACTAAAAGCGGACTGTGGGTCTCTGTGTCTAATCTTTCTCCTGTCTCTCATAGCCCATCAGCAGTGATTTTGCTGTGGGAAACACCGACGCACACTGCATGCTTCGCCCCTCCACAGGTTTTACGCTAGTGGAGCTGAAACACCCTTCCCTACATGATTTTTAACACGAAAGTGTTTTATGCCGGGGTCCACCAAGAGTTCGGTGACGTATTTCCGTCACGGAAATGACGCCGAAAAAATATATACAATCACATGGCAAAGAAAAAACGTACCGTCAACGGGCACTCGATCCGCAACAACAGATGCCGGGCACGCTATCCACTGCGCTACGGTCACAGACTGCCGGCTTTACGAACGCGCCTTTTATATCTACCACTCTCCCGGTCGGCTGGGTGGTGTTGACCTCTGGGAGTGGTAAGGTAAAGTAATTCGTCATTGCTGTGGCCTCCGCGACTAGCACCTGCAACGCGTTACGCGTCCGTCCCATTCGGCGCGTTTTCACTAGCAGTTGAATTTTGTCAATGCCTTAACACACCACGAGGTGGTGACCTTTGCCCAAGCGTCGTAAAAGCATCGGCCTCGCTCAGCGTCACACTAATACAAACCGAAAATATCTCTGCGACGCGCGCCTGCCTCACCTGGCTTTAACACCGCATTCCATGCTCACGCGCTCGCCCCGAGAAAAATCGCGGCCGGGCTACCGGGGTGGCAGGACGCGTTGCGTTTCCCTCTAGTGCGGCCGTGGTGTTCACTCACATTTTAACATGCCGCGGGATGGCGACCAAGTTCTGCGTCCAATATGCGACGCTCTTCTGGCTATCACACCTAGTTCTCTGATTACGCTTTCACCGTTACTACTACAGCTATCACAAGGGTTTGTTTAATCATTTAACATGGACGTTAGTCGTCGGGATGGAGATATCAATGTACAGTAAGCATTCAGTTACTTACGTAAGGGCACGCTTTACTTTCGTGTTATTCCGATTCCTATGACGGAGGGATCAACCGTGTTTTTTTTCGCGTACCTGGCGGCCTGCGGATGGTCCGGGACTGCCCGAACGCTTTCTTTCTTGCAGCTGGCAGACAACCACGCTGTGCGTCACGCTTGCGGCAATCTTGAGTTGGACACGGGAAACTTCCGACGTACCCTTGCTCTCTCTTTGTTTTAGGGGCGAAGCTCCTTAGGACCCAACCTTGTCACCGTCCGTCACACTACATGAAACCGAAACCGACAGCGCTCGCGCCAAGGAGAAGTCTTCTTCCTCTTGTTCTTCGAGCACATTGATCATGATAACTGAGCACGCGCTTGCGCCGAGGAGAAGTCTTCTTCCTCTTGTTGGCCGAGGCTTGTCCATCCATCCGCGTCCGGCCATCACGCTACACGAAACCGAAACCGACACCACCGTGTACAATCGAAACCGAAAACATCCGTGAAAAAAAAACTCAACAGCAGCGTGTTGAATGGAAACTGAAAATATCTGTGAAAAGAGGTTGACAAAAGGTGAACACGCACAAAAATGAAATGACTAAACGCTGTGAAAACAAAACATAAAGGGTCACAAAAGGTGAATAAGCACAAAAGTAAAATGACAAAACACCGTAAAAAACGAACATCAAGCGCCCACCAATTAAGCATGTGACAGCACAATGCACGCTGCAGTGAAAAATACACGAGAGTCACGGGTGATTTACGGTAACACCGAATGATCCCCACGTGTTTATCCATCCATCATCATTCACTTAGTGGAGATGCGGTGATTTTTTCGTTCTGTCTACTTATGGCACGTTTTCGGATTTCGCATTGTTTTCGCAACCAATTCTTGCGTAACACCCGTGATGCTCTCCAGAAAAAAAAATAGCGACGGAACGCCCACACGCGTCTGCGATGCGCGCGAACTCCAGTAGTTTGCTTCGTAAGCTGTGCCACAACGCATACAGGTATCATTCAAGATCTCACCGCCGTTGCGGTCCGGATTGGGTGGCCGTTGTGGCTGGCGTTGCAGCCATTGACGGAGCAGACAGCGTGAAAGACGCCATAGCGGACGCGGTCAACATTTCAAGCGCGCAATGCGCAGACGGCCCGAGGCCTCTCGGTGCTCTTGGATCATGTGATAACAGCGCCACGTGACGTAGTTACCTGTGAGCCGAGGCGTCTGCGGGCCACCGTGAGTGGTCAGGAACTCGGCAAATCGGAAGATGCCTCAGTAGCATCCGAAGCTCGTGCTCATTACGGGCCGAACGGAATTTACGAAATCAATATTGTTGTTAGAAACGTACGATAATTTATGTAAATGCAATACATGACACTTGACATGATAGAGTGATCGCTGCAAAATTTAAATCTGCCGAAGGTTCAATACGGAATCCGACAACTTCTTTTTACAGCGTATGAAAATGAACTTCGGAGTTTGTGCTCGCCGTGAAAGGGCTGCATTGTACAACGAATGACCAGTTTGTATGAATTCGATATACACCAGCGGGAATTCTAGCGATATACGTGTACGTACCTTGCAAAGCTCGGAGCCGTGGGTCGGGGTCCATTGGATCGCTTAACGTTTCTAATCCAAAAGAGTCTTCGCTTCTTTTCCATGGAGGCTCAATAAAGACAGACACCTTTCGTGCTACGGTATGAGCAACGAACGTGCAACAACAGCCTATTGCAAGCAACAAATTCACGCGTGAATACGAGGGCCAGTCGCCATGATACGCGGACTCACACGAGCTGCTCAGAGGCGGCGTAAATATGGCTGCTTCGTCCCTCCTCCGGTCCACGCCTGCGCTATCGCGGACGGCAAGGGGATTGGGTTTACGTCACGAAAAGAGGGCGGTGTTGCGGCGGGGCGTGGCAGCGGTAAGATGAAAGAATCGCCAAACTATATATGGCCCTGATCAGCGCCATACCTAACTGTACATCAAGACACAACCAGGGCTTAAAGTCTCCCTTCATTTGAAGGGGGGGCCCTCACAAAGCGGCAATATACATATATATATATATATATATATATATATATATACTTATATATATATATATAATAATATATATATATATATATAGATATATATATATATATATAAGGCGTTTATTGACGGCACTAGTCGACGAAGCACAACGGCGACAGTCAAGACAGAGCGCGGACTCTGAGCGCGAGGAGCGTGCTGTCAGAGAAGAGCCGAAGGGGACGACCCACTAGAAAGCGCTCGAGAGGGCGACCCATTACAGACTTCCAACGCTTCGCTACAATTACCCCGGGTACGAAAAAGGGAGCCGCCTGGCGACCTAATGCTTGTCATATGAGCGGGTCATGATAGGGCTTCAGGCGCTCCACGTTGACAATGTCGCGCCCTCGACGGCGCATGTCCGAAGATGGTTCAACGGGCTCGATCAGGTAGTTGACCGGGGATATGCGTTCGACGACACGGTAGGGGCCGTCGTACTTGGGCAGCAGTTTGGAAGAGAGGCCAGGTGCAGTGGTAGGGACTGAGAGCCATACGAGTGCTCCAGGGCGGAACGTGGGCGCAGAAGTGGTGGTGTCACCGCGAATGCTCTTTTGCCGCTCTTGGTCATGCGTAGTAAACGTCTTGGCAAGCTCCCGACACTCCTCAGCAAGTCTGGCTGTGGCAGAAATAGGCGCACACTCAGACGGATCCGGCTTGTATGGAAGGATTGTGTCGATTGTGTGCGACGGGTGTCTGCCGTACAATAAGAAAAAGGGGGAGAAACCAGTAGTGCTCTGAGGGGCGGTATTATAGGCGTAGGTGACGAAAGGCAGAATGGCATCCCAATTGGTGTGATCGGCGGCGACGTACATCGAGAGCATGTCGCCGAGCGTGCGGTTAAAGCGTTCGGTGAGGCCATTCGTCTGCGGGTGGTAAGCAGTAGTTTTCCGGTGAACAACGTTGCACTCTTTCAGGATGGCTTCGACGACTTCCGACAAGACACGACCTCGATCGCTGAGCAGCTCCTGGGGTGGACCGTGGCGCAGCATGAATCGGTGCAGCAGGAAGGAAGCAACATCGCGCGCTGTAGCCGCTGGGAGGGCGGCAGTTTCGGCGTATCGCGTAAGGTGGTCAACAGCGACGATGGCCCAGCGGTTACCAGCCGACGTAGAGGAAGTGGTCCATACAAGTCTATGCCAACGCGCCGAACGGCCGGTCAGGGCAGGCAGAGGTTGCAGACTGCCGGCGACAGGTGCGTTGATGTTTTGCGGCGCTGACAATCGATGCAGGAGCGAACGAACTTCTGCACGTAGCGGTACATCCCTCGCCAAAAGTACCGTTGGCGAATGCGGTGGTAGGTTTTCGATACCCCAGAGTGTGCGCACTGCGGATCAGAGTGGAACGATTCGCATATGTCAGAACGCAGACTGCGGGGTATTACGAGTAGCCATGGCGGCCGTCGCCGTAATTGCGTCGGTGGAGGAGGTCGTCGCGAACGGCGAAATGGTGGGCTTGACGACGCAACGCGCGAGTGGATGGTGTTGCCGATGGATCAGTCAGCAAGTCTATCAATGAGGCGATCCAGTGATCCTTGCGCTGTTCAGTAGCGATGGTGTGAATGTCGATAGAAGAAACGGCATTGTGAGACACTGAGCATGGGTATTGTCGTCAGGCAAGGGGGAGCGCGAGAGTGCGTCGGCGTCAGCATGCTGGGTCCTTGCGGTACACGCAATGCGGATATCGTAGTCCTGTAGGCGAAGTGCCCAGCGGGCGAGGCGACCTGAGGGATCCTTCAGTGACGACAACCAGCATAGTGCATGATGGTCGGTGATCACATCAAATGGGCGACCATACAAATAAGGTCGGAATTTCGTAAGGGCCCAGATGATCGCCAGGCATTCCTTTTCGGTGACGGTGTAATTGGTCTCGGCTTTAGTAAGCGTACGACTTGCATATGCCACGACATATTCAGGGAACCCTGGTTTGCGCTGCGCAAGGACAGCGCCAAGGCCAACACCGCTAGCGTCTGTGTGTACCTCTGTAGGAGCCGTAGGGTCGTAGTGGCGTATATGGGAGGCGACGTCAACAAACGGCGGAGCTTTTCGAAAGCGTCGTCGCACTCGGACGACCATGAATGGAGGGGCCCGTTACTTCCGAGGAGCTTCGTCAGAGGCGATATGATAGTCGCGAAATTTCGAATGAAGCGCCGAAAGTAGGAACACAGACCCTACGAAACTGCGCAGTTCTTTGACGGACGTAGGTTCGGGAACTCGGTCACGGCGCGAAGTTTGGCTGGATCGGGGAGAATTCCGTCCTTGGACACGACGTAGCCGAGGATTGTCAGCGCCGTGCTGCAAATCGGCACTTCTTTAGATTTCAGTTGCAGACCGGCGTCGCTCAAAACGCATCAAAACATGCCGTAGGCGTTGAAGAGGGGTGGAAAAGTCCGGAGCAAAAACGACGACGTCGTCGAGGTAGCACAAGCACGTGTGCCATTTCAGGTTGCGCAGAACGGTGTCCACCACGCGCTCAAAGGTGGCGGGCGCATTAAACAGCCCAAACGGCATGACGTTGAATTCATACAGGCCGTCGGGCGTGACAAGGCGGTCTTCGGTCGAGCGTCGTCAGCCATAGGTACTTGCCAGTACCCTGAGCGCAAATCGGAGAGATGAAAGAATTCGGCGCCTTGCAGGCTGTCAATCGCATCGTCTATTCGCGGCAGTGGATACACGTCCTTACGAGTGATCTTGTTGAGTCGTCTGTAGTCGACAACGAACCGCAACGAACCGTCCTTCTTGGCAACAAGAACGACAGGAGACGCCCAGGGCTGTTGGAGGTCGAATAACATCGCGTCGAAGCATGTCGTCGACTTGCTCGGTGATTACACGGCGTTCTGTGGGAGATACGCGATATGGACGTTGCCGCAGTGGCAGGTGGCGCCACAGTATCGATGCCGTGCGGTAACGGCCGACGTGTGGCCGAGAGACGTTTGAGCGCCATCGAAAGAAGAGCGAAATTCTTCCAACAGGTCAGAAGCTGGGAACGCTGGACCTGCGTAAGGTTGTCAGCTATGGTGGAACCAAACACGTCAGCGGGTGATGAACCAGACATCGAAACAGCACTTGAGCGTACTGGAACTGCGGCCGTGCGTGTCATCGGGTTCGTCCATAACTTGTGTGTCTTCGAGGGGTTCCACCGCTGCCGACACATTCCCCTCGCACCAACGTAACACTGTACGGGGAGGGGTTGGTTACAAAAATAGAGGTGCTTCCCTGAGTGATTGAACGGTCGCGAAAGGCACCAGCAAGCCTTTCCTCGTGAAAATACGGTCATATGGCGAGAGGAGTGCAACGGTGTCGGATAGACTGGCGTAGTAGACGGACACCGCCGTTGACGAGTTTGCAGGCAATTTGATGTCGTCTTTGACGAGTACCTTGCTCGCAGCCGATGGACTGTCTTCCGGCGTCAAATTAGAGAATGGTGACAGCTCTATTTCGGCTGGTGCACAATGAATGACGGCGTCGTGGCGGGAGAGAAAATCCCATCCGAGGATGACGTCGTGAGAGCAGACAGGAATTATGATCAGTTCGACGGCGTACATAGCGTCCTTAATCATGACGCGGGCTGTGCACACCGCTGTAGGGTGAATACGTTGGGCGCTGGCTGTACGGAGGGAGAGCCCAGAAAGTGGCGTCGTCACTTTGCGCAGTATTCGGCTAAGCTTTGCGTCCATAACGGATACAGCGGCTCCAGTGTCGATAAGGGCAGATGCACGAACACCGTCTACAAACACGTCTATCACGTTCTATGGGCTTCGCTGAGGGCTTTCGCAGTTCGATCGCGTCGCAGCCCTTGCCTCGTGGACTGCGACGACTAGTTTTCCTGGTCGCGTGGGACCAGACGTGGCCGCATGGGGACAGTGAGCGGCGTCGTGGTGACGGTGAACGGCGGGTAGAGGGCGCTGGGCGAGACGGCGGTGACATAGGCTGCAGGTGAATCGTAATACGGGCGGCTCGACTGGCTTGGCATGGTTGAGGCGACTGGAGGCGACTGCACGCGATTGTAATAGCGGGCGACGTGAATGGCGCAACCGCACGCAAAGCAGATGGGGCGGTTGTCGGAAGTGCGCCATCGGTTCGCCGGGTAGGGTCCCATCCATGGCCCAAGACGCGGTGGACGGGGCGGCGGCTGATAGGACTGCATGGTGGGCTGCAGTCGTGGCCTAGGAATGACGTCGGCGTACGCAGCCGGCACACTCGCCTGGAAGGCCTGTGGTCTGGCGACGACTTCGGCGTAAGGATGTGGGGGAAGACACAGGATCGCTGGGGGTGGCCTGGCTACAACTTGCGCGTAACTGAGTGGCGCAAGCGCCGGAGGTGGCTGGTGGTGTTCCGGCATGACCTCCGCGATTTCCTGTTGAATGGTGCGGCGTAAGGGAGGCAGCAGTGTGGTCGACGGCTGTTCAACATGCTGCGACTGAGGCAAGGTCAGTAGAGAAAACTGGCGGGCAATTTCCTCGCGCACAAATGACTTGACCTCGGCGAGCAAGCCCGAGTGATCAGAAATGGCCGACAAGCCAGCGAGGTCGGCGTCGCGTGATGGAGGTCGACGGGTCAGCGACCGCTGCCGGCGCAGCTCCTCGTAGCTTTGGCAGAGCGTGATCACCTCTGTCACGGTACGAGTGTTCTTGGCGAGCAGCATGGTGAAGGCATCGTCGTCGATGCCTTTCATAACGTGTCGGATCTTGTCAGACTCAGACATGGTTACGTCGGCCTTCTGCACAAGTCCAGGACGTCTTCGATGTAGCTGGTAAACGACTCACCGGTCTGGTGAGCTCGTTCACGTAAACACTGTTCGGCTTGCAGTTTACGTACGGCAGGTCGGGCCAAACACGTTGATGATGGCAGTCTTGAAAACAGACCATGTGAGGAAATCGGTTGCCTGGTTGTTGTACCACAGGCTGGCCACACCCGCGAGGTAGAAAACCAGGTTGCTCAGCTTTCCTGCCTCGTCCCATTTGTTGGGTACGCTCATGCGCTCGTATATCGCGAGCCAGTCCTCCACGTCAGTGCATCCGCGCCGGTGAATATAGGAGGGTCGCGGATGCGGGGGGAACCGGAGCATGGTGTCGGTACAGGGGGAAGCGTTTGCTGAGCGGCGTCTTGAGGCATGGTAGGGGGCACGGTACGGGATCGAAGCGCCAGGGGCATCGAACGGGGACCGAAGCTGGTTGGACGGCGCAGCACTCTCCACCAAATTATAAAGGCGTTTATTGACGGCACTAGTCGACGAAGCACAACGGCGACAGTCAAGACAGAGCGCTGACTCTGAGCGCGAGGAGCGTGCTGTCAGAGAAGAGCCGAAGGGGACACCCACTATAAAGCGCTCGAGAGGGCGACCCATTACAGACTTCCACGCTTCGCTACAATATATATATATATATATATTATATATATATATATATATATATATATATATATATGTATATTGTAAAGGCGTTTATTGACGGCTGGATTGACGGCGACGATGCACAACAGTCACGACGAAGCGCAGACCTCTCACGAGCACGAGGGGCGTTCTCTCCGATAAGAGGCGAAGAGGGCGACCCATTAGAAGGCGCTGGAGAGGACGGCCCATTACAAGGTTCCAATGCTTCTCTACAATTACCCCGGGTACGAAAGGGAGCCGTCTGGCGACCTAGCAGCTGGTCACTATGAGCGGGTCATGGTAGGGCTTGAGGCGCTCCACGTTGACAATGTCGCGCCCTCGACGGCGCATGTCGGAAGATGGGTCGATGGGTTCAATCAGGTAGTTGACCGGGGATGTGCATTCGACGACACGGTAGGGGCCTTCGTATTTGGGCAGCAGTTTCGAAGAGAGGCCAGTTGCAGTGGTAGGGACCGAGAGCCATTACGAGTGCTCCAGGTAGGAACAGTTGACGCAGAAGTGGTGGTGTCACCGGCGAATGCTTTTCTGCCGCTCTTGGTCCTGCGTAGTAAAGGTCTTCGCAAGCTCGCGACACTCCTCAGCAAGTCTGGCTGTGGCAGAAATAGGCGCCACACTAAGAAATAGGCGCACACATCCGGCTTGTATGGAAGGATTGTGTCGATTGTGTGCGACGGGTGCCTGCCGTACAATAGGAAAAATGGTGAGAAACCAGTGGTGCTTTGAGGGGCGGTATTGTAGGCGTAGGTGACGAAAGGTAGAATGGAATCCCAATTTTGTGATCGGCGGCGACATAGATCGAGAGCATATCGCCGAGCGTGCGGTTAAAGCGTTGCGTGAGCCCATTCGTCTGCGGGTGGTAAGCAGTAGTTTTGCGGTGAACAACGTTGCACTCTTTGAGGATGGCTTCGACGACTTCCGACAGGAAGACACGGCCTCGATCGCTGAGCAGCTCCTGGGGTGGACCGTGGCGCAGCATGAACCGGCGGAGCAGAAAGGAGGCTACATCGCGCGCTGTAGCCGCTGGGAGGGCGGCAGTTTCGGTGTATCGCGTAAGGTGGTCTACAGCGACGATGGCCCAGCGGTTACCAGCCGAAGTCAGAGGGAGTGGCCCATACAAGTCGATGCCAACGCGCCCAAACGGCCGGTCAGGGCAAGGTAAAGGTTGCAGACCTGCTGGTGACTGGTGCGTTGAAGTTTTGCGGCGCTGACAATCGATGCAGGAGCGAACGAACTTCTGCACGTAGCGGTACATGCCTCGCCAAAAGTACCGTTGGCGAATGCGGTGGTATGTTTTCGATACCCCAGAGTGCGCACACTGCGGATCAGCGTGGAACGATTCGCATATTTCAGAACGCAGACTGCGGGGTATTACTAGTAGCCACTGGCGGCCGTCGGCGTTGTAATTGCGTCGGTGGAGGAGGTCGTCGCGAATGCGAAATGGTGGGCTTGACGACGCAACGCGCGAGTGGATGGTGTTGCCGAAGGATCAGTGAGCAAGTCTAGCAGTGACGCGAATCCATTGATCCTTGCGCTGTTCGGTAGCGATAGTGTGAACGTCGATGGAAGAAACGGCATTGTGAGACATTGAGCTGTGGGTATTGTCGTCAAGCAAGGGGGAGCGCCAGAGTGCGTCGGCGTCAGCATGCTGGCGTCCGTTGCGGTACAGCACGCGGATATCGTAGTCCTGTAGGCGAAGTGCCCAGCGGGCAAGGCGGCCTGATGGATCCTTCAATGATGACAACCAGCAGAGTGGATGGTGGTCGGTGGTGACATCAAATGGGCGACCATACAAATAAGGTCGGAACTTCGTAAGGGCCCAGATGATCGCTAGGCATTCCTTTTCGGTGACGGTGTAATTGGTCTCGGCTTTGGTGAGCGTACGACTTGCATATGCCACGACATATTCAGGGAACCCTGGTTTGCGCTGCGCAAGGACAGCGCCAAGGCTAACACCGCTGGCGTCTGTGTGTACCTCTGTAGGGGCCGTAGGGTCGTAGTGGCGTAGTATGGGAGGCGACGTCAACAGACGACGGAGCATCGCGAAAGCGTCGTCGCACTCTGACGACCATGAATTGAGGGACCCGTTACTTCCGAGGAGCTTCGTCAGCGGTGATATGACGGTCGCGAAGTTTCGAATGAAGCGCCGAAAGTAGGAACACAGTCCTACGAAACTGCGCAGTTCTTTGACGGACGTAGGTTTGGGGAACTCGGTCACGGCCCGAAGCTTGGCTGGATCGGGAAGAATACCGTCCTTGGACACGACGTAACCGAGTATTGTCAGCTGCCGTGTGCAAATCGGCACTTCTTTAGATTCAGTTGTAGACCGGCGTCGCTCAAACGCGTCAAAACATGCCGCAGGCGTTGAAGATGCGTGGAGAAGTCCGGAGCGAAAACAACGACGTCGTCGAGGTAGCACAAGCATGTGTGCCATTTCAGGTTGCGCAGAACGGTATCCATCATGCGCTCAAAGGTGGCGGGCGCATTACACAGCCCGAACGGCATGACGTTGAATTCGTACAAGCCGTCGGGCGTGACAAAGGCAGTCTTCAGTCGAGCGTCATCAGCCATGGGTACTTGCCAGTACCCTGAGCGCAAATCGAGAGATGAAAAGAATTCTGCTCCTTGCAGGCTGTCAATCGCGTCGTCTATTCGCGGTAGTGGATACACGTCCTTACGAGTGATCTTGTTGAGTCGTCGGTAGTCCACACAGAACCGCACAGAACCGTCCTTCTTCGCAACAAGAACGACAGGAGACGCCCAGGGGCTGCTAGAAGGTCGAATAACATCTCGTCGAAGCATGTCATCGACTTGCTCGTTGATTACACGGCGTTCTGTGGGAGATACGCGATATGGACGTTGCCGCAGTGGTGGTTGGGCGCCAGTGTCGATGCGATGCGTAACGGCGGAAGTGCGGCCGAGAGAAGTTTGAGCGACATCGAAAGAAGAGCGAAATTCGTCCAACAGGCCCAGAAGTTGGGAACGCTGGACCGGTGTAAGGTCGTCAGCAATGGAGGAACCAAAGACATCTGCGGGTGATGAACCAGACGTCGAAACAGCGCTGAGCGTACTGGAACTGTGGCAGTGCATTTCATCTGGTTCGTCCATAACTTGTGCGTCTTCGAGGGGTTCCACGCTGCCGAGACATTCCCCTCGGACCAACGTAACACTGAACGGAGATGGGTTGAAAACAAAAATTGACGTAGTGCCCTGAGTGACTTGCACGGTCGCGAAAGGCACCAGCATGCCTTTCCTCGTGCAAACACGGTCAGATGGCGAGAGAAGTGCAACGGTGTCGGAGAGACTGGCGCAGTACACTGACACCGCCGTCGACGAGTTTGTAGGCACCTTGGTGTCGTATTTGACAAGTACCTTGCCCGCAGCCGATGGACTGTCTGCCGGCGCCAATTCAGAGAATGGTGAGAGCTCTATTTCGGCTGGTGCGCAATGAATGACGGCGTCGTGGCGGGAGAGAAAATCCCATCCTAGGATGACGTCGTGAGAGCAGGCAGGAATTATGATCAATTCGACGGCGTACAGAGCATCCTGAATAATGACGCGAGCTGTGCACACCGCTGTTGGGTGAATACTTTGAGCGCTGGCTGTACGGAGGGAGAGCCCCGAAAGCGGCGTCGTCACTTTTCGCAGTAGTCGGCTAAACTTGGCGTCCATAACGGATACGGCGGCTGCAGTGTCGATAAGGGCGGACGCGTGAACACTGTCGACAAACACGTCAATCACGTTCGAGGGGCTTCGCTGAGGGCTTTCGCAGTTCGATAGCGTCGCAGCCCTTGCCTCGTGGGCTGCGACGACTAGTTTTCCTGGTCGCGTGAGCCCGGACGTGGCCGCATCGGCGACAGTGAGCGACGTCGTGGAGACGGTGAACGGCGGGTAGATGGTGCGGGGCGGGACGTCGGTGACATAGGCGGCGCTTGGTCATAATAAGGGCTGCTTGATGAGCTGGTCAGGGATGATGCGACCCGAGGCGGCTGCACGCGATTGCAGTAGCGTGCGACGTGACCGGCGCAACCGCACGCAAAGCAAATTGGGCGGTTGTCGGAAGTGCGCCAGCGGTTCGCGGGTCCCATCCATGTCGCAGAACGGGATGGACGAGGCGGCTGCTGATATGAGTGCATTGTGGGCAGTAGTCGGGGCCTGGGGACGACGTCGACGTATGTAGGCGGCACAGCCGCGTCGAAGGCCTGTGGTCCGACGACGGCTTCGGCGTAACTCCGCGGGCCAGCCACAGAAATCGCTGGGGGCGGCCTGGCTACAGCTTGCGCGTAGCTTAGTGGTGCAGGCACTAGAGGCGGCTGGTGGTATTCGGGAATGACCTCCGCGATTTCTTGCTGAATCGCTCGGCGGAGGGGAGGCAGAAGTGTAGTTGGCGGCTGGTCAACATGCTGCGGTGGAGTGAAAGCCAGTAGAGAGACCTGGCGGGCAATTTCCTCACGCACGAACGACTTGATTTCGGCGAGCAAGGTGGAGTGTTCAGGAATTGCCGACAAGCCTGCGAGATCAGCATCGCGTGATGGCGGTCGACGGGTCAGCAACCGCTGCCGGCGCAGCTCCTCGTAGCTTTGGCAGAGCGTGATCACCTCTGTCACGGTACGAGGGTTCTTGGCGAGCCTTTCATAACGTGTCGGATCTTGTCAGACTCCGACATGCTCGCGTCGGCTTTCTTGCACAGGTCAAGGATGTCTTCGATGTAGCTCGTGAACGATTCCCCTGCCTGCTGAGCTCGTTCACGTAAGCGCTGTTCGGCTTGAAGCTTACGAACGGCAGTGCGGCCAAACACGTTGACGATGGCGGTCTTGAAATCGGACCACGTCGGGAAATCGGATGCATGGTTGTTGTACCACATGCCAGCCACACCCGCGAGGTAGAAAACCAAGTTTGTCAGCTTGCCTGCTTCGTCCCATTTATTGGGAACACTCACCCGTTCGTAAATCGCGAGGCAGTCCTCCACGTCAGTGCCATCCGCGCCGGTGAAAACAGGAGTGTCGCGGATACGGGGGACACCGGGACAAGCGGTCGGGGCAGGAGGCGGCGTTTGCAGAGCGGCGTCTTGCGGCATGGTAGATGGCACGGTACGGGATCGGAGCTCTAGGGGCATCGAATGGAGAGCGAAGTTGTGGTGACGGTACAGCACTCTCCACCACTTTGTAAAGGCGTTTATTGACGGCTGGATTGACGGCGACGATGCACAACAGTCACGACGAAGCGCAGACTCTCACGAGCACGAGCTCGAGGGGCGTGCTCTCCGATAAGAGGCGAAGAGGGCGACCCATTAGAAGGCGCTGGAGAGGACGGCCCATTACAAGGTTCCAATGCTTCTCTACAATACATATATATATATATATATATATATATATATATATATATATATATATATATATATATATATATATATATATATATATATATATATATATATATATATATATATATATATATATATAAAGGCTGTAGGATACCCCGGCTTTGATCTGCGTGATACTAGACTTTGCACTGGAGTTGTGAGAAAAAATTATATATATATATATATATATATATATATATATATATATATATATATATATATATATATATATAGATGTATAATTTTTTCTCACGACTACAGTGCAAAGTCTTGTATCACGCAGATCAAAGCCGGGGTATCCTACAGCCCTCACACACAAACACACACACACACATACACACATATATATATATATATATATATATATATATATATATTTATACATATATATATAGCAGAACCGCTGGCCTCAGCGGCTCTGCTATGCGCAGATCGTGGGTTGTTGGAACGCGGTGCGAGCTGGCATACCGGAGAATAAAGGCAGGATTTTTAGATATATCGGTCAAGACCGACTTTCGCGGTCGTATTATCCAATTTTGGGCAAAAATGTGATAGTACTAAGCGCATGAAAATGCGTTATTTCCAAGGGATGTTTACCGGGAATAAAAACAAAAAAACGTATTAGGCTGAAAAACGTATTATGCAGAATCGTATCAACGAGATTTCACTTTATATATGTATACTATACATTAAGCGTTTAAGAGAGCTGTTTGCGATGACCACAGTGCAGTGAAGCATTTTGTCTCTAAAACTGAACAAATGTTTATGAATGCTATACAAATACGTATATTATTCCGACTGTATTTCGAGCATTCATTCAACGTGTCAATCCAATCAAGCATTAAATGAAGTTATTTCGGGAATGATTTCTCAAAAATAACTCAAGATGTAAAGGCTTAAAGATGTGTGAGTTCAAAATAAGTTACATTAGTGGACTCACTGGATTCAGAATTTCAGGCACGACAATGCTATATTTTAGTTTCATTACCACTTGCCTAATAAAGTAGCAAAATACATGCGTCTTTGCAATTACAGGCTTGCGATGCACAACTACAAGAATGAAAATTGAGTGGCAAACTAAACAGACCAAGGTGAACCATTACTGATTCACGAGCAGGCAGCTTCACACTCAGGTGCCTCGTGGAACAGTATGCTGTGCCAAGGCGCTCTGTCGAACAGGGTGGTGACCCGTGGTTTCAGGAGGCGTGGCCCGTAGTGTTCAGTGTCTCAGTGAATTGCATTCAGCAGTACGACGATACCTGTTTTCTTCTGTTTTGCTGACACCCCTTCAACCAAACATTCGCGATTAAATCGTTATTCGGAAAATTGCAGAGTATAATTTCCCCGCAAAAGCACTACTGCCAAAAAATTCAACTCCAGCACTTGTCAAATGGGTGCCGCAATGCCAGCGTCGGACTGCCGAGGGGGAGCCGGGCCCCTCCTCAAAAATTGGAGAGGGGGCCGGGCCCCCCCTGGCCACCCCTGACTTTAAGCCCTGGTCACAACATGACGTCCACTACAGGGAGGGAGGGGGGTTAAACTGTATTGAAACGAAATGGAAGTGGGAAAGGAAGAAAGTTCCGAGGACACAACCAGTGTCATCGGTCGCATTAACAATAAAATAACGAAAGCAACCACGTATAGTTCCTGTCTGCAGGATGATTCACAGGGTGTTACGATCGGCGCCTCAGTTCTTCGAACAAGGCGCCGATGGGCTGCTTACCTGCTGATAGCCATTCGAGCACGTGCATTGTCCTTCCGGACCGGGAAGTGAGGTGCCATGTAGTTCGACGCCGGAAGGTGATTGACGACATGATCTTAACGGTTTCCGGTCGCGACATCTTCCTTGAAGAGACAACGGCGTGAGCACGGATGATGACCCGTTACCGCAAAGCGAGCGCTCAATACTTCGGGGCGGTGGACCTTTTGGCGCTTCCAGTTGTCCGCGCGTGTGACCTATCACCCTGCGGCCTTCACATGTCAAAGAAGGACCCCCTTGGTGCCACAGAGAGAGAGTGCGGTTGATACGCCCTCCTCGAGCACATTAACCTGGGCGGGTGTGGGCTGCACCGTGAATAGTGCTCTGTGTGACACGATGGGACCGCCCCAACTCGGAGTAATTCCCCCGTCTAGGAATCTGGGGAAAAGAGCCCCCGCGGGTTCATTCGACAGAAGATGTTCGTCATGTAACACGAAATGCTCGCCATGTACACAATGTAAATAAACATCGTAAGTTTCCCTTCAGTCTCTTCAGGCTGCCTCTGCATCTTTCTCCCGTGTCTCCGGTGCCTGCAAAGGCCGGTCGCAACAGTGCCATTAAACCAGAAATCTGGTAGGTAAGAGCGCTCTCGACTCTTGAGTTAGTTGCTTCCATATTGCTAGCGAACACGCACAAATGACGACATAGAAGGAGACAGGACAACCGCTACAATCAATACCAACTAGCCCAGCTCAATGCATTAACTTGAGTTAGTTGTTCCAAACTTAGGCGCCGTCAAAATAAAACTTTGGTCCTGTCTAGGGCTGCTAGATGTTTTACTGAAATAGAGTTAGACGACAGGTTCAGAGGAAAACACGTCTGTGTAAAAATTGGAAAGAAATCGCCGCTGTTTACACATTCATTTCAGGTGAAATTTTGTTAAAGCTTGTTTGATGCCAAGTTGGCTTCGGTAATTCGGGTTGATGGCAACATTGAAACCTGTTGGTACCTGCCGGGGATTGGAAACTTCTTCTTTAGATAGGGAACTTCCTAAAATCAGGTTTCTTTAAACGGAGTTTAAAGTGTACACGCAACATCTCAAAATGCGCTCAAATGCGACAGCCACTCGATTAAGATAGAGGAAACATGTGGTATTTGGAAAAAGCGAAAGTCGTGTTCTGACAGTTGCAATGAGCACGGATGCACTGGGAGAGCTGGCAGTACTTGAAGTTTGCGAATTTGTATATATAAGCTACAAAGCAAATGTCACAATTTTACAAATTTGATTATCATTTCAAGCGAATTAGTTTTAGAGTATATACGAAGCTTCATCTTCGCAAACACAGTTAGTTGTATATATCCCTTTATTTTTGGTAGAACGTGCAGGCCAACGTTTTTTTGGTATTTTTTTTTCAGTTTAGCTGGCCACTGCAGTAGTTCGCGCAATTGGATGGTTTCGATAACAAGGAAGCATAACTGATAGTATTGTTTATTTAAGCGAAAACTAATTCGCCAGCCTCGATCCCACGCGTACGTAAACTTATTGTTTTTTTTAGCGACAGGAGGAAGTTTTAAACTTGAACTAATATCTCGCAAAAATTGGCTGATTGGTTGGTTGTTCCTTAGTAACCTGGTGCAACCCACCTCGGGAAATTGGCAACGAAACGGGTGGTACATTGTTTTAGAAATGAAATTCTTTTGTATTCCAAATAGGAAGAAGTGTCATTAAGTGTACCTCGGTATTCTCTTTCTATTGTAGGCATGTGAATGCATGTTTGAAAATGCGTCTATTTATGTGCCAATCTATCGTAATAGTTGATATTTTTATCTAAAGTCCAAGCTAAGCGAGCGAAAGAGCCTTTTTTAGCAGCGAAGCTGTTCTTGGTCGAGCCTCTCATGTCCGGGATCCGTGATAACGCTTGTGGGAATCATAAACGCGTATGCGCCACCGACATTGGCTAAATCACACTACTCACCACTGGTCGACTAAAAACGAAGGCAACAGAAAATGAACTACAAAGAATTCTCATTTGCCATGTAAAGATCTGAAGGACTTGCAAATCATAGAAATGTTTCAGCCTGACGAAGGAAAGGCCACCAGCTTCGCAGTTTCATCGGTGTCCGCGAAGCGGAGTTGATTGAATTTCTTTCTCTTGTTCACTTCGAGCTTTATTTTGGGTCATCTTGCCCATCATTCCTCAATACATAGCGGATGATTCTTCTCGTTGCTTCGCATCTGACATATTTTTAATGTTCTCACATCATCATTAAGCGTAAGTACGCGGCACGAGGCGCGCGTGATCTCCTGCCATCGTTCTCCTGCCTTTCGTCATCTCCTGCCTTCGTTCGAACAATGCGTTTACTCGAAACACGGACCCTCTGACTGCCGCATCTACATTTTCCTGAGCAGGCTTGCGCAATACAGGTAAGTCAGCAGCTGTTACTATTAGTGACTATTACTAGTGACTCGAGCAGGAAAGATTAGCCATAATTCTGTGTATGTCGCTGGGGAGACTTCCAGCTTATGAATTGTGGGCGCTGTTTTGGCAAGCACCGCCGCTGAAGACGGGTTCATGACTTTCGCTAGGACGCTGATGCTTCCTTTTACAGACACAAATCACAAAATGCATTCGCCAGGTGTCAGCTTCAGTAGTGGTATTTTAGAGCTTGGTTTATAAGTATTTTGATATTCTTGAAGCACTTCTTACTATTCTAGCTGCGTCCATGGTTCTACATGGCCATATACCGGTACGCTGAGTGGGTAGCTAAATATTTGACTTTAATCTTTCATTCATCGATTACCCGTTCCGATTTTCCTAAGGCTTGGAAACAAGCCAGAATTGTACCCAGTCACAAGGATGGTATTTCGACCGACGTGGGTAATTACAGGCCTATTTCCCTTTTGAGTACCTGCTCTAAGCTGTTGGTGCATATTGTTAGTAAACACCTTTCAGATTATCTCGAAACACATAATTTATTATCTCCAGCTCAGCATGAATTCCGCAAAGGTCTGTCTACCATAACGCAACTTGTAGAATTAGTTCATAATATATCTGAAACAATCGATGGCCGTGGACAGATGGATCTGATCTTTCTAGATTTTTCCAAAGCATTTGATAAAGTATCTCACCCAAAATTGCTGTCCATAATTGATGCCTTCTTGAGAAATCCCAATATAACTCACTGGTTCAAATCTTATCTTGATTATAGAGAACAATACGTCGAAATAGGCGGTTATAAGTCAAGTCCTCTGCCAGTAGTATCAGGGGTACCATAGGGCAGTGTATTAGGGCCTCAGTTTTTATTATTTATTAACAATATAACAATGTGTACAAGCGTTTGAATTCGACTATTCGCGAATGATTGTGTATTATATAATAGAATAACATCAACAGACGATCAAATGAACTTAAAGGCTGGTTTACAAAAAATTACACCATTTCCCGCTAAAGGGAACCATGAGGCGATGCGAAGCCGGATCACTTGCACGTTCGCGTTCCGTTGGCATTCTTTGCGCATGCTACCGACCTCGCGTCGTGGAATGCAAAGAGGAACGCTACGCGCGTCCTGTCTTCCCTCTAGCCTGGCCGTTAATTCTCGCAGGGCGAGCGGGGAACGCGGTCGGCACGCATGCGAGAGGGGGGCAGCGTAGGAGAGGAGAGAGAGGGGAAGGGACGCGCATGCGCTGGTGCTCATTGCGGCGTTGCGCAGGAGAGAATTTCGGCATGTCTAGCCCGCGTTTCAGAGGAAGAGTGGAAAGGAGGAGGGGAGAGGTGGAGAGGAGAGGGGGAGGGGAAGGGAGAGGTGGAGTGGAGAGGGGGAGGGGGAGGGGAGAGGGTATGCGCATGCGCAGTAAGGGTGGTCACGCCGCACACCACCACCACCACCACCACCGGATTGAACTCCGCCATAAGATACTTCGCGTCTAAAAATCTGAGTGGTGCAGCCAATGGCAGATGACACTGAACCCAGAAAAATCTGTGTCTATGACTATAACAAGGAAAAAATCAGTTCAATCCTACACGTACACAATGACACGAAGCGCTCCCTGTCTGCGCTCTTTAGTGTCATGGTGGTGTATTTCACTTCACCGCTCCCAGACGGCGACGCCACCCCACCTGCCTCCCCCCTCCCCGCCAACCAAGAGCAGTGCGAGAGGAAGAAGGTGTGAGAGATATAAAGCGTTTGTGAGACGTCGTGCATGTGCGTCGATGGCGTAGTGAGTGGGTAGGGTCGAGCTACCTGATGAATCTGGTTGGTATGGCAGAATGGGGGGGCGATCGGAGATCTCTGTTCTGCGCCGTTCGTTCGCGTTCGTTCTGATGATCGCACGCGATTGGCTGAAGCCGGACAACTCACGCCACTCTAAGGGGCGTGGCCATTTCTTTTTTTTCCTTGATGTTTTCTTTTTTGGTGACGTCATGCCGCGTCATAACGAGCATGTCGTCTGCTAAAAGTGAACGGAGAGCGAGCCCGTTCGCTCGCGTTCTCTCGCGCGAACAATGGCGTCGCACGGCATGTATTTGGCGGTTGCGGCTGCCGCAACAGCTGATTTTGAGAAAATGGCGCTTGCAACGGTGCTTCCCTGCTACGTTGGCGTTTCTCGAAGCAGATGCAGAATGGTAGGAGGTGCGAAATGCGTTTGAAGAGATGAGCGAGTGTGAATTCCAGCGTCGCTTTCGTTTCTCGAAACGTGCTGTACGTTGGTTGTGCGACGAACTCGACCCCGTCGTCGGGTGCCAACGAACCAGTGGGATTTAAACAGAGCGGAAGGTGTTGTGCGCGCTGAGATTTTTTTGCGATCGGATGCTTCCAGCGAGCTGTCGGCAGCGAGGAATTCATCGGCCTGTCGCAGTCGTCCGTCAGGAACACGCCATTACTGTCGTTCACGGGCAAAAATGGTGGGTGGCCTTTCCGGAGACCACAGAATCGAAGAGCGAACAAAGGCGGCGTTCGCGCGGCTCGGGCGGATTCCCGTTGTGGTCGGGTGCGTGGATGGTACGCTCATCGCCATCCAGAAGTCCCATGGTCTGAGCTCCGCGGACACGACGCATTACATGTCGCGTAAGGGAGTCTACGCATTGAACACCGTGATCGTGAGTATTATTCATGCATTGTATGCGTAGCGAATTGTTTCATTTATATATCGCTTAAACTTTCCGCTTTACTAAGGCTGTTGCAACTGAGTATAGTGGGAGCGGTATTTTCGATCTATCCAGAACGGGAATTGGTTCGTTTCAGGGCACTTCGCTTAGGATAAGCAATGAAATCATGCGACGCGGAGTACATTTTGGTTCAGCGGCCTGCACAGTGCGTAATATTACCGTTGCTCGTTCGCCATGTGTACCCGAAGCTTGAGTCTCGATTTGTATTTGTTGAGATTAACGCTGCCAGAATGTGCCGTAGTATGTCCTTATTGTTCATTGTCGTGATGGACGTTACATGGATCGATACATGGATGGATGAATAAACTTTATTTCGGTCCCTCGGAACGCGCCCTAGCATGTACATACATTAAATACGCATTGTTTCATAACCCTTTTTTCAGTCGCAAGTTTTTCGTGTTGTAGATATTTTGTGATACATTGCCTTAAACATACAGCAGTAATTTGGTTAAAAGGCTTTGGTGGCTGGAAGATGGGTTGTTCCAAGCAGTAAACATGCAGACTACCCTTTGACACTGCATTGTCCGCGTGTTAGAACTTATGGTACAAGTCCTACCTTGTCGATGATTTGTTCATAGCTATGGTTCAACAGTCAGTAACAGTGCAGACAAATGTAGTTACATTAACATAATACCCAACATTGTACCCAAGGTCTTTTATGGGTACAATTTTGACTGAATTGAATTCTGCAGACATGTGATGCCGACCTCTGGATGTCAGTCCATGTTTCCTGGGGTCATGTCATGACTCGTGGGTATGGCGGGGAAGCCCTCTCCGTCAGCACCTGAAAGCAAAACTTCGGCTTGCTTGGTAAGTGCTGTCAATGCTTGCCACATTCAAGACGTTATCACTACAGCTGTCATGCCGCCCTCGTGCAGGAGACTCCAGCTATACATTAGAACCGTGGCTCCTGACACCAGTGCCCGGACGACCAGCTCGTGGCACCCCTGATAACCACTACAACAAGGCCCACACCGCCTTGCGCAATGTTGTGGAGTGGTGCATCGCTGTAAGCTTGTGCAGAGCTGCACAAGCATCATCGCTGCTTGTGCAGCTCTGCACGACATTGCGTTGGCGGCACATGAGCCTGTTCTCGAAGGGGACGATGACGACACCGACGATGCTGAGCTGCTGCCAGCAGCAGCTGAGCTACCACCACCACAACGGGAGCCAGCAGCAGCGCAACCGTGTAGTGAACCTGTTTCGAGAACCACAGGGCCTGCATGCTTGAGCACCTGCGCAGAGTACGCCGCCGGCTGCAGCGACCTCAGCAGCATTGTGTGGTGCGTGTTTGTTTTTGTTCATTGTGTTTGTCACTGGCATGAACAAAAGGCAGTTTTTTTACTACACTTCAAATGTTTGCTACACATATCAACGAAACGGCGTTCTCCTATCAATGAATAACCCCCTTGAATAGGTTGGCAAAAAAATGTGAAGTTCACCCTGACTCACTCGTGAAATATATTTTGCTCTTGGGGCTCACTCGAACTCAGACTCACCAAAATTTTCCTCAGGCGGATTCACTCGAACTCAGGCTCACTAAAATGTTTTCACCCGGACTCAAACTCGCCAAAGTATTACTCACCTGGACTCGCAGCTCGATCTGAATCTGAGTGAATCGACTCATGAGTGAGTTTGCCGACCTATGCCCCTTGTCACACAATGCCATGCTGATGAAATACTTCGACCAGGTTGTAAAATATGGTGCTTCACACTAAGCACAAGTGAGAGCTCACCTGTGAATGGCACATGGTGCCATTCGGAGCCAAAGTGGTAACCTGAAAAGGCTGTTGAATCAGCACAGCAACATGCGCTAGCTTTAGTGCAACAAGGATCGTGCTTTTAAATGAGGTGAACAACAAGGGTGGTGTAAGAAGTGAAATTTTATTACAAGTATCGCGAGCAATGCACATAAAAAGCAGAGTAAATAAATATCCCTTAAATTTAATGCCAAGGAAAAGAACATAAAAGTAGCGTCCTTTTATAATATACAAATGGAATTGTTACAAAGTGCCTGCTGCTCCTCTGCATCATCATACGAGTCTCGCAGCACAAAAGTCATTGTAGTACATGAAAACAAGGCACAGTCGAACCGGCACTAATCGAACTCGCTAAGAAAATGCAAGTTGTTGGGTGCTGATATTTCTTCCTCTATTATTAATTTCTGTTTGTACCCAATCATGTTGTCTAAACACTTCTAAGCAACAGAACACGTGTTCGTCAACTATATTTTGGTCTTGCAATATTTCCAAATTATTGTGCAACCTAGACCATGCACAAACGCTCTTCTTTTTTTCTAGGATATGTAAAAATCGAGTATTCTACACGCATACACTATAGACATAAAGATACACTACAGTGCACTATGTGCATATACTACAAACTTGCTGAATGCATTAATTCATATGAGATTTTTTTAAATGACATTGCAGGACACGATTTACCACTGAGCTACACTGTTATGTACAATGAAACAGCACATCAGTGCTTCTGATATGCAGAAAAAGAAAATTAACTGAAAAAAAATTGCAGGGCACCATTGAAGCAAACCAGCGTATCACAACTCGTGGTGTGAACAAAAATAAATCTACATATATGTACAACTAGTCTTTACAAATCACTGTGCAGGTGGCTTCCGCTGCAGTGAGGGCCCGGGCGAGGGTACCAACGCCTTGCAATTTGTGGACCGCGTCACCGAGAAGTTGAACCTGGCGCAGCTTTCCAATGATGCCTGGCCCTGCCGCCTGGTGTTTGCGGCTAGTAACTCCAGTGCCTCGGCCTGCCGGTTGCCCCCATCTCGCAGCTGCGGCAGGAGCTGGAAACCAAGAAATGTGTTGCCATTATCATCTATAAATTTCCTGCTACCGACTCTTCGCTGGAAGCTTCTGTTCGTGAAGACTTTCAGTGTGTGCAACAATTTCGTCTCTGTGGAAAATCCACTGACCTAAAGGCATTCATGAATGGTGCTTAGTTCACCACACAACCAATGCACTTCGTTTGGACAGACCAAAGCGGTGCCGCAATTCATTTTCGCTCATCTCATCAAACGCATCTCACACCTCTAACCACCTCTGCACGAGAAGCAACCAAGCAGCCCTTTTCAGGGCTACAGAATCGTTTGTCTGGCTTTACACGATGACTGACACAATCTCCTTCTGAAACCCTAGCTGCTGCAGTATGCATAACATACAGCAAGCAGGTGTAACACAGGTGCAAACATGTGCATTTGTGTATGATGGCTATGTTAAGTTATATAACGAGCTTGCTTTTTGAACAGTATATTTAGCAATAGCACATTTTCAGTTTCACTTTTGAAGCAAGTGACAAAATAGGGAAACATTTCAAGATGAACATTCTTCTACTGCAACTTTTTCGCTACATTTCACCATAACTGCAAGGCAGGACACCTGTTTATTCCATCTGACAGTTATGCAAACAACTAGCTCCTGCAACCGTTTGCCAAATTTTTTTTGTGCAACTTTTTGTCTTTATGCCCACAGATGTCATCTCTTCACAAACACGTAGCCGCACGCATGAGCATCACCTGTGAGCATGTCATACCATCTACAGCTAATCAAAAACATCAGCGAAACTTACGAGTTGTGGCACGGGGAAGGTCCTGGGCCACATCCTCTTCAGCCACACCAGCAGCAGCTGGAGCAGGGCTCACCTGTTAGTAGTAAGAAGTTTCTTGATTGACACTTGAGTGCAAGATGTGAAAGTTCACCTGCAAGCCGCGGAAGTTGTTCCCGACCAAGAACCTTGGCGGTGCAGGCGACGGAAGTCCCCAGATAGTGCACATGCTTGCAGGCTCTGATCTGAGGGAACCATCTGTAAGCATACGTTAAAAAAAGACTATATCCCAGTCTGGTCCCTACTAATGATAACAGTGCATCTACACAGAGCTAAAAGCAATAATTCGTAGGAATTATTGTGGCGAATGTGCACTAATGCTGGAAGTGGAATAGCAATGTTTTTTTTAGAGATGTTTACACAGCGGCATGCTATGACACAGACTTCGGAGAGAGGGTGGAGGGAAGCAAATCTACTGGCTACGCGCCTCACTCGACTCGAGGGTCTGAGAAATGGGTTGGAACACGTAGGGTGCTCTAATGAGCTTCGAAATATAGTTCGCGGCTGTTCTTTCGTCATCACCGCAAATGTGGCTGTTTTGCTTTCTGTTCTGAGCGGCACAACGTGTTAGCACCTCAGCCAACGCGGCGGCCGGGTGATTCACTCGATATTGTTTGAAAAAGTAAAACTGACAGCGCGTAATGGCTCGAAGCAAATGAGCACACTAATTCGCAGCATACAAGTAACAATGATATTCTAAGCCAGTGCTTACCGATTCAGATCACCCGAACTCTGGGCCTCGCTTACTGTCGACCCGCGCGGTCCCTGTCAAGCACGACGCGGCCGCGGTAACCCGCAATCTGGCCGCCTCCGGTGCCGCTGTAAAGCACAAGCGGGACGTGTAAGATGACCGACCACAATACAATTGTGCTCGCACTCACCTCTGCTGCTCTCGGAGTTTGGCAAGGCTGTGGTGTTACGCGCAGGGACTTCGTTCAAAAGCGCTACCAGCTCCTGCCACATGTCGTCCCGGTCCTCCCTCGTGAACGACGGCTCCAGCGGGCACGACAGCGTCGCGATCTGTGGATGCTCTCTCACAAAAGCCAGCAGAAGCTCCTTTTGACGATCAGACACCCGAGAACCAACGCAGACGTCGCGATGGGACGACATTTTGAAACTGCGTCAGCCGCTACTTTTCTTTTTTTTTTTTGCGTTCGCGACACCATCTAGCGACGACGTCAAAAAAAACTAACATTATTAAATATTATCACTCAAAGCTGTTGCTGTTTGAAAGAGTGTTTGAGCTTGAGAAGCAAAAACAATAATTTTCTGTAAAGTAATTATATTCATTAAAAGGCGAGAAACGCTTCACGGTCCCCGTGCCGACGTCACAGGATGCGCGTCTACTTCCGGAAAGCTCTCCGCTTGACGATTGGCTGTTCTCTTCCTCTCGGCGGTTCTAGGCGGGAGAGCTGCGCCTCCTCTCACTTTTGTGACGTAGGCACCGCAGAACGAACGCGAACGAACAAAGATCTCCGATCGCCCCCTGGTGCTGAGTTTGGTCAAATGTACTCGGCCATACGTGGAACACCTCGCGCAACGTCGCGCGACCGGAAGAAACCCTCGTCGCGCCGACCGGTAAGAGACCGATTTTTCCGCGGGGAGAGACGCCTCGTTTGTTGCAAGCCAATCAGGACGCAGCAGCTAGAAAGTTGTGGCCGCGGCCGGACGCTACTAGTGCGGTCGTGCATATTATGCACAGTAGCAGCGTCTGCAACACTGCACGCATTCCAGCGCGACCGTAATAGTCTACATCTATTGTTGGGCGTATGGGGAGCTTGAGTACGAAGTGTACATTGCGTTGCGTGCGCTTCAAGCGAAGTGCGCCGCAACGATTTTAAATGCGGAGCATTTCTTAGTCGCCCCTGCGGCGTCGGCCGCCGTCCACACCCCCACTGCGCATGCTCGGCTCGTCTCGTGCCGGCAGCAAGCCTCTCCTCTCCCTCCCTCGCATGCTCGGCTCGTCTCGTGCCGGCAGCAGGCCTCTCCTCTCTCTCCCTCCCTCCCTCCTCTCCGTCCGTCCCTCCTCTCGATCGAACGCGGGCGGTGTGTATATAAGCGGTGGAGTGCGCGTTCGGAATTCAGACAAGGGCGTCTTTACTTGGCTTTCGCTTGACTTGACGCTTTGCTTGACTCGAGTAGATGCGATGGAAGCAACAGTACCTTCAATCAGCGTCGCACCGCTCGTTGAAGGCAACGTTACCGCACCCTCACTGTCGTCGGCGTCAACAACAGCAAGCAACGCAGAAGACAAGGCTGCGAAGAGACGAGCATACGACGCTGAACGCAAGCGTTTGAAGCGAGCTGCGGACCCGGAACTTCGTGCACGAGAAGCTGCTGCGAGACGGCAACGACGGGCTGCGGATCCTTCACTCGGGGAACGAGAAGCAGCTGCGAAACGGCAACGACGGGCTGTGGATCCTGAACGTCGTGCTCGAGAAGCAGCAACCGTTCGTGAACGTCGAGCAGCGGATCCATCACTCGGGCAGCGCAACGCTTCTGCGAAACCCAATTACGCAACATTCACGCGATACCCCAACAACTCTGCGACGCATTTACTCGAGTTCCCCCCGTGGCAAGATGCGGGCGACATTTTTTAGTTTACCTTGCTATGATACGTTTCGCTCAACTATGCGCGATGCAAGTGTTTTCGAACGATTATCACACCACCGACGTCAGAAGTATAGTAGGTTCCAGTAACAACGTGGCCTCCGCGATCTCCGCACAGGACCACCTCGATGGACAGAGTAACGGTCACCAGCATACAAGTGAGGCCGCGGGGTTGGCTGCGTGCATTATTAACGCCGTTCCCGGCTACATTGGTTACGCGCGTTGACGTTTGCCGTGTACGTTCAACCTTACTATGTTTGTGCAGCTTTGAAGCTGGGCGCTCTATGTAAGGAGGGCTTTTGATGAGGCACGGCAGCTCTGGATGGAACGCAGCGTTCTATCTAACGCACGGTCATGGGTGAGGCCGCAACTGATCGTATTCCAGCTATTCTTACGATTCCGATCTACAAGCAGCACTTTCAAGGAGCTAAAGCTCGCACAACGCTCAACGCGCGTGATGTTGCAGCATGCAATAAAATTAACGATCAAGCTTTCTTTCTCTTCTTTTTCAGGGTAATTTTCTGAGTGGCCTGACAGAAAGAGATTAACGCGTTCCCGCACACAGCCTTTCGACAGCGATTTCTTGAGGATTTTTGGAAGACTTCATGCAAAGTCCTGCCACTCGTCAGGATGTCGGAACGTGTCGTTAACATCGACTTGCATCGGGTTCGCTGTTGCTGTCTACGTCGGGCGCCACTGCAGCCATCATCGTTGTCATCATGTGTTCTCGTTTCTCGTTTGTTCGAGGTCTCGCGAGCGAGCGCGCAATGAAGTTAGCGTTGCGTTACGTACGCAGCGTCTGTTAAAGGGGCTGATATACTTCAGCGTAACGTCGACGCGCGCGCACGCTCGGCACAGCGACGCTACGCTAACAAACGCGCAGCACTCTATAGTCCGACGCGCGGCGCGACCGACGCGTCCGGCGTCCGTCAGCGCGTCCCGGCTGCAGCCGGCGCGAGATGCGACATGCTCCATTCCACGCCGGCGACGTTACCCAGACTGCACTGCGTCTGCGTCTCTTCGCGAAGAAGGGAAGCCGAGTGCGCTCTATGTGCATGCGTCAAGGCGACGTACTACGTCGCGCAAGTGGGAGTATAGAGTATCTGTTTTCGCGTCAATGTAGCGTGACGAACCTGGCGTCGTCAAGTCCTGCTGCCGCGGTATGACGCGAACGCACGTCGGAGTATAACAGAGCCTTTAAGGAGGAACCGCATGGCGCGTTTTTCACGAGCGAAACACGCGACGCGCAGAGAACGCCCGCGTTGGCGTGGTCGTAAGTGCACCCGCACGGAAAGAAAGCAGCGGCGTGTTCACGCCGCGTTTGCCGGGTTGCTAGCTTTTCGTCAAAAACGCACGCCAGCTTCAAAAAATCAGTTTCACCGCAAGGGTGAAGCAATGAATGCGATAGCAACACATTGTAATGTTATACGAAGTGAGGCTGGCAGCTAACTCTTTTGGATCCGATCTCGCGTAAATCTCAAAAACGCTTGTGTGAGAGGATAAGGCCGCTCCATGGAGAAATGCTCTTTGTGCACAGTCTCTTCTCGTTGATAGTGCACGCCGTAGAAGGGGGTATACGAGCCTCTCGCTGATAGCGCCCGCGGCAGCAATCGCACCCTTAGAATCAAAGTTCAAAGTTGTTGCTCGAGCGACCCGCCCTTCCACCCCCACCCTATTGCGTCTTTTGATGCTCGTTCGAGACGGGCGTTTCCTCTCTGCTTCGACGACAGGGCTCCTGAGCGGGGTGATGTTACCGCATGCGCCCTCCGAGTGACGGAGATGGGCCGGCTCGTTTGATCTCTGCTTCAGCCGCGTTCGTCACCCCCGCTTGCGCGCTTTCACCCGCGGTAGAACACACGACGCGCGGGGAGGGATCTTATCAATTTGAACTTTATACGGGACATGACGGCGACGGCAGAAAGCCGTCGAGACTGTCCATATAATTGCTATCGCAATAAAAGGTTCCGCCGAGATGCGTGGAGGTCAGTGTCGTCTGGCGGCATTGGAAGAAACTAAACAAGCGTCTGCACCCTAAACTCTGCTTGGCGGACGAGCGGGCGGTGCGACTCGCGCGGCGTTTCTTTTTTCTACTCCGAGTAGAAAGACGCGGCGGCGCGATTTTGCGATGGCGTTCCTCAAAACGAGGCGTGCGTCCCTCCAACCGCGCGTCATTCGCGCCTTGAATCGCTTCATACGGGACGCAACGGCGCGATTTCGCGAAGGCGTTCGTCTAAAAATATGACTGATCCCTCTGCCGTAGGAATCGGTATAACACGAAAGTGAAACGTGTCGTCACAGAAGTGGTTGATTGTTTATAGTGCATTGGTATACGAGAGCTTGTACAATATCTACTGTTGTTTGGCAGATATAGCACCGCTGGAGTGCATGAACAAGCACGCAATAAACACTGATACTCGATATGCACTCCTCCAGAGCGTCGTGAAACGATAAGAGAAACGTTACGCGCATCGTTTCTTCCCTCTGGTGTGGCCGGTAATTCTCATAGGGTGAGCGGGGAACCCGGTGTAACAGCCAGGCGAGCGTCGAAGAGCCATTTTACCATATGGATGGATGCTATGAGCGAGGCTTGGGTTAAAGCCACCACCTCGCGTGAGCGTTGACAAAATTGCACTTTTATTGGAAACACGCCGAATGTGACGGTCGTAGCAACGGCGCGGTTTTTTTAGGTGCGAAACAGCTTTTGATCGGGGCTGTGTCCGTCGTCGGTGGTTGCGTCCGCGCTCCACTGCGCATGCGCCTACTCTCTCCCACTCTCCTTCTTTACGCAGATGTTCGGTCGCCTTCTCTCCTCTCCTCCCCCGCGCTGAAGCCGCGCCGCAGCCAAATACAACCTGTAACCCACTCTCTCCTCTCCCTCCCCTATTTCATGTGTATATAAGCGCGTGCGCTCGGTCGGCTTCCGTCATTCTCGCTTCGCTCCCGTTCAGATGAGTTATAACGTCAACGTCGGCGCCACTCGTTCACTCGGCGCTAACGGAAAGCAACGCACAAACACAACGTATTCACAAAAACACTAAATACAAACCTCTTACACTAACGGAAACGCCGAGCGAACGTAACGGAAACTTGATCTGCGCCCCCAGTGCTGCTTCGCATACCTCATGGTTCCATTGAGTGGTAGATGGTGTAATTTTTCGAGCCTGGTGGCACACATGTCACCGCCCCGTTATAGAGGGGACGCTCATAGCATCCATCCATCCATCCATCCAAGAGCACTGTGAGAGGAAAGTGTGAAAGATGAAAGGCGCGTTCATGTACCCCCCCGTTATGTGTTTGGCGGTAGCTCAGTGGGCTAAACGCCCGCCAGCCATCGTCGTGGACCGAGAGGTCATGGCTCCTATCTATGGAACGTTTTCCTATAGTGTTTTCTTTGCCATCTGATGGCGTTCATTTTGCATGACGTATTTCCGTCACGGAAATACGTCACGAATGTTTTGGTGGACCCCAGCATAAAACAGTTTCGTGTTGAAAACGCGCCCGCCCCTAAAACCGCGCGTCAATCGCGCGTGAAATCCTGCCATGCGGTTGCAGCTTTACTGGCGTACGCGTGCATCCATAGACGTCAGACTCTGCCCAGGCGGCGCTGCGAAAAACACCGCCACCAGCGCCCTCATCGCAGCCCTGGCACTAACTGGGTAGTGCAAAGAGAGCCGTTCGCAAGCGAATGTGCATAGGCCACAATATATCCCTCCTCTTTCGTTGGTGTCGAGGCACCGTTTCCTGAAAATCAAGGACCTGGAAAGCTTCTTCCGCCAATCCACGCTTCAGAAACAAAGGAAACTGATCAAAGCGAACGGCGAGTACAATGCAAAATAAGTTTTAGTTATTCCCGCGCGCTGCAACTCGCAAGTACAAGCGAGCATCACACGACATCGAATTCGAGGCAAGCCCTCCGACATCCGTTCTCTAGCGCCTAAATGCGTTAAAATCGGATATATACGTAATGCCACAGCGATAAAGTACGTACACGATCAATTTACTTAGCTATGCATCTTACGATCAGTGGTACAAAACTCCGTTCATCAGGGACGAATGGGGCCGGCGATTTTCGCCTTTGCAGTTGCATTCTCCGTTAATTCATCTCTCGCTTCCTGTGCATTGGACTGTTTTTTACGCATCCTCAAATGGTCTCTTGATGGTCGTCTTCCGTTTGTGTGTACTGCAAATGGGGATACGTGCGTCCACTTTCGCGGGGTACAACCAAAGGCAAAACCGTGGCCTCCGAGATAGCTACGGCAACCCCGGAGGACACGGGCGAAACAAACCTGAAGGTGATCACGACCAACATTCTGCGATTTACTTGTATGGCGCACGTGTTAGCTAGTTAGAACCAGAACTCTGAGCCTTCAAAACGTACGTCCGCGATGATGTGTTGCGACGACCAACTCGTCGCGGTGTGTGTATCACGCGTCTTCAGACTGCCTCTAGCTGCTCACTTCGTGTTACACAACAAGCACTGCGGTCAGAGCCTCTGCTGAGCTTCATAGTCAAGGTTACCACGGTACTCCATCAGGGCTACGCAAAGCAAGAGCAGAGCAACATTATCACACTTTCTCGTGCGACCGGCTGTGGAGAACGCGGGTACTTCGCTTACCGAACACGCTCGCAACATCCCATATCCAGCGCTCTCGCCTTTCTTCTTCGTACGACAACTATGGAAATCGGTAAAACTGGACGTTGTTATTCAGTCTTTTACGTCCGTGGCAATTCACAACGCAACAGTGCGTCTTTTGCGGTGTTTCTTCGTAGCGAGCGGAGGGGACTCGTGTGCTGCTGTTTTCGCCGTCGTTCTGGCGATTGATCCAGCAAGCACTTCACGACGGTACGGTGGCGCGTCCGACTAGCGGAGAGCAATTCACAGCTTTCGTTCTGTGTGTTAAATGCGCATACACACGCGATATTAAGCTTAATCGTTGTTTCGCACTCGCTAGTTGCACCTGGTCCCATAGCAAACTGTGCGAGGGAGTCGGTCTATGCACTACTCAGTACTTCTCCGACAGGTGGCGCCACACGTCTTGGAAACTCCAGAGTCTGACGTCTATGAAAGCGATGGCTTACGTTCTGCGTATGCGCATTTCTCTCCCGCAACCATGCGGCGTTCGTACGCTTGTTACACGCGTTTTGCCCGAGCGGGTGGATAGAATGGGCCACAGCCGCACTTGAAGGCTACCGTAGCATGTCAGCGCGTCTGTGAATGAGCGTATCGTCGCGTGGGTCGAGAGCTCCACTGTAAACGCACCCCATTTCTGGGCGATTTGTTCACACATGGTTCCCAACGGCGCGCGCACTGAAAAACCTTTCGTTGCCAAGAGGGTTTAACGTTTATACTCGGGGACAACTTTCTGTGGCAATGAAGGGAAAGCTACAGAGCCAGAATGCACGTATCCTACCGCTAATGAATGTAGTCCCACAATTGCGTCCGTATTTTCTGCGTGAGATATACAAAACACTCGTTCATTTTCTACGTGTAGCTTCTTGAGACGGAACGCAGCGCACACAAGCGAGATATTTGAATTTGTTTTACTTTATACGTTGTCACTTTGTGTTTTCGCGTGCTTGAAAAAGTCGCACCTTTTAGCCGTACCTTAGACGCTAAGCAGCGTTTACGTCGAAATGCAACGCTAGCCATCACTTTCCACGGTGTTACGAGACGCGCGCCAAACCGGACTACATCGCGTAGCAGTACATGTGCAGACGCTCTGCCCCGTAGCTTTCCCTTCATTGCCACAGAAAGTTGTCCCCGAGTATAGAAGTATCGTGAAGCTCCCAACAGAGTGACGTCGGTGTCGGTCGTGATAGCGATGGGTCTAGATCACTGGAACGAGCATTTAGGCACTCATTGGAAGCGAATTGAAACATATTTTAAACGCTTGCTGTGTCCTGCACTTCGCGCTGACCGTCCTTGCATACAAAGGGATCCTCCAGCAGTCTTTTTATAGACTCAAAAGTTGGCATCTCAACCCCTGCCCACCGATACGCAACTCGACGTTTTGGAAATGGAGCAGCATGCAGAAAGGCAGTGTTCGAGTGCTCACCATGGCAGAAACAATATAGGAGCGGCTCAGAGCGTTTACCCATGTCACCCACGTTACTGCATCGTTAGCGCGGAGGGCAGACGAGCGTGCACATGCGTACCCACACGCATACGCGCAGTTTGAACAGCAACTGGTCTTTATTTCACAGGCATTCAAGTACATTTCAGAAAAAGCCAACGTAGCAGCTTTGCGAAACTAGAGTCACTATTATGTGGTTTTCCGATGTTTGTACCTCGTCGCGCTTTTCGCACATTGACAGTGCTCACCGGCTAATGTAGTCAGCGGGACCCACCAATGGGCGTATGGGTAAGGCTAGCACAGTAAACCCACTACAAATAATTAAAGTAGCGCAATTCATGTCAGTGCACAGGCACCTCTTCTGCCATGCGTTTTGTAGACTGTAAACCAAGCTAATCGAAATGCGAAGCATGTGGAAAATCGAGATATTTGCACAGCGCTACGTAAACAAGGACGTATAAAAGGACAAAACACAGGCGCTGACTTCAACTAAATTTTATTCGCGAAAACGCTAGAAATATATACAGCTGATAACACCAGCACAGATCAGCACAAACGCACAAACCTATTGCATCAAAGCCAGATACGCGATTTCCTTTTTGGTTAGGGCAACTGATGGCATGCTTGCACAGAGGTCACCCAACTGTTGCATTTGATTAGCTTCTATGATTTCCCGCGTAAACTGCTCACGGTGTTTCGCGACAACGGCGCACTTTTCAACAGGATAGAAAGTTGGGCTAGTTGGTAGAAATGCATTCTTGATTCAGCGCTAAAAGACGGAGACTAAGAAGGAACATTCACACAGGACGAATGCGTTCGTCCTGTGTGAATGTTCCTACTTAGTCTCTGTCTTTTAGAGCTGCATCAAGAATGCACTTTTCAAATTCTGGTTTACAATCACAATCTCTACAATGTGTGCCGACATGACCTTGAACAGCTGTGGTGACATGATAGTGATGCTCTTTTAAACGCTCGTTCAAGCAACTTCCCTTTTAACCAACGTACTTCTTACCACGAGATAACGGGGTCAAGTACACAACACCCACAACGCATGCTACGAACTGCCTCTTGTGTTGTTATGCAAACGCTCCTTCGCGTTGCTTGGGCATTCACGCGCTTACAAAGCATTGATAGTTTGTCCGGAGCTGAGAATGCAGCTTTGACGTCCACCTTGTCCCCTATCTTTTTCAAGTTGTGCGAAATTTTATGCAGGCAGGGGAGCATCGCGACTCGTTGATTATCTCTAGCGGCACGGCTTGTTGGTGCTTCACCTTCCTGTATATTGGTCCTAAGCATTTTTTCTGCCACCGAAACAAGCACAAGCTGAGAAAAACCGGCACTTGTCAGACGGGAAGCCTGCTCAAGAAAGCTGCATTTCAAAGAGTGGCCGCAAGATTTCCTGAGAGCGTTGGTGAAGTTAGCGCCTGTGTTGTGTTTTTTCATACGTCCTCGTTTACGTGGCGCTGTGCAAACATATAGATTATAAATCACCAACTAGCCCACGCTGCCGTTCTCTCATGTGGAAAATGGCGTACTACGGAATCGAGCAGACAGCGTCGCTAAAATAACAGCGGGCTCAGAACTTAATGGGCGGCATCGCATGAAGACATATACCCAGATTGTCACTGCTATTTATAGGAAAGCTGATATTCCTTGAAGTTTTTGAGTTTTTCCCGACCTCTACTATGACATATATTTTGTTCGTAAAGCAATGGTATTTAGAATGTATTGATGATAGGAATTTGTGTTAGAGGCGCACTAAAAAAATCGGCAGATACCACGTACGTGCGAATCGATGTTATGCGAAGCATGCGGCGGGAAGGTGACAGCCACGTAATTTTTTTTATATTGAGCGCAACGTTTACATTGAGCCCTCACTTTCGACATTGTTTATTGTCGGCTGCAGACTGAGAAACTAACAAGTCAGGAGAAGTTTACTTGAACGCAGCAATAACTTACTTTGGAAAAAAATTTGTCCTACGATCCTGCTGTGACGACTGTCCTCCGCGTGTTATGACCACGCACTGTACCTGACGCCCCAACCACAGCTACCCGTGGTGCGGGCTGCCTGTTCCACGCTTCTGCGTCTTGCGCTCGAGCATTGCAGAGGAGGCTATCGCTCAGCAGGGGCTCTTATAACATTACAGCAATCTGTCATGATTTTATTCTGTTCTGCCGGGCCTGAAATTTAAGTAATCCGCGACGCAATTATGGGCGGGAACCAGTAAACGTTTTATAGCCCGATCAAACGCTCTCCTTTTTCAGGAAATTCAGTTTCTTTTTTTTTTTTTGAAAACAAATAGCATCGCCACTGCTCCATATTCAAACTGCTGTCAGTTTATGAGTGTGTAGAAGTGTCCAGTATTTTAGCTGTGCCTAGCCAGGACAGCTAAAATAGATTCCCACTTTAGTTTCCGATTAGCCTGCTTTACTTGGCTTATCATCAGGTAGCCTGCAGCGATCGCGGCGGCTTGTAACAAGGCAGTGGACTCGAACACGTTGAGAAGCCCAGCTTTCAAGTTTGCCAAGTTACTTGATCTACCCCACCAGGGAGATGATCAGCGTCCACGGTTTTCTGGACTAGGAAGGCTGCCTACCTGCAAAGGATTGTGTCCGTTCCTAATAATGTTTATTTCTCTCGCTACCTCTTTGTCAGCAACGATGAGTTCACAGAGAGTTGTACACGCGCAAAAACAGCTCAACATCGTTATACTACAACTGAAGGTATCTATTATACACATATGATTCCATCTCGCCCGCTGCTATAAGCAGCCGCTGCCAATGTGATTGGCGGGCAGCCTTATTAAATAACGTTCAGAAAGAGACACTGTCTGGCTATACCGAAAAAAATGAGTGGTTGTTCAAAACAGTAATGTGCTGTTTATTATGCACACTTCATTTTAACGCCGCGAGTTTTCGCAGACTTGTGACGTCGTAACAAGAAGGCGATTTTATGGCACATTGAAAAATTTTGACGAATAGCGAAGAACCAACGACAAACAATACGCCGTATTGAAAATAGTTGATTATTGTTATATTTTTACGCAGTTATGCATACGTGGTGATTACGCGGTGGATCACTTACGCGTCATATGTTGCGGCGTTTTACGAGCAGCTGCTGTGAGCATGACCCAGAAAATTTCGACAGCTAACGACCTATGCGGAAATAAACAATGCGGGGTAGTTTAACGTTTTAATCGCACACTTTTTCACAGAAAATTTGAGGTTACACAGTTTACGTAGGCTATTTACTTGGAGAAACCGGAGGGGAGGAGCAAAGCGCCACTTCACCACTTTTCTGTCCACCCCCCACCCAAGCTGGGAAAAGTAGGAGGGCAAGGAACGACACCTAGTATAAAAATTCGGAGTGATTTATAATCTTATAAAATATACACAACCAGCTCAATGTGGTTTGCTTAAGTAATATTTGACTGAACTTGGTACTCTTCTTAAGAAAGACTTTATATTAGAGGGCTCTAACAGTAAAAAAATTGGCACTCGGCTTATCCTGAAGGCTTCTGCGAACTACCCTACTTTGTCAGCCACATGTTTTGTTTAATAAGTAAGAATTTAAGGTACTAGAGTCCAAGCAGGTTCTTTATACTCGTATCTACAATGCCAAACTTAGACTGGGAAGTTTGCTGAAGCAATGCTCAGATGATGAGGTTAAATTTGGATGTACTTTTTGAACTTCACGGTAATATTTCCAAAATGTTATTAAACACTGCTGTTTTCCCTCGGTATAGGGCGGCCCAGCCTGCACAATCTGTTTGTGCAGACTCTTCCTTGACTTAAAACAAGGTTTTGAAAATCAAGTCAGCTGATCTGATCTATGAATATAAAAAATCACCTCAAATTATATATATATATATATATATATATATATATTATGAGACGACGCCCAGTTTGGTAATCGACAGGTTATATTTCATTATACGAGGGTTGTACCAAAAGTAAAGTTTCCATATTTTTTACAAATAGGAGACATTGTGTATTGCCATTATTTATACATCGTTGAAAAGCTTACACTTTTGTCTATTTTTCAACATAGTCTGCATTTTTTTTTCGGCACATTTTGAGGACGGTGTCCAAATTTTGTATTCCTAAGTTGAAGAAGTCTCCCGTCAACTTATTCAGGATGCGCGTGTGACCTCTGCTTTGACTTCATCGTCGCTCTTGAAGAGTTTGCCACCTAAGTGTTCCTTTACCTCGGGGAAGAGGTGATAATCGCAGGAGGGTAAGTCCGGGCTGTACTGGGGATGCAGCATAACAGTCCACTCAAACTTCTTCAAAAGCTCCTGTGTTTGGCGAGCGTCGTGGGGTCGAGCGTTGTCGTGAAGAAGCGCTACTCCCTCCGTAAGTCGTCCTCTCCGGCGATCCAGGATTGGTCACCGGAGTTTGCTCAGTGTTTCATTGACGAGATTGTTTTTTTTGTTTCGGCGGTGTAATGAAACACCCACGTTTCATATCTCGTGACTATAGAGTCCAACAACTTCTCCTTGTTGCCTCCCCCCTCACATTGCTGAAGAAACTTGCGAGCACAGTCAAGGCGTTGCTCCTTGTCTCCGTCAGTCAGTATCCGGGGCACGCAGCGAGCACACACCTCGCGAAAACTCAACGTTTCTGTTAAAGTTCTTTCAATTGTGCCGTGGGAAGCTTCAGGAATGCGTTCAACATGTTCACGGACAGTGACCCTCCGATCTTAGAGCAGCTCACTGTTGATCTTCTAGACAATCGCATCCAAAACCGGTGGTGTTCCACTCCGTGCGACCCTCAGCAAAAGCCCTGCACCATTTGCGGACGTGCTGAACGGACATGCACTCTTCACCATAAACCTCAGCTACTTGCCGATAAATCTCCACGAGCGGTAACCTCCTTGTGTTGAGAAAACGGATTACTGCCCGAACCTCGCACTTGGCGGGAGCGGCGATCAACACTTCCATATCTGACGGCTGCCAAGCGAACACTGAGCGACGTAGCGAATTGCGGACGGGCGGGTTCGAGAGAGGGTGAACCGCTGCACGCGGCACTGTTGTCGGATTTAGCCTAGCGCCTTCCCTCGAGGCTGTAGCTCAGTGGCAACGTTACTTTTGGTACCACCCTGTAGTAAGGGCGTGAACCCAAATCGGCGGAGCCCGCGTGACAAACGAAGATGGTGATTACAATGATTTCTGTGCAGATGAAGGTAACTATATAGTCTGCGCTCACACTAATATATATATATATATATATATATATATATATATATATATATATATATATATATATATATATATATATATATATATATATATATATATATATATATATATATATATATATATATATACACATACGGTGGGCAGAGTCAGCAACAACAGCCCCCCCCCCCCCCCCCCACTCGCAAATGAGTTGATACGTCGCTGGCAACATGGCTATTACCATCAGACGCGGTAAGCTGATGTGCAGTGCTTATACTTGACCGTTATGATAGAGAACGCACGCACGTTTCGCGAACACGTGTGCACGTGATGAAGGGGCTTCTGACACTTCTCAGGTAGATGGCGGGGAGCTCAACGTCTTTGCTATTGTGACTGATGTGCGCGACGCAGACCTCAGCGATTCCGCTGCTTGTATGTGTGTGTTCGGTGTCTGGCGGCCGGCGAAGTAGGGTGCGGCCTGCGTTGAAGCTGCGCATCGCCGTGTTCGTATGTGTGCCCAAGCCGCTGCACCTGCAATGAAGCCGCTTGCTGTGGACGACACAATGGAATTCGCTGATTGCAGTGCGCTCGTCGCTCCAGGTTTCAGAAAGTGCTAACTCGCCACTTTCTGTGAGCAGAGCGTCTTTTTTGAAGACGTGCGCGTGCGCGCTCACAGACTGTACGTTGAGAGCGGCGAGCGTGACGTGATTGTTGTGGTTGTCGCACCGAATGAATGTGGTAGACCGGTCCAAGACAATGTCTAGAGGCCTGTTTGCTAGCCGGGTCATGTCATCGACAGACTGTCTATCGATAGAGCCGGTGACATGTCGGAACCTGAAGTGACCTTTTACGTTGGTGAAATATAGGCCATCTAGGCTGGTAGCCCTGGAAAGTGCTACGTTGTCCAACTTCAGTGGATGGCGCTTATCGTATCCGTAGACTGCGTGGGCGTATGTGGCCCTTTATGACTTTCATATAGTTATGGCGTTTGCTTGCGCGAAGGCAATATACGCGATATTTTTGTGGCGTATATCGTGGTTGTAGTTGACGTTGAGCTCCCAAGAAGTTCGCATTCCCACGGGCAGCCACTTCAATTCTATTGAGGAGTGTGCGGTAGTGACGTGCTTCGTCAAAGCGGCTCTTAATTAATCTGACATCATCCTCGGTCAGCATCGCCCATCCTCATAAGATATGCAGAGAACACTGCGTCACTCTTGCGGGCCACGTGGACAAATGCATAACAGTCAAGCGCCTTCCAGGGATGTTCTCCTTCTAGCTCCCTCACTTGCCTTGCGTTTCAATGTATGTTTTCGCAGTTGCTGTCTCGAGACTGAATCGCCTGTGGAACACCCGCATAACATGAACTGCGGTATGCGGGTATGTGCCCCACGTGACTGAGGGAAAGCGTTTCACGACGCACGCGACACGCGTTTTGCGTTATTCATGTCATGACCAGTGAATAGTGTTCGTCATACACTGATGCCCTGCTCTGCCAATTTTGGCATATCACAAGTTATGGAGACGACCAGGAGAGCGCCGGATGTGGGTAGATAGATAGATAGATAGATAGATAGATAGATAGATAGATAGATAGATAGATAGATAGATAGATAGATAGATAGATAGATAGATAGATAGATAGATAGATAGATAGATAGATAGATAGATAGATAGATAGATAGATAGATAGATAGATAGATAGATAGATACAAACGGCCAAAGTGCGTGAAGTTCGCTAAGGAATGCTTCGCCTATTAAGGGCAGTCAACGGCACTGGCATTTTGCTGTGGAGCACTATAACACCGCGTCAGTTCCGGACACGACAGCGTCATTTCATCAAGGGCGTAATACAAAAGCACTGAGCAATGTTTGAGCTGACTCTTTGACTTCCGCTGTGGTGCCTCCTGCTCGGGGTTCCAATTATAATACCTTGATGTAAATTGTAATACTGTCCCTGAGCGCTGACTTGCAAACGATTAAGTTTTATGTTGTCGCAGCGACGGATAACCTGCATTTTCTCCACCGCAGAGCCATGGTTTGCCGCCAGCTGATCATCTTGCTCTGGAGGGACACCTACGTGCGCAGGTTCCGGCGCAACCTCCCGTCCGTGGTAGCACAGACGGTGTTTGCGCTCGCCGTCATTTACACGCTCAACAGCGACATCGGCAACGAACCCGACACGGCAGAATGGGGAGGTGACAACACAGACCACTGGGCCACGATGCGGGAGTCCAAGACCACGACGCCTATGGCTGCGAAGGTGACGCCCACGAAGGTGCGCGGGCAGTGGCACCACCGAGAGCAGGCGGCCACGGCGATGCCAGCGAGGTCGTTCGCACCTTCCCACCCCCTCGACGGATGGCTCTCGGGACCCGGAGCGCATGTCGAACAGCTTTGCTATGTTTCCCGCAAGGCCTTCTTCGAGCCCATCGTCAAACGCGCAGCAGATATTCTCAACATTAGCAAGGTCAGTCGAGTAAATGCGAAATCAGTGAATTCTGGGATGAAGTTGTAAGGCACGATACCAATAAGCGAAAAAACGAATATCATGCTAAATATTTTAGAATAAAAGAACTCGTATAGTACACTGAAAGTGCGCATCCTTTATAGTAGGGGTCTCAAACTCACCTCAGCTGGTGGGCCGCAGTCACGAAAATTTACTCCTGCAAGGGCCAGGACAGTGAAGAAGGTAAAAGCGAGGGGGTGGCGGGAGCGTTGTAGAACAAAATGTCAGCTAACGGTGCCATGACTAAAATCTAGATGTCGATTCTCAGTCTGCTTCCACGGTTATGTATCAACCCATGGTGTCCACTGACGGTGCCTCACGAAGAAAAATATGTTGACAAATTAATCTGCAAGTTACAGTTCCTTGGTTTTCCTGGCTTCATCCTATCATGGATATCTGCTTATTTAATGCATCGGAAACAGCGTGTTGTGATTGACGGACAACAATCTGATTCTTTCTCGGTAACCTCTGGCGTCCCTCAGGGAAGTGTACTTGGCCCGCTATTATTCCGTATTTATTGCAACGACATAGTAGATGTCATACAAGCCCCAGTAAATGTTCGTCTTTTCGCAAACGACTGCGTTATTTTTAACGAAATTAATGCAGTTGAAGACCAATTCTTGCTTAGTGCAGCCTTAAACAGTATTTTTAAGTGGAGCAATAAATGGGGCATGAAACTAAACTCTTCTAAGTCTGTGCTCCTGCGTTTAACTAAAAAAACAGTATCCCTGAAGTTTTCATACACCATTGGCCTTTGATTGAAGTTAACGAGTACAAATATCTTGGAGTTACCATTACTAACAACCTCAACTGGAGCACCCACATTTCTAACACCGCCTCTTCAGCTTTCAGAAAATCATGTCTACCTCGCCACAAGCTTAAACATGCATCCCCTGACGTGAAAACATTAGCCTATACCACTTTTATCAGACCCAAATTAGAATACGCCTGCATTATTTTGGATCCTTTCACCAAAACTAATATTAATACTAATACAAAAGGGATAACTGCGCTACCTGACACACACGTAACAATCATAGACACACACAGGCGCAGACTTGCAATTGAAATTTATTACACACATTTTATTACACACAAGTTCTTCTAAACTAATATTAATACTCTTGAAAGAATACAGAGAAAAGCCATGCGATTCATTTTTTCTAAATACAGCCGCGAGGATTCTGTAACTGCTCTTATACGTTCTAACGGTTTTCACACACTCAAATGAGGCGTAAAATATCCCGACTGAAGTTCCTCCATTCTTTGTTAAATCGTAAATTTTTTATAGATCCCAGTCCTTACATAGCCCTTTCTGAGACTAGGAAAACCCGTCATTCCCATTCCCTCACACTCTCCCCTTATGTTGCCAGATCTAAACTCTTTAAATATTCTTTTTTTTCCCCGCATCATAGAAGAATGGAACCTGATACCTTTTGATTATCTGGACTCGACTGAATCAATACACAATTACTTCCTCACTATTTCCTAATTATTTTTTATTTAGAGTTGTTTTTATCTTTACCTGACTTGTTTATGATACCAAATTGTGCATTGTGCGTGTATTTATGTTGTACCCTGCCCCTCCTGCATGGACCACATGGCCTGCAGTATTTTGTAAATAAATAAAAATAAATAAAAAATAAAAGCAGTCATGTCCCTGTAGCTCATAAACATAATTATTAAAAAAATTAAATATGGGACGAAAAGAGTCATGTGCGGGCCGCGGGCGGCTAGCGAAAGGTCGACGGGCCACGTGTTTGAGACACCTGTTCTATAGCTTATACTGTCCTTAACAATAAGCTTAAAAATAAAATTATGGAGTTTTATGCGCAAAAGACGTGAATTACGATGACGCATGCCTCAGGGGGAGACTGCGGATTAAGCTTGACCACCGACGCTCTAAGAGCTGAGTCTTAGTACTCTGGCGTGAAATCAGAAGAAATACTTGGCGCACCAAAGGTACTTTGACCGTCTACCCAGACTTCTACGTCTCTGTGGTTTCGTTTCTTTAGCTTGGTGTATATCAGAACGTGCAGGTTACGACAATACTCTATAACTAGGGCTCTGTGTTTTCGGACAAATCCGAAAAAATCCAATAAACACTCGCCGGTAAACTTTCCGACAATTCAGATTTATCCGATAAACTCCGATTTTCACAGGGCATTTTTAACGTTTAAAGGGCATTTTAAAAGCTGAAAATCATCAGTTGAAAGGAGCGCGCCTCCATCAGCGGCAGTAACCTCGTAAAATATGCTTGCGTCTATTACGACAAGCTTTAAGGTTGTAATACGAGCAAACGTAGTAGTTTTGTATTGAAGAATTTTTGCTTGTATTATACCTGTACGTTCAAACCTTCCAGATATCTAAAATGCACTTAGTGTGTTCGCACGTTTTCGTGTTCAGATATCATTTGAACTAAGCTTTTGGAGTACTGAGAATAGTAATATTATTAACATTAGGTCCCTTATTTTTCACCAAGAATATGAGGGAGGCTATGAGGAAAAGCTCAGAAGCAGCTTTATTAGCTCCTGCCCCCCACCCCCCCCCCCGCCTCCTCCAAAAGTACACTTTAGCGAGTGTACAGCAGTGCACATCAACAGCCTTATTAACAGGGTAAAGGAACAGCAAGTGAGAAAAAATGAAAGTATGGAGGAACAGAATTCTCAGCAACAATGCAACGCATTTCATTGAAAACAAAATTAATAAGAACCCATTAAAACAAATAATAACGCAAAATTAAACACCGAATCTCGGAGAATTGGAGATTCACGTGAAACATACTCCGATAAACGCCGAATTTCCGCCTAAAAGATAAACTACGAAAAAAAACCGTCCGAATTTCAAGAAAAACAAACTCCGAAAACACGGAGCCCTATCTATAAGAAACGCGAAGGAACGGTCACACAGGGAAGAAAACGCACAGATACAGTGCTGCAGACAAATTCCCGGATCAAATTCCCCTAACAGTTTTTAGTATACATCGGATGGAATAAGGAAAAGAAGAAACTGATGAACGAAGCGTATACGAACGACACGTCTCGAGAAGATTGCCGGAAGAAGATGAACTATTACTGATTTTATCGTGGCACTTTTAAGGAGTACAGGGGGCATGGATAAAAGCCAAAACGCAAAAAAGAAAGCGAGAAAGGCCTAAAACAGTTCGAAACCAGCAATAATTGGTCATCGAAAGCGGTGACATATTTTGTTAAGAAATGCACTTCTCTTTTTGAGAGGTCAAAGGCAAGGATAGAAATATTAGCTGTGAGCGCGGTATCTGTGCGTATTCTTCCTTTGTGTCATTCGCGCGCTGTTTATCATTTTTGGCTATGTACCAACTCGCTCAAGCATCAGTATTAGCGTGGTATGAACATCGTGACACGCAGCCATGCATATGAGGGCCACGGTGGCGCAATAGTAGAGGCGCCCATATCAGCGCCCCAACCACGCCATTCCCCGCAGGGGCGTCTGCGCAAGCAAGCGTTTGGTGTGTAGCGACACCACGGACGCGAGCTAAGAGGGGGTTCCGACCCCTCCCACGCTTAGCCGTGCATGGCTCTGTCGTGTCCGGGGGACAAGGGGATCCTGGATGTTGAGCCGATGCCGGGTGATTGGACCTTTAAGGCCCCGCGGCAGAAGCAACCACCTCTTCGGCCCCGGCTTCACGTAGACGGCACCGCTTGGCTGACCCACTCAGGGGAAATCGGCAGTCGCCTTTTCTTGTCCCTCTTTTCCCGCATCTTCGTCTTTTTCTCTCACTTTTATTCTTTCCTGCCCTCTCATCTCTTCCATTTACTTCTAGCTCTCCTGGCGGCAAGGGTTAACCTTGTGTATATGCCCCCCTCGGGCTATATTAGGTTATAGTGGCCATGCACAGCTGGCGTCTGTGCTTCTAAACGTTCCGCAGCGTCCCCTTGTTGAGCTCGGTGGTGGGCGGCTGGCATGGCCGCCTAAATTAATCACACACCTATGACCTCGACTTCTTTTCCCAAACTACCTGATCGCCCTCTCGCGAAGAGATGGCGCACCGAAGAAACCCACAGTTTCTTTGCTAAGCCTAAAGAAAATTTCCCTCGTTTGCATGTTATCCACTGCACAGAAGACCGTCAGAACCCTTTCCCCATTTCTTGTTGCGAAGTGTCTCGCTAATACAATAGACCCGGTTACAAGGCGACTAAAATGATCAGCGGAGACCTGCTGCTTGAAGTGCGCGATAGTGTGCAGTACGGAAAACTTTCAAACTTTCCGGATTGCATTTTTGCGCACAAAACACGAACAGGAAGGGAAGAACCACGAGACGAGTTGTTAGTCTGCGCTCGTCTCGTGGTTTTTCCCTTCGTATTCGTGTTTTTTGCGCAAAATGCAATCCGGAATGCAATACCAACTCTCCCAACGCTCGGCTCTTCTTTCAAACCGTGTGCCATTCGGCACCGTTCCAATCAGTGAACCCTCATCGATCGATGAACACCATCCGAGAAGTGATCTCCGATGACGACCTCCTAAACATGAGTGAGGAAGAGCTTCTCGAATGATGAAAGGACAAGAACGTAATCCAGGTAGAAAGAATTAAGATCAAACGTGAGAACAAAGAAATTTCTCCAACATTTTTGATCGTAACCTTCGCTTCAACTGTCCTGCCAGAATCTCTTGAACCTGGTATACGAAAACAAGAATCACACCCTACATTCCTAATCCACGTAGGTGTTTTAAGTGCGAACGTTTCGGTCATGGCTCACAGAGTTGTAGAGGTCGACTGACTTGTGCCAAATCAGGGAACCACGAACATTCCTCTGACACATGTGACGATCCGCTTCACTGTCCAAAATGAGATGGTGAGCACGTGACATATTCTAGAGCCTGCTCTGCATGGAAAAGGGAAAAGGACATCATCACACTCAAATACAAAGAAAATATCTCATTCAGGGAAGCACGAAGACGGTGTTCGCCGTTTCATGGCACATCCTATGCTGTTGCGTTGCGTCGCGGGGCAGCGCCGCAACAGCCTTCGCTATTGGCCCAGCCCGCGCGCAGCGAGCTGTCGACAGTGGCTTCCGCCCCCGTTGTGGAGGCAGTTAGCTCTGCTCTACCCACCCCACAAGAAAGTCCCGCTACCTTAGGGTCGCTGGCACCAACACAACCACCGGCGAAAGCCTGCGTTACGCGAACCGGAAGCGCAGGACCGCCGCGAACCGTAACGGTGGGCGCAGCCAAGGCTGCCTCATTCTCTTGCTCCAGCAGGCGCTGGCAATGACCAACGTAGCCTGGACTCAAAGGCAGTCCTGTCAACCTCGTCTTCAGTGGCGAGGCTTTCACGCGAAAGTTCTCGCTCGCTCGAGCGCTTGTCCAGTGCCTCACAGGAGGCAATGGACACTACACCTATCCTAACGGCGCTTCCAGCGCCAAAGGAGCGGCGAGCGTCCCTCGACCGCTCCAAAAAAAGATAAGACCCACGTTACAGGGCCTGGAAAGGCTCTGTAATCTAAAGCAGCATCTCCTCCCTTTGTACACAGAGCACCAATCCACTTTCATTATGGAAAAACAAATCATACAGTGGAACGTGAGAGGCCTTCTTAGGAATCTCGATGACGTTCATGAACTCTTACATACACATATCCCAAAAGTGTTGTGTGTACAAGAAACCCACCTACAAACCAAGCATACAAACTTTCTTTCACAGTATGTCATTCTTCGCAAAGATCGTGATGAGGCATCATCGGTTGGAGTTGCCATCATAATAGACAAAAGTGTAGCGTGTCAACGTACACAGCTGCAAACACCTCTAGAAGCAGAGGCTGTTCAAACTGTCCTCTTCAACAGACTCGTAACCATTTGCTCGCTTTACATACCCCCACAATACCAGCTACGCAAGCACGAATTTCAGTCTTTTATAAACGAGCTGCCGGAACCTTATCTTGTTTTCAACGCACACAGTAGCTTGTGGGGAGACTCTCGTAACGATGCCGGAGGTCGTTTGTGATTGAGCAGTTCCTGTTTGCTACTGGTGCATGTTTGTTGAATAAGAAGGAACCCATCTATTTTAGCCTCGCGAGCAAAGCATACTCATCCATCGATCTTAGCATTGTCTCTCCATCCCTTCTACCTGATTTTAATTGGAACATTATTTAAAACCCCTATGGGAGCGGTCACTTTCCAATACCTCTGAGGATACCAAAAGAATATCAGTGTAAACCACAGGCTCCCAGGTGGAAGGTTGATACAGCCGACTGGGAAAACTACAGAACCCTTACTGCAAGCATCTCGTGGGCCGACATGTCTTCCTTGGGAACCAATGCGGCTGTTGAATACTTTACTGCTTTCCTAATTGACGCTGCTTCGCAATGTCTGTCTGAAGTAAAAAACGTGGCAGGCAAACGCCGTGTTCCTTGGTGGAACGAGGAGTGCCGTAAAACACGGCAGAAACATAACAAACCATGGGAGCTACTGCGCGATTCCCCCACTGCAGAAAAAATCACGGCATATCCACGGGGTTTATGATGATGAGTGGGGCGAAGCTCCGGAGGAAATCATCGGTAATTCGTCAAACTCTTCCGTGAAATTCGCCCAGTACATCATATAAAGAGTGTGAAACACCGTGTATATAATAAACATCAAGGTTTTATTGTACTGTTGGTTTACGTGGTCCCTTCATTATCACCGCTTTGTGATCGGTGAAATGCAGGGAAAGTGTCCGCTCCCGAGCGAAAGAGAAAGCGCGCCAAGAGCGACCGCGTTCCCCGCTCGCACTGTGAGAATTAACGGCAAGGCTAGAGGGAAGACACGACGCGCGTAGCGTTCCTCTTCGCGTTCCACGACGCGAGGTCGGTAGCATGCCTAACGAAAGCCAACGCAACGCGATCGTGCAAGTGCTCCGGCTTCGCATCGTCTCATGGTCCCATTTAGCCAAACATCTTGCTCAAGGTCTGCTTTGCGTTTTTCGTAGAAATAATTTCTTCATCATGTACATTAAGACGAAAAGTTGAAAAGACGAAAAGTCCACATTACGATGTCTTGTAAATTATGATATCTAGTGAATTGCTCATCTAGTGAGCAATTCATTAAACTAGAGCTGGCTACATACTACTACTACTACTACAGAAGAGGGAACGACCCACACCCTAAGAAGGTTCGCGCCTAAAATCTAATAAATTTTAAACAGGTAAAATCTCAAGGCAGGAGAAACCTGTCGGCAAGCTAGAAGAGAGAGTTGGCGAAATATCTATCTCAGGTATCTACTTCTACGTGGACGAGTCTAAGGTATGGAACAGAGTTAGTAGGATCAAAGGCCGACAAACATCGTCTCTTCCTCTAGTGACCACACAAGGTGACTCCTTGGAAGATCAAGCTAACTTCCTGGATGCACACTTTAAACATGTATCCAGTTCCTCACACTATTCAGACACCTTTCAAAGATACAAAACACAAATAGAACGACAGAAATTAGAACGTAAAAGTGCGAGAACTGAAGGATACAACCAACCTTTCTGCTTAGCAGAGCTGCAGGCGGCACTGAGTTGCTGCAACAATACTGCCCCAGGTTCCGACCGTATAATATATGAAATGTTGAAAAATTTGCCCCAAGAAACACAAAAAACTCTCCTTTGCCTCTACAACGCCGTGTGGTTCTCCGTGAAATCCCCACTGCGTGGAGAAGCCATTGTAATTCTGATTCTGAAACAGGGGAAGGATCCATCTTCTGTTTGGGCTACCGACCAATAGCACTAACGAGCTGTCTTTGCAAAGTATTTGAAAAAAATGATAAACCGCCGTTTGCCACATTTCCCAGAAACGAATAAACTGCTTGAGCCATATCAATGCGGGTTTCGAGAGGATCGATCCACGACTGACCATCTCATACGTATTGAAGCACAAATTCGCGAAGCTTTCGTCGACAAGCAAATTTTTCTGTCTGTATTCCTTGGTATGGAGAAGGCATAGGATACTACGTGGCGCTTTGGAATTTTAAGAGACCTCTCACATCTGGGCATACGAGGCAGAATGCTAAATGTTATAGAAAGCTATTTGTCGAACCGTACATTCAGTATTCGAGTCGGAAATGCTCTGTCACGGCCATTCAATCAGGAAACTGGAGTGCCTCAGGGAGGGGTGCTCAGCTGCACGCTTTTTATTGTTAAAATGAATTCCATGCGTATGTGCATCCCACGCAGTAGTTTTTAAACGCGAAGCATTTCTTAGCGGCGGCGTGTCCCGCGTGCTCGTCCGCGTCCGCACTCACACTGCGCACTCTCCGCACTCCGCACTCACTCTCCACTTATCTCGTACCACCTGCTTGCGCTTCTCCTGCGTTCTCGCTTCTGCTCTCGCGGCGCATGCGCTACTCTCCTCCTCTAGTCTCCTCTCCTCTCCAGCGAATGCAGAAATACATGAAACGTGCCCTCAGCTACGACGCGGACACACGCGCTTCAGGCAGGGTCACTGGGGAGACAGGGGATTAGAATGCAAGGTAAACGAACTCGTGGGACGGGTTGGTCGGCCGGCGGCTTGTTACGTCAAATTCTTGCGCGCAGGCTGTGTTGTGTCCTCTCACACGTCCTCGTTCTCGTAGCGCCGTGCAAATATGTCTAAAAATAAGTGTATGAAAACAATGAACATTTTAAAGGTGTTGTCCCACACTACATGGGGTAGCGACAAGAATTGTTTAATGAACCTTTACAAAAGCCTCATCCGCTCACGTCTTGACTAATTTATAAATCTGCCTCATCAAGTGCCTTGAAAATGCTGGACCCCATCCATCACTTAGGTATTCGGCTATTTACAGGTGCTTTTAGGGCAAGCCCTCTAGAGTGCCTCTATGTGGAATCGGACGAGTGGTCGCTCCATTTGCAGAGATCATACTCATCTTTTCTGTACTTTCTCAGAGTGTAGGCCAACAATCAACATCCCACATATTCTACCATAAACTACCATAAACGATTTGTCCAGCTCTCGTATATTTCAGAATCGTGTCTCAGTGAGAACGCCGTACTCACTCCGAGTGAGTGCCCTTGGTGAGGAAATGAATGTCCCACTTTTTGAAAACCGTCCTATGGGCCCCGCTATTCGTCTCCCACCGTGGCAGTGGCAGCTTATACACCGTGACGTATCCTTTGTTGAAATCACATAGCACGCCCCAGTTGCACATATTCATATGTACTTTTTAGAACTTCAACACAAGTATTCGTGCCCTGAATTCTATACCGATGCGTCGAAGTCTCACTGTGGCGTCTCTTACGCTGCGGTTGGCCCATCCTTTTCTGCCGCAGGAGTGCTGCACGCTGAAACAAGCATATTTACGGCTGAGGCTCACGCGATTTTGTTAGCCGTCAAGCACATCAACGAATCTAAAATATATAAAACAGTTATATACACCGATTCCATAAGCGTTGCTAAGGCATTAAGAAGCTGTACTTTCTCTTGTGTGCTATGTATGGCGCCGAGCAGCACGTCGTGGTGTGTTGGGTGCCAGGGCACCGTGCTGGAGGGTCAGCTTGCGACATCCGTCTCTAGAAAAGCTGGGAACTCCTCACTGACTGTACCTGTAATGGATATGATGCCCTACCTTCGCAAAGCGCTCCGAAGCTACTGGCAGCGCTTGTGGCATGCCCAAACAAACTTCACACCATCAAGCCACGTTTAGGTAACTGGCCATCCACCACGAACTCCAGACTAAGTGATGTCCTATTCTCTAGACTGAGAATAGGACACACCTATGGCACCCATAGCTACCTGCTGACTGGTGGAGAAGCTCCGGCCTGTGGTAGGTGTGGGGAAGTACTGAGCGTACTTCACGTGCTACTGCAGTGTCGAGACGCAGAACCTGAAAAAAGAAAACACTTTTTTTAAAGCCTATCAGGAGCACATCCCCCTTCACCCTGCATTATTGTTAGGCATTGATCCGTTGTTTGACAAGAAATGTGTTCTATCATTTTTAAACGATGTTGGTACACTGAAAATAATTTGTCCATGAGAATCGTAGTACATCCTCTGCGAGAGGATGCTGCTGCGACATTAGCATGTTTTAACTGCACTAAACCTCCGGCTCCTTGCCCCCAAGAGGCCGTGTGAGGTAGTGGTGCCTCGAATTCCTTCACTTTTCCATGCATTGCACAGTTTTAATCCACTACACACTTTTCATGTCGCTTTCATTAGTTTAACCATTATATGTATTTTACGCACATTTAGTGCGCCGCATTTTAAGGACCATTTACAACCACCTTCCACCATCACTGATCACGCATTACACCATGTCCTGGTGCTCTTTGGCCATCATTGGCCCTTGCGCCATAAAACACCATATATCATCACCAACCACGCCGCTGCACCTCTCGAGCTTCTACAGCGGCCGCCAGTTGTTGGGAAGGGGGGGGGGGTTGTGAGTGTTTCGAGGGCTCCGAAACGACAGCGGCAGTTAAGTGTTCTTGCATGCTTTGAGCTTGTCCTTATCAGTAGTTTTATCAGTACATAAGGCAGTAGCGTAAGGCTTAATGAAAATAATTGTGCTTATTATTGTATGGTTTTTTATCGGCTCAGTCCCTTGATATTTTCTCTTTTGTTGTTTTTTCTGCCACCACATGGCTGTGATATGCACGTATACCGACTACGTTTGTGAACATAGAATAGTAGAATTTCTGGTTTGGCAGTCCACTGTGTTCATTGGGAGGTGGTGTATGAGAGTGGGATGATTATAGATTGACAGTGGGGTGTATTGAACTATAGGGTGCTGATTGAATTTTGTGGTAAGTTTTGGTTTAGGGCAGTGTATGAGTACGCCGTGTCGTGTGGTTATCTTGCGTGACAATTTTGCAACATGTGGGCAACGGTGAACTAGTCTAGCCATGGTCAAACAGGCCGTAAAGTGTTCACTGTGCGGTGTAAGTTTGAAAATGGAGGTTTGTGGAGGATGACAAGGCAAAGGAAGCTGACGCCAAGTGCAGACATTGTGAGGCGGAGGCGAAAATGGAAAAAATGATGACTTCCCAGACTGAACACATGATGAGAATCGCAGAAGAAGAGAATGTGTTGGCAACAGAGAGAGAGAAAACAAAGGTTATGGAGAAAGGTTTAGATAGCCGTGGAGGGTCCATCAAAGGTCGTCAAGGTGAGCAAAGAAGAAAGAGGCGGCGGCGAAAACATCGGGGCGTCAACCCCCTGTGAGAGATAGGTGAATAGGGAATCAGGCATCACCAAGGCAGGTAGAATGATCACAGGGACCAGCTTCCGGGAAGATGTTTTGGGGGAGGGACAGGACAAAGCAGCAGCCGTGACTCCCGCTAGTCACCTAGTCAGTAGTTAAGTGCCACTCACTTCAGCAGGAAAGTCTGAGCACGTTATTATCGCCGGTGCCTCGAATCTAGTTCGTTGCGCAGAAGCAATCAAGGAGAGAGTGAGAGGGGATAAAAGAGTCTCGATAGGGACATTCCCGTGACAGATGCTGGGCTCAGTCATGAGGCAAGCGAGAGAAGAACTCACAGCTAAAGCTCACGGTGACAACCTCGTAATTACGGGAGGGCTAAATGACGTCTTGAACAAAGAACGCTTAGGACTAGCGACGACCTTGGCAAAGGGGTCGATGGCATGCACTCTGTGTCCCCCCAGGTGCAGATTGTAGTATGCACAGTACTGGAGGTACCAGTGCGCGACGGCAACCTGCAAAGAGCGGTTGTCGACGCAAACAGAGATATGGCGAATGAGTCGAGAGAAAGGATTCGAGCTAGTGGAAATAAAGAGGGAGGTGCACAGGTGGGGTGGTTTCCAAAGAGACAGAATTCACTTCGATAGGAGGCTTGGTAATGAGGTGTGTTGGCGACTGGCAGGACGCGCAGTAGCCTTTTTGGGGGGCAAACAGGCCCTTCGGAGTCCGGGGTAACTAGTAACAAAGAAGACAACCAGCGGGACTCTTTTACAGGTAATATTGCGAAAAATTAGAATAAATGTAAAAGAAAAAGGGAGAAGGCGCGTGTTGCAATAAGTTACATAAACATACAGGGTGGCAGAAAACAGGCAAAATGGTTGAAGATGAAGGAGCAGTTAAACAAAGAACAGATGGGTGTTTATGAGGCTACAGACGCACCTTAGAGACTTGAAAGAGCCACCACATATTGACAACTATGCTTGGGAAGGGCGCAACAGGATCATATCAGGAAGGAAAAGAGGGGGGGGGGGTGTTGGAATGCTAAGTCATTGCGGAGCGAAATCGGATAAAGCGAAACAAACCTGTAGAGCGGACCTCTGGGTTTTGGGTGGAAAGAAAACGTGGACAAGGGCAGCCTACTTGTGGATGGGGAATAACTGCGCAGAAAGGAATCAAGAGATAGTGAATTGCGTAAGCGCTGATATTAAGGAACTTGGTAATGGGGCCGAAATCATCTTATTAGGGGGCATGAATGCGCACATGCATGACCTTGACGGATATTCAAGCACCAAGGGGAAGTTATTGCTAGATCTCTGCTAGCAACAACACGTGGGAAGTCGCAGACAGGCAATCGAACATTGATTATTGTCTCATGACAGAAGGAATTTGTGATAAACTGAGAAAAATGAGAGTAGGCGAGGAAGAGATTAACAGCTTGGGTAGTGATCATAAACGTATAGTGTTACAAATGGGATATAAAACTGGCTATGAGAGCATAAAACGAAAGTTGGGCAGCTCGTATTTAAATGACAAATAAATAACAAATATAGCCGCAAGAGTCGAGGAAATCACGAAAATATCGGGCAAGGACTGGGTGTATAGCGAGCTGTTACATGTAATGACGCAATAAATACGGAAAGAGAAGAAAACTATTTGCTGGAAAGGAAAGAGAAAACCGAATATTTGGTGGCACAAGGAAATCTGGGAAGCGATTGAGAAGCGACGTGAAGCTTCACGGGATTACACAGGCAAAAAATGAGAAGCGGCTGCAGGGCGAAGTCAACGAAGTATGAGAAATGTGTTTAGAGAAAAACTCCATGGTATAGAAATTGTTCGAGGCAAAAAACAACGGTGAAAATGAACGCTGGGGGACAGATTCAGGAAAAAAAAGGGCGATGCTTGCACTAAATCGCGCAACTCTTGAAACAGCCAAACTGGACGATTCTGAAGTCTAATGTGGTTGCTTTTACGTTGTTGCTAGGCTTTAGCTAGGTTAGTCACGGCACGGATATCCAAACTACAGAACCGAGCGTTCGCACCTCTCAAAGAACGACCACTTCTTTATTTCTGCTTTTCTCTGTTTCGTTCTCTCTTGATCTTTCTATTTTTTTCTGTCTTTCCCCCACTGTTTCTCTCTCTCTCCTCTCTCTCTCTCTCTCTCTCTCTCTCTCTATATATATATATATATATATATATATATATATTGTAGCGAAGCATTCCTACTCAGTAATGGGTCGTCCTGTCGAGCGCCTTCCAGTGGGTCGTTCTCTTCTCTGAGAGCACGCCCCTCGGGCAGAGAGTCGGCCCCGCTTTGACTGTCGCTGCCGTGCGCCGTCGCTGAGTGCCCGTTAATAAACGTCTTGACAATATATATATATATATATATATATATATATATATATATATCTTTTTATGTCTTTATTCCCACTACTTCTCGGTATTTTTCTGTCTCTCTTGCTTTCTGTAGCTTTCTCTCCCTCTCTCTCTTAGTGAACCAGTCTTGAGTAGTGGGATTTGCTCAATTTTTGTAGCACGTGCCCGCGATGCCTTCTTCAGTTTCAGTGGACCAGTTGCGAGTAGTGAGATTTGCCCAATTTCTGTGGAACATACTCGTTCATGATGATATTTTTGTGATAGCCCACATAAATTACGGCTAGCTTAAACAGCTTCGCTGTTAAAAAAGAAGACCGCGCCTAGGGTATTTTGCAGCCACATAAAAGCGCTAGGTAGGAAGTCCGTACCAATGCAACAACATGTTGTAGATGGAAGAAATGAATTGGAAGGGTACAAAGCCCTAGGTTACATCACAAATGTAACAGTCGATTCGCTCAAAAAGTTGGTCCAAGGGATTTCCCCGGTGAATAAAAGCATAAAGGAGAACGCAATCGATGCGTCACTGGGGCGTACCTAGCACTTGAGAATTTCAACTGGAAGAAGGCTGAAGGAAAAAAAAATTGGCAAAGCTTGCGCTAAGTCGCGCAAGGACTGACACAGTGAAACTTTACAATTCTGCAGTCTAATCTGGTTGCTTCTAGGTTGTTGCTAGGCTTTAGTTACGTTAGTCATGAAACGGATGTCGAAATTCCAGAATGTTCGCACTTCTCATAGATCTACGGGCACGTCGTCCTTGGTGTAGGGCTTCCATCGCTTTGGGCTCTTCTCGCAGCCACCGTCGCCTTTCCCATTCCCAAGTATGACACCTTCGCACTAGTCGTGCCAAGTCTTTCTATCTTTTGTCTTTATTCCCATTATTTCTCTCTATTTTCTCTCTCTATTTCCTTCTCTATCTTTCACTCTCTCTCTCTCTCTTAGTGAACCAGTGGTGAGTAGTGGGATTTGCTGCTCCTCAACTTCCTCCTCACCATCACACCTCTCCTCCTGACGCCCACTTCCCTTTCCCACCCCCCTGCTACGCTATAATGATTATCTGCTGGCGTGCCTGGACAGCCGCCTGGTTCGGAAACTCGCCTTCGGATCCAGTGTACGCGGGTTCGAATCCAGCCTTGCGAAGAACTTTTTCGGCAAGAATTTTTGTCTTTCTTTAAATCTCTCATTCCGTCCCTCTTTTTGTTTCCATATTTATTTATTTATTTATTTATTTATTTCTCTCTCTCTCTCGCTCTCTCTCTCTCTGTACTCGTTCTCAGGTTTATTACAGGCCACGCGGAAGCATTGATTAGTGGGATCTGCCGAAATGCTGTGGCACATGCCCGTTCTTGACGATGATAGCTTTCTGAGAGGCCACATATTAAGGCTAGCTTAAATAGCTTTGCTGTTAAAATTCGAAAGCGCATTGTTCCGGGATTTGATGGGGTTCCCGTCAGGCTCATTAGCGGACTAGGACATAACACTACAGAAGCACTGTTGAAAGCCATAGAAAAATGCTTACAGGACGGGCAATTATTGCATAGTTGGCGATGAAGTTCAATGAACTTAGTCTATAAAGGCAAGGAAGAAAAGGATAACATTCGTTCGTATAGACCGCTAACCAGTACATGCGTATTATACAGGTTGGCGATGCAGGCAGTAAAATTAAAAATTGAAACATGGTCACAAAATGACGATATTTTGGGAGAACTTCAGAATGGATTTCGAATCGGCAGGCGGTTAGACGATGATTTATTTGCTCTTACTCAGTGTCTAGAAATATCTCAAATACAAAACAAGCCCTTGTACATGAATTTTCTAGACGTCATTGGGATGTATGACAAAGTTATTCAGGAAATTCTGTGGGATATATTGAAAGGAGTGGACATAGGCGATGACTGTATACAGCTTTTGAGGGAGATACACCGAGAAAATACACTTTGCATAGAATGGAAGGGAATGAGTGGGAAAGATGATGTTGATATTAGGAAAGGGCTGAGGCAGGCATCTGCTTTGGCCCCGCTGTTATTAATGCTGTACATGGTGAATATGGAAAAAGCGCTAGATGGTAGCAACTTTTGTTTTAATCTGTCACACAAGGCTGGCGTGATGATTGAGAAGCATCTTCCAGATTTATTTTCTGCTTCTGATTTATTTTCCAACAGCCGAGGTGATATACAGCGGCTTGTGGATATATGCGAAAGGGAAGGTGAAGCTCTAGGACAAGGATTTAGCGTAAAAAAAGTTAATTGATGGTATTCAAAGATGCGAATGCTCAGGCGGTGTCAATACAGGGTCAAGAAATACCGAGTATAAGCGAATACAAGTACCCCGGATTATAGGTAAATGAAGGTGATAGATACATGGAGTTAAATAAAGTAGCCTCGGCAGCAAGAAACGCCAGGCCTTCGCGGAAAGCGCAGCACAATCACAGCGAAAGCTGGAAGAGTGGCATTTCTACAGCCCGTTGTAAAATGTCTTGGGGCTACTAATACAAGTATACTAGCAAGGTAACCACTACGCCATAAATCAAAATATTTGTGAAGTTGGGAAGCACCTGCAACGCCATTATTCGTCATTCTGCGCAGAAGCGAGGTTCCAGCTACACATCTGTAAGGCATTATGTGTGTTGTGAATGCACACATCCAATCACGAAACAGGCACATACACAGAACAAACACTCAAGTCCACCAATCACATCGCGGCACACACTTGCACGCGCGCATGGTCCGATGCAACGCCGCAGCGCGTTCGGTGCAACGCCACCGTGCGTTGGGCGCAACGCCACAGCGCGTTCGATGCAACGCCGTAAAGCGTTGGATGCAACACTCCTTCCCTCCTATTTATGAGTGGCTATAACCCCAGCGGTCTGGAGGCCGTCGATTTCGGCTGCTGCTTCTAACGGTGATCGGTGGGGAACAGTCAGGGTCGGGTGATCCTTGTGCTTGTTCCGGTGCCAGCTGAGTGTCCGGTGGCTCTGATGAACTGGGCACAAGCACTTCCGCAGCATGCGGCAAATCAATTTCACTAGGCTCACAGTTCCCGTCTGTTTCCAGAAAAGACCTTCGCAAATGATCGGCATGCGCGTATCGCACACGGCCTCCGACACGGACCACATCCACAGCAATCCACAGCAATCAAGAATGCATCCACAGCAATCAAGAACATATGCCCTTCCTTAGCTGCAAAATCTAAATGTACTCTTTCCCATGGGACATCGCTTACTCGCCACTGACATAAGGGTGCTGGCTGCGTCGAAGGGAGTACAGATTGGCATGTTTTACATCGGCGTACCACTTGTTCTAGAGCATTATCTATGCCGGGCCACCACACCATTGAACGTGCCACTGCTTTCATTTTGGTGATCCCCAAATGCTGCTCGTGCAAAAGAGCTAGAACCTGGGCTTGCAAACTTTCTGGTACTACGACCCTGTTGGTCCAAACAATGCAGCCATTATCAACTGCAAGATCGAACCGACGAACCCAAAATGGCTGTAGCTCATTTGGAACGCTTTTTGGCCAACCGTGCCAGATCATGTTTCGAACGCTCGTTAGGAGCCTGTCACGGTCTGTTGCGCGTTCAATATCTTTAGCTGTGAGCGGCAACTCAGTGAGAGTGGAAAAGTAAAAAATTTCTTCAGCCAGCTCTTCAGTGTCAGATAGCGGTAGGCGGGACAACGCGTCGGCATTAGCAATGGCTGTCCCCGGTTTATGCACTATTATGTATCGATAGTTAGCCAAGAAGGTCAGCCATCTATGCACTCTCGCGGTAGCCACAGCGCTTCCCTGCCTCTTTGGGTCAAACAGCACTGTCAGGGGCTGATGGTCTGTTACTACCTTAAACGCTCTTCCATAGAGGTATTTATGGAACTTTTTTACCGCAAAGACAATGCTCAGGGCTTCTTTTTCAATGTGCCCGTAATTGCGTTCTGCCGCGGTGAGAGACCTTGAAGCAAACGCTATAGGCTTCTCGACGTCATTCTCCACGTGCGACAGTACCGCTCCAACGCCATAATCCGACGCATCACATGTGATTTGAATGTCTTTGCGAACATCATACAACTGAAGAACACTGTCATCAGTCAACAACGCTTTGCACTTATTGAATGCGTCGTCACAGTGACGTGACCAGTGCCATTTGGTCTCTTTGCGTAGCAACTCATGTAAAGGTTCTAAAACCATTGCCAAATTTGGCAGGAATCTGGAATAAAAATTTACCAAACCCAGAAAGGCTTTCAGTTGTGTCACATTAACTGGCTTGGGTGCGTTCTTTATAGCCATCACCTTATCCCTAGTAGGATGCAGGCCATTTTTATCAATTTGGTGACCCAAATAAGTTACTTTCTCCTGAAAGAACTTGCACTTTCCGGCGTTGACCTTCAAACCGTGCTTACTTAGGCGTCTGAGCACCTGCTCGACTCTCTCGCGGCACTGCTCGTATGTCTCGCCAGCTATGACGACATCGTCCAAGTAGCAGGCGGTTCCCGATAAGCCGCCTAGGATCTGATCCATTACTGCTTGGAATACGGCAGGCGCGCACGCGACACCATAAGGGAGACGCTGAAACCTAAAAAGGCCCAGGTGCGTGTTCACCGTCAGCAATTCTTGTGCCAGCTCATCTAACTCAAGCTGTAGATAAGCCTTAGATAGGTCAATGACCGAGAAGACGGTTCCGCCTTGCAATGTCATGAAAATATCCTCTGGCAGCGGCAGAGGGTAGTGGTCAACTTCTATTGCCGGATTTATAGTGACACGATAGTCACCGCACAGACGCAGCCCTTTATCTTTTTTCGGTACAATGACCAGGGGCGTCGCCCAAGCGCTATGCCTTACTCTGTACACGACTCCTGCTTTTTCCATGTTCGACAGTTCCTGTTCCACTTGCTCACGAAGAGCATATGGCACTGGCCGCCGCCTTACAAAAGACCGGCGTAACACCTTCTTTGAGCTTAATACTGGCTTTGAAGCCTTTGATAGCGCCATAGCCTGGTTCAAACACTTCGCTGTACATTTCCGTTACAGGAACTGGATTTCTCACACTCTTCATGCACATGACTTCATGCCATCTAATTTTAATTTTTTGCAGCCAGTTTCGACCAAGCAACGTTGGCATCCTAGCTTTTTCAGCATCCTTTGCTATGACAAGTGGCAGTGAATAGCATTGATCGTAATATCTAACATCAACATCTATCACGCCTTTGATATCGACAGGTGTGCCATTGTAGGCGACTAAGTTCACATTAGCTTCTCTGAAGCTGGCTGAAGGAAAAAGCTTAGCGCACTCAGATTCGGACATAACCGACACAGCAGCACCTGTATCCAACTCCATGCAAACTTCCTTTCCATTTATCTCAAACATAACTGTAATAGCCGGCGTTCCTGAACTTTTATCAGTGTGACACAGCGTAAGTAACTCATTTCCGGCGACATCACAATCCAGCTGCTTAACGAGTTTGGTTTTACACATTTTAGCTATGTGCCCTTTTTTCTGACATTTGTAACAAGTACTGTTAACAAATCGGCAACTTACTGGTGCATGGTGACCCGCACAGCGATGACAAGAAGCTTTAGTCCCATGCTGCGTGGTCTTTTCAGTCTTTGTGAACGCACAATTCTTCGCGTTCTTGCCAGCACTTGCTTGTGGACGCCGTTCTTTTGCTTGTCCTTGCCAGTGCAAGTCGGAGACGCTCGCTGCGATGCCTTCGCTCTTTGTAGAGGCCATCTGCTGAGTGTCTTTCGTAGCTGCTTCCATAGCCACGGCGATGTTGCAGGCGCGTTCCCAAGTCAGCTCAGCGTCTGGCGTGGCTAGCAGTCGGCAGCGCACAGCGTCTGCTTGAAGGCCGGCGATTAGTCGGTCCCGCAGAGCTTCCTCTAGAAATGTGCCAAACGCACACGTCGCCGCCAATTTCTTCAGACCCACGATGAAGTCCGCCACGCTTTCATGCTTCTCTTGTTTTCGTTGGTGGAAGCGATACCTTTCCGTCACCACGGAACTTTTGGGAGCATAGTGCTTTTTAAGTGCATCAACGGCAACCTCGAATGTTACTTTCGTAGGCGTCTTTGGAAGAAGCAAGCTCCTTAGCGTCCCGTAAGCCTTTTCGCCGATCGTAGTCAAGAAGACCTGCAGTTTCTTTTCTTCTGCAATGTCGTTGGCGGCGATGAAGCACTCGAGACGCTCGAGGTAGACCTCGAAGTCCCCGTTGTCCGGGTCGAACTCCGGCAGCTTGCCAAGTGTAGCGCTCGATGAAGCCATCTTCAGGGTATCTTGCCGTATCCCATCCTCGTGGCCAGTTTGTTGTGAATGCACACATCCAATCACGAAACAGGCACATACACAGAACAAACACTCAAGTCCACCAATCACATCGCGGCACACACTTGCACGCGCGCATGGTCCGATGCAACGCCGCAGCGCGTTCGGTGCAACGCCACCGTGCGTTGGGCGCAACGCCACAGCGCGTTCGATGCAACGCCGTAAAGCGTTGGATGCAACAATGTGCACTTTGTTGACGTGACGACTAATGACGATGAAGAATTATGGTTCAGCCCTTTCTAATGGGTTAGAAGCTTTAAACGGCTCACCAGTTACGTAATTCGCATTGTGTGACGCCTGGTCGCTATTTCACTCTCCCATCATGCAATATAACATACGCTGACGTGAGAAAGGACAGAGAGAGGGCGGGGAAGAACTTTATTGAGACCCTGAGAAAATGAATCATGGGCTTATGGGCTTCCTTGGCAACCAATACAAGTGCACTTACGAGAAACCCACTACGCTATAAATCATCATAATTTCTGTGAAGTAGGGAAGCATCCACTATGCCATTTTTCGTCATTCAACAGAGAGCCGTGGTACTCACTACACATATGTAAGGCATTATGCCCACTTCGTTGATGTTGTGCCTGATGACGATGAAGAATTATTGCAGAGCCCTTTGTTATGGGTTGGAAGCATCCAACAGCCCACTCCTTGCACAATTCGCATTGTGTGATGCCTGGTTACAGAATCCGCGTTGTGTTATGCGTGGTTATTTCACTCTTCTGCCACACTAAATTACATATGTTAATGTGGTTCCTTCCGGACATGAAGCCTGTATACACTCCGTTCGGGACCTATAGAGGGCGCCTTGAAACACGCACGCAGCGCCACTTGCGGTGCGGCGAGCGTGCAACGGTGAGAGCCTTAGCAGACAACAGTGCTTCATTGCTTTGACAGCTATGACGGCGCAAGCGCCCGTGGCTGGTACGTTAGTGCTTCGAGATGGATTTAAAGATATCGCAATGGGATCGTTCTTCCGCGATGCAACCATTAAAAAAGGGGAAAACCTGCACGAGAGAGGCCACGTTTTTGACGTGAGTGAACGCTTTGCTACGGCGCCGTCAGTACTGACGGCGCCGTAGCAAAGCGTGCCTCACACAAGAGGCTTATTCCATAGCTATCGAGGTAAGCTGTCATCCTTTCATGCTTAGAATATTATTGGTGCATGGCCACTACCCGTGTCCTTGCAAAATGTTCAGAACATTTAGAATTATCCACGGCCCGTCGCCGTGGAAACTACGGCGAGTGGCCGGGCGGTGTGGTTATTTGTTGGTGGCTTCGTGTCATGTCGATTCGCAGCCACCGAGTATTTTGCTTGAAATTGTCACGCGTAGCAACGAGCTTATTGCAGCCTCATCATCGCTCATCATGATCGTTTCTACCTCGCCGCTCGCGCGGCTCATGCCAAGAGCTTGAAGTGCGGGCGAGAAATTAACGTGTTACGATCGGCCCCGCTTCGTCTTTCGCTTCAAGTGATGTGGCGCCGACGACGGCACGGTCACTTCGGCCATCATCAGTCTCCCTCATTAGCTACAACCTCTTTCGTTGTTTATGCTTCTTTCCGAAACAAACATTGCGCTTCCGCCGCAACAGCGTTCGCACAAAAATGCAACGACGGCCAGATCTAAGATGAAAATAAACAGCCTCGATTTTAGTTCCGTGTGCACATTTGTCTACATGCTGCACACTTTGTTTGTTTCATCAACGCCGAATGATTACAGGGTCAGCTGTTTACTACAAGTATCAACCACTTAAAGTGCTTGCGCTCTTGGCTTTCTCGTCTGCGCGAGCTCACTACGCTTTTATAATTTGCACAAACTCTGGTGTAACCCAAGCTACGCTCTAGCGCAGAGGTGCGCAAACATTTTCGGTATCAAAAATGCGTTGGACTGGGCTAGTTGGTACATTGTCATGATCGATAAAAAAACCAGCGGTAAATACAGGACACAATGAGTGTCCCGTCGTTTCCTCTCACTGTGTCCTGTGTTTACCACTGTTTTTTTTATCCATTTTAACGTTTTCGGGACCACGACCTCTCGAAGCTTCCGAGTGCCGTAGGGCTACACCAGCCGTAGTCTTTCTGCTTTAATACTAGGATCTTTCCGAAGAGCCGCGCCCACCTGACATTTTTGTCCCTCAACATCTCGGCGGAAAAGAATCGACTCCCAGTTAGCCCATCTCTACTTAAACAGCTGCGCTTCCGCCAGCAATAAAATCATGTCTGCAGGAACAGCGCGAACGTAAAGCACGGGACGTAGAAGAAACATTACGACGACACGAAAGCTATCAACTTATCTTCGGCAAGCACGCACCGCTTACGATACTCGTCAGGAAATATCGTCGGCACGTACGACGGGGACGACACATCCTTGGACGGCACACCCCCAACGAAATGTGCACTGCATATCTTCGCGTGCCGAGAAGACTCCCAGTTTGTTCTGTCATGGCTGAAATGCACTGATGTTAGCGGCACAAGAAAAACAAAACCGCAGAACGCGAGACGGCAGAGGGAGCGGGAACCAAGCTAACTTTTTTCGTCGCACAGCCGTGATTCACTTTTGCCGCTGCCCAATAAAGCACGGACGAGTTGAGAAACGGTGAAACGTCGTTACCGCAGGGCACGACGTGTACCTGTTGGTACAACCGACGACGCAGCAGTTCATGACTGCGTCACAGAACACCTACAACTGCGTGCTAGCGGGCGCGGGAAAGCATTCGCTTCTGCTCGGGCTCTCAACGTCTGCCTTCTCTGACGGCCGCGCGGTGGCGCGCCAGTCGCAGTGAACGGAGTGTATAGCGTCTTTTTGCAAGGCCCTTTCAAGCACTGGTATGGCTCTGAAGTTGAACACAGGGCTCCCACGCAGAGGGACCAGGTTCGAACCCCGTTCCATCCCGGAAATTTTTTCTTATTTTGTTTTTTTTTCTTACTTCGCGCGATAGTGGTCACGAACACCGGCGGCGGCGGCGGCGGACGACTACGGTGCCAAAAACGGCCGTTGAAATGATCTGATAGCAGCTTTCGTTGTAAAGAAATAGAGGAATGCTGCGATAATGAATCACGGAGCGTTATCGGGATACAATTGGCACGAGGTGCTTCGAGGCCTGTGGAAAGTCATAATGGTTCCGGGGCTTACATTTGGGAACACAGTGGTGTGCATGAATTCAGAAGTGCAATTAGGACTGGATGTGAATAAAAGTGCCGTGGGACGCCTCGCGTTGGAATCTCACGGGAAGACGAAAAATGAGGCTTTTAAAGGTGATATGGATGGGCAGGTTTTGAGGTGAGGGAAGCTCCGAGCGATATGAGATTCGAAGAGAGGCTAAGGAATGCGAAAGAGAGTAGATATGCAGAGAAGGTGCTCCGGTATTTGTATAGAAAGAGCGTTGACTCACAACGGAGGAAAAGAACTTGGAGTATCACCAGCAAGTATACGACTGGCAGCCTAAGCAATATGGCAACAAAGAGCGCTGGCGAGAAGTCAGACGCGGAGAGGATTTATTGGATAGCAGCGATGAAAAAAAAAATGGCTCTGAGTAGCTACCGAAATGGCAAAAACGAAATAAGGAGGGAGGCACTTTATGATAAATCGAGGGAAATCGCTTTACTGTTTGAAGCGAGGTCGGGTTGCCTTAGAACGCGTAGTTATAAAGCGAGATTCAGAAAGGCAGAAGGCATGTACATGCTGTGGAGGACCCAAGGAACGATGGAGCATGTTCTTATTTAATGTGGAGATATCCACACAGGTGTATGTTTGGGCACGAGCCTACATGAAGCCTTGGGTTGTAGGGACAACAATGGAAAGCTGAACACGTCCGCGATATGAATAAGTAAGAGATGGTTAGAGTATTGGTGGTACAAATCTAGAGAAAGGGCAAAGATAGTGAGAATAATAAGGTAATTATGCCATAAGGGACAGAGAGCTGGGCTAAGATCGATTTAGTCGAAGGAGACAAGGCATTAGGCCAAATTGAAAGAAAAAGTTCTTTTTTTCTTTTTGTCGAGCCTGGTGACGCACATGTCGCAGCCCCGTTAGAAAGGGGACGCTTATGGCATCTATCCATCTATCCAACACTCCATCAGAGACGCAGGCTGCAGGCTTTCGCTGTGCTGAAAAAGGTGGGTTATTTTCGCTACTTTTCTGGCTTTAACCCTTTGTTGCACGAATAGTGTTAGGAATTCTTTATTCTAATTTTTTTTTCTATGCAACCGTATTTACACAAAGGAACGCTTTCAGTAGATGGCGCTACGTCTTTTTAATAAAAATCGGGAAGGCTATACGCAGTATACTAGGTACGCCATTTCCTTAGCAAGCTTTCATGCAACAGAGAAATATGAGAAATATGGCACGCTATGCGATAGAGGTTTACAACGTTGTTTTTTAATAGCTTATACAGATTGCAGCCCTCCTTGCCCAGAAAAATAAGTTTGATGTAGCTTAAAATTTTGTAATAAATAGCCGAAGGGGTTTTATGTAAGAAAACCACGGTATTAGGCACACCATAGTAGGGGTACGGCCGATTAATCTTTAAGGCCTGGGGTCCCTTAGCGTGCACCGAAACCGAGCTATACGGGTGTTGTTGCACTTCGCCCCATCGAAATGTGTCTTCCGTCAAAAAAAAAAAAAAACAGAAAAAAAACTACTCCAGTACCACCCAGCGTGATATCTGCAGAGACAGTGGTGCTGCGGTTCTCCTGTGTTTCCTTCGTAAGTTTCTGACGTTTTTTCTTGTTGTTGTTTTTGTGTGTGTGTCTGTGACAACGTTATTTGTAGAGTAGAGATTCACGAAAAATGATGTGCGGCATCCCGTGCCACACCTGCCCCCGCTACGGTGAAAGAGCCCTATTCCCTTGTTTACGAAAAAATCCGTAAACAAGGTGTGGGTGCTTGAACCACACCCTGTTTGCGGATGTTTTCATTGCCAGCTTCCATCTTCCCCTTCCTGCCGTTTTTTGAATAGCCTTGTAAAGTATATATAGTATAGCAAGGGGATAGCAAAGCGAAGAGACGGTGAGGGGGACGAGTACACAGAGGAGGAGGAAAGAACGAGTAGAGAGAGAAAGGGAGAAAGAAATTAATAGAAAGAAAGGAAAGAAAGAGAGAAAAAGATAGAAAGAGAAACGGAGAAAGAAAGGGACACAAAAGGAAAGATAGAAAAGAAGAGAGCGACGTGTAGTATAGTACAGTGTGGATATAGATGAGAAGACCTAGCAATTAAGCCAGGACCTGCTAGGTGCCCAGCAGCTCTACTGTGAACCAGCCTTCGCGGCTTCGTGCAAGCTGCGCTACATTTTCTAATGCGTATCTGCTCAATTATATATTTCACATATTTTGTGATGGTCACTTAACGCCGGGAACACTAACACCAGAAGTGCAGTATTCACACTCACCGGTGATCGTTGTGATAAAGTTTGTAGGCTAATTTCTTAGCGTTTGGACATTGTCGGCATGCTGATGGAATGAGCGGCCAGCAGCCTAGTGCTGCAGTAGCCGTGATCGTTGTGACACCTGACAGCGAAGTGCTGAAAGGCGCCCTACGAACAGGTGGCGGGACGAGCAGCCAGGGCCCGACCACTGATTTTTATAGTGCAAGTTTAGAGTGCAAGTTTTAGCTGAGAATCAACCAGGTGTTTATTTATGCTAGCTTAGGTTTATAACAGCAATTTGTCGGTTAGACGAATTACCGCAGATATCAGCGATGTATGTTGCGACATCCATAAGCTTGTCACCGTTCCCTACAACATAAAATTATCTCCACAGCAGCTTCAGCACATCCATATCCATTAACGCGACTGTGCTTTCAGGTTTCACGACTTTGTGTTGCCGGTGTCCGCGCATGTCTAGTCATAGGCGCAGGCTTTTTAAAATAGCATACTCATTTATGACATTCAAAAAATACAAATCGATGCCCGAACATCACTAACACTAAAAGAGTATAGCTGAACAAACCACATCGATAACCATCTAACCGAACACTTTGTTCCGCTAGGCATCACTAATTCTGGGTAATGTAACCTTTACATTTCAATATTCTTTCACCGTTGTATTTTATCGGTTGTTAGAGTGACTCTATTCCAGCGTTATCTACGGGATCCGCCAGCCACACTAGGTGTAGATGATAAAAATGGCGTAAGATGGAATAATATAATGGAATCGATGCATTACGGCGACACAGTACCTGTCCATCTTCACCCATAACTTTGGAGCCTGTATCAAGTCTTCAGAGAAGATAGATACCAATATACGCCGGTAATAAAGCTTCGAAAAGTTGCGTGCTTCCTCTAAGCATGATGTCCGTTCCTTTTCAACGAGTGACCTAAGCATGTAACCACTTTCAATAAGAGTGCAGTACACATAACTTTGCACAATGTTGACCTGAGCAGCTAATGAGCGAGAAAAGGTTCAACTAGTAACCTATGACACAACTTCCGAGTACGCGTGCAGGTGACCTCTCTGGCTACCAAGGATGAGCTCGAGTCGTACTTCAAGAAACTTCGGAGGACTCCGCCTGGACGTTTGATCGCCGTTGTCTTCAGCACGCCTTCATATCAGGTGGCTGACAAGGATGACCCACTGCGTGTTCAACGCCGTGAAGCTGTCACAGGAGGCCGCGACACCAACGACGCTGAAGATCTCTATTGGCAAATGGACTACGAGGTACGACGCTCAGCTGCAGGAAAGTTTCCTCTAGTACTAGTTGTTACCCTGTCTAGACGAACACACACCGCAAATATTGGCCTTTCTCTTTGGTTTAGGCGTAGCCACATTTGAGCGCATGATGGACTCCTCGCTCAAGGGTTTTAAATGGTCCACGTGCCTATTGCATCTCGATGACATTGTTTTCTTACCAATATTTGACACGCATGTAGAGCATCTCTAAGTAAAGCTTGGGCCTTTTTCGAGATGAAAGGCTGCAGCTCCTCCCATGCGTCGTTTCAGACATCTGCGAATTACCACCTTGCCGGCGCTTCTAGAGTACGACGTGACCTCGACAAAGTATGTGACGTCCGACATTTTCCGGTCGCGAAGACATTCACTGACATCGCAGTTTTGTTAGGCTATGTTTGTATCTCTTCCACCTTGTACAATATTTTGCAGCTCTTTCTAGACCTGTCATTGACCACTGAAAAATTTGTTGACCAGTTATCCATCTCCTGTCGCCTCAGTAGTCCCTTGACCAAACCACCCATTTGACCAAACCACGTCGACCCAGATTCCCTGAGGGAGTTGCGTATCCAGTGGTCACGATGTAGGAGCCGTCCAAGCTCTATGTCAGTGTGGCCTGGGTAAGTTACAGCTTACGTCTGTAACTCACTGTGACCGTCCAAGGTTAACTGTTACATTACGGAAAGGGAATGCCTCGCCGTTGTATGAATGGTTTCTAACTTGATTCCTTATCTCCCCGATAGACATTTCCTGGTACTGTCCCTTTCTCTTGACTTTAATCTATAAAATGTTCTAGAGGCCAGGATTGTCGCGATTCTTTTCGGCTCGACAGCCTTCTTTTAGTGTGGTGCACAAGTTCGAGCGCTGCATAAGGAGGCTGGTAGTTCGTCGCATGAAGTCGTTGATACCCACGATGTCTCTGCCACGACTAGGCTGGTTGTATTTTTCCGTGTCGCAATTAATACTTACCGCCGATAAACAGTGCCTTGCTCCCTACCTCGAAGCAGTTATCGCTCGTCTTGAAACCACGGCCGAGGACTTTTCCTTAGGGGTTCCTGTTATTTATTTATTTATTTATTTATTTATTTATTTATTTATTTATTTATTTATTTATTTATTTATTTATTTATTTATTTATTTATATAATTACCTATCTCAAAATAACTGCCAGCCTCTGACGGCAGGCATTTATCAGGAGTGGTTACAAAGATGATATAATCAAAATACATTGTGTACAATTTCGAACCTTACACAAAATGAAAAAAAGCATACAAATAAAAAAATATGCATAGCGTTTCACCCCGCAAACGTGGTTACAAACAAGAGGAACAAAATGTCTATTACAACGTGAAGGCTTAAGCAAAATGAAATAGCACACAATTGAAAAAAATTTGTTCAGTATCTTAAAGGCTACAGCGCACAAAGACGGGGACAACAGAAGAAAACACAGGACGAAGCGCCGAACTGCAACTGAAACTTTATTCTCTAAAGGAGGAACCTTATATGCGCACTTCGAGCCAATGAAAGCAACATTAGGCACAGCACCAACACGAGATAAAGTTACAACAAACCTAACACTCATTATTTTGCACACGGCCTAAGACATGTTACCGTTCAAAAATTCTATCTCCTTGGTGGAGAGGGTCACAGAGGGAGCACTCACACAACCGTCTTTTTGGCGATCAATTTCGTACGCTTCAATCACTTCACGTGTCAGCTTATCCTTTTCCTTTCCGATTACCGAGCACTGCCCGAAAAGTGGTTCACATGCACAAGTCCTGCAGTGCATTGACAAGTGGCCTGATATGGCCACTGATTAGGCCACAGATGAAGCGTGGTGATCAGCAAGGCCAGACGATAAAGAAAAAGAAAGATAAGTAATAGTAGTGCCGTACATGCATAAGGTCGGGCACAATCTCAAAAAGATAGGCATGCGTGCTGCTGTCGATGTAGTCTTCTCCGCCCCTAACAAGCTGTCAAAACTATGTTTGCTTGGTAGACGACGAATAGAAACAGCGCTAGACACGGGACGAGAAGAGGACACATACACGGCGCTGAACTAACAACCAATGTTTATTGCAAAAACGAGTGCAATATATAGGACACAGGTGTCTGCGCAGAAACACGGAACATACAGCAAAGTGCACAGCCATGTGATAAGGCCAAACTGCAAACATTATCTAGAGCCTGTCAAATCAGTGGACCTCAGATATCTAATTTCACAGCCATGAAGCGAAATTGAGGGTACGCTAACACAAGAAACCTCATGCTGTTGAATGTGAAAGGCTTCGCTAACCTCGCGTTCGCGCTGCTTGCTATAGCGCCCCATGACCACACACTTATCGAGAATCGGCCGACAACCACAATCTTTACAGTGGTCAGCCAGGTGGCTAGGAACAGAGCCTTTCAGAGCATAAGAGTGCTCCCTCAGCCGATCATTTACGCATCGGCCTGTTTGGCCGATGTAACAGCGCCCACAAGTGAATGGTATTTTATACACAACAGCTGAAACACATTCCACATAGCGCGTAGCGTGTTTCTTAGTGCATGCTTGTTTCTTAGGTCCATCACTGTTAACCCTGCGGCACAGCCCGGCCAGCTTGCCGCGTGCGCAGAAAACAACTCTTACACCAATTTTGCCTGCAACTTTCTTTAGCCTGTGCGAAACCTCATGTACGTAGGGAATAACCACCGGGTTATGCTCTTATGCTCTGAAAGGCTCTGTTCCTAGCCACCTGGCTGACCACTGTAAAGATTGTGGTTGTCGGCCGATTCTCGATAAGTGTGTGGTCATGGGGCGCTATAGCAAGCAGCGCGAACGCGAGGTTAGCGAAGCCTTTCACATTCAACAGCATGAGGTTTCTTGTGTTAGCGTACCCTCAATTTCGCTTCATGGCTGTGAAATTAGATATCTGAGGTCCACTGATTTGACAGGCTCTAGATAATGTTTGCAGTTTGGCCTTATCACATGGCTGTGCACTTTGCTGTATGTTCCGTGTTTCTGCGCAGACACCTGTGTCCTATATATTGCACTCGTTTTTGCAATAAACATTGGTTGTTAGTTCAGCGCCGTGTATGTGTCCTCTTCTCGTCCCGTGTCTAGCGCTGTTTCTATTCGTCGTCTACCTTGCAGAACCAACCAGCCCAATCAAGCACATTGTTATGTTTGCTTGTTAACGCTGATGGCAACAAAAAAGAAGGATGCGCCAAAAGACATGGGGAGCGGTTTGTTTACTGTGAAGAAGGTATAGTCTACTCGCTGCCCTTGAGCTGCGGGAAAGGATATATTGGACAATCGGGTAGATGTCTTAACGATTGGCTCAGGGAGCATAGGAATTTGGTAGGAAAGACAGCCATATCAATGAGGGTGGCGATTTGGGCTTGTTGGTATGGTTGCATGATAATTGATGGTAGCGCAGGCCAAAGACACGGACAAAAGAAGGCAGATGAGACACCACAGCGCTAACGTTCAACAACTATTTTATTACCAGCTGATCCCGCTAGTATATGTACTTTCTCGCGTTCATACGTCACGATTGACGCGATTGACGCAATCACGATGACGCGATTGATAATGGAGGCCAGCAGGATTTCAGCGTTTGGTGACGCGTGTGTGAGCAGTCCGTCAGTGGTGTTATCAAATAAGGAACTGGATTACATGTATTCGCGATAAACTGCTTTGTGGATAAGCATTATAAGAAAAATGCGTTTGATACAGTGTGGTCATGTATGTGATGCACACGTGTAGGTTACAATTTTATGGGTGTCAGAGCTATGCACACGTGACGTATGACCGCGAGAGAGTACATATACTAGCGGGATCAGCTGGTAATAAAATAGTTGTTGAAAGTTAGCGCTGTGGTGTCTCATCTGCCTTCTTTTGTCCGTGTCTTTGGCCTGCGCTACCATCAATTATCATACAGCCATATCAGGCCACTTGTCAATGCACTTCAGGACTTGTGCATGTGAACCACTTTTCGGGCAGTGCTCAGTAATCGGAAAGGAAAAGCATAAGCTGACACGTGAAGTGATTGAAGCGTACGAAATTGATCGCCAAAAAGACAGCTGTGTGAGTGCTCCCTCTGTGACCCTCTCCACCAAGGAGATAGAATTTTTGAACGGTAACATGTCTTAGGCCGTGTGCAAAATAATGAGTGTTAGGTTTGTTGTAACTTTATCTCGTGTTGGTGCTGTGCCTAATGTTGCTTTCATTGGCTCGAAGTGCGCATATAAGGTTCCTCCTTCAAAGAATAAAGTTTCAGTTGCAGTTCGGCGCTTTGTCCTGTGTTTTCTTCTGTTGTCCCCGTCTCTGTGCGCTGTAGCCTTTAAGATGCAATTCCAACTAGCCCACCAAGCCATACTCGTTCAGTATGTCATATGAAAAAAAAAAAAGATGTGCATGTAGTGATATCAATGCGAAATCATTCCAAAGTATGAGTTGCGTGACACACGATTTCACAACATACACTCTGCGGCACAAACATAATGGAATTAGGTGTGTGAAAACGCCTAGCGGTGACAGACGCACTCGGAAAACACATGCGTGCAATCACCTAAAAATGTAGGCTAAAGAAAAGAAAAGGAAGAAAAGAAACGGTGGTTGGCGTACCCCACCCATTTATCCCCTTCTCTACCGAATAGAGATGTAGGCAAGAAAAAGAAATGCTGTTTGCTCAATATAATATTATGTGTGTTCCACAAGTGCAAAAAAAGAAAAAAAAGAACCATTGAAATCAAGAGTTTGACGAAAACTCGTCTTGTCGGGAATGCTCATGGTCGAAGGTAAAAGAAAGACGGCGACCAAAAAGAACTTCTAAATAAGAGACGTTTCGGCTCCCGTACGGGAGGTTTGTTCACAATCTTTGTTCTCAGAAAAAAAAGAAACATTGCAACAAAAATTTCATTTTCAAAGGGTAACAATGGGTGTCCGCCACTGGGGACTTTCGTTGCAAATATGGCAAAAACACTGCCGATAAATGCGAATTCTGGCTTTCAGGTCTCCAAATATTCTTTAACTGAATCCCAAAGGCCAATAGCATAACTTGTATTGAAACTACTTTGTATGCAAGAAAAAAATAATAGCAAAACTTTAAGCAGTTAGGCCTAAGCAGATCCAAACTGCGCAATCGGCCCACCGCGTACTGTTTTGTTCGTGAAACAGTCGCTAATGTTGACTTCTGCTGCTCACTCTTGGAGAATTGGTAAAGAGACACCATGGGAGAGAAATGTGTCAATTTTCAAGGACAGCGAGCAGTTTGCTGTTGTGTAATTTGCTGTAGAAGTTCTGTCCACGAATGTGGGCGCACGTATTGAAGAGATTATGCAGTGTCTTTGAGCAGTTTCAAGAATGATTCAATGGTGTTGCAGGATACCGCCTCGGCAGGAAGCTCAATCCATTCCTTGACAGTCGGAGAAATTATGAATTTCTACAAGTGTTGAAGATTGGTCTAGTCGGTTTGTCGTACTTGAACTGGTACCGCGCATCATGGGAAAGAAGAAACGTAAGAAGGGTGTCGAGTTGGGCTTGTTGGTTTTTCATCCTCGTGAACTGTTGCGCGTCTGTTTGTCTACGTCTTTCACGCGCAACAGTTTACGAGGAAGAAGAAACGGCCGCGCCGGCCAACATAAGGACAGACCACTCACTTCCAATGGATATTTATTGACACATTTCATTGAAGATATAGTCGTGGTGAAGCATACATAAACACCCGAGCGTAACGCCGTGATGAGACAGTGCCATCTCAACGTCACAGACCAAAGTTTCATAGAGGGTTCGCTTGATTAAGGAAGGACACTTCATTTTCAGATAAAGCCAAGGAAGGGCGCTGACACGCCCGAATCCAGCTCTTGCTATACAATGCACTTCTATAATTTTACACGTGATTTGTGACGGGTGCTTCTTCAACACTTCACACTGATCAAACTTAAGGAAACATCTACAGTCGCCACAGTGAATCCCACTATGTCCCTGGATTGCTTTGTGCACATTGTACTAGTGATATTTTAGCCTTTCATTGACTCAGCGCTTCGTTTGGCCTATATACCTCTTACCAAGTGGCATCGAGTAAACAGCCCCCGCAGCACAAGACACAAACCGCATTTTGTGTTTGGTTGAACAAACAGTGGCGCGCGGTTGGAGGGAAATGGCTGCTTTAAAGCTGGTGTAGCTTATCCGGCGCCGAAAACACCACTTCCGCGTTAACGTTTTCGCCGATCTTTCTCAGTCTATGCGAAACGTCATTCACATAGGGTATGACTGCAGGTCTTTTACGGTCGTTACTTTCCTGCTGAGCCTCAGAGTTGCAGTCCTTCTTTATCTGTTTTAATTGGTTTTCAGCTATGGATGACACTAGGATACCCAGTGCGCAAAAGCCGTTCAACGTGAACTGCGAAACTGCGCTGCATGACATAATGAAGTTAATGTTTTGTTTAACGAAATTAGAATGGGAAGAGTCAAAGGGTAAAAGAGGTTTTCCAGTTCTGGGCACACATAGCCAGCACGAATGATCAGGTAAAAGAAATAAATTCAAATCTATAAAGCGTAATCTGGTGTCATTTGGCATCTCGTGAGTGAATACAAGTGGTTGGAAACAATCTTCAAAAGTTTTCACGATATCGTCGGTTAGGTGCTGGCAAGCAGCGTCACTCCACTTTATGAAAACCAGAAAGTAGTCTGTGTAACGACACACTTTAACGACAATACTTTGTTGCGCATGCTCATCAGCAATCGGTTATGATATGCAAGGTATATGTCACTAAGAACAAGGGCGAGGCGTGACCCAATGCACACACCACTACTCTGTATGTATGCCCGGTCATTAAAATATACAAAAGTCGGCTTGATGTAAAACAACAGAATCTCTAAGAGCCTACTGTTATGAACACCAGTGAAATTCTGGACGGCTACAGCACCAAAGGAGTCAACAGCACACTAACAACTTTCCGTGCGGCAAAGAGTAATAGAGATTTTTTATATCGGCAGAAAATGCTTTTAAGCCCCTGTCATTTTGCTCGAGAATGTTAGCCAACATTTCAGAGTTTCCTATTAGAAAGGGATCATCAATAGTGAGCACGTTGAGCTTCTCCTGCAAAAATAATGACACCGATTTTTGCCATCCTCCTCTCTGTGACAACAACCCGCAGGGGGCCGTCAACCTTATGTGTCAGAGCCGCTATTCACGTTGTAGTATAGCATTTTTAAAGTTTTGCCAAAGATCCTCTACTGTGCAATAAGCAGACTGGGAAAGAGAAAGAAAGCTTCTGATCGTCAGGTAACAAGCACTGAACGCTTTTCATGATCGACTTTGGCGGCATCATTTGAACTCATTGTAAGGCAAACCATTTTGTGATCTGATATGCCGTGGACAACGCTGAGTCTTGACACCATAGTAATACTTCTAACTAAAAAAAAAGATCTAAGACAGATTCTGAGTCGCTCATTATCCGTGTCGGTTCTCTTACAAGCTACGTTACGTCGTGGTACATTATAAGATCACCAAATGGTTCAGCGATTTGAGCACCAGGCTCAGGAAAATCACCATCCCGTATCACTGATAGGTAGTTGAAATCACCGCCCAGCATTACATAACAAGATGAAGCTCTGCAGGAGCAGAGAAACGCATTAGAGGGGCCTTGCAACACTTTTCCAAGCAGTCGTCGAACGGCTTCATTAAAGGAGCGTATTGCCCTCACAAATCGACCGCAACAAAAATTTTTAGAGTCCATCAGGTACGAGCGAAGTTACAGGTATTTGTCGCACGCCGAAAGCTACGCAGGGAGAGGGATGTGAAGGGGGGCAGGAAGATGCGCTCGTTCATTAGCGCGCGTTCTTGCGCACTTTCTTTTCTTTTTTTTTTCTTCGAGCGCGAAGCTTACTTTCTGTGTGATCGCCAGTACGCGCGCGGGCACGTGGTGGCATCCCGCGGCGGCCGCGGAAACTATGCAGCTCACGATGCTGAAATCAGCCGAGGGCCGTGGACTTTATACTTATGGCGCGCTCATTTGGGTTTATTTTCATCATTTGGAAAGAGAAGAGGGAACGATTTATAGCTGACTTTGAGAATCAATTGTAAATTCCAGGCCGCGTGCTGCGCTAAAATATTTGGCTTGCGTGTTCGCAGGAGCCTCGACTAGCGATCAGCAGTGTTTTCTGACCATGCTGAAAAAGTGTAGCAGGGCCCCTTCAAGCTGGTCGCTGAAACTGCTGTCTGTGTTAGGAGGGCGGTATATTACCCCGAGAATGGAAATTCTGTAATCTACGTGCACCCATGCGAGGACATGCATATACAATTCCCGGAATTTCCGCCAACCTTTCAATACGCAATGATTCTTTAAAAGTGATAGCGACCCCACCACCTCTCGAAATTCTGTCCTCACGGAAGATTTTAGAGCGATTGGGCGTTGATTCCTTGTCCTTCAGCAGAAGGATTGAAAGCAGGGCTAGTTGTTGACAGTACTTGAACATTTTTGAAACACCGCAACGACGACGCGGACGAAGAGAATAGAAGCACAAAGCACAACTCCGACTCGCAACTGAATTTTTATTAAAAGCAAATGAAATAAGAAAGTAGAAGACTAAACACCCCTTACACCCATGGACCTCATTTGAGCAAACCAAAACTGCAAAAGAAACAGCAAGCCAGCATTACGGTTTTTGCGGTTTTGGTTAGCTCAAATGATGTCACATGGGTGTGAGGGGTGTGTGGTCTTTTTCTTTCTCTTTCTTCTTTCATATGCCTTTGATAAACATTCAGTTGCGAGTCAGCGCTGTAGTTTGTGCTTCTATTCTCTTCGTGCGCGTCGTCGTTGCGGTGTTTCAAAAATGTTCAAGTCGCTGACTTCAGGTTGTAGCCATGATTCAGTAAAATTACAATATAGGGCTTGTACGCAAGAATTATGCTCTCAAGGTCGGCGGATTGGCCCAGTATGCTGCGAGCGTTCAAATTCAAGCATAAAAAAAGCGTTTCTATCCTTATTATTGATTCATTAGTTTGCTGCAGCTGCCTCTTCAGCTCCACCTGCGGGAACCATATTTATCTGGTCATTTTCCGACTTCAACCATTCACTGTCGACATTTAACCTTATCGTGAACATGTTTCACTTTCTTTTCCGCCCTTCTAGTGCCATAAGTACTGTTCCAAAAAAAATTTCGTTTTGTGCCTAGTGGCTACCGAAAAGTCTTCCGAGAGTGAAATAGGTTTGCGCTTTAGCTTGTAGGAATTCTTTAGCGCACTTATTTGTTCTCTTCAATAAAAAACTTTTACAATTACAGGACGCCTTTACCCACTCTGTAGTCACCCTAGTCTGTGTATTCTTTCGACTAAACGTGCTTCCACACCTGGAACATCTTTAAATATTGTCATCAGGTGCGCCGAAGGAGCGTTTGCTTCGTCATCATCAGCAATACCAAAAATAAGCAGGTTTTTTTGCCGACTCCCGTCATCCACGTCTACTAGCTTATGCTCCAAGCATTTCACAGTTTTTTTCGAGGCTAGTAAGCGGACCGTTAAGTTGTTTAATTAGAGCAGTCGATGCTTCAACTGTATTCATTTTAGACTCGATACCGTGAAGTCCCTTCTGAAAGCTATTCTGACCATCCCCAACTTAGCTCTGTAGTAGAAGGACCGGGGTTCGGCTCGACGTCCCCACAGAGCATAAACAGTGGCAGAAGTAAATGTTCCATAGCAGACAGAAGGAGGAACTAACAACGAGGGAACGCCAGCTGGATAAGACACGGATCGCTGGTTTTGACAGCAGAAAACTTTTTACTAACCTGCACGTAAAAAAGAAATGGGCTGGCCATATCCGATGCCATCCGGCGTGCCCACACGTATCTGAGACAATACTGAGTAGCATAGAAATGTTCATCCGCAAGGCACTAATCTCCTGATCATTCAAAAACACCTTCGCTCTCACGTCTTAAACGAGCTTCACGAACCACCCACAAGTGCACATCTTGGAGTGTGCTGTGCCTATGACACAGTACGCCGTGGTCGCTTCTGCCGCTATCATTGCGCCCCGCTGGTTACCTGCAACCACTTGGCATACAGACCGGCCTGTTTGGTCCTGTTGCTTTAGATGTCCTCGGCGATTTTCCAGTTTCTGCGTCGGCAAACCAGTGAATTGTGTCCACACACACACTATATACCCGCTCTCTGACATACTCCACAACTTATCTGGCAGAATTTGTACAACATGACTTCCTACATACGCATGGCGCTGCACGTAAAGTGCTCACTGACAAAATGCCCTGCCTTTCTGAAGACTCCTCCTCTTCTCTATAACACTATTACAATCTCCTAACCGACGGCTTGACGCAATGATTTTACCGGACGCTGACGTAGATAGTTGCAAGTTACGTTTCAGCCGGCTGTCATGATCAGGACATCCGCGGACATCATATTACCTTCGACTATAGTTCTTGCCGCCTTGACTTTGACAATGCCGGTAATTCCACCGCTTTACCTGCTATATACGGCCGGGAGCCAACGCTACCAGTATACAAATTCTTCTCGTGAATTTCGGGCCTCAGCGAGTGAGTACGCCAGTTATATTATGGCTCGCGCTGACCATGCTGAACAACTTGCACGTGCTCAGCTTGTCAGTATCGCAGGACGAGCATAGGTGTTGCGTTGCGTGGTTCATGCGAAAAGTGCAGACACGTTTCCTGGGGCGAGGGACGTTTATTGCCACATGTTCATCGGTGCGTGGCTGGTCCAGATCAGCCGCGGGCAGGAGTGCATACTTTTTATTCCGCGCGCTATCGCATTATCAACCTGACGATAAAACTGCGGTGCTACGTCGGACACCACATCCCCCCCCCCCCTTTTTATATTGGCTAATTAAGCTAAACTCCCGCTTTATATCTGTCCTGTGGTCGACGGCTTCCAATGGGGTGGCGTCTTGCACCCGCCGTCTGAATTCCTTGCGAAGCGGCAGTATCACTGGTAGTAGGAGCGGGGTAGGTTACTGGGTCGACGCTTGGTTGAAACGCCAGGAACTCGGATCCCTCCCGGTCAGAGGCCCCGCCGCCTGGATCCGTGGTCCGCTCGAGCAGCTGGTTCTCGTGTCGACGCCACGTGAAACTGCACCTGGAGGCAGCAGCACGAACGGTTAAAGACAAAAGCCTCACTGCCCCACATTAACACCAGGGACCCAGTTTGGTCTGCCAGGTTAGTTGCGAGTCATCACTCGGTAACCGACTGCTATGTCCCGATCACGATGTGGGCGAGCCGCAACTTGCTTTATTGATTATACGCAACCCTTCCTCCCACCGCTGGCTTGAGAGCATCCAGTCGATTTCGCAGCTGTCGTCCTGGAAATAAGTTTGCTGGTGACTCTGGGTGATGTTGCTGGGTCGACGCTTGGTTGAAAAGCCAAGAAATCGGATCCCTTCTGGTCAGATGCCTCGCGGTCTGGATCCGTAGTCCGCTTGAGCGGTCCTTGAGGTCTTTGAGACGACACCATGTTGTCGCATGGGGCGCGTTGCGGTGGGCAAGCAAAAAAGTCACAGTTTCGCCGCAACGACGAAACAATGTATGCGATAGCAACAAATTGGAATGTAACGCGAAGAATGGCAAGCAGCTCGGAACTTCCAGCGCGCTGCTGAAGCATAAAGGACGCATGAAAACAACACACAAGATTTAAAAGCGAGTGAATGCGAGCCAGTTGGTAAGGATCCATGGTTTAAAAACAGCGCAAAGAAGACGCGGACAAGAAAGAACACAGGACTAGCGCTGAACACAGTACACAGCGCTAGTCCTGTGTTCTTTCTTGTCCGCGTCTTCTTCGCGCTGTTTTTAAACCATGGACACACAAGACGAGCGCAAATTAACAACTGTCACAGCTCGACACTTAAAGCGTGCTGTTCGAACACAAAGAAGCACGCACGAAATGAACGAACAGGTATACACAGGACGAGCACGAATTAAGAACTGTCACAGTTGGTACTTCTTTGCGTTTGAGCAGCGCGCTCTTGTCGCAAACGCGGCCGCTGCAGCGAGCAAAGTGTTCTTCGTGCGCTCTGTAACTTCAACTTTGCGGGGAAAGCACAAGACGTACAAACCGCCCTCATCAGGAGATAAGCTCACGCGAACGGCCGACCACGCCTTGTAGGACAGAGTACAGCTGTACAGAGCCCTAGAAGAGAAACTTGGGCTAGTTGGTGGTTGATCATTGTGAAGGAAAAGCAGCGCTAAATACGGACGAGGACCCACATCAACCGGATGCTGTGTAGTGTCTTCCTTGGTCCTCATCCGTATTTAGCGCTGCTTTCCTTCACAGTGAGCTGTATAGAGGTAGCAGACGCGCGCGCATTGCAACGAATGGGACGACGACCTTTAAAGTGCCCCCTTCGCGCCATCTCACTGGTAATCAAGAGAACACACTGAAGCGCTTCCGAGCTCGGCGCATTACCAGCAGTAACTGGTGTATATAAATAGCTCGCCGTTACTATGCTGATGTAGCCCTCCGATTTAATGTGTCCGCTCCGCTAGATTTACGAAGAGTGTTTTTAAGTGTTTTAATAAAACGCTCTGCAAGCCCGTTTGAGCTGCGATGATACGACGCACGTGACGACAACCCATTTCTTTCATAAAAAGTTTGAACTCTTCGGAAGTGAACTGCGGGCCATTGTCGCTGACAATGGTTTCTGCGAAACCAAACCGCGCTGACAGCTCTCTCAATCTGCCCGCTGTAGCATCCACCGTAGTCGAGCGCATAACAAACACTTCTGGCCACTTGGAGTGCGCGTCCACGACTACCAGAAACATTGCATGCAAAAAAGGGCCAGAAAAATCTACATGTTGGCGCTGCACGATCACTTGCATCCCGAACATGATGTAGCCTTGATGACCTGTGTGCTCGTTGAGTCAGACAAAAAGAAAAAGCTTCAGATCTTTTTCGGTCACAGAGGACAGCCACACCAAACGTATGGTATCTATCACTTTACGAGGCAAAAGGTCCCGAGCTCTCATTCGCGCAATCCCTTGGCTTAGAACTGGCATTGATTGTAACTACAATGATTCAAAATTTTCCTCTCTTCCTCGTGTTTCGTCTTTCACAATTGGTAGCGGGAGGGGTTAACAGAAATCGGCTTCAGCGTTCTCGCTTGATCTTCTAAAGATAAGGGAATACCTGTAAGCTGACAATGCGGCACCCCAGCGCTGCAAACGTGCTGCTGCGATCGTAGGAATACCATTTGTTGGGCTCAAGATGGTTTGAATCGGTTTATGGTCGGTGACTAATTTGAACGAACGACCGTAAGTGGAGAAATGAAACTTCTTAACACCGGTTATTATTGCAAGGACCTCTTTCTCAAACTGGCTGTACTTTTTGGCATTGGTCAACGTACACGATACGAAAGTGATTGACTTTGTGCTACCTTTATCCAAAGCACGACAAAGGACCGCGCCTAAACTATTGTAGCGCTCGTCGTGTCCACTCTTTTTCATCTGTCCCTGTTTTTTTAGCGCTTTGAAGTTGTGCCATGACCATTGTACGATGCGTCGCATGATAGTTGCAACGGTTCGTACGGGTCGTAGTGCGCCAAATTGGGCGGAGAAGCTTGCAAGCTCTTTATCTTGGCGAAAGCTTCTGGCAGCGCTTATCCCAGCACCACGGGGCATTTTTACGTAGCAACATAAAAAATAGTTTCGCCACCGTTGATAGGATGGGAAGGAACCTGCCGTAGAAATTGACGACTCTCTGGTACGACTGCAGCTGCTGCTTGCCTTTAGGAGCTGGAGCCTTAAAGGGGCCCTGCAACACTTTTCGAGCATGCTCAAAAAGCGCTGCCGATCGGTAGTCGAGGCTCCCGAGAACACGCGAGCCAAATATTATAGCGATGCGCACGGCCTGGAATTTACAATAAATTCTCAAAATCAGCTGAAAATCGCTCCCTCTTCTCTCGACAAATGATGTATTAGTCCGCAAAATATGACGCGATTGTCGGCAGTTCCACCATTGGCTGATGTTATAATCACGATAACACCCTCATTATTACTTTCGTTGTTAATTTTGAGTTCAATAAGTAGATAATATGTATGTTTATATTCTGTTATCGCGTTAAAAACACCGAACAAACATTAATATTAGCACTTCCGGTCTCACCGACAGCTCGTCTGCTCGTAGTTGCGTGGTTCCGTTTTCTTCGCCATGCGCAGTGCCGAAAACGTTAATATTTCCGTGCTTTTGACCATCGCCGGTTGCCGTTGAGAGTGGCAGCCGTTCGAGTGTTGCCTCGTCAGCCGGGAACTGCATCGTCGGCACGTTCTCACGACCGACCGAGGCAGCCGTGCAGCATGTCTCCAATAACAATGCTGGCGTCCGGTAATGGCGGCGCTTCGGGGTCGTCTGCCAGTGCCGTCTTACGAGGCGGTGTATCGGAGTACGGGCCGAAACCGATCTCAGCTGTCATTCGTTCCAAACGAGCGCGCAGGTTTGCTTTCATGGTTGGCAGAGCGATGAAAACACTACGGCGTTCGAGGTGCACACCCAACATTACCAAACCGACGCGCAGTTTTCAAGCACGCGCGATACACATCGGCTCCGCTCGACGAGAACGACGCAAGCCGACCGGAAGTAGCGCCACAGACCACGTGGTTGCGCCCAGACGTCAGAGAGAAAAAAATGAAGAAAAAATTTCCGCCGGCGCTCTTGGGCGGAGCCTCGCTCGTCTGCGCTCCCTCCCTCGAGTCTCTGCCTAGCTCTCCGCGCGCTCGCGGCGTTGAGTTGAGGGAGAAAGCTGCAGAACGTGATCTCTATAATTTGGTAACACCACTTAGACTTGACGGATTCGAAAAATTTTTGCGGCATATGACTCGTGAAGAGTCATACGTCAATAATGAGACTATTCCAATATAACTAAGAAAGGTGTTGCAGGGCCCCTTTAAGGAGTGCATCGGCCATTCTGCCGTTACCGAAATACCTTCTGCACTGATTCTGTCTCTGAGGTAGCGAAATTCCTGCTGGAAAAACGAACATTTCTCTTTCTTGACGCGGACGCCTCTTTCAAGAAGTCGTTTTATCGCAGCTTCCAGATTGATCAAGTGCTCTTCGCAATTTTTAACAGTCACCAAAATGTCTTCTAAATAGCAGCAAACCTCGCGTAAGCCCTTCAACATGGTGTCAAATATTGTTTGGAAAATCTCGGGTGCGGACGAAATTGCAAACGCGAGTTGATTAACAGCAAAGAATCCTTTCTGAGCATTTAACGTGAGGTATTGTTTTCACGACTCCGACATGACCATTTGCGGATAGGCCCGGTTAAAATCAATCTTTGAGAAATGCTTACCTTCCGACAAAGCTGGGAACCGGTCAGGTCGTCCACCTTCGGTAATGGGTAGCGGTCGACATCAAGGCACGGTTTCACGGTCATCTTGTAGACACCGCAAATCCGTACGCTGCCATCTTGCTTCATTACGGGTACCACCGGCGTAGCGTATTCTGACGTCGTAACTGGTGATACAGTTCCCAGTTTCATTTTAGCCAGTTCAGCGTCGAAAGCTTTATGCAATGCAAGCGGAACATTCCTGGCTTTTAGGAATCTCGGCTTCATATCAGGTTTAAGAATTTACGATAAATGGCAGCGCACACCGAGACACATGCACGAAACACGAAAAAGAGGACACAAGACGTGTTTCGTTTATGTGTCCTAAGCCGGTATGCGCTGCCATTTATCGTAAATATGACCAACCAACTAGCCCACAAGTACTTACATTTTAAGCAGGTTTAAGAAGAAGTTCGGTGCACTCCACCGTTATCGTACCTAATTCGTCTTTGAAAAGGGGTTGGTATTTTCCCAGCAATGCGTCGAGCCTCTTTCTTTTTTTACTGTGATATGAGTAGTAGGGTGACCTTGCAAGGTTGTTCAGGTTCCAGATTTTCGTCCACTCCAGCCGGACGGCGTGGAGCCCTCCCGGCCCAGTAAAGGTGGTTCCTTGTTGTCCACGACCTAGAGAAGAAGACTTGCAGAATGGTCGCCGTGCTCCACGTTGTCTGAAGAGACCCCCTAGGGTGGTACAAGGCTCCTGTGTAGGTGCCACGTTTTACTGTAGTAGGCTCCAGTTAAGCAGAAGGAAAGAGCTGACGGAACTGCGTCGTTGACAAAAAAATTTCGCATTAGAATACAAAATTAAGCCTTCACTCAAGAATCGCATTTTGGGAATTGCGCGAAAATGGGATTTTGACGAGGTCCTACAAAATAACTGCTGTGGCTGTTACCTACGGACCTACAAATCAACTATAAAAAATCAACGGCAACTATAGCTATACGATAGCTCATTTTGGTGGCTGCGCGTGAACGTCAATTTGGACAGTTAGGTCGCTTTGTAACTCCAATCTCACAAAATTGATGCAACATGTTTTTGCAGATTAAGTTTGATCATGCAGAAGGGCCACAGCAAGGGCTAGTTGGTTGTGCATAGTTGATACTTGCGACGCGCTGTCTGAACACAAGTAAAGGGGCACAAAAAAAAAAAAAAACACGCACATAGTACACAACACGAGCGCGAACTAACAACTGTTTATTTGATGAAAAGAAAAAGTCACAGCTTCGCCGCAAGGGCGAAGCAATGAATGCGATAGCAAGAAAGTAATGCTATACGAAGTGAGGCTCGCCAATGGATACTCTCAGTTTGAACAGCGCTCCTGTTGCAAAGGCGGCCAAAGCAGCGAAGGAGACTATAGCGTGCTTCAAGTGTCAAGCTGCGACACTTTATAGTTCGCGCTCATCTTCTGTTTGTTCGTTTAGCGGCGTCGCTTGAGCTCGAGTGACTTTCGTACGCTCCGTAACATGAGCGCGGACATCGCGGTGAAAGTGTGAAACATCCCTCTTCCACTCAGGACGAGAAAACCGCGCGAGCAGACAGCGGAAGGGCAAGGTTCTCCCTGCGCAAATATAAGAAGCGAGCGAGCTCGCCGACGACTTTTAAATCCGCCCGTCGCGCTCCTAGCGCCATCTCGTTGGTAATGAAGAAACGCTTATAAGCGCCTAGAGTCTCCGAGTCCGTCCAGCGGTAAATGGTGTGTATATAACGCTCGCCGTTAGCTACGTGGTGGATCTGCGTTTCGTGGCGTAGTGGTTAGCGCCACTCGCTGCGGAGCAAGAGGTCCCTGGTTCGATTCCGCGCTTCGGAAGCATTTTTCTGAATTATTTTTCTTTGGGGCTTTTATATATATATATATATATATATATATATATATATATATATATATATATATATACATACTTATGCATATACGGTGCATGACGGCGGCGACGGCGACGGCAAAATTCAGCCGAGACTGTCCATATAATTGCTATCGCAATAAAATGACAAATATATACAGGGGGAGAGAAAGAAGGACACCGGTGGCGTGCGCAACGCACACAGCAAGAGACGAACCCTCCGTCACGCCTCAAGTCTGTCCATGTCTTATGTGTAGAGTTCTTTGTAAAAATAACACTTCACCATCAGTCAAATGTATCGATGGCGCACTAACACACAAATCATTGCCGATGTTGCGCATCGTAAAGGCTTCGATGATCTCCCTTTCCCTTCTTTCTCTAGATAGCGATACAACTGTGGTGCTTTCATGATCTGGCTGACATCGACGCCTGTTGCAATGGGTAGCTAGGTTACCAGGGTGTCAAATGTGTATGTTGTTAAAATTATGCTCGTGTAAACGTTTGTTAATGCACCTACCAGTTTGTCCAACGTACCGTTTACCGCAATGTAAGGGAACACAATATACTACATATTTTCACAAGGTACAAACTTGTTTACATGATTAACAGAACATAGCACATGTTTACTAGCGAAAAGACGTGGACGAGAAGAAGGAATACAGGACAACGCTTCCTTCTTCTCGTCCACGTCTTTTTCGCTAGTAAACATGTCCTAATATTCACGTTACCAGCTAGCCCAACTTTCCTCCTTAAACAGAACATAACTGATTTTTCCCCTGATTATAGGCGTTGACTTGGTGACAGAGCGGCATTTGTTTGTTAGGCGCCGTGAAGATCATGGGGATAACGTACCTACTTGCAATCTTTTTCAGTCCACACACAAACAACGTGGACGTAGGCCAAAACTATAGGTCTCTGCCTAGACTTCTCTTTCAGTCCTACGTCCGTCTTGCAGCTCTTACCGAGGCTTTTTAACAGCCTCTCAGCGAGGGAGGGGATGCGCTGTCCTTGAGTCTACCTACTGACTTCATCACACTTCGCGCTACCACGTAATCACGCAATTCTTTGCAGCTCTTCAACATGCATGCAAACGCAACACTTCTTTTCACAGGCTTATAACGTCGCGAGTTATAGCGCAGCAAATTTTTATTTCCGCTTACAGCACGTGTGTCCACGTGTGTCTCAGCACGTGTGTCGCTTACCTTCCAAAATCATGACATTTAAAAATATTCTGCCAGAACTCGTAGGCAATTAGTGGGTAAAATCTAAACTGCGAAAGTTCATCTTAAACATTGCAACAATATCTTCTGCGTTTATATTTCCGCTCTCTGATATAGGGAAACAATAAAAAAAATCATCAACGTAACGAAAACATGCCACAGCATCGTACTCTTGCATACGGAACTGCAGATCCTGGTCTCCTTTAGCCATGTAGCGAAGCCTTGGAACATAGTAATGGGTTGCGCTCTCAGCACGTTCTAGTGAGTCATCCTCTTTGGCTTATCCTGAAAGGACGCCGCTCGCGCTGAGAGCTGTGCTTTGCAGTGACTGTCGCCATTGCTTACCACCGCTGAGTGCTGTCAAAGAAGCACCTTAACAAATTGGCGGAGTGTGCTGTGGTCCCATTCAATGACCTTGGATCTTCGATCCCGTACCCTGCCATCTACCATGCCTCAAGACGCCGCCCAGCAAACGCCTCCTCCCGCAACGAGCACATGTCCCGGTGTCCCCCGTATACACGATCCACCTATCTTCACTGGCGCCGATAGCACCGACGTGGAGCACTGGCGCGCAATTTACGAGCGCGTCAGCATACCCAATAAATGGGACGAAGAAGGCAAGTTGAGCAACTTGGTATTCTACCTCGCGGGAGTAGCAAGCTTGTGGTATAACCACGCGTCCGGTTTCGCGGCTTGGTCCGATTTCAAGACCGCCGTCATCAGCGATTTTGGCCGCCCTGCAGCCATGCAAAGAATCGACAGGACCGGCGCCACGCACGACCCCATACAGATTCTGTGCCTCTGAAGGAAGATGGATTCATGAAATTCCACGTACAGCGACTGGAGGTACATGCGCAGAAAGCCCAGAACCTGTGCTCGTGTTGTGTACTACGTGTATGTTTTTTGTGCGCCTTTCTTCGTGTTCAGACAGTGCTTCACAAGTACCAATTTGAGCACGCAGTGCGCTTTAATTCTGGGGAGCTTAAAGAAAATGGTAATCGAAGATGGCTTTCTTTTTAAATTGCATTTCAAAGTATTCCATTTTTAGAAACATGCCTTCACTTACACATTTTTGGCTTGCGTCTGACATCATTCTCAGCAGTCATATTTAACAAAAGTGTTGAACTAATATGTAGCAACACCCAGGAAATTTTCAGAAATTCTAAGTGTTATAGACGTGAAGCAAAAAGAAAATCTGAAACTAGAGCATTATTGAAGAATGTGCCTCATTTGCGTTTTTTTTTTCATAAAATATCGGCAACAAACTTGCAAGATAACAATATTTTATGAACACACATCGTAAACAAACTGAACACGTATCATGCCAAGAAAAATGTTGAGACTCACCGCTAAAATAATTATTTCGTAGTTGTGAAATTCCATTTTCGCGCAATTGGCAAAAAGCGGTTCTGCTGAGTGGAGACTTGCGAACTATTCTTTTACTAAGGCAAAATTCTTTTCCGCAATACTAAGAATGGTTTCGTGGCCCTGGGGACAGCAAAATATTTTTTTTTCAGCGAAATTAAAGGCAGTCCACGGGCGTGCACCGACGACATTCTTATCTGAACAGACCGAGCAGCATTTGTAGTTAGATTTTCTTTTCGGATTGGAGAAGCCGCCGTGTAAAAATATGATACTGTGTGCCTGCAAGCTGATGGTAGCGACCGAAGCGATCTTCAAGTCTGTATACTTGAAATTTTCTTACGAAAAATATTTGAATTTGAGCTCTTTTAAGCAGTACAGCGAGAACTCAACAAGAGAGAAACAAGCTGGTCTCAAAGCAGAATGGTTTGCCTTTGTCAAACAGCCACTTTGCATGTTCAAACTGCCCGATGTGTTCAGCCAGTGCATATCATGCCATTAATGAAAGCCAGCTCTTGATCCACCGTAGAATTCACTCGGTTTTGCAAGGAGTCGTTCTGTCGGTGACGTTTGCAAGGGGCCTTTACGTGGATAATCATGCACCATTTCGTTATAAGGTTGATCAAGAGGGCTGTTAAAATGACCCTCGTGATTATGAGGGTTTCGCCAAGCATATCCAGACCGTTTGAAATAAGCGAATTCATGACGCTTAACATTAAGTTTACATTTCGCGTCTCCATAAGTGTTGGATTGGCGGCTTTAGAAATCAGTTTCCAAGCTTTAGAAGCGGAGTTCTCTCCAATGAATATGGCTGCGTACAGCTGCGTCGCGAAGTCAAAAACTTCGTGACACGGACACGGGCACTGGAACCCAACCCGGTCTCCAGCTGTTTACAATTAATCACCATAGCGCATCGCCGCTCAAGGACAGCTGACACAGAGTAACACAGGAAGAATGACAGCAATAGCGAGGCAAATAATGTCGTTGCTTCTCATAGTTTAGGCATTTCCGAAACTTATAAGCTCTAGGTCTAGCGTTCACCAAGAAACGCATACACGCACGCTCCTTGCTGCGATGAACCACGTGCACAAGAGCACACAAATCGCATACACTGGTTGCGGCATCACACACTTTTCATTTCGGCGCACACTGAACACGTATCATGCTGAGAATGCATGAGACCGTGATCGACCTTCTTTTTATTCAACGCACTCTAAAAAGACAACACAGAAAAATTGACCGCGTATCTGCGTGCTTCGCTGAAAATGACGTCGAAATGCGATAGTCTTCTGCCGGCCGTACTACATGAGTTCTGGTCTCATCCGCGGCCACCCGTGATGCAGTTCCCAGGGCCACTGCCAGGTGACAGCACCGTATCGTCGGCAGAGGGCTTTTTCGTGCATAGCGTCGCATTTTCAGCGTAGCCTAAGAAACAGTAGCGTCTTCAGAATTACGTATCTATTTGTTTTCTAGTAACAGAACACACCACCTAATAATTACGTATTGATGTCACGCCTCAGATCTGCGTAATATTTGCTTTTTGATCGACAATGTTCACAAGTACGAACGCAGCTACCAGTTCAAGATGGCTGGGCGTTCAGCAAATGCTTAAACTTTGGCCCGGTGGCTGAATCATGTGACAGACAGACAGAAAGACATACCAAAATTTCTGCGTTGAAGTATCCCAAGAAAGACTATCGTCTTTAAAACACGAAATCGACGACTTCAAAAATTGCTTCAGACACTCACACAAACTCAACACGCTTTCTACAATAGAGTCTTTTAGCAAGTTGCGGAAATGCTGTACGCAAATACGGTAAGGCAGTAGGGTACCGCTCCTCCTTTCCCGGTCGTTGAGCGGCCAAAGCACAACCAGCGGGAAAGGGGGAACGCTACCGCACTGCCTTACCGTATTTGCGTACCGTATTTCCGTAACTTGCTGAAAGACTATTGTGTCCGTTCCTTCGTTTCTGTAGACTATCGCACGCACTGACGAGGCCAGGAAGTGCACACAATGCTTGCTACCTCCGATGGATATCTTCGCGGGATCTGTATAGCGCTTACGATGATGACAACGATACAATCATCTGCTTTGTCACGTCGCTGCCGCGATAGGGCTCGCGCCCGCTTTGCTTAGTTTCGAGAAAGCGCCATGTATGCGGTGAAGACATCACATCGGCACCGCCTCCGTTGGCAACGCCTCATCCGACTGAGTGCCGCCCTTTGCGTAGTGGTGGGGCCGTTAGCGCTTGAATTCGTTCTAAAAAGACAGGGCGTGTAAACACGGACGCAAGAAAGAAGTCAGGACACCACAAACGCCGACTAACAACTGAAGAGACGCACAACGGCTGAAAAGAAAGAAGGCACGAAAACTTATCTGCGCATGCCCATGCAACAGGCGAACCTACTAATCCGGCACGCGTGGCGGTCTACGTGGAAGATAAATGTTAAGGCATTTCATTTCATCTTTATGCAAGTTAATCGACGGTTGGCTCACGCATGCGCTACCACTATTCTCGATATGCCATGCTTCAATCATCAGGCGCGTTTCTTCATTTCTATGACGGTACAACACTGCGCATTCATCGAATTTTGGCGTGCACTTACAATCTCGACAATGTAAAGATAGATTAGAAGGTAAAGATAGATTAAAAGACGCCCTGTCTTTTTAGAATGAATACTTACCAATTAGCTCAGCTCTCTGTTATTCTAAGCGCTTGAATAGTCTACGTGGTTCCTTGCTCGCATGATGTCTGTATGGGGTCTTTCTGCGAAGGAGTTTGACCACCGGCATGAGCCTAAGGTAGAATGCTCTACTGCCATGCAGTGGGCCTGGGTTCAAAGCTCTCTCGATTCTGGGTTTTTTTTTTTTTTGTTCTCATTGTGCGCGATCGCGGTTACAAACACCGGTGCTGTCAGCGGCGGACGACTACGTCACCAAAATCGGTCTCTTTTTTTTATCTCATAACAGCTTTCACTCTGAAAATACCTTAACGAGGGTCGGTTAACGGCAAACAATGTTCTGTGGGTTTTATTCAGTTGCGGTTAATCAGGTTCTTTAAATATATGTCAGTTCTAGTTACGTGAAACACCCGGTATACATTGGCGTCCATTTGCAGGTTCGTGTCCATGGCGTCGAGTTCGACGTGAACGCGCGCTACCGGCGCTACCTGATGCTACCGGCTGTGCTCAATCTGCGAACATTCAGCGAGGTCACCTATTTACTGCCCGTGCAGTACGCTGTCGAGACGGCCTACCTGGAAGCCATCAGCAAGGCAGAAAAGAAGACCCTAGACTACGAGGTGCGTGCGGCATGAACTGTCAACTGTATGTATGTACATGAGATATTGATATCACACTACTAACTTAAAGGAGCACTGACACAAAATTTCGAAGGCGAGATAATGAGTGAAATAGATGTATGTGGAGCCGTACACAACGTCTACGAAATTTCAAGAGCCAATATTGCCTAGAACATATTTAAAATCAATTTTAAAGTGCATGCCGTGCGACTGAGCGAGATGCGAGCGCTTCGCGACGCCGACATCAACGCGGCGGATGTGTAAACAAACCTACGTCACGAGTTTGTGTTGGCTGGTTGCTGGTTGTGCCCTTGCGCTTGTGCCGTGCTACCTGCCATTTCTTCCTCCGTGCCTGCGGCTTTGCGTGTGCTAGTTGTGTTCTCTTCCGCTGTTCGCTCGTCGTGCCCGTTGGCACATGTTATGGCCCGCTCACGCTAGCGGCAAGCCTGCCGCAACGGCGCGGTGCCGCAGAACGTCGGCCGTCGCCGCACGCGCGAGAGCTGTCCAACTTGCACGGCAAGCTTCGCCGGCGAGGCATTCGCGCCTCCGAAAAACATGGCAGCACTGCCAAAAGCGGTTGTCATTCACTTCGAATCTATCAAGTGGCCGCCGTGCGCTCTGTAACGTGGAAGTTCCGAACTGATGCTTCCATTTGCTTTAGATTCATGTCCTTAAGCTTCGACAGCAAAGTATTCGTCCTGATTCGGCGCCGTTTTTGAGAGTCATAGTCCAATAATCGATGCTGTAAGCTTAGCGAGTCGAGATGGGCGCTTCCGAATGCTCGGAGGACATAAATTACGCGTTTGTTAGTTGTTTCTAATCCTCCATAGCTGGCGCCACTTGACCTGGTTTGGCGCCCACCGCACCCACGCTCGCGCGCCGCCTACGTCACAATTTTGCGTGTTCACGTGGCCAGCTGTGTCTTCCCGGCCCCCGAAGGATGCTGCCTAGCTCGGTGCTCTTTGAAACCGAAACTGCGACTGGGCGCTCTAAGAACGTCTCTAAATAAATAACCGTCGCGCACTCGCGCAAACGAGGTTTGCAGCCGTGATAAGTGGATCATAAGCTATCTATTGCAACAAGAAAAACAAGGTGCAAACTTTTTATGTCAGTGCTCCTTGAAGGAGACTTGCAGGGATAGGCATCCATACTGGAGCACCAGCGACACACACACACACACACACACACACACACACACACACACACACACACACACACACACACACACACACACACACACACACACACACACACACACACACACACACACACACACACACACACACACAAAAAAAAAAAAAAAACTCTGCCTGCGTCATTCCGTGAAAGCCGTCGGAACAGCGAAGCTGATGCCGCGTTTCTTCAGGGTACTCTCTTTTTTCAAGTCTTCGTAAGTATTTCTATGTATTGCAAGTATTTTATAAGTGTTTCTGTGTTCTATCACTGTTTTTCCTTTGACACTTTATTTGACATCGTATACCAGGGAGCGATGATATGCTCATCTACGGCCGCGCTGGAACGCTACGGTATCGTTCCAGTGCGGCCCTCGCTCATTCCATCCGCCCACTCGCCCAAAACGCGTATAATGCAGGCGCCATTGCAGGCGCCGCTGCAGTGCATGACACGCCTACGTTACGCCAACGGACGGCGAAGGGTCGCCTAAGAACAGCTTCGCTGTTAAAAACAACTTCGAGGACGCTTGAGCTTCACCTTCAAGAGCAGAACGCGACAGCGTAATCGTGTTGCGTGCGCATCGCCTTCTCAATTGCTTGGCTGCCTTCAGTTCTCGGTGCATGCCTCAAGCATGCCGCAAGGAAACAAACGTCGGTGCGCGTAACATTGGCCGTTTCAATCTATCCTAGAATTCTTACTGCAAGTACGGTTGTGCAGTGCCCACTACGCGATAATTCTTCAGCGAAGGGCCCACTACGCGTCCGTAAAACGCGCGAACCTACGCAGCTGCTCACTTTGTTGATGCGTTGGCTGATGATGAGTAATGAAGATGTCTGAGCGCTTTGTAATGGGTGGGCCTTTAAAACACGCACTCGTTGCGCAGTTCGCATGTTTTGACGCCTGGCAAGGTCCTACGCTTCTGCCACGCACTATTAAATGCGTTAAGGGGAGTCCTTCCACTACATGAGACTCAAATAGTGTTTCTTTTTCCGAAGCAGTTTCAAGCAATGTCGTCGCTTTGTAATAGAAGACCTGCTTGCCACGCAGAAGGCCTGGGTTGGATTCTCACTCCAACTGTAGATTTTTATTATTTATTTTATTTGTATCATACTCGATTTTTCGGTCACTGATCGCTGATTTTTCGCCACAACCAACGAAGCCCACACCCATGCCGGAATTTTTGAGCAACGAGCTCTTTAGCGCCATCACGTTAAATGCAGTAAAGGCAGGTAATTTATGGGTAGTTAAGAAAACCGACCTGTAACTGTAGCTAGTCCTCCTGGCAGTTGTTGGCGCTGGTGTCAGTTCCGGTGTCAGAGACCAAGTGTTTACCGCTCGCTGCTTTTCCGGACGCCGGACTAGTGCGTGCTTTCGCAAACCAAGCCAAGTAACTCTCTCGCGTGAAAATGTAGTGGAGAACACGGCGAAAAAAAAAGGAATTCCTTATACGCGATAACCCGTAGATCTGGCGGAAGCGCGCTATCCTCAGCGTGATAATGAAACTGTGCTGCTAGTTTTGCCGCGAGCAAACCTAACTCGATGTTTCGCCGTTTTCTGGGTGGTACTATTGAATATTATATCGCAGGTTGATTTCACGGCACCAAGATATTATTCGGAAAGCACGTTTCGCAAAACGAGTCAATTCTGTACGAAAACGAAACCGCGTTCGCGGTATCAGCAACAGCCGACCGCCAGTGGCAGATGTAATGACGTCACCTTACAGCGATTGAAGCTATTCCGCACAGGCTCATTTCGTGCACGACTACAGGCTGTGTGCGTCACATTTATTTCCAGCGAAGTCGAAATGGTGACGCGCCCCTGTCATTGCGAAAGGAGAGTTGTTTAGGAAAGTTGTTTAGCTCCTTCAGGACACCTACGTCACGTCTATTCTACGTGCCCTAAACCTGTGTCCGTGAGTGGTGCAAACAAAGGAAGGAAGTCTTCAGCTGCATGTCGACCAGGAGAAGGAACTCCCAGCAAAATTAACTTCACTTTCTGTGAGGGTGCATTGTGCATGCCTTTTTTTTTTCTTCTGATCGTCGACATAGAGGCTAGCCATAGTTTTAAGACATCTTGTAACATAATGCGGAGACAAATTTTTATTTTTTATTTACACCTCCTGAAAATTGGGTGCGCCTTACATTCGATTAAGTACGGTATAAGCAGGTGCTGCGCTTCGCACTTTTACGCTGCAATCTATCTAGTCTGTGCGCAGTGATCGCGCTACCTTGTCTAGTATAATGTCAGGGTGTGGTGACGGCCGTTGAAGGGACACTAAAGGGAAACAATGAATCTGTTTAGATTAATAAATTGTATTTGAGAACTACAATGTCGTTAATTTCACCATCATAGGTGTATTAACAAAGAAAAAATGAAGTTCAAAGTTTCATTTTTAAATTTTGCGCCAATATCTCTACGCGTGACGTCACGGGTTTCAATGTGTACTTATCGTAATTTGGCGGCATTGGCTCAACAAAATTTCCTTAAACATGGCAAGTTAACTCTATGGCCCCTTCAGAGAATAGTGCACTTCATTTTCACCGTTTAGGAACTACGCGGGCCCTTATAGAAGTCGTCACAATATGTGACGTCACGGCGAATGGTGCGGAATCGCCAAGGTGGCGTCGCCGCCCGCATTTTCTTTTTGCGCGATTTCATGCTTACCAAGCGTCGTCTTGCAGCAAGCGTGATGTTTTTGGTATGGTGAAAGAGTAGTTTACTAATACGAGAAAAATCGTTTTGCTCTTTAGTGTCCCTTTAAGCTTTCCATAGGTCGAAATTCGCGACAAGAATGGGGTTTACGCAAACCATTTAGAAACGCTGTGATTAGAGTTTAAGCATTTGAAACCGTTATGTATGTCTTCCAGAAGTTCGAATACTTGGAGTAATACAATTCCAGTGTGAATCGAATCGAATACTATATAATAAATATTGCTGGGGTTTAACGTCCCAGAGCGACGACTTGATTATGAGAGACGCCGTGGTGGAGGACTCCCGAAATTTCGACCACCTGGGGTTCATTAACGTGCACCTAAATCTAAGTAGAGGGGCCTCTAGCATTTTAGCCTCCATCGAAAATGCGGCCGCCGCGGCCGGGAGTCGATCCCGCGATCTGCGGGTCAGCAATCGAACACCTTAACCAGACCATCGTGGCGGGTAACACTACTCGAAAAATATTCCAAAGTTCGAACATTCGCATCACCCCTATTTTTCTACATTGCCAAACACTTTCCTGAAGCTTTGCGAAATGAATCACTGGGCATCTGAAAATGGGCTTCATTTTTATATTGTTTAATTGCCCCTATGATGTACATCTTGCCGCATTCGAGCTGGGGCGAGACTTACATCGACCATACTGGTCGGTGTATTAATGATGGAGCCTTGTCTCCATCATTAATCGCCGCGGCCGGGACTCGATCCCGCGACCTTCGGGTCAACAGTCCAGCACTTTAACCACTAGTCTACCATGGCGAGTTTGAGCGGAACACGCAGCACAGTGACAGCGAAAGCTGGAGGAATTGCCTTTCTAGTGGCCGTTGTAAACTCCCATGGGGCGACTACGGGAAGCACAGTTGCAAGGTTACGCCATAAATTGTCATAATTTTTGCGAAGTAGGGAAGCACCCACTATGCTATCGTTTGTCATTCTGCGGAGAAGCGAGCTACACATCTGTAACATTATGTGCACTTTGTTTATGATGTGGCTGATGAGGAGGGAGAATTATGGATGAACCCTTTGTAATGGGTGGGAAGCTTTAGGCCACGCACTATAGTTACATAATTCGCAATGTGTGACGCCTGGTTGTTATTTTACTCTTATACCACGCTATATTACGTCTGTTAATGTAATTGCCAGGCATGACGCCTGTATATGTCTTATTGCGAAGCAGCACCGGCGTGGCTCTGTGGTAGAATACTCGACTGCCACGCAAAGGGCTTGGGAACAAATCACTCAGCGATTACGGAGGCGGCGGCGAGCAACAATGCCTCCAAAATCGGCTCCTGTTGGGATCTCATAACAGCTTTTGCTCTAAAGTGACAGGATGGCATTTGCCGTATCAATGCAAGGAATGCACCTGTGAACGTTTGACAAGTGTCCCAGACGTGGCGCTCGCGCATCGCAGATTTTTATGATAAAATTGGTGCCTTTTTCCTGTGCCACATGGTGTATTGTGGCAAAGCATTTTTGCTCGACAAAAATTCTGACGATCATGGCGCCCCCTCGAAGTTCGGTTGTATTTGTTAAACTGTGCCTAATAGGAAAATGTGTATAACATATATTTTGTGTGTTGAGCTTCGAAACCATGCTTGCTCTATCGCAGAGGTTCTGTTTAGTTGTCTTATGCATTAATTGCGAACTTTCTGTGTTTCACTACCAGCTACGTATCTTCAAAAACTACAAAAATCATCAAAGCTCGTGAATTTTTCTTGAGCTATCTGGAAGTCTCCTTAACCAATCTTAATAGTATGATTTTCAGCAAATTGTGCTTTAGTACAAAAATGTTTAGGGTAAAATAAACTTCAAATCTCGCCGAAAAAATCGTGAAATTAGAGAAAACATGCGATTTGTCGCATGTTTGACCGTATTTTTCATACTGATGCGGTCTAAGTAAAAATCCTAGTCATGCGGCGTATGATAGAAGACTTCATCGTTAAGTATTGAGACAATTCTAATCAAATCATTTTTTGTTTTAAGGAAGAAAATAATTTCTGAATTGGGCCCTCCGAACGCGCCCTGCATTTCATTTTGTTGCCACTTCGCCGCAAAGCACGTGGTCACCCTTGCAGCTGACACTCGTCACAGGCAGCGGCAAAATGGGAGATGTATATCAGTGGCTCGTGAGTGGTCGAAAGTCTTGTCGCGTTGATGTCAGGGCGACGAGTAATGAATTCGCGTTGCAATGTGAGCTTGCTTGGCGGGCCCAATGGGAAGTATGGACGCCCGAGAGCAGCCTATGGCGTCGTTGGCACAATGTGCTAAAGGGCCGTCTGTACAACACGTATACCCAAAGAAACAAGTGTATACAATGTGCATTGTTCCTTTCAGTATGTGTATGCTAGTTGTGCACACGACCCTCTAGCACATTGTGCCAACGACGCCATAGGCTGCTCTCGGGCGTCCATACTTCCCATTGGGCCCGCCAAGCAAGCTCACATTGCAACGCGAATTCATTACTCGTCGCCCTGACATCAACGCGACAAGACTTTCGACCACTCACGAGCCACTGATATACATCTCCCATTTTGCCGCTGCCTGTGACGAGTGTCAGCTGCAAGGGTGACCACGTGCTTTGCGGCGAAGTGGCAACAAAATGAAATGCAGGGCGCGTTCGGAGGGCCCAATTCAGAAATTATTTTCTTCCTTAAAACAAAAAATGATTTGATTAGAATTGTCTCAATACTTAACGATGAAGTCTTCTATCATACGCCGCATGACTAGGATTTTTCCTTGGGACCGCATCAGTGTGAACAATATGGTCAAACATGCCACGAATGGCATATTTTCTCTTATTTCATAATTTTTTCGAGAATACTTGTAGTCTGTTTTACCCCTAAACATCTTACATTAAAATAGACTTTCCTGAAAATCATAAAATTAAGACTGATTCGTGAGAGTTCCAGATAGCTCAAGAAAAAATGACGAATTTTGAAGATTTTTGTAGTTTTTGAAGTTACGTAGCTGGTAGTGAAACACAAAAATTTCGGTATTAATAAATAGGACAACTAAGCAGAACCTCTGCGGTGGCGCAAGCGTGGTTTCCAAGTTCAACAAGCAAAAATAGATTTTATACACATTTTTATATTAGACACCGTTTAACAAATACAAACGAACTTCGAGGGGGCGTCATAATTGTCAAATTTTTTTTCGAGCAAAAACGTTTTGCGACAATATTCTATGTGGCATAGGAAAAAGGCACAAATTTTATCAGCAAGATCTGCGATGTGCGAGCGCCACGTATGGGACACTTGGCATGGAATGACCCATATATGTATATATATAGATATACAAAACTTGGGGATCAGTGTATCACCATGCTTTCTCTGTTATCGTAATGAGTATAGCGTTATTGTTAATAAGATTTGATGAAGTGTTGTTCCTAGAAATTATGTGCTTTTGGGTCTTGTACGCATGCTTGAGGGCAGTGGCGTAACTAGGGTGGGGCAGGAGGGTACAAGTGCCCCTGGCGCCACTTGGGAGGGGGCGCCGAGCCGAGTCCGCCCGACATGCGCTCGGGGACTTCCTGAGGACACAAACGGGGCGCTAGCGCCCCGCGCCTCGTGGAAAGGTCGCCCCTACAGGGGCGACCTTTCTCGCCTTCTCCCCAGGCACCACCCGTGAGGCTAGAGACTCCTTTGACTAGTTAAATGGTGCTCCTTTCCTTCAACAAACGAAACACAATCTTCTGGAAGCCTGTGGCTTCCGACGTTCAATTTGTCGGCGCTTTGTCTGCGTAAGCAGCACTGCCTTTTTCCGTCTGGTCCAGCGTATCTTCTGTCTTGAAATTGTTCTCGAGGAGGTGGTAGCTTGCGCTATATTCTGTAGCCTTTGCATTATTGTTGTTGTAGTGGTTCGTAAGTAAAGGAAAAAGGCACCTAATTTCTGCAGTCCTTAAGGGAGCACGGCGCAGTGCCTTATAGGGGTGGGCGTAAGGTGGGAATAAAAGAAAAGTAGAAAGAAAAAGAAAGAAGTGAAAGATGGTCGGCAAGAGCGACGAAGAGAGAAGAGGACGGGAAATATTGGGGAGACGGACGCAGGAGTTCACGGATGGGACCACGATTCAGCCAGGGACATGATACACGTCGGTGACGAGGCGGCGAAGGCCCCGTCGGTGAGAGGCGCACGGCATGGCGGTCGAGGCAGCCGTCACGGGGCGTCGATCAGCGAGAGGCACGAGGAGAGATCCAGGGCGTCGCACGTCTCTGCACCACGACTTTGGAATGCCTCTCCTTCTCTCCCCTCCCCTTTTTTTGCTCATATCCAAGCCCATCAAAAGCAATAAGATAAAAAGGCCGGTGGAAGGTCGTTTCCATATAATCATTTTTTAACCATGAACGTACCTATCCAGGGCCGTTGACAAAGACTTTTTCTGGGGTTCTGACTTCTCTTTATTGTGTGATCTGGCATGTTTTTGTATGTGTGTGCATATACATACATATACAAAATGTAATAATATCGGGGCGATGGGAGGTTGAATCTTCCACACCTCCTTCGAGCTTCGCCACGGAACTTGTCGCTTGAAATGTTCATTTTCTTCTAGCTCGGCCCAAACCACCTTGGTTCTTCCACACGCAATAACCGTATTGAAAATCGGAAAGGTAAAGCGCTGCCCACGGTCTTGTTGCTTAAGGGTTGCGATCGAGCAGCTCTTTACCAACTCATCAGACATGTCAGTCTCCAAGCTTACGGCGAGCTTTCATGGGCAGACGTCGGGATGAAATAACGAAATGAAAAGAACGAAGTATGGGCTTTCCTGCTAGGTTTCTTTCTTGTCTTTTTCAAATCAGAAACTCGTTCACAGACTGCTTTCTGCCATTCAAGTGCGTCGCCCCTCCTCATTTTGATCTGTGTATCGGTACCTTTCCCACGACATTTTCCCCAATCAGCGTGCGTAGGATGGGGTTGATTATGAGGAATAACGTCCCCGAAGTAATTTTTTAGAAGTCTTCGAGGTGTGGGCGTCTTCACGTGAAGAGGGAGGTGTCATTTGTGAGCTCGCTGTCGCTCACCAAATTAACATTTGCGTGCCTAGTCTGCAGACAAAGTTGCCTTCTCGGAAGTGCGTGCTGCAAACACGTGCGCAGGACTTCGGCTCATTGCCGCCTCTAAGCTAGCTTTATCAGCCGTGCGTCGTGACGTTCGTTATCCTTGAAGTAAAACCGTAAATGTGAAATTACAACCTACTCTTTTTGCATGCGTGGTGCACTAATTGTGTCACACAGCATCACCGAAAGCATTGGTCACGCTTTCCAAGCTCTTGTCGTTTCTAGGTGCCAGTACACATGAACTGGTTGTGAAACGAGGCTGATTGAAGGGGGAAACTCAAAGAAAAAAAAAACGTGCTAGGGCACCGGCTTCCCGTCTTTAGAGCAAGGTTCCGTGAAGCAAGGTGACAACACGTGATCGTGATGTATCATGTCGACTGCAGCGCCCGTGTCTCCAGTGGTGGGCCTCGTGCACAACAGCAGCAAAGAGATACAGGAAGTAGAACTGCAATATGGCAAATTATCCTATTACGATCACATTCGTGCCATTGTTACTGTGAACTGAGCTTTAACAAGCGATAAAATTGCGAAAAACTGAAGGATATATACATGTACTAACGCCCCTACACGTTTCTCGTAGTGATCACAAACGAAGTCCGGCCGTGATTTGCCGAGAGCTATTTCTTCTTGATATATTTCTCATTCGTTTCCTTTTATTTTGCTTCTGCTGGTGAACGCGGTGGCAATAACAGCAGCCAGGTGTAGTCTGACCCCAGTGATGTGGACGTAGTTTATACGAGCGAGCCTCGCAGCAATTCTGCGTCGGATTTTACACGTGTTCTGCCGCTGTCCCGCAGAGAACTATGGGCCTTCGATAGTTTGATCTCATGGTACATTTATCCGCACTGATACCCTCCCTCCTGCTCTTAGGATGCGTGCCGCATTCCACGGGCGGATTGAGTGGCCCTGCATGGCCCTGCTCTGCCGGGGCTCTCTTCATGGCATGGCGCCTCTGCTCGAGTTCTCCAAAAGGCAAACGCCATTAATAAAACTAAAAACATAAGCAGTATTTGGCAATCGGACGCCTCGCATGCCGTCGACGAAAACGACGCTTTGCTTTCCGTCGGTTGGAGCCGGGCTTCGTGCGCAGAAAGAGCTGCCACCGCCGCCGCGAGAGCACGGGGGATCATTGCAGACTTCCTGCAATGCAATCCTGCTTGATCTTCAATGCGCTGTTCTAAGTCTGCAACCACATCTATCGCGGCAATCGTGAAAGCCACGGCTTCACTGCACCGCGGCCAAGCAGCGGTCAATTGCACGCGTGGTGACGTGTGAAGGAGCTTTCTTACTCGCTGAGAGCAATCAGATTCGTGACGACATCGCTTCAGCACCGAGTTTGCGTTGAGAGAAATTGAGTAAGAGATATTCCGTCTTCGCTTATGGCCTTATGTCCACTAAGAACTTATCTTTTCACACCCAACCTGCACGCATTCTTCAATGCCCCTGCTCATTCCACTTCGCCTTCATATTTCTCGTTAGCGTACCTTTAATGCTCCTGGCTGTGCGTATCGGACGCCCTAGCAGGAAAGTTACACCAGAAAAAGATCTATACGCTCATGTTTTACCCACTACCTTGGGGGAGAAGGCGGATCACGACATCGACTTCACTGTCTGCTTCAGTGAGGCGGTAAGCTACAATGACACTTTGTCATGCCTGTGTAGCAAATAACCACACTTGTTAAGAAAATAATAATAAAAAACATGCGATGAAGACAGTCACGTGCGGGCCGCTGTTCGCCAGCGAGCGGTCCGTGGGCCGCGTGTTTGAGACCCCTGGTCTAGGCTGCAGCCGACGGCGGAAATGTGTGACCGTAGAGGCATGGCCAGCTCCTTTCTTAAGGCGCGTGCGCCATGTCGAATGTAAAGAGCGCGTTTTTCTTGGCAACCATTGTTCACAAACAAAATGAGCACTGGCACCCCAAAAAGGGAATAATATATGCGACAACAGGGTTTGCCGGAACGAATTTTTGAATTCATCATTAGAATTGATAAAAAAATGTAGGCATAGTATGCAGATTCGATCTACGCCATAAATAATTTTGAACAATAAATTTCATGGTTATGTAGCCAAAAACGATAGGAACCGTTTACATGCCTACTTTGTCGATCTCTTTTGTATGGTTGTATGTAATTTACGAACTTTTCGTGCAAAGCGAGGAGACAACAGGACAGCAGCAAGGTCCACTTCATCTTTTACATTTTTTCTAACCTTGTGGACTTCCGGTGTGTCGTACGATGCGTGAATGTGCAAGACGGCTTTAGTCCACTGTAGCGAACAATCAATCAAGACACCGCTCATACGCTTCCCCAGAACAGGCCGATGGCTTTTTCTTGAACATAAATAATAATAATAATAATAATAATAATAATAATAATAATAATAATAATAATAATAATAATAATAATAATAATAATAATAATAATAATAAAAATAATAATAATAATAATAATAATAATAATAATAATAATAATAATAATAATAATAATAATAATAATAATAATCAATCAATCAATCAATGATTTATTTAACGTGCCCAGGAACAACCGTAAGGTCTTTGTGCTGGCGCACGCAAAAAAAAATAAAAATAAATAAATAATAATAATAATAATAATAATAATAATAATAATAATAATAATAATAATAATATTATTATTATTATTATTATTATTATTATTATTATTATTATTATTATTATTATTATTATTATTATTATTAATCACTCTCATTACCATCATGAAGGGCGCGGAAATATATTTGCCATGGGCGCCGTCCTATCTAGTTACGCCACTGCTTGAGGGTTGTGAAGCAGAAGTGCCGGAAAAATAAAATTTAGTTGCGAGTGTGCGCTTGTCCGGGACTTGTGTTTATTGTCTTTGTCTCAGTACTTGCGCCAATCAATTCAACTTCAGCAACTGTAATTGCAGTAGGCACCCTAGGAGAACTTAGGATGGCCAATACCACGTGTACAGGCGTTCTTTCATTCATAACACAGTGGATGTGGGGCAAGCGAATGAGAAGGCGGTGCGAAAGTGGCCCGATAACGCTATCGCATTGCACCCTTGAAGGCCTCCGCTTTACTGAGATTTAGTGCGGTAACCTTAGTGTGGATACAGTTGCTAAACTTCCACTCATTGAGCAGGTCTAGAATACGTAGTTTCTTGACCCAACATTTCGTTGTGAGATTTGTTGTGCTCTGTACCGTGCTGTGCTGTAAATACACCAACCTTGAAAATTAATGCTTATTCAGGTTCGCCATTGCCTACTGGCATAAGTGCTTTCTTTTTTCATTTGTGCAAATGTAGCGTTCGGAATCACCTCCTGCTGCACAGTGGTGCCGTCGTGATTACATGGCTTGTATCGTATTCCTCTTATGTATGGAAGTGCATAGTTTACCTGACAACAAAGTAATTGATTGACCATGCACTGACAAAGCATATTTCTCAGTGAGAGCACTGCTGAAATAGTTCATTTCGCGAACACGCAACATTACGCTACCACCGGTTTCCTACAAATATGATATAGAGCTTTATCCACTGTGGTACCGCAGTTCTTGTCAAATTTATGGGGACGCACCTGAAGTACGTGGCAAAGCGGTATCCATCAATCTTTTTGTAACATTTCCTATTCATAGCTCTGGAATAAGTGATAAGCTCCCAATGCCATGGACACGCCAGTCCATGGTATCAAAGTGAGTGAAAATCCAACGTTGTCATTTTCGTAACGACCACGTCTGCTGCATCGCCTTGGTACAAAGGTGGCGTGCGCGACCAGGTGCGCGGTTAAACTCCTCGTGCGCTACTGAGCTTCATGTCGTGGAAACGACGAATGCGCTAGCGCACATCCGCACCTTGCGATGTCGCGCAGGTATTTATACCAATGAGCGATGATGCCAAGTTCAATAAGCAACCACTTTTCTCCTTTCGTTGCAAGCTTTTGCTGAGCACACGCCGCGCAGACCATGTGTCGGTTCTGGTAAATCACTGCACACGGAAGACTATGCTGCAATGTGCACCGCTGGAAGCAATTGGATGCACTGAAAGAAGCTGTACACGCACGAATGTAATGCACGCTTGTTAAACACTTGTACATCACGATGTCTTTCTTTCGCTTGGTGCTCTCGGTTTGAGAAGGGATAATAAGCCAGCCGAATGCCGCCTTGACGTTTAACCACCTCGAACATGAGATGTCCGGCGACGGACTGATACTGTGTACCTGCGGCTTGGATAATTTTCACAATGGCGTAGGTTGCGAAGAGCGAGAATACCGTGGCGACAGTCTCATTTTCGTTTCCCTAGATGAAACTGAGGTGTTTACGCCGACACGACAATCGAAATTCACGAAGACAATCTCAGGTCATAAGTTTGCCTCTGCAGGGGCGAGCTGGTGAATAGTCGATATTTTGAATTTAGCACTGAAAAAGGCCAGCAGTCACAGACCACAGGACAAGCGCTTGCTGTGGTTTGTCCTGTTGTCTCTCACGTGGTCGTCTTTTTTAGCGCTATCAAGATGTCCATAAAATCTCGCTTCATATCGCCATATTTTGCTTTTTCTCACAGCAGCCCTAGTTATAGAAAACAGTGAAAAAACTCGCGACGAACGTATTGTCAGGATTAAACCGTGGTAAGAAACCTTACTAACGTCTGTGTTAAGTCTTGCAGAAACAATAGGAAAAGGTTAGCCTTTTTATTCATTACATAAAAAGTGCTATTTTATAAAGTCTTTGCAGCATGATAGGTAATGTTCAGAAGCATTGCCTTTCAGGTGTGCATATTGACCTCATACATTCCGAGATGTCTACAATAAAGGATGCGATCGAAGCAGCAGATATACCGTAGTTGTTCTGACCCATAATTCCATGCAATCACAGATTTTTCGTCTAGCTTTGTGGTCTATATTTAAATAGTAATGCAGTGTTGCGAAATGCATTATGGTATGCGAACATTATTGCTACTACTCGCCGTGCTATGCAGGTTGTGCTGCGAAGATTTCCGTACCCGAGCCTGTACCCTGAGGACTTTCCGACCACCTACTCCAGGGCGGCGATCCGCTTTGCGATTGCCTACTGGCTGCCTTTCATTCTGTTCGTTGTCCAGATCGTCGACGAGAGGGTGCGATTTGGTTATCATATGTATGAATCGTTACCCTACAAATATGAAAACATATGTTACCATCATTGGCCTAGCCAGGGAAAGGAGGGGGGGGGGGCAAACCCCAGGAATTTTTTTATAAATACGCATAAATACGAGCATAAACAAACATAAAGATTGCATCCCCCTAAAAAAAAATATTCTAGCTACACCGCTGGTTACCACATTTACGGGACAATACAGCTTAGCAGATGGCACGCGGCCTATTGTTAGTCTATAAAAAGAAACACGAAACAGATTGTACGCTAAATTTATATTTAAGTAATAGCAAATGTACGTACTCTGCAGAAAACGCATAAAGCGTGATATGTCTTCCTTACTGCCTTTCACTTATTACTACGTGAAAGAACGAGGTGGCGCATAGTTTGTTTAATTCTTTAAGCAACGTAGCTGAGCAAGCAATTCCAATAAAAAGTTGTAGAACGGTTTGCCAAACATCCAATTAGACGATTAGACGATTTCTAATTTTCTACCTACCAATTATTAATATATTTCTGACTAAAGAGAGCGCGTGACCTGTCCGCGCAAGTGCACGCCGTGAATGCAGCGCTCCCTAACTTTCCGCGTACAAACTACCATAACATTTAGCCTAGTGTCCTGACACTAAATCTTGACAAAATAGCGATGACGGTGGTGAAGTTGGAATCTGGGTCAGTTGGCACATATTCTTGAGGATCTGAACTAGCCAAAGCACGAAGCACTGACAAGAGCCACACCCACCAGTCGCCGTGTTTGCCACTGATGTCCTGAGTGTTTCGTCTTTTGGCTGGTTTAAATCCTCGGGGAGGGTGGTAGCTCTGCGATGATGCACCTGCTGTTAGCGAAAGCTCGAGTGAAAACCGCTGCGAATCCTTATCGATGTCATGATCCGCCCCGATGGAAGCATTTCGCTGGCGTAAGTCGCACAGAACGTCACTGAGTGGAAGTAGGCATATCACGTGGTATTATTAAAGTTCAGAAAAACATTTTTTTTTCGAAGCACACCCCCGCATTCTAGCTATTTCTAGCCAGCCTACAGTACCGTCCGTCGGCGTCGACGCCTGAAGCAGCGTCGATGAACGAAGAACAATCGACGCGCGGCTGGCAGCGACTTCCATTCTACGGAACGGCGTCCTTGGCCCTGATCTCCACTAAAGGAAGCTGGCTACTGAATGGAGCACGCAGTCGTAAAGCCGCCGGAAGTCGCCGACCTTGTCCCGGAAGTTAGCGCCTGTGGCCACTCGGTTGCTCGCGCTAGTCACAGTTTTTCATTTTTGGAAAAAGAAACCTGCCTGTTGCGCTGTAAACACCTCAAGCCAACCAGAAAAGCCTTCTTGGAAGACGTTTCACGTGAAGGTGCCAAGTCGCATTGCTCATTTTACTAGAAAATGGCAGTGAGGTATGTTGGGTTGGTAATGGGGATCACATTCATGTATATGAGCTCACCGAAAATAATGAGCTCGAAAGGGAGGCTCAGCGTATTCCTTCGCTGTCAGCATGTTGCCACGCGCGGTTCATTTTTCATTTTTTCATGCGACCGGACCCGCTGCACATGTGACCACTGTCTCGAGCGCACCGCGCCGGAGTATCGATGTCACGGACTGCCATTTTTGCTCCCCGGTGGACAACGCACTCCTCCGCTGACCGGCGGAACCACTTGCTCATGAAAAGACTGGCCTTCAGAGCCGGGAAGTGCGGAATGGGGTATTCTTCTTCAAACGTGCGCCGCCGACGTTTGATCCTTTGTACCTACGGCGGCGTCGGCAGTATCGTGGAAGGCCGCGATGTACCCCGAACAGGCTGTAGACTGCAAGACGCACCGGTTCAGAACCAAGGAAACTGACCACTCGCACGGGGAAAACTGCTGGTGGACAAGCCGTATGACAGCACCCCAACATGTTGTCACTCACACTGAGTTGAGAACCCTCTCCTAATTAAAAGGGGGTGTGGCCAATATATTTTTAGGGCGCAGTCGGTAACAATGAAACGCGCATGATTGGACCCATGTAAAGGTCTCTTTTCCCCCAGGACGAGAATGAGAGGACGCGGAGGGTGATTTCAGCGCAGGACTTCGCCCTGCTAAGCAGTCTAGTTGCTCATCAACATGGTGCAGAAGTAGATCAAGAAGTATCCCTTCTAGAAGCTTTTAGTGTGGCTCTGTATCGGCTGGCCATCTAAACTTAGCCGTTCGTCTAGTTGTGACGCGAAATTACAGTCTGCAACGTAGGCATCGGGACTTAAATCTCAAGTTAGCTCAACCTGCCCGAGACCGCCTTAGAGCACTAGTCTCCCGGAGACACCAGCGTTGCAACATCGCCGACATCGCCGTTGTGCCAGAACTCTATCCGACTTCTCGCATCGGATCGTCGTGGACTCCACGCTGGAGGTCATCACACGTATGCCTTCACCTGTTAATATCTTCGAACTTTCTCATCAGTAGTTATATTGTTTGTTAGTTTTGTGTAGTTTAATACTTCTCTCTTGTAAGCTGATTTATTGATTTTATGTGTATCTTGTTAGCTTGTATTAACTGTTGCTGTACTGGATTCCTTGTGCTGCAATATTACTAGAGTAAAGTTGTTTGTGTTGTTTCACACACGTCTCTGATCTCTTCACTGTATGTGACGCACAGATAGTGAAGAGATCAGAGACGTGTGTGCCGCCTGCCGATTTCCGTGCAAGTAGCCTCGCCGTACAGGTCGCCCTCGCCCTCGTCCTCGCCTCACCCTCGCAGAGGCCATGCTTGCAAAAAAAGAAAAACACTCATCAAAACAAAAGTCACAGTTTCGCCGCAACGGCGAAGCAATGACCGCGATAGCAACAAATTGGAATGTAACGCGAAGAACGGAAACCAGCTCGAAGTTTCCAGCGCCTCGCTCAAGCGCAAAGGACGCACGAAAAGAACGCACACAGAACAAGCGCGAACTGTCATGCTTCACAGCGCGATACTTGCAGCGCACTGCTGAAACATAAAGCAGGACGCACGAAACGAACGAACAGGTACACACAGGACGAGCGTGAACTAAATGTCGCAGTTACTTATTTCTGTTTGAACAGCTCGCTCCTTTTGCAAACGCGGCGGCTACAGCGAGCGAAGTGACATTCGTACGCTCTGTGACTTCAGCGCGGACATTGCGGGAAAAGCACAAGACATACAACTCCCCGCTCCACCCACCCCCCCGCTCGCCCCCTTCTTTTCTTGAGATAAGCGCACGAATGCGACCACGCCCTGTAGGGCGAAGAGCCTCGGCTTTCGCAGGAGCGGGGCTACGGCCTTTAAAACGCGCCCAGCGCGCACATCGCGCCATCTCGCTGGTGAGTAAGAAAGCACGCTGAAGTAAATAGCTCACCGTTAGCATGCTGAAAGACGCTCCTCCCCGTGGCTTAGCCGTCCAACGCCGCGCGTTTCGGAGCGAAAGGTCGGCTGTTCGATTCCGCGCCTCGGAAAGTATTTAAGAATTATTTTTCTTTGTGGCTTTTGTATATATATATATATATATATATATATATATATATATATATATATATACGGTGCATGACGGCGGCGAAGGCGAAAATCAGCCGAGACTGTCCATATAATTGCTATCGCAATAAAAACAATAAATAAATAAAATACACTTTCAGATAAAGGTGTCTCACGCAGCGAGTAGGAAAATTATAAAAACATGCGCAAGCATTTCACAATGCATAATGCACGTTGCAGCTTGATAACACGTCTTTTCAGTGCCACTGATCTTCGTAAGATCACTGTGCAGTTTCAGAAACTGCACGTTTGATAGTTATTTTAATTTCGGCCCTGGTGTCGTCAATTGACGACACCGCACAAAAATTCCCCTAGCACCTCGGAAATAAAACCAAAACTGCTCATTCTTGGTGAAATACTTCTTCAATGATCCCCACTGCGATTGACATCAAAGTTGCGACATATTTGCGGAGCTGCGAGCCACAAAGAAGAAAAAGCTTGACTGAAGTCATGGGTGACGCCGAGGCGGGTCAGCTGAGGCGGCTAAGCGCCGTTTTCAAGACGTCGTGCAGAAGCTGTTTGAAGGAGTATCACACTGAAAAATGAGACGTGGTTCACATTTTGTGTACTCTAGTGAGTAGCAGAAATAAAGAAGCCACTTCCCTAATTTTACAACCACTGAGCCCTGATGACCTAATTTGATTCCATGTTAATTAAACCATAGATACTTGCACCACTGGCTCAATTTTTCGTTTTTGGTCTTCTGAGGTCCTAACTACTAGGAAAACACGCACAAAAAATGTCTCCGGCAAAAATAAAAAATCCAGGGCTGTAAGGGGTAAATGCAGCTTCATGCAAACCTAACTACTCTGCTGCTCTGGGCTATGTAGAAATAAAGTGTGTACAGTAATTTACTTTCGCGCTAAAAGATTGCTGCTGGTTGTAAAAACTACGCGCAGTGATACTGAAGTGCTGTGAAAATGCAAATGCTTGTTAGCTCAGTACAACTAATACCAATCTCCGATATATATTTCTCGAAGCGGTTCGCTGGGCTGGCTGGGATACTGAAGTTTGATGCATTTTCAGCGCTTTTAAGAGACACGCCCTCCTAGAAATGCTGTTCTTTCTGTTGTTTGGACTTCTTGCGTGTGTTCGCCTTCCCTATTTCTCTTAAGCGCTGGAAGTACATCTGACTAATGTTTCTTTTAGCTTTACACAGGCGTGTGCGGATGAGGACAGGCAGCGGAGCATTTCTCAAACTTTTCCATAAATATGAAGCGACACACAGTGCCCCAAAATCGGTATGCAAGCAATCTACGAACCTAGGTGTAGGAAAGACGGGATGAGCGCACATATTGTAAAGAAAAAACTAAATCACAGCGCAAAACCGCGGTGTCAAGTGTTAATATATCCTACAAAAATGCGCACGTCGAGAAACACGTCAGACCAATGTGTATATATATTTTACCCTTGAAAAAGTACGTTTAGCCCAAGTTGATTCACATCTGTGACGGCCACATGCTCTCTTCTCTTACACTAACGACCACAAACAAGTGATAATAAAGAAAACCGACGAAACAATATCACAAAATCATGTTATCGCGCATAGAAAAGCGCAGCAGTCGGCAGCTTACGGGACAAGCGGGAAAACTTCCAGTGGTCTCACGAGCTCACGGCTCGGGTAGCGGCGATGCGCAGTCCAGCTACAACAGGGAAGGTGAGCGGTCGTCGTTGCTGCCTATACATAGTGAGCTAGATAGGGGTAGTGAGGCGAGGGGGACTGTACGTCGAGGCTATTGTCACGAAAACGGGCAGGCGGCACTGCAGCGCCTTTTAGCTGAACCGTCTTTGGTGCGCAGTTGTCTGCTCGCGCTCATTGAAAGAGCACTGTAGGCGTCAAGCGGACACTTGACTACTGAATGCTCACATTGCACACAGTGTCAACGAAAACAGACTTAATAGTTCTGCCTCGAAAGCTCGAAAGCGTGGGATGTTGGGTACAAATCCGCCTGCAAAAAAGTTAGTTGAACTGCGAGTAGCTGCGTAGAATGACGGGCGCACCAATACATCGAAATGCGACCGCCGAGGCCATGCTTGCAAAAAAAGAAAAACACATCAAAACAAAAAGGATAAATAAAAGACGCTTTCAGACAAAATTGTCTTACGTATTTGCGTGGGGCAAATGACTGCACTAGGGCTCTCGCCTTAGTCCATCTGCGCTGTCTTCTCAACTCTTGAATGTTTTTTCTCAGTACCCAATGAAGCCAATATGTACCCAGCGCCGTCATAGTTGAGAAATTTGTGCAGTGCCCAATGCTCAGTGGGTTCGGGAATTTCAGTCAGCAATAAAAAAAAGCGATTTTCGGCATGGTCATTTATGTCACAGTTTCCCTGGTCTTAAAGTCGTCCCCTTGTAAGCACCGCCTATTTGTCTGGTCGTCATGGAGCTGTATGGTAGCTTTTCCTCGTGGGTCGTTGTTCTAAACGCACTACGAGGCGAGATTAATGGCTTTAAGCGTTGAAAACTGGCCTATTTGCCTTCGGATCACGTGTACCAAATCTCTCAAGTATGGTGGTTAGAAAGGGGAGCTGTGAAAAGCGAGCTGTGTTTCCCTTGGGCAGAGGTGTCGCCTTGCTCGATACCTCGACTAGGCCGAGATATAGCGCGACAGTCGAAGGCGCTGCCTACTAGCATGGGGCAGACGGCAGTGTAGGGCACTTGCGATGGAATCTTGTGAGCTTCGTTCACGTTCCACGTGGTCTTGCGAGTTCCTTGTGTTAGTGTGCCTTGAGAGGAATGGCGTCTACAAAAAAAGTCAGTTTCACCGCAAGAGCGAACCAATGAATGCAATAGCAACAAATTGTAGTGTTATACGAAGTGAGGCTGGCAGCTAACTATTTTGTATCCGATCTCGCGTAACTACAAAACGGTCGTGTAAGAGAATACGGCCGTTCCAGTTAGAGATGCTCTCCGTGCTCTCCGCATAGTCATTTCGCGTTGAGAGCGCAGCACGTAGAAGGGTATACGAGCCGCCCTCTGTGATAGCTGTCGAGATAGCGACCACGCCCTTACATTCAAAGTTCAAAGTTGCTTCTCGTCCGACACCCCCCCCCCCCCGCCCCCTTCGAGCGAATGCACCCTCCCGAGCGACGGAGGGTGCATGCGTCTTTTCAAGCTCGTTAAAGACGGGCGGGGCGTTTCCTGTCTGCTTCGACGGCAGGCCTCCCGAGCGGGGTGATGTTATCGCATGCACCCTCCGAGTGACGGAAACGGGCCGGCTCGTTTGATCTCTTCTTCAGCCGCGTTAGTCGCCCCCGCTCGTGCGCTTTTTTTCGCGGTAGAGCATACGATGCGCGGCGGATCTTATCAATTGGGACTTCATACGGGAGGGACATGACGGTGATGGCAACGGCGACGGCAAAAACCCGTCGAGACTGTCCATATAATTGCTATCGCAATAAAAGAAAACTCAGGACCGTGCTTTCGGAAGGGTGCAATTCGATTTACTAAACATGTGCGGGAAATGTGCCACTTTTCTGTACTTCGCCATGCATACAGTTTTGCAGTTTGGGAGCGAGCCATCTCCAGGGCCGACAGAGCTCTACAGGATAGTTCAGCCGTATGTGCAAAACAATTTACGCGAGGTAAATGTATTGAAAAATGTCAAATGCAAAAAAGGTTTTTGTGGTGCGTCTGTTACAAGCACGGGCAAGTAAGGTTTTTTGACGCTTTGTGCACAACGCTGTATAAGAGCGCCGATGCACTCTTATAAACTAGGCGATTGCTTTTAGATAAATGTATTCATTTGAATGTTTTATTGTCTTGTTATATTTATTTCATTTTCATCGATTATATACATCAACGCAGCGTTGCTCAAATTGTGTATTACACTGCGTGCTACGTAGCTCCAGAGCGCATTCTGCCATCGGCCAGCACACTTCGCAGGAATGGATGCGTCGTGCCGAGAGAAAGCACTGCAGGGCAGTTGCGAGTCACTGCAAAACTTGACACACATTATGTAAAACAAAGAAACGGCAGGAAGTGGAAAATGGAAGCTGCGATGAAAAAATCTGTAAACAGCACCAACCACTGTTTACAGATTTTTTCATTATGTAAAGCAGGCTGAAAAATGTGTTCAGCACCGTGCGCTTGCAGTCAACGATAGCAGGCAGCCTTCTGTTGTCTGTAAGCAGCGTGTTGCACAAATTGGCTGCGTGGAGTATGTAAAGAATTGACAAAATCAGTGGTCAAATTTTTTTGCATCGCTAGTGCTCACTTGCTTATATGTCCTTTTGAGGGGGATTTCGCATGTATATATATACACTTAGACACAGAAACGCACGCACGAACATAAATTATAGATGACCTGAACTGTTGCGTGCGTCTATGGACGGCGGCACAGAGCACTGGCTTACGGTATAAAACACGTTAAAAGAGAGCGATTGCATATGGTAGTGCTATGAAGTGTTGTCAAGCGAACAGCCGAAGTCATCAATCAGTTACAGAGTACAGTGTACTGTACATTGATCATACATGTCAGATAAGGAGCAGGGTTAGCAAAAAGGCAATTTAATGCCTGACAAAGTGCTGTAACCCGTCCCAGTCAATAAAGTGCACAAGGATCAGTGATGTATACATGTTAAAAAATTAGAAACGAAACAAGCAGCCACAGTTACACAATTTTTGATAAGAGTACATAAAACATCGTTAGAAGAACATTAACATTTTGAGGCCTGTTTGCAAGACTCACTTGATAACAATAGCGTATTATAACATTTTTTATAGAGACAAAGCAAAGAATATGTGCAAATATCCAGACTTGTTGAATACAAAACCATGCTATTACTATTCACTAAATGAAAATGTGACAGATGCACGTCAATTTTAACAACTTGAGAGATGCCACCTAGAAAAAAAAATCACTTTTGAAGCATTAGTAGATACGTGTGTATTTTCTTTTTAAACGCAATTACTGAGCGGCTTTCTTGCACGATGGTGGTAATTGTGGGATGTACATTCAGTAGTTTAGGGATCATATGCGTCAGCTTTTGTGCACCGTAGTTTGTCCGTATTCTTTCACTGCAGTATGTGATGCGTCTAAAGCTGTATGTATGATGCCTTCGAGAATATGCATCGTGAAATGCCACCGTGTTAGACTTCAATTTATCATATATACCTGCCGCTATTTTTTTGTATAAGATGTTCTCAAACGTTAATATGTTGTGCTTGTGAAAGAGCGGAGTAGAATGCGTTCTAGGGCGAACACCTTCGATTATCCGTACTATTGTCTTCTGTAATTTATAGATGCTTTCTTTGTTTGTTTTAGTAGTCGTTCCCCATATTAATAAACAGTAATGAATACGCGAGTATACTAAAGAATAATACAGTTGCTTTGTTACCCAAATTGGCAAAAAACATCTGATTTTCCCGATTACTCCAATTGAGCGTGAAAGATCGGTGCGAACTTTGTTTATGTGATATGTCCAGTCGAGTGTTTCATGAAAGATAATACCAAGAAACTTTTGGCATGTGACCCGTTCAATCAAATCTCCCCGAAATTTTACTTGAATGTCACGGGGTACCCTTTTATTTTCTGGCCGAAAAATAACATATTTTGTTTTTTTTGGTGTTTAGTTCAAGCTTATTTGCTATTAACCATATTGATAAGTGCTGAAGCCATCTGTTTGCTTGCTTTTCTAAGCTATCCATATCTTTGCCGGAGAAAAAAAACGTTTGTATCATCGGCGTATAAAACCATGTCTGGAGTTAGCCGTATATTTATAATATCGTTTATATATAGGAGGAACAGCAGCGGACCTAATATAGATCCCTGAGGGACGCCGTACTTAATTTTATCCATTTTTGATATTGCATGCTGCGTGTCGCAGTACTGAAATTGATTTGTTAGATAACTGCCTATTAACTTGAGGGAAACACCTCTTATGCCATATTGATTTAATTTCACCAGGAGAATTTCATGTTTGATCGAATCGAAAGCCTTTTTGAAATGAAGGAATGTTCCAAGCGTGTAGTATCTCTGCTCGAAATTATCTATTATTTTGTCCTTGATAGACAGTAAAGCCTGTTCTGTAATTTTTTTCTTCTGAAAACCGTATTGCTGTTTTGGTATTATATTTTCTTGGCTACAAAAGTTTGAGATTCGAACGTATGAGACTCGTTCTATAACTTTTGAAAATATTGGCAAGACAGATATAGGTCTATAATTATTTAAATCATTTTCATTACCTCCTTTGTGAATGATTGAGACCCTAGCTATCTTTAACTTATCAGGAAATACTCCGGTGCTTAAAATCAAATTGCATATGTGTGAGAGCGGCAGACTAATATACTGTGAGACTGCTTTTAATGGCTCTGCTTTTATACCATCAACACCTGCCGCAGAATTGTTAGGTAAATTCATGATGAAAGAATGTATTTCGGACTCATCAGTGGGAGCCAGAAAAATCGATTTTGTTACATTTTTGGTAATGTATGGTTCACAGCCTGTGTCTGTACTAGCGGAAATTTCACAAGCTCCTGACTTCAAAAAATGGTTGTTGAACATATCTGCAAGTAATGTACCAGAGCAAGACTTTCCTTCTATCGTAAGCTCGGTGATGGTCTTTTTATTTGATGAAAATAAAAGATCGTTCATGGTATTCCAAACTGCCTTCTGGTCATTCATAATAGCTGCAAACCTATATTCATAGTATTGTATCTGTGCCCGCTTCATGTCAGAGCCTAATTTATTTCTGAATTGCGTAAACTGCCGCAAGTAGTCGATTTGCTTTGTTTTAATAAATGTGCTAAATAGGTTATCCCTTTCTTTTATTCTCTTTAGAAGTGACGCGTCTATCTATGGCTTTCTACCTTTTTTAGTCGTTTTGAGCAGTACAAGAGGGAAGGCCTGGTCATAGAGCTTTGTTATTTTCAACATAAATGCTTCGTAAGCATGTACAGGTTCGGTTATTTGTAACATTTCACTCCAATCTGCCGCAATAACTAACCCTTGAAAAGTTTGCGTTTTCTCAGTAGTAATCTTTCTGTAATAAGTAGGGTTGATTTTCTTCCGCTTTGTTTTATGTGACCTAATGGATGCGAAAATTGGAAAATGGTCACTAACACCAGGTATAAGAACTCCGGCACATATTTCACTTTTACAGTTTGTAAAACACAAGTCAAGAAGGGTTTCAGACATTTCTGTCACCCGAGTAGGCACATGAATTTGGTTCTCATAGCCGAAACACAGCATAGTGTCAAGAAGATTTTGTTTGGTGGCAGAGGTAGACAACATATCTATGTTGAAATCGTCCGTTACAATCACGCGTGCATCTTGCAGTTCACAAAATTCCAATAATTCGCGAACAAAGTCTAAGAAGGATGATGCAGTTCCAGAAGGAGGCCTATATATTGTTACGGAGAGGAAGTGAAGGAAGACGAAGGGCCGAAGAGCCTGACTGGCGCGCGAGTGTGGCGGTCAGCCATCTTGACTCTTTTACTGATTCCTCTCTGTAAATACATATTTTATATACTCATACAACCCCGTATCATATTGGTGGACGTGCTGGGTACTTCAGCAGGCAACGGAGCTCCGCAGCGGACGTCGCATCGCCCTCCCAACCATGGCTAACGTTGAGCCTCCTGCATCAACGTCGCTGTCTCCATCAACGTCGCCATCACCACCACTTGTTTTTGTACCACCTAAGGATCCCGGTACGTTCTGTGGGACCGATGGCGTCGACGTTGAAGACTGGTTGGCCATGTTTGAACGCGTGAGTGTACCGAACAGATGGGATCCCACACTTCAGCTGGCCAACGTGTTATTTTACTTGAGGGGCACTGCGAAGGTGTGGTACGAAAACAACGAAGAAGAACTCACTAGCTGGGACCAATGCAAAGAAAAGTTGCGAGAGTTATTTGGCAAACCCGCCGGCCGTAAGATCGCCGCCAAAAAGGAACTGGCCTGTCGTGCTCAATCCTCCACGGAATCGTACCTCTCCTATATTCAGGACGTGCTCGCTCTCTGTCGAAAGGCCGACAGTGACATGACGAAAAGTGAAAAGGTCGGGCATGTGCTGAAGGGGATCGCCGACGATGCATTCAACCTCCTGATGTGCAAGGGCTGTTCGACCGTGGATGCGATCATCAAAGAGTGTCGTCAGTTCGAGCAAGCAAAAAGCCGCCGCATTCTGCAACCGTTCGCCAGACTTCCAAACACCGCTGCCACGTCGACGTGTGAAGAGCAGTCAACACCGCAACATCCTTCGCCGCCGGAAGACCTCACACGAATTGTTCGTCGTGAACTGGAAGCGATGGCGCCCTTAGCATTCTATTCGCGCAGCACCGATGCCACCCCTGTTACCGTTCCTCTCGTCCAAGCCATCGTTCGTCAGGAGCTGGAAAATATTGGAGTGCATTCTGTGTGTTCTGTCGCCACGCCCAGAGTCAGCGAACGCCTTTCTTCCACGTCCTCCTCAAACCGACGATTCTCTCCACGTTCTCGCAACCCGGCTGAGTGGCGAACTGCAGATGACCGCCCAATATGTTTCACCTGCCACCGCCCTGGACATATTGCCCGCTACTGCCGCAGCACATGGTCCTCGGCCCCTCGTGCAACGACCAATATGACCCGTTTTGACAGTAATGCCCACCATTTTTCACCCGCTCCCGAGTCCAACGCCGCTGACAATGCCGCTAGGAACACTTGGTACAGCCGCTCGCCTTCGCCACGTGGACACCAATCTCGTTCGCCGCAAACACGTCGCCCATCGTCCCGTTCGCCACAGCCACGACGCCTATCGTCCCCCGTGGCTTTCGGCCGCACCATTTCGGAAAACTAAGAAATGCAGTCCCCGGAGGTGGCGCTGCATTGACGACTACGGCAGCAAATCCTCTCTCTGTACCCACCAGACGAAGTGTCATCGACGTTAAAGTAGACGGCGTACCTGTTCAAGCACTTGTCGACACGGGAGCGAACCTATCTGTAATGAGTTCACGGCTACGCACACGTTTAAAGAAAGTCCTCACACCAGCAGCTACACAAGTGCTCCGTGTGGCCGATGGCGGCACGCCAATCGTTCTTGGTATGTGTACTGCCCGCTTAAGTATAGTCGACCAACCTACTTCAGTCATCTTCGCCGTGATTGACCGCTGCCCTTACGACGTTATCCTTGGACTGGACTTTTTGTCAAATCACTCTGCTCTCATCGATTGCGCTACCGGCGTCCTTCAGCTAGAACTGCCTCAGCTCGTCGCTGCTTCCAACACTACCCCGCCGCGACTGTGCTCTCTTCAAGACGTGCGTCTCTCACCTCAGGCAGCCACCTACGTCGTTCTGACAACAGAGCCGCAGGTTCCCGACGGTGAATATGTCCTCTATCCCCTCGATGACATTCTTTTGAGCCGGAACGTTGCCGTTCCGCATACACTCGTCACTGTCACCGACAACCGTACCTCGCTACCACTTCTAAATTTCAGCTTGTGCCCTCAAGTACTTCCTCGTGGCATGTTCTTGGCCAACATATCTGATGCTGACGAATTTGAAATTGCAGCTCTCAGCGCCGAGACTGATTTATTTGCGCCTACTGCGACTCACAGCTCATCTTCTTTGCCGGCTGATTTCTCGAAGATGATTGCCCCGGACCTCAACCCTGCACAGGCCAATGACATCCGTCGCCTCCTCGCGTCGTACAGTGACATTTTTGATCTTGACGACAGACCTCTAGGGCAAACGTCCGTCGTTCAGCACCGTATAAACACCGGTGACGCAAGTCCTATTCGTCGGCGCCCCTATCGTGTCTCCCACACTGAGCGCAGAGTGATCCAAACGGAAGTCGAGAAAATGCTTAGCAAAGGTGTCATCGAACCGTCAGACAGTCCTTGGGCCTCCCCTGTCGTCCTTGTAAAGAAAAAAGATGGTAGCTGGCGCTTCTGCGTTGACTATCGCCACTTAAACAAGATCACCCGCAAAGACGTATACCCGCTACCACGCATCGATGACGCGTTGGACTGTCTGCACGGAGCTACATACTTCTCGTCTATTGATCTTCGGTCCGGCTACTGGCAGATTTCTGTCGATGCAATGGACCGCGAGAAGACTGCCTTCGTAACACCTGATGGCTTATACCAGTTCAAGGTCATGCCCTTTGGCCTATGCAATGCTCCTGCGACATTCGAACGGATGATGGACTCTGTTGTGAGGTTACAAGTGGTCTACTTGTCCTTGTTACCTTGACGATGTGATTGTCTTTTCTTCCACCTTCGACAGCCACCTGACGCGTCTCGCTGCAATTCTCGCAGTCTTCAGAACAGCCGGACTTCAACTGAATTCCAAGAAATGCCAGTTTGGCCGCCGGGAGATTACCGTGCTGGGTCATCTTGTAAACGCTGACGGCGTCCAACCAGATCCTGAAAGATCCGCGCTGTTCGCAGCTTTCCTGTGCCCCGCTCTACTTCTGACGTGCGGAGCTTCATCGGCCTATGCTCTTACTTTCGTCGTTTTGTGAAGAACTTCGCCGACATTGCTAGGCCACTAACAGATCTGATGAAGAAAGACACCACATTCTCATGGGGCCCTGAGCAGGCTCAAGCGTTCACCGCTCTCATTGGCTTCTTGACTACTCCCCCCGTACTTGCCTACTTTGATCCATCTGCTCCAACAGAAGTTCGCACCGACGCCAGCGGGCACGGTATCGGAGCAGTTCTCGCTCAACGGCAGCACAGTCAACAGTGCGTGATAGCTTACGCCAGTCGCCTGCTCTCTTCCCCCGAGAGAAATTATTCCATCACCGAAAGAGAGTGCTTGGCTTTAGTCTGGGCTGTCGCTAACTTCCGGCCATACCTATTTGGCCGCATGTTCTCCGTCGTTACGGACCACCACGTTCTCTGCTGGCTCACTTCTCTGAAGGACCCGACCGGACGTCTTGGTCGCTGGGCTTTGCGGCTCCAGGAATTTTCGTTCACAGTCACCTACAAGTCTGGACGTTTGCACAAGGATGCAGACTGTCTTTCTCGTCATCCGGTGGATCCTCCTGACCCCGCTGCGCATGATCCGGACAGCTGCGTAATGGCTTTTACTGACGTGAGCGACATGCGCACCGAGCAACGTCGGGATGAGTTCATTGCGCACCATCATCGATGCCATCCAGTCTGGCAGCACCGACGCCGCATTCCGTATGTTCGTGTTGCATAACGGCAACCCCTACCGCCGCAACGTCAGCATTGAAGGCCCTGAGCTCCTGCTTGTCGTTCCTCGCCATCTACGGCCCGTCATACTTGAACAACTTCACGACGCACCGACGGCGGGACATCTTGGAGTTTCACGCACATACGACCGCGTGCGACGTCGGTTCTTCTGGCCTGCTATACCGCTCCGTGCGTCGTTATGTTGCTACTTGCGACCTATGCCAACGCCGGAAAAGGCCTTCTCTGCCGCCTGCTGGATTTCTACAACCAATTGAAGTTCCCTCGGAACCATTCCATCGCGTCGGCCTTGACCTGCTTGGCCCTTTTCCGACGACGACTTTGGGAAATAAGTGGATCGCGGTCGCTACAGATTATGCGACACGTTACGCCATCACGAAGGCCATGCCAACTAGTTGCGCCACTGACGTCGCGGATTTTCTTCTTCACGACGTCATCCTCCTCCACGGTGCACCCCGACAGCTGCTGACGGACCGCGGCCGCTCTTTCTTGTCGAGAGTTGTCGACGACTTAGATCTTGTGCCACAGAGCACAAGCTGTCTACCGCCTACCATCCACAGACTAATGGACTTACTGAACGTCTTAACCGCACACTCACAGAGATGCTTTCCATGTACGTCTCTCAAGATCATCGCGACTGGGACGCCACGTTGGCCTATGTGACTTTTGCATATGATTCCTCTAGACATGACACCACGGGATTTTCACCTTTTTATCTTTTGTATGGTCGCCACCCCATATTGCCGTTTGACACCGTCTTACCTTCCGCGCCATCTGTTACCATGTACGCTCACGACGCTATTGACCGGGCTCACATGGCTCGTCAAGTCGCCCGATCTCGTCTCGCCACGTCGCAGGAGATGCAGAAAGCCCGCTATGACCACCGGCATCGTAATATGAAGTTTGCCGCAGGTGATTGGGTGCTCCTTTGGTCACCATGTCGCCGTGTAGGGCTCTCCGAGAAACTCCTGTCCCGCTACACAGGACCCTACCAAGTCTTGCGTCAAGTTAGCGACGTGAATTACGAGATTGCGCCGTTGCACTTCGATTCGTCAAGTACGCCACCTGTTGACATTTTGCATGTTTCGCGGATGAAGCCCTACTTCTCTCGCAATTCATCGCCGGACCTGCGCCGAGACGGCGCTACAACGCCCGGGGGTCCTGTTACGGAGAGGAAGTGAAGGAAGACGAAGGGCTGAAGAGCCTGACTGGCGCGCGACTGTGGCGGTCAGCCATCTTGACTCTTTTACTGATTCCTCTCTGTAAATACATATTTTATATACTCATACAACCCCGTATCAATATTACCACTAGGAACAAATTTTCCGACCTCACCATGACTGACTCAAAATCAGAAGCCATAACTGTATATTCACTTATAACATCAAATTTCAGACTGTCGTGGATATAAATAGCCACACCGCCACCTCGTTTATTCTCTCTGCAGACTGTGACGCGATTGTAGCCTGTAAAGGGCACAGCGTCTTCACAGCTCGTGAACCAAGTCTCGGTAAAAGCTAAGAAATCGAAATTGTGCTTTAAGGTGTCGAGCAGTATGTCAACCGCCTCTTTTTTATTTCGTAAGCTTTGCGAATTTAGATGAAGCAATGATAACTGTTTTTTATCACGGGAAAGGTTTAGTCGCTGAAAGGAATATGCATCGTAGTAACAATATTTTCTGTCATGCGCCATAGTGACGTGCGGATCCGGTACTGGCTGTCTTCTTTAAGTTTAGCGAATTTTTTCTAGGTCTTGCTCTGACACGATTCTGATTACTCGATCACGTGGGGTGCGGCGCACAAAAAGCTTTCCATTTCTGTGCCATGTGAACTGATATTCTTTTTCAGTAGCCCTCGATTTCATTTTCCAGAAAAGTGCTTTGTTGTACGCTGTGCGGTTTTCATTGAGGAAAATGTTTGACTGTGCTTTCCTTAATTCGCTTTTCTTCTCAAACCACCTTTCTTTCGTAAGGCGAGACGAGAACTTGACTATCACAATGTCAGGTTTGTCATTTTTCTTTTCATTTTTGGATGTTATGCGGTGAGCGGCCTCGACGTCACAGTCGGAAAGTGGTGGAAGCTGAAGATCAGATGCTAATTTATTCAGCTTTTCTAGAAGGTTTTCATTTGTGTGTTGGGATAAGCCGTGCACTTCTAGATTAAGGCGTCGACTGTACTGGTCTAGTTCGTTGACCTCGTGTTTGAGCTTATCCACTTCTTTTCTTTAGCCACAGCCTCAAGTTTCACGACCCGTTTTTTAGGTCCGAAATGCCATCTGACTGGTGCTTCAGTTTCGCCATAGCTTCATCATATTTATTTGACATAACCTTCACCAACTCCTCAATGTTCTCAACAGTTGTGTTAATTTTTTGCAAAGCATCGACCTTCGATTTGATGGTTAGCAGTTCGTTTACCTTCCGGTGAATTTCTGCTAACTCAGAAGCAAAGCTTGTTTCTGAAACGGTAACTTGACCCTCTGAACGACCGGCAGCATGAGCCGCCGACTTGCAGGTTGCGCATGCCCACGACTTTTTAGCCGCCGCCGATTTCTTTTTGTAGGCATTTTCTGTCACCGCAGAACATGTACCAGTGTGGTAATAATATATACATTCAGAGCACAAAAGCCACAAATCACTGTTGTTTATCTTGTCGTTGCAATTGCGACATGTGTCACCCATACTGTCAGTCGAGCGAAAAGCACTTTGGGCACTCAGCAGCAGAAGAAACCAAAAAATAAAAGATTCATTAAAAGTGCTAGGAAGAGCAAGAGCAAACCAACCTGCAATGTACAAGGCACGCTTTTAGAAGCCGCTGCGATTCCTCGATGGTGTCTCTACTGCTGCCGAGTGCACAAATGCCGTAGAACCGTGCAGGAGACGTCCTTTTATGGAAGCGAAGATACTTGTCCGCCAGGGGACTATCTTTGAGCCTCCGCTTGACCAATGGCTTGTTTCCTTTCTTCGGCGCGTGCTCCAGCAGGCGCTGACAGTGATGCCGCAGTTTCTGCAATGTACAAGGCACGCTTTTAGAAGCCGCTGCGATGCCTCGATGGTGTCTCTACTGCTGCCGAGTGCACAAATGCCGTAGAACCGTGCAGGAGACGTCCTTTTATGGAAGCGAAGATACTTGTCCGCCAGGGGACTATCTTTGAGCCTCCGCTTGACCAATGGCTTGTTTCCTTTCTTCGGCGCGTGCTCCAGCAGGCGCTGACAGTGATGCCGCAGTTTCTGCAATGTACAAGGCACGCTTTTAGAAGCCGCTGCGATGCCTCGATGGTGTCTCTACTGCTGCCGAGTGCACAAATGCCGTAGAACCGTGCAGGAGACGTCCTTTTATGGAAGCGAAGATACTTGTCCGCCAGGGGACTATCTTTGAGCCTCCGCTTGACCAATGGCTTGTTTCCTTTCTTCGGCGCGTGCTCCAGCAGGCGCTGACAGTGATGCCGCAGTTTCTGCAATGTACAAGGCACGCTTTTAGAAGCCGCTGCGATGCCTCGATGGTGTCTCTACTGCTGCCGAGTGCACAAATGCCGTAGAACCGTGCAGGAGACGTCCTTTTATGGAAGCGAAGATACTTGTCCGCCAGGGGACTATCTTTGAGCCTCCGCTTGACCAATGGCTTGTTTCCTTTCTTCGGCGCGTGCTCCAGCAGGCGCTGACAGTGATGCCGCAGTTTCTGCAATGTACAAGGCACGCTTTTAGAAGCCGCTGCGATGCCTCGATGGTGTCTCTACTGCTGCCGAGTGCACAAATGCCGTAGAACCGTGCAGGAGACGTCCTTTTATGGAAGCGAAGATACTTGTCCGCCAGGGGACTATCTTTGAGCCTCCGCTTGACCAATGGCTTGTTTCCTTTCTTCGGCGCGTGCTCCAGCAGGCGCTGACAGTGATGCCGCAGTTTCTGCAATGTACAAGGCACGCTTTTAGAAGCCGCTGCGATGCCTCGATGGTGTCTCTACTGCTGCCGAGTGCACAAATGCCGTAGAACCGTGCAGGAGACGTCCTTTTATGGAAGCGAAGATACTTGTCCGCCAGGGGACTATCTTTGAGCCTCCGCTTGACCAATGGCTTGTTTCCTTTCTTCGGCGCGTGCTCCAGCAGGCGCTGACAGTGATGCCGCAGTTTCTGCAATGTACAAGGCACGCTTTTAGAAGCCGCTGCGATGCCTCGATGGTGTCTCTACTGCTGCCGAGTGCACAAATGCCGTAGAACCGTGCAGGAGACGTCCTTTTATGGAAGCGAAGGTACTTGTCCGCCAGGGGACTATCTTTGAGCCTCCGCTTGACCAATGGCTTGTTTCCTTTCTTCGGCGCGTGCTCCAGCAGGCGCTGACAGTGATGCCGCAGTTTCTGCAATGTACAAGGCACGCTTTTAGAAGCCGCTGCGATGCCTCGATGGTGTCTCTACTGCTGCCGAGTGCACAAATGCCGTAGAACCGTGCAGGAGACGTCCTTTTATGGAAGCGAAGATACTTGTCCGCCAGGGGACTATCTTTGAGCCTCCGCTTGACCAATGGCTTGTTTCCTTTCTTCGGCGCGTGCTCCAGCAGGCGCTGACAGTGATGCCGCAGTTTCTGCAATGTACAAGGCACGCTTTTAGAAGCCGCTGCGATGCCTCGATGGTGTCTCTACTGCTGCCGAGTGCACAAATGCCGTAGAACCGTGCAGGAGACGTCCTTTTATGGAAGCGAAGGTACTTGTCCGCCAGGGGACTATCTTTGAGCCTCCGCTTGACCAATGGCTTGTTTCCTTTCTTCGGCGCGTGCTCCAGCAGGCGCTGACAGTGATGCCGCAGTTTCTGCAATGTACAAGGCACGCTTTTAGAAGCCGCTGCGATGCCTCGATGGTGTCTCTACTGCTGCCGAGTGCACAAATGCCGTAGAACCGTGCAGGAGACGTCCTTTTATGGAAGCGAAGATACTTGTCCGCCAGGGGACTATCTTTGAGCCTCCGCTTGACCAATGGCTTGTTTCCTTTCTTCGGCGCGTGCTCCAGCAGGCGCTGACAGTGATGCCGCAGTTTCTGCAATGTACAAGGCACGCTTTTAGAAGCCGCTGCGATGCCTCGATGGTGTCTCTACTGCTGCCGAGTGCACAAATGCCGTAGAACCGTGCAGGAGACGTCCTTTTATGGAAGCGAAGATACTTGTCCGCCAGGGGACTATCTTTGAGCCTCCGCTTGACCAATGGCTTGTTTCCTTTCTTCGGCGCGTGCTCCAGCAGGCGCTGACAGTGATGCCGCAGTTTCTGCAATGTACAAGGCACGCTTTTAGAAGCCGCTGCGATGCCTCGATGGTGTCTCTACTGCTGCCGAGTGCACAAATGCCGTAGAACCGTGCAGGAGACGTCCTTTTATGGAAGCGAAGGTACTTGTCCGCCAGGGGACTATCTTTGAGCCTCCGCTTGACCAATGGCTTGTTTCCTTTCTTCGGCGCGTGCTCCAGCAGGCGCTGACAGTGATGCCGCAGTTTCTGCAATGTACAAGGCACGCTTTTAGAAGCCGCTGCGATGCCTCGATGGTGTCTCTACTGCTGCCGAGTGCACAAATGCCGTAGAACCGTGCAGGAGACGTCCTTTTATGGAAGCGAAGATACTTGTCCGCCAGGGGACTATCTTTGAGCCTCCGCTTGACCAATGGCTTGTTTCCTTTCTTCGGCGCGTGCTCCAGCAGGCGCTGACAGTGATGCCGCAGTTTCTGCAATGTACAAGGCACGCTTTTAGAAGCCGCTGCGATGCCTCGATGGTGTCTCTACTGCTGCCGAGTGCACAAATGCCTGCTGCCGAGTGCGAAAACCTCCCCGGTAAATCAGAATTACAGCGCAGATGGCATTCCAAAATGTTGTTTTCAACGTGCGTCGGTGCTTTTAGGCAGACGACGTGACGGTGATCCTGCTTAGCACGCCACGGCGACGGTGGCGCCAGCTTCTACAGTGGTGGGCCTCGCGTCCAGTACTGCTGCCGAAGCAGGAGCTGTCCGCCTCGAATATATTAAGGTGTCGACGTGCTCAGTGTCGCCCGCAAATTCTCAACTGATTCTTGTATTTGCCTTAGCCTTGTCCCTAGAAGCTGAGACAGCAAAGCGTTCGTGACCTCTTTCAACTCTTCCCGAGAACCATATTCAAGTTCATCGGTAAACCTAGCAGGAGTGGCTGTGTTGACAGTATACGTGGCCTCAAAGATGTGAGAAAGTGAGTGTTACTGCAACTCAGTAGGCCGTGGATTACTAGTTTGTGTTTTTTTATGTCTATATCACGCGCCAAGTAAAATAAAAGAAATAGTCCTTTCGGTAGCACTCTGCCTCACTTTTCATAGGGCGAAACTACAAGTGCGACATAAAAGTTGCAATCAGGAATATTTCTCGTTGGACCATTGACAGACATTGGACACTGCTTAGTGAGGTCTCAAGTTCATTCCTTCTCGTCACATAGTTCAACTCTGCTGGCGCTGGCGTCAGCGCTTCTCACGTGGTTGTCGGCGTTCACGGACGACACTGAGAGACGCAAATCAGAAAAACCCCGGCGAAAACGCTGCATGTGGTTCAGCCTTTAAGTTCGGTTTTCGTCAAGCTGCCGGAGCGGATCTGATGGCGAAAACAAAGGAAGATTCGGAGTGGCCGACAAACTCTGCGCCAGAACACTCCGCTCCTGTGGAGGGCAACCGAAGGAAATCTGCCAACGAAACGCCGGCGCTCCCGCCAGGACAAACGGCAAGGAGGTGCTAGTGCACATCCGCTTCCGGAAGCGCCCAGCATTTCTCGTGTAAGCGCAAGTTGACGCTGCGATGCACCACTGGTTATTTCTTCTGAGCCGCCACTGGTCTTCACAGGCGTGCGTGGAGAGAACGCGCGCATACGGGCGCCACGTTGCGTCGGTCACGTGGTACTCCATGTTCTGCGCACGCGGGGGCCACTTGCGACTTCCGGTAGAATCCGTCGCTTTTCGCGGAGTAGAGAGAGCTGGTGGCGCAGCTGCCTAAAGAGCTGCCATTCATACTTACAGGGAACACTCTCAATCTGCCAATGGAACAGAACAGACTTGCTCCAGATGGAGCAGAACAACTGCTACCACAAGTGCTCCGAATCTGTCATTGCAGTTCACCATTAGACGCCACGTAGAAACAAGCTCGTTGTTGAAATCTGCACCGCCAGGTGTCGCAACGATGCCAGCTGCTCACAAGAAAACCGTCCGCTCAATCAATTCGTTTTCATTAATCATACCGGCAATTAATTGGCTCTGAAGTAAACGTATGCGCCCATATAATATATCTGAAATGTAGCTCTTAAATCGAAACACAAGCATTGATTCAAAACCACTTTTATTTTAAGCGTGGAATGCTTTCATCTCCCATTGTCGGCATCCTTCAAGTGACTTTGAGCCAAAAGCGAGCGCCGTAATCCGGGCACCCAAACGAGGCATCTAGGCATCGTTGCGAGCTCGAAACAAGGTCATCCGGGCTATGAGCCAGTAGTTTTAAAAAATCCCGTTTTTTACCGCTAACCCTTTATACAGGACCGCATTACATACGCGACCTACGGCCCAAACAAACTTAAAAAAAAGATATTGCTTCCGGTTTCGTCTTAGTGTTTGTTCGCACTATCACCGAAGCTGCAACTTCTAATAGGCTGAAGATTTCTTAGCGACGTTCCCAAGTCACATACACTTGGCTCTTTTAAACGCCCGTGCCACGCCGGTACTCCTTGAAACGCTGAAAGAACGAGCGCTAAAAATTGACGAGCACAAACAGAACAGACAGCGTTTATTCTTTCAGTGTTCATGGATAGCCAACTAGCCCAACAGTCTGTTCTGCTAAAGTACACTCCTTTAAACGGCACACAGCCAGAACCAATCGAAGAGGCAACAGCTTCGCAGAGAGAACTACCGCCTCCTTCGAGAGATCGCGCTATGATACAGACGGCGCACCACACAGCATGACACTTAAGACTATGGCTAGTATTATGGCTAGTCAATCTGCTTTGCCGGTAGCCATTTCATGCTTACATGTACTCTCGATTAGAACCAGCCATTTTTTACACCATAGTTTCCGAACATTCGGAAAGCCGGAAATAAACTCTCGACCGGAAATGCCTGAAGGAGAAACAAGAGCGTAACTCGGTGCTCGTGCCCTTAAAAGACGCATCACACGACCACCGAAACGGATGTTAGGCATCAAATTTCCGCGAAGCCTGAATTTTCCTCATGTGTACACTAAGTTTCCATGTCGGCTTTAGATTTCGTGGGACAGACTGCGTTTATTCCACTAACACAAAAGCCAACAAAGCCTTCACAGAAAGTCTTTTCTCTTTGTATTTGTTAAGCACCGCAGTTCCGACGCATTCACATAGTTCAGATATATTCCCACTCTGCAAGCGCGAGTCTGTAGCTCATAGGTCAAGATACTAGTATTCGGATCGTGGATGCATAGGTTCAAGCACAGCTCTGCCAAGCAATTTTTGTCTTAATCCTTCATTTTTCTATGAAGATGGTCGTCTTAGGTGAGAGACGGACAGAAGGTTTTCTCATTATGACAGAATAGAGCAACAAAAGAGTCGGCGAATACACAGGACAAAGCGCTGCCGCGCCGCGCTGATAATGTTCACTATCCCATATTTGTTATGGCAGCTCTGCCATTATATTCATGAAACAAGTAGCCAACCTAAGAACAATTTTACAGTTTTCCCATTGAGTCGGCATAGAAAGCATACGCATTTAAAGCTTCCTTTCAAAAGAAAGGAATTAAGGTGGCGGCGTTCGTGGTTAGCCGGCCAAGAGCCCCGCTAGGGCGGCATATTCAGCTCTCTTGATAACATTGTCCTGAACATCCGGGTCAGAGCTTTGCAGCATGGCCGGCAATGTAGAATGCACGTGGAAACTCTAGAGTGTACGAGGATGTACTACGCAAGAGCTAAGAATTGTTCGGGTATGTCGTCGTTCTCTCGCGCAGGCGAGCGGCATGCGCCAGCAACTGCGCCTGTACGGCGTGCGAGACCCCAACTACTGGCTGTCTCACTACCTGAGCATGCTGATCATGGCGTGTGTGCTTGGCGCGTTCGCGTTGGCTTTCCTCTACGTGATGTTGATCGACGACTACGACAACCCGTACATAGTGGCGACCAATCCAGGACTCGTCTACGTCGTGCTGCTCTTCTTCGGCAGCGCGCTCACCGTGCACGGAATGCTGCTCTCGCTCTTCTTCGCTAGCAGTGAGTGCCACATATGCGACGCTTAAGAAACTTAAGACGCTTAAAAAAGGATAACGTTATGGCTCGTTTAAAAGGGTATGGAACCCGAGCAAGTTGGTGTGAAAGTGCAGGTGAAGAGTTTGGAGAGTCCCTTGAAGTGCCTAATGAAAGATTATCTTTCATAAAAGAGATCAATCATGGACATTCTTTGGAAGCAAGAGTCCTAATTAGCATAACTTTCCCATAGCGGTCTTGTCATGCGAGCTATCAGTTCAGTTGAGTGAAAATTATGCTAGACAAAGCGGGAGCTAAGAAAAGAGCTGCTTATGCGCAAGATGGTTTGGTGGTATTTGAGACGCCACGGGGAACGTTGAGATGAGCCCAAATGACTTGCATTCAATAGAAACAAGACGGACGTCGAAGGGAAGATGAAGATATAAGCGTACGCAGGGTTCTCCATTTGGGGGAACCAATCGTCATCACAGCGCACCCACCCCCCACCTTTTCACTGGTCGAGTCCGAAAGAGAACAAACTTGCTGACCCGAAGGTGGCGGGATTGAATCCCGGCCGCGGCGGCTGCATTTTCGATGGAGGCGAAAATGTTTGAGGCCCGTGTACTTAATTGAGGTGCACGTTAAGGATCGCCAGGTAGTAGAAATTTCCGGAGCCCTCCACTACGGCGTCCCTCATAATGATATCGGGGTTTTTGGACGTTAAGCACCAGATATTAGTATTATTATAAAGAGAACAAGCTTAACAACAAATGCAACAATAAAAATGAAGTGATGACGGGCTGCTCACAACAGCCTACTTTTCGTCCCCGGCTTTCCGGTGATAACGGTGGGAGGTAAACAGTTCTTGGAATGCATGCAGCAGGGCTGCTTGGCCGTCATTATAGTCAAAAACCTGCATGACCATAACTCTTCACGCACAAGTACGGGTGTAGGGCAGACTCGCCCCACACCCGTGCAGTACAAGGAACAGTTACGAGACCGCTCCTTGCGCAGCACTTTCAAGACATATTTACCTATGACTTCAACGTGGCCAGTTAATATGGGGCTTGTACATTATTGTTGCTTAGCTTTTGAAAACAGCCATATTTACTAACTTTCGCTGCAGACTGTACGGTAACTATTCGCTAGAGAGAGTTCATTTTCGGGGCGTATACAGAGGATAAGATATTCCGTCTTAATTCTCTATTTCATCGATGTATGCACGCGGCCTTTTCTACTATATGATCTAAATTGGGCGATATTCTCCATATAGGGACCTATCTTGGCCCATTTTGGCGGAATGCTACTGAACTTCTGTGGCTGAATTTGCACGTAGAGAAACTAGAGCCCCGATTTATTTCTTTAACGTAGCGTTTTTCAATAAAACAAGCAGAAATGCGAAACGAAACTCGTAAATTGTCCTCATTTATCGCGCCACAAACGCAACAAAACCAGTGTAATCTTCAAACAGCGCTGAAATCTAAGCATGGGTAGCTTAAAATATAGCAGTTATGGTCTCCTGATATATTTATACACACGAATCACTCACGAATAACGCAGGAATACTGAGAAATCTACATTATTCCTATCACTACAACGAAAAGCTTCATCGAGCGCTACCTAGATGGACAAAACGAAAGCGCTGAATTTGAAATGTCGCCATTTCTCCGACTGTGGCGTGCGAAAACGTTTGGCTCAGGGGAAAGGGTCTTTTGTAACTTCAAACCATGCACCCACCACCATCTGTCAGTCTTCTCTTTTAAATGCGAAGCATTTCTTAGCGAACTTCTGCGACTTTGAAAGTATTCATTCTAAAAAGAGACAGGGCGTGCAAATACGGACACAAGAAAGAGATCAGGACACCACAAACGCCGGCGTTTGTGGTAGAGGTGTGCACGAGCTCCGGGTTGCCCGAAAGCCCGAGCCCGACCCGGCCCACGGGCCGGGCTCGGGCGGGCCGACGTATTTTCACCTCGGGCCCGGGCCGGGCTCGGGCTACTCGGAGTTTTTTCGGGCCGGGCTCAGGCCCGGCGCAAAGCCCGACTCAAGCCCGAAATATAGAGAATGAGCGGGAATTGTTTTCGAGCACGCATACAGCGCCTTTTCCGCGACCGCCCTTTACCGCTTTTCGTTTCCATTCCCTACTTTAAACAAAAGGGTAGCAGGTAAAGCAATGCCCCTGGTGCACTCCGACAAACAGCGAAGTAACACCACCTGAGCTAGTGACGGCGCCACGCGCCTGTTCGCGTTAGATTTAAGGCCAAATCCCATATTAGTGAAAATGCACGCGACAGCGACGAGCGGCCCGACGTAGATCGCCTTCGTGCAAGCTGACGCTTGCATGGGCATACCCCATACACGTGACGGCTTTGGCGAGCGAACTACATTATTGCCGGGATGAGGCCGTCTACTTGTAATTTGTAATCTGTGTAATAGAGACTGTTCGTCGTGTGTCGTTTGGTCATATTTGATATGCTCAATAAAATGCCAAATTACCGGAAAACAATGTTTGGTTTTCGCAGCGAACCTTCAAAAAGCCGGGCCGGGCCGGGCCCGGGATTGTGTTTTCGTAGGTCGGGCCGGGCCGGGCGGGCTCGCAGCCCTTTGCCGTCGGGCTCGGGCGGGCCTTCGACAAAGTCAACGGGCCCGGGCCGGGCTCGGGCTCGGAAATACGGCCCGTGCACAGCTCTAGTTTGTGGTGTCCTGATCTCTTTCTTGCGTCCGTGTTTGCACGCCCTGTCTCTTTTTAGAATGAATACGTACCAACTAGCTCAGCTCTCTGTTATTTGAAAGTATCTATCTATCTATCTATCTATCTATCTATCTATCTATCTATCTATCTATCTATCTATCTATCTATCTATCTATCTATCTATCTATCTATCTATCTATCTATCTATCTATCTATCTATCTATCTATCTATCTATCTATCTATCTATCTATCTATCTATCTATCCTATCTATCTATCTATCTATCTATCTATCTATCTATCTATCTATCTATCTATCTATCTATCTATCTATCTATCTATCTATCTATCTATCTATCTATCCGCCTACGACTTTGTGCTCTCCTGCTCGTTTCGTTAATCGAATGTACACCAAAATTGGTATTGCATAACACGACTTTATGGCGAACATGAATGCGAGTCATAACATGAAAATCATGACATGCATGTCATGAACGACATGATATACATGCCACTGTCTTGGTGCTCTTACGGCAGTTTCGTTAACTTGATATATAGCAAAATTGATACGGCGTGACAGGAGTGTATGGCGACCATAACTGACAGGTCCTAACGTGCAAATCATGACACGCATGTCATGTACAGCATGATATACATGCCACGCTCATGGTGCGCTCGCGGCCGTTTCGCTAGCTTGATATATACCAACCTTGGTACTGCGCGACGTTACTGTGTAACGAACATATATAACACGACTTAACATGATTATCATGAGAAGCATGTCATGTACAGCATCACTTACGTGCCGCGCTCATGGTGCGCTGGCGGCCGTTTCGCTAGCTTGATCGACCCCGAAATCGGTATTGCGCGATGTGACTGTAGGACGAACATAAATAACACAACTTAACATGAAAATCATTAAAGCATGTCATGTACAGCATGACACGCGCCGCGCTCATGGTGCGCTGGCGGTCGTTTTGCTAGCTTGATCTACCCCGAAATTGGTATTGCGCGACGTGACTGTGTAACGAACATAAATAGCACAATTTAACATGAAAATCTTGACACGCATGTCATATACAGCATGACTTACGTGCCGTGATCATGGTGCGCTGGCGGCCGTTTCGCTAAGCTTGATCTACGCCGAAATTGGTATGGTGCGACGTTACTGTGTGACGGACATAAATAACATGAGTGGCACGCACTTTCCTCAATGACAGACAAGGCGATATATGCAGCTCTTTGCTGGCTGCTTCGCATTACATCGATTCCCACAATGCGTTGGGATCTGGCGGCGTTTTTGCCTCGCCTTTGCGTCTCCTTTACGGCTTCGCGGGAGAGCTTGGTGCAGCGGTGTGCACGTTGTCAACGAAGGCTGCCTGTGCGTCGCGATAATCTCCCCTGTACTGTTATATGCACTGCCGAGGCTGTGACGTCAGCTTGTGTACTCCCGTGCAACAGTTCATATACGAGGTGATCCTTCGCTCAGTTGAAAAAAGCCTCCGAAGATGGGGCGAGTGTGTTCAGGTAAAAAGAAAGGCCGAATTCTAGGGACATCCCGCTTGTGTGTTTGCGTTTGTTTGTGGCTGCTGCGTGTGAAGCCCCTCTCGGTCACCCACGAAAAAGCGAGCGGTGTGCAAAGACAGACAAAAGCGATTGTCCTGTCTGCGTTTGTTTTTGGCTGCTGCGTGTGAAGCCCCTCTCGGGCAACCACGAAAAAGCGAGCGGTGTGCAAAGACAGACAAAAGCGATTGTCCTGTCTGCGTTTGTTTATGGCTGCTGCATGTGAAGCCCCTCTCGGGCAACCACGAAAAAGCGAGCGGTGTGCAAAGACAGACAAAAGCGATTGTCCTGTCTGCGTTTGTTTATGGCTGCTGCGTGTGAAGCCCCTCTCGGGCAACCACGAAAAAGCGAGCGGTGTGCAAAGACAGACAAAAGCGATTGTCCTGTCTGCGTTTGTTTGCGGCTGCTGCGTGTGAAGCCCCTCTCGGGCAACCACGAAAAAGCGAGCGGTGTGCAAAGACAGACAAAAGCGATTGTCCTGTCTGCGTTTGTTTATGGCTGCTGCGTGTGAAGCCCCTCTCGGGCAACCACGAAAACGCGAGCGGTGTGCAAAGACATACAAAAGCGATTGTCCTGCCTGCGTTTGTTTGTGGCTGCTGCATGTGAAGCCCCTCTCGGGCAACCACGAAAAAGCGAGCGGTGTGCAAAGACAGACAAAAGCGATTGTCCTGTCTGCAGTTTGTTTGTGGCTGCTGCGTGTGAAGCCCCTCTCGGGCAACCACGAAAAAGCGAGCGGTGTGCAAAGACAGAGAAAAGCGATTGTCCTGTCTGCGTTTGTTTATGGCTGCTGCGTGTGAAGCCCCTCTCGGGCAACCACGAAAAAGCGAGCGGTGTGCAAAGACAGACAAAAGCGATTGTCCTGTCTGCGTTTGTTTATGGCTGCTGCGTGTGAAGCCCCTCTCGGGCAACCACGAAAAAGCGAGCGGTGTGCAAAGACAAAGCGATGGGCCTGTCTGCGTTTGTTTGTGGCTGCTGAATGTGAAGCCCCTCTCGGGCAACCACGAAAAAGCGAGCGGTGTGTAAAGACAGACAAAAGCGATTGTCCTGTCTGCGTTTGTTCGTGGCTGCTGCGTGTGAAGCCCCTCTCGGGCAACCACGAAAAAGCTAGCGGTGTGCAAAGACAGACAAAAGCGATTTTCCTGTCTGCCTTTGTTTATGGCTGCTGCATGTGAAGCCCCTCTCGGGCAACCACGAAAAAGCGAGTGGTGTGCAAAGACAGACAAATGCGATTGTCCTGTCTGCGTTTGTGTGTGGCTGCTGCATGTGAAGCCCCTCTCGGGCAACCACGAAAAAGTGAGCGGTGTGCAAAGACAGACAAAAACGATTGTCCTGTCTGCGTTTGTGTGTGGCTGCTGTATGTGAAGCCCCTCTCGGGCCACCACGAAAAAGCGATCGGTGTGCAAAGACAGACAAAAGCGATTGTCCTGTCTGCGTTTGTTTGTGGCTGCTGCATGTGAAGCCCCTCTCGGGCAACCAGGAAAAAGCGAGCGGTGTGCAAAGCAAGACAAATGCGATTGTCCTGTCTGCGTTTGTTTGTGGCTGCTGCGTGTAAACGCCCCTCTCGGGCAACCACGAAAAAGCGAGCGGTGTGCAAAGACGGACAAAAGCGATTGTCCTGTCTGCGTTTGTTTGTGGCTGCTGCGTGTGAAGCCCCTCTCGGGCAACCACGAAAAAGCGAGCGGTGTGCAAAGACAGACAAAAGCGATTGTCCTGTCTGCGTTTGTGTGTGGCTGCTGCATGTGAAGCCCCTCTCGGGCAACCACGAAAATGCGAGCGGTGTGCAAAGACAGACAAAAGCGATTGTCCTGTCTGCGTTTGTTTGTGGCTGCTGCGTGTGAAGCCCCTCTCGGGCAACCACGAAAAAGCGATGGGTGTACGAAGACAGACAAAAGCGATTGTCCTGTCTGCGTTTGTTTGTGGCTGTTGCGTTTGAAACCCCTCTCAGGCAACCACGAAAAAGCGAGGGGTGTGCGAAGACAGACAAAAGCGATTGTCATGTATCTTTCTATGTCGTCAATTGTGCGTATTTGCTAGCAATATGGAAGCACACAGACAAAAGAAACCAGACGAAGGGACAGTGCGCGTGGGATACGAGCGAACTGAGCACCCGTGCGTTGGCGAAGTACGTTTTTAATAATTGCGATAGCAATTATGTGGACAGTCTCGACGGGTTTATGCCGTCGCCGTTGCCGTGATGTCCTTCCGGTATGAAGTCCAAATTGTTAAGATCCCCCCGAGCATTGCATGCTCTACCGCGGATAAAAGCGCGCGAGCGGGGCGACGAACGCGGCCGAAGCAGAGATCAAACGAGCCGGTCGATTTCCGTCGCTCGGAGGGTGCATGCGATAACATCACCCCGCTCGGGAGCCCAGCCGTCGAAGCAGGCAGGAAATGCCCCACCCGTCTTTAACGACCATGAAAAGACGCGAGGTGGGGGGCGGGGGAGGGGGTTGCCGCGCGAGCAGCCACGTTCAACTTTGAATCTAAGGGCGCGGTCTCGATACTGGCGCGCGCTATCTCGACAGCCATCACAGCGGGCGGCTCGTATACCCTTCTACGTGCTGCGCTCTCAACGCGAAGTGACTGTGCTTAGAGCATCTCTTCCTGGAACTGCCGTATTCTCTTACATCGGCGTTTTGTAGTTACGTGAGACACAAAAGAGTTAGCTACCAGCCTCACTTCGCGTAACACTACAGTTTCGCTAGTTGGGCGAGTTGGTGCGTATTCATATTTGAAGAAAATCAGCGCACAGAAAAACGAAGATAAAGAAGAGATGAAACACAGCGCTGTGTGTGTTTCATCTCTTCTTTATCTTCGTTTTTCTGTGCGCTGATTTTCTTCAAACACTACAATTTGTTGCTATCGCATTCATTGCTTCGCCCTTGCGGTGAAACTGTGACCTTTTTTTTTCTTGAAATCAAACGTATAGTTTTCCAGAATTGTGGCTAGGTGTGCTAGAGCCTATGAATCAGTCGCAATAAACAGCGCACATACGAGACGAGGCACACATAAAGGAATGACAAGAACACAGTTTTGTGCTTGCTGCACGTTTATTTGTCATTACTAATTAAACAATTTAACAATTAGGCACAATTAAGCTGTCTACCTCCGCGTCAATAAAATGTAGACTGCTCGAACGCCTTTTGTGCCGGCTCCCCTTCCTTTCTGAGTATTCGCACCGGGCAAAGCTACGGCGCGGCAGGAGTGCGTGTCGCGATAGTAGCCCATCACGTTCAACCGCGCTTGCTGTGCTATGAACTTGCTAGATTGGACTGTAAGCGGAAATTTGGCAGGATACGCTCGCCCCTATCCGCCGTGTATTGCATAACTTGGGAAGTTATACGTCGCACTGTTTAGCTCGAGTACATGGATTCGTTTTTGTTTATGAGAGACGCATTTCCATGACAGCAAGATTTAGGAACACCCTTGTATATATTCCCGTGCACTGCAAGCGTTCAGGAGTCTCCGATTACGACATTGTCCGTAAGTACATCAAACTCGCTCCAATAATATCTGGGGTTTAACGTCTCAAAACCACGATATGATTATGAGAGACGCCGTAGTGGAGGGCTCCGGAAATTTCGACCACCTGGGGTTCTTTAACGTGCACCTAAATCTAAGTACACGGGCCTCAAACATTTTCGCCTCCATCGACAAACTCGCTCCAAGGAGACGCGGGCGCTTGCGAATATGCGTCACAATATGTGGGGCCAGGGAGGCGGATAACTTATGCGTTGTGTTTTGACTATGCTCCCTGTTGTTCAGAGGGGGGGGGGGGGCGGAGGGGCTGGCGCTTTCCACTCCTGCGGAATAGATGTAATTGGAGGCCAGAACCGAGCACAAAGATAAATACCCTTTGCGGGAAGCGCCAAGTCGAATAAGAGAGGCAACTGGCAGTGGTGAAACCCATCCGTATTTTCTGTGCTGTGAAGGTGCACACCGCTCAATCTGAGGATAGGTATATCAGGCCGGCGAATTCTTGCGCTTTATTCACTGCCAACGTGGCACTTTATGCAACGAGGCGCTGCCGCGGTTACCCTGCATCCGCCCCTGCTTCTGTCGCGCGCACGTTTAGACAACTTGAGACCAAGGCCTAGGAATTGCGAGCTCACTTAGCGTAATAGTTTGGTCCATTTCTCTTGCTATCAATTAGTGAAGTTTAGGGCAAACCGCGTTCCGCGCTGGCGGCATGCGGTTTCCGTCTGCCCAGTATCTTCGCTCTTCCACACTTCACACCTAAATTTATACGCTTTTTTGTTCCAATCACAAATAAAGTCCTCCTTAATTTCATATAGAAAGTGTGAGTGGTAAGCTTAGGCCGTGTTTGTGGTCACCCTGTGGCATGTACCGGTACACTTCGCATCGAGATTTTCCGAAACGTCTGCATGCCCTCTGGCACTCGGATGTACCTCTTTCCGCCTTAACTAATAAGTCTCCTAAGTTTATTTATTTCTTCAATAAAGCACCTCAGGCAAGGTTCGATAAACGGCGGATAGCATAGGCATGCACACAGAAGGGTCAGGAAGGCGGCCGCCTCCCTTTATTCATCTAAAACGGGGCCGCCAATTATGCCCCATATCATTATTCATGCGGACTTTTGACGTCATTTTTCAGTGCTCAGGGTTATGGCAACGCATGTTTCTTGACAATAATGGCGACCAAGGACCCCTCATGTTGGATTCAAGGAAACTATTGCCTTCCCACCTTTACCCCGGAAAGCTAGGGACCAACGGCAGACCTTTGTGACAAGTACGCGTCATCGCTTCATTTTCATTTTTGCATCCATTGCGGAGCTTGTTTTCTTTCGGATTGGAATAACGGAGGGAAATGCGGTGTCGGTGCTGTGGTCAAGCTTGCTATTTGGCGCATACCCCAACCGTCAGACTTATAAGCAGCCCTAACGGCTGCGGTGACCTGTTCTTCATGTTTGACACTTATTCATGGTGAAACTTATTCCATGTTTTGATTGCTGTTGTACGCAACGATATGTTGTGTGCCAGCACCATCGATTCACAGTGCGGCTTCCAGACCGCTAGTAGTTGAGTTGGATAGGCTGCTCTTGTGTTCGGAGGAGCACCATCGTTTGAGAGCTGGATCAAACGCAGGCAGCGTTCGGTCAAGCGCACAGGACGCCACACGTGACTAAATTAAAATTATGCGAGACGCGGGCCATGCTGTGTTTTCGTCATCTCGCTGGCGACCCACGCTAGTTTTCGATTTTTGAGTCTTGGGACAACGCGACCGCAAGAGCCCAAGAGTGCCTTGTGTATTGCGTATGCACCCTGGGTCCCTTTTCTTGGTCCCCCAGATCCTTCGGGTTATAAAACTCCCCAGTGTTTCGCCGCAGTGGGACGTGCGCCTCCTGCTTGTATTTTGACATACAGGGCGTGGTTGCCCGTGCTTGCGCGCTTATCTCTTGAGGGGGGAGATTTGTACGTCTCGTGCGTTCACCGCCAAGTTTCCGTTGAAGTTATAGACCGCACGAAGGTCACTTCGCTCGCTGCAGTGGCAGCGTTTGCGAAATGAGCTGACAGTTAGAAAAGCCAAAGTAGGGGCTAGTTGAAGTAAATACTGTGACAGTTAGTTCTCGTCCTGTGCATAGTTGTGCGTTCTTTTCATGCGCCCTGTTTTGTGCTTTAGGAGCGCACTGTAAGTGTCGAGATGTGACGGTTGTTAGTTCGCGCTCGCAGTGTGTCGTTTTCGTGCGTGATTTTTGCTTGAACAGCGCGCAGCATGTTTTGAGATGCTTCCCGTTCTTCTTGTGACGTTCCCATTTGTTGCTAGCGCATTCATTGCTTCGCCCTTGAGGCATAACTTTGACTTTTTTTTGTGCGATTTGATACTTGCTGAATGACATGTGCAAAGCTCAAGAAGCGTAGCACAATATTCGAAAAGAAAGACTTTAAGGGGCACAAAGGAGGATAAAGAAATACACGTCCAAACCTTGCGGAAATGGGAACACTACTCCGCTGATTTTAAGGCTTCAAAATACTCTCGACCATCAAATCAAATCAAACCAAATTTTATTCCGGTGTACAGCGAACACTGTATACCGAGGAAATTGGGATAAAGGTGTACTAATACACCTGACGAGGGCCCAACTTCCCTACGGTAGGCACATGTTGCAGCATGAATTTCATAGAAGCACGAATTTCACAGATATGTACCCCCGCAATATTGTTCCCCTTCAGCAGTTTTTTTTTTTTCGTTCCAGCTGTCCTTCAACTCCCTTTTACGCCGCGATGGTAATGCTTTCGTGCAAATGCCGATGGATTACAGCCAAACATTTCCTGTGTATAGGTGGCCAGAAACGGGCGAATGAGGGTGAGAATTTGCACCGGCGCTTCCTCCCTAGCCCATGTAGAGACGAGCCGTACCTTGAAGAAAATATCTAGGTTAAGTACATTTATTTACAAAAAAAAATTACACAGCAACTGCCTTACGCATTTTTTTAAACTTTACGATTCGTTTGCTATATGCGGCGCAGAGTGAAAAGTAAACACGAGATACACTGTAAAGCGGAAAAACTCACAGTGGGGAGTAAAATGCTTTCCTCTAGCGACCCCCGTGGGTGCGGAGTATAAAGAACTCCCCATTGGGAGTTTTTTATACGCCGGACCTACGGAGTAAACCATTCACTCCTGCTGGCCCGAGTGATTACGCGGTACCTTCGGAGTATATTAAGTGCGGAGCACTTCAGACGACCGGCTTGTCATTCATCCATACATCTAGTGCGGCGTGATCACGCTCACACTAAAGCACACATACAAACCCATAACAAGGCTAGTAATGCTCAAAACTGGCTTAAAGTGAACAAACAGTGTCTAAAGTAATACATTTGTCGGATATAAGCAAGAAGTAATCGGAATAATTAACTTCAAATCGCTAAAGACATTTCGGAAACATGCGACTGACTCGGGTGGGGCGCAAGAGAGGGCGCCACCGCCTCTCCGAGCAAGCGAATGCCCCTCTCCCTGCGCTTTACCAGCGCTGCGTTCTTACATGCGATGGGAGAAACAACCCGACGGAACTCGCTGCAGACGACGTGTATCTAGACTGCCGGAACAAGCAGGAAGTCGATAAAGAGCAGCAAAAAGTAGGGCACATGTCGCGAGTCTCCATAACAAGATTCTACTCGTGCCGGGGAACTCTACGAAAGCGAATCACCCGTGCTACGCACTTCCTCACGTTTCACAGTAGTAGAGCTGCCATACGTTTTTTTTGCAGTTCTTTCACTCCGGTTATTCGGAGTTTTTGCGTGGCACCGCCGGAGTATTTTACGAATTTTTTTACTGTGCCAGACGGAATTTTAGCGAGATGCTTCGGGAGTTTTTTTCTATTCTTTTGCTTCTCTGTTACAGTTTCTTTACTCTATGCTGATCGTGTTGCGCGTTGGTTACATGAAGACATTCTCATGCAAGCACAGCAGGGTCTCTAGCATAGGAAATTCCAGAGAGCAGTGGATTGCTTATTATTTAATTTATTCGCAATAAATTACAGTACTCGGCTGATGATATTTAAAATGATACAAACGCAAGGAAAGATAAGAAAGACCACCGAAAAATACAGCAGAAGAAGACAGATCACGTGAAAACAACAGCACTCAAAGTTTTAGGCGCAGCGTGACAAAATGAAACCCAGAATGCTGCAAGAGGATGCGCAACAATCAAAAGAAGCGAAGTCACCGTGAACAACCGCTCACCATCCACACAGCATCATCCACCAGATTCCTTGACGACGCAAGGGTTGAGATGTTTGCTTCCTGCACAATTAAGCAAGAAACGTAATACATGAGAACTATAAATCGTGTCACCGGCACGAAAATTGAGGACATTGAAGCCACAGGTACTCATTAGATGCCACACGGGATGCCAATCCATGCGAACACCTAAGTTCTCACAGCATAGTCAATACCAAAATTAACAGCAAAGAAGACAGGACGAGCGTCCGATTTCAAGAAGAGGGTCCCACGTACTGTGGTGCCAGCCAGCCGCTCCTTGATAAAAACACACTGCCGCTCCGCGAGCAAAGTGGAAAAGGCGCGAAACTTTCCCAAATATTTTTAAATCGATACCTCTACTTCTGACCAACCTTTCGAAACCATTTTTTCAGCAAAATGACCGAATCTCGGTCGCAGTAGAACAGCGCCGGCGAAAACAACAGACCACACGAGGAGAAGGACACGTAACACAAGGCGCACTAACAACTGAAAGTTTATTCAGTATCTGCACAGAATAAATACTGCCTTCACATGAATAAACAGAAAAAAAGAAGGTTACAAAAGATATGACAGTGCATCACGTGGCCACTCCCTACTGCACGTGCAAAACGGTTCCTGAAATAAATCTGACGTCCTTCTCTGAAAGCAAAACAGAAGGCATGCTGACACAAGATTCCCCGAGCTTTTTCATCTCTAGGGCTTCAATAACATCCCTTGTTAACCTGTCAGCTGACTTGTACATGACGCCAGCGCTTTCAAATCGAGGTGCGCAGCCGCAGTCTCTGCAGTGGATACCTAGATGCCCCGATACCACTTTCGTTGTGTTGTAGTCGTGCTCTTTTATACTATCATTTAGGCATCTTCCTGTTTGGCCTATGTATGACGCACCGCAAGACAAAGGGATTGCATAAACCACATTATCGACGTGAACACCGTGAATAAACTTTCAGTTGTTAGTGCGCCTTGTATTACGTGTCCTTCTTCTCGTCTGGTCTGTTGTTTTCGCCGGCGCTGTTCTTCTGCGATTATGAACCAACTAGCCCAAAAGTACATCTTGACGAATCTCGGTACTCTTGAAGATAATACCAAGAATAACTCTCCCGTCTAAGTTGCTAATTTTATAACATATTGTAACGGTCATGCGAAAGACAGAGAAGAGAAAGAGAAGAAGAGGAGAACGAAGGGTTTTTGCAAGGCCGCAGCGCGCTACCACCATCATCCATCTCCTGTAAATAAAACCCTCTCATCACAACTCGTTGTAACAGTTGTGGTGGAGGTGCTGGGTACTCGACACCCGAAAACGGAGGCTGAACCGCAAGTTCTTCGACGGAGCCGTCGCCTTGCTAGACTCCCACCGAACTCATCTGGGCTGGACATGTTCCACAACACCGACGGACCACAGCCCCCCCTCAACTTCTACGCCGAGCAGTTCTGCTCCACAGCTACGAGATGCCCGTCCCTTCGCCGGAAGGCCGGATGAAGACGTCGAGGCTTGGCTCATCCATTACAAACGGGTGAGTGCCGCCAACAAGTGGGATGTCGCTTCCCAGCTTTCGAACGTCGTGTTCTTCCTAACAGACACTGCGTTAGTATGGTATGAGAACCACGAGGAAAAGTTAACGACGTGGGACAGATTTGTTTCTGAAATCAAAGAGCGTTTCGGTGACTCCACGACGAAAAAGAAGAGAGCAGAACAGACGCTCATGCAACGCGCACAAGTGCCAGGCGAAACCTGCACGACTTACATTGAGGAAGTCATAAAACTGTGTAGGATGGTGGACTCTGGAATGAGTGAAGAAGACAAAGTTGGACACATTCTAAAAGGAATCGCCGAGGACGTTTACAGTTTCCTCATCGCGAAAGACACCCTGACTTCCGTCGCCGATGTCATTCGGCACTGTCGCACTTTCGAACAACTCAAGACGAGGCGCATCACGCCGAAGTTTGGCAGGCTAGCCAATGTGACGACAGTTGCAAGTATAGAGAGCAACCAGCCGCTCGATCTCGCATCAACGATCCGGCAAATAGTCCGTGAGGAACTCAGCCTGTACGCGCAAGTGGCACAACCAAGCAGTCATCACTCCCACCTGCCACTAGAGTTCGAGCCACACGTGGCGTCCTTCTCCTCGCATCAAGCGGCGAAGGGCATTGAGGAGTACGATCTCACGCCTCGACAACAGCCACGTCTCTACGATAGAGGCCCTTCCTATCAGGCTCGAACACAACGAGAACAGCCGCGTTTTTATACTCGAGACCCTGTGCCTGACTACGTCCCGCTGACACAAGGACAGCACCGACCCTATTACCATGATGCGGCTTACGGCCGATATGACGGATTCCAGCGAGCTGCAGAGACCCGTTACCCGCATGATAACGAACTTGCTCGTCGTCCGCAGCGGCCTAGGATTCGTTTCGACGAGCACAGGATGAGCCGCGACCCTCCCGTGTGCTACAACTGCGGTTCCACAGGACACATAGCTCGGTATTGTCGTCAACGCCGCCCATCACGAAGGACACCACCCATGTTCTCGCCACCAGGAACCGGTACATCATATGACCTGCGGACGACCGACTTGTTTCCGAGGGACCGTTTTTCGCACGAGACCAGACGCAGCGATTCCCCAGCCTCTGAGCGGAGTTTGACACCACCATCTAACCGACCCCGTCGCTCGCCGTCCCCTCGGCGTCGTACGTCCCCTCCGCCGCCGGGAAACTAGCATCCGCGGCCGATGGAGGTGAGGTCGCCGGACGGTCTTTGCAAGATATACCTCTGCCTGTTGTGATGTTAAAAAACAAAGTGAATGTGTTGATTGACGGCATACCGACGATGGCTTTAGTTGATACTGGGGCGACTGTGTCTGTGATGAGCCTCGCCTTCAAAAATCGGCTAGGCCACAAAGTTATGTTTTCTTGGACCGACGCCATTACCTTTCGTGGAGTAGGCGGCGAGTGGCTTCATCCCCTCGGTGTTTGTGCTGTGAGTGTTTTGTTGGCTGGAAAAGTGTTTGCGTCGGAATTCCTGGTTCTTCCTCGTTGTTCGCACGATGTGATTCTTGGTATCGATTTTCTTGAGCAATGCGGCGCTTCCGTCGACTGTGGCAGTGGCGAAATATCGTTAAACCAGTTATTTATACCGGCACTTTCTGAACAAAGTTCACGTGGCGAAGACAGGAACACACTCAGTGTGATCGATGAAGTGATAGCACCATCTTGGTGCCCGACACCCGTTCGTGTCTCTTCAAGTGCCGTTGATGCTGCTTGTGTTGACCTTGTAGTTGGGCCTCTCAGCATAAACTGTGCTAAAAAGAATATACTTGTGCCCTGTTCTGTCGTGTGCATGGCGAAAGGAGTCGCAACATTGTGGGCGCTGAACTGTTCCGCCACGCCGGTTGTGCTTCCTCGCGGTATGAAGATCGCTTTCTTCGATGAAGCCTCATGCAGCTCAATAGCAGCACTAACTGCGGACCCCGCCACAGCTTCCTCTCCTTGCGATAATCGTCATCACGATCTAATGCTCGGTATGATCAGTAAGGCTCTCAGTACAACGGAACGGCAAGCGCTGGTACAGGTCCTTTCCCGGCATATTGCTGCATTCGACTTTGAACATGGAGATGCGCCACTTCAGCTACCGTCGTCCCGCACTCGCCATAGAATAGACACCGGCTCAGCACACCCCATCCGCCAGAAGCCCTACCGAGTGTCATCCTCCGAGCGCAAAGTTATTGCCGAACAAGTAAAGGACATGATGAACAAAGGTGTCGTTCAAGAGTCGTCCAGCCCGTGGGCAGCCCCGGTGATCCTTGTCCGGAAAAAAGATGGTTCCTGACGATTCTGCGTGGATTACAGGCGTCTAAACGCAGTGACAAAGAAGGATGTCTATCCCCTACCACGAATTGACGACGTCATTGATTGCTTGCACGCCGCTTCTTATTTTTCAACACTTGATTTACGATCGGGTTATTGGCAAATACCTATGGAACCTGAAGACAAGGAGAAGACTGCATTCGTAACTCCAGATGGCCTGTTCCAATTTAATGTTATGCCTTTTGGCCTTTGCAATGCTCCTGCCACTTTTGAAAGATTTATGGACACAGTACTGCGCGGTCTAAAGTGGGAGATATGCATGTGTTACCTTGACGACGTTGTAATCTTTGGCCGCACGTTTGAAGAACATAACAACCGTCTCAGCCTTGTCCTCGACTGCATCGAAAAAGCCGGGCTGGTTCTGAATTCCAAGAAATGCCGGTTTGGCGAACGTCAAACACTGGTTCTAGGACACTTAGTGGACAAGGATGGCGTCAGACCCGATCCTCCTAAGATTGAAGCAGTGAGCTCCTTCAAACCACCGCAGTCTGCACGAGAACTTCGTTCATTCATCGGCCTATGTTCGTATTTTCGTCGTTTTGTTCCCCGGTTTGCCGAGATCGTCTACCCACTCACAAGTATCCTGCGACAGGACGCAGCCTTCAACTGGACACCAGACTGTGACGCCTCATTCTCCCAACTTAAGTTTATACTAACGTCAGCACCCCTCTTACGTCACTTCGATCCATCTTGCCCGCCCGAGGTTCACACTGACGCTAGTGGTATCGGCATAGGAGCAGTGCTTGTACAACGTCACAGTGGTGCAGAGCATGTCGTCGCATACGCCATCCGTTGCCTGAGCAAATCTGAACGCAATTATACGGTTACGGAACAGGAATGCCTGGCAGCTGTTTTCGCCGTCCAGAAGTTCCGCTGTTATCTTTACGGGCGACCATTCAAGATAATTACCGACCACCATTCCTTATGCTGGCTGATCGGTTTGCGTGATCCCTCTGGTCGCCTCGCACGTTGAGCGCTGCGCCTTCAGGAATACGACTTTACGGTGTCATACAAGAGTGGCCGTCGTCACGCTGACGCGGACTGCCTCTCTCGGATTCCTCTTGCCACTACCGACTGCGATGCTGATAATTTTGACGACTGTCTCGCTGCAGTTACTAGCACGTTTCCCGACGCCGCCGACTTTCAGCGAGAACAACGCAACGATCTCACCCTCGATCCGCTTTTTGTCGCCGCCCGTACTTCCCACGGCAGCGGTCGCTTTACTGTTCGGGACAAGTTGCTCTACAAGACTAACTACTCTAAGCCTGGAGCGCGTTTTCTGCTAGTTGTCCCCGAGAGCCTCCGCTCCGATGTTCTACGTGCCATGCATGACGATGCCACATCCGGCCATTTCGGCTTCGTGCGAACGCTGCACCGCACGCGGGAACGCTTTTATTGGCCTAAGATGTACGAAACAACCAAGCGCTATATCGCTAGTTGCGAAACGTGCCAACGTCACAAGCGACCTGCCACCGCAGCGCCAGGCCCCCTTCAGCCATTGACACCACCCAGTACGCCTTTCGAACAAGTAGGAATTGACCTTTTGAGTCCATTTCCTTTATCTAACAATAGGAACCGCTGGATAATCGTCTGCGTGGACCATCTTACACCGGTATGCGGAAACAGCAGCCATACCCTCTTCCACCGCTGCTTCCGTGGCGGTCTTCTTGCTGCACTCCGTGGTCCTTCGCCATGGCCCACCGCGTGTCATTATCAGCGACCGTGGCCGCCAGTTCACTGCTGATGCTGTTGAAGAATTACTTCGTATGTGCACTACACAGTTCCGTCATTCAACACCGTACCATCCGCAGACAAATGGTCTCGTTGAACGGACAAACAGAACGCTGACCAACATGCTTGCCATGTACGTTTCCGCCAATCACAAGAACTGGGATGACGTGCTGCCTTTTATCACTTATGCGTACAACACGGCGAAACACGAAACAACGGACTTTAGCCCATTTTATCTCCTGTACGCCAGGTTACCGCGAAGCCCTCTGGACACTTTCTTACCCTTCATTCTGCACAATGACGATTCTGTATCGCAGACCTTGTGCCTCGCGGAAGAAGCGCGTCGAATAGCTCGTCTTCGGACTCTGGCCTCGCAATGTCGTTCGAAGGAGCGGTACGACGACCGTCACGAACAAGTGTCGTTCGAAAAAGGCGATTTGGTGTTGCTTTGGACACCGCAACGCAAGCGTGGATTGTGCCAAAAGCTTTTGTCACAATATTCGGGCCCATTTGTAGTCGCGGACCGTCTCAGCCAACTCACTTACGTAATAGCTCGTCTCCTGAGCAATGATCGACGATCAAGCGGAACGCAGCTCACTCATTGCTCGCCTCAAACGGTTCTACCCTCCTTGACCATCTTGACTCGCCCTACGGGCTTCGTCTGCTTGCGGGGGAATGTAACGGTCATGCGAAAGACAGAGAAGAGAAACAGAAGAAGAGGAGAACGAAGGGTTTTTGCAAGGCCGCAGCGCGCTACCACCATCATCCATCTCCTGTAAATAAAACCCTCTCATCACAACTCGTTGTAACAATATTATTACTGATTATTATAGTTGCCTTTTAGCCTGCGCTTATCGTCGAACTGCCCACAAATTAGGCTCTTACAGTTTGTATGCTTATGGCCGCTCCCTAAAAAAAAGCGCACCTCTATTCGGCTTTGCAAAAGAGGTTTCGCGGCAAGTTGGCGTTGTATCTTCTTTTTTTTTTAATTTCCAGTGGCCGCTTTTTCGTGAAACTTCTCATAATGAACATTTTGCAAAGTAGTCCTTGTCTGAGCAAGTACATTTTCCAAATGAACAGTCTTGAGCACAAATTAAAAAAAATGTTTACGCCACGCGCCTTAAGAGAAACTAACAAAAAAAGGTGCAAACGTTTCGCCGCCTATGCCAATTGCATTCTCAGTATACATTGACACAATGGAGGGAACGCCGATCAGCGTACTCAACACACGTCCTTCCGAACGTTCAGCAGGAGGCCATGGTTGGTGTTTCACGCCGAGGTGTCACGACGTGTGAACGAGAATTCGAGGCAATTTTTCCCCTCATTTGTTCACGGGCAAGCGTCGTTGCATTGACCCGGTCAAACTTATGTCCAGTTTTCGAGCACCTGCGGATGCACCTGCCAGCGGATGCACCTGTCAATGGAATGCACACAGTGGGATGCACCTGCCTAGGCATCGCCAGTTTTGTAAAACGACAGGAAAAGGAAAATACGTGCCGCTTTTCAGGCAGGCAAAGATCATCGGCCGTGCAAAAGACAGAAAGGCACGGGAAATAATCGAAGCCTTGCAGATTATACGACACGGGCCTGATAAGTGTATCAGTGAAGCTTCGCTACACCTATACAAGAAGTTGAATTTCTTGGTTGTTAAGTTGTGATACACGATGTACGGTTATATTTGATGGTGCGCATGCGCTTTGCTGTTGTGGGAAAGAGGCGTCATCTAAACAAATCGGTTATTAGTCTGCGCTGGTCCCGTCCACTTCTTTCTTGTTGTGTCCTGTACGTAGGCGTAGTTTTATGTTTATTATGTCTTACCAACTAGCCCCCCACCGTACGCTTGTCAGAACACTGCTCCCCCCCCCAAAAAAAAAAACCAAAAAAATCACACCATCTCCCGCTAAAGGGGACCATGAGGCGATGCGAAGCAGTGTTTCGGCATGTAGAGCCCGCGTTTCAGAGGTGGAGTGGTGAAGGGGAAAGGGGAGATGGGGAGTGGAAAGAGAAAGGGGAGGGAAGGGATAGGGGGAAAGGGGGAGGGGAGGGGAGAGGGGAAAGGGGAGGTTAGAGATGGAGTGCAGATGAGAAGTGGAGAGGGGAAGTAGGGAAGGGGAAGAGAATGGGAGAGGTGATGGGGAGAGGGGAGTGGAGAGGGGAAGTGGAGAAGGTGTGCGCATGCGCAGTAAGGGTGGTCACGCCGCACACCACCACCACCGGATTGAACTCCGCTATAAGATGCTTCACATCTAAAAAACAACGGAATGTTTCTAGTTAGAAGGAGCTTGATGTGGGCGAGTTGATGAAGCATACTGGTAAAATTTAACGTTGCGCGACGTACACGAGGACTAGAAAGGAACACTTAAACAGACAAGCGCAAACAGACAAGCGAGTGGAATCAGTTCCTCGTGTACGTTGCGCAACGTTAAATTTTACCAGTATGTTTCTAGTTATGGCGCAAAATGCCACTGCAAATTTCGCTAAAGGTCGCTTCGCCCCTTTATACTTTTTTTCTCTCTCTATAGTTTCGGTTGTTTCGGTACCACAGGCGCTATCGGAAAACAGATAGCGCCCATCAGGTCATATGGAGTCACAGCTTAGCAATAAGAACGGGTGCCGATAAGAAACAGCGCATAGGAGGACGGGTGCATTTCTTACACTGCGGTGAACTGAAATGTTGCTACCAACTGGCGCAAGAGGAGACAGTCCTCCTATACCTTTCGGCCGATGTATAGACCCGGAAACTGTCGATTTTCCACACACACACACACACACACAGATATATATCTATATATATATATATATATATATATTGTGCCGGGGGTCCTAGCTAACTTGTGACAAGGGGTTAAAAAATGCACTAGCGGCAGGCGATTGGAATCAGTTCCATATTGCTGACGGCCACCTAGCACGCTGCAAACAAGGTTTTTTGGCATTCATTATTTCTGAGTTAAGATTATTTACTGTACTGGTCGATTCCACGAAAGATAAAAAAACGTTGTATATTTCATGTTTGCGATTTTCCTGATAATTTTGTATGTTGTGCACATATCAGTGCACAGCACGAAATCGTAGTTCGTTTTCAATAAAATTTTTTTTCAACACAGGAAAATTCGACAAGTGTCGCCGGTTGACGATGACCATTTTACGAAGAGTGCGTTTTCGTAAATTCGCAATCATGCTGGCAGCCACTGAAGCTATATATTCCAAATATCTTTCTTTTTAGCGGAAGTAGAAGTAAAGAGGAAATAGCGCTTATCATTTCATATACTTCTGAGCAAATTATGTATTTTTAAAAATTCACGAAAAACGCTGCGTTTTTGAAAATCTGTCAAATTTGGGACGCTATGGCTACTTCTGTGAACATCTTAGCTTGTTCATATTTGCAGTATGAATAGGCCTTTATGTGAATAATGAACCTCTGCATTTGTATTTCTCTAATAATTTTCAAAGTAGTAAATTTTCATGCTCGAAACACCAAAAAGAGAGAAGTGCTCATCAATTCGAAAATCTATAATAAAAAAACCCCAATCTCAGTTTTGTTCAAAGTCCCCCAATATGTTTTCAAAGGACTGCACAATGATATTATGAAAAAAAAATGTTGCATCATTTTTATTAGAACAAAAGCAGAAAATGTCAAACATTGTGTTTTCAGAGCGTGGTGGCTACTGCGTAAAGGACATCTCTAGTAACAAGAAAATACAGTAACACCTCTGTTTTCTTTTCTGAGCTTCGCTAAACAACAGTAATGATCTATGGTCGGAAATTGGGAACTGTTTTGTAAAGAAAAAGACCGTTCCAATTAAATGCATTCGCGTGGTTTGCGACTTCACGCCAGTGTTAGACATCCCTCAGTCCACAGTAGGCACTTTCAGTTGTAGCCTCCTTTTCTTTCATCTATTTCAGTTGAGTATAATTCATATCTTGAGTGCTAAAGAACGCATTCCCTCCATGCGTCTCTTATGATGATGTGCTGCGCCAGAATTGAGAGATTGGTACAAAAGCCAAGGTCTCTTCATGAATGGAAATGAATTTCTGGAGAGCGGTCGCCAAGAGGTGTGGTTTTTGTTGGCCCAAATGTGTACATTGTCAAACCTTATGTGATAAATGTAGAGTTTAAAAAAAATCGATTACGTGAAGATTGGTGGCAGCAGTTCTGGCCACGGCCAAAACACGTTTTGTTTGCATTGCATCTGCTTTGTTTTGCATATCCTTCATTCTCTTGAAGCAGTGCTGGCAGATCTGGTCTCCCTCTTGAATTGAGCGCGCATCCTGCTTCATGACCCTCCGCAAAAGAGTCTCGATCCGATATCTTCTACATAACGAAAATTCCGCTGCATCGGAATTTTCTTTTTGTGCACCATGAGGCAGTCCGTACAAAATCTCGGTCATGGCTACAACGCCTACCCATAGCCACCTTCAGAGCGTAGGATAGTGATCGCATCAAAGTGAAACACAATTTGGATGCTTGTCACGAATTTCGGGTAGTTGCGGGTGATGGATTCAGACAGGACTCTTAACGGCAAAACACATTTAATGAGCACACGCACGGCACTCTATAGGATACACAAGGAATATACCAAACAAATACCAGAAGAGACTGTAAAAACTGGAGCTACACACAAAACACACTACAAACCAAACTGTCCCAAAAAGAAAAAGTCAGGTGGCTCTATAGCGCTCTAGCCTTGTGCTGCTCATGCCTCGGGCCAACCTTACTTGGTACCGTTGATGCGTTTCCCGTCAAAGTCCGGGATCGGTCGCGTCGTGTCCAAGTCGGTGATCTCGACCTTCTCGACGACCATTGCCGTCCTTGCCGCTGCCGAATCGTCGTCCGTCGTCGTCATCGCATGACGTCATCGCTGACGTGGCGGAGGCCTCCGAGATTAGGCCTAGCGGTGGTCGCTGATGCCCGGTGCTAAGAGCCGACGTGGCCCACCGGGGACTGTCTTCGGCGGCTTGCTTCGAAGGGGGCTTGCGCCAGGAACGTCGGTGATGGCTGCGCGCGGTTGCTGCATCCCGAGACGCCTCACTCGAACCGGGTCGAGGACTCAGGCCACCTCTCGGGACGTCCGCGTCACAGGCTGCCGAGTCGCACTCCTGCGGCTCCCGTCGCCACTGCGCTTGCTGGCGAGACAACCTTCTCCTGGCAAGTCCACGTAGACAATGCCAGCGCGTCGTTCCTTGCGTCCCGATCACAGCTCGGGTCTACGCGCCTCCGGCTTCTCCACGCTATGGTGAGCGCGCTCGCGCCGTTTCGAACGTTTCATCGTCTTCTTTCTTGCGAAGGGCTCTTTCTTACTCATGACAATGCTTAACTTCTATCTAAAGGGGTCATGAAGCACCCCTTGGGCTGATTGAAAAAACACATCCTGCGGAAAGCTGACACGGCTATGAACTGCTCTGCCAAATATTACAGTCGTGCGCGCCGCGTAATGGCCACAAGCGGAGCGCGAAGTTGCCGTTTCCCCAGGCACCCTCTTTTCAAACAGAGGCCGGTTCTCACTCTCGTCGGTGGGCGGGGCGTCTGTTCGCTGTACGTCGCAAGAGACATAGCATGCTTATTGGCCGATAGCCGCCGTAAATCGAGAGCGGCGTTCGGATCAGATGCGCTTCTTGCCGCGGGGTGCCGCCACTTGCCGGCGCCGCACTCCTCAGTACACGGTAGCCGCACTCGCGCAAGCGAATCACAGCGGGAGAGCGATCGCGTTTCATGACGCGCGCTGGCGTAACTTCTTTCCCCCATGCCATCCCTCCCTGTCTAGCTTCCAGTGCGCTCGTCGGCACGAGAAAAGAGAGAAAGCGCTGGGAGCGTGCGCCAAACCCCCGTAACTCCGCTGATTCTTGACGGATTCGAGAAATTTTTGCGGCAATCGATTCGGGAGGCAGTACACTCCGATACTGAGGCCATTAGATCATTACTTGGAAAAGTGGTTCATGACCCCTATCTAAGGTGGTGTTTGGCTGACTGGCACAGCCGTGCTCGTTGCTGTCGTCTGCTCAGGCGAGCGTCTATCGCGCCGCCCTTTGCACCTGTCCGCCTAACGCATGCTCCTCCGTTTACACGAGTGCTTGTAGCGCGGGCCACTCGATCCGCCACACGATCCGCACGGTGCGGATCCAGAGAGCGGGCGGGAGAGCGACGAGCGGTGAAAAATGTATCGTGTAACCAACGCAATCGACACCCCAGCATTTTCTCGTGCAGAGCGGCAAAGCCTGGCAAACAATGTGTGGCTGCTGTGCTTAGGTCACTGTACTTAGGTTGCACTGCGGTACTCGACGTTCACCACTGCCGCCATTTGCGATTTCTCACATTCTTACAATGCATGATCGACTCAGCTACAGATATTTCGCGTTTAGCTTCGTTGCTTTTATATAAGCGCATTTACTCAAAAAAAATTATCCAGATGAATGAAAATGTCCGTGCTGCCCGTCGACGAGGAATGTAAGTGGTGTCGCAAATGCATTTACTGGAACGATCTTTTTTTTCTTTACAAAACAGTTCCCACTTTCCGACAATAGATCATTACTGCTGTTTAGCGAAGCTCAGAGAAGAAAAAAGACGTGTTACTGTATTATCTTGTTACTAGAGATGTCCTTTACGCAGTGGCCACCACGCTCTGGAAACACAATGTTTGACATTTTCTGCTTTTGCTCTAATAAAAATGATGCAACATGTTTTTTCATAATATCATTCTGCAGTCCTTTGAGAACATTTTGGGGGACTTTGAAAAAAATTGAAATTGGGGTTTTTTTATTATAGATTTCTGAATGGAGGAGCACTTTTCTCTTTTTGGTGTTTCGAGGATGAAAATTTACTACTTTGAAAATTATTAGAAAAATACAAATGCGGAGGTTCATTATTCACATAAAGGCCTATTCATACTGCAAATATGAGCAAGCTAAGATGTTCACATAAGTAGCCATAGCGTCCCAAATATGACTAATTTTCAAAAACGCAGCGTTTTTCGTGAATTTTTAAAAATAGATCATTTGCTCAGAAGTATATGAAATGATAAGCGCTATTTCCTCTTTACTTCTACTTCCGCTAAAAAGAAAGATATTTGTAATATATAGCTTGAGTAGCTGCCAGCATGGTTCCGAAGTTACAAAAACGCACTCTTCGTAAAATGGTCGTCGTCAACCGGCGACACTTGTCGAATTTAGCTGTGTTGAAAAAAATTTTTATTTGAAAACGAACTGTGATTTCGTGCTGTGCAGTCATATGTGCACAACATACAAAATTATCAGGAAAATCGGAAACATCAAATATACACGCTTTTTCGATCTTTCGTGGAATCGACCTACTGCTAAATATTGACTTTAGGCAAGAAATGGCATTTGCAAAGTTCCAGAGCGTCTTCACGCACCCCCATTGCATCATTTGCGATAAAGAAACTCTCACGTGTACCACTTTTTTTCCAAGCTGCAAAGAAAGCCCGCAAAATACAGAAAAAAGAAACCACGTGACTAGCGAATTCGGTCGCCGCGATTGTGCGGCGCTCAGCCGTGGTTTAAGCGAACGAAATCGGCTGCGGCCGCGACTCGCCGGCTCCGTTGCAGCGGTAGGCTAATAACATGACGGTGGTTTCTTGGACATGATATATGACATGCTAATTTTGGCTACATTTAGCTTCAGTTTTGGCTTCTTTTCAAACTTACAGCGCACCCTGGTCAACACTTGCACCATAGAGTAGCAGAGGACGAACTGGCGTACGTACGGAGTGTTGATTCCGACTTCTCGAAGTGAGCGGCAGGCGTTCTGCTGTTCCGTCGGTTCATGTCTGCCCAAACGTGCACCAGCAACGCACTTGCATTTCGTTTCACCGCACAGTAATTGTATATTTTTTACGGAGCATGTTATTAAACAAGAACAAATGCTCGTCTTTCGTTATATCGAAGAACTCGCAAATCACGAAGCCACTACATGCGTGATATTGTGCGGGAGTCTGGCTGCTATCGCGGATAGTCTGCTTTTTGAAGTCTGCCAGTCTCTTCCTTTCGTGGTCGTCTGAAAAGCATCTGACTCGCCGCGGTGGTCTGATGGTTATGGTGTTTGTCTGCTGACCCGAACGTCGCGGAATCGAATCTCGGCCGTGCCGGCTCCCGCACTTTGATGGAGGCAACATGCTAGACGCCCTTGTGCTTACATTTAGGTGTACGTGAAAGAACCCTATGTGGACGAAATTTCCTCAGCCCTCAACAACAGCTGCTCTCATAGTCATATCGTGGTTTTGGGACGTAAAACTCCATGAGAAAAGCGTCTTATCGAGAATATATTTATTAAAAAAATACTGCTACTAAAATGGTTCCCATGTGCCTTACTTGTTTGAGCCAAACCACTTTCGGAGAAAAACTTTTTGGTGGTATCCGGCAACGTATTGCAAGCGGCCAGTAGCAGATGTAGCAGATAAAGCCCCTTAATCTTGTAAAGTTCCGCCACTCATTTTACCCTGCCGCCGCCGCGTGGCCTCCTCGCCTCCTCCTCAGCCCTTCGGCGTCCTGCCGTTTCGCGCCGGGTTTTCTGCACGACGATTAGACTGTCGTGGGTTCCCTTGGAAACGCACGGATCTTGTATTTTCCTTGTATATTTATCTTTTTCGTTGGCGCCATTTCTCGCCTTTGCTCTACGTAGCGAACTCTTCGCGCTTTCTATTGTGCGCTTTGTGCTGGAGCCATGGCGTGATGTTTCGCATATAACTGCAGCAAGAAGTATGAAAATGGTTATGTACTTTTCATGATACCTCAAGGTAAGTGCGATGGCTTGCGCAAGAAACCGTGGGCGCATAAAATTCCGTGTATTAACTTTGTTTTCACGAACCGCAGTGTTGTTTCCTGGAAAAGTGGTCGTTATTATCGCTCGCATCAATCCAAACCCTTATGCCGCATTCTTAAATATGCATCTGTCCTGTTAATCAACGTTTCTGCAGCGGCAATTTGTAGGCTGCATACAAATGGGGTTGTTCTCAGTATGCAAAGTACACAGTTTGATTGGAAACTACAGATTCTGCTTTCCGCTCTGAACAATTCTGTCCGAGCACACAGCCTCTCGATCCCACTTCTCGTGGCCGTTGAGATCCGTTGCCTGTGCTCGTGAAAATCAAACCAGCGGCTTCTAGAGGAGGTATCCTTTCCAGCTTATTTCAATGTAGGCGACAGTCACTTAGTTGCTGTTCAGGCCGTCGCGGTGGCGCAACAGTTAGGGTGCCCAGCTGCTAACTCGAGAGACGCGAGTTCGATCCCGGCCACCGTGATCGCCCTTCGACGAAGGCAAACACTGGAGGTCCGTGACCTGGGCGAATTCAGTGCGCGTTAAAGAACCCCAGGTAGCCTAAATTAACCGCAGCCCTCCACTACGGCATTTCTCACGGCATGGTTTGGGACATTAAACCCCACAAGAGGTCTTATACGCAATGAATATACTAACAGTGCTAACACGCTGGTTACCGTTGATGGAAGGCATTTTGAAGGCATGCCATCTTCGTTCTTGGGCTGTACCGACTATAGAGCTCATAAATTTAGGAACTTGACTTTGTATGCGCGTCCAATATGAAACAAATGTCAGGGGCATCCGTGCATTGCATATTAGTTGCAAATAGCAGCTCCCCTCAAAAGAACATGTGATCTCTCTTGCTCACGCAGTATCGTTTTCAGTGGAATGGAGCCCCTACTTGGAAATGACAAGCTGTTAGCGCAAAATTCAATTGGGCGCACTGAAGCTGTATCATGCATAAAACAGTGTTGGTTTTTTGCCAGGACATACTGTCACCACTGCTTTAATTGTGTTTGCATGAGCATGTTTTTTTTTCTCCGCTGCTATCCATGCTCCATGATACGTTTCCATACTAGCATATATTTTGATGCTGAATATTTCTGTGATGCTATTCTCGCTGACCCGTATGTTGTTAACCAACTCTATCGCGCATGCAAGACAATAAAATACGATTTTAACTGTGCTACTGCACATGTAGTGGTACTTAGGTGGGAACAATCAAAATACTTTATCCAAAGGAATTTATTTCGGTTAAAGATATAGAATGCCACCTTCACTTATAAGCATATGTGGTAGTTTTTAGTTTCGTTGACAACGATGCTTCAATAGTATCCTTTAAATCCTTCACCTGAGCTTCCATAATTGTCGACGAACGGTTGCCGTCACCGCATGGTTGCAGTGAAATTGTGCAACCGTCCTATTCAGTTTCGAGACCATAGCCCCATAGCTACGATCACATTCACATGAAAAATACTCGGATGGACGATACACTCGTAACTAACTTATTATAAGAAGGTGCGCTTAATACCTGCTTAGCACAGACACGCACGGACAAGAAATGGCAACCACAGAGGGGTGCGCCACAAGCAGTACTAAATAAGGTACACAACGTAACGCACATCATCATGGGACAGAAAAAGTATGTCTAGAGTATACAACTGTCCTGAAAGCTCCGTTTGCATCAGTATGCCACACTAAATGTTCTGAAGCAAAATCAATCAACTTACATATCTCAATGTCAGCGTGGCCTCCGAGATTGGCTCCGCCAACGCGCCGTTGCCGGAGCAAATCTTGGAGGCCACATTCTTAGTATTCTTGATGCGGTTATCACCATTTCTCGAAACTTTCTACACCTCAGGGTCGGGTAACTAGCCCGTAATCACGCTTCTACATCGAGTGCTGAGGCGAGCCCGTGGGAGCTAAGGCGACAAATGTGCCGTGAGCAGCGCGCACTGGCGGCGCGCGAGGTCAGTCAAGGAGGAAAACGCGCGCTGCGGGAGTGTCACTGCTTACCTATGTTGGGTACATCAAGTGCAACGCCATGGAAGCTAGCGAGACTTCTTGCAGCAGTTGCGTTCGCACCAAGACATTGTTAAATTATTTTACCACCCGTAATGTGATCTTTTATCGTCTTTAGACTCGGTGACAAGTGAAGACGCTTTGTGCCTTAGAAACAAACAAACCCCGTTATATATACGGCTTTCTATAGGTTGTTCTAGATCGCTTAGCGTACATTTGTTTCCGCATCGTGGTATCCGCAATTAGTTCCGGTGGCGTGCAGCCGTGTCAATCGCGGAGGCGACGTTTTCAACAACGAAATCCAAGCGCGAGGCCAGTGGACTTACAAATTTTGCTGACCAATGTTCTTGCATAGCTTCCACGGCGTTGCACCTGATGTGTGAAACGGAGTATAGATCAAGGGGCTTTATACCCCTGACACACGGGCCAAAGTAAAGTATTGAATTGAATTGAATTTTATTGCTCATATTTTTTTACAGAAAGTTTGCACACACGGCGTGGACCCATAGCAATAGTCTAGTTTGGGTCCAAAAAGAAACATTTTATAATGGCACTTCGGAAAAGTGTTACTAAAAAAGTTATATAGTATCTAATAAGAATCAGCAAAGAAACATTACAGTACATGAAATAACCGGACAAAGAGTAAAAAAAAAAGAAAACCGTTACAACACAGGAAACAACGAAAAAAGAATAACACCTACTTACATATCAAAATTAAGACACTCATCAGACTAAATATGACAGGACGTTAATAAATCAGTACATTCTTCTAACTAGTGTTTTTCTAGTGCGTTAGCAAAATTAGAACACATTTTAATTTTAAAAGAAACAACATTCCAGATTTTAATACCAACGAACTGTAAACGCCGTCCACCATATAGGTTGTTAGTTTGTGGAATATTCCATTTACCAAAGGTTAGTTGTCTGGTAGAACGAGAAGGGGCGGAAGACATCGACACATGAAAAGGGTGGTTGTAATAATAACTGTTTGTACATATTTGGCTAGTTTTAATTTCCGTAGCTTGTCGAAGGGCAAAATAAGTAATCGGGAAAACAAAGGTTTGCTGGGGCCGTTATACTTGGAATGAGTAATGATTCTTACAGCCCGTTTTTGAAGTCGTCTAACCGGGTCCAGGTAAGTTGTGTACGTGCCTCCCCTAGACTCAATGCAATATGAGATGTGACGATGAATGAAATCACAATGAAGTATTCGTAGAGTAGTCGTATTAAAATGTTGACGAGCCTGAGTAAGTGCATGACACCCTGAGGCTAATTTGGAACACACATTCTGAATCTGCATTTGCCAATGTAAGTTGTTATTTATAGTGACACCAAGATATTTAATTGTGGTTACTGACTCGATCACAGAGTCGTTAATTTTGATGTGTATATTATTAGCATTAATGAATTTCTACCTAGAGCGAAATGTGATGCATTTAGTCTTATCAGTATTTATATATATAGATATATACTCGGCGACAACTTTTCTTGCCACCACTGTGGAAGCTACAGAGCCAAAGTACCTGCATGCGCGCGCGCCACGAAATAGTACCTATATTTATTTTCTAATTCGAAAAGTTACCTAGCTCGAATAAATAAAAATTTCTTCATTATAAAAATAGAACGACTATGGGGAGCCATTCATGAAAAATTGTAAACTTCAAGTTTGTTTCTGTCTTTATTTTTTGGAGAGCACCACGTTTTCCTCACGCCTGAACCACATTTTCCTCACGCCTGCTCTCTCAGAGTCTCAGTAAACATGGCGTCCGCGATGCCGCCTGAACCATTGGCCTGAACCGTGTGCGGCCGCAAACTCGCCGTTTCGTTCTCCGAAGAAGCTGTACTCTAAATGTGACAGAAAGTGGCTATCAAACCAGACCACGCAAGTTATCTGCAATGTCATCGCTGGAGTGAGGCGCCGTCAGCGTGACTTGTCTGCAAATGCAGTGTGCCGGACTGTCGCCGAGCTCACCGGAGTGAGTGAGCGAACAGTTAAGCGTATCAAGGCTGACGCTCTGCGGGCCCCACTTGCTTCCCCGAAGCGCAAGAAATTGAATTTCTCGGGCCAAATTGAGAAGCGCATCACCGGCAAGACGCGGCTGCTGCGCTATTACACGTTTGCGTTGGCAGCATTGCGGCGCAAAGTGCACAGCTACTTCATGCGCAATGAAATAACTACGCTCTGTGAAGGTGTGTGACCAGCGAAGCTTGATAAAATAATCTGCGTCAGTCTCTTTTTAAATAGGCGTGCGCTGTCTTTAAATCTAAACCCAATTCAGCGGCATCATGGTACTTGCATTCCGTATTTATTCGAATACAATGCGAGCTTTTTCTCCAAATTTTTGCTACTAAAGTCACCCCTCGCGTTACAATCGTGATTGCGTTACAATCGAGCAAACGCCGTATTGAGGTTGCGGTGTGCGCTTGGTGGCGTTCATCATATTCCCATGTGTCTTATTTTGTTGTCTTCGGGCTTCACCCGCAAAGACTGTTTGGAATGCTCCGCGCAGACCGCGATGCGATGTTCCCGAAGCGCCACGATTGTTTTAGATCTTTCTGCTAAGATTGCGCGCGGTACGCGAATAGTCAGAGATTACGTGGCCACCAGCGATAACACTGGAATATTCGATAGAACATGTGTAAAAGCCGACACGCTTTACGACTTGTCAGAATTATTGACGGACGACGCTCTGACTGACTCGTTTCCCGCCCACAAGTTTGGCCAAATAAAGAGTTTCATCTTCGACACACCCACTGCTGGCTTCGTCAACGTAACAACCCTGTGACAATATACAGTACAGTAGGTAGATGCATCTACGCACACTGATGTTCCCATTCTGCATGTAGACGTGGTGCTAAACGCTCTAGCGACGCGAGCAAGCGAAACCGAATCTGGAACTGAAATCGGCTGCAAGATGCCGAACTACTTGCGTAGTAACACACATGTGCGGATGCCCCGCCTCCGTAGCCTTCGCTCCAATGCCAAGATAAGTTGTCGCCGAGTATAGTTTATTATTCGATAACCAATGAGCAACCTTTTCGAGTACAATATTGGAATTCGATTCAAGATCACTTAGAATTTTACCTGGTGCTATGACACAAGTATCGTATACATCAGTATGTTAGAAGGCTGTGACATCTGCGAAATGTCATTAATATACAAGGAGAAGAGCAATGGTCCCAGCACCGAGCCCTGGGGAACACCAGTACTCAAGTGGCTCATAGAAGACATGAAAGCATCAAATATTACAGCCTGTTGACGACCTTTCAGTTAATCTGAAAAAAAAAGTTGGAATATGGTCCCACAGAAACCATAATGTGGTAATTTACTTAGCAGTATTCTGTGGTCTACGGTGCCAAAGGCTTTTTTTGCTTTTTTGAAGTCCAGAAAGATAACTGTTACTAATTTATTTTCATTCAATGCTGTGTTTATAACTTGAGTAAGGGTCATAACGGCGGTGGAGGTAGAATAATTTGGTCTAAATCCGTGTTACTGATTGGAGAGCATGTTATATTCCGCATTGAATTTATAGAAACGATTGGCGAGAATTTTTTCCAAGATATTGTTAATTGTGCTCAAAACGGAGATTGGCATGTAGTTTGACGATTGAGAGTGATCGCCATTTTTATGTATAGGAATAACCTTTGTAATATTTAAGCAACAAGGGTACATGGCTGCTCTCACAAAATGGTTAAATATGCGACACAAAACCGCTCCGAGGACGTCTAAGTTTTCTTTGAGAAGCCTTACAGTTATCCCATCTAGATCTGCCGGTTTATTCATTGGCATTCCTGACACAATAGATCTGATTTCCCCAAGGTCGATGTCATGCATGACAAAAGCATTCGGATTGGAATCCGAGATACCAGGTTCATGGCTGGGTTCCTTGAATTTTTAAGCTAGTGGAACCAATGGAGACGAAGTAAGTGTTAAACAATTCGACCGTATTGGAGTCGATGATATTAGGAAGCACCTTAGAAGCGGAAGGGTCACAGGCAACGTCATTTACAATTTGCGAAAGTTTTTTTCGAATTACCATTCGCCTGGTCTATTTGTCGTGCATAATAATCCTTTCTACTCATCCTCATCAAGGCAACTGATTTATTACGCATTGCTTTAAACTGGCGTAAATAAAACTCGTTATGCTTACGCCGTTTGCATTTGTCGTGCCAGTAATCCTTGCTTCTTATGTCTTCCAAGATTTCTTTATTCATCCAGGGACACAATGGCGTTTCCCGTGAATGAATCGAAACTTTTCTGCTTCTTCTTTTGATCGCGTTTTAAAGAAGAGTAATCAAGTTTGAAAATTCGATATTACCTTAATCATGGTATATTTGATTAAAACTAGATCCAAGAAGAATATTTCCTTAAGCCACGTAGTCTATTTTTGTTAAACCTCGGCCCGTCACGTTTTTCATTCTTTAGGCAATCAACAGAGACAAATACGGGGAAATGATCTCTGATAGGTTTGTCATACACTCCGGCACTAATACGTTTCTCGGAATTTGTCAGCGCGTGATCGATCAAAGTAGCAGACGTTGCTGTTATTCGAGTTGGTGTAGTGATGAGGTTGCTGAAGTGATACGATTTTAGCAAGTACATGTAGTCGTCGTTCGCTTGACTACGGGTATCAATGTTCATATCACCACCAACAACAGCAGATTCTTTGACATTGTTTGTTAGTTGACTCAGGATCATTTCATCTTCAAAGGTGCGCTTAGTGAGCACAAACGACACAAACGAAAAAGTACAGGACATAAGGCAACGAGCGCGTAACTAGCCCGAAATCACGCATCTACATCGAATGCTGAGGCGAGCCCGTGGGAGCTAAGGAGACAAATGTGCCGTGAGCAGCCCCCCTTATAGCTCTTCTCAGGATCATTTCAAGTGTTTCAAGAAAGAAGAGAAAACACGCGTTTGGGGGACGGTAAACTGCGCCCACTGTAACTGAAGATTCCAACCTGATGAATAGTGATTCAAGGGCACGTGTGCTGCACGGTAATGAAGGATGAATTGTAAATGAATGCTCATTTTTTCACAAAAAAAAAGCAACACCACTCCCTCGAGAACGAGAGTCACGTGGCTGCCATAGCATTGTGTAATCAGGCATAACAATGTTTTTATTCCTTTTCAGCCACTTTTCAGTGACAGCGATTACGTGAAGGCGTTGTGGCTGCTAGGCAATAAATGCGAGAAGCTGATTAAGATTTTTTCTTATGCTGCGAATGTTGCTGTGAAGTACCGACATGCCTCTGCGAGTGCAATTGTCTTGTTGATTTAGGCGAGACATTTTGTTTGAACTGGGTGCGTGCACTGGGTATAGGCACAAGAGAATTACCTATGCCACACTGCCAAGGTCGTCCGCGCATGTCACATGAAACACGCGCGAATTTTCACTTTTACGCATCAGGACCTTTCCGTCAGCCACCCGTACAAATCCAGTTTTTTATCGTTTTAGCTGTATTGCCTTCCCAAGCAGAACCTTGTACTCGGCGCACAGATGTTCGTTACGAACACCGGCTCGTTTCCCTCGAAACCTGTTCAGTCTGTGTTTTTTGGCTGCCTTCAAAATCCTGTCTCGTGTCGACCTAGACAAAAACTTCACCACCACGTTTGGAGGGCCACTCCCAGGCGCTGGCACACGATGAACAGCATCAAGTGCGTTTTCATAAAGCTTTACAACCAGCGGCAACGCAATTTTGTCGACCGTCAGAGATAGGTCCTCAGGTGCATGTGGGATTCTCTTAAGTTCAATATTTTCCTTTCGACTGAACTGTTTAAGCTCATTTAGTTGCTTCTCAGTTTCTTTCAGTTCCTTATTTAGCCTTAAATTTCCTTTTTGACACTCTATGCTGCGTGTCTTTATCTCCGAAAGTTCCGAGAGCATGCTTATCAGTTCGTTTCTAAAGTTTTCAAAGCAGTCATTTATCTGCCCCATTGATTTGTGAGAGCTATCAATTCGGCCTTCATAACATTGATGGAAGGGTCCTGATTTTTAATTGTAGCAGTAAGGTCAGACATAGCCGTAACAAGCTGCGCAGTCATTTCCATCACAACTTTTGACTTCCTTGATGCTACCAGGTGGTTTGTCGGCTAGGGACTTTGCAAAGTCAGACAAAGGAGCTGTTCCACATGACATGATTGAACAACAAAGACAGTGAACAAATGCGTTTTTCAGGGCAGTCCTGCAGCTACGAAATTTGAGAAATCAATAATTAGGGCAAATGCGTATTTGCCTACCTGCAATGACGCAAATAAACGGTTTGGTAGACGTGAAGTACGGCCGCCAGGACCGCTCTGAATTGCACAAGCCAGGTGCGTGGTTTCTTATATAGGCGACAGAGATGCCGCCCCTCGGTGAACTCCGGAACGGTGACGTATTCTTACTTGTTCGTTGAGTACGGTGTCTTCCAGGATGCGCATGCGTCCGATGAAGGCCTGCTGGCTCGTGCCAACCGCGGAAGTAATCTTCACTTCACCGAATAGCATCCAGGCAGAAGCGGACACTCGTTCAACTAGGGCTCATTCAAAGTTGCCTGAAATGACGCAAATCAACGGTTTAGCAGACGTGAAGTACGGCTGCCCGGACCGCTCTGAAGTACTTTGCAGTAACGCCATTTTGTTATTCTGATGCACCCTTTGCATAAAAGAGTTGCATCGATGACACATAGCACCGAACTAAGTCGCTTAGGTGGTTCAATCTCCGTGATTAGCTCAGGTTTCTCGGATGAACGCTGGGAAAAAAAAGAAACGTTGCCTCGACGGTGCATTTTTGGGAGGTCACGCATATTCACAACAGACGCAGAGGGGATTTTGACCTCACCCAGGTGCTGTGCACGCTGTATGCGAGGGAACGCCCTTTGTATTCGAAAAGTAGATGCGGGATCTGCGTTACCGCAATGGAACTTAGCCAGGAGGGATATACTCCTTGTGTCACCTTAGAGTGCCCATGTGTAAGAGGCATCAGTTCGCCAACCCGCAAGAGCACGTGCAAAGATGCGTGCCTCATATCCCATGGTGGCGTTATCGCGGCGCTCGCTCGTGCTGGTGCCGGGTATAACGCCGACCGAGAGTTTCACCTCCAATATTCTTTATTGCGATAGCGATTATATAGACACTCGCGGCCGGCTTTTGCCGTCGGCGCCACCGTTGCGTTCCGTATACGTATAAGTATACATAAAACCCACAAAGAAAAGTGGTTCACAAGAAAATTTTTCTGTAGCGCGCGACCAGTGATTCGAACCTGCTATCCCTTGTTCCACGGCGCGACGTGTTCGGCCACTCGTTCTCAACGCATACATCCTCCAGCGTACTAACGGCAAGCCATTTGTATACACCATTTACCGTTGGTGGTACGCACATCTGTAAGGTGCTGCAGCGTGGCAGAGGCGTGTTCACTAGCACTCGCGAGATGGCGCGAAGAGCCGAAGGGCGCGCTTTAAAGGACATCGACCCATCGTCTTTCGCCTAGGGATGGTTGAATAAAATTTTTAATCGATTAATCTTTAATAATTCTTCGATTTTGCTTTATTCGATTAACTGTTTTCGATGTGATGTTTTAATCGATTAATCGACGGCGTGAAAATTCGCACCTTTGCCCACTGGACGCAGAGGGCCTGTCGTCTTTGGGTGAAGTCACGGATTAAAGTATCTGTTGCATTATCCATGGACCATTCGGCAGCAGGTCGCATTTCCACGAAGCCTGCCTACACGAGCGCACAGAAATCGGATGCCCTTTCGGTGACCATACAGGTCTAAAAGCCGCACCGGTAGCATGGAGAGTTGCTGAGGGTGAGGAAATTCCGAGAAATGTAGAAGAGAGACGAGGAGGAAGAGGAAGTACATACGACGCTTGCACTCGTAGAGACGGCATCTTTTCTCCGTTTGTCCGTTAGACGTTGTGGAAGCCCTCGATTGCACTATTGCGGACTGACGTGATAACTTCCTTGAGGTCGCCCAAGCGAGATTGCACAGCAAAGCACTGGCCTCAAACAGACCATCGGTACAGGCTACTCCGGGAAATAGAGAGACATGAGTTCTCGCCTCCCGGCTAGAATAAACGGCAGCTGCGCCAGTGTACTCCAAGGTTTCACCTGGTCGTTGCCTTAAATCGGCGCTACGCGCACCTTTTCATTTGTGCGTACAGCCGGAACTGTAATAATAATTGGTATTGTTGGGGCTTAACGTCCCAAACCACGATATGATTGAGGGACGCCGTAGTGGAGAGCTCCGGAAATTCGGTCAGCTGGGGTTCATAACGTGCACCTAAATCTAAGTACACGGGCCTCAAGCATTTTTGCCTCCAATCGAAAATGCGGCCGCTGCGGCCGGGATTCGAGTTGAGCACCATATCCACCAGACCACCGCGGCAGGTTTGGGTTCAAGTCCAGGACGGCCAAGAAATTTTATGTTCGTCTATTCATAGATTGAGTGGGCATTTAAATGCTTACGCATTTAACATCAATATTCCAGCGCGCGTGGCACGTACCCGCATTTCCCGGGTACTTTTATTGACGGAGATGAAAAATGCATTGAACCACCATATATACGTAATATAGCTTGTAGTGACCAAGAGGCGCTAGATGACCATTCGATCGATGGCTCCTACTGGCTTGACGTTGACTTTTATCTGATGTTGGCTCCTGATACAGGTGCTTAGTATTCACCATAGATATCCCGAGGGAAGTGCACCAAGAAGTGTACTTCCGCTGTACAGCATGTGCCCTAGGCGTTCTGCACATTTATTGCGTGTTTCTTCGTGTAATTTCTGCCTAAACTATGTTTACAGGGAATGAAGTGCGCTCAACCAGATCACTCACTGTTTCTTCCTTATTCCCTACAGCTCGCCTTGCTGGCCTCGTGTCGACCCTGTACTGGTTCCTAAGCCTTTTGCTGCCATACCTGTTCCTCCAAAACCCATACGGCTTCGGATACTATCTTACCTCCAGGACGAGCAAGCTTATGACCTCGGCCCTGCCCGGCATGTTCCTGCATTGGTGCTGGATGGTCATCGAGCGCCTCGAGCGATTTGGTCAGTCGCTGCGGGTGCTGTCTCGGCAAATAACAAAAATTGCTATAAGTTGGCCTTGCAATATTCCGAGCGATAGCGAGCATTTAGCGTGGAGCTCGTGCTACTCACGCTCTTCTAATACGTGAGGCAAGTGTATCTGCGCAAACTGAACATCGCTTTTGCTGTTGAACAGATCCATCAATCCATGACATGTTGCATCTCGCATTTATGTTTTAATGCCATTTAGTTGCGTTGTGTTGACACGCGACTACGTTTCTTTACCAAACAGCGTGACGTAATCGGCCGTAAACGTGCCAACCCGCCTATTGCATGTTCGGAGTACGCATGCGCCATATCCAAGCGGCGAGCGTCAGAAACATTCTGTGCGGCGTATGGTACGCGGAGCGGACGACTGACGATTGGGAATGTGCGGGTGGCCTGCAACAAGGTTATCACGCTATAGGCCGACGTGACACCGATACCAAGAAGTCCTCGGCATGCATGACACCGACGGCAAATTCGACCGACATAATCAGTAGACAGCTAAGGAACACCGACGACAGCGAGTCGCTGTTGTTCGTGCTTTCGTGCCGACCAAACCAGTTCTGACGACTCGCGTGGTCTGCCGTTGAGCGATATCTTTGTACTGAAAATACGCGATTGCTACAGCAGTTGCGCTCACATGCATACTTATTCATGCCCACGCGTACTCTAAACGTACTTCCGAAGTTGAAGTGCACTATTTTACAGCCCTTACCATCCGTCCACACGGAGCAGGAGTAGATTTCGTTCAGCGATCGAAATCCGCGGTGCTATCGGCCTAGTACAGCCGACGATCGATCGAGTTCGTACGCTGCCGGCGAAGTAACTGTCACGAAGTAGAACAAAGTAAGCTGCCATTGTAATAAAGGTATCACCATGCGAACTTCAAGACACCTACTATTAGTTAATACGGTGGCACACACGACACGAGAAGAGGCACTACGACCCCAGTGCCGCAACGCCAACATGATCAGCAACTCATAGTAGGTTCTTTTTAGAGGACGGCCAGCAGCACCGTAGATGCAACCTCTACGTAGTTGCATTTCATGCAACTACATAGAGGTTGTGCACGCACTGTTATGCAGGCAAATTTCTTAGCGAGAAGCGCAGCTAGCCTTCTAGACAAAACGCAGGCAATAACTCACGGGACATGCGCGTGTTTAGCGAAAAACAACCGCCACTGTGAAATGTGTGTGTGCGCAATCTGCGCTTTCGCAAAACAGCTATTCATCCTCTACATAAGCGGCTATGCGCGCAGAGAACACATACACTGCAACAATTCCTTTTTAAGCATGCAAAGTCTATGTCAAATATCAGCATGAAATGTAGGATGAAACTATCACGATCACTGTATAACAGTCCCGAATGTGCCGAGACACTCATATCGGCTCGCCATAGTACGTAATGCGACGCCTGTTATATGGGCATGTTCATATCATTTTTTCAGCATTTCGGCATTATTTCATTGCGCAGTTCTACGTGTACTTCTTGCGAACAACGAGCGGTGGTCATACGTGCCGATGTAAACAAATGTAACCCTTTCTGATGATGTCGTGAAGGCCTCAGCGGGCATTACCACTCGTTTAAAAATATTTACAGAAAAAACTCCACAATCACTTTTATCATTAATCTCCACTTTTATCATTAACCTTCAACTTAACGTCAGTGCAGGTCCAACAGGGACAAACCCACGCACTCCATGTCAATGCTTATAAATCGAGAAATGTGGCTGGGTTTATCCTCAAAACTGAACGGAATAGACAACGGCTCAAACTTGATAGGGGCGAGTAGCCGAGTTCTTGGCATAGCATGTTCTGAAGCATGTTCGTTTTCACGTTGGTGGCAATCTCGTATCGCTGCGCTACGCACTCTTTCAGCGGCCAACGCAAAGTGACTGTTTGTCGACGGAAATATTACAATTCGCGATTGTAGCGATGACAGAGGCTTTTGGTCGTGGCGAAGTCTGTCGGCAAGCGATAGCAAAAAAAAAAAAGAAGAAAAAGCGACTCGTTTCATGTTCCTTGATGGAGCGCGCACCCGACGCCGCACGTTTCGTTTCTCGCGACGGCCGCTTAGATGGCGCCACAGCGCAGTGCAAAAGGTGTATTGTGCTAGGTTCTGAAATTCACGAGGCACGCTTATTTACATTTTTTTAAGGTATGAGGAGCATATTACAGAAAAGTTATGTCAGCTACCTGATTTACATTATTGCTCCATCGTGACAGAACGTTGAATTTTCACAATTTTTACATAGACAGTACTTAAACAAATCTAGTGCACTGATACCTGATATGTGACTCTCTTATTGAGCGTACGCGGACACGGTGCTAGTGGAAATCACACACAATTGTGTACTCGTGTCAGTGATTGTGTCTTTTTAAACTTTGATTTTGACAAATTCAATCGCCAGGTGACTTGCTAGAAACTGTCTCGTTCAGTATCAGACACAAGGGATTAATAGGTGGGCAGTACATAGCTGCAGCCATTGAAAGTGAACCGAATATCAAAAATAAGTTGTACATGTATTTATTTACTGCTTCTATAATGTTGACATGAAGCACGGGGAGCTGATAAGCTTTAATAAACAATACATGCGAGAAAGCCAAAACTACAAATACGATAACTCGCGGGCTTCTCTAAGTGCTCATTACGTGTACGACATAGTCTATTAAATTGGGGCCTTCATGTTCATTAGCGTGCTCCTAAATTGAAACATAATAGCGCTTACTTTTTATATTCAAGCTCTCTCAGGACGCACTAGTCGTGAATAGGAACAGCTGCCGAGAGACCGCGATGAATCTTCAGGAAACAAAACGTTGACAGATGGAGGCACATTCTGTGTGCGATCCTAAAGCAGAAAGCGAACGCGTACAAAACGCTAAAAATAAAATCCGCGCACATGCACGACAATGCAAAAATGCGCTCGTTGATAGTAGGGACCTGCGAAGCAAATACATACGAGTTGCACGCAAACTTCCTAGTTGACCAAAATATTCGTATTGGTCAGACACAAGAACCCGAGACCAACGTAGTGTCCTAGGGTAACCATTGTACCATTTGCTAACCGGGACAGAGGGCAATTTTAACACGGAAGTGTTTTATGCCGGGGTTCGCCAAGACTTCACTGACATATTTCTGTCACTGATATAGCGTTGTAAGATGCACAATAACAGACGGGAAAGAAAAATCTAGAAGAAAAAGCTCCGTCGATGTCAATCGAACGCACGGCCCCTGGCTCCACAGCGCGCGCCGCTAAACGACTCGGTCACAGAGCGTACGTTCTTCAGCACACTAACGGTAAGCTTTTAAGCATGCCATTTACCGCTGGCGGTACTCAGACCTCGGTGGCACTTAAGCGGGTTCTCGTTATCGCCAGCGAGATGCCCGTGGCGCCGCTCGTTGCGATGCGCGCGCGCCTCCCACCTGTATACATATACCAGTACTTTGCCCTACAGGGCGTGGTCGCCCATGCGCGCGCATTTTCGTCGCGATGGGATCGGTTTATACATATTGTGCGTTCACCGCAAAGGTTGCGTTGAAGTTAGAGAGCGCACGAAAGTCACTTCGCTCACTGCACAGCCGCGTTTGCGAAACAAGCGAGCTGCTTAAACACAAGAATGTAACAACTGTGACAGTTGTTAGTTCGCATCGTGCTGAGTATATTTGTGCGTTCGTTCAGTGCGCCCTTCTTTATGTTTGACGGTGATAAAGCTGCCAAACACCAATAGAAATTGTACAAGTTTCCATGTATTATTGCACCATAAACGCTCAACTACCTCTGCGAAGACACGTTTCACTTTCGTATTATAGCGATTCCTATGACGGAGGGATCAGCCATGTTTTTTCGCTTTACTGATCTTCTCTCCACCTTGCGGTCCTTAGCAGAACTGATTTACCGAAAACTCTGAAAGTTCAACTGAATATTCGTATGCCGCCATGTTTCAATAGTACTGCAATGCGGCTCCAAACTAATGCGTCAAAACATTCTTCTAGGTAGCGCGCCACGATTCTCTTGGAATGAAAATAACTTGAGGACATGCTAGTACGCATGCTGCAAAATAATCTTTAATGAAAGGGCAGCTAACGATAAATATCGATTGTCAGTAGTCACACGCAGGTACCTGTAATTTGCAATTTCCTAATAACTGCGTTAGGATGAACTGTTTAATTAAGTACATCTCTGAGTTTCGGTGGGTGTCAGTCTCAGATGTTCATAAAAACCGAAGCTTTCCGTCTCATTTTGTTGCAGAGGGCGGAGGCGGGTTCGGCAACTTCGCGAGCCCCAGTGGTACGCCAGACAACGTGACCATCGCAGAGCTGATGACAGTGAGCGCGTTTTCCAGCGTCGTACTGATGGTGCTCGTCTGGTACATCGACAACGTCACCGACTGTAACCACACGAAAATTGCCCGACCGTTCTACTTTCCATTGAAGGTAAGCGCCGACAAAAATGTTCATATGTCTTAATCAGCAGTCTACTTCCACTGCAGGGCGAAGGCATCTGTCATATTCCTCCAATTACCCCGGTACTGTCCTAGCTACGACCCCGTTATCTCCGCAAGCTACTTCAAAATTGCCTGCACACCCTTTCCTCTTGTCTTCGCGTGGAGTTTACATCTAATGACCATCGGTTAAGATATTGTAACGCACAGTTCAAAAAACACACTTTAATGACCTATAGCGAGTTGGGCGAACTTGTGCCCGAGAAGGAAGCAGGAGATGACTAAAACGGAAGTCTCTGAGCAGCTCTGGAGAAGAGTCCTCTTGCGAGCTCCCAAGCTACACCTCTTCTTCTTCTCTTCCTCTGCTTGTGTCCCGCGCGGGTCGCGCGCAGCTGTTCTGGCCTGGGTCAAGCAGGCACGCGCTCTCGGCCACACATTTATCTTCTTTCGCACGTATGCCACAAACAATTGGGAGGGCGCACAAATCGGCCTGGGCGCGTAGTTTGAAACCACCTTGTGTCATTACCCCCCCTTTCGAGAGTGCATCGTCCCGATGCCGATTAGCAACCGGTTTCCAGGCGATCGTTTACACCTCTTGCTGATTGCAGTTGCCGTCAAGCAGTGTGGCGTCCTCGATGGTTCATTCCCTGTCGTAGTAAGGTTTCATTCTGACGACATGCACAATTTCTGTGCGATGCCGCCGTTGTGATGAGATTTCCTGTCCCTCCGGAACAACTTCGTAATTCACGGAGCCAAGACGGCGGAGCACTCTGTATGGACCAAAGTAGCGGCGTAGCAGCTTTTCGGATAGGCCACGTACCCGTACGGGAATCCACACCCATACTCTGTCTCCGGGTGCATACCGGACGTCTCTCCGTCGCAGATTGTATCGATGCGTGTCGGCTTTCTGTTGTTGGTGAATACGATGTCGCGCCAGCTGTCTTGCTTCTTCAGCTCTTTGTATATAGTCACTGACGTCATATTCATTCTCTGTCACCTCATCAACAGGTAGCATAGCATCTAAAGGTGTGGTGACTCTCCGGCCGAAAACAAGCTGAAACGGCGCCATTCGGGTTGTCTCTTGCATTGCGGTATTATACGCGAACGTTGCATAGGGTAATATTTTATCCCATGTACGGTGCTCTATGTCCACGTACATCGACAACATATCAGCCAACGTTCTGTTCAGTCGTTCTGTGAGTCCATTTGCTTGTGGATGATATGCTGTCGTTTTCCTATGACTGGTGTGCGTCAATTTCATGATGGACTTTATCAGGTCAGCCGTAAACGCGGTTCCTCGGTCCGTGATTAGCACTGTAGGAGCGCCATGCCGCAGTACGATGTTGGTGACGAAGAATTCGGCCACTTCAACGGCCGTTCCTCTAACAAGAGACGCTGTCTCCGCATATCGAGTCAGATAGTCGGTCGCAACTATGATCCACCGCTTCCCCGACGACGACGTAGGAAATGGGCCGAGTAAGTCCATTCCCACTTGTGCGAAAGGGGCCTCTGGTGTTTCTATAGGCTGAAGGAGACCTGCTGGTTTCAACGGTGGGGTTTTGCGCCTTTGGCAGTCACGGCAAGTTCTCACATAGTGTTGCACAGAGCTTAGCAACTTCGGCCAGAAATATTTAGTGCGGATGCGTGCTAATGTTCTGCTTACTCCTAAATGTCCAGCTGACGGATCGTCGTGGCAAGCCTCCAAGATCTCAGGTCGTAAAAGTGCAGGGACGACGAGCAGGAATGCCGCTGTATTGTTTTCAAAATTCCTTTTATACAGGACGTTATTGCGGAGAACGAACGTCGACAAGCCGCGGGCGAAGGCTCGTGGAACATCGCCAGACCCTCCCTGTAGGTACTTGATCAATTGTAGTAATTCCGGGTCAGATTGCTGATGATGTGCCATCTGCGATGTTGTCACAGCTCCCAAGAATGGTAAATCCTGTCCGTCGTCGGCCGAAGTAGAGACAGGGGGTTCAATCGGAGCACGTGACAAGCAATCAGCATCGCTGTGCTTGCGACCAGACTTATATACGACTGTGATATCGTATTCCTGTAATCGTAGGCTCCATCTTGCAAGCCTTCCACACGGATCCTTGAGATTGGCCAGCCAGCATAGTGAGTGATGGTCACTTATAGCTCGAAAATGCGTGCCGTATAAATATGGTCGAAACTTGGTGATAGCCCATATCACAGCGAGGCATTCTTTTTCCGTCGCTGAGTAGTTCACCTCAGCTTTCGAAAGAGTGCGACTGGCGTACGCAATAACTCGTTCTTGTCCATTTTGCCATTGAATAAGTACGGCCCCAAGACCTGCATTGCTTGCATCTGTGTGAATGTCTGTTGCCGCTTCTTCGTCAAAATGCGCAAGAACAGGATGGCTTTGAAGGCAATTCCTTAGTTCATTGAAAGCATCCTCCTGTTCAGTAAGCCAAACGAAGGGCACATCTTCTTTTGTCAGCCGAGTCAGCGGTTCAGCGATTTGCGAAAAAATTTTGATGAATCGTCTGTAATAGGCGCAGAGTCCTAAAAATCGCCTCACGGCCTTTTTATCCGTTGGCTTTGGAAATTTTGCGACGGCCTCAGTCTTCCCAGGATCTGGGCGGACGCCTTCCGCACTGATGACATGGCCGAGAAAAAGGAGTTCACGGAAGCCGAAATGGCATTTCTGCGGTTTTATCGTTAAATCTGCTGACTTGATAGCGGTGAGCACAGCCCGCAGCCTTTCCACATGTTACTCGAAGGTAGCAGAGAATACTACGACGTCGTCCAGATAAACCAGACAAGACTGCCATTTCAGACCGGAGAGCACTGTGTCCATCATTCGCTGGAAGGTGGCGGGTGCTGAACAAAGGCCAAAGGGAAGAACCTTAAACTCGTATAAACCGTCCGGTGTCACAAACGCCGTCTTTTCGCGATCTCTTTCGTCAACTTCGATCTGCCAATATCCACTTTTAAGGTCCAGCGAGGAAAAATACTTTGCATCTCGCAGCCTATCCAGAGTGTCATCAATCCTTGGAAGAGGATAAACATCCCGTTTAGTGACGGCGTTCAGTTTCCGGTAATCAATGCAGAAACGCAAGGTCTGATCCTTTTTCTTTACAAGGACAACAGGTGAGGCCCAGGGACTTGCTGACGGCTGAATGACGTCGTCCTTGAGCATTTCTTGGACCTGATTTCCTATAGCCTCTCTTTCTTTAGGTGACACCCGGTAGGGATGCTGGTATATAGGCCTCACCGACTCATCGACAATAATGCGATGTTTGGCGATAGGTGTACGACGAACTTTGGATGACATCGAGAAGCATGCGGCGAATTCCCTTATAAGTCTCTCTATTTCTTCCTTTTGGTGGGGCAGTAGTCCTGGTCCGATGTCGATAGCTGCCAGGACAAAATCCACGTCTTGTAAATCAGATGTCGTGGTTTCAGAAGTGTTCAGCTCCGTAACCTGGACGAAATCATTCAGACTGGCGACGACGGTTCCCTTTGCGATGTGTTGTATCTCATTTCCAAAGTTAGTAAGCAGAACGTTGGTACATCCGCTACGCAGCTGAACAAGGCCTCGTGCCATGCAGATTCCTTTTTGAAGCATCAGGTCGGTGTTGTTGTCAGCAAATCCTTCGAAGTCACTGAACGCTCTGTTGGTTACTGCGACAGATATGCTAGATCTCAGTGGTATCATGACGTCGTCATCCGCAATACAGAGGTCATAAACGTCTTCTTCAGTGTCGAAAGTTGCGATAGCGTGCCTCGTTGAGAATGAGACGCAAGATTCTCGCAAGTTGATTACAGCGCCGTTAGCTTGCAAGAAGTCCATGCCGATAATCAAATCTCTTGATCATTCGGGCAGCACAATAAGGCTGGCGACGTATGTGAAGCCCCGTATACCAATTCTTGCTGTGCATATTCCCGTCGGATCGATGAGGTGCCCTCCTGCTGTGCGAACTTGTGGTCCCTTCCAAGGCGTCAGCACTTTCTTCAGTATTTTAGAAAGCTCATTACTCATTACTGAATAATCAGCGCCTGTATCTACCAGTGCAATGACTTCGTAGCCATCAATAAACACGCGTAAATCTGAAGCAACATCGCTACCACGGCACCGGTTTCCGAGTCTGTCGTCGTCGTTCAGAGTCAGCGATGGAGGTTCTTCTGCGTCAGCGTCGACAGCGGCCTTGCCTCCACAGGTCGCTGACTCTAGTTTTCCCGACGCGGGCTTGGTGAACGGCGTCTTGGAGAGCTTGCTGAAAGGCGGGGGCTCGGCGACCGATACCTCCCCGCCGTCGTTGCTCGAGGTTGGTGTTGCTGAAAGCCACGTGAGTTTTGACGACTCGAGAGGTATTCCTCGATTTCGAAGGGGCGCTCGCCATTTCGGGGTCGAGGTGCATTTACAGGGAAACCACGAAGACCTGCCTGGCGATACTGGCACATGCGGTAGATGTGGCCAGCCTCCCCACAGTGGTAACAAAGGGGTATCCTATCGGGAGTGCGCCAGATATCGCTCTTTCTGAGTCTCCTCTCGGGTGGTGGCTGCAGTGTGCTTGGATACATCGGGTGCTGTATCGGAGTTGTGGCTGCGACATCTGCACGCCCGGGAGTTCCTCGCAGTAAGGCATCGGCGTAGGACACACTGGGCTGCTGACGCTGTAGTGGCACATCTGTATGTGCGTTTGTCTGAGGCTCCTGGACCGCCTGTCGAACCTCCTCGCGTATCACGTCGGCCAGTGATGAAAGCATTGGAGCGCTCTGGCCAAGTCGCTGTTTCTGTAGCTCTTCTCGTACTACAGACCGTACCAGCTCACGCAACATCTCCATGCTGTTTCCGAAGGCTGCTGGAAATGCGTCCAAAGAGGCGATGTTCATCTCTCGGTTATACATTCTTGCTCGCTGTTGTAGCGTTCTTTCCATTGCAGCCGCCTCGGAACAAAACTCGGTGACGGTGCGCGGCGGGCTGCGAACAAGTCCGGCAAACAGTTCCTGTTTTACCCCTCGCATTAAATGACGCAGCTTCTTGTCCTCGCTCATGTTTGGGTCCGCTCGGCGGAAAGACGAGACATGTCCTCCACATACATAGCCACGCTCTCGTTGTTGCGCTGGCTTCTTGCTTGGAGAGCAGCCTCGTCTCTTTCTTTGCGATCTGTACTGGGGTAAGTGGCGAGCAGCTCCCGTCGGAAGTCATCCCATGACGGCATGGGAGATTCGTGGTTTTCGAACCACGTTCGTGCGTTATCCTCCAGCGCGAAGTAAACGCGTCCCAGTCTGCGATCCGCTTCCCATCCGTTAGCCTTTGCAACGCGCTCGAATTGTTCTAGCCAATCCTCCGCGTCTTCGAAGGTGTCGCCGTGAAAAGGCTGCGGCGTCAATGGGGGATTCACTACGATGTTAGCTGGTGTGAGCTGAGCTGTCATGTCGGTAGCACCGCCGTTCACAGCCGCTAAGGGTCTAAGAGAATCCGACAAACGTGAAAACTCAGGAGCCTCACCACGTAGGCGTCGACTGCAGCGCTGATGAACAGGCGTCAGCTCGTTGGGTTCAAGTCGCTGTGGTTCTGGACTGAGTTCGGTCACTCGAGAAGGGCTTGGCATGCTACCCCGCACCTCCACCAGATTTGTAACGCACAGTTAAAAAAACACACTTTAATGAACTATAGCGAGTTGGGCGAACTTGTGCCCGAGAAGGAAGCAGGAGATGACTAAAACGGAAGTCTCTGAGCAGCTCTGGAGAAGGGTCCTCTTGCGAGCTCCCAAGCTACACCTCTTCTTCTTCTCTTCCTCTGCTTGTGTCCCGCGCGGGTCGCGCGCAGCTGTTCTGGCCTGGGTCAAGCAGGCACGCGCTCTCGGCCACACATTTATCTTCTTTCGCACGTATGCCACAAACAATTGGGAGGGCGCACAAATCGGCCTGGGCGCGTAGTTTGAAACCACCTTGTGTCAATATCGTTAACGCGCGTACATTCTCTGGCCAGCTCCGCTCTTCTAGTTTCTTAATCATAGACCTATTATTCTTTTTCCATGGCTCCTTGCATCGATCAATTTACGTTACATCGATTTTGTTAACCTCCATGTTTTCGCACCATGATTAAGTACTACTAAGGTGGAACTGTTTTATACCTTTTTCTTGAGGGATTCTGGTCAAGTGTCATTCGTGACCTTAGAATTGCCACATGCACTCCACGCCATTCTTATTGTTCAATTTACTTCACTCTCATTGTTTAACAGTCTCATGGTTCGGCTCAGCGGTAACTTCCTACCTTAAGTTCATGCATTCCTTTACCACTTGCGGTGCCTGGCTACGTATTGAAGATCTGTTACCTTCCGAGACCGTTGAACATTGCTTCAGCTGTCTACATATCATACCCACAATTCTGCAATGACTGTCCAATTGAACGATTGTTTGCTATTCGTCACCCGAGTTACTAAGCAAAGGCAGTGTTTCATTATTGGCCTCGAGATAGAACAAAGCCGGCACTTAGCGGCGAACGGATGAAGCCCCGAAGTGTGGATACCGGTGGACCGTCGCCGCTCCAGCAGCAATGTGTGTTGTGCTTGTCGTTCGAGAATTCAGCATGCAAGGTGACGAGGATGGTTTGGTCGATGTTGAGCAAACTCATTATTTACTTTTTGCAAGGGAAGCATTCCTTCGATGCCTCCGCACCACGTGCGCTTGTCGCTTTTCAACGTGTTGTGAGCTTAACGTCACAGCGCCGGGTTCTAGAATACGGAAGTAACCCCGTATTCTAGGACGCCCCTTCACTCAACGCGTTACCGTAACTTGAGAAGGTCGATGGGAGCGCTGTCACTAGGCAGAAGTCACTGCATATCAGCGATAATCTGCAGCAGTTCTTGTGAAGCGGCGCTGTGCTCCATTCGGTCAAGTGAAGGACGAAATTCGAATCGAGGCATGTTTAAGAATGCGGTGGTAACCCCCGTACTCTAGAACGTCCCTTCAATTACCGGACGGGCTTTTAACATTTCAACACCCTAGAACGATTCAGAAAAAGGCGGATGAAAATGTTAAATCGAATCATCTCGGACGTGAACATCTAGGATACATCATTTCATCAAGCAAACGAGTGGTAAGCGATCACGCGTCGGCCTATACCTGAAACATCATGAAAACAACTTCAGCAATCTATAGTTTACCTCTGCCGCTAATTATTACTTAAGACCACGTATCTTAATTATCAGCAGCCGAACACGACGCCTTAGAACAGTACTGCAGGCCATTCATTGACTACATTATAATTGTGTCCCTTTGGACACAATTAGCGGTTGCATATTACCTGCCCTTTGATGGTCCAAGGCGTAAGATACCGTTCCAGAATTTGGGCACTATTGTCGTTTTGATGCTGTTTACAGCAGTATTACTAAAATGCACTATTTTTTTGAGCCGATATGTGCCATGCGAACTACGTCATGCACATCACATGCAACATTGTACCATTGCTGTTTACTCATGCATGTATTGTCAAGACGTCTACCACGTGGGCCATGAAACGTCTCGTTGTTAAAGAATTTTTCGCAATGGTCCGCATCTAATCTTCTCTAGCCATTTGATGTTTCTGATATGAATGACATATTCTCAAGTGTTCGAAAAATTTAATAATTCACTATTTAGATTTGTCGAACAGACGTTTCTTTCAGTGCGCAAAGCAAACAGAACAATGGGTGTTAGGCTGTTCCGAACTATTACATTGCAGGATAGTTTCGAATGCTGCCTAGAGGCACCAGTTCCCGAGCGAATGCGTAGAACAGCAAAATTCTCCTCATTAATTTCGTCACTCGATCAAGGTGCTTGGGTGAAAGGCTTCTTAAACGCAGCATTTGATTTATATTTAGCGATCTCACCACGCTTGCTGCGCTATCACTTATCTGCGAAAGCACTGTATCTTATCTGCACTGTACTTATCAGCCAAAACACTGCATTCGCAGCTGTTGTTTCTTTGTTTCAATGCTGTTATTACCATGCAATCCTATACGAGTGAGAACAGGCTCATACCATTTACCAGCCCCTCATTTATTCAGATGTTAATTATGAACCGTATTGTTAGCACGCATGATATTGACCTGGTAATCACCAGTTTTGTATAAGTGCTGATTCGGAAATGAGGAAATATTTGACATTCCATTCAGTAGCTGGCGAATACAGTTTGAAAATATTCTCAGACAGCATGTGCTCTGGGGTATATTGGAAAACATAAATTAAGTCCATTAATACTACCATGGGATCACGATGTAAAATAGGACCGGAAGGCGAAATGATACAAAAGGGCGTGACTACAATGCGACCGCTGAAAGAAACTGCAGACCTCTCAAATCCTGGCCGTCCAGAGGGCCCGCGCGAGGGCTGTCAGGTTTAACCTGATGGTCCCCGAGTGGCCCTAGCGAGATGACGTTGAGTTTACTCGCGTCTATTGTGGAGCGAATAAAGTTTCACTCACTCACTTCAACAATCGCACATTTATAAGAATTCTTCAGAGTTGCCTTACAAAGACCGTTCCTCACTACTTTCTTCATATTCTCTAAGAGGCCCATCGCCAGTAACATGAGGCAACGGCTTTCGTTTAGCAATTTACAGGAAAATATTCCCTGCTTTTCGGTGAACCGGTTAATCCGCGTGCGATGTCCTTGAACCTCAACTCGCCTTCCTTTGTAGCTAGGCCACAGCCCCAACACTGAGATCCCCCCTCCACTATGCGGTGCACCACCTGTACTACGTCGCGGCTAAACGACAGTCTACTTATCGGCCTTCGCGTTTCAGGCCTCCGCTAAATCGCGCTCTTGACAAGCTTTTTGCTGCAATGTGGATGTTACCGTCAACAAGTCATAACTCCGTTGCACTACGCTTCTGTCACAGGGAACGTACTGGAAACCACCTCTAATCACTGCACCATTTACGGCAACATCGACATCGAGGTGCAAGCACTACGAGCAAGAACCGGCAAGTGTTGAGCCAATCTTGCGCATCAGTGGCGTGTCGAAGGTAATCGAGCCACAACCTCGAGGCTTCGCATTACTTGCTTGAGTCACCGCTAGTTACCAGTGGCATATGTAGATATTTTAACAACGGGGCTGTTTAAGCGGGCCGTAATCTGTTTAACGCGAACAAAATATCCGTGCCGTGATGACGTCACCGCACGTTTCCTAGGAACGCGTTGTACAGCTGTGCGACTTCTAGCCCATACACTGTCACGCCACCAACCCGCCTGCCTGGATACTACGGGCAACCACTCGGTCGCGCCAGACGTGACAGCGCTGGGGTGACATCCGTACCACTGTGGACACTGCGGCAACGCTGTACAACCTGGCATCACTTCGTATGGCCAGGATCAGCTAGGAACCGATCAGCTCCGCTGTGCCTTGCGCCGCTAGTGCAAGCTGCGCCCGGCGTTTTTTGGGGAGGGGATTTTACCACTCTTTTTATATGTTCGTGAGTGTGTTCGTTTGTGTACGTGCGCATATACGCATGCAAAACGAAAAAAAAAAACTTCTGCAACGGAGGTGTATTAATCCCTCCGCAACCCGCATGGCTATGCCAATGCAAGTTACAATATAAATGGGAATGTAGAAACGGAATAAAGGAAACAATAGGCGTACTTTACGAATTAGAAGTCCAAGCCCAGTCGCCAAGGAGAGACCTCACCCTCCGATTTACTGCATTAGCAACAGCTTGATAAGGGCTAGTTGGTTCATAATTTAGAGCCACGAAAGTTACAGCGCCAAAGGAACAAGGACAAAGGAGAAAAGAATACCACAGGACGAGCGCTGACTGGCAACTCAATGTTTATTGCATGAAAACCAGCCTATTTATACAAACCCAGAAAAACATGCGCACATCAACCACTCGTGACCAGTCTAATCTATTTTTCAGGACGTCTAATTTTTTCTGTGATAGTACAAGTGAGGGCGCGCTAACACAATTGTCTGCTTCATGATTGATCCAAAATGCCTCTAAAATTTCTCTTTCTTTCTTACATTTTCCTCTGGCTATGAATTTTTTTTTTTGCGAGCATGGGAACGCATGCGCACTTCTTGCAATGGTCAACTAAATGGCTACCATATCCATTTTTTTATGTTATTGCTGTGTTGATGAGCTCGATCATGAAAACACTGTCCAGTTTGACCAACATACACTTTCCCACAGCTCATGGGATTTCGATACACCGCATTACTAGATTGTTTCGCAGACGGAAGTAATCACAGATTAGCGAAACCCTGCTTCTCGTAAACGTGCTAGTTGTTTCATCAGGCTACGTTCACATTCATGCTGACAAGACTTATTTATTGCTGCCTTAATACATGTGGTGGCTATGCCCCTCTTGATGAACTTGGTATGGGCGCTGTCATACGGCACCATGGTTTTCTTTGACCTAGGCTGATAGGCCCAGCATACATGCTTACTTGATGAAAAACAAAAGTTGATGTCTAGAAACTGAATAAGGTTACTCATCGCCAACTAATGCGTGAACTTGAGTCGTTTAGATGACTTTGTAAAAATGCCTAGTATGTTATCAACCTGATCTCCTAAAAGGTGGCGGTCACTATTCTTCATAACAACTAAGTAATCGTCTACGTACCATAACACTTGTGCTACAGGTGTGTATATCAACTTAGCTGCGATATCATTGTCAAGAGAAGCTAAAAATATGTCGCATAAAATATGTCGCTTAACTGCTCCGCAGCATTTTGCCATGGGCAGGGGCATAGGAGGTAGAGCGGAAGTCCAAGACCGCGAGCGAGTCATCGGCGAGGCAGTGGACTGTGTCCTCAAGCATGCTCCGAGGAAGGCATCAGGAAATGCGCCCATAAAAAGTGCTTTCACTTGCCTTAAGAAAGAGGCGCTTCAAGTGATACAGGTCGATAAAGAAGGTGGTTTGTCGTTCTGCCTGAAAAGTTAACTAAAGAAAAATCCAGGAACGCCTCTTGAAGAAATTTAAAGAAATTTCCTTCGAACCGAAGAAACAAAACAAAGCCGCCATGAAGCTTCTCACGGAGAGGCACCTGAACTCAACGAGGAAGTTTGTGAGCACCGCGGATTCTGAATTCCTGGAAGTGTTCTTTACATGCAAGAACCACAAGCCTGAATACCCTTTTAGGGTAATCGTGTCCGAGAAGGCATCTTGGCAGTGCCACCTAGGGGAATTTCTACAGACTCATCTAAAGAAGCTGTCGATAATGGACCCTTTCGTGGTAAGAAGCTCCTATGAAGTCATTTTCTCAAATACCGAAGCTCAAGAGACTGTTCGTACTGCATTTTCTATAGATATCGAGGACTTGTTTTATTCTGTGCCGCATGATGGTCTTATGTCAGCCGTGCGTGAAAGAATAGAGGATTTGGGGGAAGTGAATTTTCAGAATTCAGTGGGTCTTAGCAGCAAAAATTGTTTAACACTTAGAATTTTATCGCCATTCAACAGCAATTGAGTTTGACAGCCATTTTTATATTAAGCGAACTGGAATATGTATAGGTTCAGCCATAGCTCCTATTTTATGCGACGTATTTTTAGCTTCTCTTGACAATGTTATCGCAGCTAAGTTGATAAACACGCCTGTAACACATGTGTTCAGGTACGTAGACGACTACTTTGTTGTTATGAAAGTACGAAGAAGGGTGAAAAACTAGTAGTGCTCTAAGGGGGCGGTGTTACAGGCGTAGGTGACGATGGGCAGAATGGCATCCCAATTGGTGTGATCGGCGGCGACGTACATTGAGAGCATGTCACCGAGCGTGTCGTTAAATCTTTCGGCTAGGCCATTCGTCTGCGGGTGGTAAGCAGTAGTTTTGCGGTGAACAGCATGACACTCTTTGAGAATGGCTTCCACGACTTCTGACAAGAAGACACGGCCTCAATCGCCGAGAAGCTTCTGGGGTGGACCGTGACGCAGTATGAATTGGTGTAGTAAGAAGGAGGCAACATCGCGCGCTGCAGCCGCTGCGAGGGCGGCTGTTTCGGCGTATCGCGTTAGATGGTCAACAGCGACAATGGCGCAGCGGTTACCAGCCGAAGTCAGAGGAAGTGGTCATACAAATCGATGCCCACGCGCACAAACGGACGGTTAGGGCAAGGTAATGGTTGTAGACCTGCTGGCGACACGTGCGTTGCAGGTTTTCGGCGTTACAGTGCAGTAACGTCGGTGCAGTAGGTCGTCACGAACGGCGAAATGGTGGGCTTGACGACGCAACGCGCGAGTGGATGGTGTTGCCGGCAGATCAGTCAGCAAGTCGATCAGCGAGGTGATCCATTTATCCTTGCGCTGTTCGGTAGCGATGGCGTGAACGTCGATTGAAGCAACAGCTATGTGAGATACTGAGCAGAGGGCATTGTCGTAAGGCAAGGGAGAGTGCGAGAGGGCGTCGGCGTCAGCATGCTGGCGTCCGTTGTGGTACAGCACGCGGATGTCGTAGTCTTGCAGGCGAAGTGCCCAGCGGGCGAGACGGCCTGAGGGACCCTTCAATGGTGACAGCCATCATAGTGCATGATGGTCGGTGAAGGCATCAAATGGGCGACCATACAAATAAGGTCGAAACTTTGTAAGGGCCCAGGTGATCGCCAGGCACTCTTTTTCCGCGACTAATAAATACCATAACATGAAGAATAGTGATCGCCACCTTTTAGGAGACCAAGTCGATAACATACTAGGCATTTTTACAAAGTCATCTAAAGGACTCAAGTTCACGCATGAATAGGCGATGAGTAACCGTATTCAGTTTCTAGACACCAACTTTTATTTTTCATCAAGTAAACATGTATGCTGGGCCTATCAGCCTAGGTCAAAGAAAACATTGTTGCCGTATGACAGCGCGCATACCAAGTTGATCAAGAGGGGCATAGCCACCAATTGTATTAAGGCAGCACTAATAAGTCTTGTGAGCATGAATGTGAACGTAGCCTGATGAATCAACTAGCACGTTTACGAGAAGCAGGGTTTCCCCAATCTGTGATTACTTCCGTCTGCGAAACAATTTTGCAGAGTGCAAAAACTGAACCGCGCAAGAAAGAAAAGAGGGGTGATTCCACGAGAGATCGAACATGCCTGTCCGGTCGCATTTTTTCTTCTGCCTGGGTTTTTTATATGTTGTGTGGGCACATTCAAAGTGCACGGAACTGAAAATTTTATTTCCAAGAAACGCTCCCAGCGCGCCAAAAAAATATTTGAAGGTGGCGGCGCGTGCCTCCTGTTTTTGCTCACTGCAGTGTTTTCGGATTTCACGGCCGAATTTAGCGCGAACTATAAATGATGTGTCGAAAATTTCTTTTGCTGGATTTAATACGCATTACTGTGAATTACATCCATGCTTTTTTATGCCGTCCTCAAAAAGAAGAAAATGTGAAAAAATGGCAAACACGGCCAAAATCAAGAAAGGGTCCTAAGTTTGAGGCGCCTTGGCGCCTTTACTATTTCAAACAGAAACTTGAAAACAGTGTCAACTATAGAAAAGAGCCTTTGCAACATTTATACGGAAGATCATTTTCCTACGGGCAGCGCAAAAAAAAAAGGAAAAAAATTGTTAAAGAAGCGAGTTTTTTCAAAAAAGTACATTTTCAAAAAATGTACTTGTAAATGTTTATGTAAATAATGCAAAATCAGACCATCTTGCCGTTTTTTCAGGGGTCCCACAAGGATCAGTTTTGGGGCCAACTCTATTTTTAGTGTACATAAATGACATCTACTCATGTATGGAACCCGGGGTAAAAATAAGGCTCTTCGCAGATGACTGCGTCATTTACACATCTGCTAGGACAGTCGATGATCAGATAAAACTTAATAAGTGTTTAGAAAATATCAGCACTTGGTGCAAAAAATGGGGCATGCAAATTAACACAAAGAAAACCATGTACATGGCAATCACTCGTAAAAAGAACCTTTACACTTCACATACACACTAATGAACGATCGCGTGGAACGAGTTGACTCGGTTAAGTATCTAGGTATTACGATAACAAAATCGCTCAAGTGGGACATACACATTAGTAATGTTTGCGCTAAAGCGTTTAAACAACTTGCATTTTTAAGAAGAAACTAGCAACGGCTTCCCCCTCGGTGAAATTAACCGCTTATAAAACTCTGGTCAGGCCTATATTGGAATACGGCAGCATAGTATGGAACCCGTATCAAAAATACTTGTGCCTCGCGTTAGAAAAGATTCAGAACCGGGCCATCAGGTTTATATACACAAAGTATTCCAGACATGACAGCGTCACCGCGCTTCGCATCGAATCTGGTATACCTACGCTCGCTTGTCGGAGGAAGATAGCGTGTTTGAAATTTCTTTACTTGATTTATCACGACCTGACAAAGTTAACCAAGTCCGACTACTTGGGGCCGCCCGGACGTCGTTCTAGTAGAACCAACCATGTCAAATGTATTAGGCCAATTATTTCGCGTTGTAACACATTGAAATACTCTTTTTTTTCCCTCAACAATAGAACTATGGAATTCACTTCCAACTGATATTGTTTGTTCGCAATCTGTGGCTGCTTTTGTATCGGCACTCGAGTTGCACCTTGAGTCGTTATCGCAACCATGACTACGATGTGTAGCATGTTATCAAACCTACCGCATACTCAGTATCTACGCGTATACTGTCCTTGTACTGTAGCTGCAGCTTTTTCTTTTTTTTATGCTCAATTTTTTGCACATGGTGTTGAGTGTTTACGATGACATGTTATTGAGTGTATACGCGTGCGCGAATATGGCTCACTGCGTCGCTTATTTGTCATTTTTGTATAACGTGGCTTTTAATTAGGTGCCCAATGTGGATGCTGACTTCTTTTATTTTTTATTTTATTTTTTATTATTTTATTTTTATTATTTTTTGACAGAGCTTGTCTATTGTATTTAATTGTTCCTGTGTCGTTCTTGATCTCATCTGTCTTCTTTAAATGGATACTTTGGCAGTACTTTTTTGTATGCCCACTCCTGTATGAGCCTTCGGCTTACAGTATTAATAAATAAATAAATAAAATAAATAAATAAAATAAAAAAAACTCCGGTCTCAATTTTGACGGCAATTTTTTATCGAAGAGCGCTTATGTCAATGAACACACGGTTTTAATATCATATGTCCTCATTTGCTTTGTTTACGAGATATAACTGGCCAAAGTGACCCTTGCTGCGAGTGCTCACTTCAGTGCGACTGATGGTTGTTAATAGCTTGCATTGTGCGTAAATCACAGTTTTATTTATTCTGCTGCAGCAAAACCTTGCTCTGGTGGCTTATCGTCACGAAAAATGTGTTCTCAGATTTTATTTGGTTCTACCGTGTGCGAAAGTGGGCTGCTGCCGCCCTCTAAAGGGTGATTCCACGAGAGATCGAACATGCCTGTCCGGTCGATATTTTTGTTTTGCCTGGGTTTTTTATATGTTATGTGGGCACATTCAAAGTGCACGGAACCCAAATTTTTATTTCCAAGAAATGCTCCCAGCGTGCCAAAAAAGTATTTGAAGGTGGCGGCGCAGACCTCCTGTTTTTGTTCACTGCAATGTTTTGGGATTTCACGGCTGAATTTAACGCGAACTATAAACGATGTGTCGAAAATTTTCTTGTTGGTTTTAATACGCATTACAGTGAATTACATCCATGATTTTTTCCAAGTATTTCAACGAGCCTTTGCAACATTTATGCGGAAGATCGTTTTCCTACAGGCAGCGCGATATAAGAAGAAAATAGTTAAAGAAGCGAGTTTTTTTCAAAAAATCAATTTTGACATTTTTTTTGTCGAAGAGCGCTTACGTCAGTGAAAGCACCGTGTTAATATGTATGTCCTCATTTGCTTTGTTCACAAGATTTAACGGGCCAAAATTACCCTTGCTGTGTGTGCTCACTTCAGTGCGATCGATAGTTGTCATCAGCTTGCATTACACTTAAATCTAGTTTTAATTATTTTCCTGCAGTAAAACCTTGCTCTGGTGTCTTGTCGTCAAGAAAAATGCATTCTCAAACTTTAACTGTGTCTAGCGGATGTGGGGGTGGGCTGCTGCCGCTCTCTAAAGGCCGAACGCATACGCAATTTGCAGCTTACAACCTCAACTTACCCGCCAGTATTCGTTAATCAGAAGCACACGAGACACCACGAACACATGGTTTAGGTCACTTTGTCAAAACTCTCCTTGCACACAGAATAAAGCATTTGTATGCAGCGAAGGCCAGCTTAATCTGTAACTAAATGCCACAATCAGCAGGCGCGCTGTTATGCAGTTGTTTTCTGACTGCCTGCTTGCTTTCCTTCCATTACATGCATTGTACGCTCTAACCATCTTCCCCATTCGACGCACACTGCGCCTAGACAACATTTGTAAAAAAGTTAGCTCAATGATTTCCGAGCCGTTTATTTCACTTCCCGCTATCACATGTTTTCGGCGTCGCAGATAACGTCTTCCTGTATCATCTCGACCGTTACCTCAGCGTTTCAGCAGCCAGAAAACGTGCGGTGTGGCATGATTAAGCCGTGAGTGGCCGAAGCTGCCCAATTTATGATGTTTTGTTTCCACTTTACTAAAGTGCTTTCCCACGTCGAGGACAGCAAAGGTCATTGGTGCCACCAGACGGACATTACCCTTAGTTTTGACAATGAGTGCGGCCTACAAATTAAATATTACAGCCCAAAGCGCTTAGACACCCTTAGTCACAAAATGTTAAACCGTAAGCAGTTCTCGAAAGGCATTCATGACAGCTGCGCAGATGTGAGATAATTTGTGCGGCGCCGTTCAGTATAAACGTTTCGGCTTGCTCTAGCTGTTCACTAAACGCGATGCGCGCGGCCCATGGCTACGTCCGATTGTTCTGTGCCGGTTATTTACGCGTTCACAAAAAGAAGATTGCTGAGAAAAACGTTTTCGTTGCGCAAATTTTTTTTCTTTGAGAGCGATTCGTTGGGCAAGTTGGTGATCCATAATGTTACTAACAGCGCAAAAAAGGACGAAGGACAAGGAAGAAACACAGACAAGCGCTGACTTACAACTGAAGTTTATTTCCGAAACGAGACAGAATATAAGGAAACGGCACGTGGACAAAAAAGATTGCAAAGCACTTATTTGCAAAAAACCAAAACAGTGTTGTCAGCCCACATCACTTGCGGTGGTCATGCGCACGGGACATGTACCGAACTTCTTTTTCCATCAAGGCAATGGACGGGACACTCACGCACTTATCGCCAAGTTTCACGATTTCTGCAGCCTCAATTATTTCCCGCGTTAATTGAGAAGCAGATCGCCCCACCACACGGCACCTCTCGAATAGGGGTTTACACTCAGCATAGTCACACGTGCTGCAATGAAGAGCTAAGTGCCCACTGTTCATTTGCCGAACATTGTTGCTATGTTCGCGCAACCGGTCGTTCACACATCGGCCAGTTTGACCGACGTACTGCTTTCCGCACGTTAGCGGGATGCTATAGATCACGCCCTCTACACATTCCGTGTAACGGTTCCGATGCTTCACCTGGCAACCAGGTTCCTTCTTTTCTAGAGAAGTGGTTTTTGCAGCCAACCTGGAAAGCTTCTGGGGGGCACTAAATGCCACGCGAACATTAACGCGTTTGGCTATCTTTTTAGACCGTGGGAAACACCGTGGACATAAGGCATAACGGCCGTCTTCATTTTGGTACAGTCAGAAGTACCAGATCCCCGCTCACCGAGGTTATGGTGAGACTTGTAACTTTTTAGTATAGTCTCAGCCACCGAAACGACCACATGCCTTGGATAACCCGCTTTTTCCATGCGGTCCACTTGCTGCGTGAACGACCTATGAAGGGCATGCACGCATGACTTCTCTAGAGCATTCTTGATGCACATCTTAACAATGCCTCGTTTCACTAATTTGGAATGTGCCGACTGGTAAGGCAACAGTGGCTTACGAGCACGCGGCTCATAGCTCCAGCAAGTATGGTTAGGGTGGCTATGCAGAGCGATGTCGAGAAACCGCATGTTCCCATCTTCTGGCTTTTCGTGCGTAATGTCCAAGGGATCCAAGCACTTTTGGAAAATGTCTAAAATAACCCCTACGCTTTGATCAAACGCCTTCTCGTCACATTCAAGGAACACCAAGAAATCGTCTACGTACCGGAAAATGCGCACACAACGAGACGATACATGCTCCAAAATATTCTTATCACACTGCGCCATGACCAGGTTACTAAGCGCTGGAGCAATACATGCCCCGATACAGATGATAGCGTAAGTGGCTTTCTGGAGATGCTTTTATTCTATCTACGTTCTACGTTTGTTGCTTGGAATGAAAAAGTTTTTCTTCAAAGAACGGGCATCTGTATCGGGGCATGTATTGCTCCAGCGCTTAGTAACCTGGTCATGGCGCAGTGTGATAAGAATATTTTGGAGCATGTATCGTCTCGTTGTGTGCGCATTTTCCGGTACGTAGACGATTTCTTGGTGTTCCTTGAATGTGATGAGAAGGCGTTTGATCAAAGCGTAGGGGTTATTTTAGACATTTTCCAAAAGTGCTTGGATCCCTTGGACATTACGCACGAAAAGCCAGAAGATGGGAACATGCGGTTTCTCGACATCGCTCTGCATAGCCACCCTAACCATACTTGCTGGAGCTATGAGCCGCGTGCTCGTAAGCCACTGTTGCCTTACCAGTCGGCACATTCCAAATTAGTGAAACGAGGCATTGTTAAGATGTGCATCAAGAATGCTCTAGAGAAGTCATGCGTGCATGCCCTTCATAGGTCGTTCACGCAGCAAGTGGACCGCATGGAAAAAGCGGGTTATCCAAGGCATGTGGTCGTTTCGGTGGCTGAGACTATACTAAAAAGTTACAAGTCTCACCATAACCTCGGTGAGCGGGGATCTGGTACTTCTGACTGTACCAAAATGAAGACGGCCGTTATGCCTTATGTCCACGGTGTTTCCCACGGTCTAAAAAGATAGCCAAACGCGTTAATGTTCGCGTGGCATTTAGTGCCCCCCAGAAGCTTTCCAGGTTGGCTGCAAAAACCACTTCTCTAGAAAAGAAGGAACCTGGTTGCCAGGTGAAGCATCGGAACCGTTACACGGAATGTGTAGAGGGCGTGATCTATAGCATCCCGCTAACGTGCGGAAAGCAGTACGTCGGTCAAACTGGCCGATGTGTGAACGACCGGTTGCGCGAACATAGCAACAATGTTCGGCAAATGAACAGTGGGCACTTAGCTCTTCATTGCAGCACGTGTGACTATGCTGAGTGTAAACCCCTATTCGAGAGGTGCCGTGTGGTGGGGCGATCTGCTTCTCAATTAACGCGGGAAATAATTGAGGCTGCAGAAATCGTGAAACTTGGCGATAAGTGCGTGAGTGTCCCGTCCATTGCCTTGATGGAAAAAGAAGTTCGGTACATGTCCCGTGCGCATGACCACCGCAAGTGATGTGGGCTGACAACACTGTTTTGGTTTTTTGCAAATAAGTGCTTTGCAATCTTTTTTGTCCACGTGCCGTTTCCTTATATTCTGTCTCGTTTCGGAAATAAACTTCAGTTGTAAGTCAGCGCTTGTCTGTGTTTCTTCCTTGTCCTTCGTCCTTTTTTGCGCTGTTAGTAACATTTTTTTCTTTGCTCTTTTTGTTGTTGCCTACCTCCAGAAGCTACTGTCATAGGCTGAGGATCTTTGCGACACCTGCGAGGTCTGCTTGCATTGCTTTAGGCTACTCAAGGAAAACCTGTCTACATCTAACCGCGATGAGGTAGACCAGGCATTCCTTCAGGAAGAAGAAGCGATTGATATCTTGAACAGGCGCGCCCATCTTTCCTCTGATGATTGTAGGCGAGGTTGTAGGTTGCAAACTGTTTACACGTGAGCCATTTAGAGGGCGGCAGCAGCCCACTTTTGCACACGCTAGACACAAATAAAATCTGAGAACACATTTTTCTTGACGAAAAGCCACCAGAGCAAGGTTTTTCTGCAGCAGAACAAATAAAACTGCGATTTACGCACAATGCAAGCTATTAACAACCATCAGTCACACTGAAGTGAGCACTCACAGCAAGGGTCACTTTGGCCAGTTATATCTCGTAAACAAAGCAAATGAGGACATATGATATTAAAACCGTGTGTTCATTGACATAAGCGCTCTTCGATAAAAAATTGCCGTCAAAATTGAGACCGGAGTTTTTTTTATTTTATTTTTTGAAAATGTACATTTTTGAAAAAACTCGCTTCTTTAACAATTTTTTTCTTTTTTTGCGCTGCCCGTAGAAAAATGATCTTCCGTATAAATGTTGCAAAGGCTCTTTTCTATAGTTGACACTGTTTTCAAGTTTCTGTTTGAAAGAGTAAAGGCGCCAAGGCGCCTCAAACTTAGGACCCTTTTTTGATTTCGGCTGTGTTTGCCATTTTTTCACATTTTCTTCTTTTTGAGGACGGCATAAAAAAAGCATGGATGTAATTCACAGTAATGCGTGTTAAAACCAGCAAAAGAAATTTTCGACACATCACTCATAGTTCGCGCTAAATTCGGCCGCGAAATCCGAAAACACTGCAGTGAGCAAAAACAGGAGGCACGCGCCGCCACCTTCAAATATTTTTTTGGCGCGCTGGGAGCGTTTCTTGGAAATAGAATTTTCAGTTCCGTGCACTTTGAATGTGCCCACACAACATATAAAAAACCCAGGCAAAACAAAAAATGCGACCGGACAGGCATGTTCGATCTCTCGTGGAATCACCCAGAGGGAAAAGAGGGTACCGTACCTGCATACGTTGTCGCACAATCTTAAAATAGTTTCAAACAGGCACAAGGTGAACTTGCTTTTCAATGCCCCTTGCAAGCTGTCATCGATAAGTGCGCTCATGAAATAAAAAAACAGGCCCCACGAGTGCACCACTAATCACAAAGCCCGTCACACTGAATGCACGAGTAATGTGGTGTATCGAATTCTCATGAGCTGTGGGAAAGTGTATGTTGGTCAAACTGGACAGTTTGACATTTTGACCGCACGAAAAAGACGAGGACAGAGGAAGGTAGGACGACACGGTCGTACCTCCCTCTGTCCTCATCTTTTTTGTGCGGTCAAAACGTCAAACAGTAAGCACAAACTAGTCCAAACGCAAGTTTTCCTGAAACTGGACAGTGTTTTAATGATCGCGCTCGTAAACACAGCGATAACATCAAAATGGATATGGTAGCCATTTAGTTGACCATTGCAAGAAGTGCGCATGCCTTCCCATGTTCACAAAAAAAAAAATCCATAGCCAGAGGGAAATCGAAGAAAGAAAGAGAAATGTTAGAGGCATTTTGGATCAATCACGAAGCAGACAATTGTGTTAGCGCGTCCTCAGTTGTACTATCACGAAAAAAAATTAGACGTCCTGGAAAATAGATTAGACTGGTGATTACGAGTAGTTGATGTGCGCATGTTTCTCTGGGTTTGTATAAATAGGCTGGTTTTCATGCAATAAACATTCAGTTGGCAGTCAGCACTCGTTCTGTGGTTTTGTTTCTCCTTTGTCCTTGTTTCTTTGGCGCTGTAACTTTCGTGGCCCTAAGCGATTTACTGCCATTTGACAGTGCAAGTGGCACCTTGGATAAGTGAAAAACGTAGCAGCAGAACTTGAATCTATCATCCTAATGTTCGAGTGTATGCGTGTAAACTTCATTTTGTATTCTATGCTCTCATGAGAAGTTGTTATGGTACGAAATAATTGCCGACCTAAATTTGGCACGACCAGCAAGGCGGAGGAACGACTGTGGCCCTTGATAACGGATGATAACATGAGTCGAGCGCTTTGGCAACGGTCTATCCTTGCCCACTGCCTTTCATATTCATGCGCATTCAATCGAGCAGGAGATGCACGAATATTCTTAGCTTCAAATGTTAGGTGCAAACCTACAGACGGCACTTCGGCATGAGAGGCATCCGTATTTATTTCCTGTTTTACATTTCATCTTCATCATGATCAACCCGGCGTGTTTTGTATCCACTGCAGGCCAAAATCTTCTGCCAACGATCGCTAATTCATCGCGTTCTTTGCCACCTCATTTAATTTATTCTTGCGATTTTCTTCAATTTATTACTCTACTTAACTTTCTGCCGGTATCGACTGTGATTCCCATACCTTCGTGTTTATTCCGTCTTCTGCACTGACCACTTGTATTCTGCCCTACGCAATACGTGACGCGCCCATGTCCACTTCTTACTCTTAATGCCAACGAGGATATTAGCTACACTGTCCTCTGATAGGCTCTGCTCTCTTCCCACCTCTTAATGTTGCACCTATCATTTGCTGTTCCACTTCACGCTGCGTAGTCGTTAATGACTTCTCGGGTTTTTTACCTGTATGCAGGGCTTAAAGTCTCCCTTCATACGAGGGGGGGAGGGAACCAGGGCTGGGCAGTATCGCGATACAAGAGTATCGCGATAGTATTTCAGGGATACTTTTGAGTATCTGTATTTCTGTATGGAGATACATTTGAAAAATGTATTTGGATTTCAGTAGTGAAATACTTTTACGATGTATCGCTTGTGTCGCGATACAATGCAGGACACGGGTATCTCTTTACATTTTCTTTTTGTCGGAAATGAGTTGACGCGTGTTTCTAAGGGGGTATGACGTTTTTTTTCATTTGTTTTTGTGCCAAGACAAGCAAAGGCGCGCCGCCGGTCGCCGACAGAAAGGGCAACGATGGTTTCCCCTCAAGCACAGAATGGCCCATGTGGTAAAGCGCGCGACGCCGCAGACGGCAGAATCGCGGAGGCAGTGTTGTCGGCCTCTGCCGACGAAAGTCGATGTCTCTCAAGGGCAGTGTAGCTCGCCTAGTTTTTTTCGGTTGGCAAACTATTACTTCGTGACCACCCGCGCCGATACCGCCTTGGAACAGAGGCCTTGCAATGCTTCGCGGACTTTCAGTTCTCAAAGCGGTGGCACTTCTAAAAGCAGTTCCCATAGTCACGGCGGAAGCGACTAGAAGATGGCTATCTTTGTCGCGCTTTCAGCCACCTGTCCAGCGTGTCAGGGTGCATTCCTAGTTGATCCCAAGCGTGAAACGGTCTTTTGTGGTACCAGGCTCCGCCACCGCTGGAGACGACTTCGCCTGTTGTGGCTTGCTGAAATGGGTGCTGGTAGCGTCGGTGGTGGTGACACCTTTATTGAAGAGTGACCCTTTCGGCCCAGGCGACGAGTGCTTGCTGTAGTTTCTGATCGCGCTCTGAGCAGCTGTCCCTGATTCCACGTCTGTTTAGAGAGCTTCCAGGAGCGACTTGAGAGGGCTTACACCCTCTCACCCCCAAAGAACGTGATTTTAGGAAGCCAATTTTTGGATTGTGCAGTTTCGACATATTGGGCTCCATTGCGCGTATGTAATTATGACCGGCCTATATGGGCAGCGGAATCCTGAGTCGTCTGACCCGGCGCCGAGCGGGCCAGATGACTGAGGATTCTGAAGATGGGGGCCGACTTGGGCTTCTGAGCGGTCAGAACAACCCACGTTAGGGAGGAAGTGTTTCGGTATCTTGATGGCCCGAGAAGAGATGTTGGCGCGCTCTAGGGCTATCCGGCTATGAAGGCGGTATTTATTCACTATAACACGAATTTGTGCCCATCTGCGGCACTAGATAGACTTTTTTCTTTCGGGAGTCTTGTGCTGAGGCCGAATCGACACTGTCTAGAAGACAGCCTGCTTCAGAAGCTCACACAGCAACCTACTCAGCAAAGCCGATCTTATGTGCAAAGTAAATGTATACTTTTTCTCAATTCACTGGTGTTCATTAGTGATTCGAGTGATTTGCTTACACTATGCTATTTCTAGCATAGCTCATTTAGTTGTCACGAAGCATGTCGATGTCGGTTCCCAATGCTTGTTAGTGTTGCTGTGAAATAGAGTACATTTTTAATGCGATTGATATGTGTAATTATGTCATTATTACTAACTATGTACTTTGTAAGCCGCCGCCCTCCCTATGTGACGTTTTAATGGCGCTGAGGGTATTGTAATAAACAAATAAACTAAAAGGTTCAGTGCACTGCAACTTTATTTACACCATTATGCTGCACTTATAAATGTCCTTGCGCAATACGAGCATCTTTGAAATAAAAAAGAAGTATTTTAGTATCTGTATTGCAGTATCTGTATTCCGGAATACTTTTTTCGTCATTTTGCAAAAGTATCTCCAAAATATCCCGTTACGCTAAATGCAAATGTATCTCAGTATTTGTATTTTCGGCTTCCGGTCCATGTATTTCGATATCTGTATTCCGGAATACTTTTCCGCGTATCTCTGCCCAACCCTGGAGGGAACCCTAAAAAGGAGGTGGAATTGAGCAAATGGTTATGAATGTTATAAAATAAACATATCATTCAGAGCGTATTTCAGGCATTTATTCAATATGCCAATCCTGTCAAGCATAAAACATGGGCGTTTTGGAAACACTTTTTTTTTCAAAAATAACTTGGGAGGTAAAGGGTTAAGGATATGCGAGTCCAAAGCAAATAACTCCAGCTGCAACGCAGAACGCTAGTATTCACTGCACTGAGAACCTCAGGCACGACGATGCTATATTTCATTTTCACACACCCACCTGCCTAAAAAAAGGGGCAAATTACATGCGCCTTTGGAGTAATAGCTACACTCGTAACGTACGAATGAAGAGTTACTGGTAACCTAAAGAGACAAAGGTGAACGCTCACTTATTCGTGAAGCGGCAACTTCGCGCTCAGGGCCCTCGTGAAAGAGTATAGTGTGCCAAGGAGCTTAGTCGAACAGGATAGTGACCAATGGTGTGCAGTGTCTCGGAGAATCGCATTCAACAGTGCGGCGATACCTGTCTTTTTGTTTTGTTTTGCTGACGCCCCATCAGCCGAATAATCACGGTTACATCAGTATTCGGAAAAATGAGACACCTATCTTTATTCGAACACAGCACTACTGCCGACAAAATCAAGTCTAGCGCTTGTAAAATAGGTGCCGCAGTTGTACCGTTGACCTGCCGAAGGGGGGGGGGGCACGAGATTTTCCTTAAACAATGGAGGTGGGGCCGGGCCTCGCTGCCCCTCCCCCTGGCTGTAAGTCCTGTCTGTATGTTAGAACTGATAGAATGCAATGCTTGTATATTTTGCGCTTTGGTTAAACCGCTAAATTGGTTGTCATGATTTAGGAATACGAACCTTTAAAGAGGTGGTGTCACCAAACGCTGAGTCTATAAGAAGCATGCTGTAGGCATCCTGTGCATGCAAGGACACTCAGCACAATGTGTTGGACACAGCAAAGTGTAGAATATATTTTAATTCGCTTTAATAATAGGCATAATAGTAATTGTTGGGGTTTAACGTCCCAAAACCGCGATATAATTAAGGGGACGCGGTAGTGGAGGGCTCCGGAAAATTTCGACCACCTGGAGTTCTTTGACGTGCACCTAAAAACTACGTACACGGTTCTCAAGCATTTTCGCCTGTATTCGCTTCTAAAGCGTGCCTAAATGTTCATTCTCGCGATCGAGACCCATCCCTAGCGCGACTGACACCGACGTCACTGTGTGGCAAACGTAACGAAAGTTTGAGTGACGTCAACTCTCTTTAGGGTGACGTCAAGGAAACATCGGCTGCGAGTTACACTCATTTTTTTCTGGGCTTCATGCCAAAGTAGCCAAACTTGCTCGTATTTTGCAAAGTGCTTCGCATCATTACGCGAACCTGCCAAGACGACATTAGAGAAGTTGAGTTCGTCCGCACACTTCTTTGCTTTAGCATATCGAGTTGCGGTAGCCGTAAACGTGAGAGGCCGGATAGGTGGGGCCACCTGGAGGCGCTAAGATGAACCAGGCAAGCACAGAATTGCAGTTGCAGAAGCTTAATGTATTCTATTTCTATGCTGGTGTAAATTCTCGGCAACGGCGTAGTTATGAATGCGTTACCTTTTCAAACATTTTACTCGCCACGGTCACCGCGGAAATAAACAAATGCACCTACGAGTGTGGTTGCCCGAATCGTCACAAGATGTCGATACTATAGTCTGGTAGCACGTACTCCGGAAACATCTCTGCATATGCCGGAACACCTTAGACGGCAATATTCTGTATTAGAGAATTTTAGCCAGTGTTCAAGGCGTCCGGATGAGTGCCCGCGTGTATGTGCGAGATCAGAGGATGTAGCACTGCGTGCGTCACAGTTCTGTCGGCCCACGTGTTCAAGCTTCCTACACCGTGACGTCAGTGTCGAACTCGGAGCCCAAACCGAAACCGAAAGTCGTTCACATAAATAAGGCGATATTAAAATATTTATCGAGAATACAAGAATCTTGGAGCGTGTATCGTGTTTCCTGGAGCTATGGCAAACGTTTGTAAGAATGAATGCGCAAGCTACAGATGTGATGACACCACCCCTTTGAGCTTTATTCTTCTTAATTCCAAATTTAGCCGTTTAAATACTTCTTGCAAGCGTGCAGTGAAAAACGTGGGAGCGACTGCATCTCCCTGGCGTACCCCTTTCTCGATCTTTTATTTTGCTTCCTTTGACAAGGAGCAGGGTAGGCGTGCAATACTCGTAGATGAGATTTTAGGTATCGTATTCACGTATGTCTCAAGTACTCCTTGGTGATGCAGTGCCTTCAAAACTGGCGGCACCTCTTCTGAAGCGAATGCGTTTTTGTAGTCTCTGATGCCCGTATATTGTGGTCGTAAATATTTATTTCTGGGGTTTTACACACCAAAACTGTGATATAATTATGAGGCGCAGCACAGTGCAGAACTCTGCATAATTTCGACTACCCCGGTTGATTTATCATGCACTGACGTGGCACAGTGCAGAGGCCTCTAGAATTTCACCTTCTTCGAAATGCGACCGGCTGCCGGCAGTGAACCCAGCTCTTTCGGGTCAGCAGCCGAGCACCGTAACCAGAGATCCATCAAGTAACTTCTTAATTATTCTCATCAATCAAGTAATTTCTCAACTACTTGATTGACCTCAAGGAACCTCTTAAACCATCATCGCTTCGTTTGAATTTACTTTATATGTAGCGGTAATCTTTCGTTTTCTTATTCAAATATAGTTAAAAGGGTGTGTTCTAAAAATGTCTCAGTCCTTAGTCTTTATTATAATTTGCCTTATTTTTATTATTGTCATTTTATACTTCCAGAGAAATGTTAAAAAAAGTAGCTCAAAAAATATTGATCCAAGTTGTCATGCTACGAAATATAGTAGTTAGAATAAGCATCTGAGAAATGCGTATGAATAATACGCTACAAACGGGTGGTTGTCTATTTTCCCTTTCTTAACCCTTCCGCCACCTTGCGGGTTTCCGCAGAACTGATTTGGAATAATAAACGTTCGAATATAAATGCTCGCGGGATTTCGCATCGGCTACTGTGCTTTATGCACTCCCATTGAGCGCGATTCAGCAAGCTGCGAGCATATTGTTTCGTTAAATCAAGGAAAACATGCCAATTAAGCGCCACAATATACACACCTTGCATTCCAAGCGAAATTGTCAACGCAACTGGGTATAGAAAAGGGTGACGTATCGGGCGCACATGCATAAGCTTGGTCTTGAGAGCTCCACGTAGAGATTAAAGAGCCCTATAGATCATAATAATGACAATTAACAGACAATAGTGCGAAGAAAAGTTTAAGGGATGTTATTTGTAGTAATCAGGATGCAAAGTGTGAACAAAGTAAAGTGGACGAAAAGATAACTTTGCGCTGACAGGGACCGAACCTGCGACCTCCGAATAATGCCTCCGATGCTCTACCCCTGAGCTACCGCTTTTGTGCTACTACTAAACACGCGCCGTCATAGCTACGACCGGCGCTGACTCACACACTGAGGTTTAAACGCACAGATATAACCGATGAAGTTTACAGAACGATGACGGCCACCGTGGCTCAATTGGTAGAGCATCGGACGCATTATCCGAAGGTCGCAGGTTCGGTCCCTGCCGGCGGCAAGTTATCTTTTCGTCCATTTTACTTTCTTCCCATTTATATCGTAATTACTAGAAATTACATCCCCTATACTTTCCTTGGCTTTGTCTGTTAATTCTCATTATTATTGTGTCTAACAAAGAAAAACGAGTCCTTAAAAGTCATCTACTTTCCTATAAGTAATAAGTCCCGCTGTCCTATACCACAAAGCTTGCACTTACTTTGGCTACTGGCGTTAAGTAGGACATAGCGGTAGCTCAGTGGTAGAGCATCGGACACATTATTCGAAGGTGGCAGGTTCGACTTTATGACCTATTTCTTATTTTCTATCCTTTCAAAATTGTTGTTGACCGTGCATCTGTGTATACAATTATGTATCATAGGTACGAAATATATTTTTGAATGAATATTTGTAATAGTCGTTTTTTGTTTCTAACAGAGGTTCGAAAACGACGCGGTACTAAACAACGTAACCGTCAACGTATTCAGCAAGCAAATCACCGTGCTGCTCGGACCACCCGGTTCTGGGAAGACGACGACCATGAAGTTGATTACAGGTACAGGACACCCTTCCTACACGCTTTTAAAGACGATAGTCTTTGTTGGGGAACTTAAATGCAGAAATTTTGGTCTGTCTTTCTATCTGTCTGTCTTTCTGTTTGTCGGCACGTCCCTCGATTCAGCCACTCAGCCAAAGTTGAACCACTTGCCCAAGGGCCAGCCATCGTGAACGGCTGACTAGGTTCATACTTGTGTACATTGTTGATCAAAAAGCAAACATTACGCACATCTGAGGCGCAACATCACTAGGTAAGTATTAGGTGGGGTGTTCCTTTAATAGAAAATACATAGATACGTAATGCTAGAAACCCTAGTTTCTTAAGCTGCGCTGAAAATGCGACTGCGCCGAAACTTTGCTTCCTCCGTGCCCTCTGCACGAGCTCATTGTTGTGTTTCGGTTTCGGTTCAGTATTGCACTGTACGAATGCCATGTGGCGCCGCTCTGGCATTCCTGCTTTACCCAGGCGACGTGAATATAAAAGAGGGTGTGGAGAGTACTCGTTGAGTGCGGACGTTTCTTCTGCTTCGGCGCTTCGCGCCAAACCGGGTGTTCGGGCTGGCTGGCGTCCCCGCCGGTCGCGTTGGTCACCGCCGGTCTTCGCCTGCTGCGGCGCCGGGACTACCAGCCCGCAACACAGCATTCATGTTTCCCGACGTATTGCCAGATGGCGTTCATATCTCACGCAGCGCCTCTTCTGTCGTCTTTAGACGACATTTGCAGCGAAGCACGCAGATACGCGGCCAATTTTTTCATCACATCGAAGTCGTTTCCTAGACATTTACTAGTTTCTGTCGTTTTATTCAGTAAAAACTTTTAGCCGCCAGCCCACCGCAACGTGGGGCAGCCATCGAAGGCACCTTTACACTTGCAAACAGTCACATCGCCCAACAGAAATTTTTTTCATTTCTGAATTTGAATGAGAAAACGTTAGATTGTTACCACGAGTATAGATAAATGGGCGAGAAATTTCTTTGTGAAACAACCACGAAACCTTGATAGGTAAAGAACGTTCGGTACGGTATACACACAGACACCGTGTTTTTTAGGAACTCTCAGACATACACTTACATACATGTGAATATACGTGTGTTTAACACATGTGGTAAGCATGTGTTTCTACTCCTTTACCCGCCATGGTGGTCTAGTGGTTGCGGTGCTCAACTGCTGACCCGGAGGTCACGGGATCGAATCCCGACCGCGGCGATGGAGGCGAAATGCGAGAGGCCCGTGTACTTACATTTAGGTGCACGTGAAAAAACACCAGATGGTCGATATTTCCAGAGCCCTCCACTACGGCGTCCCTCATAGTCATACCATGGTTTTAGGTACGTAAAACCCCAACAGTTATAGTTGTTCTCCCTTCAATCAGAGAACATCTCCATAAGCCTAGCCCTACACATAATTCTTATAAAAACGTCACATCTTGTACTATACGAAGAACAAATGTTTCGCATACCTGCTGAACAAGAAAGTTCTACACTGCATTGTCCACGATTTCACAAGTTGTACCGGGACGGTGGTATTTTTCATCGGTGGTAACTGATGAACAGCAAGGCACTGTGCATCAGTCATCACGCCGGACAAAGGTTGCCTGCGCCGATGTGATATCGGCTCCTGATATAATGTCCCTTCAAAGACAAGATTGATTGTGACGTGCTATTACTACACAGGGTGTCACGAACTGTGGGCGCGAGCACTGTTTCTAATGTAGATGACGACAATGTTATCAAACAAGAACTGGCATGCCTTCCTGACAACACAGCCTTAATAATTCTGTTCCCTACTATTCCAAACAAACAGGCTCAATCACGCCCAGCACCGGGACTATTTCCGTGGGTCCATATGACGTGATCGAGAACGGCGATGGAGCGAGAAAGCTGCTCGCGTACTGTCCGGCAGACGACATACTCTTCGAGGAGCTCACGGTGGAGGAGCAACTGACCTTCTTCGGATCGGTGAGGCATGGCTTATTTCGCGTAGTGTTCTATCCATTTAAATAAAAATCCACAAAGACCTTTAGAGAAGACATTTGATAAGAGAACCTGTCAGTACAAATGTGTTGTGGGAGTTGAACTGATACAACGCGTCACGGGAAAAGAAAACAAACGACTGAGCCGGCCAGAAGAAAGGACAATCCTTTCACAGGGCTGGCACGAAAAAATCCTTTGACAACATAGGCCATCATCACATTCTGAACTGCATCGCACCCTCAACCTCGGGGAGATGTTTCACGGTTTTGTTAGCACTTTTCTTAGATACAAAGGCCACCATCAAACTCGGTGATCTCAAATCAGAGCTTTACGAGCTTTGTTCAGTCGGCACAGCACAGGGGTCGGTCGTTTTACCGCTTCTGTTAAATATTGTCATGTGCGAGCTCACGACCGAGCTAGAACATCTGGGCGAAGTCGAAAGCGCTATTTACGCTGACGACATCACCGTCTGGTGCTCTGGTGGTTCGGACGGATACGTCGAATGATCTCTACAGGAGTCAATCGTCTGCGTTGTTATTCACAGAGGAAATCGGGCTCATACTCGAGGTCCAAATCTGAACTTCTCCTGTGTCGGCCCACTACAAGGGGCCCCGAAGAAAAACATTGGAAGCCCTTAGATGGATATTAGAGTACACAAGGCAACAAGGCAGACAATCCCCAGGGTTGGCTCCATCCCGGTTTTAGGCATGATAATCGAGGCCAACGGTCACAACGGTGGCGCAATTGACAGACTCACCTCGCACGCGGAGGGAGTAATTAGAGTGATACCTAGGGCATCCAACAATAGAGGAGGGCTTAAAGAAGACAACCTCCTCAGGGTTTACCACGCGTTCCTAACAAGTCATGTAAACTATGTCGCACCTATGCACAAATGACAAGTTCACGAGAAAGCGAACTAAACACGCTCATTCGCTAGGGTACAAAGAGGGTTCTTGGGCTCCCGATGCGTACTAGCACCGAGAGCCTCGCGAGCCTACGTGCTCAAAGCACCCTAGAAGTCATCGAGGCGCAGCAGACGGCGCAACTTGTAGACTTTCGTTCACCATCGCGGGGCGACAAATCCTTGCAGGCGTTAACATCAATCCAACCTTTGCGAGGGTACGCCACACGCAGCTGCACGATCACACGAGATCTTACATTAAGGCTTCGCCGCTGCCGAGCAACGTACACCCACAATACAGTACAGGCAGAAGGTTGGCAAGGGCCTCTGCGCTCCTGACACATGCGCACACACACGCATCGGACACATGCGTGGATGCCGCTCAATACCAGCTAGCAACACCTCCCGTGTTGCGGTCGTCTCCGTTGACACCAACGGGCGGGTACTTTCGGCCATGTCAGTCGTTACCCCGTCGTCTAGCAAGGCAGAGCAGCTAGCCATAGCATTAGCACTCTTACATCTAAGCAAAACGGAAGTCTGCACACCCTCGAGGTCAGCAGCCAGAGCATTCGCCTCTGGGGCCATCTGTAAGGAAGTCACCAAGATACTCGAAGGAAAATTACTTGCTCATTACACCATCACCTGGTTTCCGGCCCACGTAGGGTCGAAAGTAGGGGGCTTGTCAGCGCCAACGAATTGGCCCATGCTCAAGCGCGAGTCTCGCTTGCCGCGCCGGGCTCTCCGAGGTCCCGGCGGGTAGGGCCCGCGACAGGTCTGGTCCGATAATGGCGGAGACGGAACCCACCCGCTTTAGGGACATACCTAAGCTTAAAAAGGCGGAACCCCTTCGCGCTGCTGTTTGAGCAGCCAACTGCGCAACAACAACCCATCGCACGCAACAAATGCACGCGTGAATGCGACGAGCAGCCGCCATGAATATGCGCGCGAGACCATACACGGCTTCGCACAAGACCTACACCAGAGCCATATAAACCCCATAGACAGCTCTGGGCAGTATACGCCGATATCCTGCAAACGCTAAGTAGGCGGTCAAGTTCAGTCTGTCTTAGAACGATCACCGATAAACGTAAATACGGGAGTTTTGGCACTCTTCGGGGTGTAGGTATGGGCTCTGACGCTTGGATCCTGTCGTTGATCGAGAGGGCGAAAATCCTACGCTCATAGTCATTGCACGGATGCGCTGAAGTGACTCCGCTCGCCGGTTGCCTTGCACGGCACACGTAGTCGGAGCTTGATGTGTAAACAATTTCTAGCTTTGCAGCCCTCAACACAGCATGCGATCCGTGATGTTGAAAGAAAGGAAACTTTAAATCAACACTGGTTGCGCAGTTCACATAACAATGGAGCACACTGTGACACAACCAGACGACGCTCGCTATCCGCCGGCAGTGATGAGTAATTTGTGATCGGGTGTTCTCTTATTAAAAATATTTGTGAACAATACGCTACCGTAACGTCAGTGGGACATCCAATCAAATACGTTGCCTGTGTGTCGTCGCTACCCCATGGAAAGTGCCACGGAAAGGGATGTCTGGAAACTCGACTGGCAGCGCCGCTACAATTTGTACAGATTCGCAAATTTAAAGCCTTATGGCAAACTACACACATTAAGCAGAGAGCTTAAATCAGCCTCATAATAATACTAAGGGGTTGCTCGAACGGCTCAATGCGTTTGTAGAGAATCGTGAAAACCGTAATATCGTCCCGTAATTTTATTTAAGACAGCATCTCCTTGCTTCTCGGTGCTGTCTTCTAAGGGGTTGCGTGCCGGTATTTGTTGCGCTTAATATTCGTTTCTTCATCGATGCCAAAAATTAACGGTTGTGCTTTGGTAATTTTATTTAAAATTTTGTATTTCCTTGGCTAAAATTGTAGGCTGAGTGATCAGTTGTCCGTGAGGAGGAGCCAGCAATATTGTGCCGGTTATAAAAGGGTACCGTTTCAATGCAACTCGCAGTGTTCATTATGCATTCACCTAAGACGTATCCGTCACACGGCAATGTAACAGCCGCCTACATAGAAAAGGCGTTGTTGAGAGTGATCGACATTTGCTGTTTGACCCTGAAATTTGTGTCGCGAGAGACACTGCTAGACTGCACGAAGAGAAAGGAATGATCTTGTTTACGAACTTTAGCCACGAATACAAACACCTGGGCACGGGCACCACAATAGCATACATCAAGGAAATCATGGCTGTCCGCAATGCGTGCGCTTTCTTGGATTCTGACGAAACTACAACGACGATTCCGATATCTGAACCAACATTCGACATCAATCCAACCCTTCCCTCTACCAGAAGGGAACAGCTGCAAAGCCTGCTGAAACAATACTAGGAGTGTTTTGTGTCGGCGTCGGCAGCTTGACTAACGCCACTTGCCAAGCATCGCATCACAACGGAAGAATGTGCTCGACCTCTCCGGCAGAGTCCCTACCGGGTTTCAACGCGAACACAAGAAGCTATAAAGTAACCAACGCCTCCTTTATAGACTTATATGGCTGTCAATTATTGATTGTCAAGTAAAATATTATACTCTACTTGATTTAGTTCGTCGAGTGCGCAAACGAAGCACTGCTAAAGTGCTCATATCGCGTGTATCTTGCGTGATGCATGCGATATGAGCGCGATACGGCCGCCGCGCCCGTTGCGAGATTTTCTTCCCACGACCCGAATTTTGTTACAACTGAACCATATTCACATGGGACATTTATTAATGGAACGCTTATTTGTAGTACTGATCTCAGCATATCAAGAATGCAACAGTTCGCGTGGCATACTACAGTTTTAGCAGATTTCGCGACAGTGGCCCATTTGCATACATCTTGGCCATTAATTATCGTCTGTGATATCAAAAGCCTGGTATTCGGCACTGACTTGATGAAATTGCGGTATAAGAGTTCAAGCAGCACCTTGATGTGGCCGGGCTCGTTGTTCTACCTCATCAAAAGGAGAACGTCCACAAGCACGTAAACAGAACGTTCCCCGCTGGCTTGTAGCGGTTTGGAAGTGGACTTCTTGTCAAAAAGCGTGATGCCACTAAACCGCTAGAGACGCTAGAGACTAGATAAGCGTCTCTGTTCTACAACAACGCCTATGTATGCACCGGCTCAGCTACAGCGCATACGGTGTCGCTCAAAGCAACTTTTTCTCAAAGTAAAAGGTGTGTGTCCGAGCATGTTGGCCTGTTGGCGCGGACGCTAGTCGCACAACTAGTGACGCGACGCCAGGGCAACAAGGGTTTTCATTGTCGTCGAAACTGGAAGCAGTTACTACTTCTCGCTCTGTGGTAGCCTTCTTGTAGGCGCGTTCAAGCTGAACAGTGCCTTTTTGAATACTTAAATCGCAGCGTACCTTGGCAAGGGCAGGTTTCATATACGCGGAGTAGCCTGAGAACGCACTGGGCACCGAAACCAACATCAAGGAACTGCTTACTGCAAACGACGAAGTAACGTTCGGCTCCCATTTCTTTGGCGAGTTCACCATTGGCCATCGTTGGCGCAACTCGAGGTCGGCAGGAACCTCGTGGAATGATACTACGGCTTCTTTGTTTCTTGCACTTTATATGCACATAGGCACGCAACAGTGCCTCATTATGAACGTTGTCCGTACGCTGAAGAAAACGACACTTTACTGAACTGAAGCAAATTGCACTTTCCGACATCTTCCTGCACACGTCAACACCAGCAAATGAAAATTTTCTTCCTTATCTCCCGCGAATAAGTGCCACAAGCCTGTAAACCGCCAGTATAGAAGGGACGTACGTACGGCACGCTTCGCGCTAGTGTTAGAACCCCTTGATCTTGGTAAAGCACCTCTACTCCTTGAACTCGCCTCTGCCGCGTGACCTCCTCGCCCCTTTCGCGTCCTTGCCGTTCTTCGCCGCTTTTTTTGCACGACGATTGGTCTCCTTTGCGATTGCCCTTGGAAACGCGTGGATCTTCCGTTTTGCTAGTTTTTATTTTTCGTTCGCGCTATTTTGCGCCTTGGCTACGCGTAGCCAGCGTTGCGCGCGCTTTGTTTTCTGTGAAGTGTGCAGGCGCTATGCCGTGCTGTTGCGCCTATAACTGCAGCAACAAACGTGCAAATGGTTTTGTATTTTTTATGATACCTCAAGGTAAGCGCGATGGCTTGCGCAAGAAGCAGTGGCTGTGCAACATAGACCGAAATAACTTTCAAGGAACAGTGTTTTTTGGGAGGTAAGCCGCCTTTCTTAGTGCTCGTATCAAATCATGCCCGAATGCTGCATTTTAAACATCCTTCCAGCCTGTTCATCAACATTTTCTTGCGGCAATTTCTCAGTTTTATAAAAAACTTGGAAAAAAATGAGGTTGTCCTCAGTATGCTGAATGTTATGCTCGGACTTCATTACCTCGCAGGTCGTCAACGGAGGACGTTTGAAATGCACTAACTATAGAATCTCTTCAGTCTGCGAACAATTATGTGCGATGATACAGCTTCTCGATGCCACTTGTCGCGATTGATAGGATCCGTATAACGTGAATGTCTTGGTGGAGTTGGTACTTCATTTCGCACGAAAAACCCGGGAGGACGCTTGAGCTTCGCCTTGAAGTGCAGAACGCGATAGCTTAATTGGACCTTGTTAGTGTCGCTACCTCAATCGCTATATACCTTGGCTTTGCTTCCCGGTGGACACGTAAACCCTGCCGCAAGGAAAGGAACATCTGTGCGTCTGTAAACTGGTCCTTTCAAACTACCCTACAATGCCTACTGCAAATACAGTTGCGAAGTGCCCACTACAAGACAATTCTTCCTTTTGCGAGTTGGCGAGGTAACCACTGCGCTTCCGTAAGGCAACACGCGCACCTGCGCATGTGCGCATGTTCTTGATGCTGTTGTTCAAGATGTTAAATAATTATGCCTGTTTGCCCTGTGATTAATGGGCCTTCAAACCAACCACTTGCTGCGTAATTCACATGGTTTGATCCCTGGTGTGATTTTACGCTTCCGCCACGCAATGTTATACATGTGTTATCGACACTTCTCGCACTACATAACATTCATATAGTGTTTTTTTTCCGAAACAATCTTGAGCACGGGTGCGGCTCTGTGGTGAACACGTGCTTGCCACGATGAAGTCTTGGGTTGTTATTTCTTTATCTGCCTCTATCTATAATTTTCGAGCTCTTCAACGCTATCGCGTTAATATAAAACGAGAATAAAAAGAAACCAGCGGGCGAAGAGAGGTGGCACGGACTGACGCTGGTTTCCAACGTAGGTTTTTTATGAATTCACACACAAAAGTAATGACACAAATGCGATCCTGCGCAAGAAAAGAAAGGAAAACACAAACACTGCTGAACCAAAAAAAAGACAACAATATCATACTGATAACCAAAGAGCCGTTATACGCAAGGGCGAAATTGCTCGTCTTGGTTACGCCAGTATTAGCATGTCTTGTGTTCACCGCAAAAAAACTAGATTATCTCTCAATTACGCCGTTGCCTGCTACATGACGGTTCACCTTCGTTATCAGATTTTTTTACAGCGGAGCTGTTTAGCTTTTTGTTACGCCGAGTGGCGCGAACAAAAACTGTGCCTAGCTATGACGTCATCTCGCTTTGCTTAAACATGCTGAGTCAAGCCAATTAAGCCAAGCTATGCTAAAATCAAACTAATGAAGACCATGGTAAATAAAGTCATGCTAATTTATGCTATGCGAATTAAGTAATTGCAAATAAGGTCGTGCTAAGTAAGGTCATGCTAATGAAGGCCTTGCATATTAAGAACACGCTAAATAGGGTACTGCTTACGCGCGATACGTTCACGATGGACGAGCTGACGCATTGGGAAAATACCCATGAACGGCATGACGAGTCCAAGAGGTGTCTGTCGTCGCAAGACTTCATCGCCATGGTCCCGTAGGCTTGGCTAAATCCGAAATTGGAACCTAGTCAACCCATGTCTGCTGTGGTATCATCATCCAGTGCTCATCCATCCAAGAATGCAGCTGGGTGCCAGAAGCGTCCGTAATGAACGACATCGCAGAAGCCTCTGAAGAGCTTTCTAGCAATGATGGCGTACTACATAAAGTGCTCGTCATGATCACAACAGCCCACAACGCACCGCCTACGTAGTGGACACCACATCAGCTTATGAAGAAAATCACACTTCTGTTCCTAGTAGGAGTCAACACACACAACTTTCGCAGCATCGGCAGTTCCAGCGAAGGCATGTAGAATATCAACCAACACATCGAAGACTTCAACAAAGGCAACGACGAACGAAAACTTCATCGGAAGCGCACTCGCCGCTTCAAGGATGTCGGAAAAGAAGATATCTAACCCGAAGGCAAATTCAAGATGGTAGACGTCTGCGCAGAAACGAACGTCGCCAGAGACCTCTTCTGTACTACAGAAAGCGATGACAAAGACACAAAACCACCCCTTTTACTCTGGACTCTGGAAGAACGCAGTCATCGCCCAATCACACTTGATCAACAAACGCACAAACTCGAGGCACAGCGTGTGTATAAGCCACGACAAGGAAGCCGACGCCTACGACATCTGACCGGCCGACGCTAGAAGGTATCCCGACATTGTTCGTTTTTCACGAGAGCTCAAGCTGTGTTTTCATCATCTTCCAGGGGCCGGGGAAGCCGATGTCATCTGATGTGGAACAACCATGATTGACCAACAGAGCTGTGCTGGACATCACTGGACTGCTAAACCCTGTATTAAAGTTCTGGCGTGATTGTCGAACTCAGTGGACATCGATTTTAAAGGAAACCATCTTCAGCGCTAGCAGACAAGGACGAAGGAGAGACGACACCACAATGCGCTAACTTCAACACTTTTATTTCCAGGAAACAGCAATCTATTTATCCATGCACAGTGCGCCACCTTATTCTACACTCTAGCCAACCAGAAAGGCCCTCTGCCTATCCAAAAGATCAATTGACGGTGCACTCACACACGTGTCACTATTGCGAGAGATAGCTTGGGCTTCAATAATCTCCCGCACGTCTTTATCTTTGTGCTTCGCCAGAACAGTGCATGAAGCATACAATGGTGCGCAACCGCACTCTAAACAATGCACAGACAAATGACCGTAATTATTCTTGTTAGTAACGTTTAACGTATGCTCGCGAAGTCGGTCGTTAAGGCATCTTCCCGTCTGTCCTATGTACTTATTTCCACAGGTCAACGGGAGCTCGTATACTACCTCTTGTACACAGTCCACGAGGGGATCACGATGGTTTTTGGAACATCCTACAGCTGGCTTACGATGCGGGTCTGTTAGTCGACATATCGTGCCCAGTTTTTCGGGCGCAGAAAACACTATTTTAATGTCCACACGATTAGCCATTCTCTTCAGGTTGTGCGCCGTTCTGTGCAGATAGGGCACTACTGCCACTCTGCTCTTACTCTTCGCCTGCGCGTCCGGGGGGTTAACGTCCAAGCGGCATCTTTTAAGAAGACTCTCGGCAACAGACACCTGTACCGACTCCGGAAAACCCGCTGCCGATAACCTCACCGACTGATTCAATATACTTTCATGAATATTATGATGGCAGGACTTCTTCAGCGCATTTCCAAAACACAGATTAGCAATACTACTCTTAACGAGCTTCGAGTGAGCGGACCTGTACGACAACAGGGTGTCGTCTCTCCTTCGTCCTTGTCTGCTAGCGCTGAAGATGGTTTCTAATTCAGTATACCAACAAGCCCAAAAAATGGCGATCTTGATGGATCTTGATGCATATTTTGCGTTTTTCGCGTGTTCCTCTCGCCATGCCCTTTTTGTTGCGTTATTTATGTTCGCTTCCTTTAGTGGGGAGGAGGAATCGTGTGATACATGAAGCCATGGCAGGAGAAGCCGACGATGAAGAAGTGAGCGTGCAATAGAATAAAAGTATGGCGTACGAGCCGCGGCACGCCTCTCATTCCTAATGTCATACATATTAGAGCTGTGCACGGGCCGTATTTCCGAGCCCGAGCCCGGGCCGGGCCCGCTGACTTTGTCGAAGGCCCGCCCGAGCCCGACGGCAAAGGGCAGCGAGCCCGCCCGGCCCGGCCCGACGTACTAAAACACAATCCCGGGCCCGGCCCGGCCCGGCCCGGCTTTTTGAAGGTTCGCTGCGAAAACAAAACCTCGTTTTCCGGTAATTTGGCATTTTATTGAGCATATCAAATATGATCAAACGACACACGACGAACAGTCTCTAATAGAGACTGTTCGCGGAACTTTTGCTATACAAGTAGACGGCCTCATGCCAGCAACAATGGAGTTCACTCGCCAGAGCCGTCCCGTGTATGGGGTATGCCCATGTAAGCATCAGCTTGCACGAAGGCGATCTACGTCGGGTCGCTCGTCGCTGTCGCGTGCATTTTCACTCATATAGGATTTGGCCTTAAATCTAACGCGAACAGTCGCGTGGCGCCGTCACTAGCTCAGGTGGTGTTACTTCTCTGTTTGTCGGAGTGCAATAGAGGCCGTGATTTACCTGCTCCCCTTTTGTTTAAAGTAGCGGATGGAAAGGAAAAGCGGTAAAGGGCGGTCGCGGAAAAGGCGCTGTAAGCATGCTGGAAAACAAATCCCGCTCCTTCTCTATATTTCGGGCTTGAGTCGGGCTTTGCGCCGGGCCCGAGCCCGGCCCGATAAAACTCCAAGTAGTCCGAGCCCGGCCCGGGCCCGAGGTGAAAATAGGTCGGCCCGCCCGAGCCCGGCCCGCGGGCCGGGTCGGGCTCGGGCTTTCGGGCTACCCGGAGCCCGTGCACACCTCTAATACATATCAAGTGAATGAAACGGCTACGAGAGTAAAATGCCGAAGGCGGCCATATACATAGATAGACCGATAGATAGATATCAAGTGTTGTACACAATGTAGCAGAGTATACAGGCGCCCGGAAATCGTCACATGAATGATTTCAGAAGTAACTCTGTCTCATCATAGTGTTGTGCGTTCACCTTCTTTTCACCTTGCTCTCCGGTCGAGTATGCTGCGTGCCGTTTAAAACGCGCTTGTAGTTCGTCATCTGTATATAACGGGCAAGCACTATTAAACAACAAAGGCACGCAATGAGGACGATGGGGAGAACAAGCTCGAAAGGGTGCACTCATTTTGCAGTAATTTGAAAACACAATGAATGCAGTAAGCCCCGCAAGAATATCTGCTTTACGTGATCGATGTGCTCATGATAGTGTTTGCCCATTAAAATGTGACATGTCTTTTAGCAGAAGTGAAGTATTAACGTTAAACAAGGTGCTGCGCAAAAAACAAAGCAAAAAAAAAAAACAAAAAGCATATGAACGAGAAGAGAACGAGGACGGGCGTTCTCTTCTCGTCCATGTTTCTTTGCTCAGCACCTTGTTTAATGATGTACGACCGACTCGCCCAGCAACATGCATTACTGAAGTATTAACGATTTTCGCAAGTCCTTGAGTTCTGCTAATTTTCTTCAAGTTCCATTATAATATCTTTTTTTTTTCAAGAAGATTTCACGGTTAGATAGCAAAGCTTCGCGCTCATTCAATTCCATTTCTTATTGTGTAGTGCCTGAAGCCATTTCATGATGACCAGCCAACAAACTGACATTGGTGCCCCAGCATAACGCAACTAGTGGAGCGCTAACTTCCAATGGACTATGGCTTCTATGGCTATATTCTATGGCTTTAATGAATATTTCTATACTGAATGAGTCATGTGAGAGAAGTGTAACACTGGGAAACAAGTTCATCATTCAACCTTAACAACACCGAAATCGTTACATGCTGGCCGGCCAAAAAACAGCAACAACTAAAAAAAAACGCAGTTGACGTTTCTGCAAGATGGTGAGCTCACTGATGCGTCACACATTAATCATACGTGGCCTAAATTCCGTTAACCATTCATGATAACAAAGTTTTCGAAGCATGGTGCGCAACCCCACGCCTTACAGCGCGATGCGAAGAAAACCCCCAAGATTTTGGCCGGTGGTTGATAGTTTGAGCTGTGAGTGTATCTTCACTGCTTGCTCGTGTTCGTGTCTACAGTTCTCAACGTTACACGCGCTAACACCATGCCTATGGAGAGATTTCAGTGGATGTCAGCTAGTCTTTCTTACTTACGTGTCACCCGCTGTACCGGCGCAGGTAAAGGGCATTCCCAGAGACACGATTCGCAGCGACGTGAGTCGGCTGATGCGTGACGTCGGGCTCACCTACTACCGGTTACGACGCGCCAAAGACCTCCCCGTCAGCGTTCAACGCCTCCTCTCCACAGCCGTAGCCTTGATGCCATATCCAAATGTAAGCCCTGTACCCAACAAGGCGCTAAGCACCACGAAGCTGCCAAGTATTAATTTGCTCCACCTGCGCACTGCTGTTTCTGCCTACCCTTGTTTGTCGTTGAGACAGAGGAGTAACTTACGCTACACTTTGCACTATTTTGGAACCAATGTTAAGCAACATCGACATTTCAATAACGAACGAAGCGCACCTGCCACTCAGTACATAGCTATTGCAAACTGAAACGGCGCCCTTTGGTCAAATTACTGCATCACAATAGGTAATAAATAACATGAAACACGCCTCCTACACGGCAAGACTGCAAGACTCATATTATTTATTTCTTTTTTGATTTTCGAAATAACAATAATTGTTAGGGTTTAACGTTCCAAAACCACGATACGATTATCAGGGACGCCGTTGTGGAGGGCTCAGCAAATTTAGCCAACCTGGCCGGGGTTCTTTAACCTCGGCCAGGTTGGCCGAGTTTAAATCTGTCTAAATCTAAATCTAAGTTAAATCTAAATCTACGTTAAATCTAAATCTAAGTACATGGGCCTGAAGCGTTTCTGCCTCTATCGAAAGTGCGGCCACCGCGGCAAAAATTCGATCGTGCGACCCTTAGGGTCCTTTATTTTAAAAATACCTCACAGACCTCATATGACAGTTTGTAAGGGGGCTGTTCAAAAGGTGCGCATCCGTTATGCTTTGAATACACGATATACACGAAGAACAGCAGTACACACCACATACCGCTAGTGTATAACCGGTAGGAGCGACTTCAATATATTTCTCACAGTACTTAAAAACATATACGTTCCGCTTGCATCGGGGTTTCTTAATTTTGTTTTTACAGCTTACCTATTAAGTATCTTCTGAATGCGATGATGTGCTTTAGGTGCGCTTCGAAAATTCTTAATCTACTTGGTGCGAATAATCGATGTAACAATCTATAATTTGAGATGCCCCGTATTAGCACAGAATATTTCTGTGTTTCTTGTTTTGTTTTGTTTGCCCTCCTGCAACAGGGCCCATCGGAACTGCCAGTATGTACCAGATAACATAATAAATAAATAAATAATGATGAGAACGAAAGAGAGACAGCGCCCATCCTCGTTCTCTTCCCAGGTGTGTGTGTGCATTAAGCGCTGTGTGTTCTATAGTGGAAAGAGAGTTGCCGATTGGGCAAGTTCGTGCATGGCTACACTCGACGAAAGCCACTAAAACGTGGAAAGAGGAACAACTGAGAGGCAGAAAGCCGAGACAGTGACTCTGATGTGGCCACCTCTGTGCCATTCTCTCTGCTTCCTGCCTCCCAGTTTTTCTATTTCCACGTTTTAGTGTCCGGGTGTAATAATGAGAGCTGTAGTACGGAAATTCTTTTGTTCATGCAGCATTGGGGAAAAAAAAGCAACACTTGTACATATAGAGCATGTAATAAGGGATCAATCACACGGGGTATTTTCTGCCGACACACGGAGTCAAGCTAAACTAAACTGTTCACCAACGTTAAGGTAGCACAAAAATAAGCGACAATACGTGGTATTAGAACAATAACGTGATGGAAAAAAATAATAATCAAAGAAAACATTTCGATAACGGTAAGAAGTTACGTTTTGTTAGCCAAATAACAGGCCAATGTGTCGTCGAATCCATAGTCGTTTGAAAGAAATGCGACCCCATCCAGGATTGAATTACAATACCGGACAATACGGGAAAGCGAAGATCAGACGAATGCACGTATAGACCGTAAATGTGGGTATATATAAAATGATTACGAAGCCTGCAGGACGTAGTCTATAGAGTTGTTTGAAGCATGATAGTGTTGCCCAAGATAATAATAATATCTGGGGTTTAACGTTCCAAAACCACGATATGAATATGAGAGACGTCGTAGTGGAGGGCTCCGAAAATTTTGACCACGTGGGGTTCTTTAATGTGCACCTAAATCTAAGCACACGGCCTCAATCTTCTTCGTTTCTTTCGAAAATGCAGCCGCCGCGGCCGGGATTCGACCCCGCTACCTTCGATTCAGCAATCGACTGCCATAATCACTAGACCGCCATGGCGGGGCAGTGTTGCCCGAGACGTATTAATGAATTCGTGGAACAGCGTCAGCAAACCGATGTCACGGAGTGTGTTCAAGGATTAAAATAAAATTTAGGTTTGATTTGTACTGCGCTAAAATGATAGCTGTAATTGTTTGAAAGCAAGCGGCTTGTCCTGCTCGTGAACTCTTTGTAGCATTTCAATGAAGTATTTCTGGTAAGGAGACCAAATAGAGAAAGCGTACTCGGATGAGGACGAACGAGAGTAAGACATGCTTGTTTCGGAGCATTCGAAGACGCGCTTTTTAAGCATCGTCGCAAGTACAGCAATGATTCGGAGGCTATGGCTGAAATGGACGTAATATGTTCAGACCAAGAAAGATTTTGTGTGACTATGATGCCTAGGTACTTATTCTATGTAGCCATTGCAACAGTGTCATTGATATGGTAAAAATACAGTTCCATGATGGTATTTAGAAGTGCAAAAAAAACGCAAGAAATACAAGGAGAATCAGACAGGACGAGGTTTTTTCTTCATCCCCGAGAAAGAAACGCAGCCGTGCACGAGAACTTCCAACAAGTGTTTGACATGCCAGTGAAGGTGAGATCCCGTGCCGTTGACTTGGCGAATGAGTTACCGGTTCAAAAGCTAGCAAACAATTAAACTTAGAAACAGCAAGGGTGCGCTGATGGATGTGTTAATCGCGGCAAACAGGCGAAGTTTCATTTAGGGCGATCGTTTAGTAAAAGGTACATGACTACCCTAAAAGGCATTTGGAGACTGTAACAGTTAAAGAGCGCTCGTCCAGTCTGGTTCCCCATTTTTTTGTTTCTTGTGTTTTTTGCGCTACTAGTGTCATCATGAACCTTACAAACTCGCCGAAGTATCTGTTCTTCTAAAAACACAGTGAATGTGAAGGCTTCCGAGTAAACAACATTACTTTACGTTTTGAAGTATTTAATGCCATTGGCCGTTTACTGCACCAGTTAGTGATTGGTTCGAGGTCGTGCTGAAGAACCAGATAGTCATCTGTATCCATAGACAAGGCGCCCATTGGCAAATATTCTTATGGTGGAGGCACGCTGCGGGGCATATCGCTAATAAAAATTAGAAGGAGCAAAGGACCAAGGGCGCTACCATGCGGTGCACCAGAAGATACCTCGGTGAATGAGGGTGCGAAGTAATTTGTAATAGTGAACTGCTGATGATTAGAAATAACGTTTCGTAACCATGGCAAGGTGAAACAGACGAACTTATTAGGTGAAACTTTTTATACCAGGCAACAGTCAGCGACGCGGTCAAACTCCTTCGAAATGTCAAGAAAAAAGCAGCCAGTTTGTAGGTTATTGTTCAAGTTAGTGTGTAGATCTGCCGTAATTTCAAGCAAGTGTGTTTCGAAGTCCAAGCGAGAGACATGCCCTACCATGAATTGTGCTGTATATGAATTGTTGCCAGTTTATAAGGCACCGTCGGGGGATCCTTACACCAGGGACAAAAAGGGCGAATGGGACACTTTGGTGCACTCCGTGCCGCTCAATTTCTCATCAGCATGCGGTTAGTGTTGTTATACTCAAGCAGTTCGTCCAACTCCTGCCGTTATTCATGGGATGCTCGAATAATTATATGAATTAACAATGACAACAATTAAAATAATACTAAGTCCTCACCACCGCTTCTTCAGCGTCCTTTGTCATCTATTACGGCATGGATAATATGCTCTGTGCATGCGAACGGCTATGAATTAGATATACGTGCTTCTTCAGCTTACTGGGAGCGCGGGAACACACAACAGACGAAGGAAGAACCACAGAACACGAGCGCTGTTGTGTGTTCCCGCGCTCCCAGTAAGCTGAAGAAGTATGAGTTACCAACTAGCCCACCTTTCGACACTTTTGAGATATACCGTGTCCGCGAGGCCGAGGAAAAAACTGCGGAGGCAAAATCTGCCTTGACTCAGTGCAGGATCGCCTCCTTCCATAAAACGTCCATGATATAAAATACAGAAATGGCCTCTCCTACGCGCGAACAGGTTCAGATGATCCTCCTGGACGAGGCGACGTGGAACATGGACCCTCGCAACAGGCGCGAGACGTGGGAGGTTTTGTTGAAGCTGCGGCGGTACAAGGGTGTGTTCCTCACCACCAGCGATTTTGCGGAAGCAGAAGCCCTGGCCGACCGCCTCGTCGTCATCCAGCACGGAGAGCTGTACTGCGTCGGCTCACCCGAGTACATCAAGACTCAGTTCGGCATGGGATATGTGGTGTGTTCAGCAGCGACATTGCCATTACCTCTATTCAATAAGGGGTGTGGGAATATTGAATTTTCAACTTTGAAGCAAATTCAAATAATGAAATTCAATTGCGAATCGAATAAAATATTTTCCAAATATTTGCGAACATTTATAGTAAAACTACTGACTTTTGAAAAAAAAAAAAGCTAAAGCCAGTAGTAGCGAAAGTCAGTCACCAACCAGACATCGGAAAGAAAGCTTCTTGTGCAGGAGATAATACAGACGAAATTTATTCATTATACAACACTATTGCTGGTCAGTACTACATTTACAGTTATTTAATGTTGCCATGAAGTAAGGATGGCTGCTTGGTATGTTCGGAAAGCGGTGACGCCGTTCCGCCTGTCGCCATTCCTCCAGACAACTAAAAGAGCCGCTCACTCGACGCACTAATGCTGATGTGTTAGTCTCGTCGTCATAGTTAAATCCTCTAAGCACGCTTTCTGAATTGAGAGCAGCATTGACAACTCATCGGCAGCTTGTTATTGCAGGTGCTTCATGTTAGGATAGCCCAGAATAATGCTGCATTTCCTTATTTTTAGACAGTTCTTTTCAATTATTCAATGGGTCCTCATTTCTTCTGTGGTTTTGTTCAGTATAAGACCCATTTCATAATTCTAAAGCTAGCGTTCCCTCTATGCAGTTTGCCTAACTGACGGCGGTTAGCCCCTTCCTGCAAACAGAGTGTTCGAGCACAGTTTGCTTGCACTATGGCGTGCAAAAGATAGACTCGGCTCTCTTGACATAAACACGCACAATAAACAAGTCCCAGCACGTGCGACTAGGACCGTGTCTCCACTTGAAGCACGACAGATGCCGCCATTAGCTGGGCGAATATGCAGCGCACTCGCGAAAATGCGATAGGGGACGTGATAATGTAGCAACTGTAACTATTTTGTTTACTTGTGCATGCAATTTGGCAAAATTTAGAACAGGTAGGTAATTATTTGTGCTGATTTCAATACTGTTTATGAACTTTGCGGTGTTCTAATATTTTGAACAGTAAAGATGTCTTGCGTATGGAATGGAATACCGAACTTTTCGAATGGGATACTCGATGTTTGGAATAATCGTAGGCCCTTAGCGTGAATGAACAGCAGAGTGAATATACTGTATTGTTCTCAGTCAATCATTCTAACAAAAATGCCTAACACATAGTGGTAGTCACTTCAACGCAGCGTAGTCATGCTAGTGAGGACATTGTGAAAAGTATTTGCTTTTTGTTTGCTATGTGCTAACTAGGGGTGTGCGAATATCAAATTTTTCGAATACGAATCGAATACGAATATCCACCTTCGAATATCGAATCGAATATCGAATATCAAAGGAAAAATGCCTCCACAGTAACGATATTTTATTTAACATGTAGCTATTGGAAGAAAAAAAACATTAACAGCCTGACTGGCAACACAACATACACTGCTATCGCCAGAACACAATGTCCAGGTTAGCACAATGCACATCACAACACAAGCAAATATCACGGCACAATGAAAGTAATGACTACATGTTATCATGAAGAAATATGAGTTGCTCCACATGATCAGGCAGCAGGCGCTCCCTTGTAACAGAGACAACGCCCCCCCCCCCCCTACCACTGAAAAGGCACGCTCGCTTGGAACAGAAGTGGCTGGTATAGGGAGTTACATGGGGCAAAGCTTTGCCAGACTGTGGTATCTGAAGGTGCCTACAGTCCGCCACCAGTCACGTAGGTCTTTCTTCAGAAGTGGTCCCGCATAGTGAAGTGGTAGTGCGGCACGTTACGGCCGCATAATATTGAAATTGTACGTTTACATGATCGCCAACAGCGCTGCACGTCGGAGATGCACCAGCAATAAATCATACATATTGGGGCGCTCGTCGCAGGCAGATATCATGCCTCCGTGTACTTACGATGTTTATCGCTCCTCTCGGCAACGTTTTTAGCGATACGAACGCAGCAGAAATGTGGAAGACGAGTTATTTTATGCACGAAAATCGAATCGCATATTCGAATGTTTCGAATATTCGAAGTTATCGATTATTCGAAACTTTTCGAATACACGATTTTCGAATCGAATACGAATATTTCGAATGTAATATTCGATGAATATTCGAAACTTTCGAATATTCGCACACCCCTAGTGCTAACGCTTAAAATCCAATACATATATGAACCGTGTGATGTAAAGTGCGTTATACGATGTTTATGACAAAAGAGAATATCAGCTCGCGTTTGCACGCATGATGAATGTAAGTATTGCGAAGCTCATTCGCCACATTTGGAACGGTCGCATGCATCATTCGCAAGGTTGACGATGCGAGCATGTTAGAGATGATGGATCAAATTTTTAATAATAATTGTTGGGGTGTAGCGTCCGAAAACCACGATATGATTATGAGGGACTAGCATTATAAAATGTTTAACCGATTAACGAGTAATCGTTCCATGGGTTTGGCACTGACGGATTGATCGCTATCGATGAGCGTCTTTTCGTCGATGAATTGAATAATCGAGATTTTTGCCGGGCGTTAAGGAAAACGGTGAAACGCAGTTTATATTCCGGTAGAACCCTATTTAATATTTCGGAGGAATACAAGGGTCATTAGTCCGTAACCGTTCGAAAGATGATATTAATTACATTCTTATATATGCCAAATATACTAGGCGCTAATCACAAGTGAAAGGATAAACAATATATGACAAAATCAAACAGGAGAGAAATTCAGGAGTTCATGGTGACTTGAAGCGACGATCGTGAAACAAGTAGTGTTCCTGGAATCGGAACATAGAATGACGCTGTAAAATGGCAATTTTTGAGCGCGCATGTATGTTCAGGTTTAGCGCAAGGAAACAACGCAGGGCGACAGAAAGCACAAAGACACAGGGGTGAGTCCTGTTGAAACTGAACAGAGAGACGTACTTGTGAAACGTCTTTATTCCATCGGCTACGTACTAACAGTCTCCACACACAAAGCAAAAAACTCCAAGTGTCCATGAATGCAAATACACAATCACGAAGTTGCACCTACAAAGAACAAGCACTCAAGTCCACCTATCACAATCGCGGCGCAGTCTTTCACGTGCGCGCGCTTGATACAGTGCCACAGCGCGCTGTATGCAATCCTTGGGTGCTATGCAGGATGGTACGAGCTTCTCGGGCACACGAGTTTGCTCCGAGCCCGCCCTACAGCGGTCATGATAGGAAGACAGTGCGGAGCGCGCGATAGCAGCGTTGGTAAAAACGGCTACAAGAACGAGAATTGCGTCACAAACGCATGTGCGACATTTGCGGCGGTTTTCAAAGAAACACTGCGTCCGAACGCGACAGCGCCGCCACTTAGTCGACATTTTGACAGTGCAGCGACGTCAGCGTGATTGCCGCGCTATCTTTTTGCCAACTGATCATCGCGCCTCCCACGGGCGTTTTCGTGGGCGTTTGTCCTCTTTCGCAAAATTCTTTCATTCCCCCTGCATCATGGAAATTTCCACTCTCGAAGGCAACAAGGGCGCACACGCAGCACTCTGGTGCAGCTCGTTTCGCTTCTCTGGAATATTACAGATAAATAACTAGACAGGCTACTGCTATACTTACATTACACGTCTGAAGATTTTTTTTGTAGTAGCGAATCGGTAGAATAAATAGTAACATTTCTCGCCGCAAATCCCACCAGGGGCGCTTGCTTCATAGCTGTGAGTGGTACGTCGTGAGAGCGGTGAAATTGTTTTTCGTGCGTGTGTCCATAGTCTGTGCAATTAAGCTCATAGATGAACTGTGCCGCTCGCTGGCGTTGCGGCGTGAGCACTGCTCCTGGGCAAAAGGAAACGCGGTGGGCGGACCCGCTCTTCGCCGCGGGCGTCTGTCAATCAAATTTATTGACGCGCGAACTCGGGCACAAACTCGTTGATTCTGAAAAGGCCCCAGTTCAACTCGGGACTGTCATAGTGCCGGTGTGCCTGTCAAGTGTTTCATGCAGTGGACGCTACTCAGCAGCTTTTTTGCATATAAAGTAATTTGGTGAGCTTGCATTACTTGTGCAAGGCTGGGGCCATCGGAGGAGCTTGTAATCACCTAGCTTCTTCCAGCTTTTTACGTGTGCTCGTCTACTCAGTACGCTTGGTCTGCTTCGGAGTAATGACCGTGTCAGTTCGGTCTCAATATACGTGCTATTGATTAGGAAGGTCGTAACCAACATGATATTGAATAGCCCTTTCTTAACTGTTAATATTTTAATTACCACGACAGTACTTACCCAGGTTTATTTCGCAAGGTCCTGAAGAGCACAGAGGTAATTAGCATAATACTGATTAGCACAATTCTAATTAACATGACATCGGTGAGTAAGGTCTTGATTATCTTGGTTTTAATTACACGCTCATAATTAGTGTCGTGTTAATCAGCAATAATTGTTAATGCTTTAATTTCCGCGCCATTATTTCTCAGGTTAAATTCGCAAGGTCCTGAATAGTACAGAGGTAATTAGCATAGTCCTAATGAGTACGATCCTAAGTAGCACGCTCCTAATTAGTGTCCGTGTAAATACCATAATTTCATAATGCCTTAATTACCACGGAATTAATTACTCAGGTTTAATTCGCAAAGTCCTGAATAGTACAGATGTATGTAACGTAATCCTAATTAGCATGATCCTAGTTAACACGATCTCGGTGAGTCAGCGCTTGATTATCTTGGTTTTATTTACATGCACCTAATTAGAGTCGTGTTAATTAGCAGGGTCTTAATTCCCTTGTTCCTAGCTTTACACGACTTCATTAGCATGGTTTAGTAAGACGTGGCTTAGCTCGGCCTTAGCATGATTTGGCCTAATGAGCTTCGTCATAGCACGTCCTGACAGCTAGGTATACCGCCCAGCCAATTAGCTAATCAGCCGGGCGCACGTGCTCTGGGAGCGAGCAGACGATGAAGAAGAGAACGACGAGGGCGCGCGCCGGCCGAGCAACGCGCTAGAATGTACAGGTTAACCATGGTGATTATACACGTGGCCTCGGCGATTAGCTCTAGCCGCGGTGTTGTAAGGCGCTCGGTCGGAACTAATCTCAGAGGCCACGGTGCTGATTATTCTAACGGATACTCAGTGCAGATATGAAACGCTTGAAAATGAATTCAAACGGCCCGCGCACACATAAGAAATATAGTTAGTAGAGGTTTCGGCCACATTTCTTGCATGGGTGCACTTCTGCACTCAGTGGAACGACAAACAAATGAAAGAAGGTGCCTCTAGTTTGACGACACCACCCAACCTTCTCGACCGCCCTTGACGTGACGCCGCGTTCCATCGTAACCAATGGAACGGAGCGCGCGCTGAGGGATGGATTTCACCTTCTCGTGCTATTAGCTCGTTCAAAAGGGGGTGTCGCCATAGCTCGGAAAAATCCCGAGTTTCGCCAAACTCGGGCCATCCTGCATAGCACCCCTTCCCTCCTATTTTATGAGTGGCTGACACAAACGAACGCGCTAATAAGGCGCGCGCGCGGCCGCTTTCAGACACAGCGGAAATTCACGGCGCCAGCCGCTCGCTCAACAAGCGTGCGCCACGAAAAAAAAACAAGTATCAAAAGACGTCGTTGCGCCGCATCCTTCTCACCCACTCGAAGCAGCCGCACACAACCAGATCAAACGCCCGGAAAAGTCTGGAACCATCTTGAAAGAAAACACGATGCGACGCCGAAAGACGCCACCGCGAGCGGTACTGTCGAGAAGAATCTCGCCCCTTCCCTAGCTTTGGCTGTGCTGCAGGCCGAAGAACACTCACGACGCTTGTGGAACCCGGAGAGAGGGAACGTAAGCGTGCACCGACGACCAGCGAGGAGTCGGTCTGTCCGGAGATGGCAAAGTTATGTTTAGTGCGGTTCCGTCGGCCAAAGAAGACGTGTTTATGATGTTGCGCGTTCAGTCGATCGTCGATCTGGAAGAATCGGATGATGACGCCTTGTGAGCAGTGACAAGTTACGTGAGTGTTTCCTGGAAGAGAAACATTCGAGACCGACGACGGAAGGGAACAACGACGATCAGCGCTGGTGTTTTCGTGTTTCCTGGAAGAGAAGCATTCAAGTTACGTTCCAAGAATTGAGGACTGGATACGTTTGGTAAATATTCAGGACATTTGAATAGGTTGTAATGTAGATTGCATTTGTAGCGCGTGATCGGTTTGTTTTGTTTGCGTCGATTTAAACACGATCTAAGTTATGCAGTGTATTGTAACTGGTACCAGCCGAGTCTGCGGGTTTGTGCGATGCTTGTACTGCCTTAACTGAGAATACAATTTGTCTGTGTTATCAACTCTTGGCTCTGACTCAGTCTTTGGACCACAACCGGCGTTTGCTGGCGCACTAAAGGACCTACTCTAAATTGTCCACGCTTTCGTGGTGCGTTTCGGGGGGCCGATACTTCCGCCCTTGGAATCTGCCCGGCGATCGCCATCCCCATTAACGGGATTAGTGACAGTGGCTATAACCCGGACGGGCCGGAGGCCTTCGCTTTCGGCAGCCATTTTTCAAAGTGATCGGTGGGGAAGAGTGAGCGTTGGGTGCAGCCTGTGTTTGTTCCGGTACCAGCTGGGCATCCGGGGGTTCTGATGAACCGGGCACAAGCACTACCACAGCGTGCGGCAAATCAATTTAAGATTGTTGGGCTTAGTTGATAGGGCGCATCTTGAGGTTTACCCCATATATAAGAACGCCGAAGCGCGTTGGATGCAACAAGTCCTCGTGTCTTCCGTCATTCTGCGTCGTTCTTATATATGCGGTAAACATAAAGAGAGGCGGCACAGGCAGAAGAATCTCTTTTGCTGAACTTGTTGAGTCAAACGCTGCAGAACAAAAGAAGACACAAAAACGACGCTAATAAAAGAAAGCTTAAATAAAAATACGAGCAAGCTGTTTTATGTTAAGCAAGCAAGGAAAGTTACAGAGTTTTGTTTTTCGAACCATAAGCTCCTTTCTACAGAGCAAAGGTATGTCAACTGACTGAGATTTTTAAGTCTGCGCGGCTGCGCTTGTTTGTCACCTAGACAACAGTGATGGCACTGTTCTTTAGGTGACAATGTATACCCCTAATCCTTGCTATCCATTTCCTCACCTTTAATGAATGCAGTGCATGCCAAGCGATGATTATGTTCAAAGAAAAATGAAACCAAATATGAAAACAAACCAGAGCGAAGTGGCCACGCATGTTACACTAGCTGCTCAGTCACTACTGATCTTCCTGCGATCGACGGCTCCATTCTCATGCATTAGGGTGTGCGCAGAGGAGGGCTCGAATCCTTTTTACAATTCGGCTAACTCAACCTTGCTCTTTTGCACGCAGCATGTGAAAGTGGAAGCTCATATATTTCAGTTGGTATGATTACAAAAAGCCCTTAAACAGTCGTGCGTCTCACTGTCGCTTTGTTAAGATCCCCAACCTCCTTTTGTTTTCCTTAACTGAGCTATTTCATGTAGCAGTCCACCCAAGGACTTGCCTCGTTTTTTTTTATCTTAACACCTTTAGCGCACCGAAGGGACAGGGACCCAAGAGAAAAAGGGTGACCTGAAGGGGATGGTTGCGTCCACATGGCCCGTTAATCTTGTAAATATCTATTTTTTGTACTCTCAAGTTTTCGTTGTCTACACGTCTTCAACATGTGTCATGATAATTAATGATCTTGTACTGATGCGCCTGCGTGCGTTGCTTGGTTTTTCCTATATTTTCATGTCTCTGCTTCCTAAATAAAACATTTGTTGGAAGTTAACGCTGCGTCAATGTCGTTTCTCTTGGGTCCCTGTCCCTTCGGTGCGCTATATGTGTTAAGATGGATTACCAATATGCCCAAGCTCACGTTCTTTCGACTTGCCTCACCAATGCCAGTTCACATACTTGCATTCGGCTATTTTATTGAGCCAATTAAGAAGGACAAAAATGAGGTCCAGAAATCTTACCGCAAGCTGGAAACGTGCATTTTGTCCATTTCGGGACATTATTTATTTTGTAGTCCGTTAGTATAAGGTGACTGAAGCGCTTAGCTGTAGTTCCTGCAGACATAGCGCTGGAACTGCTGTAACGAAAGACCACAATATAGTAACATATGGCTAATCAAACACCGGACCAGGTTCACACAGCTATACGTCTGTATTTAAAAAGAATTCTTCAAACCCGCAGCGTTTCCAACAGGCTTGTGTCGGCGCGGCATTAAATGACTTAGTTGGCGTATATACCACATGCCGACTCTTGATTCATTGTACCAGTGCCATTTCGGTGAAGTAACCTGTTGACATAGCAGCGCGCAGCGCCATTGAAATGAAAAAGTACGGACCTAGCTTCGGACCTAGCTGTAGATTTTCATATAACCGTCTCCCCAATGCACATGCATATACGCTTCAATCTGTCGGATCTGCTTGTATGTGTGTGTGCGTGTGTGTGTGTGTGTGTGTGTGTGTGTGTGTGTGTGTGTGTGTGTGTGTGTGTGTGTGTGCGTGCGTGCGTGCGTGTGTGTGCGTGCGTGTGTGTGTGTGTGTGTGTGTGTGTGTGTGTGTGTGTGTGTGTGTGTGTGTGTGTGTGTGTGTGTGTGTGTGTGTGTGTGCGCGCGCGCGCTTCTGGTCGAGCATTGCTTATCGCCTGGCAAGGAGGGCCGGCCCAAACTACCGTAAATTTCGGTGGCGCATCCTCCGCTCTTTCACACGCACGTACGCACCTGTGACCGTAAGTCCTGTGCCTGCCTTTTTAGAGAAGGCCTCCGACAACTTCATGTGTGAGGTTCTCTTCGAACCACATTTTTTTTATCCGAAACTTCAGCCACGTAATGAGCGGAGGGCTTGTGAAGTTCCTCCGCAGCCGTCCTTGCCTCGCTAAAGTTGGTGCACGAACCACCTTTCCGACTTAGTGTAGAAGGTTGGGCGTGTTCGTGAAACATTGGTGGGCACAGTGCAATCGAATACAGTGACAAGGAAAGGCGACGCACACACAGCGCTGACTTCCAACACTTTATTCCTATAACAGGAAGGACAAGGTGTTGCAAGTGAGCGCTGTGTGTGCGTCGCCCTTGTCACCACCTTGGATTGCACTCTGTCCCTTTCACCTTTCCGAACACGCCATCCTGCCTCTACAGGAATAAGCTCTTGGGAAAGAATTGGACTACGATAATTTCGCCTTTGAACTCGTCCTTGGTAAACGTCACCAACTACGACATGTATATGAGGGATAAATCAGGTGCTTCCACGTGCATGGTGGAATTACGGGAAAGGCTAAATAATGAGACACTACCAGCTCGGTGCTGGCAGCGGAGCCTTGTCGCTGAAAACGCCCAAAGCAATAGCACTTCGCTTAGTTGCCTAAGATGGGAACAGGGTGTCTCGTGCTCTGCAGAAGGTTCGCGGTACCATTGCTTGATCAGTGTTAGTGTACATTCCTTAAAAAAATTGAGGGGCAAGATTTCAAAAGCACCGAAAGCCTAGTTCACGAGTTAAATTGAGCGCGTGTTCAGGCTTCGAAAAAAGCTTGCTTGCTTCAGCTTTCTGACAAACGGAAAGCTGGAGGGCGCTTGAGCTTCGCCTTCAAGAGCAGAACGCGATAGCGTGATCGCGCCGCCCTCTCAGTTGCTAGCCTGGCTTCGGTTCTCGGTCCATGCCTCAACCGTGCCGTAAGAAGCGAACGACTGCGCGTAACATAGGTCATTTCAATCTATCCTAGAATGCCTACTGCAAGTACAGTTAAGTGCCCACTGCGCAATAATTCTTCCTTTTGCGAATCAGCGAAGGGACCACTAGGCGTCCGTAAGGCAACACGGCTTTGTAATGCGGGGCCTTTAAAACACCCGCTCGTTGCGCACTTCACATGTTTGTACTTCTGGCGTAATTCTACGCTTCTGCCATGCAATATTACATGCAATATTGCTCCTACTACATGACATTTATATAGTGTTTATTCCCGAAGCAGTTTCAAGCAATAGCGCGGCTCTGTGTGAGAACACGTGCTTGCCACGCAGACGGCCTGGGTTCGATTCTCATTCGCACCGAATTTTAAATGCGAAACATTTCTTAGCGAACATTTGGCACTTTTAACATTATCTATCTATCTATCTATCTATCTATCTATCTATCTATCTATCTATCTATCTATCTATCTATCTATCTATCTATCTATCTATCTATCTATCTATCTATCTATCTATCTATCTATCTATCTATCTATCTATCTATCTATCTATCTATCTATCTATCTATCTATCTATCTATCTATCTATCTATCTATCTATCTATCTATCTATCTATCTATCTATCTATCTATCTATCTATCTATCTAGCCGCCTACGTCTGGGTGCTCTCATGATCGCATCCTTAACTTGGTGTACATCAAAATTTGCATGGAAGGGTAAGAGGATTCGATGAATATGACTTTCTGGTCATGACATGAATTAAGCGAAAATATTGTCGCGTACGACGTCAAACCCTTTCCTCTAGACACGTGTCGTTCGTACCCGTATACCACGGGCCACGGTATAAGCGGGTATGAGCCACAGGTGATTGACAGTTTATATCTACCCAGGAAGGGCGAGAACAGACATTGGTAATTTAAATGCGAGGGCGTTAAGAAAAACTGATATCGGCAGCTTTGACCCGACGAATGCAAAGAATAATGATTAGGATGCCAGCAGGAATCGAAGCCAAGGATTCTACGTGGCAATGAGGTATTCTACCACACAGCCACGCCAGGTCTATAAACTGGTTTGGAAAAACAGCCTATGCAGGCGTATGTCGGTGCAACGTCAATTATGGTTGTGGTGCTGGACATCTAATTTTACAAGAAAGCAATGAACACTACAAATATACTCCTACGACACAGGCATCATATTATATTAACGGCTGTGGTTTGAGTGTTGGCTACACTTTTATAGCAGTTTAATAAACCTTAAATTTGCATTTCTATGATTCAGCAAGCTATATCGATGGTCTGCTCGACCCCGGAGGAAACAATTAGCGAACGTTACGTATGATATTCACATGATTGCATCATAAAGTGCACTTAGTTTCTATAGTACTGACGCATGTATTCTAACGTGAGGGTTGACATTATGTCGCAGCATAAGTTACCCTTTAAACGCTAGTGTTGTCGACGTGCCTGGTAAGCCCACGGTGTGCACACAGCTACTACACTTACAAAAACACGTCGATCCACCTCGTAAAGCTAGGCTCAAAGCGATAAAATGCACCATAGAAGTACTCGCTGACTGCTTCGCATGAAACCGATTCCCACAACGCGTGGGATCATTTTTATTATTTATTTTATTTGTATCTTTCTCGATTTTTCGGTCGCGGACAAGATGCTGATTTTTCGCTCACAACCATCGACGTCGACGCCGACACCAGAAGTTTTGCGAAATGAGCTGTTTGACGCTATCGCGTTAAAATGTCGTCAGTGCGGCTACAAGCTTGACAGCACGAAAGACTTGGAATATCGCTACATAAAAAAGAAAGACTGCGTTCAATGTACCCCCGGAAGCTGTTATTGAAGCATTTGCTTCTCCTTCATAGTCACTGGGTCACAGCTTTCGCTACGTAAGAGGAGGCAGCGAGCCGAGGAGGGGAGGGAACAGCCAAATGGGGAGGTAGGGAAAGCACGATTTCAGTCTGCATTTAATTTATATCACATTGTGGAAAAAAATAAAGCTACTATAGGAAACTCTCCTGTTTTGAATCACGATGCTCGAAATATAAAAAACAGCAAGTGTTGAAAGAATGCTTCGAACGGTCGACTTATAGCGAATTTTTTTTCGTACCTGGTTTTCCAATATTTCCTGAAGTTCAAATGACGCTCACGTGCCCAAAAAGATATTGGCGTCCAAATCTTTTTGGGAAAATACTACAGAAGTAATACCTATATGTGCGCAATTTTCTCAGATGTTTTTAGAGAAATCGATTTTTCTCGAGCGCCGCGATTGGGACAGCTGGCGTGGAATCGCCGAATTATGATGTAAATGTGAAGAAAGCAACGTGGACGAAAAGATAACCTGCCGGCGACAAGTATATCTACATATATATCGAACTAATTTTCGTATTATGCAGGTACCATATATACGGGTGAACCTTTATCCCTTTTTGTGATGTCACATCTTTTTCTTTAATAAAAGTGTGTGTTGTAGAACCTGGGTAATAGATCTAAAATTCATATTTAGTTTTGCAGCTCAGGTCGTGATTTCTCTCGGTGACTACGAAATTGCTACATGATTTTATTTCCTTCAAAGGGACTGCAAGAACCTCATGACATGCGGATGTTGCCGATTGTTGTCTTTACTGCTCCAGTTGTGTATTTGTTTTCAAACAGTTTGAAATACGTAGATCGTTTAGTGTATGACCGATGTTATAATATTTTTGTCTCCCAACTCTGGGCCGTCCAGCGGGCCGAGGCAGCCGCCAGAGCTCAAGGGCTCGTGGCCGACGCCTAGGTGGGGATTTTAGCCCAAAATCCCGAAGAACTCGCCGGACTTTTTTTAAAAATAAAGTTGCTCTCTCTCTCTTGTACTGGTAGATATCATCGCGGGTGCTCAATTTGGTGGTAGCCGATGAAACAATACGTGGTATGACCTTTCACGAGTTCGGGAGGAGACACGTTTCGCCTGGGCTGATGGGTTCAGGGCTAGATTCGTGGCTTGTGCATGTACTAATAAAGCTTTTAGACTCTGTTTTGTTTACCATTTTCATTCTTTAATGCAGCTCTCAGTAGTGTTTCCGACAAAGCTAAATATTATAACTACTCGAAACAGGCTCATAATTTCTTGAGCAAACGGTTATGAGTCCTTGCTCACTGGGCTTAGACTTGTTGACTGAAAGCATTATTTTGTCATCGTACAACAGCATTCTGAGAACGTGCTCTAAAGTGGAAATTGTGTTATACAGTTTTGTTTAAAATTTCCGTGATTTTTTGTTTCATATTTAAATGTCAGTCCGTTACATACCAACAATATTCATACCATCGTAACCAGTGTCACATTGTGAATTGCAGGGCCACACATCGGGCGCAGCAGATGCTGGTCACAGCTGCTGTGAGCCACACTTACAAGGTGTACGTGATTGACAATTATTATTGGCATGTGTACGCCCACTGCAGAACAGACTTCTCCAAGTAATCTACAGTGAAACCGTCTTACGGCTGCTGTATCTTTTATTTATATCGTAATTATTAATAGGCTGTGTCTCCCATTAAGAAATAAATGCTGGTATAGCGACAAAAAGAACAGAAGTTCCGTTTATATATAGCGATATTTACTCGCTTGTTTAAACACTCGCGTAGTGAACACATTGAAGAAATGTTTCTCCCCTTTCCATATTAATCGGACCCTTATATTGCTGCACTGACTCGTGAGCGTCATCTGCTTGGCGCACCTGAGCACCTCGTGGAGGCTGAATTATGGGACTTGTACTCGCTTCGGACGTTATATGCGAAGTACTATTTTTTTTTGTTGTGTCCACACAATGTGCCAAAAATTTGTTTCGTGCTGAAAATTTATATTTTCTGTTTCTCTATAACAATGCCAACTGATTGATTTTTATGCATTATAATTTCTAATGTTGATAGCTTCTACAGGATTTCAACTTCCCAATTAAGAAAAATTCAATGAAAGCATTCTAAGAAGGATTTCAACAGAATAAATGCCTTTGAATTAGGTGATGCCTTGGGTGTAAAGAAGAAAGACATCATTCCTCTGCAAGATATCCACTCAAAGATGTGCTGGTCAAGGCGAAAGAAACATAATGAATGGAGAGGAATTCCTCTAGCACTTCGAACTAACCGTTCTCAAAGCAGCACTCAAAATTCAGTGGCAATCAAGGTTTCGCAAAATTTTCAGATGTATTTTGCTCATGTTATGACAGCCACGTTATTCCCCAATTATTTTTGCCAATGGATTCATTAGCACTTCATTGTTTTAAATATACGCTTGTGTCTTGGTCATTATATTATTACGTGGTTTCAAGCGTGTATCTTTGTTCGAATATTGCGAAACGAAATTTTTAAGCGACGTTTTTCCTGATTTACTGATTTCTGTGGCTGCGGCTTAGTTCACGAAAAACCCGGCGCCGTTAATTCTACGGGAATGCGGGCGTACACAAACGGGCCCTCGAAGGAGCGCTGCTCACACGAGTATTTTAATGCGTGTAGGCGCGCGTATATAAGCGTGTAGGCGCGCGTATTTCAAATCTAGGGACGGATTTACCGAATTTACGACACCATGTTCCAATTATTGAAACAGAGTCCCACCACTTAGCAATCGTACGAAATATTCCATATAATTCACAACAAGTAGTTTTTTGGAAATGCTCTATTTAAGGCGATGTATTGGCGTCTGATTAACGACTGATTCGCAGGTTGCATGCTACAAGCGGAAACCTGCTTGTTGAATAAAGTTGTCGATGTTAAATTTTATCTTGTGAAAACAACTACAGGGCTTTCAGGTGTGACCTAATAACATAGACAGATCTCATATCTCAATGGCGTCTCAACGCCATATCAGATAATTTTCACTTGCCCACTTCGCCGCTTTAACTAATGTGCGCATGCGTGCGCTTTGGTTATAAAGACGTTGTTTTTCGTGCTTTTTCTCAAGCCATTTCGATTGTTGGCAAGGGGTTTTCCGGCAAAGGAGTTCCCGAATATTTTAGATGCGAAGCAGCTTTTGCTCGGGGCTGTGTCCGTCGTCGGTGGTGGCGTCCGCGCTCCACTGCGCATGTACCTACTCTCTCTCCCACTCTCCTCTTTTACGCAGGTGTTCGGTCGCCTTCTCTCCTCTCCTCCCCCGCGCTGCAGCCACGGCGCAGCCTCTCCTCCTACGTGATGCAGCTGCACCGCAGCCCAATACAGCCTTTAACCAACTCTCTCCTCTCCCTCCCCCATTTCATGTGTATATAAGCGCATGCGCTCGGTGGGCTTCCGTTATTCTCGTTTCGCTCCCATTCGGATGAGCTGACGTCAACGTCGGCGCCACTCGTTCGCTCGGCGCTAACGGAAAGCAACGCACAAACACAACGTAATAACACAAACACTAAATACAAACCTCACACACTAACGGAAACGCCGAGCGAACGTAACGGAAACTTGGTGTGCGCCCCCAATGCTGCTTCGCATCCCCTCATGGTTCCCTTGAGTGGGAGATGGTGTTTTTTTTAATAGATCTCAACTATCCGCGCATTGTTTCGAACGGCCGTATGCCACACAGCTTAAGGCAGAAATTTTCTATATGTGTGCGGTGATGTCAATTTGAACCAAATAATATTTAATGTTCGCACATCACAGCATGTTTCAGCGTACAATACATGGCTTTTAGCACTAACGCTTATGTTATTTCATATATCCAATAATTACCTCGCTTTATGGACACATGGCGCTCCAGCAAATTGTTTGCGTGCCACTGACAATACAAACGAATAAATTAAAGCTACCTATACATATATCTGTACTAAAGTAATTCTTTTCACGGAAGGTCACATGGATGATTGTCAGACCGTTCTGTACAACACATCAGGTCATCGTTAGAAAACAGGAATTGTGCCGTAACATCCGGCGTAGTACAAGGCTACGTCCTCGGATACTTCTTCAGCACATAATTGATTTTCTCACTTGTGCTTCACCAGCAGTCGGGCTATTCACCGATGACCATGTCATCTATGAGAGGTAACCAACCCGCATGACTGAGTATACTCGAAGTTGATCGAACCTGAGGACAATTTTGATCTGGTTTTGGCATCAATACTTTGTGGTGTTTTCTCTGGTTCATGGAATTGGATGTTAACAAAGGTAAAATATTGAGAATCTGCCAGAGATCTACTAAATGTACCACATCATCTATTCCATTACAAATTTCAAGTTTTCTGTTAACACTTGCAAGTCTCTGGGCGTCTACGCAGGTAATTTCTCGTGGAATAAGCACATAAGCTGCGTGAATAACAATGCGAACCGCGATATATTTTCCGCACCGTAGCTTTTCCGCCTTTGTTTCTATAAAAGCAAGGTGAGAACTGTAGCGCGAATTTTCAATCTGGGATCCTCACACTTCGACACAGTAAACGTACTATATCCAAAAACTTTTCTGCTCAGGTCAGTGTTGCTATATTTCTCGCACAGCCAGTTTTACTACAATAATGGTTTCTCTTGACGTCTTTCTCTTTGTTTGAGGCGAAAAGAGGACCGGTTATATCATAAAATACAATAATATTTACAAATCATGAACTTTAACCTACTTTTTTTTCTTCACCTTGTTACGCTTCATCCGCGTCGGCAGTAGCTTCGAAGTTCAACTGATGTCTAGCAGTACAACGTATACGTCCTCTCATTCGCGCCGATATCTTCCGTGTCGAATTATGTCCCCGCCTTCATCTCCAGCAACCTTGATCGCACATCATTCATGGCTGATACATTGAATATGTAACCCTATCCCTGTCTAACGTCGTAATTGCATCGAGCGTGCGTAAATAGATATATAAATGAACATAAATAAAATATGAGAGTGAGCCCCGGTTCTCCAGTTTCTTCAGTCAGCTAAAATATTTCTTTTTGGTAAAATGTCGCAGCTCCGTCTCGGTAAAGGGAAGGACTACCAAGATGCCAGCGTCCGGGCTCTCATCCGAAAGCACGCGCCGTCCGCGGAGAAGGTGACGGACAAGCCAACGAGCGTGCAGTTCCGACTCAGCGGCAGCTCAGAGACGCTCTCAATTCTCATGCGTGACCTCTTCTACGATATGGAGGTGGCCAAGTCCAAGCTGGGTATCGCAAAGATAAGCCTCAGCGTCACCACGCTCGAGGATATTCTACAGGGGTGCGTTGGTTTCTCTGACCCCGTTGCTTCTCAATTAAACACATTGTGCAAGCGCCGAAGTAACGTACATCTCGTGCGGATCGGGTGATCATCTTCGCTGAAGTTCAAGATGAGTTTTTCAGCCGTTGGCTCATGAAGTTCCCACAAAAGTCATCGTAGTGTCTAGAGTGCAAGTCCACCTGTTTTTCACTGTTTTTGTGACCTGCGTAGCCGTTCTTCCATTTACCTTTGTACTGCTGACACTGCGCCCGTCATCGCAAGCACCACCAAAACTTATCAAAATTTGCTTGCAAAAATAACATTCGGTGTTCATAATGATCTTCGATCTTCATGCACTGGGAGCTCCTTGGTAGATTCTCGAACCGAAGTGATATCATCGCAGGCAACTTGTGATTTATTTACGGCAATTCTCTTGCTCGTGTCCTTGCCTTTCTCGTTCGCGTCCCAGCGACCATGGCTTCATCCATGTCTTCGTGGTATCCAGCATGCATGTCTACCTATTTGTCGTCGTCTTTATAATCCGGGTAGTTACTCTTGCGTTGCTTTCACTGTCCCCTCTATCACGGACATCCTGAAAACCGGGGTGGTAAGAATAATCACCCATGTGATGCTTGGGGGAAAGATTGGCCGTTCATCATCAATAATGATGAATTGTGGCCTTCTTGGTCGGTCCTCGAGCACTGCCGGCAAAATCTGATCTAATGCTCCGTTTGCTTTAGATGCGACTTCCTCGTCGTCCGTGTGGCCTGTTTCGTCGCTGTCTAATATAGTCTAGCGATCTTCCAGTAGAACTGTGTGCTGCATACGGTAGGATAAGTTAGGCCAAGTGAATTGATTTTCGGGTCTTTTCGTTGAGGCGTTTTATCCATTCCCCGCACAAGGGCGTCGCGTCGCCGATCGTGTGAAATCAAGGCTGCCGACGGTGCCTGCGTATCGAAACGTATAACCTTCGTGTGCAGTTGACTCACCCTAATTACTGCTCGCCCTTTCCCTTTTCGGTGTGAGCCCAATGTCATTTGTTCTGGACTCTGAAGTTCAATGCCTACTGCTGCAGTCATGACCGAGAATTCTGGCGCTTGTTTCGACCCGCATGAAGAGCGTTTCCATCCGTGTCGCAGCCCATAGAACCACCTGCAGCTGTCGCTTTGTTCCCAGGGCGTCGTTGCTGACGTGGTATGTGGACTGGATGGTTAGTTATAGCGACGCCCGGCGCTCCACGGTGTTAAGAGCTGACGCCTCCTCCCACCCACGGCTGTCTTGCGTGTCGTTTCTGGCCTGCCTCCGAGGGGCATTGCTGCTAGGGCGCCGGGAAGTGCCGTGGCATCCTGCCTCATTTCCGAGGAACCTCGGTCGAACGACGTCGTGATCAACGGCCACGATTCGGAGTGCCGGCAACCAAACGCCCGCTATCTCGTCGCCAGTGCGGTGCCGGCAAAACAACCTTTTTCGACCGAAGCGCCGCAGACAATGCGACCTCGTCGCTGCTTTTCTCCTGATCATGACAAGAGTCGCGCGCCTCGAGCAAACTCTGTTAGAAGGCGCTCTAGCTATTTCGAACGCTCCGCGGTCTTGGCCATTATTTCTCGGCATGTATCTTACACATGACCGTGAGGAGGATGATCTCCAAACCTGGCCTATGATTTCGTCTGTATTCGAATTCAGTTTTATTCAGCATTAAAACGCGATAGCGTTAAAGAGCGCGTTCCGCAGAAATTCCGGTGTCGGCGTCGCTGGTTGTGAGCAAAGAATCTTGTCCGTGACCGAAAAAATAAATAGTAAAAAACCTTAGGTTCGAGTGAGAATCGAACCCAGGCCGTCTGCGTGGCAAGCAGGTGTTCTACCACAGAGCCACTCCATTGCTTGGAGCTGCGCTGAAATTAACTTTAATGCTTCTCAAACATACGCGTCCTGTGTACAGGTGTCACAGTACGAGATGTAATATCGGAGTAAAACGGGGTACAAGCGTATATTGCCATCGGGCGTCACACCATGTCAACTGCATAACAAGTTGGTTGTTTAAAGCCGGCCACCCATTACAAAAGGCACACACATTACTGCGCGTATGCCCTTAAGGCTGGTTCACACCGGCGACTAGCAACGGTCGCGCGACTAAGTTAGTCGCAAAGCGACTGGTCGCAAACGGTCGCAAATGGCCGTTTTGGTCGCAAAGCGACTGCTTTGGCTCAGTCGCTCGCTGCTCGATTTTTCAGTCGCGCGACTGCAGTCGCAAACCTCTGAACCAATAAGATGCGCAGAAACTGGACGCCAGCCTATTTTACGGGGCAACGGCAATGCAAGCTGTATACGAGCAGACGTGAATTCTATATGGCGACGGTTATAAGTCGCACGCAGGTGTGAACATCGGTCACTTTGAGTGGCTTTTTGTCTTCCAGTCGCAAACGGTCGCGCGACCATTGCTAGTCGCCGGTGTGAATGAGCCTTTACAAACACATATTGGGTGCATCGCAACTTCGAAAAAGTATCACGCGCGTAATTGCTGCTGGTTTAAAGCATGCCACCCGTTACAGAAGTCATACACATTAGTGCGCGCCTTCTCTTACACACACGTAGTGGGTACACTGTTGTCATAAATGCGCTGTCGAAGAGGGCAGAAATCTTTACCTTTACTATAGGTATGTCGAGTGTGTGTATGTGTGTGTGCGTGTGTGCGTGTACCGGGCGACTGAACATAATGGCAAGCGATATAGAGCACAATAAGGATGTGGGTGGATATCTCTATCACGTTCAACATTTAAAGGTGAAGCTTAAGCGTCGCCAATTTTTCTTTGAAATTATGTCTTTAACTTCTCTTTTTGCCTTCCTCGGCGACGTTGCGCAGTGCTCGCTCATAAATTGGCGTCTTTCCTAACCTCGAACCATTCTGAAGTGTCGCATGCGTGGTTGCAAGTGTTACCTTACACCAGGGTTCTCAAACTCACATCAGCTACCGGGCCGCATTCCCGAAATTTAGTCCCGCAACGGACCGTGACCGTGAAAAGTAAGAAGGGGGGGGGGGCGGCCGTTCGAACAAAGTGTCAGCTTACGTGGCCATTTGAAAGGAGGCCTTTCCCATATCTCATATATAGGTAACTTCTGAAAGAGACTTGACGTCAATATTCTAGAAGTATTTCGATACTGAGCTCTACAGTCACTGACATCTGGACTCTGATCCTGACGTATAGAGTTTTTGTTCCGCGGTTACGTTTCAACACAAGGTGATCACATGGGGTTCCTCACGAAAAAAAAAATTGCTTAAGACCAGTGACGTCTGTGCAGCTTACTTGAACAAAGCTTTATTATTAATGATAGGCGAGTATATAATGCGAGCACAATGTAGCAATGTCGCGAACAGTCACAAAGTAAAAAAAAAATATGGATGAAGACTGATTTCCGGGCCGTGTGCCGCTAACGAAAGGTCGGTGGGCCGCGGGTTTGAGACCCCTGCCTTATACCATGACGCATGCGCGTTTGGAAGTGATAGCTTCCTCCTTCCCAAGCTCCCCTTGCACGTGTGTGAGCACAAGAAAGTAGCTAGCAATTAGCGTATCTCGCGTGTCTTTCCATTGTATTCGGTTCTTTGACACAGTTTTCACACCAATGACCTCTCCAAATATTTATACAGGCACACGTATTGAGAGAAATATGGCGGTCCATTGCGACGTGTAAAAAATAGGAGCGCATTCTGTTAAAATGTGAGCCGCTGCATTGTTTCATGCTCATCGCACTGCTTTTTGAAGCTGTCGCTTTTCATTGGCTTTCTCAAGCCGTGGCCAGATCTCGGAGAAAGTGAAAAAAAAAAAAAATTGTAAATTGTAGTCTTTGCGTAGTACAGCTCGTCAAAAATTATTTAAGTGGAATGACTTGGTGTCGACAATCACACGATATATTAAGTTTAGTTCGCCGTTTCGGCAGAATAGACTGCGTATGTCTTATCTCTTATTATTTTCCTTTAAGGAATGCGCCTCAAGGCTGCCAAGGGCCCTATAACAATTAATATGTAATATGTTGTGTTTAACGTGCTAGAACGATGGTATGATGAAGCACGTCGTAGTGGAGGGCTCCGGAAACATCGACCACCTGTGGTTGTTTAACGTGCACCTAAATTTACTTACACCTGCCTCTAGCATCTTACCTGCATCGAAATGCGACCGCCGCGGGCTGCTGACGAGACCTTCGGCTCAACAGCCTAGAACCACTGTAGCAACGGGGCGGCTGACAAGGACCCCATTTTTATGAACTGCGGTCTAAGTGAATCATTTCTTAAATAGCTTTAAATAGGTCCATTGATTAAGCAACGTAGCGTCATTCGTAAGCCGCCATAAATAGCCACTTGCAGCATCGCTCGGCTTGAGAGACCATCCTAGCTCTCGTACACAGTGACACCCGCCCAACTGACATGAACTAAATTAGGCCCCTCGGTAAATAAAACAATGCACACTGATCTGAGCGCGAATACACGCATTATTAAAAAAAAGCACTAGATGGTACGTGTGCTGACGCTGCGTTGACATACAGCGTTAAGATATGAACGTGAAATTCAATAAATGAACTGTTTCCAATATGTTTACTAACGCAGGTACATACATACAGTTCGTCTTGGTAGCGTGGCGTTGCAGTTCCCATTGTTCTTATTGGTACAACTGCGAATTTAAGCTGCAGTGTTCTACAATACGTATGTCGTGCGCTATTGTTCTATTGTGTGCGCAGATAGTTCTGTTGGGTAAGTTGGCTTTCCTTCAGTTCGTTTTCGGCACTCCCGGACGAATCAGTGACACATAGAAACCTTCGATTTACTTATATGTATTCCGCCGGTGTTAAGATCCGTGCTCCTCTGTAGCATATATACATGACGCCAAAATTTAGGCAACTTTCTTAACAACCTCTTTGTCGTTCGTCCTGATTGTCTTATGGCAGCATTAGCGAGCGGCGTCACCTACCGGCCGCTAAAGCGGCCACCAAGACGCGGACCAAGACTTCTTCTATTTCGGCGAAGCGGAGCGGCACCCGGACTGAAGCTGGAGGCGAGGCAGCGAAGTCCCAAGTCACCATACCCAGCAACGGTGCGAGCACAATGGTGTCAGCAATGGTGACGTAGTGACAATGCCGGTAATAGTGCGAGTACATAGCCATATCCACTTGATACAAGCTAAGGGGTATGTATTCCATGTTATGGCTACTACTACACTTCTCTAAACCACGTCCGTCGGAGACAAAGTTGCATTCTATGTTTCGCCCTAACGACAAAGACGCAGAGGTGGTGAGGTAAGCGCTATGTTTGCCTCACTTATTGGTGAGCGGGTCAGGGGAGATGAAGGACAGAGAAAAATGTTTAGTCGACAAAACGCAAACGGATCGGCACCTAGTGGGGACACACTCCGCAGACTCACATGCGCTCATATGCAGTCCAGTCGCCTTCAGAAATAGTGATGCACTATTTGTGACTTGAGGAGTGCAGGACTTCCTGGTTAGACGCAGTATATTATCTCCTTTGAGTGATTTTCCTGCCAAGGGGACTTGAGCAAGCCGGAAATAAATGAGTTAGCATCCAGGGATCACTACAAACTGCATTTTCTGGGCCCATGGTGTTCCTGGCCATTCCAGTGTTGATTGAACAAGCCTTCTTAAGTATGATGTGAAACAATGTAATACGCAGCAAAATGGCTTAGCCATGGAAGCGTCATCATTGCATCCGACGTTGGTAGTAAGGACAGGGTGACTATAATATCCACAAAATTACGTTGCCGTATTGTGCGATGTCACGAGCCTGGTCTGCGATTATGTTTCTTGCAATTGTGCACATCGTAACCCTTTCGGCCACAAATGTCGGTATATTTAAAAAAAAACTGCGCCATAAGCACTGATGATCCTCATAGGGTGTCCCTCGTGAAGACTGATAAAAACATCCCCATCAACAGGGTCTTTTCAGCAGATGCAGAATACTTCTTAATATGGTCCAGTGTATGAACCAATTCAGCGCTGGCCACATGTGTTTTGGGAGAGGGAGTGGGGGGGGGCAGTGTTGGTGAGTGAGGGAGTAACAGCTTTATTTACTTGCCAATTTATAGAGACAGATGAGGGAGGCAAGTTACACTTCTGGCACCTTTGGTCATGCCCGGAAAACTACTGAATTAAAAAAAAAGACTCAGATAAATAACAACAAAATATTATGAAGAAGCTGTAACTTAAGAGGGTTCGAATGCGAGCTCAATAAATCCATCTTGAAGTAAAACAGCGCTGCTTGAAAACACGGACGAGTAAAGGACACACGAGGACGGGAAATGGAATGCGAAGCGCAGGTTGCCCACGAAGTCCCCACCGCTTGCGGCAGAACGCGCAGCGGCTGTAAAAGCTTTCGAGGACGTGCTGTCATAGCATAAGATGGGATAGCGGCGTGGGAATTTTTGACCACCCCTGTACCTCGGTCAAACTGGGCGCTACATTAACGACAACGTCGAGAAGTATGGGAGCAACCCGGCGATCCACTGTGCCGACTGCTGGTGTTCCCCCCTAAGAAACCAAGGTGGTGCTGAAGTAAAGAGACATTCGCACACGAGAAACTTTCGAGATCTTCACAGTGACGCACTGAGGCTGAACGTGTATTATCGCCCCTTCGCCTATCCTATCTCACAACGAGTGCAGCTTTCACCAGCACTAATCATCATGAACGCATACGTTTTTATCGCCAGGCCCGTGTTCCTGAGCAACAACCATCCCTCTCAAGCAAGGCTTTGATTTGGGTGATTTGGTACATTCTGGGGAAACAGCTCAAAAATGAGACGAGGACAAAGAAACACAGTACACTGGACGAGCGCTGAACTTACAACTGACACCTTTATTGCACCAACCTCTCATTTTACAGCGCACAACACCGCGCACACCCTTCCAATCTATACTGCTACATCAAAAGCATCAAGTAGGCAATCTACATTGTGACTGAAAGTTAGTACGTGTATTTGATTAACACCGTGCGCGCGCAACTTCCACACTCGGGTAAAAGGAAAGCAAGTGAAAGCCAATACAGCCGTACCTTAACCAGGATTAACAAGGAACAGGAGAAAAAAAACGAACAAACAATCAACGATCCGATTTCGAGGCGCAGGCGCGGTTTCGGCGCTGACACTTTATGTGAGTAAATCGATGGAAATGGAAAGCAAATGGCAAAATAGAGAAATCGTGGAAGCGTTTTCTTTCAGGGAAGCAGGTGACAGTTGCACCAGCAAGCCATCTATTTTGCTCACTGATGCTGTGATTCACTATCGCAATGGTTTCATGTAATTTATTTCTTTTACCGTGTTTTCTGTTGCTCCTTGTCTAATGTCCATCGATTCACTCACATGAACTGTTATCGCGGTAACAGCGGCTGCGCCTCTAAATTGAAGTTTTTTTCTTCTGCTGCTGCTTAATCCTTGTATGGCTGTATCGCTTTTCACTTGTTTACCTTCCACACCTAAGTTTGGAAGTTACGAGCGACACGGTGTTAATCGAGTACACGTGCTAACTTTCAGTCACAATGTAGATTGCCTATTTGATGCTTTTGATGTGGCAGTATTGATTGGAAGGGTGTGCGCGGTGTTGTGCGCTGTAACAACGAGTGGTTGGTGCAATAAAGGTATAAGTTGTAAGTTCAGCGCTCCTCCAGTGTACTGTGTTCCTTCGTCCTCGTCTTTCTTTTCGCGCTGTGTTTCCCCAGCAAAGCATCCTTCTCGTTAGTCCTCCTTTGGTTTACAAGCTAATATTCGTGCAAACAAAGGAATGCATTTGTTTGAAGGCAGCGTCCGTCCCAAGGTAAATGTAAATGGTAGCGAAGCTTCCATAGAAGCCCATACGTTCAGAAAATGGCTGCTCATCAGCTGCTCATGGGGCTTAGCGCGATCTGTGTGAGGAGGGAACACTTCCGGCGGAACAAAAAATAAAGCGGATGTGACGCAATATCCGGTAAAAACGTGACGTCATTTTGTTGGCCCCAGCGCGAAATTTGACCTTATAAAGAGGTTTATTAGCGGCGACGATACTCGACGATACAGCGACAGTCAAGGCGGGGCCGACTCTCAGCGCGAGCTGCGTTCTCTCCGAGCCGAAGAGGGCGACCCACTAGAAGGTGCTCGAGAGGACGACCCATTACCAAGTTCGAACGCTTCGCTACAATTACCCCGGGTAGGAAAAGGGAGCCACCTGGCGACCTAGCAACCAGTCACTATGAGGGGGTCGTGGTAGGGCTTCAGGCGCTCCACGTTGACAATGTCGCGCCCTCGACGGCGCATGCCCGAAGACGGTTCTATGGGTTCGATGAGGTAGTTGACCGGGGATGTGCATTCGACGACACGGTAGGGGCCTTCGTATTTGGGCAGTTGTTTGGAAGAGAGGCCAGTTGCAGTGGTAGGGACAGAGAGCCAAACGAGCGCTCCAGGGAGGAACGTGGGCGCAGAAGTGGTGTTGTCACCGCGAATGCTCTTCTGCCGCTCTTGGTTATGCGTAGTGAAGGTCTTGGAGAGCTCACGACACTCCTCAGCAAGTCTGGCTGTGGCAGAAGTAGGCGCACATTCAGAGCGATCCGGCTTGTATGGAAGTATCGTGTCCATGGTGTGCGACGGGTGCCTTCCGTACAGTAAGAAGAAGGGTGAAAAACCAGTAGTGCTCTGAGGGGCGGTGTTATAGGCGTAGGTGACGAAGGGCAGAATGGCATCCCAATTGGTGTGATCGGCGGCGACGTACATCGAGAGCATGTCACCGAGCGTGCGGTTAAAGCGTTCGGTTAGGCCATTCGTCTGCGGGTGGTAAGCAGTAGTTTTGCGGTGAACAGCATGGCACTCTTTGAGAATGGCTTCCACGATTTCCGACAAGAAGACACGGCCTCGATCGCTGAGAAGCTCTTGGGGTGGTCCGTGACGCAGTATGAATCGGTGTAGTAGGAAGGAGGCAACATCGCGCGCTGTAGCCGCTGGGAGGGCGGCGGTTTCGGCGTATCGCGTTAGATGGTCAACAGCGACGATGGCCCAGCGGTTACCAGCCGAAGTCAGAGGAAGTGGTCCGTACAAATCGATGCCCACGCGCCCAAACGGACGGTTAGGGCAAGGTAATGGTTGTAGACCTGGTGGCGACACGTGCGTTGCAGGTTTTCGGCGTTGGCAATCGAGGCAGGAGCGAACGAACTTCTGCACGTAGCGGTACATCCCTCGCCAGAAGTATCGTTGTCGAATGCGGTGGTAAGTTTTGGATACCCCAGAGTGCGCGCATTGCGGGTCAGAGTGGAAGGCCTCGCATATTTCAGAACGCAGACTGCGGGGTATCACTAGTAGCCACTGGCGGCCGTCGGCGTCGTAATTGCGTCGGTGCATCCATTTATCCTTGCGCTGTTCGGTAGCGATGGTGTGAACGTCGATTGAAGCAACAGCTATGTGAGATACTGAGCAAGGGGCATTGTCGTCAGGCAAGGGAGAGCGCGAGAGGGCGTCGGCGTCAGCATGCTGGCGTCCGTTGCGGTACAGCACTCGGATGTCGTAGTCTTGCAGGCGAAGTGCCCAGCGGGCGAGACGGCCTGAGGGATCCTTGAGTGACGACAGCCAGCATAGTGCATGATGGTCGGTGACGACACCAAATGGGTGGCCATACAAATAAGGTCGAAACTTTGTAAGGGCCCAGATGATCGCCAGGCACTCTTTTTCCGTGACCGTGTAATTGGTCTCGGCTCTGGTAAGCGTACGGCTTGCGTATGCCACGACATATTCGGGGAACCCTGGTTTGCGCTGCGCAAGGACAGCGCCGAGGCCTACACCGCTGGCATCCGTGTGTACCTCCGTTGGGGCCGTAGGATCGTAGTGGCGTAGTATGGGAGGAGACGTCAACAAACGACGGAGCTTTGCGAACGCGTCGTCACACTCGGACGACCACGACTTTAGGGGTCCGTTAGCTCCAAGGAGCTTCGTCAGCGGTGATATGATGGTGGCAAAGTTTCGCATGAAGCGTCAAAAGTACGAACACAGTCCTACGAAAGTGCGCAGTTCTTTGACGGATGTAGGTTTGGGAAATTCGGCCACGGCCCGAAGCTTGGTCGGATCGGGAAGGATTCCGTCCTTGGACACGACGTAGCCGAGGATTGTCAGCTGCCGTGCTGCAAATCGGCACTTCTTCAGATTCAGTTGAAGGCCGGCGTTGCGCAAACGCGTCAAAACATGCCGCAGACGTTGGAGATGCGTGGAGAAGTCCGGAGCGAAAACCACGACGTCGTCCAGGTAACACAAGCACGTGTGCCATTTCAGTTGCGCAGAACGGTGTCCATCATGCGCTCGAAGGTCGCGGGCGCATTACACAGACCAAACGGCATGACGTTGAACTCGTACAAGCCGTCGGGCGTGACAAAGGCTGTCTTCGGTCGAGTGTCATCCGCCATGGGAACTTGCCAGTACCCCGAGCGCAGATCAAGAGATGAAAAGAATTCGGCTCCTTGCAGGCTGTCAATCGCGTCGTCGATTCGCGGCAGCGGATAAACATCCTTGCGAGTGATCTTGTTTAGCCGTCGGTAGTCCACACAGAACCGCACGGAACCGTCCTTCTTCGCAACGAGAACAACGGGAGACGCCCATGGGCTGTCCGAGGGCCGAATAACGTCGCGTCGAAGCATATCGTCGACTTGCTCATTAATGACCCGACGTTCTGCGGGAGACACGCGATATGGACGTTGCCGCAGTGGTGGTTGGGCGCCAGTGTCGATGCGATGCGTAACAACAGAAGTGCGGCCAAGAGAAGTTTGCCCGATATCGAAAGAAGAACGAAATTTTTCCAGCAGGCACAGAAGTTGGGAACGCTGGACCGATGTGAGGTTGTCAGCAATGGAGGACCTAAACACATCAGCAGGTGACGAATCGGACGTGGAAACAGCACTGAGCGTACGGGAACTGGGACAGTGCGTGTCGTTGGGTGCGTCCATAACTTGTGCGTCTTCGAGGGGTTCCACTCTGCCGTAGCAGGCGGCTTAGTTTAGCGTCCATAACGGATACGGCGGCTCCAGTATCGATAAGGGCAGAGGCGCGAACACCGTCCACAAAAACGTCTACCACGTTCGATGGGCTTCGCTGAGGGCTTTCGCAGTTCGATTGCGTCGCAGCCCTTGCCTCGTTGACTGCGACGACTAGTTTTCCTGATCGCGTGGGACCGGACGTGGCCGCATCGGTGACAGCGAGCGGCGTCGTGGTGACTGCGAACGGCGGGTAGATGCAGCTGGGCGAGACGTCAGCGACGGAGGCGTAGGTGGGTCGTAATATGGGCGGTTCGACTGGCTGGTGGCAGGCGACACGTCTCTAGGCGGCTGCACGCGATTGCAATAGCGCGCCACGTGGCCGGCGTAACCACATGCGAAGCATATGGGGCGATTGTCAGGTGTGCGCCATCGGTTCGCTGGGGCAGGGCCCGCCCATGGTGCAGGACGGGATTGATAGGCAGCAACTGATAGGACTGCATGGTGGGCTGCAGTCGTGGCCTGTGCGTGACGTCGGCATAGGTTACCGGTACATCCGCTTCGAAAGAGTGAGGTCGAGCGGAGGCTTCGGCGTAAATGTGTGGGGCAGCCGTAGCGATTGGCGGGGGCGTTCTTGCGACAACTTGCGCGTAGCTCAAAGGTGCAGGAGCCGGATGATGCTGGTGGTACTCGGGCATGACCTCCGCGATTTCCTGCTCGATTGCTCGACGGAGGGGAGGCAGAAGGGTGGGCGACGGCTGTTGAGCGTACCGAGGGCGAGCAAAGTCCAGCAGAGAGAACTGGCGCGCGATTTCCTCGCGCACGAATGTCTTCATCTCTGCGAGCAACGCGGAGTGGTCGGGTACGGTCGACAAGCCAGCGAGCTCGGCGTCGCGTGATGGAGAGCGACGGGTCATCGATCGCTGCCGGCGCAGCTCCTCATAGCTTTGGCAGAGCGTTATGACTTCTGCCACTGTGCTGGGGTTCTTGGCGAGGAGCATGGTGAAGGCGTCTCGTCGTCGATGCCTTTCACGATGTGCCTGATCCTGTCAAACTCGGATATGGTGGCGTCGGCTTTCTTACAGAAATCGAGGACGTCTTCAATGTAACTGGTGAAGGATTCGCCGGCCTGCTGAGCGCGTTCACGTAAGCGCTGTTCGGCCTGCAGCTTACGAACGGCAGGGCGGCCAAACACGTTGATAATGGCGGTCTTGAATTCGGACCACGTCGTAAAATCGGATGCGTGGTTGTTGTACCACAGGCCCGCCACACCCGCGACGTAGAAAACCAGGTTAGTCAATTTTCCTGCCTCGTCCCATCTATTGGGGACACTCACGCGCTCGTAAATCGCGAGCCAGTCCTCCACGTCGGTACCATCGGCGCCAGTGAAGGGAGGGTCGCGAATACGAGGGACACCAGGACATGAGGTCGGTGCGGGCGGGGGCGTTTGCTGGGAGGCGTCTTGAGGCATGGTAGGCGGCAGGGTACGGGATCGAAGAGCCAGGGGCATCGAATGAGGGCCGAGGTTGTTGTGAAGGCCCAGCACTCTCCACCAAATTATAAAGAGGTTTATTAGCGGCGACGATATTCCACGATACAGCGACAGTCAAGGCGGGGCCGACTCTCAGCGCAAGCTGCGTTCTCTTCGAGCCGAAGAGGGCGACCCACTAGAAGGTGCTCGAGAGGATGACCCATTACCAAGTTCGAACGCTTCGCTACAACCTCAATATATTCTTCTTAGGCCCCTGATTGCTAAGGACTCGCGCTACGGCGAGCCGGCAAGCCCTTGGCGAATGCGCTTGAAGCCAACGCTAGCTAAACTAATATCGACCCGTGACTAAACAGCGGTGTTTAAGTTTACCGTCCTGCAATTCGCCTTGGTTTTACCAGGAAACTTTATTCTTTGAGTTTTTATTCCGCGTTCGTGTCATCTTCCACAGCGTGAATAAAGTAGGCAACAGCGTAGTACCTCTCATGTTTGCAGCGTTGCTTATTTGCTTCGCACATGCGCAGGGGACTTAAAGAGCGCATTGCATGTGTGCTTCAGTTCTAACGAGAAGAAATGACGCCTGGTCACGCCAATGTAATGTTATTTCAGTTTTATTCAATGGTAACAATAACGCAATTACACACCCTACACAATGAGCAAGAAATGTCATATTAAGTACAAAAAGTGCGTAGACTACGTGCACCATGTTTTGCCTTTGGTCCGATAAATTAACCTTACGTGTAACATACCAAGACATGCGAATTATAGTGATTGTAGCGCGACAGATAACTTAGCGATCTGCTCACCGATAACATGAAATATAGTAGGCACCGCGTGTTCACGAAGGAAACCGGGCAAGGAATACTGATCCATGAAAATCCAGCAAGCACAATATTCCGAACCGTTGCCCCGTTGTCTTATCTAGAAGAGACGGCTCGCCAGGCGTACGCGTGTTGCTATTGCATCCTTGGAACACCACGTCGTTTCCGCGAGTGCCGAGGAAAGCGTACGGCATGAAATGTTAGCCGCCTCGTGCTGTTGTCCGTTGAACACCGTAGCCAACACGTTCACCAACGATGAAACGCACCTCGCAACTTCGCGCACACCAAAATCAAATTCTCACCACATTAATTCACAGAACGCATGCAAGTGCGAAACACCAGAACACCTGAGGGGGCGTGTGGTCGCAGACGAACTTACGAGCGCGCCTTTCCATGCACGACAAGGGCTGCCCTGAATGACGGTGACGTGCGCCTCTCTTCAGGGGGCGCTAAGAAAAAGGTTTTTCGTAAGAATTAAACACTGTCATACATTCTTGGCACATTGCAACTAGATAATATTGTTCGGGAAATAGATGTAATTTGTAAAACATAAACATTGCTTTACGTTTGAATGAAACTTAGTTTTTCGCTATTAGTGTTTGTTCCCTCCAAACATAGTCGCGCTTCAATCGCAGCAGCCATAATTCCCCTTGCTGGTGTCGTTGGCAATAGGTTCTGAATCGTTTTTCGCCCGAAGCTTCGCGACCTATTTGAATCGACCTTGTCCGTTCTCGTGTGTTCTTTAACCAGTCAGTGCAAATCGTCACCAATGATTCTTCAATGAAATAATGGCGTTGTAGAAAGGCGCACATAATGCGGGAAAGTTCTTTCGACAGCACGAAACGAAATTAGAAAGCTAACTGCGCTGGATAATTGCTTTTTCCCACATAGCGCAACAGTAGTGTTTTTTTATGTGCGCTTTCGCAAGCACAAAGACCCATGGTATGATTGGCATTACAGTGTGGATGATGTTTTCGCGGGCGCGCAGTTCAGGCGTCTGGCACCGCCGGCGCTGTACGAGCCCTCCGTAACCTCACCGTGTTTGGGCCCGTGAGGGTGACATCGCGGCTACACTGTCTCTTCCACAAGCGCTTCCTCAACTGGATGCGCGCACCATTGACGCGCTCCATGCGCTGGCTCTTACCCACCGCACTCCTGCTCTTTGGAGGGTACTGCGAGAGTTCCCTGCTCGCCCCCAGCGCAGGCCTCGACTCAACGCTTGCCTACACTGTGCGTAGCATCGTAGGCAGTGGCGCCATGGGCTTCTGCGGTGGGAAAAAAGGCGGCTACTTTAAGGTGACTGTCATCATTAAAAGTCTGTTGCTAGAACAGTGCGGCAAGCACATCCGAAAAATTATATATTACTTGAGAAGCGTGCGAACTTGAGCTTGTTGGTACACATTCATACGAAAAACAACAGCGCGAAAACACAAGGACGAGACAGATAAAACAGGACAGCGCTAGTGCTGTTTCATCTGTCTCGTCTTTGTGTTTTCGCGCTGTTTTTTACTATGAATGTGTAAATTACTTATAAAACGAGTTCCGTGTGCTATCGAAACGGCTCCCTGAGCATACTTAGCTGGTTATTATCCTCTTTTCTTTAGTAGACGACGCGGTCGCGCTGACAGCCGTACCGGTTCTGAGAATTCCCGATCGTACTTCATTTCCGAAGAGCGGTAATGACGACTTGTTTTTTAAGATGATCTGTCTGTCTGTCTGTCTGTCTGTCTGTCTGTCTGTCTGTCTGTCTGTCTGTCTGTCTGTCTGTCTGTCTGTCTGTCTGTCTGTCTGTCTGTCTGTCTGTCTGTCTGTCTGTCGCCGCCTACGACTTTGTGCTCTCCTAGCCGTTTCGATAATGGGATGTATACCGAAATTGGTATGTACATGACTGTATGACGAACATACATGACAGGTCAATACATGAAAATCATGATATGCATGTCAATAACGGCATGATTTCCATGCCACGGTCTTGGTGTTCTTGCGGCCATTTCGTTTATTTGATATATACCAAAATCGATATGGCGTGACAATAGTGTATGAGGAGCGTAAGCGACAGGTCCTAACCGGGAAATCATGGCGCATGTGCCATATACACTGTCGCATGATTTACATGATATGGTCTCGGGGCGCTCGCACCCGTTTACTTTAAGGGAAATATACGAAGATTGGTGTGACGAGACATTTTTGTATGACGAGCATATGTGACAGCTAGTACCTTAAAAAAATTCACAGTATATCCACGGGTGAATGATGAAGAGCTTGGGCGAAGCTCCGGAAGCAATTATGGTTACACCGTGAAATCTTCAGTGGTTTCGGCCAGCAGTAATCAAAGCGATAGCCCAGTACATCATCAAAGACGTGACAAACACTGTATATATTTATACAAGAAATTTTATTAATCGTAAGTGCTGGCTAGACGTGGCTTCCGTACCCCCTTCATATAACGGCTTTATGATCGGTGAAGTGATGGATCGGTGATGGGTCGTAGTGAGATGTTTGCAAAGACGAAGTAGTGGGCAGTTTGCAAAGGTGGCTTCCGTTCCCCCTTCATTATAACGGCTTTAAGGTCGGTGAAGTAATGGATCGGTGATGGATCGTAGTGGGATGTTTGCAAAGACGAAGTAGTGGGCAGTTTGCAAAGGATCAGTGATGGGTGGTAGGGGGATGCTTGCAAAGACGAAGAAGTGGGCAGTTTGCAAAGGTGGTTACGCCGGACAACGGAGACGTGACAAGGTTAGACTAAGAGGAGCTTCGCCCCTAAAATCATGACATACATGTCATGTAGAGCATGACTTACATGCCACGCTCATGGTCCGCTCTTGAACCAAAATAGCTATTGCGCGACGTGAATGTATTACGAATGTAAATGACCGGTGGTAACATGAAACTAAATGAAATGCACGTCATGTACGGCATGATTTACATGCCAAGGTTATGGTGTGTTCGCGGCCGTTTCGCTTGTTTGATATACAGAAACATTTGTATTGCGCGGCGTGACAGTAGAGAATCTTTGGCTGCACTCTTATTCAGCAATGATAGTAAATTTGTCGGCACAGGAGAGATTGAAATATCTGTCCCTTGCTTTCTAGAAAATAAACAGTTGGCGACTGCGCTCGTGGTGTTCTGAGTGTTTTCTTATTTGCGTCTTGGTGTTCTCGCGCAGTTTAAGAATGTATATTGCAATGAACCAACTAGCCTGCCAGAACGTATTACTGCAGTAGAGAAACATAAATGACTGGTGGTAACATGAAAATCATCACATACGTGTCATGCACGGCATGATTTACATGCCACGCTCATGGTGCGCTTGCGGCAGTTTCGTTTGCTTGACATACACCAAAATTGGTATTGCACGTCGTGACTGTATGACGAACATATATGACAGGTCCTAACATGAAAATCGTCACATGCATGTCATGTATGGCATGATTCACATGACACTGTTTTTGTGCGCTTCCGGCCGTTTTGTGAACAGAATATATGCCAAAATTGGTATGGCATGACATGAGTGCGTGACGAACATAAATGACAGATATATACCGAATATGTATATACCCAATATGCGTTTCGTTTGCATGGTATATACCAAATTGTACAGACATGCATGCATCACAAACATGCGTTATATAGTGAACCAGATATGACATGGATGACTTCATTTGCCTCAGAGACAAACAAGGCGATGTGTTCAGCTCTTTGCTGGCTGCTTGGCATTACATTGATTCGCACAGTGCGTGAGATCTGCCGGGTTCTTTTATGTAGGCACGCAGTAGCCCTATTACTCACCCACTAGAGCCACAGACGCGTGTGTAAGAGAGAAATAGCTAAGGTCGTGCAAGGCAGCGCTTTAAAAATGCTTGACAGAATGGCCTCGCTTGACATCTCACACCGATCGGCCCATACTATAAAGGAGTAGTTCCTAATGGCTGTTCGCCGATGCCAAATAAACAATCGTGCCCTACGGATGTGTTAATGGCTAAATGCACTTACTAAAACGTTATTCGGAGAATGGAATTTGAAGACATCGACTCCGACATCGTAAAAGAAGTTAAGGCGTGCAAACAGGGACTCAAAAAACAAGACAACATAAACGCCGGCGATCCTCAAAGCATCTTTTCTTTCTGCTGCGCATTTTCTCTTCCTTAGAGCTTCGTGGAACAGCACATGTGTGCCGTACTGGAAGCGAGCGACGTCGAATTAGAGAGCATCGACCTGGCCCACGTGAACTCGCAGTTGCTGGCCTTGGCAGACAGGGACATCTACAACTATGTATTCCGATACCAGATCGGTGCGGTCTCGAGCGATCCGGAACGAAGGTAGAAAAACCTTGTCTTGTTAAAGTGCTTCACGGCGTTCGTAATTATTCAGGACGACTAAGAAACTCACCACTGGCGATATGCTCTGAAACAAGGCAATGAGGCGCGCACGTGATCGTCAGACGATATCATATCTTTCTATTTGAATGACTTCGTGTCTAAGCCGCTTGATATTCATGTAAGATGGGATAGAGTAAACTCAGCGTAAGCTATCACCTTTGCAAATGGAGAGGTAGTAGTTGTAATTAATATATACAATAATACCCAACTATAGCACATCAGTATTCAAATAGGTTAGCATTCCAGTCACAGGAATCCGACTGAATAATGTTTTCTTCGCTAAAGTGTCGTCTAAGTCGGCAATACCACTTGAAATTTATCCAATTGACAGATTCATGGCCGACATCGTGTAGCTGTATCCGGTCGGGTATTTCCCATCACTGAGAGCGTTCAGCACAAAAACGCATTTGAACGCACCCTATATTCAAAGGTACTTCGTACTGCTTGATCACACCCTCTTTTCAATACGTTAAGATGTTGAACCCTTGCCGGTAAAATCTTCATTTTCTGTAAACCTCCCTTTATGTTTATTTTATCCGGGTTGGTTTTTTAGCCGATCACGCTCGGCTAAAAAACCCCTTTACATATGACTCTGAAAACGTGGCCATGAAGTAACTTACTGCTGGTTGTCTGAATCGGAGGTAATTCGAATGTTATGCCGTTGTAATAACTGTATAGCTAGTCTATTAGGCATATGTCCTAGTTAATGGTTCTTAGCGCCCAAGCGGGCAGCCAATTAATAACAGGAACGTATTCTTATACCTCGACTAACACCGGCAAAAGAAATTCCCTCATGTGGCAGGTCTGCGTTGGCTAAGGAGTCCTACACATATGCAGCTGTCATGCCAAACTAATCAAGGATGGAACAACTTTTAGTCGGCGCCTGCGACCGTCGAGCCTGCAATCGCCTCATGTCATGCTTGCTCGTGCCGTTTGCTTGAGCCACAAATCGGTATCTATTGTCAAGTCAATACGCAGTACATCGATACAGGCGCAGTTGCGCCACCATAGTGAAACAGCAACGCGAAGATTGTCTTCTGTAAATTAAAATATCAAAACTGCAATGTGTCAGTGAGGCTCTCGTGTAACACGCCGTGGATAGGGTACAGGTTTCTTGGTTTCATGACTGCGTTTTGCACTGGTGCTATGCAAATTTTCAGCCGTAGCGTAGGCGAGGAATTGGACTAAATACGAATGAGCAAGCAGTCATGCAAGTCTAGTTTTCGTTACCTGGTTTGGTACTTTACCCATCAGTTTTCAATCGGTAGTAGTGTAATTTGTTAAAGGATCTACACATTCACACATTTTCGCCTTTTCTGTTTGACTATATATGTGTCTGTGTACCGAATCTATTTGTGAGAAATTGTATATATGTAGGAATGTTAAATATGAGTCGTACAAATTGCATTCATTTCTGGCTGTATGTAGTTTGTCTATGTGAGTTAAGCGTTATTTGAGGTTCTCTTCTATGCCTATGTGACTGAAGTCTCTTTTTTTTCTTGCACCCTTCTGTCTATAGTACAGAAGTATTATGTTTGTGTGTTATCGATGTTGGTGTTCTGTGATATGATAAATTTTCCCACAACATAAAAACACCAACTGGAGATATTCCAGGTAATACCAGTGATCATTGTAAATAACTACACTGCCGCCCGTGCACAGGATCACGCTATGGTATAACGGCCAGAATCCGCATTCGCCGCTGCTGGCACTGAACCTGCTGCACACGGCGGTGCTTCGCAACCTGACTGGTGAGAAGGACGCCATAATTCTCCTCACCAACACGCCAGACAACTTCAAGGTAAGGATGACAACGCTGAACATTGGGGATCTGAAGAGTTCTGAAGGTCTAAACAACTGGATTGACAAAACCTAAACCACAAATAATGCCTTTAATGTACCGGAATACGCAGTGTTTGTTTCCATGCAACGCCTTTTGAACACCTCCCATATCTGAAAGCATTGTTCTGTGCTGAGTGCCTTGGTGCTTATATCCATCAGCTACCATTGGTAGTAACCCCGCCACGGTGGTCTAGTGGTTATGGCGCTCGACTGCTGACCCGAAGGTCGCGGTATGAAATCCCGGCCGCGGCGGCTGCATTTTCGATGGAGGCGAAAATGTTTGAGGCCCGTGTACTTAGATTTAGGTGCACGTTAAAGAACCCCAGGTGGTCGAAATTTCCGGAGCCCTCCACTACGGCGTCTTTCATAATCATATCGTGGTTTTGGGACGTTAAACCCCAGATAGCGCTCCGTCTTTTCGGATAAATCCGAAGAAATGCGATAAACACTCACCGGTGAAATTTTTGAGAATTCGAATTTATCCGATAAACTCCGATTTTAACGGCCAATATGACCCTGTTCTGTACTTTATCGAAGGAGCATGTTCTAAGCGGTCATTGATACATGGCCGGTTGTTCGATACAAACATTGCCTCACGTCAAGAGTATCACGTAGACCACACCATTGCGCATTTAACAAAGGTCTTGCGCACGGAGCGAGAGACGTCAACGTATGCAGGGCCCCTGGGACAGCGAGAGAACATACTGATATACGGTCCACTGGGGCACGCCAGACGATATCAAATATACGGACCTCAAAAAGTACGCTCGAATTTATTAGAAGATTTAAAGCTGTAATACGCGAAAACGTATGAGCTTTGTATTCAAGTATATTGCCACGCCCGCTTCTTCTTTTATTTTGATGATGTTCGAGTTTGAGCAGCAAGGACGGTTATCAACGCTCGACGTTGGCAGCGAAGCAATGTTCGAGAAGCTTCACGATTTTAGTAGATCGTTTTGTTAAGATTGCGCGACGCACGCGAATGTTCCAGCTTTGTCGAGAGATAACTCCGCCACCAGCGATATTGCTGGAAAGTTTCATAGCGCCTGTATAAAAGACGACGCGCTTGACCGCTTGTCAGTTGATCGACGGACGATGCCCTATTCGCCGCTATCATTGTACAGCGTGTATTGCTGTAGTTCTAGTTCTCATTTTCCGGCCACAAGTTCGGCCAAATAAACAGTTTCATCCTGCAAACGCCGACTGCTGTCTTCGTCGACGTCACGACCACGTGACAATATGTGCTTTTATGTATATGTGTTTGTGTGTTCGAACCTACAGGACAACTAATATACGCCTCTTGTGTTTTGATTGTTTTGTGTTCAGATACATTTTCTTCTAAGACAGTGGTTCTCAAATGGGGGTCAGTGAACCCCAGGAAATCCGCGACAGCCATTCTCGCAAAAAAAAAAAAAAAAAAAGAGAAACAAAATTGTTTTTTGGAGTGGCACTATATCCCGTGACAGCGGCTTCTGATTTTTGATATACATCACAGCATAACAAATATGCATTGCGGCGGTGCTAACTTACGTTTCCGCTTCTCCATGAAACGGCTGTAAAGCTTTTGTCGCCGTTTTTTACGATTTATGCACACGAACATACTTTTTCTAGGCTTGCATGTTTGAAGAGAAAACATAGCTGGAAAACATCACTGGAAAACATCACTTCCACACGTCCACAAGGGCTCCCCGAAATATACATGACTGAGAACCACTGATCTAACATATTGAAGTAATCAGATTAGTACTAAATAAACTCCGAATTTCGGATAATGGCAGTTTCACGATAAATAAACTCCGATAAACGTCAAATTTCCGCCAGAAAAATAAACTCCGTAAAACACCCTCCGAAATTTAAGCAAAATAAAGTCCGTAAACACGGAGCCCTACTGGTAATGTAATTAGTTAAATGCACATAATATACACATTAATGCGTTTTCAACTTTCCTGTTTGAGTATGCATGTGTCTGTGTATCGCATCTGTTTGTCACAAATTATTGTGTCTTCCTAAAAAGACGCGCTGTCTGATATAACATTCGTGTTTCGGCTGATGTATTCCATCATCAGCTGATAAGTAGCCAGGTACTGCGAAACGAACAATGAAAAAAAGAGTGTTCCCAACTTAGAAGACGCTTAGAGTTCGCTTTTCAGAGTGAAATGCGATAGCGTCATGTGCCCCAGCTCTCGTAGCTTTCATAATCGCTTGTCATACCCCCCCCCCCCCTTGAGGCACACAGCGACCTAGTTCTCTGGACACAACACTTCGTTATTTCTCGACATTATTGCTTCGTTATGATTGTTTGATGTGAGATGTGCTGTTTATGTTCTATAACTATTCCTTCGTGTTATCTGTAAATCACTGTGTTTCTCGACCCCTGAGATCTTGTTCCGACGTTCGGACGCGTTAAAGGGGAACTCCGGTGCATTTTCGACCATGTTGTGATAATGCCGTTTTCAAATAGTATAAACAGTCCTGTGACAGCAAGGGTGGTTCATTGTGCTGAAAGACTCGTCAATAATTTTAAATAAGCAATAAACGAGGAGTCGAAACCGAGACAGGGAGCAGCTGCTCTGTGCTGGGTATGCGATGACGTCACGAAGTGCGCTACACAACGCCACGGCTGGACAGGGCGTAAACGTAGCACACGTGCTTCCTCTATCGCGCGAAAAGCAATTTGGCGATGTCATCCTACGCGGAATCAAGCCGTACCAGCCCGTCTCAACTTACTAGGGGCGAGTTCAGCGATTATTGCAGCTATTACCTGTGCGCGCAAGCATCGCCTTTTGATTTCGACCTGCCGGCGCGTGAAGTAGCACTATAATGGCACCAACCTCTCCTATTTCACCATTTCAATAAAAAAAAAAAAAAGCTTACGTGCCCCGCATCGACCTCCCCGTTGCTCAATATTGTGCGTGCAAACCCGATGTCAACAACGACTAAGACGCTAGGAGCTAAGAAAACCGAACAACTTTACTCGCGTCGTCGCCGCCTCGTAAAAGAAAGCGCGCGCTGCAACCGTCTGCTGGGCGACTCGGGTTTCGAAAAGAGTAGGCACGTTACGTCACACAACAGGGTGGCCCGCGTTAACAGGCGTGATTCCAGAGTTGGCTACCAAATTTAAAATTCGTTTTCTAAAAAACCGAACGACTTACGGTTGTATAATTTGGCACATATCATCAGGGTACCGAAGGGAACAAATGTTTAAAGTTTAATTCAAATCGGGGAATATCGAAAAATCCCTGGAGTTTCGCTGATTCAATGAAGACGCTTTCAATGAGTGCATATTGAGCTCCCATCATCATCATCATCATCATCATCATCATCATCATCATCAGCCTGACTGTGCCCCCTGCAGCGCAAAGGCCGCTACGATGTTCCGCCAATCAACCCGCTTCTGTGCTTGCTGCGGCCACATTATACCCGCAAATTTCTTAATCTTATTTGCCGCCTGTCTGCCCCTCGAGCATTTGCCTTCTCTTAGAATCCAGTCTGTTACTCTTAATGACCAGCGGTTACCTTGCCTACGCGCTACGTGGCCTGGCCTTGCCAATTCTTCTTCTTGATTTCGGCTAAGATTTCCTTAACACCCGGTTGTTCCCTCACCCACTCTGCTCATTTCTTATTCCTGAAGGTTACGCCTATCATTTTCCTTTCCCTTGCGCGCTGCGTCATCCTCAATTAAAGTTGAACCCTCTTTGTAAGCCTCCAGGTTTCTGCTTCGTAGGTAAGCACCGGTAATATGCAGCTGTTATATAATTTCCTCTTGAGGGATAGTGGTGAACTTCCACTCATGATTTGAGATTGCCTGCCGAATGTGCTGTACCCCATTCTGATCCTTCTAGTTACTTCAGTCTCATGGTTCGGCTCTGCGGTAACTATCTGTCCTAAGTAGACGTATTCCTTTACCACTTCCAATGCCTCGCTACCTATTGCGAAGCACGGTGTCGAGTACCAGTGTTTATTCTGTGCCTGTTGGTGACAACTTCGCGTGGGATTCATTGTATGCTGTGTCCAGGTGTATGTTAACTACTTCATCTAACACAAGGACTAAATAATGACCACGATTTTAGTTGTCAGGGTGGAGATGTGCCACTAGGCGTCAACGCCGGTGCATCCACGTCAAACTTTGCTATAGCTGTCAAACACCAAAATAAATTGTGCGAGCTCTCATACATCAATGTACCATAAACAATCAACTACACCTGTGAAGACACCATTCACTCTCGTGTTTTACCGATCGCTGTGACGGAGAAATCAAATATGTTCTTTTTTTCTTACTTTCAAATAGCAATGACAGGCATACAGACCAGACTTCGCTGCAAACTATGCATAGATGTATACCCTGTGTGGACCATTTTTTTAATGCGTCATAGTTCTCGTCACTTGAAAAAGCCCGTACGGCGAAAATTTTCCGCTTACCACTGCAGGCCTATAGTGTTGCGCTACGTCGAGTAGACATGCATGCAGGGAGGAGCTGTTTCTACTGCCATTCACCCAGGAGGTCCGGGTTCGATTCCTGGAGGCGGAATGTTTGGTTAGGACTTGTCACGGTGGTCTAGTGGCTATGGTAGTCGGCTGCTGACTCGAAGGTCGCGGAATCGAATCCTGGCCGCGGCGGCAGCATTTCCGGAGCCCAACACTACGGCCTCCCTCATAATCATACTGTGGTTTTGGGGCGTTAACCCCCAGCAATTATTATTATTATTATTATTATTATTATAATTATTATTATTATTATTATTATTATTATTATTATTATTATTATGCAACAGGCGGGTTCTTCTAAAGAGGTTCGGCACGGCGCCTGGCACAAGGGTCACAAATGCGAGACAGCGTCAGCACAGAAAACAGACCGAGCGCGCAACACACGAACGTCATCGTCTTCACTTTCGCTGGCACAGAGCGGGCGCCGATGCGCACCGGTACAATCTCTCCTCGCACAAAAGGAGCCAACCTGGCGACCTAGGGAGAAGATGCTACAGGTGGGTCGTAGCAGGGTTTGAGCCGCGCTACGTGAACTGTTTCGCGGCCGCGGCAGCGATGATCGGCCGTTGAGTCGACTGGCTCGACGACGTAGTTCACGGGAGATGTCTGCTCCAGGATGCGGTAAGGGCCTTGGTACCTTGACAAGAGTTTGGTGGAGAGGCCTGGAGTCGTGGACGGGACCCAGAGCCAAACCAGCGCTCCCGGGGAGTAATGGGCACTAGACGCAGCAGCGTCATGGCGTGATTTCTGGCGACACTGGTCTTGCGCAGTAAACGAACGAGCCAGTTGACGGCATTCTTCTGCGTAAGCAGCAGCTTCAGAAATGGGTTTGGCTTCAGAAATGTCCGGTTGGTAGGGCAGAATGGTGTCCATGGAGCATGAAGGTTCACGTCCATACAGGAGAAAGAAGGGAGAGAAGCCGGTGGTAGTTTGGGTCGCAGAGTTATAAGCATATGTGACGAAAGGAAGTACTCGGTCCCAGTTGGTGTGATCGTCCGACGCGTACATCGCAAGCATGTCGGCAAGGGTACGATTGAAGCGTTCCGTCATGCCGTTAGTTTGAGGATGGTATGCGGAAGCGGTGCGGTGTACAATGTGGCATTCTTTTAGAAGGGCCTCAATTGCGTTGAGAGGAAGACGCGGCCACGGTCGCTTAGCAATTCACGTGGTGCACCATGTCGCAGAATGAGGTGACGAAGAAGGAACCAGGCGACGTCTTTCGCGGTGGCAGCTGGTAGCGCAGATGTTTCGGCGTACCGTGTGAGGTGGTCTATGGCGACTATGATCCAGCGGTTGCCGTCAGGAGTGTTCGGGAGTGGGCCGAAAAGATCGATTCCGACGCGGTCGAATGGTCGGGCAGGGCAGGGCAATGGTTGTAGAGGACCAGTGGTGCTGCGAGTAGGTAGCTTACGGCGTTGACACGCAGGGCACGACTGAACATACCGGCGGACGTATCGATACATGCCTCGCCAGTAGTACCTCAGGCGCAGACGGGAGTACGTCTTGAATGTGCCAGCATGACCGCATTGGGGGTCATCGTGGAAGGCGCTGCAAATGTCCGTACGCAAATGACGAGGAATAACGAGGAGCCACCTGCGGCCATCGGTACGGTAATTGCGACGATACAGCAAGCCTTCACGAACGGCGAAGTGTTGAGCTTGACGACGAAGGGTGCGTGAGACGGAGGCAGGTGGATGGAAAGACAAAATGTCAAGAAGGGAAGCGATCCAAGGATCTTTGCGCTGTTCGGCTGGCATGTCGGTGATGGTCAGAGATGACGAATTACATGTAGAAGCTGATGAGCAGGCAGTGTCAGAAGGCAGGTGGCGATCGAGATAGGGCGTCAGCGTCCGAATGTTTTCGCTCCGGATCGATAAATGACACGTATGTCATACTCTTGTAGGCGTAAAGCCCACCGAGCGAGGCGTCCAGTCGGGTCTTTCAGGGACGACAGCCAGCATAAGGCATGGTGGTCGGTCTGACAACGTCAAACTGACGCCCGTAAAGGTAGGTGCGAAATTTACCGATTGCCCAAACAATTGCCAGACACTCCTTTTCTGTTACGGAGTAATTTGACTCTGCTTTTGTGAGGGTACGGCTGGCCTATGCTACAACATACTCGCCAAAGCCGTTGTTTGCGTTGGCGAGTACAGCGCCAAGTCCGACACCACTAGCGTCCGTGTGTATTTCTGTAGGTGCGTTGGGATCGTAGTGACGCAGGATTGGTGGGGGACGTGAGAAGTCGGCGGAGCGTCGTAAATGACTCATCACAATCGGTATTCATGCCGATGCCCGGAGGAGGTCGGTGCTGCCGGCGCGAAGTTGCGTCAAGGGGGAAATAATGGAGGCGAAATTGCGGATGAAGCGCCGAAATATGAAGACAAGCCGATGAAGCTTCGGAGCTCCTTAGAGTGCTGGGCTCTGGGGTATTCGGCAACCGCTCGAAGTTGGCAGGATCTGGTGAAATACCTTCTTCGAGGACCGACGTGGCCTAGGATGGTAGCTGACGGGCGCCCAAAATGACATTTTCTTTAAGTTTAAATGCAAGCCAGCAGTAGTGAGGCATCGAGAACTTGTCAAGGGCGAGCGATCTGAGATGGAAAATCTGCAGGAAAAGACCACTATATCATCTAAATAGCATAGGACAGGTCTGCCATTGCGTCCTCTGAGAATAGTGTCCATCATCCTCTCGAAGGTTGCAGGCGCGTTGCAAAGCCCGAAAGGCATACATAAATTCGTTAAACCGTCAGGGGTGACAAAAGCTGTTTTTGGACGGTCGGCTTCAGCCATCGGCACTTGCCAGTAGCCTGAACGCAGATCCAGAGAAGAAAAATATTCGGCTCCTTGAAGGCAATCCAGGGCATCGTCGATTCGTGGTAGGGGATAAACATCCTTTCTCGTAATGTTGTTTAGCCGGCGGTAGTCAACACAAAATCTGATCGAACCATCCTTTTTTCGCACCAGCACGACAGGAGAAGCCCAGGGACTGTTGGATTCCTGAATCACGCCGCGTTGCAGCATATCATCGACGTGATCGCTAATAACGCGACGTTCGGCTTGCGATACTCGGAAGGGACGCTGTCGCAGTGGAGCATGGTGACCAGTGTCGCGATGAACAACCGCAGACGTGCGCCCCAGTGATGATTGGCCGACGTCGAATGAACCACGAAAGCGTTCAAGCAGTTGAACAACCCTTGTGCGCTGAGCTTGCGTAAGCGCGTTATCGATGCTACGCAAGAAGGCGTCTTGGTCAGGTGAGGCGGGTGCGGTGGCGGGAAGTGACGGCATTTTACGGTCGTGGCTGCTCTCGTAGTGTGCATCCACCGGCGAAGAGATGGAATCAAAAGTGTCCAGACGCCCGATGCCATTCGCCTTGCTATACAGAAGTCGATGAGCAGGGGACTGGATTGCAAGCGTAGGACTGCCACGCACCATTCGCAAGTGTAACGACCGGCAAAAGGGGAGGAAAGGTTTCGTCGGGCTGCGCACAGTCTCAGACGGTCGTAAACAGGGCACTGGAATCAACAGACAGAGTCACAGGAAACGGACACTAAGGCAGCAGAGAACGGAGAAATGACGACGTCAGCAGCGACGACCAATTTAGGCGACGGGCTTGGGGAGTCCGGGACAGTGGTACCCAAAGGGGACAGAGCGAGTTGAGCACGAGCGCAGTCAACGACAGCATGGTGTGCGGAAAGGAAGTCCCAGCCAAGGATGACGTCATGCGACGCATGCGAGAGGACAACAAATTCGACAATATAGAATGCGTCGTTGATGAACACACGTGCTGTGCACGCGGCCCCGAAGGCTTAACGTGGCTGTGAGCTCGCCGTCCGTAATAGAAGGTCAGAAACCGGTATCGTCACTTTCTTGAGCTTGCGGCACAATAGTTTCACTGATAACACAAACGGCAGCTCCTGTGTCAACAAGAGCGTTGGTCGCGACACCGTCTATAAAACTGCGATTTCGTTAGGGGGCGAAAGATGAGGCCTTGAAATTTTCGACGAAGGCGCAGTTCTTGCCTCGGGAACTGCGGCTCTTAGTTTTCCTCCTGAGCAGAGTTGGAACGGCGGAGCATGGAGAAATGGAGCGGCGCCGGGGAGAAGGAGATCGACGGGAGGCGAAAGTGGCACGGTGCGAACTACGTGTCCGATGAGTCAGCAGGGGTACGGCGTGCTGGTTGCTGTGGCATGTAGCCGAGGTTGGTGGCGTCATCATGCGAATGCAGATCCGCGGCGACGACAGTGGCGTGCAACATGGCCAGGAATACCGCAGGCATAGCAGATGGGCCTGTTGTCTGGAGTACGCCAGGGGTTGTGAGAATGTCGGGAGGCGAGAAGGGTGGTGCGGTGAACAGGGCGTACCGGGCGGACAGGGCGTGGCGACGAGTTAGAAGTTGGTGACTGAGCGGATGGTACTGGCGTCGTGCGAGCATATGAATGGGTAACGGCTTAGGTAAGTGAGAGGCGCCGCAAACTTGCGTTGTGGTAACAGGAGGTGGGAGAGCCTCAGCAACTTGACTCTGACTGACACGGCGGAGCGAGTGATCCAGCGCCGTGGGGCTCTCGTTGACACATGCCACAAAGGGAGAGCTGGCGAGCCACTTCCTCGCGAAGTACTGCTTATTTGTGGCAGCAAGGCGGAATATTCAGCGCCAGTGCTTCTAGCTTCCAAGGCTGAGAGTTCGCTGTCGGAATTCCGGCGCGACGGTAGAAGGCGCTCTTTTACGCAGCTCATCAAAGCTTTGGCATAGTTCAAGGACTTGCGTTACTGTCTGAGGGCACTTGGCTACTAGCATATGGACGCATCGTCATCTATGCCTTTCAGAATGTGCCTTATTTTGTCAGATTCTGCCATTGACACATTCACCCGCTTACAGAGGTCGATGACGTCCTCAATATAGCTTGTGAAGGTCTCACCGTTTTTTTGGGCTCTGGCACGCAGGCGGTGTTCGGCGCGAAGCTTTCGCACGCCTGGCCTACCGAAGAACGAAGTGAGTTTCTCTTTGAAAGCCGACCAGTGGTGAAATCGGCTTCATGGTTGAAGTACCATAGCTTGGCCACATCGGTCAGGTAAAAGCTGACGTGCGTCAACTTTCCACTTTCATCCCATTTGTTCGGACCGCTCACGCGCTCAAACTCTACCAGCCAGTCTTCGACATCCATTTCGTCAGTGCCGCTGAACATCGGAGGGTCACGTTGAAGAAACACCCCAGCACACATGACCGACGTCGGTTGTAGGTGGGGCTGGAGAGGGAACGGTGTCCTCGGTCATTGCGGAGGCAGATGGTTAAAGTGCGGTTGCGGAGCTCCAGGACGAGGAGGGGGAACTACCCAGCAGCTCCACCAAATGCAACAGGCGGGTTCTTCTAAAGAGGTTCGGCACGGCGCCTGGCACAAGGGTCACAAATGCGAGACAGCGTCAGCACAGAAAACAGACCGAGCGCGCAACACACGAACGTCATCGTCTTCACTTTCGCTGGCACAGAGCGGGCGCCGATGCGCACCGGTACAATTATTATTATTATTATTATTATTATTATTATTATTATTATTATTATTATTATTATTATTATTATTATTATTATTATTGAGCTGTTTCATAGACAAAGTAATCGTGTTTATAGTATGGTCGTTAGCACCGTAGCAACAGGGTAAGTAATTTTGTCTGCTTACCAGGTAATTTGGCCCGTCCGTCAAAAAGGCAATCTTACGTATTTTAGTTTACCGCCTGAAACGTGTGAGATGGGGATAGGCAGTATACACTAAATGGAGACGATAGCCCTTCGACGAGACCTTGACCAACTTTCTGGTCTTGAAAACAAGCCACTTTGTTATATGTATTGGTAAGCCATTATTTTCGTATATTCCTTTTTATGTTGAAACACCAAACGTATAAGTGCCCTATTTTAATTCAAGAGGCAGAAACTGTACGGCAGGTCTTGTGTATGAAAAGCCACACTTGTGTTTCCTTATCACATTGATCTCAAGCTTTATGTCCCGCTTTATGAGGAGGTTTGGCCGAGGATGTTTGTGCAGGGCTAATTAAAGCTAGCATGCGTGGGGTTCCTAATCCCCAAAGATACCGCCGGCAACATTGTAGACTTCCACTTTATCATTCAAATGGTAGCAGGTGTCATGGTCAAACTAAATAACAGATATGAACTGCTAGCAATCCAGGGGATGCTCTAACCTCCAGCCATGGTGACGAAAAAGTGCAACAATTTGATGAGCATGTTTAATAAGTAACGCAAACGGTATGAAAGCTGTACACTGTTCTCATGGACCACTTCAATAGGAAAGTAAGGAGAAAACAGGAAGTGGAAGAATAAATCCATCACGATATGATTGAATCTGGTGATAACAGAGGAGGTATCTTAGTGTAATTTGAAGAATGAGATCGACACCGCCTAACGCACGTCTTGTACATACGGCATAGCAACAGGAAGTACCCTATTGCAAAAACCAGCGCCGTTCCATTACCCCCAGCGTGATACCAGTACGTTTTTTGGCACTGGATCGCACTGGGAACACTGGTATACGCTCGAATTTACTGGAACTCCCCTGGCAAAATTACGTGAGCGTATTCAGAATGTTATTGCCTCTCCAAAAGAAGGAGAACGACGATGCCGACCCTGTATCAACCAAAATTTAGGAAATGGTTTGTTACCTTAGCGTAAGCGCATTTACTGCTGGGCCATGTCCTCTTTTAGTTTGAAAAATAAGGACGACCGTTTCAATAAAGCCGCCTATACTGCGTTCCTTCGCAATACATAATTTTCTATCGCTTTCAAAAAAATATATGCATTACTATACAGTGCTCGCTTTGCACGCAGATTTGAACAGCTGGCAGATTAGCGTTATCCAGTGTGATTTGCAGCAATGATTACACGCATTTATTGCTTCAGTGCTGCATCTATATGTATATGGCTCGGAGTAGCTTTCGCTTACAGCTGTATATAATCAATATTTCATAATGCTGTTGCAGAAATCTGTGGATGTTCGTGCGAGGCTGTGGATGTTCGTACGAAAACGCGCATTTTTGATGCGTTTGAGAAACCAAAACCGAAATTACCCGCGAACGGACTACTTGGCACAGTAACACGTGTGCAGAAGCTCCGCCCACATAGCCTTGCCTGTGCTGCCTCAGAAAGTTGTCGCCAAGTATATTACTGTTTGTTGTTTGATCCATTCTACTGTCCTTCAATCTCTTAATGTTTCGCCTATGTTTATCCGTTCCGTCGCGCGCTGCGTGGCCCTTTTCTTTTTGTGGAATTTTTTTTTGTTATCCTGCTACATTTAGCCCCGTGCATTAGAGCTTGAAGTACGCGAATATACTGTAAACTTTCGTTTCTAAGAAAGTAGATGTTTGCCTGTCATGATATGGAGATGCTTGCCTTTCGAGGCCCAATCGTTACCCTTCAGTTCATTTTCTTTTCATGTTGTGAGTTAGCGCCTGTCCCGTCGTCATATGTTCCTTTCTTTTGTGATTGTGCTAAAGCGCTACAAAGATGTCAGTTAGCAAGTACCAACTCGCCCAGAAACACGTTCTTTTTTTCATGAGTAGGCTCCGCTGTCAGTAGCAGACATAGGTATACATACCCTTGTGCAGACTCCAAAGTTCGTTGTGAATCGCAAATGCTTTTAAAGCACAGCTTTTTAAGTTTGAGCTTGGCGCGTAGTCGTTCGCAGAAAACTGGGCGGGTATGCACCACAGAAAGCGGGTATGCTCGTAGCATAGCATAGCCATGCCATGGCTTGCATTTCCGCAGTTAAAACAAACGGGACGCCGGTCTTCTGTGCGTCATGTGTGTCTCTTTCGAAGCTGTGGACGTCTGAGCACCTGCTCTTGCGACGATGCCTATGGCGCGGCTGTGGACGGCGGCCGGTACGGCGGCACGACTTGTGGTCACATCAACGGACAGATTTAGTTGAGCGTCCGCAACAACGCACGGACGCAGCCTGCCATAGGCAATGACTGGCAGGCTGCGTCCGTACGTTGTTGCGGACGCCCAACTAAATCTGTCTAATGTCTCCTCTGGCGGTGGTGACCAAAGTGCTATTGGCGGCTGGCGGTACGGCGGGGGCGATGGCATAGCGGGTGGCGGACGCCGAACAGTGGCGGCGTAGCTCATGGGACTCTACTTGGCATCAGGTCAGCTGTCGAGAATGCTTGCCAGATTTTGTTGCGAACGACTTCGACGACGGACGTCATTGGTGTTTCAAGTACCGGAATCCGCAACTTCCACAGTTCTGCAAGGCGCTCTGATTCTCAAGCGTCATGGCGGCGGCATCGATGGGGGTCCTGCTGGACATGCGATCTTTCTGCCTGCATCGTTGATGACGTGCCCGCTCGATAGCCATAGCTTCCTTGATAAAGTCAGCCACGGTATTTGGAGGGTTGCACAGGAGTCCAGCGAAAAGCTGCTCCAATACACCGCGCATGAGTTAGCTGAACTTATTATCATCAGTCATGTTCGGGTTGCTCTACGAATGAGACCAGTCATATCCTCAGCGAACAACGCCACGGTCTGAATGGGTTTTTGAAGCCGTAGCGCCAACAGCTGCTGAGCAAGATCCCGTCGGTCGACGCTGGCGAAGGTATCAACGAACTGCTGTCGGAAGTCGCTCCATGTTGACGACTGGCTTCTCTGTTCTCATACCAAGAGCGAGCACTGGGAGATCTTTTGCTGATCTGACCACAGATTTATCTTGGCAACACGTTCATAGTGCTCGAGCCATTCGTCAACGTCTTTATGAGCGCCACCAGTAAAGCGATCGGGCACCAGTGGTTGAATGAGCATCACCTGGAATGGGTTAGCAGGACAGCTGCCTTGGGTTTGCGGGCGGCGATGGCCATCGTTACAGGGAAGCGGCGCCTGGGAGAAGGTTCCTGCGATGGGGTGAGCTCTGGAGCGAGGCCTCGTAGGCGACGACTGAAGCGATGCACGGGCGTTGCAATAGGCGACAATGCATCAGGGCTGGATGAACGGCTCTCAGCGTTAGTGTGGAGCATGACGCAGGGTTGCGGACGAGCGCCTCCACTAGTGTCTCGGTGCAACGCGAACAAAAGACGAGAACGCCTTTCGACAGCGGAACAGCGTGTTGAAAATTGGCTGAACAGGAGAAACGTCTTCCTCGTCTTCGAATATCCACAGGCCCACTAGATGGTCTGTGCTAAATCCCCCCATCGTCGTTTGCGTCCACATGTAGTATGCACGCATCAACATATAAGAAGACTGCGGCATTTAAGACATAATATCTTAAAAATTCAAAGGTTATAGCGATTTGGCAATCCGCGAGTATTTCAATTAGAGGCGAAAATGGAGAACTAAAATACCTGAGGAACTACAGACCGATAGGCCTACTTTCGGCGTTATTCAATATATAGGCACTCATGAAAACCTATTTAGGGGACACAGGAGAGAGTGAAAAAAAGTGGCTGGTAAGAAAACAAAGCTATGCATTTAATAACGCCAAGGAAGGGCGGCAAGGAACGGCAAGATAATTGGTAAAGTATGAATACATCGGAAAGTTAGCTGGCATCAAATGGAATCAGCTAGCGTAACATAAGTGTCATTGGACATCACTGGGAGAGGTATCTGTCCCGCAGCGGACACGAATAACACCTTCTCGCCGGCTAGTTGGTTCATAGCGAACTGGTGGCGTTCTGCGCAACCAAGGAGGGAAGCAGAAGGGCACGCAGCAAAGAGGCTGTGTATTGTTCGGCGTATACGCGGCATTCTAACGATAACTATGGTCATGACTTTGGTCATGAAAGAAATCATTGTATCAGTCCATACGTGGAAGCCTAGCAACAAGCCTTCCATTGAACGACAAAGTCCTCCCATGGACCAATGGACCGACTCTACTGTAGTGTTTATTGTGTGTCCATAGCAGGAGTACTCGATCCTTATTAGAATCCTTCATTTCACATTCGGTGGAATTGGGGAACTTTAGCAGTACCTATCTGAGGAGTCTTTTTTTTCTAAAATAGCCAAATCCAGAAACCAAGACTGACATAAATTTTACGGGAACGTAAAACACGCCCAAGTGTCTTCCACTTTTATAACACTTGTAATTAAAATGGGGGGATTCCTGATTGTAAGCAGTTTCGAATAAAAAATGAACTGCATCTTCCAGCTGTGTGAGTCATATCCAGTAAACCAGCGCTGAATCAACAATAATGACAAAAACAACCAACACGGCCGCATTCAATATGTTTCATTTGTGATCTAGTTGCCATGCTATGGGCTTTCGCTCCACAATTACTTTTTCTTGGGCAAGTTCGTACTTTCTGATGGACTTTATATTGCAGAACTGAAATAGAAAGAGTAAGAGGCTGATTTTCCTACTTCTGTCTGCCTCTTTGTTTTCCTTTTCGAGTTTTTTGCTACATTATCATGTCCTTCTTTCGCTCCAAGGCGGTATGTTTGAAATGAAAGAGGGCGGTAATTAATATACTGGGCACCGGTCTATGCCTTGAAGGAGAAGTGATTCGGAAGGGCTAGGCATAAAACTAGCTACGATGGAGAGGGGTAAGAGTTCAAGCATTTTTAGAGGCCTTCAATAGAGGCCTTCAAACGCTGCCAACAGTCCGGAACACTTTAACGTAAAGCGCGGAAGACACGAACAGAGCAAGAAAACAGCGCCAGCGCTTCTTGCTCTGTTTATGTCTTTGGCGCTTTACGCTAAAATGAACAGTTACCGACTCGCACAATTTGTCATCCTTTTGAAGTCCGAAACAGTGCGGCTGTTGCCAGGAAGGACTACACGCTCTTCAAGTCTAGCCGTCGCTATTACGCACATGGAACAAAAGACAAAACTGACGACAGCGGAAGGGTGGTGTTACCTCTGTCGCAAAATATTGCTATATCGTTCAGTCACTGCCGTTTAGACTTATTTTGCGCCGCCAATTTAAGCTCTAATGAAATGTTCTGTTCTATAAATTTCTGTCGCAATATAGGTTTGAGGTATTTTGGTGACAGGAGCACACTAAGAAAAACTTGTTGGAGCAGGCCCGACCTTAATGCTATTACCAAACAGCTGCGTTTTTTCCAATTTTACTTCAAGTGGAATTGGCTCTTTTAGAGAAAAAAAAAGCCTGATGTGACCATTTCGCTACACCGTAGAATTAAAGGGAAAACAAACAACGCGAAATGCAGAGCACGGAGACGGTTGACACGCTGCTCAGCTTCTTCCGCGAGTTCGAGCTGCACCACGCTCGGCGCCAAAACTCTGGTTACGTGGTGCACGCTGTCCTGGTGCGTGTTCTGTGCATCGTGTTCGTCCCGGCGGCGCTGTGCTACCATTCGGCATACTTCGTGGTCTTTGTGCTGGGCGAGCGGATGTCGGGAGCCAAGCACCTGCAGCTCATGACGGGCCTCGGTGGCGCCCTCTACTGGCTGGGAAACCTGCTCTTCGACGCCTGCCTGGGCGTCATGCACGCCGTCGCCTTCACTGCGGCGGTGGTGGCCTTTCGCTCGTTTCTCGGCTGGCACTATATCAGTAAGAGTATATACCACACAGGTGCACTCTAAAATTTTGAAGCATGCGCTCTGAAGCTTCCATAACATCAAAATATGGATGAACACTATTTTAAGACTACCTAAGAAGCGCTGTGATTTGAAGCATTCTGGCCGTGAGGACGTAAATGGGTAACCGGCCGGCTTCAACTCGTTCATGGAATATGTGCGCTAACTCGTTTTTTTAAGTTACTGAAGATTCCTCAATTATGTTGCCTCGAATCCTGATTCGGGTCTAATGTACGCCTATCTGAGCGTATTATACAATAGCTCAATTGAAACATGAACGGGAAAGAAATATGGAAGAGCAATAGCCTTGTTGCTTTCACTCGAAGAGCTCGTCTTGTTCTATTCCTTTCTTGTTCGCGTTTGAATATAGCTGCTTCTTTGGATGGACCAATACCAATCAATCACTTTCAGACCAATTTAAACAATTCGAGTAATCAGCGATCTGTGTCCTCTCTTCTGTCCCCTCCTGTCGGTTGCGCTGATTTGCACTCATAATCATGTTGTACCAACACGCCCAATCCTACAGTCTTCAATAAATAGATTTGTGTTACGCCAAAAGCGGCTTTGGGCGTCAATCTTCAGAAAAGTAGCATGGAAAATCATGTTCAACGTCACTACGAATAAACGTGTCGAGGCGCGTTTACACTTGAACGATACGACGCCCACGCAGACGCGAAAAGAGTTACTTACGGTCGGCCGACGAGTTGGCAGCCGGCGATGTTACTGGACCGTCTGGTCAACTAGGCCGACGACGACCCCAGTGTTTCCAAAGGCAGTATGTCGTCGTAGTGTAACATAATGGCAGACTAAACAGCAGACCGCATCGGCCAGCCGACTTGTCATCAGGAAGCCTTCGGGAGATTGGTGGCCGAGAGAAAACTTGCCTTGCTCAAACTAAATGTGGGACACTTCGAACATCGAAATGGAGATCCCGTGAGAGATAACGGAGGCCCCCGCGAGACCCTCTGGGCATCATGAGAACTCCCCCTGTCTTTCTCAGCACCACCGGTCCGCGATGAAGCGACGGGTGGCGCCGCCTTCACCGAGAGGGACAATGGAAGAAGAGGGAGGCCGGCTCCAATTAGGGAACGAGCGCAGCAGGCGGTTGCGCGCTTCAATTTCGTCGCTCAATTCCTCTCAGCGTCGCCGCACGCGCGTGTTGTGTCACTAAAGGATCGGTCGACAAAAGGCTGGGGGTACGACAAGACGCGGATACACGCGACCGACTGTTGACGTCTTTGCAGTGTAAATAGGACTACGACACAACCAAAGACGCTCCCAACGGCAGTCGGCAGACTGAAATCGGCGTTGTGTCGCTCTATAGGCTCCCCAAGCATCGCTTAGTGGTGCTGCTGCTCTTGACAGGCAGCGCCATCTCTGGCATAAAAATACAAACTGGGTGCAAAAAACGCGCGCTCGTTTCCGTGCACGTGCAGAGCTCTCGCGGTGTACTTGCGGCGCCTCGCAATGTACCGCTTGCAAGTGCGGCTTCAAAAGGATCTTCGAGGTTCACTGGCACTTCCGAAAAGAGAACTTGATAAAAGGAGAAAGGCTCGCCAATCACGTTTACGGTGAAGAGCAGACGATCGACGACAACGACGCCCGACTCAAAGCAAAATGCATTTCTCAAGCCGCGATTACACAGTGTAGGACGTATACCTCGAGGTAAGTCTCATTGTCATGTTAAAGATGAATAATGGTCCACATGCACTCCCAAATGAAGCCGTATACGCTATCGATGTCCTGCGGTGTGTACTTCGAATCATATGATTGTTGCTTTCATATGGCATGCTTAAAGTAGCAGCTGTGTACTTTCGTGAACAAACGTTTGCGGCGTGCGAAAATAAAAAATTATTAGGCCATGGCACCGTTTCCTGAGAAGGTTAGAGTGAAGTCCTCCGTGCCACTGGAGAATCATCTGCCGATTAAGACGCGAGCCAGGTGTTGCGGAACGTCGGCCTCCTAAGCGTAGCGCCGCCAGAAAGACGGATCCATGAGACTGCAACGAAATGCCTTTAATGGCGACAATCGAACACAGGAAAAAGTACATGATGATAGTGGTGCACGGACTTCTTGGCGCTAGCTGCGGAGACAGCAGCCCACTATCAATTCCTCTTCTTTGTCGTCTGCTGATCTCCGACATCCTCCGGGGCCTCAAATGTGGTGACATCCAGCTCTAGACTATGTAGCTTCTGTACTGGACTCTTGACTACTTTGCCTCCCTGTAATCGCACTAAACAGGCGCGCACCACTCCGTCGTTTCCTGGGTACACTTCTTGAACCCGGGCTAGTGGCCAGAATAACTTGGGCGTGTTAGGAATGTCCACAATCACGATGTCGCCGACATTTAAGTTTCTTGAGTGATGCGCGGGTGAGCGATGAGCAGATGGTAGTTGAAGCAAATACTCATGTTTCCATCGCTTCCAGAAGTCTTCCATCATTTTCTGTCGATGTTGAAAACGGCGCTGGAGTCTTTGGCCCCGTGGCTTGCTCCTTGTTTTGACAATATATTTCCTTCTGGTAACGTCGTCAGTTGCTGGCCGACTAGGAAATGCGCTGGCGTGAGAGCTGCAGGTTCGCTGGCCTGATCACGACAATACGTTAGTGGCCGTGAATTGAGAACCGCTTCAACCTCAGTCAAGATGGTTGATAGTTCTGCGCACAGACAGCTTCGGCCTAAAACTTTTCGTAGTGCCGTCTTCACAGTCCCAACCAATCTTTCCCACCAGCCTCCCCACCATGGGGCCGCTTCGACTATGAACTTCCACTGTATCCTTTGGTTTGCAATATAAGCCTGGAAGTCGTCTTTTCGAATAACTTTTCACATTTTTTGTAGCTCCCGAGACGTCCTCTTGAAGGTAAGGGCATTGTCGGAGTAAATGGTACTTGGCAGTCCCCTTCTTGCACTAAAACGCCGGAATGCCAACATGAAAGCAGTTGACGACATATCCGAGACCAGTTCCAAGTGCAAGGCTCTTGTCACTGCACACGTGAAAAGAACGATGTACATCTTGGAATCGGAGCTCTCGGATGACTTCGCATACAATGGTCCGGCGAAATCAATTCCTGTAGTGTCGAAAGGTTTCGTCTTTTCGACGCGGCAAGCTGGAAGCGGCGTGTACGGCGGCATGGTGGGTCTCGTGCGAAGACGCACGCATATCATGCATCGGTTGATTGCATTGTTTGCCGCTTGTCGCGCTCTCGGGATCCAGAAGCGTTCGCGTACGTTGTGTGCTGTCGCCGTTACACCTCCGTGCATGACTTGCCGATGGGCATCGGCAAATACCAGCTCGGTGAAACGGTGTCGACTTGGAAGCAGGAATGGATGCTTCACGTCCCAGCTGTCTCTGAGATTTTCTAGCCTTCTGCCGACGCGTAGAAGACCGCTTTCGTCGATAAATGGGTGTAGTTGTGCTAGCCATGAGCTACTGGGTGAACCTTGTTTTTCTTCTAGCCACCTCCGCTCGTCGGGAAACGCTTCAGTTTGAACTTGGCGGATCCAATATCTCTCGGCTGCCAAGATTTCTTCAGCAGATATGGCTCCATCTTCCTTAGTCTTGGACACAAAACGCTGCACCCATGCTGTGATCCGAAGGAGCTTGGTGGTGAGTGATTCCTCTCGAATGACCTCCCTGTGTGGCATGTAGTACGCAGGGCCATCCATTGATTCGTTGTCAAGTACAACTTCAGCATGGCCGGAAACAATGTACTGACGTATCGCTGTATCGTATCTCTCCAGCAATCCTTCTGGCTTCGAGATACGTTTAATAAGATTTCGTAGTCGGGTAAGTGCGGCGCTGTAGTTGACTTGTAGCATCTCGATATCCGGGTGTTTACGTGGCACGGCTACTTGGTACCTTTTTCCGATCTTTGTCATCTTACTCTCGAAAACAGACAAGGTGTCTGAGCACCCGTGAGTTGCTTCCGTTGGTGCAATTCCCATGGCATCTAACGTCCAAAATGACTCCAGTATGTTTTGCTCCAATCCTTTAGTTTCTTCAGCTTGCACTCGCAGGACGCAGATCATCACCTCGGATGTTCCGCTTATGAAGCTTGTTTTTGTGACAGGACCTTGGAGCGTCCATCCGAGAGTGGTCTTGACCGCTACCAATCCTTGTACTTCCGTGCTGCGTATGATGTCACCGCTCACGATCTTCCACAGTTGATCAGATCCTATGAGCAGGCTAATGCCTTTTTCGCCACACTCTCTAGGCACAGTTTGCTCGTCTGCCAGCCGATAATTTTGCTCTCGCAATTTGTCTGCGAAGGAGCATTCCATAGCCGTGGCAGGGATGTCGTGGCAAATTACTGGCATGGCGATGACTTCGATGACGTGCTCGTTGTAATCAAACTGGCTACGTAGGCGAACCTCGACGACATTGCACTTTCTCACATGAGAAGAAGCGTCTGATGCAAACGTGTTCACCGCAAGGCAAGTCTCTCTAATGATTTTTAGTCCCAACCGTGTCACCAGGTCTTCCTTAATGAACGTACGTTGACTGCCTCCGTCGATGATGCCTCTGACATAAGACATCTCGTTGAAACCGACAATCCAAGAACGGAAAGTCTGTAAGTTGACGGCTTCGTCAAGTTCACAGCTTGTAACGGCAGTCGACCGCGGAGACTCTTCTTTTATCGGCTTAGTAGCCTCAGAGACAACGTTGGGTGACTTCTCGCCTCTTGTCGTACGATAAGCTGGGTCGCACATCGTTGTAGCATGCCTGCCTTTGCATGTCACGCACACCAACCTCCGCCGGCACTCGTTTGCCCGGTGGCCCTTCATAGTACATCGACAGCACCGCATAAATTTAGCCAGCCGGTTTTTTTTTTCTCTGAGATGGTCAAGGTAGCGCTGCACGCCTCGGTTTCATGCCTCTTAGTCTTGCAAAAGAAACATTCGTTCCGTACCTGCTTTGATTCTTCGGATGCATGTAGGACCGATGACGACGGCACATGCTTTCTGTTGTTCCCGCTGCCTTTGATAGAGGACGTCGATGGAGCACATTGCTCTCTCGTTTCGAGCTCTATCTGTGTATACCGCAAGAGCTGCTCAAGGTTTTGGCAACACGTTGGGGTTGCCTCTCCTGAAGCAGCGCGTCCCGTGCCTTGTGCTTCATCCTGGAGACGTCTATGGCGGTGGAACGCCACGATGAGTTCTTGTGGCAAAGAGTGAAGCATAACGTTGTAAAGCATCGCCGAAAAACTGCTAGTTGGGACGTCTAGGACGTTGAGGCAGCGGACATTCAGCTGGACTGTGTCATAAAGCCTTCGCAACTCCCTGGTATCCGATGGAGAGGTCACGGGCTGCAGTTCACGAAGCGCTCTGAAGTGCTGCTGTACGATCCTGCTCTTGTCCCCGAACCTCTGCTTCAGCAGCTGGATAGCACTTTCATAGCACGCTTCCGTAGTTGGTAGTCCGGCAATTGCAGCTGCTGCTTCACCTACCAAATAGTTGTGCAGGTAATGAAATTTATCCGTCGTGCTCAGAGTTGGATTCGTGTGGACAACTCCGTTGAATCTCTCCCAAAACGACGTCCATTGACACAAGTCTCCATGAAACAGCTTGATAGTTGGCGTTGGAAGACGAGGTCCGAAGCTCTGGGATGCAGCTGTCGTTGGGGCAGACGGCGTGTTGAGCGTCGTCGAAGGAGAAGTCTGTCGCGTGTTACCGAGGCTGAGATCTTCAAGCCGGAGTGCCTGGTCGTCATAATTCGCCGCAGACTCGTACTCCTTCTCAAGTTCCTCTACCGGAATCACTTCCTCGATGTCGGCATTGATCTTCCGAAGCTCGTCACGGCTTGCGACGAGCTTGTCGATAACCTTGCTTAACGCCGTTCGGTCGTTGCAGTCACTCTCCAACAACGTCGTCGCCTCATTCATTACTTTCGTTGACTGGGTTCGCCTAGCAGCACGTTTCGCTTTCAGGCGGTCCATGTCTGCTTAGGATCACGGCTTACTTGCTCGTAAGGTAGCCGGCTCCGCTCGTTACTTCCCTGGGTGCGGTTCCAATGAAGATCAGGTTGCTCCGGCTGCGTTTTTTAGTAGAAACTCATCGTCGCCGTCGCTCGTTGTCCACGTCGTTGGATCCGCTCGTTATCCCGTGGGTTTTCGGCACCATATGTTGCGGAACGTCGGCCTTCTAATCGTAGCGCCGCCAGAAGGACGGATCCATGAGACTGCAACGAAATGCCTTTAATGGCGACAATCGAACACAGCAAAAAGTACATGATGATAGTGGTGCACGGACTTCTTGGCGCTAGCTGCGGAGACAGCAGCCCACTATCAATTCCTCTTCTTTGTCGTCTGCTGATCTCCGACAGCAGGTAGCTGAGCTTAAACCACTGGCAACAAGATGAACTGCGCGCCTCGTTTTTTCGGCTCTCGCGTCATGCTTGCACTCTCTTTTTATGAGAATATCGACTTGACAGGCGTATAAAACCTGCTGCGCGAACGCGGCTAGAAAATCGCACAAAATCGGAAGGTGGTTACTTCTAGTTTGCAATGGCAAAGCATGCATTAAGTGCCAGTTAGATTTAGCGGCTTAAATATATATCACCCTAATAAAGTGACAAAAACAAAGCAAACTTGCAGAACGATGACAAAGCTTGCTGAAAATGCACAGGCGTCAGTTCCGGCGTAATAAAGCAGCCTTCGCGACGCGTGAATTGCAGGCGCCGAACTTCTGACAATATGCCGAGTTCAGTTGAATTCAACCAACCGCGCTATGCTAAAGGTATAACGCTAGTCTGAATGTTCAACAACGACGGGTAGGTCTCAGGAGCACGAGGAATAAAAAAGACAAAGTTGCTTCACCTACAACCGTAACTGGACTTTAACAATGCGAGAAAACAGCGAGTAATCATTACTGTATTCGCGGCATGCATGCGCCGCGTTACGTACTCATTTAGGCAGTCGAAACGAACGAAAGCGATGTACTCAGACAGCCAAAATAGAAGGCGAGACAGCGCTCTCAGCTATCCATGCTTGCCGCCTTTATTTCTCGTGTGACATGCAGGGGAACCGATGGAGTTTCACAAGTGAATTGCGTGCCTTGGTGTTGTCTGCACTGTTGTGGCAGGCCACGACACCGCAATACTTCTGACCTCATAGAATAACAGAGAGCTGAGCTAGTTGGTACGTATTCATTCTAAAAAGAGACAGGGCGTGCAAACACGGACACAAGAAAGAGATCAGGACACCACAAACGCCGACTAACAACTGAAGAGACGCACAACGGCTGAAAAGAAAGAAGGCACGAAAACTTATCTGCGCATGTCCATGCAACCGGCGAACCTATCAATCCGGCACGCGTGGCGGTCTACGTGGAAGATAACTGTTAAGGCATTTGATTTCATTTTTATGCAAGTTAATCGACGGTTGGCTCACGCCGGACATGCCAGGAGGATATGTGCCATATTGACCGCGGAATCATGGCGTCAAGTGAGATTTTACCAGGAATGCCTCAAGGTCCGTTGCTCGACTTCACGTGACGACCGCCGCCAGAAGCAGATATACGCCGACTGGATGAGGGTAGCTAACCAGCATGCGGAATTCATATGGAGGGTAAAACTTCGAGAACTTCAACCATGTAAGAGGAAGATTATTTCTATTGTTTCACCGCAAAATAACTTGCTAGTCCTTGGAGGAGCTGCCTTAGATGATAGTCACTGCAAAACCCTAGCCTTAGGTCCTAAATACTGTTTTAAGCCGAACCTGAAACCAATAGACGTTTTAAGTTTGCCGCGTACAATCACTAGACTTGTTTCTGAAGAAGAGCGTTCCCACTGCATTTCAGACTGCGTTGCTAGCATCAAGGGTTCTAAAATGCATCTCAAGTGTTCTGATCCTATCCGGCCTTTGGTTAATTACTGTGTCGAGAAGAAACTCAGGCCAGTAATTTCAGATAAGGAAGGGTATTATTGTAATTATGCCGGACAGTTTGTTCTCAGAAAAAGCATTAACAGCCATAGAAAAGAATTTTAGGACGGTAAAACTTAAGCCATCGGTAGTTAGGCAACGTGCTGTCGACCTTTTGTTAAGACATAATCTTGAGAGAATAGCTTGTAATGTCAAGAAGGCTAAATCACTTACTTTAGAATTGTTTTTTTCAGCCAAAACACATAAGAACGAGATTCCGTTTCGAGCAATCGTTTCAGAGCAAGGCACCTGGCAAGTCGCTGTATCTAGTTAGAATAACAGAGAGCTGAGCTAGTTGGTAAGTATTCATTCTAAAAAGAGAGGGCGTGCAAACATGGACACAAGAAAGAAGTCAGGACACCACAAACGTTTGTGGTGTCCTGACTTCTTTCTTGTGTCCATGTTTGCACGCCCTGTCTTTTTAGAATGTATCTAGTTATTTGCAGAACTGCTTAACCTCTTTGAGTTTTTCAGACCCTTTTCGTATGCGTAATTCTCAGGCGCTAGTTCAGTTCCTCTCAGAGGAGAACCCCGGCTGTTGTAAAGCTTTTAGTATGGATATTGAAGACCTATATTATTCTTTGCCGCATAAGGACTTGTTAAAATGTTTTAATGAATGTATTAACGAACAAGGCGACCAGACGGTTTTCACCGATAAATGTGGTGTTTCTACCGGGGCATTTCTAGAAATCCTTTCCATGTATCTAAAGTCGACGCTGGTAGGTTGGAAGGAAGGCGTTTATGTGCAGAAATCAGGGATATGTATTGTTTCTAAGGTTGCTCCGGTTCTTAGTGATTTATACCTTAGCAAGATTGACAATCTTTTGGAAGGCGCCTTAGGTAATTCGGTTATTAAGGTTTTTCGTTATGTGGACGACTACTTGATTTTTTGTAGTGATGAGGACTTTGAAAAGGTGGTAACTTCCGTGAGCGAAAAATTTGAATTAAATGGAGGAGGGCTGAGCTTTACTAAAGAGGTGCCTCAGAATAATGGAATACAATTTCTAGACATTTCCTTAACGTTCCACAAGATCCACGTGTGCTGGCAGTATTCTCCTAGATCTTCCAAACCGCTGTTAAATTTTTCGTCGAAGCACTCGAAGGTTGTAAAAAACGGCATCGCCATGTCTTGCCTTAAGTCAGCCCTCACCAAGTCGTGTGAGCACAAAATGAGTGATAGCTTTAGCGCACAGGTTACGCGTCTTTTAGATGTAGGGTATCCTCGTGATGCAGTGGCCACGGTCGCTGAGCGTTTAAAGAAGTCTATTGTGTTAAGTCCGAGCATGGTTGCAGAAAGCGATAGGAAGAAACGTGTCGTAGGTATTCCGTACATTCATTGCATATCTCACAGGCTAAAGAAAGTAGGAAGTAGATACGGCGTTAATGTTGTTTTCACGGCTGCCAATAAGCTAGGTAAGATTTGTGCCGCTGTGCAGAGGAAGAATGAGCGAGTAAAAGACAAAAAGCGGACCGATAATTGTTTCGTAAAACACACCAACAAATTCACTGATTGCCGTACGAGTGTGGTGTATAAGGTCCCTTTCAGCTGCGGCCGCTTCTACGTAGGACAGACGGGCAGATGCATTAACCAGAGATTGTTGGAACATAAGAGATCGCTAACAGGAGGCTCACCTTCTAATCTATCTTTACATTGTCGAGATTGTAAGTGCACGCCAAAATTCGATGAATGCGCAGTGTTGTACCGGCATAGAAATGAAGAAACGCGCCTGATGATTGAAGCATGGCATATCGAGAATAGTGGTAGCGCATGCGTGAGCCAACCGTCGATTAACTTGCATAAAAATGAAATCAAATGCCTTAACAGATATCTTCCACGTAGACCGCCACGCGTGCCGGATTGATAGGTTCGCCGGTTGCATGGACATGCGCAGATAAGTTTTCGTGCCTTCTTTCTTTTCAGCCGTTGTGCGTCTCTTCAGTTGTTAGTCGGCGTTTGTGGTGTCCTGATCTCTTTCTTGTGTCCGTGTTTGCACGCCCTGTCTCTTTTTAGAATGAACTTCTGACCTCGCTTGCGCTTCCGCTGGGTCGCTTCTGCCAACGTGGGAATGGAGCTTCGCACAGCAAGCCTCTCGGTTCAGCGTGCCAAGCTGTCGGCACGGCGCCGCAGTTCCCCGCACCGACTGAGCAGCGCGCGCGCGCGCGTGTTCCCGCTGCCGACCAACACGTAGAGTCGGCTGCGTTTGCACCCAGTTGCGCCAGAGCTTCTCACCAGAGCCGCAGCGCGGCGCTGTCGTCGCGCCGCAAACTTGAGCTTGGGTTTCCTATAGACGATTTTCCGCAGCGGCACACGGGATCTGCCATGTTTGATCACGTGGTCGTAACTGGCCTTCCCCCAGCCATTTGCCACAGCCCACGCATTGAGCCAGCGAAGCGGCCGTGGCCGTACCACACAAGCTGGTTGCAGCAGGTTGTAAGCAAGTGACATGCTTGCGCAGCAAAACATAGTTCTAAAGGTAACTGCCTCAAAGTTGAAAACGTTGAGAGACTTTCGTTTGTTTGGTACGTACCATGCCACAACGACAAGCGATATGTTTAACCTGCTTCGTATTATTTGATGTATGCCTTTAATTGTTGTATTAGCAACCGCCAGTAGCTGGGGTTATAAGCCGACATGGCAGCGCCCATACAGACGCGACAGCCCGCTTCGATCTGAACTCGCGCCTGCTACTTGCCCACTGTCCTCACAGCAATAAATAAACGGCAAAATCAGCCATCGCTTTGCGTCAGCTCACGCTGGAGAAAAGGCGTCAGGTATGCTTTGTCTTTATTATTGCGATCAGCTGTGTTTATTTAGCCGTGCCTGCTAAGCCTTGTCTCCGACAATATGAGAATGAATCTTGGAAACACTGCAAAATACCGACGAGTACATTGCTCTCGAAGCTTCAGGACGCGATTATAAAGAAAATAAATGTGTAGGTTTTGAACTTACGGGCCATACAGCGCAGGACGACGACGTGATAAATTGGAGGCGGAAAGAAACTGCATCCATAGCTGCCGCCATGTTTACTTTTCCGGCGCTGCCGTCTGCTCGATTTACTCGCGTGCGCGTAGACGCTATGGGAACGGCGAACAGACGACGTGACGCGGATGCATACATATTGAGCACCGCTGCCAAAGGCCACGGTAGGTGGATGGCCATGGAGACGACCAGGGTAGGGGAACGGCCACGGTGCGGTGGCGCCATCTAGTTTTGATTAAACAAACTAGCTGCGGAAAATCATGGCCTCCGAGATGGCCGGCGCGCGGCGGGTTTCTCTCCGGCCGTCCCAATCGCCGCGCTCCCCAGCAAAAAAACGAACATCGCGTCGCGCGCCCGGCGACCGCGAGATGGCGCGCTCACTTGGGATTCCAGTGGCAGCGGAGACCGCGGCAGAAAGCAGAGCCAGCGGGATTACAGCGTGCGCATGTTTTTTTTTTCTGCGTACGAGCAAGCATTGCCGCCAGGATCTTCTGAATGCACTGAAGGCAAGTATTTTTTTCTGTTACTGCATTTCTTTTGGTCCAATTTACGGAGAAACGCATCGCAACTTCTGAATTTTGCTGATATAAATTATTGTAAGGAGGTATCAATTCATCTGTGGTAGTGTTGCTTTTTTTTTCTTTGCAGTCCATTTTGTCTCGGCGCGAAATACCTTGATTTGAGAAATATACAGGGGCGTTCTAGCATTCTTCCTTTCTGAAGACGTGTATGGGTGAAACCTTGACTAAGTTTCGTCGTTGCATCATATTGCCCTCCTATCGAGACACATCGTTTTACTATTTTATCGCGTACGGATATTTATGCGTTGGTCAACCGAAGCACGGTTACGCTCAAGATAAGTGAGTGCCCTGTAGGGGTGTGCGAATATCAAATTTTTCGAATACGAATCGAATACGAATATCCACCTTCGAATATCGAATCGAATATCGAATATCAAAGGAAAAATGCCTCCACAGTAACGATATTTTATTTAGCATGTAGCTATTTGAAGAAAAAAAAGAACATTAACAGCCTGACTGGCCACACAACATACCCTGCTATCTCCAGAACACAATGTCCAGGCTAGCACAATGCACATCACAACACAAGCAAATATCACGGCACAATGAAAGTAATGACTAGATGTTATCATGAAGAAATACGAGTTGCTCCACATGATCAGGCAGCAGGCGCTCCCTTCTAACAGAGACACCCCCCCCCCTTCCACTGAAAAGGCACGCTCGCTTGGAACAGAAGTGGCTGGTATAGGGAGGTACATGGGGCAAAGCTTTGCCAGACTGGGGTATCTGAAGGTGTCTATAGTCCGCCACCAGTCACATGGGTCACTGTCTTTCTTCAGAAGTGGTCCCGCATAGTGAACGAGTGGTAGTGCGGCACGTTACGGCCGCATAATATTGAAAATGTACGGTTACATGATCGCCAACAGTGCTGCACGTCGGAGATGCACCAGCAGTAAATCATACGTATTGGGGCGCTCGTCGCAGGCAGATGTCGTGCCTCCGTGTACTTACGATGTTTATCGCTCCTCTTGGCAACGTTTTTAGCTATACGAACGCATCAGAAATGTGGAAGACGAGTTATTTTATACATGATAATCGAATCGCATATTAGAATTTTTCGAATATTCGAAGTTATCGAATATTCGAAACTTTTCGAATACACGATTTTCGAATCGAATACGAATATTTCGAATGTAATATTCGACGAATATTCGAAACTTTCGAATATTCGCACACCCCTAGTGCCCTGGTGATGTCACTGAAGTAAGAAAAAATGCCCCCACCTCCCCGAAGGGAATCGTGAGGAAATGCGAATGCATTTCTTGCGCCGAGAGTACACGGCGCAGTAATTTTAATGGCGTAAATTATTGACGAGGCGAGGATTTGTACCGTAACCATTTATTTACACATTCATCAGCACCTGTTTGTGTTGTCATTGTACCTGACGGCCATAATCTCAGCCTTGTGGTCGCCGTTGGCGTTTCACAGCGGCGTCTCGAGCACACATTTCGAGAGGCGCCCAGCCAGCGGACGGGAGAGTGGGGCGCAGGGAGGAGAGAGAGCGAACGGCGAGAGAAGGAGCGGCGAAGCACTGCACCCAATGCCACCTAGAAGAGCGGTGCGGAGCCGGCGCGCGCCCGCGCAAACCGCGGTGAGGAGGCGGAGCGCGCGCAGTCACGTGGGGTGTGACCTCGCTGCGCCGTTGCTACAGACGCTCCTCTCCTTTCCTCGCGCCGTTGCTATGGGACGGCGGATTCAGGGTCGCTTATAAAGTGCATTCGCACTTAAAAGTAATTTTGCCGGAATATTGTTGAAGGCTTCGATTAGCCGACCTACATTTACTCCACATGTCGTTCACAGTGAAAGTGCCTGAGTTGTCATCGCCTCCTTTTTCGTCATCCGGATTTCACTTACGTTTTGGTAGCACAATGGCAATATCAGCATCGTGTTCATTTACTATGCTCTCGACTGCATCTGAATCAATCAATCGATCATAAATGAACAAAACGCGCCTGCAACCAGTCCGTGGTCGTCGCAGAACCGGCGACTTTGAGACCACGGTCTAGACGCATGGCGACCGCCTGCAACCTCCTCCCTGTCTCCTGCGGCGCGACGGGAGGTAGTTGGAAAGGGAAACTGGGGAAGCCCCATGGGCGAGTGCGAAGCATTGTGCGCTATGCGAGCGCGGTTTTCGTGCCAGACTTGATGGCGCCGGCGACATCGCGAGGAGAGAGCATGACGATTGCTGATGCCGAGTGCCGAGTTTGGTCGGCTCAGTTAGCGTTCCCCTCCAGCGTGCGCTCGACCTTATTTCTTTGTAGCGCGCTCATGCTGCGGCTTTTGCGCGGTTTTTTATCTTGCGTGCTTGTGTCGCTGGCGTTCTGCGTAAAGAAGACAAAATTTTGCCGTGGAAGTGGAAATGAATATTTGAATCAATAGCAGTGATTTATTAATTGAAGTTGCAGACTACTTACGGCTATATAACTGAAACTCTGTCAGTGCTGTCTTCTTTTTTTGTTAGAGAAAATGCTGTGAGGTCCTGTGTCTTCTCTTTAATTTCAGGAATATGGCATACTGCTGCGTACCCCTCTGCACCTGTTATACAATGCATTTAAAGTTTCCGTATAGAAGGAAGTGCCTGCAAGTTGTTAATAAAGGAAATATAAACAAAGTGTTCCTAATGGAAAATTTGAGTGCTGCTGTACGTGTGTTTTCCATTTTCCGCTATATGTTGTTACACCGAAGGAAAAAAATGCACAAAGGAAGCAGCACCGATACCTGCTTTTTGCGATACTGCTTCCAAACGGACTGCTTCCGTCGCAGGCCTTAAATCCAGCTTACAACATTATCAACATGTCTATTGTGGGCTCGGGGCCAGTGGTCGGCCGAAGCCCTCAGAGAACACGTAGGCGACATGAAAAACGCGTTTAATTTACGAAGGCGCGGCAACGACTAATCGGTCTTTAGCGGCAGGGCGAGCGCGAGCCCCGGGCGTCATCACGCCCAGCCTCATCATCGTTCTTTTTTTTTCTTCTCCTCCTTCGCTAGCGCCCCCATACTATACAGCCCGGAAATTTCTAAGTATAGTAAGTTTCTAGCACATGCAGATTTCTTGCAGAGGCATCGCTTTTTAAGTGCTCTAATAAAGGCGGCGCAAATCTACAGCAAAAAAAAAAGCCCATTTGAGAATCGATAGGCCCCGGCATTGACTTGGGCTCTCGTACACCTTGACCAGACATTTTTTTAAATCAGCGCGAGGTTAATAAAAGCGCAAAACCATTTTTTTTCCTCGCCACATTGCAAGCTGCGCCAACAGCGCGGCAGCTTTTTCCGATCCCAAGTAAGTGCGCCGCGGTGCGGAGAAAAGAGCGCGCCACGCCCACCTCGGGAAATACGCTCTCTCCGTGCGATTGGGACGGCCGGAGAAAAACCCGCCGCGCGCTCGCCATCTCGGAGGCCACGGGAAAATCATCTATAGACGAGGCAACCTAAAGATTGCGCGCGCGACGCCAGCGCCCGATGCTCGCCTGGTGGGCCGCTGAAAACCTCGAAGGTTGTCGGCTTGCTCGCGGAAGCGATTGTGTGCTGCCGCGCGTACGTTTCCGGCGGAGCGCGTGCTGCCGGTGATTATAAGCAGTGAATTCAACTATGAAACTGCATATTCAAGGGAAATGCACAAGCAAAACAACCGCAATGCTGTACGCGGATTCAAATCGTCATTTATTTTGCGTGCCTTATTTTCATCATTCTCGTACGTCAGACCGAGTGGTGCTTATGCATACAGCAATAAAGTTTAGTCGACTCCTCCCAGATCGTCGCTCCCATTCACTGCCTTCAGTAAAGAGCACACTGGAACACCAGCAGAAGTGAAAACTCGTTGTGGTACTGCGCATACTGCGAAATATTTAACGCAGTGATCGCGATTGCGTATCTGCACTGGTGGTCTCAGATAATCCTACTTGTGGCCTGCGAGCCCGTGAGGCACCCGCGTTACAGAACGGGTTCTGTATTGTAGATTCATCACATAAATGCACAAATGGCGATTGTATTTTTTATCATTACTAACTCGATTACTTTATTCTGATAAGCGTTTGAAAGTACTTGTATCATTTATTGTACTCGGTACTCACCAAAACAAAGACCATTTCTGATCGTTTTGTAATGTCGTTCATCCAGTGGGCTCTATGATGACAAACATGTTTGTGCTTCGCAAAAGCGGGCGCTCAAGCAATTTAACTTTTCGTTTTTTATTTCAAACGCGTAAAGAGGCTATATTGGTGCAACGGATATTGCAGCATTCGTTCTTTCTATACATTTACTTCTGTGTACAAAGCCATTGCAGTTGGTTACTAAAAAGTCTCGCCCGTGTTTATGAGGCAATGCAGCACAAAAGTTTACCATTCGCTCAAGTGCTGCTAGCCGAAACAGCGTGTGTGTGTGTAAGCATCTTCGTCTCTACAAATTTTAGCAATGTGGCACTTATGTTGCTCTGAGACGACATTGGAAAGAAATAGACAGCAGCCGTGTTTTTTTTTTCTTCGCACTGTTTTTTTTTTTTTTCGGAAACCGCAGGGCCAGGAAAACAGTCCACCTCAACCTTCGGGAGAACTTGTGCGAAAAGGAAAAAGTGAAGCTAGCAAACGCGAACGCACCTTTCTAGTTTTGCCCTTGTGCATTGGTGACATCTTGATGAGGGCTAGTCGGTTCATAATTAGAGCAGAGAATAAAACAGCGCGAGGATAACAATGATAACAAAGAAACGAAGCTCTTGTCCAATCGTGTTTGTTCCCTTTGTTGTCCTTGTTCTTCTCGTGCTGTTTCATCCTCTCCCCTTGTGCAGCTCAACCAAAAACTACTTTACAAGAAGGTCAGCTTAAAATCCGTTTTCGGGGAGACGCGCCCGTTTTCGGGTGGTTTTCATGTCAGACACCGGTTGGCATGAATTAGTCCATGCTTGTTGTGTCGTTTATGAACGGTTCTCATATCCACACACGTTTTAAAGCGAAGTGACTAATTCTACCTTTTTTTGGCGTTTCTTTTCATACCGAGCTCGCAGAAGTTCTCGTCATAAATGTTCTGCGCTATCATGGTGCCATTTCTTTTCACCATTCTAAAAGCACGGCGCACTAAGGTATTTTCAACGTTCCATTTTCTCGACCATTTGGGTATCACCATCGACCAAAAGGGTGGCTTTCTTGGCCAGTCTCTTAACAAACGTGCTCTACACCATCTCCACCGACCCCGCGAGATCACGATCCGCAGTTCAATATAACGCTAGAGGAAGCGCAGTGCGAGGTTAGCGCGCAAGCACGCTAGCATGAGTACCGCGAGTAAGAGCACGCGCACTGCTGCTCAGCACAGCGCGAGAGGAGAACGCCTGCACGAGCGCCTTGAAGAGCGCACGCGTAGCTCGAGCAGAAAACGAGAGGGGGAGAGAGAAAGCACGCGCGCGCGTGCAGCGAGGCAGAACGCATACATCCGCAATGTAAACGAACCGGCGGAGGAGCGCCGTGCGCGACCGCATAACGAGATTTTCGAAAAACGCGACGCTTTTTAGAAAGGCGCAGCAGCGCCCCCTGGCCCGTGTTTTCTCGTCTATACTTCATCGCACCGTCTCACAAGCTGGTTGCAGTACTGTGGAAGCTACGGGGCTGCTTTGCCAATAGGAAGAGCGAAGACCCCTCAAGATGTATTCATCTGCGCCGTTGCGCAGCGACAGCAGAGCCGCAAAAAGCAAAGCGCGTTTCTCATTTAATGTGGCGGTGCCCCCGCTTGCGCGTTTGCACAAGAAAGCATCACGTCAACAAGACAGAATTCTTAAAATGCATAGCAAGTCCTGATCTTGCGAATCGACTCCGGGCGGTCCAGGGAACCTGTGAAGCGATCGGGAACCTTTGGCTCCCGACCCCTTCGCGGGCGATGCCCTCCGCGGGTTTTTAGGAACCCTCGTCCCAGGACACAATAAAGTTCCTCTGTCTGTCTGCCTGTTGGACAAGTAAAGTGAGCACACGTAGCAACGGACGCTCGTAGCGTTGGGTACTAACGGTAGCGCCATAACAGTGCCTGGTCCGGAACAACAACAAGATGGCAGCACATGTCGACGATGGTTCCTTGCGCCTCGAAATTATGAAGTCGCCGTCGTGAGCAGTGTGCCCCGTAAGTTCTAAGGTGACGCTTGTGTTTGCGTTATAGTTGCGTCTTGAGGCGTCGACAGCAGAGTACTCGTGTCTATTTTGCACTGTTTCCACGATTCATTTTCAATTTATGGATGCAAGGCCTAGCAGGCGTTATTGAACAAACAGCTAACCTCAATAATAAGGTTAACACGTACCTGATATTTCGTCCTCAGCGTGAGATGACACAAAGCGATAGCCAATTCCACCGTTTATTTATTGTTGTCCGGACAGTGGGCAAGTAGCAAGCGCGAGTTCGGACCGAAGCGGGTGATCGCGTCTTTATGGGCGCTACCATGTTGGTTCGCCATCACAATAGGTGGATAGCAAAATCGTGGCTCTCGCAAAGGATTGTGGGCTACGGCGCCCGTCTGCATCGACTTCCGGTTCGAGACCTCGTGCCGCCGAACATGCACTGTTGCTAGTGCCGTCGCTTTCTGTGTGTTCCATCTTGCAGTCGCGGTCACCTTTTCTCACAAATTACTGCATAACACTTTGGACTGCTGTGCAGCTTAGTTGAATAACAAATTCAATCACTACGAGGTTGTTGTAAATGTAGGAAAGGTGATTTTTCATTCAAGTGGCGTGCACCTCCCGACACATGCATGTTGTTTCGCAGCAAAGGGTGTTTTCAAGCATGTTGTGTGACGTGAGATGTGTTGCACGTCATAGTATCATGAAATATCCGCCTAACCTGTTTCCATGTTGCGAACTCGAAAAATTATTGACTTACTTTTGTGTGGCAAAGATACCATCTCGGGTTCGATATAGTGAATCGCAATAGTGAATTGTTTCTTACTACAAAAGTGAACAATTAACTCTCGTAGTTTTCTAGTTTTGATTTTGGGCCTTTGAATCTTCCTTTACTGAGATATCGTTCCGTCGCGCACTCTGGCATTGTGTTTCGATGCATTTGGAGTTCCGCGCACTCAACGTACACTTCTATTTCAAGTTCCACTAAAAGAAATTGACACTTCCCGCTTGCACGTCTCTGAAATACAAGAGACGCTGTACCATGCAACTTGTTGCTTGAAGCGACTGCGATCATTTTACATCCTATGACACCAGTAGAGGCCGTTTTGTTCCGTTGGTCTTTTACGCGCTCAGCAGTATTTATAAATTTAACAAAAAGTAGGCAATACAGTATATGCAATGCAAGCATACTGTATCGGCGTACAGGATCGGGCAGAGCATGCATACTTTTGTCGAAAGTCTTTAAGGAATTTGGGAACGCATGTATGTTGACATTTGGCACCATGTGTTCGTATGTGTGAGCGACTCTGAGGTAGCCACCGTTTGTGCTCGAAAATACTAAGTCAAGCTAATTCTTCAAAATATTACTGCGTATTTTAACGCATAGCCGCATACATAAACTCGCATGCTGCGCTCAAGACCCACCTCTCACCGTTCCTCGCGTTTTCTCACTTCTACTTCTCGCTTCGTTCCCAAAACTACGAAATATCTTCAAAGCATTCGCAAAAGAATTAAAAAGCTCAATCACTGGACAACCGGTAACAAACTAGTCGAAGAAGTGCACGTGTTTCCTTCCCGGGGTGCTATGCAGGATGGCCCGAGCTTCTCGGGCACACGAGTTTGCTCCGAGCTTGCATTACGGCGGTCATGACAGGAAGACGGTGCGGAGCACGCGATAGCAGCGTTGATAAAAACGGCTACAAGAACGAGAATGGCGTCACAAACGCATGTGCGGCATTTGCGGCGGTTTTCAAGGGAACACTGCGTGCGAACGCGTCAGCGCCGCCACTCAGTCAACATTTTGACAGTGCAGTGACGCCTGCGTGATTGTCGCGCTATCTTTTTGCCAACTGATCATCGCGCCTCCCACGGGCGTGTTCGTGGGCGTTTGTCCTCGTTCGGAGAATTCTTTCGTTCCACCTGCAGCATGAAAATTTCCACTCTCCAAGGAAACAAGGGCGCACACGCAGCACTCTGGTGCAGCTCGATTCGCTTCTCTAGAATATTACAGATAAATAAATGGACAGGTTACTGCTACTTACATTACATGTCTGAAGATTTTTCTGTAGTAGCGAATCGGTAGAAACAATATCTCCACAAACAAGTAAACAGTAACATTTGTCGACGCAAATCCCACCAGGGGCGCTTGCTTCATAGCTGTGAGTGGTACGTCGTGAGAGCGATGAAATTTAATCCGAGACATCGTAGCCACGTGATGATATCACCTTTAGTTCTTCGTGCGTGTGTGCCTAGTCTGTGCGATTAGGCTCATAGATGAATCGTGCCGCTCGCTGGCGTTGCGGCGTGAGCACTCCTCCTCGGCAAGAGGAAACGCGGTTTGCGGACTCGCTCTTCGCCGCGGGCGTCTGTCAATCAAATTGATTGACGCGCGAACTCGGGCACAAACTCGTTGATTCTGAAAAGGCCCCAGTTCAACTCACGACTGTCATATTGCCGGTGTGCCTGTCAACTGTTTCATGCGGTGGACGCTACTCAGCAGCTTCTTTGGATATAAAATAATTTGGTCAGCTTGCACTACTTGTGCAAGGCTGGGGCCTTCGGAGGACCTTGTGATCACCTAGCTTCTTCCAGCTTTTTACGTGGCTCGTCTACCCAGTATGCTTGGTCTGCTTCTAAGTAATGACCGTGTCAGTTCGGTCTCAATATTGGTGCTATTGATCAGGAAGGTCTTAACTAGCATGATATTGAATAGTCCTTTCTTAATTGTTAGTGTTTTAATTGCCACGACATTAATTACCCAGGTTTATTTCGCAAGGTCCTGAATAGCACTGAGGTTTTTAGCATAATACTAATTAGCAGGATCTAATTAACACGACCTCGGTGAGTAAGGTCTTGATTATCTTGGTTTATCTACACGCTCGTAATTAGTGCCGTGTTAATTAGCATGAATTGTTAATATTTTAATTAACGCGCCATTAATTACTCAGGCTTAATTCGCGAGGTCCTGAATAGTACAGGTGTAATTAGCATGATCATAATGAGCACGAATCTAATTAGAGTCGTGTTAATTAGTATTAAGTGATAATGTATTAATTGTCATGTCATTAATTGCTCAGGTTTAATTCGCAAGACCCTGACTAGTACATAGGTAATTAGCATAATCCAAATGAGCACGATCCTAATTAACATGATCTCGGTGAGTAAGGTCCTGATTACCTTGGTTTTATTTACACGCTCCTGATTAGCGTCGTGTTAATCAGCATGACCTTAATTACCTTGTTAGCTTTACACGACTTCATTAGCATGGTCTCAGTAAGACGTGGCTTAGTTATCTCGGCCTTAGCATGATTTGGCTTAAGCTTCGTCATAGCTCGTCCTGACGTAGCTAGCTATACCGCCCAGTCAATTAGCTAATCAGCCGGGCGCACGTGCTCTGGGAGCGAGCAGACGATGAAGAAGAGAACAACGAGGGCGCGCTCCGGCCGAGCAACGCGCTAGAATGCACTGGCCGACCATGGTGACTATACACGTGGCCTCGGCGATTAGCTCTAGCCGCGGTGTTGTAAGGTGCTCGGTCGGAACTAATCTCAGAGGCCACGGTGCTGATTATTCTAAAGGATACTTAGTGCAGACATTAAACGCTTGAAAATGAATTCAAACGGCCCGCGCACACATAAAAAATATAGTTAGCAGAGCTTTCTGCCACTTTTCTTACATGGGTGCACTTCTGCACTCACTGGAACGACAAACAAATGAAAGAAGCTGCCTCTAGTTTGACGACAGCACCCAACCTTCTGGACCGCCCTTGACGTGACGCCGCGTTCCATCGTAACCAATGGAACGGAGCGCGCGCTGAGGGATGGATTTCACCTTCTCGTACTGTTAGCTCGTTCAAAAGGGGTGTCGCCAGAGCTTTTCGCCAAACTGGGGCCATCCTGCCTAGCACCCCCGATTACACTGAACAGCAGGCAGCTTGAAGCAGCGAAGAGATAGGCCTCGAACCAGAAGTACCGTAGCAGACGACGCGCCGTTTTGCTATCCAACCATTATGGGCAGTTACCGAAACAATAACTAAATGCTTATGACGTAAATGAGAATCGTGAGTTGCATGTTGACGCCTCGCCAGCAATGTACTCGTGTCTATTTTGCACTGTTTGCATGATTCATTTTCAATTTCTGGCTGCAAGGCTTAGCAGGCGTGGCTGAACAAGCAGCTAATCTCAATAAGACTAAAACCTACCTGATACTTCGTCCTCAGCGTGAGATGGCACAAAACGTTATCCGATTCCACAGTTTATTTATTGTTGTGCGGTCAGTGGGCAAGTAGCGAGTGAAGACGCCGACTGCCCCAACGCTGCTAAGAACATTCTCGTTGTTTCTACGCCGGCGAAGAAGAACACGTGTGCCTACGCGGCCGTTCAGCAGATACGCCTAAGGCAAGGCACGTACGACGTGGCAGCTTATTTGGCCGCGTTGGACGACATATGCAACGGAGTCGTTCGCGGGGTGGACGCCGTGATGCCCAGCTGCGGAGAATGATTGCTAACCAAGGAAACCAGAGGCCGCTCGAGGTGAGGCGCATCAAGACTACTACGATGGTGGTAGTGCTCTTCGAAGGTATGAGAGTGCCGAACTTCGTCATCTGTGGCGCGGGTGCCGCCTTGCACCATATACAGAAGACAAGTGGACGTGTGTTACAACTGTGAAGATCTGGGACTTTGACCCTTTGTGTTCCTGAACCCAAGCAAAAAAAGATGCAGTGGTTGCGGTATGGCCTCCCCTGCCGAAGATCATCACTGCACGCCAAAGTGTACCATCTGCGGGAGTCCTCACCTCACCGCGAACCGCCAATTCAAGCAGCGATTTCAGCTGCTCTACATAGGACGACAAAGAAGACGCCGGTGCACGCGCGCCAAGAAGTCACAGGCGGCACAAGAAGTTTGTTCACGTGACTCCAGCATGGCGAGTGCACCTGGATGTGCGCGTTCGCTGACGCAAGCGGCTTGTCGACTGAGCCTCTCCCAAGAGCGCCCCCAGTCTCACTCCAGGGGACGCTCCCGGTCCAGGGGACCTTTACGCTCCAAGGTGCGCTCTCAATCCCAGATGCGCATCGAGGAAGGACCCACGTGGGCGGACCGAGTCAAGCAGAAATTGGACAAGGCGCCAAAAAAGGTAACGCAGGTAACATTGTCAGAGCATAGGGAATACCCGAAAGTAACGCAGCTCTTTCAAGAAAGCGCTAGCCTCAGGGCAGAAATACAAAAGGTGAGCGCCGATTTCGAGGCCTCTCGGAAAGTAAACCTTCAACGAAGACGAGAGACCTCTTCCATAGAGGAAGAAGCGCAGGCGCGTTGGGCTAAATGTAGGACCACGGCCTCGCAGGAGGTGCCCGAACAGACTGACACGATGGATGTAGCGATGAAACACCCACTGGACCGTTTACAAAAGTCGGTTTATGAATTGATCATTTTTCGAGTCCAAGTTCTATTAAACGAGCGGACTCAGCACGCTGAACCAGTCAGCACAAAAGTAAGGACAGCGGCAAGTAGAGAAGCTACATATGGCGTCCTAAGGGCCATCTTAACCCAAAACATTAACAATGGCGGGTCACACTAAAGAACTGATCATATGCCAGTGTAACTGCGCTAGTTGTGAGAGGTGAAAGGCCCCACTTCAACAATTCATCGCGACACAGGCAAACGAACCACACGTTATCTTATAACAAGAAACCAGATATGAAATTTCGTCTTTTCCAGGTTACCGAGCTATCTCGGCAAACGGAGATGGCAAACTCGGCCTTGCGGTGCTAGTTGCGAAGAAATGCTCCTTTCAGGAGCAACATTTGCAATTGGGCAGCACGAGCGCGGAAGTAATGCTTATCGAAATCATTCTGAACAGCTGGCATAAAACGGCGTTTTCATTGTAAACATTTATAGTTCCATGAAGAGACCCTCACCAGGCATTCTTGTCAATTTTAGCCAAGGCGTCCGCAAAAGCGAACGAGGCTCCACTCGTGGTAGCTGGAGACTTTCTGGGCAGTGACCACAATATTGTAGAAACTTCTATGGCAGTTAGGAAAGCTCCCCTTAGGGCGCCTGGAGTAGTTGACAGGGATGCCTTCAGTAAACGGCAGGGTCAGGACTCGGAGGACTACGATTCCTTCGAAGACAAAGAAAGTCAAAAAGAATGTTAAGGCTGTTACTAAACCAGTGGAAATGGGCCTAAAAATTAACAGGATCAACGCGCACTTGGTGCATCTGGCCGAAATCTCCTCACTCGCCATAAGGCAACAGCAGGCGATCAGTTCGAGGCTACGTGAGAAAGTAGCGATGTTTAATCGTTAAATCGAAGTGTATTGCTAAGAATTCAGCAAGCAGCAATAGAATGAGATTTGCTCGGCAGTCGACGGACGGATGCGTGCGGGAGGCAAATAGAACCGCCTGAAGCAACTGTTAGATGATTGACAATCAAAAAGCAATTAGTGCCTAGCTACTGATAGATTAATCTAAGATCGTAAACCACGAGGACTAACACAGGTAGACATACTTCAGAGCCTACCAGACAGGTATCTTCCCCTTGGGCCCCTCAGGGCAAGAGGACTACCCAGAGTACAGAGGTGAAACCATAGAGGAGCTCGACGCCCCGGTCACCAAAGCGGAAGTCAGAAATGGCCTACACGAGCTAAACGGGCGCTCCAATCCCGGGCCGGATGGCATCTCTAGCTAACTGCTCCGCAACCTCTATTAGGTATCAACCGAGAAGCTTACGGAGGAGATCAATCGTACGTGGGAAACTAGCTGGGTCAGAGAGGCCTGGACAACGGCCTCTGTGGTACTTATCCCGAAACCAGGTAAAGCACTCCCGAGAATCTCAAATCAATCTCGCTCACGTCCTGCGTGGGCAAAGGGGCTGTGTACCTACTACACGACAGAGTAACAAGATACATCGAGGAACGGGAACTGTTCTCGTATAACATGGCATGCTCACTGTAAAGAACAGAGACCGACGGCATGGAGGCCTTCTTCTTCCCCTTTAATCCCCCACCAATCCTAATGATGATTGCCAGCGCGCGGTGCGCAACCGTCATCGTCTTCCATTTTTAACATCTTCCCGCCCGCGACAAAGAAGTGAAAAGGAAAGGATGGCACACAAGCGAAAAGAAAAGGATGGCACAATAAAACAAAACACTGCCGAGCCACCGCACTAGCTGTGCGGTAGTTCGAAGTCACGTCACTTGTAACATGTTGCGCCATATTTTCGTTCGCTGGCTGCAGGTAGGTCGATGCGCGATTCACTCAACGTGCATCGCGCACAAACCCCCACTTCACGTTCGCAGATTCGTCTCGCACGCACTTTGACGATGCTTTAGTTCGGCGAAGTCAGTCAAGCACAGTTCACAATCGTCCTAGTCCAGTCCGTGGTCGCGCAGTCAAGTCGGAGCTATCTGGATGTTAACGAGAACCTTTCTTTTCCATCGATGTTTGAAGCGGTTGCAGTGATCTCGAATTACAGTCGCTCTTCCTGCATGAAGTCGCTGCTTGCATGTGGTTAGGTCAGTCGGTGCCTCGCGCGTTCTTGGTAAGAAGTGGCCTCTCTGGAAGCCTTTGCGTGCTCTTACTCTCTTTGGTTTCAGGCATTCTTTGGCGCTCACGTGTCAAGACCGTCTTTTCTTTCTTCTCCTTAGTTCCTTTCCTTTCGATGCCGTTATTTTGTCGTTCCGAGCTGCCAGGTGGTTTCGCTTGGTTCTTGTGTCCTGTACGCCTTGAACATGATGGTTGCGTCTCTTCAGCCGCATACCATGGAAGTGCACACTCTCTTTCAGGTTTGCCGTCTTGATAGCCGAGATCGTCATTCCCATAGCTGACGTCGATTTCCATTTCTTATCTTTACCACCAGTATTTCCATGTTTATTCTCATGCGAAATTCGATTTCTCCTTGTTTTGGTCCTTCGGTCTTCGTGACACACGTTTGACGCTTTTGTCGCCGTGAAGTCGAATCTGTCGTAACTGGAAATGTCTTCAGAACTCCCAATACCGACAGACGAGAGTGCGCTAGATCCCACAACTGTACTTCCGGCAGAATTTCTGGGAAGTGTTTCAATCGTTTTGTGCACAGACGCAGCTGGTGTCATTGCTTCATCATTGGAACCCGTCGCTATTACAGTTTCGTAGCTTAGGCCATTTTGCGTACCGGTACCAGGATTTCTTAAACTGACAGTCTCTTCTGCAGTGTCGTTGACGGTCATTGTCTCGCCCTGCGAGTAAGTCGAGCTAGGCTTATACCTCGTCAGTGAACTTCGTATTGGTTGTGCGAGTGCGCACAACGGTCTTTTCTCGAATTCCGCTAATCGAACTTCAAGGTCTGATATTACGCTTAAGATGTCGCAGTCAAACTTTTCACAATTTTCGACGTCGCTTTCCAGTTCGCCAAGACGTACAGTGTCATAAATCTGGTGGTCTACTTTCTTCAAGTCGTTTCTCATCAATTCGAGGTTTAAGCGTAAATCCTTCAGCTTGCCAATCTTGGGTGATCTAGACAAAAGTACTATGTCACTTTCTTTCATGACTTCTTCAATGTCTGCTCGCAATGATCTCCGCATAACTTGAAGCTGCTTCATCTCCTGGTCTTCTTCTCGTTCTCTCTCCTCCGCGCTCGTGATTCCACAGTTCGTACGCGTCAATATCAACGATGATGGCGTGGCGCTAGCCGCTCCAATGGCAGGGCCTTCGCATCTACTCCCACTAAAAGGCTTCAGCATTTCGACTTCGGGACCCTTGAAATGACTATCGTCACATGAGCACTGTGGATGGACTACGGAACATTCGGTAGCTTCGAGGGCTAGGCCTGCAGGACTGGCGTCATCGCAGCGAAAGTTCATCGTCCTGGCCTCGCGAGCCTCGTAGTTGTCGCCGAAGCAAAAATGTAGTGGATGGGCAGACATACCGTTAGCTGCTCCGAGGGCTGGGCTGACAGGATGTAAATCTTCTTTCTTCAAGGACATCCTAGCCTTGCGAACCTCGGGCCGTCGTCTTGAAGGGCAAGGGCAGACCAGAGCCGAAGTACACGTGAAGGGCTCCCGCCTCGCGAACCTCCAAGCGACGGACGCTGTCTCATCGATCCATGAGTCGCCGATTCGGTCTCAGTTCAGGCCGGAATCGTAGTCCCGGGTTTCACGGCACCAGATGTAAAGAACAGAGACCGACGGCATGGAGGCCTTCTTCTTCACCTTTAATCCCCCACCAATCCTAATGATGATTGCCAGCGCGCGGTGCGCAACCGTCATCGTCTTCCATTTTTAACACTCACTGTTGTGTAGGGCAGGAGCGCGGCGTAACCCGCGGCGGGCCGACGGAGAGGCCGAACGACGGGAGGGCGCGCGGAGTGACGACGCAGAGACCAAGCTTCGGCGAGACTGACGGGAGACTGCTCTCCCGCGTTTATTGCAGGCGGTTTTAAGGAGAGAAAAGAAAGGCTATTGGTCAGCGAGGCACGGGTCACATGACCGGCATGACCACGCCGGATTGGTGGTAGCACAGAGGCATGGCAGAGACCCAGCTCCCCCCAGTAGCATGAATAGAAAGCACAACAGCACTGGTGTCTCAGCATGGCACCAGGGGTCGCACGACACAACATCGTCCCGCCCTGGGAAGAATTGCATCCTTATACAATTGTAACTGTGGTACATCAGGAACCACTAAAAAAATTCACATTCAAGTTCCCCTAAAGATGGCACCTGCAATACGCAGAAGTTCAGTCCTAGATGTACATATTACAACCTATGTTACACACAAAAAAAAAAGTCACTTCACCACGCCAACACAAGTGCCAGCTTGCACTATGCACGAAAAGTTCCACACGAACGCACTAGACCTCTGCGGCTATACTGCGGGCCTCTAAGGCAGTATAGCCCCAGAAGATGCGGACTACTTTAGTCTGTGATGTAGTCCTTCAAGTGGGCTGGGGGCTTGCGCGTCCGCTGTGGGCGACGTGTCCCAGGCCCTGCAGGAAGACTTTGAGAGTTGCGGCGGTCGGGAGCCGACTTTGAAGACCTGTCCCAATCTCTCCAAGAACTTGGTGGATTGCGGCTGCCGTGAGCCGATTCTGAAGACCCAGTCGCATTACTTCCCTCCCCCGTGTTGGAATTCGGTGCATTTACTGCAGGTGAGGAGGAATATCCAGGACTTTCCTCCTGAAGTCCCAACGGGTGATACTGGGTCGCAGGCAATTGAAGCTGCGCTTCCGCAGATGTAGAGTCCCACTGGACAGCAGGGCCACCGCGAATGGCCTGCGCAGGGAACACCTGGTTGCTGATGCGCAATCTTGAATGCGGCCGCCGACCGCGGCCGTCGTCGTCCTGGAGCCGTCGCAGCTCGATGGCGTCCTGCTGCCGTAGCGCCAGAGGCAGCCGACACAGCTTGGCAGACAGTGGCACGATGTGCTGCCGCCTCTTGGCCCGGTGGACGTAGTCCTTGACACGTCCCAGGGCTCCGCTATGCAGGTGCTCGAACCCCGGAGGTACGTACACCTGCAGGAAGCTGCGATGAAACTGGTGTAGCCGGACGACACGTCAACGTTGCGCCGTCGATCAGGAGTCCCAACTGCTGGACGGCGTCGAGCCCCAGCAGTGAAGTGCCGTGTGCTGTCACGTAGAAGGTGACAAAGGCCCGCTTGCCATGATGCTGCAAGTCTGTGCGGAAATAGCCCAGGACCGGTATGCGATGCTTCGAAAAATTTTTCAAGCGAACTGACGCTGGCAGCAGGCGATGCTTCGAAGCGAAAAGCGTGTCGAAGTCCTTCTTGGTCATCAATGATGACGACGCTCCGGTGTCCACTAGCAATGACATGTGGCTATGTCCTCCGATGACAACAGGGATGCGCAAGTCCCTTGGGCTAGACGGCGAAGCTTGCACGGACAGGACTGTGGCAGTGCCGGAGTCAGCGTCTCGGACGGGGGCAACTTCCTGCACCGACGCTTGCCGTTTACGGCAGACTGCCGCGAAATGCCCTTTGATGCGGCAAAATTGGCAAATTTTCTTTTTGGCCAGGCAATTTCTGGAATTCGCCAAATGCCCTAACTTACCGCAACGAAAACAGGGGCCGACTTGAGGCTTGGGCGCAAGCTGTTGTACTTGCTGGCAGCGAACGCAGCACTGTGCCAGCGCCGTCGAGCCCGCGGAGCCATCTTGGACCCGGCCACCCGCGCCGCGGGGGAAGCCGCCGCCATGTTGAGTGACATGCGGGACCAGCGAAGCAGCCGACCCGCCATTTTGAGCCGCTGCGACGCACTGAATGCTGCCGCCGTAACCGGAGTGCGAGCCGAGTAGCCGCTCATTTTCTCCGAACGCCGCGTTGGCTTTGTTGAGCGCCTCCAAGTCGCGTCCAACTTCTTCGGCTTTCTGCAGCGTAAGGGCTTCCCCGTACGACAGTAGTTTGGCCCGTACATGTGCGTTGGCGACCCCGTGAATTACTTGGTCCCGTACTCTGTCGTCGTAAGTGGCGCCGAACTTGCATGACAGGGCCTTTTCTTTCAGCGCGGTGACGAAGTCGAGAAACGTTTCGCCGGGCAGTTGTTTGCGGCTCGTGAAAAGGTGCCGCTCGGCTAGCACGTTCGTTGACTCTGCGAAAAGCCCGTCCAGGAATTGTAGCAACGTGTCGTACTCCGTCGTCGCCGCATATGTCAACACCGTGCCCGAGTCCGCCGCCGTCGGTGTACTGGCCGTGTGCGTAGCATTTGGGCCGCCTTGTGCTTCGAGCTGCTCCTGCGCCGCGAAGTATTTGCGCTGGCCCTCGATACCGAGCACGCTGATAAGTGCTGACGCGCGTCTTTCGTCCTCCCAGCCGCTTCCGCCGGCCGCCTTCAAGTGTACCTGGAAAATCTTTTTCCATAAATGCCAAGGAATGGAAGGCTTGCCGGGAACGTTGAGGAACGGAGGAAGGTTTGCAAAATGGGCCGCCATGTTTGCAGGAGGTAGGCAGTAGGCTCAAGCAGGAAGGTGGCGTCGTAGAGGGAGCCGGAGCGGGAACAAAGAAAAGTCAGGTAGACGCGCTTGTAGCGTGCAGGAAGCAGCACCGACGCGCAGCAGAAAAATGTGACCCGTAGCGTAGTGTCACGTACGTCGTGCTCTTCCTGGCGTCGCCTGTCGTAGTAGCGTAGCGGTTCAACTACCTCGTCGCCATGTGTTGTGTAGGGCAGGAGCGCGGCGTAACCCGCGGCGGGCCGACGGAGAGGCCGAACGACGGGAGGGCGCGCGGAGTGACGACGCAGAGACCAAGCTTCGGCGAGACTGACGGGAGACTGCTCTCCCGCGTTTATTGCAGGCGGTTTTAAGGAGAGAAAAGAAAGGCTATTGGTCAGCGAGGCACGGGTCACATGACCGGCATGACCACGCCGGATTGGTGGTAGCACAGAGGCATGGCAGAGACCCAGCTCCCCCCAGTAGCATGAATAGAAAGCACAACAGCATTGGTGTCTCAGCATGGCACCAGGGGTCGCACGACACAACACTCACCTCTCTCTCCTGGCAGGACATTATGCTGCATATCAAAAGGCAAATAATCGACGTGAACACCAGGGATCTCAGAGGTATTTTGACGTTTGATCTCGACAAAGCCTTTGACACACCACACGCATATTCATTCTGGAATCCACCTCGAACCTATATTTAGGAAAACGCTTCCACACTTACGTCAGACCTTTCTTAAGGGACCGTAAAGCCACTATTAAAATCTGTCAACTATGATCCGAAGAGCTCAAGTTTGGAGCTAAGGGCACTCCGCAGGGCGCTGTTGCCTACCCCTCCTTTAACACAACTATGAAAAGTGTATCGGAAAGACTGGCTGAAGTCGAGGGCACGAACCACGCGTTCTACGCGGACATCACCGTTTGGTAACGTGGGGTGTCCAACGGGGCCGTGAAGCGTGCTCCTCAGGAGGCCCTGGATGTTGCCAAAGGGTACTTAAAAGGAACGGGACTGTGTGTGTCACCGTCAAAGTCAGAGAGACTGCTTTATAGACCGAATCGGAGGGGCACAAGACACTCTACCCCTCTCGACGAGATTCCCATTTCCCTATATGCGAAATGGGGTCAGATGTACCCCGGAGTTAAATCGGTCAGGACTCTATGTCTAATACTAAATGCAAAGGGAAGCAGCAACAAAAATATTGCCCGCGTCAAGGCGAAGATGGAGAACACGCCCAATGAATCACAAGAGTCTCGAACCGCAGAGGCACCCTTAGTGAGAGCAATCCCCTTAGGCTGTATCATGCGTTCTTTATGACTCATTAAACGGCAGGAAGTGAAAGATGAAAGCTGGGATGAAAAAATCTTTAAACAGAGGGTGGGTGCTCGAGCCGACGTTTCGACAAGTGGACTTGTCTTCTTCAAGGCTAGAACTGATTTCCTTAGCTATCGTGTGTATATGCTTCGTGCCTTCTCCACCAGAAGGGAGAAGGGCTGGGGGAGGGGGGAGAGGCCACCGTGACGACTGGATGAGTCATAAGGAACGCGTAAAAAGAAAAAAAAAACAAAAAGCGGGGTTGCGGGGGCGCGGGAGACGGGAGGGTGTACGTTTCGCTGATTGTCAATGGAAGCACGTGGCATTTTAACAATAGTAGGTTCGAAATGCCTAGAAGGGATTAACTCTCATTCGTTTTCGTTGGGTATGTACCATACTTAATAGATTCAAGAGCCCCCTTAGAAACGTTAATACCTGCTGGCTCGAGTGTATTGAACTTGTGAATTAGGTATGACTCTGTATATTTTCTGTCTCTTGGGGACCGGAAGTTTGACTGAAGTATGTAAAGTTTGAGATCTTCCAAGTTGTGACCTGCTACAATAAAATGCTGTGCCACTGCTTTGGGTAACTTCTTCGCTGTGTCCGCGCGATGCCCGTTTAATCTTACATTAACGGGTTGTCCCGTTTCGCCAATGTACCGTTTTTAACAATATGAACATTCGATCATGTTGATAACGTTTGAACTAGTGCAGGTAAAACTAGATTTTACATGATGGACGTAATCACCTCCGGTGCTTTTAACTATAAGTTCATCTTGAAGGTGCTTACAAGTCTTACATCTTGGACGAGAACAAGGTGTTATGTGGGCAGTAGAATGAAGGTTTACCCTTGCATGCACTAACATGTCTTTAAAATTCCTATTGCGGCAATACACGACCTTTGGTACTCCGGGAAACGCTTTTCTAAGGCGCTCGTTGCTTGCCAGTATTGGGTAATACCTACGGAGGATATTATTTAGGTTTGGTAGCGCCTTTGAGTATTTGGTTGTAAATGCTGGCGGCTATTAGGCTGTGCTATGGGGGCGCTTTGAGCTAGTGATGATTTCCTATCTAGTTGGCATGCTTCGTTGAAGACCTTGTTTAGAGCATCATACGGGTAATTTCTTTTAACTATTTCCTTTAGGTGGCTTAATTGGTGAACGTAGTCACTGTCATCGCTACAGATCCTTCTTATACGCCTCGCCTGTCCTACAAATATCCCTTGTTTGCAGTGTCGCGGGTGATGACTAGCGCAATCTAGGCATTGCTGGCTGTCTGTTCGTTCTCTGTAAAGCGTCGTCTTTAATTTTGCTGCTTCAATAGATACCGTCGTGTCTAGGAAGTTAATTTCACTGGAAGAATGGTGCATGCTGAATTTAATACTAGAGTGAAGCTTGTTACAGTGGTCAATGAACGCGTTTAGTGTACTTATGCCATGTTCCCATATGATAAATATGTCGTCTATGTAACGGAGATAGGTGGAAGGCTTCGCTGGACATGACTCCAACAGCTCTGATTCTAACTGTCCCATAAAAGTGCTGGCGCAAAAGGGGTTCCCTTACTAGTGCCGAAAGTTTGCAGGTAAAAGGACGAATCAAATTTAAAATAATTTAGCGTCAGGACTAGTTTCAGTAACGATAGGTAAACTTCAGCATTATGTGCTTGCTTGCTTTCTATGAGTGATTTTGAGACCGCTTGAATCCCTTCAGCGAGAGGTATATTCGTATACAAGGAGCAGATATCTGATGTTACCAGAATGGCCTGATCCGAGAGTGTTTGTGTTTCGTTAATAGAATCTATTATTCGAAGGGAATGAGGTGTATCTTGAACAAAAGACGGTAAGTCAGATGGTAGTTTAGATAAATGATGATTTCGAAATGTTGACAGCGACTCAATAGGTGTATTATTGTTCGATACTATAGGCCTGCCCGGGATTTCCGCGATGAGCAGTTCATCTATGGACACCTTATGAATCTTCGGAAGAAGGTAGAAGCGCCTGCTGGCTTGTTTTTAGGCATCAGGAACCGGTGCTCAGAGTGTGTGATTAATTCCCTGGCTAGAAAATCCGTGATCGTATGTTTATGCTATTGCTATATTCTTGAGTCGGGTCCGAGGCTAATTTTCGATAGTGCGGGTTGTTGCTGAGTTGTCTGATAGCTTCGTTTTTATATTTTTCTATAGGCCAGATTACTATAATATCACCCTTGTCCGCTGGTTTTATGACAATGCCCTTTCTGTTTGAAAGTTGTTGCAAGACCTCATGTTCTGCGTAAGTTAAGTTCTCCGGCTTTCGACTCCGTTTAGCTGTGCTCAGAATTTCCCTTGAGACTAGTTTTATATATTGGTCTAACTCTTGGCATTGTTATGCATCTGTTGTGCAAGTCAATAATATCCTCCGTAAGTATTACCCAATACTGGCAAGCAACGAGCGCCTTAGAAAAGCGTTTCCCGGAGTACCAAAGGTCGTGTATCGCCGCAATAGGAATTTTAAGGACATGTTAGTGCATGCAAGGGTAAACCCTCATTCTACTGCCCACATAACACCTTGTTCTCGTCCAAGATGTAATACTTGTAAGCATCTTCAACATCACGTTATAGTTAAAAGCACCGGAGGTGATTACGTCCATCATGTAAAATTTAGTTTTACCTGCACTAGTTCAAACATTGTCTACATGATCGAATGTTCATATTGTCAAAAACGGTACATTGGCGAAACGGGACAACCTGTTAATGTTAGATTAAACGGGCATCGCGCGGACACAGCGAAAATGTTACCCAAAGCAGTGTCACAGCATTTTAATGTAGCAGGTCACAACTCCGAATATCTCAAACTTTACATACTTCAGTCAAACTTCCGGTCCCTAAGAGACAGAAAATATACAGAGTGATACCTTATTCACAAGTTCAATACACTCCAGCCAGCAGGTATTAAGTTTCTAAGGGGGCTCTTGATTCTATTCGGTATGGTACATACACAACGAAAATGAATGAGAGTTGATCCCTTCTTTTAGGCATTTCGAACGTACTATTGTTAAAATGCCTCGTGCTTCCATTGACAATCATTCAGCGAAACGTACACCCTCCCGTCTGCCGCGACTCCGCCCCCCGCTTTTTGTTCTTTTTTTTCTTTTTTCGTCTCCCTTATGACTCACCCAGCCGTCACGGTGGCCTCTCGCCCCCTTCCCCACCCCTTCTCCCTTCTGCTGGAGAAGGCACGAAGCAGGTAGACACGATAGCTAAGGAAATCAGTTCCAGCCTTGAAGAAGACAAGTCCACTTGTCGAAACGTCGGCTCGAGCACCCACCCCCTGTTTACGGATTTTTTTATGACTCACGAGCCACATAAACTACGCCGCATCGGCGCTCAACCGGACCCTTTCTGAGGAGGCCAGAATGTATCCGCTGATGAGAAAAAGCATCAAATGCATGCTGGGAATTGATACTAGCACTGGGACAGTGAAGCTCCTCCAACTAGGAGCTCACAACATCCTCCAACTAGGGGCTCACAACAGCCGTCCGCCTCTCGTCTTCAAAGGCAGGCAGAAGGATGTTAAAATCCGCAGGTCTGGCCCCCATGACCAGCGATGCCAATGTCGCCATGCTCTCTCACACCTTTAGACCTTTCAAGTTAGCCCTTTTGCAAGGAATGTACGCCCCCTATATAATATGGCTAGGCACGAAGCCGCTCTCTGACTGACTTTACCCACAAGAGCTTGCAACTAACTTCGTATATAGATGTTGCCCAGTATGGGCGCACGTATTGATTTGTAGCTGCTGTAGCTGATCCTCGCGGGAAAACCCTTAATGCAGCTTCAGTAAGACATCACGATGGCGGCGGCTGTACAGGCTGCCATGGCGCTATCTATGAGCGACCGCTCGCGGCCTTACGTCTACACTGACTCGAGATCAGCCATATGAGCCACTATATGTGGTATAATCTCGAAAGAGGCGGCGGCTATAATCAAGCAAATACTTCCTGATGCTTTTCACTCTATCGCATGGTTCCCGGCGCACATGGGAGCCAATGAACATGCCAATCCAACACGAATAAGCTAGTTCAAGATGAAGCGGGAGGTCTACCATTCCGCGATGGTTCTAATACGCTAGACAGTCCGTGTTTTGAGCATAACTCTGACGCATTACCCTCTTTTCACGAAATCGTGAAACGCTATCAGATTGGGCGCAGGCAATTCCCGCTCCTACACCCAAAGCTCACAAGACCTCATTCTTCCACATTGAGAATGTTACAAACGGAACCTTTCCGTCGAAAAGAAAGTTCAGCTGCTTTGCACCAGACATCGACCTACACTGGTATGAGTGCAGTGAAGAATACTGCTCGTTAGCAAACGTCCTTTGGTAATGCTCCGCGTTACGAAACGCCTATTTTAGTAAACAAGAGGACTGGGAGGAAGCCCTTAAAAGCGGTGATCAGCAGGACCAACTAAGGGCTGTCCAAGGGGCTCACGAACAGGCGGAGGACCATGATCATTCGGCCACAACGTAGGCGCGGCCCGCAAGTACGACTTTGTAGTTCTCTAGGACTTTAAACAAAGATTGTTGACCGACCGACCGACCGACCGACCGACCGACCGACCGACCGACCGACCGACCGACCGACCGACCGACCGACCGAACGAACGACCGACTGAGTGACTAACTGACTGACCATATAATTGCTGTCACAATAAAATGGAAATGGCAGATATTAGCAGCAGGCGGTATCAAGAAATAAGCGCGTGCCAACTCCCCCCGACTTGACAATGGCAATTTAGTGTTGTAGGACCCCCGTTTTCTGGGTTGGAAATAAAGGGCTTTGTCCTTGCTGAGAGACACGTGACAGTTATAGCTGTAGGAAAATAAGGACTGCCGATCATATGCATAGCAGAGGTCACATACTGGACTTCCAAATTGATGTGCGAAACATCAATGGGAGTTAACAGATAGCGAAAGAGAGGGAGGCCATAACAAGCCATTGTGTCACAAAACTCAATATATCATGTGAAATAGGGGGGGGGGTATCAAGCCAGTTTGCTATCTCTGGCGCAACCTTTTTGAGGTTCCTACACTGTAAACCACTTTACACCCGTATGGGTGTAATTTGGTGTCTATAACTCACACCCCTACACCCCAAAAAATAGGTGTACCAAGCAGGATTACACCTATACAATGGGTGTAATTTCAAACTTTCACCCAATGGGTGTGGTTGGGTGTAAAAGCATATTACACCCAAATGAAAAAAAGGGTGTAGGGTGTAAAAGCACATTACACCCAAACGAGAAAAAGGGCGTTAGGGTGTTTATGCACAATTTTACACAAACACCCAGGCAAAAATTTCCATAATTCGAGTGGTTCCCCCCTCTCAGTTGGCTCCCATTGAAACGCTAGAAAGCTTACCCTTTAGCTAGTCCTTTCAAGGGCGCATGACCTATTATAGTGGCACCTGCCACAGAGGGAAAATCCTGCATATGAAACACGGCATATATGTGTGACGTAAGGATAACGCTGTGCAAAGCCATGCACACGCTTATCACAGCAGCAATATACGCCCCCTTTCTCGGGCCTATATAATCTGCGCCTTTCTGCAATAAAAGGTTCTTTCCACCCGCACCCGTCTCGAGCGTGCTACATGGTGGCAGCGATAGTCATGATCGGCAGCAGCGAAGCAAGCGGATAACAGGCCATCCCGGACCGTTTCCAGCTGCAAAGGACTGCCGGCATGCCAGACACGGAACCAGCGCCTGCCCGCCAGCAGAGTGCCCCGGTCACCACGCTACTGCCACCCCCAAGGGCCTTGGATACCAGAGGCGACGTTTGGCAGAGCTGGGGAACATGGAGGCAAGAATTCGACCTCTACGCCACGGCTACCTATCTCAGTCAACAGCCAAAAGAGGTACAAGCTGCTACTTTTCTTATGGTCATAGGCGAGGACGCACGCAGGACTTGCAACACTTTTGTCTTCAATGAAGGGGAGGATAAGTCAGACATAGAAGTCCTTAAACGGAAATTCGAAGCATTTTACAAGCCGTCGTTGAACGTAGCCTACCACGAATTCCGTTTCGGCTCGCGGGACCAGAAGGAAGGAGAAGGCTTTAATGAGTGGCTAACTGAGCTACGAATATTGGCGAAGAGTTGTGAGTTTGCTGAAATGGAAGAGCGCATGCCGAGGAGCAGAATTATTCTTGGCTTAAAAGATAAAAAGCTTCAAGAAAAGCTGATTTTGGAGAATCCATCCTTTGCCAAGACTGTAGAAATCTGCCGCGCTCGCGAACAAGGGAAAGAACAGTGCGAGCAAATACAAGCAGGCAACAAAATCCACGAGGAAGTTTGCGCAGTTGCCGAGCTTCGGCGCTGTGGAAAGTGTGCCAGAAGTCATGAGGCTAGCAATTGCCCAGCTAAAGGACGCACCTGTAAAAAATGTGGCAAGCGAAATCACTTTGCAGTAGCGTGCCGTACCAAAAACGAAAGGCCTAGCAAACTCAAGCAGAACATCGCAGTGGTAGACGCCCAAGAGCAAAGCTTTTGGACAGAAGCCCTATCTAGGAGCGACAAGAACGATGAACGCTGGTCAGCAACTGTAAATATAGAAGGAACTCCCGTGCTTTGTAAGCTTGACACAGGCGCAAATTGCTCGGTGATAGCACGAAGCAAGCTGCGACAGATAACAACCAAAAAAGACGAGCGCTGTGACGACACCTTTTTTGGTCATCAAAAAGCAGCTACAGGGCGCGTCCGCCTTCGCGTTAGCGGAACTGATGCTTCATATGAAACAGACTTTTTTGTTGTAGAAGAGGACGTTCCACTAACATTAAGCGGATCAGTCGCCGAGCAACTGGGTCTATTACTCAGACTAGCCTCGGTGGAGCCGCATGAGCTCTATGAAGCCGCGAAACATTATGCTGATGTTTTCGACGGACTAGGCAGCCTGAAAGGTGTCGCCTACCATATGAAGCTTAAACCAGGTTCCCAAGGAATCGTTAGACCGGCACGGCGAATTCCACTCGCACTGAAAGACAAGGCTAAGAGGGAACTAGATCGCATGGAAGCCGAGCAGGTGATACAGAAGGTGACTGAGCCAACAGAATGGGCGAGCTACATGGTCGTGGTGAACAAAAATGAGAAAGTGCGCATCTGTCTCGACCCGAGTGAGTTGAACAAAGCGCTGCTAAGGGAACACTACCCTATGCCGAGAGCACAGTACTTCTCGACGCTAGACGCTGCTTCGGGCTTCTGGCAGATTAAGCTCGACGAAGAAAGCTCTAAAGTTTGCACAATGAGCACCCCTTTTGGCCGGTACAGATTCCTGCGTATGCCGTTCGGCATAGCGTCGGCGCCAGAAATTTTCCAGCGAGCAATGCACAGAGTAATGGAAGGCCTCGAAGGTACTGCCGTTGTGATGCACGATATTCTCGTGTGGGGCAAGTCAAAGGAGGAGCACGACCGCAACCTTGTAAACGTGCTTGACCGATGCCGTGAATACAACTTGAAGTTAAAACGCACAAAATGTTATTTTTTGCAGAAGTCTGTCAAGTACCTCGGTCATGTTTTGACACGTGAGGGGCTACGCCTGGATCAGGAGCGGCTCGCAGACATACTTCAAGTTCCACCCCCAGGCAACAAGAAGGAACTGCAAACGTTCCTAGGTATGGTCACCTTTGTCTCCCGTTTCATCCCACATATGTCTGAAACCACAGCTCCACTCCGCGAGCTTCTCAAAAAGGACGCAGCATGGGTCTGGGAAGACCGACACCAGGCTAGTTTTGAAGCTCTTCGTGAAGCTTTAGCAAAAGCCCCCGTTCTCGCATACTACCAGAAGAACAGGCCCATCACGCTCTCGTTAGATGCCAGCCAAAACGGGATCGGTGCAGTGATAATGCAGAACGGTCACCCACTAGCATACTCATCGCGCTCTCTCTCGAAACCACAACAGAGATACGCGCAGATAGAAAAAGAAATGCTAGCGATCGTGCATGGTTGTGAAAAGTTTCGGGACTACCTGTTTGGGCAGCCTGAGGTCACGGTGGAGTCCGATCACAAACCACTTGAGATGATCTTTAAGAAACCTTTGTGTGAATGCCCACTTCGACTTCAGCGCATGCGCCTCAACCTGCAGAAGTATCGCCTAACTGTGAAATACAAGCCGGGAAAAGAGCTTTTTCTTGCCGACGCATTATCTCGATTCCCAAGGCCAACAATTTTGAGTGAATACAGCGAGCATTTTCATGTCAATTCAATGGCTTATCTTCCAGTTTCAGACAAGCGCCTGAACAAAGTTTTGCAAGAAACAGAAAAAGACGCAACCATGCGCCAACTTCGTGCATACGCAAGCACAAGCTGGCCCGATACCAAAGATGACGTCACTCCGGAGTTGCGCAGCTACTGGAACTTTCGTGACGAACTGCACACGGAAAATGGCATGGTGCTACGAAGCAACAGGCTCGTTATCCCTCCGAAGATGCGCGGTGACATTCTTTCTTGTCTGCATGCTGCGCACGCGCGAGGTGAAAAGATGAAAGCACGTGCTCGTTTCTGTCTTTTTTGGCCAGGCATGAATAGTGACATAGAAGAAACAGCAAGACGCTGTCACTTGTGCCAGCGGCATAAACCTAATAATAATAATATCTGGGGTTTAACGTCCCAAAACCACCATATGATTATGAGAGACGCCGTAGTGGAGGGCTCCGGAAATTTCGACCACCTGGGGTTCTTTAACGTGCACCTAAATCTAAGTACACGGGCCTCAGACATTTTCAGCGGCATAAACCTAGAAATGCCAGACTGCCATTGCATAGCCATGAAACACCAAGTTTACCGTGGGAAGTCGTTGGAGCAGACCTTTGCTACCACAACGGAAATGAGTACTTGGTCGTTGTTGACTCTTATTCCTTTTTCTTTGAAATCAGGGCTGTGCAGTCTTCATCAGCGAGCAAAGTGATCTCTGCCTTCACGGATGTCTTTGCTACGCATGGTTTCCCGAGCCGACTCATCACGGACAATGGACCGCCGTTCAGCAGTCAAGTTTCAAGACTTCATCAGTAAGATTGGGACAAACCACGTTCGATCAAGTCCTTACCATCCTCGCTCCAACGGCATGGCCGAGCGAGCAGTGCAGGAGGCTAAAAAATTATTACAGAAGTGTCAATTTGGTTCTGTTGACTTTTGTGCCGCCTTGTTAGAGTGGCGGAACACTCCACGTGACAACTGTTTAAAGTCTCCTTCGCAGCGGCTCATGGGACGGCTGACCAGGACCCTTCTACCGGTTCCGGCTACTCACCTGCAGCCTAAGACGGTGAAACCAAAGGACGTCCAGCAGCGACTGCGAGACATCCGTCGCAAGCAACGTACCTACTACAACAGGGGTTCCAAACCTCTACCTGAGCTACCACTGGGCGCCAGGGTCACTGTGTACAACGTGCCCTCGGGAACATGGTCCCCTGCCACAATCATCCAGAGAGGCGACAGTCCGCGCTCCTACGTACTTCAAGGCGAGGATGGACGACGGTTCCAGCGGACGAGAGAACACCTCAGGCCGTCGAACACACCCATCGGGCAATATGCGGCGGTACCTGTCCCTCCAGCCTCCGGGCAAAATGCAGCGGTACCTGTCCCTCCAGTCTCCGGGACATCCGAGTCTGCTACGCAACAACCGTTGCGAAGAAGCCATCGAACGCGTCATCAACCAACAAGATACCCTGAGCCAGAACGTTATTAAACTTCGGACACTGGCTCAATAAACAAAAAAAGGGAGATGTGACTTAAGGATAACGCTGTGCAAAGCCATGCACACGCTTATCACAGCAGCAATATACGCCCCCTTTCTCGGGCCTATATAATCTGCGCCTTTCTGCAATGAAAGGTTCTTTCCACCCGCACCCGTCTCGAGCGTGCTACAATATGGCCCTTACATATACAGTGCAATCGTGACTGAATACAAAGTCATTACTTAAAATGTGTTGACACATATCGCAAGATGTTCACACAGTCATCCAATAGTACAAAATAAAGTCACGCTTTAATAAACACAGAGCTCGTACATCCGAGACAAATTCTACGGTATTCAATGACCTTTCTCGAGTGTGCGGAGCGGCATCGCGTATGTCGCCAAACAAGGAGCACAAATGACATGGAGCACAAATGACCAAGGCGTTTGTGTCAAAATATGAAGCAAGGGCGCTATTTCCACTTCATAATGGGTAATTCAATTTACCATGCTTCATTGTAACACAACCGTATAGTGCAGTATGGGTCTTATAACAAGCTACACCCGTGCGAGTGGGGTGTAATAGATAAAAACGCCCTCGAAAAGGAAGCAGTTGCAGGGAGAAGCACAAATGAACTTTCTTCCCTGTCAGCACCCTTGGGGTACTACAGACAGCTTGTCCCTTTGGGCGCACCCTAGAATGAATTTTCCCGCTGTAGTTGCCCTTCCCAAGAAGGGAAATATTGGTGCCACTTACACCTGCACTTATACAGTTGATAAAATAAGGTGCCATCGTCTTAAATGGGCTGCATAACATCAGTGTATGTGTTTGGAATCAACTGGAACACACAAGGTATGGTCTGGTCGTTCTCCTGTTAAGGAGATAGTTCAGAAATGTGCAATCCATTGATGAGAAAGTGAATTGATAAAGTTTCAAAATTGCAGCAGTGCCCACACCATTGTGCCTGTTGTCGACTTTCTTAGTAGGGTAAACACTGCCATCACACAGCTGTAGCTGATACACGAGCAGGGTATCAATGCTCCGTGACAACTCACGCAACATTATAAGGACTCAGAATGTTGTTTTCCACAGCAGGCCCCCATATTATCTCTTTTCTGGGAAAGTACATGAGTGAAGTAGAAGACTGTGCACATTGCTGGAATTATGACATTTTTCCCACTTTCTCAAAAGCAATGGATTGTGGCTCCAACACAAAAAGGTGAGCAATCGGGCCATGACACGCACGTTGCAGCGCAAGCTGAATGCGGTAATATGCAGGAAATGCACGGGAATAGGGGCGTTATGACCACGACAGCGCTGCAGAAGCATTACCTACATAACAACAGTAGAATAAAATTTTACACGGGCATGTTCAGAGAAATTTAAAGATTATCCGTTTCCAAGCAAAGACAACAAAATCACTGGTAATTGAACAAAACGAGTATTTATTCCTTTTAAAAAATATTGACAAAACTTAAAGCTTGTCATATGGCTCAAAAATAAATTTTAAAACAATATTCGATGCACTGATTTCACTGACAAGTACAGGCAGTTTTGTTAAGCTAAAGTTTCAATAGCAAAAGATCTCAATTATTAAAACTACTGCAAAAAAATTGGCCGTGCATCTGCGTGCTTCGCTGCAAATGACGTCTAAAGACGATAGAAGAGGCGCTGCGTGAGATATGAACGCCATCTGGCAATACGTCGGGAAAAGTGAATGCTGTGTTGCGGGCTGGTAGTCCCGGCGCAGCAGCAGGCGAAGACCAGCGGTGACCAACGCGACCGGCGGGGACGCCAGCCAGCCCGAACACGCGGTTTGGCGCGAAGTGCCGAAGCAGAAGAAACGTCCGCACTGAACGAGTACTGTCCACACACTCTTTTATATTCATGTCGCCTGGGTAAAGCAGGAATGCCAGAGCGGCGCCCCATGGCATTCGTACAGTGCACTACTGAACCGAAACCGAAACACAACAAGCTCGTGCAGAGGGCACGGAGGAAGCCAAGTTTCGGCGCAGTCGCATTTTCAGCGCAGTTTAAGAAACTAGGGTCTCTGGAATTACGTACCTATGTATTTTCTATTAAAGGAACACACCACCTAATACTTACCTAATGATGTTGCGCCTCAGATATGCGTAATGTTTGCTTTTTGATCGACAATGTACACAAGTATGAACCTAGTGAGCCGTTCAAGATGGCTGGCCCTTGGACAAGTGGTTCAACTTTGGCCGAGTGGTTGAATCGAGGGACGTGCCGACAAACAGAAAGACAGAAGGACAGACCAAAATTTCTGCGTTTAAGTTCCCCAAGAAAGACTATCGTCTTTAAAAAAGTCACAAAGTCCTTTGAATATAAAAACTAAGCCAATAACCATAAAGTGGAATGACCTGCGAGAACATGTTGAAATCGGCAGAGACAAAATGGCTTGTATTAAAATGTCATAAGAAAATGAGCAAGAAATTGAAATGAAATACTAGTACCGCCATAGTATTCGTTTCTGTATAATGTAAAACAAATAACTACTCGTTACCATATGAAAATATAACTTTATGGCTTAAGCTCGAGTTAATCACAGGTGGCGACATACTTTAGGCAGAAGCTAAGGCCTATTTTCTAGGCTTTCTTGAAAATGTTCAGGAGCTTTACTACTTGTGTCCTCGGAGTCATTACCCACTGGCCAAGAAGGAGCCATTCAACAGTGACGAGAACGTTGAACGCCTTGTGATGGCAGTCGATATTTAACAGCCAATGTGCTGCCATGAGTGCAGCTACTCATTCTTCGGCATTGGACACACTGAAGAGCAGTTCTTTGTCCACATGTAGGAAAAGCTTGCTTGCATAAGGAAGATCGGTGCCATCGTACACAATGCAAGGTGTTATTGGAACGCTCTCTCCCTGCATGATAAAAAATAAAAAAAATCATTGTCTGGAAAGCGCTACGCAGACTTCAATTATTTGTTTCAATAAATAACAGTTTCTGTACCGTGTACTATCGTGAGTAATATGAGCTCGAACATGCCAGCACGTGGAAAATAGCCTCAAAACTGAGATAGGGTGATACGTGGATGGCGCTGCCGAAACTGGAGGGGAGAGGGGGGGGGGGGCTGTTCCGCTGACTGTTGGTGCTCCCGCCTCGCTAGCGTTGCTGCGAGATGTCGGCTGATTGCGTGCCAATGACCGCTAGCAATGACAACAAAAATAAATGAGGCGCAGCAAAATCCTGAGCCGACACCACCGAGATACCGATGCGCAAGCATGGCCTGCGCATCGTGGCAGGCTACGTCACAGCCGATATCTCAGCAGCTACCTAGTCTGATGTGGCTGTTCGCGTTGATGGGAATTCATATCACCGCTAGCGGCCACTGACACTCTCTAAGATGCTGTTTCGCATCAACAATATCGAAGCGGGAGGGTCAACAGCTAGTGGAAGCGCGGCGCCGTTTCCGCTTTGTTTCCGACAGCCGCCGCTGCGAATCAGCCGACGTAAAGTTCGAGGCTGTTCGCCACGCGCTCGCGTGTTCGAGCTCATATTGCTCACGATAGTACCATCCAAATATGAAGCTCATAACATGCCCCACAAGGGCGTAGCCAGAAATTTTTTTCGGGGGGGGGGGGGTTCAGCCATACATTATGTATGTTCGTGCGTGTGTTTGTATGTGTGCATGTATATATATGCAAGCAAAATTGAAAAATTTCGGGGGGGGGGGGTTCGAACTCCCCCAACACCCCCCCCCCCTTGGCTACGCCCCTGATGCCCCATATGTAACTGGAGAGAATTAACAACTTTTGTACGTGCAATTAGCTTGTTTGGGAAAGAGAAAGTGCTATTTGACAAATATCATCCGCATTTTTAAAGAAAAAGGAGCATTCTTTAGTGGCATGAAGGATTCCTGCACATCGATAAAAAACGTATAAAACAAAACTATGCAAAGGACTTCTCTTCAAGGCTGCATCTTGCAGCCTTGAAGATGATTGGAGAATTTAAAATATCTGATAAATCATTAGGCGTGTCTTTTACCAAATAATATCATTGGAGGTGGTCGTACAAACTGCGTTTTTTAATGTTTGTACACGTAAAAGTATTTAGCGAAGTTACGACGCCAAAGCGAGGCGAGGCGCATATAACTCTTAATAACTACAACAAAATAATGAAAGCTAGACCTAATGGAAACAAACATAATAAAATAAATTGTGCTCGAACGCGGGCACTCAGGCGTACGCACGAAGGAGGGGGGGTGCGCCCCCCCCTGGTCAATTTAGACAGAGGGGGGGGGGGGGGGCAAAGTCTGCCCCCGTACTTTGACTTTTTAGTAAGGCGGGGGGAGGGGGCAGCGATTAACCTTCCTACTCCCCTCCCCCCAGATGGGGAACCCTGCGCACGTCTAAGTGCACACTGATGCTCGAACTAGCGCTTGCACAGTTCAGGTAGGTAAGGCGATTCGGCCACACATAGACATGAAAAATTCATTCGAACACAAGTCAAGTTTAACGAACGGCTCCCCATGCACGGGTGCCCGCATTATCAGACAACCTGTGTTACGGATGAATTAAAACATCGGTACAAATTTAACGAAACGGAATGTATTAGCACTTAGGCGAGCTTCGCGCGGCGTACCTAAAACGAAGCAACATGCTGCGTTAAAATGACCCACACGCATCAACCCGAGCATCACGGTAGTTTTAGCGCACAAAACGAACAAAGACGGAAAAGAACGACGCGGACACCATGTCGTTGTTTTCTGTCCTGGTTTTTCTTTCTTTTTTTTTCTTGTGCGAAAAAAATGCACTTGGATTACCAATAGGCCGAAGCATACGCGCCTTAGACACGCTTGACGCTTAGAGGTAACAGGCGCCGGCACAACCCAACTATTCTTAATCAATATAGTGGCTCATCGAGAGCGGGGCCCCCTTCCAACACCACCGCCGACAGGAGGGCACCGCCACAACTGCGTTCAAATCCCCCTCCGAATCACAGCCGCGCATGCGCAAACTGCTTTGAACACCAAACAAAGCAAAGCTTGCCCGCGCTTAATGTCACACAACTTTGCCTTCATCCCGATGAAACAATACACTCACATATGCTCGCTACGTTAACAAATGCTCACCGATTGTCAACCAGTTAAAAAAAGCTTAGTTAACGGCATTAGATCACGCTCTCGGAGTTAACAAAGCGCTGGCCGTAGCAACGTGATAGTGGTACGTACATACCGTTTCAGTTCGAGTGCTCCACGATATGAAGCTGCAGGTCTCCCTTTGAGTATAGTGCATCTTCGTAATAAGCAGCACTGGCAGAAGGTAAAGGACGAGCACACAGCGCAGGCACACTTCAAACAACCGAAACACCGACTGCAAAACTCGACCGATCGGGAGGCGATGCACAACACACGCAGAAAACGGTTGAGTCCAGGGTTGCCAGGTCGAAAAGAAAAAATAGCCACAAAATTGCAAAAAACTTGCCAAAATGTAGCCAACTTCAGCCTAGGGCAGTAAAAATAGCCAAAAGTAGCCACGCATGTGTGAAAATCCCTTCCACATCTTTAGTTAAATGACTAAATGCAAAAGACTTTCGGCGAAATGTAAATATGTGCTGCATGAACAATTCAAAATCATGATTCCTAAGATTCCAGCACAAATTGTTGACTTTAGCAATCATTTCATGCATGATGACGCAGTGTTCGCGCTGATGAAAACATAACTCTCTCTTCATGCGTGTTGCATGACTTTTCTTGAAGTGACTAGAAGTTGCGACAATAAAAATGAGTCTACGCCATGATGAGTTCGCTCAAAATCTCAGTCACTGCATTGAAGCATAAACTGAAGCAACTGTCACAAAAATTTCTTCGGTGATGACGAATCCAGAGTCGTAATCCGTACCCAAGCCTAAGAAATGACACAAGCAGTTCGATGGATATCCTAGAAGCATTGTTTGTTGGGCGAGTTAGTACGACATTCTAAAGAGAGCACTAAAAAAAAAACCAGGACACAAGAGGCAAAGGCGGTAACACAAGCGCTCACTAACAATAGTTGTTAGTGAGCGCTTGTGTTCCGCCTTTGTCTCTTGCGTCCTGGTTTCTTTTAGTGCTGTCTTTAGAATGTCGGATATCCTATTTCTAATGTCGATGAGTGCAGAGCGCCCGGCATCCGGAGCGCTTTCGATTCTTGTTCACTTGCAATTGCGGTTTGAAGACGCGTTCAGCAATGCGTGATCTGCAAAATGACGCCCCTTGCAACAGTTCTCGCCGAGTCCCAACCACACATCGAAAAGCATTTCTTTTTGTGTGTATGCGAAGCCTGCTTGACTGGCAGGTTATAAACGTGTATTTAAGTTATGATCGACCATTGACCCTTACGCCTACTTAGGCCACGGCGCCATTCTTTTCATCAAAGTTCATTAGCTTCGTAATCAAAGTGGAAAATTCCATTGTCGGAGCTGGAAGCATGCTTTCACTTCCATGTTTTGGCACCATATACTCGAGCACCAGCGGCTGCCACGTTATCAAATATTGATAATTTTGCTCATATCCAGGGGACAAGAAAGTAGCCAAAAAAGAGCCAAGTAGCCAAGACGATTTTTCTGCCGCCATCGGCCAAAAAAAGTAGCCAAATTGGCGCAAAGTAGCCAAACCTGGCAACCCTGGTTGAGTCGCGTGTCTGAGCGCGTTGCATAAGTCACGTGGTGATAGAGCTGTTCCGCGCGCTGCGCACGCGCGGCGGCGGCGGCTGCGCCGGCCGAGGAGGTGGCGTCCCGGCCGTTGTTGGGTCGCGTAGGCGTGGGCGCAGCTTTCTTTCTGCGGCCGTGTTATGTTTTATGTTTTACACACTGTATTCGAATCGCAGTAAGCATTGCGACGACACAGTAAGGGCTGCATGACTACAAGCAGGGCTTAAAGTCTCCCTTCACTGGAGGGGGGGCCCTCACAAAGCGGCAATATATATGTATATATATATATATATATATATATATATATATATATATATGAAGGAAAGAAGTGTTAATCTGAAGGTCCCGTTTTCTTTGTTACACACAATATTAATGAGAACTAACAGACAATAATGCCAAGGAAAGTATAGGGGATGTTTTCAGTAATAAATGTAAGGTAATTGTGAAGAAATAAAAGTGGACGAAAAGATAGCTTGCCAGCTCGTAAAAAGATCACGTGCTACGTGACGCCAGAAAGGCAGAAAAAGAGTGTTCCACACTCGCCGTCATGGCTACTGGCGGCGCTGACTGACGCTCCCACGTTTAAATGTACACATATACCCTATAAAGTGGACGGGGGGATGGCCGCCGCGGTAGCTCAGTTCGTAGAGCATCGGACGCGTTATTCGAAGGTCGCAGGTTCGGTCCCTGCCCGCGGCAAGCTATCTTTTCGTCCACTTTTCTTTCTTCACAATTACCTTACATTTATTACTGAAAACATCCCCTATACTTTCCTTGGCATTATTGTCTGTTAGTTCTCATTAATATTGTGTGTAACAAAGAAAACGGGACCTTCAGATTAACACTTCTTTCCTTCATTCATAGCGAGGGTCTCGTTCTGGCAGACTTGATGCCTTCAGGTGGTATGCGAGGGATTATTGGTCAGCTGCCAGCTCGTAAAAAGATCACGTGCTACGTGACGCCAGAAAGGCAGAAAAAGAGTGTTCCACACTCGCCGTCATGGCTACTGGCGGCGCTGACTGACGCTCCCACGTTTAAATGTACACATATACCCTATAAAGTGGACGGGGGGATGGCCGCCGCGGTAGCTCAGTTGGTAGAGCATCGGACGCGTTATTCGAAGGTCGCAGGTTCGGTCCCTGCCCGCGGCAAGCTATCTTTTCGTCCACTTTTCTTTCTTCACAATTACCTTACATTTATTACTGAAAACATCCCCTATACTTTCCTTGGCATTATTGTCTGTTAGTTCTCATATATATATATATATATATATATATATATATATATATATATATATATATAATCTCAAAGAAAAGATCGCTTAGCAGCGATATTTTCGCCGCTAATGCTGCTGTGGCCTCAGCGGCTCTGCTACGCGCAGATCGTGGGTTGTTGGAACGCGGTGCGACCTGGCATAGCGAAGAATAAACGCAGTATTTCTCGCTATATCGGTCAAGATCCACTTTCGAAGTCGTATTATCCAGTTTTGGCAAAAATGTGATGGTATTAAACGCATGAAAATGCATTATTTTCAAGGGATGTTGGCAGGGAATAAAAACGAAAACGTATTAGGCTGAAAAACGTATTATGCAGAATCGTATCAACGAGATTTCACTGTATATTTATGCTATAGATTAAGCGTTAGGAGCGGTGTTTGCGATGATCACAGTGCAGTGAAGCCAACTGTCTCTAAACTGAACAAATGCTTATGAATGCTAAACAAATACATATATTATTCCGAATGTATTTCGGGCATTCATTCAACGTGTCAATCCAATCAAGCAATAAATGAAATTATTTTGGAAACGATTTCTCAAAAATCAATCGGGATGTAAAGGCTTAAATATATGTGAGCTCAAAACCTCAGGCACGACAATGCTATATTTTATTTTCACTACCACTTGCCTAATAAAGTAGGCAAAATACATGCGTCTTTGCAATTACAGCAGACTTGTGATGCACAACTAAAAGAATGAAAATTGAGTGGCAAGCTTAGCAGACCAAGGTGAACCATTACTGATTCACGAGCAGGTAGCTTCACACTCAGGTGCCTCGTGAAAGAGTATGCTGTGTCAAGACGCTCTGTCGAACAGGGTGGTGACCCGTGGTTTCAGGAGGCGTTGCCCGTGGTGTTCAGTGTCTCAGTTAATTGCATTCAGCAGTACAACGATACCTGTTTACACCTATGGGTCAATTCACTGCGTGAATTGACCCATAGGTGTAAAATTCAAAGAACACCCATGGGTGTTTAACAGAACATACACCCATTGTACACCCAAAAATAAAAAAGGGTGTGCGAAGGGTGTGGAAAGAAGACATTACACCCTTTCGGATAATATTGACAGAAAAAAGGGTGTACTATGGGTGTTTTATCGCAAATACACCTATAAGGGTGTGAAACGGTTTGCAGTGTACTCTGCTTGAACTTCGATCATTCGTATAGGTACCAAGTTTCATCTTCCATGCATTACCTTGTATGCCAAGAGAAAAGGGCTTTCTACAACTGGTCAGTTTAAAGGGGTCCTGAATCACTTTACCAAGTAATCATCAATTGACGTCAGTATCAGAGTTTATTGCCTCACAAATCGATTCCTGCAAAGTTTTCTCGAGTCTTTCAACAACGAGCGGAGTTAGTGATTTGTCGCACGCTTGAACTCTCTTCTCTGGTCCCTGTATTAGCATGCTGGAAGCTATAGAGGGAGAGATGGCAAAGAGCAAAGAAGTTACGTAAGCGCGTCATGACCTTGAGCGTGCGTGATGAAACGCGATCGCCCTCTCCCGTTGTGATTTTCTGGGGGCACTAGTATGGCTACTCTGTAATGTTAGCAGACAATGCAGCGCGGTGCCGGCACGCCATAGCAACAAGCGCAAGAATCCCTGTGGTAGGAAACGACACCAAACTGCAGGCGCTGACGAGAACGGATAACTGTGCTAGTTTGTGGGAACTCATGTTAATGCAGGAAGCGCAACGAAGGTAGCCCGTGTACTTATTCTTCGCTTATGTCCGTGTTTCTTTGTGCTACCTGCATTAACACGAGTGCAGGCACTGGCCACTCCGAAGAGAGCGAGCACAGGCCGGTGCGAAAAGAGAGCGCCTTAACTCGCATCTTCGCACTCCGTTTCTAAACTCTCGTTGCCGCTCACGACTGAAAGATTTGGCTGAGCAGCGGCCGCATTTCGATGGAGGCGAAATGCTAGGGTCCCATGTACTTACAGCTGGGTGCACGTTAAACACCAGATGGTCAAAATTTCTAGAGCCCTTCACTACGGCGTCCATCATAATATTATTGTGGTTTTGGGACGTAAAACCCCAAGAACTACTATTCAAGATTTGGCTGAGCTGTTCATAGCACTGTCTGCTTTCGCAGGATGTGTTTTTTTACCAAGCTCGAGAAGTAGTTCCTGAGCCCTTTAACATGAATTTTAAAGCAACCATTCGTAATGCTCGTGCGACAGAGCGCTACTGGCGACCATGCAACTGCGTACGCTCGGCGCCCAACCACAACGGCGATAGAAACCTGGCCTTTGGCACGTTCAAATGTCTCGTGGTTGGTGCCGCTGAAGCGTGCTTGAGCTGCCATCGCCATTTAAAATCAGCGTTTACAATTCTGTACTCTAATGCTCCTAAAAATTATATCGTTGAGGCGACTTCACAAAACTGGTGGATTTTAAACCGAAGCTATAAGCTGGAAGCGAATTCGTCGCAAGCCGTCAGTGATAATGCTGCCGAAGCCTAAATATACCGCGTAGACTAGTGATGGCTTGTTTGTCACTGCAAAGTGGATGCTGCGCTTGCGCTGTCGACCACCAATCGTCTGCATTTTAATATATTTATTCACAGATGCCATATTCATACTGTTCATGGCGTACAGCTTGGTGGCCGCAAACTTGGCTTACTTGGCGTCGTTCTGGTTCGAAAACCCTGGAAAGGCTTTCTACACTTTGACAGCCGTGTACTTGGGCGTAGGTAAGTTCGAGCGGACACCTTGTTCCGTAAGCGCAATATTGCAAAGACAGCAGTATCGACGAATACCTTTTATGGGCCCCTCAAACATGCAGCATGATAGGCTTTTGCAGAATACGTGATATTTACACAATTTGGTGCCAGGTTCAGGAGATTCCACAGAAAGCGAGCTGAACTCTATATCTTAGCGATGAACTTGATTTCATTTATTGATTTCCATTTACACACACGTACAGCCTAGTGGTAAATGGAGGTGGATGAGGGAAAGAGCCCCACAAACGCGGCTTGAGGGAATCCTCACCTCCTTTGGTATAGTTTGGCTACATATGATAAAGCAAACAGTACACTTTGTATAATACACTAATACAGTCACTATAAAGTATGGCAGTTATACAATGAATTGAAAAAAAAAAAACATTTGCACAAGGAATTACACTACTCAAATAAAGCGGAAACAAAATAGATATGTACTTCACAATACGCAAGAAAACTAAGAAAAAAACATATCACAAACTTATAACTGCCAGAAAAGATTTCAGAGAGGGGAGTGCATTACCGTTTTAAATTTCGACAATTGTGAGTGCTGTAAATTACAGCCTGCTCTAAGGTATGAGTTAAGCAGTCTAGGGAGATCAGTAGTCTAGAAAGATTATTACATAGCATTTGATAAGCATAGCTTGATTCCAAAGTGCGGAACCTTCCATACTTTTGGTGTACAAGTGCTATAACGGTATAAATTGACAAATAGGTTGGCAAGTTCTGCCAATAAGGTATTACTACGTTTGACACTAAAATAATATTCGCGTAAGTGTCTAGTTTTATAGATGTTATGGACTGTAGTTATGTTGTATTTCTCAAACAGGTATGAGCCAGATACGGTACATTAGCGACGACACGTGTTTTCTTTTGCATACGAAATAATCTATTTAAAATAAACTGAGTCGTCGTCGTGCCCCATACTAAATGCCCATAATGAATATGAGATACAAATTAAGCATTATAAATTAACAATTTTGCAGCGACAGGTAAAGTATATCTGTGACGACTTAAAACACCTGTTATGAGGCTGCGTGTTTGGAGTACGTAGCATACATGGTCGTCCCATAGCATAGTATTTGTAAAATGTATCCCTAGTACCTTTACAGTGCGTACAAGTGCTATATTTGAAGATCTATACACTAATGTTTGATCTCAAGGAAGACTTTCGCCTTTGGTATGAAAAATTACAGCTTTTGTTTTTGTCGTTTTACCTTTAAACAGTTTTCGGCAGACCAATGGGACAAACTTCACAGGAAATTATTTGCCAAGGGAAATAAACTACTGTAAGAACTGGATGAAATGAAAACACTTGTGTCATCTGCGTAAATGATAAATTTTGCCTTTTCGTAGATAAAAATATCATTAGCGTATAAATTGAACAGCAACGGGCCCAGAATCCTGCCCTTTGGGACTCCGCAAAATATTTCTTTGATTGCGGATGCATAACTGACCACAGAAACAAAGTGGCGTATATTACTAAGATACGACTTTAGTAGTTGAAGAGGAACGCCTCTGATGCCGTATTTGTCTAGCTTGTAGAGTAGGATTTTGTGATTAATGTGACCAAACGCCTGTGTAAAATCAACAAAGATGCCTAATATTCATAGCCTGTGTTCGAAGTTCTGCAATTCTTTTTGATCAAGAAGAGCTAGTTCAGTGGACCTGTTCTTACGAAACCCATATTGAGAATTTGAAATTATCTTATGTTTATCACAGAAGGAAGGAACCTGTGTTAGAATTTTTTCAAAACCTTTTGAAAAAAAAAAAAAAACGTGGAGGATCGACATGGGGCGATAGTTTTTTATATCTAACTGATTACCTTTTTTAAATAATACAGCTACCTTTGCGAGATTCATATCCATGGAAATACACAAATTGTAAACGTGTGATAACAGGTGCCATGTCATATATAACAAAATTTACAGGTTGAATCTGTAGACCATCAGCACCACAGCTGCGAGATGGTTTGAGTTTTAGGTAAACAGAACATATATCCGAAGGCATGACTGGCTGGAAACATATTGAGTTTTAGTTTGGTGCAGTGTGCACGTTTTGCGGCATGGTGTCATTGGGGTTAACGTATTTGTGTACAAAAAAGTCGTTGAAGGCGTTTCCCAAATCCTCCTCTACCAGCAGTCCACCGTTCAAACTAATGTTTTCAACTGCATCATGCCTCTCGTCTATTCATAAGAACATTTAGTCTGTTCCATAGTTTCCCTGAGTCGTTCATACAAGACAAAAACATCTGCAGAAAATAAGCATCTCGTGCTTTGCGCAATTCCTTGGTTAATGTGTTGCGAAAGGTGTAAAATGTTTTTAAATCGAGAGGCTGTCTACAATGAATAAATTTGGCATATAAGTTATCGCGCTTATTGCTTTTTTTTTTGCAAATACCATTTGTTAACCATGACTTTATTTCTCTCTCTTATTTATTTTGTAAACAAAATAATTTTTATAAAGGTCAAAAAACTTACCAAGAAATATATTATAAGCATATTGAAAATGTTTGCAGCGCAAGCGCGGTAGTGCTGAAGGAATGGCTTAAAAGCGAGGAACGTAAAGCAAAGAGGTACGACACGAGCGATACAGCGCTCGTGTCGTCCCTCTTTGCTTTCCGTTCCTCGCTTTTAAACCTTTCCTTCAGCACTACCATGCTTGCGCTGCAAACCCTTTCAATATGCATTTTAACCAACTAGCCGAAATAGCCGCTCTTCTATTATCAGCAGAATAAGCCTTATATTCTTGCGAAACATCAACCCAGTTAATTTGCTTCAACTGTATTTGAAAAGCTGTTAGCGTATCCTCGGTTACTTTCTGGAAACTTCATTTTGTGCCTCTGTGCAAGATTTTAGTTACTGTAGTTTTTACAAACATGCAAATAGGCATATGGCCACTTATGACACTACCCAAAGCAGCACTTGTGATGTAGAGGGGGGAGTGATTGGTTATAAATAAATGAAGAATAGTTTCCTCATTTACTGACAGATAGGTTATGTATTTGTGTATTTTGTAACTTATTGTGTATTACAGAGAAATTATGCAATTATTCACAACATTATCAGCTGTATAATTATTGTGCAGTCAGCCATGCTACATTTCTTCAAATAAATAATTGACGCACCCAATCGAATTACGTGCACAGCGACCGTAGCGCAAATAATTATGCGTATGAGAGTGGCGTGCTAACTGACTGTGTTGGTAAACTCCTGATTATATGTGAGCCATCTTCTCTTCAAGCAAAGCTTGTATGGACTAGGGGAAGAGGAGGGGTTCAGGAGAGAGAGACGCTTTTTCGGCAGCCCTAGTTGGGTGCACGCCTCAGCACCATTTCACTGACCTGTTTGGTGGTGTTCCAAAAACCCTCCTCACCCACAACTGGCGCGCTTGCACCAAATATATAATAAATAAAACAAAATTAAATTTCTTCTGGGACTGAGGTTGGAACACGGGCCCCCGCGCTCTGAAAGGGAGTGCCTTGGACACTAGGCCTCGCGCCCATGCTTGCCCAATGTGAACTGAACTGAAGCATAGGAATACGTTCTAGCGACGACGCAAAAAAAAAAAAAAAAACAACAACTGAGCAGCAGTACACCTGCTGTGGGCGCTTCATTGCAATATGTCGTGTTGCAGGACTAAGAGCGCTCTCCTGTTCAAAGCGTAAGGTCGACATTAGGAATTGCACGTTTCATAATATTTGGGGTTTAACGTCCCAAAACCACGATATGATTATGAGAGACGCCGTGGTGGAAGGCTCCAGAAATTTTGACCACCTGGGGTTCTTTAACGTGCACCTAAATCTAAGCACACGGGCCTCAAACATTTTCGCCTCCATCGAAAATGCAGCCGCCGCGGCCGAGATTTGATCCCGCGACCTTCGGGTCAGCTGTCGAGTGCCATAACCACTAGACCACCGTGGCGGGGCGAATTTCACGTTTCAGGAATATTCTGACTTCGAGAAAATGGAATTCCTAAACCGGATTTCTATAATCGTGTGATGGTCCATTCGTTGGGTCGTTCTAAAGGCTGACGAACGCTGTAAAGAACATGAAAGACGCCACACAGATTTCGCCCGGAAACATCGTTCCGCGGACGGCCGTTGCCTGTAATGAATGAGAGAAAAAAAAAGAAAGAAAGGAAAATAAATAAATAAATAAATAAATAAATAAATAAATAAATAAATAAATAAATAAATAAATAAAAGCAGTACATCACGAACACCGTCGCCAAGCTTGGCTGGCCCCCCTTCATTGCCTCCCTTCATTGGAGGGGGGGGGGGCTCACTCGTAAAGCGGTAATATATATATATATATATATATATATATATATATATATGGTCGTTCCACGCCAACTGTCCAGTCGGGGCGCTCGACAAAAATCAATTTCTGTTAAAAAATCAGAGAAAATTACACATATATAGACATTAGTAATACAGCATTTTCCCAAAATAACTTGAGCGGCAACAAATATTTGGGCATGTGAGCGCTATTTGAACTTCACGAACTGTTCGAAAACCAGGTACGCAAAAAAAATTCGCTATAAATCGCCCGTTCCAGGCATTCTTTCAACACATGCTTTGTTGCGTTTTTCGAGCATCGTGATTTCATTATAGGACAGTTCCTTATAGAAGCTTTATATTTTTTACTCCTTAGCGCGTAGGCAAAGTTGAGTAAATTGTTGTGTATTCGGGAATTTTTTACAAACGAAAATTGTCAATCAAATCTAGAAATTATTTTGAGAAAACTCGCCATAAAACGTACCATCTCCTAAATTTTTTGTTTTGCCTGTGTACGGCCCATAGGCTCTAAAATTAAATCCTGAATTTGGCAAAAACGCTACATGATGCAATGTTGAGACGTGTGTAGCACTCTAAGGTGGTCGAATAAAAAATAAGCGGAAAAGCGCATACGATTGAGAATCATAAAGACTTTGTCCAGAGAAAGTTTAATAAAAGTAGTTTCGGTTTTCGTTGAGAAAAAAAAATTTTTAGTCCCACCATTGTTTTGCTGTGGGGACAATACAAACCAACTGAACTGCGGCATAAACGAGGTAGCGTATTCTTAGCACATGGTTTTCAGTTTCTTTTGTTGGTACGTTATATTGTTTATTACATACGAAAGTTATTATAAACAGAGGTAAGAATATAAAGATGTCATTGTCTTATGTGTCACAAATTCCCCCAATAACGAATCGCGTTACTTCTGGCATGGGGCTCTCAGAATAAGTTAAGTCTCAACATTCATGTAGACCGGATAAAGGAGGCGTGAGCGTGGACGTTTGTAGCCGATCCATACGAAGTTCATCTATGCGTACCCGCAAGGGACGGTTCACGATGTGACGACGCGCGTGTGTTCACGCTTTCCGTACGTCGTCCGCGACCCTACGGACGGAATATGCCAAGGTATTTTTGACATCCTAATTTGGGTGGTTGCGGGCAGCTGATTTTTGGTTAAAGTAGGATTTGTCAGTCTGGTAACGTGCAGTTTTACAGCTGTTGTGAGATCACAATAACGGACGATTTTTGTGGCGTAGTTGCACGCCGCCGCCTCCGGTGTGAGTAAGCAATGCAATAAACAACGCTATTCATTATTGGGGGAATTGTGGCATATCTAAGCCAATGACATTTCTATATTCTTACCTCTGTTGATTATCACTTTCGTATATGTAATAAACAATATAATGTACTAACAAAAGAAACTGAAAATCATGTGCTAAGAATACAGTACCTCTTTCTTTATGCAGCAAATTCAGTTGGTTTGTATTTTCCCCACAGCAAAACAATGCAATGGTGGGACTAAATTTCAAAAACATTTTTCTCAACTAAAGCAAAAAACACATTGGTTAAACTTTCTCTGGACGAAGTCTTCATGACTCTCAATCGTCTGCGCTTTTCCGCTTATTTTTTCTTGGAACACCTTAGGGTGCTACAGATGTCTAAACATAGGCGAATATAGCGTTTTTGCCAAGTTTAGGATTTAATTTTAGAGCCTATGGGCCGTACACAGGCAAAAAAAAAAAAAGAATTAGGAGCTGGCATGCCGAAGAATAAACGCAGGATTTCTAGATATATCAGTCAAGATCCACTTTCGTGGTCGTATTATCCAATTTTGGGCAAAATGTGATCCTCTTAAACGCATGAAAATGCATTATTTCCAAGGGATGTTGGCCGGGAATAAAAACAAAAAAATTCCAGTGGCTTAGCTCGGCTATGCCAGGATATACGTAGCGTTAGCAAAGATTCAGCTGATTATTCTGAGCTTTCCAGATTGTCTAGGATTAGCTTGATTGTCATCCTTACTGTTGCTCCAATGACACACACACACGGTATACGTATTATGTGGCACATGCATATTTATTTTCGCTCAACGTCAGGTTGCTTCTTCATTCTTCGTACGCTGAACCTCTAATTGCTAGGCAACTACTTCGGCATCCGATGACATAAGCTTCTCGGCTCTGCTGCGCCGTTGAACAGCATTTGCGCTCTCCTTCTCCATGGCGTTACCCACCTGCAAACACCAGTCAGAGGCGCTATCAAGCGGCACCAGCACATTGTCAGATGGCGACTGCACAGCGAAGGCGAATAGCTGCGCGCGCCATGGCTACGACGTCACCCTTCTCGAATGCGCAGAGCAGCAGCGGCGAGTCGCGCGCGCCGGCGCCAGTCTGTCTGCCCGGCTACGACGCCACTCCTCCCGCTCACCGCCATCAGCAGCGGCGAGCCGCGCGCGGCGGTGGTGGAGAGCGCGTGAGATGCCGGCTCCGCACTGATCCTCGCGAATGCGCAGCACGGCTCATGACGATCTACGCGAAATCGGCTCCGGCAGGGCTGGGCAAAGATACTTTGAAATTGTATCGCGATACGATACAAGATACTTAGGCAAGAAGTATTTGAGATACAGATACAAGATACTGCAACATTGATTGTATCCGATACGATACATTCCAAATGTATTTTAAGATACTTCGATACATTCTCAAATTTCTTAATATATATCTATATAATGCAGCATTAAACGCCTATGCACATAAATTTTCGCTTTAATATTTATTAACTACGACCAATTGTGTTTCATTTGAATGAAAACTCTGTTAGTATCTCAAAAGTTTTGTACCTCTTGTCCAAGGTATATCTGTTTCATTCCGAAACAACATATTGGCGTTGTTTTAGCTGCTTAACATGACAGTTCTTTACACATTTCGCTAATAGCTGTTCTTGCTTGTAGCTTTTGTATTGATAGGAGCTCGTCACTGCTCTGCTTTCTGAACGCCAAGCGGGTTGTCAACTAACCATATGAACTTCAATAAGAAGCCTCCTCACGATGATGCAAATACCGCTGTGGAGTTCTACCTTGCCGGTAAACATATTACTGTTTTCGCAATAACGGATCACCGGACAGGTGTACGTCACCAAGAACATGTGCAGCCCAGAAACGATTCACACGTATTGTAGATTTGCGCAAAGCGCTGCAGGACACCGCCGCTACTGACATTATTGCCACTTATAGATCCGATTACCTGGTGATTAGCAACAGTAAAGGAATTCAGGGAAGCCTAAACAAAGAAAACAAATATATCTAAGTAAAATAGAAGAGCGGCTCCGTATCAAACACAGCGAATAAGTATGGAAACACGATACAGGAAGCACGCCCATGAGCAAATAATAATTGTTGCGTTTTACGTCGAAAAACCACGATATGATTATGAAAGACGCTGTATGGAGGGCTCCAGAAAGTTTGACCACCTGGGGTTCTAAAACCAACATATAAGCACAAGGGCCTCTACTATTTTCCCTCCATCGAAATCCGGCTACCGAGACCTTCAGGCCAGCAGTGAAGCGCCATAAGCGCTGGACCACCGCGGCGGGTAAACCTTAATAGCTACGACAATTGAATTCAGTGCCTATGTAAAATCGAGTAAAACGGCTCGTTGGGACGCTCATGAGAAAAACGGAGCATTTGGTATAACAGCGTTTCTCGAATATCTTTGCGAAAGTATTTAAGATGGCGCCTAACAATTTACGTTATTATAATGCAAACTCAATTTTGTTATTTTCTTGGCAGTAAGCAGAATTCTCGTTACTGTATACTCCAGGCACGCCCAGATTATTATATATTTGTTCTCAACATCACCTTTACATAGCTGTAAATTCAACTGGAATATAAGTATGTAAACTTATATTCCACTTGAAGAAGAACAGCAGCCGAAATGACGCAGACAGTTAAAACTAGGAATAAAGCAGAGAGCTTACCTTGGCAGCACGTTAAAGACATATTGCAGTAAACCGACCGGCAGAAAAGAAAACAATATAGAGACATAGGTAATGTATGGGATGGAAAAGAAGGACAGCTAAGAAAGAACTTCTGCTGACAATCAAATTATGATTTTAAGAACTCTTTGAATAAAAGAAAGACAGACGTACGCCAATATAGCGCCTGTTAGGTGAATGCTTGTTCTGTTAAATCCAGCAGCGGTACCGTTGCTGTTATAGCTGTTAGAATCTTATTTGCATATAAGTCAACTCATTGCCTGTAATGCAAACTTACATTCACGTGTATGTGTGCGTTTTTTTCTTTTTTTACTCATTTTTTCTTCCTTATCTTTTTATCCCCCTTACCCCTTCCCCAATGCAGGGTAGCAAACCGAAAAACTTCTGGTTAACCTCCCTGCCTTTCACTTAACCTTTCTCTCTCTCTCTCTCCCTCTCTCTCCCTCTCTACATTCACGAGATCCTTCAAATCGCCGATGTGTGAAAGCCACGAGAGGCAAAGCAACCCGCCATTGTTGCATTGCTCAGGCTTAGTAACGAAGCACCACACAAAAGGAACTTCGATAATGACTTTACAGCGGCATCAGCATATGTGCGAAAGACCCCGCACGCATTGTAGTGCGCGGCCGAGGAGAGTGGCTAAGTGCCAAGCGTATGGCACTGACAAAACTAGAAAAATAAACGATTAAACAAAAATTCGGCTGGGCGCAGACGTTCGTACTCTTGTCTGTCGAGACGACGCGAGCGCCACCTCGTAGCTCTGCTGAACCAATATATAGTGACGCTCAGAGCTTATCGCCTATCCTCGCTGGAAACCGCTTGCGGAAAGATAAAATAATGTCACTGCCTTTAGTTTTATTCTGATGACTTAGTGGTAGCAGTATCAGCTTGAGAAGCGGAGATCAGCCAACGTTTGTTGCTTCGCGCGGTGGTGGTGCGATCATAGTATCTTGTATCTTAGATACACGATACATTCTTCAATGTATCGGAAATGCAGATACAGATACTTGTTTTGCGAGACGTATCGCGATACAGATACAAATACCCAAAGAGTATGAAAGATAATATCGAAGATACATGTATCTTCGATACTGCCCAGCACTGGGCTCCGGCTAGGCAAGTGTAGCTAACGCTACAAAACGTATTATGCAGAATCGCACCAACGAGATTTTATATATATATATATATGTATATATATGCTATAGATTAAGCGTTGAGAGAGGTGTGTGCGATGATCACAGCGCAGTGAAGCCAACTGTCTCTAGAACTGAGCAAATGCTTATAAATGCTATACAAATGCATATACTACTCCGAATGTATTTCGGGCATTTATTCAACGTATCAATCCAATCACGCATAAATGAAATTATTTTGGGAACGATTTGCCAAAAATAACTCGGGACGTGAAGGCTTAATGATATCTGTGCTCAAAGTAAATAACATTAGTTACTCACTGGATTCAGAACCTCAGGCACGGCAATGCTAAGCTTTATTTTCACTACCACTTGCCTAATAAAATAGGCAAAATGCATGCTTTTTTTTTCTTTGAAATTGGAGCAGACTTGTGACGCGCAACTAAAAGAATGAAAACTGAGTGGCAAACTAAACAGACCGAGGTGAACCATTGCTGATTCACGAGCGGGTAGCTTCATACTCAGGTGCCTTGTGAAACAGTATGCTGTGCCAAGACGCTCTGTCGAACAGGGTGGTGACCCGAAGTTTCAGGAGGCGTTGCAAGGGGTATTCAGTGCCTCAGTAAATTGCATTCAGCAGTACGACGATACCTGTTTTCTCCTATTTTGCTGACACCCCGTCAACCAAACATTCGCGTATAAATGATTACTCGGAAAATTGCAGAGTATAACTTCCCCTGCACAAAGCACTACTGCCAAGAAATTCAACTCCAGCACTTGTCAAATGGGTGCCGCAGTGCCATCGTCCGGCTGCCGAGGGGAGGGGGGGGGGGAGGGGCGGGTTCCTCCTTAAAAATTGGAGGCCCCCCCCTGATTTTAGGCCCTGGGTGTCCGAAACCGCTATCGCGGGAAATAACAACAATCTAAATAAGAAAAAAAATATCCAGAATAGAACGGGGTTCGAACCTGGGCCCTCTGCGTGAGAGCCCAGTATTCTAGCAGTGAGCCATGCCGGTACATGGAGGTCCGTTGCAAAAAGACCTTATACAAGCTTCATATCGGGAAGGAACCACATTGACATATGTAATACAGCGTGGTTGAAGAGCAAAATAACAACCAAGCGTCATACAACGAGAATTCTGTAACCAGGCCTCATACAATGCGAATTTGCGCAACGAGTGGGTCGTTGAATGCTTCTAACCCATTACAAAGGGCTCTGCCATTATGTTTCATCATCAGGCACAGCCTCAACAAAGTGCACATAATGCCTTACAGATGTGCAGCGGGCACCACGGTTCTCCGCAGAATGATGAAAAAAAGATGGCTGATTCTCTGTCATAGGAATCGGTATAACACGAAAGTGAAACGTGTCGTCACAGAAGTAGTTAATTGTTTATAGTGTATTGGTATATGAGAGCTTGTACAATATCTACTGTTGTTTGGCAGGTATAGCACCGCTTGATGTGGACGCACTCACGTTGACGCCTAGTGACCAGGGTTGCGGAGTTGTCACTCCAGAATTGGAATGACTCCGGAATCATTCCACATTTTCGCGACCCCGGAATGGAATGGGAATGGAAAGGGGACAGCGCTTGGAGGAATGGAATGGGAATGGAATTAAGGGCCCTTCCCACGGAATGGAATGGGAATGGAATTAGGTCTTTTTCCGAAAATGGAGCACGTTTTCGTCTATGCGCTGTTTTCTAAACTTCAAACATTAGTAAGTCAGGGCCTAGAATTTAACAATAAAGCGGTATTTTTGAAATGGCTTGGCTGATTACAAGCACGGTATATCTATAAGCAATGCGCCTAGTACAATTATGTCCGTATAGACTGTATTGCTCCGAAGTTTGTCTCTATTCTTCGCGTAACCGCTGCTCTATGCCATTGGTATTCGTCGTGCAGAACTACGGCAGCGGCATACCCCCCCCCCCCTTACGCCTTGTGACCTTTGTTGCATGTTTTAAATATCACGAGGACACCTAAGCACTTTTTATGACGTAGTGATTGCCAAGGAACTAGTGACCATTTGCCGGACGTGTTGTTGTTGTTGTAGCAACGCTTATTTGGAGCCGGATAAAACTAAAATGAAGGTGGGTGGCCTCTTCTAAGTTCAGAAAGCTGCGAGCGACCGCTGGTGCTCTAGCCTGGGAGATCATTCGTTCCTGAGTCTCGAGCTGAGAGCTGGTCAGCCCGCACTCCCACTGCTCTGGGGTAGGATCAATTATCTCTGCGCGTTGTTACCCATTGATACCACAACACGAAAGTGGCGAATACTCTATGCACAGTCTGGTCTTTATCTCACGAGCAGTTTAGTACCTGTGTCACCTGACATATGTAAATAACGTTTGCGACAAGGAAGACATTGCATACCTGCACACAGGCGAACACATAAAGTTCTCCTCACCCCATCTTTGCTTGCGAAGTGCGCTTGAAAAGCGTGAGTGCTGACGAGCAGTGCGGCCCAGTGTTCCACATTCAATGCTAAGTCACAAGGTGCCCGAGGGGTTAACTGTTCCAACTAATACCAGCATATCTCGAGGGTTTTGTTCCCCATTAACGATATCTTAATTTTCTCCATATTCACGACCGCCCCAGACGCGTTGCAAAACTGCTTAGTCTTCTTGAAAACTACTTTTGTCAGCACAAAAATACACCATGTCGTCATTTTAGCATTAAAACATTTAAGCAAAACAATCATTAAAACATCACCCTTGGTTCAAACATGCTGACCATGCAAATACTATTATATAGGTAGCGGGAGAATTGCCCCTATGGGAATTGGTAGGGTGGTTGTACTGCACGAGATATGTCACCAAGCTACTATCCCTCGACCTTGGTAACGCGTTTTGAGTATTTTTGCAATTGTTATTGCATCTGATGGCATCAGCTTTATGGGGCGTTCATTCTTAACTCAATAAAACTATCTGGATGCATTTTCTACGATGAGGAAATACAGGAATGTAACTGAGTTGCCCGGTCATTCCCGGAGTGGGAATTGGTCAATTTTTTTTATTCCGAGGAATTGAAAGGAATTGAAGTGCCGCAGGTTCTAAATCCCCGGAATGGAACTGGAATGGAATGGAGTTGCCCATTCCGCAACACTGCTCGTGACACATCTCCGTACCAATGACTAACGCCCATGATCATAATTTAACCCTTGCTGTACCTGAAGTTGTTAAAATATACGTGGACACCGCATATGGTGAATCCCGCCAAATATGGCATCAACAAGCACGTCATGAACACTGATACTCGATATGCACTCCTTTAAAGCGTCGTGAAACGCGAAGATAAACGCTACGCGCGTCGTGTCTTCCCGCTAGCCTGGCCGTTAATTCTCACAGGGCGAGCGCGGAACGCGGTGCGGCACCCAGGCGAGCGTCGGAGAGCTATTTTTTAAAGACGATGGTCTTTCTTGGGGAACATAAACGCAGAAATTTTGGTCTGTCTTTCTGTTTGTCGGTACGTCCCTCGATTCAGCCACTCGGCAAAGTTGAACCACTTGCCCAAGGGCCAGCCGTCTTGAACTGGCACGGCTGTTCATACTTGTGAACGTTGCCGATCAAAAAGTAAATATCATGCATATCTGAGGTGAAACATCACTAGGTAAGTATTAGGTGGCGTGTTCCTTTAATAGAAAATGCATACATACGTAATTTTAAGGACCCTAGTTTCTTAAGCTGCGCTGAAAATGCATAAGAATGGAAGCTTGAGCGAGTTGGTATGCGTTCATCTTTGTTGAAACAGCGCTCACTAGACGACGACGAAGTAAAAGAAGGCACAGGACAGGCGCTGCCTGTCCTGTGCCTTCTTTTACTTCGTCGTCGTCTAGTGAGCGCTGTTTCAACAAAGCTGAAAATGCGACTGCGCTGAAATTTGCCTTCCTCCGTGCCCTTCGCACGAGCTCATTGTTGTGTTTCGGTTTCGGTTCTGTATTGCACTGTACGAATGCCATGGGTTGGTGTTGAAAAACTTTAGTTTTGAGAAGGCCAAGAAGGTGAAAAAAAATATTTAAAAAATGAAAAAGCAGCGTTGTGGGCGGCCTTCAGGCTGCCGGTTGTGGGCGCCGCTCTGGCGTTCCTGTTTTACCCAGGCGACGTGTAAATAAAAGAGTGTGTGGAGAGTACTCGTTGAGTGCGGACGTTTCTCTGCTTCAGCGCTTCGCGCCAAACCGCGTTTTCGGGCTGGTTGGCGTCCCCGCCGGTCGCGTTGGTCACCGCCGGTCTTCGCCTGCTGCTGCGCCGGGACTACCAGCACGCAACACAGCACTCATGTTTCCCGACGTATTGCCAGATGGCGTCCATATCTCGCACAGCGCCTCTTCTATCGTCTTTGCACGATATTTGCAGCGAAGCACGCAGATACGCGGCCAATTTTTTATATGGATGGATGCTATGAGCGAGGCTTGGGCTAAAGGCACCAGCTCGCGGTGTGTTAAAGCGTTGAAGAAATTGCACTTCTATTGGAAACGCGCCTAATGGGACGGTCGTAAAAGCAGCGCGCTTTTTCTTTTTTTTTTGTTTTTTAACACAAGTGTTTTATGCCGGGGTCCACCATGGCTCCACTGACGTATTTGCGTCACGGATATGACGTTGTAAAATATACACTAACAGATGACAGAGAAAAAAAAGTAGAAGAAAAATTTCCATAGCCGGGAATCGAACCCACGACCCCTCGCTCCGCAGCGCTCCGCACCACTCGGCCACAGAGCGTACATTCTCCAGCTTACTAACGGCAAGCTATTTATACACAACATTTACCGTTCGCAGTACTCGGAGCTCCGTGGCTTCAGAGTGTTATTGTTATCACTTGTGAGATGGCGCGAAGAGCGCGCAGGGCGCGCTTTAAGGGCCATCGCCCAGCGCGTCGCGATACGAGCGCGCTTATACAGGCGGTGCCTCTCGTACGCGCGCCTTTACCTCGTGATGGGAGTGGTTTGTACCTCTTGTCCTTTCACCGGAAAAGTTTCCGTTGACGTTAAAGGTGAGCGAAAAGGTCACTTCGCTCGCTGCAGTGGCCGCGTTTCTGAAAGAAGTGCGCTGCTCACACGCAAAGAAGTAACAACTGTGACAGTTGTTAGTTCGCGCTCGTCCAGTGTATGTTCTTTTCGTGCGTCCTTTCTGCTCTAGAGTGCACTGCAAGTTTCGAGCTACTTGCCGTTCTTCGCGTGACATTACAATTTGCTGCTATAGCATTAAATACTTTGCCCTTGTGGCGAATTCATGCACAATAAACGCTCATCTACCCCTGTTAAGACATGTTTCACTTTCGTGTTACGCCGATTCCATTGGAAGGGGGATCAGCCATGTTTTTTCGAGGCTAATGGCACACATGTCACCGCCCCGTTATAAAGGGGACGCTCATAACGTCCATCCATCTATCGAAAAGCACTGTGAGAGGAAAGTGTGAAAGATAAAAGGTGCGTTCATGTAGCCTCCGCTATGTGTTTGGCGGTAGCTCAGTGGCCTAAACGCCAGCTAGCCATCGTTGCGGACCGAGAGGTCATGGGTTTGATTTCTGTCAACAGAACATTTTCTTATAGATTTTTGCTGTGCCATTTGATGGCGTTTCTTTTCCTGACGTATTTCCATAACGGAAATACGTCATGAAAGCCTTGTTGGACCCCGGCATGTAACACTTTCGTGTTAAGGGAAAGAAGATTACTTTTAAGTGCTCGTTTTTTCCTGTTAGACACGATATTATTGAGAACTAACAGACTATAATGCCAACGAAAGTATAGGAGATGTTATTTGTAATAATTGGGATATAAAGGTGAAGAAAGTAAAGAGGACGAAAAGATAACTTGCCGCCGGCAGGGACGAAACCTGCGACCTTCGAATAACCCGTCCGATGCTCTACCACTGAGCTACAGAGGCGGTCATCCTCCCGTCTACTTTATGGGGTATATATGTGCATCTTAAACGTAGGAGTGTTGGTCAGCGCTGATCTCAGCCATGGTGGCGATTGTGGAACACTCTTTTTTCTGCCTGTAGGCGTCACGTAGACGGGATCTTTTTACGAGCTGGCAGCTGATCAATAATCCCTCGTATACTACCTGAAGGCATCAAGTCTGCCAGAACGAGACCCTCGCTATGAATGAAGGAAAGAAGATGGCATAGTGGCTGTTTGCCTACTTCATAATTATGATTTATAGCGTGTTGGGGACCTCGCAAGTGTAGTTCTATTAGTTGCCAAGGAAGCCCATAAGGCCTCCACAATCCATTTCCTCAGGGCCTCCATAGAGGTCTTTCCCACTCTCTCTCTCACGTTAGCAAATGTTACATAGAGTAGTAGGAAAGTGAAATAACGACCGTGTGCCACACAATGCGAATTACGTAACTAGGGGGTCGTTAAAAGCTTCTAACCCATTACAAAGGGCTCGAGCTTCATCGTCATCAGCCGCCACATAAACAAAGTGTACATAATGCCTTTGTAAAGGCGTTTATTGACGGCGGGATCGACGGCGACGATGCGCAGCGACGACAGTAACGACAGAGCGCAGACTCGCAGACTCTCACGAGCAAGAGCACGAGGGCCGTGCTCTCCGAGAAGAGGCGAAGAGGGCGACCCACTAGAAGGCGCTCAAGAGGACGGCCCATTACAGCGTTCTGATGCTTCTGTACAATTACCCCGGGTACGCAAAGGGAGCCGCCCGGCGACCTAACAGCTGGTCACTATGAGCGGGTCATGGTAGGGCTTGAGGCGCTCCACGTTCACAATGTCGCGCCCTTGACGGCGCATGTCCGAAGATGGCTCAATAGGTTCAATGAGATAGTTGGCCGGGGACGTGCGTTCGACGACACGGTAGGGGCCTTCGTATTTGGGCAGTAGTTTGGAAGAGAGGCCAGTTGCAGCGGTCGGGACCGAGAGCCACACGAGCGCTCCAGGGAGGAACGTGGACTCAGAAGTGGTGGCGCCACCGCGAACGCTCTTCTGCCGCTCTTGTTCGTGCGTTGTAAAGGTCTTCGCAAACTCGCGACATTCTTCAGCAAGCCTGGCAGTGTCCGAAATAGGCGCACATTCAGATCGATCCGGCCTGTAGGGGAAGGATGGTGTCGATTGTGTGCGACGGGTGCCTGCCGTGCAATAGAGAAATGGCGAGAAACCAGTAGTGCTCTGAGAGGCGGTATTGTAGGCGTACGTGACGAAGGGCAGAATGGCATCCCAATTTGTGTGGTCGGCTGCGACGTACATTGAGAGCATGTCGCCGAGCGTGCGGTTAAAGCGTTCGGTGAGGCCATTCGTCTGCGGGTGGTAAGCAGTAGTTTTGTGGTGAACGAGGTTGCACTCTTTGAGAATGGCTTCGACGACTTCCGACAAGAAGACACGGCCTCGATCAGTGAGCAGCTCCTGGGGCGGACCGTGACGCAGCATGAATCGGTGGAGCAGGAAGGAGGCGACTTCGCGCGCTGTAGCCGCTGGGAGGGCGGCGGTTTCGGCGTATCGCGTTAGATGGTCAACAGCGACGATGGCCCAGCGGTTACCAGCCGAAGTCAGAGGAAGTGGTCCATACAAATCGATGCCCACGCGCCCAAACGGACGGTTAGGGCAAGGTAATGGTTGTAGACCTGCTGGCGACACGTGCGTTGCAGGTTTTCGGCGTTGGCAATCGAGGCAGGAGGGAACGAACTTCTGCACGTAGCGGTACATCCCTCGCCAGAAGTATCGTTGTCGAATGCGGTGGTAAGTTTTGGATACCCCAGAGTGCGCGCATTGCGGGTCAGAGTGGAAGGCCTCGCATATTTCAGAACGCAGACTGCGGGGTATCACTAGTAGCCACTGGCGGCCGTCGGCGTTATAATTGCGTCGGTGCAGTAGGTCGTCACGAATGGTGAAATGGTGGGCTTGACGACGCAACGCGCGAGTGGATGGTGTTGCCGACGGATCCGTCAGCAAGTCGATCAGCGAGGTGGTCCATTTATCCTTGCGCTGTTCGGTAGCAATGGTGTGAACGTCGATTGAAGCAACAGCTATGTGAGATACTGAGCAGGGGGTATTGTCGTCAGGCAACAGCGCCGAGGCCTACACCGCTGGCGTCCGTGTGTAACTCCGTTGGGGCCGTAGGATCGTAGTGGCGTAGTATGGGAGGAGACGTCAACAAACGACGGAGCTTTGCGAACGCGTCGTCACACTCGGACGACCATGAATTTAGGGGTCCGTTACTTCCAAGGAGCTTCGTCAGCGGCGATATGATGGTCGCGAAGTTTCGTATGAAGCGTCGATAGTACGAACACAGTCCTACGAAACTGCGCAGTTCTTTGACGGACGTAGGTTTGGGAAATTCGGCCACGGCCCGCAGCTTGGCCGGATCGGGAAGGATTCCGTCCTTGGACACGACGTAGCCGAGCATTGTCAGCTGCCGCGCTGCGAATCGGCACTTCTTGAGATTCAGTTGGAGGCCTGCCTTGCGCAAACGCGTCAAAACATGCCGCAGACGTTGGAGATGCGTGCAGAAGTCCGGAGCGAAAACGACGACGTCGTCCAGGTAACACAAGCACGTGTTCCATTTCAAGTTGCGCAGAACGGTGTCCATCATGCGCTTGAAGGTCGCGGGCGCATTACGCAGACCAAACGGCATGACGTTAAACTCGTACAAGCCGTCGGGCGTGACAAAGGCTGTCTTCGGTCGAGCGTGATCCGCCATGGGTACTTGCCAGTACCCCGAGCGCAATTCAAGAGATGAAAAGAATTCGGCTCCTTGCAGACTGTCAATCGCGTCATCGATTCGCGGCAGCGGGTAAACATCCTTGCGAGTGATCTTGTTGAGCCGTCGGTAGTCCACACAGAACCGCACGGAACCGTCCTTCTTCGCAATGAGAACAACGGGAGACGCCCATGGGCTGTCCGAGGGCCGAATAACGTCGCGTCGAAGCATATCGTCGACTTGTTCATTAATGACCCGGCGTTCTGCTGGAGACACGCGATATGGACGTTGCCGCAGTGGTGGTTGGGCGCCAGTGTCGATGCGATGGGTAACAGCGGAAGTGCGGCCGAGAGAAGTTTGCCCGACATCGAAAGAAGGACGAAATTCTTCCAGCAGGCACAGAAGTTGGGAACGCTGGACCGATGTGAGGTTGTCAGCAATGGAGGACCTAAACACATCAGCAGGTGACGAATCGGACGTGGAAACAGCACTGAGCGTACGGGAGCTGGCGCAGTGCGTGTCACCCGGTGTGTCTATAACTTGGGCGTCTTCGAGGGGTTCCGCTCTGCCGAGACATTCCCCTCGCACCAACGTAACAATGAACTGGGATGGGTTGGTCACAAAAATATCCGTGTCGCCCTGAGTGATTTCCACGGTCGCAAATGGCACCAGCAAGGCTTTCCTAGTGAAAACGCGGTCACATGGAGAAAGGAGTGCAACGGCATCGCAGAAACCGGTGCAATAGACTGACACAGTCGTTGACGAATTTGCAGGAACTGTGATGTCATCTTTGACGAATACCTTGGTCGCAGCCGATGAACTGTCTGCCGGCGTCAAATCTGAGAATGGTGAAAGCTCTATTTCGGCTGGCGCGCAATGAATGACGGCGTCGTGGCGGGAGAGAAAGTCCCATCCCAGGATGACGTCGTGAAAGCATGATGAAATTATGATGAATTCGACGGCGTACAGAGCGTCCTGAATGATGACACGGGCTGTGCATACCGCCGTCGGGTGAATACATTGGGCGCTGGCTGTACGGAGGGAAAGACCGGAAAGTGGCGTCGTCACTTTTCGTAGCAGGCGGCTCAGTTTAGCGTCCATAACGGATACGGCGGCTCCAGTGTCGATAAGGGCAGATGCGCGAACACCGTCCATAAAAACGTCTATTACGTTCGATGGGCTTCGCTGAGGGCTTTCGCAGTTCGATAGCGTCGGAGCCCTTGCCTCGTGGACTGCGACGACTAGTTTTCCTGGTCGCGTGCGACCGGACGCGGGCGCATCGGCGACAGTGAGCGACGTCGGGGAGACGGAGAGCGCCGAGTAGATGGAGCTTGGCATGACGTCGGTGACAGAGGCGTAGGTGGGGCGTAAAATGTGCGGTTCGACTGGCTGGTGGCGGGCGACACGACTTGAGGCGGCTGGACGCGATTGCAATAACGCACCACGTGGCCGGCGTAACCGCATGCGAAGCATATGGGGCGGTTGTCAGGTGTGCGCCATCGGTTTGCTGGAGCAGGGCCTGCCCATGGCGCAGGACGTGATTGACGGGGTAGCGACTGGTATGACTTCATCGTGGGCTGCGGTCGTGGCCTCTGCATTACGTCGGCGTAGGTAGCCGGCACAGTCGCTTCGAAGGACTGATGTCTAGCGGCGGCTTCGGCGTAACTGTGTGGGGCTGCCGTCGGTATTACTGGGGACGTCCTTGCGACAACTTGGGCGTAACTCAGTGGTGCAGGAGCGGGATGGTGCTGGTGGTACTCAGGCATGACCTCCGCGATTTCCTGCTCAATCGCTCGACGGAGGGGAGGGAGAAGAGTGGTTGACGGCTGGTGAACGTACTGAGGTTGAGCAAAGTCCAGCAGAGAGAACTGGCGCGCGATTTCCTCGCGCACGAATGACTTCACCTCTGCGAGCGAGGCAGAGTGGTCGGATATGGTCGACAAGCCAGCGAGCTCGGCGTCGCGGGATGGAGAGCGACGGGTCATCGACCGCTGCCGACGCAGCTCCTCGTAGCTCTGGCAGAGCGTGATGACCTCGGCCACTGTGCTGGGGTTTTTGGCGAGCAGCATCGTGAAGGCATCGTCGTCGATGCCTTTCATAATGTGCCTCATCTTGTCGGATTCCGACATTTTGGCGTCGGCTTTCTTACACAAATCGTGGACGTCTTCAATGTAGCTGGTAAAGGTTTCGCCGGCCTGCTGAGCTCGTTCTCGCAAACGCTGTTCGGCCTGCTGCTTACGAACGGCAGGGCGGCCAAACACGTCGGCGATGGCGGTCTTGAAAGCGGACCACGTCGGGAAATCGGATGCATGGTTGTTGTACCACATGCCTGCCACACCCGCGAGGTAGAAAACCAAGTTGCTCAGCTTGCCTGCTTCGTCCCATTTATTGGGGACACTCACCCGTTCGTAAATCGTGAGCCAGTCCTCCACATCGTTGCCATCCGCGCCGGTGAAGACAGGAGGGTCGCGGATGCGGGGGACACCGGGACAAGAGGTCGGGGCAGGAGGCGGCGTTTGCTGAGCGGCGTCTTGCGGCATGGTAGATGGCACGGTACGGGATCGAAGCTCCAGGGGCATCAGATGGAGACCGAAGTTGTGGGGACGGTACAGCACTCTCCACCACTTTGTGAAGGCGTTTACTGACGGCGGGATCGACGGCGACGATGCGCAGCGACGACAGCAACGACAGAGCGGAGACTCGCAGACTCTCACGAGCAAGAGCACGAGGGGCGTGCTCTCCGAGAAGAGGCGAAGAGGGCGACCCACTAGAAGGCGCTCAAGAGGACGGCCCATTACAGCGTTCTGATGCTTCTGTACACCTTATATATGTGTATCGGGTAACTCACTTCTCTCATAAAATTACGAATAGTGGCCTAGTCCGGTGCTTCCCAACGTCACAAAAATTATGACTTATGGCGTAGTGGGTACCTTGCATGTGTACTTGCACTAGTAGCCCCAACAGAATTTACAATGGGCTCTAGAAATGCCGCTCTTCCAGATTTCGCTGTGACTGTGTGGCGCTTTCCGTGCAGGCATGGCGTTTTTTCTTCGCATTCGATGTATTGATCTTTGCCCCGCCACTCCTCCGTAAGCTTTCTGCACCTAACGTAGTTTTGCACTGCCTCTAGGATGGGAAGCGTTGCAAGGTTTCTGCAACTTGCCTGGTATTGCGCTGCTTCCGGGATAGGCACACCTTTGATCATCTATTGATGTGTGATGATATAATCACGTGACCTCACCTTATCTGACGTCGTCAGGACGTCATCAAGCAGTAATCTTCAATTACGTGACTTTCTTGAATGGTTCATGCTGACGCCGTCGGTGACTCTGCCCCTTTGATTGGCCTCTGAGGCTTTTGACTTAAATTAACTCTTCACTTGAACCACAATCAATTCAAAACCACGTTGCCGAACAGTATACAAATTGCTGCTTATATTATTTTCTATTAATAATAGGATTCAAAATTTATTTTAAGGCATACCTTAATGTCAACTCTTTGATATAAAACCCTTGTCTTAATCCATTCGATCACTTCATCATATATTTTTTATTTTTATCAAATTTTTGGAGAACTCGCACCAGTACTTCAAAGGGCGGTCGGGAAGGTAACAGTGTGTGTCAGTCCGTGTTGTCGTGCCACAAAAAATATTTCGAAATTGCTACATATTCGGACCTTGTTCAGTCGTTTCATCAAACGACTGCTTTCACCAAAGCGGGCGTCTGAAGGAGGTATTCCACGCATGAATAAAATAAAAGAAGTTTGTGTGATAATAAGGTTTAATTTGCCATAAGCATAGTGTGCTTTCTTGCCATAAGCAAGTCTTTTTTTTTTACCACTGCTCTACAGTATGGCAAAATCAGGTCGTATTGGCAAATGAGGACGCCGGAGCTCAACAAGATAGATTCCTCCTAGGCATGCAATAAGCCGCGGGAGAGCACCAAGTTGGGCTGGTTGGTTGACGTTCGTTTTTATTTGTTTTAATTGCGGCAAATCAAGAACAAGAGCTTGCTGATTGGGCGCTGAAATATTAAACGCTAGATTGCTTGAAATAAACAGCGCAAAAAACGGACGGCGACGAAAGGGAGAAACAAAAGACAAGCGGTGACTTCCACCTGAATTTTTATTGACAAGAAAGCAACTTATAAGTGCTTGCAGGAAAGTTAAATGCAGAAAGAAGAACATTACAAGAAAAAAGGAATGATAGAAACCAGGCTAAAAACTAACAGTCACAGCGGCCGGCTGCGCCCACCCCCGCATTCTAAAAACCCCAGCTCTCTGTCAGATAGCAATACCGATAGCTTGCTATAATGCAACCGTGCTTTTCACGCGTCATCTGCGCAGCCTCACCTATTACTCGTGCTTGCTCATCCTTGTTCCTATCCACAACCGTGGTCCCTTGAAACTGCGGCGTGCACCCACACGTGCTGACGTGCAGTGCCAAGAAGCCATCCTTACCATTGCGTACGTTATTGGCGTGCTCACCTAAGCGCTCGTTCAGGCATCTGCACGTCTGGCTTACGTGGCACGCCCCGCAACACAAGGGTATCCGGTACACCACTCCTTGCACACAGTCGACGAACTGTGTTCCGTGTTTGACAACACATTGTCCTGCTCGTCTCTTCAAGGGACAGGTTCTGTTCGCCAACTTGGACAACTTGTCAGGACAACTTGGCACTGAAAACTTGCACATTATTGCGTTGCCCTATTTCTTTAGCTGATGGGACATGGAGTGCATGTACGGGATGACTGCCACTCTGTCCCACTTTTGAACAGTCCTTTGTTCTGTATCTCCGTCAGTGCCCCTATGTTTCCTTTTTCTGTGCATTGACAAGATGAGCAAAGGACGTGGTTACCCTGCTCCCTCAAGGCGTTTCGACTGTGCCAGGAGACTAGCTTCCGAGACGTGTTGGCAAGACCTCTCTAAAGCGTTCGAGAAGCACGACTCTACGATGGCTGTCTTAAATAATTTACTGTGAGCCGACGAGAACGGGAGAATAGGCTTCTGTGACCGAGGCTCATATCGCCAGCACGTGTCGTCCTCAGAGAATGACATTTGCAGATCCAGGAAGCCGAATCTCTCCTTATCGGGCAGCTCGTAAGTGACCACGAGCGGACAGAGGCACTTGCGGAAAGTTTCTAAAGCTTGCATGACACGAGAATGAAAGATATGTGAATCACATTGCATGGTTATCTAATAATCATCCACATATCTTAAAGTTTTTTGATGAACAACGTACTAAGCCGGTCCTTCAATGCCCTGTCTAATTTCGCTAACAGCAGGTCGCTCAGAAAAGGCGCTATGGAAGACCCGACAGAATCACCTTCTTTATGGATGTATGTTTTTTCCGTTGCATTCCACATGCGTTAACGTAATGTAGAATGACAGAAGGTCCAAGAATCTTTTAGCGGCAACACACGCAGTGTTCTGAAATGCTACCACACCAAAAACATCAATGCACTCTTCTATGCTGTCCGATAAGGACAGCATCCGCTTCCTGGATCTACAAATGCCATTCTCTGAGGGACCACACGTGCTGGCGATACAAGCCTCGGTCAAAGAAGCCTATACTCCCGTTCTCGTCGGCTCAATGTAAATGAGGTAAGAGAGCCACCGTAGAGTCATGCTTCTGGAACGCTTTAGAGAGGTCTTGCCAACAGGTCTCGGAAGCTAGTCTCCTGGCACAGTCGAAACGCCTTGAGCGAGCAGGGTATCTACATCCTTTGCTCATCTCTGTAGCTGATTCAATGCACAGAAAAAGGAAACAAAGGGGCACTGACAGCGATACAGAACAAAGGACTGTTCAAAAGCGGGACAGAATGGCAGTCATCCCGTACATGCACTCCGTGTCCCATCGCCTAAAGTAAATAGGGCAACGCATTAGAGTGCAAGTTGTTTTTAGTGCGCCCGACAAGTTGCCCCAGCTGGCTAACAGAACTTGTCCCGTGAAGAGACGAGCAAGACAATGTTTTGTCAAACACAGAACACAGTTCGTCTACTGTGTGCAAGGAGTGGTGTACCGGATACCCTTCTCTTGCGGCGCGTGCTACCATAAGCGTATCTACCGGGGGGGGGGGGGGGGGCAAGGGGGGCGCTAGTCCCCCCACTAAGAAATGTTGGGGGGCTGCGCCCACCCACTTTCGACAGTGGTTATTGTCGGCTGCAGACTGGGAAACTAGCAAGTCAGGCAAAGTTTTACTTGAACGTAGCAATAACGTCATTTTGTAATAAAATTTGTCCTACGATTCTGTTGTGACGACTGTCCTCCGTGTGTTATGACCACGCACTGTAGGCTACCTGCGGTGCGAGCTGCATATTCCACGCTTGTGCGTCTTGCGCTCGAGCATTGCAGAGGAGGCTATGGCTGAGCAGGAGCTCTATAACATTACAGCAATCTGTCATGATTTTATTTTGTCCTGCCTGGCCCGAAATTTAAGTAATCGGCGTCGCAAATATGGGCGGTAACCAGTAAACGTTTTATTGCCCGATTAAACGCTCTCTTTTTTCAGAAAATTCAGTTCTTTGAAAACGAATAGCATCGCCACTGCTCCATATTCAGGCTGCTGTGAGTTGAGTGTGCAGAAGTGTCCAGTATTTTAGTTGTGCCTAGCCAGCACAGCTCAAATAGATTCCCACTCTAGTCCCCGACCAGCCTGCTTCACTTGGCTTATCATATGGTAGCCTGCAGCGATCGTAGCGGCTTGTAACAAGGCAGTGGACACGAGTAAACTGAGAAGCCCAGCTTTCTAGTTTGCCCCGTTACTTGATCTACTTCACCAGGGAAATAAGCGTTCACGGTTTTCTGGAATAGGAAGGCTGCTTACCTGCAAAAGAGTGTGTCTGTTCCTAATATTGTTTATTTCTCTCTCTCTACCTCTTTGCCAGCGACCATGAGTTCATAGAGAGTTGTACACGCGCAAAAACGACTCAGCATCGTTATACTACAACTGAAAGTATCTATCATACACATATGAATCCATCGCGCCCGCTGCTATAAGCAGCCGCTGCCAATGTGATTGGCGGGCAGCCTCCTTAAATTGCGTTCAGATAGAGACACTGTCTGGCTATTCCAAAAAAATGATTTATTGTTCAGCACAGTAATATGCTGCTTAGTGTGCACACTTCATTTTAACGCCGCGAGTTTTGGCAGACTTGTGACGTCGCGTAATAATTGGACTCGATTTTACGGCACATTGAAAATTTTTGACGAAAAGCGAAGAGCAAATGACAAACAATACTGCGTATTGAAAATAGTAAATATCATTATTTTTTACGCAGTCATGCGTACGTGGTAATTACGCGGTGGATCACTCACGCGTCATTTGTTGCGTAGTTTTACGAGCAGGCGCTGTGAGCATAACTCAGAAAATTTCGACCAATCATTAACAGCTAACGACCTATACGGAAGGAAATAATGCGGGTAGTTTAACGTTGTAATGGCCCACATTGTTTCAAGGAAAATTTGAGCTTACACAGTTTACGTAGGCTATTTACTTGGAGGAACCGGAGGGGAGGAGTAAAGGACCGCTTCACCGCTTTTCCGTCAACCCCCCACCCAAGCTGAGCAAAGTAGGAGGGTAAGGAACGACACCTAGTATATAAATTCGTAGTCACTTATAATCTTATAACTATACATAATCAGCTCAATGTGGTTTGCTTAAGTATTATTCGACTGAACTTGGTCTTTTTCTGAAGAAAGAGTTTATATTAGAGGGCTCTAAGAGTAAACGAAACGAACGAGTGTGCGCGTAACATTGGCCGCTTCAAAGTGTCCTAGAATGTCTACTGCAAGTACAATTGTTGAAGCGCCCACTACGCCATAATTATTCATTTTGCTAATCAGTGAAGGGCCTACTATGCGTCCATAAACCAACACGCAAACGTACGCAGCTGTTCACTTTGTTGATGTTTTTACTGCTGATGATGATTATTACGAATGTCTGAGCGCTTTGTGATGGGTGGGCAAGCGGTGTACCGCAAGGGGTAGCCCTTTCCCCGGTATTATTTAATATTCTCATGAGTTATATTCCACGCCAAGAGGACGTGCATACATATGTGTATGCTGATGACATTGCATTGTTTTCATCAGCAGATGATATTCACAAGTTATTCCAAATATTGCAATCATACTTATCATCCGTAGAAAGTTGGCTTGATGGTATACATCTGTATTGAAATGTCAGCAAATGCTGTGTAATAAGATTTTTATTGAAAGACCCTATTTACTTGTCGATTTCTTATCATGTCGAGAATATTCCACAAGTAGAGAATGTAAAATATCTGGGCGTGATAAACAACCGATCTATGTCTCGGAAGGCTCCCATTGAATACATTGTAGCAAAGGGTGTTCGAGTGATTGCATTGTTAAGGAAGATCAGCAACAGTCGGTTAGGTATGCGAAGAAAAACGCTTTTACTCGTATCAATATACTGCATGTATGCTCGCCCAGTTCTTGAATTCGGGTGCATATTATACGCTGGGGATCCTGCTCATAAGCTCCATCCTCTTGTAGTCCTCGAAAGAAAAGCCTTGAGATTATGTTTAGGTCTTCCTAAATTTGTAGCAAACAAGGCCTTGTATCTGGAAGCTAGGCTCCCCTCACTAGCTACCCGTTTTAAGTTGTTAGCAGCTCAGGCATTTCTGAGGCTGTATGAATTCCCCGTGGGACGTTCAGCAACACTTTTTACTGCCAGTCCTGACTTGTTTTTTGGAGTATATTGGCCGAGATTTCATGCGCCTCAAACTCTAGTTATACAGAGCCTTCTTGACATTGTAAACGTTCAAATTAAAGACATGCCTTTAATCAGTAATAGCAACAACTCTATTAAAATACAATTTGACGACATTTTTCCAAAAAATGCAATACTAATATCGTCCCGCTTGTTAAACGCTATATTAAGTAATTACCTGGTACATATGCCAATAAAGACAGTCATAGCGACTGATGCTTCACAGAGTGAAGAAAAATGTGGAATTGGGATTTTCTTTCCTACTCTTGATTGGTCATTTTCTCTTCGCCTTCCAGATTTTGTGCCCGTATTTGTAGCTGAATTTTTAGCGATCATTCTAGCTCTCCGTAAATTAGCAGCATCAATCAGTCCTGCAGTAATTTTGACGGATTCTCGATCGGTATGTTCCTCCCTTACTGCAAATGAGGAATCGCACGTTCTGAGTATTTTCAAATCATTAGTCCCACCGCATATAAATGTGATCAAGTTGGCTTGGGGTATACGACATAAAGGCCTATTTATGAATGAAATTTCAGATGTGCTAGCAAAGACATCTTCGAGTGACCCGGCTATTTAGGTATTATCGGCACCAACATTCATTATAAGTGCGAGATTAAGGAGGAAGCTGTTGTTAGATAAATTTTCTGCACCGTCAATAACGAACACATCAGAATTTCAGCATTTGAATCATTATTGGAATATTAAAATATGTCGAACACGAGCAATTGAAGTCGCAATCACTAGGCTACGTTGTCAGACTCCATACCTAAATTTTTATTTCCACAAAGCTGGTCTGGCAGCTTCCCCTAATTGTTCTTTTTGCGGAGTACATGAGACAACAGAACATTATCTGATTCACTGTAATAGATACTCTACCTTGCGCAAATTGACTTTAGGTACCGTCCTCCGACTCGTTAGATTAGATTTAAGTGTACCAAATGTACTTTCATTCGGGGCTTTGTCTTTTGGATATAGTGACGGGAAGATTGCCGATGCCCTGCAAGAGTTTCTTAAAGGTTCACAGAGATCCAGGCTATAGAATCAATCTTTATTCTTTTTTTTCTACTTTTCCAATTTTCTGTATTATTTCTTATTCAAATTCTCTGCTTCATTGCCTATATTATATTCTATTACTCTATTCTTAAATTTTTTTTCATGTTTACTTCTTTCCTCTTAAATAGAAAAAAATTACCCTTTACTTTAAGAATGATATTTTAAAAACTATCCGGTTCTTGGCCAATCTCCCAGCGTGGGTGTGTGCCAGAGTTTATAGGATCTACTCTACTCTACTTTAAAACACCCACTCGTTGCGCGATTTACATGTTTTGACGCTTGGCACGATTCTACGCTTTTGCCGCGCAATATTGCATACGTTAGAGAAACCTTAAACTACGTGACATCCATATAGCGTTCTTTTGCGAAGCAGTTTTAAGAAAAGGCGTGGATCTGCGGTTGAACACCTGCTTGCCACGCAGACGGCATGGGTTCGATTCTCATATGGACCCAAAAATTTTTATTTTATTTGCGTCTTTATCAATTTTTCGGTCACGGACAAGATAATTTTTCGCTAACAACCAACGACGCCGTCACCAACGCCGACACCGCAATTTCTGCGAAACGAGCTCTTTAACGCTGTCGCGTTAATAAGTGCGTATTTAAGGTGCTAGTGTCATGGCAGGTTTTTCATACTCATCGTATCTATAACGCCAAACTAAAAGTGGGATGTTTGTTGATGGAAAGCTCAGATGATCAGGTTAAATTTGGGTTTAGTTTTTAAACTTCACGGTATTATTTCCAAAATGTTATTAAACACTGCTTACCGTCGCGGTATAGTGCGGCCCAGCCTGCACAATCTGTTTGTGCAGATTCTTCCTTGATTTAAAACAAACAGTTTTGAACAGCAAGTCATCTGATCAGCTCTATGAATATAAAAATCGCCTGAAATCAAACCAAACACACGCATACACAGACACACACACACACACACACACACACACACACACACACACACACACACATATATATATAATATAGCGACGCCAGCCCCCCCCCCCCCCCCCCCCCCCACTCGCGAACGAGTTGGTATGCCACTGCGTGCTACGTGGGCCAGACGGGCAGATGCCTGAACGAGCGCTTACGTGAGCACGCCAATAACGTACACAATGGTAAGGATGGCTTCTTGGCACTGCACGTCAGCACGTGTGGGTGCACGCCGCAGTTTCAAGGGACCACGGTTGTGGATAGGAACAAGGATGAGCAAGCACGAGTAATAGGTGAGGCTGCGCAGATGACGCGAGAAAAGCACGGTTCATTCATTCATTCATTCATTCTCTTTATTTTCCAGAATAAAACGAAAACATTACATTCTGGATGGTCTCCTGGGCTAAAAGCTGTAATGAAACAGCTTGACTAGGGCCCAGAAGACCAATGACATGGCAACAAGTGACCGGTGAAAATATTTGCACCAAATTTACAAGATATATCACACATTGTACAAAAAAATATTTACAAAAACAAAGCATATAACAATACCCGTGTAAGCGTAACAGGGAATGATTTTTGAATAAACACATCTCTAACAACAAACAACACTAACAGAATACTCAAATTTATTTACAGAAAAGAAATTATAATACTACAAGTACAAGGAAAAAAAACAGCAATAGTACACCTGTAATTCTGGCAGTAAACTACACGAAACAATAATATCAACACAATATAATATCAGAAAAGCATGGTAGCTAATCATATACAACAATATACAGTGAAATGTAGTACAACATTAAGAAATAATTGAAATGTATGAATACATTAGTAATTCAGAAATATTTCACGTAAGGTATTTAGCGCAGGTTTATGTAAATGTTTATGCTTATTAAGAATACATGGGAGGTTATATTTCAATGACTGCAGTTTATAGTCAGTGCGAAAGCGCGGTATGAGCCATCCTCCTACATTACGAGTATTGATAGCATGACTGTTGCGTTGCAGTGCAGCAGTTAACTCGATAAATTGTTTAAATGAAGAAGAACATATGTAAAATGATCGCAGGATGCGGAACTCGTACATATATTGGATTTTAATTATACTGTACTTGCGAAAATATGTCGATGTCGGTGATAAATAACCAGTGTTGGCAATGTGACGGACAGCTTTCTTCTGCAAAAGCAATATTCTGTTGATGTTACGTTGAGTTGTAGTAAGCCAAACCAGACTGCAGTAATTTATATGTGATTGAAACAGTGCTTGATATATGCTGACTTTTATTTGTGTAGGGAGAATTTCTCGACAACGCGACAGAGCTCCCGCTGTAAAAGAAGGTTTCTTGCATAAATGACTTGCGTGAGAGTCCCAACTTAGATGAGATGAAAATGTTACACCGAGAATTTTATGTTCTTCTACAATATCTATTTTTTGGTCTGCACAAATAATATCTTGTTTAACGTTCAGAATTTTATTTCTAGCTCTAAATATTATTATCTTCGTTTTCTTAGGGTTAATTTTAAGTTTATTTGATAATGACCATGATGTAATATTGCAAAAGAAACGATTACAACTTTCTATCAGCCTATCTGTATCTGCGCCGGAAAACAAGACCGTGGCATCATCAGCATATATTATAAATTTTACCTACTTGTTGATATTAACAATGTCATTTATAAAAACATTGAAAAGAAGGGGCCCTAATACACTTCCTTGCGGGACACCTCTACTGACAGGCAATGAAGATGAGTGATGGTTACCTAAACACACACTTTGTGATCGTTCTGCTAAATATGATTTTATTAAAGCCAGGGGAGTGCCTCGAACACCATAGATTTCTAACTTATGAAGTAGCGTGCTATGGTCAATGGAATCGAAAGCCTTGGTGAAATCAATGAACAAACCTAATGTAAATAGCCTGTTTTCGATGTTCTCTAAAATAATTTCTTTTAGCCTTAACAAAGCTAACTCCGTAGACCTTCCTTTACGGAAACCAAACTGAGCGTCGCTTATAATGTCACTTCTAGTGAAAAAGTTGGATAATCTGGAATGTAGCATTTTTTCGAAACCCTTAGCAAACACCGGAATAATCGATATTGGGCGATAGTTTCCCAGCAAGTTTTTGTCGCCACCTTTAAACAGAACAGACACACGAGAGCGCTTCATTTCACGGGGAAATTCCCCGGACTCTACTGCTAGATTAAATATGTACACAAGTACAGGGGCTAAATGCTCTAAAACAAATTTTATGGGACCGATCTGAAGATTGTCAATATCTAATGCACTGCTATTCTTAAGACTCATAAATGTTCTGAATACTTCTGGTTCGTCTGCCGGGTTGAGGAATATGCTTTCAGCATTTCTAATAATTGAGCTATTCATTTGCAGGGTATTCTTAATTGACGGTATACCAGAAGTGAAATATTTATTGAAAGAATCGGCAAGTATTGCACCAGTTAGTACATGATTGTTTAACGTAATTTCACGTGGCATGAAGTCTGCCTTGTGGCGTCCTAAAACACTGTTTATTGCTTTCCAAGCTGCATCAGGGTACTTTGTACAGATACCAGAAAACAACTTTTCATAATACGCTATCTTCGCCTTTCGAAGAGCGCTGTTTAGTTTATTTCTGAAAGCTTTATACTGCTGTAGTAATTCTTCCTCTCGCGATTTCAAGAATGCATGGAAAAGCTTATTTTTTCGGTTTATCAAACGCCTAATAGCAAATGTGACCCAAGGTTTTCTTATTTTCTTTGACGGTTTAAACGTTTTAAAAGGAAAATGAGTGAGGTAGATATTTGTAAAAGATTCTATAAATTTTAAGTACGCTTCATGAACATCTCTAATCATATAAACGAAAGACCAGTCATGCATGCTAACGGCACGCTTGAAAGCCTGCAGTGACTCATCAGTGATATTTTGTACTTGGACAGTTTGATGTTGACGCCTCTTTTCTGTTTTTGAGGAACTGTATTGCATGAACACTGGACAGTGGTCACTTATGTCTGATGAAATAGTACCGGCGTTAGAAACAAGTGTGTCAGCATTTGTAATCATCATGTCTAACAGTGATGAACTGGTTACTGTGATACGAGTTGGCGTTGATATTAGATTTATAAATCCAGATGAGTGAAGGCACGATATGAATTCGCACGTGCTTTGAGTGTCCTCCAAAAGGTTTACATTAAAATCACCACCGCACACAAGCCGATATTTGTTTGAGTTGATATATTCTAAGAAAGACTAAAAAAATTAAGAAAATTCACGATGTTACCATTTGGGGGACGGTAAATAGCAGCAACAATTTCTGAGTCAGTTTTAAGTGTTAAAAATTCAAAGTCATCCGTAATCACAGAAAAATCGGAAACAAGTTCATGGGTCCGATAAGCTTCAACAAAGATGCAAACGCCCCCTCCTCGGCGATTCGGACGATTAATAAAAAAGCGCGAGTAACCGTCCAGACGAAGCATATCACAGCCATCATAGTACCATGTCTCAGTCATCATGATTATGTCAAACTTAAACGAGAACTGATTGATAAAGCATGTGATGTCATCTTTTTTCCCAACTGCGGAACGTGCATTCAGATGTAAAGTGGTCTTCTGCAATCGACAATGTAGCGAGATATTTTGTGGTAGAGCAAGGTTATGGTAGTTCATTTCGACCTTTTTTTTTTCTTTTGTAACTGTACAGGACGTGATACTTCTACTAGTTTATTTTTTCAAGATCAGCTTCGCGAGATATCTGTATGGCATCGGAATCATCAGACTTCCGCGCGAAAATTTTACCACTGAAACACCAAACAGACTTCCAGTGCTTTTCATTCCTGCGCTTTACTGCCATGCCTAGAAGGCGCTTCAGAGCAGGACAGAGATGCTCATTTATGTAGATCTGCGCAGAGTCTGACACTCCGATGTCATTGTTGCGGATGCGCATCTTCTTTCCTTTCTTTAGTACAAGGTCTCGCTTCGCCCGAGACTTAAACTGAACTATAATGTTACTGCGGTCCGGATTTCGGGTAGGCACCCGATGACATGTTTCTATGTCAGACTCCTGAACAGGCTCATTAATAGCCTCCCCGATTTTTGAGAGGACACTCAGAACATCCTCATTTTCTTCTTTTCGAACACCCTGAATTTCGATGTTTGAGTTTCTGGAATACTGCTCTAGGTGAACCAGCCGTCTCTCTAAGTCCCCTGTATGGGTCTCAAGAGTCTGGCATTTCGCCTGCAGTTCCTTGTTTCTCGTGGTTAATTCAGCATTTTTTGCTGCTGCAGCAGCCAGCTGGTTTTTCAAATCCTCTATAGTTGTATAAGCAAACTCAAGGCTCTGAGCAACGTTGCCTTGTTCAGTTCGAAAATCACGCATTTCATTTCTGAGTTCCCTCTCGAACGATTCCCGCGACATCTTCATTTCCTGTTTAAACTCATCTCTTAGTTTCAAGAGATCGTTCTTGACATCTTCCTTAATCTTTGCAATCTCTTTCGACATGACAAAAAGAAACTACGGGTAACAAAAATAGCACACAAAAAACGGCAAAATATAACAGAAATGACGCAGCTTGGCAGCAGTGACAATATATCTTTGAAAATGTAAACGGAACAGTAAAAGTCTTTGCACCAACCTGCGGCAAGAATGCAGAAAAATGCCTTAGACGATGTGAACGTAGTTCGCCACTGCTGCCAAATGAAGGCCTCGATGCTTGAGACGGTGCTTTTATGGCAGTCGCACTCGCGCAGAAACACTGACGCGGCCGCTGTCAACGCCCCCTTGTGCTGCACGGAGTCGGTGAAATTCGGCCGACACGTGTCCAACTGTCCAGGAGGATCGGGTGCGCTGTGCAGGCTGCGCAGAAGTGATCTGCGGCAAGAATGCAGAAAAATGCCTTAGACGATGTGAACGTAGTTCGCCACTGCTGCCAAATGAAGGCCTCGATGCTTGAGACGGTGCTTTTATGGCAGTCGCACTCGCGCAGAAACACTGACGCGGCCGCTGTCAACGCCCCCTTGTGCTGCACGGAGTCGGTGAAATTCGGCCGACACGTGTCCAACTGTCCAGGAGGATCGGGTGCGCTGTGCAGGCTGCGCAGAAGTGATCTGCGGCAAGAATGCAGAAAAATGCCTTAGACGATGTGAACGTAGTTCGCCACTGCTGCCAAATGAAGGCCTCGATGCTTGAGACGGTGCTTTTATGGCAGTCGCACTCGCGCAGAAACACTGACGCGGCCGCTGTCAACGCCCCCTTGTGCTGCACGGAGTCGGTGAAATTCGGCCGACACGTGTCCAACTGTCCAGGAGGATCGGGTGCGCTGTGCAGGCTGCGCAGAAGTGATCTGCGGCAAGAATGCAGAAAAATGCCTTAGACGATGTGAACGTAGTTCGCCACTGCTGCCAAATGAAGGCCTCGATGCTTGAGACGGTGCTTTTATGGCAGTCGCACTCGCGCAGAAACACTGACGCGGCCGCTGTCAACGCCCCCTTGTGCTGCACGGAGTCGGTGAAATTCGGCCGACACGTGTCCAACTGTCCAGGAGGATCGGGTGCGCTGTGCAGGCTGCGCAGAAGTGATCTGCGGCAAGAATGCAGAAAAATGCCTTAGACGATGTGAACGTAGTTCGCCACTGCTGCCAAATGAAGGCCTCGATGCTTGAGACGGTGCTTTTATGGCAGTCGCACTCGCGCAGAAACACTGACGCGGCCGCTGTCAACGCCCCCTTGTGCTGCACGGAGTCGGTGAAATTCGGCCGACACGTGTCCAACTGTCCAGGAGGATCGGGTGCGCTGTGCAGGCTGCGCAGAAGTGATCTGCGGCAAGAATGCAGAAAAATGCCTTAGACGATGTGAACGTAGTTCGCCACTGCTGCCAAATGAAAAAATGCATTAGCAAGCCATCAGTTTTGCTATATGACAGAGAGCTGGGTTTTTTTAGAATGTGGGCGTGGGCGCAGCCGGCTGCTGTGACTGCTAGTTTTTAGCGTGGTTTCTATCATTGCTTTTTTTCTTGTTATGTTCCTTTTCCTGCATTTAACTTTCCCTGCAAGAACTTATAAGTTGCTTTCTTGACAATAAAAATTCAGGTGGAAGTCAGCGCTTGTCTTGGGTGTCTCCGTTCCGTCGCCGTCCGTGTTTTGCGCTGTTTATTTCAAGTATGCACAACCAACTAGCCCAGTCAGCTACATTGTTGAGCTAGATTGCTATTGAGGCGTTCATGTGACCATCTTTGGCGAATGAGCTCATGTTGTCTTTTCATGCTCACTGAATATGTGCAATCTTTCGCTTCACAATATTTTGGCTGTGTGTCTGCGCACATTCTGTCTTTTAATCATTAGGCTGTCCTTGTTTTAGCGCAGCTAAAGCTATTACGAAATCAATAAACTACACATACAAATTTAAGTTTGCCAGTCCTGTTTGGGGATTAATGTATTTTCCATGAATTTCTGCCCTCTAAATGACTGAAATATTATAATAACTGGGGTTTTACGTGCAAGACGACCACATGAATATGAGGCACGTCGCAGAGGAAGGCTTCGGGTTTTTTCGAGCACCTGGTGTTCTTAAAGGTGCGCTTAAATCTAAGTACAGGGGTGCTCTTGTATTTCGCACACATGTAAATGCAGCCGCCGTGGCAGGGAATGGAACCCGGAACCTCGAGCTTCGCAGCGCTACACCGCATCCTGCTCCGCTAAAACGAGTGAAATAGTTGAAACATGCTTGACGAAAATTTGGTTATTACCAAAACAACGAGTGGAATAACTAGTGGTTTCATTTTGGATTATGTTGTTCTGCAACTATTTTTTAACAGCGAAGCTATTTCAGTGCACCGTAATTTGCTGTCGCAACCAGAAATGATCGTAATCATTAAGCGGCACGCGCCTCCTACATCCTCTTCTGCACCTTCACCCTCTTCTCCTTCGATCCCAGAACACGTGCGCCGATTTCTCAACCGTAGCCTGTAATAAGAGTGATAATAACAGAGAGAGAAAGAAAGAGAGAGAGAAAAAGTCACAGCTTCGCCGCAAGGGCGAAGCAATGAATGCGATAGCAAGAAACTAATGCTATACGAAGTGAGGCTCGCCAATGGATACTCTCAGTTTGAACAGCGCTCCTGTTGCAAAGGCGGCCAAAGCAGTGAAGGAAACTAGAGTGCTTCAAGTGTCGAGCTGTGGCACTTGGTAGTTCGCACTCATCTTCTGTTTGTTCGTTTAGCGGCGTCCCTTGAGCTCGAGTGACTTTCGTACGCTCCGTAACATGAGCGCGGACATCACGGTGAAAGCGTGAAACATCCCTCTTCCCCTCAGCACGAGAAAACCGCGCGGGCAGACAGCGGAAGGGCAAGGTTCTCCCTGCGCAAACATAACAAGAAGCGAGTGCGCTCGCCGACGACTTTTAAATCCACCCGTCGCGCTCCTAACGCCATCTCGCTGGTAATGAAGAAACGCTTATAAGCGCCTAGCGTCTCTGAGTCCGTCCAGCGGTAAATGGTGTGTATATAACGCTCACCGTTAGCTACGTGGAGGATCTGCGTTTCGTGGCGTAGTGGATAGCGCCACTCGCTGCCGAGCAAGAGGTCCCTGGTTCGATTCCGCGCTTCAAAAGCATTTTTCTGAATTATTTTTCTGTGGGGCTTTAATGTATATGTATACATACTTATACATATACGGTGCATGACGGGCGACGGCGACGGCAAAATTCAGCCGAGACTGTCCATATAATTGCTATCGCAATAAAAATATATAAAGAGAGAGGAATAGAGAAATTTATAGTGAAAAATGTTTTCACGACGCAGGATTCCAACCCGGACACCATCGACGCGAAGGCGAGCGTCCTAACCACTTGGCTAACCAGACAAGCTAGTAGAGCATAGCATAGCCCTGTATAGTATAGTGCGGGGGTCTGAAGCTCGCCTCAGCTAGCGAGCCGCGGTAGCGAAATTCAGTCCCACAAGGACCGAGACAGTGAAAATGGTTTTAGCGGTAAAAGGGGGGGGGGGGGTACTATGAAAATGTCACCTAACATTGTCATTTGAAAGAACGCCTTTCTCATATCTCACATGTGTGGCATTTTTGACGGGTATTTCCCGTTAGGTTTCGACAAACATATTGACACTGATCTTCGTAATGACTAAAATCTGGTCGCCGATTCTGAAATACTGTTTTCGTTTTACGGTGGTGTTTCTATACTCGCAGAGACCCTATTGGGTGCCTCAGAAAAAGAACGTCCTTGAAATTTGTCCTGTCCCTGTAGCTTACCCGACCAAAGGGTTATTAATCGCAGTAGGCGACCAAAAAAAAAAAAATCCAGTTCCATTCAGCAAAGTCACAAAACTTTATTCCTTGTGGAGCCGCGGGCCGCTAGCGAAAGCTCCGCCGGCCGCGTATTGAAGACCCCTGGTATAGTGTAGCAAGGGGGGTGGGAAAGGGAAGAGACCGTGAGGAGGGGAGATGTGATGGTAAGAAGGAGGAAACGGAAGAGAGGAGGGAGCAAAACATATCATAGCAATAATGAGAAAGAGAGAAATAATAGTGAGAGATAGAGATACAAAAGAATAGAAAGAGGGAGGAAGCATGCTAGAAATAGACAGAAGGAAATTAATGAAAGAGGAACAAAGATAGAAACAGCAAGAAATAGACAGAGGAGACAGAAACAAATAAATCGAAATAGAGAAAAAAAAAACACAGAGAAGAAGAAAGAGAAGAAGAAAGAAAGCGAGAATTTGCAAACCTTAGCAAACGGCACAAGCCAAAACTACATAGGTGCCCATCAGCTTTTAGCATTGCGCCTCCAGTGCAAGCTACGATAATATTTTTCTTTTCACCAGAAAATTGCAATAAATTTTATCAACCTGTTTTTGTTATGTACAGGCATTTCTATTTTGAAGGCTGCTTTACTTTTTACATTAATGCCCTACTGCTGTAAAGGTACACTGAAATGTATATAGGTAACATGCTGTTGAGCTTTGCTTCAATTTCAGAACATTTCTATGTTGTATTTTCATATTGGTCACCTGTGATACTAACGACGGGTGGATAACCATGTTAAACGTGTTCCTCTTCTGTCATCACCGATGCTATGTAGGAGTGCTGGGTTCCAGCATGGCTGCCGCCGCAGACATGGTGCAGTTCGCAGGAAGGATACCGAGGTTTCCGACCTGGTTCCTGGTTGTCTTGAGCTTACTAGTTCGCTGGACGCCCACGTACACAGTCACGAGGGCTCTCGTAAGTATTGAACGCGATTTTCGTCGAGGCATCCTGAAATGTGCAGTAGCCGTATGCAGAGAGATATCTTTACAGAATACGTTAGGAGAAAGCATGTAGTCAAGTAGCTTGTCTCCGCCAGCACCGTTTCACTGCGCCCCATCAACTGTAAGCTATGCTCCTGAAACGTTTTTAAATTAGAAGCGCTGCCTTTGTAAAGCTCATTGAAAAGAAAACGCGTCTCCCCACTACGAATACGACCTTACTGCTCAAGTACTCGTTACAAACGAATACTTGGTATGATGGCTGATAACCATTTGATAACCATTCGATGTGACTGACAAATTTAGTCGAGTTCAAATGAGGGTATTGAATTTCGTGTTGTCGCGGCAGAGGGACGGGTGCGATTTGTGCATAGAACGGTACATATTGTTGAATTGACAGGATTCTGAAATTGAATGGATCAGCAGAAACTGGTCTTTATGCCACAGAGCAATATTGTGTACTTGGCCCAAACTAGAACAAAGGTTAAGCTTTTCATGAAGTTTATGACCGGCTGCAGTTTATAGACTATACGTTTAAGGCGCAAGAGAACACAGTCACAAGAAAGGCACGGGACTTTCTTGTGACTGTGTTCTCTCGCACCTGAAAGTGTAATGAACGTACACGAACTCGCCCAACAAAAACTTCTCCTTAGAGTTTTTACGCATGCGATCCCGATAGAATGTTTGGTTATAGTTGAAATGGTAACGCTGTCGAGCTATTGGAAATATAAGATGGCAGATCATTACAAGAAAATTAGAAGTGCAAGGTGATATCTACATAATACTTTATGGCAGCTGAAAAAAATGCGTAAACAGGGGGTGGGTGCTCGAGCCGACGTTTCGACAAGTGAACTAGTCTTTGTCAAGGCTGAAACTGATTTCCTTAGCTATCGTGTGTATGTGCTTTGTGCCCTCTCCAACAGAAGGAAGAATGGGTGGGGGAGGGGCCACCGTGACGACTGGGGGAGTCATAAGGAACGCGGAAAAAAAAGAAACAAAAAGCGGGGGGTGGGAGGGTATACGTTTCACTGAATGGTTGTCAGTGGAAGCACGTGGCAGTTTAACAATAGTAGGTTCGAAATGCTAGAAATACCTTATTCACAAGTTCATTTCAGTACACTTCAGCCAGCAGGTATTAACGTTTTAAGGGGGCTCTTGAACCTATTCGGTATGGTACATACACAACGAAAACCAATGAGAGTTAAGTCCTTCTAGGAATTTCGAACCTACTATTGTTGAACTGCCACGTGCTTCCACTGACAATCATTCAGCGAAACGTACACCCTCCCACCCCCCGCTTTTTGTTTCTTCTTTTTCCGCGTTCCACATGACTCACCCAGTCGTCACGGTGGCCTCTCCCCCACCCCTTCTCCCATCTGGTGGAGAGGGCACGAAGCACATACACACGATAACTAAGGAAATCAGTTCCAGCCTTGAAAAAGAGTAGTTCACTTGTCGAAACGTCGGCTCGAGCACCCACTCCCTGTTAACGGATTTTTTCATCGCAGCTTCCATGTTCCACTTCCTGCCGTTTTATGACATCTATAATACAAAATCGCCCCTTGCAATGTTTTGGTGCCTGAAACCTAGTGAAGCCGCGTGAATTCTTCTATCTCGCAGACCAAGCTGATCCTTCTTCGCAAGGAGCACTTGATCTGCTTGGAAAACGGGCTCCTGCTGACGCTGTACTGCAAGAAGCGCGCCGTCCAGTTCACGCAGCGGTTAAAGGAATGCTGTCCGCCGCACGGAAACCCCTGTACGAAAGCAACCGTGAATTTTCTAGCTTTTATAGTTCGCTTCATGAATTCACGCTGCTCGACCTACAACAATACAACACACAAACTGCAGGCTCACCAATAGTCTAGTCCTTCAGGCGCCACATAACACACTGTATCGTATCTGTGCAGGGTTATCAGCCTGTCCTCAAGGTGATACATGATACAGTAAGGTTGAAGTTCAGGGGAATATAGCGTCTTGAAGTGATGAATAATCCTTGGAGCACGCGGTGTCCCTGGAGCTAACGTTTCGGCAAGCGGACTTGTCTTGAAGGCTGAGACTGCCTACTTTAGCGTGTGAATGTTTTGTATGTTCTCCTTCAACCTAAATAAAGAGGAAGAAAGGGCAATTACACAAACGGGGGTGGGGCCAGCGTGCCAAATTGGGTTAGTCCAAAGGAAAGAGGGAACAGTTAGTGAAAATAAAAAAGAGTAACAAATATGAGGGTGGTGCTGGGGATTCGCAATGAAAGTATAGAATGGGAGATGGGTTTTTCGCTGAATTATCGTTGTGAAAAGTGAGTACCAAATGACAATGACAACTGTCAACCGTGAAAGTGTCATTGACATGTGGTACTCAGTTTTGACAACCATAATTCGAAACGCTGGCGCCAGTGACACCCCATGTTCCAACGATTTTTCATGATACAAGACGGTAGCCGTAATAACACGGACATAAAAGAAAATAGCAAGAAAACACAAAGGTACGCCTACATTCTTTTATCTCAAATCCATACCAACTAGCTCCACTGTCTGTCAATAAAAGGATCACGGATAGTGATCAAGAAAGGCTAAGTATCTTTAATGTCCTGCCGAAAATTGCTGGGGGAAAGGCAAGACTTAAGAAAAAGAATCTAAGGATCCCTATATAGTCTAAGTGTTTATACAGAAATATTTTTATTTCATGCGATGGTGACTTATTGAATTTTTGCCAAGAAGGAAGGCTGCGCATGCCGTAACGCTATATGCAAAGACGTGTTAATTATATATTACAAGAAGCTGGCCACACATGCCCACTTATCTTTGTTAACCGAGTTAAAACCTCCAATCACTTCATACTATTACTATGAGGTTGTTCACAACCGTGATGACAGCTGAGCTGCCCGACCAGCCCTTTTGTCGGATCGCTAGGACTGTCGCTCCTCCTTAGGCAGTGTTAAGGCTGTTGGTACGTATTGTCGCTGATATACGAGAGCTGTGGGTAGGCTCTGCAATTATGTGGCATTTTTAGTTTTTCTGCAGTAATGTCGCCGTGTCAACCAAACTGTTTTGTAGGTGTTTCGCAGCTTGCCGTCGAAGTGCTGTACTTAGAAATAATTGCTTCAGAGCATTTCATACTCGGAAACCAGTGGCTGGTGACCATCAAGCTAATATGTTAAGTTATCGGCATTAAGAAGCTAGAACTAAATTTTACACTCAGATAACCTCGCATTGCACTTTACTTCTGACGCGTGGTGCCCGTGTACGCCAAAAAGATATAGCGCCACAATTTTGCACTAAAGAAAGAATGTTTTTCGCTGAAGAATACTTCACGTCTCAGAGGCTTGACAGACGTTTGTCTATACTGCAGATTCGGATAACCTGCAGCCGCTCAGCGTTGACCTAAACACAGGCTTCCTAGAGGTGCTCGCGCTGCTGCTCGAGGGGTGCTTTTGTTTCGCCCTGATCTGCTTCCTCGACTCGGACCTTATGCAGCGCCTCTGGTCGCGCGTCGAGGGCCAAGAGCCACCAGCCGTGTACAAAGGCGATGGCTACCAGCGTAACACGATGGACGGCGACGTCATCAAGGAAACGCAGCTGGTCGACGACATATACAAGCAGCGCCACTTCGACCGGCAGGTAATGCTCGTGCGAGGCCTGAGCAAAGCGTACGGCTTTTTCAGGCCGCACTTCGCCGTCGACAATGTTAGCTTCACAGTGCGTCGCGGCGAGTGCCTCGGCCTCGTCGGCGTCTTGGGCACCGGGAAGTCTACATTGCTGGGCGTGCTGGGCGGCGAACTGTTCCCGACGGCCGGCGATGCCTACATGAGCCCCGGCACGTCACTCACGCGGAACTACCGTCAGTGGATGCACGACGTTGGCTATGTACCCTACGGCTGGGGACTGCTGGACGCGCTCACTGGACGAGAGATGACGCATATGGTCGCCGTGCTCAGAGGCGTCCAGGATGTGCCAAGGGTCACAGCATGCGCACTGCAGGTAGTCGAGCTCGCGGACCCCGATGCGCCCATCGCGTCGTACGGAGTCGGAGCGAAGACGCAGCTTTCGCTGGCTCTGGCCCTGATGGCCTTCCCGAAGCTGTACCTGCTGGACCTTCCTGATCTGGACACGCCATCGCGCCTAGTGATTCGCCGGGTGCTGGATACGCTGACGCCCGGAGCTAGCGTGGTGCTCACGTGCGAACACCTGCACACCTACGCAGATGTCTGCGACCGCATCGCCATATTGGTGGCCGGTCGCATAGAGTGCATCGGCTCGGTAAGAGAGCTGACGGACAAGTACTGTCGGGGCACCACCATCGCCATCTACACGTTTCCGGATCGCAAGCACGACACCGAGCACCAGCGTTTCATTGTCCTGGACATGATCGAGCACTTCCCGGACGCCACGCTGGTGCGCTGTTACGAGGGCCTACTCGAATTTCGGCTCGAGCAGCCGATTGCCGGAACCCAGATGAGCCTGTTTGAGATCTTCGACCGCCTACTGTATCTCAAACGCAAGCTCAAGTTCCACATTTTCTATGTCAGCGAAACCACGCTGGACCAGATATTCGTGAGCCTCGGACGAAAGCACGCGGGTCTTGCTTCTCACGGCTAAGAGAATGCTGCGCAACATAACAAGACAAGCAACGCAATATAAGCGACACAAGAATGATTCACATGCGAAGTAAAGACGCATTCAGTGGCGCCAGTGTAACTGCTCGCGAGTGTATAATTGCACATATTCAACCGTTTTCCTTATACACAGCGCAATCCATGTGCATTGCCGTGCCTCTGCCTCACTCTAATAAATGCATTGCAGATCAATGAACTGTTTTTCAATAGATGGCAACAACTGGTAGCACCTTTTTCGCTTGCAATAACCATGTCTGGGGCGCTTCCTTTGTGTTGGAGCCTTCCTGCTCTGACTGTACGCGCTATAAACTTGATGATACGTCGCGAACCTGGAGGGATATATAGTAGTCGCCAAATCATGATAAAGTAAACCACCCTCCTCGAGAAGTTTGGCGTTCACATATTTAGGTGCACAGCTTAGGCGCCCATTCGCGAGTCGAGCGTCGTACTTCTTTGTCCCTCGCCGTAATGGAGCGAATGGGCACAGGAAGAAATGTGAATCTCTTTCACTATGCGTGTTCAGCTAAGAAGCGACGCTCTTCTTAGTTGCTGAGGCCGGCTGGAGTACTAGAACAACATATTACTTGGAACAGGAAATGAAATAATAAAAATGTATGATAAAGAAGAAAAGATAAAAAAAGGAATTCTCGAACAAAAAGAACAAATAGACATTCTGGTAGCTGCATTTCATGCCGCCATAGGGGAAAATAATTTACAAAAAGCGAAAAGAGCAAGAAGTGTAAAAAATTACAGCATATCCACGGGTGAATGATGAGAGCTTGGGCGAAGCTCCTGAAGGAATCATGGTCTATGGGGTACATGGTCTCTTTCCTTTTTTTTCTTTACGTTTTTTATTTTTTATTTTTTTATTTTTTACTTTCTTCATTTTTTATTTTTTCTTGTTTCTTTTTTACTTTATTTTTTTGCCATCTATATGGGACAGCGCCATCTAGTATATCGTCACCCAACTGCAGTTTGCATGCATGGATGGATGGATGCTATGAGCGTCCCCTTTAAAACGGGGCGGTGACATGTCTGCCACCAGGCTCGAAGAAAAAAAAAAGAAAGAAAAAAAGCTTCCTTGTTTCATGTTGGCCTAATACCTTATCTACATTGATTAAATCTATGTTATTATACCAAAAAATATAAATTCACGGTCCATCTCTCTGCCTCTTAAGGCAGAATGACCTTATTTTTCCCCCATTATTTATTTTTGTTCTTTATCTCTACTTTTCTGCCACCAATACTCTAACCGTCTCTTACTTATTTCTATCGCGGACGTGTTCAGCTTTCCATTGTTGTCCCTAAAACCCAAGGCTTCATGTAGACTCGTGCCCACACGTATACCTGGGTGAATATCGCCACATTCAATCAGTACATGTTCCATCGTTTCCTTAGTTCCCCCGCAGCATGTACATTGTTCTTCTTCGTTACTAAATCTCGCTTTATAACTACGCGTTCTAAGGCAGCCCGACCTTGCTTCAAACAGTAAAGCGCTTCCCCTTGAATTATCGTAAAACCTTTCCCTCCTTATTTCGTTTTTTCCTTTTCGGTAGTTACTCAGAGCCGGCTTCTTTTCCATCGCTGTCATCCAATAAGTCCTCTCCGCCTCTCTGACCTTCCGCTTAATGCTCCTTGTTGCCATATCGCCCGCACTGCCAGCCGTATATTTACTGGTGAGCCTCCTAGTTCTTTTTCTCCACTGCGTGTCAACGCTTTTTCTATACAAATACCTGAAAACCTTCTCTGCCCATCTACTCTCCTTCATTTTCCTCAGCCTCTCTTCGAATCTCATTTTGCTCTGCGCTTCCCTCACTTCAAAGCCTGTCCATCCCATATCACCCTTTACCGCCTCATTTGTCGTCTTCCCGTGAGCGCCCAACGCGAGGCGGCCCACCGTCCTTTGATTTACATCCATTCCTGATTGCACCTCTGACTTCATGCACACCACTGAGTTCCCAAATGTAAGCCCCGGAACCATCACACCCTTCCACAGCCCTCGAAGCACCTCGTACCTATTGTATCCCCATAAAGCTCTGTGCTTCATAATTGCAGCATTCCTCTTTCCCTTTGCTACCGATGCTTTCTCTTGTACCTCCATATATCTATCCCCCTCATTTACCCATACTCCGAGGTACTTGTACTCGCTTACCCTCGGTATTTTTTGGCCCTGTATTAATACCGTATGGTCTCCGTGATCATTGAATACCATCAATCCACATTTTGTTGCACTAAATCCTAGTCCTAGAGCCTCACACTCCCTTCCGCATATATCTGCCAGTCGCTGTATATCATCTTGACTGTCCGCAAATAAGACAATATCATCAGCATAAAATAGACCTGGAAGCTTCTGCTCAACCATCGCTCCGACCTGTTTGTGTGACAAATTAAATCCAATGTTGCTACCTTCTAGCGCTTTTTCCATCCTCGCCATGTACAGCATGAATAACAGCGGGGACAAAGGGCATCCCTGTCTCAGCCCCTTGCTAATTTCAACGCTTGTCCTTGCTACTTATTCCTTCCCATTCTATACAAACTGTATTTCCTCGGTATATTTCCCTTAAAAGCTGTACACAGTCGTCACCTATGCCCACTTCCTTCAATATATCCCACAAAATTTCCTGATTAACGTTGTCATACGCCCCGGTGATATCTAGATAAGCTACGTATAAGGGCCTGTTTTCTATTTTAGATATTTCTATACACTGGGTAAGAACAAACAGATTATCGTCTAACCGCCTGTCGATTCGAAATCCATTCTGAAGTTCTCCCAAAATATCATTTTGTTCTACCCACGCTTCTATTTTTAATTTTACTGCCTGCATCGCCAACCTGTATAGCACCGATGTAATTGTTAGCGGTCTATACGAGCGAATGTTATCCTTTTCTCCCTTGCCTTTATAGATTAAGTTCATTCTACTTTTTCTCCAACTGTCTGGTATTTCCCTCTCCTGTAAGCACTTTTCTACGGCTTTCAGCAGTGCTTCTTTAGTGTTATGTCCGAGTTCGTTAATGAGGCTGACGGGAACCCCATCTAAGCCCGGAGTAGTGCGCTTAGGAATTTTTCCTTCGGCCTTCTTCCAATTGAAATTCTCTAGTACTACATCTTCGTCGGTTGCACTCCTTTGCGTACTTTTACTCACCGGGGGAATCCCCTGGGGGACCTTTTTAAACGAATCGGCTGTTATCTTTCGGATGTAACCTAGCGCTTCATATCCTTCCAATTTATTTCCTCCTTCATCTACCATATGTTGTTGCATTGTGACAGACTTCCTACCCAGCGCTTTTAGGTGGCTCCAAAATATCCTAGGCGCGGCCTTCTTCTTTTCGCGAATCTCTGTCATCCAGCGTTCACTTTCACCTTTAATTTTTGCCTCGACTAATTTCTGCACAATGGATTTTTGCTCTAAATATATTTCCCATATTTGGTTGACTTCGTCCTGTGGCCGCTTCTCCTTTTTTGCCTTTCTGTGCTCCCGTGATGCCTGACGTCGCATCTCGATCGCTTCCCGGATTTCTTTGTTCCACCAACTTTTTGGCTTTTTCTTTCCTTTCCAACAAATAGTTTTCTTCTCTATTTCCATTTCTTTCGTGATTACATGTAGCAGCTCACTATACTTCCAGTCTTTGCCTGGTAGTTCGTCTACTTTTTCCTCGACTCTTGCGGCTATATTTGTTATTTGTTTGTCATTTAGATACGAGCTGCCAAACTTTGATTCTATGTTCTTATTTTCAGTTTATATCCCATTTGTAATATTATGCGTTTATGATCACTACCTAAGCTGTTAATGCCTTCTTCGTCTATTCTCATCTCTCTAAGTTTGTCATATATTCCTTCTGTCATGAGACAGTAATCAATGCTCGATTGCCTGTTTCTGACTTCCCACGTGATCTGCCCCTCACACTTAGGCCCCACGTTAACTATCTCAAGACTATGTTGCTCGCAGAGATCTAGCAATCTAGATCTGCATCTCTATGGGACAGCGCCATCTATTGAATGATACGGGAGACGCGACGGCGGGGGAACGCTGGACGGAGCGACAAGCGACCAGGTGATGCTGTAAGGAGCTTTGCTCCTAAAATGCGCAGCTTGCACTGAGGCGCGCTAAGTTGGGGCACAGCAGAGTTGGTTAGCAGTCGGCCGCTCCTGGCTTGACTAGGCACATGTGCATTAACATGCCAATGCACGAAGTGTTCACGTGATGACATTGTAAATCACCAGTATTGGCTAGGTATCGATATGGTATCGCTTGGCAATTACAGGGCCAACTAGCTGAATTAAAATCTTTTTTTTTTTTAAGTGCGGAACAATTTAGGGGCCCGGCCTGTCGTATGCTGTCATCGCGTGCTGTCGTAGCTTCGCGTAACCAGGGCTGGGCAAAGATACCTCAAAATTGTATTGCAATACGATATGAGACACTTGGGCAAGAAGTATTTGAGATACAGATACAAAATACTGCGGCAATAATTGTATCCGATACGGTATTTTGCAATTGTGTCTTGAGATACTTCGATACATTTGCAGATTTGTTAATTATACCTATACCGGTTGATCAGCGGGACACAGCGTGTTTTCACTCCGTGTCCAAAAATGTTTCAATTGAAAATGTTCTAACTGCGACTAACATTGTTTGATTTGAAAGAGATGTCTGTTAGTACCTCAAAAACTTTGTTTTTCTTGCGGAAAGTGTATTAGTTTCATTCCGAAACAACTAATTAAAAGAGAAAAAGACAGAAACAGAGGAGGAAAGAAAGACAAAACAAAAGAGAAACAGAGGGCTGGCGAGCTTTGCAGTTCCTTGAGGCTTGGCACCCCCCCTGCAAATCTGCCTTAAATAATTTTCTGCGTCTTTCTATTTCTTTCTTTCTATCACCGTGTCTATCTTTTCTCCCATTTCTTCCCATTCCTTCTCTCTCTCTCTCTTTGTATTTCTCATTTCCTCTTTCTTTCTCTCTCTCACTCTATTTTTCCTGTTTCTATCTCTTCCTTCCTATCTTTGTCTTCCTGTCTTGATCTCTGTTTCTTTCTATCTCTTTCTTTCTCTGTTTTTATTTGATTCCCTTTCCGTCTCTCTATTTCTCTCTTCCTCTTTCTTTCTCTTTCTATCTTTCTTTGTCTATCCCAGTATTCGTTCACTTGCACATCCGAGTTATTCCACCCGACGCCGGACAAATCAGCGCAGCGAGAGAGCGCGCGCCGGCATAGTGATGATTGTTTCTTTTTTACATCGCGAAACGGAAAAACGGCGACAATTGCAGCTCTGCTGCTGTAGGAAATGCCCGGCCTGCGCGGAACACGCAGCAGTCACAGCGAAAACTGATGTAGCGGCCTTGCTAGAGCCTCTTGTAAGCTGTCTTGGGCGACAAAGGCCAGTACAGTTGCAAGGTACCCGCTACGCCATAAACAACCATAATTTTCCGAAGCAACGAAATATCCACCAAGTCATTAATCATTTTTCGGAGAAGTGAGGTATCCACTACCTGTCTCTAAGGCATCATGTGCACTTTCTTGGTGCTGTGGATGACAACAATGAAGAATTATGGCTAACCCCTTTGTAATGGTGGATAGCTTTCAACCACACACTGGTTACGGAATTCGCATTGCGTACGCCTGTTGTGTAAAGACTCTACTACCATATAATACATCTCTCAACTACATTCCCTGTCCGACATGACGCCCGTATAAGGTCTTTTTGCGAAGGATCTTCAAGCACTGTCGTGGCTCTGTGGTAGGATACTCAACTGCATCGCAGAGGCCCCGGGTTCAAACGCCGCCCGATCCCGAATTTTTTTCTCATTGTACGGGATAGCGATTACGGACACTGGCGGCGGCGGCAGACAACTAAGCCACCAAAATTGGCTGCTGTTGTGTTTTCATAACGGCTTTCCCTGCAAAATATAAAAGAAATACTATATAAAGATGACGAGTAATCTGTAAGTGTACGTGCAGTCCTGCTCTCTACGACTTGCAACGTGGGTACGCGTGGCCTCACGAGCTCAAAGATCGCCCATATGGCTTCCAGTAACCCTTATGAAGGCGAAAATTGGCAGTCGGCGTCGGCGTCCCGCGGCGTCGAAGACAGAACTAGTGATGCAAAAAATAATCATGTGATGACGCCACAGTCACTGTGACGTTTCGTGACGTAACGACACATGAAGACGTCATCACATGACAGCGCATCTTGGTCAAAGGCGGGCCTATTCTGGAGGCAGTGCAAAACAATGATAGGTGGAGAAAGCTTTCGTAAGGTTCCGGGGCAGGACCAATCGACTGAGAAGAAAAAGAAGATGGCTTTTACCTTCGAGTCGTCTTAGGTGAATGCAAAAGCGACCCTATGAGTTTTTTTTTTCGAAAACTAAGCGCGGTGAACTCACTTGAGGAGGATCCCAAATCAAATAATCCTAGTTTAGGAAATGAGGGCAAGTAGAAGCCAAGGGCGATCAATGAGCCACACGTTCCAAAGTTGGAAGTCATACTGAGCGCGACTAAACATGTCTGTCTCCAATGCCTTTCCTCTATATCGCCCAATGAGAACACCTATGGAGTTGCGCCTAAACTTTGTGCCAAGGAGCATAGCAATGTTCGTTAACTTTTTCTCCCACACGCATTTTCTTTTTATAAAACGTCCTCTCGTCGAGCAGGAACTTCCTCCTACTCGCCCCAACGTTGCGAAGGAAGAGCGTTAATGATGGCGAAATGGTGACTGATCTAGCAAGGTCGAGCGTATTGCCGAGCGACAATATAGCAAGGAGGTGGAAAAGTTAAGTGAGGGTGAGGAGGAAAGGGGGAGGATGAGGGGAAGGGTAAAACACAGCATAGCGGTTTATAATATAGTACAGCAAAGGGCTGGAAAACGGAAGTGAGGGTGAGGGGGGGGGAATGTGAGGGTGAGGAGAACGGAAAGGAGGTGGAGAAAGCAGATCATAACCTTATATAGCATAGTAAAACTTGTTGGGCTAGTTGGTGCATGTTACAAGAAAATTCGACGACGCAGACCACCGAGAAGAAAAGGCGAAAGGAAAGAGCGTCAACTCGCAACTAACTTTATTCTTGCGAATCCACCGTAATATATACAACATGCCACACATGCGCAATAACACACTATTCGTCACATCCAACAATCGGCCACTCTCAACGCACGTCCTAGGTCAGGAACCTGTAAAAAAATCAAATTCATCTGAACGGAGTACCACCGACGTATCGCTAATACAGATATCCTTTTTCTTTCGGATGAGGTATGCTTCTAGCATCTCTCGCTCAATCACCTCCTTGCTTCTACCTGGAACGATGATATTGGTAAATGTTGCCTCACATCCACACGCACCGCAGTGAATAGGCAAATGTGCCAAAAGATTATTCTTGATCGAAAGAACATGCTCCGTCACTCGATCCTTTACGCAACGGCCGGTCTGGCCGATGTACACCCTTTCACAGGAAAGCGGAATTTCGTAGACCACTCCCATCGCACAGGTGACGTAGGGTCTCACACGCCTCTCACCACAGGGGGCACGCACTGGTCCTCTTGAAATCTGTGGGCACAGGCCCGACAGTTTCCTTGGCGCAGAAAACACCACAGGTACTTTGCAGCTAGTGACCACCTTTTACGGTGTGTGCAATCTTATGGGCGTACGGGACAACAACTGGCCTTTTTTCGAACCGCTGACATTCCTTATTTTTCCCTTGAATCTTTTGAAGCAGGCACTCAGCTGCTGCTGCAACGACAGAGCGAGGATATCCAGCTGAATATGGCCGTCTAACCTGGTTGTCAAAGCTCTCCTGCATTCTGTGAGGGCAAGACGCCTTCCTAGCACATAAAAGCAATACCTCTCTTAACCACTTTAGATTGGGCAGCATCATAGGGCATCAGCTCTTTGCACGAGCGAGGCCAGTAGGCCCAACAGCTGTGCTCTTCCGTCAGAGTGAGGCTCAAATCTAAAAACTGAATTTTCTCGTTAGTAGGTAGCTCATGCGTGAAGGACAGACTCTTCGCATGTTGTCGAAAATTCTTTAAGATTTCGTTCACCAAGTTGGTGAGTGTTAAACCTGATTTAGCAATTGAAACTACCGAGGAAGTCGTCCACATGCCTGTACAACCTGCGCACATTTGCATTGTCAAGAGCATGAGCCAACACTCTGTCAAAAGATGCTAAAAGCAAACTGCACAGTACGGGCGCTACACACGAGCCGATACATATCCGATTTCGTTGAAGATAAACCTGCCCTTCGTGCGTCACAAACGTCGAACACAAATAAAATTCTAAAAGGGTCATGAAATTATCAACAGAGATACCCGCACTCCCCTCAAATGTCAAAACGCCATAATCTTCAATGCTAGCTTTCACTACTTTCAACAATTCCACATGCGGCACTGAATAAAATAGATCCACAACATCTACCAAGAAAGCATACCCGCCCCCTTGAAAATCAAGCAAAATTTTGGTAACGTCAGCAGATTTCCTTTCACAAAGGGATCTTTCACAGGGAGCATATTAAGTTGCTTTAACAGATATCTTCTCACTAGATGCTGCCACGAATCTCTTTCGCTTACAATACACCGGAAAGGCTTTTCACGCTTATGTGTCTTCGCGCCAAAAAATATTGACAGCACACCTAGCCCCTTGGCCACATTAACAGATTCAGAAAGTCTCGTAAGCTGAAGCTCTTTGCAAAGCAATGTGGCCTTGGCTTTTACCTTATTCACTTGGACAGTCGCTGGTTCGAAGTTCTTTCTATGACAGCTGCCGCTTGTTCGCTGAAGGCCCTCGTATTCAACACGACAAAGCCTTCCTCCTTGTCAGCTTGTAGGAGCTGAAGTTCGTTGTGCTTGAAGAATGAAACCACTTGTCGGCACGAATCCTTACGACCCAATGTGGCAGGCTGAACACACTTGGCAAGGCAGTCTACTCCTTCCAGTAGGCATCTTTCTTTGTCACCCGCCTGTTCAGTGCCAACAAAGCAGGAACCTGAAGCCCCGGTGGTGTAGAAAACTTTGGCCCTTTCTTCAAAAACACGCTCCACTTTCGTGTCATACCAATTTCTGTGAGGGAGGGATCAGCCATCTTTTTCTTAACTTTGTGGGTCAGGACATGTCCAGATGATGTACCGACCGCCTTTTTCTTCTTCACTTTTGTTTTTTTCTTCTAGGCCAGGGTTTTTGTGGGCTTGGGTGTTCTGCAGTAGTCATTCGGCGACTACTAGCCAGCATTGTCACGATAGCTCGTTTTACATTGTTTGAGTGACCAGAATTATAACGCAAAAGCCACTGAATCAGCGTGTTTCATACCTCCAGCATGCACGTCCTTCTTTGAAGGTTAGATTTGTATTGAGGAATGCTTTCTTTCCGACATTTCATACGAGAAGTTCAACTTGGGCGTTGCTTCGTGGAAAGTGCCGAGCGAGTCTTCCCGGCACTTCGTGAATTCCATCTGATCGGCAGTGTTGAGCCGCACCAGAAGATCATATGCGTAGCTGTCCTTTAAGGTTTGTTCAATTCTGCCTACATCCGCGAGGTAAAAGTTCGCACAATTGCTCTTGAACCCATGCATACTCCCGGAAGCTCTTGGAAGGTATCCAGGGAAATGCTTGCAATATTTTAAAAGAAACTATGCCGTTCTCTTAGACTGCTGCTCGTAGGACTGATAAAGTACTGTCTTGAGTCACAGAGTAGTAAACGTCCTGGACATCAACTGGGAAGCCCCGTGAGATTTCCGATTTTTTCGGCTGAAGATCTTCTATTACCGCTTTCAAGTTTTTTTTTTATGTGCGACGGGTCGTTCACAATGAGTGGAAACGTGGGCTTGCGAGGTGTTTATTTTTGACACGATGACTCTGAATGTGATGCCTTCCTTGCGAGTCTTCGCTGTGAAGTATACGGAAAGGGCGTTGCCTTACTTTTACAGCGAAAGCTGTTATGAGATCATTTCAACGGCCGTATTTGGCGCCGTAGTTGTCCGCCGCCGCCGCCGCCACCGCCACCGGTGTCCGTAACAACTATCGCACGAAATAAGAAAAAAAAAGGAAATAAGAAAAAGTTTCCAGGATGGAACGAGGTTCAAACCTGGGCCCTCTGCGTGCGAGCCCAGTGTTCTACCTCAGGGCCATGCCGGTGCTTGAAACTGCGTTCCAAAAAGACCCTATACAGGCTTCATATCGGGAAGGAACCACATTAACATATGTAATGTAGTGTGGTAGAAGAGTAAAATAACAACCAGGCGTCACACAAATGCGAATTCTGTAACCGGGCGTCACACAATGCAAATTGCGCGACGAGTGGGTTCTTGAGTGCTTCGAACTCATTAGAAAGGCCTCTACGATAATTCTTCATCGTCATCAGCCACAGCATCATCAAAATGCACATAATGCCTTACAGGTGTTTAGCCAGTACCACGGTTCTCCGCAGAATGACGAAAAATTGCACAGTGGCTGCTTCCCTACTGCACAAAAATTATGATGATTTATAGCGTAGTGGGTTCCTGGCAAGTGCACTTCTATTGGTTGCCAAGGAAGCCCATAAGGCTCCCATGATCCATTTCCTCGGGCTCTCAATAAAGTTATTTCCTTCTCTCTCTCGCTCTCCCTTTCTCCGGTTAACGTATGGTATAAAGCGTGGTGGGACAGTTAAATAACGATCGGGCGTCACACAATATGAATTACGTAACTAGTGGGTCGTTTAAAGCTTCAAACCCATTAGAAAGGGCTCAGCCATAAATCTTCATCGTCATCAACCACCGCAATAACAAAGTGCACATAATGCCTCACAGATGGTACCTCGCTTCTCCGCAGAATAACGAATAATGCCGTGGTGGGTGCTTCCCAACTTCCCAAAAATTATGATTTGTGGCGTAGTGAGTACGTTGCTAATGTACTTGTATTAGTAGCCACAAGAGAGTTTATAACGGGCTCTAGAAATGCCGCTCTTCCAGCTTTCGCTGTGACTGTGCTGCGCTTTCCGCGCAGGCCTGGCGTTTTTTTTACTTGTGTGCAAAGTATATCCAGGCTGGCTTGGAATAGAAGATTAACGACTTGCCTATGTGCGTCCTTTAGCCGCCTACATTCTATGTGGTTGAAATTCTTGTTTAAAGCTTCGTCAACGTTTCTTCCGTAGGTGTCTTTATGAACAACCGCGAAGCTACCTTCCTTGTCAGCGAGGCAGGAGCTTGAGGATCTTCTCTCTTTGTTCACGTACAGTCGAAGTGAAGTTTAATCCTTGCCGCGTCCAATTCCTTATTCTTTCCAGGCAGTCTATACTATATGCCACGATCCTTTGCGCACTCGTCGTTGGCTCTGTTTGCGGCATCTTTAGAAAGTCATCATTAGAGAACATGCGGCCATCATTAGAAAGAACCCCCGTTGAACGTCTCGCCTTCCAGAATCGCGACTCTAAATGCACTGTCAAACTGCACATCAAGATTTTAGCAAGAAGTAAAGAAAAGCATGCGCAAAACTTTATAATCTATGGCCATCGACGAAAGTGGGCAATCATGCATCGGAACCCGATCCATAGCACTAAAAGCAATAAGAAAAAAATTCATGCGCAGAGATAAGCAATCTGGTAATCAGTGAGCAATGCATTCGCTAACAACTGCTACACATATGAACGGAAACTTTCAATAAACGTTCAGTTGCTATTTCAATGGTGTGTCGTACGTCTCTCTGTCCTCGTCCAAGTAGTTGGCTGCAACCCTCCTCGCTATCACAAATGTAGGTTTCCTGCCGTGGACGCCGAGCAGGCTGCATGTTTGTAACGCCAGCACGCTCTTGCCTGCGTACGTAGGCTTTTTTGAAGGAAATGCAAATAAAATCACTGCGCCGCACTTCCAACAGCTTTCACATTCAGTGCACCTGGATACATTTTAACACGAAAATGCTTTATGCAGGGGTCCACCAAGATTTCAGTGACGTATTTCCGTCACGGAAATGACGTGAGAGAAATGCACACGATGAGAGGGCAAAGAATAAAAGTTCCGTCACCGGAATTTTAACCTGCGACCCCTCGTTCCTCAGCGCGCCGCTTTAAAGAACTCGGCCACGCGCCACTGGTTGTGCGCTGTAATAACGGTGGGCTATTTATATCCGCCATTTAACGCTGGCGGTATGCAGATCTCGGAGGTGCTTCCGCGCGTGGAGTATCACCCGCGAGATTGCCCACAGGTTGCGCTTTAAAGCAATGACAAATTTTGCTTCTGTTTGACAACTGTCCTTGAGACGCGTCCTGAAAAGGGGCCCATTTCTGTACCCACTCGCTATGTGGAACGCCGGGTAAACGATGCGTCGAACGCCACCGCGCGGCAGGAGACGCGAAGGGGCCATTCCACGCGCCGCAGTTTTCAAGAAAATAAAAAAAATATATCTAAGAGCGTTGGGCTGTAGCGCGTCGCTCAAGCAGGAATAAGTAACTGGGATAGTTAAGTAAAGCTACTATGGGGGCGAGTTGGTGCGACTACATGGCGTGTTCGCGCTGCCAGGAACTGGACGATATTGAAACGCTCTGAAAAAGACACCCTGTGTGTGTCTTTTACCGTTTCAATATCGTCCAGTTCCCGGTAGTGCAAACAAACCATGTATGATACAGTTAGTTCGCGCTCGTCCTGTGTAAACCTGTGCGTTCTTTTCGAGCGTCCTTCGCTGTGTTTGAGCGGCGAAGCGCGCTGCATTTGTTGAGCAGTTACCTTTGTTACTTCGTGGTCATCCTGTGCGTGTTATTTTCCTGAGTCGTTTACGGTTGATGGGCGTTCTGCAAGTATCGAGCTGCTTGGTGTTCTTCTTGTGACTTTGTAATTTGTTGCAATCGCATTCATTGCTTCAGCTTTGCGGCGAAACTGACATTTTTTAATCAATCAACAGCTAGCAGACGCTGCCTGCACCGGCGTTGTCTCTCGCGGGCGAGGGCAGGGCGCATTTTCGTTCATTACGAGCTGGTAGTTCAGCGTTCATCAGAGAAAGAGCGTTTCCATAGTTAACGCGCGCCGTTCGCTCTCCCTCGCCACACGGCAGACGCTTGAGGCTGTGGTGCCCTCATCGCGCGCCATTCGCTCTCTCTCGACACACGGCGAGCGCTGAGGCGATGGCTACCTGTCTCACGCTCAAGCAAATAGACCGTCATGAGAGGGCACGACGATGCACGCCGACACCCTAAGGTGCTTCGCCCCTAAAATATCTCTGCGACACGCGCCTGCCTTGGCCTGTCTCGCCTGGCTGTAATGACCCGCTCACGCTAGCGGCAGGCGTGCCGCAACGGCGCTGTGCCGTAGTGGCCCGCGCAAGCCTGCCGCAACGGCACGATGCCGTAGAACGTCGGCCGTCGCCGCCCGCGAGAGAGCTGTCCAACGTACTACATAGCAAGCTTCGCCGGCGAGGCATTCGCGCCTCTGAAAAACATGGCCGCACTGCCAAAAGCAGTTGTCGTACGGTCGTTGTCGTCCACCTCGAATCTATCAAGCGGCCGCCGTGCGCTCTGTAGCTTGTAAGTGCCGAACTGATGCTTCCACTTGCTTTAGGTTCATGTCCTCAAGCTTCGACAGGAATGTATTCGTCCCGATTGGGCCCCGTTTTTGAGAGCCATGGCAAAAAAAAATCAATGCGAGTCGAGATGGCCGCTTCCGAAATCCCGGAGGGCATAACTTACGCGTTTGTTAGCTGTTTCAATCCTCCATAGCTGGCGCCACTTCTCCTGGCGACAGCTTGGGGACACATTATTTGGTTTTACGCGACACGTTTTTTAATACCGGGCAGACTTAAACGCTCTATAGACTGCTGGAAGCATGCCTGGCAACGACAGGGATGGCATCCTCACTATTGAGCGTGAAAAGCGCGGAGCAGAAAGCAAGCAGCTCGAAGCGTCCCGCGGCAGACGAAGACGACGCGGAAAGACGAAAGCAGACGACGTGGAGTGTCGATGTAGCTCCTGCGTCGCTGATTGGCCACGTCGCTCTCCGGCAGGCGGAGAACGGCGCGAAAATGTGTCTCGGACCTAATCTCTGAACAACAAAGAACGGCTGACGTGCGCGAACGAAATCACTTGCGCACTGCAGCCTGAGAACGGCAAACGGCGAGCCAACGTGCCGCTATCGTGTTCCCCGCTTACGCTCCCTCCGCGAAAAAATCGCGGCCGGGCTAGAGGGGAGACACGACACGCGTTGCGTTTCTCTCCATTCCGGTCATTAATGATGGCGATCTTAGCCGAAGCTCTGCCTCCAATCAGAGACGTTTTTTTTCTGGCATTCACAGCGATTTCTCTGATGACGCTCTCACCGTTAACTACTACAGCCAACACAAAGGTTTCTCTAATCGTTCATCATGGACGCTAGTGGTGAGGTTGGAGATGTGCCACCAAGCGTCAACGGGGGTGCATCACAATAAGCGGTGGTGTAGCTGCCAAGCGCCAACATACCTTCTGCAAGCTCTCTCTTGTACAGTAAACATTGAACTACTAGTGTAAGGACACGTTTTACTTTCGTGTTATACCGATTCCTATGACGGGGTGATCAACCATGCTTTTTGTGATATTCCCAACGACGCCCCACTTACGCAGTTTGCCCCTGGGTGATAGACCTCAGTCGCCTCAATGATCTCACGTGTTGTCAGACTATTGTGCCTTGCAACCACCTTCCACTGAGTGAACATTGGCTGACCAAAATCCAGGCAGTGTAAAACTAGCTATTTTCGCACTGCTATATGTACGTTGTGTCTGTGTTTCATTTCATTCATTTATTAATTTTTCTAACAATACAAAACCATTGCCCACGATCAGGACAAAAGGAGGTAGTTAGCCCCCTGACGTGGTCCTGCTCGCGTTGGGCGTAACAGCAATAGAAACAATCGAAATCATTGTAGTAACAATAGAAATCATTGCAATGCGCACACATAAACATATATACGTACACAAAAATATATACATACAAATAAAAATGAAACAATAAAAATCATTGTAGTAACAATAGAAATCACTGCAATGCGCACACATAAATATATATACATACACAAAAATATACAGCTCGAGTCAAGTCATTCCAGCATCCTTAAAGTTCCTGTCTCATTTTTCTTCGCTCATTTTCTTCTGCTTTCTTTTGGTGCTGCTCCTCACGCAGAACTAAGTACCAACCCAACAAGCCACCCTAGTAATAACTAGAAAAAGGGGTGGAACACATTTGGCCGGCATTCTCAAATCATGAATGGTAGGTTACCGCTATCCCTCTACAGGAAGGTATATACCAGCTGTGTATTACCGGTACTTACCTACGGTGCAAAAACCTGAAAATTTACGAAAAGGGTTGAACTGAAATTGAGGAACACGCAGCGACCCATGGAAAGGCAAACGGTAGGTGCAAGCTAAAGCCCCTCCATGCGTTTTCCCGCCGCCTCACTCAGAGAACGAAATATTTGCTTTCTCGCGTGTGCACATGCGTCCGCAGAAACAAGATGGAAAGAAAAAAGCGGAAGGAAGTGGCTTAAGAACCTCCTTCCGGAAGCTCCGGAACCGGAAATAGGCGGTGGCGACGGTACAATAGATGGCGGTACTTAAAAAAGCGGCAGTAGACGCGATGAAGGGGCTTTAGTGCAAGCTGAAGGGACAGGAAGACAGCAGACTGGGCTGGAAACAGAGGAGTGTTAAGAACACCTTAGTCGAAATCAAGAGGAAATGGGCATGGGTAGGCAATGTAGCACGTAGGCAAGATAGCCGCTGGTCCGGTGGGCGGATGGAGTCCGGTGGGCGGATGAGATTAGGAAGTTTCTAGGGACAACGTGGCCGCAGTAAGCACAGGACCGGCTTGATTAACGAAACCTGGGAGAGGTCCTTGCCCTACAGTGGGCGCAGTCAGGCTGATGACGATAATGATGATGATGATCACGAATTATTAGCAGCGCATAAGAAACGAGAGAACAAAAGAGATGTGTTCTCACTCTCGGTCCTCTCTTCTGTCTGCTCGTGTTTTGTTTTTTCGCACTGCTAAGAATTCGTAATCTGAACACACCGAGCTTACACGTTCGTAGGATTGGCATTTATTTTCAATTGACGTCGCTTTGCACAGTCATATTATTTGCCTAAGCAACTGACCCGTTTGTCATTTAGCGAAGGCTTACGAATGTTTACGTGTGTTTTGATTTGAGGGAAGGCAAAGGTCAGTGTTGTGAAGCCAAAGCTGGCAAGAGTGTCGAGTATTGTTTAGCGAAATGTACTATGGCGCGTGTCTCAGCTCAAACCAACGCGTGTTTGTAGCATTGTACGGGTACTTTCCATCGTCTGGTTTCCCGTCGATAGCGTAGCTCAATTGAATTACCACTTATGCATGGTCTTCAATTACACAAATAAAATAACTATCATTGGGTGAGAAATCCAATAATATTCCCAAGTCCCTGCTTTGAGATATCAGGACCAGCATTTTAGTGTGTCTTCGATAGAGCCAAGCCTAACGGATCGTCTTGCGTGTTTTTTTGCAACGTGCAGACGTGCAGCACGATGTCACCGTGCCTTCGTAGTGAGTGATTTAGGCTTCAGCGAAGAAATTAAATTGTGTAGGACCGGTGGCGGTGCAGGTCGATTTATGTGCAAGGGTATGCAATACGAGAAAGTGGCTATGCCAAGCACGACCTTAGAGACCATATGGAAATGGGAAGCCGAGCTCAGAGTACACGAAGCGAGCATGCTTCACCCACCAATAGAGTCAACCCCTGGGGAAGGGACCAAACGGGTCCCGAAACGGCAGGTTTTCCTCAATAATTGTGGCATTCTTTAAGCCAACCACGCAGATCTCAATTGGAATGTTTACACTTGTGACATATTAATAATATCTGGGTTTTAGCGTCCCGAAACCACGATATGATTATGAGGGACGCCGTAGTGGAGGGCTCCGGAAATTTCGGCTACCTGGAGTTCTTTAACGTGCACCTAAATCTAAGTACACGGGCCTCAAACATTTCTGCCTCCATCGAAAATGCAGCCGCCGTGGCCGGGATTCGATCCCGCGACCTTCGGGTCAGCAGCCGAGCGCCATATCCACTAGACCACCGTGGCGGGGCACTTATGATAGGTTTATAGAAATGACGTGAACGCCAGCCTCCTACGCACACGAGCTGTACGTCCAGCAGATAATATACTACGTCAGCTAAAGTGACGATGAGAGCTGTTAAAAGAAACTCACTCGTTGTCTTTTTTTATTTGTTAACGGCATCTCTTTATATGTGACAGATGTAGTCAGGAACAATTGATGGCATGCCTATTTTTAAGAATGACAAAACCTGCACATCATTTCAGATATTCATTACCCAATGTTTATGGGGATATCGAAAATGACCACTGCCTGCGCAATAGAAGCGTGGACACTCTCATGTCAGACCGGAACTTCCCGTGAAAAGGGAGTGGCGAACTTAAATCAAGCCGCGTAACAGCAGAATCTGGTCAGGATAAACAGCATATAGTGTGAAATGTAAAAGTAAACGCCTTAATCTATGCGTGCGATGTGTTCTACTTCTCAACTTGGAGCCGCTCCATAGTTGTTACGGTCGATTAGAAATGAAGTACGGATAACGGTCAAAGTACATCTTTATTTTCTTTCCTAAGGGTCACATTATCTTGAATACTGCTACTTATTTTCTTGTTGAGTAACTAGTGCTTTGCACAAACTCCTCTCCTGCAAGTCTGCAAGAAAACATTAAAATACCGTCGTTTAACAGTGCGAGAACGTTTAGAAAATATGGGAACAGTTGTTATAGATTCTACAGAATTATTTTACGGCCGACACAAACAACCAGGGGCCATGTTCAATACTCTTTCTCTTACGTACACAATACTTAGCGACGAATTCTTCGATATAAAGAGAGTACAATGGCAATGGTGCGAATTTGTCTTACTCGCCAATTTGAGAGCAAGGAGGCAACACGAAAGCCGCTTTTTATCACCGCTCGAAAGATTGGCTACGCAGACATTCAATCACTGTGCTCTCACGACCTGCCCGAGACCACAAGGGCAGTAGTACACGAGGAGCTTCGTCGAATGTTCCTGTCGTCCCTACCTCTTGTTCGAGAGGAAATCAGCAGTTGTTGGGTGGTACCTTTGAACCGCCACAGCCGCAGCTGCAAGCAGTAAGCTATGATGCTGCAGCCAGACGCAACGCCCCCCATCCGCGCCCACGTCAAGAAGTCCCACCGCCGCAGCAGTTCCGCCACCAAGCACCACCGCCGCCACAAACAACGTCATACGGCCCGCCAGCCGGCCAGCGATGCATGCCGATGAAGACCGACATTCCTCGACCACCGCCTACTCTGCTATCGTTGCGGAGAAACTGGCCACACCTATCGCCGCTGCCAGTACCGACAGATGAGACTGCGTGGATTCGCCATTGACACGCCGCGTCCACAGTGGGGCGAACGACCCCGCGACATCACCGAGTACCTCGCAGTAGCTAAGCGGACCCCTCGATAACCTTCCGGTTCGCCGTCGCCAGGCCACTATGTTTCACCGCAGCGCCGCTAGTACATTGGCCCAACACGGGGCTGCTCGCCTAGCCCGTATACGGAAAACTAAGTGCAGCAACCGATGGAGGTGCGCTTGCTGTACGATGAGACATTGAAGATCCTCCGCCGCCCACGACGACCCCGCGACGAAATCTAAAGAACACGCCGTAAGCCGAACGGAGCCCTGACGTCGAAACTTCGCAGCCCGAAGAAGACCTGACGAAGCAACGTCGAAGCAGCGGAGGAAACTGACGTAGCCATGATCCGACGCCGCGACCTAACCGGAATGTACGGCGACGGACTAGCGACCTCGACGTACTATTCAACGGCCAAAACGTCACCGCTGTCGTCGACACTGGAACCGACTATTCCGTCGTCAGTGGACAGTTCGCCACAAGGTTGAAAAAAGTTAGGGCCGCTTGGCAAGGGCCCGAAATCTAGACCGCTGGAGGCCACCTAATAACGCCGGCTGGAGTCTGCGAGCTTTGTAATCTTACAACATTGATCCTGGGAGCTTTGTAATCCTGCGAGCTTTGTAAACTTACAACATCGCTCCAGGGATGTGATACTTGGGACGGACTTCCTAAGTCAACACGGCGCCGTCATCGATCTGAGGTCTGAGTCAGGCCCGTAGCCAGAGAGGGGGGGGGGGGCAGGGGGCCCAGGCCCGCCCCCGATATTTTGATGACACATGGTGTTTTATCGAAAATAAATCATGAAAAAAGGCGTTTTTCTCAAATAGTCAAGGTTTTCAGCAAGTGCCCCCCCCCCCCCCCCCCGAAAAAAATTCCTGGCTACGGGCCTGGTCTGAGTCAATTACCCTAACCCCAGAAAAAGCACTGCCGCCTCACACGACGCCAGGGAACCACGCATTGAATGTGATAGAAGCGCACGTCACCGTTCTGCCTCTCTCCATCGTCATCATTTCCGTCGGCACCGAAGACCTGCAGACCTTGAAGGCATCATCGAGGACGATAAGCACCTGCGTCTGAACGGTCAGATTTGCGTCGCAAGAGAAATTACCGAGCTGCGTGACGGCAAAGCAATGGTAGTGCTGACAAATTTCAGCCATGAATATAGTCACCTCAGCATTGGCAAGACGGTCGCCTAGATCGACGAATTCACGAATGCTTTCGCCCTCTTCGATGCTACTGAACCTGTTTCGGCGGATCCAGGTCTCCAACCGGATTTCGACGTCAACCCCAGCCTTCCGAAGCACAAGCAAGACCAGCTTAAAGCTCTGCTCCTGGAATTCAAGGACTGTGTCTTGTCGTCTTCAGGAATTCGACAGACCCCATGTCGCGAAATATCGCATCATAACAGAAGTTCCCGACCAATCCGTCAGAGCCCGTACCGAGTTTCGACGCGAGGCCGTTAAGAAACAGGTCGACGAAATGCTACGCGACATCATCATCTAGCCGCCCAAGCGTCCGTGGGCGTCACCTGTGGTGTTAGTGAGGAAGAAGGAAGGAACCCTTCGTTTCTGCGTCGAGTATCGTCGCCTGAGCAAAGTCACGAAAAAGGACGTGCACTCTCTCCCACGAAGAGACGACGCCCTAGATCGACTCCACAACGCGAAGTACTTTTCGTTGATGGATCTCAAGACCGGCTACTGGCAAATCGAAGTCGACGAAAGAGACCTACAAAAGATGGTCTTTATAACACCAGACGGCCTGTTCCAGTTCAAGGTCATGCCCTTTGATCTTTGCTCAGCACCTGCGATTTTTCAACGCGTCATGGATGCAGTACTGGCCAGTTTGAAGTGGCAGACGTGCCTCGTGTGCTTTGACGGCGTCGTTGTGTTTTCCTCAAACTTGAACGAACATCTTCGGCGCCTTGGAGCTGTACTTCAAGCAATCAAGATCTCTGACTCACCTGGAAGCCTGAAAAGTAATGTTTCGCGAACGAGGAGCTCATGTTTTTTCGATCATGTGATCAGCAAGTATCGTGTTCGGCCAGACCCGCGGAAAACAGCTGCCATCGCTACCTTCCGCAACAAGGCCGTACGCCAATTTCTAGGCTTGTGCACCTACTACACACGTTTGTCAAGGAATTTTCACGAATCCCCGAGCCGCTAGCCGCTAGCGCACCTCACGAAGACCGACGTGCCATTCAAGTGGGAAACGGCGCAAATCGAAGCGTTTTAAGAACTGAAACGACGTCTTCAGATGCCTTCGATACTAGCGCATTTCAACGAATACGCCAATACGGATATCCACACCGACGCAAGCAGCGTAGGACTCGGCGCCCTCCTTGTGTAGAAGTCTGACGGGCTGTAAAGGGTAGTGAGTTATGCTAGCTGGTCGCTATCAAAGGCCGAAATCTACTTCCTTTGTGTATGCATTTTCTAAGTTTCGCCCCTACCCCAATGGCAGGCCCTTAAAAGTTGTGGGCGACCACGACGCCTTGTGTTGCCTTGCTAACTTCAGATACCCTTCAGGTCGCCTCGCACGGTGGAGCCTAAGACTTCAACAATTCGATATTACCGTCATTCACAAGTCCGGAAGAAAACGCTCCGACGCTGGCTGCCTGTCTCGTTCCCCCGTCAAAACACCGCCGCAGGACGATCAGTATGATGACTGCTTCTTAGGAACCATAAGTGCCGACAACTTCGCCGAACAACAGCGAGCTGACCCGGAACTCAGGAGCCTTGTGAAATACCCCGAGGGCAGGACCACCATTTTTCCGAAGGTATTCAAGTGAGAACTGGCGCCGTTTTTCTTGCGAGACGGCGTTCTCCTAAAGAAGAACTTCTCGCCCCTTCGAGCGAACTACCTTCTCGTGAGGCCTTCAGCATTGAGACCAGAAGTCCTTCAGGCCCTGGCCCTACACTACGACCCGACGGCTGGACACCTCGGTGTTTCTCGCACGCTCGCAAGAATATAGGAAAACTACTACTGACCGCGCCTTGCCGCCGACGTCGCCCGCTACGTAAGGACATGTCGAGACTGTCAGCGACGGAACACACCGCCGAAAAGACAATCAGGTTTCCTTCAGCCAATCGCACCGCCTCGCCGACCGTTCAAGCAAATCGGTATGGACCTACTGGGGCCGTTCTCTACGTAGACCTGCGGAAATCGTCGTAGCTGCCGACTACCTCACCCGCTACGCCGAAACAAGGGCCTTAACTACAGGCAGTACTCCCGAGGTCGGGAAGTTCTTCATTGAAGATATCGTCCTACGTCATGGCGCCCCAGAGGTCCTCATCACCGACAGAGGTACGGCCTTTACTGCGGAGCTAACTCAGGTGATCTTGAGGTGCAGCCAGCCGAGCCACCGCCGGACCACCGCCTACCACCCACAGACCAATGACCTCACCGAGCGTCTAAACAAGAACATCGCCGACATGCTGGCCATGTACGTCGACATCGAGCGCAAGACATGGGATGTCATCCTTCCGTACGTGACCTTAGCATACAACACGGCAGTATAAAAAACGACGCAGCTGTCGCCGTACAAGTTGGTCTAAGGAAGGAGCCCGGCAACGACGTTCGATGTAATGCTGCCAGCTACCACCGACGAAGAAAACCTGGACGTCGCCACTTATTCGCAATGTGCGGAAGCTCGACAGCTCGCCCGCCTGCGTATCAAAAACCAGCAGAGGATCGACAGCCGTCACTATAATCTTCGGCGACGCCACATGGAATACCAGCCCGGTGACTGTGTGGGCTTCGGGACACCAATACGCCGACGTGGACTCGGTGAAAAGCTTCTTCGGCGATACTTCGGGCTATACAAAGTGCTACGACGTCTCGGCGCTCTAGAGTACAATGTGATCCCAGACGCCATTACGAACTCTCAGCGGCGCCGTGCACGACCTGAAGTCGTTCATTTCGTGCGCTTTAAGCCGTTTTATGCGCTTTAGCGAACCTGACGACTGTAACTTTTGCTTTATTATTATAGTTCTTGCTGGTACTAATTGCCTATTGCACTTTCTTGCTTTATTGTTGTACTTTCTTTGTGTATGCCCTTTTTTCCCCTTACATGTTCTGTTACAAGCTTCGGGAGGATGCCTTTTCAGAGGGGGCAATGACACAGACGCTCCTTTCTTTCTATGTTTTCTGTTACCGGCGCATTGCACGTGTGGCTGCTGCCTTGCGCAAACCGCGCCAGAATGTCTGGAAACATTCGAGATTGTTTTGGGATCATCTGTTGGGCTTGAGCGCGCAAACGCGTGGGTGAGTTAATTCTCGAACGAACGCGACCACCAGCGATAAGGCTCGAATGTTCGATGCCGCATGTATAAACGCCCACGCGCCTTGCCGCGTATCAGTTTATCGACGGCCGACCGTCTGTTCGCCGCTATCAGTATGCAGAGTGTATTCCTGTAGTTTGACTCTTCGTCTCCCGGCCACAAGTTCGGTCAAATAAAGAGTTTAGACTGACACGCCCACTGCTGCCTTCGCCAACGTCAGTCACGACCCCAGTTACACTATACAAGCGTCACGTCGGGATAGCCCCAACTGTGGTGGCAGTGTTGGCTGTACGCTTTTATATTAACGCTCGTTTCGCAGAAATTCCGCCGTCAGTGACGGCGTCGTTTGTGGGCGAATTATCGTCCGTGAATGAAGAATCGAGAAAGATGCAAATAAAATAAACAATAAAAATTTTCGGTCCCATTGAGGATCGAACCCCGGGCCGTTCGCGGGGCAAGCAGGTGTCCTACCACAAAGCCATGATGTTACTTGCACCTGCTTCGGAAAAAGACACTACATAACTGCCATGTAGTGGAAGGAGTCTCCTTAACGCATTTTGTTTGGCAGGTGTCACTACAAAAATGAGCCCATTCGGCGATTTGTAGCGCATTGGCGATGCCATCAAACTACGTTTTTTGCGCGTCGCCATGCTTCGAAAAAAGCTGGGCTGGTGCACCCATCGCCGCTAAAAAGAAACACAAACTTGCAAACAGCTCCAAAAATGGTCAACGATGTCTAACTAGCGGAAAATATATCAAGCACACAGCAAACATGAGATATTAGATTATGTGCTGCCATCTGTGAGGCATTATGAGAAACATGTCTCGACTACAGCAGCGCCTATTGGTTCCATTGTTCCAGCACAGGAAGTGCTTTAGATCGAAAACCTGTACCATTACTATAGATTCATCGCGCGCGCGCGCGCGCGCGCGTGTGTGTGTGTGCGTGTGCGTGTCTGTGTGTGTGTAACAACACACATTAATAAGTATGCATTTAGTGGTTGAAATGCGCTCTAGGGGCCGAATTTCGCTATCGCGTTCAACTCTTAAAGGCGAAGCTAAAGGGTCCCCCAATTTTTAATGTAGTAATCATTATATATATATATATATATATATATATATATATATATATATATATATATATATATATATATATATATATATATATAGTGTAATTAGCAACTTTGCACTACAGCTATGCACCTCTGACTACCTAAGCTGTAGTGAAGCGTTGCGCAAACACGCCTACGACAGCTACTTCATGCACTTTCTGACGATAAAACTGACATCTCTGCTCTAACGTGAGTGGCGACGTTAGATTAGACCATGAGCTACACTTCACACACCACATTTCTCGGCGTGTCTGGTGAGTCTTCGCTATGCGCACAACTACTTAGTTTATACAAAAACCTCGTAACGCTTGGCTCAAAGTAAAAAAATCTGGCATAGGCTGCTACTCGACGACTCCTTCGCATGAAACCGATTCCCACAGTGCACGGGATTTGGCGGATTTTAACAGCGAAACTGTTTATGCTATTCATAAAACCGTGCTCATCGATAAAAAAACCTCGCCTAGTTATGACGTCACCTAGCATCGCCATGACAACCAGGTGAACTACGCATCGACTACGACATTTGCCAAGCTCCGCCCACCTGCCTAGACAATGGGCATGACCGTTCCTGCGCGCCGACTCGTCGTCGCCGTGCCATACCGGCCGCTGTCATGTCGGGAGCGTATGCTGCGGCTTTGCATCGCCATGGGTAGACCTAAATGAGCTCCGCAAGAAGCCGCGTATAAGGAACGACAACGTGCCACGAAGCTGGAATATGCTCGGAGACTTCGAGGCAAAGAGGCTGCTGCCAAGCGTCGCCAGAAAGCGCAAAAGCCAGGATATGCCGATCGGTGAAGGGAATACATGCAAAATCGCCCCGAATCGGTGCCCGGTCTGTGTTTGGTCGAGAACTTCCAGGGCAGAGTCCGTCAGAGTACCGCTTCAGCGGATAACCGGTTTCTTCGAGAATTTCTGAGCACGGAATTTGGGCATGCCTGTCGCATCTGCGCGAAACCTAGTAATGCCTAGAATGACCTAGAAAAAAACCTTGTGAAAACTTGTGAATCGATTTGCTTCGTTGTCTTTTAGCCTTGCGCGCCGCAACGCAAGCTTTGCCGTTTTTGTTTTTCACACGAAAGAGCTTTATGCCGGGGTGCACCACGGCTCCACTGACGTATTTCCGTCATGGATATGACGTTGAAAAATATAAAGACTAACGGATGGCAAAGAAATGCTAGAAAAAAAAACCGGGAGATCCCACGCACTTCGGGAATCGATGTAATGCGAAGCAGCCAGAAAAGAGCTGCATATATCGCCGTGTTTGTCTTTGAGGCAAATGAAGTCACTCATATCATGACATCTAGTTCACTGTATATCGCGCGTTTGTCATGCATTCATGCATGTACAGCCGCCCATTTTTTTAACCTGAACGCGCGAGCATCGACCGCCAAGTTGATAAGCGCCGTACAACGGAGCGCAGTGGCGAAATGAACGAGAATACGCGCATGCGCGCTATGAGCAGTCGTGGGCAACTGCCGTCGGCTAGGCTTTTCCGCGGACGGCAGCTGTCCAAGACTGCTCATTGCGCGCATGCGCGTATTCTCGTTCATTTCGCCGCTGCACTCCGTTGTACGGCGCTTATCAACTTGGCGGTCGATGCTCGCGCGTTCAGGTTAAAAAAATGGGCCACTGTACATACAGATTGTTATCGCGCTCAGTATGACCTACATCATGCGAGCGCGTGGCCGAGCGCTCTGCAAGGTTGTACACTTGCGCCGATCATGGCATATTTTCGAGTTATCGGGATAGAGTTTGGCTGTCCCTGCGAGCGCGCATCGCCTCCACTTGCTTTCACACTCGCCCTCGTTTTTGCCCTGCGATGATATCAGCTTCGAAAATGATAACTTCGAGGGTGAAAGCAAGCAAGTGGGGGTGACGCGCGCTCGCACGAGCAGCTAAACTCTCTCACGATAACTCGAAAATATGCCATGATCGGCGCCACTGTACAACCTTGCAGAGCGTTCGGCCACGCGCTCGCATGATGTAGGTCATACTGAGCGCGATAGTACATGCATGTACGATCTGCACGTATAATTAAATGTATATTCTGGTATATGCAATGCATGACCTCTCATTTACGTTCGTCACGCACTCATGTCATGCCATACCAATTTTGGTGTGTATCCAGTTAACAAAACGGCCTGAAGCGCACCATGAGGTGGCATGTAAATCATGCTGCACATGAAATGCATGTCATGATTATGATGTCACCACCTGCCATTAGTGTTCATCATACAGTCGCGTCGTGCAATACCAGTTTTAGTGTACATCAAGCTAGGAAAACGGCCGCGAGCGCATCATGAGCGCGGCATGGAAATCCTGCTTTACATGAAATGCATGTTATGATTGTCATGTTCCCACCTGCTATTTGTGTTGGAGTTGAAATGCTAGGGCACACGGCCCCTAGCATTTCAATTTCATGGAAAGGCGACCGCCACGGCTAAGATTTAACGCGTGCTCTCGTGTCAGCAGCCGAGTACCGTGAACACTGAACCACTGCGGTGGCTTCACAGGATCCATTATAGCTTACAGCGCACTCTGACATACAGACGAAAATAGGCACACGCAGACAAGCGCTTTTTTATGTCACTCAATGTTAAGAAATGCGTGCATGACAATTTGCTCCCCGTAAGAATGATAGCTCCTTGGGGGATATCACTATTGAAGGTTTACTAATCACCTTTTTTTCTTCAATTGCCACAGCTTCAATAATCAGCCTTTTTAACACGAAAGTGTTTTATGCCGGGGTCCACCAAGTACATCCGTCACGGATATGACGTTGATAAAATGGACGCCAACAGGTGAGAAAGAAAAAAAGCAAGAAAACGATACCCCGCTGGGAATCGAATCCACGACGTTGCGGTCGCGACGGCAAGCGCCCGACGCCCTACCTACTAAGCTAACTCGAGAGATGCTAGACACGGCGCGAACGCGCCTTATATCTTTCACACATTCTCTTCCGCGGCGGGCGGAGCTAAAGTCCCTAAAACTTCGTAAAGTAGCGACACTTTCCTCCTCCGCTCGCGTTCCTCCTAGTTCTCCTAGCATGGCGTTCCTCCTAGCATGGCGCCACCTACCTTGCTCCTGCGTAGCAGACGACGCTTTGCCAAGTGAGCGCTTGCTTGCCAGGCGGCGCGCTTTAGGCATCCGCACTAGCCGTCTAGCTCTGGTACGCTTTTTTAGGAGATGTTAGGACACGTTTGTAAAGGACACGTATGATGTTGAACGTTAATGTCCCGCTCTACATGAAGCCTTCCGAAACATATACACGTCGTCCTCGCGAGGTGACTTCGCCGCGCATACCAATGACGCACTGAGGCTGCCAGTACGCACTAGAGGTAGTCGTTCTTTATTCCGAACTTGCTCAGAAATAGAGGCTCGAACTGGTCCTAGAAAGATTAATTTCAGTTATACTACCCAGTATGCATTGCTGCTCATGATAGTATTTTTCTTAACAGCACTTAAGAATGAACGAACAGCGAATGCAAGATAGCACCCCGGTAAGACTTGCCATGTAAAAAAAGTTATGTGCAGAGAGCAATGACTGTCAGTGCAAGCAGCAGCTCGGAGTGTCATTGAAAGAAGAATGCGCCAGAAGGCGTACATCATTTCCAGTCGATACATTTAGACAGCGTTGGTTGTTTCGTTAAGAGATTAGACTCACCAACCATAGCGCACAAGTGCGCCTCGTAAACGTACTTGACATACGAACTATACTCGCTGCTCAATGAACGAGCAAGCGATCGAATAAACTAGCCTGCCACCGTAAACGTTTCCTTTGCGAGAGCTCCACTCGCGGATAATAATATCATCTGGGATTTTATGTCCCAATACCACGATATAATTATGAAAGACGCCGTAGTGCAGGGCTCTGGAAATTTTGACCATCTGATGCTCTTTAACGAGCATTGGCATCGCATGGCACACTGGCCTCAAGCTATTCGCTCCATCGAAATGTGACCGCCGCGGTCGGTCGAGACCTTCGGGTCAGCAGCCGAGCACTAACCTCTGCTGCACCGCGGCGGAAAGCTACTCGCGGATATAAACATCCACGCGAAATGGCACGTAAACCTTTGAGCTAAATGACACGTATACATGAGGTTCCTAAACGATGAACGCACCCTGCGACTCGGGTGGGCACGCACGATTTGCCTGCCTACCTTCTATCGCAAGTCCACCGGCGGATGTGTCGACGTAAAAGAGCCAGAGAAAGCTATTTGCTCCGGGGAAAAAAAACCGAGGACGCAACAAAACAAGCAGAGAGTGCCACTCCTAATTCGAGCTTTCGCACTGCAGCTTTGTTTCTTCGAAAGAACTGCGCCGAATCTCTGAAGTTCCGTAATCCCACTTTCGATCGTCAGTCGACGTGCCTCCGTAATCGACGTGCCATGCTAGGTGCACAAACTAATACCGCGAACTAAAACAAGTAGGCGCATCACGTCAAGCAGAAAACGTAACCACATATTCTTGAAAAAAAAAACAACACTTAGTACAGACACACAGAAGCAGTAATAAAGCGTGTGAGGAATAGCGACGTACTCCACGAATAACTGAGACCTGTCTACGGCGTTATAGCACGCAGCCATTTGCGCGAACCTCGACGAGTACTTATAGTGAGAGCATAGCAACTTACATCGCACAGTCGCGTTGAAAACGTCGGCCGAAAGTTACTTCCTTCGCAACTCGTTGCGCTTCCCGGATGGTATCATAAACAGCTTTTTGCCTTCACTTGATTTGTTTCTGCATCCGAAAGCGCAGCAGAAGCCCATGGCAACCAACCGTGGCGTCGGTCTTGTGTGCAAGGTATCTCATAGAACAACGCACGCGGAATGGAAAGTGCGTATCCATAAAACACGTGCGCTGAGATACAGTGAGCCCGCGCTGCCCGCGCTTCGCGAGCAAAGATGACAGTTGCGGGCGACTGCAAACAAGCGAACGCTCCGAGCGGTCCCACGTGACGGCAGTTGGCCAATGCCGACGCGGCGTCAGGCTCTGAGAGGGCAGAGGAGGCAGAAAAGAGAGGAGGCGCGCTTTCATGCACGTATGTCGCTACTTTACGAAGTTTCAGGGACTTTAGGCGGAGCTAGAGTTACTGTATATGCTACCTTTAGGTAGCAGAGTTGCGCATCTGTCTTCCAACGCCGCTAGCAACCATGCATTGCGGAGAAGCTGCCGCTTGGGCCAATTTTTTTATATGCGTTGCAGAAAGGACGCGATTTCGACGGGCGAATGTCGTGCCTTGGTGGAGCGAGAGCAGCGCCTGCGAGACAGAGGCCAGCGGGACGCACGGGTTTGCGGCTCAGGCTACGAACCTCTACCTCCTGTGTTGCTGAAGCGCAGTGTATGTTATGTATGCATGAGCACAGGCGTCGGCTACCCATTACTAGAAAGCGCACACCGTGCCGTTTCTCGCCTTAATTGACGGCGCTCTGAAGAAGTGCATAGCGGGTACCAGTGCTGATTATGAGCTTGTTGATATCATCCTTACGCAGGATTCACGATTCACTTTGTCCAAATATACGTTCACACCGTCAGCTACCACAACGGTTTATTCATGATCATGGGCGTTAGTCGTCGCGATAGAGACATGCTGTCAACATGGGTGCATCCACGTCAAACGGTGATATAGCTGCCAAACACGAATAGACATTGTACAAGCTCTCATATATCACTACACAATAAGCACTACTTCTGTGAAGACACGTTTCACTTTCGTGTTATACCGATTCCCATGACGGAGGGATCAGCCATGTTTTTTTTGTTCATCTGACGTTTTAGCGATAATAGTAGCGCCCCCGAAGATAGGAGTACAGCCACACTCAGAACAATGCTGCGCCAAAAAAAAAAAAAAGAGTGCTTGTCTTTGTGTGTCTATTCTTGGTCCGTGTGTCAGAGTGCGCTGTAAGCTATAACGGATCTGCATTAACTAGCCCGGTCAAAAACCTGGCCTCACAGGAGCCTCCACTGCAGATCAGTAACCTTTTCTTCCTGTCTTAAGTGTGTGCAGAGCCCTGTCCGGGGAGCCGCTGCTAACTGCTCCATATAATTTGACCATGCTAAATAGGTGCGCCAAGCAACGTGCATGATTCGGGATCTTGATGCAATTACCACATTCTAACAAGCTGCACCGAGGGTAGCATTTAAAAAAGTAGATGTCTGTGCTTTTTCAATATGCAGGTCTCTCAATAAAGCGTCGACACGTGCTGAAGCAAACGTTCAAGACATAAAAACACCCACCTTTCCAGGGTCACAGCTCATACCATCGAGCATTTTGTAGTGTGCACACGACGTATAATGGGGGTACTCAAGGCAGCATTGAAGAAAGCAATTATCAGCCTGCAGTAAAATTAGAATTAGGGATCACTTACGGACGTGAAATTTTTGCGGGTTTATATTTTTGTACAGTGCATGCAGAGAAACTCGTTGCATGCAAATAATTCAGAACTTTACAGCAATATTAAAACTTTTACATTTTATTTTTTAACATCAACATTAGAAACTGTTATCAGCTGCTTCTACATCAACTGATTGTTGCTTTTTTTTTGCGGACGCTTCAGTGACGGGACAGTGATTTCCAACACGCACAGCGGCAGCTTTGTTGAAATGTAGACATTCTGGACGGCTGCCCCTGCAACGTCCCGAGTATGTGTACTGTTAATATGATGAAGTATGATTGTGTGCAGGGGATTGAATAAATATTTTTACATAACAAAACCAAGATGAATGTGTCTCTACGCCGCAGACGGTAAAAGATGCTACGTCAAGTGTCTCGATTTTCCGTCTGCTAAATAGAGCACTGGCACGCTCGCCTTGGACGGTTACTGAACAAAATATATACGTCATCTGTATAAACCACAAATACAAAGTGGTATAAACCAGAACATACCAAATATATAAATTTTTTATTTTTATTTTGTTGACAAATATCCTACAGGATTCACAGAGGCATTGTGCAATGGGAGTCAGATGCAAAATATCTACAAGATCCAAGATATCTCTCAAGAATATTCTTCTTTTTGTTTTGAATTGATCGGCATGCCTTGGCCGACCAAAGCCACGTTCAATCGATCGATCAACGTATCTATTTTTGAGCTAAGCTTCAGGGCGTCGATTCGGTACAGGACAGAGAATAACACAAACAGCACAGGATAAGTGCTAACTCGCTATCTTCACTATGAAAACCTTTCCTGCACATATGACCACAAAAAATATCGCCACAATGCACATTAAACCTTGAAATCCAAAAATTTTTTTCTTTGTGGCGCCAAACCACAGAAATATCGCATAAAGAATCACTTCCTTTCTTTCTGATAACAGACGCTTCCATAAGTTCTCTGGCCACCGAATTCCTACTCTGTCCCAAAATTCATAATAATAATAATAATTGTGGGGGTTTAACGTCCCAAAACCACGATACGATTATGAGAGACGCCGTAGTGGAGGGCTCCGGAAATTTCGACCACCTGGGGCAGGGGCGTAGCCAGAAATTTTTTTCGGGGGGGGGGGGTGGTTCAACCATACTTCATGTATGTCCGAGCGTGGGTTTGTATGTGTGCGTGCATATATACGCAAGCAAAACTGAAAAATTTCGGAGGGGGGTTTGAACCCCCCCAACCCCCCCCCCCCCTTGGCTACGCCCCTGACCTGGGGTTCATTAACGTGCAACTAAATCTAAGCTGACGGGCCTCAAGCATTTTCGCCTCCATCAAAAATGCGGCCGCCGTAGCCACGATTCGATCCCGCGACCTGCGAGTAAGCAGTCGAGCACCTTAACCACTAGGCCGCCGTGGCGGGTTTCTTGACAAAATTCGAATACTGGTAAGCTTTGGCTCACAGGCACAGGACCTATAGTGCATTGGTAAATGAAAGGGTGCCTTATTGAAAACAGAGCACTTGTTTTCGCATTTCCTTGAATTTACACTAACTTCATTTATATATATATATATATATATATATATATATATATATATATATATATATATATATATATATGACGTTGGTACGTTGCGATCGAGTTTAGGTACACATTACCGCAACACATATGCATAAACACACTATTAGGGATGGCAAAATCGATGACCGAATAATGGATCATGCGACTAAAAGTACACCGCAATCCATTTATAGGTCATCGATGTTTTTTCTTTCATTTTTTGACTGCAATCAGTCAAATCTTTTCGAATAATCGATCTACGTTCAGTAACATGAGTGGCGCGAAAATTGTGAAATTGTGCTACAATGCTAAGCAAGAGCAGTGACTGCCATGCTGCGGCGAGTGAATCATAGGCGAGTTGGAGCGGTTGTCTTGTGTCGGTGTGTTTTGGAGACCCAAGTTGTGCCGCAGGCCGCGTGGAGTCAAGTGCTTTCCTTCTCTTCCCTTACACTGCTCATGCATTACGTCACGCAGCCAGCCTTGGTAAGCAAAGTCTCATTGATAACATTTCCAGCGTATTTTCTTTCATTGTATCGGCTAGGGCATTGTAGTATCGGCCCAAATCGCTTAAAGGGCCCCTCACCAGGTTTGGCAATTTTGAGCTGACGAGCGCAATGCACGCACTGGGCGTTCACGATCACGTCTGCCAAAATTTGCAACGCTACGCGCCGAGGAAGTGGGTCAAATTTCAAGGTGAACGCTGCTTGCCCTTCCCCTCGAGGGCGCGCGCTTTAGAGAATGAGGGGATGACGTACATGAGAAAATGGCCCTACGTAGATGGTAGTGCTGTGACGTCGCCCCTCTACGTAGACGACTGTGCTCTGACGTCGCCAACAGTAACACGTGACACTGCGATAATTATTTGACACGACGTGTAGTTTGTGTAATTTGTTGCTTGAATGGATGAATAAAACTTCAGATCAATAATAAACCACACAAACAGAATGTGTGCGTTTTCTTTTTTAATTTTTACTGCGAAGTGCAGCGAGATTCGAGTCTAATCTTCCTCTGTTTCGCACGCGTTCGTGTTCTCGCGCTTTGCGCATCGTGCAGACGCCACCCTTTACAACGAAACTAATTTTCTAGTGCGTTCCAGCGCTCATTAGGCTCATTTATCCTCCCGCGTCTAACTAGATTTTCATGCGGCACACCGCTAGTCTCGCGTCCGTACAAATGTTGCAGCTTTCGTGCTCAGTAATAGGGTGAAAGCCAAGTGATCGGCGAGGGCGCATTCGGCATAACTTGCACAGATGAAGCGCAACGAACGCCGCCACAACACCGCTCGCGTCTCGGGGGCTCGGGATGGTTCGGGCACGTCATGCGCTCGTGACATTTTGTGCGCATGACGTGTTCATGCGTATGCGTTATGTGATCCTCCTGCTCGCGTGCCGAAGAGGGCAGGGAAGGGATTTGGCTTGCGAAGGCTACACGGGGCGAGCGGCAAGGGTTTGCAGCTCGCCTCCTCGCATCATGGTTTCGCGCCGCTACAAATTATTGTTTTTCTCAGCTTCTAACGGACCGATTAGAAAAATTCTTGTAGCATAATGTTCTTTATTGGTCTCGCAACAACTAAAATTCGTTATGTCACCTGGTGAGGGGCCCTTTAAGGAAAAAAAAAAGAGTCTTTGGGGCTGTTTTCAGTTCACTTTGCTTGCTGCGCTAAATGCTAACGGGCGCCTTGATGCGCCTATCGGTTTTAGACCGACATTCGCGCTACAGTGGTGCTCCGCAGTGCTCTCTCTGAAGGTTACTTCGCTGTATTAGCCTTGGTACAACGGATCAAGTGTTCGCATACCGGAGATGCGTTCGCAATTTTCAGGCGGATTACACCTGATTCGTAGGATGTCGCGTCAAGCGCAGCCCGCTGCAGACTTTGCCGATTTTAGGAATCTATTTTGCATGCGACGTCGGCCTGTGCGCAGAATATCACGTTTGATTATCCATGGGTTATACTGTATTGAGCTGTTTGTTATTGCAGTTGCAATGCTATATACACAGGAAATGTTAGGCGGCGTTTCAATCCGGATAGTCGGTAAGTCCGGATAGTCGGTCCGCTGACCGCAGTGAGAGGAGGAGAGTAGAGCGGATGGCGTCTTTCAGCCAATGTAGGAGGAAGGACGCAGATTTCAGCGCCAGTATTGACGAGGTAGCGCACCTTGGTGCGACGGTCGGTAACGTGGAAGAGGCGACTGTGCTTGGGGCTGGGAACAGCGGTCGCCGTCAGTGTTCAGCCCGGTCGTTTCCCACGTACGAACAAGGCTGGCGACAGTTGTTTGCACGCTACCTGTATCGACGGCGCTACCAGCAAAGGCCACCGGGACTAGTAGAACGGCGGCCGGAGTGATTAGGGCTGGGGCGGCTAAATCGTGATGAAGGACGCGGCTGGTTTGTGCGGAAGGCGGCGACTTGAGCTGTTAGTTGTTCTACCTTTCGGGTGAGCTCCTCATTAGCAGAGAGGAGACGCGCATAACTGTCGCCACTAGCTGTGCTGTTGGGCACAGGTCTTGTGAGTGACGAAGTGTGGCCAAGGAGGGAAGAACAACATCTATAATCTTGTCAGCCAACTCAGCCAGAGATTTCAGTGTGGAGGCTGAAGACGCTGTCAGAATCATACGGACCTGTGTTGGATGGCGCTGAAGAAAAATTTCGCGATGAAGGGCGGTGTTCGGAGATGCAGCGAGATCGGGCGCCAAGATTTGCATACGAAGCAGTAGGTCAGTAGGTTTACGATCGCCGAGCTGCTCCAATGTAAGGAGTTGCTGCAGTCGATGATGTTCGCTGTCGGTAGTGCGCCTGATGAGGGTCTCCTTAAGATGATCATAAGGATGATCGCTTGGAGGAGAGAGTAGAACATCGCGAACGACCGTATCAGTATGAGCCGAAAGCGCTCCGAAGGCATGGTCATACGTAGTTAACTGCGAGGTGAGCCGATCACGACGGAACAAAGACTCAAGAGCAGAAGAACCATTAACTGCGATGTGTACTGAGAGACACGGCGAAGCCTACGCAGGTCTATCAAGAACAAAAGACCGGGGCTGCTCACAGATGGTTTAATTCTGCTCCATGAAAACGCGCCTCCACAAGTCTCCAGGGTCACAAACGGACGCAACTGGGTCACAACTGGAGAAGTTCAAGTGGAGCAGCCTGATTATGCGCCTCACAGCCCGTACATGTAACCGTGCGATTTCGTTGTGCTTGTTCCTCTGAAAGAACATCTGAAAGGGAATTAGCGCTTCAACTCGGACGAAGAAATCAAGGACGCTGTGAAGGACCTGGTCTCGTCACGGCCACGGTTGTTCTGGGAGCAAAAAATCTTATCGGCTCTTTCATCAATGGGATTGTTGTGCTCAGGCCTATGATATTTACTTTGAATATAATCTTCTTTTATACCCACAGTGTCGTTTCGTACCTTTTCATTTGAACACCCCTTATATATTGGTAGCAACATTGCCTCCCATGTCTCTTAGTGCATACATGGGATTTTTGCTTGTGCTCAGTTTTGTCTTCACCGTTTTTAGGCTTCGTTCGTTCTTTACAGTATGCTGAATTTTCTACATATATCTTCGTATGTCGGCTACTTCACGTATATGTATTAACTTCTGAAGCTCTGCGAGTTCTACTTCGGTTCCTGTGTTCGAGGCCTTGGTGCTTTGACGTTTCTTAATGATATTTTTCTTCTCCTGGGACAGCTTGCCAGTGTCCTGTCTAACGACCAGACCTTTTATTTCTATTGCGCACTCTGTAACGAGGCTAGTGAAATTATTGTTCATTGCGACAATGCTAAACTGGGCTTCCTTGGTTAGACCCGTTTATCGGTTCTGGAGCGAGATAGTGAACCCCTGTAGTTTCTTTCTTAGTGCTAGCATATTGATTTACTGCTTGCGTTTGTTAAAAGACACGACATCAACTGGCCAGAATTTATAAATGTACAACGGAATCCCGTTCAATATAACTATATTTCATGAGATGGCATGCGGTTCATTATCTCACCTTTTTCACGAAGACGTTTTTCGTTTCCTTAGTGTTCCCCATTAATTTCCTGCAGTAATATTTCTTCCGTATTGTCTGTCCAGGATATTTCCTTTGGTCTCTCAAGTAGTTCTGCCCGTTCAGAACTCTAATGCAATCGTCTGACAGTGTCCTGCAAGAAGTAATATAGCTATTTTCATGCATGTCGAATATCGAAAGTGTAAGACGATGGCGACTCCAGATCGTAATTATACTCACTGTAGGTATTTACGTGTTACAAATTTTGCTACCTGAGTAGCCTCGACGTCAATGATGGCAAAGAACATAAGAAATTATACACGATTAGAGAAATTGTCAAAAGGGATAAATTCTGGCATTTTACCTGATGCTGATTAAAATATGTGCTATTGCGTGATAGTAGATGCACTGTTAGGTTACATCTATTAGTAGATGCAGCAAATGATTATTACCACAAAAACTTCATTTAGAGCGTCTAACATTTGACGTTCTGTCGAAACAGGCGTAATGAATTCCTTAGGCTTCGAGTGCGCTGTCTTTGCGGAGCCACCGAGGATGTAACAAGATTGAGTTACTAGTAGGCCTCCGCTCTTCCCTTCACGCGAAGATCGATTTCGTGTGGTTTTGTGTTCCGAGAAAAAAGTGAATATTGATATTTGCACCGAACAAACACCATGAATTGCGACCGTGCGGAACTAGCCTACCTTGAACATTTGTTCTTCTATACACTGCTTCATTCATCCGTCCTCTTATCCAGCCTATTAAAGAAGGCCTTTGTAGTGACCGTTTTTATTTTGGTCCTTGTCATCTCTTTCCGCAGACAGTTCGTTCTCAATAGGCATTACTACGGTGTACGAGTGTTTCTTTTTCCTGCTTGTCGGAGGCCGGTTCTCTCTCTTTCGGCGTTCTATTTGAAGTCGCGTCGCTATGAGATCTACACTCCTCACTACGAGGTGTGCACACCTTGTTGCGAAGCTGCGAGGTGTTCGAGCCTACGAGCTGCGAGGCTACGAGATGCACGCTTATGCTTCTTTATGGGTAGCTGTATGGGTAGTTTTATGGGTAGCTTCTTTATGGGCGCCAAGAGTTGAAGCTTGCCGTGGAATTATCGTTTTTACAGCGTGGTTCAGAGAACACGGTCTCTCCGTTCTGACTCATGGTGAGTCAAGTGTCCATTGTCGAATCAACACACTCCTGGGTGTCTTTCTTTTCGGCAAGGCTGTGAACGGCATAGAAGGAGCAGATAGCCAGAGCGCTAAAACACCAGAAGGGAGGGAGGGATGCCTCCTATAAGCCGGGTTGAATCGCGCAGAGCCAAATTCTCCCCTGGCGGCGAACACCATAACAACATGGCTGATCCCTCTGTCATAGGAATCGGTATAACATGAAAGCGAAAAGTGTCTTCACATACATAGTTGAGCGTTTGTTGTGCATTGTTTCGCATCGAGGGCGAAGGAATTAATGCTATTGGCCTCGTGATCTTTGAGTGGCGCCCTCTCGCGTGTGACGTCATAGAGGGGACCCGGGTGCCGCTCTTCGCGCGCGCGCTCGCTGCGTGAAGGCTACTCGACGCTACCGGCCAGTCTGTCCTGCTCGAGCTATTGAAACATAAATGGGCAAGTTCAGAAAGCAATTTGTACTGAATGTTCAAGCAAAATGCCCAGCCCAATCGAGCGGAGCTGCCGTCAGGAGCACGTTCAGTGTCGGTTGCTCCTGGTGTCGTCTGCTAGCGATGAATGTGTACATCTGCGTGTATGGCGACGATTTCTTTTCGCGACTGATCTATGGTCGTGGCGCACTCAAAATGACTTTCCGGCCCGTTTTCAATCACTGATTTCAGCGTTCGGGCTTCGGCTACCGTGTCACTGCGTTAAAGCGCAATATACGTATACCGCGTGCTGCACGTGTTCGGTTGCCAAGCCTGCTCCTGTGATTCAATTCATTTGTTCGGAGTTTTAAACGCGTGACAAGCGACGTGTGATGTCATTCAAATCAAATAAATGGTTGTTACAGGCAACAACTTTTCATTAAATCCAAGTTTTCAGCAGCTGCCATGTAAGTGTGTCGTAAATAGCTGGAGTTTAAACAAGAAATAAAAAGTTGAGAGCACGTACGTGTCAAAAGGGGATGGACGACGGTGATATGAAACATATCGTAGGTTGTGCGGAGTTGTCTTTTCTTTATTTTTGCATCATATTTTAATCTCTACGGTAATAAATCAACGTTTCCTGACTCATTCCCAGCCGTGTGAAAGCATGGTGAACAGAATTAGTGTAATCATACTAACGTAGATAAAGACAAAGCTTTCGCATCGAAAATCTTGGTAAGATATATTTGCTATAAAATTGTGTAATTCACTCTGAACCGTCGACTCCTGAAGGGCGTCCCTGTACTAAAGCGACTCGCAGGGTCCCTTTTGCATTTGCCTAAGATGACTCGAAGGCGAAATCCACCTTCTTCATTTTGTTCAGTCGATGTATTGTTCTTTCCCCGCCCGCTACCGAATGCCTTTTGGACGTAACGGGGTTTTGCACTGCCTCCAGGATCGGAGGCATTGCAAGCTTTTTATACATCACCTGGTTTTGCATTGCCTCCGTGATGGACGCACCAATCACGGAGTCAATGCAAACCGACGATGTCATGTGATGACATAATCATGTGACGTGACATTATGACGTCGCAATTTTTGGCGCTCTGTGATGTCATGAGGACGTCATAAGGTGACGTCATCGTGTGAGAATTTTTTGCATCACTTGTGTTGACGCTGCCGACTAGGGTCGCCGACGGTGCATTTTCGCGTTTGATCAGGAATCCAAAGCTTTCATCGTAAAATATTTAACCTTGTTACGGAGCAGTAAAGAATAGCAATACCCAGCCAAAGGGGCCAAAAAAATATGATGGGAAAGAGCTCTCTTGCTCCTCTTACTGGAGATATTCGCCAATTTTTCATACTGTTTCAAGCTGTATTATCGGTGGCAAATGAAACACGAACAGCGGAGCGTGTTCCCCAAGCATTAGGAACTGTATAATGCGCGTCGTCCTGTCATCACCATTCACAGGCACGCATACACGAATAGGCAGCACTGCGCAATCGAAAGAATGAATCTGGCACAAGAGCGGTAATCCGCAAGAGCGTATCCATCTCTAATCATAAGGGTGCAAACTGTACCATGCGCACCACTGCTGGCGTTTCATCCGGAGGCGATAGTACGTGTAACAAGTTTTATTGTGCATCCAAACTCGCCCAATCTACCCTAGTTGTCCGCAATAACCCGCTGGTCGATGAAGTTATCAATTTTAGTTGATCGGCAAAAATTGTGTGTACTTACTGCAATTGGGAGTGGAGTGTGAACTTTCGTTCAAGTCTGTTTACATAACGCCAATTTTGGCGAATAAGCCATGAAATTGATCGCGTTTTGCTCCAACGCAGACTCTCTTTAACTCGATTGGCGGGACATTTGCACTTCCACGTAAGCTACTTCAACGCCATCTAGCCCAGTGAGTGACGCTACGAACTCGCTGGCATGATCTTGACCGCGATGGCTCTGTGTATATAGAAGATACGTTAAATGCTAACGTTTCTTAACCTCCACTAATGCTAGCAGCCTTCTAAAGAACTATCATTACACGAAAATACAGCAAGTAGTCGAGGAACGCCGTGCGACGCGAGCGAACTATAACGAAAATGCTGCTGTTCTGTCCGCAGCCTAGGAGACGACAAAAGCCGAATCCCCGCCTTTGCGTCACCGGAGTGCCGTTCGCAGCTTCGCCATCGGTGGCTCACCAGGCCAATAGCAACAAGTTGTAATGTCGCGCGAAGAACGGCAAGCAGCTCGAAACTTGGAACGCGCTGCTCAAGCAGAAAGGACGCACGGAACGACCATACACAGGACGAGCGCGAACTGACAACTGTCACAGCTAAAGTGCGCTGGTCAAATGTGGACGCACGAAACGAACGCACGAATATACACAGGATGAGCGCGAACTGTCACAGTTGTAACTTATTTGTTTGTGAGCAGCGCGCTCCTTTCGCAAAAGCGGCCGCTGCAGTGAGCGAAGTGACCTTTGTGCTCCCTGTAACTTCAACGGAGACTTGCGGCGAGAGCACAAGACGTAGAAGATAAGCGCGCGCGCACGAGCGACCACGCCTTGTAGAGGTGCACTCTAATCTCAGCGCGTGGGGCGACGACCTTTAATGCGCGCCCTTCAAGCCCCTCGCGCCGTCTCGCCAGTGATAACGAAAACACGCTGATGTACCACGGATCTCTGATTGCCGCCACAGGGCAAATGGTGTATATAAATAGCACGCCGTTGGTATGGCGAAGAACGTGCCGTCTGTGGCGGAGTCGTTTCGCGCTGCGCGCTGGGGTTCGAGGGATCGTAAGTTCGACTCCCGTTGACGGAACTTTTTTTTAGTTTTTTCTTTGCCATATGTTAGTCTTTATATTTTACAACGTCATATCCGTGACGGAAATGCGTCAGTGGAGCCGTGGTGGAACCCGGAATAAAACACTTTCATGTTAAAAAGTAAATTACGAACAAAACAAAAGCCGCGTGCACATCACACTTTTCTTCCCCCTTTTGTTCTTCACTATCTTTTCCCATGACAGGTCTCCGCGGTTTTGCATTCGCCAAGCGCCCGTGCCATGTCGGCGCGGCGGCGTAAGCTGGTTGGTGCTTATCACTTCACTGTTGGTAGCGGTTGTTTTTCAGGAGCTGGTTGAACTACAGGACAAGGTAGATCCCCTTAGATTTCTGAGCAATATTGCCCGATAGCATAAATAAAGATCGCAAACTACATCTGCAAGCAAAACTTGAGGCTATATAGCGTTCACATAGGCGCCCAAATTGAAATATAGGAATCTATGTGCATTTATAGGCATTTAGAGACAAACACTAAAATAGGCATTAATAGGCTCTATAAAAGCACCATACAGGCCCTTCTTAATCCCTAATTTATGCTCATATATCAAAGTGGTGCGAAAGGAGCAAACAGGAAAAAAATAGGCATTTGCCTAAAATCCGGTCTCTAGTCATAACCACAGGGCTATTTATGGGAAACATATGAATGCGTTGTTCCGGTGATTGTAACATAATTGCAAAGCAGAACACTTGCTATGGGCCTTTCAATTAAATATTTTCTAATTCGGATCAGTGCATAAAGCAAGTGGTACTTTCAGTACAAAGTACCGGGAAATGAATTCGCACTTTACTTGGCGACTTACATTAATTGTAGAAAACCAAGGCAAGGAATCTGCATGCGTAAGAGGGTCATGCAGATAACAGCGAGAGCTGAAATGCTAATGCCTGAGCCGGCAGGTCATGCGATCTCGCTTTGACCAACCAAGTATGATCGTGCGTATTTGAAATCTAGCGGCGGATTTACGACACAGCGTTTTCTCGCTAGCCAATCACATACACTCGTGCGTCAATTACCTGTCTTCTAAGGAGCTGTCAACATGTGTATTTGATGATTCTTGCCACCAAAGCGTCCCCTCAAGGAATGCGAAGGTCCACATTAGTTCTTTTTTATGGCAATCATATAATGCGTAAAATATTTGATGAGCCAGATATCAAAATTCTGCACACGGGACGTGTTAGGGCTTGAATATTCTACGTGTATCTCTCAATAGTCATATTTAAGTATGCATTCAGCGCACTCTTCGGTACGTTATGCGACGACAATCGCTTCGGCTTTCTTTTCGAAACTAAGCAGCTTCTTTCTACGCAGAAAGTCACTTACTGCTTAACGTATCACTTTCTGGTGGTTTCGTATACATGTGAGTTTGATGTAATAGTCAAACCTGGATCATAAGGTAACATTCTGTTTTCTCTTCTTCCGCTCGCTCAGAGGGCTGCTATCATGAAGCTGGATAAACATTTATTTTTTTCTTTGATAAAGAAACTACAGTATATCAGCGAGGGTATGTAATGAGGACGCGGATATTTTGAGTGCTCAACTTTTCCCCTTATTTAGCCGCCATTATGAAGGCCCACACCTGTATTAATCGCTATAAATAATATTTTTGAAAACAAAATTGCACAATAGCTGAAGGATTTCCTTAGCGAAAATAACGTGATTTGCCCTGGTTGTCTGTCATGGTAGCTCACATCGACAGCTCTATTTTATCCCAGTCAACTGTGCCGCTGACCACCAGAAAATTGTTATCAGAATTTTCATCGTTTTAAAAGATGCATCTGCTACCATCGGTCACTCGGCAGTGTGAGGAAAGACTGAAGTACCCTTGCATTGTCCGTGGCCCTCTTCGTTGGTCTTCTAGTTGTCTTGAATTGGATGAACAAAAAACTTTCACATCGCTGGGCTTTTATCGAAATAAAAAAAACGATACACGTGGTGTGCCGCAAAGGTCGCTATTTGCTTTAGATTTTGAGGATTTCTCCAATCAATAACAGTAAACAAATGCCTTATTTAACAGAACTTTTTGTTGGGCTAGTTGGTACATGCTTACTGAAAAACCAAAAAGACGCGTACCTTCAAGGAAAAAAGTAAGGACAGGACAAAAAGGGCGTCACTCGCAACTAACTTTATTCCCAGAACATCAGCGTCATATATAACCACAGCGACCCTGCGCGCGCACATCGCCTCACCAGCTCGTCAAAAACCCGCGATAACAAGATTAACTAATCGAAAAATGAATCGATGAAACTAAATTCACCCCCACGCAGAGCAACAGATGTGTCACTAACACAGCATTCTTTCTTCTTTCTAATATAGTATGCTTCCATAATTTCACGCGCTAAGACATCGTTACTCTTTCCAAGAACGGAAACACAGGCAAACCCAGGCTCACACTTGCAGGAACCACAATGCACAGGCAAATGTGCTGAAAGTTTATTTTTCACCGAAAGTTCGTGCTCCCTCATTCTGTCGTTTATGCACCGGCCTGTTTGGCCGATATATACCCTACCGCAACTAAGCGGGATCTCGTACACCACGCCAACCGAGCAGGCGACAAAGGGCCTTGCGTGCCTCTTCCCAAGAGGCACGCAAGGTTAGTTGCGTGCCTCTTGTTGCGTACGCAAAGTTAGTTTGCGAGTGACGCCCTTTCTATCCTGTCCTTACTTTTTTCCTTGAAGGTACACGTCTTTTTGGTTTTTCAGTAAATGCCTTATTGTATGCCGACGATACTGTGATATCGCTTTCTCGCAGTTCGCTTTAATTCTTGAAATTACTATACAATGAGCTAGAAAAAAGCTCTTCCAAAGTGGGTTCTTGACAATGAAATGCCCTTAAGCCAGGTAGCTCACACGGTTTACAAAATGTCAAATTTAGGGATAAATGGAATAAAACAGATTCTAAACCAATTTCGACGTTTTATAACGTCAAAGAAATGCCGGATTATATCTCTTGTTTGCGACGTTTAGAAGACGCACTTTATAAGGACGTTTTCTCGCAGAGCACCAAATCGCGCGCCATTTGGTCCATGCATGCACGAACCGCCGCGATTGAAATTTGAACTCGAGCTTGCGCACGCCATCTCTCATCGCGATAAGGAAAGTAACGCGTAAAAGGATGAATGCGTACGGTGTTGACATCGCATCAGTAATCATGAAGACTTCAAATTTCGTTAACCAGTAAAATTAACGTAATTTGTTGGCAGCGATAACCGTCTAACTTCACCACGGTCTCAGCGCTGACCTTGTATCCATCCGCGCGGCTGTTGCCTCTGCAACGTCAGTTAAGGTTGTCGATTTCGCATGTGTGGTCGCGCTCGCCAGTAATGCCCTATTTTGCTTTGTTTCGTGCTTGTGTCGTCATTCATGGAGGCTATGAACGCCGCTGTGAAGGAACTATACTTCGCTGAGTGTTAAACTTGTGGACCCGAATGAAAGTATGTCCTTGTGGAGCGACCCTTACGCTGACTGACGGTTAGTCCTAGTCCCGTAGGATTCCCTGAGGAAAAATGCACTCATCAGCTTGGGCGCGGGACGCTCTCGGAGCTTCCTTTCTTCTATACTCGGGGGCCTGACGTGGTTACGTTGATGTGCGATTAGTTCTGATTGTATTTGCGGATTCTGTAAACCACGGGATTCTGTCGTTTTTTAAAGTAGTCTCATCTTTATTTCAGTTGCGTTTCAGTATTTGAGAACTATGACAAACAAAAAAGCGTGGTGCGAACGTTGCATGACGGATTGCATGGGCGACATGCTTCAGCAGTACGTGACTGCGGATTTATTCAGCATACATGATAAAGCTGTGGAAACGTAAATGCAGTCCATGGTTTCCGTTTACGTTCGAACGAACATGAGCGGAAACTGTGTTTATATTTGTTAACCTAATTTCAGTAAAATGCTTTTTGTTTGAAGAGATAGATTAGCTTAAGCTACGTGCGCCAAGTAATGCACAGTTTTGTAATAGGGTATGCAAACATAGCGTTCGTTGGACGCGTATGCTATTTCCGCCACCTAACGTGTATACACATGAGGATGGCGTGAGATGCGTGCGCAGTAGCCAGTTTTACAAAAGGGTACGCCAAGGTAGCGTTTGTTGCGTACTTAACGCATAACGCATGCACAGGGGCGACGAACGCTAACGCAAAGCTTCGTGCACCCAATTCTAAAACTGCATTGGTAGACGTTACGGCATGTTTCATCCGCTTTATTGCGTCACTTAAGTTTCTGGATAACAGAATCTTTGCAGTGACAGCGTGCTAGTTCATGGTTTTTTTCACAGTACTGTCTTCGTGTAGCGAGAGCCTGGGCATGCTTTTCTGTTGCGAATTTCTGAGGCCGTGAGAATCACAGACACGTCGCACGGGCAGGAGTTCGGCATTTTTTCTCAGTGCTGCCTTGACTATCTCGATGTGCTTTCGGACTTGTGATTTAGGTTTTGCCTTCTCTGTTAACCTCCTCCTTTCTCTGTATAGTCGGCCCCTCTTAGCAGAACCAAAAGGTTGTCTTGCGCGTCTCTTGTGCCTGGTTAAACAAAGCATGCTCGCTCTCTGTCGCCGCATGGTGTTATTGAGTTTTCAACTTTTAACTCCGTCCCATTTTTTAGGTATTATACCATATAATGAAGGTATCTGTTCTCCTATTTATTGCAGGTGGTACTCGCCCTAGATGTTCAGATACAAAGGATATATATACACCAACTAAATTATGACTTTCTCTCTTTGATGGGGTGACCGGCAGGTTTTCGTATGAATAGAGATGGATGTCAAGAGATTTGCATTTTTCTCTTTTCCTAAAGAACTTAAAAAAAGGCACAATTTATAAAGGAGTTCATCACTTTTATAAGCATCTGTGTTCGTCGGCATCTTCAAGAAATCGCACTAGGGCTATTGGGCTAAAATATGTTTGATGTGGACCGCTGCCCCATGCTGCTAATAGTAGAACTCAGTTCATGCCATTTGAAGTGTTCTCAGAAGACTTCCTAAGTGCCTAGTGATTTCCATCAAGTACCTGTCAGAAGCCATGCGTTCAGAGTGCCTTGCCCACATTGTGATAATTTGACACTAAGCGACGTGATGTACGAAGTGCAATACCCTGACCTGCCTCTGACAATCCTGGGTTTATAGCTGTGTGCTTATTGAGGAAAAAGTGGGGGACAGTCACAATTTCATGAGCTGATGTGTGTTATCACAAGAATTGTTATTTTAGCCTGAGATCTTTACTACTGGGCATCATAATACAAACTTGGTTTTTTGATCATGCTGTATCAGGCTGTATTTTTGATCAGGCTTCCGTATTTATTTTATTCTTTTTATTGGTTTTTGTAAGTGGCCCATTCATCGTAATTTTTGTGGTCGTGTCCATCAGTTTTCTGCTCATACATTTTGGTTTTGCGCTACAATTGGTTTAGTTGTTTTTTTTTTGCTGTATCTTGCTGTAATTTACCGTGTTCATATTTTCTGCTAGCCATAGCACATGTCAGGTTAACTAGTGCGCTCTCTAGGGATGTCAGACCATAATTCCTGCAAGAAGTTTTGAAGCCTGAAACCGTTACTTATTTAGTGGGTACGCTTTGAAACATGGATGCTGCATCCACAAATACCTTTCACCTAACGTCTAAGATGGCGCCTTTTGTTCCGAACGTCTACTCTTACTTCTGTAATTATGCCAGGGGTTGCCAACATTTTTTCAGTGAGAAATATTCCAACAGAGGCATGTTTTAGGAAAGTTCCTAAAAGTTCCATTTTGTGAGCAGCGCACTTCAGCAACAGTGATTTCGCAAGCCATTTGCGGTCTTTGTTCATTACGAATTCTTGACGGGATGGGCAGAATATTATTTTGCAGTTTGCTTTTCTTAATAGCGTTTTCAACGAGGTGGAGTCGATTTCAACTAACTGGGGTGTTTGTACCGCTGCTGAACGATTGTTTTGAAACGAAGGGAGACGGACAACAGGTGCTCGATGTATGCATGCTTTCCTGCTTAGAATGCTGTGTTGGCTGTGGCTCGGTGTACCGCCTTCTAACTCATTTAGCTATCGGATTGGCATGGCAGATTCATCAATGTGCGATAACCGCAACTGTGTAGAGACTATCGATCATCTCGTGTGCCGCTGTACCCAATTTCAACAACATCACCAGACTTTCCAGTGTGTCAGGCAGCCTTCAGGATACTTGATGGTTGGCCTTTTACTGGATGAATGATCTTGGGAGCCTGTGTTCACAGTACATCAGCTCAGAAAGCAACACACGCCATCCTGCAGTACTTCAAGGCAACAGAATTGAGCGACCGGCTGTGATACGCTCCTCTGTGTGTGCGTGTTGTGAAACGTGTCTCTTTCTCTCAATTTTTACTCCCTAATTCTCCTCCCATGAGTAGGGCAGCAAACTGGACGCTAGTTAAGCTCTCGGCTAATCCTCTATTCCTTCTCTCTTTTTCTTTATTGCAAGAAAAAAGTTCAGCGGAAGATGAAGCGCTGAGGAAACGTTTCAACATGGAGGCTTGTCTTCGTCCAGGGCCCTGACGGAAACTAGTCTCCTTGTCGTTTCGTTCACTTTAGCGACATTCCCTTCTTTACAATGTCTGTTCACTTCATCGAAGTGTTTCATTCAGTAGAGCTAATTGAGACGACGCTTACATATTGCAGAATGGCTGCGCCAGATCCTAAATTTTGTCATATTGCATTGTTAGTTGTTTGGCAACAATTTCGCTAATGAGGAATCGTGCAACAAAAAGTTTTGTTCTTGAAGGTTGGATACAATATAGCGGCATTCTAACTACCGCGATAGTTTGTGTTCTTTTGCCGCTTCTGTATAATCGTATGTTGTCGCATGCTCTACCTCAATTCGCGTTTTTTTACGCTTCTATGCTGTACAGGAATCGTTGCTGCTTTACATAATAAATTGCGACATCACCATTTTTGTCTGTGAATCTACCGAGCTCTCACTCTCTAATAGTAATTACAGAATAAAGTCACTGTAATTACTATAACAGAGAGGGCTTATTATAAACGTGCATTAATTGCATGCACAAAACAAAACAGCAAGAAGAAAAGAGATATTGCATGACGTCTAAAAACATCTTTTTAAAGATAATACAATGGGATATTTTAGGTATCCAGCAATCCGTTCTAAAGAATGGGATGTTTTGCGGCTTTTTAGAAGCGTTTTCTAGATGGTCTTAAAAATTGACTCTAGCCGGACATTAGACAAGATATGCGACGTTTTCTAGACCTTTAGCTTCTATTCCGTGACGTCTTTAGACATTTTTTTTGTTTCGGATAAACGTTTATAAAGCGTCAATTATCCGTTTTGTGCTACCTGAGAAATGCCTATAAAACAAAATCATTATTTTTCATTCAAAAGAGAGAAATCCTAATGGCATTTCACTTATTATATCAGTAAACAACCTAATAGTTGGACATGATTAACTTTCTAGGAATTTTATTTCTAGTAAGCTTTTTTGGAAAGATGTGAACCTTGTTCAAATGTACCCCACATTAGAGCATGACAATACTTTGATTTGCCTTTGCTGCGATCTTTGTACTTCAGCCTATTTCGTTGCCAGTTTACCAATTGTTATGAATCGTCGAGCCTAACGTAAAAGACACAATCGCGTACGCATAAAATTGACGCAAAGCCAGCGCTTCCGTTCGCGTCATTTTAATTGCGCATGATTGTGTCTCGCGCGCTGCCTTATGAATATCATGGTTCACCAACTAGCCCATCAGCGCATATTATCTAACACCGTTATTCCGAGCACGGAAAGGGGCCGTACGCATGAAGACTTCTTCCCCTGTGCCCCATTCTTGTAACAATCTCTTTCAAAGAATACGTGCACTGCCATTCACTAGTATACAAAACTACAATATCTCCTGCCTAGTGAAGAAAATATTAGGAACTAATACGCCACTGCTCGTGGCGTTGTAATTTTTACGTGGGTAAACACACGACACAGTAGCAACAGCAATGTAAACCTCAATTTGTGATTCAGAGTGTGCGTTGAATGGCTAAGTAAATTTTCTTATGCTCACATGTGGAATGATTTTCATCACGAAATCAAACTTCCAAGATGTTCTGGCATAACGTGTAAATGCTATTTTCTTTCTAACGAAGCATATTCTGGAATTTTTCTGACGTAATTTTCTATTTTATACTTATGCATACTACATGTGTTGGTAGAGTATTATGTATACCTCTTGTATTTATGCTTATTGCTTTGAATTTACGCATAAAAATTAACAGCAATATATAGGAATACAAGTTGTACGAAAATGCAAGAAAAAACTGCCATGTTGCACTGGCAACGAGCTGTTTAGGCTATCGGTCAAATTTATTACGTAACAGGTTCTAAAATCATGTAATGAAGTTACTTATGGTTGATTAATTGATTGATTCATGCATTGATTGATTGCTTGATATATTGTCTGTGCACGTCCACTCATGCACTGTTATTGTGCTGCTTTGCGATATGCTCCTTATTCATGCCAATAAATCTCAATATTTCAGCATCTCTGAATATTATAAAAGAATATACTGCGTGTTTTGAGGTTTCCTTCTCTCGTTCGAGACTTCGTCCTAGTCTTCTTCCTTGGATAGCTAACGAGGATTCTGTGAGGAACTTTTGTAATGCTTATCATTGTAAAAAATAATTTCCTTGTTATTCTATCGTGCACATTCTACCTGCGCAAATCTGCACGTCTTGTCCATTTTTAGGATACCTGATTGAAAAGTTTTGTCTTATCTTTTACAAATGAATGAATGAGTTCGCCTCTAAGCACCGCTACATAAGAAAGCTGATGTTTTCGCTGAATCTCGTAACAGTGCTTTATAAAGATACATTTTAATATTTTCTTAACATTGCTACATTTCAAGAATTAGCAGTGATAGGAATCCACTGAATGTCTCCAAACTCCTTTTAGGTGAGCAGCTACCTTTCATGTTTTGAGTATTTTCAACTCGTAAACAAAGCCCCCGATAGTGAAAAATATTCACAAAGCTCTGCTCACCTCACATATTCTCTAATGCTTCTTTCGCTGCATTGCGAGAGCCGGAATTTTTTTAATCCTCCGTCTTCGTAACTCATCAGATATCCATCTTTCCAGGGACACTCGGGTGACCTGTCATGCTCTGCCCCTAACCTGCAAAAAAGGAGGCGTGACACCGCTGAAACGCAACTCATATAAACGGTAGTGCTGCTTGAGATTATACTTACGTGTGGCCAAGCTCATGAGCAATGGTGTTCACACCGAGGTACCCATGTGGTTTATCTTCACCTTCACCTAATCCCAGGTGCGTACAGACGGTGCCCAGTTTTGCGCGTCCTGCAAATATTTGAAAATAAGGATGACTTACAAAACAGCGCCTGCTAGTCTCCCGAAGAGCCTATATTACATGGGCCCATGAGATGTGTATTATACATCGACCAAGGGATACTGGATTTAATCAACGTCACACACACACACACACACACACACACACACACACACACACACACACACACACACACACACACACACACACACACACACACACACACACACACACACACACACACACACACACACACACACACACACACACACACACACACACACACACACACACACACACACACACACACACGCGCGCGCGCGCGCGCGCGCGCGCGCGCGCCTGGGCAGAGGGGACCTCCGCACCTTCGTATAGGCTTCCCAAGCAACGCTTAGCGGCGCTGCTGCTCTTGACAGGCAGCGCCATCTCTGGCAGAAAAAGAGAAACTGGGGCGTGATCAGCGAGCGCTTTCCCTTCTCGCCACCGCGTTGCCGCTCGCTTCCGTGCACGTGCAGAGCTCTCGCGGTGCACTTGCGGCGTCTCGCAATGTACCGCGTGCAGTGCGGCTTCAAAAGGATCTTCAAGCTTGACTGGCACTTCCGCAAAGCGAACTTGATAAAATGAGGAAAGCTCGTCAATCACGTTAAGGGTGAAGAGCAGACGATCGACGACAACCACGCCCGACTCAAAGCGAAATGCATTTCCCAAGTCGCGATTACACCGTGTAGGACGTATACCTCGAGGTAAGTCTCATTCTGTCACGTTAAAGATGAATAATGGTCCACATGCACTCCGAAATGAAGCCGTACACGCTATCGATGTTCTGCGGCGTGGACTACGAATCATACGATTGTTGTTTTGATATGGCATGCTTACAGTAGCAGCCGTGTACTTTCGTGAACAAACGTTTGCGGCGTGCGAAAAAAAGATTATACGGCCATGGCACTGCTTCCTGAGAAGGTTAGAGTCAAGTCCTCCGTGCCGCTGGAGAATCACCCGCCGATTAAGACGCGAGGCAGCTAGCTGAGCTTCAACCACTGTGAAGCAAGATGAACTGCTCGCCTCGTTTTTTCGGCTCTCGCGTCATGCTTGCAGTCTCTTTTTATGATACCGACTTGACAGGCGTATAAAACCTGTTGCGTGAACGCGGCTAGAAAATCGCACAAAGTCAGAAGGTGGTTAATTCAAGGTTGCAATTGCAAAGCATGTATGAAGTGCCAGTTATATTTAGCGGCTTAAATATATATCACCCCAATAAAGTGACAAAAACAAAGCAAACCTGCAGAACGATGTCAAAGCTTGCTGAAAATGCACAGACGTCCGTTCCGGCGTGATAAAGCAGCCTTCCCGACGCGTGAAATGCAGGCGCCGAACTTCTGACAATGTGCGGAGTTCAGTTGAATTCAACCAACCGCGCAACGCTAACGGTATAACGCGAATGTGAACGTTCAACAACGACGGGTAGGTCTCACGAGCACGGGGAATCAAAACACAAAGTTGCTTCACCTACAACCGTAACTGGACTTTAACAATGCGAGAAGACAGCGAGTAATCATTACTGTAGTCGCTGCGTGCATGCGCCCCGTTACTTACCGATTCAGGTAGTCGGAACGAACGAAAGCGATGAACTCAGACAGCCAAAATAGAAGGCGAGACAGCGCTGTCAGCTATCCACGCTTGCCGCCTTTATTTCTCGTGCGACACGCCCGGGAGCCGATACAGTTTAACACGTGAATCGTGTGCCTTGTCTGCACTGTTGTGGCTGGCCACTAAACCGCAATACTTCGGACCACGCTTGCGCTTCCGCTGGGTCGCTTCTGCCATCGTGGAAATGCGCAGCTTCGCACAGCAAGCCTCTCGGTTCAACGTGCCGAGCTGACGGCCCCACAGTTACCCGCACCGAGAGAAGAACGCGCGCGCACGTGCGCTACCGCTACTGTGAAAGGGGCTGAGTCGGCCGCGCGACGGTTCAGTGTTGTCCGACAGAGCCGCAGCGCGGCTGGCGCGGCGCTGTCATCGCGCCGCAAACTTGAGCTTGGGTTCCCTATAGCGCCCATTAGCACAAGATAAACGCAAAATAAAATTCGAAGAAGAACCTTCCGACTTCGGAGTTTCAAATCTAATCCTACGCTGCCAAATCCCGTGGCTCTAACGACTACGCTATGGGCGCCTTTTCTACTTTATTTGAACCAAGAGTACAACATATATTGCTGCTTATTTATTATTAGCTTAATAGAAGCAACATATATTAATAGCTTAATAGAAGCAGTCAAAATCCTTGGAACACGGGGGGTGTCGCACGGGAACTCGTGGAAGCGTACTTCATTAAAGATGCGGGAGATGATTGCATATCTCAGCCGTCCGTTTGCCTTTTAGATTGTGAACTACGTAAGCTTAATGAGTTCTTTGACTACAGGTAACTTTTGCGCATGCGTTGTTGGTTGTCAGGTGTTTGAATTTTCTTTTAATAAACTTCAGTTGTTAGACAGCGCTAATCTTGTGTCCTCTTCTTTGTGCTCCGTCCCGTTCGCGCTGAAACGTTTTCAAAAATGCATCAGTTCCAACTCACCCACCTCTCTACTTTACCAGAGCCATAATTTTATATGGCATTCCTAGCCCCGGGCACAATATCAACCGTTGGGCAAATAAAGTTTATTCAACTCAACTCAATTCTTCGAGTGTTGATGCACGGATTGAACACTAGAAATATCCCTATTAGAAAAACTAGCATGGTGGATACTGGAAAAGATGGTTGATATAATGGCAATAATGCTGGGTATGCTGGAAATCATGGTGTTTATAGCGGACAGTGGTGGGTGGCATGGCGTACGTTAGCAGGGTAAGGTGGAAATGATGATGGACGATGGTGGAGAGTAGCAGCAAAATAGTGGGTAGTGTCAGGAGACTGTGCCCACTATCGCGCAACTGGTGGAAAGCAGCGAGGGAATGGTGGGTGAGGAAAATGATGGTGTACCATGCTGTACCATGCTGGAGAAGCTGCGCCAAACACCGTCATTATACTCGAAAGCAATGGCAACTATGATGAGTATATATGTGAAAGATCATTGAAGTGCAAATGAATAGCATTTTGGGCGAGTTGGTAGTGCCTAAAGCCGTGTTCAGATTACGTGCGCAACGTACGGATCGTTGGTAGGGATCGTGACCGTAAACGCAATCAACGTAATGAGCTTGTTCAGACGTTGTTGTATTTAGCGTAAAGTACGTAACGTTTCGGGCGTAAATGTTGGCGAGTCCGCGACGTTTACGACCACTACTGATGCGACCGTTACGGCACGACCAATGGGCAAAGCAGTTTCGGTTTTCACTTTCCGCTCATGGGGCTTCCCGTCTCCCCAGATTCCGCGTCTTCATACGCGTCATGGCATGCAGTAGCGTGTCTGTGGAGCTTGTTTGCCCGTGTTCGTTGTTTTGTGTTCTCGCGGCAAGTTTGAAGACGAGTGCGGAAGGGCCTTCATTGTGCAGCGATGAGCTGCTCGTCGATGAAGTGCGTCAAAGACCCATTCTTTACGGCCAACGGCGCCATGGAAAATCAGAGCGGTGATTGGCCCGTCGTAAAAAACGTATATTACCGAAGGGCTCAATGTGAACACTCGTGGTCGCTAGCAACGTAAACGGACGTTACAGCAGTTACGCGATACGACACTTATGACAGATGCGACTGCAGTCTGAACGCGGCTTAATGGAGCAATGTAAAACTCAGTAGAGATGATCTAATTTGTGTTGTACATCTAATACACACTTTGTCAGCACCTTTAATTTATTTTTTGTTGATTGACAGGAAATTAATATTTTTGTGGTGAGTGGTCGAGCCCTTTGAGCTTTCCTTCTCAATGCTACATTTGTTCACAGTACACCTATTTTATTGATCGCGAAAAAATGCTCAAGATTGTATCGCTAAATTATTAGTAAATATTAATACGTTTCTTTCTGGCTGCGACTAGTGATTCGAGCATGAAGAACAAGCATAAATAATGATCACTGTAGAGCAGTTAATTTTTTGGCTCCCGGGGATGTACCCACCCGAGACCACGCGTGTTACGCTTTAAAGTTCGCGCTGAAAATTGCGGCTGGCTAGCATTTGCGATAAGGCTGAAAGTAATCATTATATGCGCCACCGATGTAAACGTTGAGAAAAAAGTCCGTCAAATGCATGATGCAACCGAAACACCTTGAGTAAACAGATTGACAATGTGCTGTATTGTAAAGAGAACTTGCGGCTTCAGACGAGAACCGCATTTTGACGGGGGCAAAGTGCAAAGCACAGCCGTGTAGTTAGATATTGGCTCACGTAAAGAGCCCCAGGTGGTAGAAATTTCCGGAGCCCCCCACTACGGCGTCCCTCAAAGTCATGTCGTGCTTTTGCAACGTCGTGAAACCCCAGCCGAGCAGCTGTTTGCCAGCTACTTCCTCCTCGCTGCCAGCATGCGGCGGCGCTGGTAGCGCCTCACAACCTCGCCTCCGAGATCAACATCTACTGCCGTCTCTGAGACCACGTTTGCCATAGGCGCTATTTCAACGGCGGCAATGACGTCACGTCCGACAGCATCGGAAGTGAAATTTGTTTAGGTCGTGGCCACTGGCGTCGCCGCTGTCGTGCTCCCTCCCTAGCTGCCTAACACATTTTTCTTTCCTGACATGGCGGTGCGCTGCATACAACGTGGTCATGGCGTGGTGATTGTGTTTTTACTGATGCGGTTAATTTTTGTGCTTGCCCTTGTTGTGAGTTAGATGTGGCGGTCATTGACTTACGCGGAACTTCTTGAATCAATATGATGCGCGGTACGCGGCAAACTAAGTGAGCAGGAGCCGCCAGTTTCCTAAGTACGATTTCTTTGTTTGTTGGTGATCACCATCGATGAGCTGCGCCGGCATAGCTTCTCGCAACGCGCGCTGTTGTATGGATCGACTTGAGAATTCGTGGACATTGGGAACTCACCACATTGCCTCTAGATCGGCGGATGCCCGCAAATGGGGGTTCAGCCAACGCCGACTCGTCACATCACCTGAAGACCGGCGGACCTCGCAATGTGTACGCTGCCAGCATGTTTCCTTGAGAAAGCATTATTATTATGCATTATTATCCACATTATGCATTATTATTGCTGTATGCGTATTGTCAAGGGATATTGAATACGACGGTGCTGAATGTTTTTGCAGTTGTGTTGAACCTGCTCCCACACGACGTTTGTGAACGGCTTAATCGCTATTGCTCAAAAGTGCTCGCATATCGGAACAGGACGCACTACCCGCCGTAAAACTGAAAGCAGAGATAAAATTTTCGCTAGAAAGGCGCTCGTCTTACACAGGTATTTAGCACCCGTCACTGCACTTGTAATAACCAAACTAAACATTATTGGTACAGCCACCGGGTTATGCTGTGACTGGGAGTCGGTGAGGCGGGATAAGTTGCATTTGCCCATGTTTGCTTTGCGTTTATTTTGTGTTATTTGGTGCGGCAATAATCAACACTGATTATGCTAGCACCCTTGTGCACTCATAAGCTTTTACGTCGGAAATGACGGGACTTTGTTCAGAATCCGCCCACAAAGCATGATATAATGTGGTAGGTTGGCTTCTTGGTGAACGCGGAATGAGGGGGGGACTCGGCACTGCAGCGCGAGTGGCAACTGGCCGGCTGTGAATCCCCGTTGGCCGGCTGCCGGCATCGCCCGATGTGGATCGCATTTGCCGCTGCAACGTTCGAAAGCTTAGGCTGTGGGTTAGTTATGTTTTTTTTCTCTTGCCCAGCGTGGGCTATCGAATCGCGCGTTCATTTTGCGAGGAAAAGGTTATTTGCCGAGAGAACTAACCCGCTTGTGGTTTTAATAAGATTCAAGAGCTACCGTCAAGCGATCGCTGCCGCCCTGTTGCAAGGGCAAGCAATTAGGCAGTTTTAGAATAGCGTACGCAAAGCTTTGCTTTAGATTTCGCGCAACTGCACATGCGTCGTGCGCTAACGCTTGCGGGCTCCCGTTAAGTGACGGAAATAGTAGGCCGCTAAATAGCGTACCTTAGAATAGCGTACCTTAGCGTACGCTATTCTAAACCTGCCTATTGTCCCCGCACGGAATGCCGACACTATTCCGTTTACGGCAGCTCGCGAAAAAAAGAAGTAATATAACAGCCAGTAATACCTCACCAGCTGGAGTGCTTTGTAGTGCGATTTTACTGTCACTTAGCTTTAAGTTCAGCAAACAGTTCAAACTGCGCAAAGACGACGCGTTAGGTTATAGAAACACACCAGAAGCGCAGAAAACACACACACACACACCGTGAGCTCCATGTGGGTGTGTTTATTTCTGTGTTCTAACGTGTTGGCTTCGTCCAGTTTAAAGGGGTCGTGAACCGCTTTTCCAAGTAATGATCTAATGACCTCAGTTTTGGAGTTTACAGCCTCCCGAATCGATTGCCGCAAAAATTTCTCGAATCCGTCAAGAATAAGCGGAGTTACGGGGGTTTGGCGCACTCTTTCAGCGCTTTCTCTCTTTTCTCGTGCCGACGAGCGCACTGGAAGCTATACAGGGGGGGATGGCATGGGGTAAATAAGTTACGTCAGCGCGCGTCATGAAACGCGATCGCTCTCGCGCTGTGATTCGCGTGCGCGAGTGCGGCTACCGTTTACTGAGGAGTGCGGCGCCGGCAAGTGGCGGCACCCCGTGGCAAGAAGCGCATCTGATGCGAACGCCTCTCTCGATTTACGTCGGCTATCGGCCAATAAGCATGCTACGTCTCTTGCGACGTAAACAGGCAGATCCGCGACGTCAACGGGCAGACGCCCTGCCGACCGACGAGAGTGAGAACCGGTCTATGTTTGAAAAGAGGGCGCCTGAGGGAACGGCAACTTCGCGCTCCGCTTGTGGCCTTTACGCGGCGCGCACGACTGTAATATTTGGCAGAGCAGTTCATAGCCGTGTCAGCTTTCCACAGGATGTGCTTTTTCAACAAGCCCAAGGGGTGCTTCATGACGCCTTTAAACGTGTCTGCTGTACTTATGAACCAACTAGCTCAACAACATGCCATACGTGAAACAAGGACTCACTATAGTATGTATTTCATTGTGCGAAAGGAGCAGTGTAAGACGCACGAATATGTTGATTACCTAAACAAAGCATTTAGATTTTTTATTATTTTTGAATATTTTTCAGGTTGCTTGGAGAAGTGCATTTCTTTGTAGCCGCTTCAGTTAGAGGCACCGAGCAACTACCATGATGTAGTGGTGAGGGTTTTCCACAAGGGTTTTTTACAGACGCTGCTCGTTGAGGCAAAAACGTAAGCACGACACCAAGAAATGTAGAAAAGTGAATAAACCTATTCACTGAGCCAGTTTGTTTGTTGCTTAGCGCAAGCATGGTATTATTGTGCCTGTGTTGCCTGATAACACATTTAGATTGAAAGCTGGGAGTTAACAATTTGTTTGCCTGTGTGCATTGTGTAACAGGCAGACACGTTTTTAAATGTAAGTGAAACAGCACTTAAAAGAAAATAGTTCATTGACAGATATGCCCTCCCTCCCCGTACCTGCCACATACCTTGTACACAGCAGTCTTTCTACCCACCTAGGCTACCGTCCACAATCTGCCCACCTAAGCTACTGTCCACTATCCACCCACCTTGTCCACCGTGCACTATCCACCCACCATCCACCCACTACAATAATCCACTATAATGGTGGATGGCAGTTTCCACCAATATCCACCATCTGACTTTTTTCAATAGGAATGTCTGTAAGAAAATCCTTGGCTCTCGTATTTGCACCGTGTGTTCCCTATGGGGAAATACCGAACCGGCAATGCTTGAAAATGGTTTCGTACTCGTATCGTAGAGCAGGAAGAACAGACCTGGTGTGCACGGAAAAATAGTTTCGGCTCTGCTTTTCAATGCACGGGCTCAAGTTCTGGAATGATGCGCTTGTATATTAACTGTCGGATGATGTCTTTGAAAAGTTCCACCTTCTTAAACTCGCAGAGCCTAAGTTTCCGGAGTCTGCCGTTGTACAACTAGTAGTGCTTGGACTGAGGGAAAAAAATTTTACAGCATAAACTACTCTCGTCATCACGCTCGGTGTGAGACCTTTTTTTATGACGAAAAATGTTGTTTTGACGGATACCCGCAGAGAAACGACGGCCGTGCTTCACGAAACATCCGAATCACTGAGTGAGCTGTTACAGGAGAAAGAATACGGCGTATTTATGCGCAGTACATTTTGAAGACCCGTGAGACAGTTCGACGATCGCGACATAAAGGAGGCCCTCGAGACTCAGGCACTACAGAGCGATGAAGTAGAGACTATTTATTAAAAGAATCGCGCAGTCTGTATGCTTTTATGCTTATAAATATCCAAGAAGTGTCAGCACTCGTCGACAATGGACCACTGTTAACATAATGAACGCACTCTGCGTGAGAACAGTATCATAAAGGGAAAATTTATCGCGGCTACGATAGAGCACGTTGAAATTTTACAAGATGAGCAAATGGGAAAATTCAGTTCAGCAGCCCAGAGGTCACAGTCAAATGTTTAATACTATCCGGAGTTGACTTTATGCTGCCTCTGCCGGTTATGAAGCGCCTAAGGATCAATCTTCTGTGGAACAACGTAATAACAATCAATGATGGCAATGGCAAAAAACAAGTGGATGGAAACCACGAATGTCGCTATGAAGAAGACAAGAAGAGTAACTATGTGCACTGATGTGAACGCAACCAAGTTCCCAGAACTAAATTGCATTGGGACGTACCCAATACCGACAACGGCAACAGAGGTGCCGTCTGAGTTGAACGACACAACCATAGACCGAAGAAAGCCGCAGGCTCTAAAGGGGTCGCGATCCACCCCCCGGCCTTTGGGAAATACCCATGCTGCAGAAAGCAGGTGCTGCTGTGAACAACTCACCCAAATGTTCAAGTCGTTCGAGGCGAGGAGATTATAGAAGTGAAGCGCGGAGCTGTATTTTCTCAGACACCCCTCAATTAAGTGGTCTTCATTTATTGGTCCCCCGCATATCAGGGTCAGATAGAGGGTGTTTCCCACAACCTCAGTGAATCGGCTCATGGGGCTGCGCGCGACCTAACCTACCGCGTTTCCCCCGGACTGCTTGGAGACGACTCCACCGAGAACAGGGACACTCCTCCTACCTACAACGAGATTACAAAATATTTCTACCTCGCTCGCAGAATTTACTCTCTTTCACACCCGCGGCTCAACAGAGCTCAGGCCCTCACACTTCGGCTTTTGCAAACGAATACATATCCTAACCGGTGTCTTCTACACAGGATCTATCCCGATATTTATACCACCACTTGTCCCTCATGCGGAGAAATATCCACTCTAGAACACATGCGCTGGCGGTGTGCGGGCTCACACTCTACAGTCGATAATAACGCGGCCAGGTGGGATGTGGCCCTTCGTAGCCCCCTTCTGGCCGAACAACTCTGGGCTGTCCAGCAGGCCCACGATGCGGCCGAGAGGGCCTTCCGGTCCCTACGTGGGAGCGGCCCGCTCGTGTTGAGACGTGCCCTGCTGGACCTCAATAAAGTTTACCATACCATACCTCTAAATGACATAGATGCCTCATCAACCGCAAAACCTGACCGTCGGCAGTTTCTGCGTCAACACGAGTGATGCGAAAAAGATCATCACGCAATGACGTAACCATATGGCGTCATGATGAAGCCATCGATCGGCAAAAATTTGTGAAGTCATTATGACTTCATCATGATGTCGCTATGACGTCACATAACGAACTTCACATACTGGCGTCACTACATGACATCGTCACTTGGATAAAGGTGGGCCGATGTAGGAGGCAGTACAAAATCAAGTGAGGTGCAGGAAGCTTTGGGGGAGGGGAGGAGGATTAGTACACCGACAGAAAAGAAGAATATGAAGGTGGCTTTCGCCTGCAGGTCGCCTTAAGCGAGTGCATATGGGACCCTGCGGGTTTTCACGCAAACGCCTGCGCCCACTCTCATAGGCGCTAAAGGCACCTTCTGTTTGGCGTTACAGAACAGATAGCATGCTATTGGCCAATAACCGACCTAAATGAAGAGCGGCATTTGGATCAGATGCACTTCTAGTCACGTAGTGCCGCCACGTCCCGGAACCGCGCTTCATAGTCTGGTAACATTTTACTGCGACAGCTATAGACCTTTTTCAAGCAATCCAAGAATGCCCCGTAAGCGCGCGGTGCACTATGGGAAAAGTGTGTACGTCAAGCGAGCAGAATACTCAGGCAACCACTGCTCATTGGCAACGTGGGAGCAAGAAATGAAAACAACACGTAGCCACTTCTTGACAATGCTTGCATCGTAAATACTGCACACATCCGAACGCATCTGCATGTATATTGCCACGTGCGTTTCTTATTATGAATTTCGCTGTATTCGGTTTTCGCCCGCAAAGAGTGTCAGCAACGCTCAGCGCTAACCGCGCCTCATTGTTCGAGAAGCTTCGCGATTATTGTAGATCGTTTTGTTAAGATTGCATGCAATACGCGAACACTCGAGCTTATTCTAGAGCTTGCGCGACAACCAGCGATAATGCTGGAATATTAGATGCCACATGTATAAATGCCGACACGCTTTACCGCTTGTCAGTTGATCGACGGTCGGCGCTCTGTTCGCCGCTATCAGTGCATACCGTGTCTATTGCTGTAAATAACTTTCCGTTTCTCGGCCACATGTTCGGCCAAATGAAGAGTTTCATCTTGGACACCGCGCCTGCGGTCGTCGTCGACGTCATGACCACGTGACATCTGGTGGAGGTGCTGCTTCTTTCATGTACCGGAAGCCACCGTCAAGCCGTGAACTCAGCCCAAGTCGCAAGGAAGACATCGACGGCAACGCTGAGCAGCGAGCAAGCACACGACAACAAGGTCTGCGGCTAGAGTACGCGTCTTTACCTAAAAAGACCAGGCGGACCAAGACACCAACCTCGACCGCAGCGACGATGAAAGCCCCTGTGCCGTCTGCGCTTATCCTGTTCCGGCAACCCAAGGAGCCGCCGATCTTCCGCGGTTCAGCACTTGAAGACCCGGAAAGCTGGCTCGAAGCGTACGACCGAGTCGCCGTGTTGAATGCGGGGACCAGCGAAGACAAGCTTCGACATGTGTATTCGCCTTTCAAGACGCCGCTCGCACCTGGTTCGAGAACCAAGAGCGAACACTGACAACGTTTGACACATTTCGTACCAGGTTCCTCGCAACATTCACGAGCGTCATCCGCAAGGAGAGGGCCGAAACGCTGCTTGAAACCCGTTCGCAGCTACCAAACAAAAACGTGCTGCTCTTCACTCTTCCGCCACGCCGACCCCGAAATGCCGGAAGACGAGAAGGTTCGCTTCCTCATGCGAGGAGTAAAGCAGGAGCGGTTCGCGGGTCTGATGCGGAACCCACCGAGTACTGTCCAGAAGTTCATCTCCGAGGCGACGACAATTGAAAAGACGCTGGAGATGCGCAGCCGACAATTCAATCGCCGCTCGACGCCAGCGTACGCAGAAGTTCAACCACTTTGCTCCGACGACGTGTATGAAACGATCCGAGCGATTGTGAGGGAGGAACTGCGCAAGCTTTTACCCCCGCCACAGCCTCAAGTTGACTCATTCAACGAAATTGTTCGCGAAGAAGTTCAGCAAGCGTTAGGAATTCCCGAACCACCGCAGCATCATCCGGAGGCCATGACCTACGCTGCTTCAGTCCGCCATCCCGTGCCCGCTCCGCGACAACGTCGAAACAGCGCATCGCCACATTTCGGTCGCCAGACGCCGCCACCGCCACCACCACCGACGCCCTACCGTCCTCGTGTCGCCCAGCGCTATGCCCCGCACAACGCGCCAAGGAAGACCGATGTTTGGCGCGCCCCTGACAACCGCCCGCTCTGCTACTACTGCGGGGAGGCCGGCCACACGTACCGCCGCTGCAAGTACCGACAGATGGGACTACGCGGATTCGCCGTCAATGCGCCGCGCCCACAGCCAGGCGAACGGCCTCGCGACATCAACGACAACCTCACCGGAACACAGTGGCAAGAACGACGACCTTCCCGCTCGCCGTCGCCCGGCCGCTACATGTCACCGCAACGCCGGCAGTACACTGGCCCAAACCGGGCCCAGTCGCCTAACCCGTATCCGGGAAACTAAGGGTAGCAACCGATGGAGGAGCGGCTGCTGTACGACGAAATGCCGAAGATCCTCCGCGGCAGCCGACGACGACAACGCGACGAGACCTGCAGAACACGACGCGAAACAGACGAAGCCTTGCCGACGAAACCTCACGGACTGAAGAAGACCTGACGACGCAGCATGGAAAAACCGCAACAAATCGACGCAGCCGTGATCCGACGCCGCTACCTAACCGCAACGCAAGGTGACGCAATAGCGACTTCGACGTTCTCATCGACGTTCACAACATCACCGCTCTCGTCGACGAAGAGGGGAATATTCCGTCGTCAGTGGGCCATTCGCCACCAAGCTGAAGAAAGTAAAGACCGCTTGGAGTGGACCCGAAATCCGGACAGCCGGAGGCCACCTGATAACGCCGATTGGTGTCTGCACGGCGATAGTCACCATCAATAACCGGACTTATCCTGAACCGCACTTATCCTGCGAGCTTTGTAATCCTACAAAACTGCCCCAGGGATGTGATATTTGGAATGGACTCCCTAAGTGACCACGGCGCCTTCATCGACCTGAGGTCTAAGTCGATAACACTAACCTCAGACAAAGCGCTCCCGCCCCACGCGAATCCAGAGAACCATGCATTGAAAGTGATAGAAGAGCAAGTGACCGTTCCGCTGCGCTTCAGCGTCATTATTTCCGTCGGCACCGAAAAACATGCGAACCTTGAAGGCGTCATCTAGGGTGATCAGCACCTACTCCTGAACCGTCAAATTTGCGTCGCGAAAGGTATGGGCACCGTGCATACGTTAGGAGCCGCCACAGTCGCGCGCTGCCTCCAGCGCCAAAGCGGCCGCGGCAGCAGATTTGGCGGCATAAGTGAGCAGATGACGCAAGCGGCGGCAAGCCACTGCGCCGTGTCTTGGTGCTTCGCTTGAGGCGTTTTATTTCCCGTTTGCTTCCAAAGGCGTCAAATTTTTAGCGACTGTCAGAGAACGTAGCGTTAGTGCGTGTGCTGCTTTTCGCCAGACGTCGTGTGTCCTCAGGCGAACGCGGCAACATAAAATGCATGACGTGGGCGAAGACAACGGAAGTGACGAGCCCGTTGAGCGAAACTTCGCCCGTGTAACGCACGCCGCCTCGCTCACTAAACAATCACAGCTTATCACCCTCGGGCTAACGTGGCAGTGAACTCAGCGGCAGCTTGAAACTGGCGACACCAGCAATTGCGCTGTCACGGCCGCTGGATGAAAAAACTCTTTCCATCTGTGTGAACCTGTAGCGCTCAGAAAATATTGATGGATTGTACGACATCGATGGGTGCGCCTCTTGGCATTTTCTACAAAGTGCCTGCTGCATATTCTGCTGTACGGCCTGGGTGTTCAATTAGACCCATCGTTGCTGTAGTGTAATGTAGCATCCATAAATTCTCACTCGCACAGAAACAAATAGCTCATCTATTCCCAAAACTCACTTTTGTCGTCGAACGAGTGCGATCCACCGTTCACGCCGATTCCATTCATATTCTCTAAATGGAAACCGGTAAAAACACGTGCCCGGAGAATTCCTGTAGGTGTTATTGCACCCAACAACGCAGCAATTATTCCTGGAGTTCGGCATTCCTACGAACAGCGCAACCGACACAAAACGAACTGCCCGCGAAAATACCCCACGCCGTTACAACGGGAGCGTGGAGCGAGCAAGGGTGCAATCGCGGAGCGATGTTTTATATTTTGAAGACGATAGTCTTTCTTGGGATACTTAAACGGAGAAATTTTGGTCTGTCTTTCTGTCTTTCTGTTTGTCGGCACGTCACTCGATTCAGCCTAGAGCGCTGCACGGGCCGTGATTCTCGGCCCGGGCCCGGTCCAGGCCCGGGACTCGTTCAAATTTACCCGCCCGAGCCCGGCCCGGCGACTGAAAGCGAGACCCGGGCCCGGCCCGAACCCGAGAAAAAAATTTCGCCTACCCGGCCCGGTCCAGCCCGACCCCAGATCGGGCCCAACAGAGGCCCGAGCCAATAATCTAGGTGGTGTTGCCTGAAGATAGAATCGACCGCAAGGGCGTTTTAGGCGGCAATTATCTGCGCATGCTTAGCGCATGCTCACTAGCAAGTAACTTTAACCTACGGTACTTTCTTGTAAAAAGGGGCTGGCTCACCGTGGAAACAGTTGAGAGGACATACTGGATACGATGAACGTTTGATCGGCAGTTCAATGTTTCATTTTTAAATTTCGCAACAAAATCTCACACGTGACAACACGGATTTCAAAGTGCATTTTTCGTATTTTGGCGACTTTGGCTTGTCGAAATTTCCTGAAGCTTCGTTTGTTATGTCTATGGCCCCCCCTCGGAAGACAATGCACTTCTTTTTTACTGATTAGAAACTGCGTACGATGTATCAGACGCCGTCACAACCTATGACGCGTTTATGCGGGAATTTAATGGTGGAGTTACCAGCCGTAATTTCTTCTTGCGCGTTTTCGCACTTCCCTTGCGTGTTCTCGCTGCAGGCGTGGTGATTTTGGAATTGTGAAAGAGTAATTTGCTAATACGCCAACAATCGTTTCCTCCTTTTAATGTTCCTCTAAAGCATGCTGTAACTACAAAGTGCACCCTTCTGGATGTTTATATATCTTCATCATAGTAGCACCTTGCCAATCAAGAGAAGTACAGGAAAAAATTCAAATTTATTAGATTTGTTGTAAATACACTAACCTAGATAAAAACTATAACGAACCGCGCGCAGCACGTGGTCTTTGGAAATACGTATAAGAAGCCGAAAGGAAAAAAGCAACTACTTGTCATAGCATCTTTTTCATATACCACATCACTGCTATTATATACAGTCTATAAATTTTTGTGGCAAAGTTTATAGTTTATTTGTTCGCATGTTATCGCAGAAAAACTCAAATTATACAGAGATTGCACTTACGCACACCATGCGCCGTTGCACCACATGTCCTACCGCGCTAAAGTTTCTTGCACTGCTTGGGCTAGCCGCAGGGGCGCACATCTGCCTTGAGCAATGTGAAGGCGTCGGCAGTCGTAGTTCTTAAATTCCACCACTGAAGCAAATTTAGGATGTCTTTTTGGACCTCTGCAGAATGAGAATAGCTGTCCAGCTGATCCCTTTATTTCTCTCGCTCCTGAACGTTGTGCCACTCTTCAATATAATCTATAAATGCCTCTGAAGGCTTCTCGTTGCACTTTTCAGCAGTGTTTGTTATGCACGGCTTGCACAGGGCTCTTTTTTGTCCATATTGTAATGGTGCATGCCTTCCTAACGATGTTGTACCGGTAGAAGGTGGCCTACGCTGGTAAGACTGCACTGGTAGGACTCGCAATAGGTGGACGAAGTGATTGCGATCTATTTTCGGGGTGCGTTCCAGTTTGGTAATAAAGGTGTGAATAAGCTTCTTGACGTTTACTCATTGGATGAATATGATTCGAGGTAAGGGGACATCCCCCGGCATGGAATTTGTGATTCTTATTTCAAGCCAGATATTTCATCAAGCTGATATACTTTGCCTTTAAACATGAATATACATGTGTAATGGACTTATGCTATTCCTGCACATTCCAACGCTGTTGTGACAGTGTCATGTAGCTCTGGCACTATATAGTGCAGGGGTCTCAAACACGCGGCCCGCAGACCTCTCGCTAGCGGCCTGCGGCCCGCACATGGCTGTCTTTGTCCCATTTTCTTTATTTTTTCTCTTATATAAGTACGTTCTTGATCTACACAGGCATGCAGGTCTAAAGCATTCTTTTCGTGAGGAACCACCTGCAGCCACCATGCGTTGATACATAACCGTGAAACAAAACTGTGTTGCAGAATTGGCGTCCAGAGTTTAGTTATTTTGGAGATAGGTATCGATATATTAGTGGAAACATGCCGCCAAATACCCTTCACAAATGACCCATATATGAAATCTTAAAAAGGTCTTTAAAATTTCAACGTTAGTTGAGATCTGCTAGAACCTATTCCTCCCTTATTTTATAATATTTGGGATATAAAATAATAACGAATGCAAATAAAGCACGGAATAGCGAGATGTTAGCTATATAAGCGCCTGGTCTATTTACTTTCAGTTCGCCCGTTTTAGATAAATCAACTAGCTCCGTATGCAAGAAGCAAAAGATCAGTACTTGTCGCTCATAAAACTTCTCCAAATAGCTTGACCCACATAAAAAAATCGTTTCATCGAGATAAAATGAGGAACGTATAGTACGTACGCGCAACGTATGAGGAACACACATGAAAGGGACAGACACTTCAAGAAAAGAAATGCGGGAGCCGACGCCACCTTGAAAATTGTGCAACAAACACCGTGATGTCATAGCTTCTGACGGCGCTTACTGGGATCTACGTACGGTTCTAATCGGTAAAAATTAAGTACATTGACTTCTGAGAGTGCCATAGACTTAATAATAATAATAATAATAATAATAATAATATCTGCTGTTTAACGTCCAAAAACCACGATATGATTATGAGAGACGCCGTAGTGAAGGGCTCCGGAAATTTCGACCACCTGGGGTTCTTTAACGGCCATAGACTTAACATACCAAGTTTCAAGAAGTTTCGATGAACCAATGACCCAAAAATACGACAAATACAGCTTGAAATCCGTGACGTCGCGCGCGGAGATTTCGGCGCGACATTTAACAATGGAACTTTGCCCATGATTTTCTCCTTATGACGGTGAAACTAATTACATTTGAGTTCTCAGAGTACACTTTATCAGTCTTAACTGGTTCGTGGTATCACTTTAGTGTCCGTTTATGAACTGACCAAAGTCCAAGCCCGGCCCGGCCCTACCCGAGCCCGCCGCCTCAAGCCCGGGCCCGGCCCTAAGCCCGGAGCTTCAGACCCGAGCCCGGCCCGGGCCCGCCATGAAAACTACTTTACCTGGCCCGGCCCGGGTTTTCGGGTAGGCCCGAACCCGTGCAGTGCCCTAATTCAGCCACTCGGCCAAAGTTGAACCACTTGCCCAAGGGCCAGCCATCTTGAACGGCTGACTAGGTTCATACTTGTGTATATTGTCGATCAAAAAGCAAACATTACGCATATCTGAGGCGCAACATCACTAGGTAAGTATTAGGTGGTGTGTTCCTTTAATAGAAAATGCATACATACCTAATTCTCAAGACCCTAGCTTGTGAAGCTGCGCTGAAAATGCGACTGCGCTGAAACTTGCCTTCCTCCGTGCCCTCTGCACGAGCTCACTGTTGTGTTTCGGTTTCGGTTCTGTATTGCACTGTACGGATGCTATGGGGCGCCGCTCTGGCATTCCTGTTTTACCCAGGCGACGTGTAAATAAAAGAGTGTGTGGAGAGTACTCGTTGAGTGCGGACGTTTCTTCCGCTTCAGCGCTTCGCGCCAAACCGCATGTTCGGGCTGGCTGGCGGCGCCGCCGCCGGTCGCGTTGGTCACCGCCGGTCTTCGCCTGCTGCTGCGCCGGGACTACCAGCCCGCAACACAGCACTCATGTTTCCCGACGTATTGCCAGATGGCGTCCATATCTCACGCAGCGCCTCTTCTATCGTCTTTAGACGACATTTCCAGCGAAGCACGCAGATACGCGGCCAATTTTCTTATCGTTCACCACCTGCGGCTGACTGATCGCGTTGATAACGCGGACGGACCGTCGCTCTGGTCACTGACCAAGGGCGAAAAGCACGAAAAGTATAGTCGTCGTAAAGGGCATAGTGCCTCGATTTCACCCCATTGCGAGCGCGTAACAGCATCCCACCAAATCTGCGCTTCTCGCCGCTAGGGACACCACCTTCGCTCGGGCAGAAGATTTACGTCTGCACGGTGCCTATAGCCGAGCTGCGTGACGCTAAAGCAAAGGTAGTGCTGACAAACTTCAGCCACGATTATAGGCACCTCAACACTGGTATGACGGTCGCGTAAGTGCTAGTCAAATGAAACCCGAACAGCGGCAAGTCTTCGCATGGTATAGTGCGCGCCGTCCAGTTATCACCATTGACAGGCGCGCGCATCCGGTTTGACCGCACTGCGCATATGCGCGCCTGTCCATGGTGATAACTGGACGGCGCGCACTATACCACCGCGAAGGCTTGCCGGTGTTCGGGTTTCATTTGACGAGCACTGTACATCGACGAATGTGTGGGGCCCAGCAATGCTTTCGCCCTCTCCGGTGCTGCCGAAGCTGCTTCGAGGAATCGATGTCCCGAACCAGATTTCAACAGAGCCTTCCGAAGGTCAAGCAAGACCAGCTCAAAACCCTGCTCCTGCAAAACAAGGACTGCTCCTCGTCGTCGTCAAGAATTCGACAGACCCGAATTCGACAACCCGACGAATTCGACATTGCATCATAACAGAAGAAAGTGCCCGACCAATCCGTCAGACTCCGTACCGAGTTTCGACGCGAGAACGCGAGGCCATCAAGAAACAGGTCGACGAAATGCTACGCGACGACTTCATCCAGCCGTCCAAGAGTCCGTCGGCGTCACCTGCGATGCTAGTGATGAAGAAGGATGGGAACCTACGTTTCTGCGTCGATTATCGTCGCCTGAACAAAATCACGAAAAAGGACGTGTACTCGCTCCCATCTATAGACGACGCTCTAGATCGACTCCACAACGCGAAGTACTTTTCTTCGATGGACCTCAAGACCGGCTACTGGCAAATCGAAGTCGACGGGAGAGACGACCGAAAAAAGACTGCCTTCATAGCACCCGACGTCCTGTTCGAGTACAAGGTCATGCCCTTCGGTCTTTGCTCGGGACCTGCGGCTTTCAACAAGTCATAGATACAGTATTAGCTGGCTTGAAGTGGCAAACATGCCTTGTTTACTTGGACGACATTGTTGTGTGTTTCTCGAACTTCGACGAACACCTCCAGCGCCTTGAATCCGTACTTCAAGCAATCAAGAACTCCTGGCTCACCCTAAGGCCAGAAAAGTGCCGCTTCGCGTACAAGGAGCTCTTGTTTTTGGGTCACGTGATCAGCAAGACTGGAGTGCGCCCAGACCCGCAGAAAACAGCTGCCATCGCCGCTTTCCCGCGAACCACCGACAAGAAGGCCGTGCGCCGATTTCTCGGCTTGTGCGCCTATTACAGACGCTTTGTGAAAGACTTTCCACGGATCGCCGAGCCACTAACGCAGCTCACAAAGACCGACGTCGAATTCAGGTGGCAAACAGCGCAAGTCGAAGCATTTCATGAACTGAAACGACGCCTTCAGACGCCTCCGATATTTGCGCATTTCGACGAATACGCCGATACGGAGATTCACACCGATGCAAGCAGCGTAGGACTCGGCGCCGTGCTTTCGCAGCGGACGGACGGACTGGAAAGGGTTATCAGTTATGCTAGCCGGTCGCTGTCTAAGGCAGAGGCCAACTATTCCACCACAGAAAAGGAGTGCCTCGCCATAATCTGGGCTACGACAAAGTTTCGCCCCTACCTCTACAGCAGGTCCTTCAAAGTTGTGAGCGACCATCACGCCTTGTGTTGGCTAGCTAACTTGAAGCACCCTTCAGGTCGCCTCGCAAGCTGGAGCCTAAGACTTCAAGAACTTCACATTACCGTCGTGTACAAGTCCGGAAGGAAACACTCCGACGCGGACTGCTTGTCTCGTGCCCCCGTCGACCCACCACCGCCCGACGACCAGGATGATGACAGCTTATTGGGAGCCATAAGTGCCGACGACTTCACCGACAGCGAGCGAACCCGGAACATAAGGGTCTAGTGGAATACCTGGAGGGCAGGACCATCGTTGTCTCAAAAGTATTCAGGCGAGGATTGTCATCATTTTCATTGAAAAACAACGTCCTGGTAAAGAAGAACTCTCCGGCCCGAGCCAGCCACCTTGTCGTTGTACCTAAGGGACTGCGACCAGAAATTCTGCATGCCCTGCACGACGACCCGACGGCTGGACACCTCGGACTTTCCCGCACGCTCGCACGAGTACAGGAAAAGTACTACTGGCCGCGCCTCGCCGCCGACGTCACTAGCTACGTAAGGACGTGCCGAGACTGTCAGCGACGGAAGACACCGCCCACAAAACCAGCAGGCTTCCTTCAGCCGATCAAGCCTCCTTGGTGACCATTCCAGAAGATCGGGATGGACCTCCTAGGGCCGTTCCCAACGTCGACTTGCGGAAATAAATAGATCGTCGTCGCTACCGACTACCTCACCCGCTACGCCGAAACCAAAGCCCTGCCCAAAGACAGTGCCGCTGAGGTAGCCAAGTTCTTCGTTGAGAGCATCGTCATTCGACAGGGCGCCCCAGAGGTTCTCATCACCGACAGAGGTACGGCGTTTACAGCTGACCTAACTCAGGCGATCTTGGAATACAGCCACACAAGCCATCGCCCTGAGCGAGCGTCTAAAGACCATCGCCGACATGCTGGCCATGTACGTCGACGTCGACAAAAGGAGGCGTTTGCTGGGCGGCGTCTTGAGTCATGGTAGAAGGCACGCTACGGGATCGAAGCTCCAAGGGCATCGAATGCGGACCGTAGTTGTTTAAAGGGCACAGCACCTCCACCGAATTGCAAAGACGGTTATTAGCGGGCTCTCGGCGAAGATGTACGACAGCGACAGACAAGGCGGGGCCGACTCTCCGCACGAGGGGCGTGCTCTCAAAGAAGAGGACGACCCACTACTGACTATGAACGCTTCGCTACAATATATATATATATATATATATATATATATATATATATATATATATATATATATATATATTTACGGGCACGAGTGGGAATCTGAACCTGCGACGCGTTAGACTTCTTAATGGCGAGGGATTTGTGCGCATCATTGACATTGGGTGGTATGCACATCTCTGGCGTGCTTCAGCGTGGCAGGGGCTTGTTCGCTGCCGCCCGCGAAATGGCTTAGAGGGCCAAAGGGCGCACCTCAAAGGGCGTCACCCCACTCGTGTTTCGCCGGAACTGGGCTACCCGCCCCCGGCCCTGTACTTTGACCTACAGGGCGGGGTCGCCCGTTCCCGCGCTTATCTCTTGCGGGGATTCGAACAGATCGCTCATTGCTTCTTACGTGTTGTGGTTTTATCACAAATTTTGCGTTAAAGCCATAGACCGCACAAAGGCCACTTCGCTCGCTGCAACAGCTGTGTTTGCTAAAGGAATGAGGTGCTAGCCTTTCTTCGTAGGCCATTTCAATTTGTTACTATCGCATTCATTGCTTCGACATTGCGGCGAAACTGTGGCTTTTATAGTAGGCAAACAAACGCGCACAAGAATCACAACGGGCATACAAGGTCATCACGCACGCTGTAGTAACTTCTTTTCTCCGTCTAAGAACTGGCTAACCTCCCTGTCTTTCCGCTTGTTTCTTCCTTCCTTCCTTCCTTTTCTCCGTGCCCCCCCTTCCTGTGTAGCTATCGGTGCGTTCCTCCGGACAAGAAATAAGGAAAATTTCCCGAAGCGGGCGACCCATTGTTGTGGCTCCGCTAGTTCTTGACTAGTTCGAGACATTTTTGCGGTAATCAATTCGTGAGGCAAGACACTGCGATAATGAGGTCAATCTACGATTAGCTAGAAGAGTGCTTCACGACCCCTTTACGAGATGAAAGTAAAGTTTGGCTGAAGCAACAGCTACGACGTATGCTCAGTTAATGCCTATTTTACTAGGTCACTCACTTTCCTATCGGGGCGGGAGGTGCCTCGTAGTTTTATGTATTCTCCGCGTTCAGTGTGCCTCCCGAACTGCAATAGACATTGGTTTACTCTCTGAGGCAGAAAGGTTTGGAGCGGCCACTAGAGGAGGTATGGGCTTGACTTTAGCATCAGGCCGTGGACATACGCATTTGCGTGACTACTTAATATTTTACCACAGAAAGATGGTTGCCTCTGACCATGCACTGATTATCGAATAATTGACAGACACGCTGAATTTTCCCTTTCGCAATGCCCCACGTTGATGAAATCATCAAGAAAACTGACAGATGTAAATGGTTCACGAGAAACTATTTGTCAAAGGGATATTGACAAGTGCAACTGAAGCAAGAAACCATGAAAATTGCGGCTTTTTTTATACCCTTTGATGCCTTCTGCCATTGAGCCCTCTTTGAGCCGTCTGTTATTTGGATGGAAGAACACAGAGGCGTGGTTCCAAGAGCTGAAGAATAATGTCCCGAAAGATTATACATAAGCAGATTTTGAAACAGATACGTTGAGGGCATTATGGTTTATTCGACGACGAAGGATGACCGCATTGACCACTTATCCGAAGTACTTGAGGAATTGAGACGAGTGACACTCTAGATAGATGTGAAGAAAACCGAATTGGTTTGTAGAACTGTGGTATTCATCTGCGGAAGTTGAATGGGCAAACGAAAAGCACCAAAGAAGAACGTGTGCGGATAATTGCACATCTTGTCAAGCGCTGTGATTTCCATTCCCGAATAGGTTTCTTGGGTCCGGCGGGAGATTCCATATATATGCCAATGTTTCTCACGGTGGAACAGGCGCAGTGTTATGAACATGGCATTCAGAAGCCAGATGGAAGGCATCAACAAGTGAACGGATATTACTTTTACACATTTTCAAAACCAAGGTAAACTATGCACCCTCCAAAAAACAGGCACTTCCTGTCGTGATGGCCTGAAGATACTTTAAAAGTTTCATCGAAGGCCGAAATTTAGAGCTTTTCACTGACGACCAACCTATGCGATCTAATCCAAATTATGACGAAATCCACATTTTAGCGGCCTCTGCAACGAGTCCATAGTTCGCAGCTGATAAATAACAGCAGATTCTTAGTGAAGTTTCCCTTCGAGAAACGCCATTGTGAGTAGAGCAGTGCAAGAAGTACCGCTGTACAATGAAAAAAAAAACTTGGATAAACGAAACATGTCGATGGTACCGGATGTCACGAAAAACAATTCTTATTTTGCATTTAAGAAAGGGGACCATGAGGCGATGCTAAGCCGGAGCACTTGCACGATCGCGTTCCGTTGGCGTTCGTTGGGCATGCTACCGACCTCGCGTCGTGGAACGCGAAGAGGAACGCTACGCGCATCGTGTCTTCCCTTTAGACTTGCCGTTAATTCTCACAGGGTAAGCGAAGAACGCGGTCGTCAGGCGCGCGAGGGGGGGGGGGGGCGTAGGAGAGGAGAGAGAGGGGGAGGGGACGCGCATGCGCTGGCGCTTATCGCGGCGTTGCGCAGGAGAGGGGCACCCCATCTCCCGCTAAAGGGGACCATGAGGCGATGCGAAGCAGCGTTTCGGCATGTCGAGCCCGCGTTTCAGAGGGAGAGGGGAGAGGGTAAGTGGAGAGGGAGAGTGGACAGGGGGAGAGGGTAAGTGGAGGGGGAGAGTGCAGAGGGTTTGCGCAGGCGCAGTGAGGGTGGTCACGCCACACACCACCACCGGTTTGAGCTCCGCCATAAGATGCTTCGCATCTAAATAAGAAATCAACAAGGAATCGAATTCCGTATGCATCACATCCGCCCGCTCAGCACTTCTTTGGTTCGTTGCGTGGTCGTTGGCTTTGGACTTTCACTGTGATTCACTTTGCATGGGAGGAAGTTTTGCGTTCCACAATGTTTGCTAAAGAAAGCGGCTTTGATTTGTTTCTCATTCAGTCGTGACGCTATTAGATGCGAAGTATCTTAAGGCGAGAAGCGTGCGTTGGGGGGCTAGTTGGTAAGACATAATTGAAAAAATTTCTAACTGCGCTAAGGACGAGGCACCAGAAACGAAGTGGACAGGACTGCGATCGTCCTGTCCACTTCGTTTCTGGTGCCTCGTCCTTAGCGCAGTTAGAAATTTTTTCAATTATATCTTAAGGCGGAGCTCAATCCGGTGGTGGTGGTGTGCGGCGTGACCACCCTTACTGCGCATGCGCATACCCTCTCCACACACCTCCTCTCCACTCACCCTCTCCCCTTCCCCTCTCCACTTTCCCTCTCCCCCTCTCCACTTTCCCTCTCCCCTCCCCTCTCCACTTTCCCTCTCCCCTTCCCCTTTCCACTCTTCCACTGAAACGCGGGCTAGACATGCCGAAATTCTCTCCTGTGCAACGCCGCGATGAGCTCGAGCGCATGCGCGTCCCCTCCCCTTCTCCCTCCTCTCCTACGGTGCCCCCCTCTCGCCCGCCTGTCGACCGCGTTCCCCGCTCGCCCTGTGAGAATTAACGGCCGGGCTAGACGGAAGATACGACGCGCGTAGCGTCCCTCTTCGCGTTCCACGACGCGAGGTCGGTAGCATGCCCAACGAACGCCAACGAAACGCGATCGTGCAAGTGCTCCGGCTTCGCATCGCCTCATGGTCCCCTTTAGCGGGAGATGGTGTAAGTTTTGACTCCGATGATTATTGTAACTTGGAAATGTCCTCTTTCTTCTCTAATGATATTTTTTAGGTTCCGCGCTCCTATATGATGTGCTATGTATGCTATAGGTCGCGGGATCAAATGTCGGCCCCCGAGGCCGCATTTTAGATCGAGGTGAAAATGCTTGTGGCCCGTGTTCTTAGATTCAGATGCACGTTAAAGAACCCTAGGTGGCCGAAATTTCCGCACCCCTCCACTACGCCGTCCGTCATAATCATATCGTGGCTTCGGGTTGTCAAACCCCAACAAATATTAAGTTATGTATGCTTTATATGTGCATTTATTGTAATCCGAGATGTATTACTATGTGTATAAGTGCTTCTAATTAAGCTTTGTTAGCTACCCTACATGGGGCCGAGCTCTGGCCTGTGCTGTTTTGGAAATTTTTAAATGAATAATAAATAATTTAAAAGACTACCTCGATATTTCATTGCTATTATATTCTTGCTTATAAAAAACCACTAGATTGAGGCAAGAAATGCTGTGTTTATGATTCAATGTTTTTATATTTAACATGCCCGGACTTGGTACGTCAACCGTTTCTCATGGTATCGCTATTCGCAAACTCATCAAGCCAAACCATGCCCGACGCCTGACAGGCTATGGTGGACCATCTACGGCAACGCTATAAAGAGTCATGTTTAAGCATTTTACTGCACACTTCCTTCTCTAAAATAATTGTTGGAAAAAAAGTTATCGTCGATCACTATGTTCCATAATGCGCAATTTGAGCGAACATGTACGCATGTTTTTATCTCGTGAGACCCTGGCGGCGGCGGCAAAAAGCCTCGGCTTCGATGGCGCAAATATTGTGGTCCTCTTGGCGATGATGCTTAGCTTCCGCTTCGGCGGCGCGAACTGCAGGAACCTCAGGCGGCCGCGACGTCAAGCTGCTGCTTCAACAGCAACAGCGCAGATTGCAAATGTCATGACGCAATCTGCTGGTCTCGTGCGGCACGCTGATTTCCTCTTCAGCCTTCCGCCATCCACTTGGTGTTCCGCGTTCGCATTTGGCTTTCGCTGTCCTCGTTCTCTTGTTTACGACCAGGCGCCAGACAGGCCGAGACAGGCCAGGTACCAGACAGACGGGTATTTAAGATCTACTCTGTAAAAATTTGTCCATGTCCTTCACAGCAACTGGAATGTCGAGGCGGAGGCAGCAACCAATGTTGCGGGAAAAAATTCGTAACGATGAAATAGCGCACAGAGCCCCCTGAAAGCATCCTAGCAGCTAGTAGAAGAACTGCGCTTGCTTTTGGCAGCCACTCCTTTGTCTCACAGTGGCCATTCGTTGAAGCAGTTTGGTGACACTGACGTACTTTTAGCCATTTTTACAGCTTTCATGACCATGCAGCTTCATCATTTGCGTATATTATTCGCGATAAGTGAGCCAAAGGTATTGACATCGAGGAGTTTCCATGCGGTAAATACATCAGCAATAATAGTAAGCAGTCTTTCTCCTGTTCTGGGATTGATTGCTCAGTTATGCGGTCTATGTAATCATGTAAGATTGAGTTATTGCTTTTCAAAAGGTCTACAAAAACATTTATTCCTGCAAGTTTAATCGTACTATGTTCTGCTAAAAGGAAAAAAATATTATCAGTATTCAGCAGCTGTAACGGTCCCAGGCGCGGGGCCGTAATTGCACTTTACTGTGCCCCACTTCTTTTAGTGAACGGCGTGGTTCGGCGGCCTCATAGGTTCCTGTTTACTCCGCTATTTACTTTGCTATTCAAAGTTTCTTTTGCCACCTCATTTCAATGAAGATATCCTTTGGTGCCACTTTCCTGTCAAAAGTGATTAAGCTTCAGGCTTGAGCGAATGTAGCTTCGAAGCAGCATAACTGTCACTGTAATATGAACATGCGTTTGCGCTATAAATTGTACTTCTAGGGTCAGAGTAATATGTATTCCATTTCTGCTTTCAAGAATAATCCACTTACCACGAATGCCATTGTATCTTTTTCCTTTGGCGAGCCATTTTGTAATGTCGTACCTGAAATATCATATCATGGTTTGGTTAAAAATCTGCGCAAACACGCAAATATGTGCAGTTACGTTAGACCCGTCATTGCTTCGACTCTTCATTTACCGCGATGGTCTTAAAGAGATCGCTTCGAAGAAATTGCGAAACGAGCTCTTTAACGAAAGCTCTTTAAGAAATTGCGAAACGCCGAAATGGCGTCGTGGATTGGGAGAAAAAAAGATCGGCGTAGTCCGTGAGCGAAAAATAAAAAAAATCGCCAGGTCGAGTGGCAATAGAACCGTGGATCGCTAGGTGGCAGGTGGTGTTCTACCACAGAACGATGCCAGTGCCGTAATTTTCTTCGGAAAAACATGCAATCCAGTTCCATGCCTGTGAAATATGAGTAAACAGCGGAGCTGGCAAGCAAGTGCCAGCACCTGGCGAACGCACATTGAGTCAAAAGTATAGAAAGTTTAGCGAGTTGGTATGAATACATTTCGGGAAACTTCCAGCGCACTCACAACAAAAATAACGTGTGGAAGAAGACAATCAAACGCGAACTCACAACTCAGTTTATTGGTGAAAAGGAAGTACACACACACACACACACACACACACACACACACACACACACACACACACACACACACACACACACACATATATATATATATATATATATATATATATATATATATATATATATATATATATATATATATATATATATATATGTAACGTTACAAAACAGAGACGCGTCGTGGTTCAGTTGCCATGCATTTATTCTAATGCACGCGCACTTCTTCCTCGTCGCCTTCTCCTACCATCGCCTTGTTCATACGTTACACTTTTCCCCCTCCCCCCGAGAAAGTCGCAGTTCAGAAGGTACAAAATAACGCCGCAGTTTGCTAACATGAACAATATCAGAGTTTCTACCTAAAGGAAACACAGAGCGGTTGATCTCGTAGTTCACTGGTGAGACCTTGCGTAGAATCTTGTAAGGACCTTCCATGATGGAACTCAGTTTGCCGTTGTTGGGATGCCATGGTGTCTCGTAAAGGACGAAGTCACCGACTTGGAACTCAATCGGGAGAAATTTCCTATCATAGACGACTTTGTTCTTATTGTGGTAGGCGATGGAATTGTTAACCGCAGCTTTCCGCGCTTCTTCAACAGTTTCTTCTCGTTGTTCCAGAATAGTTGGATACGATGGAATTCCATACATCAGGAATGAAGGTGCGTAGCCAGTAACTTCGTGGGGCGTTCTGTTGTATTCGTCTATTACTTCCGAGAGCAGTTTTGTCCAACACTTCTGTGGCTCGTCATTGATCTTACATTTAAGTCTGGTTACAATGGTCTGGTTTGTCCGCTTATTCATACCATTGCATTGCGGATGATGAGATGAAGTGAAGAGTTGATGTATTCGGTTGTGCTTTAGGAACTGCTTAAATTTTCCTGCAGTGAATCCCGTTCCACGATCTGAAAGGAACTTCCTTGGTTTTCCCGCAGCAAAAATGGTTTTCAGGCATGAGATGTAGGCGTCACTGTTTTCACTTTTATGAGCGAACGCCCATACGTAGCGAGTAGCATGATCAATAACCAAATGGATAAACCTTTTTGATGAGCCGTATCCAGAAAATCCTCCAATGGTGTCCATTGCGAAGAGGTCAAAAGGCTCTTCAGCTGGAGGCAGTGATTCAAGTGTCCCATACTTCTTTGTTTTCGTCTTCTTGCATCTCTGGCATGTATCGCAATGCCGAATATAGGTGGCAACATCGGTTACCATATCCGGCCAATAGTATTGTGGAGACAGGAGTGACAGTGTCTTCTTCACTCCGACATGCCCGAAATGTTGATGTGCGTTCTTAAGAATGGTAGGGCGCAGTTCATGTGGCACATATATCTTCCTTAGTCCTTTTCTTTTGACGATGACTATGTTGTTTTCCAATGAATACGGTCCTCTTGGGTGCTCATTGGCGCATCGTTGAAGTTCGTCGTGTGACAGAAGTTGAACTATGGGGGCTCTGGAGAGTGTATCCGCTTCTACGTTGCTTACGCCTTTTTGATGTTTGATGTTGACTTCATACATTGACAGCTTTAAAGACCACCGGAAGAGACGACCTTGAGGATTCTTAACATTCTTCAACCACTGAAGTGCAGAGTGATCCGTTACGACAGTGAATGGCTTTCCGTGAAGGTAGCAATGCCATTTATCAATGGCATCTATAATGGCTAGGCATTCTCTCTCTGTAATAGCATAGTTCATCTCATGCTTCAGTAGTTTGCGGGAATAATAGGCAATGGGATGTTCCTTGCCTTTGTCGTCAGGCTGCTTCAGCACTGCACCAATGCCTTCGGCAGACGCGTCACAGTACACAGTACATGGTATAGAAGGATCGTATATGCGAAGCACCGGTTCTTCAGTCATTCGCTCCTTCAGTTCCCGAAAGGCTTGCTCGCATGCTTCTGTCCACGACCACTTGCTGCCTTTGCAGAGTAGCTTCGTGAGGGGAAGAGCGATATCGCTGAAATGAGGGATGTACTGTCTGTAAGTGTTTACAGTGCCCAGGAAACGCTGGAGATCTTTCTCTCGTTTAGGTGTCGGAAATCTGAGTATTGCAGCCACGTTACTTTGCTTAGGTGTCACTATTCCACGTGAAATCTTGTGGCCCAAGTATTCAATGCTGGATCTTGCAAACTGGCACTTTTTTCGTTTTAGTCTTACGTTCTCGGTTTTAAGAGCTTTCAATAAAGCCTCAAGGTGTCGTATATGATCGTCAAATGTCTCCGAGTATACGACCACATCGTCAAAGTAGTTGTTAACATTAGTGAGCTGATGTTTGGCTATTATTGATTTCATGGCTCTTTCAAATGTAGCCGGAGCGTTCTTTAACCCGAAGGGCATTACCAACCACTCATAATGACCATTAGCCGTGACAAACGCAGTTTTCTGAACGTCATCGGGATGCATTCGGACATGGCAGTATCCGGACGTTACATCCAACGTAGTGAAAAACTCCGCCTTTCCCAAGTGGTCAAGAATATCATCTATACGTGGAATTGGTTGATAGTCGGGTACCGTTATGGCGTTGAGCTTGCGGTAGTCAATACATAGCCGAGTACGTCCTTCGCCCTTCTTTTCCGCTAAGATGACCGGTGCGGCGTAGGGGGACAACGAAGGCCTCACAACCCCTTGCTTAATGAGGGCGTCAACTTGTTTGTTAATCCCCGCTTTGTCTGCCTGTGAACATCTGTATGGTGCTCGATGAATTGGGACAGCATTGGTAAGTGCGATCCTATGTTGCTCAGTAGTGATGCATCCAATATCTGTTTGGGATTTCGAAAAGATCTCGTCATACTTGTTTAAAAGAGAGTCGAGCACTGCAGATTCACGCTCTGATAAGTTTTCCGAAGTCAGGGTGTTCATCAGCGGGGCTTCAATGGTTTGCTTTTCATTATGATCCGGTAGGTTCAAATTTTGATGTCCTTGCGTCACTAACTTGTTTTCCAAATTTACAGAAAGATTGAAGTACGAAGCGCTGTCTAGGCCAAGAATTAATTGCGTTCTCATGCCTCGCAGAACGTGTACATAAACTTTCTTTGTTACATTCCCAATTTGCAAGTGAATGTTTACGCGACCCAAAGTTCGAATGCTTGAAGTAACTTGCTGGACAGCGATGCTTGAGTCTCTCATCAACTGAAGTTTGAGCTGTTTGTACACATCCTCACTGATACAAGTAATGGTTGCTCCTGTATCAAGAATTGCAGTTACTGACCTTCCGTTGATGAGAGCTTTGAAGCGTATTAATGAAACTCTGGGTCGCTCTCCTCGTTTCCCGGTCTAGTCTCAATAGCGGACACGTTGCCGCGGCGCGGACATTCGTTGTGCCAGTGAAACTGCCGTGGGAAGCCAGCAGCAGAGCAATATCTACATTCGTTTTGTGGGGCACGCGGTCGAGAAGTCAACGTTGGCTGCTGCGGTTTGCTGAAGAGACGTGAAGCTCCTGATGTAGTGCCAGGATTACGAGCAAAAGAAACTCCTCTCACCCGTTTTAAGGATGCCTCGACCCGTTGAGCAGCGGCGAGCCACTCTGATGACGAGTTGAAAGACAGTCCGGCGAGCGCTAGTTCCACATCAGGAGGAACACCGTCAGTCAGTCCAGAAATGATGTGGCACTCTTTAAGGTCGGCCAAGGAGCCCAGTCGTTTTTTCTCGTCGTAGTAGTCCTTGATGGTCTGCCCTCCTTTCAGCCGGTAGTGAATGAAGAGACGGAAGGCATCTCCGTCGGTCGTAGCAAAGCGGTTTTGCATGCCGCTCTTGATATCGTCCCATGTCTCGCCTTTTCCGAAAATCTCTGTTAGGTACCACTTGAACGCTTCCCCTTCGATGTATTCGCTGAACTGACTGACCCGATCGCTGTGTGTCCACGATGCCTCGACCGCCTTCGTATCGAAAAGAAGAAGCCACTTGTCGACGGGGACGTCTTCTGGTGTTCCCTTGTACTTCGGTATGTTGAGCGGAGGCTTCGGCTTAGCCATGGCAGGTTGATGAGGTCGATCCTGTCGACTTGTGTAACGTTACAAAACAGAGACGCGTCGTGGTTCAGTTGCCATGCATTTATTCTAATGCACGCGCACTTCTTCCTCGTCGCCTTCTCCTACCATCGCCTTGTTCATAGGTTACATATATATATATATATATATATATATATATATATATATATATATATATATATATATATATATATATATATATATATATATATATATATATAACCTCGACGCCGCCGATTACTTACAACGTGCCGAGGAAGCTCGACAGCTCGGCCGCCTGCGCATCAAGACCCAGCAGCACACCGACAGCCGTCGCTACAATCTTCGACGACGCTTCGTCGAATACCAGCCCGGCGACCGTGTCTGGGTCTGGACGCCGATACGCCGACGTGGGCTTAGCGAAAAGTTACATCATTTCCCGCTAAAAGGGACCATGAGGCGATGCGAAGCCGGAGCACTTGCACGATCGCGTTCCGTTGGCGTTCTTTGGGCATGCTACCGACCTCGCGTCGTGGAACGCGAAGAGGAACGCTACGCGCGTCTTGTCTTCCCTGTAGCCTGGCCGTTAATTCCCACAGGGCGAGCGGGGAACGCAGTCGGCAGGCGTGCGAGAGGGGGGCAGCGTAGGAGAGCAAAGAGAGGGGGAGGGGATGCGCATGCGCTGGTGCTCATCGCGGCGTTGTGCAGGAGAGAATTTCGGCATGTCTAGCCCGCGTTTCAGAGGAAGAGTGGAAAAGGGAGGGGGAGGGGAGAGGGGATGTGGAGTGGGTGAGTGGAGAGGGTATGCGCATGCGCAGTAAGGGCGGTCGCGCCGCACACCACCACCACCACCGAATTGAACTCCGCCATAAGATACTTCGCATCTAAAAACTCCTTCGGTGATACTTCGGACCATACAAGGTTCTTCGACGTCTCGGCGCTCTTGACTACGAGGTCATCCCGGACGGCATTACGAACTCCCAGCGACGCCGCGCACGACCTGAAGTCGTCCATGTAGTGCGCCTTAAGCTGTTTTTTGCACGTTAGCGAACCTGGGGACTCTACCTTTACCTTTGTTATTGGAATTTATTTATGTATGCACTTGTTTTTTAGGGGCGAAGCTCCTTAAGGCGGCACCCGTTCGTCCGTCGTAGTAGCGCGTAACCAGTCGTAACGCTAGTACCAGATCTTGACCTCCAAGGTGGTGCCGGTGGGAGATTTTTCCTGTGCGTTGTTGAAAAATAAAAATTCGCAGCGTGCGCGTTAACCAAAAGCCGAATTCTTCTGTCTCTCATTCCCCATTAGCAGCCATTGGCATGTTCCAGTAGGAAACGTTAGTAGAAGTAGAAGTGTAAGTGTTAGCTAAGAGCCGACTTCTTCTGTCTTTCATTCCCATTAGCAGCCATTGTTTACCTCCAAGGTAGTGCCTGGTGATTAAACAATAAAAATTTTGTTCAAAACGCCGTTGATTGATGAAATAAAACAACGAAAGACGCCAGATGTTTTCTAAAAGCAAAACGAAAGAACGCCAGATATTTCTAAAGCAAAACGAAAAGACGCCAGCTGCTTAACGAAAGACGCCAGATGTTTTCTAAAGTGTTGAGGTGTTTATTAGACGGCAGTCGGCGACGATGCTCAATGGCGACAGTCAAGCAAGAACACGAGCTCAGAGCGCGAGCGGGAAGAGCCCAAGAGGACGACCCACTAGAAGGCTATAGAGAGCGCAACCCCTTACTCAACTCAAAGGCTTCGCTACAACTTCCCCGGGTACGAAAAGGGAGCCGTCCGGCGACCTAACAGCTCGTCACTATGAGTGGGTCATAGTAGGCCTTGAGGCGCTCCACGTTGACTATGTCGCGCCCTCGACGGCGCATGTCCGAAGATGATTCGATGGGTTCGATCACGTAGTTGACCGGGGATGTGCGCTCGACGACCCGATAGGGGCCTTCGTATTTCGGCAGTAGTTTTGAAGAGAGGCCAGTTGCAGTGGTAGGGACCGAGAGCCATACGAGTGCTCCAGGGAGGAACGTGGACTCAGAAGTGGTGGTGCCACCGCGAATGCTCTTCTGCCGCTCTTGTTCCTGCGTTGTAAAAGTCTTGGCAAGCTCGCGACACTCTTCCGCAAGCCTGGCTGTGTCAGAAATCGGCGCACAGTCAGTTGAATCCGGCTTGTATGGGAGTATCGTGTCGATGGTGTGCGACGGGTGCCTTCCGTACAATAAGAAGAAGGGTGAAAACCCAGTTGTGCTTTGAGGGGCGGTATTATAGGCGTAGGTGACGAAGGGCAGAATGACATCCCAATTTGTGTGATCGGCGGCGACGTACATTGAGAGCATGTCGCCGAGCGTGCGGTTAAAGCGTTCGGTTAGGCCATTCGTCTGCGGGTGGTAAGCAGTAGTTTTGCGGTGAACAGCATGGCACTCTTTGAGAATGGCTTCGACGACTTCCGACAAGAAGACACGGCCTCGATCGCTGAGAAGCTCCTGGGGTGGACCGTGACGCAGCATGAATCGGTGTAGCAGGAAGGAGGCAACGTCACGCGCTGTAGCCGCTGGGAGGGCGGCGGTTTCGGCGTATCGCGTTAGATGGTCAACAGCGACGATTGCCCAGCGGTTACCAGCCGATGTCAGAGGAAGTGGTCCGTACAAGTCGATGCCCACGCGCCCGAACGGACGGTTAGGGCAAGGTAATGGTTGTAGACCAGCGGGTGACACGTGCGTTGAAGGTTTTCGGCGTTGGCAATCGAGGCAGGAGCGAACGAACTTCTGCACGTAGCGGTACATCCCTCGCCAGAAGTATCGTTGTCGAATGCGGTGGTAAGTTTTGGATACCCCAGAGTGCGCGCATTGTGGATCAGAGTGGAAGGACTCGCATATTTCAGAACGCAGACTGCGGGGTATCACAAGTAGCCACTGGCGGCCATCGGCGTTGTAATTGCGTCGGTGCAGTAGATCGTCACGAATGGCGAAATGGTGGGCTTGACGACGCAACGCGCGAGTGGTTGGTGTTGCCGACGGATCAGTGAGCAAGTCTATCAGCGAGGCGATCCATTTATCCTTGCGCTGTTCGGTAGCGATGGTGTGAACGTCGATGGAAGAAACAATAATGTTACGTGACGAGCATGGGGTATTGTCGTCAGGCAAGGGCGAGCGCGAGAGGGCGTCGGCGTCAGCATGCTGGCGTCCGTTGCGGTAGAGCACGCGGATATCGTAGTCCTGTAGGCGAAGTGCCCAGCGGGCGAGGCGGCCTGAGGGATCCTTCAATGACGACAGCCAGCATAGTGCATGATGGTCGGTGATGACATCAAATGGGCGACCATACAAATAGGGTCGGAACTTCGTAAGGGCCCAGATGATCGCCAGGCATTCCTTTTCGGTGACGGTGTAATTGGTCTCGGCTTTAGTAAGCGTACGACTTGCATATGCCACGACATATTCAGGGAACCCCGGTTTGCGCTGCGCAAGGACAGCGCCAAGGCCAACACCGCTGGCGTCTGTGTGTACCTCTGTAGGGGCCGTAGGGTCGTAGTGGCGTAGTATGGGAGGCGACGTCAACAAACGACGGAGCGTTGCGAAAGCGTCGTCGCACTCTGACGACCACGAATGGAGAGGCCCGTTACTTCCGAGGAGCTTCGTCAGCGGCGATATGATAGTCGCGAAGTTTCGAATGAAGCGCCGAAAGTAGGAACACAGTCCTACGAAACTGCGCAGTTCTTTGACGGACGTCGGTTTCGGGAACTCGGTCACGGCCCGAAGCTTGGCTGGATCGGGGAGAATTCCGTCCTTGGACACGACGTAGCCGAGTATTGTGAGCTGCCGTGCTGCAAATCGGCACTTCTTTAGATTCAGTTGCAGACCAGCGTTGCTCAAACGCGTCAACACATGCCGGAGGCGTTGAAGATGCGTGGAGAAGTCTGGAGCAAACACAACGACGTCGTCGAGGTAGCACAAGCACGTGTGCCATTTCAGGTTGCGCAGAATAGTATCCATCATGCGCTCGAAGGTGGCGGGCGCATTACACAGCCCAAACGGCATGACGTTGAATTCGTACAAGCCGTCGGGCGTGACAAAGGCGGTCTTCGGTCGAGCGTCATCAGCCATAGGTACTTGCCAGTACCCTGAGCGCAAATCGATGGATGAAAAGAATTCTGCTCCTTGTAGGCTGTCAATCGCGTCGTCTATGCGCGGTAGTGGATACACGTCCTTACGAGTGATCTTGTTGAGCCGTCGGTAGTCGACACAGAACCGCACAGAACCGTCCTTCTTCGCAACAAGAACGACAGGAGACGCCCAGGGGCTGTTGGAGGGTCGAATAACATTGCGTCGAAGCATGTCGTCGACTTGCTCGTTGATTACGCGGCGTTCTGTGGGAGATACGCGATATGGACGTTGCCGCAGTGGCGGTTGGGCGCCAGTGTCGATGCGGTGCGTAACGGTGGACGTGCGGCCGAGAGAAGTTTGAGCGACATCGAAAGAAGCGCGAAATTCTTCCAAGAGACCCAGAAGCTGGGAACGCTGGACCGGCGTAAGGTTGTCAGCAATGGAAGAAGCGAATACATCATCGGGCGATGAACCAGACGTGGTAACAGCACTGAGCGTACTGGAGTTGGGGCAGTGCGTGTCATCTGGTTCGTCCATAACTTGTGCGTCTTCGAGGGGTTCCACGCTGCCGAGACATTCTCCTCGCACCAACGTAACACTGTACGGAGATGGGTTGATAACAAAAATTGTCGCGCTGCCCTGAGTGACTTGCACGGTCGCGAAAGGCACCAGCAAGCCTTTCCTCGTGCAAACACGGTCAGATGGTGAGAGGAGCGCGACGCTGTCGGAGAGACTGGCACAGTAGACGGACACCGCCATTGACGAGTATGCAGGCAGTTTGGTGTCGTCTTTGACGAGCACCTTGCTCACAGACGATGGACTGTCAGCCGGCGTCAGATCAGAGAATGGTGAGAGCTCTATTTCGGCGGGTGCGCAGTGAATCACGGCGTCGTGGTGGGAGAGAAAATCCCATCCTAGGATGACGTCGTGAGAGCATGCTGGAATGATGATCAATTCGACGGCGTACAGATCATCGTTAATCATGACGCGGGCTGTGCACACCGCTGTAGGGTGAATACTTTGGGCGCTGGCTGTACGGAGGGAGAGCCCGGGAAGTGGCGTCGTCACTTTTCGCAGTAATCGGCTAAGTTTGGCGTCAATAACGGATACGGCGGCTCCAGTGTCGATAAGGGCAGATGCGCGAACACCGTCCACAAACACGTCTAACACGTTCGATGGGCTTCTCTGAGGGCTTTCGCAGTTCGACAGCGTCGCAGCCCTTGCCTCGTGGACTGCGACGACTAGTTTTCCTGGTCACGTGGGACCGGACGTGGCCGCATCGGTGACAGTGATCGGCGTCGTGGTGACGGCGAACGGCGTGTAGATGGAGCTGAGCGAGACGACGGTGACATAGGCGGCGGTGAAGCGTAATACGGGCGGCTTGACTGGCTGGTGATGGTTGAGCCGACACGAGGCGGCTGCACGCGATTGCAATAGCGAGCAACATGACCGGCGCAACCGCACGCGAAGCAGATCGGGCGGTTGTCAGAAGTGCGCCATCGATTCGTCGGGGTAGGTCCCATCCATGACGCAGGACGCGGTGGACGAGGCGTCTGCTGATACGACTGCATGATGGGCTGCATCGGTGGCCCAGGTATGACGTCGGCAAACGCAGCCGGCACACTCGCTTCAAAGGCCTGAGGTCTGGCGACGGCTTCGGCGTAAGTAAGTGGGGCAGCCACAGAGATCGCTTGGGGTGACCTGGCTACAACTTGCGCGTAACTGAGCGGTGCAGGCGCCGGAGGGGGCTGGTGGTATTCCGGCATGACTTCCGCGATTTCCTGCTGAATAGCGCGGCGTAAGGGAGGCAGCAGCGTGGTCGATGGCTGTTCAACATGCTGCTGCTGAGGGAAGGCCAGTAGGGAGAACTGGCGGGCAATTTCCTCGCGCACAAAGGACTTGATCTCGGCTAGCAAGGCGGAATGATCAGAAATGGCCGACAAGCCAGCGAGATCGGCGTCGCGTGATGCAGGTCGACGGGTCAGCAACCGCTGCCGGCGCAGCTCCTCGTAGCTTTGGCAGAGCGTGATCACCTCGGCCACAGTACGAGGGTTCTTGGCGAGCAGCATAGTGAAGGCGTCGTCGTCGATGCCTTTCATAACGTTGCGGATCTTGTCAGACTCGGGCATAGCTGCGTCGGCTTTCTTGCACAAGTCCAGGACGTCTTCTATGTAGCTCGTAAAGGACTCACTGGTCTGCTGAGCTCGTTCACGTAAACGTTGTTCGGCTTGCAGTTTACGAAGGGCAGGGCGGCCAAACACGTCGATGATGGCGGTCTTGAAAGCAGACCACGTGGGGAAATCGGTGGCGTGGTTGTTGTACCACAGGCCCGCCACACCCGCGAGGTAGAAAACCAAGTTGCTGAGTTTGCCTGCCTCGTCCCATTTATTGGGTACGCTCACACGCTCGTACAGCGCAAGCCAGTCCTCAACGTCGGTCCCATCCGCGCCGGTGAAGATAGGGGGGTCGCGGATGCGGGGGACACCGGGGCAGGAGGTCGTTGCTGGAGGAGGCGTTTGCTGAGCAGCGTCTTGAGGCATGGTAGTTGGTAGGGTACGGGATCGTAGCTCCAGGGGCATCGAATGGGAGCACAGCACTCTCCACCAATTTGTTGAGGTGTTTATTAGACGGCAGTCGGCGACGATGCTCAATGGCGACAGTCAAGCAAGAACACGAGCTCAGAGCGCGAGCGGGAAGAGCCCAAGAGGACGACCCACTAGAAGGCTATAGAGAGCGCAACCCCTTACTCAACTCAAAGGCTTCGCTACAAAAGCAATGGTTTTCTAAACAATGAAAATTCACAGCGTACATGTAAAATTAAAGTGAGCTGCAAGTCGTCATAACTCATCGAACCTTTAGTATAAACGCGCCCGATCTCACGTCGGTGATGATGTACTGGGCAGAATTCACGGAAGATTCACGGTTTACCGATGAACCTCCGCAGCTTCGCCCACTCATCATCATTCACTCCGTGGATATGCTGTGATTTTTTTTCTCTTCTTTGTTCTTTCACAAGCATCGGGACGATGCTTTTTCAGAGGAGGGCAATGCCACGCCCACTTCTTGTCTTATTTTGATGTTTTTTTTGTGTTTGACCAGCAAGGACGCTTATCAACGCTCGAGGCTGTCCGCGAAGCAGTGTTCGAGAAGCTTCTCGATTGTAGTAGATCGTTTTGTTAAGATTTCGCGCCGCACGCGAATGCTCCAGCTTTATCGAGAGATAACGCCGCCATTAGCGATATCGCTGGAAAGTTCTATAGCGTCTGTATAAAAGCCGACGCACTTGACCGCTTGTCAGTTGATCGACGGTCGACGCTCTGTTCGCCGCTATCAGTGTATAGCTGCACTTTGAGTTTCAGTTTCCCGGCCACAAGTTCGGCCAAATAAAGAGTTTCATCTCTGGCGTGCTGACTGCTGCCTTCGTCGACGTCACGACCACGTGACAATATAAACCCAGGGTAGCTGCGGTTTGACACTGAGATCTTGTTTAATGACTGAAATAAACTAACCCGCGAAATAACTCAAGACTTTCACATCAAAAGATGCGCAAGTAACTGCGGAAGCCAGCCATCAATTGTAGCAACTGACAAGAAATTCACCTCTCCAGGTGCTGCTTGACTTTTTTTTACTTTCTTATACATGTTGTCGATATCTTTGCTGCACAAAAATTTCTAATTGTCATGACGTAAGCAAATTGTACTATCTCGCACATGCGCTCTTGAGCTACCCTGGCTTTATATATATATATATAATTCCTTTTCACCAATACACTGAGTTTTTGGATTGTTTTGTCGCCTAAAGGAAACTGGCTGATACCCACGAGGGGGATTGGCCACACTGTCGATTATAAAGGGAAATGTAAACCCTATAAAGCAACAAAAGGAAAGAAAACGGAGTTGTGAGTTCGTGCTTGTTTGTCTTCTTTCCTCACGTCTTTGTTTGTTGTGTGCGCGCTAGAAGTTTCCCGAAATGCAGACTGAGTTCTTCATGTTCTTCTTTCCTTTATAGTTCTTCCTTTCTTTACCTCTATCTATACCCTTACAAAAATTAATTTAGACCGTCTACAGATTGCCTAAACCCATTTTTCGACAGTCTATAGACAGTCTAAATATATTCTTGTAAGGGTATTGCCTTCTGTCCTCCTTCTCCTAATCCTAACAGCGCTCCTCCTACCATTGACTTCTTCCTATTCCTTGCTATGCTATAGACTTTTTCATCGGGTGAGGAGAACCGGTCTGGCTACTGGCACTTTCCTCCTTTCCGCAATTTGCGCGGCGGCTTGGCGTCTGCGTGCTGGTGCATGGATGTGTACCGTTGTGGAACAACTTTTTTGCTTGTTTTGGATGGGCCTGCGAATTTTCTCAACATTTATTGCGTTGTAAGTCTGCAAAAGGTCTACGGGAAACGAGTGCGCCGTTTTCATTTGTACTAACTACAGAAAAAGGAAACTGGTGTCTGAAGAAGTATTCGACGCGCATCACCAATCGCTGAATGTTTGGGGCTGTGGACTCTTTTCACATCGTTTGTGTTACGTTAGAGGTTAAAAATCAGCAACTGTCGGAATATATTCAGAATGCTGAGTGCTGCATGCAGTCAAATGGCACTCTGATATGCTCAGATTGGCGAACAAACATATATGAGCGGTCAGGTACGGGCGCGAACGCGATTGCGGTCAGGAACGCGATAGCGTAATCGGACCATGTTCTTATCGCCTTCCCAATCACTAGCCTGCTTTAGGTGGAGATCTAAATCGTGTCGCACGGAAAGCCAAAGTGTGGACACCTTCTGCGGCGCGACGAAACGCGGCCACATGGCGGGGCGATACAGTTTAAAAACGCGCCCGTGGGCCCTTTGCGACATCTCGCCGGTGATAGTCAAGCCGCTGAAGAAGTTCCCAGATGTTCGTACCTGCAACGCTAAATGGTGTGTATTATCACGTAGCAGTGACGGCCGTTTGGTAGACAAGACACTGAAAGTCTTGGTAGTCTTGGTGAAAGTCGTGGTAGACAAGACACTGAAAGTGCAATAGTTAGCTCCCGCCTTGGATAGCGACTGGCTCGCATCACTGATAAGTCTTTGTAGACCGTCAGTCCTCTTACAAAGATGGCTACAAGCCCTACGCTGCTTGCATCGGCGCGGATTTCCCTATCGGGGTATTAATCGAAATGCGCAAGTAACGGAGGCTCCTGCAGGCGTCGTTTCAGCTCTTTAAATGCTTCGACTCGCGTCGTTTCAAACTTGAATTCTACATCGGTCTTCGGGAGGCGAATCAGTGGCTCGGCGATCCGTGAAAGTTCCTTGAAAAGGCATCTGTAATAGGCACATATGCACGAAGCACGTATGCCACGAGGCACGTGGCAGACGTGCTTTTCTTGTGTCTGTTCGTACTCGTCTCTACGCGCTGTTTTCGCCTCGGTATGGGCAACCAACTAGCTCGAAACGTGTTATCCTACTTCAAGTCGGCCATTACTGTATCCATAACGCGTTCGAAAGTCGCAGGCACCGAGAAAAGACAAAAGGGCATGACCGTGAACTCGAACAGGCCGTCTGCTGTGATAAAAGCAGTCTTTTCTCGGTCCCTCTCGTCGACTTCGCTTTGGCAGTAGCCGGTCTTGAGCTCCATGGACGAAACGTTCTTCGCGTTGGGGAGTCAATCTAGGGCGTTGTCTACCCATGGGAAGTGGGTACACGTCCTTCTTCGTGATTTTGTTCAGGTGACGATAGCCGACGCAGAAACGTAGAGTTCCATCCTTCTTCTGGCACGCACTCCAAGTGCATGTTCGATCATCGTGGCCTTCGCAAGAAATTATGAGACGTCTTAGGCAGATTGCGCTCAAGTGCGGCGAAAAGTTCTTCCTTGAATCCCCGCAGCAGAGAGCGAACCTTGCTTTCCTCAGACATGGCGGGGCCGGCGTAGCGAAATAAACGAGATATTTCTACGGTGTACAGCTTGAGATTTTCGTTCGGCCGCCTCACGCGGGTCTACAACAGCATGTAGCCCCCTCGTTCGGACAGCGCGCAAACCGGAGCGCGCGCGATGGCGAAAGAAGAAAATAAAGAAGGCGCTAGGCTGTGGCACGTGCAGCCACGCCTCACGTTCCTTGCTGGCATCGATTATCGTTCAGGCGTGTCTTTCCTTCGCTCCTGTGGCAAAAGCCTACAAGTGGTGACCTAGGACGAGGACAATGACTGACGCGAATGCACCCTCAACAGAACAAGCCTCACGTCTGCAGGATATCTCGGCCATGCAACTGCGTCACCAAGTCGAGGCGCAATTCTGCCTGTACCACATTGCCTCGGAAACGACACGCTACTACCACGTAGCCTCAGTCTTTCCTCCTCATGTTGCCAGCGAGCTCTCCGACGTCCTCTCCAACTCCTCGGACAGTACGCCATATCAGCTCCTTAAAACCAAGGTGCTGCAGCGATTCATGCCTTCGGAACGCGTCCGCCTACAACAGCTCCTTGCAGAGGGGGACCTTGGCGACAGGCGCCCCTCCCAACTACTGCGGCGAATGCGACTGCTTCTTGGGGAACACGACGTCTCTGCCCACTCAGCGTTGCTTGGTGAGCTCTTCCTCCAACGCCTTTCTCAGACAATACGCCTCGTCCTCGCGGCGACCGGCGACGTCAACTCTCGACCGCCTGGCGGAGCTCGCCAATCAGGTTCATGAAGCGACCTCCCCATCTGTCAACGCTGTCTTACCACCAGCAGACACAGCGATTTCGCGCCTTGAGGCCCGCATCGACGAACTCGCCGCCTCCATTGCCGCACTCCGGAGCCCCTTGCAGGAGACTCGCTCGCCTCGTTCCGGTCGTCGAGCTCTTCCACGCACGCGAGATGCTCGGAGTCCCAGCCCTCCACCTCTCTGCTGCCACCACCGGCGTTTCTGACACCGAGCCACGAAGTGTACACCTCCTTGTTCGTGGCAAAAAAACGGCTGCCGGGATCACTGACGGCGGCCTGTGATCTCACTTCTCGTTCCAGCCGCCTTTTCATGGTCACCGACAAGCTATCGGGTGCCAGGTTTCTCATAGATACGGGCGCGGAAATTAGCGTTGTGCCCCCGACGAAGGCTGATCGTTCGAAATCACAGGGGCAAGTGCTTCGCGCTGCCAACGCCCCTTCTATAGCGACGTATGGACTCCGATCTCTCACCCTCGACTTCGGCCTTCGCCGCATTTTCCGGTGGCTTTTCGTCATCGCAGGCGTGGTTCAACCGATCATCAGCTCGGACTTCCTCTCATACTTCGATTTGGGCGTCAGCGTGCGGCGGCGCCGCCTCATAGACGGTCAGACTCGTCTCTACATCTCGGAAGTCCTGTCCGACATCGCTCCAATGGCCATCCGCATGCTGATACCTTCCTCACCGGTCGAGAAAATCATGGAAAGTTTCGCGGAGTTAACAAACCTCAGTTAGCCGCCTAAACATTCGGTGACACACCACATCGTCACGGGTCCACCGGCAGCCGCTCGACCACGCCGCCTGTTTGGCGACCGCCTAGCTATTGCTAAACGGGAGTTTGGCCATATGCTGCAGCTGGACATTATACGCCCGTCGTCAAGCGCTTGGGCTTCCCCGCTGCATTTGCTGCCAAAGCGTGACCCTGGTGAATGGCGTCCTTGTGGGGACTATCGAGCGTTGAACGCCAAGACTGTCCACGACAGCTATCTCCTACCACACATGCAGGATTTTACATCGCGCCTCGACGGCTGCACAATTTTCAGCAAAGTGGACCTTGTTGAGGAGTACCATCAGATTCCTGTCGAGCCCGCCGACGTACCTAAGACCGCCATCACGACGCCCTTTGGGTTGTTTGAATACGTGCGGATGCCCCTTGGACTCCGCAATTCGGCTCAAACTTTCCAGCAGTTCATTTCTGAGGTCACACGGGGCCTCCCTACTGTGTTTGCGTACCTTCACGAATGCGCTCATCGCCAGCCGCACGCCTGAAGACCATGAGCACCATCTTAGCGCTCTGTTCCAACGTCTACAGCAGTACGGCCTCGTTGTGAACGCCTCGAAGTGTACTTTCGGTGCATCTGAGCTCGAGTTCTTGGGCCATCACATATTATCCCAAGGAATACGGCCTCTCCGGTCGCACTTAAAATCAATCCAGGATTATTGTCAGCCTACAACACTGCGCCAATTACGCCAATTACGCCAATTCCTGGGGCTTGTGAATTTTTCCAGGCGCTTCATAGCACACTGTGCCGAACTGCTACAACCGCTCACCGACCTCCTTCGGTCAACCGCCGGCCCGTCATCCGCCATTCCTTGGTCTTCAGAAGCCCAGGCCGCCTTTACTGCTGCCAAGCAAGCGGTCGCTCACGCCGTGCTTCTTATTCATCCGCGCGGCAACGCCTCTACTCGGTTGATGGTGGATGCATCCAGCGTTGCCGTCGGAGCCGTCTTACAGCAGTGCATTAACTCCGACGGGAGACCCTTGTTGTGTTACTCTAGGAAGCTACTTCCTGCTGAGACCCGCTACAACGTCTTTGGCAGCCATCTACGCTGCGATACAGCACTTTCGGCATTTTCTGGAAGGATGCTCGTTTTACGTGCTGACTGACAATACGCCACTGGCGTATGTTTTCCGCACTAACTCATCGAAGTTCGTGCCCCGTGTACTCCGCCATCTTGCTTATATATCGGATTTCACGACTGATATCCGCCACGTGAAAGGAGCTGACAACACCGCCGCAGATGCCCTTTCTCGAATAGCCGCGGTTAACTCTCCATCTCCAACCATCGACTGGGCCTCATTCTCCGCCGCACAGCAGGATGATAGCGAGCTTGCCGCTTTTCGGGAGAACCCCCGTTCTCTCCAACTACGCCTGGTGCCTCATCTATTATCATATGAGCCCTTGTGGTGCGATGTCTCAGCTGACCTTCCCCGCCCTTTCGTTCCTGCTTCATTACGACGCACCGTTTTCCACTCCTTACACGACATCTGTCACCCCGGCATTCGGGCTACTCAGCGTCTTCTCACCCAGCGCTATGTCTGGCCCGGAATCAACGCTGATGTACGCGCTTGGACGCGCATGTGCCTGCCCTGCCAGATGACAAAGGTCTCCCGTCATACTAAGACGCCTCCCCAACCTTTCCTCCCACCCGGCCGTCGTTTCGACCACGTTCATCTAGACATTGTGGGCCATCTACCACTGTCTCAGGGGTACCGTTATATACTGACCATGGTCGATCGTTTCACACGCTGGCTTGAGGCTGTTCCAATTCAAGATATCACCACCGAGACAGTTGCCCGCGCTTTCATTTCTACGTGGTATCCCGTTTTGGCTGTCCTGGCAGCGTGAGAACAGACCGTGGACGTCAGTTTGTGTCCTCGCTGTTTACTTGCCCTAATAGCATCCTCGGAGCCAGACACTGCCGTACCACGGCTTATCGTCCCTGCGCCAAGGGCATGGTGGAACGCCTTCACCGGCAACTGGAGACCGCCTTGACTACCCGCCTCAATAGAGCCACCTGGGTTGATGCCTTGCCACTGGTGCTCTTAGGTTTACGAGCTGTCATCCGGGCAGACCTGCAGTGCTCAACAGCAGAGCTGGTGTATGGTACTTCTGTACGGCTTCCGGGATACTTTTTCACGTCAACGAAGCTACCAGACCAACCACAACACTTCCTTCAACGCCTCATCGACTGCGTTCAAGACCTCCGGCCCACTCCACCCAGACCTTCCCAACACAAGACAATATTCGTCCACCCTGATCTGGCCACTGCAACACATGTTTTCGTGCGCCACGACGCGGTCAGACCGTCTTTGACACCAGCCTACGACGGACCGTTCCGCGTCCTTAACCGCACCCCCAAAACTGCCACTCTTCTTCAGAACGGCCGTGACGAGACAGTCAGCTTGGACCGACTTAAGCCGGCGTACCTGGTGACCGCCATAAAAAGCCTCTCACTCACGCCTGACCTTCCGTTGCACTACCAAAAACCGCATGTCACATTCCGACTTACAGTCTACACGGGGGGCCCTGTAGCGCCCTCGTTCGGACGGCGCGCAAACCGGAGAGCGCGCGATGGTGAAAGAAGAAAATAAAGAAGGCGCTAGGCTGTGGCACGTGCAGCCACTCCTCACGTTCCTTGCTGGCATCGATTATCGTTCAGGCGTGTCTTTCCTTCGCTCCTGTGGCAAAAGCCTACAAGGTTTTAGGCCCTTTCTTTGCGGATCACATTCGTAAACGTGCCAAGGAATGCGGTGCGCAAGAGATGTCGTGTTGTTAGCGTAAGCTCTCGGTTCTCAAACCAGGTCTTTGCGCCATTTTCAAGCGCGAAACACACGTGTCGAAGCTTCTCATCGAAGTCGCAGTTGTTGAACGTGGCGACCCGGTTGCACGCTTCCAGCCAGCTTTCCGGATCTTCACATGGTGATCCCCTGAAGGTCGGCGGCTCTCTGGGCTGGTGCATGACGACCGTAGTAGGCGGTACAGGGGCTGTCACCGCCTCTGCGGTCGCTGTCGCGGCTTGGGCTGCCTGGTGCCTGGTGGTTCCAGTCATCGAACCTTCTGGCGTTATCGCTGGTGCTCCGCAAGCACTTAAATAAACTTCACTGTTGGCGTGATGCCCGTAGTCTTAACAGAATGATCTCAAACAATGGCGAAGCTTCCTGAACACTGCGGCATGGTCGTCGCCGAGCGTTGGTAAGTTTTTGAGCATGAAACGCGAATACATTAAAATAAACCAAGAGACGAGCGTGGCAGTATAGTGTAGCAAGGGGGTGGGAAAGAGAAGTGAGCGCGAGGAGGAGAGATGTAATGGTGAGGTTGAGGACAGAGAGTAAAGGATAGCATAGAAATAATGAGAAAGAATGAGACAGAAAAAAAAGAGAGAAATAAATAGAGCGAGCGAGAGAGAGAAAAGCATAGAAAGAAGGAGGACGCAAGCGAGAAATACACAGAGATAAATAGAAATAAACGGCGAAAAAAGACATAGCGAAGAAACACAGAGAAGAGAGAAGAAAACAAAGATAGAGGAAGAAAGAAAGAAAAAAATGGGGAAAACTTAGTAAACCAGCAAAAACCGGGACTACGTAGGTGCCCGTCAGCTCCGCTGTCTCTTTAGCATTGCGCCTTCAATGCAAGCCATGCGCTATTTTTTATTAGTTCTTTATTTGCATCTACTTCAAATTTTTGCTCACGGACAGCGCAAATTTTTCGCTCACAACCAAATACGCAGCCGCCGACGCCAACACCGACACCGAAATTTCTGCGAAACGAGATCTTCGAAACACACACACACACACACACACACACACACACACACACACACACACACACACACACACACACACACACACACACACACACACACACACACACACACACACACACACACACACACACACACACACACACACACACGCACGCACACAAATCGCCTCTGGAGCCCGGTCATAGGCTCCAGCACGGCCACGCACACCGCAACATCGGACGCGCGGCGTGCCTCATCTACAGAAGAAACTTTCCGAGCCATCCTCATTTTATCGTCGCCGAGAGCCAATCAAAATAGCGATTCTCAAAGAATGTCAACATCAGCATCGTTTTGATATGCCAGCACCCTTCCTGTGAACAGCTGTAATTCCATCCACATGTCTGGGCTATAAGCATTTGAGAAATAAGACAGCACAGTTTGAGAGAGACACAGACATGCCGTCCGCGCCACTGAAATGGCGACTGACCACTGTGCGCTCAGGCACGACCACATGTACGAGCGGTAGCCGATGCGACTGCGTAAGCAAACCGTGAATAATCACAAATAAAACTAGAACACCGCCCAAGAAAAAGAATACAATGTATCCCCCGAAGGTCGCCGGAATTTCAGAGCACTCCAAGAAGGAGATGAAGTATTTGCGCATTTTGCGGACGGAATGAAAATGCCGAAAATGTATGGCGTCGACTATTTGCAACACGTTCGCACCGTCGTATGCTAGCATCATTGACCGTCAACTGATTAATCTTTCTTCAGGAGGTCTTATACACTCATTTCCTACCCAAACTGCATCAATTCATACGAAATTCATTGCGCAAGAAAAACGACGGCAACTGTAGCCGCACGTATACCTGCCATGCAAACGCGGAGATTTGCATCAGCCAGTTGGTAGCCGGACCTACGGCGGCGCCGCTCGCTAGGCAATATGACGGCAGCCACGAAAAAAAAAAAGGTGTATACTGTACATGGTTATGTTATGGTTTACCATCTCACCTCCTCCTTTCCATCCTCCTCACCCTAATATCACCCTCACTTGCCTTTCTCACCCACTTGCTATACTCTACTATACTATGCACGACTATGCTATGTTAGGAGCTGCTCGGCACTATACCCTTTCTGTGGCACATGAACTGTACTATACATGGCTATGCCATGCTTTTGCCTCTCCCCTCCTCCTTTCCTTTCTTATTACCGTCACTTACGTTTTTCACCCCTTGCTATGCGTCGCTGCTGCTATGCTACGAAATGCTCGGCATATTCCCGCTTGCTGTGGCGCATACCCACCCAGTTTTCTCTCTTCGACACCACCCATACTCAAAGCTTCAGTAGCATCACTCTTAAAAAACCCTACACGAATGTCATGTAGCACCAGGAGTGTCCTTAACGCATGTTATATTGCGTGCCGTAAGCGTAGGATGGCACAAGGTGTCAAAACCTGAGAACTGCGCAACGAGTGGGTGGTACAAAGGCCCACATAATATAAAGCGCTCAGGCATAATTAATCATTTTCAGCAGCAGCAACAGCATCAAGAAAGGGCGCACTTGCACGTGTTTCCTTACGGACGCGTAGGGAGTGCTTCGCCAATTCGTAAAAGGAAAAATTATGTCGCAGTGGCCGCTTGGCAACTGTATTTGCAGTAGGTATTCTAGAAAAATTTGAAACTGCCAATGTTCAAACGGCACAAATGTTGCCTTTCTCGCGGCACGGTTGACGTGTCCACCGAGAAGTGAAGCCGGGCTGGCGATTGAGAACACGATGCGAACGCTGCACAAACACGTTATCGCGTTCTACTCTTCAAGGTGAAGCTAAAACGTTCCCTGCGTTTTTATTCCAAAAGTGAAATATAGAGCTTTAGAGGTCAATATAGAGCTTTAGAGGGCTGCCTCTTTATTCACATGCATAAAGATGTCCGCAAAAAAACGGCAAAGGAACGCCTTTTACCTACCCTGTGATAAGATACACCACGTCGTGGTGGCCTAGTATCCTTCCTTGACTTTTGTAAAGTTTTAGTCCGCTTATCATTTCTCCCGCATCAATATAACGGCCCTCAGTTTGAGCGAAGTCGTGGTCCTGTTTTCAAAAAAGCAAATGAAAGGTACTACATACGTGAGCTTTCCGCTGGATCGCGAACGCTGACGCACTATGAATCAACCTTCGGCTATTGCGGCAAAGCGTTTCCGCCAAGTTTGAAGTTTCCCTCATGCATATGACTCTGGCGAAAGCCGACATAACGCAATTCTAATTGTGACAATTTTACGAACGCCTTTGCTTTTATGTATTAATAGTAATATCATTGAAATGCCAATATGAAATGTCATGCTGAATTCACACTCAAATATAATGAGAAATTGTGCATCTTAGCAGCGAAGTGGAACGAACACAATAGAAAGGCACACGTAGACAGGACGGGCGCTACGGTCTACGGACGGTCTACGTGTGCCTGTCTATTGTGTTCGTTCTACTGCGCTGCTAAGGTGCACAAGTTCCACACCCACCAACTAGCCCAAATTTCCGCGTTGAATAATGAGAAACCACTCTTGAGTACTTTCTAACATGATGTGAAGCGTCTGTGAAAGAGACTGAAGTGAATATTGCTATCAAGATGAGACATGTGCTTGCTGCAAGGAAAATTCAACTAGTAAAGACAACATAACGGCATTGAAAAATATTTCCTTTGCAAGACCTCAAGAAGGCTTGTACAATTGAGATGTCCTGGTGTTCAAAGCGGATTTATGTTTTTTTTATGTGCATTGTAGGATAAAAAACACAATTTACGAAGCACTAGTGAAAGCTATGCATTATTTGTATATAATGAAGAAAATAATTGTTTTCCGGAATAAAAAAAAAGCATACGTATATTCACCAGTTTCACCTCCGTTCGAATAGCTTTCGTACTGAAGGCATGTGGATATAGTCTGAAGAGTTTGATAGTGTCATGCCGAAATGCTGTAACTGGAAACTATTCTTACTTTCGCCCTTGTTACGCCGACAAGAAGGAAGTCGATTTTGGGGTTGGTCGTGTCCAAATATCTTAGGTTCACCTAGAAAAAGTGCATGATTAACGCCACGGTTAGACGTAATGGGCCACTTTCGTGAACACTTGTTTATTGGGTCTACAACGGTAACGCATGTAATTAAAGGTTGCAACGGGGCATAGTATCATCACAATCATTATCATCACCGTCATGATTACCATGACCAGCCTGTTTTTAGTATGAAGCCTGCAGTATGAAGCTTTTTCTCAATGATCTCCAACTGGCCCTGTCGTGCGCGTGAAAACTTCACTTTATCACAGCGAAATTCTTTATTTCGCGAGCTCCACCTAACTCACGACTCTCCTCGGCGGTGTTTCTCACGCCTTGATGTCGATCCGGTAGGTATAGCTTACCAACGGCTGTCTACCCTACGCATTACGTGGCGATTTCGTACTCCTCGTGCCAACTAAACTATCAGCTATATTGTTTGTTTTCCGACCGATTGTACGGTTTTCTGACCTCGTAATAGGCGCTTTTAGCTGACCGTATTTTGCCTCCCGCTCCGCTCAGCCAGTCGGTGGTGGCGCCACTGCGCATGCGCCCGACGGTCAGGCGCTGAGCGTGTGACCGGACCGTTGCCGTCAGCCTGGGCTGTAGCGAGCGAGGGATCACGTGACACGAGGAGAAACAACCAAAATGGCAGCCTCTTGTGCCGCGAGTCCGCGCTACTCGGAAAACATAGCGGTTGTTCGCTATACACGAGGATAGACGAGGATCTGTGCCTTCTCGAGAAGTCGTCGCAGCCAATCACTTTGAAAATCCGCGCATGTGGGATGACGTTCTACGAAACGTCATTGCAGCGATACATCGAGAGATGACACTTCGGGCCATAAAGGAGCGTCTCGAGCTGCTTCTTTCGTGCTTCCGTCAACAGGACTCCGCAAACCTTCGCAAGTAAGCGATTGCATGTACAATAGTAAGAATTTGGTTTTTAACAGCAGCCACTCTCCCACCTATTCAGAAACGCTCTTTATTTTGACGTGCCACAAGGCAACGCGCTGAACGCGCCGCCCCAGGGCAGCGCGTTTGAAACGCGTTTTTGCTGCCTTAAAGGCGGTGTCTAAGTTCAATCGCTTCTGAATATGGGGATAAGCGTCCATACTGCGTGAGCTCATCTGAGCTAAATCATATTTTGCATTGCTAGGTCTGGAACGGAAGAATTTTACGCCTGCCTTTCTCTGCTGCACTTGGTGATATAGGACTCCGTTATTGCGTTGCATTGCCTCCGTGATTGGTACACCGATCACGGAGGCAATGCAAATGGACGATGCTATTTGATGAATTCGTAATGTGACGTGATGTTATAGGACAACATAGTGACGCCAAAGAATTTGGCGATCTGTGATGTCATGTTAATGTTCTATTCTTGCGAAAAACTGCTAACGTTGTGTTGTTCTCATAAATGTTTTTCAGTGTTGTAGTGCTGACTGCATGCTTATGGTTGTGCGCTGTTATATGAGCATGTGATTACGTGTTGCTTCCCATTTCGTGGTGCCTGTTTGTAACTGTGTTCAGAGAGTCGAAAGCACTCTTAATCTAAATTTCTGTTTTTTTGAAGCGCCGTGAGAAAGGGGGACAAGCAAGTGCGTAGACATTGTTCGTTCTCACTTGCTTTTCTCAATGTTCGTCAAACTCAATGCAGGCTAATGGGTTATGCGTAACCTAAATTTCAAGAGACGCTCCACACAGGACGAGAAGTATGGTGTACCGCATGTGATTTCCTCATTGAGAGATTTCATCACTTATTTGCAATAGTCTTCCGCTGGGTAAGATTTTTTTTTTAATTTCACTTCATTGTACTCTATTCTGCTGCAGAAAATCAGTCACCGGCATCACTCCTCTTGGGAATGATTGGAGATGAGGAACCTGAGCGACCAGTCCAAGGGTGTGGTGACACTGCAGTGCAGATGGACAACAGACAAGATGACACCACACTCCAAGAGCCAGATGATATCCAGGCATTTGTGCCGCACTGTCACCGTATCTGTACCCTTGTTCACAATAAAGAAAACAACACCTTTGCATCTCCGGGTTCACTCCCACTTTCAGTGATGTCATTGATCGAAGCAATTTTAGTCCTACTTCTGGAGCAGATAAAACCCCGCATTTGGAGCAGAAATGAGTCTTTTCCAGCATTAACAACCCAATATTTTCGAATGCAAATATATATTTCTGTAACATAAGCAGCCGCTCAGTTTTTAACGAAATGGAATACCCTTCTACCTGGATGCATGTGCACTTCAGGCAGAAAATGCCGGTCCTGCTGTATCTCAGCAGTTAACAAAATGGCCTCAAGAGTTTATAGTCGTACTGCTCAGTGTAATTAACGCAATAAGTCACGCAAGAGGTTGTCGTTAAATAAGAACTGTAGTTGCACGAAGTATTATGCATAGTGCCTCTTCTCCGAACAAAGCTACCCTTTGGGCTGTGTGGATTGTATCCGGTAGGAGCAATGCAGCCTTCAGTCTACGAGTACTCGCTATACACAAAGAGGTACAGGAGAACACAGCGGAAGCTTGGGCGAGCACAATGTATACCTAACAGCATGAAGACACCATGCACATAAGATTGGATGATTGTAGCTTAGGTTGTAGTCCAGCGCCAAGCCAGGGTGACAAAAAACATGGTTGATCCCTCCGCCATAGGAATCGGAATAACACGAAAGTAAAGCGTGCCCTTACAGAAGTAACTGAATGTTTACTGTACATTGATATAACAGAGTTTGCACAATGTGTGTTGATGCCTGGCAGCTATGGCACCGTTTAACGTGTATGCACCCACTTTGATAATTGGTGGCACATCTTCATCCCGACGACTAAAGCCTATGTTAAATGATTAAACCCTTGTGGTAGCTGTAGTAGTTAACGGGGAAAGCGTAATCAGAGGACTAGGTGTGATAGCCAGAAGAGCGTCGCATATTGGACGCAGAACTTGGTCGCCATCCCGCGGCATGTAAAATGTGATTGAACACCACGGCCGGACTAGAGGGAAACGCAAAGCGCGTCGTGCCGCCCGGTAGTCCGGCCGCGATTTTTCCAGGGGCGATCGCGTGTGCGGGGAACACGGTGTTACAGCCAGGTGAGGCAGGCGCGCGTCGCAGAGCTATGAGCGAGGCTGACGCTTTTACGACGCTTGGCTAAGGTCGCCACCTCGCGGTGTGTTAAGGCATTGACAAAGAACTTCTATTGAAAACGCGCCGAATGGGGGGATGTGTAACGTGTTGCAGGTGCTAATTGCGGAGGCCACAGTAATGACGAATTACTTTATCCTCCCAGAGGGCAACAACACCCCGTCGACCGGGAGAGTGGTAGATATAAAAGGCGCGTTTGTAAAGCCTCTAGAGTCTGTGACCGTGGCGCAGTGGATAGCGTGCCCGGCATCTGTTGTTGCGTACCGAACGGTCGTGGGTTCGATGCCCGCTGGCGGAACTTTTTTTCTTTGCCATCTGATCATGTATATTTTTCGACGTCATTTCCGTGAGGGATATACGTCACTGAAGTCTTGGTGGACCCCGGCATAAAACACTTTCGTGTTAAAAAATGTAAAAGGCTCATGCGTCAAGCATCACCGTAACGCGAAAATAAATCAATTCACACTGTTCTAAAACAGAATTTCCTTTCTTGCTGCAAGAGAAGTACAATCTTTATTTTCCTTTTCAACGTACTTCTGACTTTCATGCACAGGTGGCGTCGCGCTTGCCTTGACCGAAAGACGCTTGGCTAAAATCAACAACGCGCGTTGCGCTCCGGTAACGTTGAACGTTTGAGCGGAACGGGGAACGGACCACAGAATCGGTCAGCTAAAAGCGCCTAATGATAGCCCGAACATTTCACGTTGTAGTGCGCGCTGCCTGGTCCTCAAGATTCGCACAAAGTGTCATATTATTCGGCGAGTTTGAGCGCCATATTTTAGAACAAGCCTTATGAAATGATTTGACTATTTTAACAAGAAAGTGTTTTATGCCGGGGTCCACCACGGCCCCACTGACGTATTTCCGTCACGGATATGACGTTCTAAAATATGCACTAACAGATGGCAAAGAAAAAAACTAGAAGAAAAAGTTTTGTTGCCGGGAGTCGAACCTACGACCCCTCGATCCACAGCGCGCGACGCGAAACCACTGAGCCACAGAGCGCACGTGCTTAAGCTCACTAACGGCAAGCCATTTATATACACCATTCACCGTTCGCGGTACTCGGAGCTTGGTGGCTTCACCGTGTTCTTGTTATCACTAGCGAGATGGCGCGAAAAGAGCGCAGGGCGCGCCTTAAAGGTCGTCGCCCCGCGCGTCGCGATGCGAGCGCGCTTCTACAGGGGGTGTCTCTCGGGCGTGCGTTTCTCGTGAGGGCGGTTTGTACGTCTTGTCCTTTCACCGCAAGTTTCCGTTGACGGTTCAGAGAGCAAGGAAGTCACTTCTCTCGCTGCAGCGGCCGCGTTTCCGAAAAGAGCGCGCTGCTCACTCGCAATGTAACAATTGTGACAGTTGTTAGTTCGCGCTCGTCCTGTGTATGCTGTTTTCGTGCGTACTTTCTGCTTTAGAGCGCGCTGTAAGTTTTGAGCTGCTTGCCGTTATTCGCGTGGCAATACAATTTGCTGCTATAGCATTCATTCCTTCGCCCTTGTGGAGAAACAATGCACAATAAACGCTCAACTACCCCTGTGAAGACATGTTTTACTTTTGTGTTATACCGATTCCTATGAAAGGGGGATCAGCCATGTTTTTTTTTTTGCTTTCAAGACCGCTGCAGATCGCCTGTCGTGCTTTGGGAGAGCCTGCTGCGTGCGTTCTAGTCCATCCTTATTTCCTAGGCATACCTAATCTTATACTTAATTCGACTTCATCTTGTAATGCACCGCAAGGTTTGACACGGACCGAGAAAAAGCGAGGACCAACACAGGGCTTTTTCTCGTTTTTTCTCTGTCCGTATGAAACCTTGTAGCGCATTACAAGGTGAAGACGTACCAACTAGCCCCTGTTGCAGTGTTATTAGCTTATACAGACTACACAGATTGGTTGTCCATCGGGAACTATATCGTTTGCGCCAGGCTATCGAGAATTCTCTTCCTCTCCTTCGTTCCTTCCATGGATGAAAAAACTTCCATGATGGAACGAGGTTCGCACCTGGGCCCTCTGCGTGCGAGCCCAGTATTCAACCTCCGAGCCATGCCGGCGCTGGAAACTGCTTTGCGAAAAAGGTCCTATACAGGCTTCATGTCGGGAAGGAACCACAATAGCATATGCAATATAGCGTGGTAGAAGATTAAAATAAGCACCAAGCGTCGCACAACGCGAATTCTGTAACCAGGCTGTCACACAATGCGAATTGCGCAACGAGTAGGTTGTTGAATGCTTCCAACCCATTACAAAGGGCTCTGCCATAATTCTTCGTCATCATCAGGCACAGCATCAACAAAGTGCGCATAATGCCTTGCATGCGTTTAGCAGGTACCACGGCTCTGAGTAGAATGACGAAAAATGGCACAGTGCCTCCTGCCCTACTTCTCAAAAATTACAATGATTTATAGCGTAGTGGGTTCCTCGCAAGTGCACTTGTATTGGTTGCCAAGGAAGCCCATAAGCGCATGATCCATTTTCCTCGGGGTCTCAGTAAAGTTCTTCGCCCCCCCCCCTCTCTTTCCCACGTCAACGTATGTTATACAGCATGACGGGAGAGGGAAATAGTGACCGGGCGTCACCCAATGCAAATTACATAACTGGTGGGCCGTTTAAAGCTTACAACCCATTACAAAGGGCTGAGCCATAATTCTTCATCGTCATCAGTCGTCGCGTCTACAAAGTGCACATAATGCCTTACAGACGTGTAGCTGGTGCCTCGTTTCTCCGCAGAATGACGAATAATGGCTTAGTAGGTGCTTCCCAAATTCACAAAAATTGTGATTTTGGCGTAGTGGGTACCTTACTAGTGTACTTGTATTGTAGCGCCAAGAGATCTTACAACGGGCTCTAGAAACGCCGCTCTTCCAGCTTTCGCTGTGACTGTGTTGCGGTTTCAGCGCAGGCCTGGCGTTTTCTTGCCGGAACGACCTTCTCATAAAGAAGAACTTCTCGGCCACTTCGAGCCAACTACCTCGTAGTTATACCTTCAGCATTGCGTCCAGATGGTCTGGAAGCTTTACAAGACGACCCGACAGCTGGACACCTTGGAACTTCCCGCACGCTGTCAAGAATACAAGAAAAATAGTTCTGGCCACGCCTAAGTGCCGACATCACCCAATACTTAAGGACTCGCCGAGATTGTCAGCGGTGGATACCAACGCCGAGTAGGCCACCCGGATTTCTGTAGCCGATTGAACCACCACGCCGGCCGTTCCAGGAAAGCGTGATGGACTTACTGAGGCCGTTCACGAGATCGGCTTTCGGAAGCAAATGAATCATCGTAGCTACTGATTACCTTGCCCGCTACGCCGAGACAAGGGTCCTGCCTAGGTAGCCAAGTTCTTCGTTCAGGGCATCGTCCTGCATCATTGCGCCCCAGAGGACCCAATCGTGCCATATAAGACTTCGCGCCATATAAGATGCTTCGACGTCTCGGGGATCTAGAATACGAGGTTATCCCGGAGAGCATTACGAACTGTCAGCGGCGGCGCGCACGACCAGCAGTCGTTGATATCTTGCGCCTTAAGCCGTTTTATACGCGTTAGCAAAGCTGAGGACTTTACTTTTCGCTGTATTATTGTTCTTTCTTTGTGTATGGATATTTTTTCGCCTTCCACGATCTGTTATAAGCATCGGGACGATGCTTTTTCGGAGACGGGCAATGCCACGCGCGCTTTCTTTTCTATTTTTATGTAACCGGTCCATTAGGCCTAAAACCACTGCCTTGCAGCAAACCGGGGGCATATGTCTGGGAACCTTCCAGATTATCTAGAATCTTCTGATTGGCTTGAGCGCGGAACGCGAACAATGCAGTTTATTCTGGCAATAGTGTGGGCACCAGCAATAAGGCTGGAATATTCGATGCCACAGCTATAAACACCCACGCGCATTAACATAGAAAATATTAGTCGACGGCAGAGCACTGTTCTCGACGCTATCAGTGTACTGCATGAATTACTTGTACCTTGACTTTACATATTTCGGGCACAAATTCGCCCAAATAAAGAGTTCCGTATTTCCCAGTCTTGCTGTAGCCTACTTTACCGTCGCAGCCACGCGACAATATTTAGCACAATAAGCATAGCTCTACAGGGTTCTCCGCTAGTCGAAAAGCCTTTCACCGGGGACATTATTCACGCGACAGCGTAAAGAGCTCTTTTCGAAGAAATATTTGAGGTAGATGCCAATAAATATTTTATAAAAATCTTCGGATCAAGTGGGAATTGAACGCAGGCGGGCCCCCTGCATGGCGAGCTGGTGTTCTATTGCAGAGCTACGCCAGTGCTTGAAACTGTTCAAAAAAAATAAAATAAAGAACACTACACGATTGTCATGTCCGATGATAAGTCTCATTATATGATCTTATAATGCGGGACAGAAGCATAGAATCGCACGAAGCGACAAAACATCTGAATTGTGCAACCAGTTGATAGATGAGAGGCCCACGAATTACAAAGCGCTGAGGCATAATTAATGCTTGATTATCAGCAACAGCATCAACAATGTGCGCAGGTGCGCGTGTTGACTTACGGCCCAGCTAACAAAAAATAGATAGAATCCGTCTTATTCAGGGATAAAGGCTCCCAAAGCATCGCTTAGTGGCGCTGCTGCTCTTGACAGGCAGCGCCATCTCTGGCATAAAATTACTAACTGGGTGCCAGCAACGCGCGTTTTCCTTCTCTTCAATGTGCTGCCGCTGGCTCACGCGTGCACGCGCAGAGCGCTCGCGGTGCACTTGCGGCATCTCACAATGTACCGCTTGTAGTGCGGCTTCAAAAGGATCTTCAAGCTTGACTGGCACTTCCGAAAAGTGAACTTCATAAAAGGAGAAAGGCGTGTTAATCACATTTACGGTGCAGAGCAGACGATCGACGACAACGACGCCCTGACTCAAAGCGAAATGCATTTCCCAAGTCGCGATTACACCGTGTAGGACGTATACCTCCAGGTAAGTTTCATTATGTCATGTTGAAGATGATTAATGGTCCCCATGCACTCCGAAATGAAGCCGTACACGCTATCAACGTTGTGCGGTGTGGACTGCGAATCATCATATTGTTGTTTTGACATGGCATGCTTACAGTAGCAGCCGTGTACTTTCGTGAACAAACGTTTGCGGCGTGCGAAAACAAGAAATTATACGGCCACGGCACTGTTTCCTGAGAAGGATAGAGCCAAGTCCTCCGTACCGCTGGAGAATCACCCGCCGATTAAGACGCGAGGCAGCTAAGCTGAGCTTTAATCTCTGTGAAGCAAGATGAACTGCTCGCCTCGTTTTTTCGGCTCTCGCGTCATGTTTGCACTCTCTTTTTATGAGGATATCGACTCATAGCAAACCTGCAGAACGATGTCAAAGCTTGCTGAAACTGCACAGATATCCGTTCCGGCGTAATAAAGCAGCCTTCCCGACGCGTGAATTGCAGGCGCCGAACTTCTGACAATGTGCCGAGTTCAATTGAATTCAACCAACTGCGCAACCCTTGGTATAACGCGAGTGTGAACGTTCAACAACGACGGGTAAGTCTCACGAACACGGGGAATCAAAACATAATGTCGTTTCACCTACAACCGTAACTGAACTTTCACAATGGGAGAAGACAGCGAGTAATGTCGCTGCGTGCATGCGCCGAGTTACGTACTGATTCATGTAGTCGAAACGAACTGAAAGCGATGAGCTCAGACAGCCAAAATAGAAGGCGAGACAGCGCTGTCAGCTGTCCACGCTTGCCGCCTTTATTTCTCGTGCGACATGCCCGAGAACCGATACAGTTTCACACGTGAATCGCGTGCCTTGGTGTTATTTCCACTGTTGTGGCAGGCCACGACACAGCAATACTTCGGACCTCGCTTGCGCTTCCGCGGGGTCGCTTCTGCCAACGTGGCAATGCAGCTTCGCAGCAGCAAGCCTCTCGGTTCAGCGTGCGAAGCTGTCGGCACGGCGCCGCAGTTCCCCGCGCCGACTGAGAACGCACGCGCGCGCGTGTTCCCGCTGCCCACAGACAGGCTGAGCCGGACGCGCATGCACCCAGTTGCACCAGAGCTACTCTCCAGAGCCGCAGCGCGGCGCTGTCGTCGCGCCGCAAACTTGAGCTTGGGTTCCCTATATCGGCTAAACCACGAGCACGCCAGATTAAAGAAGTCAGCCTTCAGCACGAATTTAATCAAGGCTGTGAACAGTGGTCCCACGAGACTTGCGTGTTTTTCATGGCCCTTCTTGTAATTTCACTTGGGAGCTAATAAAAATATTCAGGCTGTACTTGTGCCTCCCGCATGCCAGCAGCCCGTCGTTCTCCTCCCAGAAAGAGAGTGCATATATGATGGAGAGGAACGAGAAAACTAGCAGCATGGGAAAGCGAAACAAGGTAAGGACAGGAGCCATAAGGAAAAAAAATGGGCATTAAAATCCGAATTGTGGAAGGATTATATTCCTACTTTTCCAGGCTTGCGGTTGTCATTGAATATCGCTTTTGAAACACAGATTTCTGGTACCTTCTTAAAGCATGTTTATAGACCTCTTGAAATGTTATACTGGCCGGACATTAGCGGAGAAATACGACCGATACAGTCGGAAGAACGGATTTTAAAGACACGTTGGAAGACGTTCGTTTCGGATTGGCCAGTCCGCTCTGTAGCAGTTTTATATCACTCTTGTGCTAACTGGGGGACGCATGGTGGGTAATTCGCAAATTTGCAAAACGAAGAATTATAGTCTACTGGGCAATTTGAAACTGGTACTTGTAGTAGGAGTTCTAGGATTGTTTGAAATGGCCAGTGTTACGCGCACGGCCGTCCCTTTCCTTTCGGCATGGTTGAAGTGTCCACCAAGAAGTTAAGGCAGGCTAGCGATTGAGAAAGCGATGTGAATGGGGCCCGATTACGCTATCGCATTCTACTCTTGAAGGCGAAGCTCAAGCGTCCTCCAAGTTTTTTGTTGCACGCAAGATTAAGGATGAAAATTGAGTGAATGAATTTCAACTCCTAATATATTTAATACAGAAGACTGTCCGAGTTCAAAGGATGACGATACAAAAGGATGACAATGTGCTTGGGGTGGACTATATAGAAATGTCTTAAAGATTTGAATCGCTTTCGGTCTCAGTACTTCCGACCCTTCGGTTTTGGAATGGTAGGACGCCGATGCTTGCGTGTTAGAAATGCCCTCTCACTTTGCGCATGCGATTCCGCGAAGCGCCTAACACTCTTGCCTGTGCGTAAATTGTGCCCGCTTGATTCGGGCGGAAAAGCTTTATGTGATTGATGGCCATCTCATGATTTGACTTACACACAGACACTGACACACTAGTAATGTGTAAACTAGAGGAGAATGAGGTGCTGGTTTGCTGCTTGAATATGTGGCATTAGCCTTTGGTTGGGGTAAATGCGTGTCTAGTATAGTTTTTCTTGCTTATACTGACGATAAACAAGCAACGATGCTAATAAGGGGCGAAATAAACATAATCAGTGGCAGTCACCAGTTAGTGGGCGAACATGGCGTCAGGCTCTTGGTGTTAACGAGATCATTGCGTGCCGTCTTTGGTGTACGACTCTGACTGAATACGCCGGTCGCTGCTTCCTAAAGGGTACCGGCTAACCTTAAAAGGTACTTTGTTCAACAAAGAGACAAATCCCTTAAAACATTCCCTTTGCTTTGCATGAAGAAATGTCACTACATGCGAGCATGTCCTGCACGAACGTCAACGCGTTTAGCTGGACAAAAGCCCTCCCATTACTACGCCATACGTACTACATCTGGCGAGTGCAGCTGCGACATGTTACGTGAACGCATGCACATAATGCAACCACTGTCGACGCCTACCGCGAGTAGGGTGACCAGAATCTCAGGTGGTCTCCTGCCGCCCGTTATTCCCACTCTAGTGAGCTTTGCAACATGCCTAATACATTAACAGTGGAGGTAATAGTTTGCGAAGGACTAGTAAGTCTTTGAGGTGACTATGTTTGGTATGGTGCAAACTCAGAATAATAATCCTCTGCTAACGTCTTTTCATAAGTAGCTTATAAGTCACCGGTACCCTCCCAACTCGCGAGCCACAGGCACTCTGCCAATTAGACTTCGCTATCGTCGTATCGGTCACATTGCAATAACTACTGTCGCCTTACCTCTATCACCGACGCGAACAAAGCCCACCAATTTATCAGCCTCAGGACTAAGAGCGACAACCTAACACCGACGCTAGTACCGATGCACAGAATCCCTCATCATTCAGCAGGAGCAAGTACCGCTCGCCACCAACTCGTTGCCCTCCATCCCTCTAGTGAGAGGCCCGCCATAAGCCGATCCAGGTGAATGTTGGTAGCCCCTGATTGTTGCGACCACCGAACACTATATAAAAAAAAACATTTTCTTCCGCCAGGCAAGCACGAACCTACAAAACAAAGCCGCACGCATTCCTCAGGAAATGTAGCAGTTGCGAAAATTCTCCTGTTGCGAGATTTGAACCCCGGAGCGACACATTTATCGGGTGGTCATTGCGCTACCTCAGCAAAGCAGAAGGGTCGCAAATCGAAGCGAATGCGCGTCTTCAGCGACAGGCGAAGAGCCTGGACAGTATTTAGGGCTTGTTGCTAAAAATAGGTGACTGACGATATCTTCATTTCACGAGCCTTTTCTTTCTCATCGTTGATTTCTAAAGGTAACGCTAACATACGCCCTGTAATGTCATGACGCAATATATCACCCACACGCGACTTCTGATGCAGGAAGGCAAGTCTTGCATGCTGGTAATATCCTAGTTGAAAGAAAAGGAACCGTCGTTGTCAAGAAACATTCCATCAGCACAGCGGCGAAAAGCTGCAAACTTGCTAGTGTGTTACAATGAGTTATACATGTTTGTGATTTTGGGTTCACTCAAATTTCGAAGCAAAAGCAACGACAAAATTATCTTACCGCGTTCATCATGATTGCCAAGTATGCGATCAGTTTCAGGTTGTCCTTGAAATATTTCTGGTGCGCCTTGTCGGAAACGATATGAACCTCCACGGGAAACCTTTGCAATCCTGAAGCTCGTGATTGCGGATCTAGAAAGGATGACATTTAATTATTGTTTGTTTCGTGCTGCCTTCTACTTGGTATATAAATAATGGTCTTGCTGAATTTACGCCTGTAGAATACCTCCTATGAGTGTAATGCGATACCATGCATTCCAATTGACCATAGCCTTGTACTTTGTAAATGTCTGCCATTTAATATTCGCATGCATAGATACTTACGCAAATCCTCGGTGCTTTCCTTGTCGGAAATTCGGCACATCTCACGTACTGTGGGAATCGATGTTAGGCGAAGCATTGAGCGAGATGCTACTCACACCGAACTGTTAGGACTTGAGGCAAATCAAGGCATTCGCCTCATGACGTCGCTCACTATTGTATGTTCATCGCGCGTGCGTGCATGTATATTCTGGTATATACTATGTATCTCCGGCGATTTATGTTTGTTATTTCGTATAATACCGATATATCATTTGATATATACCGATTGTTGGTATTTATCAAGTTCACGAAAAGTGCCTTAACGGCATTAATGTCCTGTCATGCAAATCGTGACCTAGATGACATGCTTGACATGATTTTTTGTTTATGACGTGTCATTTATGTTCGGCATACGCCCACATTGTGGCATAGCAAATTCGGTATGCAGAATGTTTCAAGAACTGTGTCTGAAAATCCCCTAAAATAAGGAAATATATTGTTACGAGTCAGGAGGCGTTTATTGAGAACGCTCAGCGGCAGAGCACTGGATGGGGTGAGGCTACGGAAGCAGCAACAAAGTCCTCGTCGTCGTCTTCTCCTACCACTCCTCTTTCTCGCTCCAGAGGCGCCGTTACACTTCTCCTCGCGCAGACGAAGCCCGCCGGGCGAGTCAGGTGTCCTCTCGTTGTGTACATGGCTTTAGCCGGGCGACGTGCGTAACTTGAGTTCTTGGAGAACGTCGGCCGCTGGGTGTGAGGCGCGCTATCGTATAGTTTACCTCACTCAAGCGGTCGATGATGACAAACGGGCCAGCATAGTGCGCCAAGAACTTGGTGCATAGACCGCGCTTCCGTACTGGGGTCCACAACCACACAAAATCGCCAGGGACATAGCTCACAGGGAGGTGCTTACTGTCGTATCTGGCCTTTGACGTGGTCTGGGAAGCTAGCGTGCGGAGTCGCGCTAGTCGACGAGCTTCCTCAGCATGACAGAGAGTCTCAGCTACTGATAGGTTATCAGCGGTGGTCAAAGGAAGGATAGTGTCCAAAGTATAACGAGGTGGGCGCGCGTATAGAAGGAAGAATGGGCTATAGCATGTCGTTTCGTGTCTTGCTGTGTTGAACGCGTATGTTATAAACGGCAAAATCTCGTCCCAGTTCTTATGATTGGATGCCACGTACATTGAAATCATGTTCGTAAGGGTCCGGTTCGCACGCTCGGTAAGTCCGTTTGTTTGAGGATGGTAGGGTGTTGAATGTCGAAAAGTAGAAGCACATAAGCGTAGCAATTCCTTGACAACATCTGCAGTGAACTGGCGTCCACGGTCGCTGATTATCACTCGGGGCGGTCCGTGCCGGAGAATGACGGAATGTAACAAGAATAAAGAGACGGCAGCAGCAGTCGCAGAGGGGATGGCGGCCGTCTCGCAGTACCGAGTGAGGTAATCGATGCACACGACTATCCAGCGGTTACCGGTGGAGGATCGGGGGAAAGGACCTAGAAGATCAATTCCCACTTGCTCAAAAGGCGAGCACGCAGGCGGCACAGGCTGGAGTTGACCGGCGGGAGCTTTCGTGGGACGCTTGTGACGCTGACACCTCGTGCAGCTGGCGACATACTGCTGGGTAGTCTGGCGCATTCGCGGCCAATAAAAACGCTCTTTAGCTCTATACAGAGTCCGCGCTGATCCCAAGTGGCCGGAAGTGGGGTCATCATGCATGGCACGTAATATAGAAGAACGGAGGCTTTCCGGTACCACTAACAGCAGTAAAGGCCCAGTTGCAGTGTAATTCTTCTTATATAGCATTCCATTGCGAACACAGAACTGACGCGCTATCTGAGAATCTTGAGCGGCAGAAAAGTATGGCTGCAACTTTGGGTCCTTCAGCTGTTCAGCCTTGAACACGTCCACGTCGGGAAAAGCAGGATCAAGGGAAGAGAGGTAACGATCGAAGTTTTCTGCCTCGCAGTCTGTGGATTTTAGAGGTAGTCTTGAAAGGCAGTCAGCATCGGCATGGCGCCGGCCGGTCTTGTAAGATACAGTGAAGTCGTACTCTTGCAATCTGAGGGCCCAGCGCGCAAGTCGACCAGATGGATCACGTAGGCTCACAAGCCAGCAGAGGGAGTGGTGGTCTGTGAGGATCGTGAAATGCCGTCCGTACAAGTATGACCGAAATCTTTGAACAGCGAAGATTACGGCAAAGCATTCCTGTTCGGTCACAGTATAGTTCCGCTCCGGCTTGCTCAGCGAGCGGCTGGCATAAGCGATGACATGTTCTTTATCCTCAATGCGTTGAACGAGTACGGCACCGACGCCCACACCACTAGCGTCTGTGTGAACTTCCGTTGGGGCGGAGGGGTCAAAGTGCCGTAGAATCGGTTGTGACGTCAAGAGATGCTTCAGCTGTCGAAAAGAGGCGTCACATTCATCTGTCCAATGGAACGGTGCATCCCTTCGCAGGAGGCATGTCAGTGGATGAGCAACGTCAGCAAACCGATTAATAAAACGACGAAAGTATGAGCATAGTCCTAGGAAACTACGCAGCTCCTTCACAGACCGTGGTGGCTGGAATTCTTTGACGGCCTTAGTCTTCTGCGGGTCAGGTCGGATACCATCTTTATCAACAAGGTGCCCTAAAACGAGTGCTTGCCGCTCACCAAAATGGCACTTCTTTGAATTGAGAACAAGCCCAGCGTTCTTAATACAAGCCAGCACAACATCGAGACGCTGATTGTGTTCGCTAAACGTTCGCCCAAAAATCACAACGTCGTCGAGGTAGCACATACAGATCTCCCATTTGAGGCTACGCAGGATGGTATCCATAAACCGCTCGAAGGTTGCGGGGGCGTTACACAGACCGAATGGCATAACATTGAACTCATAGAGCCCATCGGGAGTCACAAAAGCTGTCTTTTCTTTGTCCACCGGATCCATCGGTATCTGCCAATAACCAGACCGCAAGTCAACGGAGGAAAAGTATTTCCTCGTTGCCTTCATAAGTACTTTTCTTGTGGCGGCAGACATCCTAATGTGACTATAGAAACATAAATTACGGCACTACTTAGAGAAATTAAATGAATAAATTATTTAATTAGTCGGGACAGGTGGTTGGGAGAAAGGGGACAATTGGTTCCGTTTCTGCAAAAAGCCGATTACCGCTTTGAGGTTTCGAAAAGCACATGGTTAGCTTGTTAGCAGAGTAATCCTAGCAATTTCGTCAGTGAAACTCACTGAAGCGCGGCAGAATGTAACTGCGATATCCAGTTGCGACGTCCAGAGTGAGCCACCGTTATATCAGTCATCGAATATATCGGTATTTATATCAACCACGCTAAACATTTCACACCTTTAACGGATTGAAATGTACGCCCTGAGATACGTCTTTTAAGTGCCTACACTGAAAGAAAAACTCGAGTATTTGGGGAGCATTGCTGCCACACAGCATTCTAAGAAAAAGTCGATTATTTGGGGAGTATTTCTGCTACACAACAATAATCGTCATCCGGCTTGCTTCCATTTTCTTTCTTGAAAACCCGGCTCTCGTCACTTTCATATCAAAAACGCTTGTCACGCTGATAACCCGCGCGCCGTTCGTGACCGGGAAGTGCCGGTACCGCAGTGATAACGTGATTTCGTACGCGCGGCGGATGATGATTATTGTTGTGTAGCAGAAGTACTCCCCAAATACTCCCCTTTTTCTTGGAGTGAACTATAATTGTGATCTACTTGGCGCACTTTTCTTGCGTTATCCCGCCGGTCCTTGCACTTCCCTGACCGGACGGCGTGCGCGCTATCAGGGTGACATAGCATTCTTGATAGGAAAGTGGAAAGCGCCGTCTTTTCAAGAAACGAAACGTGAGCAAGCCAGATGACAATTACAGTTGTGTGGCAGAAATACTTCCCAAATACTCGATATTAGATGCGAAGCAGCTTTTGTTCGGGGCTGTATCGGTCCTTCCCTCACGCGTCCGTTACCAACTGCGCATGCGCCAACTCTCCCCCCCTCCTAGCGTGAGCGCGAGGAGGTGGGGTGAAGGAGGTGGCGTCAGCATTGCTTCCGCTTCGTTTCTCCTCGCCCGTTTCGCTCTCTCCGCCACAGCTGTGCGCTCGTATAAAATGCTGCTCGCGCTCGCCACCGTTGCGCTATCCTTCGCAACAGCGCTATGAACGCTCGCGAAGCTGAAGGTAGACGGCAACGACAGCAAGCGGTTCTCGAAGCTGCGAGGCAACGCGAAACATCGACCTGGGGGGGGGGGGGTAACATAAGCGGTACACAACATATACACAACTCCACACACAAATGAATCATACACGGAAACATACAAATGGAACAACAGTGGAAACATAAGTGAACACCCAGGGCTGCTTCGCATAGCCACATGGTTCCCTTTAGTAGGAGACGGTGTAATTTTTTTCTTAGAGTGTATTTGCCGAAATACACCCTATTTTTTGGGTGTATGGCTGTATAGTGCGTAACATCAAGATAGCAATGATGCACGGCAGACTGATGCTTAAATTTTAACCACAGACTTGCTAGCGCGTTTGCATTGGAAAATCTATTTGCTGAATGCATTTTTCATGCATAAGCATTACAGTAATCAGAGTTCTCACTGATGTTCGCTGAACAAGATGAAGCACAATAATAATTGTTTTGAGGCACTATTAGGTAGCTAATAAAACATTGAGGGAAGTAACTCATCAACATATCAATGAATAAGACTCATCCAAGCGAGGGAAGCCTGCAGCAAAATCATTATCGGTTATAGATATGCCAGGGTTTCTTCAGGTTAATGAATGAACAGTTTTCGAAGCTATTGAAATGCGAACAAAAGCATTTAGAAAAATAATTCACAAGCTTCGGTGGGAAACAGATGTCACGCGTCAAGGGCACACGCATGAGTGCCATTATTCTTAGCGCCTCGTTACGAGAAAGATGAGAGAGTCCTTAGCGAACCGCGATCTCCATGTATACGCCATTGGCTTGTATGATATCCCAATTTCGAGCATGGTGTGCATGACCGTCTATGCTTGTGAAACTCAAGGCATGACAATGAGTGCACTTTATATGGTGTAATGGCACTGATGCCGCAATGCTCGGCACGATACCCACTCTGCCAACTTCCAGCCCACCGCTGAAGCGCAAGGAGCAGACGCTGAAAAAATGCGGCAGGTTCAACGCATTGTGGGCAACATATTCATGCGAAACAGTCACCGTGTAGCAGCCCATGCCAGATATTTTGCTTCAAGGACAGTTGACGTGCAGCTTCCTCCCGGATGGACGCTTTCATCTCCGCAAGCAGTGCAGACTGGTCGGAGATGGCGGGCAAACCAGCAACGTGTCCTGTCAACTAGCGCTGCCTGCGTAGCTCCTCGTAACCTTGACATAACGTGATGGTTTCTGTCACCGACTGGGAGTTCTTCGCAAGTAACTTGTTCAAGGCAGCATCCTCCATGTCTTTCATTACGTTTCTGATCGTGTCGGGCTCCGACATAGTTGTGGCAGCCCACTTCAGAAGTGCAGCATGTCTTCAACACAGCTCGTGAGTGATTCTCGCGGCTGCTGTGCGCGCTACCGCAGGTGCCACTCTGCGCGCACCTTTCGCACAGCAGGACCACCAAACACAGCAGCTATTGAGGCCTTGAACGTGGACCATGTCGGTATTTCGGTCTCGTGGTTGGCGTACCAGAGAATGGTCACACCAGCGAGGTAAAAGAGGGAGTGACGTAGTTTCGCGACATCGTCCCATTTGTTGAGAACGCTGACTCTCTCGTATACGTCAACAGCCAGTCCTGCACGTCGTTGTCGTCTGTGCTGCTGAAAACAGAAGGGTCCTTGGGGCGAGGCGGACCAGAGCACACAGCGGATGGGACAGGGGGCGGTTGCTGGGACGTCTGCTGAGATGGGTCTTGAGACATGGTTGAGTGGACGTTACAGTATCTAAGTTCGGGCATATGTTACGGCGTAGTACTCTCCACCACTTGTAAAGGCGTTTATTGGACGCTGGCGTAGGGGTCGACCAGTAGATCAGTTAACGGCTCATTTCACTATTCCCGAGCACAAACGGCGTCGACATGCAATGCACGGTTGCGACAGACGCGCTAGATGGTGCTTGAGTTACTGTTCTCTACAATGTAAGGAAATTAAAATGGGAGGAAAAGACAACTTGGCACCGGCAGGGACCAAACATGCAACTTTCGAAGAACGCGTCCGATGCTCTACCAATTGAGCTACGGTGAGGTCGTCCTCCAATACATTCTATCGGGTATATCTGTGCAATTAGACCTTGTAGTTTTAGTCAGCGGCGCTCGTAGACAAATTAAAGTGGACAGATAGCCAAAGTGTCTTTTCGCCCACTTTAATTTCTTCACAGTTATATCATAATTACAACAACTAACACCCTCTATAGTGTCCTTAGCTTGATTGTCTGTTGGTTTTCATAAATGTTTTCTCGAACAGAGAAAACAAGCCTCTCAATTCCACTTCTTTTGTTCATGCTAAAACCTGCCATTTACTTATGCACTCATGTCATGTCATACAAATTTTGATGTCAGGTTAACGAAACGGCCACAAGTGCATAAAATCATAGATAGATAGATAGATAGATAGATAGATAGATAGATAGATAGATAGATAGATAGATAGATAGATAGATAGATAGATAGATAGATAGATAGATAGATAGATAGATAGATAGATAGATAGATAGATAGATAGATAGATAGATAGATAGATAGATAGATAGACGGACGGACGGATGGATGGATGGATACGCTATAAGTGGCTGAGGTTCGCCAAGAAATTTATTTATTTATTTATTATTTATTAAAGATACTTTCAAGGCCCGAAGGCACTACAGAAAGGAGTGGGGAAAACATTTACAAGTGCAGTTAACAGAAAAAAGAAAAAAAGAAAGAAAGAAGTTACAGGGCATCTTCTACGGCGAGCTTGAAATCTTTTTCGTCCGTTATGCAGGCGATGGAGGCGGGAAGGCGGTTCCAGGCGGCGCTTGTCCTAGGAACAAACGAGTCATTGCACAGTCTGGTGCGACAGGATGGTAGGCCCACCTTATAGCGATGATCAGTCCTCGGTGATATGAAACGAGGTGGATGAAATAGGGCGTCCTTCAAATAGCTGTTGTAATGATAGATTTTGTGAAAAAGGTTAAGGCGAGACAATCTGCGGCGCAACGAAAGGTCAGGCAAGTTTAGGGTGTTCTTCATGGATGTGACACTGGAACGACGTGAATAATTCGATAAGATGAAACGCGCTGCGCGATTTTGAATGGCTTCGAGAGTTTGAATGAGAATGGTATGCGTTGAGTCCCATATGGCGCATGCGTACTCTAATTTTGATCTTACCAATGTTTTGTACAGTGTTAGCTTGATGGACGATGGGGCAGAGGAAAAATTTCGACGCAGATAACCAAGCATGCGGTTAGCATTGTTACTCACATATTCTACGTGCATATTCCATGAAAGATTAGAAGATATAAGAACACCAAGATATTTATAATTTTCAACAGATGGTAATGGGATGTTATTGAGGGAGTATGTACGCGAACAGTGGGTAGTGGCGTGGCGTGAAACTCGCATGCTCTTACATTTAGTAATATTAAGTGTCATGAGCCATTTCTTGCACCATTCATATATTGCATCTAGATCGCGTTGGAGGTTAAGATGATTGGCATGGCTAGTAATCTTTTGGTAAACTACGCAGTCATCTGCGAATAGTCGGACTGTTGAGAAAGAAACACAAGAAGGAAGATCATTAATATAAATTAGGAAAAGCAGTGGGCCTAAAACGGACCCTTGTGGTACACCAGAGGTTACAGCGGAATTAGGGGAACAAAAATTGTTAGCTGTCACATACTGGCTACGGTTAGAGAGAAATTCTTTAATCCATGCAAGTACGTTGGGGTCAATATTGAGCTGATGAAGTTTGAAAATTAGTAGTTCATGTGAGACGGTGTCGAAAGCTTTAGCGAAATCTAAGTATATGCAGTCAGTATCAAGTTCAAGATCTGCGTTAATAAATAAGTCGTTAGTAAAACACAGCAACTGCGTTTCGCACAAAACTGCTTAAACTTTTTTTTAATGCTTCGCATTAAAAAAAAAGAGAACACAAGAAAAAAGAACAGCAAGCCGCGATGGTCCTGCCAACTTGGGCATGCCATTTGCGAAGCAGAAGACATCACTTCAGAATAGCTGTACGTAGTGGCATGTGTGGGGCGTGGTACATGCAATGACATACTCGCTTGTTTGAAAGCTCTAAAAACCTGAATGCACACATACCATCCAACACGGGTATGGAGCACGAGATATATGCACCTGTTCAATCTTCGGCATTATAGTGGTGACAGCGGTAAAAAAAATCTTCATGCTCATCGATAAACTCGCCTTAGTCATGTCTGCTCATATCGGCAGCACTTAGCTTGTCTTTTTCTTTTGTTTTAGTTCATGAGGCATATTGTATCGAGCTGTAACAAATATTCCTAGCATATTATCCTGACTCATCCAGTCGGCGGCAGTAGGACAGAATGAATTTTTCGATGGCATTGAGAATGTCTCGCTGCTTCTTATTTTAAAACATATTTCATAATAATGTTACCATAGATGAACATTTATTCTGCCTGCCTTGCCTTGGTGTAGTTGATGACAGCCGAAATATGCACTTTTAAATGTGACTTACACTTGATCAAGTTGCCACTGCTGTTGTTGCGGTTGCTTCGTTCCCGCAGGCGTGGAAATTCTGGTTCTAAAGAGATATAGGAAAGAGACGTGAGACTGTGAAGTTTTCCCGAAAGTCGCGACGCAGCGGTAAAAATTCACGGGTAAATAGCAGTGCATATAAATATTGCTGACTCTACATTGATGTTGCTGCTTACGCTCTGTCGTATATCTCCTCCCGCAGAATATTTTCCAACCCGTGAAGCATAGAAAAAGTTACAAGGCGTGGCTTTTCTTTCTTTTGGAATGCACGAGTGTGCTTGCAGTAGCACAAGAGGGGACACGTGGGAAGTGCCATAAAGTTGGTACGCGCCACGTCCTTGGGTTGTTTTCTTGTGATTGTGATGTCAAACGTAGGGACAGTGCCAGCGGGAAGGTCGTAATCTACAGTATAAAGTGAACTGAGGTAAGATGTCGTTGGTTACCCGGCACGGTACGCATTGCTGTCAAAGGAAGACGTGGTGCACCGAGTTTGTTCGTCGGCGAGAAAGCTGGGCCGTATTTAGCTGATTGCGTCATTATGTCCTTGGCAGAGGTTTAACGCGCACGGTCAGGCTGAAACAGTTGATCGGAGGCGGCCGCAACCACCAATGCGCGTGGATGGGGGTACCCTACCACAGGGCAAGGATGACGCATGCCGCTAAAGCGTGCGATTTGTTCAGTTGCCCATCCATTTGCTGTAGCTGCGCTAACTGTGACGCACGCAGTACCTTGTAGGTAAGCACGTACTGACAGTTCTAAGATTCAGCGTACCAAGATTGCTTGTGCCTTCGCGTGCTGCCTTTGTGTGACAAAGATTCCAACCGGAATGACACCAAAAAAGCGAGAGCTAACACAGTGTGATTATTCAAAAACTTTTGCTAATTTCATCAACTGAGCGCTGTTAAATTCCTTATCCGCCGTAGTCGGCTCAGAACTATAGAGCGACATGTGTTGAAGTTTAGAAGTTTGAATATAAGAGTGTTTTTTTTTTGTAATTTAACCGTGACGAGAATGTCGACTCCGACAGAAAGGGCCAATTGGCCTACAAACGTAAGCAAGAAAAGCTGCTTATATCATCTCTACCGATACTATTGCGTTGTGTTTCGGGCAAAGGTTGCTTGAGAATCGCGCTTTTATTTTCCAAAGTCCGACTTACCAATAGCCACTTATTCACATAGTTGCAACACATTGATACCAGCTGACGAGCTCGGCTGAGCATCACTGCTAGTGCGTAAGATTCACGACCTGCGACCTTCACAGTGACATCAAAGTGGTTTACATGACCGTTGGCCTGATACTCAGCATCATTATTTTTCGTAGGGCTCACGGCCCATGGTTAGGGGAAACTAAGCTCGTCCCACAAAGTGTTTGGAGCAAAACTGGAACAATAAAGGTAGCAACACCAAGCTGACTTTTCGGGGAGATGCAGTTAAAGCGTCGTTAGCCCGTAATTGAACCCTAATTTAGATTAATTTAGATAATCGCCCTGTATGGCTACTCCTTTCTAAGACTTCACTTGGCTAAACGAATACTAGTACTTCATGGCCTGTGAATATCTAAGAACAGCTCCCTATCCCTTTTTGCAATAATCTCGATAATTGCTCTTTAGCTATTTGTGCAGCGAAGCGGAACAAACCTGCGTTGTTCTTAAAGTACCGGTATAACCATCGCTGCAGATTGCTTCGAACTCTATTTACTGTAAGCCATCACCTACACGGGACTGTACGCATGAGGAACAAACTTCACTATATGCTGTACAAAAACATTGAATTAGCCTAATCAAAACCTCGTAGAGCGATGCACACAGCCACATGAATCCGACAGGCCAGGGAAAGTATAGGGCCAATAATTGCTGTCTTTGACAGTTGTACAGTTATAATAACGTAAATTAAAATGAAAAACGCGGACGCAGAATCACCTTTTTCTTCGGTAAGACCTGTACCCACAACCTTCGAATTGCACGTCTGATAGTCTACGAATGGAGCTACGACGGAAGGCGCTTCGCCGTCCACTTCGTTGGGTATGTGTAATTCCTGGCAATGTTAGCCAGCGCCACTCGTGACCAAGGTGGCAAGTGTGGAACACTGTATTTGCCAGAAGGCGCCACGTGGCTTGTGATCTTTGCACGAGGCAGCAGCTGACTAATAAGCCCTCGCATGCTAACCTAAGGCATCAAGTCTGCTAAAGGGAGACCCTGCGATTCCGCGAAGCTGTAGGGTGCCACTCCGCGACTCAAACACAAGAAAAAAAGTGGCTGTGAAATATCACGATTTCTCTTGCGACCTATTCGCAATGCCCGCGAACTGCATGAACTATAGGCGGAGCGCTGCGCGATTCAAGACGGCGCCCGGAGAAGGGTCGACACGTCTGCTAGGACGTGTAGGAAAGATAGGACGTGTGGACACACGCCTTGTCCCGCTTTCACCGCATGATGGCACCAGTGCACTCATATGAATATGAGACCACAATACCTCTCCAAATCACGGAAACTGCTAAATGCCCACCACATCATTACTTGCGGCGATGTAAAGGGTTATATTTCAGCTCGGTTACCGTTCATCAACGATAATAATAATAATAATTATAATAATAATAATAATAATAATAATAATAATAATAATAATAATAATAATAATTTTATTTCTCATCGAAAGCAAGCCCAGGCTATCCAGAGGGCCCAGGAAAGGGCGGAGCGTCACGGCGTTTTGTCCTCTACGTGGGCGCGGCTAGCGGTTACAACGGCCTCCCGTTAGGGGGTCTTGTCAGTAACTCCTCAGGATCCAATAAAGTTCGTTGTCTGTCTGTCTTTCTGTCATCAATACAATTAAGTTTGATGTAAGGTGTGTGTGAGAGAGAAAGGTTTTGAGAGAGAGAGAGAGAGCCAAGGAAATACATGGAGCTGGTTTTGAACATTGCTAGCATTGTTATAGCCTGTACTGAGCGCTTTACTGTGAGCGTGACAACGTCACATGAGATCGCTGGATGGACGACAAGCCGGGCCCCTAAAGTGCTACGCACTTAATACTTTGTGCGAATGCCCAGGCAATGGGCGAACCTATCAATCCGGCACGCGTGGTGATGTAGTACGTGAGAGATAACTGTTGGGACACTTGATATCTCCTTTATGCAAGTTAATCATCGGTTAGCTCCCGCATGCGCTACTGCTATCACGCATGAAAACATGGGATTTGCGCAACGAGTGGGTAGTTTATTGTTCCACCTATTACAGAGCGCTAAAACATAAGTAATCATCGTCATCAGCAACAGCATCAACAAAATTTGCAGATACGCGTGTCGCCTTACGGACGCGTAGTGGGCACTTTCTCAATTCGCAAAAAGAAGTAATTATGGCGTAGAGGGCACTTCCCAAGTGTAATTGCAGTAGGCATTCCACGATAGTTTCAAACCGCCAATTTTGTTTGCACAGACGTTTCCTTGCTTGCCGCATGGTTGAGGTGTCCACCAAGAAGAGAAGCCAGGCTAGCGAATGAGAAGGCGATGCGAACAGGGCCCGATTACGCTATGGCATAGAGTTTCGTACTATAACACCTAGAGTAGAATCTGGCGCTAGTGTCTATGCAGGCTCCTCGAGGGGCGCTTCAACCACCATGGGAATGATGGTATGTACAGGCTTCGGAGTTGCTTCGGATGGATTGCATTCTTCAGATTCGCGGCGCTGGTTTGCCGAGTGTAAAACGAAGTATTCTGAAGTTATTTCTAATTAAAACTTGCTTCATTCTTTTGTGCGTAAAACGTATTGCAAAAAGTATGCGTGGCCGTTAGAATGAAGTGAAACCTGGAGAAATTCAACCACCCTGGTATGCATCACTTTGCAATTGTTTTCCATATTTGGCATCACGATATAATGTATTATTTTGTTACAGCATTTGAAAACAAACACTCTTGTTTCCCCTCAAAAGTACGTCTTACCTATTTATGGAAATAAATTTTATGGAAATAAATAAATAAAATTTATGGAAATAAATAAATTGAGTGAAAAACATTTAACGTTTCATCTGCTGCGATGCCAGGTGCGTCTGTCCAAGTGGTCTGCCCCCAACTCATCTCTGGTTTTATTGTGAAGTTAAGTCAAAGAAGCGTGACGGTGCGTCTACTCAGCTTCGCCGTCGTTTTGCAGCTGATTTTGAGGAGTTTTCGCGAGACGCGCTCATAAAAAAAATGTGAACTCTGTGCAATTTCCAACACTGGTATGAGGCGTTACACCTATGCGCAGCAGTGAGTGCACGACACTTCGCTGAAACTGTGGAATACAGCGTTTAAAGCTGCAACGTCGCAGCAAACCAAGAGATCTAGCGGTCTTTAGCCTCTTTGAACAACAAAGGTACTGCTTGAGTGCTTTACAACGCACCCCACTACCCACGGCTCGCGAAGAACGAAACTGAAACTGTAGAAAAAGATCTGTAGACAGTTCGCTAGCTAACGCTATCCAATACGAAGCCTGTACTTCCCCTCATTCCCATGGTGGTTGAACGATCGCAGCGCCAGTTTCCTCTCTAGGTTATTGTAAGAAACTCTGTGCTATGGCATTGTTCTCTTGACGATTACGCTACGGCATTCTGCTCTTACTCCAAGATTTTTCTAATAGCGAAGCTGTTCTAGCTCGCCGTAAAATATGTGGTCGTGCCCGAAAACTACCATCATCAAGAACGGGTATGTGCCGCAGAATTTGGCAGATCCCACTACTCACACCTATGACGTCGCCTGTAACAACCCTGGTGGCTGAGAGAACGAGTGCAGTGAGAGAGAGAGAAAGAAAGAAAGAAAAAGAGAAGGAAACACAGAGACGGAAATAAATATATAAAAAGAAATTTCAGAAAAATTCTTGCCGAAAAAAATTCTTCACGACGCGGGTTTCGAATCCGCGTACCACCAACCCGTAGGCGAGCGTCCTAATTGCTCGGCTATCCAGCCACGCTAGCAGAACATAGCATAGCCTTGTATAGTATAGTGTCGCAAAAGGATGGGAAAGAAAAGTCAGCTTGAGGAGGGAAAGGAAGGAAAAAAAGAAAGACAAACAGAATATCGACGAAAGAGAGAAGATAAATGAAAGAGAAAGAAATCGAGAGAGAGAAAAAAGATAGAAAGAGGAAGCAAACATCGCGTCGTCTAGCGACCAAATACCGCACCGCCTGGCCAAGCCGCGCATGCGCAGTAGCTAAGCCACGCCTACCAACGCAGCCATCGCGCGCAACCTCTATTGTGCATATACTCCGCTCTATAGTGCATAGCCAGGCTGCGCCCCATCGTGTCCAGAGAGTTATGGTGCGTCCTGAGAAACTGCTTACTCCCTGGGAACTAACACACAATACTGCCAAGGAAAGTGTAGGGGGCGTTGTGTGTGATAATTGGGATATAAATGTCAAGAAAGAAAAGTCGACGAGAAAATAACTTGCCGCCGGCAGGGACCGAACCTGCGACCTTCGAATAACGCGTCCGATGCTCTACCACTGAGCTACGGCGGCGGTCATTCCTTCTTGACATTTCTATCCCAATAATTACAAACAACACCGCCTATACTTTCCTTGGCATTATTGTCCGTTTCGGCGCCACGTAGCTGGCCGCACAATTTTTTTATGTAGCGGCCGCGGTACGATGTTCTCCCTAAAGTTTCCACTTTCTATGTTCACGTAGGACGAATCAGTGTGTTCTTTTGTGTAGTTTCGATGCGCACCTATCACCATTCTACTGATTTTCCGTAATTATTCAGCAATTACCTGGCCCTTTTATGTCGTAAACTGGTGATTCTTTATAATATGGATCATATATGACCCTTAACAACTGCGTTTGGAGTTTATTATTTTGGTTTGTAATATCATCATCATCATCATCATCATCATCAGCCTGTCTACGCCCACTGCAGGGCAAAGGCCTCTCCCATGTTCCGCCAATCAACCCGGTCCTGTGCTTTCTGCTGCCACGTAATACCTGCAAACTTCTTAATCTCATCTACCCACCTAATTTTCTGTCTCCCCCTCACGCGTTTGCCATCTCTTGGAATCCAGTCAGTTACCCTTAATGACCACCGGTTATCCTGCCGACGTGCTACGTGCCCGGCCCATATCCATTTCTTCTTCTTGATTTCAACTATGATGTCCTTAACCCCCGTTTGTTCCCTGACCCACTCTGCTCTCTTCCTGTCTCTTAAGGTTACACCTATCATTTTCCTTTCCATCGCTCGCTGCGTCGTCCTCAATTTAAGTTGAACCCTCTTTGTAAGTCTCCGGGTTTGTGCTCCGTAGGTAAGTACCGGTAAGATGCAGCTGTTATATACCTTCCTCTTGAGGGATAGTGGTAGATTACCATTCATGATTTGATAATGCTTGCCGATTGAGCCCCAACCCATCCTTATTCTTCTAGTTATTTCACTCTCATGGTTCGGCTCCGCGGTTACTACCTGTCCTAAGTAGACGTACTCCTTTACAACTTCCAGTGTCTCGCCACCTATCGCAAAGCGATGTTCTCTGCCAAGATTGTTCCACATTACTTTAGTTTTATGCATATTAATTTTCAGACCTACTCTTCTACTTTCCGTATCCAGTTCAGTAATCATGAGCTGCAATTCGTCTCCCGCGTTACTCATCAGTGCAATGTCGTCAGCGAATCGTAGGTTACTGAGATACTCTCCATTAACTCTTATCCCTAACTCTTCCCAATCTAGGGCCCTGAAAACTTCCTGTAAACACGCGGTGAATAACATTGGAGAGATCGTGTCCCCCTGCCGTACGCCCTTCTTTATTGGGATTCTGTCGCTTTCTTTATGGAGGACTATAGTGGCTGTGGATCCGCTGTAGATTTCTTCCATTATGTTTATATAGGCTTCGCCGATGCTTTGATTCCGCAGTGCCTGCATGACTGCTGATGTCTCCACCGAATCAAATGCCTTCTCGTAATCTATGAAGGCTATGTATAGGGGTTGGTTGTATTCCGCGCATTTCTCTATCACCTGATTGATAGTATGAATATGGTCTATTGTTGAGAATCCTGTATGAAATCCTGCCTGGTCCCTTGGTTGATTGAACTCTAATGTTGTATTAATTCTGTTAGCAATTACTTTTGTAAATAGCTTGTAGACAACGGACAGTAAGCTTATGGGCCTGTAATTTTTCAGGTCCTTGACGTCCCCTTTCTTATGGATCAAGATGATGTTGACATTCTTCCAAGATTCTGGTATCCTCCCCGTCGAGAGGCACTTCGTATACAGGGTGGCCAGTTTCTCTAACATAATCTCTCCACCGTCTTTCAACAGGTCTGATGTTACCTGATCCTCACCAGCTGCTTTGCCTCTTTGCATTCCCTTTAGGGCTTTCTTTACTTCTCCTGTCAATACTGGTGGGATGTCAGATTCCTCTGCGCTATTACTTCTTCTTACGTTATCATCCTGAATGCCTCGGCTGCTGTACAGATCCCTGTAGAACTCTTCCGCTACCTCGACTATTCTATCCATATTGTTTGTGACCTTGCCTTCCTTGTCCCTTATTGCATACATCTGATTTTTGCCTATGCACAGTTTTGTCTTCATAGCTTTGAGGCTTCTTCCGTTCTTTAGAGCATGCTCAATTCTCTCCATATTATACTTTCTTATGTCGGCTACTTTACGCCTATTGATTAACTTCGAAAGCTCCGCCAGCTCTATTTTGTCTGTTGCATTTGAGGCTTTCATAGCTTGACGTTTCTTAATGAGGTTTTTCGTCTCTTGGGATAGCTTACCAGTGTCCTGTCTAACGACTGTACCCCCGACTTCCACTGCACACTCCTTGATGATACTAGTCAGATTATCATTTATTGCGTCAACGCTAAGGTCGGTTTCCTCGGTTAAAGCCGCGTACCTATTCTGAAGTGAAACTCTGAATTCCTGAACTTTCCCTCTCAGAGCTAGTTCATTAATCGGCTTCTTGCGTATCACTTTCTGCCGTTCCTTCCTCACGTCAAGTTGAATTCTAGATCTTACCATTCTATGGTCACTGCATCGGATCTTGTTAACTACTTCCACATCCTGTACAATGCCCGGGTGGCCGCACATTATGAAGTCTATTTCATTTTTAGTTTCGCCATTAGGACTCCTCCACGTCCACTTACGAGTAGCCCGTTTTCTGTAGAAGGTATTCAAGATGCGTAAATTATTGCGTTCTGCAAACTCTACTAGTAACTCCCCTCTGGCGTTTCTAGAGCCGATGCCATATTCCCCAACTGCATGATCTCCAGCCTGCTTCTTGCCTACCTTTGCATTAAAGTCGCCCATCAGTACAGTATACTGTGTCTTTACCTTACTCATTTCTGATTCTACGTCTTCGTAGAAGCGTTCAACCATTTGATCATCATGGCTGGATGTAGGCGCGTAGGCCTGTACCACCTTCATCTTGTACCTCTTATTAAACCTAATTACGATACATATCACCATCTCATTAATGCTATAGTATTCCTCTATATTGCCAGCTATATCTTTATGAATAAGGAACCCCACTCCTAGTTCTCTTCTGTCAGCTAAGCCACGATAGCATAGGACGTGTCCGTTCTTCAGCACTGTATAAGCCTCCTGTGGCCTCCTAACCTCACTGAGCCCTATTACATCCCATTTAACACCCTCTAATTCCACGAATAGTACAGCTAGACTCGCCTCACTAGATAAAGTTCTAGCGTTATACGTAGCCAAATTCAGGTTCCAATGGCGGCCTGTCCGTACCCAGAGATTCTTAGCACCCTCTGCTGCGTCGCAGGTCTGACCGCCGCCTTGGTCAGTTGCTTCGCAGCCGCTGGGGACTGAGGGCCGAGGGTTAATTGGTGTATTCATGTGGGAGGTAGTGGCCAAGTACTACACCAGGGTGGCCAATCCTGCTCTGGTGAGGGAGTGCATTGCTGGCTGTGGTCGCCAGTGAGGCTGCACCCCAGGCCTTTTTTTTTCACAATTCCATCATCACGCGGATTTTTTTTTTAATCCGGTTGGGAATTGTCCGGCACCGGGATTCGAACCACGGACCTCTTGCATGCGAAGCTGATGCTCTAATCCGCCGTGTGAACGATCTAGCCATGGTCAAAAAGACCGTAAAGTGTTCAGGGTGCGGAATGGGATGGAAAATAGAGGTTTGTACGGATGAGAAGACAGAGGGAGCTGACGCCAAGTGTAATCAATGCGAGTTACAGGCGAAAATGGAAATAATGATGGCTGCCCAGAATGAGCTCATGGTAAGAATCGCCGAGCTGGAGAATGCGTTGGCGACAGAGCGGGAAAAAACGATGGCTATGGGGGAAAGGCTTAAGTCAGCCGAAGAGGGGTTAGCAAAGGTAGTCATGGTGAACAAGGAAGCAAGCGACAGCGGGAACAGCGGGGCATCGACCCCCACAGGGGTAGACGCGAAGGGGGAAACAGGTTTGGAAAAGACAGGTGCCGGGGTCACAGGACCCAGCTTCCGCGAAGTAATTTTGGGAAGGGGAGGGGAAAAAGCAGCAGTGGCACGCGCTAGTAACCGAGGCAGTGGCCAGGTGCTGGACAGTCCTGCAGAAAAGTCGGAGCACGTGATAATCGCCGGGGACTCGAATTTAGTGAGATGCGCAGAAGCAGTCAAGGAAAGGGTGAGAGGTGACAAACGAGTTTTAATAGGGAAGTTCCCGGGACATGGGCTGGGATCAGTGATGAGACAAGCTAGCGCAAAACTCTCAACTAAGGCTAATGGACGTAACCTCGTGATAATCGCGGGAGGTCTAAACGACGTCTTGAATGAAGAATCAGCCGAACTAGCGACCACATTGGCGAAAGGTGTCGATGACATGCGCGCCATTTCCCCTCAGGTGCAAATAATGGTATGCACAATACCGGAGGTACCGGTGCGTGACGGCAACCTTCAAAGAGTGGTTGTCGACGCAAACAAAGAGATATGGCAGATGAGTTGAGAGAAAGGCATCGAGGTAGTGGAAATAAACAGAAAGGTGCACAGGTGGGGTGGTTTTCGAAGGGACGGAATACACTTCGATAGGAGGCTTGGTCATGAGGTGGGCTGGCGATTTGCGGGACGCGCAGTAGCTTTTTTGGGGGGCACGCGGGCCCTTCGGTGCCCAGGGTAGCTTGTAATGAGGAAAACAACCAGGGGACTCTTTGACAGGCAGTATAGCGAAAAACCAGAGAAAAGGTAAAAGAAGGGAGAAGGCGCGTGTTGCCATTAGTTACATTAACATGCAGGGTGGCAGAAAAAAGGCAAAATGGTTAGAGATTGAGGAGCAGTTAAGCAAGGAACAGATAGGTGTTTATGCGGTTACAGAAACACACCTTAGAGACTTGGAAGAGCCACCACATATTGACAATTATATTTGGGAAGAATGTCACAGGATCACATCAGAAAGGAGAGGTGGGGGTGTTGGAATGCTAATTCATAGCAGAACAAAATGGGATATAGTGAAACAGACGTGTTCAGAGCACCTCTGGGTTTCGGGCACAGTAGGTGGAAAGAAAACGTGGCTAGGTGTAGCTTACTTGTGGACGGGGAATAACTGCAGAGAAAAGAATCTGGAGATAGTGAAATGCATAAGCACCGATATTAAAGAATTTGGTCCTGATGCCGAAATAATCCTTCTAGGGGACATGAACGCTCACATTCATGACCTTGACGGATATTCAGACACCAATGGCAAGTTATTGCTAGATCTCTGCGAGCAACATAGTCTTGAGATAGTTAACGTGAGGCCTACGTGTGAGGGGCAGATCACGTGGGAAGTCGGAAACAGGCAATCGAGCATTGATTATTGTCTCATGACAGAAGGAATATATGACAAACTTAGAGAGATGAGAATAGACGAGAAAGGCATTAACAGCTTGGGTAGTGATCATAAACGCATAATATTACAAATGGGATATAAAACTGAAAATAAGAACATAGAATCAAAGTTTGGCAGCTTGTATCTAAATGACAAACAAATAACAAATATAGCCGCAAGAGTCGAGGAAAAAGTAGACGAACTACCAGGCAAAGACCGGAAGTATAGTGAGCTGCTACATGTAATCACGAAAGAAATGGAAAAAGAGAAGAAAACTATTTTTTGGAAAGGAAAGAGAAAGCCAAAAAGTTGGTGGAACAAAGAAATCCGGGAGGCGATCGAGAAGCGACGTGAGGCATCAGGAGAGCACAGACAGGCAAAAAAGGAGAAGCGGCCACAGGACGAAGTCAACCAAATATGGGAAATCTACTTAGAGCAAAAACTCATTGTGCAGAAATTAGTCGAGGCTAAAATTAAAGGTGAAAGTGAACGCTGGATGACAGAGATTCGCAAAAAGAAGAAGTCCGCGCCAAGGATATTTTGGAGCCACCTAAAAGCGCTAGGCAGGAAGTCTGTCACAATGCAACAACGTTTGGTAGATGAAGGAGGAAATCAATTGGAAGGGCATGAAGCGCTAGGTTACATCCGAAAGATAACAGCCGATTCGTTTAAAAAGGTCGCCCAGGGGATTCCCCCGGTGAGTAAAAGTACGCAAAGGAGCGCAACCGACGAAGATGTAGTACTAGAGAATTTCAATTGGAAGAAGGCCCAAGGAAAAATTTCTAAGCGCACTACTCCGGGCTTAGATGGGGTTCCCGTCAGCCTCATTAACGAACTCGGACATAACACCAAAGAAGCACTGCTGAAAGCCGTAGAAAAGTGCTTACAGGAGAGGGAAATACCAAACAGTTGGCGAAAAAGTAGAATGAACTTAATCTATAAAGGCAGGGGAGAAAAGGATAACATTCGCTCGTATAGACCGCTAACCATTACATCGGTGCTATGCAGGTTGGCGATGCAGGCAGTAAAATTAAAAATAGAAGCGTGGGTGGAACAAAATGATATTTTGGGAGAACTTCAGAATGGATTTCGAATCGACAGGCGGTTAGACGATAATCTGTTTGTTCTTACCCAGTGTATAAAAATATCGAAAATAGAAAACAGGCCCTTATACGTAGCTTATCTAGATATCACCGGGGCGTATGACAACGTTATTCAGGAAATTTTGTGGGATATATTGAAAGAAGTGGGCATAGGGGACGACTGTATACAGCTTTTGAGGGAAATATACCGAGAAAATACAGTTTGTATAGAATGGGAAGGAATAAGTAGCAAGGACAGCGTTGAAATTAGCAAGGGGCTGAGACAGGGATGCCCTTTGTCCCCGCTGTTATTCATGCTGTACATGGCGAGGATGGAAAAAGCGCTAGAAGGTAGCAACATTGGATTTAATTTGTCACACAAACAGGTCGGCACGATGGTTGAGCAGAAGCTTCCAGGTCTATTTTATGCTGATGATATTGTCTTATTTGCGGACAGTCAAGATGATATACAGCGACTGGCAGATATATGCGGAAGGGAATGTGAGGCTCTAGGACTAGGATTTAGTGCAACAAAATGTGGATTGATGGTATTCAATGATCACGAAGACCATGCGGTCTTTATACAGGGCCAAAAAATACCGAGGGTAAGCGAGTACAAGTACCTCGGAGTATGGGTAAATGAGGGGGATAGATATATGGAGGTACAAGAGAAAGCATCGGTAGCAAAGGGAAAGAGGAATGCTGCAATTATGAAGCACAGAGCTTTATGGGGATACAATAGGTACGAGGTGCTTCGAGGGCTGTGGAAGGGTGTGATGGTCCCGGGGCTTACATTTGGGAACTCAGTGGTGTGCATGAAGTCAGAGGTACAATCAGGAATGGATGTAAATCAAAGGACGGTGGGCCGCCTCGCGTTGGGCGCTCACGGGAAGACGACAAATGAGGCTGTAAAGGGTGATATGGGATGGACAGGCTTTGAAGTGAGGGAAGCTCAGAGCAAAATGAGATTCGAAGAGAGGCTGAGGAAAATGAAGAACAGTAGATGGGCAGAGAAGGTTTTCAGGTATTTGTATAGAAAAAGTGTTGACACGCAGTGGAGAAAAAGAACTAGGAGGCTCACCAGTAAATATACGGCTAGCAGTGCGGCGATATGGCAACAAGGAGCATTAAGCGGAAGGTCAGAGAGGCGGAGAGGACTTATTGGATGACAGCGATGGAAAAGAAGCCAGCTCTGAGTAACTACCGAAAGGGAAAAAACGAAATAAGGAGGGAAAGGTTTTATGATAATTCAAGGGGAAGCGCTTTACTGTTTGAAGCAAGGTCGGGCTGCCTTAGAACGCGTAGTTATAAAGAGAGATTCAGTAACAAAGAAGAACAATGTACATGCTGCGGGTGAACTAAGGAAACGATGGAACATGTACTGATTGAATGTGGCGATATTCACCCAGGTATACGTGTGGGCACGAGTCTACATGAAGCCTTGGGTTTTAGGGACAATAATGGAAAGCTGAACACGTCCGTGATAGAAATAAGTAAGAGACGGTTAGAGTATTGGTGGCAGAAAGGTAGAGATAAAGTACAAAAATAAATAATGGGGAAAAATAAGCTCATTCTGCCTTAAGAGGCAGAGAGATGGACCGTGTATTTATATTTTTTTGGTATAATAACATAGATTTAATCAATGTGGATAAGGTATTAGGCCAGTATAAAACAAGGAAGGTTTTTTTTTCTTTTTTTTCTTCGAGCCTGGTGGCAGACATGTCACCGCCCCGTTATAAAGGGGACGCTCATAGCATCCATCCATCCATGCTGGAATCATCGAAGGCAGAGCGAGCGGCGTCCGGAAAAGAGTGGTGCAACTCTGCTACCTAAAGGTAGCATATACAGTAACTCTAGCCAAGTCAAATATGACGCGCCCTCTATAGGCTGTAGTATATAAAGGGTGTACTGTCAATAAACGGGGGCATTTCTGCTGGGGACTCCGAGCGTGTGCTTTTACTTCGCGGCCCTCAGGCTTCAGTCGGCCTCCTCGGCTCGAAACATCCCACCACATGGTGTCAAAAGTAGGATGCCTGGTTCCCACCACTCGACATGGCTAACAAAGACGCTCCAGTTCCTGCTCTCGCTGCCGCCAGTCTTCGGAGACCAGCTCCGTTCTCGTTCGACGATGCCGGCGAGTGGCTGCCCTGGTTACAGCAATTTGAGGACTATTCTTTCGCTACCGGCATGCACGCAGCCCCGGACGAGACTAGGGTTAGGACTCTCCTCTACTGTATGTGTCCCCGGGCACGCATCGTCTTCAGTTCACTCATGTCCGACGAAGAAGCGTACAAGTCCTACGAGGAAGTCACCCAGCGGCTCACAAGCTATTTCGTGCACCCCGTAAACGAGGTGTACGAGAGCTCTCGGTTCCACAAGCGGATGCAAGAGCCAGGCAAAACCGTCGACAGTTTCTTCACGGCCTTTCGGAACATGGTACGCAAGTGTAACTACCCATCACCTGCCGTTGAAGAGCGTCTTGTCCGCAACCGTTTCGTCGTGGGTTTGGCGGATTCTCACCTTTCAGACAAGCTGTGCCGCACTCCGAGCCTTTCCCTGGACGACGCACTCGTGCAAGCTCCTCAGCACGAAGATGCCGAACGCGAGAAACAACGCCTGTCCCTCACTGCTGGGCGACTGCCTACGGTAGCTCACGTGGACGCGGTGACTTCACATAAACCCGCGCAGCGTGCATGCGGACGACGCAACAAACGGGACTCTGGTAACTTTGCCTACTTTGCGTCACGTGACCGGCCCGACGGTTCGCACACGAGCAACAGAGCCGGCGAGCCTTCGAAAGGCGGCCTAGGCCTAAGTGGGCAGTGCCAATTTTGCGGTCACGAGTTTCACCGATGGTCTGACTGTCCAGCGGCCAAAGCGGTCTGTAACCACTGCAAGAAACGAGGCCACTTCGCGGTGGACAGCCCAATGGACAGCCCAATGGGTGGTGAATCTGGGAAGCTCTGCAAGGAACCTTATGTCGCTAGGTTCTAGCGCCATAAAAGGTAGAATTCATTTTGTTATCATTTGCAGGCAGCTACACGAATGCAGTGCTGCTTACAAAGGACCACCTTGCTTAGGCATGACAATTTGTTATCGAATATTTCTTATCACAACGCTCTCGCTTGAAATGGAATAGGTGACTGAGAGAAAGAGGGAAGTGCCGCAACAAGACAAACATGTATCCAGTGGTTTTAACGATAGGTTTAAAAACTGGCTACGCTTCTTTGGTTTGCTTGCGTTGACCGCGAAGTTCGTACGCCGGATGTAATAGCGTTCTTTTCAGGCGCTTTCGGCTAACAGGCCCCTTCGGCACAGAATTAATTTCGCGCTAATGAGCTCGCATAAACGCGAGTGCTGTATAACCGAAAGTGGTACAAATACAGCACGCGGAATATACGCGTCGTCTTCATGTGCAGCGTAAGCCGCTGAAACCAGGAAAAGAAACAGCGTCGTCTCGAAAAAATAGATGTCTACATATGGAGGCGGTTTCCATGCCTTCTCGCATAAACGCCGCTCGGCTACCAGGCTTAATAATTGAGCCTTGGTCATACGAATATCTGTTAGGTCACTGAATTGCCGTGTAACCGAAGCTAGAACACAACACGTTGGATGCGCGTCGTTGAATACCCGGTTCGTCTTGGCGGCGCACAAGCGGCACGACCACCATACAAAGCGGAGAAGAGGATGCGCGATTCGAGCACTAAAACGCAAGTGCGTTCGTACAAGATGAGGGGGCATGACGCTTAGAAGCCGCTGTTCTTTTCACAGAAATCCGTCGTATCACCGCTTCGTATTCTCGAAAAGCCCCGGTGAGCCACTGACTGCCTGCCTGCGCCTGCAATGGATGTCACTTGTCACGAAAACAACCACCCCGCTTACCTACCCCAGAAAAAGTATCCTGGCGCTGCCCCAGGGAAGCGTAGCGTTTGGTACTTGTCTATATTCTAGCAGACTAGAACTTGATGTTTAACGCGATAGCGTTAGATAGCTTGTTTGCTGAAATTCCGGTGTCGGCGTAGGTGTCGTTCGTGACAGATGCAAAGAAATAATAAACATCTTCTGTACGAGTGGAAATCAAACCCCGGCCTACTACGTGGCAAGCAGTTGTATCACAGAGCCACACAAGTGCTTGAAACTCTTTCGGAAGAGAACCCTACACAAATGTCGTGTGGTGCGAGGAGTCTCTTAACACAGGTTATATTCCGTGACAGAAACGTAGAATTACACGAGGCGACAAAACAAGGGAATTGCGTAACGAGCGGATAGTTGAAAGGCCTGCCAATTTAAAAGCGCTATGGTATTGTGTCACGTAACTCGGGAGCGCTTGCAATGTCGGAATGGAGTTGGGAGAGAGAGAGAAGAGAGACTTGGGAGAGACCGTGGGGGCACTGCAAACAGAACTTTATCGAACGCCACGGCAAACAAAACACTAAGACGCACTCAATATTTACAACAAAAGGTAACGAGTGCAGAAATGCAAAGTTAACGCGCAGTCACTAACCTTACACAACATTCGAGCTATGTCTAGCTCCTCTCAACTCGAGCGCCTGGCCACTATGGCCTCTCAGTTAGTCGCGCTACACATAGAACGTTCTTACTCCGTTCGTGGAGTCCGCTGACTCAATCGAGTTCCAAAGTCGACGCCCGGTCCCGTCGTCGAGGCTCCTGCCGAAGTCTCAGGGCCGCCGTCGTTGATCAGACGCCTCGCTGATCATCCTCCTTGCCGATGCCTCGTTCCCCGTCGAGAACAACGGTCTTTCCCGGTTAGGCCTACTGTCGGCCTCTCCTCAGTGCCACTTGCTCGAACTGTCGACGTGGCTCTCCGGGGATTGTCGGTGGGTTGCCGTCTCGTCGAGCTGGGGTAGTGCCGCAGGTGCCATGAGAACTGCGTGATGAGGCTGCCGCAAGCCCGGGACGCCTCGCTCGGTAGACACCAAGGTCGACGGCCACCCTCCCGGGGCATGCAAAACGCTGCCTCCAGAACTCAGCCCTGCTGTTCCCGCCGCGGACGCGACGCTGGCCTGCACCACCTTGCTCCTCGACGACTCCACCGAACAATGACCAACTCTTCTTCCGTGGTCTCCCACCTCAGCTCGGGTCGCGTGGCACGCGCCTTTCTCCGGCCAATGGCTTGCGTCGACGTGGCGGGGGTGCACACCATCGGGTATTTTTCCATTCCCCGCACACCATCGACGCCTTGCGTTGTCCGGCACGCGCCCCGTGCCCCTTTACTCATGACATTGGGCCCCCTTTTAAGTGTTTTTTCTTAAAAAAACTGCTTCTCCTCTTCAGGGTTGCGGCCCTCTGCTCTTCTGATGTCTTAAACTTCTGACTCGCATTCTCTTCTCTTATGGTCCCATCTACTTTCACTGCACCATGGTGAACACCACGAACTTTCACGAGCACGTCATCAAACATTACACTGAACCGTTCGTGATGTCCACAAGTTCATCGTCCTTAACACTATAGGCTGCAGTCTCTACCCCTGCCGAAATAACTACTCACAAAACTCTTAACAAATCTGCACAAATACAGTGTCTACTGAGATCTATTCCAATAACGACGTCCATTAATATACTCAAACCCTTTTTCAATTCACAAAAATAGTTTTACCACAATAGCAGCTGCTCGTTTGATGCCCCATGCTTAAGCCTGTGCTTCTTCACATTGCGCATCTTTTTCACTTTTTTCCTGCGCCTATTCGCTACACAATGTCTTGAACGCTCACTGCCGCTGACGCTTCTGTTTCTGTTCACCCGACGCATCTTTGAATCGACTTTCCCAGGCTGCGTCTTACATCGGTGTCCGTCACTCTTTACCAGTACCACTCTCTCTCTGTACAAATAATGATGGCCTTCTTTACACGTTTTCTGAACATTCTTTTTCAATCGCTTTACGCGTCTGCCTTTGACAACTTGGGCAGCTTTCCCCGCGTCCTGATAATTACTACCAGGTTTCGGCACTTTTGGAGCTGTGCTAATATCCTTTCCTTTTACACCTTTACCATCGTGCGTCTGAGGCAATGCAATGATCTTCTTACCCGCTGGCATTACATCTTGCGAGAGCTCAACGCTTCTTCCTTCAACGGGCATGTCTATCAGCGACGAGCTACATTCTATCTCCCTGTTACCTGGATGCGTCGCGTTCACTTCCTTCATGCCTTGTCCTATGACATCCGCCTCCAGTTCGTTCCCTGTTGCTCTGTTACAAGTATATGGTACATCCGAGCCATTTCTCTTCTGCTCATTACTTACAAGGCTGTTTTTATCTGCACAACGCGCGTGCTCACTACGGTGTTTTCTTCTGTCCATCCTCTTAATAACCCAATACCTCTTTGAGCCAACTTTCCTAGAAAGCGTCCTACCTCTATGACCATGACTGGTCCCTTGTCCCACTCTATATCCACCCAGAAAATCAGGACATATTTTCTGCACTTTCGGAGCGGTCTTTCTCTTTATTCTGACGCATCTACCGCTAACCTGAGCATCCGATCTTGCGTCCTGTGGAATACAGCCAGTTTTCGGTGCTTTCAGAGCTATCGGCGTTCCCTTTACTTTTGCGCGTTTACCAACATGCGTCTGAGACCCTCCATTCATCCTACTCCTCTCTGGTGTTACCTCCCGCGAACGCTGAGTGCTTGTTTCTTCATTAGGCACGTCTCTCAGCGAAACGCGGTCCTCTGTTTCTATGTTGCATGAATGCTCCATGTTCTTTTCCTCTATGCCCTCTTCAGGAACACTGGCATGCAGTTCGCTAACCGTTGCTATACCATCACTATATGCAACGCTTGAGTCCTTTTTGTTTTGCTCATTTCTAAAAAGACTGGTCGCTACCACTACCTGGGAGGAACATCTGACAATTTTAAAACAATTGTTTGCCAGAGTGCGACAAGCAGGACTAAAGATCGAACCACAGAAATGTGAAGTGGCGATGGGCACCGTCACCTTTTTGGGACATCAGTTGGGAGACGGCAACATCCGACCAGTGGAGAGCACAATAAAGAAGATTGTCTGCGCTGCTAAGCCTGAGACGAAGAAGCAACTCCGGTCATTCCTTGGGCTGGCTGGCTACTACCGCGACCTGATACCCCGCTATGCCGAAAAAGCACAGCCACTCACCGAGATGACTAGGAAGATGGAGAAAAACAAGACTACGTGGACCAAGGATAGAGAAGAAGCGTTTGAATCGCTCAAGAAGGCGTTGTCTTCCGGACCGATAGTCAAAGCACCTGATCTCAAAAGAGAATTTGTGCTCCGGTCCGACGCCTCAGATTCTTGTATAGGCGCTATTCTCATGCAAGACCATGATGGTATCCTCCACCCTGTGTCGTATGCCAGTCGTCAACTTCAGCCTCGCGAAAAAAGGTACTCCGCAATCGAGCGGGAATGCTTAGCTTTGGTTTGGGCGATCGAGAAGTATCATGTATTTCTCTATGGAACATCATTTATCGTACAAACCGATCACCAGCCCTTGCAGTATCTCTTAAAGGCGAAACACCTGAACAGCAGGGTATTACGGTGGAGCCTTGCATTGCAAGAATATTCATTCCGGGTCGAACACATTAAGGGCTCAGAAAATGTTGGGGCGGATTATATGAGCCGGCTGTGAGCTCGTAGTAGGTCCCTAAACACAAGCCGACTACTGTGTTTGCTTTTTCTTTGTTTGTTAGGGTTGTTCTGTGTATGGACGACATTTAGTGATTTGTCGCGCACTGAACTGCAGTTTATTTTTCTCCGAAAAACAAACTCTTTCAAAAGGGGGACTCTTGTTATGAGTGAAGTGCGCGAGTGTGGTGCTTCCGATGGCTGGAGCAGCAAAAACGACGAGGACGACGTACAACGTGCTACTTGCGCGAGCGCGCCGAACATCGGAGCATGGGAAAAAAACGCAAAATAAAAAAATCGCCAAGAGCCACTGCGCCGAAAAGGAAAAAGAAGAAGAGCTGTGCTGGTGGTTCGAAGAACGTGGCTAGGGTGCGGAACGCGAGCTTGTCGGGCGCTTGTACCCGCGCTCTGAAGGCGTCCACCTGGCCGGCGCAAGCCATCACGCGGACCTGGCGACCATTCTACCGGCGTGGCTTTTGCTGAGGCCCCGGCTTGGCGGGGTTGTGGTTCTCGGGCGGGAGACAGCACCGTCGATGACGGCATCCACCGGGAGCGGAAGTGAGTCGTCGGGCTGAGGGCCCGAGCTTGGAGACTTCCACCACCGTGTCCTCCTACCTGACTGCTTGTCTGCCCAGACCATTGGTGAGCCGTACCACTCTTTCCACATGAGGACTATCCTGACGACATTAGCGTGTGGACTTGCACGACACTAAGGCTTATGATAAGTTCCCCTTGTTTAAGGAGCAGTCTATGTATTTGTGATCAGGCTGACGCTTGTTAGCTTATCTTTTGTTGATTCTACTGTTTCCATTTCGTTTATTTTTTTTGTGTGTTCAAATATATGTTCATTTGTCTGAAAATCAAACGCTCACCTCCGTGTCTTATTCAAGAATAGTAATGCACAGCCGATTCAACTGGCTTTATTAAACGAACCTGTCACAGGTATAACTAATCATTATGAGCAACAGCATCAACAAAGTGCGCAGCTACACATGTTGCCTGATGGACGCGGACGGAATAATTCGCAAAACGAGAAATCATAGCGTACTGGAAACTTCGCAACTGCACTTGCAGTAGGCATTCTAGGATAGTTTGGGATGGCCAATGTTACCCGCGCGGACGAGCAGCGTCGGCTTATCCAGCGGGCACGTGGTGTGGCGCGAGCCAATGTGGCCCTGAACTAAGGGCTCGACCAAACCAGGAAGACCTCTTATTCCTGTACTAATAAATGTTTCTCTCTCTCTCTCTTTTCTTGCGGTACGGTTGAGGTGTCCACAAATAAGCGAAACCAGGCAAGCGATTAAGAAGACGATGCGAACGGACCCGATGACGCTATCATGTTCTATACATGAAGGACACTCAAGTGTACCCCGATTTGCTTTAGGAGTTGCTTGAGGATAACGTGAGATATTTCGGTAAATGGCAGTGTCACTTTTTATTTAATCATTTTAACTCATATTTACGCAGCGAAAATTTTTTGTAGTATCGGATGGTTTGGCCCGGTCCTAGCTATGATGAGCCAGATAGACGTAGACCACCCTGAAAGTGTGGCCACACAGTAAAGAAGAACGTGCTTAACGATAAGTCATCGGCCTCGCCTTGAACGCCGCCGTGTCCCAAGGGATACAGACCGACAGTTAAGGAGACTGATGGGAATCGAGGCTAAAGCGTCTGCGTCATCACCTATTAAATCGAAGCAAGTAAGATCACTTTTCTGTCTCTCTTGCACAGTTTCGCCAAGAATGTTGGGAAACTACTACACGGCTAACATCCCCCACTCAAAATTTTGGAAGAACATTAAAACAATACTACAAAACTCACACGCAATCTATAAAGTATCGAGCTTTCAGTACATGCCCTTGTTAGAGGTGTACCGGTTCCTACTAAATGTAAAGTTTTTTCTGTCGCCTTGATCATGGACTTAACCATTATGCTCTCGCTACCCATTATGCTCTCGGAACACGCCAAGTCTGGAACCCCAGATAGAGGAGAGCTCCTTAGGTCCTCATATACCAACCTCAAATTGGCCGTTCGACGAAATGTAGCAAGCACAAACAGACACACATACGCGTGCGCGCATTCTCCAAATTGGCCCAATTATCACCAGATAGATTTGCAGCATTTTGCGAATACGTGAACAGAGTGCAGGAGTGCACCTGACAGGGCTGATTGGTACATCGTTACAACGGGAACAAACAGCGCTGGACACGGAGCGGTGACATACCGACAAACAGGGCGCTGATCAGCGCCCAGTCTGTCGTTCTATCACCGTGCTATGTCTAGGGCTGTTTGTTCCCGTTATAACCGGACTCATTAATACTTGTTCTGAAAAAGATTACGAAATAGTGCATATGGCGTTGCTACTACGCGAATTTCAGCTATACTGAAAAAATAAACAAAAAACATTTCAGTCCGCTTATGAGCGAGTTTCTTAATTATCTACTATACAGTTACACAGAACAACCATGGCTCTTCAGAAGAAGACTAAAAAGAAGCAAGAAAGATATTGCTCACCCACTTCGCTAAAATTTTCTGTCAATGGTACTTCAAATAACATGTGTGGTACCTGACCTTGCAGTGATCGTTCACCTTCCGGGAGAGGCCGAATTCGCAAATTGTGACTGACAATTCCTTCCTGTAAGATTGAGAGCGGGTGACCAAATTACCGAATGAGTGTATATTTTTGTTATATATACTTATAGAAAAATAAAAAGTAAGTCTGCATAATCACTATTGTGATTGGTTAAAAATGACGTCTTATACACACGTGAAAAAAAAATGAGAGACGTAAAATGAGCAGAACGGGTCCTAAAGCCGAACGAACAAGGCTGCGCCGCTTGGCATCATCTGCTGGCTCAGGTTGGCTAGGAGGGAGAGGAATGCGTAGCCATTTATCTGCCTGCTTAGCGAAAAGCCTGTCTGACCTCCTGTGACTCAAGACAAGCGAGAAACTGAGCTTCAAGAACGGAAACAGTAGGCTTGTGGAATCAGGCAGACAGACCTCGATGCTGGGAGTCCACAAATTATATTTCATCATAAGCCATTTAGACAGACGCGGCACGAACAGGCGCAGCCATCGCGTGCTTGGCGTGTCGTAGTCGTCCTCTCTTGTTCGGATTCTTCTGGGACGTACGGCGCGCTACGGGAGCCCCCTGTCTGTTCCTAACAAGGGAGCCCCGCAGGGGTCTGTAATATCCCCGCTGCTTTTCAATGTAGCAATGATAGGCATCGCGCGGAAACTACAACAAATTCAGGGAGCCCACCATGCGCTTTATGCGGATGATATTACGCTATGGGCCACACAGCGTTCCCTCAGAGAAAATGACTCATCTGCAACAAGCGGCAACCTGCGTTGAGGATTACGTGCGTAATTGTGGCCTCGCCTGCTCCACAGAGAAGTCGGAGCTTCTCCGCATCTGGCATTCGAAGAAAAATAAACCCAACCCCCAACATCCCAGCCATCGGCTACGCATTATGCTGGCCGGGCAAGAAATACCGGAAAAAACTATTGTACGCATCCTAGGCATGTGGATACAGTCGAACCGTCAGAGCAGCCACACTCTCAGCACCCTTCGCACCACCACTGTACAGGTCTCTCGTATGATAGCGCGAGTGACCGCTCGTCGCCACGGTATGCGAGAGGAGGATACACTAAAACTCGTCCGCAGCCTCGTCGTCAGCAGAGTGACCTACAGCCTTCCTTATCAGCGTCTCACTAAAGCGGAGGTAGACCAGATATACGCTATGTTACGACGGGCTTACAAGGCAGCCCTTAAGCTCCCTCTTGAAACCTGTAACAACAAACTTTTAAGTCTCGGCGTTCACAACACATTTGAAGAGTTACGGGAAGCGCAACTGGCCACCCAACTCTCCCGGCTCACGCGGACTTCTACCGGCAGGGACCTACTGCGGCGCCTTGGGCATATGGGCCTCCTTCGAGATATCGCTAAACAACAACCTGTTCCATCAAACCTCCAAGCAACCTACAAGGTTGCCCCCATACCCCGTAATATGGATCCTCAACTCCATCATGGCAGGCGGGAGGCCCGATTCGAGGCTCTACGGAAACAACACTTAAATAAGACGAGCGCAAGATATGTAGATGTAGCGCTGTACACTGGTAATCGCGATAAGGCTGTAGCCACGGTGGTCGACCATCGTCTTCGCGAAATCACCAGTGCATCAATCCGCTGCTCTTCCATTACGGAGGCTGAAGAAACGGCCATCGCTTTGGCCATTGCCACCGGCAACCACCAAAGACGGTCACTAGATATTCTCACGGACTCTCAAGCGGCCTGTAGAAATTTCCTGAATGGGCGAGTCGGTCAAGCGGCGATTAGCATTCTCCGTGGTGCACCAGATCCCAACGACACTCTTGACACACGAAACCCCATCATCCGGCACAGGATAATATGGACACCTGGTCACATGGGGCTGGAGGGGAACCAGGAGGCAGACAGGGTGGCTCGAGGGTACACAACAGACCGATCACCCCATGACCTTGCCTCCGAGGAGCCTATCCCGGTCCCATGTGAGTATGCGGCCATCCTAAATCACTACAAGGGACTCAGACGTATCTACTCCCTCCCCCATAAGAAGCTCACAAAGGAGGAAGCTACCAGCTGGCGCTTAATCCAGACCGGAACGTATCCGAACTTACATTTTCTCAATAAAATGCACCCGACAGAATACCCTGCGCGCTGCCCATGGTGCTCTGAGAAACCCACATTAATACACACTACATGGACTTGCCGGTCTATCCCCGGCCTGCCCCCCATTGACCAAGCTAGTGTGGAGCGGTGGGAGGAGTTGCTGGCCAGCGATAGCCTTGATGATCAGATCAGTTTGATCGACAGGGCACGCAGGGCGGCAACTGCCTGTGGCATCCTGGACTGAGGGCAGCCAGCACTGCTAGATGGTAATTGCGGACCAAGCATCACAAACCCCTTTCTGTTAATAAATGTTTATTCTCCTCCTCCTAGCGAGGAAGACAAGAGTACGTTACAGGTGGCCAGTTGCAGACTGTTGAACTGCAAAATACACGCGGCGCGTAGGATATTCTGGAGTGATTGTAAGAGCAGTTGTTGAAGCGTCGTTATCTAAGTACGCATGTTTAAGGTGGCTGACGGAAACCGTATCTTCCCGGCTGTTCATGAGCAGGAGGAAGTATCTAAATGTGAAAATATCTAAGTATGGAAATATCTAAGTACCTTAAAAGGGTCATCATACGGGGACTCTAAGGAAGGCCACACGGCATCGCGTCGCACAAAAACGTGCGCGCAGTTTTCCTGACATACACACGACGGTATGTTCGTCATTTTCGGGGAGGAACTACGGCACGCAAAGCGTTGCGTAGAAGGTATGCGTAGTGGGAAACGTCTGCAGGTGCCGTGCCTGAGTCGCTGATGAATTCACCAGGAACTCAAAGAGTGGCGCGAACTGTCAGCTCGGTGATGTTTATGGAGGAATTACTACGAAGAGACGTGCAGGTGCCAATGTATAACGAAAGGAAGGCGTTCGGTCCAGCGTGAAGGAAAAGTGGAAACCATGAGTGATGCCTTCAATTGGCGATGAAAACATTCGATAATTCTGTTGGCGATCGGGTGGTTAGAGGTAATTTTGATGTGGTTGACACCGAGAAGCGGAGATAGATAGGCGAACATGTTGAGTCGAATTGGCGACCACGGCGAGTCGTAATTGTGGAATTGAAACCGTAGCGGCTAATCAACAGAGTGCCGAGTGCTTGAGCTGTCGACTCCGCAGTCATATTATGAAGAGGCTTCGCTTCAGGCCTTCTTGTTGAAGCTATCAATGCAGGTTAGCAGGTAGCGATGGTTCCCGCGTGGAGGAAGGGACCAACAATATCGACGTGTTAGATGGCTGAAGCGAGCGCCCGAGGCAGGCAGCGTACCAGGAGCGGTTACAGTGAGATGGTGCACTTTAGACTGTTCACACCTGAGGCACGTGCGCGACCAACGACGAACGTGTACGTTAATCATATTGAGTGGATTCAGCGCAAACAATGAGGACAGACGTGAAGAAGGGACACGAATATCAGCGCTGTCCTGTCCGTTCTTCACCTCTGTCCTCGTTGTTCGCGCTGAGTCCACTCAATATGTCTAACAGAATCCAACTCGCCCAATTGCCAGTTATTCTGCAGTGTACGTTAATGCTCGGCGACACATAACGAGAAGTGATGAGTCGCTGTATGGCGCCAATAGCAGGCCGAGCCAAACAATGCAGGCATCAAAGACTGCTCGACGGAATGAGAGAGACATGTAGGGCACGTAGGTCCGCAGAGGATGGCCCGCGGAGGCACTGCTTGCTTCCGGGGCAAGATCGGAAAGTCGCAGCTCCGAAGATCACGTACGTTTTCGTTGCGAATACTATAAAGTAAAAAGATGGAAAAAAAGAAAGTTTTTCGGTCAGTTACGAAATCATGGTCACACGCCCACAGCCGCACATCTCGTCCACATGGCTGAGCACCCACACTTGTGGACGAATATATATGGACTACAGGAATGCGCTGTACTGGAGACACAAAGCGAATGTAAAACTGTTAACACACCAATGACCAAATTATTGACATATTTCGTGATGGTGTAATCAAGGCCTCTTCTAGAACAACGTCGAACGTCGATTTGGGGACAGGTAGATTTGATAAACTCGCGAACTGCGAAAGCTTTGTGCCGAACACCCGCTTCGGTAGTCGCGCAATGCGCGTCCCGTCAAGCCGTTCCAGACGCTCACGAACACTAGAAAGAAGACAAAAATTGGCCGCGTATCTGCGTGCTTCGCTGCAAATGTTGTCTAAAGACGATAGAAGAGGCGCTGCGTGAGATATGAACGCCATCTGGCAATACGTCTGGTAGTCCCGGCGCAGCAGCAGGCAAGACCGGCGGTGACCAACGCGACCGGCGGGGACGCCAGCCAGCCCAAACACGCGGTTTGGCGCGAAGCGCCGAAGCAGAAGAAACGTCCGCACTCAACGAGTACTCTCCACACACTCTTTTATATTCACGTCGCCTGGGTAAAGCAGGAATGCTAGAGCGGCGCCCCATGGCACTCGTACAGTGCAATACTGAACTGAAACCGAAACACAACAATGAGCTCGCGCAGAGGGCACGGAGGAAGCCAAGTTTCGGCGCAGTCGCATTTCCAGCGCAGCTTAAGAAACTAGGGTCTCTAGAATTACGTATCTATGTATTTTCTATTAAAGGAACACACCACCTAATACTTACCTAGTGATGTTGCGTCTCAGATATGCGTAATGTTTGCTTTTTGATCAACAATGTACACAAGTATGAACCTAGTGAGCCGTTCACGATGGCTGGCCCTTGTGCAAGTGGTTCAACTTTGGCCGAGTGGCTAAATCGAGGGACGTGCCGACAAACAGAAAGACAGACAGACAGAAAGACAGACCAAAATTTCTGCGTTTAAGTTCCCCAAGAAAGACTATCGTCTTTAAAAGATGCAGTGCCGATGCCGTCTGAGTACACCATTCCAGGAAACGCAGCTAGTATTGTGCAAAAAAAAAGTAGAAAATCGAAGCCATGCATGCTCTGAAGGTGGATGACCAGCGATGTTCGTGGGCAGAAGTCCGTGGGAAGATGGAAGCTTAGCGCTTGTGTGTGTCGCATTCTCCTGTCTTTCGTCCCTGAAGTTCGCGCTATTTAGATGTTCAAAAGGAAGCTTGAAGTAGTGAAAAATACGTGAACATGGGGTGTCGCTGGATCCGACGTTTCGACAAATGGACTTGTCCTCTTCAAGGCTGCAACTGGTTTCCTTAGCGCGTGCGTATATATGCTTGGTACCCTTTCATCCAAACCAAACAAAAGAGGAGGTAAGCATGACTACGAAAACGGGAATAGTGATGGCGGAGAAGGGAGGGGCCGGCGTGGCGACTTGGGTGAGTCGAAATGAAACAGGAAACAGTCAGAGTAAAGAAAGCATGTAAATCAGCGAAACGCCTGCCTCCCTTTCTACCCCTCCACAGAAATACCACTGCCACCACCCCACGCTCTTTTAACACAAAAGTGTTTTATGCAGAGGCCCACCAGACTTCCATGACGTATTTCCGTCACGGAAATACGCTGGCAAAATGCACGCGATCAAACGGCAAAAAAACTACAAGAAAGTTTCGTAAATGGGAGTCGAACATACGACCTCTAGGTCCGCGGCAATAGCTGACGGGCGCTGTACCCACTGGGCTACAGCCACGCACTCGTTGTTTCGTTATTTGCAGGAGGCTTCGCGAATGCATCATCTATCTCACACTTTCCTCTCACACAGTGCTCTTGGTTCGCGGGTGGTGTCGCCGTCTGGGAGCGGTAGAGTGAAGTAATGCGTGGCATGGCGATAAGCTCTGGCAACGCGCCGTTGCACCGTTGCTACGGCCGTCCCATTCGGTGCGTTCCTAAAAGAAGTGCAATGTTGTCAACGGCTTAAAACACCACGAGGTGCCGGCTTTCGCCTGGCTTTAGCCCAAGCCTCGTTCATAACAACCGTCTATATTAAACATAGCTCTGCGACGCTCGCATGGCTTTCACATCGCGTTCCCCGCTCGAACCATGAGAAACCACGGCAAGACTAGTGGGGTCACACGACGCACGTCGCGTTTTTAAAGGCGTAGGTTACCCTATTACTAGGAACCGCACGCCTTGACGTTTCTCTTCTCAAATGACGACGCTTTGAAAGAGTGCATGTCGAGTACAAGTGTTGATTATGTGCATGTCGACGCCATCTTTGCGCGGGATTCACCATATGCTGTGTTCAGGTGTAAGTTAACTACTACAGCTACCACAAAGGTTTAATCATGATCATGAACGTTAGTCGTCGGGATGAAGATGTGCCACCAAACGTCAACGTGGGTGCGTCCACACCAAGTAGTGCTATAGTTGCCGAACAAGAATAGACGTTGCGCAAGCTCTCGTATATTAATGCTTAATAAACTTTGAAGTACTTCTGTGAGCTCACCTTTTATTTTCTTGTTATACCGATTCCTATGACGGAGGGATCAAATATGTTTTTTAAATGTGCGGCATTTCTTAGTCGCACCTGCGGCGTCGGCGGCGCCGTCCACACCCCCACTGCGCGTGCTCGGCTCGTCTCATGCCGGCAGCAAGCATCTCCTCTCCCTTTCTCGCATGCTCGGCTCGTCTCGTGCCGGCAGCAGGTCTCTCCTCTCCCTCCCTCTCCTCCTCCCCTCCCTCGCTCGCGCTGCACAACCGTTCAACGCAGACAGCATCTGCTAGCGAGTTTCTTGACTGAAAAAACCGACTGCTCGCGCTGAACTACCGTTCACCAGGGTGTCGGAACGAAATGTTTTTCGTTTCGGTTTTAGTTTCGTTCCACCGCAGAAAGTTCCGTTCCGTTTCTGTTCCGGAACGAAAAAAAAATGTTCTGTAACGGTTCGTAACGTTTTTTTATGGAAAATTTTGAAGCTAAAGTAATCATAAAAAAAACATTTGATTTGTGATGTAGTTACTTGCCTTCCTCCTAAGAAAGCGGGACAAGGGTAAAACACGTTCTTCAGAGGAGCGGAAGTAACTGTACGATGAATTCCTACAAACTAGCACAAACCAGTATACCCTTCAAAGTCATAGTATTTCTTTTTCCAAATTCAATCACGATTTTTAGTGGGCTCAGTGCTTCGTGTCAAGGGAGTGAGCACGATCTCAGAAGCAGCACGTCATTGAGTGTACTCTCTGATGTGCGAGACCGCTGTTCTGATAAAAAGATAGCCAGGCCTACGCGGAATGCGCAGCACAGTCACAGCGAAAGTTGGAAGAGCGGACTTTGTAGAGCCCGTTGTAGAGTCTCTTGGGGCAACTGATACAAGTACACATGCAAGGTACCCACTACGCCATAAATCATCATAATTTTTCTGAAGTAGCGAAGTTCCCACTATGTCATTTTGCGTCATTCTTCGGAGAATCGTGGTATCCGCTACACATCTGTAAGGCATTATGTGCGCTTTTTGCTGTAGCTGATGAGGATGAATTATGGCTGAGCACATTGCAGTGGGTGGGAAGCATTAAACCACACACTCTTTGCGGAATTAGCATTGTGTGATGGCTGGTTGTCGTTGTACTCTTCTGCCACGCTGTACTACATATGTTAACACGATTCCTTGCCCGACATGACGCCTGTATATAGTATTTTTGCAAAGGAGTTATAAGCACCAGCGTGGCACTGTGGTGAAAGACTCGACTGCCACTCAGGGGGCGCGGCCTAAAATCCTATCCGATCGTATAAATTTGTTTCTCATTTCATTTTTTCTTACTTTACGCGACAGTGGTCACGGACACGGGCGGCGGCGGACAACTATGGTGCCAAAATCAGCTGTTGTGATCTCATAAGAGCCTTCGTTGTAACAAACTTCAGCGCCGACAATGCCCTCTCCACTTTGGCCTGCTTGAAAGTCCCGCAAGAGTCCACTTGCGTTAATATAAACATCTCTGGTTGCCATTGTTTTCGTTTTTCGCACAATTTCAACATATCTTTGCTTTGGAATTGCTGCCTGAGGTACGCGTTAATACTGTACCCTGAGATATGCTCACATTGCATGAGCTCAGTTGTTCCGGACTGCGAAGTTTTCTCGTGAACCGAAAAACGATTGAAAAAATTTCGGTTTCACTCCGGAACGAAATAATAAATAATGTTTCGGTTACGTTTTCGTTCCGGTCAAAAATATCGCTTTTTTCGTTTTTCGTTTTCGGTTTTCGTTCCGTTCCGACACCCTGCCGTTCACTGACCACCCCGTATATATAGGCACTGGCTTTTGACGTCCAAGGTAGTGCCTATGTGCGATTTCTCCTGTGCGTGATTAAACAGTGAAAATTCACAGCGTACGTGTAAAATTAAAGTGAGCTTCAAGTGGCCATAACTCTCATCGACCCTTCAGTGTAAACGCGCCTGATCTCACGTCGTTGATGATGATGACGCGATACCCCCGCCACTCTGCGAGGCATTTACTCGTGTTCCTGCCGTGGGAAGATGCGGGAGGCTTTTTTCTCAATCCGTTTGACTCACTTAATTATGCTCTTTAAGCAAAAAAGATAGGCCTGTAGATCATGCTATCTCTTTGATTTTCAATGGGGAAAATATTGCGCAGGTAAATAAAATTCAATTTCTTGGCATATGTTTTCAAAGCGACCTTAGTTGGTCTTACCATGTGGACAACCTTCGAATGAAGATATCAAGGTCGATCGGTCTAATTCGACGCTTGCAGCATCTACTTCCAGGGAGAGTTAAACGGCAGATTTACTTTTCTTTTATCTACTCGCAAATCATGTATTCTGTAAAAACTGCGCGAAAAACGTTTTGTCCCTTTGTCCACGTTTTTCGCGCAGTTTTTACAGAATGCATTACCAACTCGCCCAACAGTCTGTTCTTCTAAGCAAATCATGTATTGCATTTTAGTCTGGGGTACGTGTAACAAAACAAATAGAGAAAGTATAATTCTCCAAAAACGCGCACTAGGTCTAATAACTACCTCGGTCCGAACAAACATGTCTCTTTTTCGTGTGTATAATGTACTGCCATTCCCAGAGTGCTATAGGATGCAACTAGCCATGTTAATCTTTAAAAAAATTAAAGATAATTTTCAGGTTTTTTCTCATACATATTTAAACAGAGGTCTTACATATAATCTGCGTACTGTTGCGTTGGTCGAGCCAATGTGCCGGACCAACTATGGTGTACAGTCACTTGATAACCAAATTGTTTTATTGTGCAACAAGATTCCTACAAGATTGCTACAAACATTAGACAATTTAGGAAGCGAATTATGAATGTAATAAATTGAACACCATTCTAGGATGCTTGTGTTGAAACTATTTAATGTATGTAATATATTTAATGTATTCATTCTTTTCACATTACACTTAAATTTCTATGTATTTTAATATATGTTACACGGTGCTGATTATAGCGCATTTTGTATTTATCGCTGAGGAACAGCTTTGTTTGCATCTTTATCTTTGTCCAATTGCTTTCGTATTCCTCGTTTATTTATTCTTTGTATATATATATTGTATATTCTATATGTTGTCTTGCTGTACCTGCCCGAGGTGCCTCACGAAGAGTGGGCCAAGCCCTTCGTGGGCATTTTGTGAAAATGCCCAAATAAATGAAATGAAATGAAATCCGACACGGCGGCCCCTCCTTCTCCCCCACCCCCAACTCGGCTTTTACAGTTGCCCTTTCATCCTCCCTTGTTTGGGTTGGAGGAGAGGATAAGAAGCGTATACACACATGCGCCAAGGAAAGCAGTTGCAGCCTTGAAGAAGACAAGTCCCTTTGTCAATACGACGGCTCCAGCGACACCCCGTGTTCACGACTTTTTCATTTCTTCACGCTACGCAAGATTAGACAAGGCTATTCCAATGCTTTCTATGCTCCCTTGAACCAAAAGACAAGTAAATGCAGTTTACGAAAGATTTATTTTGAAAGGGCATGCATAATTGCTTTGTCTTCACTATGGTACACACAGAGGTTTGCATTTTTTTGCTTTACTCAGGTGCTTATCTAACGTTCAACCTATGCGCAACCTGTGTACTTTGGTTGCGTGACTTAGATTTGTCAAATGTTTTAGCTGAACCTCACCCATCAAGAACTGAAGGATCCATTTTTTCTCGAGACTTAAATTGTCCGCATTGATGTCTCCGCCAATGATCACCTGCGTGACGTGATCCACTGTCACCCAAAAGAAGTGAGTGCGCATAGATTACTCGATGTCGGTTTTCGATATGTTGGGAGAGATCAACACTGAGAAGAATATTATATCTAGTCTTTACGCCATATGCATACCCGCAGCTTACTTCGCGGCAGGGCTGGGCAGAGATACCAAAATGTATTCCGGAATACAGATGTTGAACTACATGCGTTGGAAGCCTAAATTGGAGATATTGAGATACATTTATCTTTAACGTGAGTGATATTTCGGAGATACATTTGCAGAAAGACGAAATAAGTATTCCCGAATACAGATGAAGGAATACAGATGAATATTTTTGTTATTTCGGGAATGCTGGTATTCTGCAAATACGTTTGGTAAGTACATCATCATATTGTGAATAATGTTGCAGCGTATTCAAACTTGCTAGTCAAGCATATTGCCCGAATCACGAATGAACACGAGCGAATTAAGAAAAAGAATACACTTAATTTACACACAGGATCTGTTTTGCTGAGAATGTTTTCGCGTTAATCGCATTAAGCAGTGGTGCCTTCTCAAATACGCTGTATTTCAAACAGCGTCGGTTAGGCCTCAACAGAACTCTCGCGAAACGGCTGGCCGCTCGAAAAGAAGTAACCTTGAGACAGTCAGATTTGTCGGCACAGGCCGACAACACTGGCTCCGCAATTCTGCTGTCAGGGGCGTCGCGCGCCTTACCACATGGTTATGAGTGCAAATCAGTGCAGCCAACAGGAGGGGACAGAAGAGAGGACACAGAGCGCTGAACTTCCAACAGTTTATTTCTTATGAATGCCTTCGCTTTTATACAGTTACACACTGTTACACCAGCCATGCGCTGGACACGATGATGTTACAATTCATCACGTGGACAAACCTAAATAGATATCTTTTCCCTATCAGTGAGAGTGACAGAGGGGGTACTTACACAACCATCCTTTAAAGAAAAAAATCTTACCTGCCTCGATGATTTTGTGTGTGATGCGATCTCTGCATTTGGCGAGAATGCTACAATCTGAATATCTTGGTCTACACCCACACGTGCTACAGTGAGCGGACAGTCACCCTTGCTTTGACCGATCAACATTGCACAGATGCTCTTTCAACCTTTCATTTAAACAACGACCCGTCTGACCAACGTAATATTTTCCGCATGACAACGGCAGCGTTTAAACTACGTTACATAGACACTCTGTAAATTTATTTGCGTGTTTTGTAGTACACGCCCGATTGGGTCTTGACGCTGGGACAGACATTTTGCACAAACTGCTCAATTTTTGTGCGGCCGAAAAAAGCAGTTTCACATCCACTCGCTGCGCTACTTTTTTCATATTGTGTGCTATCTTAAGCATGCGTCAGGTGGACACACAATCGACTGCGGGTGGGCACGTGTTCTCGCTAGAGAAAAATGAATGTCGCGACGTCTTCATCTTGAGTCGCTTGTGATACAGACCACACCGCGCACTCTCAACAGGAGCGATGCTAATCTGCCGCCAGTTTATGCGCGCTGCCTGCGTGACGTATTCAAGCGTACATAAAGTGAACTGCTTGACGCACGTTTTTCATTTCCCTTGTGAACAAGGCTCTCGTGTGGGAGCCGAAACGTCTTTTGCTGTGTGTTTTAATTTTCACTTTGGTCGGCGCAATGCCTCGAGGTTTTTTACCTTCACCACCTCTGGTGCTTGTTAAAAAAGGACAACGGCTGGCGGTTCTGCGTCGATTATCGCCATCTCAATGGAAACACCAAGAAGGACGTCTATCATCTACCTCGAATTGATGATGCGCTCGACCTTCGATCTGGATACTGGCAAATTTCTGTCGATGACCGGGATCGCCTTTAACAGTTTAAGGTCATGCCTTTTGGGTTGTGCAATGCTCCGGCAACTTTTGAACGCATGATGGACTCTCTCCTACGCGGTTTTAAATTCTCGACCTGCCTTTGCTATCTGGACAAAGTGATTGTTTTCTCGACCACGTTTGAAAACCACCTTCCTCGTCTGTCGGGTATTTTTGACGTCTTTCGCTGTGCTGGCGTCCAGCTTAATGCGTCGAAGTGCACGTTTGGATGCCGTCAGATTAAACTACTTGGCCACCTTGTTGACCATCTGGTGTCCAACCCGACCATGGCAAAATCCGCGCTGTCCGCGAATTCCCGGTTCCACGTTCCACACAAGGAGTCCGCAGCTTTCTGGGGCTCAGCTCGTACTTCCGCCGTTTTGTCATCAACTTCGCGGAAATTGCTCGGCTCCTCACGGATCTTCTCAGAAAGAACGTGGCTTTTTCTTGGGATGAGGACCAAGAACATTCGTTTGCGTCGCTGATTTCCGCGCTCACATCTCCACGTGTGTGGGCTCATTTTGACGCAGCCGCTCGAACAGAGCTTCGCACCGGCGCAAGTGGCCATGGCATCGGGGCTATATTCGGTCAGATACAGAATGGCACAAACAGTGTGATAGCGTACGCTAGCCGGCTTCTGTCACAGTCGGAATGGAATTATTCCATTACCGAGCGGGAGTGCCTACCTCTCGTCTGCGCTATCGCGAAATTCCGTCCGTACCTATATGGAGGCCTGCTCCAAGTCATCACAGACCATCAGGCGCTCTGCTGGCTGTCAACACTCAAGGACCCTACAGGAAGACTAGGCCGATGGGCATTACGATCGCAGAAGTACACTTTCTCGGTAGTGTACAAATCTGGCAAGCTGCGCAGCGATGCCGACTGCTTGTCACGACGCCCTGTTAATCCACTTAACTCCACCTAGGTGGAAGCCGGTGCCTGCATCAAAGCTATCACTGACTGGTGGATGAACAACGCCGCGATCCACTGCTGCTTTTAAAGACAGTAGTCTTTCTTGGGGAACTTAAACGCAGAAATTTTGGTCTGTCCGTCTGTTTGTCTGTCTGTCACCCGATTCAGCCAGCAGGCCAAAGTTTAACCACTTGCTCAACGCCCCGCAATACTTAACAAGTACGGCCGTTCATATTTGTGAGCATTGTCGATCAAAGAACAAATATTACGCATACCTGAGGCCCACCATCAACACATAAGTATTAGGAGGTGTGTTACTTTACTACAAAATACATAGATACGTAATTTTAAAGACCCTATTGTTTCTTAGGCTGCACTGAAAATGCTAGTCTTTTTGCGCTGCGCTGCAAATGCGACGCTATGAGCCAGATGCGGCGATTCAACATAGAGGTGGAGGACTCATGTAATGCGGCCGGCAGAAGACTATTGTCTTTCGACGACATTTGCAGCGAAGCACGCAGATACGCGGCCAATTTTTTATCATTGCCGTCTTCAATCCGGCGATACCGACCCTTCGCTGAGCATGTTCTTGCTTCAAGACAACGTTTTGTATCGCCGCAGCTTACACCGCCATATGGCGCGGAAATTTTACTCCAAGGTGGTAAAGTGGGCATGTTGGTATTCCATGTTTAAGAAGGGTAAGGGCGCACTGAAGACGAACACACAATGAAGGCACACACACGCACACACATAGCGCTTACATTCAACAGTTTATTTTTGTGATCTCGTCACTACTTATAGGCTCCGTGCAGGCGTAACTCCGCTGCACGAGCGAAGGTGTCCCTAGCTGCAAGAAGCGCAGATTTGGCGGGATGCTCTCACGCGCTCGCAATGGGGTGAAATCGAGGAACGATGGCTTTGCTTGGCCGGTGACCGGAGCGACGGTCTGTCAGCGTTATCAACGCGATCAGTCAGCCGCAGGTGGTGGACGATAAGAATAATATAGCATAAAAAATCGCTCCGCGATTTCACCCCTGCTCTCTTCACGCTCCCGCTGTGACGGCACGAGGTATTTTCGCGGGCAGTTCGTTTTGCGTCGGTTGCGCTGTTGGTAGCAATGCCGAACTCCAGGAATAACTGCTGCGTTGTTGGGTACGATAACACTAAGGGCCCGCTCACGCTAGCGGCACGGCAGCTCGCCGTTTGCCGTTTGACGTTCTAAGGCTGCCGTGCGCAAGTGTTTTCGTTCGCGCACGTCTGCCGTTCTTTGCCGTTCGCAGAATAGGTCCGAGACCCATTTTCTCGCCGTTCTCCGGCTGCCGGAGAGCGACGTGGCCAATCAGCGACGGAGGAGCGGTTGCCATGACTACGGCGCACCGCGTCGTCTGCTTTCGGCTTTCCCCGTCGTCTGCGTCTGCTGCGGGACGCTTCGAGCTGCTTGCTTTTTTACTCCTCGTTTTTCACGCTAGAAGTGTGGATGTCATCCGTATCGTTGCCAGGCATGATTCCAGCAGTCAGTAGAGCATTTCAGTCTGTCCGGTATTAAAAAAAGCATCCCGTGAAATAAAAAAAACGTGTCCCCAAGCTGGCGCCAGGTCACGTAGCGCCAGCTATGGAGGATTAGAAACAATAAGCAAACGCGGAATCTATGTCCTCCGAGCATTCGGAAGCGCCCATCTCGACTCGCTAAGCCTACAGCACCGATTATTTCAGTACGGCTCTCAAAAACGGGGCCGAATCGGCGCGAATACTTAAGGGCCCGCTCACGCTAGCGGCAAGCCTGTCGCAGGCCCGCTCACGCTAGTGGCAAGCCTGTCGCAACGGGCCCGCTTACGCTAGCGGCAATCCCGCCGCAACGGTGCGGTGCCGCAGAACGCCCGCCGTCGCCGCACGCGCGAGAGCTGTCCAACTTGCACGGCAAGCTTCGCCGGCGAGCCTCCGAAAAACATGGCCGCACTGCAAAAAGCGGTTGTCGTCCACCTCGAATCTATCAAGTGGCCGCCGTGCGCTCTGTAGCGTGTAAGCTCCGCACTGATGCTTTCATTTGCTTTAGATTCATGTTCTTAAGTTTCGACAGCAAAGTATTCGCGCCGATTCGGCCCCGTTTTTGAGAGCCGTACTGAAATAATCGGTGCTGTAGGCTTAGCGAGTCGAGATGGGCGCTTCCGAATGCTCGGAGGACATAGATTCCGCGTTTGCTTATTGTTTCTAATCCTCCATAGCTGGCGCTACGTGACCTGGCGCCAGCTTGGGGACACGTTTTTTTGATTTCACGGGATGCTTTTTTTAATACCGGACAGACTGAAATGCTCTACTGACTGCTGGAATCATGCCTGGCAACGATACGGATGACATCCACACTTCTAGCGTGAAAAACGAGGAGTAAAAAAGCAAGCAGCTCGAAGCGTCCCGCAGCAGACGCAGACGACGGGGAAAGCCAAAAGCAGACTACGCGGTGCGCCGTAGTCATGGCAACCGCTCCTCCGTCGCTGATTGGCCACGTCGCTCTCCGGCAGCCGGAGAACGGCGAGAAAATGGGTCTCGGACCTATTCTGCGAACGGCAAAGAACGGCAGACGTGCGCGAACGAAATCACTTGCGCACGGCAGCCTGAGAACGTCAAACGGCAAACGGCAGGCTGCAGCGCCGCTAGCGTGAGCGGGCCCTTACAGGAATTCTCCGGGTACGCGTTTTTACCGGTTTCCATTTAGAGAATGTGAACGGAATCGGCGTGAACGGTGGCGCGCACTCGTTCGACGACAAAGGTGTTTTGTGAATAGATGGGGTATTTTTTTTTCTCTGCGAGTGAAAATTAATGGATGCTACATTGCACTACAGCAACGATGGGCCAAATTGGACACCCGGGCCGTACAGCAGAATATGCAGCAGGCACTTTGTAGGAAATATGTAATTAGATTTAGGTGCACGTCAAAGAACCCCAGATGGTCTAAATTTCCGGAGCCTTCCACTACGGCGTCTCTCATAATCATATCGTGGTTTTGGGACGTTAAACCCCAGATATTATTATTATTACTTTGTAGGAAATACCAAGTCAAACGAAGAGGCTCACCTAGCATACAATCCATCGATATTTCCTGAGCGCTACAGGTTCACACAGATGGAAAGTGCTTTTTCATTCAGCGGCCATGACAGTGCAATTGCTGGTATCGCCAGTTTCAAGCTACCGCTGAGTTCGCTGCCGCGTTAGTCCGAGGGTGATAAGCTGTGATTATTTAGTGAGCAAGGCGGCCTACGTTACACGTGCGCTGTTTCGCTGCACGGGCTCGTCACCTCCGTTGTCTTCCTCCAGCTCATGCATTTTATGTTGCTGCGTTCGCCTGAGCATACACGATGTCTGGCGAAAAGAGGCACACGCGCTAATGCTGCGTTCTATGAGAGCTGCTAACAATTTGACGTCTTTTAGAAACAAACGGGAAAGAAAACGCCTCAAGCGAAGCACCAAGGCTTGGCGCAGTGGCTTGCCGCCACCTACGTCGTCTGCTCCCTTATGCCGCCATATCTGCTGCCGTGGCCGCTTTGGCGCTGGAAGCAGCGCGCGACTGTGGGGGCTCCTAACGTATGCATGGTGCCCATAGGGCAAAACCATTAGCACATCTGCTGCGCAGAAGTAACAGCAACATTACTAAGCATCATAACGGACACCACGGAAATCAAATTCATTTTTCGTCACCGCTATAGAAGGCATACTAACACACCTGTCACCCAACTTTTCAATCTCTCCTGCTTCGATTATCTCGCGTGTAATCAGATTTCTATTTCTTGATAGAACTCTGCACGTGTCGAACAAAGGCATACAACCACACTTCTTACAATTAATTGCTAAGAACCCACCTGCCACGTTTCTAACATTGTAATGGTGCTCACGCAGCCGGTCATTCAAGCAACGACCGGTTTGTCCGACGTAGCTGCGACCACAAGATAGCGGCAGGCAATACACCACACACTCAGCGCAATCAAGAAACTTATCTTTGTGATTAGTTTTGTACCCACGATTTTCATTTACATTCCTCGTCGTAATCTTGCACAGCCTTTCCATCTTGTTTGGCGCTGAAAAGAGCACGAGCACTCTGGCCCGCTGAGCAATATTTTTCAGATTATGGGAAACCGCGTGTACGTTAGGTAACACCCTTGTGCGATTCCCTTGCTCAAATGTTCTCGCCGCATTTTGGGTTTTGTTTTTACTGTCCCTCAAGATACATTCAGCTACGGAGACAACCAAAGCCTGTGGAAACCCGGCATCCAGCAGCCTCTTTCTTTGCTGATCGAAACTGAATTGGACAATATGGTGACACAACTTCGTTAGGGCACTCTTGAAGCAAAGCTTCGTAATCGCCCATTTAACTAGTTTGGAATGTACCGAGTGGTAGGGGAGTAGGGGTTTACTTGAACGAGGTTCATAATGCCAACAGGAATGATCGCAGTCGAGCGACAGGCGAAGGCTCAGAAACCTCATGGTGCCATTCTGCGGAAGCTGATGCGTCACCTCTAAGGGCTCAAGACAATCCTTCATTACTGGTATCAGACCGTTAAACTCAGCAACTAGCCGCTCGGTAGGACATTTCACAAAAAATAGGAAATCATCTACATATCTAAAAGTTCTAACCTAGTACCCTTCAACCTTTTTGACAGCTTCACACAAAGCGGAGCTAAAAACAGGTCACTAAGTCGGGGAGCCAGGAAAGAACCAATGCAGATGCCTCTTTTGTGCAACTGGGCACAATCCTCCCATAAAATAAAGGTAGACTTAAGCTAGCACGTCATAAGTTCTAAGAAATGCCCACATGAAAGACCAACCTCGTTTTGAAACCTTATTACACCATATTCATCAATGACTTTTTCAATAGAACGTAACAAATCTTCATGAGGAATAGAATAAAACAAATCTTTCACGTCAATAGGAAAGGCCTGGAGGTGTTAGTCATGGTTGAAGTTCATAAAATTAATAACCTCTTCTGAATTCTTGACAAGGAAAGGGAAACAGATAGGTAAAATCACAAGCTTTGCTTGCAGAAACAACGCAACTTGTTTTTGCCAAGCGTCATGCTCAGAGATTATAACTCGGAATGGCACATATACTTTATGTGTCTTTGCCGTGAAAAACACTGCTAAACAATCGCGCGTTTCCTTCTCAATACTCCTGACCAATTTGTCTAGCTTCAACCGCTTACAAAGCTTCTTAGCCTCAGTCCTTATTTTTGGAAGACACACATTACTGAGACTGTCAAAGACCGCAGAGATGGCTTCACCAGCCTTTTCATGGTACTGAACACAGGAGAATACGGCGAATCCACCCTCTTTGTTTGCAGGCAAAACACACAAAGAATTATCGACCAAATAGGAGACAACACGCTTGATAGAAAGTTTTGAAACAGGCATCTTACACCGAGAGACGACGTCAACACCTGCTAACACGATGCGGCGTGCTTCCTCTTTTGGCACATCCTTTGAGATCTGTCTAACCAAGGACAACAATTCACGGCCTGACTGTTTAGTTTCGACCGCAAACTTCGGCCCTAAAGAGAGGGCCTTCTTGACCGGTTCTGGCAGTTACACGCCCTCAGTCTTGCGCCAGCTACCGCTGCCACACGAATTCAGTAGTCCAGTTGACAAGCTTGAAATATCCATGAACAACTTCGCTGGAAGTTCCACTTTGCTGGTTCAATGACCGGCTGCGGGAGCACCATTACAATGTTAAAAACGTGGCAGGTGGGTTCTCAGAAATACATTGTAAGAAGTGGGGTTGTATGCCTTTTGTTCGACACGTGCAGAGTTCTGTCAAGAAATAAAAATCAGATTACACGCGAGATAGTCGAAGCAGGAGAGATTGAAAAGTTGGCTGACAGGTGTGTCAGTATGCCTTCTATCGCGCTGACGAAAAAGGAATTTGATTTCGTTGGTGTTCGTTATGATGCTTAGTAATGTTGCTGTTACTTCTGTGCAGCAGATGTGCTCATGGTTTTGCCCTATAAGTAGTGTCGAGATCACAAAAAAAATTGGCCGCGTATCTGCGTGCTTCGCTGCAAATGTCGTGTAAAGACGATAGAAGAGGCGCTGCGTGAGATATGAACGCCATCTGGCAATACGTCGGGAAACGTGAATGCTGTGTTGCGGGCTGGTAGTCCCGGCGCAGCAGCAGGCAAGACTGGCGGTGACCAACGCGACCGGCGGGGACGCCAGCCAGCCCGAACACGCGGTTTGGCGCGAAGCGCCGAAGTAGAAGAAACGTCCGCACTCAACGAGTACTCTCCACACACTCTTTTTATATTGACGTCGCCTGGGTAAAGCAGGAATGCCAGAGCGGCGCCCCATGGCACTCGTACAGTGCAATACTGAACTGAAACCGAAACGCAACAATGAGCTCGCGCAGAGGGCACGAAGGAAGCCAAGTTACGGCGCAGTCGCGTTTTCAGCGCAGCTTAAGAAACTAGGGTGTCTAGAATTACGTATCTATGTGTTTTCTATTAAAGGAACACACCACCTAATACTTACCCAGTGATGTTGCGCCTCAGATATGCGTAATGTTTGCTTTTTGATCAACCATGTACACAAGTATGAACCTATTGAGCCGTTCACGATGGCTGGCCCTTGTGCAAGTGGTTCAACTCTGGCCGAGTGGCTGAATCGAGGGACGTGCCGACAAACAGAAAGACAGAAAGACAGACCAAAATTTCTGCGTTTAAGTTCCCTAAGAAAGACTCTCGTCTTTAATAAACTGTTTAAAGTTAGCGCTATGCGTGCGCTTGTGTGTGCCTTCATTGTGTGTTCGTATTCAGTGCGCTCTTACCCTTCTTAAACGTTTACTCGCCGTCCCACGTCATGTGCGCAAGAACTCCACGACGTGCCAACTTCTGGACATTTAGGCGTATCCAGAACCTATGACCGTGTTCGACGGCGGGTATTCTGGAAGGGCTTTTGCCGTTCTGTTCAGCGCTACGTTGCAGCTTGTGACCTGTGCCAGCACCGAAAGAAACCTACAACTCTCTCTGCCGGTCGCCTTCAACCTATTGAAGTCCCAGCCGACCCGTTTTATCGAGTGGGGTTGCACTTGCTAGGTCGCTTTCCAACTTCAACAACAGGAAATAAGTGGATAGCAATAGCTACGGATTATGCTGCTCGGTAGGCAATCACTAGACAGCTACCAACCAGCTGCGCGACGGACGTTGCAGATTTACTTCTCTACGACATCCTTCTCTAGCATGGCGCTCCTTGTCACTTACTCACAGACCGTGGTCGCTACTTCCTGTGTCATGTGAATGACGACCTACCTCGATCTTGTGCCACTCGACACAACTTTACGACTTCTTACCACCCTTAGACTAACGCGCTTACCGAACTCCTCAACCGCACACTGACGGACATGCATTCCATGTACGTTTCTGACGACCACAGCGATTGGGACATTGCCCTCCCGTACGTCACCTTCGCCTACAACTCGTCGCGTCGTGAAACTGCCCGCTACTCCCCCGTTTATCTTCTCTTTGGCCGTGATCCCTTACTACCTTTCGACACTGCTTCCGCCTGACCCACCATCCACCACTTCATACGCTCAAGATGCCATCACCCGTGCTCTCATCGCACGTAGAGTAGCCCGCGCCCGGTTCTCGTCGTCCCAGACTGCACAAAGAATTCCTAGATGATAGTCGACATAGGGATGTCGATTTTCCTCTGGGCTCTCTCGTTCGACTGTGGCTCCCATCCCGTCGTGTTGGCCTCTGTGAGAAGCTTTCATCCCGACACGTTGGGCCCTACCGAGTCATGAGCTAGGTCACACCTGTCACCTATGAAATTTCTCCGACCACACACTCATTGACTGCTACACCTAGGACTGACATCGTGTATGTTTCTCGCCTGAAGCCCTACAACGGTGACACGCCCTTCTAACCATAACAGGCACCGGGACGGTGCTTTGCCGGCTGGGGTAATGTCACGGGTATGGAAAGGCCACTGTGGCACGGGCGCCGCATTGACACCGAATGGATAAAGACGACGACGACGTTGATGCTGTTGGGCAGAGGCTGGAGCTGCCTTTTGACCTGCATTCCTGTACACTGTGTGCAGAGTTAGCTTTGAAAGAAAATTAGGAGCGTTGCGTCTGCAAGTGTCGACAATCGACAATCAAACGATCTTAGATATTTTTTTTCTTGCGTGGAGTGACCCCCTGTGTCTCCTGCCACACGGGGCCGTCTGACGTAAGGTGTGCCCGGTGTTCTTTGTTTTTTTTTCCTTCCACATTACGAGTGGGTACAGGAAAGGGCCTCATTGTCGTGCGCGTCTCAAGGACAGTTTTCAAATTCAAAGAAAATTAGGAATGTTGCGTGATAGAAAACACGCTCAAGCTCTTTCGAGATTTGCTTACCACCAGTGGAAAATTGTGCATATAAATAGCTCGCCGTTATTTCGCCGGCACATACATATCTTGATCTGTTGTCAAGAAGGCAATAAAGAAAAAAAAAATTGGGCATGGTTGAGTTGCCTAATGCAGCGGGTGGGGAGCGAGGGGTCAATGGTACGAATCCCCGGTCGGGTGCTTCGGAATTTGTTTCTTGTGCTTTATTTTTCATTATGCCTTTTTAACACGAAAGTGTTTTATGCCGGGGTGCACGAAGTACATCCGTTACGGATACGACGTTGATAAAATGGACGCCAACGGGTGAGAAAGAAAAAAAGTAAGGAAAAGATCTGCCGCTGGGAATCGAACCCACGACCTGGCGGCCACGACGGTAAGCGCCAAACACTCAACCGACTAAGCTACCTTGGCATTTTATTGCGATAGCAAAAGCAATTATATGGACAGTCTCGGCTGGTTTTCGTCCGTCCCCGTCGCCGTCATTCACCGTATATATATATATATATATATATATATATATATATATATATATATATATATATATATATATATATATATATATATATATATATATATATATATATATATGAAAGTCCCAAAGAAAAATAAAAATCACACCATCTCCCGCTAAAGGGGACCATGAGGCGATGCGAAGCAGTGTTTCGGCATGTAGAGCCCGGGTTTCAGAGGTGTAGTGGTGAGGGGGAAAGGGAGAGGGGAGGGGATAGGGAAGGGGAGAGGTGGCGTGGAGAGGGGAAATGAGAGAGGGAGGGGGAGGGAAGAGGGTTTGCGCATGCGCAGTAAGGGTGGTCACGCCGCACAAAACCACCACCACCACCACCGGATTGAATTCCGCTATAAGATGCTTCACATCTAACTTAGAAAAATGCTTCCGAAGTGCGGAATCGAACCAGGGACCTCTCGCTCCGCAGCTCGTGGCGCTAACCAGTACGCCACGAAACGCCGATCCTCCAGAGAGCTAACGGCGAGCATTATATTGCACACCCTTTAGCAATATACACACCCTTTACCGCTGGCCGGACTCAGAGACGGCAGGCGCTTATAAGCGTTTCTTCATGGCCAGAGAGATGGCGCGAGGAGCGCAAAACGAAGGTCTTTCGCTCGCTGCAGCGGCCGCGTTTGCAAAAGGAGCGCGCTGTTCAAACAGAAATAAGTAACAACTGCGACACGCGCTCGTCCTGTGTGTACCTGCTCGTTCGTTTTGTGCGTCCTGCTTTATGTTTTAGCAGTGCGCTTCAAGTATCGAGCTGTGACGCAAGATAGTTCGCGCTCGTCCTGTGTGCGTTCTTTCCGTGCGTCCTTTGGGCTCGAGCGACGCGCTGGCAATTTCGAGCTGCTTTCCGTTCTTCGCGTTAGATTCCAATTTGTTGCTATCGCATTCATTGCTTCGCCGTTGCGGCGAAACTGCGACCTTTTTTTATTCTTTGTTCAACTAAGCCACTTTGGCAGATACCGAATACTTCATGACCGCGCTTTATATCTTCCACACATTTTCTCTCGCACGGAGCTCTTTGTTGGGGGTGTAGGCATACGCGGGGCGGAGCGGGGTGGTGCCGCTGTCTGTGAGAGGCGAAAAGAAGTAATGCGTCAAAATGGACACTTACTAGCACTTACTCCGAAATTGTGCGCGACCTCGAAGGTCATGGTTAAAGCGTCTCGATACCAGCGAGGAACACTGGCCGCGCTGGCGTCGCCTAGAAACTCTACACGCAGTTATTTTCTTTGCCTTTCGCTTCGTGTTAGCGTGCGCTGGCTCATCGCAGTAGTGGAGCTTCCACATGCACCAACTGGATTACTCCGGCGCCGACTGCTTGGATTGCGAGAGCACCGACTAAGAAAACTTCTGCAATACGCGTTGCAGAAAGGACACAATTTTGACGGGCAAATGCTGTGCCTTGTTGGAGCGAGACAAAGGCCAGCGGGGCGCACGCGTTTACGGCTCAAGCTACAAACCTCTGGACCGCGCAGAACGCCATAAGAAACGAAAGGGACGCCTGAAATCCCTCCAAATAGCCCGAAGAGAGCTTCCTAGAACGCCCGATGCTTTTTCGAGAAAAGAAACCGCGCTCTTGAGGCAAGCACAAACACACTCTCTACCGAATGACTTCACACTGCATAAAATACAACATGCCCTGTATACACTTCAATGCCAATTCTGCGGTTCCATACCGATTCTATGCCACACATACTGGCACAGCCCCCAGAGCCAATACGCCGCAACGCCATTCACTTCGCTCTTACATACTTACATGGGAGGCCTGGGTTGCGAATCTGGGCGAAACCACTTTCTCGTGGGCAACTCTCCTTAACGATATACTAACCATCTTAGGGGAGGTCAGTAAAGCCTCACCCTAGAGCTCATACGCAGACTTGGGTTTCGAAAATAGAAGTTTTTTTCTCTCTATTTCTATCTCTTATGTTGCTGAAGCGCAGTGTGGTAGTGTATGCATGAGCACAGGCGTCGGTTACCCATTACTAGAAAGCGCACACCACGCCGCTTTCTACTCTAAATGACGACGTTTTGAAGAAGTGCATATCGGGTACCAGTGTTCATTACGAGCTCGTTGATGTCATCTTTACGCCGGATTCACGATTCGCTGTGTCCAAGTATATGCTACAACTTCAGTTACCACGACAGTTTAATCATTATCATGGGTGTTAGTCGTCGCGATGGAGACATGCCAATAGGCGTCAACATGGGTGCATCGACGTCAAACGTTGCTATAGCTGCCAAACACGAATAGACATTGTACAACCTCTCATATATCACTACACAATCAGCACTGCTTCTGTGATGGCACGTTTCACTTTCGTGTTATACCGACTGCTATGAGGGAGGCATCAGCCATTTTTTGTTTGTTTTGGAGTTTTTAAGCGTGAAATGATTTCTAGAAATGGGGGTTTCCCAAACGAGGAAACAGTATTCGATGTAGAATATAAATAAAGAGGTATAAATCAGAGGCCTGGTCATTATAAAAAAGAAGTGATCATGATGGCCGTATGCGAGTATGCTCAGTATGCGAGCCCCATTAACCATGGCCATTAAACACAACACCAAAAGTTTTTTAACGGCATTAGTGGGGGTTCGTTTTTCTAGGAGTGGATTATGCGTTACAAAATTATGAGACAAAATTATGGCTAGACCATTACGCGACGGCCATTCGGCCAGCTTAAGCAGAACCTCATTTCTACGCTTGATTTAAGCTGTCGTTGTCGTCGTCGGCTTGCAAAGAGGGTTCAACTTAAATTGAGGACGACGCAGCGAGCGATGGAAAGGAAAATGATAGGCGTAACCTTAAGAGACAGGAAGAGAGCAGAGTGGGTCAGGGAACAAACGGGGGTTAAGGATATCATAGTTAAAATCAAGAAGAAGAAATGGGCCGGGCACGTAGCACGTCGGCAGGATAACCGGTGGTCATTAAGGGTAACTGACTGGATTCCAAGAGATGGCAAACGCGTGAGGGGGAGACAGAAAATTAGGTGGGTAGATGAGATTAAGAAGTTTGCAGGTATTACGTGGCAGCAGAAAGCACAGGACCGGGTTGATTGGCGGAACATGGGAGAGGCCTTTGCCCTGCAGTGGGCGTATACAGACTGATGATGATGATGATGATGTCATCGTCGGCCATGAAAATCGATGTGTCGTCGCCGTAGATGATATATTTAACACGTGGTTCCACAATACCTATAACATTAATGCATATATAGAAAATGTATGATCCTTGAATACTACCTTGTGGCACTTCAGAACAAGTGTTTTTAAATGAAGATAGTGTGTTGTCGATAGCGATACGTTTCTTACGATGAACAAGATTCGGTGACATGTCGAACCTTGTCACGAGTGCCGTAGAATTGTAATTTCAGAATACGAGGATCTCTATTGAGATAATCAAATGCTTTTGTAAAATCTGTAAAATTACAAAGTGCATACTTCCTGTCTTCAATGTTCTGCAGTATAAATTCTTTTGATTAAGGAGTGCTAGTTGCGTGGAATAGTCTTTACCAAAACCAAACTGAGATTATGTGATTATTTTGTGCTTATCGGTAATGGACGCCCACCGAGAATAAGGAGCTGTTACGAAAATTTTGGAAAATACTGTCAATATATGAAGTGGTCCATTATTTCCTGTGTCATTCCTGTCTCTCTTTTTTTAGACAAGACGAAAACTTTAGCCTTCCGAAGTTTAACAGGAAATATGCCGTTGCAATTGCTAAGATTTTTTACATCACCAAGTGGTTTAGTAATTACATCTGCAATGAGTTTAACAGGACGCACCTGAATCCCAAGGACATCATGGAAAATATTATTTGTCAACTGCTTCTTTTGTAGGCAAGTCTCAGTTTCCGAAACTGCGTTTAATTACAACGAATTAGCAAGGCCAGCCTTCAAGGATACTAGAGGGTGTCGCGGAGTCACAAAAAAGGCAAGTTTGTAAGGTATTCGTTGAACATTTTTTTCGTATGTTTTATCAGGCTTTGATGGCAAACGGTGCACAGCGGTTACATCAGTGGGCGTTAGTGGCGGGAGCTGAAGCAAGACAGAAATCAAATTTAATTTCTCATTTGCATTAAGATGTCAAGGTCAACCCACAAGCCGTTTCATGGCGGCATGAGTGTACGTCCTCCAAGTGGTATTCAGCAGCACTGTAAACTTTTCTCAGCCCAATATCTCTGCATATGAGATTTGGCCTGGCATAAGTGATGCATTTGACATTGAAAAATTCATGCTTTACACTGGTGACGTATCAGAAACTTATTAAAAGCATTGCTTTATCAGACCAGCAGCATATTGCACGACACGTCTCAAATATTCGGTTGTCCGCTCATCATGGTACGTGTTGTTTATTATGTGATTCGACAAGGCACATTCCCTCGCCAATACTGGCTGTGGTCGCGGCACAACTTGCCACGTTTTGGAAGCCACGTTTAGTACACCTTTCTATGCGGGGTTTTAAATTGCGTAACATCACTCAATACAACAACGGCTAATCGATCCACGTTGTCCCCGCTATGTCGTCAATCGTGACTAGGCATAAGAGAATGGACAGAATGTGCCTTGTACAGGTTATTTCAATGGGCATTAGAACATTATTGCTAGAAGGATGGTCTATGATTATCTCAGAACGACTACTAAGGCTTGCCAATCAAAGTTAACTCAGCAATGTTTTCTGTTGGAACATTCCTTAGATAATCAAATTGTTCGCCGCAATATATGTCACATGCGGTCAACCGGTGTTTCTTTTTACCTTCCTTCAATGAGCAGGAAACTTTAGAAAGATGAATTATTTACTAGTACAACAAATGTACATGACCCGATGATATTAAAGCTGTCAACAAAAGTATAATTTTTGAGCACTATGTTATATTCTAGTAGTGCCATGCGGTATTCTTTTCAACGATATTTTTTTCAATCCTACAATGTACGTGGGCGCGGCTTTCAATCCTACAATGTATGTGGGCGTGGAACTTACGACTTCCACGTTGCCGCCTTCCTGTCGCACCATCACGGATGACTGATAATGTGTGTCATGGTATATACTCTGTTGGATATCAGACGTGTCTACCTGCAGTGCAAAGAAAATGAAGAAGAAGTAAGAGGACGTATTTTATTCCCACGACCTGCTGATGATACTAGGACAAAATATTTATTATAGTGAGCTAATTAAAATCACATACAAAGTGGCATTGCATTGCCCATATTATCGATCTTCATTATGATCTATTTTGCGGTATTTGAACCACCAGTTCAACTTGAAGATTGTGTGCACGATTGTGCCTGCAACAATTCCATACCTGGTTTTTCTATTTCGACAGCATAATATATGCGCAAGACATAATGCATCGTCAGTGAGATAAAAATTATTAAAGTCAAATGTGGTGTAATGTGTTATAGTCCACTGTCGATCTATAGGTATCCTTGAATAAGCTATAGGTTATGAGTGAATAACTCCAGTCCCCGTGTATCAACTGTAGCGTTGCTTCGTGGGATATATTTATAACAAAAGGGAGCATATCAGATAACTTAAAGTACTTATGTTCAAAAGTTATAAATTACTTTTGTCTGGACAACGTGCGATTAAAGGTCGAATAATTAGCTAATTTCGCGAACTTTAATAAAGCTTTGAGCCGTCAGTAAATTCACCCTCGCACTGGCACTCTTGAGAGAGACCACACAGGATTTGGTATTTTGACTTCCGTATTTCCATACCTGTAATTTTTCCGGTCCTTGACGTTCCCTTCCTTATGGATTAAAGCGATGTTAGCATTCTTTCAAGATTCGGTACCCTCAGCTTCAAGAAAAACTTTGTATACAGGGTGACCAGTTTTTTTAACAAATCTGGTGTTACCTGATCCTCACCAGCGGCTTTCCCTCTTTTCACTCTCTCTAAGGCTTTCTTTACTTCCCCTGTCGTTACATGTGCGATGTCTGATCCATGTGGGCTGCAACAACTTTTTACATTATCGTCCTGCTTGTCCCGCATCTCTGTAAAACTTCTCAGCTACTTTAACTATCTTATCGATATTGGTAGTGACGTTGCCTTCCTTGTCTCTTAGTGCATACATCTGGTATTAGCCTGTGACCAGTTTTCTCTTCGCGGCTTTTAGGTTTACTTCGTTCTTTAGAGAATGTTCAATAACTCCATACTATACCTTCTATGTCTACCTCTTTACATCTATTGATAACCTTCGAAATCTGTGTCAGTTATATTTTGTTTGTTTATCAGCACATTGTCCGTTGCCTACAAGCTATTTACAAAGGTAATAGCTAATAGAATTAGGAGCACCTTGGAATTCAATCAGCCAAAGGACCAAGCAGGTTTTGATCGAGATGAAAATGATAGTTGTTACTTAAGAGAGAAGGGTGCAGGAAACAACGGGTGTTAAGGCCATCTTAGTCGAAATCAAGAAGAATAAATGGACATAGGCAGGTCACGTAGGGCATGGCAAGATACCCCTGGTCATTAGGACTGACAGATCGGATTCCAAGAGAACGTAAGCGCGCTAGGGATACATGATTAAACTCGGCGCAACGGACACGATCTCCAAACGAAGAATACACGACGACAGTCGTCATACCAACTTGCCCAACTATCAGTGTTACTGAGCGCTAGAGGTAGGCAGAAAGTTAGGTGGGCAGATGAGATGAAGAAGTTTGCGGGGATAACGTGGCCGCAGCAAGCACAGGACCGGGATGATTGGAGAAACATTGGAGAGGCCTTTGCCCTGCACTGGGCGCAGTCAGGCTGATGATGATTACGATACCTGGAGTAGGATAGCAGGCATTGTACTCCAATTAGGAAGCTTTGCTTTCAGTGAAATCTGTATAGACCCTTGTAGCTTTGTCCTACGAATGCGTGGATCTCAATTTTAATTTCTATAACCCTTCCTTCACATTGCGCTATTCCACAGAACTGATTTCCGAAACTAAAACTTCAACCGCATTCCTCAAGATTTGCGAGACGGCCTCAGTGGTTATTTGGTTGGAATGCATACACACTGTGGATCATTTGAATGAATGTACCTCCCAGTATATAGTGCAATTGTGTCATAAAAAATTATTTGTGAAATGGTCGCTTGAAACAAAACTCCAAGCAAGAGCATGTTAAATATTTCCTCTATGTCGTGGACTTCAATGTAAAAACTGTGTTTCATTAGTCCTCCCCCTCTCCTCATATAATAAGTAGAATTGTTTTAGACCATTCCGGTGCAAGTTGGAGGCTAGAACAGTACGAGGTGTGTTGTAAAAGAGGCTATGCATGACTGTATCTAGCATAAAGTTAGTACTGACTCTAGAGGAAAAGTTCCCCATAGGGCCCATGCACCAGAATCTCTGACCGCAGGGGCGCTGCCATTACTGTACCGTGCGAGCGTCACCAGCCCCTGAGACGCATACTAGACTTGACGGTAGTATTAAGTTTTCATCTAAATAATGAAAGTCAGCTCACGTGAAGTCTAGTTGTAAATACAGTCACGCTCAATATGACTTGCAACACGGGAGCGCGTGGCCTCACGAGTTCAAAGACTACTCATGGCTTCCACTAGCCCTTATTTCCATAACTAAATGATGTTCTAGCACTCTGGGATGATTCCAAATAAGAAAATATCATTTAGTTGCTGAAATGAAAACAAGTTGAACCCATGCGCAGTCATTTAACTCACGGGGTCATGCTCTCCTGTGTTGCAAGTGATATTGACCGCGACTGTACGTGTCAATAGAAACCACAGAAGACGATGCATTGTGACTCAAAACTCAGTCAAAAGACGCGCACTCGGCCGCGATCTCGAACTCAAGTGGATATGGTGGCGCCATCTAGCAAAAGTGCTTGCAAACGCATCCTCCGTACTCAAGGTCTCGCACCTTCCGCGCAAAGTAAAATGTCTAAATGGCCTTAAACCTTGCCCGGAAATCTTTTAAATAAACGTTAAACACTCTCTGCTTGTTGCTAATTCGTTAAAATTCCCGTTTCATTTTATTGACAGTATTACATTGAATAGCGCTACTTATAAATATAAATAAATACTTATAAATAGGCGATTTGTAAATACGTACAAAGGCAACAATGACAAAGGTACAGTAATGGCGGTGGTCTTGTGGTCGGCGCTCTTTCGGCCCAACTTTTCCTCTAGAGTCTGTACTAACTGTGTGGTATCTTGTTCATTTGTTCGCAGTTACGCAAACGATGTGAGACTTAGAGTATGATATGTACAGGTCGGTCCACTGTTAAAGGGAACACTCGAATGAGCCCCCTTCATTTTGCTGGCCCCCTCATTCCAAGTGGATGTGGAAACGTTGTTCGTTCAAGGTACTGGTCTGTCAAAGGGAGTCGGAACTGTCAACCACCAGTAGTCTTATGTAAATCTAAGCCACTGTACTGTTGCAAGAGAGCGATATCCTGACATGTCCTGAACGCAATTGTTCCCTTTAACAGTGGACCGACCTGTACGTGTGATACCTGAAGCTTGACAAGAGACCAGGTGTTCGTCTATTATAATAAGATCTTTTAATTAACTTTAACCCATGAAAGATTTTTTGACTTACCATTTCCACCTTTTGTTGGTCTTTGGTGCTTGTAACGAAAAGCAGGTTGTCAACCAGGACTGTACTCTTTTCTAGATTTAGCGTTATCATTTTGTTGAGCATTAGAGCCAGCTTTCCTGATGTCGAGCGCTCTTGCAATATTCGAGGATATATGTGCGCTCCATTGGCATCTAAGGAAGAGAATTACAGGAGGATCAAATTACATGCGTAAATACTCACACGTGCACACTGTTTGTGTCATTACCTGTGCAGTTTCTATCTCCCTAATAATAGCTCAGCACGCTTTGTAATGTATCAGTATTCTTCGAATGATATCATGGCGTATAATGCGGAATAATGATAATAAGGCAGCGTGCGGGACGCGATTGTTCGAGTAGGTTCTCGAACGTAATTTAGCCGTAATAATTACAGAGGAAAGCAGGTACAATGAATAATGTAGAAAGAGCGAAAACATCCGGTCCCTTGAACAGCCTTCAACGACCGACGGCTCTGCTCACCGCTATTGGTTCACTTCATTGCAGAGCGAGATTTTATTAGCTAACAACACCAGCCAATTTAGGTAACCATGTGGTTCAGAAAATTTCTGAAACATTACATGGCTTCTGCTGTTCTAATCAACACACAATTTCTGTAATTTACAACACCTTCTTGCTTTCCATACAGAAATCTGGGATTTTAAAAGGTTTTCCGGTTTTAGTACACAGAATTTCTCTAATTTTAAATGGGTTTTCCTTGCTCAGTGAGAAGAAATTTTCGTAATTGTATACTGTTCGCTTCGCAGCACATTAGTTTTCAAATATTCTGTATTTTACAGGTTATGCAAAATTAAAATGTATGTAGAGCGAGAACAGAAAATCTGACAGAAAGGAGCACTATTTTTTGCATCTGCATTTACCCCTCTATAGCACGCGTGCTCTCTCGGAAACGCGTCGATTCACTACATCTTTGATTGAAATACAAATAACTTTATTGACATGGAACATAGAATTTCGGGCAGTTGTCTGTCTGCGGATCTTGAAAAACATTTGTAGCTCAGTAAGAGCAAAGCGTGTTACGTGACAAAAAAAAAGTGGCATATTTTTATTTCCTAGGTCCACATCAACGTCACGGATAGCTAGCAATCATTGCTACTACAGTTTTTAGACGTCGCTGAACATACTGCACTGGTACTTGCAAGCCAATGTCCACTCTTACTCCACTTTTCCTCAAAAAATCAATTACGGCGGCAAAAATTGCTTGAGACACGTTGCGCAGTGCGATGCACGTTGCGCAGCGTGATTCATAAATAGACCGGCGTCTCGCGTCGGCGGCGTCAACAAAAGTGATGCAAAGAGTCATCATTACGCGATGACGTCACCATAAGACGTCATCATGATGTCGCATATCGCTAAAATTAGTGACGTCACGTAACGTGGGGTCACATGATGACACCATCAGTTCACATCATAACTTGGTCAAAAGTGTGCCGATCACAGAGGCAGTGCAAAACCGGGGGTGCCTCGGATCCTGGAGGCAGTGGAAAACCACGTTAGTAGCAGAAAGATTTCCAAAGGTTGCGCTGCAAGATCAATACACTGACTGAGTAAAAAAAAAGAAGATGGCTTTCGCCTTCAGTCGTCTTAGGTGAGTGCATAAGGGACCATGTGAGTTTTTCCAGTGTGATGCAATCACACGCACTCAACGCCTGAACTGGCGCGTACGATAGTATGCTCTACGCGGAAACAGCGAAGCACACTGCGCAGACAGCCAAAGCCGCTCGTCATATTTCAAAGGCGAGTGCTCCTTTGTTTACATCTCCTGCGCCAAAGTGCGCACCTCCTGGCGCACGGCTAAGCGAAGCAGCACAGCGAAATACGACGTGCACTTGCAACTGCGTTGCTGTGTATCGCTACACAAACTGTTGTCTTGGAGCGCTATAGCAACATACAATCACGTAATAGCACTTCAGTAATACAGGCTAAAGTTTAGCGATCACATAGCGCGTTAAGGAAACTCTCACTCATCTGATGAAAGAAATGTAACAAAGTGCAGCGGTTCAATGGCAGCAGACCATGGACGAGAAAACAACGAGAAGCGTCAGTCGGGACATCCACACTATAGAAACTAGGCCTTTGCAGCATGAAACAAGGAATCTATGCATTGAAGCGCGCCAAAAGCCAGGACTACAGCATGCACAAATACGCCTTTCACCTAAAACAAAACTAATTACTACCGTCAGGTCAATTCCTAAATTATAACTAATTTAATACTTGGTGGCATTTATTTTTATAGTTGTTTTTCATGTAAGAAAATGCACGTGATCGATCGTCTGTGGAGCGCCACCATTAATAACAGCAATTTTGTGGGCTTTTTTTTTCAGGAACAGATTTCTGTTAAGGAAGAATAACAGATATTTCCTGTATGACGATAGACTTTTTGTGTAAAAAATGTCTGTAAGTTTGCATATATTTTTAGTGTAGTTAACCCCAGGCGTGATATCGGGCTCGTTAATTGCGCACGAAATGGGTAGTTTAATGCTGGCCGCCCATTGAAAAAGGCTTCGTCATAGTTTGTTAATATTGTTACGCGAATGACGAATCGCTTGCACGGTAGGCTATTTAGAAGATATATTTTTAAGAGCAGCTGCAGCGCTGACCAGTCCGGCTCCGAGCTCGAGCAGCAAGCGACCCTTCGTCCTCTTCGTCGGCCACACGCGCGCGTCGACAATATGCACTCTGGCAGCGTACATTTAACATAATCCCCGGCGGCAAAGGCGTCGTCTCGGCGCATCTAGACGTCAACGTCATCGGGCAAGTGGTACTGCTTCAGGCGTGCGACGTGTACGATGTCGATGGCCTGCAGGGTGGATGAGGACGACGAGGCAGCAGGAGCGATTTCATAAGTGACGGGAGTCACCGCACGAAGCACTCGGTATGGCCCTGTGTTCCGAGAGAGCAGTTTGTAGGACAGGCCAACGTGCCGGGTCGGAGACCACACCAGAACCGAAGAACCAGGCCAAACGTGCACGTCGCGGTGTCGTTGATCGTACCAACGGCGTTGGTTCTTTTGGGACGTCAGAAGGCGAGTACGAGCGGCTTCGCGTGCATGGGCGGCCCGGTTGAATGACTGTATCGAGGGGCAATGTGGGTTCGCGGCCGAACAACGGAAAAAAATGGCGAGTAACCAGCCGTGTCATGGCGCGAACAATTGTAGGCAAATGTCACGTACGCCAAATCAAAGTCCCAGTCGGAGTGGTCTGAGGAAACATATTTTGAAAGCATGTCGGTTTGGGTTCGGTTCAGACGCTCCGTGAGGCCATTTGTTTGCGGATGGTACGACGTAGTGAGCTTGTGCCGCGTTTCACATGAACGCAGGATGTCCGCTATGACTCTCGATACAAATGTGCGGCCACGGTCCATGAGCAGCTGGCGTGGAGCACCATACTGCAAGATCACGTCGCGCAGAAGAAAATTGGCGACATCTCTGGCGCAGCTTGTTGGAAGAGCTCATGTGAAGGCGTAGCGTGTGGCGTAGTCTGTGGTCACAGCTATCCACCTGTTGCCAGCAGAAGACAGGGGAAAAGGGCCGAGTAGGTCCAAGCCGACGCGTAAGAAGGGTTCGGACGAAATGTCGAGTGGTTGAAGGCGCCCAGCCGGAAGCTTCGACGGTGTTTTGCGGCGCTGATATTTCTCACACGCCGTGACGTATCTTCTGACGGAGCGCGCAAGACCTGGCCAATAGAAGCGACGGCGGATCTGGTCGTATGTGCGGAACACGCCAAAGTGACCGGCATTTGGGACATCGTGAAGTTCGTGGAGTACAGCCGAGCGGAGGTGTTTGGGTATAACAACATCGAGGCGCTCGATGATAGCCCGTAAGGATGCATCACAGTGTTGCTCGTCGGCTATGTGCTTCAGTTGGGAAACGGAGCACACGCAAGCGTCGGTGTCAGGGACGGTGCGCAACTCGCCAACCGGATAGCGAGAGAGGCAGTCGGCGTCCTGATGCAGGCGTCCAGACTTGTACGTTACTGCAAAAGTGTACTCTTGCAGTCGCAGAGCCTAGCGACCAAGTCGACCTGTGGGATCCCTTAATGATGAAAGCCAGCAGAGCGCGTGGTGGTCAGTGACGACGGAGAAGTTGAAGTTGAAGTTTATTTCAGGCAAAAGCAAAAAAAAAAGAAACGTGCAATTTGCCTAGGGGACCGGCGAAAAGGCATAAAAGCCTTACAACGCGCCTGCTTCAGTGAAAAGAGTCATTAAGAAAGTAAGCATAAACGCGTTTCTATACGCAAAACATATCTGTACAGGAAAACATAAATGAGCGGAAAATTTGCCAAGGCAATGAAATCAATAAACCACATATGTGTCTCACAAATCAAACAAACTGTAGAGGACATAAACAAACGCTAATGTAAGACGTAAAATACTTGAACAAACTTGAAATTTCAATACACAAGGTTTCAAAAATCGAAAATCAAAAGGTAACAACATCAATAAGCAATATGTGTGACCAATAAATTAAAGACAGTTTAGATAACATAACTAAACGTTAATGTGAATTACACAGAGAAAATACTTCAGGGAGTGTGAAACAAAGAGGATGTGAGTGCCATATAAATATGGACGGAACTTGGAGACCGCCCAGACAAGAGCAAGGCGTTCTCGCCCCGTGAGTGAATAGTTGCGCTCCGCAGGTGTAAGGAGGCGGCTAGCGTAGGCGATAACGCGGTCGTGTCCCTGTTGACGTTGGGCGAGAACGGCTCCGATCCCGTGACCACTGGCATTATTTCTGACCTCAGTCGGGGCGGATGAGTCAAAGTGGGCCAATACAGGTGGCGTCGTCAAAATTGTGATGAGGTGAGAGAACGCGGCAGCTTGAGTGGACCCCCACGAAAATGGGACGTCTTTCGTCAGAAGATCGGTAAGTGGTCGAGCGATTGCCGCAATGTCTTTCACGAACCGCCTGAAGTAGGAACAGAGTCCCACAAAACTCCGGACATCTTTGGCGGATTGGGGTACTGGGAAACTGGGGACGGCACGAATTTTCTCAGTGTCCGGCCGCACACCAGAAGCATCAACAAGTTGGCCCAACGCTGTAATCTGTCGGTGGCCGAAGTGACACTTCGACGAGTTCAACGGGAGGCCAGCATTGCGGAAGACGTCGAGAATAGCCGACAGACGCTCAAGGTGGGTCTCAAAGGTAGGTGAAAATACGAGGACGTCGTCTAGGTAGCACAGGCATGTTGACCATTTGAACCCTTGTAGCAGAAGTCCATCATACGCTCGAACGTGGCTGGGGCGTTGCATAGACCAAAGGGCATAATCTTGAATTGGTACAGGCCATCAGTAGTGACGAAGGTGGTCTTTTCTTGGTCTTTCTCGTCCACGGCCATCTGCCAATAACCGGAGCGAAGGTCGACGAATGAAAAGTAGCGTGCACCATCGAGACAATCGAGAGCGTCATCAATGCGGGGCAAAGAATTCACATCCTTTTTCGTAATTCGATTTAGATGCCGGTAATCGATGCAGAAACGCCATGTATTGTCCTTCTTTTTAACCAGGACGACGGGCGACGCCCAAGAGCTTGATGAGGGATCAATAATGCCTTTAGCTAACATCTTGTTCACTTCGTCTTGAATAATCTTGCGCTCCGATACGGACACCCGATATGGTCGACGGTGAATGGGAACAGCATCATCTGTGTTGATACGATGCTGCACAAGAGAAGTTTGGCCGAGTGGTCGATTGTCAAGGTCGAAGATGTCGCGGTAGGAAGCCGAAAGGCGGATGAGGGCGGCTGATAGCGCTGGGGGGAGGTCTGGGGCGATCATGGGGCGAAATGCCATGTCGAGGCATGTGGCATCGGGTGGGCGAAAAAGAAAATTGGATCATACGTCTGCTGCAAAATGGTGAAGTGGTCATTGGCTAAGGACCGCAACGTGGCGATTATGACGCCTTGAGGGAGGACTTGCTTCGAGAAGCCGAAATTTATAACGGGGGGATGTATCCGGTTGGCGGCTATAGTTATGACGCAGTGAGGCACAGTGATGTCACGCACCAGAAGGACATCAGGAATCGGCGTGACGATGTAGTCCCCATCCAACACGGATGAAGTCGTGGCGAATTAGGCGAATGTTAGGGCTTTGGGTGGTAGGCAGATGAAATCCGTGGCACAGAGGCTGTGCTGAAGTTCGGGGTGAATATCCGGCTGAAGAGGAAGGTCCAAGCAAGGAGTACCAGCGGAACAGTCTATCAGGGCAGAATGGGTTGACAGGAAGTCCATCCCTAAGATGAGGTCATGAGGACAATTATGGAGCCCGGTGAATAGGTCAGGAACGTAGTGGTGGGCGACGCTTATGCGAGCTGTACACATTCCTGTGACAGGAAAAGTTCCGCCATCGGCAACGCGTACAGCTTTTGTAGTAGCAGGCGTGAGTACTTTATTCAGGCGGCGACAAAGATGAGCACTGATTATGAACACGTGAGCTTCAGTATCGACCAGTGCCGTCAAAGAAATACCGTCCACACGCACATCGATGAAGTTTTTGTTCGTAGGAAGCGTCAACGGAGGGTTTGGTTCAGACGGAGATGATGCAGTGCTACCTGCACGATCTAGTTTTCCGTCGGGTACGATGCAAAGTTGGGCGGCGAGGGATGGCGGTATGGTCGGGGCGACGGGGAACGACGGCGCTGAGGGGACGGGGAACGAGCAGGAAGACGGCTGTTAGGTGTGTCAAAAGCAGGGTCCGGACGGCTGGGCGAATACCGGCGAAGACCTTCATATGAGCGAGAAGGCGAGAAAAACTGGTTCCTATATGGCGGCGTCCAAGTGGCGCGGCAGTAGCGGGAGCATGTCCAACGTGGTGGCACCGGAAGCAGATCGGTTTGTCGTCGGGAGTTCGCCATTCCGTGGGGTTGAGAGATCGTGGAGGAACGAATGGGTCACTTTGAGATGCATTCATGGGCAATGGTCTGGAGGAGGGGCGAGAGACGGGGCAGGCGACAGCGACCCCGAGGTTGGCGAATTCTTGTCGTACGACCGCCTGAATAACGGAGACCGCGGGGGTTGTTTGTATAGTGGCGTGGTCGAATGGAGAGGGCTGAAGCGGCGCTGGACTGGTCGCTTCAAGTTCCCGTCGAACGATACGCGTTACACTCTGCTCAAAGGGCGGTGTGGCGGCGGAATCGGAGCAGGTGGACGTGGCAGCCGTGTTTGGCAACCGAGAAAATTGAGGGCGCACACGACGGCTTTTTGTCGTCTCGAAACGGCTGCATTCTTGGATGATGCGGTCGATAGTCGAGACGATGGTGTAGACCAGCAAAGTGAAAGCGTCGTCCGCGCTTCCCTTCAAAACATGACGCACTTTGTCACCTTCGGACATTGCCTCGTCCACTTTCCGGCTGTGATGTGCAAGTGCGCGTTTGAAAAAGGCGCGACGCAAGGACAAACCAAAGAAGACGACGACGATGACTCGTGGCCGTAGCGCGTGTGAGCGTGAACAATTTTAGCCCAATGAAGGGCCGCCACGGTGTTCGGGAAGAAAAGCCGCGGGTGAAGAACGGGAGAGCGGGGAGACGTGGCCGGGACGTGACCGAGTGAAGAAGGCAACCAGGGCGCGGGAGTGGCGGCCGGCAGAGTTCCTGCATCGAGGCCGCTGCGGGCTCCCACCTGGGTGCGTACCCAGCTTCTTCAATCGTCTGGCGTTGGCCAGACACACGCTGCTCATCGTCTGGCGTTGGCCAGTCAACACCGGCGTCTCCCGCTTCAAACCCAGTCTGCGGCTGGCGAACGCCGAAGGGGCGTCCGGCCGTTGACCTCGACTCACCCCACGCTTCTGTCCACCCGAGTGAGCGTCTACCGCACCTCTAGCAATTGGCGTCTGTGTGAGTTCGTCTGTGCCTTGCCTTCACAGTCTTCGCTACAAGCTCCGCGTCCCGATGAGCGGTGACACTGCTTTTTCTTTTGTACTTATTTTCTGTGAACTGTTCGCGTCTGTTAACGTTTTCCTACTCTTGTTAACTTCTTTTCCGCTTGCATTTTCTGTACTTTTCTCTTCCCTTCGCTATTCATATTTCCGCTGTGTAAATACATTGAGTGTTTGGTTTCTGGTGTGCACAAATGGTCTCGCCTCCTTTCTTGATGACGGTTATGTCATCAGTTACATGTTTACCGAACCTACACGAGAGCGTATCGAATAAATAGCCTCGTGACAAATGGCGTCCGCGACAGGACGAGACCGTTTTTGCAATTTAGGTGTTTTGCACAAGGAAGGGAAATGAGCACGTCAGATCTAACGGCGTTAGCGATACGCATGGGGCTTGAGGGCGATGAGTTGAAGGCATGGCTTGATGAGCGTGAGGCACAAGCTCGCGAAGATAGGGCAAATTTAGAAGAATTGGCTAGGCGACCAGGGCGCGTACCCAGCTTCTTCAATCGTCTGGCGTTGGCCAGGCAAGACCGGCGTCTCCCGTCTCAACCCCAGTCTGCGGAGTGCGCGTTTGAAAAAGGCGCGACGCAAGGACAAACCAAAGAAGACGACGACGATGACTCGTGGCCGTAGCGCGTGTGAGCGTGAACAATTTTAGCCCAATGAAGGGCCGCCACGGTGTTCGGGAAGAAAAGCCGCGGGTGAAGAACGGGAGAGCGGGGAGACGTGGCCGGGACGTGACCGAGTGAAGAAGGCAACCAGGGCGCGGGAGTGGCGGCCGGCAGAGTTCCTGCATCGAGGCCGCTGCGGGCTCCCACCTGGGCGCGTACCCAGCTTCTTCAATCGTCTGGCGTTGGCCAGACACACGCTGCTCATCGTCTGGCGTTGGCCAGTCAACACCGGCGTCTCCCGCTTCAAACCCAGTCTGCGGCTGGCGAACGCCGAAGGGGCGTCCGGCCGTTGACCTCGACTCACCCCACGCTTCTGTCCACCCGAGTGAGCGTCTACCGCACCTCTAGCCGTTGGCGTCTGTGTGAGTTCGTCTGTGCCTTGCCTTCACAGTCTTCGCTACAAGCTCCGCGTCCCGATGAGCGGTGACACTGCTTTTTCTTTTGTACTTATTTTCTGTGAACTGTTCGCGTCTGTTAACATTTTCCTACTCTTGTTAACTTCTTTTCCGCTTGCATTTTCTGTACTTTTCTCTTCCTTTCGCTATTCATATTTCCGCTGTGTAAATACATTGAGTGTTTGGTTTCTGGTGTGCACAAATGGTCTCGCCTCCTTTCTTGATGACGGTTATGTCATCAGTTACATGTTTACCGAACCTACACGAGAGCGTATCGAATAAATAGCCTCGTGACACCGGCCAAGTGCGAGGACTTCTTGTATGTAGGAGACATACGATTCAGTTGGCGACTGGACGCGGGTAGCGAGCTCCTGTCGTGCAGCCGCTTGGCGACCGGTCGGGTTCCCAAGGATGTCACGTAGCTTCTCCTTCAACGTGTCCCAGCTGGTGAGCTCGGTCACATGTGTTTTGTACCACACACGCGAGGTTCCGTCCAAGTAGACGAGAACATTAGCGAGCATCATGGCAGGGTCCCAGCGGTGAGTTTGACTGACCCGTTCATACAGGTGAAGCCAGTAGTCGACGTTGAGGCCAGGTTGCGCAGAGAATGTCCCGGGATCACGGGGTGTGGGGACCGCGAGAAAGGTTGCCGTAGGAGCCGCAGATGGAGATGGGGACGGGTTGTCATTGGAAGCCATGGCGGGAAGCTGGATGATGCGGCCACTGCGGAGCTGTGTGGTGAGGACGGGGAACGTTCCACCTCCACCACATATGTTACCCGAGCGACGAGTCGCTTGCACGGTAGGCTATTTAGAAGATATATCTTTAAGAGCAGCTGCAGCGCTGACCAGTCCGGCTCCGAGCTCGAGCTCGAGCAGCAAGCGACCTTCGTCCTCTCCGTCGGGCGCACACGCGCGTCGACAATATTGCCGCGTCCATATTTGTGTCTGTCTATACGCTGGCGACGACAAAGAAGACAACCGGTGCGCTCGAGAGGCGCAGCGGAAAAGACTGAAAAAGAAGACGTTCTTGGCGGCTGCACGCCTTCAGCGCTATCTTGGAGTACGACACGCCGTACGCCTTTCTAAATAAAGCCCCCGTGTTTTATAACCCGCGACACTGGTGGAGGTGCTGGGTACCATCGCCTCATGATCGGTACTCCTGTGAGCAGCCCTGCATCCAGCCCCCCGAGACCGCCACGCGTGGAGACGCCTGTACACCGCTCAAGCCGTCGCCTGCAAGGTCTGAGACCAGAATTTGGCCTTTTACAAGGACCCCCGCTGCCGACAGCCACCCCTGCTCAAGAAATGGCGTTTTCAAGAAGCCCTACGCAGGTAACGGTCCAGAATCTTCGGATTCCCGAACCATTTCACGGCCGCCCGAACGAAGATGCGGAAGACTGGCTTGAGGAGTTTGAACGGGTAGCGAAGTCGAACCACTGGAGCCCCGACGAGAAGCTCTTCCACGTATACTTTGCCCTTGAAGACGGTGCGAAGACGTGGTTCATAAACCGCGAGGCAACTCTGACAACATGGGACGAGTTTTGCCGTCGGTTACGCGATACCTTCGGCAACACAGACCGACGTGAAAACGCGCAACGCCTTCTTGAGTCACGCATCCAACAGCTACATGAAGGCGTCGCCATGTTTGCCGAGGATATGGTGCGTTTGTTCCACCGCGCTGACCCCAACATGTCCGAGGCTAAGAAGCTAAGCCATCTCATGAGAGGCGTCAGAGAACAGCTGTTTGTTGGTCTCGTGCGCAATCCGCCGACAACAGTCGACGAGTTTATCAGGGAAGCCACCGCAATAGAGCGGGCGCTGCAGCAACGGTACCATCAATGCGATCGCCGAGCCACCGGTGCACCTGCAGGTGCCGCAGCACTCACTGCGACCGATGAGTGTTCTCTACGCTTACTCATTCGACAGATCGTGCGCGAGGAGATTGCAAAGGAGAACGCAAGGTGCACATCGCCGTCGCAATCGCCGCAGCAGCAGGAGTTCACGGTTGCATCCGTCGCTGAAGTCGTCCGCCAGGAACTTCGCCAAGCGTTTGCCTCTCCCGAGCCATACCCTGATGCGTCGTACCAGCCTAACGCATATACCTACGTCTGCGGGTGGTAAGCAGTAGTTTTGCGGTGAACAACGTTGCACTCTTTGAGGATGGCTTCGACGACTTCCGACAGGAAGACACGGCCTCGATCGCTGAGCAGCTCCTGCGGTGGACCGTGGCGCAGCATGAACCGATGGAGCAGGAAGGAGGCTACATCGCGCGCTGTAGCCGCGGGGAGGGCGGCAGTTTCGGCGTATCGCGTAAGGTGGTCTACAGCGACGATGGCCCAGCGGTTACCAGCCGACGTCAGAGGAAGTGGCCCATACAAATCGATGCCAACGCGCCCAAACGGCCGGTCAGGGCAAGGTAAAGGCTGTAGACCTGCTGGTGACTGGTGCGTTGAAGCTTTGCGGCGCTGACAATCGATGCAGGAGCGAACGAACTTCTGCACGTAGCGGTACATCCCTCGCCAAAAGTACCGTTGGCGAATGCGGTGGTATGTTTTCGATACCCCAGAGTGCGCACACTGCGGATCAGCGTGGAACGATTCGCATATGTCAGAACGGAGACTGCGGGGTATTACTAGTAGCCACTGGCGGCCGTCGGCTTTATAATTGCGTCGGTGAAGGAGGTCGTCGCGAATGGCGAAATGATGGGCTTGACGACGCAACGCGCGAGTGGATGGTGTTGCCGATGGATCAGTGAGCAAGTCTATCAGTGAAGCGATCCACTGATCCTTGCGCTGTTCGGTAGCGATGGTGTGAATGTCGATGGAAGAAACGGCATTGTGAGACATTGAGCTGTGGGTATTGTCGTCAGGCAAGGGGGAGCGCGAGAGTGCGTCGGCGTCAGCATGCTGGCGTCCGTTGCGGTACAGCACGCGGATGTCGTAGTCCTGTAGGCGAAGTGCCCAGCGGGCGAGGCGGCCTGATGGATCCTTCAATGATGACAGCCAGCATAGTGCATGGTGGTCGGTGATGACATCAAATGGGCGACCATACAAATAAGGTCGGAACTTCGTAAGGGCCCAGATAATCGACCTGGGTCTTTGTGCCTATTACCGGCGATTTATAGCGGACTTTGCGCACATCGCCTCTCCACTCACCCGCCTCACAAGGGAAGATGTTGCGTTTGTATGGGGCGAAGAGCAAGAAGCGTCGTTCAACGAGTTGCGGCATCGTCTACAAACTCCGCCCGTACTCGCTCACTTCGATGAGGATGCACCAACAGCCATCCATACAGACGCCAGCAATGTGGGCCTCGGCGCTGTTCTTGTTCAGTGCCAAGATGGTGCGGAGAGAGTATTTCGCCCGTATTTATATGGCCGCGCTTTCCAAGTGGTAAGCGACCACCACTCCCTGTGTTGGTTGACCAACATGAAAGACCCGTCTGGACGTTTGGCACGCTGGAGCTTACGGCTTCAAGAGTACGACATGACCGTAGTCTACAAGTCGGGAAGGCAGCACTTAGATGCCGATTGCCTATCAAGATCACCGATTAAACCACCGAGCCCAGAGGATGATGAATGCGCAGGCTTTTTAGGAGTTGTCGATGCGGCTGTCATCTCCCGGCAACAGCAAGACGATCCGGAGCTCAACTCAGCCACGAATGCGCCGAGAGTGTTTTCGAGAAATTTATCAGCATTCTGCTTGCGTAACGGAATTCTCTATAAGAAGAATTTCTCATCAACAGGCAAAAGCTACCTGCTGGTAGTTCCGGAAATCCTCCGCAAAGAAATTTTGCAAGCCTGTCATGACGAAGCCACGTCGGGCCACCTCGGTTTCACAAGAACATTGACACGTATCAAAGAAAAATACTACTGGCCAAGAATAGCAGTGGAGGTGAAGCATTACGTGCGAACATGCATTGACTGTCAGCGGCGCAAGGTACCACCGGTCAAACCCGCTGGGCTTTTACATCCCGTTCCAGTACCGGAAACTCCGTTCGCTCAAATTGGCATGGACCTTTTGGGCCCATTTCCAACATCGGACAGCGGTAACAAATGGGTTATAGTGGCGACGGGCTACCTCACCCGATACGCCGAGACCAAGGCGATTCCGAGCGGCACTGCAGCTGAAGCGGCCCGGTTCTTCATTGAGAACATCGTGCTGAGACATGGTGCTCCCGCGGTCGTGATAACAGACAAAGGTACCGCGTTTACAGCCGAGCTGTTGCGCAGTGTGCTTACGCTCAGTGGTACAGCGCATAGGAAGACGACAGCTTATCACCCACAAACAAATGGACTTACGGAACGACTGAACAAGACTATCGCCGACATGCTTTGCATGTACGTTGACGTGGAACACAAGAATTGGGACAGGATTTTGCCGTACGTCACATTCGCGTATAATACGGCACGCCAACAAACAACGAAAATGACACCGTTTGCACTGATTCACGGCAGAGACGTAACTACGATGCTTGATGCTATGCTGCCTCATGACGGTGATTCAGAGACGGACGCCGCAGATTTCACTGAGCGCGCCGAGGAAGCAAGACAGCTTGCCCGCGTCAGAATAACTAGCCAGCAAGAACTTGACGCTCAACGGTACAATCTCCGCCATCGATTCGTCACGTTTAAGCCCGGGGAAAGAGTCTGGGTTTGGTTCCCTGTACGACGGCGAGGCCTCTCGGAGAAACTTCTGCGCCGATACTTCGGACCCTACAAGGTTCTGCGCCGCCTTAGCGACGTCACGTACGAAGTCGTCCCTGACGGCTCTTCTTGTTCAAAGCGCCGCCAGCATCTGCCTGAGACAGTGCACGTGGTACGCATGAAGCCGTACTTTTCTGAGTGATGTGACCGCCCACTCGCTAACTGCGCATCGACTGCTACTTCGTGAGCATCGAGACGATGCTCGCTCTGGAGGGAGGGTAATGCCGCGTCCATATTTGTGTCTGTCTATACGCTGGCGACGACAAAGAAGACAACCGGTGCGCTCGAGAGGCGCAGCGGAAAAGACTGAAAAAGAAGACGTTCTTGGCGGCTGCACGCCTTCAGCGCTATCTTGGAGTACGACACGCCGTACGCCTTTCTAAATAAAGCCCCCGTGTTTTATAACCCGCGACAATATGCACTCCGGCTGCCTACATGTAGCAATATTACCCTCCACCGCAACAAGAATGTGTGCAGGTGGGCATATTGCCTGGAGACATGCACTGAGTACTTTGCTGCTTCGCAAAATGACGACGCATTAGTACATCGCGGGTGCTTCGGAAGCGTACTTGCAGAAGGTCGCCTTAATGATCTTACAAATGGTTCTGAGGAGGCCGCTTTTCAAGCTTGTGATGTGACTGTGTGGCACGTTACGCGCAGGCCTGGAGTTTTAACTGCCGAGCACTTTAAAGGGCCGCCCTGTCGACGTCTTACGTCTCGCGTTGGCGTTACGCAGGTCCCACGTATGGTGCACATAAGCCGAGCAGGCTGCGCGTTTAGAACGCCAGCGCTTGCTTGCCCGGAACACCAGCGTCACCGAATGGCTAATTTGGCTGTCCGAGCCAGCCAAGCGACAGCGAAACGCCAGCGTCGGGAGACAGCCACAGATCTATGGAAGAGAAAAGCGGAGGCGAAACGCCAGCGCCGGCAGTCAGAACTACCGCGCTCGAAGCAGCCAACAGTAGAAACATAGTTGGGTCATTCCATATCAAGTGTACCTGGTAAACTTTCGGCCATCTCCGATCATGCTGAAAAAAATCGTGCTAGTATATGTGAATGTGAGAAGCAGTTATTAAGGTGCTATATTTGGGCAAAAATATGGTGTTGCCTAGAGGGCGCTTCGAACTTTGGGTACGGAAGTGAAGCTGTGTCGCGCTAAATAATTTGTATGAAGTTACTGGTTTCCGAAATGATTTTTTCCTTTATCTCAAGACGCTGATCTTCATAGCTACAATAGTTCATACATTTTTCTTTTAATTTTCACTATTTTTGGCCTAGTAAAAAAATTGCAAAATGCGGCATGTTTAGCGCTTTTTAGAAAAGCACATATTTTTTCGGGAGTAATATATTCACATCGCGGGCTTTATGGGTTTCTATATTAAATGATAAAAATACTGCGAGACCAAATTAAGCTGAAACATTGTAACAATATTGTGTCAAAGTTGGAAAAAAATGGCATTTTGACTCATATTGCGGCTTCATTTTTGCAATGTAGCGGTCCAAGTAAAAATATCACTTATACATCGTTCTGTAGTATGTTTCCTTGGTAATATATATAGAAAGCTTTAAAAGAGTAGTTTTAGTTTTAAGCGAGAAAAAAATTTCCTAACCTAATATTCCCAAGGTTGTAAGAAGTTTGCCTTTGCCTCGCCTTCACTGCAGAGAAGGTCAGCACAATATTCCAGCGGGGCTTTTTGGCAGTGAATAATGGAAATCATACAACTGCTTGTCACTTGTTTTGGTAATACTGCTGTGTAAAACGTGAAAAACGGCAATAGGGTTAAAATTATGGAATCGTATCTTCTCTCATGGACCATCAAAGGGCAGGTAAAATTCAACAGCTTCATAGTTCAAAGGGGGAGAATTGTAATGTAGTCGATGGCCTGCAGGACAGTTCAGGGGCGTCGTGATTGGCTTCTGATAATTAAGATACATGGTCTTACGTAATAATTAACGGCATAATAAAATATACTTTGCTTCAGTTGTTTTTATGATGTTTCAGGTATAGGTCGATGTGTGATCGCTTACCACTGGTTTGCATGATGAAATGATGTATCCTAGGTGTAGAGGTTCGAGATGATTCGATATCGTGCCCATAACTGACACCTCATTCGCCATTTCCGGATGCGATTTAACATTTTCATCCCTCATTTTCTTATGGCTCTATGGTGCTGAAAATATTAAAAGTCCGTGACCATTACCGGACGGGGTCTTGACATTCTGAGCACCTTCGGACCGTTAAGAGGGGAATCTAAAAATAGCGAAACTGGTGACATAGGGCATCCCTGCATTAAAGACGAACGAACAATAATGCGCTCTGTAAGTTCTTAATTCATAATCACACCCGTTGCACAGTTCCGATGTGCTGTTCGAGAGAGAAACACAGAGAGAAAAAATTAGAGAGAGAGGGAGAAAGAAATAGAAATAAAGAGGAAAGATAAATTGAGAGGGAGAGAGAGAATGAAAGGGAGGAACGTGAAAAAGATGGAAAGAGCAACAAAAAGATAAAGAAATGACAGAAAGAGAAGGAAAGAAATAGAAAGAAACACAGACAAGAAAGATATCGAATAAAGGCAGGGAGAGGGAAAGAAGGAGAGCACTAGAGAACGAGAAAAATAAAGGGAAATGAGGAAGGCGGGCCAACCCCACTTACCCAACCCCACGTTGTGTATGCATCCTTCCTGTGTCCTGTCGATTAGTTGCGCTATACAATCTACAGCCATGCTTTACCAACACGCCCAGTCTTCAGCCTTACCAACCCCGCAGTTTTATCAGGCATGGCACCATTAGCGCGAGGCTGCTTGCGAAGCCCATTCTGCGCAACTTCAAATGGTACACGTTCTTGTGCTGCCTCGACGACGTCCTTGTTTTAGCTCCGCACTTCTCCAAGGATCTTCGACGCCTACGGCATGTTTTGACGCGTTTTAACAACGTCAGCCGACAACTGAATCTAAAGAAGTGTCAATTTTCAGCATGACAGCTGACAATACAAGGCTATGTCTTGTCCAAAGACGGAATTCTCCCTGATCAAGCCACGCTTGGGTCGTGGCCCAGTTCCCGAAACCTACGTAGGCCAAAGAATTGCGCAGTTTAGCTGGACTATGCTCCTACTGTCGACGCTTCATTCGAAACTTCACCACTATCATACCGCCGCTGACAAAGCTCGTCGGCAGTAACGAGTACCTCCATTAGCGGCCATGAGAGCGCGACGACGCGTTCGCAAAGCTGGGTCGTTTGTTGACGGCTCCTCTCACACTACGCCACTACGACCCTACGGCGTCTACAGAGGCAAACACGAACGCTAGCGGTGGTGCCTTCGGCGCTGTTCTTGCACAGCGCAAATCAGGATTACCTAAATATGTCGTGACCTATGCAAGTCGTACGCTTGCTAAAGCCAAGACCAATTGCTCCGTCACGGAAAAAGAATGCCCGGCGATCATCTGGGCCATTACGAAGTTCCGACCTTATTTGTATGATCGTTCATTTCATGTCGTTGTGCACCACCAAGCACTTTGTTAGCTGTCGTCGTTAAAGGATCCTTTCGGCCATTACGCATATCGGACACTTCCCCTGTAGGACTACGATATGCGCTTGCTGTAGCGCAGTGGACGACAGCAGTCGGACGCCCACGCCGCGCGCTACAGCGATGTGCTGTCCAAGACTGCAATGTCGCCCGCGGAACCTCCAAATGAGCGGTCAGTTATGTTTGCGGCCTCAAGGCTTCACGCAACCAGACATGTTCACTTTAAATAAATATTCTCGGTGTTCAGGAGGTCGGAGAAGCAGCACGACGTAACGTTTTGTTCGGGAAGTTTACGCCCCTCTCCTCCCGGCAATGGGTTAGCGGGGTTTTGGCTGGTCATAAAATATCGCTTGTAAGTTGACGGATGCTCTGCCTGTAGCATTCAGCCGGGATGCAAGAACCAAAAAGCAGTTTATTTAGGAACACCCCCAGCATATATAGCCGTCGACATTACAGGCACGTGCTGGCTAATCTTTGCAGTCCGTCACTGTAAACCATTAGATACGTACGACGCATGCGTAGTACACCTTCCTATACACGATACACCTTCCTATACACGATACACCTTCCTGGACCCTTTAACAGTTTCTTAAAGCCGAGATACACAATGGACTTGATTGAAGTTATGATCGTACTGCAGACGTCTTGGCTGGCGAGTTGCCCTCTGAGACCGTCTTGGGAGCAGTGTAGGGGTTGGAGCCGTGTTTGCGTGCATCCCAGTTGGTGCTGTCACCTCTGGCTGGTCGTCCTCGCTTTCCGGCTCGTCGCTGTCGATGCCATCGTGTCGAAAGGGTTCACGCGTTGGAATCGGGTGTCTCCGGTTCCGACGAAGCACTTTGTCATCTTCGGTAACGACGCGATAGGACCTTGGCGCTACAGGTTCCACGACCTGTGCTTTGCGGGTCCATGCTTTATCTCGAATCCTCACCACTTCTCCTTTCTTGAGCACTGGTAGGTCCTTGCGGTTGTCGACTTGCCTGCGCTTGAACACGGATTTTTTCATTTGCGGGCTGAAGTCGGGAAGCCTGGTTCGTAGCCTCCGGCCATGCAACAGCTCGCCCGGGCAGCGGCCGTCTTCCAATGGTGTAGATCGGTAACTGAGAATGCCCAGCCAGAAGTCGTCGCGATTCTCTTGTGTCTTTTTCATAATCCGTTTTACTATTTGGACACCCTTTTCCGCCAATCCATTGGACTGCGGAAAGCCAGGACTAGATGTCACGTGCCTGAAGTCGTACCTGGATGCAAAGGTAGCAAACTCATGAGACGCGAACTGAGGGCCATTGTCACTGCAAACCTCGACTGGGATTCCATATCGCGCAGAAATGCAGCTCAATTTTTCAATGACTGTGCTAGACGTGGTATCGCTCAGTTTTTCCACCTCCGGGAAGCTTGAATGCGCGTCGAAAACGCACAAGTACGAGCTTCCTCCGTGCTGAAAGATATCAACGCCCACTCTGTACCAGGCGTGATCTGGCGTGGGTCTAAGCATAAAATGCTCGCTTGGTTGCTTATATACATATTTTCGACACACGGCGCAGCTTTTTAGCATATTTTCAATGTCTGCGTTAAGTCCGGGCCAGAATACCAATCGTCGGGCTCGTGCCTTGCATTTGTTTACGCCCAAATGCCCTTCGTGTATACCTTGAAGCATTTCTTTCCTCATACACTTTGGGACAACTACTTTGGTGCCTTTCAGCACCACTCCCTCTATCAAAGACAGCTCAGCAGTGAAAGGTTTCATGCAGCCATCAATACTACCACAGCCGCTGATGTAGCGAATCACTTCTTTCAAGTCCGGGTCGCTTGCCGCCGCGGCAGCTAAACGATCCAGGGTTTTTTTGCTTACCAGGTCCGAGACTGCACCACTTGCGTGAACTTCTATTTCTTCGGTTGAGCCAACCGTGTCCTGGAGTTAGTTGACGGGTGATGACCTCGAGAGCATGTCGGCCAGCAGCAATTCTTTCCCTGGTACAAATTCAAGCACATAGTCGTAGTTCAGTAAGTGCAGGAAGAAACGCTGAAGACGTGGCGGCATATCACCGATTCCTTTGGATGCAATGGCTAACAGTGGGCGGTGATCTGTCTCTATGACTATCTTGCGCCCGTATACAAAATGATGAAATTTTTCACAACCGAACGTTATTCCCATCGCCTCTTTTTCAATTTGCGAGTACCTTTGTTCAGTTTCATTCATCACGCGCGATGCATACGCAACAGGCCGCCAACTGTCACCGTGCAGCTGTAGAAGTGCGGCGCCCAGTCCATGTTTAGAAGCATCCGCAGAAATTTTTGTTTCCCTGGCAGCATCGAAAACGGCCAACAACGGTGCGCTGCTGAGCCATGTGCAAATAGCTGTCCATTCGTTAGCGTGGTTCTCTGACCATTCAAACTTGGTGTCTTTTTTGATGAGGCTGCGCAAGAGTTTCGTCCTTTCTGCCAAATGCGGAATGTATTTCCCAAAATAATTCGCAACGCCTAACATCCTGTGCACCGCAGCTTTGTCCGTTGGCTGCGACATTTTGGCTAGGGACATACTCAGTGTGCCATTTGGCCTTATTCCATCATGGCTGATTACGTCACCCAAAAAGTCGACTTCAGTTAGCCTGAACCTGCACTTGCTCGCGTTAAAGATCAAGCCGGCGTTTTTCGCCAGTTGCAATGCATTCCGAAGGCGCGTGTCGTGTTCTTCTTTAGTTGCGCCCCAGACGAGGATGTCATCTACATACACCCGTACCCCAGGAGCCCTGTCAAAAACCTCGCTCAGTGTTTTTTGAAACACTTCCGGAGCCGATGCGATACCGAAGGGCAGCCTCAGAAAGCGGTAACGACCAAAGGGCGTACCAAATGTGCAGATTTTTGATGTGGCGTTATCCAAAGGAATTTGGTGGAATCCGGAATTAGCATCGAGGCGGGAGAAGTATTTAGCGCCAGCGAGCTCGGCCTCAATATCTTCACGTTTAGGCATCTGATAGTGCTCACGTTTCAGGCATGCATTGATATGCCTTGGATCAATGCATACCCGTAGTGTGCCGTCCTTTTTACGTACAATAACAAGGGGACTCACCTAGTCCGTTGGTTCCGTCACTTTCGTGATGATAGCGCCCCGTTCCATGCGGTCCAGCTCCTCCCGCAGCGGTTCTTGCAGTGTCAAGGGTACGCGTCGTGCTGGCTGGACTACAGGTACCGAACCAGCACGTAATACCATCCGATACTGACGCCCTACACAGCCCGTTCCTTGGAACAGGTGCGGAAATTCCTCCAGTACTTCATTAGTGCCAACTTCGACTGCATCCACCGTTCTCGCGACCAATCCCAGCGTCTCACTTGCACACAGTCCGAGTATTGCTTGGTGGCCTTTCTTGACTATAAAGAAGCCGAACTGACCGGACTGATTCTTAATGGCCACTGGCAAGGTCGCGACACCGAAGTGTTTGATAGCGTCACCGCTATATGACCGTAGAGTGGAGCTGCTTGGCTTCAGAATGTGTTTACCTTTGCACTTCCGATAGATCGAGTAGGGCAGCAAGTTTGCTTGGGAGCCTGTGTCCACCTTCAAGAAGGCATCCTAGTCGGCAACTTTAGCGTTTACGATCCAGTCCGTCGAGCTTCTCACACTGCAAGTGTTTACGTCGAGGATGTCGAAGGTGTCTTGCGCATAGACCACTTCGCCTACTGTAGGCCCTTTCTTGCAACACACTGCAAAGTGATTTGCGCCTCCACAGACAAAACACGTCCTTCGAAACGCCGGGCATCTGCTTCGCTCATGCAGCCGGTTGCATTTCATGCACTTAAACGGGCGCTTTTTTACCGACGCGACATGTTTCTCGGCCTGAACCCACGCCTCGTTCTGTTGACTGGCCAGCTCAGCGGCTTTGCAAATTTGTTCCGCCTTGTCTAACGTAAGACTTTTCACTTTCAGGAGCTTCTCCCGCAACTTTGGGTGATGTACACCGAACACAACCTGGTCGCGTATCATTGACTCGGTCAATTCAGCGAAGTTGCAGCTCCGGGACAATTTCCGCAGGTCGCGCAGGAAATGCTAAAAGGCTCAGCTTCATCCTGGGTTCTTGACCGGAATATGTACCTTTCATAAACTTCGTTGACTTGTTCTTGACAGTATTCCTTAAACTTCCGCACGACCGTCGCGTAGTCATCCCTGCGTTCCGCTTCCAGGAAGGTGAAGTTGTTAAACACTTCAAGTGCATCGTCGCCGGCCACACTCAGAAGTAGCGCAGCCTTCACAGCTTCTGACCTTGGCTCTTTCGCAGATGCTGTCGCCTGAAGAAACAGCTCGAACTTCTGGATGAACAAGTCCCAATTCTTCGCGATGTTTCCGGAAAGTAGCAGGTGCTCCGGTGGCTTAACTAGTTCCATTGCCTCAAATACGTACGACAACCTGCCGTACCCTCATCGAGCAAACACACTTCTGACACCATGTAGCATTCAGCCGGGATGCAAGAACCAAAAAGCAGTTTATTTAGGAACACCCCCAGCATATATAGCCGTCGACATTACAGGCACGTGCTGGCTAATCTTTGCAGTCCGTCACTGTAAACTATTAGATACGTACGACGCATGCGTAGTCTGCACGATACACTGCCCACGATGGTTCAACAGCGGTTTCGTGCTTTGAATGCCTTTGAAAACGAGAGGGTGGGGGGCAGACGACGGGACCTCCGAAGAAGCGTACGCTTCTTCAACTTGAAGTTTCAGCATGAGTATGCTGGACATACGAGCCGCATGAGCAAACCTTTGTTGCCCTTTGTGTCAGACCACACGAAGTTGGTTAAGAGGTCGGTGGTGCAAATATGTCTTGTAAACGCCTTAGACAAGTCTTGCGCGCACCGCATGGATGTAAGCATGGAAGTAAGCTGAAAGCAGCCAGGTATTTCCAGCATCTGATCGCCTGGGTTGCTGAAAAAGTGCTGAAAGCGAATAGAAAGCGACCGAAAGCGGACGCAGTGCGAGAAGGAAGCCATGATGAGCGCAGAAGAGTGGCAGTGATGCCCTACATGCACCATAAGGCATGCTAAAAATGTTAAAAGTCGTCTAAAAAGGATCGCTGAACGAGTCGGAGTCAGAGTTTTAATGTCGGCACCCGAGAAGTTATCTCGCCGGTGAAGAAGCCAAGAAAGGTGTGTGAAATCAACTATCGAAACCAGTTTATGGATTGCTCGGGGGCTGCGGTGTACACAATTCCGCTTTCCTGTGGCCGCGTTTATGTAGGGCCTACGAAGCGTTGTAATAATGTTCGTCTAAGTGAGCAGCGCAATAAGGTGCGTAAAGGAGCGGATGGCCATCTCGCGGCGCACTGTCGAGAATGTGGGTGTGAACCATTTCTAGATAACACCGTGGTGTTGTATCGGGACTCCGACATTGACTCCAGATTAATTGTCGAGGTCGCTGAGATGAAGAGGGATCATTCACTTGCGGTTAACGCTCCTTCGATTACCTTGACAAGCAAGGAGCTTCACATTTTGGAATGTGCGCATGGTGCAGTCACGTAGCGCGCGCCTTCGCACTTCTTTTGCTGATGCTATCTAGGTGATGTGTAATAAGGTTTTCATCACTTAGACCCTTCCTTGCGCATGCGCTCTTGACACGTGTTAGCACACGTAGACGCCGCACTGTGACGGTATGCCTGTTTTCGATTGTTCTTTTTTGTTGTCTAGTTTTCGCCTCTTTCCTTTCTAGTGGCTACACCTATATAATTGGTGTTACCACCCATTAAAATCTTAGTTGAAAGTAGCGCTTGTCCTGTGTTCTTCGTTGTCGTACGTGTCTTTCGCACTTACAGAAATTGTGAAGTGTACACGTTTCGGTCCCTTCTGACCGGCGCATACCCTTTCTTTGTAGGGTGGCGGTTGTTATTTCCCCTCGTTCGGGCTCCCGGCATCGGTGGGCGCGCGCCCATTAGCAGTCAGTTGGGAGTCGTCTGGGCAAAAACGAACTCGGATACAAAGATAGGATGCGCTTCTACGGAGATACCAGAGTGAGAAAGCAGCTGTCCTGTGATTTTCCGGACCTGATTGTTTTGACATATTTGACATCTGCAGATGAGCGCCGATGTGTTACAAAAACTCGCAAGCTTTTCATGGGATTTTTCTGCTTGTATCGCGTTCAGCAAGTTCATTTCTTTCATCGCATGTTACTTTCGGTGTTTTTAGTATGTGAAATATGTGCTGCGTTTAATCATGCCTTCATTACGACTAGGTGTGCATTCACTCGTCATTACCTACACCTTATCGGCTGTGCGGACAGTCCGAATTGCTAGGTGTTTGACCCTCCTGAGACAACAGAACACCTATTGTGCGTGTGCCCACCATATATCACGCAAAGAAATCCAATGGCCATCATCATGTTGGAATCTTCGAGACAAGAAACTTCAGAAAAAGTTCTGTTGAGGCCACCACCTCGTCATCAGCGCGATATGCTCAAAACGCTGAACAAGTATTTGCGCGAGACAGAACTCGACGAAAGACTGCAAACAGTTTCTGGACATTCAAGCTTCATCGCCACCTTACTCCTCATCGACACGTTCTCTCTCCTCTCTTTCCCACTCCCTCCCCTTTCCTAACGCTGAGTAGCAGGCCAGAAGATTGATTCAGGCCGACCTCTCAGTTTTTCTGCCACAAAAACGTTTCTCTCTTTGATTACCACGAATTAAATGCGAAGCATTTCTTAGCGAACTTTTTGAGCGAAGAGTTTGAGCGTATCTATCTATCTATCTATCTATCTATCTATCTATCTATCTATCTATCTATCTATCTATCTATCTATCTATCTATCTATCTATCTATCTATCTATCTATCTATCTATCTATCTATCTATCCGCCTACGACTTTGTGCTCTCCTGGCCGTTTCGTTAATCGGATGTATACCAAAATTGGTATAGAACAACATGACCGTATTACGAACATAAATGACAGGTCATAACATGAAAATCATGACATGCATGTCATGAACAGCATTATTTACATTCCACGTCCTTGGGGCTCTTGCGGCCATTCCGTTAATTTCATATATACCAAAACTGGCATGACGTGACAAGAGTTCATGGCGAACATAATCACAGGTCCTAACGTGCAAATCATGACACGCATGTCATGTGCGGCACTATTTACATGACGGTCTCGGGGCGCTCGCGGCCGTTTAAATGAATGCATATATACGAAAACTGGTATGACGAGACTGTGATGAGGTGCCCTGATGCCACAGAGAAGACGATGAAGCGGCGCTGAAAACGCGCAAGCACGCGCACTGGACTAGGAGTGGCTCGGCCATCTTGAAGGTACCTCTCTGCACGTGCCCGTGGGGCGCGAGCTAACGAAGAAAAAGAAGAGGCCACGTTGGCCAGGCAGAAGGAGCCAGAAGCTCGAGCGGAGAAGACGCGTTGACCTGGTCGGACGTCAACGTACGGGAGGCCAACATCTGTCGGAGGGACCCGGTCGAGCGTCAACGCCCGAGGGACTTCGCAACGACGCGTCTTCGGCCCCGGCGCCCAGCGGGCGCAGAGGAGCCCGCGACATCCCGCCTGGCCCTTCTCAAGCAAGACCCGAACGCAGCCACGACGCCATGTCAAGGCCCGTAGCGTGAGCGCGGCGTTTACTTGAACTTTTTCCTAAAGGCGCTTCGCGTTTTGATTGTCTTGCTGTGCTTTTGCATTTATCTCGTGTGTGTGCATTTTTATGTCAGAATATATGTTTGTGTGCCGTGCCAGATGCGTCCTCTTCCTGGCGGCCCTCACGAGCATCTCTGACACTATGCACTAAACCTGCTCCCCGAACCCATATTGTAACAATGGCGTCCGCGACGGAGACTTTCTCCATGATATACTAAGAAGGTCGGAGCAGTGCAGTCAGAGAGTTTAGTGGAGAGCTGCACGGAAGATGGAGATATTAGAATCAATCGAAGCAGGCGAAAAGCTTGGCTTGCAAGGAGCGCAGCTTAAGGCATGGGCAGAAACACAAGCAGAAAGAAGACGTGTAGAGAGAGCGCAAGCACATGAATCTCAATGCAAGGCACTTATTGCTCAACGCGAAGCATTGGAAGCTGCTATATGGAGGCTCGAACTAGAACGCGAAGATTGTGATACTGCAAGATGCAAAAAGGACGTTGAACTCAACAAATTTCATCATGACCTGCTTTTCGAAGAGCCAAGCTTAAACAAGATAGTGATGGGCAGTAGTCAGTCCATATGTCTAGGACTACGGAGTGCTGTAAAGTGCGAACCACAGCGGATTGATACGGAGGTCGCAACTGATTGCTCCCAGCAGGTAGAAACTAACCAGAACATTAGGTGTGCGCCGATCCTCATCAATGAGCACAGCACATCTCTTGATAGCTTTTCTGTCGAGAAAGAAAGTACTGAAAGTTCAGTTCCTGATGACTGTGACACCTCTAGCGAGACAAATACATTTAAGGCTGTCATAGACACAGCAGTGTTCACGAACTCGAAGGACGACACTCCAAGTGTCCAGATAATGACAATGGCCTCTTCCTTTGAGCAGATAGCATGCTCAAAAATCGAGAAGAGCAGCAACAATCCTTCATGCTGCTTTGAAGGCAAACTCGACAGAAAGGCTTTTCGTAAGTCAGTCTCCTTTGATGTCGAGCGGTGCAAGGCAAACCGTCCAATACTTTGCATTATAGTATGCAGAAAGAAAGCGCGTTGTTCGAAGCGCGCCGTGCGACAGCCTCATGGTGGAAAGCAAGATGAAAGAAAGAAACACAAGTCCAAAAGCAGAAAACGCACCAAGGCGTCCCCGCGTTCACTGTGTTATAGAAACACAGATGATGACCATAGAGGTTCTCACGGTAGACGCTACTTGACCAACCTGGCGTTTCATGGTTGGACCATGTGGTGCGACTGCGCTCACCGAAAGTTTGTGAGATTTAAGAAAAGCGCGTCGCCTGTGTGGCAGGCTATCGCAGCTGCTAAAGGTGCTAAAGAAAGCGACATTCTTGCTGTCCTCACCTTCGCGTCGCGAAAAGTGTTTTGAAGAAACAGATCTAGCGCTATTGTTCTTTACTTCTGTAAAAGGTAGTGAGGCCATTATGACGATGTCGATCAATGTCACATAGAAGCCCACAATAAGCATGAAACCTTTTGTCATGCATGGTAAAGTGAATTTTTCACGATTGAAACCAATGTTATATGTCATAGTTTTTATGAACATTGTTTTAACAATTTGTCATATAATTCTGACCTACCTTCGTCGTTATCCATTGTATACCGTTCGCGTGTATGTGTCAAGTGATGTGAAAGTGAGTGCCTTCACGTTAAAGTGTTCCTCTAGAACACTTCTTCAAATGGGGGCTTATGTGATGAGGTGCCCTGACGCCACAGAGAAGACGATGAAGCAGCGCTGAAAACGCGCAAGCACGCGCACTGGACTAGGAGTGGCTCGGCCATCTTGAAGGTACCTCTCTGCACGTGCCCGTGGGGCGCGAGCTAACGAAGAAAAAGAAGAGGCCACGTTGGCCAGGCAGAAGGAGCCAGAAGCTCGAGCGGAGAAGACGCGTTGACCTGGTCGGACGTCAACGTACGGGAGGCCAACATCTGTCGGAGGGACCCGGTCGAGCGTCAACGCCCGAGGGACTTCGCAACGACGCGTCTTCGGCCCCGGCGCCCAGCAGGCGCAGAGGAGCCCGCGACATCCCGCCTGGCCCTTCTCAAGCAAGACCCGCAACGCAGCCACGACGCCATGTCAAGGCCCGTAGCGTGAGCGCGGCGTTTACTTGAACTTTTTCCTAAAACGCTTCGCGTTTTGATTGTCTTGCTGTGCTTTTGCATTTATCTCGTGTGTGTGCATTTTTATGTCAGAATATATGTTTGTGTGCCATGCCAGATGCGTCCTCTTCCTTGCGGCCCTCACGAGCGTCTCTGACACTATGCACTAAACCTGCTCCCTGAACCCATATTGTAACAGAGACATTTCCACATGACGAACATTACTGACACGTGGTAACATGAAAATCATGACACGCGTGTCATGCACGTCATAATTTACATGCCATGCTCATGACGCACTCGCGGCCGTTTCGCTAGGTTGATATACACCAAAATTGGTATTGCGCGATGCGACTGTATGAAGAACATGAATAACAGGTGGTAACATGAAAATCATGACATGCGTGTCATGTACGACATGATTTACACGGCACGCTCATGGTGCGCTCACGGCCGTTTCGCTAGATTGGTATGCACCAAAATTGGTATTGCGCGATGTGACTCTATCAAGAACATGAGTAACAGGCGGTAACATGAAAACCATGACATGCATGTCATGATTTACATGCCACGCTCATGGTGCATTCGCGCTCGTTTCACTAGCTAGATATACGCCAAAATTGGTATTGCGCTACGCGCCTGTATGACGAAAGTAAATGTCATGTATGTCATGATTTACATGCCACGCTCATGGTGCATTTGCGGCCGTTTCGCGGGCTTTATATAGACCAAAATTGGTATTCCACAATGCGACTGTATGACGAACGTAAATTAGAGGTGGTAACATGAAAATCATGACATGCGTGTCATGTACGACATGATTTACACGGCCGTTTCGCTAGATTGGTATGCACCAAAATTGGTATTGCGCGATGTGACTCTATCAAGAACATGAGTAACAGGCGGTAACATGAAAACCATGACATGCATGTCATGATTTACATGCCACGCTCATGGTGCATTCGCGCTCGTTTCACTAGCTAGATATACGCCAAAATTGGTATTGCGCTACGCGCCTGTATGACGAAAGTAAATGTCATGTATGTCATGATTTACATGCCACGCTCATGGTGCATTTGCGGCCGTTTCGCGGGCTTGATATACACCAAAATTGGTATTCCACAATGCGACTGTATGACGAACGTAAATTAGAGGTGGTAACATGAAAATCATGACATGCGTGTCATGTACGACATGATTTACACGGCACGCTCATGGTGCGCTCGCGGCCGTTTCGCTAATTTGGTATGCACCAAAATTGGTATTGCGCGATGTGACTGTATCAAGAACATGAGTAACAGGCGGTAACATGAAAACCATGACATGCATGTCATGATTTACATGCCACGCTCATGGTGCATTCGCGCACGTTTCACTAGCTTGATATACGCCAAAATTGGTATTGCGCTACGCGCCTGTATGACGAACGTAAATGAGAGGTGTTAACATGAAAATCGTGACAGGCAAGTCATGTGCGACATGATTTACATACCATGCTCATGATGCGCTCGCAGCCGTTTCGCTCGCTTGATATACACCAAAATTGGTATTGCGCAACGTGACTGTTTGACAAACATATAGGACAGGTGGTAACTTGAAAATTATGATATGCATACCATTTACGGCATGATTTACATGCCACGCTCATTGTCCGATCACGGCCGTTTTGCTAGCTTGATATACACCAAAACTGGCATTGCGTGACGCGAATGTATGAAGAACATAAATGACAGGTGGTAACATGAAAACCATGACATGCATGTCATGTATGGCATGATTTACATGCCACGCTCATGGTGGACACGCGGCCATTTCGCTCGTTCGATATACACCAAGATTGCTATTGTGCGATGTGACTGTATGGCGAACATAAATGACAGGTCTTAACATGCGAATTATGTTATGCATGTCATGTACGGTATGATTTACATGACGATGTTATGGCGTGCCTCCCGCCGTTTAGAGAATTGGATATATACCAAAATTGGTATGGCATGACAGGAGTGCGCGATGAACATAAATGACCGGTCACGCAGTGCATATACCAGAATATACGTTTCATTGGCATGGTATATACCACATTGTGCATGCACGCGTGCATGGCAAACATGCGATATATGGTGAGATAGATGCCATGGCATGAATGATTTCATTTGGCTCAAAAATAAACAAAGCGATGTATGCAGCTCTTTGCTGGCTGCTTCGCATTACATCAATTCCCACAGTGCGTGGGATCTGCCGGATTTTTTTTCTTCAGATTTATTAGTTTTAATACACGTATGGTGGGCTTTGCTGTGCGTGTGAAAGTTGGATAGTTCAAGTCTTCGCCTTTAGCGAAGTTTTCAGCATTTTTGTCTTAATTCGTATCTAGTGTAGCGTTGTCATGTGTCAGTTCAACACCCATTTTTCATTTTTGCTTCGCCACTAGTTTCGCGCACGGTAATGCGGGAATTGTAGCACTCAGCTTTTAAATAGTTGTGAAGTTATCGATGCTTTCAAGCTCTAGGCGCAGTCACTGTTTAATGAATTGCAGACCGCAAACCGTGAGTGGATGTGAGATGTCGGATACACGGACTCCGTCAGACACGGAATCCTCAGTTGTCCTGATGACGCGCTTCCAGAAGCCTCCCCACCACGGAGCTCGTTCGGCGATGAACTTCCACTAGATTCGGTGAGCACTTGCGTGGTCTTGGACGCTCTCGCTGAGCAGCGATCGCAGTTGTTCGGAACAGCTGAGGAAGGTCCTGGCGTTATCCGAGTAAACTGTAGATGGAATGCCACGCCTGGATGTACACCGACGAAAGGGAAGGATGAATGCGCGTGTTGTCATGTCCGAGGTTAATTCTAGGTGCACCGCCCGTGTCACCGCACAAGAGAAGACGGCAATATAAAGCTTCGCAGACTGTCGAGAATACCGGTAATAACCCCTTCAGACACGCATTATGATGCACTGTCTGCAAGTGCGTCAAATTCGCATGGCATGATTCGAAGGCACTCAGTATTACATTCCAAGCAAGAAAATGAAGGAATGTGTTGTTTTGTGTGAGTTTCAGTAATTAATGTTAATTTGCGTGTAACTAATTATCTCATTATTTTTCCATCAGTCAGCTTCAATACGTGCATAAAATGAATCAACTATTAGGCCCGAAAACCATGCACACGTTCTTTTTTGGTCGTATTCGTTTCGAGCGGAGAAAAAAAATGCTCTTGACGTTGGTCCTGGAACGCGGCACGTCGAACGATCGTCTAACAGGGTAGTGTCTCCAGCAAAGTGATCATCTGCAGCAATACGCAGGATAATGAAGTTAAACCACCGCTAGTTGTCCAGTCAGGAAGCGTGCACGAATGTGCACACGGAGTTTCAGGCCATTTGAAGAAACACGCGGCGTGGGACGCGCCTCTGAAGTTCGCGTCCCCAAATGAGGACGCCGTGTCGCAAAGGGTTATAGAGGGCCGCAAAAGTCGACTCCCCGGCGTCGAACGGTGACGCCTACATTATGCGGTCTTTCGGTAGTGGTGCCACTGGGACTGACGCTGGATGCAAACGTAGGCGGCGACATGCCAAGCACGACTGAAGCACTTTCTTAACGGTTCGTCTTCCCTTTAAAATCCAAAATCTTGATCGGAGGTCTAGAAGTGTAACATGAACTCCAGCATGTAGAAGACGGATATGTGTGGCGGATATCAAGAGCCGTGTAAAAACGTGGTCGCTTGGTAATAGGATGGGGTGTTTAAGTTCCTCTGGCCCCTGAAGTTCCTGTAAGCGGCTTCCGACTCTGAGCAACCCATCCTGGTTAATATCCGGCCGCAGTACTAGAACACTTGGGCATGCTTGCTGGCAACGGCTGGCCCGCGTGACGTGTAGCGACCTCCACTGGGAATGCGGTTTTCTGAGCAAACTTAATCCAGTATCTCTCCGCGTGGTCTATTTCCAGCGACGTCAGCGGCCCAGACGAATGCCTGCTTTCGGGAGGCGTTGCAGACAAACCTGAAACTCCAGGCGGTTACTCTGAGGAACCTGGAGAGTGAGCTGTACTTCTCGAGGTCCAGTAGCTGTGTGTGGATGTATGGCTTGCGGTGAGACTGCGGTTGGGCACACGGACGAAAGTTCGCCGTTCAGGTCATGAACCGTCAGCGCAGAGCAAGGATTCAAAGGCCAGCTGCCCTCTGGTTTGGTCAAACAAGGAGGTCCTGTCCACCACTTCGTCTCTCGTGTTAAAACCGCAGGATACTCCGCGGGTCGGAAGGTCTGCTTGGTTGTCTGCGCTCACGCAGTGCCGCTAATTGTAGCGTCGAGTCAAAGTCTGAATCTCTTGCACACGGTTCCTTACGAATGTCTCCAAACGGTGAGCATCGCCAGAGACCAGAGCGCTAGAGCGCTAACGCCAGAGCATCGCCAGAGCGCTATCGTTGAATCCGTCCCGAAGGAGGCGACACATGACCAGAACTCGGGTATTTTCTGAATGTAATGCCATAATCTCACCGCTAGAATACATGCAAGAAGCTCTAAGCGTGCTAGAAACATCGGCTTCAGTGGTGCAAGGCGAGGCTTGTTAATGAGGAGTCGGACGGTAAAACGGCCATCGTCTAGTGATTGGCGTACGAACTAGTGATGCAGAACTATCGGTAAATTGACTATCGATAGTACCGATAGTTTTTTTTGAAACTATCGATAGTGTAGTCAAACTATCGATGGTACTACTATCGACAAACTATCGATAGTGCAGTCGACAGTACCATGGTTAATATTACTAGCGATATTACTGCCACGCGTGTTTACCGCTTTGTTTTGATGTATGCGGGTTTCATTCACAAAGACTATTAGCAACGTTTGACACAGACGGCGCCGTAATGATTGAGAAGCTTCGCGATTGTTTGAGATCATTCTGTTAAGAATACGCGCCGGACGCGAACAGTGAAATTTATTAGAGAGCCTACGCGAGCACCAGCGATAACGCTGGAAGGTTCGATGACTGATGTATAGAACACGACGCGTTCCACCGATGATCAGATTACTCGACGGCCGACGACTCTTCTCGCCGCTATCAGTGCGCAGCGTGTATCGCTTGTATTTTGAGTTTTGATTTTCTGGGCACAAGTTCGCCCAAGTAAAGAGCTCCGTATTTCCCACTCTTGCTGCATCATTCTTCACCGTCTCAACCACGTGACAACGCTATCGATAGTGGTGTGAATAATGATGCCGTTGCGGGCCGGCTATGTTGCCAAAATATTTGCGATAGCCTACCATCAGCTTCGCTTATGAGCAATTCTTTGCGAAAGAAATAAGTTATTTCCGCGGTGAGAATGGTGGAATATGTCCATCAATAAATTCACATCCAAAAGCAACCATTTACACCTTACAATTAACAAACATCGTTCATTATATTTTTTAAATAAAAATCGAAAAATGCAATATAAATTTGAAGCCGCGAACTTTCAGTACATGTGACGCCTTTCTTTCCGCTACAGCTGAAAAGTTTGACTTTACGATCATGTGTCAACAAAGCACTCAGGTAAATAACACAATCATGTCAACTTTGTTTCCCTTCAGCCTGTTCTTCCGGCTCCTCTATGCACCACGCGCGCGGGTAACCAAGTTTATTCTGCAATGAGTTCGTGCTGTTGATTTTATACTATCGATAGTACCATCGAATTTTTACTATCGATAGCGCTATCGATAGTATTTTTTACCACCGATAGTTCGATAGTGACTCAGCTATGGATAGTATCGATAGTACCATCGATAGTTCTCCATCACTAGTACGAACACTGCGACTCCATACGCATGAGGGCTGGCGTCAGCGAGCAAATGTATTGTAGCGCGTCCCTGATCTTGCGATGCCCATGCGAGACAACGTGGAATACGAACGGTAGATGGAACATGCCGTTCCGACACCCACTTCTTCCATAATTCCTCGATTTAAGGTGGAAGAGGCTTGTCCCAATCGATGCCTTGTCGCCATAGCCGCTGAAACAGGATACGACCTGTCACGTGAAATGAAGCGACGAAGGCCAGTGGTTCGAATAGCTTGGCGTATGCTTGCAAAACGGTTCGCTTCGTCGACGGTTGAGTGGAAACGAACGTGAGCACGCCTTGCGTAGTGTTGATGACGTCATCTGATGAGCGGTCCCACAGCAGACCTTGGACTAAGAGCTTTGCTCGATGACATTCTCTAGTGAGTGGCCGTCGTTCAAGAACTGGTCGCAGAGAAGGCGGGAGTTGGAGCACCATTTTCTCAATTCCATTCCCGCATCGGTATCGATAGCATTCGCTTCTCGGTAAATCTCCAATGCCTCCTCTTCGGAAGACGCGCCGATGACAAAGTCGTCCACGTAGAATTACCGTTGTAGGCGGGCGACGATGTCCGGGTGCTTCGTCTTCCATGTTTCGAGGTGGTGCTGTAGGGATGCTGGCAACAAGAACGGGCTAGAAGACGCTCCGAAAGGGACCCGGATCATGCGCCACTCGTTGATTGTTGGGATGGGATGCTCATGTGTCGGTAATTGGTCGATCCACAAGAAGCGAAGGGCGTCTCTGTCTTCCGATCGGATCCATAACTGGAGGAAGGCCTTTCGAATGTCCGCGGTGAGAACGAATTTGCTGCTACTAAACTACAAGCGTAGCTGCAGGAGTTCAGGACCCAGCTTGATGCCTTTATCGAGCATGTCGTTCAAAGACGGTTCACCGCGTTCATGCGATGAGGCATCGAACACGACGCGGACCTTTGTAGTAACGGCCTCACGTCGGACTACCGCATGGTGAGGCAGGTAGTAGACAGTCTGTCGAAGGGGTGCCGACGGCACTACTCCTTCCGCAAGGTCTTCTTTGAAGTACTCGCTGATGGTGGCACGGCACTCCTTCAGAACCTCTGGGTGATGCTCGAACCGCTCAAGCTGACGCTTGAGTCTGTTTCAGCCACACTTCGGTTAGTACAAGACGTGAGACCTGGCGTCTTGATCACGAGCGGTACTTCGTAGCGTCCTGCGCTCTTGTGTATTGCGCTACGAAAGTGGACGAGCGCTGGGTGCTGGCTGACGTCGTCTTCTTGTCCGTTAGTTATACCGAAGGCATCCAAGCTCCACATCTCTGATACGTTTCCAGGTCGGACTTCAGTGCGCCTGTCGTCGGAACAAGCCAGGAACAAGGCAGTTGCACTGATGTTACGCGGTGTCGAAGAATGGTAGATGTTAGCGCAATACCTTGAATGACCCAGCCAAATATGGTCTCAACTGCACACAGATTGTCGGTGAAGCGCTCGACGCGTCCGGTCACTACCCTCCAGTAGTGGTCTGGACCGATCAAAACGCTTATCGTAGAGTCTTGAGGTTGGTCCCCTTGAACTTCGTCAGCAAAGGCCAGATTGCGGTCACGCATTATATTGATAAGGTTTGGCTCGAAAGCTGGACCCTTGACGGTTCAGACCTCTGGCACGTCCAGAGCTTCAAGATCGACAACGATCGGCTCAATACGTCCACAGAGCGTGACGTTCACCCTTTGGCACTGGTAATGTCGTGGGTGGTTCGACCAGCCAAATGTATAGATATCCATCTCTTCATATCCAGTGGAAGGCAGGCAAAGCTGCTGCTACAAGTCTTTTTGGATGAATATTCGCTGGCTGCCGGTGTCAAGAAGCAGTCGCACTGGCACACGGCCACGGTTTCCGGATGCCCACACTGTGGCTGTTTGTAACAACACCGGCAACGAACGCGTGCTGTTAGCAGGAGCCGTTATTACGTGCTTTTCTCGCTGTGTGGCCGCCTCTCTGGTTTCAGCTCCAGTCGATTGTGGACTGTCGGATCTTCGTCGGCCCCAGATGTCGCACAGAGCAGAAATATGGCGTCCTGAGCACCGGTCGCACTTAAGCCAGGCTGCGGTTCGGCAACTGCAAGCAATGTGCCTTTGCTTCCCGCACCTGAAGCAGCAGCTATTGCTGGAAAGACGGTGGCGCTTTTCTTCTGCGGATAGCGCGACCCGGCAATCACGCCTCAAGTGGCCTTAGGTGCCGCAGAGGGGACATATTGTCTGTGCAGGCATTGAAGTGGCACCTGGCGATGATGACCGTGTTGTCAGGGCTAGAGCGGACGGTAGATGTGGCGGTGATGAGGTGTCCGCAACCTCGATACTTTGATACCGATGTCTCGATACCGGTGAGACCGGGATGCGTGTGAATAGTCGCCTCGTAATGCTCCAAGAACCCCTGCCACTCACGGTTCCCGCCGCTGAAGACGGGTACTTGAAGTTTCGGCAAGGCGACTCGCAAACCCGGTGCTCGTGGTCTAGTGGGATCGGCGAGGTCTTGGCCGATGGCTTCTGACTAGGCAGCTTCCATGGAGTTGCTGGCTCCGTCAATTGTACCCGCATGCCTCGGCTGGTTGGTTTCGCTGACGGTAGTACCAACCGGTGAATGCGCGTTCATCGCGGACCGAAGCCTGCTGATGGATTTCACGATCTTCTCATGGTAATCCAGAGCGCCCATAATTTCCTCGTCGAACTCTTCACCGTCAAGGGCGTCGGCGACCTGTTTGTCCAGTTCGGCAAGCGCCGAGTCTTTCTCGCGAAGCCCGTCGATGGGCTCCTGCAAGTCGGCGGAAGACGGTATTGTGCCTTGCAGTAGGATCTCGCTGGCCTCGGACAGGAGTCAGGTAGGGGCACCGCGAAGGGCACCTCGATGCCTACGTAGCTTGTCCATCCTCGGTACGGTACGTAGGATGTCGGCCTTCTCCCGGGTTTCGGCACCAATAATGTAGCGACAGAGAAGAGACACCCGTGTCGCCCTAGTTGAACACTTCTTTCTTTTATTGCGTGCTCTCGAGCAGCCCCGCCTTACGCCCGCTTCTTCGCGCGTCTTGTGCGCGGCATGGCGTTTCCCGCCAACGTTTCGCCGCGGTAAACTCAACAGGGTCCGTTGCTGCCAAGGAGCTTCGTCAGCGGCGATATGATAGTCGCGAAGTTTCGGATGAAGCGGCGAAAGTGGGAGCATTGTCCTACGAAACTGCGCAGTCATTTGACGAACTCAGGTTTGAGGAACTCTGTCACGGCCCGAAGCTTGGCTGGATCGAAGAGAATTCCGGCCTTGGACACGACGTAGTCTAGTATCATCAGCTGCCTTGCTGCAAATCGGCACTTCTTGAGATTCAGTTGTAGCCCGGCGTCGCTCGAACGCGTCAAAACATGCCGCAGGCGTTGAAGATGCGTGGAGAAGTCCGATGCGAAAACGACGACGTCGTCGAGGTAGCACAGGCACGTGTGCCATTTCAAGTTGCGCACAACGGTATCCATCATGCGCTCAAAGGTAGTGGGCGCATTACTCAGCCCACATGACGCTGAATTCGTACAAGCCGTTGGGCGTGACAAAGGCTTTCCTCGGTCGAGCGTCATAAGCGTTTGCTGGGCGCCGTCTTGAGGCATGGTAGCTGGCAAGGTACGGGATCAAAGAGCCAGGGGCATCGAATGAGGGCCGAAGTTTTTGTGAAGGCACAGCACTCCCCACCAAATTTTAAAGATGTTTATTAGCGGGCACTCGTCGACGATATGTGAAAGTGAAAGTCAAGGCGGCGCCGACTCTCAGCACGAGCTGCGTTACGGCCGAAAGGAGCGGACGAGGACGACCGACTAGAAAATTGTAAAGACGTTTATTAGCGGGAACTCGTCGACATATTCGACAGCGACAGTCAAGGCTGCGCCGAATCTCAGCACGAGCTGCGTTCTGTCCGAAAGGAGCCGAAGAGGGCTTCCCCCTAGAAGGGACTGGAGAGGACGACCCACTGCACAGTTCCAAGGCTTCGCTACAACATTAATATTTTCCAGGCGTTCAGGGAGCCATAATAGCCCCATTTTATCTACTGTGGGCTCAGAGTCTATCACAACACACCTTCGGCATCGAACCAGAAATTAACAAGTAACGATCTTCACTTTAGCTATCGGTGTCCTGCTAGTCACCTTCCAAACATATTATATTTGAAACTGCCCAATGAAGGTTACGTCTTCAAGGGCTATGATATTCCGGACTGCATCTCTGAAGTCTTGCGCTACGTAAGGACGACTAGCAGGGTGTGCGTGCAGAAAAATAGTCAGCGACGAGCTTATCATTGGGAAGACTAGGCAGGACGATACGGTACTATTTGCTGCTGGTGGAAACCTGAACGTACCTTGGCTCGAAGTCGATCCTTTGTAGCGGAGAACATAAAAACAAAAGTCTTTCGAACGGCCTCATTGTATGAAGCTGCTTGCGAAAGAACCTTTTATGAATGTCATGTAATGAGAGGACTCTCCTTGACGCATGTTATGTAGCGTGACAGACGTGTAGAATCGCGCCAGGCGTCAAAACGTGTGAATTGCACACAGAGTGAGGGGTTAATAGGCCCACCCATTAACAATCTCTCAGGCGTATTTAATCTTCACCATCAGCAAAAGCATCGACAAAGTGAGCAGCTGCGCAGGTTCGCGTGTTGCCTTATGGACGTGTAGTGGGTACTTAGCTGATTTGCAAAAGGATGATTTATGGCGTAGTGCGCACTTCGCAACTGTGCTTGCAGTAGCCATTGTAGGATAGTTTGAAATCACTAATGTTACGCGTACAGACGTTACTTTCCTTGGGGCACGGTTGAGCTGTCCACTGGGAAGCGATGCGAGGATACCGATTGAGAAGGCGATGTGCACGGAGGCCAATTACGCACAATCGAAGTTGTTGAAACGGGGCATTGCGAATCTGTGTTTCATGAATGTCTTCTTAACAGAACACGTTGCGGGGCTAGTTGGTGATACATACTTATTTAAAAATTGTAGCGAGGACCAGAAGAAAGGTACATGACCGGACGGGTGCTGTCATGTACCTTTCTTCTTGTCCTCGTCTAATATAGCGCTACAATTTTTAAATAAATCATGAATGTCTTTAATGAAAATTGTTCGCATGTGATGCAGCAAAGTCTTGTGGAGCAGGTGGCTCGGCCGCGAGCCTCTGGATTCCCGTCGCCACTTCTGCTGTCGGTTCGCGAAACGTTCGCCAGGAAATTGAAAACACCACGTGCCCGGACACTACATGAGACAAGGGACGCTGTGTTGATGCTATACTTTCACAAGACGCCTCAGAGACTAAAACAAGTGTTCCAAACGTTTGGTGTGAACCTAGTGCTATCAACCCGCCTCAAACTATCTGGCCTTTGCACGAGTATCTCAGGCCGTGAGCGCAATTCAGCCTGCAAAACCAGTCACCAAGTAGTTTTCACAAAGTGCAGCGTGGGGGCAGTTTTATTGCGATAACAATTATATGGACAGTCTCGACGGGCTTTTGCCTTCGCCGTTGCCGTCGCCACCGCCGTCATGTCCTTCCGCTTTGAAGTCCAAATTGATAAAATCCCCCGTGCATCTTACGTTCTACCGCGGCTAAAGGCGAGCGAGCGGGGGCGACGAACGCGGCCAAAGCAGAGATACAACGAGCCATCCCGTTTCCGTCGCTCGAAGGGTGCATGCGATAACGTCGCCCCGCTCGGAAGGCCTGCCTTTGAAAGAGACAGGAAACGCCCCACCCATCTGAGCATGAAAGAAACGCCAGGCCTGCGCGGAAAGCGCAGCACAGTCACAGCGAAAGCTCGAAGAGCGGCATTTCTAGAGCCCCTTATAAACTCTCTTGTGGCTACTAATACAACTACACTAGCAACGTACCCACCACGCTACAAATCATAATTTTTGTGAAGTTGTGAAGCACCCACCATGATATTACTAGTCATTCTGCGGAGAAGCGAGGTACCATCTCTGAGGCATTATGTGCAGTTTCTTGTTGCGACGGCTGATGACGATGAAGAATTATGACTGAGCATATTGTAATGGGTTGGAAGCTTTAAATTACCCACTAGTTACGTAATTCGCATTGTGTGACGCCCCGTCGTTATTTCACTCTCCCACCACGCTTTATAACGTACGCTAACGTGAGAAAGAGATAGAGAGAGGGAATTACTTTATTGAGACTCTGAGGAAATGGATCCTGGGAGCCTTATGGGCTTTCTTGGCAACCAATAGAAGTGCTCTTGCGAGGAACCTACTACGCTATAAATCATAATTTTTGTGCAGTAGGGAAGGAGCTACTATGCTGTGGCTAATGACGATGAAGAATTATGGCAGAGCCCTTTGTAATGGGTTGGAAGCATTCAACAACCTACTCGTTGCGCAATTCGCATTGGTACTTCACAAAAATGATGATTTGTGGCGTAGTGGGTACGTTGCTAGTGTAGTTGCATTAATAGCCACAAGAGAGTTCATAACGGGCTCTAGAAATGCCGCTCTTCGAGCTTTCGCTGTGACTGTGGTGCGCTTTCCGCACAGGCCTGGCGTTTTTTCACTCTTCTACAACGCTACATTACATATGTTAATGTGGTTCCTTCCCGACATGAAGCCTGTATAGTTTCTTTTTGCACAGCAGTTTCAAGCACCGGCATGGCTCTGAGGTTGAATACTGGGCTCCCACACAGAGGGCCCAGGTTCGAACCTCGTTCCATCCTGGAATTTTCTTCTTATTTAATTTTTTTTCTTATTTCGAGCGATAGTGGTTACGGACACCGGCGGCGGCGGCGGACAAATAAGACGCCAAAAACGGCCCTTGTTGTGATAAGAGTATGAAGTTGGGCATGTTGGTAATGCATAACTGATCACGTAGCGCAAAATTTGAGACAGGACAAGAGAGGGGGACGACGACGAAGCGCTCGTCTTCGTCCCCCTCTCTTGTCCTGTGTCAAATTTTGCGCTACATGATCAGTCTTGTTGTGATCTCATAACAGCTTTTGCTGTAAAAAGACGCGAAAACGCGCGGTGGGGGGGGGGGGAGTGTCGCGAGGAGCACCTTGAACTTTGAATCTAAGGGCGTCGTCGCGATCGCTGGCGCGCGCGCTATCTCGAAAGCCACCACAGCGGGCGGCTCGCATAACTTTCTACGTGCTGCGCTCTCAACGCGAAGTGACTATGCGGAGAGCATCGCTCCCTGGAGCGGCCGTATTCTCTTACACCAGCGTTTTGTAGTTACGCGAGAACGGATACAAAGCAATTAGCTGCCATCCTCACTTCGTGTAACACTACAATATGTTGCTATCGCATTCATTGGTTCGCGTTTGCGGTGAAACTGTGACTTTTTTTTCAATCCCCACGACTTGCGGGAACGTTTATATCGGCCAGACGGGGCAGTGCTTGAATGAACGCCTCGAAGAACATATATATAATGTACTATTAGAGTCAGGCATCAGCCTACCGTTGTATGTGAAGGCATGCAGCGGTTTTGAGCCTTTGTCAGGCCCCGGAACCTGAACGCCAGTTTGGGTTTCAATAGGGAGCCTACATGACCGCCGTTCATGTAGGCTCCCTAGGTTTCAAGGAACATGCGCGCTCGTAGCGGTTGCCGGGCATCCTATGATCTGGTTGAACGAAGTGAGGTTGATGTGATGTTCGCATTTGTTGTCTTTCACCAGTTTTTACAAATGAAGAAATTTGATTGATCTGTGAAGAACTTTTCCTTTCTTTGTTTTTCTTTATTTCTTATTTTGTGAACTATACATCGGGCGAAGCGCGGGAACTGGTTTACTTGTGTTCGTAGTGCTTGCCACCGCTCACCCTTGCCACTCGCTCAGCGATATCGCAAGTTAGATCGCACTCGGTTATATCGCTAGGTTGGCGTGCCAAGTATGAATACGGGAAAGATAAGACATTCGATGTGGCGTGCAGCGAACGCAAGCCACAGTGAGCCACGTCGAGCAGGTCAACCATGCATTAGTCGAAGGAGGTTAAATCGGGGCATCACATGTTTAGTGCGGCTTTGTGGTGTTTTGACCAAGGAATTTCCACTTCCGCGAAGGTTTTCCAGATTTCCTAGTGACAACGGGCGAGAGCGAGTATTTGGGTCCATTATTTGAGCGGGTATTCATTTTGCATGAGTACATGAGTAAACCCACTTTTTTGCAAGCCTGACTGGGCTGTCATAAGCGCAGCGTCGCTAGACTAATTCGTCATGACGGCAGCCTACCTGCTGCCGGCAAAATGCGTTTAATGAAAGGCTTGAATGCGTGTTGGTTCGCCTACATAATTTGTTCATCTGTTACTTTTGGCATGTAGTTCAAACGATGTCAAGGAATTATAGACTCCTTCCTGTTCATGGAAATGCATGTAGCCAGTTGGGCACCTTGTGGGCCTTTGCCTCTAACCCCAGGCAGCACACAACGTCGGGCCGATATTGGTTTTACGGTGGCTGTGCGCGGCCCCACCTCGGGCCAGCATTGCCAGCCTGGCGCCGATATCGGCGGAGCCGTTGACTTTTGCCGGCAAAATTGGGCCGGTTTTGCCGCCTTTCAGCCGATGTTGGTCATTCACCGGCAACATTGGGCCGAGTTATCCGGCTTTCTGCCGTGTTCCCGCCGATATCGGCTTAGCCGATTTCTTTCACCGGCAACATTGGGCCGAGTTTGCCGGCGTTTCGCTGTTCTTCCGCCGATATCGGCTTAGCCGATGGCTTTCACAGGCAACATTGGGCCGAGTTAGCCGCCGTTTTGCCGTACTTTCGCCGACATCGGCCGAGCCGATGGTTTTCACCGGCAACATTGGGACGAGCATGCCGTCATTCTGCTGTGCTTCAGCTGACATCGGCGGAGCCGATGGTTTATCGACGATGTTGGAACTTTCTCGTCTCCCTTCAGACAGTTATACATTCCCTGTTGGGACCGTCCTCCTGCGTCGCGGCGCTCCAAAAGTCCTCGTCACCGACAGAGGTACGGCTTTTACGGCAGAGCTAACGCAAACCATCTTGAAATAGAGCAACACAAGTCACCGACGGACATCACCCGCAGGCGAATGGCCTCACCGAGCGGCTAAATGAAACCCTCGCCGACATGCTGGCAATGTACTGTACGTCGAACACATGACATGGGACGGCATAATATCTCCGCACATAACCTGAAGTTAACACGGCAGTGTACGAAACGGCGCACATATGACGCCGTTCAAACTAGTTCACGGAAGCCCCTCAACGACGCTGGACGCCGTGTTGCTGGCCGTCAGTGACGAGAATAACCTCGACGTTGCGCTCTACCTTTAGCCCGCCGAAGAAGCTCGGCAGCTCGCCCGCCTAGGATACAATCGTAATGCAATAGAGCATTAGGCGCTTGAATATTTGTAGCTTAAGCTGTAGAATACCGCTACATGGATTGCTGTACTAGCACAAATAACAAAGTTCATACCGTGCTAATGCCGCACGTACGACTCGGGGCGCGAAGTATCGCCGACTGAATAGCTTGCATTCTCTTATTAGTTTCTGCTATGACAATGACTAACAACTATCACTAGCACAGTCACTTTTCTACCAAAAAAAAAGGTGGTCTTTAGAAGAATAACTGACTGAAATTAGATGGCCACTTCGCTGACCAGTTGTTCAACGCTATCAAAAATGTTGAAACGGTATAACACATACCATTAACTTCATGGGCCAAATTCGAAGTACTTCTGTTTCGTAAATGTTTTTGCCACTGGTCGGCCGACTTCACTAATGTATCTAGCATCAAAATTCACCCAAACATTCCCGCACGAATGCTATCAGCGGAAGAAGTTTTATGTGAATACTAATTCTGTGCATAAATCGAGCATGCCATCATATTTATAGCGCTATATCCTTTCAGCCGCTAAATGCGTGGCGCCAGCGCTCATATACTACACGGACAGTTTCCGATCTCTGTGTTTACACATATTTACTCACGCGCGTGTTTAGGTGAAGCGTAACAAGCGCATTTGCTTCAGTGATGTCACATAATTTTACTTTATGAAAATAGTAAAAAGCTCAGCAAGGCTTGTTGCTGAGCTAGTTGGTTCATTACTTGAGAAAAATAGGTATGGTGCAAAAAAAACCGGGCGAAGTGAAGACACGTTTTGTCGTTTGAATGTTTACAAATCAACTAGCCCGTTGACCATCTTTAACGAACTGACAAACACGTGTTTGCCACGTGTTTGTCAGTTCGCATTTGCACTTCGTTGCCGTCCATTTTGTGACCATACATATCTTTTTCAAGTAAAAATCTCGCTCAACAATTGCTTCCCACGTGCTTTCAGAAAGAGTCGCATAAAATTATGATGCGGCTCCAACGTGGTGTACGTTTTCATGTAGCGACATGTGGCAACAAGTGGTGCATCGAAAATTCGACGAACGCCTTTCTCAAACTGCATGCCCATAGACATGCTGGGGGGATCGCACACCATTGTGGTAGGCTGAGCCGTGCTTTCAAGAAGGGAGAATTCGCATTTTTTTCGTCTTCTTCAACCTCTACCCCCCCTGCCTCCCTCCCTTCCCCTCGTTCAGCGTCATTGTCGCGAAACTCGCTTGACCAGGCAGGCAGGGTAGGGTAGCCGTCCAGACGGAGGGACAGTCGTAGCTGCGGGAGCAGGTTTTTTTCACTCCGACCAGCAGAATTCTTCAAGAAGCGCGGTGTGTGGACATGTGTGGTGGAAAGTCAAAATCGTGCACGAGACGGATACGCGGCAGGATTCCGGCATTGTTTTTGGGCAGAGATCACAGCAGCGAGAAACCAGTGGCCCCCTGCTTCCATGTTGAACTCGCTCACCTCATATAGGGCCGCGTGTTCATTACTGTTACGTGTCATCAGATTTTTGTTCTATTCTTATCGTGTATTCTCTATTGGCCATCGTGTTTTGTGTATTCTGATATGGTGCGCTTGCATTTTTTATTCGCTCGTGTTTTTAGCTATCCAACGGGCACACGTGAGTGGTTTTTATGCACGATTCCTTTCTGTTACAATCTTATATTTAGATTAGGAATGCGTGCGTGTCTATCTTGTTTAGATGTAGAGTTCATGGGATCTTGTGGTACCGCTCGCAATGTTTCTCGCGTCGCGTGCAGCAGTTTATCCATCTTTCTGGCCCTTAAGATATCACTGAAAAAATTGCAATTCCCGCTTAAAGGATAACGCTAATTTAATTGCCAGTCATGTGTTGCGAATGACTACCGTTCCTTGATGAACTTAATAAACGTGGGGGGGGGGTGCTCCTCTGCTCGTAATTAGCTCACGCGTATACACAATCTTCTAGTCTAGTCGCCACTCTTAATCTCGCTTTTTCGGCAAGCCGCCTAACATTATCTTTCTTTTCTTCGGGTCCGTCTTTAATCCTACTTTAATGTTGGCTTCGTTTACATCTCCAGAATTTTTCTCGTGATTCGGCACCGTCGTTACTGAAAAGCGCGATATCGTCCGCAAAACGCAAGTAGCTAAGATATTCTTTGTTAATCCTTATTCCTATTTTTGCCCGTTCTAGTTCTTTCAAAATTTATAGTGAATGTGCCGCGCATAACGTTGAAGAGATTGTAACTCTTCGCATACGCGTGCGCACAGTGGGGCAGGGGGGCGGCCGGCCCCCGTAGTCACCTAAGAAGAGGTGGGCGCAAGGTCTGCCAAACACATTGACTTAATAGGGAGGGGGGGCGATGAACCTTCGCCCCCCCACCCCCTCTGAAGGAGAACCCTGCTCACGCCTATGATTTTGCGCCTAATCCCATTCTCGATTAGGATTGTCCCGCTTTTTTTTAGGAATACGGTGGCTGTGGGGTTGTTTTAGATGTTGGCTACGGTATCTACAGATGTTTAGATATTCCTTTATGGCATAATTATTCGGGAACTGCTGGCGTGTGTTCATATCTGTGAATAAATTTGTGTTTATCACCTTGCAAATGTGTTGCTCCTTAATTTCTCAGACGCATGCGTAGTTGGTGCAGCAGGCCTTTCATCAATTTAGTTGTGTTAGAGAGAATATTGACTTTCGTTCTCGGCCTTGCACGGTTCGACAGAATTGTGGGTCTTAATCGCACACTAAGACATCAGTGGAGCAGTCGTTCTAATTAGGAAGCATTTTTCGAATATGGCACCAATGGCAGTCGATGAATGTCGTTGGGCCGCGAATGGTCTATTTTAGCGCTGCTGATTTACGGTACAGTAACCACAGTAATACCGAACTGCCGTGGTCGGCACGCAGCCATTTTACTTGATAACACATGTATCAGCCTGCCTGATCAGGTTACTTTACGCATCGAGCAACTACCGCCGGTGTCTCCATATAAAACTAGCTACGTGCAGACCACGGCGGTGCAGTACTACCGTACTTAACGCACGGTAAGCCACCACTGCTAAAACATAATAACTGGTGTAAACGGTCACGCCGGCGGCTACCTGGCGTCGGCGGGGCCGACACCGCGCCAGCACCGGCTAGCATACATAGGCCCAATGACGGCTTGCCATCATCGGCCGAATAACGGCAGGCCCGTCTCGGACCGACGCTGGATAGCCCACGTCGGCCCGAAGCCGGCAAGCCCGCATCGGCCCAAAGGCGGCTAGCCGACGTCGGGCCGATGTGGGTGAAAGTAGCGCGAGCGTGATTTGCCGACGTGGGGCCAATATTGCTGCCGTCATTTGCCGACGTTGGGCCGAGATCAGTCCAATGGCGGCGTGCTGCCTGGGACACTGTCACTGAAATATATGCAATGGACTCACTGATGCTTTTAGAAATCGTTTAACAGGAAATGTCCCTGAAGCGAACGTTTTCTCACGTGGAATTTTCTTCGCCAAGGCACTGCTGCAGCCCTGACGAAGACAAGTCAACTTCCCGAAACATGGTCTTCAGCGACATTCCCTGTTCAACGATTTGTCGTCGCTTCACGCCTCCATCTTCCCCTGAACTTCTGTCTTGTTTGGTACTCAAGTTCTGTCAGAAAATTATGTGCGCCGTCATAACAGACGTGATTGGGTCAAGTGCGACGTGGCCTGCTCTTGATTGTTAATCATTGTCGTATTGGTTTGGATATTCTGTGTTCAATGTTTGCTCATTATGTCCATAGTTCACTTGTGAGTTAAAGCTGCTTTTGCAGATTCACACAACGTGTATGTCTGCGTTTTAGCACGAAACGTGTGATTAACAACAAAATATTTAAATTTTACTCCTGTTAATCGAGTTTTCTCTTGTTGAAAAATCGGTCAGCTTTAAGTTTGTACACTTAGCAACACACGAACGAAATAAAAAAAATGTTAACTAAATTTAAAGAACGCCCGCGTCGCCCGCACGGCCAGCGCACCTGCAAGAGGGCACGGGCGCATTCCGCTCTCATGCGACGCTGTGCGAAGTGGGAAAGGAAGGCTTCCGCGGCAACGCTCCTCCTCTCAGTTTCGCACCCTTTCCCTCTATTTTCCGACCTCACCAGTAACGTCATGAAAGAAATGTTTCGTTTGTGAATTATTTCTAGTTGGATATACCCGGCAGCCGCCAGTGGTGGAAGCGGCGCTGCCGCAGCGTATCAGCATGCGGTAGCGTGTCCCATGGGGGATATGGGGAGTTTCCGCCCCCTGCCTTTGTTTCGCCAATCCAACATTTTAGGCAGGGGAAAGTCAAAGATTGAGGGTGAAATGCTTGAGGCGTACCACATCAAAAAGAATGGGCAGGTTTGTATAAGTGAACCTTCTGTTCATGTCACAGATAAAGAGTGGCTGTTTCTTTTGTAATAATACACGTTGGGCTAGGCTATGGTGTCAGCCATGTTCTTTATTTAGGACACCCTCATCTTCCTCGTCTTCCCTCAGTCCTTCTCTAACTTCTTCACCAAGTCCACGTACACTCCCCCTCTTTGAAGACTCATCCCTCCTGGGATGATACATGAAGACGTTTCCAACAGTCGCAAACTCCAGCACACCGTCACCGTTTACGTAACCAACCCTCTTGAGAACGCCTTGTTGCACTGCAGTCTGCACCACTCGATAAGGTCCCAAATACACCTGCTTCGTGCCGGGAAGGCCCTTTCTGACGAGTATCAGATCGTTCAGCTGTATCTTAGGTATCCGCGTGTTGTGGCGGCGGTCGAAGTTTCTCTTCATATCTTCCCGATATCGCTGGTATGCTTCCGAAGTTTTTCGCTTTTCGCACAATTGCAGACGGTCCGCAATTCGAAGCTGTTGATCAGCAGGAAGCACTGGCGCCTTTCCGAATGCCGCAAAATACGGGCTACAGCCGATGCTCGCAGTGTGCGATCGGTTGTGATGAGCAACAGCTGCCTCCAAGCAACATTTCCATCCGCCTTGAAAGCTTGGGTACATTGAAATGAACTGCTTCAAATCTCGTATTATTCTTTCAGCCATGCCATTTCCTGCAGGATGGTACGGCGCGCAGCGTCGCAAAGTAACTCCACGTTGCTTCGCCCACTCTTGCAAACGCTGGCTTAGAAACGCTGGTCCATTGTCTGATATCGCTACTTTTGTACTCTTAAACATCTCACGGCTCAAGAGAGCAATCACACTATTCGCGTCTTCTCTTCCCGGCCGTGCAGCCACTGTTCTTGTGCACTGGTCTATTGCCACTAGGAAAGACTGTGTTCTTCCTACTCCAGCAGCCTTTTTCTTGAGCTCTGCAAAATCGACGTCGACAACTTCAAACGGTATGTCGGAGTGTTGAGGCAAGACCATCTCGTCCGTTCTCTGAAGGTACTTGGCTTTGTGAACTTGACATTGATGACAAGACTGAACATACCGCTGGACGTCATCTTTCATGTGTTTCCACTGGAAACGTTGATGGATCTTGCGATAAGTCCTCCAAAAGCCATCGTGTCCGCCTGAGTGCGGGGAGTCGTGATAAAGTTCTAAGATTCGAGGCACCATTGTTTCGGGGACTGCGAACTTTCCGTTGAGGAACTGGAGTTCTTCAGTTCCCTCCCACAACAGGTTTGCGTTGATGTTTTCTTGATCAGGAATGACCGCAAGTCTCGAAAGTGCATCTGCATCCTTTAGGTGCTCCCCAGGCCTGTGATGGACCACGAATGTAAACTGCTGGAGTTCGGCCACCCACCTAGCGATCTTTCCTCTAGGCTCTGCGAGGTTAAGGATGTAAGTCAAGGCTTGATGATCCGTGAAGAGCGTGAAGCTCCTGCCATCCAGGTAAGGTCTAAAATAGCGTACGGCCATTAGGACTGCCAAGGCTTCTTTTTCTGTAGTCGTGTAGTTAAGTTGCGCTTTCGAGAAGGTGTACGAATAGTATCCGACGACCCTCTGTTGCCGGCTCCGCGGACAGTCGGCATCTCTTTGGTAAAGCACTGCACCTGTGCCATAATAAGAAGCGTCGGTGTTCAGCTCGAAGGGCAACTTGAAGTCTGGAAGAGTGAGAACTGGATCAGATGAAATGATGCTCACAAGGCTGTGATAAACGGAATCACACTCTGCTGTCCACTGAAATGGAACATTCTTCTTAGTCATTTCTGTGAGGCATTTAGTTTTTGTCACATAATCTCTAATGAACGACCGAAAATGCCCGGCCAAACCCAGAAATACCCGCAAAGAGTGTAAGTCATACGGCTTCTGCATTTTTGCTATTCGTTCTACGGATTCCTGTTTCGTTGTCTTGGTTTGGCCATCAAATACTCTACCCAGAAACACAACTTTTCTTTGGAAAAACTCACTCTTCTTCTCGTTAATCTTGAGCTCGGCATCACAAAGTGCTTGAAGTACTCTAGCAAGATGGTTTGAATGTTCATCCTCGTTGCGGGAATAAACAATTATATCGTCAATGTAGACGTTACAAAACTTCCCAAGAAACGGTCGCAAAACGTCATTCATCATCTTCTGGAACCAAGCGGGTGAGTTCTTCCATCCAAATGGGAGTCGATTATACTCGTCGATTTCAAAGGGCGTTATGAATGCAGAATATTTCTTGTATTTTTCAGATAGCGGAACTTGCCAAAAACCTTTGCATAAGTCAATGCGCGAGAACACTCTGCATCCACCCGTTTCATCTATGATAGAGTCTATACGTGGCATAGGAAACGGAAAAAGCTCTGTCTACTTATTAATTTGTCTATAGTCTGTGCAGAGTCTAAGACTTCCATCTTCCTTAGGTGCAATGGTGATGGGCGACGCGAATGGAGATGTGGATGGACGAATGATCTGTGCATCCAACATCTTTTGGATCTCGTTCTGAAGCCACATTCTTTTCTCCCTTGACATATTGTAGGGCTTTTTTCTCACCACCGTCGTATCATCTAGCTTCAATAGTACCTCAAACTTTGTAGTTGCCGTAGGATATCCTTTCAAGCATATCAATTCCGGGTAAAGCGTCTTCACATCTTCACCTGACGATGGCTTCCTTAGAGTCCTCGAAGGTGAAGTTGAAGTTGAAGCGTTGAGGCTGTGGCGCTTTTCTTCTGTAGTCACTTCTCCGGTCCAGTAGATGTTAAGGTGAAGGGCACTGATGGCTGGACGTGAAAGGAGTAATTCATAGGGCACTCCGTCCAATACCAGTGCTTGCGCAGCGACAGTGTTTCCGAGACACGATATCGTAACACAAGTCCATTTATCGTGAACATCTCGCCTTCCATCGTATCCGTGTACACGGCTCACACAGGAACTATACGTGGCTGCGCCAATTTGTAATAATACACGTTGGGCTAGGCTATGGTGTCAGCCATGTTCTTTATTTAGAACACCCTCATCTTCCTCGTCTTCCCTCAGTCCTTCTCTAACTTCTTCACCACGTCCACGTACATCTTTCAGCGAGCGGCTGATTATCAGTGAATGTTTCTTTCAGGGAATGGTTCATTATCAGGCGGATGATAGGTCTCGGTTGTAGCTTGTGTGATTTCGCGGACTAGGGGATTTGAGTGTACGCGGATGCGTCAATAAAGTGGTTGAAAGTCCGCCGATGGTGTAAGATTGAATGCGTCTTCTTCTCCATCTTTGTTTTAATGTTTCGCTGGTTTTTCACATCTGAACAAGGCCAAAGCTAGTGTGATGTGCAAGGAATTGGCGCTTCATAAACTCTGAAAGGCCATCAGTGCCTCGAAGCGATCCGCGCTGTCTGCGCTTTTCAGTATCAAAACACATAAGGTCGACATGCAATTCAGGTGTATTGTTAGCGAACGAGAATCGCGGCACCAGAACGTGAGCAAATATTTACTGAAGCATATTAATGCGCTTACGGTAGATTATCTTTTTTCCGTTAAGTCAAATGATGTTGCGCAGCACTTACAAGGCTTAAACGATGGGGGAAATGCCTCTATTATAATGTTAAAAAATATATATTATTCTGTACCCCATGCAGAGATATTTTACTTGTTATAAACTGCATTGAGCACAATGGTGTTGTCGCCTTTGAGAGCGCCACCGGCATTTCCTCTGACAACTTAATAACGTTGCTTGATTTTTTTCTGTGCTCGACGTTCGTATGTTATGATAATTGGTTTGATATTCAACAAAAAGGGATCTGCATAGGTTTATGCGTGGAGCCTGTTTTGTGTTATATGATTTTAGCGGATTTTGGCAGAGACGTTGGTCAGATTATTGACGCTGCGAAGGTGAAGATTTTAAGGGCGGAGCATTTCAGGCGCCGGGGCTGTCGTATGCCGTGGCCGTCTCATGTAGCTTGGCATAACGTTGGCAAAACCACGTATTGCATAGCCACTCGTGGCATCCTGAGCGCGCGCTCGCGCCAAGGAGAAGTCTTCCTCTTGTTCTTCGAGCGCCTTGAACATGATATCAACTGCGGAGCACTTTAGGGGCCCGATCTATCGTATGCTATCGTCGTTTGGCGTAACGCGGACGTATAAAATAGAAAAAAAGAGGAAGCAAGCGAGAAATTATATCTTTCTATTTCTTGTTTAGGAAAAACAAACAAAACATAGAAAGAGAGAAAAAGAAAAGGAAAAATAGGAAGAAAATGGAAATGATATAATAATAATAATAATAATGTTTGGGGTTTAACGTCGCAAAACCACGATATGATATGAGAGACGCCGTAGTGGAGGGCTTCGGAAATTTCGACCACCAGGGGTTCTTTAACGTGCACCTAAATCTAAGTACACAGGCCTCAAAAATTTTCGCCTCCATCGAAAATGCAGCCGCCGCGGAAAATGGAAATAAAGCAAAACTGCTAGCCGGCCTAGCCCGTGTGTGCTCCTTTCTTCGTCCTTGTTTGTTTCGCGCAAGTGGCTAAAAGACGGAAATAAAGAGAGGAAAAAAGACAGAAAAAAAACTGGACAATAGAAAAAGAAAGCAAGAGAGGAGGTAAGAAAGACAAAACCGAAGAGAAACAAAGAATGCTGCCTAGCTCCGCACTTCCTTCAGGCTTGGCACCACCAGTGCGATGCTGCCTAAAATGTTTTTAGTTATGTTCATGACTTTTTGGTCATTTTTAAAGCTAACATTCTTTGACAACCACTAACTCCGTGGATGAAGTTTTAGCTCTTTTTAGACAACATGCCAAATGGCTTTCTTTCACGCATGGGCTTCCTGTTGACGGTGATTTGTAGTTTTTAGACCCGAGCCTCCCTTTCTTGGAGACGCACTCATGTTAGGCTGCGTCCGCGTTCATGCAAGGCGCTTTCACCTTTTGATGCTTCCCATTCTAAACTTGTCAAGAGGGCCGTCGCTTGCATGTGCCTTGAAGGAGCACTGGCGAGATGTTGTACTTATAAAATGCAGGAAAGTTTCAACTGTCAGACCACGCGGCTGCGTTCAGCTGCCAACCCTAGTTCGGTCGTTCTCGCAGTTTCAGAAACCCCGCTTCAAAAAGTGAAGGGTTCGACAGGAAACAGGCAGCCGGTGGAAAAAAAAAGGCCAATGCTTATGCCATACTTGCACATGGCTGCTCAAAACCTTAAGATCGTGGCTAACAGGTACACGGTACCTTTGGTACGCTCTAAACGCGCTAACCGACAAATATGAGTTTATGCACCTATAAAGGAAGAATTACATTAGCTTTAAATGAATAAATTCTAAACTTGGTAACCCTTACAATCGGTGCACAAAATCACATTATCGGTCACCACGTTTAGCATGCGTTCTCGGCGCCTCGCAAGTTGGCTGGCCCCTGCCCACGAATTTATAGTGCGCCGAGGCCCTCCCGACGTAGGAAGCGGCACGCAAAGCCGTATGTCGCCTGCTCGGTTTGCGTGGCTCAGTTGTGGCAGGGTTTACATCGGCCAAACAGGCTGGTGTATAAACGTGTATAAAAGTTAGGGAGGCATGAACTTTCCTCATAAACAATTTTTAAGCACATTTGCTTGTGCATTGCTGTTCCTGCAAGCGTGAGCCTGGATTTTCCTGTTTATTCGCCCTTGGTAAATGTAATGATACCCTAGCGCGTAAAATCATGGAAACGTACTACATCAAGAAGAAAGATATGTTTATTTAATTGCACATCTCTTGTTCTGCGTGGTGGCGACTTTAGATTCTTTCGATCTTTTCTAGATGAGATGGTTCTGGTCACTCTTCTGATCGAGTGCATTTTGGGCAAGCGTGTGCGGCGATGTGCTTTGCGCATGGTTGCTACGGATATGTATGTCGCTGAGAATAAGGTTAGCTTGGTCATTCCACGCCGAACGTCCCATTCATTTTGGCGACCATCTGAAATATGATCAAAAATTGTGCTGATTTCTTGTATTGAAAACAGTAAATTGCTACAATATTTCTGAGAGAACATATTTTTGGTCACGTGGGAGCGTTCCCGAATTTCGCAGAATGTCGTCTGAGCGACGCTTCTTATAAAATTATTTCTCAGAGTATCGTTTCTTGTTTCAATGCCAAACTTGGTTTACGTATTGAACAAAAGAGTTCGCGTGAGATGCTGGAGTCTCATTACTGCATTTTTTCTGCCATATAAACTTCCCAAAATTTGAGAAAGTGTTCTACGTTTGCATTTTTACCTTGTAATACTGCACCATATATGAATATCTGAGTAAGCAATACTAGCTCTACGGAAGGTATATTTTTGGGCAAAAATATTTTCAGACCACTGAAGTTTGTAAATCTTACGAGAAAAAATCAGATTTGGGAAATCTTGATTTAGGGCCACAATGAAACGCGATTTACACAACTTGGTGCTACAAAAAAACATCAGCTTTATACTTCAATAAAAAGCAAATAAATAGTTCTCTTATGGCAACTGCAATTTTTGGTTTAAGGAAGAAAATAATTTGTGAAGTTTGCCACTGACGCCGATGGGCAACTTCAATGACGAAACCGCCGTTTGAATTAATGGAACATAGCCGTGAATGGCGAACTTCCAAAATTATTTTCTTCCTTAAAACAAAATTTGTGATTGTAAAAGTTGCCATAAAAACAATTCTTGATTTAATTTGGATTAAGGTAGAAAGCTGTTTTTTAATTGGAGCACCACGTGGTGTAAATCGAGTCTCAATATGGCCCAAACGGAAGATTTTCACATATATGTGATTTTTTCTAGTAAGATTTTCAAACTTGAGTGGCTTGAAAATATTTTTATGGTAAAATATACCTTCCGCAGAGTAAGTATTGATTACAGGGATATTCGTACATAGCGCAGTCTTACAACGGAAAACAATGCAAACAGTACAATTTGAAAAAATTCTGGAGTCGTATAAGAGAGCAAAACTGCATTATATAATTGAGATTCCAACTTCTTGTGAACATGATTTTGCTTAATACGTAAACCGAATTTGGCATGGAAACAAAAACGATACTGACGACATTTTGCGGAATTCAGAAAGCGCCCACATCGCCAAAAATGTTTGCTCTCCAAAATTTTCTAGCAAGTAACCGTTTTGAATGCGAGATAGCGCAATATTTATCACTCACATTTGAGACGGTCGCCAAAATGGCTGGGACGTTTGGCGTGGAGTGACCTAGTTGCGAGTTACGCCCTTTTCTGTTGTGTCTTGAATCGTTCCTTGAAGGCACGTGTTTTTTTTTGTATTTCAGTAAGCATGCATCAACTACCACAAGAACGAGTTTTACTAATAACTCACCTGCGTAGCGACACATCAAAAGGAGCAACGTGGCAAATAACATAAGCATAATTTTCTCAGTGTTGTATGCCAGGCACATTTGGACCATGGAAGGAGAGTTGCTTAGGCGCAGGTGCGACTTCTTATATATGCACCAGAGAATAACACGTACGCAGGTATTTTCAGTTCCTATGATTTCGCGCCTTGTCAGAGAGCCAGAGATATAATTGTTGTGTGATATATGGCGACTTCTTTCGGTCAATGTTACGAGCGTAAGGTCATGTAACGGAAGGGAAGCTTGAAGGTGAGGCGTCGCTTTTCGCGCAGATTGTCTGAGCGTCGCGTGCACAATGCACACTACAATGACATTTGGCGTCTTGATGCCGACGTACTGTCGGCGTGAAATGAAACTCAAACACCGGCAAGCCTTCGCAATGGTATAGCGCGCTGTCTTGTCATCACCATTGACAGGCTTGCGTGTCCGATTTGGCCGCAGTGCGCATATCCACGCCTGTCCATGATGATAACTATACCATTGCGAAGGCTTGCCGCTGTTCGGGTTTCATTTGACGCCGATGGTACACCTCAGTCCGTATGCTGTATTTTGGTGTTTGCGAGTTTGAAAAGTAATGGTGTAATTAGGCCATTTCGCTATAAGGTGGCTGGGCTTAGTTATAATGCTGAAAATTATCAAGCATGAAAGCGAAATAATGACATTGAGTAGGGCTCATTACAGACGCTTACAGCCATTGCAGACTACAAAACAGCATCTCATGCAACCAAATTTTCATGGGTGGTCTACATTCACAAAATGGACAAACCGCAGCAGATGTATCGGCTCGGTATGCTAACAATGCAGTTTTCACTGGGGCTGTTGTTTCGGAAGTAGGTAGACAGAGCAAAACTTGGTTCAAGTGAAATAAAAGACATAGGCGTTCGGGGTAGATTGGAGGCATTTTTATTGTTAAATTTTATCTTTCTTGCTGTTCACTGAGCAGATTTTATTTAGCGCAAACCGAAACACGCACACGAGAAGGAGCATACAAGCACATAAGGCTTTCTCGCGTCCGTGTTTCGGTTCACGCTGCATCAAAACTGCTTCGATGATTAACCGACATTCCCACATTTCAACCCTTGCCACTTTCGAAGTAGTACCACTATTATGTGATTCTTTCCGTTGTGAGGGAGAATTGGAATAATCTGCATAGCACAGATAGACTATGAATTGCTTCTAATAATTTGCTATTCCTCCAACTGAGCACCGAAGACCATTGTTGAAATTATTGGAAGTACCGAGATAAGCATCTATTACTAAGGCCCGTATTCATAAACCAACCTTATCTTAGCGCTATAAGGCGGCCTTTCGTAAGGAAGGGAAAAGTGTTAGGATAAGAAAAGGTCACAGTGCGTTTCATAAACTCGCCTTATTCGGTTTTAGGGTAGCCTTATGGAAGGCGGCCTTGTCATAAGGAACGAGCATGGGAGCGAGGCTATGAACTTTTACTGGCTCATTGCTGGTTTATTAGCAAGAAATGAAAGCTGTATGCTCCTCAAAACAATAAGAAATTGCAGGAACGCATACCCGCGCAAGTTTCGGTACGAACGCGCCTCGTCTGGCTGCGCCGTTTGCTCCTTTTCTTTGTTAACGTTTTTTTCCGTTGTCATAGCAACCGGCGGCTCGCGTAGATGCGCCGGCACATGCGGAATCAGACGCGCCGATCCACGAACGCTGGTTTGAACGAGAGCACCGACAGGCGCGTGGAGTTGCGAGCGGCTTTTGTCCGTCTGTCCGCGTGTGTGGCTGTTTGCGTGGATCATACATAGGCTTGTATTGAGTGCGACAGAAAGGCGAAAATTGAATTTCACTGAAGACCGAGCGCTACTCGTCGACTTGAAAGCGTAGCATTGTGATAGCGAAAAATTGTGATCGCACGCGGTGTTAGTGAAAGACAACACGAGAAAATGGGAGCAGCTCAAAGCAGCAAGAGCGACGTGCGGCTGCGCGCCGAGCAGCGGCTACGTGAGTGCAAAAATAGGTAAAAAATATCCCAACCTGCAGAGAAACACGTCGGCTTCTGCGCCGTAGCCTGAATGACTTTTTCACACGTTTTATAATGCGGAGCAGTGTGGAAGTCACCATTCACGATTTGAAAAGCACCTGCGCCGCAGAAACAGAGCGCCACCAGCAGCTGAAGGAGCGGTGGGACGGGAAAGCCGACGTAGTGAGGGCCGTTTCCAGCGGCAAGCTCGGGGACATGAAGTGCTCGCTTCGATAAGCGGAATCTGCTCAGCAACACATCGTCATTGAACTCTTCCATGGAATTTTGACGGTTCCCGAACACTAACAGCATAAATTGCACATATGGATGCCGGCAGCGTACGTCACCTTTTCTTTAATGGAATTGTAAAGCTTCTTGCGTAATCAGCCATAGCGCGCCGCATAAGTGGCGCCTTAAGGTACCTGCCGGGCTACATTATCGAACACCACCTTTTCACGACGATAAGGTTAAGGAAAGGCTGGATTGCGGCATAAGGTTTGTTTATGAAACGCGTTAAGGTGCCGAAAAGGTAAGGAGGGCAAAAGATAAGGATAAGGTCGGTTTGTGAATACGGGCCTTAAACTCGGAAATACAGAATAAAAATGAGTGATATTTGTAGCGCTTGTGAACGAGGTCGAACAACAGCGATGCCACCGTGCATACGATGTACGGGATCCTTAATTTTCACTGAACATAAAAATTGTAACCATTATCACAATCAGCCCATATTATTCCCAATGTAGGACGAAAGCCTCTCCCACTCTATGCCTGCGAACTTCGTCTACTTCGTCATTTCTTGCCGTCCTCGGCTTTGCTTCCCATCCCTTGGTGCCTATTTTGTTGGCAGCGGCAGATTTGCCTACGCACTACTTCGCCAGACCATATCTATTTCATTCTATAAACGGCAACACGCAATTGGTGCGAGGCCCACTTTTGTAACAACTGGTGCCAGCATTGGCGTGACCTGCCAGGCCATGGTCACAGCCGCTACGTCGTCTGCTTCGACAGGACCGATGGGAGCTGAAAATGAAATTTCAGCATGCTACGTGCACTGTAACTCTTAATAGGAGGGGATATTTCCCCGCTTTCGGTGGGCACATGACAGCTTAAAACACTACAAGATGTAGTCGCTCATTTTGAAGGCGTCTTAATGGTAGGCCAGTGATCGGTGCCGCATTGCAGGGCGTATAGAACGGAGCCCGGTGTCGGCATTCACACGTGTCAGCAGGGTAAGGGGTTTGCGTGAGGCTTTGATTTCGAAACTTAGAAATGGTAAAAAATTACACATCATCTCCCCCTACGGGCAACCATGGTGGGATGCGAAAGCATCGCGGGGGTTGCGCATCGAGTTTCCGTTTCTCTTATGTGACTTATGAGACGGTGATTGTCGAGGCGTTTGAATTACCGCTTGCCGATACTGACGTTTACGTTCGGCTTTCCGAGCCTTCCTCTGCTCCACGGCGGTGGCGCTGCCGCTTCAACTAGCGCCGACGTTGACGTCGTTAATGGCGTATCGCACACCCTTGCACAAAGAGAGAATGACGGAAGTACAGCGAACGCGCGCTTTCGGAGCCTCGCAGCTTCGAGGGTTCCTTGCCGGCGTTGCCGTTTACGTTCAGCTTCGCGAGCGTCCGTAGCGCCGTTAGGAAGGAGAGTGCAACGGGATATACGAGCGCACAGCTGTCCCGGCGAGAGAGAAACGGGAGAGAAGAAACAAAGCAGAGGCAGCGCTCACGCCGACTCCTCCCACCTCCTCGCGCTCATGCGAGGAGAGGGGGGAGAGTTGGCGCTTGCGTAGTATGGGTACGGACGCCGCAGAAGGACACTGCCCCGAGCATAAGATGCCTTCGCATCTAAAAATCACCCAGTCCCACCTACAGTGAAATCTGCAGAAACAGTGGAGCCGTGGTTCGCCACTGTTGTAGAATAGTAGCTTGGGCTAGTTGGTGATTTAGAATCGACATCTTTGCACAGCGCAGATTGAACGAGGACAGATCGAAGGACACAGCACAAACGCCGACTTCAACTAAAGTTTATCAGCGAAAACGCTAGAAATACACGGGATTATAACAGCATACATCAGCACAAACGCACAACCTATTGTATCGCAGCCAGATAAGCAATTTTCTTTTTGGTATGGGCAACAAATGGCATGCTTACACAGAGGTCACCCAACTGTTGCAGTTGACTAGCTTCTATGATTTCACGTGTGAGCTGCTCACGATGTTTCGCAACAACGGTGCGCTTTTCAAAGTCCGGTTCACAAACGCAATATCTACAACGAATGCCAACATGGCCTTGAAGAGCTGTGTTGACATGGTAATAATGCTTCTTTCAACGTTAGTTCAAGCATCTGTTCCTCTACTCACCGAAGCGCACCAGTTGCCCCTGAGGCTACAGGCAGACCAGAGAGCGCTGGACCATATCGAGCGTTTGCACCGAGCAACGGACGGTAAAGCACTTATCAATCGCCTCACTCAACGCCCGGGATCTCGCATGGGGAAAATGGCAGCATTGTTTACTACGATTGCCGGCAGTTCAGAAGATTCCACTACCTTCACAACCCCGAAAGAGTACAACCAGTGCACCTTCCCCATTTATCTATCCATTCCCGGAATACATAAAAAGTGTGACCAGCCTGTTTCGGCACTATTTCAGTTGGCCCAATCGCACCTATTTGAAAAGTTTGATGACTATCTCCATGTATTTACAGACGCATCTGTACGCAGCGACGGCCAAGGTGGCTCTGCAGCTTTCTATTGCCCTTCGACTAACATCAGACGGGTGTTTCGCATACCGCATCCATCTTCATCAACAACTGCGGAACTATCAGCGATTGATGTTGCTCTGAAATACGTTCTAGAAGAATTATGAGCACCAAAGGTTGTCATACTCATAGACTCTCCTGCTGCCCTTAGCGGACTGTTGAGAAAAGACTGCGACGGTCCAATTACATGCAGCATTGTAAAATCTGCCACAAACATTATTTCTAGTGGGGTGTCCCTCATTTGCCAGTGGATACCTTCGCATGTGGGTATTGCTGGGAATGAAGAGGCCGATCACGTTGCTTCAAGTTGTGCCCACAACGAGTGCGATTGCCAAGAAATTTCATGCCTGATAGACAACGCTCGTCTGTTGATCCGCCGACATCTTTTAAAGCAGCACCCTGACCAACGTGTATCAATCCGCGGGTTGTTCGCTCCCCATATTCGTGGTCGTGGATTGCCTCGTTGTGACAGAGCCCTCTTATATAAGCTAAGAGTTGGCTCTGTATTAGTGCGTGAGCGCTTATACCGACAAGGTCGTGTAGACAGTCCATCATGTACGTCGTGTGACTCCTGTGAGACACTAGAACGCATAATTTTTGAGTGTCCCGCATTTGTTATGCAGCGAGCACTGCTCATCAAGGAATATGGACTTATTGGTCTAAAGTGTACGAACCTTGATGATTGCCTGTTCCCGAGGGGTTGTGCTGCTCGGCGTGACCAGGCCCATCGAGCCCTACTTACTTTCTTAAAAAATACCGATTTGGCCTCGCGCGTATAGACATTTTTCCTTGTGACCACTTATTCGTGTTTACGTCTGTGTTATTTGTTTTTTTTCATACCTATTTTCTTTCCTGTTTCTTTCCCCCCTATTTTCCTTTCCCCAATGTTCCCCTTTCCCAAATGAGCAGGCAGGCGTTGTGCCCCTTTAGGTGGCAGTTGGCAGCCTGTTACCTCCCTATTTCCTCTGTGTCTTCGTGTTTTCTATGTATTCAAACCAAATCAATAAATAAATAAATAATGTGCCCGTTTTTCCAATGTACTTCTTACCGCAAGACAACGGGATCAAGCACACAACACGCGCTTCAGGCTGGGTGAAGCCAGCCTGAAGTGACTATTTTAGCAAAACCTACGTTAGCTAAATCTTCGTATACATTGCGTACGAAATAAGATGGGGCCGCTGTTAGTGTCCGACGACCAGTTGTTGCCTCCTAACGGCTGGCCAACGTCTTACTCACTGTCTGCTTCGAACAGTAAATACATAATATCCGCTCACATAGATAACATTCTCAGTCAAAGGCATTAGTCCACATATGTATAAAATTTGGACATAGCACTTTTGGCGGTCTCTTGGATTTCAAGGCAGTACATCAGCTCAACTGATAGGGCCAAATTTTGAAAAGGTAATGTCTCAATATATCAGCCGAATTTCAAAAAGCTTCAGCTAACAACGCGCACAGGACACTCCCTCCTACGAAGAAATGCAACCACGATTCTGCTTCCCAACTGTCAGTTCTACTTCACGTTTCAGTGCACACATTTTGTCACATGTTAATGGAGAAGTAACAGCAGAGAAGCTAACTGTTCCACATTTTGCTGGCAGTATTCAAACTTATCCGACATATGTCATAAACCGTAAAGTAACTGCAGTAGCGTTTCACTAGTAATACCATACAAAGCGTCATTTTATTTTGTTTCCACGTGAGAGGTTAGGAAAATCAGGATCATGGTGGTAATCCTAGAGTGAGACCCTTTTGGGGCTTTGGCATTCTGGAATAAGACGTTTCGAGCTAGTTGGTTGTTCATACCGAGGCCAAAACAGCGCCTGTGTCTGTACCTTTTGTGTCTGTCTGTTCTCGTCTCTACGCGCTGTTTTCGCCTTGAACATCCTCCTTACGCATATTTTTTTCGTGCCCTAGTAGGCTTCCGATTAAAACAGCAACCACGTATTTTGTCTAGCATGACAATGCACGATCGCAAAGATATTTCCGTGCAATAATTGCGAATTCGGACTCGCTGTGGTCTCCACGCTCATGCACCCCAAGCCACGTAACAAATATACACCCGTCAAAGCACGATGTTTTCAGAGAGTTCGTGTCGTTATCTAGCGGGCTGGCGGGCATACCGTGTCGGTATCTTAAACGACTATGCCACGCGAGTTCTTAAATGTGCCCCTCAAAATTTTGGCGATGCCCTTATGGTCGACATTCAACTGAATATCCTGAAATCATGCATGGAATCACACCCTAATTTTTGCCTGTGGAAGAAGGCGTCAATATCTTGTAGAGCCAGATCGACGAGTGGTTGAGCTAAGTCATGGGTGAGGCTGCCAACGAGTATACTGTCCAATTACAAGCCCCAAGGAAGAAATCATTCCCGAACCCAGGCGGTCAAAATTCCCCGAGCCCTCAACTACAGCGTGCGTGATAATCATATCATGGTTTTGGCATGTAAAACCGCCGAAATTAAGAATTGATCCATGCTTGCTTGCGTACAGCGATAGCATTCCTACGAGTGGTACTCAGGTGACGAACGCGCCTGGACTGTATTCCGCCATGGGAGCGCTGTGTTCAAAATAGTTACATTCAAGCCTAGAAACCCCACAAGCCATAAAAAATTATGGCAACTTCGCAGTAGTGGCGCCAAGCCTGAAGGTAGAGCGCTGCTAGGTGGCCTTCGTTGATTCCCTTTATTTCTTCATTTCTTTCTTTCTTCTGTTTCCTTTTTAGATGCGAAGCAGGTTTTGCTCGGGGCTGTGTCCGTCCCTTGGCGACCGTCCGCTCGGGAATGAGCTGTGCTAACACGCGCTAGCGCGTTCGCGCCCCTGGAAGGGGCTGGGTAAGACGCTGTGGCCTCTCCCCCTTAGAACCATGTGTGCTGGCAAGCGCTAGCGCGTTCGGGCCTGTGTAGTGGGCTGAGTAAGACGCTGTGGCCTCTCCCCCTTACACTGTCTCAGCAATCATGTGATGGCGTCGGGCCACGACATTCTGCAGACGCGCGATGAACCAATGCGTTGTATCCTAGTCAGAACGCGCTGGCACGCGCTAACGCGTTCGGGCCTTTGTAAGGGGCTGGGTAAAACGCTGTGGCCTCTCCCCCTTACACTCTCTCAGCAATCACGAAACGTTAAGTCGACCCATGCGCTGCTTCGCGTCCCCTCATGATTTCCTTTAGTGGGAGATGGTGTTTCTATCTGCTTCTTGTATCTGTTTTATATATCCGCTCCTTTGTATTCTTTCTTCCTCTTTTTACTATTTCTTTCTATTTCTGTCTTGCTCTCTGTTTCTCCCCTTTCCATCTCTCTCATTGCTTTTCTTTATTTCTCTGTTTCTCTCTTGGTCTCTCTTTCTTCCCTTTCTTTCGCTTACTTTCTACCTATCTCTCTTTTTTCCATTTATTTGGTTTTGTTAATTTCTCTCTTTCTGAGGAAATTCAGCGAATCACAATATTAGGAATGACATGAATGGGTGGACATTCAAAGGTTATGAAAGGCACTTGTGTTAGCCCTAAGATAAAGAGCAACTGCGAAAATTTTTAACTTTGTTATTTCGTTCACTGTACGTTGCTCGATTCTAGGCAGCTGAGAATACCATAATAACATCATGAGAATTAAGAAATAAGTTTCAAACGCAATACGTGTGCAATCGCACGGAAGAATCGCTCGTTCGTCTATTTAGATTGTTTAAAAGGATAAATCATAAATGATAAATGCAGACCTGAAGTCCCTGGTACGTGCGCGGGGTTTAAAAATGCAATATGAAGGCAATAAAATTAAGGAAAAAAAGCGACAGCACACGCTTGAAGCGAGCGAGCGAAACCGAAACGAAAAATTATTTTGTTTGTTTCGGCGGTGACCTCTTGTGGGATGCTGCGGAACTAAGTCACTAGCGGCTGAAAAAAAAAAAAAAACGCTTCCTGCGCGAGAATTCCAACTCATAACGTCGCGATGACGCCGCGCAGCGAGCGTGTGCGGTTAACTCGCTCAGCCTATAGGATGTTAATTCTTTCCTCTTGTTAAAGGAGCACTGACATACAATTTACACTTGTCAAGGTGTTTGCATTCACGAGTCTAGTTATCGACCCCATAGTGGCCCAAAATCCATCTGAGGCACCAATAAATGTCTGTTGTATTGATTTATGTCACCGGTATTTAGCACGATTCAAAACGGCCGTCAAGCCCACCATTTTTAGCGCTGGCAGCGCTTCCTCGCCGTCACATCCAAACCGCGCCCCAGATGAACACTTGTTCACAGGAAGGAGTGACGTGAGGCTCACCTGCTCAGCTAACATTTCATCTGCTAGGCGCGCACGTTCAGTCATGCCTTGTCACCAGCATCGCCGTCGTCACTGTCAAAAGTGTGGACTAGTGTTCAAGACGACATTCTGGAACTTAGAATAGCCTCGATACCCTTTGAGCCTTCGTACGCTCTTTGCCCTCGAAATAAAATACCTTGAAGGTGACGGACGCCATTCAGATTTGGTCAAAAATACTTATGCATAGCGGGCAATGAATGAAGGACACCACTGGAGCTTGAAATTTGATGTCAGTGCCCCTTTAAGCAAGGTTCATCAATATACCACATGCATTTGCAGGACGGTGTTTCGAAAAACGCTTTAGGGAACAATGTTATGCCAATTGCGGCATGTTCAAAATAGCTTCAATCGAAAGCAAAGTGTCAGGACTACAAGCGACTTACTGAACATAACGATAGCTGTCTTAGTTTTAACACAGTGAGCGTTTTTGTCTCGAAAAACAGGCCACAATTTCCGTGGTCGACACTTGTTGATCGTTACCTGCATGGGAACTAAATTGAAGCTTGCTACAACATAATTGGTGCAGTGTTCTCGTGCATTTGGGTTCCTAAAAGCGCTCTGTGGTCTGCGTTATTCACCATGCGCCCTGTACGCTTAAATATTACTGAAAAAATGGCTGATACCATTGAAAACGCACTGGCTTCGCGCCGCGGCCGCATGGGCCGCTGGTTGTTATGTGTCCAGAAAAGGTGCAAATGGGTGATTCCACGTAAGATCGAACAAACGATGGCTGGTCGACCTCTCAAATTTATTTGAAAATTTTATATATTATTGCCTGATGAGTGGAAAGAAGAGATCCGCAATTTGTTTTGCCGCCAAAAATTTTTTCGAACCACAGGAAATCAATAATGACGAAGAGGTGGAGTGGAGCGCTCATCCGCTCTGCTGTTTTGGCCAACTTTCGTTATGAATTGCACAAAATATATTAAAGTTAGGTAGCTGAAATTTATTTACCTAAATATATGCATGTTTTTGCTTCTGCTCAGGTATTTTTAGTTTTTATGTGTAGTGTAGATGTTTTTATAAAAAACCTCAAAAATGGCCCAATTGGCAAAATTTTCTTTACTTTGAAGGTCTTTATCTCAAAAAAGCCTTGTAGCAGAGCGACAAAAATTCTGCATTACGTTCTTCGAATGCTTATCTACCAAACTGCCAAATCTTGTATTTATATAACTTTTCAGTAAAGAGATATGATCGGGCTAACTTCAAGAAAACACCGAACAATGAAAACTTCTGATGACAATTAAAAAAAAAACCCATTTTTTAAATTTCTTAAACTTTGTCCACTTATTCTCCTCCACATCAGCTTTGACAATCATTAAAAACATGTTGCATAATGTCGTTGCACTAATAGTTACGGCCCCTCCAATGAGACCCTTTGGCAAGGATGGGCAATTCCGACTTCTTGCCCAGCAAGTGTATAAAATGCAGGCAGGACTGAATTTCTTTTTATTAAAAGGTCAGCAGGTACCTAAAAAGGTGTCGCCGGCACTGAAGACGTAAATTTTGAAATTATTTGGTCACTGCAGCGGCCACGAGCTCGGAGCTACCGAGTAGGCGCGCGCGCACCCGAGATGCTCGTTGTAAGAGACGGCGCAGTGAGAGCCCGTTCTCGCGCCCTCAGACCGATTGAGTTCGAAACAGCAACACCTCTCGGGTGACTTGAACGCACGTGCACTGGAGCTTCGCTACTCTATCCGTCCTCTGTTCGCATCTCAGCTAGGCGCTGAAAACACGGCGGAGATGGAAGCAAGATGAAAACTCTATAAGGGAGCTATATGAGCGCTTGCTTCACGCACGCTGCTGCCACAGAAACTGCGCTGCGCCATTTGCGATCAGTGGAAAGCATGCACGTGGCGCTCCAGTGGCAAAGCAAAATATGGATTGTCAAAGGAAAGAAAAGCAAAACTATCGGTAACCGGATGCGCTTGTCTATATTAGATGTCGGCAGCAGACGGCGTGAACTGGCCGCGCGTTCGGTGCGCTGTTCACACTTCATTCGGCGCGGATAGTTCTTGTGCTTTGCTCTTACTCTACTCCTCCTGTGCGTCTCATGACGAGAAAGTATAGCTCTGAACAGTCTATTGTGGAGACTACCTTTCGAAGCACAAGAAGCTTAAAGGAGTACTGACACGAGTTTTAAAAAAAATTCGGATTGTTGCTCTAAATAAAAATACTGGTGTCGAGAAACCTAAAACGACTATTGTCGTGCGTGGGGATGCATCCTATATATTTTAATTAGCGCCACCTTAAAAAGACACTTTCGGTTTCGATATCGAGGGGGTGGCTTCTCAGTGTCGTTTCATAGCAGTGTGACGTCACGGAGATACAGAAATTCGCGACGTACTAGCGGGAAATCCGTCATCTGCTCGTGGTGCAATAGACAACGATGAGTGAATTGTCGTCCAGTGACCCTGACAGTGATTTCTACGATTTAGGCTGCATGCAGGACGCAGAACTCGCGAACTCGGAGGAGCTGTCTTGACTTGTCGGGATAATGTCCTTGCAGTGTGGCTGGCTTGCATATGCTCAGCGACGAAAACTTCAAAGTCAAATAAAATATTTTATACGTGTTCTCCGACTCCAGTGTGTGGACAGCGTGGACACTGCATACCAACGAAGCAAAAAATGCCCCTTTTGCGATGTCTCAAAATCGTGTCAGTACTCCTTTAATTATTGCAAAGAAGCCAAAATTTCGCAGAGTTACCGACCTAGACATAAATGCTTTGAAGGAACGTTTAACGCCCGAAAGATCAGTGACTGTCAGTGAGACGGACTACTTGTGCTACGCGTGCTTTTGCTACCACTGCAATGAAAGATCTTCACGGAACGCACAGTTTAACGATGACATTCTTATGCCCCCTGAAAATGAAATCGACGCAATTAACCAGATCACTGCGACTACCGGTGCACGTGCGTTCAAGTCACCCGAGAGGTGTTGCTGTTTCGAACTCAATCGGTCTGAGGACGCGAAAACGAGCTCTCACTGCGCCGTCTCTTAAAACGAGCATCTCGGGTGCGCGCGCGCCTGGTCGATAGCCCCGCGCTCGTGGCCGCTGCAGTGACCAAATATTATCAAAATTAACGTCTTCAGTGCCGGCGACACCTTTTTAGGTACCTGCTGGCCTTTTAATAAAAAGAAATTCAATCCTTTTTCAAAATTGGCTAGCGCGAAAATCGACAAGGACTAAGAAGGAACACTGATGTACAGGACAGGCGCTAGTGTTCATCAGTGTTCCTTCTTAGCCCTTGTCGGTTTTCGCGCTAGCCAATTTTGAAGATTATGAACCAAGTAGCCCAACAACGTATACTATTAAAAATTCAATCCTGCCTGCATTTTATACACTTGCTGGGCAAGAAGTCGGAATTGCCCATCCTTGCCAAAAGGTCTCATTGGAGGGGCCGTAACTATTAGTGCAACGACATTATGCAACATGTTTTTAATGATTGTGAAAGCTTATGTGGAGGAGAATAAGTGGACAAAGTTTAAGAAATTTAAAAAATGGGTTTTTTTTTTAATTGTCGTCAGAAGTTTTCATTGTTCGGTGTTTTCTTGAAGTTAGCCCGATCTTACCTCTTTACTGAAAAGTTATATAAATACAAGATTTGGCAGTTTGGTAGATAAGCATGCGAAGAACGTAATGCAGAATTTTTGTCGCTCTGCTACAAGGCTTTTTTGAGATAAAGACCTTCAAAGTAAAGAAAATTTTGCCGATTGGGCCATATTTGAGGTTTTTTATAAAAACATCTACACTACACATAAAAACTAAAAATACCTGAGCAGAAGCAAAAACATGCATATATTTAGGTAAAGAAATTTCAGCTACCTAACTTTAATATATTTTGTGCAATTCATAACGAAATTTGGCCAAAACAGCAGAGTGGATGAGCGCTCCACTCCACCTCTTCGTCATTATTGATTTCCTGTGGTTCGAAAAAATTTTTTGGCGGCAAAACAAATTGCGGATCTCTTCTTTCCACTCATCAGGCAATAATATATAAAATTTTCAAATAAATTTGAGAGGTCGACCAGCCATCGTTTGTTCGATCTTACGTGGAATCACCCAAATGCATGACGCGGCCGATTAATTTCCAGCATGTGTGTGCTTTGACTTTTTTCTCCTGCTTGAACGGCTAGGGAGTGGGTACTAAGACACTGAATGTGTCGTTCAAATTCGCAGGTGTCGCCTCGAAAACCTTCTGCCAACCTTCCTCACTACCACACAGGCTTTCCTATTCGTATTCCCTCGCTCTCCTAGATTATTATCGTTTGCTGTATGTGTCCCTCCACAACGGCGAGTTCCCGATCCTCTCATCATCAATTCGTGCCCGCGAGGGAGCTACCACGAAGGAGCTCTTCGAATCTGTGTAGCTGCCTGTGGTCAAATTCTCCAAAGGCATCTTTTAGAGCAATTACAACTTCATTCGCGAGTTTTTGCATTTTCCGGATCAGACCGCTGCCACCAAATGTAGCGGATGTTTTGGGATTTCATTGTCGTGAGATTTTTTCGTAACATTTTGGCTGCAGTGGTGGGACACGATGAATAGACGGACTGCAGGACGAACCATTGAGCACGATGATGGAAGCACTGGAGGGACTACACCGCAGGCACCTAACTGCGTTCGAAGAGGCACTTCGCTACTGAAAGTCAAGGAAGGAACTAAGCCACGCTGCAGTTAACGTTTGTCAGACGGGGAACATCGGGAGCAAATCATTTCTGGTGATCAGTTGATCCTGCATAACGAACAAAGAGACGTCGAGATGCATCAGGGTTTCGCGTGCCTTGGGAACAAGGAGGTGCAGAGTGCCGCCGATTCTGTGCGTACGGCTGCCACCGAATGCGGTCCTACTGATATAATGATGCAGGAACCGCGTAGTCGTCTGCGTATTAGCAAAAAGCAAGGCAATGACAAAGAGGAAAAAGAATGAAAAGAGCACATGAAGCAATGAACCTACGGATCTTCAACTGAAAGATCGTCGGAGATTGGCTGAAAGGGCCTATGACATGAGAGAAATAGCAAGCTCTAAGGTGCGTTAAGCAAGACAGCGGCTGAGTCAGCATTGCGTACTGAGACAAGAGTCTCTTAAGCGCGGCACAGCTGCCCGATGAGTTCCCGTTCGACGAAACCTGGCGTCATGTCTGCGATCCCTAAGAAACGTGTCGACATTTTATATGTGCCAGCACAACTTCGAATCAGTGCTATGCATCAACGGGGCTCACGGGGCTTCGCATTGTGTTCACTTGTCAGTTTCGCCCTTGCGGCGAAACTGAATTTTTCATTCTAACTACGTGTAGGTTACGCTCTCTTTCCTAAGCTGTTCTTGCGGCTACAGCGATGGGTTTTCGCCGTCGCTGTTGCTGTAGCGGTCATTTTCTGTAGAAAGTCCAAATTGATAACATCACCCCGCGAATCGTATCGAATCAAGCTATTTCAGGTTTTTTCGGCTAGACATTCAAATTGAATGATTTACTGCGGCGGAAACTTTGGTGTAATATGTAGAAGGCAACGGCTCCGCTCCATGCAGCCCATGACGTCACACACGCCATGGCAAAATGGCGGTCGCTTTGGGTGGGCGGGGTGTATAGCCGGCGGCTTCTAGGCCTTGTTTTGCAATGACAGCTTCTATTACAGTTCATTTTTATTATATGTATAGGCACGATAGACCCTCTGCTTCTATTTTTCGCCGAAAACCGCAAACTGTTGGGTGACTGTGTCATGGCCCCTTTAAGTAAAAGTGTTAGATTCGTCTCTACATCCCATTTCTATCCTTTCGGGAGAAGGTGTTCATCATACGGAGTTTATTCCGTTCTGCGAAATCTACTAACATCGCTACTCTGTCGCTACCAGTTGCTTCCTCCCCATTTTGTTTTTTTCCTGCTTTCGCAATGAATACTTCCACGATTATGGCGCAACAGAACATCATTTTCATTGGTAATTTCATATTATAGTGCAGTTTCTTTACTTCTCCATCATCACGGCGGGATGTTCGAGGGTAGACCTCTACTAATTTAAATTTATACCTCTTGCTTACATTTATCGCAAGGCTTGCCACTCTTTGAGTCATACTAGAGAATTCATCAATGTTGGCTACGATGTCTGGCTATTAGAAACACCACGCCACATTATTTATTTATTTATTTATTTATTTATTTATTTATTTATTTATTTATTTATTTATTTATTTATTTATTTATTCAAATCACCTCACAGGCTGCTACATCGGAGTATTGTGTGAGGGGGGATACATAAGTAGGGGTAACAATAACTGGAGCATGTCAACAACTTTATGCAATGCTTATTGACGTAGTACAGAACACAAAAAAAGAAGAAGAAAAAAAAAGAAAGAAGAAACAAGAAACGCCCTTATACATTAGGCAAATAACACATCGATTAGAAAATATTGCCTGGCCCAAAATTTGGTTGCATTTCGAATGTTGATTATGTGATCTGGAAGACCATTCCAATGAATAATTGCTTGTGGCAAGGCGGACGAATTAAATGCGATGGTTCTACCTATAATGCGTTGGTAGATAATTGGGTTATTCAAACGGCGTGAGTGGCGGAAAGGTTTTGCGAGAGGCAGCGATGACTGATGGGCACTATAGACGATCTTATGAAATGAGCAGAGCAATGCAATTAGTCTGCGTGATTGAAGGTAGCAAGAGAGAGTGATGATTTATTGCTTGTTACGCTGGAGTGACGGTTGTAGTTCCTGGAAATGAAACGTGCGGCGCGATTTTGAATAACTTCAAGGGAATTAATTAAGTAAGCCTGATGGGGTGACCAAATGGGTGATGCGTACTCTCACTGTGGGCGAACGAATGTTTAATATGCGAGTTTACGTGTAGTTGAGGGAGTTCCATGGAGATTCTGTTTAAGATAACCTAATGTGCGTGATGCTTTAGCTGTTCATTTCTATATATGAGTGGACCAGCAGATATTATTGAAGAAATGAGCACCGATGTATTTGTAGGAACAGACAGGGGACACTAAGATATTATTCAGTGAATATTTGAAGGAGGAGTTGGTCTTTTTGCGGCTGAATGTGATTAACTTGCATTTATCTGTGTTAAGTGACATTTGCCATAGTTTGTACCAAGCGGTTACTTCGTCTAGATGCCTTTGAAGTTATAGGTGATCTGCGTGTGAGCGGATTTTGCGGTAGATGATGCAGGCATCTGCGAACAGTCATGTTTGATAAAATATTAGACGGCAGATCATTAATGTAAATGAGGAACAACAAGGGGCCCAGGACGCTACCTTGTGGTACGCCACTATAATACATCGCCTAATGAAGGTGAGTGATCGTTAGCAGCTGTGAATTATTTGCGACATGACAAAAGATTTCTTAACCATGATGTTGTTAATGAGTCTAGATCAAGGGAAGTAATTTTAGCTATTAAACGTGAAATGAGCGACGCGGTCGAATGCCTTTGAAAAGTCTAAAAAGAGTGAATCCTGTAAATCCTGTTTAACAGGATTTACAGGATTCACTGTAAATTTACAGGAAATACAAACGGTACTAACGGTCACTAGTACCGTTTGTATTACCCGGTGACATCAAACCTAACATCAATCACTCAGAAAAAACGATGTAAATAAATTTATTGAACTTGCTCCCTGAGTTTGATCGGCGAGTGATAAACACTGTACTTATGTAGAATATTTTGGCTGGCATATTTTATACATTAACGTAATTGCGTTAAATAGCTCATTTTGCGGGAATTCAGGCGTCGGTGACGGCGTCGTTGGGTGTGAGCGCAAAGTCATCATTTTGCCTGCGACCGAAAAATTGAGAAAGATGTAAATAAACTTAATAAAAATCTTGTGGTTCGAGTGAGAATCGAACCCAGGCCGTCTGTGTGGCAAGCACTCGTTCTACCACAGAGCCACGCTCCTTCCTGAAACTGCTCAGGCTCTTTCTTGAAACTGCTTCGGAAAAAAACACTATATGAATGTCATGTAGTGGACGGAGTCTCCTTAACGCATGTCATATTGCATGGCAGAAGCGCAGAATCGCGCCAGACGTCAAAAAATGTGAATTGCACAACGAATTGGTGTTTTAAAGGGACACTGAAACACTTTAAAAAAATGACTTTGGAATGTGTAATCATAGTTTGATCCTTGCTGAATACGAAAACCAATGTAAGAGTTCACAGAAGTGAACGCAAATGGCATTTCTTGGCAAAAAAACGCCAGGCCTGCGCTGAAACCGCAGCACAGTCACAGCGAAAGCTGGAAGAGCGGCGTTTTTAGAGCCCGTCGTAAGCTCTCTTGGGGCTACAATACAAGTACACTAGAAAGGTACCCACTACGCCATAAATCACAATTTTCGCGAAGTTGGGAAGCACCTACTAAGCCATTATTCTTCATTCTGCGGAGAAGCAAGGCACCAGCTACACGTCTGTAAGGCATTATGTGCACTTTGTTGACGCGACGACTGATGACGATGAAGAATTATGGCTCAGCCCTTTGTAATGGGTTGGAAGCTTTAAACGGCCCACCAGTTACGTAATTTGCATTGGGTGATGCCCGGTAGCTATTTCCCTCTCCCGTCATGCTGTATAACATAGGTTGACGTGGGAGAGAGACGGGGGGGGGGGGAGGGCAAAGAACTTCACTGAAACCCCAAGGAAATGGATCATGCGCTTATGGGCTTCCTTGGCAACCAATACAATGCACTTGCGAGGAACCCACTACGCTATAAATCAGTGTAATTTTACTGAGACCCCGAGGAAGTGGATCATGCGCTTATGGGCTTCCTTGGCAACCAATACAAGTGCACTTGCGAGGAACCCACTACGCTATAAATCATTGTAATTTTTGAGAAGTAGGGCAGCAGGCACTGTGCCATTTTTCTTCATTCTACGGAGAGCGTTGGTACCTGCTAAACGCATGTAAGGCATTATGCGCACTTTGTTGATGCTGTGCCTGATGACGATGAAGAATTATGGCAGAGTCCTTTGTAATGGGTTGGAAGCATTCAGCAACCTACTCGTTGCGCAATTCGCATTGTGTGACTCCTGGTTACAGAATTCGCGTTGTGCCACGCTTGGTGCTTATTTTACTCTTCTACCACGCTATATTGTATATGCTAATGTGGTTCCTTCTCGACATGAAGCCTGTATAGGACCTTTTTGCAAAGCAGTTTCAAGCACCGGCTTGGCTCAGAGGTTGAATACCGGGCTCCCACGCAGAGGGCCCAGGTTCGAACCTCGTTCCATCCTGGAATTTTTTCTTATTTCGAGCGATACTGGTTGCGGACACCGGCGGCGGCGGCGGCGGACAACTGTGGCGCCAAAAACGGCCGGTGAAATGATCTCATAACAGCTTTCGCTGTAAAAAGAGCGGCTGCAGCCGCAGGGCTTTTTGAACTGCTGAGCGAAGGCGGTGACGTCAACTTCGGTATGCCGCGTCATCGGCGCCATCAGCCCTGTAAAAGCATGGCCTTCGCGATCAGTTCCACCAACGCGCGCAGCCAGAAGTAGTCACGGAGGCCACGGCTCCGCCAAAACCACGGTGGTAGAATAAAACAGGCGGCCCATCGAGCGCCGCGAGCGTGTCGCCGTACTGCTCGAGTTACTCGCGGCCGCCGCTAGGTTCGCGACGAGTTTTTGGGCCGAAAGACGCGCATTGCAAGCTCTCGCTGGGCTGTAAAAACCGGTTTCTCTAGCTAATTTTGTGGCTTTAAACGGTTGTTTCTGCTTTTACTAGCATGTAGTGGCTGTCTGCCAGCTTCGACCGCAAAAGTTAGAGCGCCAGGTTTTATGAAGCTTAAAACTTTTAATCGGCGCGGGTAGTCCCGATATGACTATCACAGGGTGCCGATTGTAAGAGACGCGCGCGTATTTTTTTTTTTTTTTTTTTCGAAAGCGTGCAAAATTCTGCCGGCGAGTGTATAGAGTAAAAAAAAGCATTTGGTTTTCACGCTATCGTATGTATGTCGGAAAACAGTAGCTGGCGCTCTTTCCGTGGAATTGCATTTCTCCACAACTGCAGTCGCTTTTCGTCTTCCGGCGCGGAGAGAAGACACAGCTTTTCTTTGCACGTTTTTTAGCCAGATTTGCAATTTCGAGCGAAGCATTTTCGTCCCATGGTGGCCGCCGCATCAGCGGCACAGATCGAGCCACCGTGGTTTCAGCCGTGGTTCCAGCTTACAAAGTGAGCGGAAACACCTATGCGGTCGCGCGCCTTGGTTTGACAGAGCGCAACAAACGCGACGCATCAGAGCGGATCTCAAGCCGTGGGACCACCTAATCACGACCACAGTGATCTGGCCGTGATCATGACTCGAAGGCTGATTGCGACTTTGCGACGCTGGTTGCGTTACATAAGGACGCTCTTGCTGTTCGTACGCTTGCATCCACGGACGCCTCCGCATTTATCGAAGATGACCAAGCAGAAAGGAAGAGACGCGGCTGCAACGCTGGTTGCGTTGCATGCTTTCATTAGTGGCGCATCCGTTCTAAGCGACGGCGACTCTTCAGTGTTGCTCTAGGCATCTCTGGTGTAATAAATACACCGCGGATCTCTTTCTCAAAAGTTAAAGATGTAAATTGCAGTTTAAATGCTCGCGACACACACTGGTCACGTGCTTTCAAATGCGCCGGAGCGGAGATATCGGCCCAGAGTATACCTTCTGCCACCTTGCGGAAAAGCGGCGGCAACTCGAGCACCTCCGTGACACGCGCGGCGCATTGGCGGAGCGCCGCGTCGTGCCACCTGTTATTCTACCACCGTGGCCAAAACTACCGACGATGACGTAATTCCAGTCACGCCCACACTTTCGGCGCGTTCGCGTGGGCGGAGCAAGACGAACTTTTCTTTCGCGTATCTTAAAGCTCCTGCTGCCACAACAGCGAAAAAAATTACGCCATCGTCGACAATAATGTTGGTCTTTGTTAACAACAAAGTTTTACCGAATTGTAAAACCACTTCAGTATCCCTTTAAAGGCCCACCAATCACAAAGCGCTCAGCCATAATTATAATTACCAAAGCATCAACGAACTCCTAGAAACCATCGTAAGTAGGTCAACAAGACAGGACACTCATCAATGAACAGACAAGGAAAGTGAAAAGCTGCGTTGGATTGGGTGCGGGCCCTTCGCTGATTCGCAAAATAAATAATTATGGCGTAGTGGGCACTTAACAACTTTACTTGCAGTAGGCATTCAAGGATACTTTGAAACGGCCAATGTTACGCGCACAGTCGTTCGTTTCGTTACGGCATGGTTGAGGCCTGCCCCGAGAACCGAAGCCAGGCTAGCAATTGAGAAGCGGTGCGCACGGGCTAACCGTTGGCGCAGTGTTTTCGTGCGGTTTTAACATGAAAGCGTTTTATGCCGGGATCCACCATGTACTTCCGTTACGGTTATGACGTTGATAAAATGAACGCGAACGGGTGAGAAACAAAAAACCAAGAAAAAGATCCACCGTTGGTATACGAACCCACGACCATGCGGCCGCGATGGTATGCGCGCGACGCCCAGCCGACTAAGCTATCTTGGAAGATGTTGTTCACTTCACGAGCGCGCCTTATTTCTTTCCCACATTCTCTCTCGAACCGTACTCTCTTCTCTGTTGGTGGTGTAGGTAAGTGGGGCGGAGCGGAGCGGCGCGGCGCGGTGCCGCCGTCTGTGAGAGGTGAAAAGAAGTAATGCGTCATGATCGACACTTACTAGTGCTTACTGCGAGATTGCGCGCGATTCGGAGGTCATAGTTAAAGCGTCTCGATACCAGCGAGGAACACTGGCCGCGCTGGCGTCGCCGAGGCATCCTAGACGCACTTAAGTTCTTTGCCTTTCGCTTCGTGTTGGCGTGCACCGCTCATCGGATTAGTGCAGCTTCCACATGCACCAACGGGATTTCTCCGCCGCCGACTTCTTCGATTACGAGAGCACCGGCTAACAAAACTGCTGCAATACGCGTTGCAGAAAGAACACGATTTCGACAGGCGAATGTCGTGCCTTGGTGGAGCAAGACAGAGGCCAGCGGGACGCACGCGCTTGCGGGTCAAGCTATGAACCTCTGCGTCCCGTGTTGCTGAAGCGCAGTGTGGTAGTGTATGCGTGAGCACAGGCGTGGGTTACCCATTGCTAGAAAGCGCACACCGAGCCGTTTCTCTCCTTAATTGACGAAATTGTGAAGAAAAGTACCAGTGTTGAAAAGTACCAGTGAAGAAAAGTACCAGCGTATCGAGTACCAGTGTTGATTATGGGCTTGTTTATGTCATCTTTACGCAGGATTCACGACCCACATGTTCAGAACTTCAGCTACCTCAACGGTTTAATCATGATCATGGACGTTAGTCGTCGCGATGTAGACATGCCACGCCAATTCAACATGCGTGGATCGACGACAAACGGTGCGATAGCTGCCAAACACGAATAGACATTGTACAAGCTCTCATATATCTCTACACAATAAGCACTGCTTCTGTGATGGCACGTTTCACTTTTGTGTTATACCGATCAAGGAGGTTATACTAAAACTTCTGGAGTGGCGGTCCCGCATACGCGCCCATGTATTGAAGTGAAGCCGCGGAAACCGGGCGGCGGCCATATTGCTCAGGGCAGAAGGAGGCGGCGCTTGCCCTGTGCCGCTGTAGTGTGCCTGTGCGCTTGCAGGCATGCGTTCCGTTATAGCAATGAAAGCGCATGTTACTTTTTCGTGGACGGTGCGGGCGGGGCGGGGGGGGGGGGGGACGTTGGCGGGATCTGAATATTTTTTCCTTGACTCTTGCTTTTTTAAGAGTGTTAGAAAATAGTACACTGGGATATGAGTTCGCACTATATGTTTACACAGTTGCCTCACTGCAGAAGTGCCGCGTGAGGAGATACAGCGGAAATAAAATTTGAGGGAGTAAGAAGTTGTACAACGCTAGCTGGTGACGAAAATAACAATATGTAACATATAATGCAATAAAGGCAACAAGACGGATGTTTACAACTGCGCTAGTGCAAACTGAAGGTGCACGGAACAACTATGCTTTTATTCACTTGTCGCGCACACTGCGCCAGATACATTATAGAAACTAAAAGGAATGTTGAATCTTGCAACGAAAATACAGTAACACTAACAACGAGTAACATCAAACCGAAACACGTCAAACAATGTCTTCCACTTCACAGATTTTTGAAAATGATCTCTCTAGTGAGCAATGTGCGCACGTTTTTGTTGCAGTTCTTCTGGTTCATTCCCTTGGAGATGTGATGAATTCTTAGTCTGATGTACAGACTAGCAATTTTTTCGATAGGTTATAAATATGATTGTCAAGTGGGCCACAGTCGAGCAGGTGAGGTTCCAGCTGAACGAACAATGCTTTTTCAAACACTGCTGTTACAACATCGACCAAAATGCTTTCTGCTCTTGTATTTAGAGATTTCAGGTTCTTGCACTGATGCTGCAGAATTCTAAGTTCCTTTTCTGCAATACTGCAGATCTCTAGAACATCCTTCGATGGAGCGACAAGTCCCCCTCGGTTCTTTGCTGCTATGAGGTCTAGGAGTTCACTTGATTCCAGCGCAGCACAACACTCCTCACAACTGGTGACAGCACGCACCTTGCGAGCCACAAATCCCGCTATGTATGGTACCACCACGGTGTAAGAAAAATAATTTAGGTGTGGACACTCTCCGCCCACCGCGAAGGAGAGCGCGTCCAGATAATGTTCGCCTTTAATACATGCGCCGGCCGCAGTTTCGTGGGGGGCGCTGCGACATGGGGGCTTAAGAAACCTATTGCGACGAGGCGAACGCGCGTTTTTCTTCATTTTTTTTTTCACCTCATTGCATTTTTTCACGGCGAGTTTTCATACAGCCACGGTGTAAACGGCGCACCCGACGCACATAGCGTCCCTAACAGCGTTGCGTACGTAAAAGCGCGGCGTCTTGCTTAGAGCGCGTGAGCAGTCTTTCTGCTCGCTGACTTCTCACGTGCGCAGCTCCGTTACGGACGCTACGCACGCAGCTCGTCTTCTATAGTACATGCGCCGGCCGCGGTTGCGTGGGAGGCACTGCGACATGGGGGCCGAGAGGAGGAAAGAGGCGAACATTATGTGGACGCGCCGTCGGGCGGAGTGTCCACACCTAAATTATTTTTCTTACACCGTGGGTACCACAGAACTAGAAACCGCTGAAAGGCGCTGAGGGAGATCTACACGATAAGTGTAATCGTGCTCGTCATCCAACGGTTCCAGCAGCGATGACCTCCTGTGTGATGTAACTGCTGTTGGCGACTCAGCAAGGCTCACAGCAGTTGACATATTTAGCACAGACACCACATCTCGGCTGCAGTTTCCAGCGTCAGACGACATTACCTCAGTGTGTATGAGGAGGCGCTTATATGCGGCTCTGAACTGGCAGACTGTGGGGTTGTTGTTGTATCCCCTCTTTCCTCTCACACAACCAAAAAAGGTTTCTAAATGATCTTGTGACATCTTGTGTGTCAAGAGTTACGTCATTTTCTTCGTGGCCACAAATGCATCGAAAAGGGCGTCGACACTTTGCATGCAAATGATGAGGCCGACGAACCCCGTTTTCTTTAGTCCATCTATGACTGGTCGTCCACTTGCATCCATCAGCCCCCTAATGTACTCTTCGGCTTTGTGGAAGAACGATTTCCAAGAAGCTGCATTTTGTTGCCGCAGTGGGGCTTTGAATGATCGCGCCAGAGGGTTCCTCGAGTTTAGAATGTCGAAGAGGCGATCAAAGATTCGAATGAACTCCGCTGTGGCATGGGCACCTTGAAACTGAGAGAGCTTTAGTTTAGACTCGCAAAAGTCGAGTGCATCAGCAACAGATGAACTGAGGGTCTGAACAGCCAGACGAACTTTCATTTTTTGTTTTGCCCATTCCAGATGGACTTTCGTCAGCTTGTTTCCGAGGTGCAACCCCTCTTTTTGTTGCAAGGCCTCAAGAGCTTCAATGTACGACCACTTGACTTTACGCCCTTGAATATCAGTGAGATGGCTTACTGATCCCAAGCAGTTACGTACAAGCTTTATCATGTGGCAAGCATCCAGAATCACAAATACTTTGTTTGGGCAATCTTCTGAGCACTGGAATGAAGGGTTAAATCCCGGTGAACGGCAGCGCAGATCAGCCCCAAGAAAACTGGCCATAGAAAAGTTTGAGGCCGCTCCATCAAAAGTAAGTGATGCTGCTACGACGCCTATTGAAGTCAGGCGCGAAATACACTCTTTCGTCAGCTGCGCTCTTTCGGAACCAGAGAGAGAATCAACGAAAAAATACCCAAGGGGCACCTTCAGCCTCATATTCAGTGCCACCAGCATAAAAACACAAGCATTCGTTGCTTCTGGAAGGCTGTCATCTGGCATATCCATGCCAAGGTCAACATATCCGAAAACCTTATTGCCCACAAGTTGAACATGTTGTAGTGGAGCAGATGGACGACCGAGTATGCGCCTGTGAAGGAGGACGAGAAACGACCCGCGTTCTGATTGCGCGAGAGCCTGTGCCGCCGTTTGCCAGCCTTGCACTGTGTCAGCGTACGATCCCTTTTCGTCGCGACTTCATTACACCAATAAACCTCATCACAATGTTTTTTAATAGACATGTCGTCAACCATTATGGCAGCAATCAGTGGCTCATCTCTTGCTTGTACTATGTTCTTGATAAACTCAAATGGTTCAGAGGTGAAGCCAGGATCACCATTCACCGCTTTGTACCATTCGCGAAGAGTGCGCTGGTTTGGCAGAGCGTTGTTGAACTTCGCTGGCACATAATCATAAGCCCTTGGAGAATAATAGTGCAGCGTCAGCGCAAATGCTCTTAATTCTGGGGTGTATTTGTTCGTCTTTTCGTTGACTCGTTTGAGAAGCTGCTGAATATCCGGAGAAAATGATGCTTGGAAAACTTCCAACCCTTTCTCCGATAAAAGGTTCTGCTCCTTCAGTTGGTCAATCCAATCCTTAGAAGCATCAATGCGTTTTGAAAGTCTTCGTTTGTTCTGCTGCAATGTCTTGATCTTCTTTTTCAGCTGTTGTACCTCGTTCGCCGATTCATGCACTTTCTGCCTGTACCACTCCTTCGTGGGCGAAGTTTGCAGGGTGGAGACTTCGGCAGCTTCATCAGTGACGGGCGCTTCAGGCGAAGGCGTTTCCCGATTTTTCGGAGGAGCTCGTTTTCTTTTTTCCTACGTAAGGAGAGGCATATTGCAAATGCGTCAGAAATTTTGTTTTTTGGAGCGCAGTGCGCATGCAACAGTGAGAAACTGAAAATGCGGGGCTGGAAACAGAAATGCGGGGCTGGTGCTACATTTGCTACTTTCGAGAAACTAAGCGCTCATTTGTACGAAGCGTACTCACTGGTTTACGTAGGTGCGCCGGAAACGCTGCAAACACGGTAGGGATGCTACCAGCTCGTAGTCGCGTTGTTTGCCCTGTCCTATCAAAACAGTCTGCTTTAAAGTGCTGTGAACATAAGACGTCATTCTTCTTCGGCGTCCAACCTTCTCGCCTCACAGCGCGCTCCCATGCACTGCGCAATCCGATGTCATTGGGAAACCTGAAACGTACAAAAATGTTTCACAGTGTTTCTTCGGTGCCCGGACTTAAAAGCGAAATATTTGTGCAAGCGAATGCATTTGTAATCGCAAACATATATGAGGGAAAGCGAGCGAGCGAAGCACGCGTATACTTACACGTGGAAAGTTATGCCTGGTGTTTGCTTCACGCGATTCGTGCAGCCAAATGCTGCGCAAGAGCCCACCATTGTCTCTAGAAGGGATCACAGCAGTCTCTCAGAGCCGTCTTGTCCGATTAGAGGCACGCATGCAACATCACCAGTAGAAAAAGAACGCAAAAGTCAGACACGCCACAATGCGCCCGTCCGCTTTCTGCCCTGGGCAATATGGCGGCGCGTCGGCGTCAGCCGCGGGGCGCCTCCGCCACTCCAGATGTTTTAGTATAACCTCCTTGATACCGATTCCTATGACGGAGGGATCAGCCATGTTTTTAGATTCGAAGCAGCTTTTGCGCTGGGCTTTGTCATTAGTTCTATTGGCGAACGTCCGCATTATAAAACCTACCATAGCCATCTGTAACATATTGAGCGCCCGCTCGCGCCAAGGAGAAGTCTTCTTCGTCTTGTTCTTCGACCGCCTTGATGATGATACGGGCAGAGCACTTTAGGGGCCCCGGCTGCGTATATCCGAAACATATCCCCTAGGATGGCTGGGACCCATACTGCGCCGCTATTGGCTGGAGATGGTCACGTGACCTCGCGCGCTTCCGGTATTTTTTTTTTTTTTTGTTTGTTTTCAAGCAACATGGCGGCGCCCGCGTTCGCGTTTGTTTTGCGCTGAAGCGGTGCCTGCCGCCCGTAGAGATGACGCCGAAATGTTTGAGCCTTTCGCTGACAAGCGCCCATACGCGGTTCGTTTTACGATGGACACAGTGGTAATCAACATTAATCCGGGAGCGTGTACACGGCGTCGCCCCCTTTGGCGTGCTTTATAACGCGATCGTGTGTTATTTCTCGTGGGGTTTGTCCCTAATTTGCCACTGGATACCTACGCATGTGGGTATTGATGACAATGAAGACGCCGATCACCTAGCTGATCACCTAGCTTCAAGTTGTGCCCACATTGAATGTGACTGCCAAGAAATTTCATGCCTGTTTGACAACGCTCGTCTGTTGATCCGCTGACATCTTCTGAAGCAGCACCCTGACCAGCGTGTAGCAAGCGGATTGTTCCCCGTATTCGTGGTCGTAGATTGCCTCGTCGTGACAGAGCCCTCTTATATAAGCTAGAAGTTGCCTCTGTATCAGTGCGTGGGATATTATTCCGTCAAGAACGTGTAGACAGTCCGTCATGTGGGTCATGTGAGACACTAGAGCACAGTTTTTAGTGTCCCGCATTCGTTATGCAGCGAGCACTGCTTATTTGTGTTTATGTATGTGTTATTTGTTTTTTTTCCTTCTTTCTTTCCCCCTATCTTCATTTCCTCTGCTCCCCCTGCCTGTTCAAGGAGCAGACAGGCGTTGTGGCCCTTTAGGTGGCAGTTGTCAGCCTGTACCCTCTCTGTTTCCTCTGTGTCTTCGTGTTTTCTATGTATTAAAACCTAATAATAATAGTAATAATAATAATGATAACAATTGACACGACGCAAGAAACCCTATAACTTAATTTTGCTCGCGTATGAGTGCATTCTTCTTATTCAGCTATGGTGAAAAAAAAAGAGAAAGAAAAGACAGGAGGCACTTTGTGGATATTTGTTCATTCTTCACAACGCGGCTCGATGCCGCTAAAATTAAATTTAGCACAATATAAATGTAAAAAAACGTGTTTTGGGAATTGCGTTTTCTAAATGATAAATTTCCAAGCTTCTGGTAAGTGTACCTCATTTTGAAAAAGGCAGGGAGCGAAGCATACTCTTTTATGTGAACTAACGTAATGTTAATGGGTGCTTTGCTGCATTGAACTACTACTTCAACATGTAATGGGACATGTTATGTACATGTCAGCATGCAATACATCCATCACAGTGAATCGGACATGCAGGACCAAGTAGTTATGTCAATTGATTGCCCATCAGGGACCAAATATCGAAACCAAAAAAGGACATACATTGAAATGAAGGACGGTTAACAAACTTAACGAAACGATCAGAAAAAAAAACTGAGCACGAACAGAAGAAAGCAGAAGTCGGTTCAAGAAATGATGTACTTGGAGAATATACCTATATTTTGCAAACTCTCAACGTGGTACATAATAGTAGGAACATGTTTACTGTAAGAAATATGCAAAGACAAAATATACAGCACGCCTAAAACTACCCCCCACCCCCTGCCTTCCAGTAATTACTCCAGTAAATGGATGCACATACCACTTGGATATGCAGTACAGAAATAACGACATATGTAGTGAAATTGGAGCACAGACTCTTCTTTATTAATGTTATGTTCAAGGTTCATTAATGACATCAAAATAGCGCGCAAAATCCCATCCCATCCTTAAAAAGTGTTTGTTTTCCCTTTGCACTTGTCTAACAGAACAGTGCACTGTTTATTCTGATGTATACATCATTACCTGCCGAACAGCACATATATTTCTTAACGAGAAGCCAAATGCCAGCTGGAACCTCTTCAACTTGTAAACCATGCTGCTATTTTCCTGTGTATTGTCATTTTACACTGACTGCAACTTTCCATTCAATTGTATATTGTGCCTAGATTTTTATATGGCTTGCTTATCACATCAGTAAGTAGATTGCTAGTACAATACATTGTTTGCTAAGGCTCAATACTTCGTTAAAGATTTGCTGTTTTATTAGCAAAAGTATAATATATAGCAGGTTCTAGATGCAAGCAACATTATATGTGAAAGTGCTTCGATGAACTATTACCGACACTTCATTCTAAAAAGACAGGGCGTGCAAACACGGACACAAGAAAGAAGTCAGGACACCACAAACGCCGTTTGTGCTTTGTGGTGTCCTGACTTCTTTCTTGTGTCCGTGTTTGCACGCCCTCTCTTTTTAGAATGAATACGTACCTACTAGCTCAGCTCTCTGTAATTCTAAAATACCGACTCTTGTTACAAAATAGGTGTGTGTTTTCAAAGTAGGTTACAAGTTAGATGGACGCTATAGTACTTTTGCTGGGAAAAATCGTGACAAATTTTGAATGAAATGGAGAAGGATGGTTAACAGGTCAAGTAAGCTCTTAATTGAATAAATTATAAGACAGTTGGCATTATTTGGCACTAGTGTATTTAATAGACATATATATGAAAGGGGATTTGAAACAGGGTCGTAACTAAGGAGAAGTTGAGGGGGTTCTGACATCCCCCAAAAATTTTTCGTGCTTTAACTTTTCGTATGACACTAAAATACTTCCATGCCTTCACAGCGACCACCAGTTGCCAAAGTTAGCCGTTCTGCACACAAACACCCTCCGAAAAAAATTCTTGGGTACGGTCCTGGTTTGAAATATGCATCACTTCTATTTGTGAAGAAATATGCATTACTCATGTTACGCTTCCTAAAAGGCCCTTGTGTTTTTATTATGGATAACAAGGCGCTTTATAATTGTCATGACATGACAGGCGTGAAATACAGATTAAGAATGCTTCCAGATTTGATGCTTTTATGTTACCTATAATGAATTGGATGACATTATTTCAGGAAGAGACAAATCAGCATGAGCACTACAATAAGAGAGAAATAATACAGGATAAATAAGAAAGGATGAAGTTTGTTCGTATTCATGTTAAAAGACAGGGCGTGCAAACACGGGCACGAGAGAGAAATCAAGACACCACAAACGCCGACTAACAACTGAAAGGACACATAGCGGCGGAAAAGAAAGTAGACATAAAAACTTGCCTGCGCATGCCCAGGCAAGAGGTGATACCTATCGATAACTGTTCAGGATTTTTATTTCTGCTTTATGCATGTTAATGATGCATGCATCCATCTTGACATTGTCGAGAGTGTAAATGCACGACGAAATTCGATGAATGCGCAGTTTTCTACCGGCACAGGAATGAAGCAACACGTCTAATAGTTGATGCATGGCATGTAAATAATAATGGTAGTGCATGCATGAGCCAGCCATCAGTTAATGCGCATAAAGAAATTAAATGCCTGAATGGTTATCTCTCACGTGTACCACTACGTGTGCGGACTGATAGGTATCACATCTTGCCTGGGCATGCGCAGATAAAATTCGTGTCTACTTTCTTTTCAGCCACTGTGCGCCTTTTCAGTTGTTAGTCGGTGATTGCAATGTCTTCTCTCGTGTGTCTATGTTTGCACATCACGTCTTTTAACTAAGAGCACTACCTTGTAGTAGAGGTTCTAATCTGCACATCTTCAGTTCGGTTCAAGCACTTTGTTATATCTGCATTGGTTCATTGCCAAAATACCGTTAGTCCTTTTTTCTCAAAAACCTTGCCCATAAGGAAGCATCTCTTATGAAACATTTGCAGGGAATTACAAGGAATCCATGACTTTCTACCTTTCTTGGGAGCCCTTACCATGTGAAATGTAAAGCATTATGCTTAGCATATTTTAATAAAGGAACAAAGCTCTCATAAGCCTCATTTGTATTTGTACTGCTAGATTCACATACAGAATGAATTTACTCAAGGAATCTTGTAACTAAGTTGTCCCATGTCTCATTCTAGATTGGACCACAGACACTACTTAATTTTCGGTGACTCCAAGGTCAGATAGTGTATTTTCAATTGCAGACCCATGTAATGTGTCCTTTCGTAAACCCTGTGCTCTTATTACAAAAGTATATATCCTGTGGTTGCTAAATAGCTATGACATTTTCATGGGTGGGACCAGTCCATCTGGTAGTTAGTATCCTGGCTGTGAATAATGGTGGGTGTTGGGGAAGCAACATAAATGAGTCACAAAACAAATTAGACTTTGAAGAAGTTTATTTGCTGTAAGCGCACGACAACTGCATTTATTCTAGTAGAGTGAAAAGTGTTGTGTTTGATCTCATCATTTATTGCAATAGTGAGAACAATGTCAGAAAATACTCGGGGGCCTTGGGGTCACATCACGCTATGTTCTGCAATATGGTGTTGAATGGAAATGGAGTGCAGTCTTTTGGCTCTCTGCTGAAAGTAAAAATAGGAGCAAGACAAGGGCAATTTAAAAAAAAACTGTGTACAGCAGACTGCAGGGTCTTTCTATGTTTTCCCAGTACCAAAAACTTTCTAAGGTCTTCCTCTTCAAACGTTTTTACACAAAAGCAAAATTATTTTTTCATGTCATTGCTGGAAGTAACTCCTGTACCTACTGGTCCAAAAGAAACACGTTTCCTTCCGAACTATTTTTATTCATAAGTAAACCCGCCCAAGCAAAGTGGCATATGTCCTAACTTGCAGTTTCAAAAATTTCTTGAGGCAATGCTCACAGCAGGCATTATACTAGTGTTAAAAATAAATACCAGACTACTTGTCGCTTACTCCCACTGTAAACACCTGTAAAATTGCATCTTAATGTTTTTATGTGTTCACTGTTACTGTGCAATATCTTCATACTCAACTAGTACACTACAATCACAAGCAGCAGGTTAGAACCAACCGTGTAATGAGCTCAGAGTTGACAGCAAGAAGTGGACTATGAGTATTCAAGTGACGTCAACTACATCTAAGACCTTGAGAGCTCTCTATCAGTGCTGATTTCTGTTGACCTGGCAAAATGTTGAAGAGTGGTAAAAAAATTATCATGAAAAAAAAAATCACACAAGCACAAGTAGACTAAAGATGTCAAGCCAAAAGGAAAACTGGTGAGTGCAGAAAAAAAAATGCCAGGCCTGCATGGAACACGTGGTATTGTCACAGCATAAGCTGGAGAAGTGGCCTTCTGTAGAGACCATAGTAAACTCTCACAAGGTGCCTACTGCAAGTACACTTACAAGGTACCGCCTACACCAATCGCCATCATTTAGCACAGTAACAAACTACCCACTATGCATCTGTAAGGTGCTCGCATAGCTGCACACTTTGTTGATGCTGTGACTGATGATAAGGATAAAGAATTATGGCTCAGCCCTTTTGCAATGAGTGGGAAGCTTTCTTGTGCAATTCTACTTTTGCGCCAAGCAATGTTGCATGTGTAAATGTGATTCCTCACCTAACATGATGCCTGGAAAGATTATTTTTGTGAAGAAGATTAAAGCACTTGCATGGCTACACGGCAGGATGCATGACTATCATGTGGATTCCGGGTTTGATTCCAGCTCACACCCTGGGCTTTTTTTCTTACTAAGGATGACAGCTGCGATGGACCCTGGCGGCAGTGACAAACAATTTTGCCACTAAAACCGGCTGTTGTTGTGAGCTCATAACAGCTTACACTACAAAAGTATCTTTCTTTTGTGTTTAGTTATGACACAGCCGGAAATCATATGGCCCTACCAATGAAGAACAGCGCTGTGTGATACGAGTGTTCACATGTAGATCGAATGGTCATACATCATTAAAGAAATGACTGGTAGTTTGGCTGTGCTTACCACACAATTTTGTGCAAGCGCATTTTCTTGGACAAATTATTCATTTGCTTGCACCAAGTTAGGCACTGGGGCCATTGTTTTAATCATGTACTTGTGAGCAGCAATATGCCTCACAGTGTACGCTATGACCAACCCTCATGTACGTGTTGAAATTGATAACTTCCTCATGACAAAGACAGTTTTTAAGGGGCTTGCTGGATGATGTGGATAATCTGATGAGACTCGACAGAATCAGAGCTGGCTGCTGTCTGTGCAATCGTGCACAATACAGGCACTGAACACTTTTTCCATGGCCCCCGATGGGCGCACGGCAATTTCCGTTCATCTCAGCTGGATACTGCATCCTCTCTTCAATTGGGACGCACTCTTTAAATTTAAAGCAGATGCAAGTTCTAACTTTTTGAAAACCTTGGATGTGGAGCACTGCTTGGATGTTCCCTCGAGTCTCCCACCATCTTGAATCATGCCCTCTCAGCCCTCTCTCGATAGTCAAGAAAACCACGGCTAGGCGGCACTTCTGCCTCACAAAAAGTATTGCAGAATTTCCCTTAGTGGTCGCACATGGCGCTCGATCTGCAATTTGTTTATGCGGTAACTTTGCGACTGGTTGTGCACAAGCTGTCTCTCCCACACTTTCTTGTTCCTCATGCTTTCACACTGAGCATGTACTATCCCAAGTCACTTGTATGTTGCGTTTCACTTCCTTTGCACTGTTCTGAAAAGTACCGCTCGTGTTTTCCCTTACTGCTTGTGGCACTTAAAATTTTACATTTCGTTTTTTTCTGTTGCAATATATAGCTGAGTCACTTATCACGCCTGAAAACCTCATTTGCTTGAGCACGTGATGGTTAATTTTTTGGAGACAATTTTATAGCAACCAGTTGCGATTTCACCTTAAGAGAGCGCCGAGTAAGGCGAGACCCAGAGTGGTTTTTTATGTAAACATAGCTGCCTGTGTGAGCACACAAAACTGCATGCATACGAGCACTAGTTTTGTGTGGATTGCTGACATTTCCACGGTTTTAGCACACCTGCTGCAGAGTACATGTTAAACCTTGCCATTTGAGAGGACCTCTTGCTGGGTGTGTCCCTGTCGGCACTTTTGAGTTGTTCTTTCTTTTTTTTAACGAATCAATGAAGACTATTGCTTGTAAAGGCTTTTTGTGTGTGTGATTTAAGCATTTCAGTTTATCTGTATAGTGCTACTGTGGGAATCCAGGATGTTAGCACACCTGCTGCAAGTGCACAGTGATGAGGTGGAACCTGCTACATCTTGCTACATTTCAGCAGAATTCGCATAATTTTCATTCAGTGTAAGTGAAGACATTTTCGTGGTTCTCCGGCGAAAAAAAAAGATGGCAGTCACTTGAAATACATTTTACCGTTGTAATACATACTTAAGTTAGCGTTGTATTGCACCAAGGTGCAATTTTCGCAGTTTTTCAGAGAGAGAGAAAAAGAAAGATAATGGTTGCTTGAAATACGTACTTAAGTTACATTTCTGATCTTTAGTTCTCATTGTAGTAGACAGGCGACAGCTGTGTAGCAGAAAAAAACCTCTCAAGGACAACAACTACAAACTTGATAGAAAATTGTAATTGGCTTTAGGTGGTGGTAATCAACGCAGAAACGCCACATGTCATCTTTCTTTTTAGCAAGTATGACGGGCGATGCCCAAGGGCTTGATGAGGATTCCATAATGCCTTTGGCCAGCATCTCGTTCACTTCTTGAATGACCTTGCTCTGCGGCAGATACGGTGAATGGGAACAGCATCACCAGTGTTTATGCAGTGCTTTACAAGTGAAGTCAGGCCGAGTGGTTGATTGTTGATGTCAAATATGTCATGGTAGGATGCCAAAAGGCGGCATAGGGCGGCTGATTGCTCAGGTTTGAGGTCTGGGGCAATCAAGGGGCGTAATGCCATGTCGAGGCATCTGGCATCCGGTGGGCGACAAGGAAGATCTGAGCACACGTTGGCTGCAAAAGTGGTGCTAGCACTTGCTTCACGAAGCTGAAACTGATAACGGTGACATATATCCGGTCAGCAGCTACGATTACGACAGAGTGTGGCACCGTGATGTCGTGTGCTAGAAGGACATCAGGAATAGGCGTGACGACGTAGTCACCGTCAAGCACAGGTGAAGTTGTTGCCAATTCAATGAATGTTGGGACTTTAGGCGGTATGTGGTTTAAGACTGTGGTACAGGGGTTGTGGAGTTTGGGGCGAGTATCTGGCTAAAGAGGAAGATCCAAGCAACAGTACCGGCGGAAAAGTTGATCATGACAGAATGCATCGATAGAAAGTTCATCCCTAAGATGAGGTCGTGAGAGCAATTGTTGAGCACCGTAAATAGACGGGATCGTGGTGGCCGGCAATGCTTATTTAGCCTGTACACATTCCAGTGACGGCAACAGTTTCACCATCGGTGACGTGTGCGGCTTTAGTTATAGCATGCATGAGTACTTTTTTGAGTCGGCGACAGAGAGAGCACTCATTATGAACACCTGAGCTCCAGTATCGACTAATGCCGTCAAAGAAATACTGACAACATGCACTTCTATTAGGTTCTTGTTCGTAGGGAATGCCAACGGAGGATTGGGATCAGTCGAAAATGATGCAGCACTACCTCCAGGAGCTGCATGATCTCGTTTTCCGTCCGAGATGATACTTAGTTGGTCAGCATGGAATAGCGGCGTGGTTGGGGTGACGGTGAACGAGCAATAGGGCGGCTGTTAGTCAAAGCAAAGTATACGTACGGCTGGGCGAACACCAACGAGGGTCTGCATATGTATTAAATTGAGTTAATGGTGATGAGCAAGTAAATCGCAGCAGTAATGTTCATACCTAACCGTCATTTGTGCTACAACTTTGCCCATTGTGACGACCTTGAGCAGCAAAGACATTCACACAGTGCTTGCCGCCATCTTATGCAACCTGGAAGGTTGTATGAGAGCTTGTTGTACTGACCCAGACCGCGACACTGGGAAGGGGGAGGTGGAAGCTGAAGTTGCTATGTATGACGAGTAAGCAGTGTAGAAATTTGGGCTAGTTGGTGAGCGTTCATCTTGGTTGAATTGACTGTTATATAGCGTAGTGGGTTCGTCGCAAGTGCACTTCTATTGGTTGCCAAGCAGTCCCATAAGGCTCCCATGATGCACTTCCTCAGGGTCTCAATGAAGTTAATTCCCTCTATCTCTTTCTCACGTTAGAGTAGGTTATAAAGCGTGGTAGGAGAGTCAAATAACGACCGCGTGTCACACAATGCGAATTACGTGACTAGTGGGTCCCTTAAAGCTTCCAACCCATTACAAAAGGCTCAGTCATAATTCTTCATCGTCATCAAGAAACTGCACATTTGGTACCTCGCTTCTCCGCAGAATGACAAGTAATATCGTGGTGGGTGCTTCCCAACTTCACAAAAATTATGACCTGTGGCGTAGTGGGTGCGTTTGCTACTGTACTTGTATTAGTAGCCACTAGAGAGTTTATAACGGGCTCTAGAAATGCTGCTCTTCCAGCTTTGGCTGTGACTGTGCTGCGCTTTCCGCGCAAGCCTGGCGTTTTTCTTTTTCCTTGGTGCATCTCCCTGAAAAGCAGTATACAATCGTCGCGTATGCCCACTTCTTTCATTATGCCTCACAAAATTTTCTAATTAACGTTTTCATACGCATCAGTGATGTCTAGAAAATCCACGTACATTGCATGTTTTTATTTCAGGTATTTTTATAGAGTGAGGAAAAAATCAGTATCGGAACTTCCTTTTCTGTCTGCCTTTAGCATGAAATGCTGCCACTCATTGACATCTCAAGGTCATGAAGGCGTGAGAGTTTATGATAGCCCTCTAACGCAACCTTGCGAGGCATCGTCGACTTTACAAGCAGAGATTACGGAGATTACGATTTACAAGCAGAGACGCGGTGATTACACGAGCGCTAACAGGCAAACGCATCGTAGGAATACCGTCAAGAACTACAGGCTATCTGTAGTTCTATCGCCCCTGCCTGTAGTTCATAGATATAGTATGGTTGAACCCCCCCCCCCCCTGCGGAAAAAATTTCTGGCTACGCCCCTGCCTGTAGTTCATCAAGAACTACAGGCAGGGGCGTAGCCAGAAATTTTTTCCGCAGGGGGGGGGGGGTTCAACCATACTATATGTATGTTCGTGCGTGCGTATGTATGTGTGCGTGTATATATACGCAAGCAAAATTGAAAAATTTCGGGGGGGTTTGAACCCCCCCACTGGCTACGCCCCTGTTGCCTGTGAAAGCGGGTGAAGTGCAAAGACGAGTTTCTGCTACAATTGTTGAAATGGAGGAAGAAAGTATATTTGTCTATCTTGCGCTAGTGCCAGCCGTCGTCACATCCTACTGCGCGTTAGTGACGCGATGACTACCAAGGACGACAACGTGCCGGCGCTGCAGTGGAAACTCAGCAAAGGGCTTGAGGCGTTTGCAGGCAGGGACAGCATGGAGTGGTATTTAAAGGTCGGATTCCCAAACGGCCTGCAAATCCGGCGCGCCGTTCGAATTGCAGGACACAAGGCGCGAATTCGGATGCCACTCGCCGAACATCTGTTAGCGCCAAGAGCCGCATACGACAGACATCAAACAGGTTCCAACAGCATGCGGACACGATTAGCACACCGCGCGGGCAACCAACTTGGTGAATTTTACCGCGCGGCTGACGCGTCGGTCTGACCGCCGCAGCCAAGACCAGCGCAGGAGACGTGTGACGTCATACCGCTGGGGCCGCCCGTGTCGCTGGTTCATTGCTGGCCGTTCGAATGGCTCCGATCACCCTGGCCGATATCGCCATCGACGGCAATATGAAAAATATTGGCTAAAGTTTGTTTCTGACATGAAGTAATTCCTTATGCAATAAAACGGTTGCTAAAAATAACCGTTGTATGATGAGCTTGCGTTTGATCGCGAGCAGGCCTAGCGACAGCGTGAGTGAATACGGGCCGTAGTCGTGCCTGAATGCGGGCCGTTGCGATGTTTGTCGCCTGCGAAGGCATAGTTTTATTGACAATGTTCCTATAGAACGAAGCATAGCTGTGCAAGGTTGTTCGTACCATCTTCATATGAAATGAAGATGCTACGAACTTGTTTAGGTGTTTGCGTGATAATTTTACATATTCACGAGAAAACAGAAACAAAGGCACGTCTACAATACGAACTTCTATATTTTAAACAAAAGCGTTGCGAGGCGAACGAGGCAGCAGCGACGAGGCGACTGCTGTAACTTGGGCGCGGCCGCTGTGTTTCCAACGCACGTGCTTGGCGCGTAAACAAAGATGATCGGCCAAGACAGGGATGCCCTGGCTGTAGCTCGAGTTCACCGGCCGCATTCGGCGCCAGCACAGACAACGTGGACTTCGAGCCTTGAGCACGTTCACTCGGCGCTGTTGCTATATAGGCTTCCCGCTAGTGAAGGAGCCCGCTGAAAGGAGGGAGCCTGAACGATACAGAGCGACGCTCCCTGGTTGCAGCGGTGGGAGGTGGGGAAGAGTGCGATGAAGTGGTGGAAAGAGAGGCGGAATGTGTCGCGCAATCTGGAATACCTCGGGGCAGCGGGTCCTCGACGATGGCTGCTTTAAGACCGTCGATAGCCATGGTATCATGACGACCAATCAAATCAAGCGTGTAGAGCTTCCCACTGTGCTTGATGACGCGGTAAGGTCCACCGTAAGGCTGCTGCAAAGGCTTTCGGATTGCGTCGCGGCGCACAAACACGTGTGTCGCCGTTTTCAAGTGAGGAGATATGTAGGTGTTATACGCGAGGGTGTGGGGCAGAAAGAATACGCATAACGGAGCGCAGCTGCACCACATACTCAGTTCGATCAGGGCACGGCGATGTAGTTGAAGCATCGAAAAATTCTCCTGGAAGGCGGAGCGGTGAACCATAGGTAAGGTCGCAGGTGTACACTTGACGTCTTGCTTTAACGTCGTCCTAAGGCTAAGCAAAACAAGTGGTCGGGAAACTGTCCAGTTGACCACGTCGGGTTGCGTCTTCAATGATGCTTTCAGTGTCCGTTGAAAACCCTCGACCGCGCCGTTAGCGATGGGGTGGTATGCTGTTGTGCTTCTTCAATAAAGCAGACTCGAACTGTCGACCGCGATCGGTGGTGATTGTAGAGGGAACGCCAACGCATGACCCCAACCCGATACAAAAGCTTTAGCGATTGTTTCGCTTGTCCGCTACGAGGGAAATCCAACAGAAAACGCGACGGAGTCCAATGTTCAGCGTGAGCGCGCGCTCACTGTAAGTCACGATGGTGGTCTTGTTGGCGGCTTGCAGCGTAACTGCGGATCGACGATTCTTCGGTAATGCAAGTGAGGGTAGAACAACGCTAACTTCGGCTCCCGTGTCCACGAGGAAACGGAGCCCAGAGGCCTTGTCCAAAACGAAGAACAAGCGGCTGCCTGCTCGACCGCCACCACTCGCAGCTTCTAGGGGTGGGTCCGAGCGTTTCCCGCGAAAGAGCAAGGAGATGAGCATGTGATGTTATGTTTGGGTTCAGGATTCACTCCAGAAAGAATGACGCAGGACGCAGGTGGACAAGCACGTGTAGGACGTCTTTACACACACGAAAAGAGTCAGCGAATGGTGAAAAAGAGTTACATTCGACATGACGGCTTCTACGCGAAATAGGCAAGCAGTGGCGTACAGTTTGTTGTCGGAGCCGATGAGGTTACCGAGTTGAAGGCGTCGTCCGCGACCGTCCGTCCGATGCCGTAGCTCGGTGCTTGGCCTGGCCGCGTGAAGTCACGGAGGTCTACTCTGCGGCCGTTGATGCCGGGACTCCGTTGCCGTTGATGCCGTTGATGCGGGGATGCCGGGCGCCCAAGGGACCCGCTCCACGGTTGACGCCCTCGGCTCATGCGTGCTCCTAGACCGAACCCTGAGGGTGCCCGTCTGCACACAGTGTCAAGGCTTGGCCCGGGATGCGGAGACACTCGCCGGGATGCGGAGACCGTGATAAAGAGCGGCGGCGGGAAGAGGCATGCAGGAAGGAAAAACTAAGGAGAGGCCCTATCGTATCCCAATGCATTGCGAAAAGTGCGGCGGAAGTGACGACTATGGGGCAAACAAACCGGTATGTGGCAAACAAAACAGCAGACGCCCCGCGGCGTGCTCTCCGCAGTGGTTCGCTTCTGCTCGGAATTGTAGTCCCGGCGCAAACTTAGCGCGTATTGTGAGGTTCGCACGCAGTGAAATGTTGCAAGCAGACGTTTACCAGGCTGTTCATGCGTGGCAGGCCCGAGCGCTGCGTGCTGAAATTCTTCGCGGAGCGTTTTTGTGCAACAGTACAGAAGGTACCGGTACGTGCCGTAATCAAAAACATTCAGCCTCTGCCTCATCGTATTCGAACTCACCTCGCAGTGACTTGCGCGTTCTGCTGGGCGTTAGGCCTTTCTTTTGCTTTCTCGTAGCCTGATTTCGAAATCCATTGCCCGATTAGCGGTTCTTTGCTCGAGTATATGGAGTGGACGCAGTAGCTATTCGACGCAACGCCAACCTATAGTTGACGTAACTTCACGTTGAAAAGAAGACACCGCTGTATAGACCAGAACACAGAGAATTCCATGCGCATCGCCATATTTGCATCGCGCGTCGCGCCATCTATCGCACACGCGACGAAAAACATGCGCGGGCTGCCACGCCAGCAGACGCTACACAGAGCAAACGTGTAACTCCCGAAACTCAGCCCGTCGGAGAGCGTGTTTCGCGTCTTTTCCAGCCTGGACATTTTCGCTGATTTTATTGGAACATCAAGAACATCTTGCTCATGCAAGTCCACAATGTATACAGTACCTGCTGAGTGAGCTGCGGAAGCCACCTCGTCAGATACGTACGCTGTTACATTTGTAAAAAAACGTTCTCGCTGTGGTACGCGTGAATCGTAATTGCAGTGCAGCTCGCGAAAGAGTGAAACGATGTTTTGTTGCGCCATATTACAAGTTGTGCACAAAGTTTTGTGGAATGTGATCATTTCAGCATGCATCGCGTAATAATTAGAGTACGCTTTACGGGTAGTTTCGCGGAACGTAATTTTTGTTTCACGAGCGCTCTTACAATAATGCGTCTTGCTCACAAAAGCGTGCTATCAGAGAGTATAACCTGCAGTATCGTTCAGCGATCCCATTTGGAAGCTACCTGCGCGATTTTATTCATGTAACGATGATGCTTTACAAGCGAAACTGTGCTACTCTTAGTTAAGCCGGTTAGCTACGCCTGCGACGTAAAGGACACTGGCGCGAGTACTGTTTACTTACGTGCCAATATATGTATTATGTGCAGCTGGATGCCTCGTGTCCAAATAAATTTGGGGACATCAAACGCTGCAATGAAAGCACGAAATTCTGACCAGCTGTTGAGGAGCACCGTGCCATTTATTACCTTTTGAAGACGAAATCTCGAAGGCGTGGATGCCATCAAATCACTAAAGCTTAATACTACGTTGAAAGTGGCAAAGCATGCTGATTGCTTGGCCTTGAAAGCACTACCTTGCACGAGACTTTCGTCAAAGGAAACGCTCAAAGGTATGAAGTGCACCCCCACACAAAGCTCGCGCCTGCATTCAACCCAGCTGCGTGTCACGCAAATCAGGTTCGCAAAATGAAATAGGTGGGCATCACACTGCAGAATACACGCAATTAGTGTACTTACTCGCGCATTTTCACTCGGCTCCTAGTTTTTTTGCTTGAATCACAGTTATCCACTCGCGGCGAAGCTTAAAACACCACACCGGCACTATTTCCGTGGCGCGTCGTAATCGTCGCAGACAACGCTAATATCCTCTTGTTGCGCTGCTTGTTTTGGCATCCAAAGACAACGCAGTAGTGCCCAGACGAGCTCTTACACGCTGAAGCGGCGTGAACGGGTACTTTTTCGCACTTTAAAGCCTCAGAACTGCAGCTTGCCCTGTTTACTTGGTGCTGCCCGCGCGCGCCTCGGCAGCCCGGTCAGCCTAGCGTCTGGGTGCGAGAGTATCCGCTCGGCTCGCCAGCAGCCTGGGTGCGAGACAGGCGTGCTCTGGTGTATTGTATACGCGATCGTGCACGTAAAGTTTGTAATTCCAGTGCGCGTCCGCATCGCAAACGCCCGCATTGCCTCCTAGCGAAAAAGCAGCAAAACAATTCGCAATTTTTGTCTCGTCGTTTGCAAGCGCATGCGCGCATTGAGCGAGTCGCGAAACTTTTGCAGCCTTTTTTTGTTTGTTTTTCGCCGTGCAAGCGGCGTAGTCGATTCACGCGTGCTGCTCCTTCTGTGTGTTCGTTAGGAAAGCTACGAAATACCCAGCTGTTGCGTATACCCTGTGAAAATCGCGTGCACTGCGGGCAGTACCGGGTGTCACTTTTCATGTGTACGCATACGTTCGCTTCATTACTGATCACTAAGGCATGGTATTTGCATGCGGAGCTCTCGGATGTGCGCTCTGTTGCTTCTTACTCGTTGTGTCAACTCGGAACACACGTGAAATTTTGTTTTTGGCATCTGACGCGCCGGACATACCATGCGCTGAAGGCATCGTACGTTTTAGAGGCTGTGTCGTTCAAACAAAAGGTCAATAACCTTTTCTTGTTATCGGAATACGTGATGTATGTATTGTGCAGTGTGCGCTCACTGCGTGCTTGTGTTTTTTGTGCACTGGAACTTTACGTGCACGATCGCGTATACAATACAGCGGTGTCTTCTTTTCGACATGAAGTTACGTCAACTATAGGAGGGCGTTGCGTCAATAGCTACTGCGTCCACTCCATATACTCGACCAAAGAACCGCTAATCGGGCAATAGATTTCGAAATCGGGCTACGAGAAAGCAAAAGAAAGGCCTAACGCCCAGCAGAACGCGCAAGTCACTGCGAGGTGAGTTCGAATACGATGAGGCAGAGGCTGAATGTTTTTGATTACGGCACGTACCGGTACTTTCTGTAGTGTTGCACAAAAACGCTCCGCGAAGAATTTCAGCACGCAGCGCTCGGGCCTGCCACGCACGAACAGCCTGCTAAACGTCTGCTTGCAACATTTCACTGCGTGTGAACCGCACTATACGCGCTAAGTTTACGCCGGGACCACAAATCCGAGCAGAAGCGAACCACCGCTGAGAGCACGCCGCGGGGCGTCTGCTGTTTTGTTTGCCCCATACCGGTTTGTTTGCCCCATAAATCTGACGTCACTTCCGCCACACTTTTCGCAATGCATTGGGATACGATAGGGCCTCTCCTTAGTTTTTCCTTCCTCCGTGCGTCAGGGCATCTCCTTAATTTTTCCTTCCTCCATGGGAAGAGGAGCGGTGGCGTGACGAGGATTGAGAGCGCGCAGACAGGGTAGCCATCTGAGAGGATAGCTGTTTGATCTGGCTGAGAAAGTCGTAGCGTAGGACTTGCAGGTCTGGCGGCGAAGGGCGAGAAGCCTCACCTGTGGTGGAAGTGGTCGCGATCGCTGACATGGTGGGGAGTGGAATTCCATCGTCGTCGCAGTCAGGAGAATGGTTGTAATAATTTCGACAGTCCGTGGTCACCAATATATTGAAGACGTCGTGGGCGTTGTTTGCGTCATGATCCTGCCAATCCTGCTGTCTAAGGAGAATCTCGGGCCCTATGGATGGCAGCCCAGTGTTCTACCACAGAGCCATACCGGTGCTTGAAACTCCTTTGCAAAAAGGCCCTATACAGGCCGCATGTCGGGAAGGAATCACATCAACATATGTAATATAGCGTCGTAGAAGGGTAAAATAACAACCAGGTGTCAGACAACGTGAATTCATTAACCAGGCGTCACACATGCGAACTGCGTAACGAGTGGGTTTTCGATTGCGTCCAACCCATTACGAAGGACTCTGCGATAATTCTTCATCGTCATCAGGCACTCCATCAACAAAGTGCACGTAATGTCTTACAGGTGTTCAGCGGGTACCACTGTTTTCCGCACAATGACGAAAAATGGCATAGTAGCTGCTTCCTTACTTCACAAAAATTCACCTCGCAAGTGCAGTTGCATTGGTTGCCGAGGAAGCCCTAAATGCTCTCATGATCCATTTCCTCAGGCTCTCAATAAAGCTCTTTCCCTCTCTGTCTCTACTTGTCACGTTAACATACGTTATATGCGTGGTGAGAACGTGAAATAACGACCGGGCGTCACACAGTGCGAGTTACGTAACTAGGGGATCGTTTAAACCTTCCAACGCATTAGAAAGGGCTCAGCCATAATTTTTCATCGTCAGCAGCCGCCGCATCAACAAAGTGTACTTAATGACTTACAGATGTGTAGCGGGTACCTGGCTTCTGCGCAGAATGACGAATAAAGGCGTAGTGGGTGCTTCACACCCACTACGCCTTTCACAAATTTCACAAAAATTATGATTTACGGCGTAGCGGGTACCTTGCAAGTGCACTTGTATTAGCAGCCCCCAGAGATCTTACAACGGACTCTAGAAATACCGCTCTTCCAGTTTTCGCTGTGACTGTGCTGCGCTTGCCGCACAGGCCTGGAGTTTTTTTCTTACGTGTGGCCGACATTTACGAAATGAACAAAGCGCAGCAGATGTACGGCCTTAGTGTGCCGGCAATGCAATTTACACTGGGTCTGTTGTTTCGGAAGTAGGCAGAGTAAAAACAATTTGCTTCAAATGAAATGAGGGACATAAAAATGCGCGGGAGATGGCCGATAATTTTATTGTTACATTTAAACTGTGCTGTTTGAGCTGAACAGCTTTCACAAGGGTTGCCATGTGGGCTTGTTGGTGAATCATTTGAACAGTTTTAATGTAGCGTGAAACGACACACGGGCGCGAGAAGGCACATAAGGACACCACACAGCGCTACAAGCAACAAAATGTTTATTTTCAAAACAAAACCGCTTATAAGGCACAATTACCAGGCAGACAGTTGAATAAGTGGGATCACTAAGCGACATGCGCGAAAAAAGGTCACTCTGCCTATGCGAAATCATGACACAGAAAATACTGTAGATCACAAATTACTCAAGAAAACCAACTTCTCAGGCGACAATGTTATGGATGCCTTGCTGATGCACAAATCGACAAGCGCGTCAATAACTGCCGCTACAACAATCGGATGGCTGATCTCTTCTTATGTCGACCAACAATGACTGTGTTGCGAAGCAAAGGTCGGCAACCAAACGCATCAGCGTGGAATGCGAGGAACCCTTCAGGAGGTGATTTATTTGACCTGTAATTATGTTCTTCAATGGCTCATTCACGCTCCCGCTGGTTTGGCCGACATATCGTTTCCCATGGGAGCGGAACACAATAAATCACAAATGTATAACAATCAACAACTTTGTTTTTAGTGTGTTTTTGTGCACCCAACTTTTTCAACCCGAGATGAAATTGCCCTGACACCCAGTTTCCCGAGTTCATCGGGCTCCGTAAAGGCTACCCTAGTACTGTCGCGAAGTGCCACATTTTTTAGATTATGAGAGAGCTGGTGAACATACGGGATTATGGCCGTGCGTCTCCTTTCTGCCGTTATGCGGCAGCAAGTTAGACTGGCTTGAACTTCCGCGAAATATTCCGCGTCCTCGGAGAATGGTGAATCACCACCGAGAGCAGTAGCACCTTACTTCGGCTACGTCAATTTTCGGCCCTCGTGCCGGTTCTCTTGACTCTATCCGGATAATTTCTTCACGAGTGGCTGCAGCATATTGTCTGGATTTTTTCGACACCCACTCTATCGCGAAACGCGCCCGAGCTTGCCCGGGAGAGGTTTCGAAAGCCTTCGACCATGCCGTGCACCGACGTAGGCCTGTTAGCCGTAGATCGAGTGCGGCCACCTGCACGCCAGCTCACCGACGGAGTGACCGCCCGGCCGCCCGCCGCTGCCTCGTCGCTTATCTCCTAGCTGTCCACAGCTATGGAGTTCACCGTCGAATTACAGGAAGTGGCAGCCGAGGAACTCTCCGACGAATCCTGCAGTCGCCAGGCCTCCGCGCCCAAGAGCAACGCCTAGCGGCCTTGCTCCTTGCCGCCGCCGCTGATACAGCTAGGCCCACCACCACGCCGACTTCCCAGCCGTCAATATCGCCGCCATCGAAGCGGGCAAGTGCCTCGGTTCCACAGCCCCACCGCCACGCTCCATTTCCTCCTCTCCGCGCCGACACGGTGCCTAAGCCCACGCCGACACGATTGACATCGTCGGCCATCAGAAAAGCCCCGTAGAACTTACCCAGCTCCAACCGTAGCACTTGTACACCGCCTTGCTGCATGCAGCGTGCCTGCAAGACCTTCCGCCCATAATCTCGTGATACGGTGCAGATTCACCCTGTCAAAAACACCTTTACCTAAGCGTCGCGGACTCGGCTCGCCCCGAAGCCTACCACCGCATCACCTCCCTCACGCTCTCCGGCAACAACTTCACCGTCCATCTCTACGCCCCACCCCCAGACGATGCCCTAAGGGGCACACCCTACCACGCCTTCGAAGACTTCACAGACCAAGCCATCCTTGACGACCTCCAGGCAAGCAAGCCTATCCTCACTGTTGTGGGTGGTCGCCGCATGGGCAAGTCCCCTCACATATTGGTCACCCTCATGGACACTAAGCCACCGCGGTGGATCTTCTACCACGGTGCCAGCTTCGCCTCCTTCCGTTTCGCAACAAGATGGGAGCCTGCTTTAACTGCCGCTCGACCGGCCACCTGACCGGTATGTGCACCAAGCCGCGGCAAGAGCGGTGCCATCGCTGTGGCACCGCTCACCCCCCATCGCCCGAAGGATTGCTACCCACTTGCAACCCTCGCTGCATCGTCTACAAGGGGCATCACTCCACACAGCTCCAACTTCCCAACACCGCTACGTGCAGCGCACTCAACGTCTGAAAGCCCTGGTACCTGACTCCCGTCCTTCAACACCTGGTGCGCCCCCAAAGGCCGCGCACTCTCCCCAGCAGGCTGCACATGGTCCCTTCACGTCATTGCATTTCCGCCTCTCCCCAGCCCACGCATTCGAGACGGCCCTGCGGCACCCCCGGCTCGCCCTCGGAGCCCAAGGTCGTTGCATTGCAGGAAGAAAACGTCTCCATCCGACAGCAGCTCACTACCCAAAGCGGCCAAATTGCGGCTCAGAAGACCCAGATTGATTCTCTCCAAGCGCAACTGCAAGCTCTTGAAAAGGAGGAGGAGGAGGAGGAGGAAGGAAATGAATGAAGGGCAGGGAGGTTAACCAGACGCGCGTCTGGTTTGCTACCCTACACTGGGGGAAAGGGATGAAGGGATTAAAAGTAAGAAAGAATAGGGAAGAAGGCACTCTCAGAGTACATATGCGCCTGTGCACTGAATGCCTACAAGCGGTCGCTTAAACCGGTCGATATTGCTGGGCTGCGATGCGTAGGGCCATGATCCGAGGACCACCTCTTCGGTAAACAGTCTGTCGCCTACCTTGTTCTGCCGATTGTGCAGAACGTTTCGTTCGTTCACAAAACGTTCACAGAAACACACTAGACGTTCTTGAAGAGAAGCTGCAATATGCCATCACCCAGCCATCCTCTCTGCCCTCGCCCATCGGCTCCTCCTCAGACATGAACATTCAGACCCCCGAAGGGTGCACTAGCAAGGCGGCAGACACAACACTCCCTTTCAATCTCTTCACCATTCTGCACAGGTCTAGGTAGCCATCGAGACGGCCCTGGTGGATCTTGAAAAACGCTTGGATAGCCGCTTCAACTCCATCCACCAGCTTCTCACTGCGCAACACGAAGCTCTACATTCTCTCCAATCAACATTCGACACCCTACAAACTGCCATGCCTGAAATAATCCGAGTCAGTCAAGCCACCTCATCATCCCCGCATCGCCTCCTCCCTCAACGCCCGACTCTCGCAAACACCGGCCGAGGCGTCACCTTCCACTTTTAATAATGGCTAACCGATCCGTCGTCGCGGTTTGGCAATGGAACTGCCGTCGTTTTCATCCAAAGCGTAACCACCTCCTTCGCCACCTTCAAGGACAAACCCCTCGGTTTCTCGTGACATCATCATACTGCAAGAAATTCACGCGACCGTTTTCCTCTCGGGTTACGTCGCCGACAATCATGGCTTTTGTGAAATTAGCACCCACAGATCGCAACGCTGTCGTGCCCACGGGGGCCTTCGTTCACGAGGGAGGACCGGGACGACATGTGTCAAAAGCTGGTAGCGCTTTTGAACGAAGTGCTCGCGCGTAACACGACAGCCCAGTGGCAGGCCCGATACAGGAAGCTCTTGCCAAACTCCGAGAGTAGCAGAGAAGGAGTGCGAGTACAATTGTATTGTGATCGGTCATCTTACACGTCCCGCTTGTGCTTTACAGGGGCACCGGGGTGGCCAGATTTCGGGTTACAGCGGCCTGCGTCGTGCTTGACTAGGGACCGCGCGGATGGATAGCGCGCGAGGCCCAGAGTTTGGGTGGTCTGAAGCGGCAAGCACTGGCTTAGAATAGCATTGTTACTTGTATGCTGCGAACTAGTGTGTTCATTTGCTTCGAGCCATTACGCGCTGTTCAGTGGCGTAGCCAATAGGGTTGGGGGGGTTCAACCCCCCCCCCCCCCCGAAATTTTTCAGTTTTGCTTTTGGATATATACACTCACACACACAAACGCACGCACGAACATACATAAAGTATGGTTGAACCCCCCCCCGAAAAAAATTTCTGGCTAGGCCCCTGGCACTGTTGGTTTTACTTTTGTAGCGTTAGCTACACTTGCCTAGCCGGAGCCGATTTCTCGTCGAGCGTCATGAGCCGTGTTGCGCATACGCGAGGATCAGTGATGTCACACAGCTGGTTCACCGGAGCTGGGATCTCACGGGCTCTCCGACACCGGCGCGCGCGGCTCGCCGCTGCTTGTCTGCGCCTTCAGGAGGACTGGCGTCGTAGCCGCCGCAAACTCGCGCCGGCGCGCGCGCAGACTCTGCCACCGCCGCGCGCGACTCTCCGCCGCCGGTCCGCGCTTTCCAGAGCGACGCCGTAGCCTTGGCAGACGTATTGGCGCCAGCGCGCGCGCAGCTATTCGCCTTCGCTGTGCAGTCGCCCTCTGAAACTTTGCTGGAGCCGCTGGATAGCGCCTCTGACTGGCGTTTGCAGGTGGGTAACGCCATGGAGAAGGACAGCGCAAATGCTGATCAACGGCGCAGAAGAGCCGAGAAGCTTATCTCATTAGATCCCGAAGTAGTTGCCTGGCAATTAGCGGTTCAGCGTACGAAGAATGAACAGAAGAAGACTAATAATCGTAGACAATCTGGAAAGCTAAGAATAATCAGCTGAACCTTTGCTAACGCTACGTATATCCTGGCATAGCCGAGCTAAGCCCACTCCAAATTTTTAAACAATACCGAGTGGATCACCCGGCCACCGCGTTGGCTGAGGTGCGAACGCGGTGCCCCGCCCAAAACAGAGTGCGAAACAGCCACATTTGCGGTGACGAAAGAACAGCCGCCAACTTTATTTCGAAGCTCATTAGAGCAGCCTACTTGTTCCAAGCCATTTCTCAGACCATCGAGTGAGGTGCGCAGCCAGTAGGTTTGCCTCCCTCCACCTCTCTCTCTTTAAAGTCTGTGTGTTTAGCATGCCGCTATTGAAACATCTCTAAAAAAACATTGCTATTCTACTTCCAGCATTAGTGCGCATTCGCCACAATAATCCCTACGAATTATTGTTTGTAGCTTTGGGTAGGCGCACTGTTATCATTAGTAGGGACCAGACTGGGATATAGCCTTTTTTTAACGTATGCTTCCAGATGGTTCCCCCAGATCAGAGCCTGCAAGCATGTGCACTGTCTGGGGACCTCCGTGGCCTGCACCTCCAAGGTTCTTGGTCGGGAACAACTTCAGCGGCTTGCAGGTGAACATTCACATCTTGCACTCCATACTTATTGCACTCAGTGTGTCAATCAAGAAGCTGCTTACTATCACAGGTATTCGTGAGCCCTGCTCCAGCTGCTGCTGGTGTAGCTGAAGAGGATGTGGCCCAGGATCTTCCCCGTATCCAAACTCGGAATTTTCGCTGATGTTTTTGATTAACTGTAGACAGTATTATATGCTCACATGTGATCCTCATGCGTGCAGGCATATGTTTATGAAAAGATGGCATCTGTGGGCATAAAGACAAAAAGTTGCAAAAAAAAATTGGCAAACGGTTGCAGGAGCTAGTTGTTTGCATAACTGTCAGATGGAATAAACAGGTGTTCTGCCTTGCAGTTATGGTGAAATGTAGCAAAAAAAGTTGCGATGGAAGAATGTTCAACATATTCAAATGTTTCCCTATGTGTCACTTGCTTCAAAAGCGAAACTGAACATGTGCTATTGCTAAATATACTGTTCAAAAAGGAAGCTCGTTATATAACTTCTTACCATAACCATTATACACAAATGCACATGTTTGCACCTCTGTTACACCTGCTTGCTGTATGTTTTGCATACTGGAGCAGCTAGGGTTTCGGAAGGAAATTGTGTCAGTCATCGCGCAAAGCCGGGAAAACGATTGTGTAGCCCTTAAAAGGGTTGTTTGGTTTCTTCTCATGCAGAGGTGGTTAGGGGTGTGAGATGCATGTGATGAGATGAGCGAAAATTAATTCCGGCACCGCTTTGACCTGTCCAAACGAAGTGCATTGGTTGTGCGGTGAACTAAGCACCTTTCATGGATGCCGTTGGTTCAGTGAATATTAAATACAGAGGAAATTGTAGCACACACTGAAACTCTTCACGAACAGAAGCTTTTAGCGAAGAGTCGGTAGCAGGAAGGTCATAGATGCTAATGGCAACACATTTCTTGGTGTGCAGCTCATGCCGCAGCTGCGAGATGTGGACAACCTGCAGGCCGAGGCGCTGGAGTTACTAGCCACGAACACCAGGCGGCTGGGCCAGACATCATTGGAAAGCTGCCGACTGCCAGGTTCGACTTTTCGGTGACGTGGTCCACGAGCAGCAGGCGTTGGTACCATCGCCCGGGCTCTCATTGCAGCGGAAGTCACCTGCACAGTGATTTGTAAGGAATAGTTGTACATATACGTAGATTTATTTTTGTTCACATCACGAGCTGTGATACGCTAGTTTGCTTCAATGGTGCCCTGCAATTTTTTTTCAGTTAATTTTCTTTTTCTGCATATCAGAAGCACGGATGTGCTGTTTCATTGTACATAGCACAGTGTAGCTCAATGGTAAATCGTATCCTGCGATGTCATTACCTTTTTATATCATCGTGCGAGGTGATGCATTCAGCAGTTTTGTACATGTGCATAGCACAGTGTGGTTTCATTTATAAATCATGTTTTGCAATGTTATTTTTAAAAATCTCATTATACAAAGTAATCCATTCAGCAATTTTGTAGTATATGCACTTTATGTTTATAGTGTGTACGTGTAGAATATTGTGGAACACTGTATGTTTCTATTGATTTTTACATATCCTAGAAAAAAAGAAGAGCGTTTGAGAATGGTGTAGGTTGCACAAGAACTTTGAAATATTGCAAGACCAAAAAATAGTTGACGAACACGTGTTCTGTTGCTTAGAACGCCTTAGACAGCAGGATTGGGTACAAACAGAAAGGGATAATAGAGGAAGACATATCAGCAAGCAACAACTTGCAGTTTTTTAGCGAGTTCGATTAATACCGTTTTGACTGTGCCTTGTTTTCATGTACTACAATGACTATTGTGCTGCTATGACGCGTGTGTTGATTCAGAGGAGCAGCAGGCACTTCGTGATAACTCCATTTGTATATTATAAAAGGAAGCTGCTTGTATGCTTTTTTCCCTTGGCATTAAATGTAAGAGATATTTATTTATTTTGCTTTTTATGTGCATTGCTCCCGATACTTGTAATAAAATTTCACTTCTGACACCACCTATGTTGTTCACTTCATTTAAAAGCACGATCTTGTTGCACTAAAGCTAGCACATGTTGCTGTCCTGATTCAAACAGACTTTTCAGGTTACAACTTTGGCTGTGAATGGGACCATGTGCCATTTACAGTTGAGCTCTCATTTGTGCTTAGTGTGAAGCAACATATTTTGCAAACCTGGTCGAAGTATTTCATCAGCATGGGATTGTGTGACGAGTGGGCATAGGTCAGGAAACACACTCGTGGGTCGACTCACTCAGATTCAGATCGAGCTGTGAGTCTGAGTGTGTCCAGGTGAGTAGTACTTTGGTGAGCTTGAGTCCGGTTCAGAAAATTTTTACTGAGTACGAGTGAATCCGCTTGAGGAAAATTTTGGTGAGTCTGAGTTCGAGTGAGGCCCAAGTGCAAAATATATTTCATGAGTGAGTCAGGGTGAGCGCCACATTTTTTGCTGACCTATGCAAGGGCGTCATTCATTGATAGGAGAACCCCGTTTCATTGATATGTGTAGAAAACATTTGAAGTGTAGTAAAAAAACAACTTTTTGTAGATGAACAATCGCAGCTCGAAATAGACGCAACACCATACTCATGGGGAAGTGGCGAACGAGAAAGAGCGTCGGCATCCGAATGCTTACGGCCTGACCGATAGACGACACGGATGTCATAATCTTGAAGACGGAGCGCCCAACGAGCTAGGCGACCAGATGGGTCTTTTAATGACGATAACCAGCACAAAGTGTGGTGATCAGTCACGACGTCGAATGGGCGGCCATATACGTAAGGTCGAAATTTCGTGATTGCCCAAACGATGGCAAGGCATTCTTTTTCCGTGACTGAGTAGTTCTTTTCTGCTTTAGTGAGAGTGCGACTGGCGTAGGAAACGACATACTCGTCGAAGCCAGATTTACGCTGGGCAAGAACAGCGCCGAGGCCTACTCCACTAGCGTCCGTGTGGATTTCGGTTGGAGCATCCGGGTCAAAGTGGCGTAGGATAGGTGGGGATGTCAGAAGATGGCGTAAAGAGGCGAATGCTTTGTCGGAAGCTGAAGACCACGCCGAAATGTCTTGGTTGTCGGCAAGTAGCTGTGTGAGTGGGGCGATTATCGTCGCGAAATCGCGCACAAATCTGCGAAAGTACGAACAAAGGCCTATGAAGCTACGGAGTTCTTTTAGTGTAGACGGCCTGGGAAAGTCGGCGACAGCGCGAAGCTTGGCAGGATCGGGACGGACACCATCCTTGCTGACAACGTGCCCTAAGATGGTAAGCTGGCGTGCGGCGAAATTGCACTTCTTCAAGTTCAGCTGCAGTCCCGCGTCCGCAAGGCAAGTGAGGACGCTTGCGAGGCGAGTGAGGTGGGAGTCGAAGTCCTTCGAGAAAACGACGATGTCATCCAGATAGCACAGGCACGTGTTCCATTTTAGGCCTCTTAGGATGTTGTCCATCAGACGTTCGAAGGTGGCAGGCGCATTACAGAGGCCAAACGGCATCACGTTGAACTCGTACAGTCCGTCAGGAGTTACAAACGCAGTCTTGGGGCGGTCGGCTTCATTCATAGGAACCTGCCAGTAGCCCGATCGAAGGTCTAAAGAAGAAAAGAACTCTGCTCCTTGCAGGCAATCGAGAGCGTCGTCAATTCTGGGCAGCGGGTAAACATCTTTTCGCGTGATCTTATTAAGACGCCTATAATGAACGCAGAATCTGATGCTGCCGTCCTTTTTTTTCACCAGCACAACCGGGGAGGCCCAAGGGCTGTGTGAAGGTTGAATTACGCCACGTTGAAGCATGTCGCTCACCTGCTCGTCGATGACCCGGCGTTCAGCGTGAGAGACTCGATACGGATGCTGGCGCAAAGGTGCGTGGGTGCCGGTGTCAATGCGGTGAACGATGGCAGACGTGCGGCCCAAAGAACGTTGGTTATGGTCGAATGACGTCTTGAAGCGATCAAGTAGCGCCAAGAGTTGCGTACGCTGAGCAGGGGGGAGTTCGGAATCAATCGATGGAAGGAATGCCTCGAGAGATGAAGTGGTAGTGGTATCAGAGGTAATGCTGTTGACGTGAGGAGTTGTCGAGCCATCAGGCAGGTGACTGGAGTAAACAGAGACTATTTCCTCAAGGTGACCTATTAGTTCGCCGTGGAACAAGGTGGCTGGGGAAGAAACGGGTTCGTGATATAGATGGCGCCGCAAGAGTTTTCTATAGTGACAACTGCGAATGGGAGAAGGAAGCTCTTGCGAGAGCCAAATGCTTCGGAGGGTGTAAACAGGGCAGTGACAGAGGACGCGCCGTCGCAAGAGAGTGGCACAAGAACAGAGGACAGAGGAGGAATGTGAGTGTCCGCAGCGACGACGACTCGAGAAGATAATGCCTGGTCAGAGGGCCCGTCATACATCGGCGTTTGACACAGCGGCAGTTCACACATCGTTGACAACTCTAGTTCGGCACGCGCACAGTCAACGACGGCATGATGAGCGGAAAGGAAGTCCCAGCCCAAGATGATGTCATGCGAACATGGTGAAAATACGACAAATTCAACTGCATACAAAACGTTCTGTATGACTAGCCGAGCTGTGCACGCCATAGAAGGCTGGATGTGGTGCGAAGTTGCCGTACGGAGAGAGACGTCGGAAAGCGGAATCGTAATCTTCTTTAACTTGCGGCACAGTTCACCACTCAGCACAGACACAGCAGCACCAGTATCAACGAGCGCTTGCACAGCTACACCATCAATATACACAGTTATTTCGTTGGCGGGTAGAAATCGAGGCCTTGAAGTTTTCGATATGAGCGCAGCTCTTGCCTCGGGAACTGCGACGGTTAGTTTTCCGCTGGGACGGGTGGCGGGCGACGAACCATAGGCGAAATGGAACGGCGCCGTGGTGAGGGTGACCGATGCCTGTCGAAGCCGCGACGACTTGACGATGACGTGTCCGACGTGGGGTGGAAGGAACTCGACTGAGGTGGCTCTGTACGATAGTAGCCGTACCCTTCTTCGCCAGCACCTTGGCGGAAATCACGACGACGACAGAAACGGGCGACATGGCCAGGGAGACGGCAGGAGTAGCAGATCGGCCTGTTGTCGGGTGTGCGCCAAGGATTGGAGGACGGTGGTGCGGGACGGCGAAAAGGGGGCGGGTCCGGGCGTACAGGCGGACTTGCTGCGTAGAAGGCATTAGCCTGTCGAGCAGGGTCCGTGACGAGTGGTAGCGACAGCGATGGTCGTCTGGCGACCTCAGCGTAAGTCAGAGGTGCGGAGATAGGCGAAGGATGGTAGGTGGAAGGGAGAGCGTCAGAGACTTGCTCCTCTATCGCTTGTCTGAGCGTCGGGGTCAGCGTATGCGCACTGGCCGGAACGTAAGGCACAAGAGACAGTTGTCGCGCCACTTCTTCGCGGACGAACTGCTGTATCTGTTGCATTAACGTGGTCTGGTCGGTAGAAAGAGCGCCAACGGTTAATGCAGACGTTGCGGCCGTGTCGAAGCTCGGCTGTCGCGTAGAAATGCGCTGTCTCCGCAGCTCGTCGTAGCTCTGACAGTACTGAGTCACCTCTGCGACAGTTTGGGGGTTTTTGGCAACGAGCATGTGGAAGGCGTCGTCTTCAATACCTTTCATAATGTGCCGGATTTTGTCAGTATCAGACATGTCTGGATTGACACGACGGCAGAGGTCCACAACATCCTCGATATAAGACGTGAAGGTCTCACCAGAACGCTGCGCGCGGCCGCGCAAGCGCTGTTCGGCGCGGAGCTTGCGAACAGCGGGTCGGCCGAATACTTCCGCGAAGCGTGTCTTAAAGGACGACCAGGTAGGAATGTCAGCTTGGTGATTGTTAAACCACAGCTGTGCCACACCCGCGAGATAGAAGTGAAGGTAGCCAAGTTTATCGGCTTCATCCCACTTATTGTGCGCGCTTACTATTTCGTATGAAGATAGCCAGTCTTCGGCGTCTTGCTCGTCGGAGGCGTTGAAAATCACCGGATCGCGCTGTCTTGGCATGCCGGAACAGGTAAGAGATGGGGTTGGGGTAGCAGCTTGCTGGGCCATGTCGTCAGGAATCGACGAGGCGGGAGGTAGAGTCCGAGAACGAAGTTCCAGGGTGAAGAACCCAGCACGCTCCACCAATTGATAGTATGCGTTTAATAGTTAGGTACGGTGAGCGTCTTAGAGGCGAGACAGTGACGGGACAGCAGTCAGTTCCCCGAAACGGAGCCAGCACGAGCACCAACCACAACAACCGTCTTCTTCATCGTTCTCTATGGTAACCGTATTTATCACTACAATTTCATTGACAAACACAATGAACAAAGACAAACACCTACCACACAATGCTGCCGACGTCGTTGCAGGCGGCGGCGTACTCTACGCAGGTGCTCAGCATGCAGGCCCTGTGGCCTTCGAAATACGTTCACCACATGGTTTCGCTGCTGCTGGCCACTAAGGTACACCCTGCCGTGGTGCTGGCTCCCGTTGCGGTGGTGGTGGTAGATCAGCTGCTACTGGCAGCAGCTGAGCGTCGTCGGTGGTGTCATCGTCCCCTTCGAGAACACGCTCATGTGCCGCCAACGCAATGTTGTGCACAGCTGCACGAGCAGCAATGATGGTGGCTGCTCGATCGGCGTTGTAGAGCAAGGTCCGGTAACGCTGTAAGAATCGGAACCTGCTCTTTAGGTCCCTGATGCACCACTCCCCAGCATTGCGCATGGTGGTGTAGACCTTGCTGTAGTGGCTCGCAGGGGGGTGCCACGAGCTGGTCGTTCGGGCACCGGTGTCAGGAGCCACGGTTCCAATGGATAGCTGGAGCCTCCTGCACGAGGGCGGCATGACGGCTGTGGTGATAACGTCTTGAACGTGGCAAGCATTGGCAGTACTTAACAAGCAATCCGCAGTTCTGCTTCCAGGTGCTGGCGGAGAGGGCTCCTCCGCCACGCCCAATCGATGTCAATCGATGTTTTCCGGGGTGATGACATGACCCCGGAAAACATCGATTGACATCCAGAATCCAGAGGTCGGCATCACATATCTGCCGAATTCAATTCAGTCAAAATTGTACCCATAAAATACCTTGGAAAAACTATTATGTTAATGTAACTACATCTGTCTGCACTGTTTCCGACTGTAATACATAGCTATGAACAAAAATATCGACAGGGTCGGACTTGTACCCTAAGTTCTAACACGCGGACAATGCAGTGTCTGCATGTTTACTGCTTGGAACAACCCATCTTCCAGCCACCAAAACCTTTTAACCAAATAACTGCTGTATGTTTAAGGCAATGTATCACAAAATACCTACAACATGAAAAACTTGCGACTGAAAAAGGGTAATGAAACAATGCGTATTTAATGTACAGGTCGGTCCACTGTTAAAGGGAACACTCGAATGAGCCCCCTTCATTTTGCTGGCCCCCTCATTCCAAGTGGATGTGGAAACGTTGTTCGTTCAAGGTACTGGTCTGTCAAAGGGAGTCGGAACTGTCAACCACCAGTAGTCTTATCTAAATCTAAGCCACTGTACTGTTGCAAGAGAGCGATATCCTGACATGCCCTGAACGCAATTGTTCCCTTTAACAGTGGACCGACCTGTACATGTATTGATCCATGTAACGTCCATCATGACAATGAACAATAAGGACATACTACGGCACATTCTGGGAGCGCTACTCTCAACAAATGCAAATCGAGAATCAAGCTTCAGGGTACACACGGTGAACGAGCAGTGGTAATAATATGCACTGTGCAGGCCGCTGAACCAAAGTGTACTCCGCGTCGCATCATTTCATCGCCTAATCTACGCGAAGTGCCCTGAAACGAACCCATTCCCGCTCTGGATAGATCGAAAATACCGCTCCTACTATGCTCAGTTGCAACAGCCTCAGTAAAGCGGAAAGTTTAAGCAATATAAATGAAACAATTCGCTACGCATACAATGATCATGAGAATAATACTCATGATCATGGTGTTGAATGCGTAGAATACCTTCCGCGGCATGTAATGCGTCGTGTCCGCGGGGATCAGGTCACGGGGCTTCTGGATGGGGATGAGCGTACCATTCACGCACCCGACCACAACGGGAATCCACCCGAGCGGCGCAAACGCCGCCTTTTTTCACTCTTCGCGTCTGTGGTCTTAGGAAAAGGCCACCCACCGTTTTTGCCCGCGAGGAAATCATCGGTAAACCGTGAAACTCTTCCATGAAATTCGCCCAGTACATCGCATAAAGAGTGTGAAACACCGTGTATATATTAAACATCAAACTTTTATTGTACTGTTGGTTTACGTCGTCCGTTCATTATGAAATGCAGGGAAAGGGTCCGCTCCCGAGCGAAAGAGAAAGCGCGCCAAGAGCGACCGCGTTCCCCGCTCGCCCTGTGAGAATTAACGGCAAGGCTAGAGGGAAGACACGACGCGCGTAGCGTTCCTCTTCGCGTTCTACGACACGAGGTCGGTAGCATGCCCAACGAAAGCCAACGGAACGCGATCGTGCAAGTGCTCCGGCTTCGTGAACACTGGCGTCGTCTGTCCACAGCCGACGCGTTGGCTCGATGCTGACGATTGGCTTTGACGCCGGCGTTGCGTACGGCGGAGTTTGCTTGCCGACGTTGCCATTGCGTTTCGGCATGTCGAGCCCGCGTTTCATCCGTAGCAGTTTCCCGCCGACGTTGCCGTTTGCGCTGGGCTTCCCTAGTCCGGAGCTCAGGGTCCTCTTGCCGACGTTTACGCTGCGCTTCGGCGCGTCAAGCCTTCCGCTGCTCCACCAGCTGCTCCGCGATCTCGGCAGGCGTTAAGGTATTACTGCAACTGGCACCGACGTTGACATTGGAACTCATGACACCGGAGCAGCCGGCGCAGTGACTGAGCGTGTGCACGACCTAACGCGAGCCTTTTATCTAAACGAGGCGAGGGGAGTGGAGAGGGGGAGTGGGGAGTGGAGAGCGGGAAAGGGCAGCGGAGAGGGGAAAGGGGAGAGTGGAGGGGGAATAGCAAAGAGGGCTTTGCCCGTTTTCCGCCGGTTGCTGCACCCAAATGCGCAGCACCCAGGCCTTCTTTGATGCCTCGACAGGCATGCGATGCAGTGTGAAAACAATACGGGATGTCGCATTGTTCCTGCATGCTTTTCTGAGGCTACAAAAACAATCGCCCTTCAAAGCGCCGTGCGTCGGCGGCCGGGAAACACTAGCGAGGTGAGCGAGCTAGACCATTTCTGTGGCGAAGCCGCCGATAGGGCGCGGCGGCGAAGAGAAAACGAACGCGGTACTTTTCCCGTTCCAGTGACTTTAGTTCACACAGCCGTCAAACGCCGCCTCCCGTCACCGTCACGGCACCGATTTTCGTCAAGGGAGAGGATTCCCGAGACGTTTTCTCCGGAAAAACCGGTTGACGGCGACGTAGGGCAGTGCTCTACGTTTCCGTCGCCGGCACGGGGACGGAGCCCCGCCCCTAGAAAACGGACCAATCAGAAATTAGGAAGCCAGCCTCTAAATATGGCGATTTTACAAAGCAAGAGCTGGCAACAGGGGTGCTGCACAAAAATTGGTTGCGCAAAAGTCACTGTCGTATCCGAATCCACAACTGTGTTCACTAGCCGCGTTATGGTGGCTAGAGGGGGAGGTGTGAGCAACGGCGCGCCGGAGACGAAGCATTTATTCATGACGATGCGACGGCGCGGGAGGCATCTCGGTGCCGACAGCAGCGCCGCCGCATGGGCGCGTCCTCGGGCGCGTCTGTCGCCTCCGATATTTCATCCGCGCGCTTGGTATGGACGCGAGGCGCGTTTTCCGTTCACGACTTCTTACGGCGCACCATATAACCAAATAATTTTCGAGATTAGGCAAACATATCAATGAAGCTGGCCCAACAAGAGCTTTGGTAATTGCTTCGTACTGCTGAAGCTTTGTGTGGAGTGTAACGATTGGAAAACACTGCACCTCGGCTTATGCAGTGGGTGGTCGTTTGCGCGGGCTATTGCCCCCCGTTTCGCTGGCAACTTCTTGGAAAGGTACGCAGCGACGCTGAGGGACAAAGCTGGAACCGCATCTGGTGTTAGGGAAGGGCGACCACGGGGAATTTCCACTGTGTCACCGTTGATCACATGTGTGTAGCTGCGAAATATAAACCTCTTGTCGAAGTGAAGTTCACAGACAACGCTGTTCTCCAGCGGCTTATCAGCTCGTGGAATGGAACGTTCCCAACCCTGGCACTCGACGTTCCGAACAAACTCGCAGGTGAGCCGTCGGCGCAATGTAGCGGACGCTTTTCGGCTTTCTTGCGAGGCTCGGTCGATCACATAAAGTAACCAAGGCACGCGTCCTCTGGTCCGGTGACGGCGACGGATAATCTATCGACGGAACGACACAACTTCACGACAGAAAATGTGCGCTGACGAGATCGGCAGCAGCACCGGCGTTCGCCGCACAATTATCTTTTTCGCTCGCGAGAAAACGCGACATGCGTTTGTCGCTCGCGAACAATGCGGCATACGTTTATCGGTCTCGAAAAACGTGACATGCTTTTCTCGCTCGCAAAAACCGCGACATACGTACGTTTCTCGGTCGCGAAAAACGGAACATGCGTTTCTCGCTTTAGTAGACAGCGTGCCATAGACACGTTTGCTGACTAGGAAATTCCGGTTTCCCGCGAAGCGCCGGTGGCTACGGCAACGCATTTAGCCATCAGGCACCAATACGCACAAACGAAAGCCGAGCAGGCGAAGCAACAGGTGACATAACACGCACTTTGCCGGAGAGAATCCACGAGACCACTTCGCCAGACCTCGCTCTAGGCATCTCGGAGACGACGAGCGCGCCACCTGTCGGCGTCATGAAAATGTGCTTCACCGGCTTGCACGGCGCAGCCCGGCCGATGCTGACACCTCCCCCTCTAGCCACCATAGCCGCGTTTGAGTTTACGTTTGGAATTCCGAGGGCTGGGAAGAGCCACGCGTCTAGCATACGGCCCCCGTGTCCGTGTCCTTGGAACACTGAACGCGCGCATGGCTGAATGGGCCATAAAACGGGGGGACTAGTGCACCAGTGTCAGTGGTTTGTGTGTGTGTGTGTGTGTGTGTGTGTGTGTGTGTGTGTGTGTGTGTGTGTGTGTGTGTGTGTGTGTGTGTGTGTGTGTGTGTGTGGGTGGTGCGAGGAGGAGAGACCAGCTGCTGTCGACGCTGCAAGCGCCATCGTCTGTTCGTACACTGCTATGTCGCGTCTGCTGTACGTTTTTTTTACTTGACGGTGACGCGACTGGTGGTTTGACGGCTGTGTGAACGAGCACCAAGGGTGGTCACACCGCACACCGTTTGAGATCCGCCATAAAAAAGGTCATTCCTATATCTTATATTTGGGTCATTTCTGAAGGGGATTTGGCGTCGGTATTCGAGAAACATATCTATACTGTACTCCACAATGACTTAAATCTAGACGCCGATCCTGAAGTGTAGAGTTCTTGTCCGGCGGTTATGTTTCAACACAAGGTGACCGCATGGGCTGCATCACGAAAAAAAATATGCTTAAAGGGACCCTGAAACGGTTTTGACGATTTTGTACGAACACATTGAGCCGGTAGAGCAAGTCCTAAAGATCATTTACAGACCGATTTAAGCTCTGTGCGTAAACTGTGTAACTTATTACAGGGCTTGAAAGCTGCGAATCGCCACCGATCAGAGCGGCTCAGCCAAACGCGTTTTCAAACCGCCCACTTCCAGTGCGCGTCGTATTGGAAGCGCGACGTCACGCAGGCGGCTGATATCCAGCACACGTCACTGAACCTCCTGTGGGCAGCGAGCGTCGTCGGCCTGTGTTACAACGTACTCCGTGTTGATGTGAGCTGAGCGACAGTGTTTATCTCGAGGTTTCTTTTCTTGGACATAATTAATTGCCCTAGCCGTGCTGTGTACCACATATCTAGCAATTTCTAGCAATTGGTCACTTCTAAAGCTGCGACATCGTTCAATGTTCGCGTAACATCTGGCGAGCTGAATCCCTTCAGCTCGCCGCTGCAATGAGCGTCGCGCTCTCGCTATCCGTTCAACGCCACGATCCACGTTTTTGTGGCTGTAACTTCACCCCTGAACACACAACCACATTGCCCGAGTTTACGCTTATCGGTGACCGTTCTCGAATTATTTTTGTTTGTCCGCATGCTTTTGCAGATTGTCGCCGTACAGGAGAATAAAATAAGATCTGCTGGTAGTGTGGCGGCACCTGTCGGAGCAGATATCAACCACTCCCCGAGCTTCGTCTTTGTTGGGCCTCCGAGATTGCGCGCAACCCGTCGGCGCACAATATCTGAGGCCATGACTAGGCGAAGCTCGAACCGTCGAGTGCGCTCATGAGAGCGCTGCGATCGCCGGCGATGTCAGGGTGTCTGTGAGTTGAGGGTGCAAGGCAGTGGTGAGGAGGAGGGTATAGGTATAAATTCCGTAGCGGCCTTAGTACACAGTGCGTCGCTTAATTTCTGGTGCGAATGATTTGGGGATGCTCCTGCCTAAACGCTCACAAAACTTCAAAAAACCGTTTCAGGGTCCCTTTAAAGGGGCCCTGGGACGCTTTTGCGACAGTCTTATTTACAGCTGGATTGCGTGTAGTAGTGAATGCCGAGACGAACGCAAAAAATTACGAAAATTCGTGCACCAAAACTGATGTTATTAATCTTCAAAGTTCAAAACTGGAGCAGACGACGACAAGAAACGTTCCCTTTCGCATTTCACTCTCCCGCTGACGTAAAAGGCCGTTTCCAAGCACCACGGGACATACCGGAAGTCTCGCCCTATGGTGGCCTTCACACAGTGCTTTGCCAGGGGGATGAAACTTCGTGGTTTTTCTGTCCCGTTACCGCAGCGATTCTAATGTTTGGGGGCTGTACTGCCTACGATCATAAATAGTAGGTAGTATAGCCCCCAAACATTGGGCTTGGTGGGAGTGCCGCTAAGCAGACGCCTCACCAGCTTCCTCTCGTTATGCAGGTGATCGTCCGCGCAGCCATTCTGATGCTACTTCCTGGCCTCTTCTCTCCGCTGAGTACCCAATGCGCATGCGTGCCGCCATCCAGCATCAGCGCCGTGCGTTGAACAAAATCACACCATCTCCCGCTAAAGGGGACCATGAGGCGATGCGAAGCAGTTTTTCGGCAAGTAGAGCCCGCGTTTCAGAGGTGGAGTGGTGAGGGGGAAATGGGAGAGAGGTAGTGGAGAGGAGGAAGGGGGATGGGGAAAGGGAAGGGGAGATGTGATGTGGAGAGGGGGAAAGGATGAGGGGAAAGGAGAGGGGAGAGAAGGAGTGGAGAGGGGAGGTAGAGAGGGGGAAAGGAGAGGGTGATGGGAAAGGGAAATGGGAGGGGGAATGTGGAGAGGAGAGGGGCAGTGGAGAAGGTTTGCGCATGCGCAGTAAGGGTGGTCACGCCGCACACCACCACCACCACCACCACCGGATTGAACTCCGCTATAAGATGCTTCACATCTAAATATGCCTGACGTACCCGCTGCCTCGATGTCAACGGACCCTTAGTCGAATCTATCCCAACGCTGGCCCGTGGCAATGACAAGTGTGCCTTGCGCACAACGTTCCTGCCCGCCACCACTGTTTGGCAGTGGATGGCGACACCGCAATCGGAGCCTACCGTCACCGATTCACCTTGGCAGACACCATCGACAGCGACACTACTCGGAACGCCGGCTTTAACACCACCGCACCCTTTTCGGCCCGCAGCCGATCTTCTCTCTTGAAAGGAATTGGCTCCTCAGGACAATTTATAAATAAAGTTCATTGACTGACTGACTGACCCTTCTGTATTCCTCTGTGGGCTTGGTGGCTGTGCCGTTAAGCAGACGCCTCACCAGCTTCATCTTGCCATGCAGGTTAGTCAATCATGCAGCCTTTATGCTAAAAAAACAGTAACTACTTTCTCGTGCAGCTGCCAAGCCTGCAGTGTTTGTTAATGATTGCTTGTGATTGTATTTTGGTTGTACGCATTCTTTTGCTGCTCGCTGGAGATATCGAGACAAACCCTGGTCCAGACATGGCTGCCGTCTTGGCGGAACTAAAAAAGCTGTCGGCAGGACAGTCGAAATTACTCGTAGGCGTGCAAAATTTAAAAACTCAGTTGAAAGAAACAACCAACACTCTTTCGGAACTGAACAAAGACTGGCTACTGTTGAAACCAACTGTCAGCACATTGAGCCCATGCGACAACAGCTGCAGAGCGTGCAAGCCGACTCTAATCTAACCGTTCGTCGGGTAACTTCTGTGGTTGAAAGATTGAGAAAATCGCTCCAGACGTAATATCTTGTTCTATGGCATACCAGACACTTCTTCCAACGAATGTTTCGCGCGATCTGAGGAAATATTTATTCACCATTGCTCTGATATCTAAATTTCGGTGTTAAAACGAAAGACATCGAGCGTGCCCATCGGCTTGGACGCCATAATCCGGGCCATAACCGGCCCATCATTGTGAAATTCGGCAATTTTAAAACTAAGGATTAAATTTTTCGCAATGGCCGAAAGTCAAAACGCACTGCGTAGGCCATTGGCGAAGACTGTCAAAGCAAACTCAGACCGCGCGAAAGCATCTTATTGCGTTTGGGAAAACCAAATCGGCACCTTTTACACTACGGTATAGAACCTTGCATATCGGTCCCAAGCGATACTTTTTGGACAAATCATGCCAACAAGTCAAAGAATTATAGCTACTACGTAACAACCGACGCCCAACTAAACCTTCTACACATTATCATGAACCACCCCTTTTTCTACCAGGTATTTTTGCTTACATACGAAGTTTTCTTTCGAAACGTAATATAATATCGGGTCTTTTGTCATCCTCTGAAAGTAACTTTCTTCTGCTCACCGAGACGTGGCTTAATGATGACGTTTCCGACGCGGAAATTCTTACTTTCCAAATTTTGTAATGTTCGGCAAAGATAGACAAGGATCTAGAGGAGGCGGTGATCTTATCGCTGTAAATAAACGATTATCCTGCTTCCTAGTAAACGTACCCTCGGAATTGGAAATCTTATGGTTAAACTTCAACGCTACTCCACAACTGTTACTTCTTGGTGTTTGCTATTGCCCTCCAAACAGTCAAGTTGATTTTCCTTACAAACTCAACAACATCTTAAGCCAGTTAACTAAAAAGTATCCAAATGCCCGTATCATACTTTCTGGGGATTTTAATTACCCAAACATCGACTGGTCTTCAGCGCTGCCACGCTCAAACCAAGCTGGCCTTAAGGATTTCTTTGACGTTTGCCTTTACTTTAACCTAACTCAACTAGTCACGAAACCAACGCGTGTAACCGAGACTACTATAATAAAGAGCTGAGACACCGTGTCGACAAGAGAAACTGTAATATCAGACAGTATATAAGCGTAGGCCTAGCCAGCGCGAACAGCACCAACGTTCAGCACGAGCCCTTTCTTCTTAGCGCTGACGATCCGACTGTATACCTCTTCAGGGTGCGCTTCTTCATCACATCTTTCCCCCTCGCTGAAGACGGAGCCAGTTAGGTGTACTAAGGTGTCGTAAGAACAAGGGGTTCATGGTATGGTTTGAGGCGATCCACGTGAGCAGTTTCGCGGCCTCGGCAACGCAGGTCCGCAATGGGCGTGAGGGGTTCGATGAGGTAGTTGACTGGAGAAGTTTGCTGTAGGACGCGGTAGGGTCCATGGTACCTGCTGGCAAACTTCGAGGAGATACCTGGCGCAGAGGTGGGAGGCGCCCACAGCCAAACAAGAGAGTTGGGCGAAAACTGGGTGGGGGGCCATTTGTCGTCATGTCGAGATTTCTGTAGCCCCTTTTCTTTAGTTGTAAGGGAGCGAGCTATTTGCCGACATTCTTCTGCATAGCGAGCAGCTTCGGAAAGTGGTGTGCCCTCAGATGAGTCGGGTCGGTAGGGAAGAATGGTGTCAATCGGAGACGATGGTTCTCGGCCATAGAGTAAAAAAAGGGAGAAAAGCCTGTCGTCGCCTGGGGTGCCGTATTGTAGGCGTACGTGACGTAGGGAAGAATAATGTCCCAGTTTGTGTGGTTAGAGGCGACATACATAGAAAGTATGTCGCCAAGAGTTCGGTTGAAGCGTTCGGTCAAGCCGTTTGTTTGCGGGTGCTATGCGGTAGTACCGCGGTTACTCACATGGCATTCAGCGAGAAGTTCTTGAATTACATCCGCGAGAAAGACGCGGCCTCGATCGCTCAGGAGTTCATGAGGACCACCATGACGTAGAACAAAGCATTGAAGCAGGAAAGACGCAACGTCACGTGCCGTCGCGGCTGGCAGAGCGGCCGTTTCTGCATATCTCGTGAGGTGGTCTATCGCCACAATAACCCAGCGATTGCCGGCAGATGTGTATGGCAGAGGACCGTAAAAGTCTATTGCAACCCGGTCAAATGGTCGCATTGGGCACGGCAACGGCTGCATTTGTCCAGAAGAGTGGCAATGATCGGGCTTGTGGCGTTGGCATTCTGTGCAAGATCGAATGTACTTTTGCACAAATGTGTACATGCCGTGCCAATAAAACCGAAAACATAGTCTGGCGTAGGTTTTAAACAGAGCAGCATGTGCGCACTGTGGATCGGCATGGAAAGCAGGACATATGCTAGCGCGGAGTTGCCTAGGTATGACAAGTACCTATTCGCGGCCGTCATATTGGTAGTTGCGGCGATAAAGGATGCCATCACGGACGGCGAAGTGAGAGGCTTGTCGTCGTAGCGCTCGAGATGGCGGTCAGGGGAGTGCATCAGAGAGGTAATCCATCAAAGACGCGATCCACGAATCTTTCCGTTGCTCCAAAGCCATGTTGACGGATCCTAATGGTGAAAATAAGTTGTCTAGAATGGAGACACTCGCAATGTCAGTGGGAACAGGCGAACGCGAAAGAGCATCTGCATCGGCATGCTTCTGGCCTGAGCGGTACATAACCCGGATGTCGTACTCTTGGAGCCGGAGAGCCCATAGTGCCAAGCGGCCGGAGGGATCTTTGAGGGAAGACAACCAGCAAAGTGCGTGATGAATGGTAACGACATCGAAGGGTCGACCGTAGAGGTAAGGCCGAAATTTTCTAATGGCCCGGATGACCGATAGGCATTCTTTCTCAGTTACTGAATAGTTTTCTTCCGCTCTTGTGAGTGTGCGACATGCGTACGCAACAACATAGTCTTGGTAGCTGGGCTTTCGTTGGGCGAGGACAGCGCCAAGACCGACACCGCTAGCATCCGTGTGGATTTCTGTAGGAGCCATTGGATCGAAATGGCGCAGTATTGGTGGTGTTGTGAGTAGCTGACGTAGCGTCGCAAACGCATGCTCGCAAGCCGGGGACCACGCAGATAGATTGGAGTCTCCCTGAAGCAGGTCTGTCAAAGGTACCATGATCGAGGCGAAATTCCAAATGGAGCGGCGAAAGTATGAGCAAAGCCCATTGAAACTACGCAACTCTTTCAAGCACATGGGCCTCGGGAACTCTTTAACAGCACGTAGCTTAGCGGGATCAGGGAGCACGTCATCTTTCGACACGACATGTCCAAGAATGGTCAGCTTGCGTGCCCCAAAGTGACATTTCTTTAAGTTTAGTTGGAGGCCAGCTTCAGTGAGACATCGTAAAACCTGCTCCAAGCGAGGAAGGTGCGTTGGGAAGTCTGGCGCAAATCCCACTACATCATCCAAGTAGCACAAGCATGTGTTCCATTTGAAACCTCGTAGAAATGTGTCCATCATGCGCTCAAATGTCGCGGGCGCATTACAGAGGCCGAATGGCATCACATTAAATTCGTATAAGCCATCCGGTGTGATAAATGCAGTTTTCGGTCTTTCATTGGTATCCATAGGCACTTGCTAATAACCAGAGCGCAAATCGAGGGAGGAAAAGAACTCTACACCTTGTAAGCAGTCTAGAGCGTCGTCGATCCGGGGTAAAGAATAAACATCATTTCGCGTTATCTTGTTGAGACGACGATTATCTACGCAAAGCGTATCGTGCCATCCTACTTTTTAACTAAAACAACTGGTGATGCCCACTGGCTATTTGAGGGTTGAACGACGCCGCACTTGAGCATGTCACCTATTTGTTTATCAATGACGCGGCGTTCAGTCGACGATACACGGTATGGTCGCTGCCGTAGTGGTGGGTGAGTACCTGTGTCGATCTGCTGGCATACAGTTGATGCTCGGCCTAGACAAGAGCTCTGGCTGTCGAAAGCTGGGCGAAATTTGTCAAGGACGCTTACAAGGTCACGGCGTTGCTGCGAGTTGAGACCGTCGTCGATTACATGGCTGAAAAAGTTGTCAGCGGATGTGCTACTCTGAGGACAACAGAAGAGGGCGTTGACCTGTGATGAACCATCAGGAACAGCCAACGGAGTGATGGTTTCGCAAGGTTCCATTGTGCCGATACAGTCACCGCGAATCAAGGTAATCGGGAATGGGAATGGATTGCCCACAGGTACGTCGGTCGCACCACCTTGAAGGGTAAGAGAGCGGTTGGGAGTGGTGAGAGGTGGCGATGAACAAATGTAGCGGAAGGCGTGAAGAGGACGGCAGTGTCCGAGGCAGCAGAATATGATACAGGGGCCAAGACAGTAGCGTGCGGAGGGATCTGGGTGTCGCTAGTGATAATCACCTTCGTGCAGGAAAGAGGACCGTCGGCAGGCCGAGCATCATCAAGTGATGAGAAGGCCACTTCTGCACGGGCGCAATCAATGGCGGCTTGGTGACGAGACAGAAAATTCCAACCTAAAGTAATCTCGTGAGAGCAGTGCGGAAGTACGACGAGCTCTACTGTGTAGGGCACTCCTTGAATGAGGAGTCTGGCAGTGCACGCCGCGACAGGCTGGACGGGCTTTGCTGTGGCAGTGTGAAGAAACGGACCTAAGAAGGGGGTCGTCACTTTTCGAATTGAGCGGCACAGTTTTTCGGCGATGACAGATATTGCGGCACCCGTATCAATGAGAGCAAGAACAGATACACCTTCAAGAACGGCATTAATAACATTTGGCGGCGAAAGAATAGGGCTTGTACTTTGCGACGATGACGCAGTTCTTGCCTCGGGAACTGCGCCATTTAGTTTTCCGTGTCGGGTGCAGATGGACGTCGACGCATCGGAGAGAGCGAGCGGCGACAGGGAGAAGGAGAACAGCGGTCAGGAGCTGGTCGAAGGCTTGGTCGCGGAAGTTGCAAGTCGCGGTCTTAAGCGTAGGGAAACGTGTGGCCGTACTCAGATGCGGTTAGGTCGTCACGTATATGTAGTGGTCGGCGGTGGCACAGGCGTGCGACGTGTCCGGGCGGGCCACACGAAAAGCAGATTGGCCGGTTGTCGGCTGTGCGCCAGGGATTGGCCACTCGATGAACTGGAGGTCGTGGCGGCGTAGTGACGTAAGGAGGAGTAGACAACGAAGGCGGCGCGCGGAACGTCGGTGGTCGTGGTCGTGCTGCTGCTTCGGCGTACGTCAATGGTGTGGTGACTTGTATGATGTGTTGTAGAGAGGGACTGAGCGACGTACTTCGTTCCGGCAGGCTGGGGATGAGCGAGAGCTGGCGAGCAACTTCTTCGCGCACAAAAGCTTTGACCTGCGAGAGAAGGACGGGATCTGGCGAGGGAGTTAAGCCGGACAACGATTCCTGGTGCGGGATAGGGCGGCGGGTGACGAGGCGTTGACGGCAGAGCAAGTCATAGCTTTGGCACAGCTCAGTAACTTGGGCGACAGTGCCCTGGCTTTTGGAAATCAGCATCTACAATGCGTCCTCGCCTATTCCCTTCAAGATATGCTTGAAGGGAATGCTTGAAGGCCTGGGGAGCAGGAAGCGGCGGGCTCGTGTTGGATTCCGTGGTCATGGCGGCAGGTAGAGTCCGGCTGCGCAACTCCAGGATTTCTAGGAGACCTAGCAACCTCCACCAATTATAATAAAGTGCTGAGACACGGCCTCGACAAGAGAAACTGTAATATCAGACACTATATAAGCGTAGGCCTAGCCAGCGCGAACAGCAACAATGTTCAGCACGAGCCCTTTCTGCTTAGCGCTGACGATCCGACTGTATAGCTCTTCAGGGTGCACTTCTTCATCACACTACCGAGAACATTTTGGATCTTATACTAACCACTCATTCTGATAGCATTGCTAGCATTGACTACCTTCCTGAAATTAGTGGTCATAAAATAATCCATGCCACCTTCACTTTAACTCCCATATTACGCCGTCCATATAGGAAGACAATTCGTCGATATGAAAAAGGCGATTACGACGCAATAACCCGGGAACTATATGATTTTTACGAATCATTCGAATTGCGCTTTCGTTTGCAGAAAATAACTGGTGTCTCTTTAAAGATAAACTTAACAGCCTTGTAGATAAGTATGCACCAACACGCATCGTTCCATCAAACCGAAATCATCCATGGTATAATCAATCCCTTAAAAAACTCGCGAAGAAAAAGAAACATTTGTTTAGGTCTGCAAAAATGAAACCGAAACCGGGCACGTGGGACAAATACTATGCAGCAGAGCGCGCATATTTGAACGTCATTCGCACAACTAAACACTTCTTCTATCATAATGCCCTTTATCGCATGATGTCAGATAACCCCCCTAAATTTTGGCAAACCATCAATCCTCAGTCGCACTGAACAATCACTATTCCCAACGAAACAGGTGACCCCTTACCAGACTTCGAGAGCGCTAATATCGTAAACTCGGCCTTTTCATCAGTTTTCACCCTGGAATCCAAAGCTCCTCTTCCAGATTTTTCTACCTTAGTCATGACAGAGATGGCTGAAATTTTCTTTTCCGTGCACGGTATTTGTGGTATAATTGAAAAGCTAAAATTGTCATCATCCATTGGCAATGACAAAATTACTTGAGAACTGCTCAAATATACCAAAATCATTTCTGCTTCTTTTTTAACTCTGCTGTTTTCTCAGTCGTTAACCACAGGCAACCTGCCAACAGAATGGAAGGTGGGAAAGGTAGTTCCGATCTACAAGTCAGGTAATAGAGAATCACCACTAAACTACCGCCCAATTTCCATAACAAGCATCCCTTGCAAGCTCATGGAGCATGTCATATTATCTCACATAATGGATTTTCTTGACTGTAATAACTTTTTTCATTCTTCAGAGCATGGGCTCAGAAAAAGACTCTTGTGAAACTCAGTTAGGCATCTTCGTTCATGACCTCTATTTCAACGTTGATACTAATACACAGACTGATGTCATTTTCCTCGACTTCGCAAAGGCATTTGACAAGGTCGCTCATCAACGGCTACTGCTAAAACTTTCACACCTTCACCTTCATCCTAACGTTCTAAGGTGGATCAAACAGCTTCTGACTAACCGTTCTCAATTTGTGCAAATAAACAATAACACTTCTAACCCTCTTCCAGTAACATCAGACATTCCACAAGGTTCTGTGTTAGGTCCCCTCCTTTTCCTAATATATATTAATGATCTACCTCTTTGTGTCTCTAGTAACATTCGCATATTTGCTGACAATTGTCTTGTTTATCCTAATGTATCTAATACAAATGACCAAATTTTGCTTCAAACTGACCTCAACAATATTCAAAACCGATGTGATGATTGGCTAATGTTGCTATACCCTTCTAAGTGCAAGGTTATGTCAATAACCCGTCGTCGGATTCCCTTTATCTCATCTTATATAATTAATAATGAACCCATCAAATCAGTCAAATTATTCAAATACCTAGGCGTCACTATAATCAACGACCTCGATTGGTCTTTTCATTTTAACGACGTCATAGCATGTGCTGTCAAAAAGCTAGGTTTCTTTAAACGTCACTTAATAAAAGCTCCCCCCCCCCACGTAAAACTTTTAGCATACACATCTTTCATCAGACCTAAACTCGAATACGCTTCTTCTATCTAGTGCCCACATGAAACTTACCTCGCCAATGCCCTTGAATCCGTTCAAAATCGCGCTACTAGGTTCATTCACTAAGCATATTCATACGACATCAGCGTATCATCATTAAAACAGCATCCCATTTGCCATCTCTTTCGCATAGACGTCGCATTTCCAGCTTAACATTATTTCACAATTTTTTTACAGTCCCCTCGCCCTCCCACCATAAATCTCATGACCAGCACGGGAATCATATCGCACCGGTCATGCCTTAAATGTTGCTCGCCACAAAGTACGCACTATCACATTTTCATCTTCTCTGTTCCCTCGTGTAGTTGTAGATTGGAGCATCCATCCCTACGACCTCGCTGCTATCACCTGCTCATCTGCTTTCACGGAGGAATAAAGAATGAATGAATTAATGAAGAATGAAATGACCGTTGCTGTTCTATTTTGTATTTACTACCAGGTTACTTATTAATTCCGGAGTTTTTAATACGCAAGTGAACCTAAAGGTTGCAGTTCGAGATTGCGGAAATACGAGTGCCACCGGGAGTGGAAAACGGGAACTGCGCCGTCCTATCTCGCACGGCGAAAAAGGGGCGTTTCTTGTCGCGCGCCCATGCATGCTATGGCTACGGTGCCCCAAAGGCGACTTTTACCACCGTAAAGTCTTTTTCAGCGAAACCCTTCTAAGCTTCAGCGAAACAGACGCATGAATGGATTCGCGCCGTCGTAACAAATGGTGCTGTGCTGAGTGGTGTCAAAATTCTTCACGCCACACCGGCATAATATACTTTCGGATCCCGTCGGACGAAAGGTACGATCTGCATTCTGCTCGTTTGGTTTTGTACGCTTGCACGGCATATCAGCATGCGGTTGCAGCAGTAGCTGTGTAATTGAATTGAGCATACACGTGCATGATTTATTTATTGCATTCCGATTGTCTGCTTTGTGGCTTGAATTATACATGACATGCACGGCATGGAAAATAATCCAATGACTACATTTGCTACACAGGATTTTTTATACTTGCGTTTTTAATTTAATGCGTTTCGATCGTGCGTTGCATTTCGATGTTGCATTTTGGCTCAAGTCAATGCACGGCGGCCCCGCCACGGTGGTCTAGTGGTTATGGCGCTCGACTGCTGACCCGAATGTCGCGGGATCGAATCCCGGCCGCGGCGGCTGCATTTTCGGTGGAGGCGAAAATGTCTGAGGCCCGTGTACTTAGATTTAGGTGCACGCTAAAGAACCCCAGGCGGTCGAAATTTCCGGAGCCCTCCACTACGGCGTCTCTCATAATCATATCGTGGTTTTGGGACGTTAAACCCCAGATATTATTATTATTATCAATGCACGGCATGCCACAAATGTATTTGTAGCAACATATACAATACCTAATAGAACAGTGTAAGCTTATCCTCACTTTTTATTAGCTTTTGATTGCTGACGTTGAGTTTTTTTACGTAGCATGCGTTATAATTATTGTTGTTATTATATTATGAATATTATTATTATCGGCCTATTTATGTCCACAGCTGGAGGAAGGCGGATACCATAGGCTTCTGACTCTAAAGGAGGGTCCATATACGTTCGCCGCATGTGTTTTTAGCACGATGTTAATTACGTAGTGAATTACTTAATTATGTAGTGCTATTTAAATTTTTGCATTTTAATTGTGTATTTTCGTTCTGGCCTCACGTGAATCTACGGCATATTGCAGATGAATTTGTAGCAATAAATATACAAAATAATCAATTAATTTGTGCGTTTTAATAATAATAATAAATATAATAATTACAGTACCTATAATTTATATTGTACACTTCAATTTCATGCTTTCAGTTTCAGCTTTAAGTATAATTACGATATATTCACAAGAATGCACTTACAGCTAGAAGCTTATATATAATTGGACAATGTATACTTACGTGTGCTAATAATTTATTACTGGTTCTTTAATCAGGCATTTATCAAAGATTTGAAGCAGGGCGCCAGAAATATGTGAGGAATACGCAGTGCGCGAGGGTATATATGCACGAAGAGTTGTTTAGGCACCCTGGTGTGGGATGGCTGCTATTGTCTGCAAAAATATAATTTGGGTTAGGAGGAAAGCTGGGGCCGTTGCCACCAAGTGTTACTATCGCACAAATAGAAGCATGTATCCGTGTCTTTTATTTATAAAGACAGATCTTCATTTGATATTTGCTTTCAGGATTGATGTTGTCACAAGTGGTCTTGTTAAGAAAAATCAGATGAAGAAAGGAAGATTTGAAATGTATCAAATAACGCTTATTTTTGATAAAGGTGCTACTTTTCACTCAAAACTATCTTATCTGCGACTGAAAACAGAAATAAATCCATTCTAACCCAAACACTACACACGCACACGTTGATGTTCCAGATCTCGCGCTTGAGTCCAGTATGCGAGAAGGCAGGACCTGGCTCATTTACCACCTCGTCAGATCTACAGCAGCTACCGGCATTTTACCAGCAGAGACTGCGTGGACCCTGGACTGACAAGGCTTCTAACATATGCTGTGCCAACAGTCTATCTTTGGCGATGGGCAGAGACACGCCGAAAGTCCAGGTGGGAATACTGTACAGTGAACATGCAGCAGCATAAACGTTCATACCTCTAACACCTATTTACAGAAATGTCTTTATACTCATTGTGTGTAGCTGTCCCAGTTATCATGACTCAGTATTTTTAGGATTCTCTCGCAGATTACACCAAGAATGCCAACGCATAGTGTAAGCCGGCATAATTTTGCTGGTAAATATAACCAGCTAAGTGAAAAATTAGCCGGCTTTACAATTGTAAAGTTTAGAGCAAACGTCTCACTCTGAACGCTCTACATGTAACCTTCTCGATTAGGATTCAGTTGTTCTTGCTATTTTACCGCCTGCAAAACTTTTTTACAGTAAGGCGAAAATGGCCTCATAACTGGAGAGACTACCCTATGTGGCGCGTTATTAGCGATTTCGCGCTTGGCGAGTGAGTAGTGGCTAACTTGGTGCCACTGCTAAAACAATTGCGCGATAGCTCTGACAATGGGAGCAAGAGAACTGGGCGTTTAAAAATATATATAATGTACGACACCCTAGTTCAAAGTCGCAATTAAAATTAAGAATCAAAAATTAACTTTAGGAAGCTTTACTATTATAAAATTACTTTTATTTTAGATCGGCCAAATAAGCGTAAATGACAAGAATACGGTTACGCGCTATGCCATCACGGGCACCCCGATGTTAACTTGTTATAGATACATCGCATTAAGATTTTTAAAATCTTGGTTTAGGATAGTTGGGAGGGACTCCCAAAATTTAGTGAGGGACACCTAGCGTTCTCGTTTTCTGTGTTAACAGCTTTTTTATGACTGGTACGGAGACAGAATACGCGAAGTGACCATTAATTAGTAAGAAAGCACCCTAAGTGATTGCAATTGTATTTATATAATGTGACGCCTAATACCAGTTTTATGTATGCCACGCTAAAATCTCTGGTACGTTACGCTCTTTTCACAGGTCCTCCTCGGCCCGCGAATACAATGCCCACTCACAGCGCCGTTGAAGCAGTTCAACAGGCTGAGCTCTCATGTACGCAAATTATTTTGCTTTCTGAGCTCTTTAAAACAATTGCACATAAATTACTGCCCTGCAGCTAGCGTTTTAATGTCACGTGCCATTTAACAGCTCTTAAAGTGCACTAGAGTGTCAGCTGGGCGAGGTCGTTCATTGCTAGGGGACGAGAACCGGAGCGATGTATACCGAAAGGCAGGATGAGACGAGCGCTTGTCTGATCCCTTTCTTGCTTGTTTGTTTGTTCCCTCCTAAGAGGAATGAGTGTTTTTGAAAGACTATGAATTCGTTATTTTTTCCTAAACATACCACTTTTAATGTATAACCAATAATGTTGGTTAACAAGGAGTACGCTGATGATTAGTGACAATTAGTTGGCGATTCATGTTTTCCACGATGGAGATTTCTCTATTACATATGGCTTAAGCGTTTATACATACCATTAATAAGCTTAATGCCCAGCAGTGTGCTTATCAGAGGCCTGTTCCCAATGCCCCAAGTTTGCATAAATAAAGGATCGAGAACTAATTATGAACAAGTGATTACTTATGGAAGTAATCACTTCAATTCTCAAAGCGGCTAGAACTTTTCCTAGCTTTAAAAATCATGGTGACATTTCACAAAAATACAGTATAATCGAGCTTTTCTTTTTAAATCTTTCAGGTTCCATTCCAGCGGGTCGACAACACAAGACTTCTAGGTGCTCGCCCCGGACAGCCAGAAAAATCAACAACCTGGAGAAGATAAATTCAAGGTTTCGGACGGCACCGTCACGAATTGGCAAGAGAAAGGTTAAAAAGCCTCCCAAGTCAGACGCGTTGAATGGTATCAGACCCTACGTCCGCAAGACATTCTTTAGATTGCTTGAGACGCAAGTTAAAATTAGTGGTGTGAAATGTAGAGGAAGGAGGTGGTCGCCCGAGCACCGCCAGTTCGCTTTAAACTTGTACTTTTATTGTCCGAAAGCGTACAGACATCTCTCAAGACTGCTTGACATGCCAATTGTAAGGTCGCTTTAACAGATCATGCGTGCACGTTATTATTTCACGAAATGTCGTTGAAGGAACATCTGCAGCACGATATAAAGCATGTGATTGTGATGGGATTCTCAGATAACGGTACGCAAACGCCAGCCGTAGCAAATTCAGCGCTCCTGATACTCGTGGCAGGCATTTCCAAAACGTGGATTCAGCCTGTTGCTTGCACATTATCAAGGACCAAAACGCCCGCAAATACTCTTCATCATCTAATCATAACATTAATCAAGCATCTGCAGGGAATTCGGTTGTTAGCGAAGGCGCTCATCCGTGACCAGGAGGGGAGCACCATCACTTTGGCAAATAAGCTAGGTGGGACGCCTGAAGAGCCGTTTTTTCTGCTTGAAGGCCGTAAGAATAATTTCTTATATGACACACCACACTTGCTTAAATGCACAAGGAATAATCTCCGCGCACCTCACAAGATCTGTATCGGACTAGACGTTGTTGATTGGTCTTTCATTACGCAACTATACGAAAGTTCGCATCCTGTCAAACTCAAATTGGTAAAGAAACAAACAGGCAACCACATTTACCGGAACCCTTTCAATAACATGAAAGTTAAATACGCCAGCCAGGTGATGAGCGAATCGGTTTCAGTGGCCATTGACGTATTCATTGCTCTTGGAGTGTTGCCAGCATCCGCCAAACTAACAGCTGATTTTCTGAAGTGGATAAGTTATTCGACTGTCTCAATAGCTCTTCTGTAAAAAAAAACCGGTGACAAGTTACACTATGCAATTTCGGAGGGGTCTGAACCCCTAGTATTTTTGCGGAAGTGCATGTCATGGGTTCAAACCTGTAAATTTGACGGGCCTCGGCAACCACACACAGTTGAGGCATGGATGGTCACCTTAAAGGCTATCCTTCTCCTCTGGGACGACCTCTTCCAACATTTTGATTTTCGTGTTCTCTTGACTCGCTGGCTACAGCAGGACCCCCTGGAAAATCTTTTTGGGCTGCTAAGATTAAAGCATGGCTCTAATGGCAACTCAAATGTGCTTCAATTCACATCAGGTCTGAAACGCATTTTTGTTGGCAAACTGATTGCCCTTTTCTAAAGAAAACTCTGAACAGGATCGCAGCACTGTGCTGGCACAAATGTCAGAGCCACCTCATTGGCTTGCTACTACTTGTGATACAGCATCAACAGTCGATATGCTTCCTCACGAGGAACAGCGAACTAGCCATGATATAGTAGAGGATAACGTTCGTTACTATATTGGGGGATATATTGTGCGGCAATTTTTTATTACACAGGCCTCCACACTGCGGGTGCTGCGCCCTTTGAAAAATGCCGACCGCCAGTTTTGTGCATCACACCAGTATTTTGCTACGTTTAAGATAAGGAACGTCTCCTCAGATTTATTTTCCAATGTAAGAGAGCATTCTCACGATTTCTTTCATTATATTATGGCCATGGAAGCTTGCTTTTTGAAAGATATTGGTGTTGTGGTGCACCTGTCTCATGTGAATGAAGTTTTGGCAGGCATTTTGTACAGTTATACGGGAAGGCAAGAATTCTGCTCTGAAGAGTGCAAGAAAGCCTTTGTGCACCTCTTTGCAAGGATTCGCCCGCATATTCGCTTTGTCAACATCTTCTATGCTAATCAACGCACCAGAAACTGTGTTGCAGCAGGAAAAATGCGGACATTTTTGTAACAATTAGTATTCCGTTTGCATAATTTGACGCCACCATTTTCTACCTCTGAAGCGGGCATGTATGCTTACAATTTATTTGCTTGTATTTTGTTTTTGTTTTTTATTAAACAATAAAGGTATGTTACGCTGCAGAATGCACAAACCCTTCGACTTATTTTATCGGAACACCCTATAGGGGCTTCAATATTATGTAAATTTTTGCGTCAGCTTTTATAAAAAAAGTGCTGCTGAATAGAAAATGTAACAATGTCTATCTCCGGTACCTTATGGTTATTGTATCCATTTCCTCTTGCATCCTAAGTGTGCGGTGTGCCATATTGCCTTGTCCCACTCACGGGATGATCTTATGTCGACGTACGTGCTGTAAACCTGTGTATAGTTATTACTGTTTTTGTTTGTCTTCGTATAGACTCTATATACACTAGCTTGATAACTAGTTATTAGCACGCAAGCATGTGCGGTGCACTTTTTTATGCGACTAAAAACGTAAAATATGCAAGTGGTGTTTTTACTGTTGGAATTGTACGTTCAGGCAACAAAACATTCAAAACGAACTCTGCTCTTTATTCTTGTTGATACGTTGATACGTTCTTTTCGTTGAAGTTGCAACGAGCGGACGCAGTTACACGAACACATGAAAGAAATCTTTATTACGTTGTCCCTCAGCGAGCAAGAAAATAAACTATTTTATGTTTGCTGACTATGTGCAATCTTTGAAGTATTTTCGGAAAACATCTCTCAGCGGAGGCGCTGACTTTGTTCATATACGGCGGGTTCCGCTCTACGCGTCCGACATCTCTCATTACCTCAGGGAGCACGCTGTAATCTACAGCGGCGAGCTTGCTCATTTCGTCGGCATAGGGGACTTCTATGGGGTTAACCCCAGACTGCCTGTTGCGCTTCCGGGCATTGTTATAACGGTGGTTCACAGTCTTCAAGCGGTTTTCGCACTGCAGTGGGCTCCTCTCGATGCCGGTTTCATGGGGCAGTTCCGCGGCGATGGCTGTCCACATGGTCTTCTTGTCTGAATTTTTTCATCGGTCCAACTTCTGGCATGAAGTTTGTAAATCTATCCAGCAGCTTTCGCGTTTCGCCCTCACTCCATAAGGTTGTGTCCTTGGACTGGGCGTCTGTATTTGTGGATGATGTAACGAGGATGTAACGATACACTTAGGCCTTCACGTAGTTTTCTTCTCTGCACAATAAGGAAGTTTCGCCCCCACAAACATATGCGCGCGTTTATTTATTTATTTATTTATTTATTTATTTATTTATTTATTTATTTATTTATTTATTTATTTATTTATTGCGCACGTGTGTGAAATTCTAGTGAACATGGATGCCTACAACATAATCAGGATCCATGGCCGTTCATCTCTTGATACAAAACACAAAACCCCATTAGATCAACGAGAAAGCATCGCGCAAATGGGCTATGCGTACCGCGCAGTTTCCAGTTGCAAAACTCTCCCCCGGTCCCTCGGTGCTTTCACCACCCCTCGCTTGTAATCATGCAGCCAAACCAGGAACTCGAGATGGATCTAATATTTCATGCAAAGAGGAAAAAACGGCAAAACGCAATTAGAAACACTTGAGATCCGCAACAATCGAATCGTAAGTACGTTATCTCCGACACAGAAACACGTCAACTAAAATGTTATGCTTAGCTGCCTGGAGGTATAAACTCGAGGAGCGTGTGTTGGAGGCTAGTTAGACATATTATAAAAACTTAAACTACGCTTAGAACGAGACACCAAAGTAGACGCCTACAACTTAATTGCGTTCGCCCGGTCTGCCTCTACTCTGGTGTCTCGTGCTAAGCGCAGTGTAAGTTTTCATAAACTGCTGGGAGGTTTTCCAACTGTTCATTTGTCAGTTGAGAAATTCACTTTTCCGTAATGCGAAGGGGCAGTGTAGCCTGTTAACTGTCGTCTGCTAAAACGCGCAGCATAGGGGGCGCCAGCAAAGATGTCATGTCGCCGGTGCTTCCGACGTTCGTCTGGCATCGTGCGTGGCGTGGAACTCGTGTCGTGCTTGACGTAATTTCTGGCGTACTGGCACGGTGCCCGTGTGGCTCAGCCGAAGATACGATAAGAAACCTTGAGCGCGAAATCTTGCAATGTAGCAATGCCCTGCATGTAGTGCCGTATCCGGACAAGCCATTGTAAATTGAAAGTGCGGCGCTCAGCCCCGCGCAATGCGAGGATGGCTCAGAGGCCCTGGACGAAACACTGCCGCCCGGTGACGCAGAAGGCGTCGGTTGGTAAGCGTTTAGAATTTTTCTAATTTCGTTGACAGCATTGTGCCGAACTGAGCGTTGCGTGTTTCGCAGCTGCCCGTGTGGCAAATATCGCCCGATGCCGCAAAACGCAAAACACGGAAGAGTACCGCTTGATTAACATTCCCACCAGTTCCACAGCGCACCTAGCGTCCTGTCCGTTGTTTCGAAAATACATCAGTTAGAAACAGAAGCGATTTCTTACTGAGAAAAGCATTAAATGGGGTATTATCCTTTTCAGGGCTCAGTTACATGGCCTAGCTACCACCATATGAATATGACATAGTACTTGTCGCGCCCAGCCAATCAAAACGCACGGCCTTTGTCGTCACTGCCACATCACGAAACGCCACTTACCATAACAAAAATAGTCCATGTGTGTCGCTGTAGTCCGAAATCAAGGTAGGTTATCCGGTGAAATAAAGTTATAACGGCTTCGTTTTCGGCGTGCCACTTGCGCAACGATCTCGGCGCATTCCATAACACCACAACAAGCTTTGAAAACTGCATGCTTAGCTTGTGTCGCAGGGCCGCTTTAAGACCAGTCGCGTCTCTCTAGCTTACCCGAACAAAGAGTTGTTAATCAGAATAGGCTAAGAAATAATGCTACTACCATTTAGAAATGTTGCGAACAGCCAAATGTTCATTAAAAAATATGGGACGAAGAATGTCATGTGGTGGCCGCGGGCCGCTATCGACAGGTAGGCGGGTCACGTATTTGAGACCCCTGTTCTACAACATGTCGTTCAAGCTCACTAGCAAACGTACACAGACGCAAACCATCTCCTTCCGAATGCTATGCTGGGCTTCCGCCCGCATCTTTCCACGCAAGATGCCCTCTTGCAACTCCTCCAATTACCTCTTCGACCGACTTACATTCTCAGACACTAAGGCTCTGCGTAGCCTCGACTTTGCAAGGTTTTTGACCACGTCTCCTATTCGGCTATCCTTGCTGAAATTGTTACCCTGAACCCCAGCACTCGCACATGCAACTACATCCGCGCGCTCTTCATCGCCCGCACTGCCGAAACGTCATAGGAGACCTCCCGTCTCCCACGTACGAGCTTGGCCCTCGTAGCATCTCTCAGGGTGCCGTATTGTCGTATTTTCTGTAAATCTCTTCCTCCGGTCGCTTCCTGGCAAGCTGGACCGTACCCCCGGTCACAAACACACCCTGTACGTGGACGACATTGCTCTCTGGATCACGTGCTCTCTGGATCACACTGAGCAGACGTTGCAACGCGCATCCAACGTCGTCCCGTCCCACGTGCACGTGGCCGGTCTCACTTGCTAGGCGGCAGAATCGGCCCTGCTTCTCATGCGGCCTCCCGACTGGCGTCGCTATAAAACTCGTCAACTCACTATCACGGCTCACGCCAACTCCACTCGCGTCCCCGTAGTTTCGCATCTCCGCGTGCTCGGGCTGATACTACAGTCCGACAAAAATTTGTAGGCACAAGGGAACGAGGACAATAAACGACGGAACTGGTGCTAACAGCTAATTTGTTGGAAAGAACATGGCATTCCAGGTAGCTTCACGCGCATGCGTGAGTCACATTGACAATCAGCGTAACAGAATGACAATTAACCTACCTTCGGTTATCAAGACATGTCTGAAAATTGCAATTCATTGCGATATATATTCAAAGATGACACACTAACACATTGGGCACCCTTCATATTTATGTAAAAAGCCTCCAACAATTATATGACCACCTGGTTTCGACTTTTCCCAAGCACGCTGGTTACGAAAAACTGGGGCGCGCATGCGCAGGACTTGCAGTGTGAAGGCAAGTGTAATCCAGATACATTGTTAAGGGAGGCGTCATGTTCTATTAGTCGGATATTTAGACATCGGCCAGTCTGGCCGGTGTATATCCTACCACAGCTGAGGGGTAGTTCGCAAACCACCCCAACTACGCATGGACAATACGGTTTTACATGCTGTACGTCACACGCGGCCTTATTGTTTTTTTTTCACATACACGGGCGCATAGCCGCGAGAGCTTGTTAGGGCGGTAAACACCACGGGAACATCGTGTCAGCCCACAACATTCTTCAGGTTGTGGGCAACCTTATGAATATAGGGTATAACTTCCGATCTTTTGTTATGCTGTTTAGGTTCCGCCCTTTTGCGCATGCCTTTTTTACAGCGAAAGCTGTTATGAGATTTCAACAAGGGCCGTTTTTGGCGCCGTAGTTGTCCGCCACCGCCGCCGCCACGGCCGATGGCCGTAGCCACTAGAGCTGTGCACGGGCCGTATTTCCGAGCCCGAGCCCGGCCCGGGCCCGCTGACTTTGTCGAAGGCCCGCCCGAGCCCGACGGCAAAGGGCTGCGAGCCCGCCCGGCCCGGCCCGACGTACGAAAACACAATCCCGGGCCCGGCCCGGCCCGGCTTTTTGAAGGTTCGCTGCGAAAACAAAACATCGTTTTCCGGTAATTTGGCATTTCATTGAGCATGTCAAATATGATCAAACGACACACGACGAACAGTCTCTATTACACACAGATTACAAATAGTCGTGCAAAAACAGCAAGCAGTCCAACGATTCCGGCTTCAACGAAGTGCGGCGATATTGCATTATGTAGCCCGCTGAACTGAAGTTACGTTCGCTCCTTGCACTTGTCATTGGAATTGCTAATATCCTTTTTTGCCAGCCTGGCAAGCTTGGTATATCTCTGCTGCTTGTTTTTCCAGAAGACTAAAACTTCAGATGGACAGGAGGGCGATTCTATAGAGAGATAATCGGAGAGCTCATCTTTTGTAACTGCTACATTCTCACCACTGTGGCATTGTCGCTCCACTCGCTGAACAACTGCAATGGAAAGGAAAAGCGGTAAAGGGCGGTCGCAGAAAAGGCGCTCTATGCGTGCTGGAAAACAATTCCCGCTTATTCTCTATATTTCGGGCTTGAGTCGGGCTTTGCACCGGGCCCGAGCCCGGCCCGATAAAACTCAAAGTAGCACGAGCCCGGCCCGGGCCGAGGTGAAAATATGTTGGCCCGCCCGAGCCCGGCCCACGGGCCGGGTCGGGCTTTCGGGCTACCCGGAGCCCATGCACACCTCTAGTACTAGCCACTATCACTCGAAATAAGGAAAAAAACAAAATAAGAAAAAAATTCCAGGATAGAACGAGGTTCGAACCTGGGCCCTCTGTGTGGGCGCCCAGTATACTACTTCAGAGCCATACCATTGCTTGAAACTGCTTTGCAAAAAAATCCGGCAGATCCCACGCACTGTGGGAATCGATGTAATGCGAAGCAGCCAGCAAAGAGCTGCATACATCGGTTTGTTTATTTTTGAGCAGAATGAAATCATTCATGCCATGGCATCTAGTTCACCATATATCGCATGTTTGCCATGCACGCGTGCATGCACAATGTGATATATACCATGCCAATGAAACGTATATTCTGGTATATACACTGCATGACCGGTGATTTATGTTCATCACGCACTCCTGTCATGCAATACTAATTTTGGTATATATCCAGTTATCTAAACGGCCGGAATCGCACCATAACAGTGTCATGTAAATCATACCGTACATGACATGTATAAGATAATTCGCATATTAGGACCTGTCATTTATGTTCGTGATAAAGTCGCATCGCACAATACCAGTTTTGATGTATATCAAACGAGCGAAATGGCCGCGAGTCCACCATGAGCGTGGCATGTAAATCATGCCATACATGACATGCATGTCATGGTTTTCATGTTACCACCTGTCATTTACGTTCGGCATACATTCGCGTCACGCAATGCCAATTTTGGTGTATATCAAGCTAGTGAAACGTCCCCGAATGCACCATGAGCGTGGCATGTAAATCATGACATGCATGTCATGGTTTTCATGTTACCACCTGTTATTCATGTTCTTGATACAGGCACATCGCGCAATACCAATTTTGGTGCATATCAATCTAGCGAAACGGCCGCGAGCGCACCATGAGCGTGCCATGTAAATCATGTCGTACATGATACGCATGTCATGATTCTCATGTTACCACCTCTAATTTACGTTCGTCATACAGTCGCGTCGTGCAATACCAATTTTGGTGTATATCGAGCGCGCGAAACGGCCGCGAATGCACCATGAGCGTGGCATGTAAATCATGACATACACGACATGCATGTCACGGTTTTCATGTTACCACCTGTTATTCATGTTCTTCATAGAGTCACACCGCGCAATACCAATTTTGGTGTATATCAAGCCCGCGAAACGTCCGCGAAGGCACCATGAGCGTGGCATGTAAATCATACTGAAGTAAGACCGAAAGTCGAGCTAGTTGGTAGAAATTCATCTTGAGTAGCTTTTAGCGCAAAAAAAGGACAGGGACACAGAGGGAGGGAACAAGACCAGCGCTAACTATCAACTGAAGGCTTTATTATGCCAGAAGAAAACATATATACTCGGACTACGTCACCCGCGGCACATGCGCACGGTCAACGGTGCAAACCAAGGCACTATCTCTCCATACCTATCGTTAACCCCTTTCCTTTAGGAGCGAAACTTCTTTGTTAGAAATCGTTACTGACGGGTGACTGATGCAAGATGATCCCCTGATGTGTATGTGATAAGCCTCTGCCAGTTCTCGCGTGGTGCGATCACGGTGCTTAAATAAGGTGACCGTGTCAGAGAAGCGTGCTTCGCATCCACACTGCGCAGAATGCATTGCTAAGTGCGTGAGCGGATTTCCTTTTAAAGACGAGAGGTGCTCCCTTAAACGTATGCTAAGGCAGCGACCCGTCTGCCCCACATACATCCGTCCACAACTTAATGGAATGCAGTATACAAGGTTTGAGGCACATGTAACAAAGCTAACTTTGTGCTTGACGTTCCAAGTACGAGAGGCCCCTCTGTCTCCAGCGTCCAGCTTATTTCCAATCATAGAGCACATCTTGCCTAGTTTATTCTTGGCTGAGAAGACCACATTCAGTCCATACCTATGGGCGGTCTTTTTTAAACGGTGCGAAAGAGCATGCACGTAAGAAATTACCGCCATTCTGGATCGTTTCAATTGTGGTTCACGTGGAAGGCCCCCTTTTATATGCTTTATCAGGCGCCTACAAACAGCCTGTAGCACAGACTCGGGGAAGCCGGCCTGTTTCAGCCGCAGTACCTGCTCTTTGAAGCTCTCTCGTACCAAATGATGGCACGACCTGGTAACAGCAGATTTTAGGCATGAGAGGGCTATCCCGTTTTTTATAACCTTCGAATGAAAGGATTGAAAGCTTAACAGGGGCTTGCTAGACCGAGAGGCATACTTATAACATGTATGGTCAGCTGAAAAAAGCAGTGTAAGATCCAGAAACTGTAGAGTGTAATTAATTGGCTCTTCACAGGTGAAACTCAACCCCCCGCCTTTTGCTTTGAATGCTCCTAAAATAACCTGTGTGAAGGTTTCCATATGCACATTGGTCCCCAGTACCAAAAAATCATCTACGTAGCGGAAGACCCTAGTGGCAACTCCCTGCAAAACTGGCAACAAGTCACGGTCCATTCTGCCCAAAATATATCGCTGAGGACGGGGGCAACTTTGGACCCGATACAAACCCCCGATTTTTGAACATACAGCTTGTCTCGAAAGGCCACGAAGGTGTGGTTCAGGTAAAAGCCGAGTAGTTCCAGGAAAGCCTCTACAGTAATCCCACAGCCATTTCTAAAAACAACCTCATCGTTATCACCAGTGATGCAGTCTTTTACCCTCTTCATCAAAAGTTCATGCGGAAGAGAGTAAAACAAGTCTTCAATGTCAATGCTTATACCGGAGCAATTACTGCAGTCAACGGCAGATAGGAAGTCAGTTATTTCAGCAGAGTTACGCACGGAAAACGGATCAGGGATCGTCAAAGATTCAAGATGCTTTTGTAGGTAACTAGATACCGCCTTTTGCCACGTGCCCCGCTCAGAAACAATGGAGCGAAAGGGGGTCCCCGGCTTGTGCGTTTTGGCCGCAAAGAACAGATGCAGTGTGGATTGGGTTTCTTTCATGACTGCGGCGGCTAATCCTCCCAAATTCCACTGATTGCACTTCTCTAGCACGTGCGTTTTTGCCTTTGTTGCGGTAGCTTGTACCTCCCTGAAGTTCTTACGAACGGCTGTCAACGCCTTCTCTGCAAACATAGACTGATCTAGAACCACAAAGTGGCCTTCCTTATCCGACTCTAGAAGACGTGCGCCTTTTGTTGCCAAGGCGGAGGAGAATGAACGTAATGTGACTCCTCTCCTTTCTAGCGGGCCATTGAAGACTTGTTTTACTCTCTTCCGCCTGAACTTTTGATGAAGAGGGTAAAAGACTGCATCACTGGTGATAACGATGAGGTTGTTTTTAGAAATGGCTGTGGGATTACTGTAGAGGCTTTCCTGGAACTACTTGGCTTTTACCTGAACCACACCTTCGTGGCCTTTCGAGACAAGCTGTATGTTCAAAAATCGGGGGTTTGTATCGGGTCCAAAGTTGCCCCCGTCCTCAGCGATATATTTTTGAGCAGAATGGACCGTGACTTGTTGCCAGTTTTGCAGGGAGTTGCCACTAGGGTCTTCCGCTACGTAGATGATTTTTTGGTACTGGGGACCAATGTGCATATGGGAACCTTCACACAGGTTATTTTAGGAGCATTCAAAGGAAAAGGCGGGGGGTTGAGTTTCACCTGTGAAGAGCCAATTAATTACACTCTACAGTTTCTGGATCTTACACTGCTTTTTTCAGCTGACCATACATGTTATAAGTATGCCCCTCGGTCTAGCAAGCCCCTGTTAAGCTTTCAATCCTTTCATTCGAAGGTTATAAAAAAACGGGATAGCCCTCTCATGCCAAAAATCTGCTGTTACCAGGTCGTGCCATCATTTGGTACGAAAGAGCTTCAAAGAGCAGGTACTGCGGCTGAAACAGGCCGGCTTCCCCGAGTCTGTGCTACAGGCTGTTTGTAGGCGCCTGATAAAGCATATAAAAGGGGGCCTTCCACGTGAACCACAATTGGAACGATCCAGATGGGCGGTAATTCCTTACGTGCATGCTCTTTCGCACCGTTTAAAAAAGACCGCCCATAGGTATGGACTGAATGTGGTCTTCTCAGCCAAGAATAAACTAGGCAAGATGTGCTCCATGATTGGAAATAAGCTGGACGCTGGAGACAGAGGGGCCTCTCGTACTTGCAACGTCAAGCACAAAGTTAGCTTTGTTACATGTGCCTCAAACCTTGTATACTGCATTCCATTAAGTTGTGGACGGATGTATGTGGGGCAGACGGGTCGCTGCCTTAACATACGTTTAAGGGAGCACCTCTCGTCTTTAAAAGGAAAGCCGCTCACGCACTTAGCAATGCATTCTGCGCAGTGTGGATGCGAAGCACGCTTCTCTGACACGGTCACCTTATTTAAGCACCGTGATCGCACCACGCGAGAACTGGCAGAGGCTTATCACATACACATCAGGGGATCATCTTGCATCAGTCACCCGTCAGTAACGATTTCTAACAAAGAAGTTTCGCTCCTAAAGGAAAGGGGTTAACGATAGGTATGGAGAGATAGTGCCTTGGTTTGCACCGTTGACCGTGCGCATGTGCCGCGGGTGACGCAGTCCGAGTATATATGTTTTCTTCTGGCATAATAAAGCCTTCAGTTGATAGTTAGCGCTGGTCTTGTTCCCTCCCTCTGTGTCCCTGTCCTTTTTTTGCGCTAAAAGCTACTCAAGATGTAAATCATGACATGCATCTCATGGTTTTCATGTTACCACATGTTATTCCTGTTCTTGATACAGACACATCGCGCAACGCTAATTTTGGTGTATATCAACCTAGCGAAACGGCCGCGAGTGCGTCATGAGCGTGGCATGTAAATTATGTCGTCCATGACACGCGTGTCATGATTTTCATGTTACCACCTCTAATTTACGTTCCTCATAAAGTCGCGTCGCGCAATACCAATTTTGGTGTATATCAACCTAGCGAAACGGCCGCGAGTGCGTCATGAGCGTGGCATGTAAATCATGACATACATGACATGCATGTCATGGTTTTCATGTTACCACCTGTTATTCATGTTCTTCATACTGCCGCATCGCGCAATACCAATTTGGTGTATATCAAGCCAGCGAAACGGCCGCGAATGCACCATGAGCGTGGCATGTAAATCATGACATACATGACATGCATGTCATGGTTTTCAGGCTACCACCTGTTATTCATGTTCTTCATAAAGTCACATCGCGCAATACCAATTTTGGTGCGTATCAACCTAGCGAAACGGCCGCGAGTGCGTCATGAGCGTGGCATGTAAATCATGACGTGTATGACACGCGTGTAATGATTTTCATGTTACCACGTGTCACTTATGTTCTTCATGTCGAAATGTCTCGTCATACCAGTTTTCGTATATATCCATTCATTTAAACGGCCGCGAGCGCCCCGAGACCATGTCATGTAAATCATGCGCACATGACATGCGTGTCATGATTTGCACGTTAGGACCTGTCATTATGTTCGCCATGAACTCTTGTCATGTCATACCAGTTTTGATATATGTGAAATTAACGGATGGCCGCAAGAGCCCCAAGGCCGTGGAATGTAAATCATGCTGTTCATGATATGCATGTCATGATTTTCATGTTATGACCTGTCATATATGTTCGTAATACGGTCATGTTGTTCCACACCAATTTTGGTATACATCCGATTAACGAAACGGCAAGGAAAGCACGAAGTCGTAGGCGGCTAGATAGATAGATAGATAGATAGATAGATAGATAGATAGATAGATAGATAGATAGATAGATAGATAGATAGATAGATAGATAGATAGATAGATAGATAGATAGATAGATAGATATGCTCAAACTCGCACAAGTTCTCTAAGAAATGCTTCGCATTTAAAAGAACCTATACAGGCTTCATGGAACGAACAACATTAACATATGTAATGTAGCGCGATTGAAGAGTAAAATAACAACCAAGCGTCACACAACGTGAATTCTGTATCCAGGCATCACACAATGCGAATTGCGCAACGAGTGGGTTGTTGAATGCTTCCAACACATTACAAAGGGCTCAGCCATAATTCTTCATCGTCATCAGCAACAGCATCACAAAGTGCACACAGTGCCTTACCTGTGTTTAGCAGGTACCAGGGTTCTCCGCAGAATGATGAAAAATTGCATAGTGGCTGCTTGCCTGCTTCACAAAAATTATGTTTTATAGCGTAGTAGATTCCTCGCAAGTGCACTTCTATTGGTTGCCAAGGAAGCCCATAAGCCTCCCTTGATCCATTTTCTCAGGGTCTGATAAAATTAATTCCCTCTCTCTATCTCTTTCTCACGTTAGCGTATGTTATAAAGTGTGGTGGGAGAATGAAATAATGACCGGGCGTGACACAATGCGAATTACGTAACTAGTGGGTCATTTAAAGCTGCCAACCCACTAAAAAAGGCTCAGTCATAATTCTTCATCGCCATCAGCCGTCGCATCAAGAAACTGCACAGAATGCCTTACAGATGGTGCCTCGCTTCTCCGCAGAATGACGAGTAAAGTCGTAGTGGGTGATTCCCAACTACACAAAAATTATTTGTAGTGTAGTGGGTACGTTGCTAGTGTACTTGTATTAGTAGCCACAAGAGAGTCGCTCTTCTAGTGCGACTCTCTTGTGGCCGCTCTTCTAGTTTTCGCTGCGACTGTGCTGCGCTTTCCGCGCAGGCCTGGCGTTTTAAATGCGAAGCATTTCTTAGCGAACCTCTGGCACTTTGAGCGTTTCTATCTACGTATCTATCTATCTTATCTATCTAGCCGCCTACGTCTGGGTGCTCTCATGATCGCCTCCTTAACTTGGTGTAGACCAAAACTTGCATGGAAGGGTAAGAGGATTTGACGAATATGACTGCCGGGTAATGACATGAATAACGTTAAAATCTTGTCGCGTACGTCTTCAAACCCTCTCCACTAAACACGTATGGCACATACCCGTTTATCACGGTCCGCGGTGTACGGGTATGCGCCACAGGTGATTGACAGTTTATATCTACCCAGGAACGGCGAGAACAGACATTGTTAACTTAAATGCTAGAGCGTTCAGGAAAACCAACATCGGCAGCGTTGACTCAACGAATGGAAAGAATGAAAATTAGGATCCCAGCAGTAATCGAACCCAAGCATTCAGCGTGGCAATCAGGTATTCTACCACTGAGCCACGCCAGGTGTATAAATTGGTTTGGAAAAACAGCCTACGCAGGCGTAATAGCGGTGCAACGTCAATTGTGGTTGTGGACTGGCTGTCTAGTTTTACAAAAAAGTAATAAACACTACATGATACTCCTACAATGTCTACTTCTACGATACAGGCGTCATATCAGATTAACGTCTGTAGTTCCAGTGTTGGCTCCGCTTTTATAGCAGTCTAATAAACATTACGTTTGTATTCCTATGATTCAGCAAGCTATATTGAAACATTCCTCGACCCCGGAGGAATACATTAACGAAAGTTACATATGATATCCACATCGCCGCACCGTAAAGTGCACACTTAATCCGCCAGAACGACGCAGTGTCCTCTTCATTTCTTACGAGGCTGGGCGATGGCCTCATGCTGACCTAGTATGATGCCAGATTGATTGACAGCCGCTTTGTAGACTAGGCTACGTAGGCCACATACGCCCAGGTAGTCTACAAACACGACAAACACCATCCACTCATGTTGGTTTACGTAGCACTATCCTGGCCTACCAGCCTCGACGGCCTATACCTCACCAACGCGAAGGGTGGCTTCAGGTTCCGACATGTCGCCGGCTCTGTCGACAGACAATTTGGCGACGAAATGACCGAGGCATCCACGAATTCCAACAGCTCTACTATACCACATACTTCACTACACATGGACCCTCGTCACTACGACCACGACCGGATCCTACAACAAGTCATGACCAGCTGCTGGTGCTCACTGATCACGCTGATGATCTCCTTGTTCAAGAACTGTCAATAACTTCTTGCCCACATGCAGACGGGTTCGTGAAACGTGCGTGCGTTATCGGGACACGTATAATCAGTACGTATCAGCTTACCGCTTCTGGTGTTGGTAATACCTACGTTGCCATTGGCGGTGTTACCCAACCGTAAACGACTGGTTATATAACACATATGCGGCTCTTCAACATATATAGGTGTGCGTATAAAATTTATACGAATCTTTACCGTCATTTTGTAACGTGTCGATCAGTAAAAAAAGCTACGCCACACTCACCTACCCACCGCGTGCTTCGCATAACATCGACTCCCACGGTGCGTGGGATCTGCCGAATTTTTTTTTGTCAAAACATTTTGTCAGGCCATGCACCGACTAGCCCAAGAATGCGTTTTAGCTTTACTACAGTCCAACCATCATACCACACACACCATCGACAAGCTCTCGCTCTTGGTGCAGCAGGCCGCGCGTGTGCTCTCCCGCGTCCGTGCGCGGCGTGTGGGCAGGCGAGATGATCCGTTCCGGCTTGTGGACGCTTTCGTTTTTTGCCCACCTCACGTACGGCCTTCCTTGTACTTGTCTCCTCAAATTCGAACGCGTCAAAATTGACGTCCTCATCCGCTGGGCATACAAGACTGCCCTCAGGCTTCCCTCCAAGGCGCTTACAGAGCGTCTACTTACTCCGCCTGAATGTACACTGGACGAGTTGATTGAAGCTCACCGCTCCACTCAGGTGCAGCGCCTTTACCTTTCACCGACCCGCCTTTACAGTCCGCCGAACTGTTTCCTTCATCGGCCACACCTCCTCCCACCCAACGAATATGGTATCATTGCCTCATGCTGTTCGAGCGGCCTTCTCCATCAAGCCGCTACCCAAGAAATTCTTCGCGGGCCACCGCGGCGCTCGCCGCCAAGCCCGTGCGGCTATGCTTCGCGCCAAGTACGCCGACCACCCGGCAGTCGTCGACGTGGATGCAGTCCGATACGACTCACCCAGGGACGCCTTCATAGTCGTTTCAGTGTCGTTCTCCTCAGCGCGCTTTGGGCCAGCGATCGCGGCCGGCAGCGTTCGAACCAGCTACGCCGTCGAGGTGGAGGCTGCGGCCATCGTTCCGGCTGCGACCTCGGCCGACGCTGGCGTCATACTCAGCGATTCAAAACAAGCCATCTTCAATTTCGCACGAGGTCTCTTCTCGCCTACCACCTTACGACTTCTTCACCCGCTACTGCTGCCAGATGAGCAGCGCCACTTTGAACTGATCTGGGTCCCCGCCCACTCGGGTCAGCCCGGCAACGAGACAGCTCACCGACACGCTCGAGGATTCGTCGACTAAGTGGGGAGTCCCTCAGGGTGGGATGCCCCGGTGCAGCAGCCCCTGGTCACCTACCACGACATCGCCCAGCACTATCGCCACGAGCGATAAGCCTATCCACCCCCTCACGGCAGTCTTCCAAAGCGGTCCGAGATTGCCTGCGTCGCTACACAGCCGCACCTTTCCGTGCTCCCTAGTGCTTTGGTACATCCACCCAGGTGTGATCAATTGCGCTAGTGCCTCTGCGGCGGCGTTGTCTGGCTGCACCCCATCATCTGGGGCCTCCGGATGATTCCCCACCCGCCGACCTCAATCGCTCACCCCAGACCGAGGAACGATGGGAGGCCATTCTTTCCAGCAGCGACACAGACATCCAGACACGGGTCCTGGAACCAGCTGAATGCGTTATCCAGAAACACAGCCTGGCAGCCTACGTGGCTTATGCTCCCTTACCCTCACCCCTTCCATTGAAAAATTTGTTACTCATTCACTCCGCGTCCTCTGCTTTATATTCTGTTTCGCTCCCCGAACACCTGTGTCCGCACGTGCTCTCCCACTGCGCGAATTTGTCCAGCGTGGGATGCCATATCTCGGTTGGGCTAGAGAACGAGCACCGAGAGAGAGAAAGCAAGCGAAGGAAAGAAATAGAGGGAAAAAAAGAAGAAAGAAAAAAAATGCCAGGCCTGCGCGGAAAGCGCAGCACAGTCACAGCGAATGCTGGAAGAGCGGTATTTCTAGAGCCCGTTGTAAACTCTCTTGGGGCTCGTAATGCAGCTGTTATCAGATGACAACGGCAGTGGGGTAGTTGGCCGCCGACGCCACCACCGCCGCGGGTGTCCGTAACCGCTATCGCGCGAAAGAAGAAGAAAATGAAATGAGACAAAGACATAGTTTTGCCGGAAGGGCGAAGCAATGAATGCGAAAGCAACAACAAATTAGAATGTCACTTACTAAAACTTCTTGTTGGGCTAGTTGGTGATGACTTTTAGGGATGTTGACGACCTTTTAGTCATTTTAAAGCTAAACCTTCTTTGAAAACCACTAACTCTGTGAATGAGGTTTTAGCTCTTTTAGACAACATGCCAAGGGACTTTTTTTCACGCATGAGGTTCCTGTTGGCGGCGAGTTGCATTTTTTAGACCTTAGTCTCACTTTCTCGGAGACGCAGATATGTTGGGCATATAGCCCGCGTTCACGCAAGGCACTTCCACCTTTTGATGCTTCGCATTCCAAACTTGTCAAGAGGGTCGTTGCTTCCATGTGCCTTGTAGGAGCACTGGTGAAATCTCCTCATAGAATGCAGGAAAGTTTCAATAATCCGGTCACGCGGCTGTTTTCAGCTGGCTACCATACTTCTGTCGTCGTCGCAGTCTCAGAAACCCGGCTTCAAACACCGAAGGGATCGAGATGAAACAGGCAGCCGATGGAAAAAGGGCCCATGGTTATGCCATACGTGCACAAGGTTGTTCACAACCTTAAAGGGGCCCTGCAACACTTTTTGAGCAGGGTCAAAAAGCGCTGCCAATCGGTAGTCGAAGCTCCCGAGAACACGCGAGCCAAATATTATAGCGAAGCGAGCGGTCTGAATTTTACAATAGATTCTCAAAGTCAGCTGAAAATCGCTCCCTCTTCTATCGACAAAAGAGAGAGAGAGAGAGAGAAAGCTCTTTAATGAAAAACAGAGAATTCTGCCGGCGTACCTAAAGGCGCCTATAAATGATGTATTAGTCAGAATTTTTCAACGGCACGCAGCATCGCGACAGCAATGAAAACTGGTTGATCGTCTGTCACAAGCTAATCGAACTCAAAGAAAAATGCATTCCAAAAATATAGATATCTGTGTCTACAGGGAGCGCTTGGTTTACCTCCCACGCGAAGCGATGCATTAACAAGAAGAAGCGTTTTTATTCAAGAGCTAAAACCTTGCAATCTGATGATGCCTGGAAGGCTTATCGCGAACAATCGCAGTTATGCAAAACCGAAATTGAGGCAGCAAAAGACAAATTTTTCAACCTTGACATCTCCAACATGTTAACTGACAACACAAAAAAATTCTGGAAAGTAATAAAGCCCAAGCCGTCGTCTTCATGTTTCATATCGATAATGCAAGGCAACGAGTTCCTCCCGCCTTCTGAAGTCGCTACTGCGTTCCATTCCTTCTTTTGTTCTGTTTTTTCTTGTGAGCTTCCTATTACCGACAATATTCACCTCGGCTCCGTTACACCTCCATCATGGAGGACATCGTGATCACTGAAAAAGGAATCGAAGCTGCTATTGATCGTCTTTCTAGCAGCTCTGCTCCTGGTCCAGATGGTATTTGTCCTAAACTGCTAAAGTTAACTGAACCTGTTATTTCTCCCATTTTTGCATGCCTTTTCCAACAATCGATTCAGTCAGGATGCGTTCCTGACGGATAGAAAGTTTCTAAAATAGTGCCAATTTTTAAATCCGGAGACCCGTCATCTGTCACCAACTACAGACCAATATCACTGACCAGCATACCATGTAAATTATTAGAGCATATCATATCATCGGCAATCATGAAGTACCTAACAAAGCACAACCATCTTTTCAGCAACCAGCACGGCTTTCAACAGGGTCGCTCCTGCGAGACGCAGTTATTCGAGCTGGTCTCTGACATTTACGAAGCTGGTAATGACTCATCGCCAATAGATGCCATATTTATCGACTTCGCCAAGGCGTTCGATAAGGTAGCTCATAACCGTTTATTACATAAGCTTCGCTATTTTAATATACATAATCAGGTTGTGAATTGGATAAGGAATTTCTTAACCAACAGGTACCAATTTGTAACTGCCAATGAATTTTCTTCCTCACGATCACTGGTCAAATCAGGGGTGCCTCAGGGCTCTGTATTGGGGCCTATTTTATTCCTGTTGTATGTAAATGACATCAGCAATAACATTTCATCTACAGTTCGGTTATTCGCAGATGACTGCGTAATTTATAGACGAATAACTACCACCTCTGATAGTGACGCTTTGCAATCTGACCTTGCGAAAATTGCAGATTGGTGTGAACAGTGGCAAATGGAGATAAATACTTCGAAAACTAAGGCTGTAGCCTTCACTAGAGCGTCTAATCCTAAGCTTACTCATTATTTGATAAGTGACACAGTCATTGCGCGTGCGCATACAATAAAATACTTGGGAGTTCATTTATCTTCTAACATTTCATGGAGTGACCACATCGAAGCAATCTGTAGCAGTGCATGCAAAACCCTTGGCTTCATCAGGCGTAACCTTTACTTGGCAAACAAGTCTACTAAATTATTGGCCTATGCGACGTTGGTTTGCGCAAAACTAGAATATGCATCTTTTATTTGGAACCCGCACCAGTCTTATCTCATCAACAAACTCGAAGCAATTCAAAATAAAGCAACCCGCTTCATTACCAAAGATTATTCACGAACGTCAAGCATAACTAACCTTAAAAAAATCTCTGAATCTAAGCACCCTAGAAAATAGAAGAATCATAGCACTTCTATCTCATTTCCACAAACTTTATCACTCATCATCGTCGTTCCGCGCACGCCACATCACGGCCGCCCATCGTATCTTTCCGCGCCTGGATCACCCCTTTAAAGTACAACCCGTTTTTGCTCGAACAAACTTCTTAAGTAAATCCCCCCTCTTTCTCGCAATATATCACTGGAACAAGCTACCTGCCGACGTCGTTTCTTCTCAAAATCATGAAGATTTCATGAATAAACTTAAAAGTTATTCTAATGAAAGTTAATATTGTTCTTGTGCATATCTGTTTTGTTGTACTTGTTGTCGTTGTTCTTTGTACGCGGAATTTCAATGAACGGGAATTATCCTTTCTTTGCATCCTTTTCTTGTTTTGAACACTGCGAAAATTTTCCTTGGAGCTTTTGTTGTCCTGTTCTTTTCTTTTTTTTCTTTTTAGTAGTACTTTCTTTATTTTCTCCGCGTAGCATCCCTGTTCTGTTAAGTAATAGTATCTCTACATATGTATAGCGTATGTGCATATTTATATTTATTTGTATCAATCGTTTGTATTTGTTATTCAATTTGTGCACTGTAATTGTAACAGCTTTATTGTGTTATAACTCCCCGTAATGCCTACCCAGGCCTTTAGGGTACTTGAATAAAAAAATATATATATGACGCGATTGTCGGCAGTTCCACCATTGGCTGATGTTATAATCAAGATAACATCCTCATTATTACCTTCATTGTTAATTTTGAGTTCAATAAGTAGAAAATATGTATGTTTATATTGTGTTATGCCGTTAAAACACCGAACAAACATTAATATTAGCACTTCCGGTCTCACCGACAGCTCGTCTGCTCGTAGTTGCGTGGTTGCGCTTTCTTCACCATGTGCAGTGCCGAAATTGTGAATATTTCTGTGCTTTTGACCATCGCCGGTTGCCGTTGAGAGTGGCAGCCGTTCGAGTGTTGCCTCGTCAGCTGGAAACTGCATCGTCGGCACGTTGTCACGACCGACCGAGGCAGCGGTGCAGCATTTCTCCGATAAAAATGCTGGCGCCGGCTAGCTTAGGATACCTGCGTTCGCTGTATGGCGAGAGTCCCGTTCGACTATGTCATCGAGCCGTACCTCGGCGTATCCTCCCCGTAGTCTCAGGTTCCCGAGAAACCGCGACACAGCAACCAAGCGGACTCGCATTTTCACGGTAGCCGCAGACAGCCCGGGGATGGGTCTGCGCCGGCCGGTTGCCCCACGATCCTTTCTTCTAGTCTTTAGTTCTCTGTTATCAGCCCGCACTCGCTGTGCGCCCGTATTCGAAGAGCAAACAGCATCGAAGTACCGCCACTGGAAGAAGGGTGCACGCAGCTTTGCCGTGTTGAATACGATTCAAGCGCGAGCAGTGCGACGAGGCGGTGTATCGGAGTGTCGGTCGAAACCCATCTCAGCTGTCATTCGTTCCAAACGCGCACGCAAGTTTGCGTCCATGGTTGGCAGAGCGATGAAAACACTACGGCATTTCGAGGTGCACACCCAACATTACCAAACGGACTCGCAGTTTTGAAGCACGCGCGATGCACGGTGCGATGGGCTCCGCTCCACGACGACCGCGCAAGCCGACCGGAAGTGGCGCCACAGACCACGTGGTTGCGCCGACACGCCAGAGAGAAAAAATGAAGAAAAAAAATGCCGCCAGCGCTGACGTACCTCTTCGGCGCCTCCTCGCACCTCGGCCCTTCCTACCTTCACGCCCCGCGCAGCTTTCCGCGCGCTCGCGGCGTTGAGTTGAGAAAGAAAGCTGCGGAACGTGATCTCTATAATTTGGTAACACCACTTAGACTTGACGGATTCGAAAAATATTTGCGGCATATGACTCGTGAAGAGTCATACGTCAATAATGAGACTATTCCAATATAACTAAGAAACGTGTTGCAGGGCCCCTTTAAGAACGTGCCTAACAGGTACAAGGTATCTTTGGTGTTGTCAGCGCCCCGAAAGTTGGATAGCCTGTGCCCACGAATTTCTACTGCACCGAGGCCCTCCCCGTGTGGGAAGCAAGGCCGTATGTCGCCTGCTCAGTTTGCGTGGTGTACAACTAAATCCCGCTTAGTTGCGGTAGGGTTTATATCGGCCAAACAGGCCGGTGCATAAACGACAGAATTAGGGAGCATGAACTTTCCGTGAAAAATAAACTTTCACCACATTTGCCCGTACATTTGGTTCGTGAAAGTGTGATCCTGGGTTTTTCAGTGTATCCGTTCTTGGAAAGAGTAATTATAACTTAGCGCGTGAAATCATGGAAGCATGCAACATTAAAAAGAGAGATATGTGTGTGTGTGTGTGACACGCTTGTTGTTCTGCGTGGTTGTGAACTTAGTTTCTTCGAATCCTTTTCCGATTAAGTCGTTTTTGCCATTCTTGTCGCGTTCTTTTTCTTTTTTTGACGAGCATGTGAGGCGACGTGGGCGCGCATGGTTGCTGCGGCTTTCTATGTCACTGATGTTCTGAGAATAAAGTTGCGAGTGACGCCCTTTTCTGTTCTGTCTTAAAATTCTTCCTAGATGGTACGCGTCTTTTTTGTATTTCAGTAAAAATTTAAATGTCACACGAAGAACGGCAAGCAGCTCGATACTTGCAGCGCGGTTTCGTGGTTTTGGGACGTGGTTTTGGGACGTGGTTTTGGGACGTTAAACCCCAGATATTATTATTATTATTATTATTATTATTGCAGCGCGCCGCTCAAGCCCAAAGGACTCAAAATAAGAACCCAGACAGCACGACCGGGAACTTTTTTAACAACGGCCACACCTCGACCACGGCCGCTCTATCAGAAGAACAGGTGTGACCTGCTGCGTGCCCCAAAAGCGGCGGGAGCCGCCTAAGTTTTGCGTGCCGCCGCTACGGCGCCACAATGCGGGTCGCACCAAGGCACGGGTGTCTTTGGGCTGCGGGTTTTCTTGAGTAGCCTGGAACTCTTGTAAAGTATAATTGGCGATCAGGTCATCAATACTTCTCTGCACGCATTTTTTTCGAAGAGGAAGATATCTTGTTTCATCATATGGACGTGCAACACCATTCAGTGTCGTACAACAATTCCTGATCGCCGACGTTGACAACCTTTCTTGTCGTTCAACGGAACTACGAAACGCAGCGGCTCCTCAGCATGACGGGATACAGTGTCTCGCCCACGTCACAACCCTAGTTGTTTTAAAGACGATAGTCTTTCTTGGGGAACTTAAACGCAGAAATTTTGGTCTGTCTTTCTGTCTGTCTGTCTTTCTGTTTGTCGGCACGTCACCCGATTCAGCCAACCGGCCAAAGTTGAACCACTTGCTTACCGCCCACCCATCTTGAACTGGTACGGCTGTTCATACTTGTGAACGTTGTCGATCAAAAAGTAAATATTCCGCATATCTGAGGCGTAACATCATTAGGTAAGTATTAGGTGGTGTGTTTCTTTAATAGAAAATACATAGATACGCAATTTTAAAGACCTTGATGGTATGCGTTTAACGTTGAGACAGTAACGCGTTTATTAAAAGATTGCCACAGCTGAAGCGATCAACGGTCCAAGCCGAGCAAGCGCGAGCGCCAACAACAACCGTCTTCGTCTTCTTTCGCAGGCGTTCTTATCTGCGCCCTACCATGTTACAAATCACTCCCCCGCGTAAAAGGAGCCATCCTGGCGACCTAAGGAACAGGTACAACTGGTGGGTCATAATGCGGCTTCAGTCGATCGACGTGAACAGTCTCGCGGCCGCGACGACGGCGGTCCGTAGATGATTGAACAGGCTCAATAATATAGTTAACTGGGGATGCTTGACGTAGGACGCGGTAGGGGCCTTCGTACTTAGGCAGTAGCTTTGTGGAAAGGCCAGGAGCGGAGGAGGGAACGCGAAGCCACACCAACGTTCCAGGCGAATACGACTGAGGAGGCAGGTTTTCGTCGTGACGGTCCTTCTGGCCCTACTCGCCCTACAATGTTACAACCCTAGTTTCTTAAGGTGAGCTGAAAATGCGAGTGCGCTGAAACTTGTCTTCCTCCGTGCCCTCCGCACAAGCTCATGTTGTGTTTCGGTTTCGGTTCAGTATTGCATTGTACGAATGACAGGGGGCGCCGCTCTGGCATTCCTGTTTTACCCAGGCGACGTGTAAGTAAGAGAGTTTGTGGAGAGTACTCGTTTAGTGCGGACGTTTCTTCTCCTTCGGCGCATCGCGCCAAGCAGCGTGTTCGGGCTGCCCGGCGTCCCCACGGGTCGTGTTGGTCACCGCCGGTCTTCGCCTGCCGCTGCGCCGCGACTACCAGCCCGCAACACAGCACTCATGTTTCCCGACGTATTGCCAGATGGCGTCCATATCTCACGCAGCGCCTCTTCTATCGTCTTTACACGACATTTGCAGTGAGACACGCAGATACGCGGCCAATTTTTCTTTTTTAATTGAGCTGCTGTGGCTCGACACTTGCAGCGCGCTGCTCAAGCACAAGGAAGGACGCTCGAAAAAAAACTCACAGGTATAGACAGGGCGAAAATAACGTCGTGCATACATCGATGAACAATGGCGAATTCAGTGGTAAATTCTTTGACGCACAAAGATATATCTGCAGTACAAACAACGACAAGGCACAATGTGTCACCACTAATAGTATAGGACGTCGATATATTGTTCGAATAAAACATCTTTTCGTCTCACTAGAGCTTTAGGAATAAGGCTAATCACGGAAATTGTTAATCCAGTATCTACAAGGCCCAATGCAGGAACATTGTCATTACGCACATGCACTTTGTTTTTCAGTCACGAAGGCTGACGGAGGTATAATGGTTGTCAGTGCGCAGTGTCCAGCGAGCTCACTTCTGTCGGCCTCACTGCCTTGGTTTCTGGTGGTAGTAATGGGAGGCGACCTCGCGGCCGTCGTGATCGCACCGCACGTGGAGCAGGCTGTGGCGTTATTGCATACTGTAAAAACTTTTGCATACCAAGCTATCGAGGGAAGGCCACATCTCGAGCTTGAAATTTTATGGCACTGCTCCTGTAAACAAAATTGGGGAGGTATAGTCCAAGGTTCGACGAAAACTCGTCAGGCGCGGGGGATTCATTGGAAGAAGTAAAACATGCACTCGCCTTGTTCAAGGAAAAACAAACATATACTGACGTTTCGGAGCCGCTACGGGTACCGTGTTCACAGTGAAGAGCATGCAAGAGGGCGTAACTATTTATAGTAACTACGAAACGTCGAAATCGACGATAAAACGGCTCGTAAACGACGTTTTCTTTGCCCAACGTCGCCTCAAATTTCGCCTGCCGAATGATTTTCATGATGTGCTGTTACATGCAAACAGTGTCGCCTACAGGACTCGTAAAATTAGGACGGAATCCCAGGACGCCAAATTCTCCCTACTGGAACGTCGGAGCTCTGAATCCTCTGCTATGCTGGGCATACGCAACCTGTCTTCGCACAAGCTCGACCCCTCAGAAATACGTCTCCTCAGCCGTGGCCTGAACTTCAACGTGGGTTACCGACCCAGCCTCGAAAGAATGACGTGTGCTGTAGAGCAAGCGGTGCGACTTGTTGACCCCCCTCTACGAGACGCGGCACGGTCACGCGCCATCGGGGTACTCTCGAAGCTGTCAAGCTCTAAGACTGACATGCTACTCGTTGCTGAGAAGACATCGTTGCGAAGACTTCAGCAGAATAAGGACATAGTTATCCTACCCGCAGATAAAGGGTACGCTACGGTTATTCTTGACCGCTCGGACTACGTCTCCAAGATGACGTCGTTGCTCGAAGATGAAGCGACCTATGCTAAGGTGAGCCGGGACCCAACGAAGAAGATAGAGTCAGAGCTTCAGAAGCTACTCACGGAGATGTTCAAACTTGTGCCACCAGAAAGCAAGTACTTGTACTACAAGTTACTTTGCCATAATGGGTCGGCACCTGCAGTCTACGGTTTACCGAAGGTCCACAAGCCCGAGGTCCCCCTCCGACCAATCGTTGACTTCACGCGTTCTCCGTTGTACGAATTATCCGGCTATCTTCACCGCGTCCTGCGCCCCTTGGTTGGAAACACACCTACCTATGTGAGGGATTCCGCACATTTCATTGAAATTCTTGGAGGTGTCACCGTCGACGACGACGAGGTGATGGTGTCCTTTGACGTTAAGTCAATGTTTACATGCGTAACCGTCGATTACACGGTCCGGTGTTGCAAGGTCCTACTCGACAATGATGCATCTCTGCCTTCACGTACGCCCTTTGAGATGGAGGACCTATGCCGGCAGCTGGAATTCTGCATGAAAAACATGTATTTTATTTACAACGGACATTTTTACAAGCAGCAGTTCGGAACAGCAATGGGGGCTTCTGTGTCTGTGGCCTGTGCAAACATCGCCTTCTAAGCACTTGAACATTCTGCGCTGATTTCGTATCAGGGGCCCCCAAAATTGTTTGTCCGATACGTTGATGAGTGTTTCTGTGTGATCCGTCGCCAGGACGTAGAGCCTTTCCTCGAGCATTTGAACTCTTTTGTTCCAAGCATCCAGTTCACCATGGAACAAGAAAATAATGGAATGATTGCCTTCCTCGACGTTCTTGTAAGACGGTCAGCCAAAGGACTTATAACCAGTGTGTATCGGAAGCCGACCCACACGGGTAGATATCTAAGGTTTGCTGCGAATCCTATAGGGCAAAAACGCTCCGTTGCCGCTGCTCTTTTCTCTCGCGCAATGCGCATCTGCTCTGAATCTGGTCTGCGCAAACAAGAGCTAGCGGTGGTAAGGAAGGACCTCTGCAGCAACGGCTACCCTTCGCAGCTCCTGAGGACTCAACACTTGCGGTCTTCAGTTGCCTACACTGAAGAGGCTCGTGAAGCTGACAGGCCAAAACGGGCTGCTGTACCCTATGCGCAAGGCGTCAGTGAGGCACTTGCAAGAGTGCTTGACAGATACAACGTAAAAATCGCGCATGTGCCGACCAACAAGCTAAAGAAAGAACTCGTACGCGTGAAAGACCGTCTGGAAAGCTCAAGATTTCCAGGGGTTATCTATAAGATACCATGCAAAGATTGTGACGCATCCTACATAGGTGAAACTGGAAATTTTATTAGAAGAATCCAACAGCTCCAGAACGATGTCAAGAAAGGCAATGCAAGCTCGAACGCCTTGGCGGATCATCATTTAAGCAGTAACCACATCATCGACTGGGATTCTGCGAGCATAATTGCGACAGAGAAGCGCCTATCGACCCGGCTACTTTTAGAATCGCTGCTCATTCAAACGACCAAAAACGCGATTAAGTGGACACGGGGTAATCTCCCCGAGATATACATGCGCACTCTGCGCCACATAATCCATAAATAGTTACGCCCTCTTGCATGCTCTTCATTGTGAACAAGGGAACCGTAGAGGCCCCGAAACGTCAATATATGTTTGTTTTTCCTCGAACAAGGCGAGTGCCTGTTTTATTTCTTCCAAAACTGGGGAGGGGCGAAGCATGTAGGGAAGGGTGTTTCAGCTCCACTAACGTGAAACCTGTGGAGGGGCTAAGCATGCAGTGTGCGCCGGTGTTTCCCACAGCAAAATCCCTGCTAATGGGCAATGAGAGACAGAAAAAAGATTAGACACAAAGACCCGCAGTCCGCTTTTAGTTAACGAGCACGCTGCGAATCTTTATTGTCCAACTGCGCACAAGAGAAATCTCCTCTTGGCACTACATTTTGAACGATTGGGGAGTGCGAGCAGTCGGTTTTTCAATCAAGAAACTCGCTAGGTGACGCTGCCAGCGTCGGCGTTGCGTCTCGCGGGCGAGGGCGCGTTCTCGTTCTATGCATGGAGGAATAAAAAAAAGAACTCCATGGTTCTATGCGAGCTGGCAGTTCAGCGTTCATAGCGGAAAGAGCGTTTCCATAGTCAACGCTCTGTCGCTCTGTCTCGCCACACGGCGAGCGCTGAGGCGCTGGCGCCCTCTCTTGCGCTCAAGGAAATGGACCGTCCTGCTAGCAGATGACGATGCACGATGCACGCCGACACACCAAGGTGTTAAGGTGCTTCGCTCCTAAAACAAAGTTTTCACAAATGACACATGCCTGCCACACCAAAAATTGAACCTGCAGACATAGCACTATTTGGAAATAGGCTGCATTATAAATGTGAATTTGTAGCTCTTTACCTTATTCTTAAAATAGCAAATCAGGAACAAATTCTCAAGGCTGCATATTGTAGCGTAGAGAAACATTACAGAGAACTGGCGCAAGAATAGAATTACAACCCTTACACTTACAAAAACACGTCCATCCACCTCGTAACGCTTGGCTCAAAGCCAAAAAAAAACATGGTTGATCTCTTCGTCATAGGAATCGGTATAACACGAAAGTAAAACGTGTCCTTACAGAAGTAGACCGCTTGCTGTAAATTAATATAAGGGAACTTTCTATTGGTGTTTGGCAGCTATAGCACCATTTAACGTGGATTCACCCAAGTTGATGCTTCTTGGCACATCTTCATCCCGACGACCAACGTCCATGATCAACAATTAGACAAACCTTTGCGGTAGCTGTAGCAGTTAACGGTGAGAGCGTAATCAGAGAAAGCGGTGTGACAGCTGGGAGAGGACGACTAAGGTCGCCCTTCAACGTCATGCTAAAGAGTAAAGAGAACACCACGGTCGGACTAGAAGGAAAGGCAACGCCCGTCGTGTCTTCCCTCTAGCCCGGTCGCGATTTTTCTCGGGGCGTGCATAGGCGGGGGAAACGTGGTGCTACGGCAAGGCGAGGAAACCGTGCGTCACAGAGCTATTTTTAATATGGATGGATGCTGTGAGTAAAGCCGAGGCTTGGGCAAAGGTCGCCACTTCGCGGTGTGTTAAGGCATTGACAAATTGCACTTCTGCTTTTGGAAACGCGATGAATGGAACGGACCTCTAACAACGCCGCGTTGCATGAGCTAATCGCGGAGGCCACGGTCATGATGCATTATTTCACTTCACCGCTCCCAGACGGCGTAACCACCCCATTATCTTATAAAATTTTGAGCGCAAATAAATGACACAGGACGAAGTATTTTATTTGCGCTAAATGTTTTATACCATAATGTGATACCAACTAGCCAACGTAGCTATCCTGACACCACCCCGCCGACCAAGAGCACTGTGAGGGGAAAGCGTGAGATATAAAAGGCGCTTCACCTAATATCGTATTCACTTCCTTTTGTTGCACAGGTCCAAAAACAAAGAGGGAAGAAATATTTTTTGTGGAAATACCAGGTCAGGGAAGGACCTTCATTCAAGAAGGCAAACTCGTGTCCGGCATACTCGCCGTCGTTAAGGCTTTCGAGCTCAAACTCAAGCTTTTCCAACAGCAGGCTGATAAGTAATATTTGTCCCTTCCCTTGCGGCATGATATGTGGGAGATGAGAGCACACCGCTTCCCACAAAAGAGCTCCAAGTTACGTTCTCTGATTTTCAATACCATTCGAGTAGCATCCCATTCTCTCAGAATCTTTTCAAGGTGGGAATGTCTACCACTTGGATCTGGCTGATCTGCACACAGACGATGAGTTCTACATAACAGGGAGCTGTGCTATGTGGTGCGTATTCGTGTTAAATGACTGGGCGTACAAACACGGACCCAAGAGAGAATCAAGAGATCACAAGCACTGGGGTGTCTTCACCATGGTGGCCGCGTTGTGGAGTTTTGACTTGTCTCTTTTGTCTGCGTACACGCCCTGTCTTTTAACATGGATGACCTCAAAGACGCATTTAATGCGAAAGACACTATGGTGTTTTACGCTGGCCTCACAGACTCAAAGTCTTCGAGCTTGAAGAAACCAGCAGAGACCATGATAACAGTGTTCGCACTACATACGTGGGCGAGCAGACTTTTTCGAGAATGAAGCTCATCAATTTAAACTTGTGTTGCCCAATAACCGATGGACATATCCGTGGATTTCTGCGTCTCTCGGTGAGAAACCTTGATGTAGATATGTGCGAGTTGGCCAACAATGTTAAGCACCAAAAGTCGCATGAAAGGGCGTCATCGTTGTTAGCTTCTAACCGGCTTTTGTAGATTGAACCAATCTGACATACGTGCTGAAAATAATTATTATTTGCTATTCTACTGTCAATTCGCTGATTTTTCTCTTTGCCTGCGAAGTCCTTGTTGCTCTGCCATGTTAGAGTGTACTAGAACTGTCGAGTGGCGTGAACGCGCCTCGCCGCCTGATGCCTTCCGCGTCGACAGTAGCGGCGGCGCTGCAGTCGCTCGGTACTGAAGGCGCGCGGCGCCGCGCGCTAGAACGGGTCGCTAGAACTGCTGGACGCGTCGGCGGCACCCGGCAAATCGGCACTGATGTGGCTTTCGTTGCGTGTCTATCATTATTAAGCGTAGGAATCGTCGTCTTAAGCCTTGATGGACGACACTTCAAAGCTTTTAATGGATGCTTGCTTCATATATGCCTTTGAGAGATACTGCAAACCAGTTCTTGTAGCCGAAGTGACTGCTGGAAAGTACGCAAAATATAAAAAAGAAAACGGGCTGACACCGACCGTGAATATTCACGATCTCAATGTAATTGAGCCGAACTCATTGCTGGGCTATTTAGAACAATTACTCTCAATTAACTAGACGCCGCACGACCGCCAGAAGAAAGAGACAGAGGAAACAAAAAGGGCGTGTCTTATTCTGATTTCTTCTGCCTTAATGCTTTTTTTGGTGGTGATTCGGCGTCTAGTTTATTCAGAGTAACTGAGCTGCTCTAATGGAATTTAACTGTGCTCAGAAAGCTGTGTGCTGATATTGTGCCGAAAGCACACCGAACATTAACCGCGCGTTGGCGAAGCTGCGTGTACGGCGCGTACGGCGCGTGTCTTTACAAATGCGCTGTAAATATGACTTCGACGTTACGAGGGCTCAAAGGTATTGGAACTCAAAGTTAACTCGACCGGTACAAATAACGGTCGTCCTCAGGTTCCTTGCACGGATATTGTTATAATTGCTAGGCGCCGGGTGGGGAGGGGATGCACCTTACTGTCCGTATTTGTGCGTGTATATATATATATATATATATATATATATATATATATATATATATATATATATATATATATATATATATATATATATATATATATATATATATATATTACTCTCGCAATACAGAGCACCACCTTCACTTTTGACACTTTACAGATAAAGCAATGAAATTATAATACAAAACAAAACGTTGTCAAAAAGAAGTTTTTCTAATGGCATCGATAGAAGATCAGGAAAAGTGCAATATAAGCTGTCCATTGAAAATGAGAACTGGCTGTAATGAATTTAGGCAGAATAACCGACGGGCTACATTTCCATCTACGCATATTAATATGCTTGAGATAAGCCCTGATGCATGAAGTTTGTGCCTCGAAGGTGAACACGCGCCTTCGGCTCGGCTTCCTGGCTCGCCTTCCTGGTATTTTAAGCCCTCAGAGGTCGCATAACCGATGCATCGTAACCGCGGAAGCATGCTGTTGATACAAGATAGCCTTTCGGCATTAAAGAAACAGCGCAAAACTGGCAGAACTCAGCCGTCACTAATATAAATGTTGCGATAGAGTCATTTGTTCTCAGGTTACTCATGAAACAGTCGAGCGCATTGGAGCTCATACAGAGATCAATACTCTGGATATATCGTAGAGACTGTCGGCAGAAGAATTGTAGGCTTTTTTTCGTCGCTGGTTCGTTAGTTCTTCGTAGTCAGTGTTCGTAGACACTTATAGTGTAGCGCGGCTCGAAGTGCTGCTTGCAAACCGCACAGCAATCAGTGAGCAGCTAGATGCATGTGCGCAAAATCCCATTGTCGCCTTCATTGGGGGTCGGCAGGCTCCAAGAACAGGGAATATCTCGGCGCAATTTTGGCACGCCTGCATATTCACTCATGCACCATGGCGCGTAGCAGGTGTTGAGACACCGATTGAAGCTCAGTAATGCATTAAACGCGCTCAAAACGCGTATTTACACGCTTTCGTAGGCTGCGACGAGCGCGCGCCAAATGCAGACGCTCTCCACAGCTTCAGTACAAAGTGACTAGAGCGCCGCCGCTACGGTCGCCCGTCGGAGCATCACCCGAGATGCGGCGCGGCCGCTTCGTTCGTTCCACTGCCCCCTTCTAGTACACTGTAGCCATGTGGCACCCGCCATGGTCGGCTTCATGCAATTCGCCCCCCCCCCCCCCAGCTACAAAGGTTGCCGACCCCTACTCTGATAGCCCGGAATTGAAAGAGAACACGAATTTGCAAGGCCTAAGAGAAAAGGTCATACCTGAAACCTGGATTGAATTGATGAATCTGATGCAGCACTTACAGGATTCAATTAAAGGATGCGCTTACAGGATTTAACACCCCACTGATGTGAGTTGCCTTGATTCGTAGCCACAATTATATGTATGGGCGGACATTCAGGCACAAATCAAGTGTTCGTCCTTATCTACACTGACAGAGGAGACGGAACGGCGCCAGAATGGTTGCCGAATGCAAAGAGGTCAAATTGAGAGCTCCTGGGCGCAGCACAAGAGACTCATGCACATATTCTTTACCACAGCTGGATACGAGACCTGCCAGAAGTTTTTTGCACAGTTACTGAGGTTCCGCTCTGTACCACTCTCTTCTGGCTTTTTCGTGCGAGAAATTTGGAGCAAGGATTGAAGGCCGGTGCCCTCATGAGACAATGGGACAGTTTTGTCCAACATTTTAAAAACACGCTATAGGTCAATGCGACACATACGTTCAATTTTTATCTCGGTAGCTAGTGATTGCATTTTGGTGAAATATGTTTCATACAATTTCTAAGTACGTTCTTTGGATATCCGGAGGCATATTTTCTGTTATCACGTGCAGATATAGCTGATACCACAAAAGGTTGTTTCGCGAACACTACATGTGAATAACTATGCTTCATATTCTATATTACTTACGTTAAGATGTGCTGAGGAATTACTTTCTCTTTGTCACAATTACATCAAGGAACATAATTTTCATGTAAAGGGACGCACAGGCATTGTGGCTAATTAAAATAATATGCATTATCGAAATGTTGGCAGAAAAAACGCCAGGCCTGCGCTGAAACCGCAGCACAGTCACAGCGAAAGCTGGAAGAGCGGTGTTTCTAGAGCCCGTTAAGCTCTCTTGGAGTTACAATACAAGTACACTAGAAAGGTACCCACTACGCCATAAATCACAATTTTTGTGAAGTTGGGAAGCACCTACTAAGCCATTATTCGTCATTCTGCTGAGAAGCGAGGCACCAGCTACACGCCTGTAAGGCATTATGTGCACTTTGTTGACGCGACGAGTGATGACGATGAAGAATTAAGGCTCAGCCCTTTGTAATGGGTTGGAATCTTTAAACGGCCCACCAGTTATGTAATTTGCATTGGGTGACGCCCGGTCGTTATTTCCCTCTCCCGTCATGCTGTATAACATAGGTTGACGTGGGAGAGAGACGGGGGGGGGGAGGGCAAAGAACTTCACTGAAACCCCAAGGAAATGGATCATGCGCTTATGGGCTTCCTTGGCAACCAATACAATGCACTTGCGAGGAACCCACTACGCTATAAATCAGTGTAATTTTACTGAGACCCCGAGGAAGTGGATCATGCGCTTATGGGCTTCCTTGGCAACCAATACAAGTGCACTTGCGAGGAACCCACTACGCTATAAATCATTGTAATTTTTGAGAAGTAGGGCAGCAGGCACTGTGCCATTTTTCGTCATTCTACGGAGAGCGTTGGTACCTGCTATACGAATGTAAGGCATTGTGCGCACTTTGTTGATGCTGTGCCTGATGACGATGACGAATTATGGCAGAGTCCTTTGTAATGGGTTGCAAGCATTCAACAACATACTCGTTGCGCAATTCGCATTGTGTGACGCCTGGTTACAGAATTCGCGTTGTGCGACGCTTGGTGCTTATTTTACGCTTCTACCACGCTATATTGCATATGCTAATGTGGTTCCTTCCCGACATGAAGCCTGTATAGGACCTCTTTGCAAAGCAGTTTCAAGCACTGGCATGGCTCAGAGGTTGAATACTGGGCTCCCACGCAGAGGACCCAGGTTCGAACCTCGTTCCATCCTGGAATTTTTTTCTTATTTCGTTTTTTTTCTTATTTCGAGCAATACTGGTTACGGACACCGGCGGCGGAGGCGGCGGCGGCGGCGGCGGCGGACAACTACGGCGCCAAAAACGGCCGGTGAAATGATCTCATAACAGCTTTCGCTGTAAAACCACCTGGACACTTGGGTCCGCATTAGCACCCGTTAGTGGAAGGGCACCTAACGATGATAGCGAATGACTATTCATGTCCTGTGCGACATTAAACAGTATCATCTCAATCATTCAACTTCCTCGCTCAAGAGACACTGCATTATCGGTCAAATAGGCAACTGCACGTGCTTCCCTAGGGACGAATATTAATTTATACATCTGCTTGAAACAGTAGCTTACACTTTAGAAGACTTAACACAGTAACGTGTATAATTATCAATAATTTTATTAAGTACAAATAGTATCGCGTGCCCCTTGGATAAAAAAGTACGTCAATATGATTTCGAGAAATCATAAACACTGGTCTGTGAGCATCTTGCGCTTTTTTCAAAGTTGCCTATTCTAACACATGACATGTAAAGAGTTATATCATCTACACTTCCCTTTCTTTCTTCGCCCTCGTTACGCGTTTCATGATGGATTTGTTATTTTAAGGGAACCTTCGCCGTGTCATGTGTCATGCTAAGCGCTTCTGACAGCTTTACGTCCCCTCTATATGACCCTACGATTGATGAAGGTTTTGACAAACCATACTTTTATATCGTAATACAGAAAGCCAAATATCACTCAGTGTGTGCCATAATGCATGGCTTTACTTATAAGATTCAGACACTACTTTGCTGTCTGCTGAGGTGTATCATCTCTGTTCTGTGTTCTCAAAATCTGCACGTCGAAAACAAATGTCAGGGCATAATTTCATTTCATCTGACCACCTCTGCCGACGAAAGATTTCATATTCCCTCTCAACCAGGATGCACTGTCTTTTACTAGAAAGGGCACAGGGTACAAGATATGGCTCAACTGCTGCTCACATAATCAACAAGCAAAGCTTAGAATACCTTCCACATAAAAAAAACCTGTTGAGTTTTTACAAGCGTAATAGGAAACTTACACAGCCGCGAATGAAATATTAAGGCTGATGAATTTGCATTTAAAGCAATATATTATAATAACTAAATATTTCAAGTTCGACAGTGCACCCGGCGTTTCATATCTGGTAGCACCTACGTCTGTTCTGAAGCATACGACTTATTCTACGTCTATTCATGTCATAGTGGCTATATCAAACGTTTCTGCTCTCTGTCTTTATCAAACTTACAGGATGTTGCTCTGCTGTGCGTTAAGGGGCCCTGCAACACCCCTTAAGCATGGCCAGGAAATGCTACCGAGCGGTAGAGGAGGCTCCTACGAATGCTTTAGTTAACCATTATATAGCAGCACGTGGCATGAAATTTACAATTAGTTTTCAAAGTCAGCTTGAAATCACGCGCTCTTCTTTAGACAAATGATGTCATGAGCTCAACTTGTCTTATTGCTATATGCTGATTTGACCATGGTGAGCTGCATATCTACGACCGCCGCTGCGGGTTCCACGACGCAGCAATATTAATACCAGCGTGCTGCTGACTGCAATAAAAGAAAGTGTAGTTAGAACAAAAAAAAAAAGAAAATAAAGAACTTAAGGCCATGACGTGCGCCGTTGTCCGCAAATTGCTTCTTGCTCTCTTATAATCCGTGTGTAGCTTTCAGTGTGCTCGATGGGACGAAAGTTGGGACGGTGAAGAAGGAGGCGGAAACAAGTTTAAAGGCGGAACTCTTTCTTTTGAGACCTTGTTCCTAGGACACGAAGCGTAAAACTACAAGCAATACAGGCTGTAGTCTGATAGCAGCGATCAGAGCGTCGGCTTTCGGTGATCTGGTCAGCACTAAGGCGCGTTCTCGTTTATACATGTGGCATCGCAGGTTCCAGTCTTATCGTTGGTGGCCATGTTAGCACCCGAAGAAAAGGCAGTGTTCCCGTTGTGAGAGTAACCTAATCAGAAGAGCCTAAAACAATTGGGAACGTTCCGAAACCTCGGCTTGCACAAGGCAGTGGTTATACGTGTAACGGGTCGGTTACATAAAGACAAAAAAGAAGCGCGCGTCGCACTGCCAACCCCGCCCCCCCCCCTCCACCCACTCCCAAAAAGAGAGCACGGAAGCGAAAAGGAAAAGATACATGCACAAGGAGGCAACAAATATTAATGAAAGCATGAAGTCGAGCACTCCGGTTGGCTAACACGTAGAAAACAGCTTAAGGCGCACGACATGGATGACAATGACGTCCGGGATAATCTCGTAGTGTAGGGCACTGAGGCTTCGAACCACCTGGTATGGCCTAAACAATCGCCGAAGACTTTTCACACGAAAGTGTTTTATGCCGGGGTCCTACAAGACTTCAGCGACGTATTTCCATGATGGAAATGACGTCGAAAAAATGCGCACGATTAGATGACTAAGAAAACTGCCCCGTCAACGGGGGTCGAACCCGCATCCTCTCGTTCTGCAACAGTTGCTCCTTCTTCCTCGGGTTCTTCTCTTAATTCCGTCTTCAATTTCTATTCTTTTTAACACGAAAGTTATTTATACCGGGGTGCACCAAGACTTCAGTGACGTATTTCCGTCACGGAAACGACGTCGAAAAAATTTACATGATCACATGGCAAAGAAAATAAGTTCCGCCAACGGGCATCGAACCCACGACAGCTCGGTCCGCAACAACAGATGCCGGGCACGCTATCTACTGCGCCACGGTCACAGACTCTAGAGGCTTTACAAACGCGCCTTTTATATCTACCACTCTCCCGGTCGGTGGGGTGGTGTTGACCTCTGGGAGCGGTAAAGTATAATAATTAGTCATTACTGTGGCCTCCGCGATTAACACCTACAACGAGTTACACGTCCGTTCCATTCGGCGCGTTTTCAACAGATGTTCAATTTTATCAATGCCTTAACACACCGCGAGGTGGCGATCTTAGCCCAAGCGTCGTAAAAGCGTTGGCCTCGCTCATAGCATCACGCTAATCAACCGAAAAAAGATCTGCGACACGCGCCTGCCTCACCTAGTCGTAACACCGCGTTCCCCGCTCATGCGCTCGCCCCGAGAAAAATCGCGGCCGGACTACCAGGGCGACACGACGCGCTTTGCGTTTCCCTTTAGCCCGGCCGTGGTGTTCAATCACATTTTAACAGGCCGCGGGATGACGACCAAGTTCTGCGTCGAATATGCGATGCTCGTCTGGCTATCACACTTCGTTCGCTGATTACGCTTTCACCGTTAACTACAACAGCTACCACAAGGTTTTGTGTAATCATTTACCATGGACGTTGGTCGTCGCGATGGAGATGTACCACCAATCATCAAAGTGGGTGCATCCACGTTAAACGGTGCTCTAACTGCCAGACATCAATATCCATTGTGCAAACTCTCTAATATCAATGTACAGTAAGCATTCAGTTACTTCTGTAAGGGCGCGCTTTACTTTCGTGTTACTCCGATTCCTATGACGGAGGGATCAACCATCTTTTGCTTTCTTTGTCCTATATTTCTTCACTTGGAACACGTTCTTTTATCTTACTTATTCCTCCACTGCTTCCCTATGTTTTCTCCCCATGTCAATATACTCATGACGATTCGCCCTCCTTTCCAGAGTTTTTCATACTGAAAAACTGCTTATGATATCCCTTAGTGATTTCTCTTCCTTTTCCTCGTCAATGTGTATCATAAACACGCTGTACGCGTCCTACCGATGCACTTCACTCCACGAACACACTCGCACCACATTCTTATCACTAGTCACATCACGTGCGTCGTGAAACACTTCAAAGTTCACATAAAGGCACCAAGTCACTGTGTCTACTATCACAATTTTACGAAATGCTCCTAACAGCAATGTCAGGTCCTAAACACACTTGGAGTAAAGAAGTCACTACACTGACTACTCAACATTTTCGTCAGTTCATTGTCTCAGAACTTTCGTGTTACGAAACTGCATGAACAAAGTACTTAAAAATATAAAGAGGATACCTTCTCCTCACCCTCTGCATGTTACCGCAATCTTTCTTTTAAGGTTGCCCGTCTATTGCAGCATCACTCCACAAACCATTTCATATCTCTACGCAACCCAGGCCAGACCACTACTCTAGTTAATCTCATTACAGCTCGCCTCACTCCCTCATGCCCCTTGGCATGGCACTTTTTCAATACAGCTATTCTATACCTTGCCGGCACCGTCAATTGCATACACCAAGGTATCAGCATTCACGTTTGAGCACGAACTTCCTGTACACCACGCCATTGTTCAGTACGTACGTCACACCTGTTCTCATTCCTTCACTCATTGGCCTATGTCCATTCCTACGTACGGCATACTTAAGTATCTGATCATTTCTTTGCTACTTATCCAGTACAGATGCGGGCATGCCTAACTCATCCAGTACTTCAGTCGTTTTAACCTCCCGTCCATCTTCTCTTTTACCTAAAACCTGCTTCGTTGCCGCTGCGTCCCTTTCTCTCTGTCGTCTTTTCTACGCGGATCCGTATGCGTCGACTAGGCATTTTCCCTTCCGGCAAATATCTAGTTGACCCAACTGCCTTCCGGCAAATATCTAGTTGACCCAACTGCCAGCACCACTCGTGACGTTTTTCTTGTTAGCTCCCTGTCGTTGACCAAACTTCGTCTAACCGGCACTGTACCAGCACCGGAGTCTCGAAGTATCGACACACGTTTCTCGTTCACTGACCCTTTGACAACCCGCGTATTGACATTCCCCAGGCCACCTGTGGGCACAGCTGCACTTACTATTTGCGATACCTCTCTTTCCTTTGTGTCATCTTTGTCTGCTTCTCTGTGAGCTATTATCGCTGCTACTTGATCTCGTAGTTTCCTTCGACATTCCTCAGTCTTATGGCCTCTCGTATTGCAACCTGGCAATGACTTCTTTCCTGTTATACACCGCATTCCACCAGACAGTTACGGGCTTGATGACCTAGGCGATGACAGAGGAAGCACTGTTGCTGCATCCGCTGCTTTCTATGCTCATTATTTCGCGGCTCCAAATTCGTCTCTTCCTCTCCTCTGATCCTGTCTTTATTCATACGTCCTAAATTTCCAATTGCCTGAGCTTCCATGTATTGGTCGGAATTATCGGCTACCTCATCGAGTGATCCTAGCTTCCTTTCCTTTAGAAACACGCACAGCTTTGGGTGACAACAAGCAAGGAATTGTTCTCTAACCATGCATTCACGCACACCCTCATACGTTTTGGGAGTATCAGCCATCTCCATCCATCTGTCAAAGTAGTTAGACAGGCGGCCCAAAAACTGCTTTCCCGTTCCACCATCTTTGGGCTTACATTTTCGAATTCTTTCGCGGAATCCTTCATCATTCAGTCTGAACCGTTGAAGCAGCGCTTTCCTGACTTTGTCATAGTAAATTAACTCGGAGGCGGGCATTCTACCAAATACACTCAAGGCTTCGCTTACTAAGCACAGACTAAGTGCCGTCGCGCCCTCGCTTCTGTCCCATACTTGTCCCATAGCAATTCTTTCGAACCGGTGTAAATAGGCATCCAGATCATCCCTGTTATCATTAAATTGAGCGAAGAACTTCCGCGGACAAATGCTCATAGCTCTCAGCAACTCACTTTCAACAGAAACCGACGATCGACTGTCATCGTCTCTGGTAATAGAGGCGTCTGCCAACCGCAACTTTAAGAGCAGAATCTTTTTCTCAGCTTCAAGCGCCTCGCGAGTTAACTTTTCCGCAGGTCCAAACAAGGTAAGACACTCCTCTCGGTTGAGTCCCAGCGCAGTAGCTATTCTCAACAATTGCTCGCAATCCATGCTCCTGTGACGTGAGATACCGATTAGGTAGGGTAATCAAACCTGGCAGGCTCGCCAATATTTTATCACGGTCTCTATAGATGGAAAAGCACGACACAGGAATATTGGGGACCGCAAAAATTTTATCACTGCAAAACACAAATATGAAGAACCCCAGTATCAAAAAAGGCGTGCAAAACAACTATGAAACTCCCTTAAGCAACTATGTACACAAAACTAACAGTCATAATTACAATTCGTCACAAGTGTGTTGCATTGACGTAGCTGCTGCTTCGGGGTCATGTGGTACGGCTCGTCGCGTCAGCGATGTTCGCAGCGTCGCTGGTGTACGGGCGTCAGCTGTACCGCCGATGTAGCTCAGTAACGACGTCGAAGTCAGCTCTCCGCAGCGGCTGTACCGCTCGTCCACTCTGGTGTGCGGCCTACGGGGGCATAGCCGTAGGACGACTGGCGTGTCGTCACAGGGATGACGTTGTTGTGCCCGAGCTCTACTCCTGGCCGTACTCCCTCAGCTCACAGGACGGTGCTGCGAAGGCTGGGGCACGTCCTTGCCAGGTGCACTGCTAGCCGCCTCGGGTCGCACGTCATGCCGCCGCTACCGCTCGCCCACGCCTCTTCTCGTTCCTGGCGAGCGGTCCTCTACCGGCTACGTCGCCTCTCGTGCCACTTTCTTGCTTCTTTCTCAGGTTCTTTGCTTAATTCCGTCTTCAATATCGATTCTTTTTTCTTTCTTTCTCCTATATTTCTTCATTTGGAACACGTTCTCCTATCTTACTTCTTCCTCTTCTCCTCTATGTTTTCTCCCCATGTCAATATACTCAGGAGAGACGCGCTCCTGCATCGCCTGGCTGTAGCACCGCGTTCCCCGCTTACTCAGGCCAAAAGGAAACTCGCAGCCGGGATACAGGGGAGACATGTCGCGCGTTACATTTCCCTCTAGTCCTGCTGTGATGTCCAATAACTCTTTAACATGCTGCGGGATGGCGACTTTAGCCCAAGTTCTGCAATGAATCAGCGACGCTTTTCTGGATGTTACACCGCTATTTCTGATCACGCTCTGACCGTTAACTACTACAGCTAACAGAAGCGCTTGCCAAATCATGATCGCCTCGTCAGTGATCATATACATGAGTCATCGGCACAAAGATGTACCACCAAGCGTCAACATGGGTGCATCCACGATAAAGGGTGCCATAGCTGCCAAGCACCAATATACACTGTGCAAGCTCCTTTATATCAACGTAAAGAGAGCAATCAACTACTTCTTTAAGGACACGTTTTACTTTCCTGTTTTACTTTCGCGTCGCCGAAGGTTGTAACGACGGCTGTCGGTGGTTTGCTGGCTCTTGATGCTCAAACGGGTGACTTCCCTGGCTTTTTCGGCAGGCTGAAGGCAAAGCGTAACGACTTTCCTCGTTAGTGACAGTCGGCAGCGTGGCGTCAAGCGTCGTTCTGGGGCTCCTTCTGTCAACCGGCTTGAACGGCCTCATGTGTGGTATTTCTTGAACTGCCAATTTTTTTATTGCCATAGAAATTATATGAACAGTCTCGGCTGCTTTTTGCCGTCGCCGTCCTGTCCCGTATTATATATATATATATATATATATATATATATATATATATATATATATATATATTATAAAGATGTTTATTGGCGGACACTCGGCGAAGATGAACGACAGCGACAGTCAAGGCGGGGCCGACTCTGCGCGAGCTGCGCTCTGTCCGAAGAGGGCAACCCACTAGAAGGGGCCGGAGAGGACGACCCACTGCAGGGTTCCAATAAGCTTCGCTACAATTACTCCGGGTGCGAAAAGGGAGCCGCCTGGCGACCTAACAACTTGTCACAATGAGCGGGTCATGGTACGCCTTGAGGCGCTCCACGTTTACAATGTCGCGCCCTCGACGGCGCATGTCCGAAGATGGATCGATGGTTTCGATCAGATAGTTTACAGGGGATGTGCGTTCAACGACACGGTAGGGGCCTTCGTATTTGGGCAGTAATTTTGAAGAGAGGCCAGGTGCAGTGGTAGGGATCGAGAGCCATACGAGCGCTCCAGGGAGGAACGTCGGCTCAGAAATGATTCTGTCACCGCTAATGCTCCTCTGCCGCTCTTGGTCATGCGTAGTGAAGGTCTTGGCAAGTTCGCGACACTCTTCAGCAAGTCGGGCGGTAGCAGAAATCGGCGCACACTCAGACCGATCCGGCTTGTATTGAAGGATTGTGTCGATTGTGTGCGAGGGGTGCCTGCCATACAATAAGAAAAAGGGAGAAAAACCAGTGGTGCTCTGAGCGGCGGTATTGTAGGCGTAGGTGACGAAGGGCAGAATGGCATCGCAATTGGTGTGATCGGCGGCGACGTACATGGAGAGCATGTCGCCGAGCGTACGGTTAAAGCGTTCGGTGAGGCCATTCGTCTGCGGGTGGTAAGCAGTAGTTTTGCGGTGAACAACGTTGCACGCCTTTAGAATGGCTTCGACGACTTCTGACAAGAAGACACGGCCTCGATCACTGAGCAGCTCCTGGGGCGGACGGTGACGTAGCATGAATCGGTGGAGCAGGAAGGAGGCCACATCGCGCGCTGTAGCCGCTGGGAGGGCGGCAGTTTCGGCGTATCGCGTGAGGTCGTCTACAGCGACGATGGCCCAGCGGTTACCAGCGGACGTCAGAGGAAGTGGCCCATACAAATCGATGCCAACACGCCCAAACGGCCGGTCAGGGCAAGGTAGAGGTTGCAGACCTGTCGGCGACAGGTGCGTTGAAGTCTTGCGGCGCTGACAATCGATGCAGGAGCGAACGAACTTCTGCACGTAGCGGTACATCCCTCGCCAAAAGTACCGTTGGCGGATGCGGTGGTAAGTTTTCGATACCCCAGAATGCGCACACTGCGATCAGAATGGAACGACTCGCATATGTCAGAACGCAGACTTCGGGGTATTACTAGTAGCCACTGGCGGCCGTCGCCGCTGTAGTTGCGTCGGTGGAGGAGGTCGTCGCGAACGGCGAAATGGTGGACTTGACGACGCAACGCGCGAGTGGGTGGTGTTGCGGACGGATCAGTCAGCAAGTCTATCATTTAGGCAATCCAGCGATCCTTGCGCTGTTCGGTAGCTATGGTGTGAATGTCGATGGAAGAAACGGCAAGGGGAGACACTGAGCTGTGGGCACTGTCGTCAGGCAAGGGAGAGCGCGACAGGGCGTCGGCGTCAGCATGCTGGCGTCCGTTGCGGTACAGTACGCGGATGTCGTAGTCTTGCAGGCGAAGTGCCCAACGGGCGAGACGGCCTGAGGGATCTTTCAATGACGACAACCGGCACAGCGCATGATGGTCGGTGACGACATCAAATGGGCGTCCATACAAATAAGGTCGGAACTTCGTAAGGGCCCAGATGATTGCCAGGCATTCTTTCTCCGTGACGGTGTAACTGGTCTCGGCTTCAGTAAGCGTGCGACTTGCATATGCCACGACATATTCCGGAAACCCAGGTTTGCGCTGTGCAAGGACAGCGCCGAGGCCTACACCGCTGGCGTCCGTGTGTACCTCTGTAGGGGCCGCAGGGTCGTAGTGGCGTAGTATCGGCGGAGACGTCAACAAACGACGGAGCTTGGCGAAAGCGGCGTCGCACTCTGACGACCACGGATTCAGGGGCCCGTTGCTGCCAAGGAGCTTCGTCAGCGGCGATATGATGGTCGCGATGTTTCGTATGAAGCGCCGAAAGTAGGAGCATAGTCCTACGAAACTGCGCAGTTCTTTGACGGACGTAGGTTTGGGGAACTCTGTCACGGCCCGAAGCTTGGCTGGATCGGGGAGAATTCCGTCCTTGGATACGACGTAGCCTAGTATTGTCAGCTGCCGTGCTGCAAATCGGCACTTCTTTAGGTTCAGTTGTAGCCCGGCGTCGCTCAAACGCGTCAAAACAAGCCGCAGGCGTTGAAGATGCGTGGAGAAGTCCGGGGCGAAAACGACGACGTCGTCGAGGTAGCACAGGCACGTGTGCCATTTCAAGTTGCGCAGAACGGTGTCCATCATGCGCTCAAAGGTCGTGGGCGCATTACACAGCCCAAACGGCATGACGTTGAATTCGTACAAGCCGTCGGGTGTGACAAACGCTGTCTTCGGTCGAGCGTCATCAGCCATGGGGACTTGCCAGTACCCTGAGCGCAAATCGATCGATGAAAAGAATTCTGCTCCTTGCAGGCTGTCAATGGGTGATCTTATTGAGTCTTCGGTAGTCCACGCAGAACCGCACAGAGCCGTTCTTCTTCGCAACGAGAACGACAGGAGACGCCCATGGGCTGTTTGAGGGTCGAATAACATCGCGGCGAAGCATGTCTTCGACTTGCTCGTTAATTACATGACGCTCTGCAGGAGATACGCGATAGGGACGTTGCCGCAGTGGTGGTTGGGCGCCAGTGTCGATGCGATGCGTGACAGCAGACGTGCGGCCGAGAGAAGGTTGCGCGACATCGAACGAAGAACGAAATTCTTCCAACAGGCACAGAAGCTGGGAACGCTGGACCGACGTAAGGTTGTCAGCAATGGAGGAAGCAAACACGTCAGCGGGTGACGAGTCGGATGTGGTAACAGCACTGAGCATACGGGAGCTGGCACAGTGCGTGTCACCCGGTGCGTCCATAACTTGTGCGTCTTCGAGGGCTTCCGCTCTGCCGAGACATTCCCCTCGCACCAACGTAACAATGTACGGGGATGGGTTCGTAACGAAAATATCGGTGTCGCCCTGAGTGACTTGCACGGTCGCAAATGGCACCAGCCAACCTTTCCTGGTGAAAACGCGGTCAGAGGGAGAAAGGAGTGCAACGGTGTCGGAGAGACCGGTGCAATAGACGGACACAGCCGTTGACGAGTTTGCAGGAACTGTTGTGTCGTCTTTGACGAGTACCTTGGTCGCAGCCGATGGACTATTCGCCGGCGTCAAATTGGAGAATGGTGAGAGCTCTATTTGGGCTGGTGCGCAACGAATTACAGCATCGTGGCGAGCGAGAAAATCCCAACCCAGGATGACGTCGTGAGAGTATGAAGAAATGATGATGAATTCGACGGCGTACAGAGCGTCCTGAATGATGACACGGGCTGTACACACCGCTGTCGGGTGAATACTTTGGGCGCTGGCTGTACGGAGGGAGAGCCCGGAAAGCGGCGTCGTCACTTTTCTTAGTAGTCGGCTAAATTTAGCGTCCATAACGGATACGGCAGCTCCAGTGTCCACAAGGGCCAATGTGCGCACGCCATCTACAAACACGTCTACTACGTTCGATGGGCTTTGCTGAGGGCTTTGGCAGTTCGATGGCGTCGCAGCCCTTGCCTCTTGGACTGCGACGACTAGTTTTCCTGGTCGCGCGCGACCGGACGGGGCCGCATCGGTGACAGTGAGCGGCGTCTTGGGGACGGCGAACGGCGGGTAGATGGAGACGGGCGTGACGTCGGTGACATAGGCGGCGGCGGCTCGTAGTATGGGCGGCTGGACTGGCTGGTGACGGTCGATCCGAATCGAGGCGCCTGCATGCGATTGCAATAGCGGGCGACGTGACCGGCGCAACCGCACGCAAAGCAGATGGGGCGGTTGTCGGAAGTGCGCCATCGGCTTGCCGGGCTAGGTCCCATCCATGTCGCAGGACGCGAGGGACGGGGTGGCTGCTGATATGACTGCATGGTGGGCTGCAGTCGTGGCGTATGGATGACGTCGGCGTACGCAGCCGGCACACTCTCTTCGAAGGCCTGAGGCCTTGCGACGGCTCCGGCGTAAGTATGTGGGGGAACCACAGGAATCGCTGGAGGCGGCCTGGCGACAACTTGCGCGTAACTGAGCGGCACAGTCGCCCGAGGGGGCTGGTGGTATTTCGGCATGACCTCTGCGATTTCCTGCTCAATAGCCCGACGTAGGGGAGGCAGCAGTGTGCTCGACGGCTGTTCAACAGGCTGCGGGTGAGCGAAGGCCAGTAGAGAGAACAGGCGGGCAATCTCCTCGCGCACGAAGGACTTGATTTCGGCGAGCAAGACGGAGTGGTCCGAAATGGCCGACACGCCAGCGAGATCAGCGTCGCGTGATGGAGGTCGACGCGTCATCAGCCGCTGCCGGCGCAGCTCCTCGTAGCTTTGGCACAGTGTGATGACCTCACTTGAAATGGTATAGCGCATTACGGGGAAGAAGAAACGGCCTAGCAGACCGACACAAGAGGACAGAGCGCTAACTTCCAACTGAGCTTTATTGTCAAAATGCATCAAATATGTAGACTTGCGCAAGCATACAAAAACACCCTAACGCAACGCCAAGATTAGACACCATCGCACCGTCACACACCACAAATTCACAGACGGTTTCCCTGATTAAGAAAGGCCACTTCATGTTCAGATAAAGCCAAGGAAGGAGCGCTGATACACGCGATGCCAGCTCTGGCTATACAATGTGCTTCTATTATTTCTCGAGTGATTTGTGACGGGTGCTTTTTTAACACTTCACATTGATCAAACATGGGGGAACATCCACAATCGCGGCAGTGAATTCCAATATGGCCCTGGATTGCTTTGTGAACATTGTAATGGTGCTCTTTTAGCCTTTCATTAAGGCAGCGTCCCGTTTGGCCGATATACCTCTTACCACATGAAAGTGGTATCGAGTAAACAACCCCCACTTCACATGGCACAAACAGAGTTTTGTGCTTGGTTGAGCAAACAGTGGCACGTGATTTGAGGGGATTGACTGCTTTGCAAAGCCGCTGTAACTTATCCGGCGCCGAAAACACCACCTTCACGCTGACTTTCTCCCCTATCTTTTCTTCCCCGTAATGCGCTATACCATTTCAAGTACGACGAACCAACTCGCCCAATCTTCAACACTTGTGGACTTCATTTCTTGTACATCGGGCTCCCTCCTACCTTCTTCTGCAAATGCATCTTTCATTGCTGACCTTGTCGCGCTCGCCGTGTGTCGTGCGCGTTCTTTTGCGTATTGCATTCGAGTGAAGCTCCTTCCACCCGATGTCAAAGCGCTCCTAGCAGGTTTCACACCATCTGCTGGTCACGGAACGCGAATCTGTAAGATTCTTCGCGCCGAGTGGCTACGCCAGGCTCGCTTCTACAGGGATGCCTTGCGCCTCAAACTCCAGACTGCCGAAGGCATTATCAAGGCGAAGATGAAGTGGCGAGAACTGTCTGCTTCAATTGACCGAAAAGCGGAGTACCTGTGGCAGCATATGCTCTTCCACCTTCGTGCAATGACCCCCAAGAAGGTGACTCCGACGAGCAACCCTGTACACACTCTGGGCGGTGTTGTGCTCCCTGAACCGGTTAGACGCGTGTTGTGCCGCGGACCCAAGTTCGCCACGGAACCGGCCAATTCGCCGTACGATCTGCTCACCTACGTCAGGCAAGTGGCTCGACAGATACCTGAAGGTGAAAGGGACAGGTGTGTTGCCGATGGCGTCGATGTGATTTCGCGTTTTATGCCTTCTACCAAAAAACTGCCAGTTAGGAAAGTCGTGGGTTACTTCAAAGACAATTCACTAACCCTGTTACCTTCTGACAAAGAGGGAGGTTTTGTCGCTTTACCTAACTCTTTATTTATTGAGAAAGCGACCGCAGCCGTTCAGTCCGTCTTTAGAGCTGAGGACGACACTTCCCTCTGTAAGGTTAAATCCCAAGCAAAAAAAGCTGTGCGCCACCTTGGGTTTTGAAAAACTTGCCAAAGCAGTAGACAAGTGCAAGAAGCTTAGCCTAGATATCTTCTTCACGGCTAAAACACACAAGGTCGATTGCCCCCTGCGGGTAATTGTGACAGAGAGAGGAACATGGCAAAAAACTGTGGCATTATTTCTGCAAGAAAAGCTCAATTTGCTCACCGTTGATGACCCCTTTTTAATAAGGAATTCGGACATTTTGGTCAACTTTCTGGAACAGAACGACAGGGGCTTAAAAGCATTTTCTGTCGATATAAAAGATTTATATTACTCTTTGCCGCATGGGAAGTTGTTAGAGTGTGTTGACGATGCCATTGACTCATTTGGTGCTATAGCCTTCCAGAATCTCACGGGTGTCCATAACAGTAACCTCTTAGAGCTTCTGTCTTTTTATATCAGGTCGACTTTTGCATCTTTTAATGATCGGACATACATACAGAATAGTGGTGTCTGCATTGGGTCATGTCTCGCCCCGATCCTTAGTGACATATACCTTGCATATCATGACCGATTGCTGATGAGCATGCTTGACCAAAATATTGTCGCCAAAGTATGTCGGTACGTGGACGACTTTTTGATTTTCATTGACTGCAGCGACGCTGCCTGCCAGCACCTAACCGACGGTATTGTAATTACTTTTAAAGAATGTTTCAAACCGCTTTTATTGACACATGAAATGCCTATTGACAACAGCTTACGCTTTTTAGATTTGAATTTGATTCTTTCACCTGACCATGTGTGCTGGCTATATGAACCTAGAACTGGAAAACCTCTTTTACCCTATGACTCTTCCCATTCCAAGTTAGTTAAGCGAAGCATCACAAATCTTTGTCTCATCAATCCCCTCAGGAAATCATGTCATCATGTCATGCAGCGCAGCTTTGCAGCTCAGGCTGAAAGGCTTTTGAGTGCTGGGTACCCAGCTATCCTACTGGTATCTATAGCTGAAAAGCTATTAAAACAGATAAAGAGAGACTGCAACTCCGAGGCTCAGCCGCAATCTAACGACAGAAAAAGTCCCGTAGTTTTACCCTACGTGCATGACATTTCCCGCCGACTAAAAAAGATAGGGGAGAAAGTCAGCGTGAAGGTGGTGTTTTCGGCGCCGGATAAGTTACAGCGGCTTTGCAAAGCAGTCAATCCCCTCAAATCACGTGCCACTGTTTGCTCAACCAAGCACAAAACTCTGTTTGTGCCATGTGAAGTGGGGGTTGTTTACTCGATACCACTTTCATGTGGTAAGAGGTATATCGGCCAAACGGGACGCTGCCTTAATGAAAGGCTAAAAGAGCACCATTACAATGTTCACAAAGCAATCCAGGGCCATATTGGAATTCACTGCCGCGATTGTGGATGTTCCCCCATGTTTGATCAATGTGAAGTGTTAAAAAAGCACCCGTCACAAATCACTCGAGAAATAATAGAAGCACATTGTATAGCCAGAGCTGGCATCGCGTGTATCAGCGCTCCTTCCTTGGCTTTATCTGAACATGAAGTGGCCTTTCTTAATCAGGGAAACCGTCTGTGAATTTGTGGTGTGTGACGGTGCGATGGTGTCTAATCTTGGCGTTGCGTTAGGGTGTTTTTGTATGCTTGCGCAAGTCTACATATTTGATGCATTTTGACAATAAAGCTCAGTTGGAAGTTAGCGCTCTGTCCTCTTGTGTCGGTCTGCTAGGCCGTTTCTTCTTCCCCGTAATGCGCTATACCATTTCAAGTACGACGAACCAACTCGCCCAATCTTCAACACTTGTGATGACCTCAGCCACAGTGCTAGGGTTTTTCGCGAGCAACATGGTGAAGGCATCGTCGTCGATGCCTTTCATGGCGTTCCGGATCTTGTCAGACTCAGGCATGGTCGCATTGGCTTTCTTGCACAAGTCCAGGACGTCTTCAATGTAACTCGTGAAAGACTCGCCGGACTGCTGGGCTCGTTCACGTAAACGCTGTTCAACTTGCAGCTTACGAACGGCAGGGCGGCCAAACACGTCGACGATGGCGGTCTTGAAAGCGGACCACGTAGTGAAATCGGAAGCGTGGTTGTTGTACCATAGGCTTGCGACACCCGCGAGGTAGAAAACCAGGTTGCTTAGTTTTCCGGCCTCGTCCCATTTATTGGGTACGCTGACACGCTCGTAAATCGCGAGCCAGTCCTCGACGTCGGTGCCATCCGCGCCGGTGAAAACAGGAGGGTCGCGGATACGGGGGACACCGGGACAGGATGTCGGTGCAGGGGGAGGCGTTTGCTGGGCGGCATCTTGAGTCATGGTAGAGGGCACGGCACGGGATCGTAGCTCCAAGGGCATTGAATGCTGACCGTAGTTGTTTGAAGGGCACAGCACTCTCCACCAAATTATCAAGATGTTTATTGGCGGACACTCGGCGAAGATGAACGACAGCGACAGTCAAGGCGGGGCCGACTCTACGCGAGCTGCGCTCTGTCCGAAGAGGGCAACCCACTAGAAGGGACCGGAGAGGACGACCCACTTCAGCGTTCCAATAAGCTTCGCTACAATATATATATATATATATATATATATATATATATATATATATATATATATATATATATATATATATGATGTTACGAGGCATTCTGCATGAGCACGCCGTTGGAGACAACCCCAGGGATGACGAGACAAAGAAGAAGCCGGAATGCGGCGCGAGATGCTGGCAGCCATTCGGTGCCACAGCTACTTGTAAATATTGTAATATACCCGCTTCTGTCTCTTCAGTGTATTCCTGATTCCCGTGACATTTGGTGGAGGTGCTCGGTAGAAGCGCTGTACAACGGAGCTCCGCAGTGGTCGTCGACTCGGAGTTTCCATGATGGAAAACGAGACCGATGCCGTCACCACCCCTGCATCGGCTACTACAACGCCTGCACAGGCCACGGCAACGCCTGCACCGGCCACAACACCGCCAACATACGTGCTGACGCATCCGAGAACCCTGGGACGTTCTGCGGTACGGATGAAGTCGACGTTGAAGATTGGATAGCTGACTATGAACGTACCAGTGCTATCAATCGATATGACCCGACTCTCATGCTGGCCAACGTGCTCTTCTACCTAAAAGGCACGGCAAAGGTATGGTACGAGAACCACGAGGAGGAGATCGGAACTTGGGACACCTTTAAGCGAAAACTTTGCGACTTGTTTGGGAAGCCTATGGGTCGAAAGGCAGCCGCAAAGAAAGAGCTGTCCATCCGTGCTCAGACGACCACCGAAGCGTACATATCGTACATTCAGGACGTGCTGGCTCTTTGTCGTAAAGTCGACAGCGACATGTCGGAGTCGGACAAGGTTGGTCACGTCCTGAAGGGAATAGCTGACGACGCGTTCAACCTATTAATGTGTCGGAATTGTGCGACTGTCGACGAAATTATTGAGGAATGCCGGCGTTTTGAACAGGCCAAAAGCCGGCGCATTGCGAAGTCATTCACTCGGCTGCCAAACACCGCTGCGACGTCCTCGTGCGAAGATGGACTGACCTCTCGTCTGCAGTCGTCGCCGGCGTCCGAAATTAAACGAATCGTCCGTCGGGAAATAGAAGCAATTACACCTGCTCTTCCCATCAACGGCCACGGTGATTCGCAGGTGCCCACAGTTTCCCTAGTCCAGTCAATTGTGCGGGAGGAACTCGGCAATTTGGGCTTCTCTGTCTGCGCCGTTGCTCAGTCTCGGACAACTGACTTCCGCTCAAGGTCGCCGCCTCGCAACAGGTCGCCGCCCCAGGAACAACGGTTCTATCCACGCTCGCGTAATCCGGCTGAATGGCGCACTGCAGATGATCGACCGATCTGCTTCAACTGCAGCCGCATAGGTCACGTCGCACGATATTGTAACAACCGTTGGTCGTCGCCTTTAAGAACCCGGTATGCCACTGCTAGCCGCGCCGACAGCTACCGCCGTTTCCAGCCTTCTGAGTCGTACACCGATAGCTACCGCCGTTCCCCGCCTTCCGAACCATACAACCTCGATGCCACTGCTACGCCGCACAGCCGCTCACCGTCGCCCCGAGGTCACCAGTCCCGTTCGCCTCCAGCGCGTCGCCCGTCGTCTCCGTCCCCTCTACGACGACGTCCGACCTCGCCGCTCAACCTTCGACAGGGAAACTAAAAGATGCAGCTCTTAGGGGTGATGCTGCATCTTCTAATTCCACCTCAAATCCTCTGCTTGTACTGCCGACACGACGAAATTTGATCGACGTTGACGCTGACGGCCTGACTGTTTCTGCACTTGTTGATACTGGGGCACATATTTCTGTGATGAGTGCTCGACTTCGTCGCCGCCTGAAGAAAGTGCTTACTCCGGCTGCTCTTTGTACTATTCGAGTCGCTGACGGAAGAAGTCCTGCCGTCATAGGAATGTGCACAGCACGCATCACCATAGCCGACCACCAGACATCTGTTTTGTTTGCTGTTCTTGAGCAGTGCCCAAATGACATCATTCTAGGATTGGATTTCCTGTCTACTCATGCCGCCCTCATTGACTGTGCAACCGGCGTTCTTCAACTTGAGCTGCCTCGGCTTGTTGATGTCCAAGCTTCACCGCCACACCATTTGTGCAGTGTAGATTATGTTCGGCTGTCTCCGCAAGCCGCCACGTGGGTGGCCTTGACGACATCACCACCTCTTCCCGACGGCGAGTACACGGTGTCTCCTTTAGTTGACGTGCTATTGGACCGAAATGTTGCTGTGCCGCATACCCTCGTGAACGTTGTCGACAACTGCGTACAGCTCCCGCTCCTAAACTTCAGTACCTCGACCAAAGTTCTACCACAAGGCATTTCATTGGCTAACGTATCAGCGCTTGATGCATGCGACATCGTGGCATTAGATGCTGAAGATTGCTCGTCCTTTATTACAGCCAGTCCAGCAAGCGCACCGCCCGACGAAATCGCGAGAATGATTGCCCCTGATCTTCAGCCTTGTCAAGCTGCGCAACTCCGCCACGTTCTAATGACCTATAGGGATATCTTCGACTTCGATGACCGCCCCTTAGGTCAAACGTCATTCGTAAGTCATCGAATACATACCGGCGATGCTAGTCCTGTCCGACGGCGACCATATCGTGTGTCCCATTCAGAACGCCAGGTCATACAACGAGAAGTCGACAAGATGCTCTCCAAAGGCGTCATAGAGGCCTCTTCAAGTCCATGGGCGTCACCTGTCGTCTTGGTCAAAAAGAAGGATGGCAGCTGGAGATTTTGCGTCGACTATCGTGCTTTGAACAAGATAACCCGCAAAGACGTATATCCGCTGCCACGAATCGACGACGCCCTCGACTGTCTTCATGGCGCGAGATACTTCTCATCCACAGACCTACGCTCGGGTTACTGGCAGATTTCTGTTGACGACTTAGACCGCAAAAAAACTGCCTTTGTCACTCCGGACGGCCTCTATCAGTTGAAGGTTATGCCTTTTGGGCTGTGCAACGCCCCGGCAACGTTCGAACGTATGATTGACTCCCTCCTTCGTGGCTATAAATGGTCCATCTGTCTTTGCTACCTAGATGATGTCATTGTCTTTTCCCCAACGTTTGAAAGTCATCTAACTCGCCTGTCGACCATTCTAGCTGTTTTTCGTCGAGCGGGGCTTCAGCTAAACTCCAAAAAGTGCAATTTCGGCCGGCAACAAATCACTGTGCTTGGTCATCTTGTAAGTGCCACGGGTGTACAACCTGACCCTGCCAAGATTAGCGCTGTCAAAAACTTCCCTGTGCCCTCTTCTACTAAAGATGTTCGGAGTTTTGTTGGCTTATGCTCCTACTTCCGACGTTTTATACGCAATTTCGCCACCATTGCCCGACCGCTCACCGACCTCCTCAAAAAGGACGTGCCCTTCTCGTGGTGCCAGGACCAAGCGGCTGCATTCTCGGCGCTGATCAAATTGCTCACTTCACCACCTATACTAGCCCACTTCGACCCATCAGCGACTACTGAAGTTCGCACAGACGCCAGTGGGCATGGAATCGGTGCCGTCCTCGCCCAACACCAGGGGGGCCAAACACGTGTTATTGCGTACGCCAGCCGCCTTCTCTCCACATCTGAGCGCAACTATTCAATCACGGAACGCGAGTGTCTTGCGTTGGTCTGGGCTGTCGCAAAATTTCGTCCCTACTTGTATGGCCGCGAATTCTCAGTTATTACCGACCACCATGCTCTCTGTTGGTTGTCATCGCTCAAGGACCCAACTGGTCGCCTTGGTCGCTGGGCTCTACGGCTCCAAGAGTATTCCTTCGACGTAATCTACAAATCGGGCAGGCTGCATCAAGACGCCGATTGTCTCTCGCGTCATCCGGTGGAACCTGCTAGCATCGCTGACCATGAGAATGATTCTTGTGTACTCGCCATATCTGATTTGCGCGACATCGGCACAGAACAGCGTCGGGATGAGACCCTCAAGATGCTCATTCAGCAAGTCTCCTCGGGACGTTCCGACCCTTCTCTCCGCCGATATGTCCTACACAATGACGTTCTGTATCGCCGCAGCATGAAGCCTGATGGTCCGGAATTCTTGCTAGTTATTCCCCGACACCTGCGTGCAACTATTCTTCAACATCTGCATGATGCCCCGACTGCGGGACACCTGGGCGTTTCACGCACCTATGACCGCGTGCGGCGGCGGTTCTTTTGGCCTGGCCTGTATCGCTCTGTGCGCCGATATATCGCTGCTTGCGAGCTCTGTCAGCGTCGCAAACGTCCTGCTCTTCCTCAGGCTGGCCTGCTGAAACCTATCGACATTCCAGCGGAACCATTCTTCCGCGTCGGCCTCGACTTGCTCGGACCTTTTCCTACGTCCGTATCGGGCAACAAATGGATTGCTGTCGCAACTGACTATGCGACCAGGTACGCCATAACGCGTGCTATGCCAACTAGCTGCGCTACTGACGTGGCGGACTTTCTGCTCAGTGACGTCATTCTTCGGCACGCGGCTCCGCGACAGCTTCTTACGGATCGTGGCCGCTGCTTCCTCGCCAAGGTCATCGACGAAATCCTTCGTAGCTGCTCTACCGAACATCAACTTACTACAGCCTACCATCCGCAGACAAACGGTCTTACCGAGCGCCTCAACCGAACTCTCACGGATATGTTGTCAATGTACGTCTCTACTGACCACCGTGATTGGGACGCAACTCTACCCTACGTTACTTTTGCATACAATTCATCCCGGCATGACACCGCTGGCTACTCGCCGTTCTTTCTTCTGTACGGCCGCAACCCTACCTTGCCATTCGAGACGCTTCTTCCATCTGATCCCGCCGTACCAACCATGTATGCTCAGGATGTCGCTTCTCGAGCCCGCGTGGCTCGCCGCATCGCTCACGCTAGGCTCTGTGCTTCTCAGGATTCACAAAAAGTGCGCTACGATAATCGGCACCGCGAAGTCGACTACCCTCCTGAATCTCTTGTCCTACTCTCGACGCCGTATCGACGCGAAGGCTTGTGCGAGAAGCTCCTCCCTCGCTACACAGGGCCCTACAAAGTTATCCGCAAGGTCAACGACGTCGACTACCTCATCGCTCCCGTCCTTCCGCGTTCGTCTTCTTCTGCTACACCACCTACTGATGTCGTTCATGTGTCGCGCCTCAAGCACTATTACACTGCCAGTCCTGAATGAGTGAGGCGGCGCCGAGACGGCGCTTTGTCCGCCGGGGGTGATGTTACGAGGCATTCTGCATGAGCATGCCGTTGGAGACAACCCCAGGGATGAAGAGACAAAGAAGAAGCCGGAATGCGGCGCGAGATGCTGGCAGCCATTCGGTGCCACAGCTACTTGTAAATATTGTAATATACCCGCTTCTGCAATATATATATATATATATATATATATATATATATATATATATATATATATATATATATATATTTATTTATTTTAATTTTTATTTATTTTTACATACTGCAGCCCTGTGAAAGGGCTATTGCAGGAGTGGGATTGTACAGTGCAGAAAAGGTCGCAGCAAACAAAAGATACACGAAAAATAACAACAAGAACAATTTGCAACAATTAAGGAATTACACTTTTGTTATACATAATGACTTTCAACAAGAATAGAAACATAATCATTCAGGGGGAGTGAACGAATGTGGCCAGGTATGGAATTCCATAATTCTATAGTGCGGGGAAAGAAACTATACTTAAATGTGTCAGTGCGCGCAAATAAGGTAGAAAGATTAAGTTTATGGAAGTTACGCGTAGAGGAAGGCTTGGCAAAGGACAAAAAATCTGTGTTTGAAATGCGATATGAATTATTGATTATGTTGTGCAAAAATTTTAATGATTCCACATCACGACGTACCGAAAGAGGTTCTAGCTTTAGCTCATGTAGGGCTGATGAGGGTGAGAAATAGCGGTCGTACCTGCGAAAAATGAAACGCGCAGCTTTCTTTTGAACCGCTTCCAGTCTGATTATGTCGCATTGTCGATAAGGTGACCAGACCGTGGAGGCATAATCGATGATAGGGCGAACAAGAGATTTGTACATTAAAAGTTTAATATCTTTTGGGGCATTCTGCATTGTTCGACGTAAATATCCTAATTTTTAGGGCTTTAGAACATGTTAGGGCAATGTGAGTAGACCATGAGAGATCATGAGTAAATGTGACACCAAGATACTTGTACTGCATAACTCTGATTAAAGGGGAACCATTGAAAGAGTATGTTGCAATAACCGGCATTACTTTTTTTGTGAAGGACAAAACAACGGTCTTTTTGAAATTAATGTTCATTTTCCATTTCTCACACCAAACACAAAACGAGTTAAAGGAATCGCTCAGACGCCTTTGGTCAGCTGTGGAAACAATCACGTCATATAAAGCACAATCATCGGCGTAAAGGCGAATGTTCGAGGATACATGTTCTGGAAGGTCATATATATATATCAAAGATCAAGCAAACACCATGACAAGCATCGAATAATTACTGAGGATAACACGCGACCAATCCGACAAAATCCCTACCGTGTGGCTCCGAAAGAGCGCGAGGAGATTCAAAAGCAAGTACAGAAGATACTCGAGGATGACGTCATACAGCCTTCGAAAAGTCCCTGGGCATCCCCCGTGGTTTTGGTAAAAAAGAAAGACGGCACCTTGCGCTTCTGCGTAGATTACCGCAAGTTAAACCAAGTCATGAAGACAGACGTCTATCCACTGCCACACGTAGACGATTCGCTTGATAGGCTGCGGCATGAGCGCTATTTTTCATCAATAGACCTGCGAAGTGGCTATTGGCAGACAGAGGTCGACGAAAGAGATCGTGAGAAAACTGCCCTTGTGACGACACCCGATGGTATTTACGAATTTAAGGTCCTTCCATTCGAGTTATGCTCGGCACCAGCCACGTTTCAGCGTCTAATGGACACCGTGCTGTCAGGCCTGAAGTGGCAAACATGCGTGGTCTATCTAGAAGACGTTGTTGTATTTTCAGCAACGTTCGAGGAACACCTAAGCCCGTTATGCGCAGTTCTCCAAGCTATACGCTCAGCTGCCCAGGCGTTAAAGGCGGAAAAATGCCACTTAGGTTTCTATGAACACAGCTTCCTAGGCCACGTCGTCAGTCACGAGGGTGTTCGACCTGACCCGGACAAAATAGACGCTGTGGCAAAGTTTCTTGCACCACATGACAAAAAAGCAGTGAGGCGCTTCTGAGGGCTGCGCGCCTATTACCGCCGATTCATCGCGGACTTTTCATCTTTTACAGCGCCATTGACACGGCTCACACGAGGGGACGTTCCTTTCTTTTGGGCCGAAAAGGAGCAAACAGCATTTAACGAGCTACGTCAACGCCAGCAAACACCTCCAGTTCTTGCGCACTTCGACCAGAAAGCCCCTAAAGCACTTCACACCGACGCCAGCAATGTGGGTCTGGGCGCCGTACTCGTGCAGTGGCAAGACGGCTGTGAAAAAGTGATCGCCTACGCCAGAAGAACTCTCTCTCTCTCGCACGGAGGAGAACTACTCGACAACCGAGAAGGAGCGCCACGCCGTGGTGTGGGTGGTAAATTTCGTCCATATTTGTACGGCCACTAGTTCATGGTTGATGTCAGTGATCATCATTCTCTTTGCTGGCTTACTAACCTGAATGACCCATTTAGCCGTTTGGCGCGCTGGAGTCTGAGGCTTGAAGAGCTTCACATGACGATTATTTATAAATCCGGAAAGAGGCATGCTGACGCCGACTGTCTCTCGCGGTCGCCTGTCGAGCCAGCCGCTATTGAGGACGAAAACATGGACGTTGCATTCTTGGGAGTCGTCAACACGGCCACCATTGCACGAGAGCAGCGCGGTGACCCAGAGCTGTTACTGCTCATTGATTTCTTAGAAGGACGACGCAAAGAGGCGCCGCGAGTATTTGCCAGAGGACTGCCGTCTTTCTGCTTGCGGAACAATGTTCTTTACAAGAAGACCTTTTCTCCAACCAGCAGCACGTACTTTCTCGTCATGCCTGAATCACTTAGAAAAGAAATTCTGAACGCGTGTCATGATGAAGCCGCTTCTGGTCATCTAGGCTACACCCGGACATTGTGCCGACTGCGACGAAAGTACTACTGGGCAAGGCTACCTGCTGCTGTTAAACATCACGTGCAGACTTGTGCCGACTGCCAAAGACGCAAGGCGCCCCCTGGCAAGCCAGCTGGTCTCTTACATCCAGTCGAAGCACCAGCAAAGCCATTCGCCCAAATTCGAAGGAATTTCCTAGGCCCATTCCCAACTTCTACTGCGGGGCACAGATGGATTATCGTCGCCACCGAATACGTGTCCCGCTACGCGGAGGCTAAAGCTATGCAGCGGGGCGCAGCAGCAGAAGCGACTCATTTCTTCATAGAAATCGTCGTCCTTCGGCACGGTGCCCCAACAGTTGCGATCACAGACAGAAGAACTGCCTTCACCACAGAACTTTTGGAGTCGGTTCTCAGACTCAGCCGTACAGCTCACCGTAGAACAACTGCATTCCATCCCCAAACAAACGGACTAACGGAGCGGCTTAATAAGACCCTCGCAGAGATGCTCTGCATGTACGTCGACACAGAACATAAATAAAAGATCACAGCATATCCACGTGGTGAATGATGATCAGTGGGGCGAAGCGAACTCATGCTGCAGCACGGCGATGGCATTGGCGCGAGCGTGGTCCTTCTTGATGGAAGATATTGCCACGTGCGTTTAAAGGAAGCAAGGCCGCAATGTGTTATCGGACTCTTTATCCGTTTCAACGCTGTTCTTTGTTATCAAGCGTAGCCGTTCGCCAGCCTGAAGCCCGAACGTGACGTATACGGACCAGATAAGCGATTGCGACATACGCCTCCCAGTCAGTCTGACGCCCGCCGTTCGGCCACGCGGTCGTCTACCGTCCTCGGGTGATTCCTTCACTTTACTTTAGGGCACAAGTTAGCCCAATAAAACGCTTCATAAGTTTATTGCTGACGCAGTCGCTGTGTTTTGTCTATCGCGGCGCCGGCCAGCGCGCCGTCACTTACGTGACATTTGGTGGAGGTGCGGATGTTGCGGACAGCCCCATCAAGCCGCGACACCAGCCCAAGTGCCTCTCGAGCGGCAGACACGGAACAAGACACCAAAGAAGACAAGGAGACACATACTCGGTGTAGCCGCCGACAACAAGGACTTCCGGCTGAATTCGGACCACTCCCTGCCGCTAGTCGTTCCGTAAACCACCAATCACCGTCACCGATGGCGACCGCCACCACGCCTGTGCCGTTGGTAATCCAGCAGCCGCGACAACCCCCGCGTTTCTGCGGCTCCCCTTGCGAAGATGTCCAAGATTGGCTGGAACGTTATGAAAGAGTTGCAGTCCTTAACAACTGGTCTGACGAAGACAAACTTCGGCACGTCTTTTTCGCTCTCGAAGATTCCGCTAGCACCTGGTACGAGAACCAGGAGCGCTACTTGACAACCTGGGATGCTTTCAAGAGGCAGGCATCTAAAACTTTCGCAAGCATCCTGCGCAAAGAACGAGCGGAGGCCTTGCTTCAAACTCGTCAGCAGCAGCCAAACGAGTCCGTGACCATCTTTGCGCAAGAAATGCAAAAGCTCTTCCGCCACGCAGACGCGGACATGACCGAGGACAAGAAGCTCCAGTACCTCATGACGGCCGTGAAAGAGCAACTTTTCGTCGCGCTAATTCGCAACCCGCCGAAGACCGTCGCAGAGTGGATTAGCGAGGCCGCCACTATCGAGAGGACGCTTGAGCTTCGCGCAAAGCAATACGATCGCCAGTTCCGCACTCTTCCGTCAGACGGCAATGACCTCCGAAGTGGCTCTACAGAGTCGCTTCGAGACACCATCCGTGCCATCGTGCGTGATGAGTTACGTAAGCTGCTGCCGGGTTCGCAACCACAAATTTCTTCACTCGCTGACGTCATACGGGACGAGGTACAGCAAGCCCTGGGAACAGTCAATTCAATCGATATGAGCACACCCACGTCGCCGCTTTGCCCGGAGCCGGGAGTCCTAACTTACGCCGCCGCTCTGCAAAGCCCGTCAAGGCCAACAAGCTGGCGACGGGAAACCTATACGCCACCACAACGCCTGCAAACCCAACCACCACCGCCACGTGCGCACCAGCCCACACATTCACCTGGGTACTCGCAAACTGCACCGCGGAAGACTGACGTCTGGAGAACCCCAGATCGACGACCACTTTGTTTTCATTGTGGCGAAGCCGATCACCTCCTGCGACGGTGCCCTTATCGTCAGATGGGTCTCCGCGGATACGGCATCAACGCCCCGCCACCCCTTCCTGGCCAGCGGCCACGAGAAATTGAGGCCTACCTGCGAGAAACTGAGGACGCCGCTCCTCGTCGCTTCAGGTCTCCATCACCGTATTCACGCCGCTCGCCATCGCCGTATCACGGGTACGCGAGAGGGAGATCGCCCAGCCCCCGTAGGGGAAACTAACGTCTGCGACGTCAGGAGGTGACGCCGCTCTCGAGCGAACACCGCAAAACCCTCCAGCGCCCCCGACGGAACTCGACACCACGACAGAAACCAACGCCACGACGAAATCCGAACCTACGACGACACGACTGTTCTCCGCAACGCCTCGCCAAGAGGCTTCCGCACGGCACAGCCGTGACCGTGCGAAACGACACACTGCACAGTCGGTGACCAATCGACATCGAAGCCGGACATCAAATGCCGACTTGCCGGTCACCTTCGACGGACGTCCAGTGGTTGCACTTGTTGATACCGGGGCCGACTACTCCGTCGTTAGTGGACGATTTGTGAACTTACTCAAGAAAGTCAAAACCGCGTGGGACGGCCCACAAATACGCACGGCAGGAGGCCACCTGATTACCCCTACTGGACGATGCACAGCGCGAGTGGCTGTTCACGGTCACCGCTATCCGGTGAGCTTCATCATCATACCGCAGTGCTCTCGCGACGTAATCCTAGGGATGGACTTTCTGAACGAAAACGGCGCAGTAATCGACTTGCAGACAAAAACCGTAACACTGACGACAAAGCAGTCAGCACCAGTGCAGATAAATCGTCACCGCGCCGCATGCACCATCGTTGCCGATCAGGTGAGCATCCCGCCACATACGAGCGTCATGGCAATCGTCGAAACCGATGCGCTGTCAAGTGGTGATGCAATCGTGGAAGCGAACGTGCAGCTCCTCCTCGATCGACAAGTTTGCGTCGCACGTGGTGTCGTCCAGCTACACCAAGGCAAAGCAACTGTGCTTGTCACCAATTTCAGCTCGGAACACAAGCATCTCAACAAAGGCACGACGGTCGCTTTCATGGAAGACCTGGACGACCCAGCCGAAGTAAGCGACGCCCTAGCGCTCTCCGAATCATTGCCAGAAGCGCCGTCGATGGAAACTAGTGAGGTGAAGTTCGATATAAACCCCGACCTGCCACAACAAAAGGAGGAGAAGCTACGTCGAATACTTGTTGATTATGCCGAATGCTTTTCAAAGTCGTCGAAAATCCGACAAACGCCCTCAGCGAAGCATCGCATAATTACTGATGAATCAGCTGGTCCTCTCCGCCGAAGTCCCTACCGCGTATCAGCGCAAGAACGCGACGCAATCAAGGGACAGGTTGAAGAAATGCTCCGCAACGACATCATTCAACCTTCCAAGAGCCCCTGGTCGTCACCCGTAGTCTTGGTGAAAAAAAAGACGGCACTTTACGCTTCTGCATAGATTATCGGCGCTTAAACAGCATCACCAAGAAAGACGTATACCCGCTTCCGAGAATCGACGATACGTTAGACCGACTTTGTGGCGCCAAGTACTTCTCGTCGATGGACCTCAGGAGCGGCTACTGGCAGATCGAGATGGACGAGAGGGACCGTGAGAAGACTGCCTTCATCACACCGGATGGGCTTTACGACTTTAAGGTCATGCCGTTCGGCCTATGCTCAGCACCAGCGACATTTCAGCGTGTCATGGACACGGTGTTGTCCGGGCTGAAATGGCAGACATGCCTCGTCTATCTCGACGACGTTGTCGTTTTTGCATCAACCTTCGACCAGCATCTTCACAGGCTGCAGACCGTGCTAGAGGCGATTAAGGCGTCGGGACTCACTCTGAAGCCGGAGAAATGTCGCTTCGCCTATGAAGAGCTACTGTTTCTAGGGCACGTAGTCAGTTGGGAAGGCGTCCGACCGGATCCCCACAAGACGGCAGCCATCGAAAGCTTCCCGACGCCCCGTGACAAGAAAGCTGTCCGTAGGTTCTTGGGCCTCTGTGCCTACTACAGGCGTTTTGTAAGAGACTTCTCACGAATAACCGAACCGCTCACACGCCTTACGAAGCCCGACGTGCAGTTTAAATGGCAGAAGCCCCAAGAGGACGCGTTTCGCGAACTTCAAAGACGCTTGCAGTCGCCGCCAATACTAGGACACTTCGACGAACGCGCTGAAACCGAGGTCCACACAGATGCAAGCGCCGTGGGACTCGGTGCAGTGTTGATTCAAAATAACCACGGCCTCGAGCGAGTCATCGCCTACGCGAGCAGGTCCCTGTCGAAAGCTGAATCGAACTATTCAACGACAGAAAAGGAATGCCTCGCTGTTGTTTGGGCTGTCACAAAATTTCGGCCGTATCTTTATGGGAAGCACTTCAAGGTCGTCACTGATCACCACGCTCTGTGTTGGCTTGCTAGCCTAAGGGACCCTTCAGGTCGTCTTGCTCGTTGGAGCTTGCGACTGCAGGAGTACGACGTCACCGTGGTCTATAAGTCAGGACGAAAGCACACAGACGCCGACTGCCTTTCGAGAGCCCCCGTTGATACCACTGTGCCACACGAAGACGACGATGATGCATTTCTTGGGCCCGTGGCTTCTGACACCTTTGCACACGATCAACGCGCCGATCCTGATCTACGTGCCGTGCTTGAATACCTTGAAGGCAAGAGTGATTCGCCGCCAGAGGCGTTCAGGCGCGCGATTTCATCACTGTGTATTCGCAACGACGTGCTTGTGAAGAAAAACTTCACGCCACAGAAAACCACATACCTGCTTGTGGTGCCAGTCAATCTACGGCAAGAGGTTTTGGAGGCGTCTCACGACGAGCCGACGGCAGGGCATCTGGGGTTCACTAGAACTCTGCGAAGAATCCAAGAAAAATACTATTGGCCTGGCCTGAACGCGGACGTCGCACGCTACGTGAAAACCTGCCGAGATTGTCAACGTCGGAAAACACCGCCAACAAGGCCCGCCGGCCTCCTGCAACCAATTGAACCACCAGAGAAACCATTCCAGAAAATAGGGATGGATCTGCTTGGCCCCTTTCCAACGTCGACCTACGGGAACAAGTGGATAGTGGTAGCTACAGACTACCTGACACGCTACGCCGAGACAGCGGCATTGCCGTCCGGCAGTGCAACCGAGGTCGCTAGCTTCTTCGTGAAGAACATCGTCCTCCGTCATGGTGCACCCGAAGTCCTTATCACCGACAGAGGTACGACATTCACCGCAGACCTCACACAGCAGATCCTACGCTTGAGCAACACTGTCCATCGGCGAACCACTGCCTACCACCCGCAGACAAACGGCCTCACGGAGCGTTTGAATAAGACACTCGCCGACATGCTCGCCATGTACGTCGACGTCGAGCATAAGACTTGGGATGACATTCTCCCATACGTCACGTTCGCGTACAACACCGCACCACAGGAGACGACACAGGTGACACCTTTTGAGCTGGTCTTCGGCCGCCCAGTCACGACTATGCTGGATGCGATGTTACCGCACGTCGACGACGAGAGCATTCATACTGACGTCGCCGGCTTTCTTCAACGCGCCGAGGAAGCCCGCCAGCTCGCTCGAACGCGCATTAAAGAGCAGCAGCACACCGACGCTCGACTCTACAACCTACGACGACGACACCAAGAGTACACACCCGGTGATCGCGTTATGGTGTGGATACCGATTCGCCGCCGGGGGCTGAGCGAGAAGCTCTTGCGCCGATATTTTGGACCCTACAAAGTAACCCGACGACTCGGCCCATTATATTACGAAATTGTGCCTGATGGAATCACACAATCCCAACGGCGACGCGCGCGACCTGAAATTGTTCACGCCGTACGCCTCAAGAAGTACTTTGAACGTTAGCGGACTAAGAGACATTCTCATCTCCCAGGTCGTGTTGCATACTAGATGCAATTGTAGCATTTTTGTTGATCTTGTTGCGTTTTCTCGGTTTGTATCTAGTCTTGTTTTAGCATCGAGACGATGCTCTTTTTCGCGGAGGGGCAATGCCACGTGCGTTTAAAGGAAGCAAGGCCGCAATGTGTTATCGGACTCTTTATCCGTTTCAACGCTGTTCCTTGTTATCAAGCGTAGCCGTTCGCCAGCCTGAAGCCCGAACGTGACGTATACGGACCAGATAAGCGATTGCGACATACGCCCCCCAGTCAGTCTGACGCCCGCCGTTCGGCCACGCGGTCGTCTACCGTCCTCGGGTGATTCCTTCACTTTACTTTAGGGCACAAGTTAGCCCAATAAAACGCTTCATAAGTTTATTGCCGACGCAGTCGCTGTGTTTTGTCTATCGGGGCGCCGGCCAGCGCGCCGTCACTTACGTGACAATATTGTGACTAGATTGTTTAAAAATCACAATCTGTTGCACACACCGCAACTATGGCCGAAGCTGTTATCAAGGAAGTCCCGCTGGAAGCGCGCGTCGGCGCCTTCGAGCACAGCCCGCCTGATGCGTTTTGCAGCCACTTCACGTGCTCGCACAGCCTCGGGCTCTGCCTGCCGGTACGCGCGCTTTCTCGCCGCTTCACGGTCCTTCACATTTTGAAGATCCGATTCGCGCCGCAGCCGTGCAGCTTCGGCCTCGCGGGCTCGAACGGCGGGACATCGCGCCGCAGCCGTGCAGCTTGTCGAGCACCTTCGGCTTCGCGGGCTCTAACGGCGGAATCTGCTTCGCGGCGTCGACGTGCAGCTTCGGCCTCGCGGGCTCTCACCTCAGGATTCTGTCCGCGAGCGCGCGCTGCCGCCGCCTTCCGTGCCCTCCGTTCCGCAGCCTTGTCTTCCATCTGGCGACCCCGACGCTAAAGAGAAAGCGTGCCAAGAGTGTCACTCGTCAACGTCGTCTTCTTCTTCTACTGCATACCAGAACGCGCGCAGTAAAGAAGAAAGAATGCCACACAGGCGAACACACACGCGAGTGTCACTCGTCAACGTCGTCTTCTTCTACTGCATACCAGAACGCGCGCTTCTCACGAGCTACAGGTGGCTACTACAACGCTACAAACGGAGGATGAACAGTAGTAATGCAGAACTATCGATGGTACTATCGATACTATCGATAGCGGAGTCACTAACGAACTATCGATGGTAAAAATACTATCGATAGCGCTATCGATAGTAAGTACTATCGATAGTATAAAATCAACAGCGCGAACTCATTGCGGCATAAACTTGGTTCCCCGCGCCCGTGGTACACATTTGAGCCGGAGGAGCAGGCTCAAGGGCAAGAAAGTTGACATGCTTGTATTCTTCACCAGAGTGCTTCTCTGACATATGATCATAAAGTCAAACTGTTCAGCTGTAGCGGAAAGGAACCCGTTACATGTGGTGGAACTGCCTGGCTTCAAATTCATATTGCATTTTATGATTGCAAGAAAAGAACCAAGTTTGTTAACCGTAAGGTGTAGCTGGTTGCTTTTGAATATGAATTTATTAATGGACATATTCCGCCATTTTCCCCGCGGTTAAAATTCATTTCTCTCGCCAAAAATTGCGCATAAATTAAGCGAAGCTGTTAGTAGGCTATCGCAAATATTTTGGCAATATGGCCAGCCAGTAACATCATAATTATTTGCACCACTACGGATAGTTTGTCACGGGACTGTGAGGGTGAAGAATGCTGCAGAAAGACTGGGAAATACGAAGCTATTTATTTGGGCGAGCTTGTGCCCAGAAAATCAACTCAACACACAAGCTATACACGGTGCACACTGATAGCGGCGAGAACAGTCGCCGGCCGTCGAAAAATCTGATGATCGGTAGAACGCTTCGTCTTTTATACATCAGTCATCGAACCACGGTGCATCGAACCTTCCAGCGTGATCGCAGGTGCACGCGTAAGATCTCGAATGAACTTGACTATTTGCGTCCAGCGCGTAATCTTAACGAAATGATCTCAATCGCGAAGTTTCTCAAACATTGCGACGCGGTCTGCGTCAAACGCTCGGAACATTCTTTGTTGGTGAAACCCGAATACATCAAAACAAAGCAATAAACACGCGTGCCGGTAATATCGCTAGTAATATTACTGATGGTACTACCTACTGGACTACCCTATTGAAAATCGTGGGTTGGTGGATGCTGGAAATCTTGGTGGACGTGGTGGAAGCAATAGTGGACAAGGTGGAAAGAATAGTGGATGTGGTGGAAGCTGTGGTGGAAGCTGTGGTGGTCATGATGGCTGATGATGGCGAGAGTGGAAAAAATGGTGGCAGATGGTGGTGGTGGTGGCGAGCTTCTTTTGGTGTTAAGTGGAAAATGCTGGCTGATGGTGGCCAGCAAAACATGTTTTGGTGGATGATGGTGGCAGGATGGAAGCATGGTGGATGACGGTGGCATGATGGAAGTGAACGTGACATTATGTGAAATCGCTGTCAGTTCTAATGTTTTCCTCTTGAATGTGCAGAAATATATGCAGTTCAAAGAAGCCAACACCGATCATTAAGCTTTCCAGCACTATTTTTTTTATTCATGCGGCGCCAATAACCGCCACAAGGTTTCTGGAGCACAGCAGCCGTGAATGTTTACATTTTACGCACGTACTTATCAGGTTTACATCCGCGATCTGCTGCTGCATTTTGATGTTTACAAGTCTAGAAGTGTCGGTGTGAACAGCGACAGTAACTGTGTTACATCGCCGCGCATTTGCCGAGAAGTAAATCAGTCCTTCCAGCGGGGAGACCAGAAAACAGCTTCCGCTTGATACCGCCACGCTTGAAACGCAACTCTGGCAATTCTTGCACCCTCACTTACCTCAGCGGCACTTTAAGGTAATAGTGAAAATGCATGCAAAGCTGAAATGCACAAACTTTTACCTTCGGCCTGCGTCGAGATAAGCCCCGCCAAGTATGACTACCACCATCATATTCTACCACCATGATTGCCACCAAAGGTTAGGCATAGCGTAGCGACCGAGTCCGTCTACGTGTTATCGGCGCTTCTGGTTTCTGTATACACGATTCCGGTGAGTACGAATGACTTTACAGCACACCTGTGGCATCGGCTAACCTAAATGAAGCATTTTTTTCTTGTGTACGGTGTCAACACAAGGAGCGATGAGCATAGACGCGACGCGGTTCCAGCAAACGCCTCCGGTCACCAACCGCCGCCGGTCGCACTCGCCGGCGCTTCTCTGACACGTATGCGAGAACATAGACTTGTCAATTCGTACGCCTTACTGAACCAATATGATGGCATATTTTTCCCGCGCACTGCACTTGTTTTGGCCCAGCTGTTATGAAGTTGTAGCTAATGATACAGCGTCAGATCAGTGCGCTGGCATGGCTGCGCTGTACGCTGCGCAAAAAAAAAAAAAAAAAAAAAAAACATCACAATACTAAATCAATCGTACGCGCGTATTTATCGAATTATATTAGAGTCGACAGAAAGCCTCTGCACATGTCGCACTTTGGAAAAAGCGAGAAACGGCTATTAAAACTTCCCGGTAACACCCGTTTGACTATACTCGCGCTCCTCGCTCCACTTGACATATTTCTCTCGAGTTACGTTGTGAATTCTAAAAGAAAGTTAGCGCTGTTGCCATTATCGACGTGCCCTTCGTTACCGGCACCAGTTTGTTTGCGTTTAATAACTACACAAACAGGGGCGGCGCCAGTGGGGGGTTCGGGGGGGCTCCAGCCCCCCCAAAATTTCCGCCTGCCCCCCCTTTGCCACCCCAAGAGCAAGCATAGTCAAAATACAATGCGTATGTTCCCAGCCTCTCTGCCCCCCTGAAGGAACCCACTTGTCGTGGGTGCCCCCCCAGTAAAAAATCCTGGCGCCGCCCCTGTACACAAATTTTAGTAGGATGTGAAGAGCGCCTCTGTCTCCAGTATGAGACATACAAAGCTGAAGCCAAACGGTGTTTAGTGTGTTGACTAGACATTTTGCAAGTCTCCGAGCAAGTGTCAGCGTGGCGTAGCGGTAAAGTACTCGGCTCGGGATCCGCAGGTCGGAGGTTCGATTCCCGGTGGCGGACGTTTTTTTTTGCATGCGGTTCTTTTTTTATTTTTTTGTACTAGTGTTATCTACATCGCCTTCTATACAATTATTTATGTGTGACGGCCAGGCACGATGGTGCCGACGCTGTAGAGCCGTTTTACGCTCCGTCATTCTCCAGCATCCAGCATACACCACGTGCCACCATCTTCCAGCACCATAATCCACCATAATGGTGGATGGTGGAATCCACCATTCCTCATGGTGGATGAATTTTCAATAGGGTATCAATAGTTTGTCGATAGTAGTACTATAGATAGTTTCAAAAAAAACTATCGATACTATCGATAGTCAATTTACCGATAGTTCTGCATCACTAATGGACAGACCCACGGCATAAGAAGCTTCGCTCCTAAAAGAAGAACTCGCTGCGCGCGGTATAAAAAAGACCGACCTGCTGTTCTTCTCTTGATCTGTGCGTTACGACCTACGATATATATATATATATATATATATATATATATATATATATATATATATATATATATATATATCTATTTTGGAGTCCAATAGAAAAATAAATGAATAAACTTTACAAAAGCGCGGAATCAAACGGGCGACCTCTAGCTCCGCAGCGCGCGGCATTAGACGGCTAGGCCACGAGGCGTACGTCTTTCACCATGCTAACGGCGAGCTATTTATATACACCCTTTACTTCAGTGTCCTTTCTTGGTCACCAGCGAGATGGCGCGAGGGGCGCGCTTTAAGGGTCGTCGCCCCGTTCATTGCGATGCGCGCGCGCCTCCTGCCTGGCTAGGTGCACTTTGCCCTAGAGGGCGTGGTCGCCTGTGCGCGCGGCTATCTTGTGAGGGGGTGGTTTGTATGTCGTGCTTTCACGGCGATGTCCGCGCTGAAGTTACAGAGTGTACGAGGGTCACTTCGCTCGCTGCAGTGGCCGCGTTTGCGAAAGGAGCGCGCTGTTTAAACAGAAAGAAGTAACAACTGCGACAGTTGTGAGCTCGCGCTCGTCCTGTGTGCTGTCTTTTGGTGCCTCGTTTACGCTGGAGTGACGCTTGAAATTTCGAGCTGCTTTCTGTTCGTCGCGTTACGTTCCAAGTTGTTGCTATCGCATTCATTTCTTCGCCGTTGCGGCGAAACTGACTTTTTCTATTGAGATGATGAATAGGACAAGGTGGTGCCGTTATGATGGTACCGCCTACTCCTTATCGCTTAGCAGACAAAATATGTAGTAAAAATAATGACACAAAATGTTATACAGCCGAACATCATATGTGCAAATGCAGTACAATCGAACACCAAATGAATCTCAAGTAGTCGAGCACAAGAAAAAATAGGAAAAATAAGCTCACTTGTACACAAATAGGCGAGCACAGGTTCAAGACATCGAAACTCACATATTCTGTATAACGTGACATAAGCAGGAAAATACACAAAGACAAATAATTGCGCGTAACATCAAACACACGATCACAACATTATATATTTGCTTTCAATATGTTTGTTTGTTTGTTTGTTTGTTTGTTTGTTTGTTTGTTTGTTTGTTTGTTTGTTTGTTTGTTTGTTTGTTTGAAGAGGAAGGCAATAACATCGTGCACATTAATATTGCCATGAAGTATTTGATTATTCGAGAAACTTCTTCAATGCGACAAGCGCTCTTTTCTGAAGGCCCGCTGTTGGCCACTGACCTAGTATTTTCTTTACAGTGAATGGTCTTCTAATAGCACAGGGATAACCAATCCCGAGCTCGTTGGTTGATCGTAACGAGGCGAAAGCAGCGCACACTTGACGAGGACGGCGTTTCCGAGGTAGTCGACGTGTTGTCTCGTTGGAAGTTGGCTAGCATGAGAGTGCGCCTTGAAAAAATGGTGACCTACGTTGACAATGGGCTTTCCCTCCTTCTTGTGGACAAGGGAGGAGGATTTGCGGTTCTGCCGAAAGGTGAGCACTTGGCCAAGGTCCTTGAAGCTTACGCTTCGTCCTTCGATAAATGCAGCAACGCGTGCCTAGGCAACGTTAGGAACAGAGCCAAGTGACTCTGTGAACGCCTGAACCTTCACAAGTTACGTAGTCAGCGCCTGTGCCATGCGTTCGCTCTGTCAGTCCTCGTCAAGAGTTCGCTGTTTTCGCCTCGTTATCTAACAGCAACAAATCGCTAGTAATACCTTTCATGGTGAATCACAATATAAATAATAATTGTTGGTGTTTAACGTCCCAAAACCATGATATGATTAGGAGGGGCGCCGGAGTGGAGCGCTCCGGAAATTTCGACCACCTGGGGTTCTTTAACGTGAACCGAAATCTTAGTACACGGGTCTCAAGCAATTTCGTCTTCATCAAAAATGAGGCCTCCGCGGCTGGAATTTGATCCCTCGGCCTTCGGTTCACCAGTCCAGTGCCATAGCCACAAGACCACCCTGGCATGTTGTTGCTCGCACACGAGGAGTAGCTGATGTACACAGCGGTTCAATGTTAAAGGGAACATCGTAGCGCACGGCGGGCGCTCGGCGCCCCTGACGGCGGCGGCTGCATCCAGTTTCACGCAGGCGCAGTGCACGCAGTGGGTGGTGCTCTTTCGTCGTGCGCTACCATCAGCTGGGACGCTTCGAATCGTCGCTTCGAACCAAAACCTCAGCGCCGCGTACCCCGGTAGCTACGCGGTCTACTACTCCTCGCGCAGCTATGGGGCCCGACTCGCAGATTGGGCGGGGCTCCGTCGATCCATCCCATGTAGGCTGGAAACCAGACAAGTGTGTGTGGCTCGATGTTACCCCGAAGGATCCGCAAGGCTGGTTCCGAGAACGTTCCCTTGGCAAATTCTCTGACCACCGAATCATTGAATCATTGACCTCCTGTTGTCCAGTGAGACCAATGCAATCGCCGCTTCCTCGATATTTGGGCCTCCGTCGTCCAGACCGTCGTCGAGTTTGTGATTTTCCCCTCGTGGTTGAGGCTCAATGCCCAAAAATCTTTTCCCTCAAGGCACCGGGCCGCGTTGATGGAGCAACAGCCCGAGGCCTAATCATGAGCCGTTTGTATAAGAGCCTTTGCCCTTGCCCGACTCCTACCCTCGTCATGCTCGGGGTAGACGTTTCGCGGGATGGGCACAACTGTGTTTACTTCTCGCTGGTGACGAGGAATGTTGCAGAAACGAGACTATTTTCGTCGGTGGACTCCTCGAATCCCGCAGGATGTTCCTGCCGGAACGCGTGGTGTACAGCCTGGCGAATTGCGCCCTCTCCTGTGCCTCTGCAATCTCTTCCAGCGACACATAGGGGGCCCGATAGCTCTCTTGACGGCGTTCCTGATCCAAGGTGGTCAGCTTGTCATGCTCCGAAGTCTGTGTGACTTAACTTTCATTTTCTTACGATATATAGGTTTTCCGGTGCACAATACATGTTCGCCGAGATGAAGCCGTCCGCACGTAGCAAAAGTAAGGTAAGTCAATACGTACGCTATAGCATACATTTAGGCACACTTGCTTGATTCGCTATCGGTGGCTCAAGTTCTCAGGGAAAAAATAGTTAGAAAGCCCATCAAAGATAACAATCAAATAAAAATATGAGGCGGTGACGCAAAACGGGACAAGGACAAATACAAGAACAAGAGACGTATACAAGCGTCCTTGTCCCGTTTGGCGCCACCGTCTTATATTTTAACTATGCACCAAATAGCCCAGCAACAAATTTTTTTGGCTCATCGAAGAAGCGTCGTACTCTGGTCATATATGGATTAATGAGTGACCTTGCACTATATAAAGGCACAGGTACGATTGAGTAAAGGCACGGGGCAGACACAGTGCCCCTCCTCAGATGATTAAGGGCAGGTCGCCATCCCCACTGCTCCCTTGGGGTCCAATCCTATGGGAACATGCAGAGGTGGGGTGATTTTCAAAGAAACAGAATTCACTGCGATCGGAGGCTTTGTCATAAAGTGGGTTGGCTACTGGCAGGACGCGCAGTAGCTTTTGGGGGGGTCCCGTAGGTCCTACGGAGGCCAAGATAACGATTAACGAAGACGCAAGCAGAGAGACTGAGAGGTAGCATTGTGAAGAACCAAAAAAAGGTAAAAGAAAAAGAAAGTGGGCCTGTGTTGCGGCGGCTGGCACGTGATACAATAGGTATTATAAAGATACTACGGACAAACGCTCCTTGCAACGCTCCTTGCAAGTGTCCCCACCTTCCAAATAGCAGGAACGAAATACAGAATTGAAAACAGCTGCTTTCTGTTTGCAAAAATGCACTGTAGATCATAATTCGATGTTTGACAGCGTAAGGACGAGTACGACATCTAAAGACAGCGCTGAACTTACAGCTGGCTATATTTTCAAGCTTACAGCAATATATACGCGCTTTTCACCAGGAAAGCAAAAAGAATAGAGCAAATGAAGCATACAAAAATCGTAGAAGCCCACGAAACTTTTAAACGTCATAAAGAGGTGCATGAGTGCAGCTTCGCTTGCTCTTTCGAGCAACGAAAGTGAATTTCTCGTGATCGTAAAATATATGTGACATCGATGATGGTTGTTTCCTGTGACTGCATTTTTTTCTACGCCAGGCCTGCAATTGTCGCCTGACTAAAATCATGTAACATAGCACAACATCTACTTACGTGACTACAATCACGTTACAACACGTAACAACCAGTCATGTGACTAAAAATCATGTAAGATCGTGTTATTAGTCACGCGACTAAAATCCCGTAACGTCACGTAACTACTTATGTGACATGTTTCCGCCCAAAACTTCGAAACAACCGGGTGGCGCGGGGCAACCTCAGCATGTCTGCACTGGACTGTAATAAAGTTGTACTTTCCGTCTAGGTGACTAAAATCCCATCACGTAACTACTAGTCACGCGACATGTCCCCTTCAGAACCACGTAACAAGTGCGTAGTGTGGGGAACCGACCGAAACCTGAAAGGAATAGAATATCAAAGTCTAGGCATATCCTACACCCACGAAAAAGATGGAGTAAAAAATTCGGCAGATCCCACGTACCGTGGGAGTCGATGTTATGCGAAGCATGCGGCGGGTAGGTGACTGTGGCGTAACTTTTTTCACTGAACAACAAGTTACAAAATGACGCTAAAGATTTGTATAAATTTTATACGCACACATATAGATGTTGAAGAGCCGCATATGTCTTATATAAGCAGTTGTTTACGGTAGGGTAACGCTGCGAATGGCAACGTGGGTATTACCTACACCAGAAGCAGTAAGCTGATATGTAGTGCTTATACGTGTCCCGAGAACGCACACACGTTTCACGAACCCGTGTACATGTGTGCAGGAAGTTCTTGACAGTTCTTGAACAAGGGCATCATCACCGTGATCAGTGAGCACCAGCAGCTGGTAATGAGTTGTTATAGGATCCGGTCGTAATCGTGATGACGAGGAGTCCATGTGTAGTGAAGTATGTGGTATAGTAAAGCTGTTGGAATTCGTGGATGCCTCGGTCATTTTGTCGACAAATTGTCTGTCGACAGAGCCCGCGACATGTCGGAACCTGAAGCCACCCTTCGCGTTGGTGAGGTATAGGCCGTCGAGGCTGGTAGGCCTGGATAGTGCTACGTAGACCAACATCAGTGGATGGTGTTTGTCGTATTCGTAGACTACCTGGGCGCATATGGCCTAAGTAGCCTAGTCTACAAAGCGGTTGTCAATCAATCTGGCATCATCCTCGGTCAGCATGAGGCCATCGGCCAGCCTCGTAAGAAATGAAGAGGACACAGCGTCGTTCTGGTGGACGAAGTGTACTTTACGGTGCGGTGATGTGGATATCATATGTAACCTTCGTTAATGTATTCCCCCGGGGTCGAGCAATGCTTCAATATAGCTTGCTGAATCATAGGAATACAAACGTAATGTTTATTAGACTGCTATAAAAGCGGAGCCAACACTGGAACTACAGACACTAATCTGATTTGACACCTGTATCGTAGGAGTACACATCGTAGGAGTATCATGTAGCGTTTATTGCTTTCTTGCAAAATTACATAGCCAGCACCACAACCACAATTGGCGTTGCACTGATATTACGCCTGCGTAGGCTGCTTTTTCAAGCCAGTTTACAGACCTGGCGTGGCTCAGTGGTAGAATACCTGATTGCCACGCAGAATGCTTGGGTTCGATTCCTGCTGGGATCCTAATTTTCATTCTTTCTATTCGTTGAGTCAATGCTGCCGATGTTGGTTTTCCTTAACGCTCTAACATTTAAGTTAGCACTGTCTGTTCTCGCCGTTGCTGGGTAGATATAAACTGTCTATCACCTGTGGCGCATACCCGTACACCGCAGCCCGTGGTAAACGGGTACGTGCCACACGTGTCTAGTGGAAATGGTTTGACGACGTACGCGACAATTTTTTAACGTTATTCATATCATGACCCGGCAATCATATTCGTCAAATCTTCTTACCTTCCTATGCAAATTTTGGTCTACACCAAGTTAAGGAGGCGATCATGAGAGCACCTAGACGTAGGCGGCTAGATAGATAGATGGATAGATAGATTGATAGATAGATACGTAGATAGAAACGCTCAAAGTGCCAGAGGTTCGCTAAGAAATGCTTCGCATTTAAAAGGCGCCTTTTTGTCCCACAACAATAATCGTCATCTGGCTTGCTTGCGTTTCCTTTCTTGAAAACTCGGCGCTGGCCACTTTCCTACCAAGAATGGAGGAGGAGGAGGAGGAGGAGGAGAAAAACGGAAAGACAGGGAGGTTAACCAGTTCTCAGACCGGCTGCCAAGAATGTTATGTCACGCTAATAGTGCACATGCCGTTCGTGACCAGAAAGTGCACGGCGCGCGGCGATAACGCAAGGAAAGGAAGGCAAAATAATTGACGATCAAAAAGGCGCCCCTTTTACTCCATCTATTCTGTTAGTGTAGTACTATACTAGCAAAAACTTTGCATCTCTAGCAATAGCTTGGTATTACTAGCAAAACCTTAGAAGAAGCTAGGTCGAACACTAGCTCCGCTGTCGGTTCCAGCCTTGCGCAACTAGTACATGCTGTGCACATTTTTATTTATAGATGTTCAAAATGGCATCTTACTGCGGTACGTTGAGGTGGGCTGCGAGTGCTTGCGAAAAGCTGCTGAACCACAGGATTTTCGTTTTGTAACTGGCAGCACCAGTCCCTGTACTTCCCCAAAGCTTTGATCCACACACGTACGTCATATCACACGGACCTATCCCATGCAGCGCACAGTGCTTTGTGATGTTAAAGGAGAAGGCATGCTGGTATTTTTCTGTTCACGTAGGACGATAGATATGACAAGAGATGAATAAAGCTCTCAGCTCCACCGCAGGGCGATGCAATAAGTGCGATAACAACAAATGAAATAAGGCTGGCAGCTAACTCTTCTAGATCCTGCAGTCTCGCGTAACTCTACAAAATGTTGCAGTAACAGAACACAGCCACTCCAGGTCGGAAAGGAAATTTCTTACAGTCTCTTCGCGTTGAGAGCGCAGCATGTAAAAGGGTATATGAGCCGTCCGCTGATGTCTGTCGAGATAGCGATTTTCATTTCTTTGAAATAAGGGCGAACTCATTGCACTGCTGTTGAAAAAAAATGATGTTTCCTATTCATTGCTTGGCTTAATTATCTGCTGGTATCATTAGTTGTGTCTAACAAAGAAAACAACCCCTCGAACAATTCCCCTTCTTTCGTTAAGATTACCACTGACACTTGCGTTAGCCCTAAAGTAAAAAGCAACTGCAAAAACGTTTTAACTTTATCATTTCATTACTATATGCCTCGCTTTTCTAAGCTTAGTTCGTTTCCTTTGCGTTGCTCAATTGTAGGTACCTGAGAAGATCGTAACGACATCATTGATAAGGGAGAAATAAGTTTCCACCACAATACGCGTACAAAAGTTCGAAAGAGCTTTGTTCACCATAACTTCATCGGGCGTTCTGTTCCTTAGATGTTTATAAAAGAATAAAGTAATAATTACAAATATAGATCTGAACGATCTGATACGCGTGGAGTGTTTAAACATGCACTAAAAAGTGATGAAATAAAGAGAAAAAGAAACGGCAGCTCAAGATTGCAGTGAAGAACCGAAACGAAAGCTCTTCTTTGTTTCGGCGGCGACATCCCGTGCGAAGCTGTGGAACAAAGCCACGGGCTGAAAAAAAAAATGCTGATCCGTCGCCAGGAATCGAACCGATGACGGTGCGGTGATGCTCCGCTCTGAACTTGAGCGATTAGCTCGCTCGGCCACGGTCGACGGCCTTGTGGCTGATGGTAAGCAAGAGTTTATCAATTTACCGGAAGCATTTGAAGGACCGCGTCTCAAAAAACGCGTTAGGGAACAACGTTATGCGAATTGCCGCAAGTTGAGAATGGCTTCAAACGAAAACATGTGATTTCCTGACCATTAACATAACTTGCTTAGTTTTACGACAGTGACCGTTTTTGTCTAGAAAAACGGGCCACATTTTTCGCCGTTTCCATAGACTCCCATTTTACAATCTTTAACTGCTCTGGGAACAAAATTGAAGCGTACTGCAACATGATCGCTGCAGTCTTCTCGTGCGTTTAGGTTCCCAGAAGCGCTCTGTGGTCTGCGTTTTTCAACATTCACCCTCTACACTTAATCATTCGAGAAAAACTCGCTAGTTCCATTGAAAACGCGTTAGCTTTGCGCCGCGCCCGCCAGGGGCGCTGGCTGTTTTGTTTATATCCCATAACAAATGGGATATAAAACTGAAAATAAGAACATATAATCAAAGTTTGGCAGCTTGTACCTAAATGACAAACAAATAACAAATATAGCCGCAAGAGTCGAGGAAAAAGCAGACGAACTACCAGGCAAAGACTGGAAGTATAGTGAGCTGCTACAAGTAATCACGAAAGAAATGGCAATAGAGAAGAAAACTATTTCTTGGAAAGGAAAGAAAAAGCCAAAAAGTTGGTGGAACAAAGAAATCTGGGAAGCGATCGAGATTCGACGTCAGGCAGCACGGGAGCACAGACAGGCAAAAAAGGAGAAGCGGCCACAGGACGAAGTCAACCAAATGTGGGAAATATATTTAGAGCAAAAGTCCATTGTGCAGAAATTAGCCGAGGCAAAAATTAAAGGTGAAAGTGAACGCTGGATGACAGAGATTCGCGAAAAGCAGAAGGCCGGGCCTAGGATATTTTGGAGCCACCTAAAAGCGCTGGGTAGGAAGTCTGTCACAATGCAACAACATATGGTAGATGAAGGAGGAAATCAATTGGAAGGGTATGAAGCGCTAGGTTACATCCGAAAGATAACAGCTGTTATTCGTTTAAAAAGGTCGCCCCGGGGATTCCCCCAGTGAGTAAAAGTACGCAAAGGAGTGCAACCCACGAAGATGTAGTACTAGAGAATTTCAATTGGAAGAAGGCCGAAGAAAAAATTCCTAAGCGCACTACTCCGGGCTTAGATGGGGTTCCCGTCAGCCTCATTAACGAACTCGGACATAAAACTAAAGAAGCACTGCTGAAAGCCGTAGAAAAGTGCTTACAGGAGAGGGAAATACCAGACAGTTGGCGAAAAAGTAGAATGAACTTAATCTAGAAAGGCAAGAGAGAAAAGGATAACATTCGCTCGTATAGACCGCTAACAATTACATCGGTGCTATGCAGGTTGGCGATGCAGGCAGTAAAATTAAAAATAGAAGCGTGGGTAGAACAAAATGATATTTTGGGAGAACTTCAGAATGGATTTCGAATCGACAGGCGGTTAGACGATAATCTGTTTGTTCTGACCAAGTGTATAGAAATATCTAAAATAGAAAACAGACCCTTATACGTAGCTTATCTAGATATTACCGGGGCGTATGACAACGTTAATCAGGAAATTTTGTGGGATATATTGAAGGAAGTGGGCATAGGTGACGACTGTGTACAGCTTTTGAGGGAAATATACTGAGAAAATACAGCTTGTATAGAAGGGAAGGAATAAGTAGCAAGGACAGCGTTGAAATTAGCAAGGGGCTGAGACAGGGATGCCCTTTGTCCCCGCTGTTATTCATGCTGTACATGGCGAGGATGGAAAAAGCGCTAGAAGGTAGCAACATTGGATTTAATTTGTCACACAAACAGGTCGGAGCGATGGTTGAGCAGAAGCTTCCAGGTCTATTTTATGCTGATGATATTGTCTTATTTGCGGACAGTCAAGATGATATACAGCGACTGGCAGATATATGCGGAAGGGAGTGTGAGGCTCTAGGACTAGGATTTAGTGCAACAAAATGTGGATTGATGGTATTCAATGATCACGGAGACCATACGGTCTTAATACAGGGCCCAAAAATACCGAGGGTAAGCGAGTACAAGTACCTCGGAGTATGGGTAAATGAGGGGGAGAGATATATGGAGGTACAAGAGAAAGCATCGGTAGCAAAGGGAAAGAGGAATGCTGCAATTATGAAGCACAGAGCTTTATGGGGATACAATAGGTACGAGGTGCTTCGAGGGCTGTGGAAGGGTGTGATGGTCCCGGGGCTTACATTTGGGAACTCAGTGGTGTGCATGAAGTCAGAGGTACAATCAGGAATGGATGTAAATCAAAGGACGGTGGGCCGCCTCGCGTTGGGCGCTCACGGGAAGACGACAAATGAGGCTGTAAAGGGTGATATGGGATGGACAGGCTTTGAAGTGAAGGAAGCTCAGAGCAAAATGAGATTCGAAGAGAGGCTGAGGAAAATGAAGAAGAGTAGATGGGCAGAGAAGTTTTTCAGATATTTGTATAGAAAAAGCGTTGACACGCAGTGGAGAAAAAGAACTAGGAGGCTCACCAGTAAATATACGGCTAGCAGTGCGGGCGATATGGCAACAAGGAGCATTAAGCGGAAGGTCAGAGAGGCGGAGAGGACTTATTGGATGGCAGCGATGGAAAAGAAGCCGGCTCTGAGTAACTACCGAAAGGGAAAAAACGAAATAAGGAGGGAAAGGTTTTATGATAATTCAAGGGGAAGCGCTTTACTGTTTGAAGCAAGGTCGGGCTGCCTTAGAACGCGTAGTTATAAAGCGAAATTCAGTAACGAAGAAGAACAATGTACCTGCTGCGGGGGACCTAAGCAAACGATGGAACATGTACTGATTGAATGTGGCGATATTCACCCAGGTATACTTGTGGGCACGAGTCTACAGGAAGCCTTGGGTTTTAGGGACAACAATGGAAAGCTGAACACGCCCGCGATAGAAATAAGTAAGAGACGGTTAGAGTATTGGTGGCAGAAAAGTAGAGATAAAGTACAAAAAATATATAATTGGGGAAAAAAAGGTCATTCTGCCTTAAGAGGCAGAGAGATGGACCGTGAATTTATATTTTTTGGTATAATAACATAGAATTAATCAATGTAGATAAGGCATTAGGACAACATGAAACAAGGAAGTTTTTTTCACCTTCGAGCCTGGTGGCAGACATGTCACCACCCCCATTATAAAGGGGACGCTCATAGCATCCATCCATCCATCCATCCATCCACAAAAGCTGGATATGTACCTTCGGAACAACATCGGTGCTACCCTCGAGGTATTCCACAAGACCCCCAGTTCTGGGTCCGCTCGCTGTCGTTCGGCAAAGTCGTCGGCACTTATGGTTCCCAAGAAACACTCGTCTTCCAGGTCGTCCTGCGGCGGTGGGTCGACGGGGGCACGAGACAGGCAGTCAGCGTCGGCGTATTTATTCCGGACTTGTAAACGACGGCTATGTCGAACTCTTAAGTCTTAGGCTCCACCTTGCGAGGCGACCTGAAGGGTCTTTCAAGATAGCTAGCCAACACAAGGCGTGGTGGTCGTTCACTACTTCAAAGGGTCTGCTGCATATGTAGGGAAGAAACTTGGATGCAGCCCAGATGATGGCAAGGCACTCCTTTTCTGTTGTGGAATTGTTTGCTTCTGCCTTGGACAGCGACCGGCCAGCATAGCTGATAACCATTTCCAGTCCGTCTGTCCTCTGCACGAGCCCGACGCTGTTGGCGTCGGTGCGGATTTGCGTACCGGCGTATACGTCGAAATGCGCGAGTATTCCAGGTGTCTGCAGGCCTCGTTTCAGTTCTTGAAATGCCTCGGTTGGCGCCTTTCCCCACTTGAACTCCACGTCGGTCTTCGTCAGATGAGTTAGTGGCTCGGCGATCCGTCAAAATTCCTTTACAAGGCGTCTTTAATAGGCCACAAGCCGAGAAATTGGCGTACGGTTTTCTTGTGGGTGGGCGGCGGGAAGGCAGTGATGGCAGCTGTTTTCCGCGGGTCTGGGCGAACTGCTGCTGATCACGTGACTCAAAAACAAGAGCTCCTCGTACGCGAAGCGGCACTTTTCAGGCTTCAAGGGGAGCCCGGAGGTCTTGATCGCTTGAAGTACAGCTTCAAGGCGCCGGCGGTGTTCATCGAAACTTGAAGCAAACACAACGACGTCGTCCAAGTGCACGAGGCACGTCGGCCACTTCAAACCAGCCAGCACTGTGTCCATAACACGTCGGAAAGTCGCAGGTGCCGAGCAAAGACCGAAGGGCATGACTTTGAACTCGAACAGGCCATCCGGCGTTATGAAGGCAGTCTTTTCTACGTCTTTCTCGTCGACTACGATTTGCCAGTAGGGTACACGTCCTTCGTGATTTTGTTCCGGCGATGATAATCGACGCAGAAACGTAGGGTTCCATCCTTCTTCCTCACAAACACTACGGGAGACGCCCACGGACTCTTGGACGGCTGGATGATGTCGTGGCATAGCATTTCGTCCACTTGTTTCTTAACGGCCTCTCGTTTTCGCGTCGAAACTTGGTAGGGACTCTGACGGAGTGGTTGAGCTTTTTGTTCCGTTATGATACGGTGTTTAGCAAGGGGCATCTGCGGAAACCCGCGATGACGACGAGAAACAGTACTTGTATTCCTTCAGAAGGCATCGGAGCTGTTGCTGTTGGCGAGCGGGAAGGCTTGGGTTAACGTCGAAGGTTGGCCCAGGCATTGGGGCCGTCGTTGTAGCTTCGTGAGAATCTGAATATACAAACGCATGGCTGACAGCCAAGATTTCTTCGATGTACGCAATCGTCGTGTCTCTGCTCAGGTGTCCGTACTCTTGGCTGAAGTGCGTTATTATCATGCTCCCATTTCCTTCGTGCAGCCGAGCAATGCCTCTGGCGACGCAAATGTCACGGTCCAGCAGCAAACGCTGATCGCTCTCGATGACACCTTCGATGTGTTCAGCCTTTACGGTGCCGACGGCAATTATGACGCTGGATCTAGGCGGAATTGTGACTTGATCCTCGAGCACGTTCAGGGCATGTTGACATGGGTTCGTATCCGGCGGTGTCGCTTTCCCCGACGATAGAGTTATCGACTTGGTTTTTAGGTCGATGACGCCGCCGTAATGATTTAAGAAGGCTATGCCAAGTACCGCATCCCTGGAGAAATGTTGCAAATTTACGAAGCTCGCAGGATAAGTAAGATTATTAATGGTGACTCTTGCTGTGCAGACTCCAGACGGCGTTATTAGATGGCCTCCAGCGGTCCGAATTTCGGGGCCTTCCCAAGCATTCCTAACTTTCCTCAACTTTGCGGCGAGCGGCCCATTGATGACGGAATAGTCGGCTCCAGTATCCATGAGAGCGGTCAAGTTGTGGCCGTCGATCAGAACTTCGAGGTGACTAGTTCGTCGCTTAGCGTTGCGGTTAGGTCGTGGCGTCGGATCACGGCTGCGTCTGTTTGTTCCGCTGCTTCTATGTCGCGTCGTCAGATCTTCATCGGTGCGCAAGGTTTCGTCGTCAGGAGTTTCAGAAGGTTTCGTCGCGGCGTCGACGTCGTCGGCGGAGAATCTTCGGTAGTTCGTCGTACAGCAATCGCACCTCCATCGGTTGCTGCCTTTAGTTTTCCGGATATGGGCTCGAGGAACGGCCCCGTGTAGGGCCGCTGTACTTCTGTTGTTGCTGAGGGGACTGGTAGAGTCCAGGCGACGGCGAACGCGACGTACGTCGAGGTGCCCATTCTGTGGCGGCCATGTAGTCGCCGATGTCGCGTGGCAGCTCAGTACGCTGTGCAGGCGGTGCGTTGACGGCGAAGCCACGTAGGCCCATCTGGCGGTACTGGCAGCGGCGGAAGGTGAGGCCGGCTTGCCCGCAGTGATAACACAGCGGTAGGTTGTCAGGGGCACGCCAAACATCTGTATTAACTGCAGATATGAGTGAACAGCGCAATAAAAACCACAGACCTTGCAGCCTACGGCTAGGTGCGGCAAGTGTGGGTTGCGTAAGCATGGGACGTGTTAAAGTTAGTGACGTTTTGGGAGGCGTGTTTGAGTGATTTTTTGCGTGTTGCGCATCCTCCTGCGCAGCTTGTGGTTTCCTGTTTTTCTGTCAATACATGCTCAGTTGAAGTTTGCGCTCCGTCCTGTCTGTCGTCTCTACCTTGTCTATGGTTTTTATTGAGCTATTCAGTCATATCTGCAGTTAATACGCACCAACTAGCTCAACTCACGTCTCTCAAACATCGGTCTTTCGGGGGCCGCAGCGTTGTCCTGTCGGCGGGCGGTATAGCGTTGGGGGCGGTGGCGTCGGTGTCTGCCGGCGGAACTGCTGCAGCGGTGCGGCGTCTGGACGTGGGCTCGGAGGGGAGGCGTCGCCTCGGGCTGCAGCAGCATAGCTCATGGCTTCCGGCTCAGGTTGCGGCGGTGCAGCAACTTCCAGAGAATGCTGAAGTTCCTCACGAACGATCTCGGCTATCGAATCCACCTGAGGTTAAGATCTGGGGAACATTTTCTGCAGCTCCTCACGCACGACCGCTCTGATAATCACGCGCAGGTCGTTGGTTCCCAGCGCTTGAGTATCCCCGTAGCTTGAAGTGGGCATGCGCCGGTTATATTGCCTAGTGCGAATTTCTAGCGCCTTTTCGATTGTGGTGGCCTCCAAAACGAATTCCGAGACTGTCTTTGGCGGGTTGCGCACAAGTCCGGCGAAAAATTCTTCCTTCACTCCTCGCATCAGGAAGTGAAACTTCTTTTCTTCGGACGTGGCGGGGTCCGTATGGCGAAACAGCCCGATGGTCTCGTTGGGGAGCTGTACACGGGTCTCCAGAAGGGTTTCAGCCTGTAGCGCCGCGCCAGTGGCAGCCAGCCGGCCGCCGAAAAAGGCGACTTCTCGTGGAGCCTTCGCCCTTATGATGATCTGCGAGACGCCTGTGGAAGCCCGCGACACCACTTACACCACGGCCGAGGAGCCCGCTTTCGCGTTGCATGCCAGGCGATTGGCCAACACATCGGAACCTGCCACTCAAGCGCTCGTAGACTGTAAACCCGGTCACGACCCTATTGAAAATCCCTCCACCATGAGGAATGGTGGATTCCACCATCCACCATTATGGTGGATTATGTTGCTGGAAGATGGTGGCACGTGGTGTATGCTGGATGCTGGCGTATGACGGATGCTGGAGAACGAAGGAGCGTAAAATGGCTCTACAGCGTCGGCACCATCGTGTCTAGCCGTCACACATAAATAATTGTATAGAAGGCGATGTAGAAAGCGCTAGTACAAAGAAAAAGAAAAAAAAAACGTATGCAAAAAAAAAACCTTCTCCGCCGCCGGGAATCGAACGCCCGACCTGCGGATCCCGAGCCGAGTACTTTACCACTACGCCACGCTGACACTTGCTCGGCGACATGCAAAATGACTAGTCAACATACTAATACACCGTTTGGCTTCTGCTTTGTATGTCTCATACTGGAGACAGACGCGATCTTCACATCCTACTAACTTTGCGTAGTTATTAAACGCAAACAAACTGCTGCCGGTAACGAATGGCACGTCGATAATGGCAACAGCGCTAACTTTCTTTTAGAATTCACAACGTAACTCCAAAGGAATATGTCAAGTGGAGCGAGGAGCGCGAGTATAGTCCACCGGGTGTTACTGCGAACTTTTAATAGCCGTTTCTCGCTTTTTCCAAAGTGCGACATGTGCAAAGGCTTTCTGTCGACTCTAAGCTCATTCGATAAATACGCGCGTACAAATGATTAAGTATTGTGAAGTTTTTATTTATCGCGCAACGTACAGCGCAGCCGTGCCAGCGCACTGATCTGACGCTGTATCATTAGCCGCAACTGCATAACAGCTGGGCCAAAACAAGCACAGTGCGCGGGAAAAATATGCCATCATATTGGTTCAGTAAGGCGTACGAATTGACAACTCTATGTTCTCGCATACGTGTCAGAGAAGCGCCGGCGAGTGCGACCGGCGGCGGTTGGTGACCGGAGGCGTTTGCTGGAAGCGCGTCGCATCTATGCTCATCGCTTCTTGTGCGGACACCGTACACAAGAAAAAAATGCTTCATTTAGGTTTCCGATGCCACAGGTGTGCTGTAAAGTCATTCGTACTCACCGGAATCGTGTATACTGAAACCAGAAGCGCCGATAACACGTAAACGGACTCGGTCGCTACGCTATGTCTAACCTTTGGTGGCAATCATGGTGGTAGAATATGATGGTGGTAGTCATACTTGGTGGGGCTTATCTCGACGCAGGCCGAAAGTAAAAGTTTGTGCATTTTATCTTTGCATGCATTTTCACTATTACCTTAAAGTGCCACTGAAGTAAGTGAGTGTGCAAGAATTGCCAGAGTTGCGTTTCAAGCGTGACGGTATCAAGCGGAGGCTGTTTTCTGGTCTCCCCGCTGGAAGGGCTCATTTACTTCTCGGCAAATGCGCGGCGATGTAACACAGTTACTGTCGCTGTTCACACCGACACTTCTAGACTTGTAAACATCAAAATGCAGCAGCACATCACGGATGTAAACCTGATAAGCACGTGCGTAAAATGTAAACATTCACGGCTGCTGTGCTCCAGAAAACTTGTGGCGGTGATTGGCGCCGCATGAATAAAAAAAATAGTGCTAGAAAGCTTAATGATCGATGTTGGCTTCTTTGAACTGCATATATTTCTGCACATTCAAGAGGAAAACATTAGACCTGACAGCGACTTCTCATAATGTCACGTTGACTTCCATCATGCCACCGTCATCCACCATGCTTCCATCCTGCCACCGTCATCCAGCTTGTTCACCAAGTCATCCACCAAAACATGTATTGCTCGCCACCATCAGCCAGCATTTTCCACTTAACACCAAAAGAAGCTCGCCACCACAACCACCATCCGCCACCATTTTTTACACTCTCGCCATCATCAGCCATTATGACCACCACATCCACTATTCTTTCCACCTTGTCCACTATTGTTTCCACCATGTCCACCAAGATTCCCAGCATCCACCAACCCACGATTTTCTATAGGGGACCTCTCCTCCAACGCCTTAAATGGCAGCCAGAGTTTTCCAGATGTGCCTGCGAGGATTTCATCTGATCTCTCTGAGGAGCCACCCTCCACGCCCTCTTGCCTATCCACAACTCAGGCACCATCCGGTGTCGTGAACAGCCATTTCTCCTTACCTCCGTCGTCTTGTCATCATTTCAGGAAAGGCTGCACCAGATTTATGCACAGCGCCCGACTCGTGGTCCGTCCAGAACATACATCGCGCTGTCTGCAGGCGCACTGCTGTCGGCGCTCAAGAAGCCGCACCACGCGATGGTTGGCTTCGCGTCGACGAGGGCGTTCGCACCACTTCCACCGCCAGCACCTTAAACGCACCTCTCTGCTTTATTCGCTGCTGCTAGCGACGCGCAATCATCGCAGTCCTCGCCCACTGCGTGGATCCCAGTGCCGCCCACCGGAACAACCAAACTCCTTACGCCTTCTACCCTGACAACTCCGATTTCCCAGCGGACATTCTAGGAACTGCGGCGCATGTACAGTCGCGCTCAATATGACTTGCAACAAGGGAGCGCGTGGCCTCACGAGTTTAAAGACAGCGCACGGCTTCAAATTGCTTCGTTTCTGTAACTAGATATTGTATTCTTATTTGGGAACACCCCCCAATGAGAGAACAGGGTTTACGTGTAGAAATAAGGGCTAGTGGAAGGAATGCGAAATCTTTGAACTCGTGAGGTCACGCGCTCCCATGTTCGAAGTCCTGTTGAGCGCGACTGTACATATAGTTTATTTGTTCCTCCTACCTTTTTTGTACACACGTTTTCTATCCCGCAACGCGCTAGCGGGGGGGGGGGGGGCATGTAGCGCCGCGTCAGTGGCAGCCAGCCGGCCGGAGAAAACGACGATGAGCGCCGGTGGGTCGTGGCGCAAGGCAGTTGGGACGTTCGGGTGCTGTTGGCTGGCTGGACGCCACGGCCACTGCTCGGCTTCGGCCTCTCGCTTTCTTCCTCGGCCGTAGGCCTTCGTGCTCTCATCAAACAAGTGACGACGGCACGTCTACGTCGGACGCCGTCGCGTCCCAACAAGCCCTTTCTTTCTGGATGACGCTCGTGAAGGTGTTCAGAAATCCGGTGTGGAAGAGGTCACACGATGTTTGGGTGGACTCTCGGTTCTCGAACCAGGTTCTTGCGCCATCTTCAAAGGCGAATTAGGCGTTGTGTAGCTTCTGGTCGCAGTCCGAGTTGTTCAACGTGGAGACCCAGTCGTATGCCACCAGCCAGCATTCGGAGCCTCGCATGGTGATCCGCGGAATGTCGGCGGCTCCCTCAGTTGATGCATGACGACCGTTGTAGGCGCCACAGCGGCTGTCATTGTCGCTGTTGTCTTCGTTGTGATTCTGGTCTTGTCGGGCAGGGGTCCGTATTCTGGTTCAAGACCTTGCTGCCTACGGCTGGCTCGCTGGTCAGGGTTGGTGTCGATGTTCCCTTGACGGCAGGGTTGCCAATGGTGGCTACTTTTCGCCAAATTGGCGAATTTGAGAGGCCCGTGGCGACCTAAAATTATGAATGGCGACATGGCGAATTTTTGGCGATTTTCGGCTTATGTCTCCACTGAGTTATGCAACCTAAACTCAGTGTCTTCCCAACGATTGAGCGGCAGCATTCTCTGTATTTTTCTTGGGTTTAGACCCACGAGTAGTATGAGCATATTACACGTCATTCGGTATGTCCGTCCTGTAACTCGCGTGTATCTCCTCAATTCATCTAGATGCAGTAGGTACTGGAAAGTCCCCCAGCGACATTCTAGCAAAATGTAAGTCAGCGGACTGCCTTGCAACCCGCGAGGGGGCAGTGTTTGACTATAAGTTTATGGCTTTAGGTGCTTTAAGCTTCTCTATAAAGTTTCGCTTCTGAAGGGGCTAGACGACGGGTTGGCCGCCTGTTCCGACCATGTCTTCCGCCAAAGCTCCAACTGTTCTGAATAGCTTGGTGACTTATTCACTGTTGCAGTACCCCCAATTCAGCTCGTAAAGACTGTTTTGGAATAGCGAAGAGAGGCGGATACGCGGCTATTGGTGCAATAAAAAAAATTTATTGAGGCATTTTCCACTGTTCTCGGTGAGCGTGTGCAATGAAAGCAATTGCTATGTAACGTTTTACACTGTCTAGCTGATCATTAATAACGCATCAGATTGCCGCGTGTCGATATAGTTGACTATAAGAAAGGGTCAGTGGCGTCCGGTATCATATTATTTCACACTGAAAAGGTGTAAGACTCACTAATGATCGGTTCCTGTAAGAATTCTGTCGTGTTACCTTCAATAAACCTTTTAATACTTTAATTCATATAAGGGTACGTAAAGCTGTCTACAAACAACGCTTTCACGGTTTTCGCCCAAGGTTCACCACACTTTTACCTTTGAAACGAGCGGACAGGGATGGAAGGATATCATGAGCGTTTTATTCATCCACCCTTGCGCCACCACGCACATCTTGCGGCTAGTCCGCGAAGTAGCACTATGCACTCCCATGGTGAAGCGGGTGAAACGACTGGCATTGAGAAACGTCAACATAATTTCAGGGTCTTGGATGGTACTGTATTCTACGGGGCTATATGTGAGTGGAAACATTTATTACTAGGTATGCCGCACATATCGAGAATGGCGACTTCTTTGGCGACATTTGTAAAAAAATGGCGACTTTTGGCGACTTTTTGCGATTCGTTTGGCGACATTTACTCGAAAGTCAGTGGCAACCCTGCTTGACGGCGTGGGCTTGGCTCACGGCAGGAGGGGGGCGTTCGGTACATGGACCAGGAAGCACCTCCACCAGGTATCACGGGGTCGTGACGTCCACGAAGACAGCAGTCGGCGCGTTCAAGATGAAACTCTTTATTTGGCCGAACTTGAGACCGGGAAATGAAAACCAAGCTACAGCAATACACGCTGTACCCTGATAGCAGCGAACAGGGCGTCGGCCGTCGATAAACTTCTCATGGCTGGGACGCGCAGTCTTTTATACATCAAGCATCGAACTTTCCAGTCTTATCACTGGTGGTCACGCAAGCTCTGGAATAATCTAGACTAACAGCATCTTGCGCGCAATCTTAACAAAGTGATCTACTACAATCATGAAGCTTCGCGAACACTGCGGGGCGGTCAGCGTCGAGCGTTGCGATCCGTCCTTGCTTATCAAACCAGACTAGATAAAAAATAAAACAAGAAGCGGGCGTGACAATATTATCGGCAATGAAGCGCGCAAAATATTTATAAACACCTCAAGCCGCTCTATACACCGACACTCTGACTTGTGGTGAAAGCGCTAAGGTCTCTCAATATGTACAAAAATCCTGCAATAATATCTCGCTACTCACTCCTCCGGGCTACATCATCATCATCATCCTCATCATCAGCCTGACCGCGCTCCACTGCAGGGCAAAGGCCTCTCCCATGTTCCGCCACTCAGCCCGGTCCTGCGCTTTGTGCTGCCACGATATACCCGCAAACTTCGTAATCTCATCTGCCCACCTAACTTTCTGTCTCTCCCTCGTTCGTTTGCCCTCTCTTGGAATTCAGTCTGTTACTTTTTGTGGCCAACTGTTATCTTGCCTACGCGCTAGATGCCTTTGCCCATGTCCATTTCTTCTTCTTGATTTCAAATAAGACGTCCTTAACAACGGTTTGTTCCCTGACCCGCTCTGCTGTCTTGTCCCTTAAAGGGACCCTGAAACGGTTTTGACGATTTTGTACGAACACATTGAGCCGGCAGAGCAAGTCCTAATGATCATTTACAGACCGATTTAAGCTCTGTGCGAAAACTGTGTAATTTATTACAAGGCTTTAAAGCTGCGAATCGCCACCGATCACAGCGGCTCAGCTAAACGCGTTTACGAACCTCCCACTACCAGTGCGCGTCGTATTGGAAACGCGACGTCACGCAGGCGGCTGATCTGATTGGATATGTCCAGTACACGTCACTGAACCTCCTGTGGGCAGCGAGCGTCGTCTGCCTATGTTACAACGTACTCCGTGTTGACGTGAGCTGAGCGACAGTGTTTATCTTGAGGTTTCTTTTCTTGGACATAATTAATTGCCCTAGCCTTGTTGTGTACCACGTATCTAGCAATTTCTAGCAATTGGTGACTTGTAAAGCTGCGACATCGTGCAATGTTCGTGAGGCATCTGGCGAGCGGAATCTCTTCAGCTCGTCGCTGCAATGAGCGTCGCGCTCTCGCTAACCGTTCAACGCCACTATCCACGTTTTTGTGGCTGTAACTTCACCCCTGAAGACACAACCACATTGCCCGAGTTTACGCTTATCGGTGATCGTTCTCGAATTATTTTTGTTTGTCCGCATGCTTTTGCAGATTGTCGCCGTACATGAGAATAAAATAAGATCTGCTCGTAGTGTGGCGGCACCTGTCGGAGCAGATATCAACCACTCCGCGAGCTTCCTCTTTGTTGGGCCTCCGAGATTGCGCGCAACCCGTCGGCGCGCACAATATCTGAGCTCAAACCGTCGAGTGCGCTCATGAGAGCGCTGCGATCGCCGGCGATGTCAGGGTGTCTGTGAGTTGAGGGTGCAATGCAGTGGTGAGGAGGAGGGCATGGAGGAAGGAAAAACTAAGGAGAGGCCCTATCGTATCCCAATGCATTGCGAAAAGTGTGGCGGAAGTGACGTCAGATTTATGGGGCAAACAAGCCGATATGGGGCAAACAAAACAGCAGACGCCCCGCGGCGTGCTCTCTGCGGTGGTTCGCTTCTGTTCGGATTTGTAGTCCCGGCGTAAACTTAGCGCGTATTGTGCGGTTCGCACGCAGTAAAATGTTGCATGCAGACGTTTACCAGGCTGTTCGTGCGCGGCAGGCCCGAGCGTTTCGTGATGAAGTTCTTCGTGGAGCGTTTTTGTGCAACAGTACAGAATGCCGGTACGTGCCGTGATCAAAAACGTTCAGCCCCTGCATCATCGTATTCGAACTCACCTAGCAGTGACTTACGCGTTCTGCTGGGCGTTAGGCCTTCTCTTTCTCGTAGCCCGATTGCCAGATCTATTGCCCGATTAGTGGTTCTTTGCTCGTGTATATGGAGTGAGCGCAGTAGCTATTCGGCGCAACGCCAACCTATAGTTGACGTAACTTCACGTCGAAAAATAGACACCGCTGTATTGTATACGCGATCGTGCACGTAAAGTTTGTAATTCCAGTGCGCACACAACACAAGCACGCAGCGAACGCACACCGCACGATACATACATCACGTAGTCTGATAATAACAACAAAAGTTTATTGCCCTTTCGTTGAACGACACAGCCTCTAAAACGTACGCTGCCTTCAGCGCATGTTATGTACGGCGCGTCAGACGCCGAAAACAAAAGTTCACGTGAGTTCTGAGTTGACAGAATGAGTATAACAAGTAACAGAGCGCACATCCGAGAGCTTCGCACGCAAATACCGTGCCTTAGTGATCAGCAATGAAGCGAACGTATACGTACACATGAAAAGTGACACCCGGTACTGTCCGCAGTGCACGCGATTTGCACCGGGTATACGCAACAGCTGGGCATTGCGTAGCTTTCCTAAAGAACACACACACACAAAGAGCAGCATGCGTGAATCGACTACGCCGCCTGCACGGCGAAAAACAAACAAACAAAAAAAAAGGCTGCAAAGTTTCGCGATGCGCGCATGCGCTTGCAAACGTCGCAACGGAAATGGCGAAATGTTTCGCTGCGCCTTCGCTAGGAGGCGATACGGGTGTTTGCGATGTGGGGGCTTCACGAATGTGACGTCAGGGCCTCTCCTTAGTATTCCTTCCTCCATGGAGGAGGGTATAGATGTAAATTCCGTAGCGGCCTTGGTACACAGTGCGTCGCTTAATTTCTGGTGGGAATGATTTGGGGATGCTCCTGCCTAAACGCTGACAAAACTTCAAAAAAACGTTTCAGGGTCCCTTTAGGGTTACACCTATCATTTTCATTTCTATTGCTCGCGGCGCCGTCCTCAGTTTACGCTACATATGCGTCGTATGCTACATATGCATCGAAAAAACATGTCGAGACATGCTGGTTGGCCGGGCATAAGATTATCGTAGGCAACGCACTTCCAGATGAAATGACCACCTTCGTAGCAACGAAATCTCGAAGCCCATTCGTACCTGTTTCTGCTTTGGACATGAAGCCAATTTTACGCACAAGACTTAGGAGCTACTGGCAAAGAACGTGTGATGCAGCAGTTTCAAAAAGCTTCACCTAGTTAAAGAGTATCAGGAAAATTGGCCGCCACCTGCAAAAGTAAGATATATGGCGCGCATTTTTCTCTTTTGAGCAGTGGTGATGAACCCCCCTGTGTAATAAGTGTGGCGAGCCATTGGCCGTCGTCGTTGTTTTACTCGAATGTAGAGAGGTGGAGCTCCAAAAGAAAAAGCACTTACCATTAGCGTATGAACAGTATTCGCAATGCCCACGGCCTATACGTGGCGCGCCGTGCAATTCAAGATGGCTGCGAAAGGAGGGTCAACTCGCATGCTCGCATAGCAAAAGAATGGACGTGCGGCCGTACGCGCCGTGCCGCTTTCACCGGATGAAGTCTTGAGCTTTAAAGAAATGTATATCGGACCAAAGTACTCGCCCAAACGATAGAAAGTGCTAAATGCTCGCTACATCATTTTTTGCCGCAGTGCGAAGCGTGGTGTCAGCTGACCGTGCATCAATAATGCCTTGTGAAATCCTGTGTGTGTTACGGAATACCGCATGAACTAGCATTGACGTATCGGTTAGACAGCACTCCGAGGTACGTACCGAGCCTGCCTGACGGATTTGGCGCAGTAATTAGCAGCTAGCTAGTAACGCCATGGAATATCTGCCCAGCACCGCATATTTAGCGTGCCGCGGTGGTTTCAAAGCACGTACCAACTGTCATCAGAACTTGGGCGTTCAGGAATGCGCAGTTATTTCTTAAACAAAACGCCAGCCCGTCATTGTGGCATTGAACTTACCAGTCATTTGTGCTTGGGCCAAAAACGAACGTCACGTTCAATCGGCCATACCTGACTCTATGCGCCGGTTGTTCTTAGTGGCGAGCATCGCAATCAGTTGTCTGTCCCAATCTAGAGCTGAATGAACTCACCCAAATCGATTCATATTTTCTGACCTCGTCGCAGCGGTTGTTCTTGATCGCGATCATAACAGGTTCTGATCGGGCTCAATTGCGGTCAAAAGGGCCCATGTGAGAATCGCTTCGCATTTGTTATGGCAATGCTACGTGTACTTTTCCTTAAGGCGTAATTACTTGATTGCAAATTTCCGCTGTGAGCTATGTCATCGGTGTCAACATTTCGAATGTGAGTTTGAATAAGCAGCGAATCGGTGCCACATGTGATGTCACCGATTTCAACATTTCGAGTGCCATTTTCGCTGTAAAGATAATGAAATGTACTACTATGTGTGAAAAAGAAGGGAAAAAAACAGGCCCATTACCCCTTACTTCAACGAGGTCGGGGCTAAATGAAGAGAGCCTCCAGTCATAGTCACTTCATATGGTTTGAAATCCGCAACGGACTAGATTTTTATATTTTTACTAAGCATATGTTGATCCCTGTTGCCATGTAGCGCACCTTATTATTGCACAATAAAGTGATGGAAGTTCAAGCAGTGCATAAGCTGACATCACTTGTTTTTGTGAGCAGCATGTAACGTAAACCGACACCCTTTCTTATTAACCTGATCATTGAAATTGCTTTGGTCGAATTGCTCTCTGTGTGATTGCTTAAATCCTGCTCTGCAGCGGCCAAAGCAGTGTTTGTACCAGGCATGTGGGGACACCATTGTTTTTAATTTTGGTGGGGGATGGAAGGAGGGTTGCATTTCTAAGGCCTGCGCCTTTTTAAATGGTCATGTTAAAATGTGCCCACGCAAATTAGTTTGCATGTTCACCTGTATTCCCATACAGCAGTTTTCTGCACAAGTACAGCAACAAGGATAGCAAGTGGGCAGACGTTGGGCAAAGAAGAATCAGTGGAAGTGATAGACATACTTGCAAAGCGGCACTACTGAAGTTGGACACTGCATGAGATATCCTGCACCTTTGTTACTGTAATTGTGAACTGTCGCATGCCAGCAATAAAGTAAATATGCTGATGTATGCGCTCCTTCAGCACTGACACATAAATGTAGCCTGCAGCTTGACGAAATATTGCTGTAAGGCTCTTGTTATCTGTTTAGGGACACAAACATTTAAAAGCACTGGCAAAATATCCAGGATTTCTTTTAGAATTTAGTGTTTGTGTTGTGTGTACAGAGGGTCCTTTATAAAAGGGAACATATGTGAGTAAGTTCCCCGTGCTCTGCCGTAACTGCCTTGAGTGCCAACAGTTGGCTGAAAACGAAAAACTTCTACTTAAGGCATCGGCTCTCGGCGGCACAATGTGTAGCCGAGCATGGCTGGTAGGCCTGCAAATGCCAGACCTCACCCCTACCCAGCATTTGATGGCAGCTCCCATTTGTTTATCAGGATGCTGCTTCTGACTACGGGTTGATCACATCAGATAATGACTTCGTTTTCAATTCCTTGATGCGCAAACGTCTTGACTTCGTTTTCAAGACGTTTGCGCATCAAGGAATTCTTTTTTGATAAGGCGGATACGGAAGACGTAAGCAATGACTGTTTGCGTCCACCAAGCACTTGGACACCAGATGCAGAACAATGCCAAGAGTTAGATCAATATATAAAACTAGTCTCAAGAGAAATTCTGAGCACAGCTAAACGGAGTCGAAAGCCGAAGAACTTAACTTACGCAGAACACGAGGTCTTGAAACAACTTTCAAACAGAAAAGACATTGTGATAAAACCAGCGGATAAAGGAGGTAGTATAGTAATCTGGCCTATAGAAAAATATAAAAACGAAGCTATCAGACAACTCAGCAACAACACGCACTATCGAAAATTAGCCACGGACCCGACTCAAGAATATAGTAATAGCATACAACATACGATCACGGATTTTCTAGCTAGGGAATTAATCACACACTCTGAGCCCCGCTTCCTGATGCCTAAAAACAAGCAGGCCGCTTTTACCTTCTTCCGAAGATCCATAAGGTATCCATAGATGAACTGCTTATCGCGCAAATCCCGGGCAGGCCTATAGTATCTAACAACAATACACCTACTGAGTCGCTATCAACATTTCTAAATCATCATTTATCTAAAATACCATCTAACCTACCGTCTTTTGTTCAAGATACACCTCATTTCCTTCGAATAATAGATTCTATTAACGAAACACAAACACTCTCGGATCAGGTCATTCTGGTAACATTAGATGCCTGCTCCTTGTATACGAATATACCTATCGCTGAAGGGATTGAAGCGGTCTCAAAATCACTCATAGAAAGCAAGCAAGCACATAATGCTGAAGTTTACCTATCGTTACTTAAACTAGTCCTGACGCTAAATTATTTTGAATTTGATTCGTCCTACTACCTGCAAACTTTCGGCACTAGCATGGGAACCCCTTTTGCGCCAACATACGCCAACATTTTTATGGGACACTTAGAATCGGAGCTGTTGGAGTCATGACTAGTGAAGCCTTCCACCTATCTCCGTTACATAGACGACATATTTATCATATGGGAACATGGAGTAAGTACACTAAACTCATTCATTGACCACTGTAACAAGTTTCACTCTAGTATTAAATTCACCATGCACCATTCTTCCAGTGAAATTAACTTCCTAGACACGACGGTATCTATTGAAGCAGGGAAATTAAAGACGACGCTTTACAGAAAACCAACAGACAGCCAGCAATACCTAGATTACACTAGTCATCACCCGCGACACTGCAAACAAGGGATGTTTGTAGGACAGGCGAGGCGTATAAGAAGGATCTGTAGAGATGACAACGACTACGTTCACCACTTAAGCAACCTAAAGGAAACATTAGTTAAAAGAAATTACCCGCATGATGCTCTAAACAAGGTCTTCAACGAAGCATGTCAACTAGATAGGAAATCATCACTAGTTCAAAGGGCCCCCGTAGCACAGCCTAACCAGCCGCCAGCATTTATAACCAAATACTCAAATGCGCTACCAAACATAAATAATATCCTCCGTAAGTATTACCCAATACTGGCAAGCAACGAGCGCCTTAGAAAAGCGTTTCCCGGAGTACCAAAGGTCGTGTATCGCCGCAATAAAAATTTTAAGGACATGTTAGTGCACGCAAAAGTAAGCCCTCATTCTACTGCCCACATAACACCGTGTTCTCGTCCAAGACGTAAGACTTGTAAGCACCTTCAAGATGACGTCCATCTTATAAAATCTAGTTTCACCTGCACTAGTTCAAACGTTATCTACATGATCGAATGTTCATATTGTCAAAAACGGTACATTGGCGAAACGGGACAACCTGTTAATGTTAGATTAAACGGACATCGCGCGGAAACAGCGAAAAAGTTACCCAAAGCAGTGGCACAACATTTTAATGTAGCAGGTCACAACTTCGAAGATCTCAAACTTTACATACTTCAGTCAAACTTCCGGTCCCCAAGAGACAGAAAATATACAGAGTCATACCTTATTCACAAGTTCAATACACTCCAGCCAGCAGGCATTAACGTTTCTAAGGGGGCTCTCGAATCTATTCGATATGGTACATACACAACGAAAACGAATGAGAGTTAATCCCTTCTTCTAGGCATTTCGAACCTACTATTGTTAAAATGCCACGTGCTTCCATTGACAATCATTCAGTGAAACGTACACCCTCCCGTCCCCCCCCCCGCTTTTTTTTTTCTCGTTGCTATCACTCACCCAGTCGTCGCAGTGGCCTCTCCGCCCACCCCTCCTCACCCCTTCTCCCCTCTTTTGGAGAGGGCACGAAGCATATACACACGATAGCTAAGGAAATCAGTTCCAGCCTTGAAGAAGACAAGTCCACTTGTCGAAACGTTGGCTCGAGCATCCACCCTCTGTTTTACGGATTTTTTCATCTTCGAGCGGAGTGTGTCAAAACCCTTTGCAGAGGCCTATACGAAAAAATATTGTGCTACCTCCGGTTCCTTCAATTCTATCATCGATGCTTGGGATTGGAAATGGAAATATGTCCATTGGGCTAGTTAAAGTCTGGTAACCAGCGCACAGTCGCAAAGATCCGTCTTCTTTTTTTTTTTTGAAGCCAGAGTAACAGGCGAGGCGAATGTCACACCGATGGCCGTATTATTCCAACATCCAACATATTTTGGATATTATTTTTCAACCTCCGTTTCTTTTCGCAGGACATACTGTACGGTCTTTTTCTTACCGGTGTAACATCTCTCAGCTTAAAGGGAACAATAAATTTCGTTGTAGCCGGTGGATATTTGCCTAGACAGACAAGTTCCGGGAATTTTTCACGCACGTCTTTTTCACACTTCACAAGGTGGCCCGCAACGTTCTAAGATGCGCATGTCTCTTGCGCCACGGTTACATCATCGTTTCAATAAAGGTTTCACTGCAGTGCCTTCATATTGGTCTCGAAAGCAGGAATTTATAATGCAATCTCTTCACTACAAGGGCATCGATATTAGCCCTCCGGCCTTGATAAGAAACATTTGCGTTCGCCCATACATCATATATTTGTCTTGTCCCATGAAAACTGTAGCTGCACCGGTCTTCCTCTATTTCGCCACTTTTAACAAGAGCCTCATTCATTACAGATACAGATGCACCACTGTCAACCAACGCATCCACATCGTCAACATTGATATTGAGTTTAATATAAAGCAGGTTAACGGATGTTAGAAAAGACGCGCGCATACCGCCTGTCCCGTGTTCTTTACTGTGTCCTGCTTTCCTCGCGCTTCGCTTTGACATGAGTTAGAAAAACAGTCTCAATTTTCGTCGTCAGGTGGGACTGGATACCCTCTTTTATCAGTTTTTTTATTGCGCTTCCTCTGCATGCGAGGCCGCTTGTTCTACATCATTGCTGGTAGGAGGCATTTAGTTGACGACTCAATTGCTGCCATGAGGAGTTTCGACTTTACGAGACCTTCATTGTGCCCTTTCGAAAGTCTGATCTTTCCGACGCACATTTCGTGGTGTAAAACCGGTACAGATGTTTCTGAAACATTCCAATAGCTCCTCCATGGCTTTAGGCGTCTTTACTTGCACCTGCCTCTGCAGTTCTTTAGGTAAGCCATGAACAATCCGTGGCATTACTGCACACTCCGGCAATCTGCAGTTGCCATGTTAAGAAGCCGCCTTTTCTTGTTAAAAGATCTCAGGGGCTTTCCTAAGCGATGTTTATAAAACACAGCTCAATCCCACCTTTCAGCCGGATTTTTGTCAAGGCTGACAAAAATCTCGTTCTCCACCGGTTCCATGTATCCGTCCTATGTCCAGCGTAGTGGATGTCGTACCACTTCTTGGCAACTCCACTGAGAACTGACGCATGTTCCTGATGCGCTCGTAGGGTTCATGCTACGAGCGCATAGAGTTCGTAGGGTTCTTCTTACACGCTAGTTCATGGAACAGTACCGAAGTCTCTAGGCTTGAGCATTCTCCGTCAAAGATGTCGGGCTTCGGGCATTACAACTGCTTGTCTTGTCATCGTTGGACTTGAATACCAGTCAGAATATTTTCCATGAGTTGTTGCTTTCGCTCGGCACGTTGCTGCTGCAGGCGAAGCATTTCTAGCAGGCACGAGTCCATGGCAGAGGGGTCGGCCTTGCTCGGTGACGTTGTTGTGGTCAGCTGCACCAGCAGTGTAATGTTCTTTAATTTCGGAATGCTTCTACCTTATCTTCACTAATGCTTGAACATCCATCGCCTGCAGCGTCTTTCCAGCCATCTGGGCGACGAACTCATGAAAGTTGGCAATAGTGATGCCCTCAGGCAAATCATATTTGATCTCTTCATCCACTTCACAAGTTGAAAAATACGACTGACGGCTTGCGTCTCTCTATATGCTCAGCGTCATCCGCATAATAGAAGCTTCTATCCTGTCACAGACTGCGCCAATGTAACATTCCACGACAAGCCTGTACAGACCCAAAGCACGATCTGTTTATTCTTCGTCTTCGCCCCGTTCCCACTAGATCTGTCCTTCGTCATCACGGCCCACTACAAGATAGATAGATAGATAGATAGATAGATAGATAGATAGATAGATAGATAGATAGATAGATAGATAGATAGATAGATAGATAGATAGATAGATAGATAGATAGATAGATAGATAATATGTTTTTTTTAAACGTCCCAAAAGCACGACATATTTATGAAGGACGCCGTAGTAGAGGGCTCCGGAAATTTCGACCACCTGGGGTTCTTTAACGTGCACCTAAATCTGAGTACACGGACCTCAGGCATTCTCGCCTCCGTCGAAAATGCAGCCGCCACGGCCGAAATTCGATCCCGCGACCCTTCGTGTCAGCAGTCGAGCGCCAGATATATATATATATATATATATATATATATATATATATATATATATATATATATATATATATATATATATATATATAGATAGATAGATAGATAGATAGATAGATAGATAGATAGATAGATAGATAGATAGATAGAAACCGCTTCAATGCTTATAGCTTAAATAACCACACTGATGTGTTTGAAGTTAAACAAACTGCGTGCATACAAAGAAGCTACTCAGGTGCGTAAACGTAGCAGAAGCGCAGTCTCGCCGCGTAAAGTGCTGAAAAAGACGTCAGTTGTTTCGTTCCCGATATACATCGTCATGGTAAATTTATTTCTTGCAGGAGACTGTCAGACAAATGCATTAGAGTTCTGAACGGGCAAAACTATATGAAAGACCGCAGGAAATTTCCAGGCCAGACTATTCGTAAGCAGTACTACTGCAAAAAACTAATGCAAAAAAGAGCGAGAGGACAAAAAATCTTCGTGGAAAAGGTGAGCTAATTACACACCACATATATTGATGAGATAAGGTATTCATCAGCGGAATTCGCATGTACTTATAAACTCTCACCACTTATTCTCGCCTGTTTTAAGAAACACGCTTCATTCAGCCATCTACCCAGACTTAACGAAGCACAGTTCAAAAACAAATCCGGTTTGACAAAGCTAAAACAATTTGTTGTACACTAGCCTCAGCAAAATATTCAAAAAAGGTCGGTATGAATTCAGCTGTAAGTGCGAGAGAAACACGTTTCTCTCGCACTTATTTTGATTTTGAAAAAAACACGAGGGTAAGGCTGTTTTGCTTCTTCAAATCACCCTTAGCGTACGTAAAACACCCTCCCTTAGCTAAGGGTGCTGTGAGTCGGCGATACACCAGTGGCCTGTACTACAGTGTGAGCTGACGAGTGGAATTCGTTAAATTAAAACGCGGTAGGCATTATGCGAGTTTAGATTAAGAAATCTGTTTGTTTCTATGATACATATAATACCTCAATAAATTTTCAGGGTTTCTGTGAATATTCATTGCGAACTTAATTATATGTCGAACATGTATGTTCTCACAAGAAATGATTGGCAGGTTGAAAAATCAGGGCTATTGGCCTCTACACCTAGCAGAAATGGCACCTAGCGACGAGTAGACAAAACCCCTTAGCGTGGATGACTTCTAACGTCCTCTGCTAGCCACAGCCTGTTCGCATGAGTGCGAACGCTATGTATGTATGTTAGTGATGCAGAACTATCGGTAAATTGACTATCGATAGCATCGATAGTTTTTTTAAAACTATCGATAGTGTAAACAAACTATCGATAGTACTACTATCTACAAACTATCCATAGTGCAATTGGTAGTACCATCGTTAATATTACTAGCGACATTACTGCCACGCGTGTTTATTGCTTTGTTTTGGTGTATTAAGGTTTCACCCACTCACAATGTCGCCTTTAGTCTCCTGCACCACGACAATCATGTATTATCAAACAAACAAACAAACAAACAAATAAATAAATAAATAAATAAATAAACAAACTACGAGCAACCTTTGACGCAGACTGCGCCGTAATGCTTGGGAAGCTTTACCATTGTTTAAGATCATTCTGTCAAGATTACGCGCCGGACGCAAATAGTGAAGCTTATTCGAGAGCTTACGCGAGCACCAGCGATAACGCTGGAAGGTTCCATGACTGATGTATAAAAGACGACGCGTTCCACCGATGATCAGATTACTCGAAGGCCGACGACTGTTCTCGCTGCTATCAGTGCGCAGCGTATATCGCTTGTATTTTGGGTTTTGATTTTCTGGACACAAGCTCGCCCAAATAAAGAGCTCCGTATTTCGAAGTCTTGCTGCATTTTTCACCGTCACAACCACGTGCCAATACGATCGATAGTGGTGTGAATAATGATGCTGTTGCTGGCCGGTCATATTGCCAAAATATTTGCGATAAGCATCGCTTAATTAATGAGCATTTTATGCCGAGAGAAATAAATTATTTCCGCAGTGAAAATGGCGGAATATGTCCATTAATAAATAATATCCAAAAGCAACCAGTTACACCTTACAATGAAGAAACGTAGTTCTTGATATTTTTTTTATTTTGAAATCATAAAATGCAATATAAACTTGAAGCCACGCAGTTCCACCACATGTAAATGCTTCCTTTCCGCTAAAGCTGAACAGTTATGATCATGTTATGATCATACGACTTTATGAAATTTATGATCATGTGTCAGCTAAGCACTCTGGTGAAGAACACAAACATGTCAACTTTCTTGCCCTTCAGCCTGCTCCTCCGGCTGCACTATGTACCACACGCGCGGGAAACCAAATTTATTCTGCAATAAGTTCGCGCTGTCGATTTTGTACTGTCGATAGTACTATCGAATTTACTATCGATAGCGCTATCGATAGTATTTTTTACTATCGATAGTTCAATAGTGACTCAGCTATCGATAGTATCGATAGTACCATCGATAGTTCTGCATCACTAATGTATGTCCTCCGAGCGCAGCTTATTCCGCTGTGTTAGCACAGTCTCAGACGCTAGCACAGCCGCCCAAATATTTAACTAGCGTGCGCGAGCGGCGACTTTTCTGTGCATCGGCGCCCTGTCACGGTGCCGAGTTGCAAACAGGGCGAAGGTAAGAGCATGCTCACAAAGCTTGCACAGCTGGGCCCATCGATGCTAGGCAATTCCTTCTCAAGGACGTCACCCCATTTTGGAGCACCTCAGACGGACAGGCAGCGTGCGTATGCGAAGTGTTTTTCTTGATTTTATGTTCGGTAGGTGAACATCGCAGCAAGCAATTGGCAAAATAAGATATAAGGATGCACCACACGCCCCATCCATGAGACAGGCCTTCCACGAGAAAACATGCACCGTAAATTAGGTTCAAAAGCGGCACCACGCCACATGACATTTAAGGATTTTATCGCCGCTGCACCACGATACATAACACATTTCATCATTCGCTGGGCAATAACGACTGTACATACAACAACGGCGTCCACGTCACTGTGGAGGACCTGAAGACTGTGGTAAACGAATTTCAGAACAACAGACCAGACGCAAAACTCACCCTTACAAAAGTCTGGCTAGGATAGCAAAGAAACGTCAACCGCTCATTGCAAAATCACGCACGAGGTTCACGTAAAGTTAACTAATTTCTTATGGACGTTGAACACGGCCGCGAAAACGTTGATGTTCTTCACCACGGGGAAATTCACCAGGACCCTGACATTCTGCTTGCTCGGGACGGACTACACCCTAAGTTTTCAGGCGTCGAAGTAATTTGCAGGACCTTCAAGTACAAATTCAGGAAAGAATTCAAACAGCCACAGCCAATAAGATAGTCGAACGGACCGTCCCGTGAATTCAGTGAGTCAGTCAGTCAAGAACTTTATTCATTGGTCCTGAGGAGTTTAAGCCGCCGGGAGATCCAGGGAGGACACCCTAGCAGCCGCTACCGTAGGCGACGCCCGAGTTGGGGCGGGAAACGTGGTGGCGTTCCACCTGTTCTTGGGCTCTCTGGACTGCCTTAAGTTGGTGGTGGAGCTCGCAGCTCCTGAGTGCCTCTTCCCAGTCGGACTCACTGGTGAGAGGTCCCTGAGGTAACGCCGAACATTGCCAGAGCATATGCGAAAGTGAACAGTAAAGTTCTGTGCAATCTGGGCATTGGGGAGTGATGTCTGTGTTGTAATAGCTCAGTCGGCCCCGTGATAGCTACGATCTTGTTTGTAGCATGCGAAAGGCTACCGCTTGCGCGCGTTCGAGCTTTGGGTGTGGTAAAGGGTATTGACTTCTGTTGTTGCGGTAGTGACAGGTGAGTTCGTCGAAGGTTAGTAAGGGGTCGTTAAACTGTATGTCTGGGCCCAGTTCTTCGGTGGCTGATTGATCGTCGTGGTGGGTGAGCTCTCGCGCTCGGTCGTGAGCCGTTTCGTTGAGGTTGGGTTGTTGGGAGTGGACGTCTTTGCCCATGTGGGCATTGGAACAAAGAGAGGTAGTGCGAGCCCTGCGCTTGCGTGTTTGTAAAATGTGGGCTGCTTGACGCGCGATGTTGCCGGTTTCGTAAGCCCGAATGGCGGCGCGAGAGTCTGTGAAGACGCTAATGTGTGAGGGTCGGTCATCGCTAAAGCTATGGCGACCTGCTCGGCTATGGCGCTCGTTGCTTGCCTAACCGAGGCGGCTGAGCGTAGGGCTCCATCGCCATCTACTACCGTGAGTGCAAAGGTGGAGGAGTTACCATATTGCGCCGCATCGACGAATACGGTAGAGCCGCAATTCGCGTCGGCACGGTCGAGGATCGCGCGAGCGTGGGCCAGGCGTCTGCCTTTGTTGTGTTGTGAGTGGACGTTTCACGGGAATGGCGTTACCATGTAGGTATCTCGGACATCTCTCGGGAGGGTTACTACGCGTTCAAGGTAGGGGTGTGAGGACATGCCGGCCTCGTTTAGTAGTCGACGGCCTGCCTTGGAGGAGGAGAGGCGGACCGTTTGGGCCGTGATCTGGGCCTGGATCACTTCGTCTATGTTGTTATGCATGCCTAATTGGTCGAGACGGGAGCTACTAGTGTTTTGGGGTCGGCCGAGGATTTTTTAATGCTTTTGCGCATGAGTGTGTTGAGTTTCGACTTTTCCACATTTGTCCGGTTGTGGGCAGAGGCGACGTAATTGATGTGGCTCATTAGGAACGCGTGGTATATGCGCAGGAGGTTGTCCTCGCCGAGGCCTTGCCTGCGACCTGAGACACGCTGGATGAGTCGGAGCATGTTTTCGGTTTTAGCTCTGATGTGTGTTATAGTACGTGCATGGCACCCGGTGGCCCCGACTAGGAGGCCGAGAATGCGTATGGAGTCAACGCGGGGTATACCTTGCCCGTCTTGGCTTGTAGTGCTATGGGAAGCTCGTGTAAAGGGGTTATATTACGAACGCCCTGGCGAGACTGCCGGTACAGTAGCAATTCTTATTTCGTGGGTGACAGTCGCAGTCCGGTGTTTGTAGGTAGGCTTCTGTGATATCGAGAGCGGCTTGAAGGGCTTGCTCTACTTCCGCCAGGGAGCCTCCCGGGCACCAGATGGTGATGTCGTCCGCGTAAAGAGCATGGTTTATGTTAGGGATGTCGCAGAGTTTGTCGGACAGTCCCTTCATTACTTTGTTGAAAAGAAGTGGAGAAATGACTGCCCTTGTGGGGTCCCGTTGGGACCTAATGTGTATGTGCCGGATGTGAGTTGCGATACTCGTAGTTGGGCTTTTCTGTCTTGCCAGAAAGAACGGACGTATGCCTGGAATGTTTTACCGAGGCCGAGGCTGGCAATGGATTCCAGTATGAAGCGGTGGGAAACGGTGTCGAATGCTTTCGTGAGGTCTAAAGCGAGGATGCCGCGGGCATCTCTCGTTTTTGAGTCGAAGATCTGCTTCTTTAGTAATAACATGACGTCTTGTGTTGAGAGGTGTGGTCGGAACCATACCATGTTGAATGGAAAGAGTTCGTGGTCCTCTATGTAACGCGATACGCGATTGAGGATTGCATGTTCAGCTGCTTTTCCTATACATGAGGTTAGGGAGATGGGTCGTATATTGTCAAAGTTGAGTGGTTTGCCTGGCTTTGGGAGGAAGACCACAGTGGCCGTGCGCCATTCTTCAGGCACGTGGCCGGTTTTCCACATGTGGTTTATGTCTTTCGTGAGTAGTGTGATGGCTCGGTGATCTAAGTTTCGCAGCAGGTGGTTGGTTACCCTGTCGGGACCAGGGGCCGATCTAATGTTGAGGTTGTGCAAGGCGTCCAGAATTTCAGACTCCATGAATGGGTCATCGTGTTCGGGTATTGTTTCACATTCTATTTGGGGGTAGTCGGTGGGATGTGGGGTGTGTAGGGAGACCTCCTCAAGAAAGGAGGTCTCCGTTCCTCCCGTCTTTTTGTGCGAGTGAAGGAGACGGTGTATGGCATGACTGGGGTTGTCTTTTGTTTGGCGGTCGTCAAGCACGTGTTTAAGCAGGTTCCATTTACGTTCCGTTCGCATGCAGCCGTCGACCGCCGAGCAGAGTTCGTGCTATTGGAGTCGTGTGAGCTCCTTGCAGTATTGGGCGATGCCTCGGTAGAGTATTGCTATGCGTTTGCGTAAGCGTCTGTTGAGTCATTGTGTTTTTCAGCATGCGAGTAACGATGATTTTGCCTCGAGCATGTGTGCGAGGTGTGGGTCCATTCTCGGGGTGTCGAGTTGATCTATTTGTATGGTTTTCGTTGTTTTGGCTACGTCTTCCTGGAGTGAGGAGAGTAGTTTCGTGAATGTGTTGTATGCAGTTATGTTGTTCTTGCGGAGGGTGCGGAATGCATCCCAGTCCGTTAGCGTGAATGTACGGGGTGGGGCTGTTGCGTTGGGTAGTTCGGTGCGTATGATGCAGTGATCGCTGCCCAGGTTCTCCTGCGTATTGGTCCACGTGTGGCCTGTGACGTTACGGGTGAGTACTAAGTCAGGTGTGGTGCCCTTGGTCGTTGCATGCGGGTAAGCCCATGACAGGTGGGGGGCATTGAAGTCTCCTGCTATGATGAGCGGAGAGTTTTGCACTAGGGTTGTGTCTTTAGTTAAGAGCGCGTGGAAGGACTGTCGATAATTCGACGGGGAGCTGTAAACTTTGACGACGAAAAGGTTTTGTTTTAATAATCGGTTTGGTATGAGTTCGATGAGTGTCGCCTCTAAGCGGCGTCGGGTGGGTAACACGTCGTGTTCTATGTGAGCGAATTTCTTACTTATGAGTGTGGATATACCTCTATTGGCTTCCCGTGTTGTGAGATGGGGTGGTAACCCGATAGTGTGAGTTTGTCACATAGGGTTTCCTGCAGTAGTACCGCGTGAGGCTTTTTGGGTTGTGCTTTAATGTACGGCTGCGGTGGGGTTTAGCGTTTCGCGTAGCTAGCGCAATTCCACTGCCAAATTTCTAGGGTGTCTTGGGTTGTGGAAGCCATGGTAATTAGATTGGATTAGCTGGCCCAGGCAGGTGTGCCGTTGGATTCGTGGGAAGTGCTTGTTTGGCTTTGCGTTTAGCTTTTATGGTGGCTTTTTGCTCTAGGTGCTTCTACCCGGCGTGACAGGGTGTGGATGCTTTCGTGGTTTTCTCGTGTGAGACGTAGGATTTCGTTTAGAGTGTCTTGTGGAGTGTCGCTGTCGCCACTGTCCGTTTCTGAGAGTGGGGAGGGGGCTCTGCGCTTAGGTTTGCTAACGTCTACCGAGTGTGAGGGTAGAGGTTTAGGGGCTGTGAGAGTTTGTATCTGTTGCCTCGCATCATTCACTTGCGTGGTGAGCTGTTGTATGGTGGCCCGAAGGCCTGCTAGTTCTTGACGTAGGGTTGTGACTATCTCGCTTTCATGCTCTGGCAATGAGGGCCTGCGTTACCTGTTTAGTCGGTGGTGGGCTCCGTTGCGATTGTTGCTTCCCTTGGACTAGATCCGCCCATGTCAACCCAGCGTGGCGGGAGTGGGAGCGTCCTCTGGAGTGGGAGCGGCTGTGAGGGCGCTGCGACGTCTCGCTGCCGGTGTGACGGAGCGGCTTCTACCTGGATGCCGCGGAGGTGCTCGAGGTGGCGCTGGAGGCGCGGGAGCTGGCTCCGCTCGGTCCCCGGACAGCGCCTACGGCCACGTTGACGGCGTCGGCGCCGTCGTTGTCTGTACGATGTACGGAACTTGAAACTTGCGCTTGCAGTCCTTGTCGGCGGTGCGGTGCGGTCCGCCGCAGAGGGTGCAGTGGGGCTTCCATTGTTGGTTCTCTGGTGGGGTTTGAGCCCACACGTCCGGCACCACGTGGTGTTGGGGTTAAGGCAAACGTCTGCGCGATGGCCGAGGCTGCCGCAGCTGTAACAAGCCTCCGTGTGTCTGCGGAAAAGCGTGCATCCAATTATGCTTGCCCCACAGTACACATAATTGGGAACTTGCATTCCTAGGAACAGGATGGTCACGGCTGGGTGTTCTTGATGCGTTTCACCTCCAGGGCACTGTGGTTGCGTTTTGTGACGATCAGTTCACGGAGCTGGTTATCCTTGAGGCCGAGGTCGATGCCCCGTTAAGGTTAGCGAGGCTGCGGCGTGGGTGACAGTTCGGAAGGCAAAACATAGAGATAGAGTCTACCCTCCGAAATTAAATCCGCTGTCCATGGAATCCGTGTATTTCGCTGCGTTCGTTGGTGTGAAATTTACGGTGGTTTGGGGTGAAAAACCTCGCACGGTCATTGAAGTTCGCGGCAGCCGATGTTTCCACGTCCGCACAGAACGTAAAAATATTACTTCGTTCTTGTAAAATGTACCATCCTCAATCACTGATAACAGCACATGAACATGTGACGTCACTGGTGGCAACATAGAAACAAACTAGCATGCCAAAACTGCAACTGCGTTCTCTGATAGCGTTTGTGGATCACTGTCCCGTCCCGAAGAGTGCACCAGGAAGGGACTTGGCATTTGATCTGAGAGCAACTTATGATTTTCGATGTTCATGTGACTAAGAACGTCACACAAAATTTTATTACTACTGCGAAGAACTACTTGTAAGTCCTGATTTTCCCACATGTAATGTACAAATAAACTCCAGCATATGAGTGACGTCATGAATTGATGCGTAATTTTACTCGTTCTGCAGACTGCTGAATGCGATATCAAATGCTGCCGTATGGGCGACGGTTCTATGCTTGTATGACGTTCAAAATGTTGGATGGCATGACATGCATGCCTGGCAAGGTGGGTACTTTTGTGTCATGAATTATTGCTTTACTGCGTGTGTGTTGAGACAATTGTGCAGTCAGACAGAAGAAGCTCCCTGTTTCTTGTGCGTGCGAAATGGCATGCCTTGATTGGAGCTTCTTAGAACGTGAGAACTGCGTCAAGATCACAAACCCGTGCATTATCTCTGGGACACCTATGCAAAATATTTTCAAAACAATATGCAGAGTTGTCAGTTGCAGCCTTGTGAAGGCCTGCAACACTTTTTCACCTAGTAAGAAAACGTTACCGTTCTTCAGTGGAGGCTCCTCTGAGCATAATGCAGGGCGTCCTGCTACCCTTACCCGGCCACCTTTATTGCCGGCTTGTTATGTTATCGCATCCTTTGACTGTCCTTCTCAGATACAACAAGCATACCATATTAGGTTCGGCATATGTGTCGAGGATCTCAGGGTTGATGATAAATGTGCGACCGCGAGAGTAGATAGACGTTTGGATAGAATTAAACCAACGCATCTTTTGTAAAACTATGCCTGTCAGTTCCGGCGCCGCGCGATGCGACCGCCGCGGACGCCTCGGTTTACGCGCCTCTCGCGGCGCGGTGCTGCTAGCTGACACTGCGTCGTCGCTAAGAAGGCTGCCGAAGGGTACGCGCCATTCCCGAGTAGCCCTATTCACGTTGGTTGTGAAGCCTTATATTGCAGGACACTTTGCTTAGTTCGTGAAGTATGCCAGCGAATCACGGCTCAAGTGTTTATATGGCGTGTATTTCGTGTAATGCAAGCGATATGATTGCGTCACATAGCCGCCGCGCACGTTGCGAGATTTTAATACCATGACCCTAATTTTGTTACATGTGACCCAAATTATTAGATAGGCAGGAAGGGGAAGATGGAAGCTTGCGATAAAAAATTCGTAAACAGGGGGCGTGTGCTGGAGGCGACGCTTCGACAAGCGGACTTCTCTTTGTTCCAAACGGCACACGGGCGAAATGGGACAGCCTGTTAATGTTAGATTAAACGGGCATCGCGCATACGCAGTGAAGAAATCACCGAAAGCAGTAGCACAGTATTTTAATGTAGCAGGTCACGACTTCGACGATCTCAAGCTCCACATATTCAGTCAATCTTCCGGTACCCAAAAGAAAGAAAGTATACAGAGTCGTACCTTATTCGCAATACACTCCAACCCGCAGGTACAAAGTTTGAAAGGGGGCTCTCGAATCCACCCGATATGGTACATACACAAACGTAAACCAATGAGAGATTTTCTAGGAATTTGTAGCCTACCATTGTTAAGTGGCCCTGCCTTAAAGACACCCATAAATGAGCGAAACGTCTACCTCCCCCCTCCCCGGTCTATTTCTCTTTTATTTTTCATGGAATACCACTCTCATTTTGGCTGACCCAATTCGTCACTGTGGCCTCTCATTTTTCCCCACCCCCGCTTTCGCAGTTGCCATTTCCCCCTCCTTTGTTTGTATTGGAGGTGAGGGTACGAAGCATATACACACAAGACCTAAGGAAATAAGTTCAACCCCTGAAGAAGACAAGTCCACTTGTCGAAACGTCGGCTCCCCATGCCCCTTCTTCACGAATTTACGGCACACGCGCACTAAATGCATTCATCGACCACTGTAATAATTTTTCCTCTAGTATCAAATTTACCATGCACCATTCTTCCAGTTGAATTAGCTTCCTAGTCCCGATGTTATCTATTGAAGTAGGAAAATTAAAGATGACGCTCTACAGAAACCCAACAGACAGCCAACAATACTGCCACGTGCGTTTTTATTATCACTTTTGCTCTATACGGTTTTCACGCACAAAGACTGTCAGCAACGCCCAGTGCAAACCGCGCCTCATTGTTCGAGAAGCTTAGCGATTACTGTAGATCGTTTTGTTAAGATTGCGCGCAAGACGCGAACGCTCGAGCTAATTGTAGAGCTTGCACGACAATCAGCGATAACGCTGGAACATTCGACGGCACATGTATAAATGCCAACGCGCTTCACAGCTTGTCAGTTGATCGACGGCCGACTCTTTGCTCACCGCTATCAGTGCATACCGTGTGTATTGCTGTAAATTACCTTTCCCTTTCTCGGCCACAAGTTCGGCCAAATAAAGAGTTTCATCTTGGACACGTCGCCTGCGGACTTCGTCGACGTCACGATGATAACAGAAGAAAGCACCAGGCCACTTCGTCAGAGCCCGTACAGAGTTTCGACGCGGGAACGTGAGTCCATAAAAAATAAGTTGACGAAATGCTGCGCGACGACATCATCCAGCCTTCAAAGCGTCCGTGGGCGTCACCCGTAGTGTTAGTGAAGAAGGATGGGACCCTACGTTTCTGCGTCGATTATCGTCGCCTGAACAAAATCAAGAAAAAGGACGTGTACCCTCTCCCACGTATAGACGACACCCTAAATCGACCCCAAAACGCGAAGTACTTTTCTTCCATGGACCTCAACACCGGCTACTGGCAAATGGAAGTTGACGAAAGAGACCGACAAAACACTGCCTTCATAACACCGGACTGCCTGTTCGAGTTCAAGGTCACGGCTTTCGGTCTTTGCTTGGCATCTGCGGCTTTCCAACGAGTCATGGATATGGTATTAGCTGGCCTGAAGTGGCAAACTTGTCTTGTTTACTTAGACGACGTCGTTGTGTTTTCCTCGAACTTCTACGAACACCTCCAGCGCCTTGAATCCGTACTTCAAGCAATCAAGAACTCCGGGCTCACCCCGAAACCTAAAAAGTGCCTTTCGCGTACGAGGAGCTCCTGTTTTTGGGTCACCTGATCAGCAAGACTGGAGGGCGCCCAGACCAGCAGACAACTATTGCAGCAAGGTCGACAGTTGGGCTAGTTGGTAAGGTTCCATAATATTTTGGTTCTTGGTTCTTCTAATAAATCTGCCAGTTGCGAGTAAGCGCTCGTCTGTGAACTTCTTGTCCTTTGTCCCGTCTTTTGCGCTGCTCTAAAATATTATGCAGCAGACAACGGCTGCCATCGCCGCTTTCCCGCCACCATCATCCGTCGAGAAGGCCGTGCGCCGATTTTCGGCTTGTGCGCCTATTACAGAGGCTTTGTCAAATACTTTTCATGGATCGTCGAGCCACAAACGCAGCTCACGAAGACTGACGTCGAATTAAGGTGGCAAACAGCGCAGGTCGAAGTAATTTATGAACGGAAACGATGCCTGCAGACGCCTCCGATACTTGCGCTATTCGAAGAATACGCCAATACGGAGATTCAAACCGATGCAAGCAGCGTAGGACTCGGCGCCGTCCTTGTGCAGAAGACCGGCGGACTGGAAAGGGTTATCAGCTATGCTATCCCGTCGCTGTCTAAGGCAGAGGACAACTATTCCACAACAGAAAAGGAATGCCTCGCCACTATCTAGGCTACGTCAAAGTTTCGCCCCTACCTCTACGGCAGGCCCTTCAAAGTTGTGAGCGACCATCACGCCTTGTGTTGGTTAGCTAACTTGAAGGACCCTTCAGGTCGCCTCGCACGGTGGAGCCTAAGACTTCAAGAATTCGACATTACCGTTGTGTACAGGTCCGGATGGAAACATTCCGACGCCGACTGCTTGTCTCGTGCCCCCGCCGACCCACCACCGCCCGACGACCAGGATGATGACAGCTTCTCGAGAGCCATAAGTGCCGACGACGTCGCCGAACGACAGCGAGGCGACCCGAAACTGAAGGGTCTAGTGGAATACCTGGAGGGCCGGACCATCCTTGTCCCAAAAGTATTCCGGCGAGGATTTGCATCATTTTCCTTGAAAAACAACGTCCTCGTAAACAACTTCACTCCGGCCTGAGCCAGCTACCTTATCGTTGTACCTTCGGGACTGCGACCAGAAATTCTGCATGCCCTGCACGACGATCCGACGGCTGGACACCTCGGACTTTCCCGCACGCTCGCACGAGTACAGGACAAGTACTACTGGCCGCGCCTTGCCGCCGACGTCACTCGCTATGTAAGGACGTCCCCAGACTGTCAGCGACGGAAGGCACCGCTCGAAAGACCGGCAGGCTTCCTTCAGCCGATCAAGCCTCCCCGGCGACCATTCCAGCAGATCGGATGGACCTCCTGGGGCTGCTCCCAACGTCGACTTGCGGAAATAAATGGATCGTCGTGGCTACCGACTACCTCACCCGCTACGCCGAAACAAAAGCCCTGTCGTAAGGCAGTGCCGCTGATGTAGCCAAGTTCTTCGTTGAGAGCATCATCTTTCGACACGGTGCCCCAGAGGTTCTCATCACCGACAGAGGTACGGCGTTTACGGCTGACCTAACTCAGGCGATCTTGGAATACAGCCACACAAGCAACCGCCGGACCACCGCGTACCGCCCACAGACCAACGGCCTGACCGAGCGTCTAAATAAGACCATCGCCGACACGCTGGCCATGTGCATCGACGTCTAACACAAGACGTGGGACGCCATCCTTTCGTACGTGACCTTCACTTACAACACGGCCGTACAAGAAACGACGCATATGACGCCATACAAGTAGGTCTACGGACGGAGCCCGGCAAGGAAGCTTGACGCCATGTTACCAAACGTGACCGACGAGGAAAACATCGACGTAACCACCTACCTACAGCGCGCCGAAGAATCACGACAGCACGCCCGCCTACGGATCAATAACCAGCAGACGACTGACAGCCGCCGCTACAACCTTCGACGACGCCACATGGAGTACCAACCCGGTGATCGTGTATGGGTATGGACGCCAATACGCCGACGGGGATTTAGTGAGAAGCTTCTTCGACGATACTTCGGACCGTACAGGGTACTTCGACGCCTCGGCGCACTCGACTACGAGGTTGTCCTTGAGGGCATTACGAACTCTCAGCGGCGCCGTGCGCGACCTGAAGTCGTCCATGTCGTGCGTCTCAAGCCATATTACGCGTGTTAGTGAATCTGAGGACTGTACTTTTGCTTTATTATTGTACTTTCTTGCCTGTGCTTGATTGTACTATCTTGCTTGTGCCTATTATTTACTGTACTTTCTTGCTTTATTGTTGTTATTGTTGCATGCATTGGCCACCCCCACCCCTCCTTGTTCTGTTTTAAGCATCGGGACGATGCTTTTCCAGAGGGGGGCATTGCCACGTGCCTTTCTTATTACCGCTTTTGCTGTATTTGGTTTTCGCCCACAAAGACTGTCAGCAACGCTCAGCGCAAACCGCGCCTCAGTGTTCGAGAAGCTTCGCGATTATTGTAGATCGTTTTCGCAGATTCAAGAGCTTGCGCGACAATCAGCGATAACGCTGGAATATTCGACGACACATGTATAAATGCCGGCGCACTTCACCGCTTGTCAGTTGATTGACGGCCGACGCTCTGTTCGCCGCTATCAGTGCATACCGTGTGTATTGTTGTAAATTGACTTTCTGTTCCTCGGCCACAAGTTCAGCCAAATGACGAGTTTCATCTTGGACACGTCGCCTGCGGTCTTCGTCGACGTCACGACCACGTGACACTACCTATAATACACTTGTCATCACCCGCGACACTGCAAACAACGGACTGGTGAGGCTCATAAGAAGGATCTGTAGCGACGACGGTGACTATGTTCACCACTTAGGCAGCCTAAAGGAAACACTAGTTGAAAGAAATTACCCGCACGACGCTCTAATCAAGGTCTACAACGAATCATATAAATTAGACAGGAAACCAACACTAATTAAAAGAGCCCCCAGTAACCAGCCGCTAGCACTTATAACCAAATACTCAATTGCGCTCCCAAACATAAATAATATGATCCGCAAATATTACCCACTATTTTAATATTAATATTATCTGAGGTTTTACCTGCCAAACCACGAAATGATAATGAGGCACGCCGTAGTGGAAGGCTCCGCTGGTTTTGACCATCTCTTGTTCTTTAACGCGTACTGACATCGCACAGTAAACGGGCCTCTATCATTTCGCTTCTATCAAAATGCGACCGCCACGGCCGGGATCGGACGCATTACCCAATATAAGCAAGCAACGAGCGTCCTAAAAGAAGATTTCACGAAGTACCAAAGGTCGCGTATCGCCGCAATAAGAACTTTAAGGACATGTTAGTGCATGCAAGTAATAAGATGGCGAGATGGGCTAGTTGGTGAACGTTCATGTTTAAAGAAAAAGCTTTTCAAGCGAATCAGAAACGAGTACAGAAGAACTAAAAATTGTGAGAGGTAAGCGCTTAGTCCTGTCAAAATTCTTAGTTCCTCTGTCCTCGTGTTTGTTGCGCCTAAAAATATTTTGCTTTAAACATGCAAGTAAACCACCATTCTACTGCCCACATAACACTTGTTCTCGCCCAAGACGTAAGACTTGGATACACCTCCAAGTGCGTTATACTTAAAAGCACCGGATGTGACTATGTCCATCAAATGAAGTCTAGTTTTTCTGCACTTGTTCAAATGTTATTACCATGATCGAGTGTTCATGCTCTCACGAAAGCTACTCGCACACAAACGCCAGGCAGTTCGTATTCCTCCATCGTCTAAGCGAGGTCAACAACAAAATTGCAGGACTGACTACAACTGACCGACGTTCCTGCAAGACTGAGGTGACGCATGTTGCCCGCCTGAAGCCGTTCACAATATGGACACACTGAGAATGACTCGCCCGGAGGCATTGGTCACAGAGAGGGGGAATGTTATGAAGTGTCACTCTTAGTGGAAAACGAAGGAAGCGCGAGAAGAGGAGGAGGACGACGGCGTAGCTACTACGATTGCCACGGTCTTCTTGCCTCATTACCTCCTTAAGCTACTCCGGAGTAGGTTACAATATCACGTCAATGATACAGGGTGAAAGCGCATAAGACGAAGACAGAGAAGAGGCTTGACAAACACGAGTGCTCGTGTCTTTCAAGCTCCTTCTATGTCTTCGTCTTATGCGCTTTCACCGTGTATCATGCCAAACCAAGAAGCCCAAACAGCTACCCTAGATCACATCAATGGCACGAAAGCAATTATCTCTTGTTGTGCAACGCAGCAACGACAATGACGCAAGCAAAAAATTATGGAAGCTTCGCGCCAGTGATGCCAAACCTTAAGAAGGAGTAGAGCTGGGTGGCTTTCCTTGTTTCTATTGATTTTTCTCATTCCTTCTTCTGTTTCGTTTTCTTTCTCTCTGTTTCTTGTATATCTTTGTATCTGTTTCTTCCTATTTCGTTCTTTCTCTCTCTCTTTATTTATCGCTTCCTCTTTCTTTCTCGCTCTTTCTATGTTTCTATCTATTTCTCTCTTTCTTTCTCTTTATGCCTTCCTCTCTGTTTTTTATCTCTTTTTCTGTGTTTCTTTCTATCTATTTCTCTCTTTTCTATGCCTTTCTCTGTCTTTCTATTTTTTATGTTTTTATTCACTATGCTTCTCTGTATTTTTCTCTTTCTCGCTTTCTCTCTTTCTTTCTCTCTGTCTCTATTTTCCCTGTTTTTCTATTTCATTCTCTCTCTCTCTTTCACGTGTTTCACGTGCTCCACTACGCCGAGCAGTTTTCATTTGACGCTCGCATCTGCTGTACTCGGCAGTGGGGCTTGCCAATTCCTGTGGCGCATATACACATATATCTAAACGTTTCTGCAGAAACAAACAAAAAGTAAAAAAAAATATCGTCTAGCGAGCGTAAATCGTCTTGGTAGGTGGGGCCCCCGTTCCGGGGGTCCTCTGGCTTGAGCGGCCCACCACGCCTGCTAGAGGAGCGCTAGTTACATCTCCCAATCCCTGCTGGCGAGCTAAGTCTCCCACTGCCCCTTCCTGGAATATAACGGCTGTTTGCGGCGAGTTAATATCGGGTGGCCTGTCCTGGCAATTCCACGTCAAGTGGGCGAGAGTGGGCCTGCCTCCGCACCACGGACAGCTATCGCTGTACATTGTGGGGTGAACGGCAAGTTTCAAATAAAGCTTCATTTGTGGAATACGGCGCACGTCATAGGAGTCCCGTTCGGATAGATCAAGGTATGGTGCAATGGGCTTTCGTCGCCCAAGCCGAATGTGCTGAAGGATGCCTCGCGCTAAAAAAGGGTTTTCTGCGAAGTGGTCAGCCGCTCGGTAATGAAAGCACGAGCTGCGCCATCCCCTCTCTCATTGCTATAGACCCGGGCACCAGATGATCGCATGGTCCTGCGTTATGTCGGTTCCTAGCCACCTGCGGAGTTTGGAACTACGGAACGCGAGTTACCGATGGGTTAAACAGCGCCACCTTTAAAATAGATTCGTTTTTCGAGAAATTTCTATGAATGATATTTTAATGCGGCTGATTTTTCATTGACGTAAAATTTATACAATGCCGTGCCTAAAATATTTAATTCGTTCAGTTTCAGAAAGCTACTTTTATTCACATCGTCAAAGCTGTAGTGAAAACCTATTATCATCACGTTGCATGCGGTAGTTGTAAAGGCATCCTGTCGAACTTATATTACCTTTACACTTTTTCTAAGCAATTATGTGCAAATAAACGGCTAAATTTCATTTGTTTCTTGCAGACTTGCAAAAGGGGAGTTTGCGGATACCACTAACTGCTACACCGAGAAATAGCCATCTATTTTCAAGTGAGAGTTGCTGCTTTGGAAGACAAACAAAGATATTCAACTACAATCGTATGTGTGCTTTATTTGCACAAATCTCCCACCACCTTCAATCAACTTGACATTTTCACCGAATGCATCCAACTATCAAGTTATTCCAAAGCAGCGCACAAACGGGATAAGAAATATACCACACTCCACAGGCGCTGACTTCCAACAAAGATTTATTGCGCGAACGCGAAATATAAAGTCAGGAAATACAGAAAAGACACGTGATAGAAATGATGACTCAGGCTTACAGGGTTTTGAAGGCGTTAATCTTGCAGATATGCGATTGCCTTGTCGCGTAACTCGATGGGCGGTGAACTAACGCACGAAGGCCCCCACTTGATGATGGTGAATGCTTCAATAATCCCGCGCGTGCGCTGGCCTGGATGCTTTTTGATGACGGTGGTTTGATGAAAATTTGGAATGCAATTACATGATGTGCAATGTAGCGCCAAGTTTCTGCCTTGCCTTTGCTTGACCTTGTTTCCGTACTCCCTGAGGCGATCATTAAGGCAGCGTCCAGTCTGCCCAACGTAGTAGCGGCCGCAGCTCAGTGGGATGTTATAAACGACTCCCTTGACGAAAGTGGTAACGGGCGTGTGGTGTTTTTTCTCGCATGTTTTTTTAAATGTTCTTTTTGGTTGACCATCCTGCATAAGGCGTTGAGCTTTCCTGGGGCCGAGAAGACAACTGGAACTGCAGCCTTGCAGCCCTGCAGCCAGCTTTGAGTTGTCGATCTCAGTAGTGTTGCCCGGTCTTTTTCTTCCTCTAATCTCCACTAGGATTTCCTCCGCTAGCACAACCAGGAGGCACCTCGGGAAGCCTGCCCGCATCAGCCGTTGTACTTGACCTTGAAAAGCCATTTCAGTCTCGTGTGTGCATGACCTTTGTAGTGCATTGCGGAGGGCCGATTTGGCGATCCCCCTCTTCGCAATCCTTGAGTGCGCTGATGAGAATGGCAGGAGGCTTTTGGCAGAGCTAGGTGCAAATCTCAAGCATACATGTTCATTTTTGAACAACAGAAGCAGGTCAAGAAACCGCAATGTGCCATCCTCCGGAAGCTCCTTGGTGAGCGTGAGGCCATCCATTGTTTTTCCAAATATCCCGTAGACAATCTGTACCATTGTATCAAAGCCGTTTTCAACCGCGTCAATGAATACTAGGAAGTCATCGACGTTCCTGAACACCTTCTTGACGTGCCCCTTTGGAAAGTTTCCTTGAATGTCACAGTCGTAGCGGGCAAGCACCAAGTCGCTTAGTACAGGTACAAGGCAGGAGCCGATGCACACACCTTCGTTTTGGAAGTACATCTTCCCTGCAAATTGCATTCGAAGTTTTCATCCCGAGCCACCGCCATCAAAAAGCTTCCAGACCAGCGCACGCGCGAGATTATTGAAGCATTGACCACTAGCCAGCGGGGGCCTTCGTGCGTTAGTTCACCCTCCATCCAGTTACTTTACAAGGAAATCGCATATCTCCAAGATTAACACCTTCAAAATCCTGTAACCCCTAGTCATCATTTTTATGACGTGTTTTTTTGTATTTTATGCATTTATATTTTGCGTTCGCGCAATAACTATTTGTTGGAAGTCAGCGCCTGTTTAGTGTGGTACCTTCCTTGTCCCGTTTGTGCGCTGTTTTGGAATGACTACGTCTACGTACCAACAAGCCCGCTAAGCCAGCGTATTGAAGTTCAACTACAAAGGTTTCGTCCCAGATCTTATATTTTGCTATTCATCGGAAGACAAGGTCAAAATGAAAATATCAGTGGCTATTTATGTCCAAGCATATTAGAGCACATTTATATCAACCAATGAGTTGTGCCGGCCTATGATCTTACAAGTAATCATATATAAAGCTACGCTGCAGTAAGATCTCGAAGCAACATCTAGGATATGCGTTCTCTTGTGGCTACTATGGGCGGCTCGCGTACATACGTATCGTCGATGTGAACAGAAACAGCGAGACAGCGAATCTGGAGCAACGTGCTCATGCTGGAGGAAAAGACAGAATAGTTGGTAAAATGCGGTAATGCTGCTGCAGTTTCACGTAGAACACTGTGGGAAACTGAAAAATGCGAGACGGCGCAGCGCGCTCGCGCGAAAGGAGCAAGTGTTAAGGTGTCGACTGCAGCAACGCGAATACAGACAGTGAAAGCAGGACGGCGCAAAAGCGGAGAATGCCGCTTCACACGACGGACCGAATCCGTCTTTTCCGCGGCGGACGGCGCATCACGTGACCCCGCGTCACGGATTTGTGCCATCCGTGCCGTGTCCGCGGACGTCGCGGATGGAAAATGCCAAGCTCTTTTTCGCATTCAGATTCGCGCGGAATAACAACAGATTTAGCCGAAGGTGCCATTATTGGTCTGGCAACAAGCGCTGCTTTTTCTTTTTCTCGTATGGAACTCCATAGACGGAAACGTAAAAACCTTCAATAATTTTGCTAGCGATCAGAGCCGTATATTCCTTCGGAGAGTTCGGCGGAGGGGCGGAGCCAACAACCATCCAAATTTAGCGGCGGCGCGGCGCTGTCCGCCATTTTGTGCCGCGGCACTGTAAGCTCGCGTTGGCGTGCGCCCGCAACGCTCCGTCTCTGGCGAACCCTTTCTTCAGCGACCGCGCTGCAAGCCCCCATTGCGACGTCCGTGCAGGTCCACGATGTTCCACGCAGCCGACACGTGCACGATCAGCAGCAAAGACACACCAGGTCGGTCACAGAGGAAACATAAATGCCGACAGCGACGTCACGGGTACAGCATCACGAGAAACCTCGGCACGAAATGGCGTTGGCGGCGCGGAAGCGCGCTGTTGCCAGACTGGCGGCGAGATCAAAAGAGCGCCGAACTCTCCCAAAGGGAATATACGGCTCTGCTAGCGATGAATGTGTTTTCGACTTTCAGACTGCTCGCGCCATCTAGAGAAAAGAGGAACAAGCAAGCATTCGCACATTATTATGACCTCTGGGATTTGGTAGCACTCGCGCTACCGTAGATCACCGAGCTCATGTTCTGTTAATAGAGGCACTCGCTAAGCCTACAGCTCTCAGAAAACGAGTACGGCGCTCGGAAACAGTACCAAATTGTCATGAATACGTTGCCGGCGAAGCTTGAGGACACAAACCTAAAGCCGACACAATCGTCAGTTTGGGACTAACAGCCCGCGCAATGCGCGACGAAGAGCTTAAAGATTCGAAGCGGGCAGCTCTCGCTTCAGACAGTGCCGCCATGTTTTTTTGCTGCGGCGCGTCCGTCTACTCGCTTCGTCCGTCGTCTGGATGTGCTTTGCAGCCGGACGGGCGGCGGAACGATCGTCCGCGGACGAGATTTCCGCGGAGAAGTCCGTCGTGTGGATACACGCGAAGAAGCCTACGTCCCAGGAGGAACATCGCCGTCTGCGGTCGCCCACGCTGGAGGAACGAGCGGAGAAGCGTCTACATCTGAAACGCAAGTATACCTTCGTCGGTAGTGGGTACTTTGCAATGATACGTTTTCTGAGTGCAGTACTTATGTATATCGGCATATTCAAAGGTTCTAAACATGGACAGCATTATTTTGTCAATAAATGTGGACTAACAAACATAGTTCAAACCTGCAGTCACGTCTCGTTAGGAGGATGCGTCCACTCTGCATAAATATCGACGATAACGTCAATAATAGCGAATCAAGAACAAAGACAGAAATATTGAGGAATAATAGGCCAGAAAAAGACTTCGGTTTGCATGCATTTAGAAAAAGAACGCCAGGCCTCCGCGGCACGCGCAGCACAGTCACAGCGAAAGCTGGAAGAGCGGCCTTTCTAGGGGCCGTTATAAAACCAAGGTTACAGAATGCTACGCGATACGCATTATGTGAAGACTGGTTGTAGTTTTAATCTTCTAACACGCTGTATTACCCAATAAGAGGCTGGGTCCGAGCTAGTTGGTACACTGACATTATGAAACCGTTAAGCGCACAAAGACGGGAACAAGAAGACGACACACAGAGCACAAGCGCTCTGTGTGTCGTCTTCTTGTTCCCGTCTTTGTGCGCTTAACGGTTTCATAATGTCTGTATTACCCGTGTTAACGTCATTCTTTGCCCGACGTCACTTTCAAGCTCTGGCACGGCTCTGTAGTACAATAGTCGACTGCCACGCAGAGGGCCGGGGTCAAATCTTATCATGGATTTTTTTTTCTCATTTCAAGCGATGCTCGTTGGACACCGGCGGCAACGGCGGCCAACCACGCCACCAAAATCGGCTGCCATTCTGATCTCATAAAAGCTCCCGCTGTTCAAGACTAAAAGATCTGGGTTTTAACTGATGCCTTCGATGCTACTGTATGTCGAGAAAGCGTGACACGACCGCTACTTGAAGTGCGCGTCCTCCGTGATGGTATGCGACAGCCATTTCCAAGCCGTGGCGAGTTTTGCGTCGAATAGCGGTTAGCCTCTATTTTCATCGGCTGCTTCTGTCGGCGCAGAGTTTTCTAGTTGATGAGTAGATCTGTTAACGGATCCACCGACAAGCTCCAGGATGTTCTCATCGCTTGCAGGCTCCCAGGTATTGATTCTTGTCCTCTATTTCTAGGAATGCCAATGCTTCATCATCCGGGTTTTTCATCGGGATGAGGAAGAGTCTCACGAGTGCCGCGAGTGAAGCCACACGAGTGCCGCGATAGCGCGAGTGGAAGGCCATCCTTCGGATCGTGCTCTTTCATAGCAGAGCTATTGAGATTAATATCTGCGTGGCTCCAGCAGTTTGCAATTATTTCAGGCCTCAGCACGTCCCATGATTGTAGGCACCACCTCAAGTCAACAGTTTGAAGTTCCTTCTCTTGCGCGCAAGCGATCTGGTGCCGTGCAAGTTTTGTTTCGTAGTGTGCCTTAGCCACGCCAATAATTCCTGCGTCCGAGGGTTGTATTTTGGCAGTGGTGTTGTGTGGAAGTACAGGCGTGGAACCTTTTGCTTTGCTTTTGAATTATTTTCCTTGTGTACCCCTGTCCATATTAAAGAGATAAAAATGGCTGTATTTACCGGTTTTGCCGAGGCAATGGCCGTCCATTGTCCGGCCTGCGGGTTTTTATATTAACTGTGCAGAATTGCATTTCGAGAGGCCGATCGACGAAAATTTCGTCCATAATGCTCGTTGTCCATATTAACGGGTCTATATTAACGAGACATGACTGCATAGGCTCTTAAAATTTTTACGTAATTCACACATCTAGACCCAGAGACTAGTGCACAATACGAGTAGGTTTGAACGGCACAGATAGACATTGGATAGCTATGAAGGCACCTAGACAGGTTGGAAATCCACACTGAGTGCGATATGCGAAAATTGGCCTGAGACAGTTTTCTTACCGCTCTATAGAGAAGTGAATTTTCGCTTCAAGGAAGTCGTACCTTGAGTACGCTAGTATATGAACCACGTGAAGCAAACGTCCGGCGGCAACTTCAAAATGGCGGCCAAAAAATCGGCAGTGATTCGCACCGACGCGATCGCAAGCTACCCTTACTGCACAACAAAGCTCGCTGCATCGACAAGGACGCATCACTCGAAAGCCTGATTTAGATTAAGGTTGCCGAGAAGACGGAAATTAGTAGAAGGTGCAACAGCAGTGAGTCGATGTGCCCCAACATATCTCGTGTTTGCACGGTCGGAAAACCCACCACTGCCCGATCTGGCATGTCCGCTTATGGAGCTTCTGCAAGTGTACCTCCTAAAACAACAGCTTCAAAAGGTGAAAATTAGTTATTCTCCGTGTTCTAGATGCTTGACATTGATGCTGAATTCGGCACGAAATAAAAACCTGCGTACACAATAAAAGTGGCTGGCATTCACTTCATTTATTAAAAATTTTAAGCAGTGACTGTACGGTAATACCGTACTCTCAGAGAGGTTCGCATTCGCAAATTCTACCAGTATGGAAAGGTTTTCCACGTCGTTTGTGGGGCCTACCTGTATGCGGTAACCCTGCGCACCGATTTTCTCCAGTTAAGCCCGTCCAAGTCTAGACACAACAGCAAAAAAAAAGAAATAATAAAAAAAATAATTGCAGCCATGTCGAGCGCGACCCGCATGACATCCCGCTTGGCAGTATGTAGCGTAGGATATTCGCCAGGCGGCAACTTGATTTTAAATGTCGTCGACGAAATCAGGCCCATGTCTGACTCCTAAAAATGGCACGACGATACAAAGAATGCGCAATAGCACACAGAAAAGTACTGCTCTGCTCGTGGCGCCAGGGAAAGGTTTGATTTGCTCCTTGTGCAGTTCCGCCGCTGGGACATGAACCGTGGCAAGTGCGTATATTTCATATGCGATACTCCGAGACACGCTAATCCGTAGCGCCATCGTAACTGACGGTAGGTTTGTTTTATTAAGGTCGGTCTGGTGTGGAAAGGGACTTCCTGGAGTGAGAACAACTTCTTAAACAGCTCCCAGATTTCTCCAGAGATTGCGTCTATAAGCAGCTCACCGTTGGTAGGCAGCGTAAACAGCGCTGCAGTCCCCCAAGTGCCGCAGTTAGCGACCTACCGAATTTGCCTACGCAGACTGTTCGAACGCGATCGCTGTGAGTGTGGAAACAACGGCTGGTCGGCTGGCCGTTGCCTCGACGATGTACGCTCGTGTGTCCCCGGCCACTGCCCACAACTAAGAACACTTTGGTAGGCTCATTTCTTACTTCGTTGTTTCTATTCATCCCGGCTTGCCCTATATGCAACCATGGATTTAATGCATCAAATCACCGATGTAAACGTAGCCTGCACGTAGATAAATTGCGGGGCAAACAGTTCAACGACTCGTCTACTAATTAGGTTGCATAGCAATGAAACCTGTGGATACATAACAGAGAAATGGAAGCTACACTGTTCCAACTTGTGCCCTCAGCAAAGGTCCATTTATACAGAGCGTGATTTCCCAGCACGACGATAGGACCTAGCAATTATGTTTACAAACAACTTCTACGGGCAGAACATGCGTAAACAGGCAAAATACTTACACTGGTGTATTTTTATTTTACCATTACTCACTGAGGATCTTTCGTTCATTTCTAACCTGGTAACAGCAACTGCTATGTTATGTTCCATGTGCTCCTGTAATGACGAACTGCTCAAACATCATGCCCTATCATTTCGTTCCTCAGCTACCCGTGCCAGTGCCTTGTGCTTCACACAGAGCTCCCCCCTTCAGTGCTTAACAGTAGCCTGTTTTGAAATCTGCATTTGTCAGTGCTTCTACTTCAACATTCTTGGGGCAACATGTAACTTCCTCGCGTATATAAAGGGTTCGGAAACTCCAATGAACTCGTTCTTCTGCATTGTTCTTGCGTTACGTGGCGTTCAGCAGTACCTCTTTATGTGCAGAGGACACAGATATAGAGCTAACAGAAGAAAAATAACTGCGCACGACGCGCTCCATTAAAGATCTTGGAGCTGTGTGTAAGCCAGACGACTTCAACTCATTGAAGCCCGAAAGTCGTGCAAGTGCTCTTGACACAGCTGAATCTCGAGACAGCGCTGCAAACCAGAAAACTTGCACAGCAGAAGTCCTCAAGGACCTCCATGGGTCAGCACACTGGTGACGCCATTATTCAAGACCGCATTCGTTACTACTTTGTGCCTATTTAGCTATTTTTTTAGGCCGGTGGCGGAAGGAAAAATGCCTTGGCAACGTTCTTGTTCTCCCTGATTTGAACCAAGTATCAATGTCTTGTGACGTCGTAGCCGAGCGTTCGAGTATGCGGTGTCAAAACATGGAAATCAAGGCGTGTTTCCATCTCACTCAGTTGAATTCGGCTCTTCCATTACACAAAAGAAAATACCTTTCAATACATGACTGGGACTTGGGGGGGGGGTGCTGCACGAGGCCTTTTTTTGATGACCACCTGTTGCTTAACGCGACTTTAAACTCTAATTCAAAGAGAACAGGATAATAGAAATCTGTCAGAGTCCAGGACGCTCTGCACTCACTGGCACTAGCAATCGCATATCGGACTAACTGCCCGTTGTTTCTTAGAATTAGGTACTGACGGCGAGTCTGCAATAATAACTGCGCGGACTTCAACATCACGCCAGAAATGATTGCGAAAGAGATTACAATTCATGCTTCAATGACAGCCGCTGTGATTCTGAGCACAGTCAGAGTGCTTATTTGTACTGTTGCCATATCGCTATTTTAAAGAATGTCTGCAGAGACGTGTGATGAGTGTCATTGCTACGAAAGCGATAGCAACTTCGCCACCCAGCACGATACGATTGCTTAAAGGGACATTAAAGGCAAATAATAACTCACGTAATAGTGATAGGTGAATGTTTGAGAACGCCTAAAACGTCGGTATTATCAACAGCAGTGCTCTACTAATCGAGAAATTAAGGTAAATGTAGGACACGATATGCGCCACCAATAGGACACTTTGGAATTAGTCCGATGACGTCAAGAGTTTCAAGCAAAATTAATCACTAGTACTCGAAATACTTACAATAAAAAATAACATCTCGTACATTGCAAGACCTAATAAAGTGCTGCTTGTGTGTTTCTGCTTCATTAATGGAAAAAAGCACTTGGCGTTAGAAAGGAGAAAGGAGAATAAGTTCCGTTTTCGACGGGCACCTCTCCGCTCGCGTGGTCACGTCTCAGTGGTAGTTTCGATATCACGTACTGTTGCGTGTGCTTTGCAAGCTCACGAAAGTCGCCCTAACGGGAAGTTCAACAAAATGCCGCGTCCCTGTTATGTAGCCAGATGCCTGAATGGTGTGCGCCGCTTGAGCAACAGCAGCTGCAGCAAAGAAACCGACGTGACTTGCCAATGGGTGCCGCAAATGAACCCACGCAGAAGTGGCCGAGTGCCTTGCCTCTGCGACAGTGTACTAAACAACCAAGAAATCTGCGTGTGTGCTCGTTGCACTTTGGTGCAGAGGATTAGAAGATCAACCGCAACTTGGGCAAGGCTTGTAATGTGCCCTTCAGAGCAAAAACCGCAGCGTCGGCTCCCGCGCAGTTAAGGCGGGCAACGTTGGGCAAGGCGAACTCTACGTCAGGAGGCCTTTTCAGGCGGCCGATGTGAAGTGCGCTAACGTTGTGCGGACCATAATACGTGACTTTCTTTCAAAATAAGCATTTACTTGACACGACACAAGCACTACGAGGTTTCTGGAACGTTATTTCAGCAATCAACGTGGACTTAACATTTGCCTTTAGAGTCCCTTTAAAGTCAAGAATTTATGCTTTACTTTCAGCAATTACAGTTTTCAGAGGTTTCTGCGGTACTTATTCACGTTTCCACTAACAAACATAGTTTCCACTAAAAAATAACAAAATATAGCTCTTGTTTTCACATACGCGTCGCGACTTTTGGTTACTTTTGCTGTCCTCGGCGGAATTAGGCTGCTTTTTGGGTAGTTTTTCAACTTCCTGGATATTTCCTTTCTTTTTGACGCCTTAACCTTGGCCAGGGTATCCTATACAATGCCACCGGGCGCATTTATAGTATTTAACTAATTAATAGCGCCATACTAGACAGGACATATGACAGGTAGTATGTAACTGCCGAGATTGACACTATTTTGTATTATGCTGTATTGCACTGAGGAAATTGGTTACCTTTTCAATGTGAAGTTTTTTACTGACTTGTTCCTAGCACTTTGAGGGAAGTAGGTATTTCTTGTCTTGCGAAAGATAGCGCCTCGTGTAATGAAAAATGAATGACTCATAGCAGGATCATACCTCACCCTTCGAGACCGAGAGTCCGACGCTTTAACCATAGGCATTCACGTTTATCTCGCGACGAAGAACACTTTCAACGATTGGCGTGTGACCCGTTTACATTATGCGTGCGTAGAATTTTTTTTTCGGGGGGGGGGGGGGGGCGAGGGGTTACCTCCTCGATCTGTAGTGGGGGCCGAGCAGGCAGATGTGGTCGAGTGTGATTTTTCGCTCTGTGTGCCATGGCAAAAAAAAAAAATCGGGGCGGGGGAGAGCATGGGACCCGTGAAATGAACGATTGCATTTAAACGATTGCATGCGCGACTGAAATGAACGATTTACATTTAGAGCAACTGACAACAAGCCAGAACGTGTCACAAGGCACTAGTGGAAGTTAAAGGACTGTGAATCATAATTAGATAATCGAGCATTTTTCCGCTGTTTGAAGAGGATTTGCACTTTCAAATATCATTTGAAAGACAGAAAAATTAGCTCCTCGTGCCGCCTGGCGGCCAAGCTTTGGTAACCCAAACGAGTCCTTAAGTCTAATAAGGTAAACTTGTTGGCTAGTTGGTAAAGCATGGTGAAACAGGAAACAGCGCAGTAAAAGACGACGACAAAGAAGGAACACACACCACACCACAGGACACGACAAGACTGCTTGTATGTAGTTAAGAGCTCTATTCTGAGATATCATTACCTTAGGCGACATTGCCTTCCGTGACATATGGTATGACACAACTAATGAAACCAACTGACGATTAAACCAAGGAAATAATAGGGGACATTATTTGTGGTTTCTAAACGTTATTGTCATGATTCTCAATTAAATGGCAAGAAATGAAAGCGGACAAAAAATCACTCTTTCCGTCGGGGGATCAAACCCACAACCTTCGAATTACGCGTCCAATGTTGTACCATTTGAGCTTCAACCGAGGGTGCTACCCCGTCCACATTTTGTAGGTTATGTGTGCTTCATACCTGGGAGTGTTAGCCAGCGCCACCCGTAGCCCGAGCGGCGAGTGTGGAACACTTCTGTTGCCAGTGGGTGGACCGGGCACGTGATCTTCACACGATGTGGCGGCTGACTCCTACTTTCGTACTTTTTTCGTGAGGGATTCGTCCCGGCAGACTTGATTACGTAGGTAGCATTTGGTCAGGCGCCATTGATTACGTAGGTAGTTTATTGGTCAGGCGCCACCTCGTGCTAAGATCACATGCTCTCTGATGCCCTCTGGTAAACAACATGAAGTATTCCACACTCGCCACCTGGGCTACAGGTGCGCTGGCTAGCACTCCCAGGTATGAAGCACACATAAATACCCTACAAAAAGTGGACGGCGAAGCACCGTTGTAGCTCAAATGGTAGAGCATCGGCCGCATAATTCGAAGGTTGTGGGTTCGGACCCACCGACGGAGAGCGTGATTTCTCGTCCACATTAATTTGAATTTATTTGAGAATCTTTACAATACAGCTAAGAAACCACATGTAATGTTTCCTCTTCTTTCTTTAGCTTCATTATCTGTTGGCTCGCTTCTGCAGCTTGCGTGTAGGAGCCAATCGTGATCGCCGAATTCTATCGGGATCAAGTCTAATAGAGATCAAAACGACCGTGCGACACCGGTACAGCACCGCATCACCCTACCATGCTGTCATGAGAAATCATTCAATAGGGAATGGCGCTGGAGCCAACGTTTCGAATAAGGTGTTTGTGTTCGTGAAGGCAGCAACCGTCCACTGTTTGTCAACTCCATTCGTGCAAACGCTGGCTCCAGCGACATTCCCTATTGAACGGTTTCTCATCGCTTCGAGCCGCCATCTTTCCCTGAAATAAGTCACGCTTTGCGTGTGCAAGCACTCTAAGTCAGAAAGCGGAGGCACTAGGACACCCTAAGACTAAAACTGCACAAAAAAACACGCGCAGCTTCGAATCATCCCAATACGCTATTTAATTTGTGCGCTCTCTGTTTTCCGTCAATATTCGTTTGGCAACCTCCAGTCGCGGGAAATTTTTCGTAATGACATTCTTCAGTTCACAAGCGCTCCTGTTGTAGACTTCCAGGCCGAGGTCGAAGAAGGCCCAGCCAACTCTTCTGAACACCTTATCGTCCACGGCAAAGACGAATCTGCGGATCTGCGTCAAAAAAGAAAGCACATGTCTTTGAAAACTAATACGTTCCTGGAAGCGTTGCTGCCTGGGCGAGTTTGTCATTCATAAACATAATGCGTATTAGCGCGGTACACAAAGAATGCAAGTACACAGATCAGGGGAGCACCCACTACCTTTTCAGTACGCCGCTACAAACCCTCCCGCTGAGAGCTTATTTCTCGCGTTGTAGCAGCGCTCGGGCGTAATCTGTCATTCAGGCACCGTTTCGTCTGCCCAACGTGTGTGGTGTGACGTCTACAAATTTTCATTATCATGAGGAAAGTACTATACTGGGCAGACTAAACCGTGCCTGAATGAAAGATTACATGAACACTACTGTTGACCGCGAGATCGAACAGAGTCGGCACCTAACGGTGGCTCCTTGCGTCGTCTGCTAGCCACATGGCGTTCGCATGTCAGCGTACGTCTTGCACCGTCCTCAGAGGGCAGCTCATTTCGTTATGTTAGCACAGTGTCAAATGCTTGCACTACGTATCCTTATACGATATACACAAGCATTTCGTCTTCCTAGACTTGTATGCACTCCAATAAGTGAGTGCATGTACGTGTTGTTATGACGATAGGTGCAATCTTCGTAGCGAACATTCGTCACAACCATTTCAATGTGGGTCCCACTTTGTCGGTCAAGAACATCACATAGTGCATTTGGCGTCGTCCTAAACGAAAGAAGTAATAGATGTCGAGGTGTGAATGTAGAATTTTAGCGACACCGTCTCGTAAAGTGTTGGCGATTTCGAAACCTTTGTGATACAGCAAAGCATGAACTAACGTCTGAAAAGGCCGGTTAGCGGTAAAAAAGACCTCAAGCCATACGTTTTCATGCAAACAGAAAAGCAGAGTGCACAAAGTTCCACTTCATCTAATTACGCAGAAATACAGGCTTTCTCTCTCTCTTTTTTTGTAGCCGCTAAAGCATGAAGTAAATGCTTAAAGGGCTCAGTCGCGCAACACTATTTATATTGTGGTATAGGCAGAACACAAGTTGAACAAGTGCAAAATAGCAAGAAAAAACATCGAGCACAGTGCAAAACACGACTGTGACCGAAAGCCCGCACTCCATTGATTGGCAGATTTCGCTTCTCTCACACGTAATAGGCAAGTTATGCTGGCTTTGTGCATTAACGTGTGAATGGAGGGCGTATATATCACAACTAGGATGCAGCCAAGACGCCTTATTTGCCGACAATAGACTGAAACCGCCTACAGCAAAGCGCTGCTGCGTACATTTGTATACGCGCCGGCGGCCGCATATTTACGCTAATGCGTGGACGGTGCTGCCACCTATAGCCCGATCTCGTGGCGAATAACGGGTAAAATATGCTTTCAGCGGGAGGATTCCTAGCGGCGCACAGCAAAGATTTGGGCGCTCCCCTGATCTCTATAGGTGTATTGTTATCGGACGTTCTTCTAATCGGCTCACGTGATATAAAAGAAGCCGAAACTATAGCAGAATAGGGACACTTGTTTGTGAACTCGCTATCAATTTGCTTGCCGGAAAAGGAAATTACGTTCCTTGGACAAAGCACACGTTCAAGACGAAATGCGTTTTCTCGCGCATGTATAAAATTGGTGTGAAGGGCATGAAATAAGCAGAACTGGAAGTTTAGCACCTACCTGTCCCTACGTTTTTGTCGTGTTTCTTCCTTTTATGTACCACGCTCATACACGCTACATTCTTAGAAGTCTTCCTGAAACATTTAATGAAATCACCTTCGATAATGCTTCATTATTGCTCTCTTGGTAAGACCGCGACAACCCCAGCTTACCGGTGCTTCCAATAGATTAAGGTGAGATAAGTGCTTGCAATGTGTATTACAATTCACCATTAGGCAGATGAAGGGCATACACGCCTTGCGAATTATTTCTGCTTGCTATATATTCCTCTAGACCAATGCAGGAATAGATTGCAAAGGCAACATGTGTAATAAACGTCTCTGCCATGACTAGTAGCGAGATGTAGTCGCGGAGAATAGATTTATACCTACAGTAGAATATACGTGATCTATACCTTTTGATTTTTTATAGATGCGTGTTTCGCTGCGATATTTTATTTCTCGTTTGCCGCTGTTATTTCTTGAAAATCATCGGGTTCATTACTATGCCGTGGTTTGTAAGGTTCTTAAAGCTCGCCGTCAAAACCGCCTCTCTATGTGCATCGTACTTGCGTTATAATATTCACCGAAGGGCATGAGGGCTAATTAATTTTGTTTGACACAACTTGGAAAGTCACGAACACACATGAGTGAGAATCCTCAAAAACACGAACCCACAGGACACATTTTCGCAAATGTTTTACCGCTGTGTTAAAGCTCTGTAGCGTAAAAATTTGTAGTCATAAGCTATAAATATAAAAAGTTGACTTTGCATGCACAGTCTAGATAAGGATAAATGCAATCTTTGTCAGAAATTTCAAACCGTGATAACCGAAAGGGATGCGCAATTCTAAGGCCCCAAGTATTCCTGCTATCTGGAAGGCCATCTGAGAAATGGCGGCATCCGAAGCTCTGACATCAATTAATAGAATAAACTCTGCTCGATTATTTTTGCCGTATTGTACATCGAACTTCCACGTGTATTGTGAAGCTAGAAAGCGTAGTTGCCTAGGTGACACCTGTTAACTTACCACGCAAATGTTGCACAATGAAATTATGGCAATTTAAAATAAAAACGAGTTTGACCTTCCCCTTAAAAAGAAAATGATAATGGGCCCCGTTATTATTTCGTGCCGACTTTCCTATAGTATTTGCCATTAGCAAAGACCTCCAGGACGTTGAGCGCAGCGTTCAACAGTAGGACGTGCTAGCGCAAAAGGGGCCCGCTCGCATCACCTTCTCATTGGCTAGCCGGGCTTCGCTTCACGGTGGACACCTTAACCGTGCCGCGAGAAAAGAAACAGGTGTGCGCGCAAAATTGGCCGTTCTAAGCTATGCTATATTGCATGCCTACTGCAAGCAGAGTTGCGAAGAGCCGTTGCGCCATAATTAATCATTTTGCGAATTTTGTACTGGTATAAGTAAAGGTCTTCTCATTATTCGTGAAAAGACAAGCCACCTTTGGAGAGGTCCCGGTAGATGCAATGCAGCGAAATTGTCACCCTCGCGTCACGTTCCTCAGGCCAATCACGGGGCATAAACTTGATATACTATAAGAATAAGTATTTGGTAATCCACACATCAGCAAAAAAAAGTCACAGTTTCGCCGCAAGCGCGAAGCAATGAATGCGATAGCAAGAAACTGATGCATTACGAGGTGAGGCTCGCCAATGGATACTCTGTTAGAACAGCGCTCCTGTTGCAAAGGCGGTCGAAGAAGCGAAGGAAACTAGCGTGCCTCAAGTGTCGAGCTGTGACACTTGATAGTTCGCGCTCATCTTCTGTTTGTTCGTTTAGCGGCGTCCCTTGAGCTCGAGTGGCTTTCGTACGCTCCCTAACATGAGCGCGGAAATCACGGTGAAAGCTCGAAACATCTCTCTTCCCCTCACCACGAGAAAACCGCGCGAGCAGACAGCGGAAGGGCTAAGTTCTCCCTGCGCAAATATAAGAAGCGAGGGAGCTCGCCGACGACTTTTAAATGCACCCGTCGCGCTCCTCGCGCCATCTCGCTGGTAATGAAGGAACGCTTATAAGCGCCTGCCGTCTCTGAGTCCTGCCAGCTGTAAAGGGTGTTTATATAACGCTCGCCGTTAGCTACCTGAAGGATCTGCGCTTTCTGGCGTAGTGGTTAGCGCCTCGCGCTGCGGAACGAGAGGTCGCTGGTTCGACTGCGCGCCTCGGAAGCATCTTTCTGAATTATTTTTCTTTGGGACTTTCATATATATATATATATATATATATATATACATACTTATACATATACGGTGCATGACGGCGGTGACGGGAAAATCCAGCCGAGACTGTCCATATAATTCCTATCGCAATAAAATATTTAGATACGCATTTGTCCACGAATCCGACGATTGTAACTGTGAGCAATTCAGGCATGTCCAATATATGTGGGTCTACCCTTGGTACACGTAGAAAGGCCATAAAATGGTCCTTATAGGGCTTTTTGAGGGCCTAGTTGTTGCATGCTGACAAAAATTACTTGCATGAAAAACCCTGCACATAAGGAAGATACACGAGGGATAAACAGTTGTAAATAGCGCTTGTCCCTTGTGTATCTTTCTGGTGTGCTGCGTTTTTTGTTTTTGTTTTGCGCTAGGTCATTTTTGTCAGAAATTGTCCTCAGTTTTAGTGAAGATAAAACGCGATGGGAGCCTCAAGCGTACTTGTCAAGGTTAGAATAGGTACTCTGGGCTGATTGTGTATGAGAGCAATTTACACTAAATATGAGAAAGAAAATATGTATAAGATAGGACGTGCTGTTTCTTATGCGATTAGGCGAAGAAGCATGGGGCTTTACAGTTTCCGAATTCATAGATAAAGTGCCTGAAGTTACCGAAAAGTTCGAGTCACCACGAACAACTTTCCGAACTGAAAATGTTTAGAGAGCAAGCACGCCTATGAATAGAATTGGTTCCCAGGAGAAACAAAGTGTGACCTGCTGTTGGCAGCCGTACCTACAATCATAGACTGACGGTGCAAATTGATGTTGCTCGGTAGCAAACACCGATACATTTTTAGTGGGCATAGCATTCGCGGGCTCACTCGCGGAGTTCTTGATCATCCTCTGTTTCCCAGCCGGATACACGACATAAATAAAAAAAGCACTGACATTTATGTGTACATCTGCTGTCAGATTTGCAAGTTGTCTGTGTGCTTGATACCCAAAAACCGAACACAGTACGCCAAAATCCGCGTTCACTAAACAGGAAAGACTGCGGTTTATATATATTCCCATGTTAACTTTATGTACATGCGCGCTATTAGTGACTTTGTTCTCTGCACAAGTACGCAGAGAAACGGTAAGTAAGGCCTATATATCACCACTTCAGAAATATGGCCGCATTAAAACCAGCATTCTTGTATTTCTTAAAACTATTCTACGTCTCTTTACTCACATTCCGTGGTTTATCGCGTCTACACGACTAGGCAGAGTGTATTTGTACCTCAACGTGTCGGAATCACGCAGGACGTCACTTTTAGAGTGGCACGCTGCTGTGAATCGAAACTCTGGAGGTAGGGATGCTGAGAAGATAGTGACAACCGCGAATCGGCATGGCATATGTTTTTGGCACCCAAGTAAAGCTGGCCAACCACTCGCGATGGCAACATAGCGATGATAATGCAATGCGAGGCAGAACCTAGCTCCTAAATGAAATTTTACGGTAGTAAAACGGCGTCGTGCGTGACGTTCCTACTCTGGTTATGTGACCAAAGCTGTTGAGGTCACAACAGAGTCACCCGAGTGGTCGGTCTCACCATCGAATGGCCGTTAAATAGTGCACTATTGCGAAGATCGGCCTACTGCAGTCGGCACGCGACAATAGCAGCCAGTATTATAGCCCAGTTAGAGTATGACGGTATTAAGTTCCCACTTGATTTTGTTTCTATTGTAAAGACGTTTATTGGTGAGCACTCGGTGACGATGCACGATAGCGACATTCAAGGCGGGGACCAACTCTCTGCACGAGCTGCGTTCTCTCCGAAAAGAACCGAAGAGAGCGACCCATTAGAAGGTGCTGGAGAGGACGACCCACTGCACATTTCCAAGGCTTCGCTACACTGTTAATAAAAGATAGTGCCAGATTTTCTGAAGTCCTAAGTTGGGCATTGTGGGATTGAGGCTCGCCGGTCTATTTCTGCTGTCCACATGTCCGATCATGACTCACCCCTCCTTCGCGATCCCACGGTGCTGGGCGAGCAGGGGTGACGTTAGTCTCCCTCACCCGGAGCCGGATCTCGACGGTGGCACCGCGGGTGGTCTCGCGAGACGTTTCGCGCACGGCGGGAACAGATCTCTCTCTGGACATCGTAGGGTAAGCACGTGTTTTCGTTCCCGTCCGTCGGCTCCTTTGTTCTTGGGGTTCGTTCGATCGGAATTCGGTGACGACGCCTTGCGCCAGCGGCAAGCGCTTACCTTACGTTGTCCCTTCCGAACGCTTGGCCGAACAGCGGTGCAATGTGTTCGCGCGTGGTCATACTACGCCGAGCCGCACTTATCGAAAGCCAATGCGAACGGAGTGTGCCCTCCCTCGAGCGATCGGGCCCAGTTGTCGCTGATCGTGAAGGTACGCAGTATGGTCGTGAGAGACCTTTTCCCTTAGCGGCATGTCGCCGTGAGCCACTGCCCACAGAGACGTGCTAGCGGCGCCCCTTTATTCTGTATTTCCGCCCGTGGCGTGGTTAAGCCTCAATGCTTTTCCCGCCGCGCATGATAGCGCGCGTGGTACGTTTTTGTGGTGTTGCCGCAGGCAATAAAGTGTGGCGAATTCCCGAGAGCAGTGCTCTGTACTTGCCGCGCTGCGCTCGGCACCTTCGTTGTCCCGAGAGCACGTGGTCAGCGTCGCGCTAGTTCACGCGAGGCGACGGCAATTGCGGCTCTATAGCTCGCTAAGTCCGAACCCACGCTAGTGGCCGTACTCCGGTGAGATAACGTGCACACTACGCTGGTGCCCAAGGCGGTATGAAAAGCTCATTAAGCTTTTGATTGCTCTTAGCGAGTCAGTACGCCTGTCCGATTCGGGCTCGCCGCGACATGTCTGCTACGCGTTATTTTTGTCTGTTGACCTTGTTGGCGGACGCCGCGTGGCACGAGAATGAGGCTAGAGCCGGGAATTTATATTTTTTGGTATAATAACATAGATTTAATCAATGTAGATAAGGCATTAGGACAACATGAAACAAGGAAGTTTTTTTTTCCTCCTTCGAGCCTGGTGGCAGACATGTCACCGCCCCGTTATAAAGGGGACGCTCATAGCATCCAGCCTCTCTTGAGGGGCTCGGTCGTACACGCACTTTACTTGACGCCGACCCCTGTAGTGGTGAAGACACAAGGCGCCATTGGAGATGGAGCGTTGTTTCGGAATGGGCCCTTTGGCCTACCCGAACGTTACGCACGGGGGCCTTCAACTGCTACAGCGCCCTTTGCAATGCATGGCACTTCGGTGGAACAGCGCTCGCAGTAGGTTCCCTGCGGAATGGACGAGGCGCAGGCCTTGGCACTTGCCAACTTTTGCCCATTGTCAGCCGTGCAACCAACACATCAAACGCACGCTGAACAGGCACCTGTACTGTCGACGGTAGCCCTCCCTAGCGGCAACTATGCACGACAGCAGGCAAATCCCACAAACACTCCACCCTCAACGAGCCGCTTTTGCTCTGGGAATGGCGCTTAGGGCGGTAGTCCTTTTGAAAGCGCTCCACTGATCGAGCTGGGACACAGTTCACGTTCGCTCGACCACGCCGCTAACGTGCCGACGGCTTCCTTTGAAGCAGATGCAGCTCAAACTCTATTGGAAAACGCCTCCCAAATGATCTACGCGCTCTCGAGAGCAGTGCAAACGTTTTCGGTCGTTCTGAAGTGCGTTCACGCCACTGTTGTGTTTCCCGTTCCAACGTACACCGCAGGCCCGCAGCCAGGAATGTTCTTCTGGGGGGGGGGGGGGGCACTTGCTGAAAACCATGACTTTTTCAGAAAAAACCTATTTTTTTATTTATCTTTGGTAAAAACACATACTTCACCAAAATTTCTGGCGGGCCCGGGCCCCTAGCCCCCCCCCCCTGGCTACAGGCCTGCTATAGCGCATACGGTGATCTGCTGAGTGCTAGAAATTATCTTGACTCTCTGACGCGGTATCAGAGAGCAATGGGTCTGGACGATCAGGAGGTGCTCGGACGCGTCGTCCCGGCTGCACTAAGTGACACGGCGACAAGGTGGTATCGGCTTTCCGGCTACCGAGCTACCCTCGAGGAGTTCCACGCAGCCTTCCTGCGTGAATTCCTACCCGCTGACTATGAGAGTAGGATGCAGCGAGAGCTCGAGCTCCGTACACAAGCTCCTGACGAGTCGCTGCAGTAGTACGTACACGTGATGTACGACCTTTTCTCTATCCCTGAGCCCAGATCATCGAACGAGGAACGCGTTGAACGGGTAACCAGGCAGGCATAGCCGACCTTTTTGGCGTACCTGCGCGGCGCCCGCTTCCGACATTTGGAGGAGTTGGCCGCCGAGGCAAAGTGCATTCAAGGGGACATTCTCGCCGCGCGCTCATGTAGCCCGCCACCGCCAGCCAGCGAGGCCCTTGAGCCGCGCTGTGCGTGGTGAGGGGTTATGCCTCTTCAACCACAACTGCCTTACGGCGCTTCCTTTGCGGCTGCAAGCGGCTGCGCGTGGGAGTTGAGCGCTCGCGCTTTTGACCCCTAGACGCACGAAAGGCGGGCAGCCTGTGCTGCACCACCGGAAGGCCACGCGAAGGGACGCTATCCGACCCAACGCAATGTGGGAGCTTGCGCTTATCGAAACGTATTCTTCGACAACGTAGCGAGCCTACCACAGCAGCTCGAGGCTGCTACGTCTCGGGAAAGGGACCGTGATGGATTGCGCTTTTCCGCTGCCGTGAACGAGGGTACATAGCAAGGGAGTACACCGTGTCTAGGCCTCCTGTGAGGCAGGGAAACTGGAATGCGGGTCGTTCGTGAAGGCACGAGCTACCGAACCCTTTGCTCCTCCCCTCTGCGCACAGGGTAAGCAGCCTTGCTGGTGCACATGCACCCTTTATTCCGGTCAATATTGTCGGCCGTGAACTTTCGGCGTTGCTGGACTCGTGCGCAAGCGCTTCGTTTTTTGGTGAACAGGTGCTGTCCCACTTGCAGAAGCACTCGGTACGCTTGCGGCATTGCCATACGACATTGACTCTGGCTGGCGCAGCAAGGGTGACTGTCAGATGGGGAGATCAAATGAGACTCCCTCGTTTTGTTCATCTTCCAGGGCTCAGTATTCCTGCAATTCACGGTCGGGACTTTCACCTAAAAAACGGTTTCGTTGTGGACATTGCGATTGGCGGCTATCATAATGGGCCATTTTCCCAACTGAAGCTGTTCATCAGCCTGCCGGATCCTACTGTTACCATTGCCGCAGAAGCATGGGAAACGTGCCGCGCGCAGAGTTCGCCAGCCAAGCCCCTGCTCAACGCATTCGCCCCCTCACAGTCCCCTTTGGAAACGAGAGGCAATGCACGAACAGTGTCGCCGCAAACTTCGGGGTCAAACTCCTGCGGTATGCGCTTGTCGGCTGGAAACCCCCATTTGCATCGACCGACACAACACGAAGAGGTGTCACATCCTTTGATCGCCGATCCGGCTCATTTGGATGACACAAGGTAGGCTCGTCTGTCGGTGCTGATACGCCAGTACGATGAGCACTTCACCGATCAACCTGGCTGTACCGACTTGGTGAGCCACTCGATCAAAACTGGCGACGCGCTTCCTTTGACGTGTAATGCCAGGCCTGTCAGTCTCGCCCAAAGGCAAATTATTGACGGCTTGCTAGACGACATGCTATCGACTGGCAATATTCGCCGCTCGTATAGCTCCTGGGCGTTTCCAATTGTGTTGGTGCCTAAGAAAGACGGCAGTCATTACCTGTGCGCCGACTATCACCATCTCAACGGAGTGAATCGTAAGGATCCCTATCTGCTCCCTACGATTAGCTCTATTGTAGGAAACCTTGGCAATGCGCAGTACTTCACTAGGCTTGACGTCTGAAAAGGTTACCTACAGGTCTAGACGGATGAGCGTGACATCTGCAAAACTGCGTTCACAGACCACAGAGGATTGTTTAAGTTCACCCGTATGCCTTTTGGTCTCTTCAGAGGCTTATGGACCGTGTCCTCGGGAAATCAAAGTGGTCATACTGCATGAGCTACCTCGACGACATCGTAATTTATTAACGAACATTCGAAGAGCACTTGGCCCACATTGCCGGTGTGCTCGAGAGGGTGAAAGCTGCCGGGATGACTTTAAATCCTGCGAAAGCCAAATAAGCGCAGACCTGTGTTCAGTTACTTGGGTTTAAGCTTGGCGGAGGCTCCATTGATTCGGATCGGGAGAAACTTCGAGCAATCCTTTATTGCTCCGCGCCCAAGGACGTTCGCGGCCTTCGCCGATTTTTGGAAACGGTTAACATTTACCGTTTACTTTAGCCTACGTCGACATGGCCAGGCATCTTTCAAACTGCTCACCGCAACCTTCGGTCACAGCACAGCGTTTCAAGTTTGGCGCCCGGGAACAGCAGTCGGTGAGACAATTGCGCACTGCATCGCAGAACTGCAACGTCTTTCGGAACACCGTGATATCGGCGCGTCAGTGGACCTGTCGTGGGACTACTTGTGCGTGGGGCACGAATCGATATGTTACAGTGTAGGCTGCTGGGGCAACCGGATCTTACGCTTGTGACAGCCCAAGAGAAGCTGTTCAGCGACTGACCAACGAAATCCGCGGCAGCGTGACATTTTGCAAAATCTACGAGCCCAGCTTTGAGAACGAGAACACAAGAGGAGAAATTATGACGAACACATACGGTGGGGCTAGCAACGGTTAAATGAAGAAACAGCTACTGGAAAAGAAAATTAGATTCATTGATTTTCCTTTCGAGTAGAAAGGAAAGAAACTAGATTCACCGAATGCATCACACATGTCGTGTATCGCCTACCACTGTCCTGTGGTAGATTGCACATAGGGCAGACGGGGCGCTGCGTTAACATTCGTTTGAAAGAACATGATGCATCTGTCACTTCAGGAGGAGGCGTGAACTTTCCTGCTCATTGCAGAGCGCGCGATTGCTCACTCATTTTTGATGATACCCAGATAAGTGGTAGGGGAACCACGAAATATGAGAGGGAGATCATCGAAGCGTTTCAAGTGCAAATACATGGCAATAATGAGTGTGTAAGCGTACCATCCTTATCACTGTCGCGGAAAGAGACTGCGTTATTAGAGAAACGCCATATTTGCACAGCGCTAAGGGAACGAGGAGACATGAAAGGGCACAACACAGGCGCTGTATTGTGCCCTTCTATGTGTCCTCGTTCACTTAGCGCTGTGCAATTATGTCGACTCTAAATCACCAACTAGCCCATGCTGCCGTTCTTTCAAGAGAAACGCATTTAGAAGGTACCATGCGCTGCGCTTTTATTGGCACGGTTTTCTAAGGCGCATGGGTGGTTTGGTTGTGCTTGGTTTGCCTCATGTTCACCCCTATCACCTCTACTGTATCATGGTGCATGTTCGTCTTGGTTTTCCTTTTAACACGAAAGTGTTTTATGCCGGGGTCCGCCAAGCCTTCATTGATGTATTTCCGTCACGGAAACAACGTCGAAAAAATTTACACGTTCACATGGCAAAGAAAAAATGTTCCATCAACGGGCATCCAACCCACGACTGCTCGATCCACAACAACAGATGCCGGGCGCGCTATCCACTACGCCATGGTAACAGACTCTAGAGGCTTTACAAACGCGCCTTTTATATCTCACGTTCTTTTCTCACAGTGCTCTCGGTCAGAGGGGTAGTGTTGCCTTCTGGGAGCGGTAAAGTAGAGTAATTCATCATTACTGTGGCCTCCGCGATTAGCACCTGCAACGCGTCTTGCTACTCGTCCGTCCCATTCGGCGCGTTTTCAATAGAATTGCAATTTTGTCAGTGCCTTAACACGCCACGAGGTGGCGACTTTAACCCAAGCGTCGTAAAAGCTTCGGCCTCGCTCATAGCATCACGCTAATCCAAACCAAAAATAGCGCTGCGACGCGCGCCTGCCTCACCTGGCTGTAATACTGCGCTCCCCGCTTACGTTCGCCCCGAGACAAATCGCGGCCGGGCTACAGGGGCGACAGGGCGCGCTTTGCGTTTTCGTTTATTCCGGCTGTGGTGCTCAGTAACAGTTTAACATGCCGCGGGATCGCGACCACATTCTGCGCCCAGTGTGCGACGCTAGCTATCACACGTCGTTCTCTGATCACGCTTTCCCCGTTCACTACTACAGCTACCACAAGGGTTTGTTTAATCATTGAACATGGACGTAAGTCGTCGGGATGGATATGTACCACCAAGCATCAAAGTGGGTGCATCCACGTTAAAGGGACACTAAAGAGCAAAACGATTTTTCTCGCATTAGTAAAGTAGTCTTCCACGATACTAAAAACACCACGCTTTCTGCGCGAAGACGCTTAATAAGCGAGAAAACGCGCAAAAAGAAAATACAGGTGGCGACGCCACCTTGGAATTCCCGCACCACTTGCCGTGACGTCACATATTTCTGACTGCGCCTGCTTGGTCCTACGTAGTTCGTAATCGGTTAAATCGAAGTACATTGTCCTCTGAGGGGGCCAGAGACTTGACATAAGGAGTTTGTGGAAATTTCGTCGAGCCAGTGGCGCCAAAATACGTTAAATGCTCTTTGAAGTCTTTTACGTCACGAATTACAAAGTTCGACGCGAAATTTAAAAATGAAACTTTGAACTTGGTTTTCTCTAATAATAAACCTATGGTGGTGAAATAAACTACACAAGAGTTCTCCGAGCACACTTTATCAATCTAAACCAATTCATTGTTTCTCTTTAGTGTCCCTTTAAACGGTGCTGTTGCTGCCAGACATCAATATACATTGTGCAAACTCTCATATGTCAATGTACAGTAAGCATTCAGTTACTTCTGTAAGGGCACGTTTTATTTTCATTTTATTCCCATTCCTAAGATGGAGGGATCAGCCATGATTTTTTGTAGATGCTGTTTCATTTAACTGTTGCTTGTCCCAATGTGTGTGTTCGTCATAATTTCTGCTCTTCTGCCAGAAGTTTGCTGTGTGAGTGCGAAACGTTTGGACCCCTGTGTTTCGAAGGCAGCTGCGCAAGTGACCAATAACGAGGCCACACTGAGGCAGGCTGGTTTGCCTGGGAACTAAAGCTGATGTTACCGCTGCAAAGATGCCCAGTATGTAACAGCCGCCGGTTAATAAATATCCAATGCCACTTCTGCAAGCAATGCCGCTACACTGTGAATACATGCAGGAGGAAGGCTGCGACTCGCGGTTCGACTGAAACAGCTCTTTGCCAAGCTTGCTGGGTGCACGAAGCATAGAAGAGTGGATTTAAGTCAGCCTTATTACCAAAACCCTTGATGAACAGACAGCTGGCTTGTTGACAGTGACAACGCATAGAGGGATATTCCGCGTCACCCGTCGTCAGTTTGGTGCTGTGGTGGTAGTGTCCACATGCCGAAGGCACATGGAATAAGTTTTTCATGTATTGGATGCAGTTATTCTGTATGTGGACGACATGCTGATTGGTGAGAAAGACGTACAGCACAACGTTCGTTTGGAAGAACTGCTGAAGATAATCTACGAGGACAGCCTACAGCTGACGTCTCACGAATGTCAGTATCGTGTTGAGGAGGCGTGGTACATGGCATTTTAAGAGACCTCTGCAGGGACGCAATTGACAGAAGACAAGTCGTGTGCGACTCACGAGCAGCTAGCGAGAACGTCAACTAGCCTTTTGAGTGCTCCGATCTTCTAAAACAAATTCCTTAAGGAAGCACCACTAGCCTTGGACAGACTGAGGCACAATCATTCCGTGGAAGGAAGGATCTACTGCAGTCGTCGCACGTTTTAGTGCACGTAATTTCAACAAGCTCCTAGTGGTGTGACGCGTCTCCGTATAAACTGGCTGCTGTGCCGAGTTATCTGGGTAAAGGTGGCAGAGAGAAACCCATTACATACGCGTCAAGAACAGTGAACGCAGCAGAAATAAAGTGCGATCATACAGACTGGGAAGCACTGGGAAGCACTGGGAAGCACTGGGAAGCACTGGGAAGCACTATTGCTTTTGGTGTGAAGAAGTTTCATGAGTTTTCTCGAAGGCGTTTCAAAATTGTGACAAACCACACGTCGCTTTTAGGATTGTTTCACCATGCTAAGCCCCTTCCACGGATGTCATCAGGCCGTCTGCTGCACTGGTCGCTGATGCGGTCATCGCACGACCACGAATGTTTGTACCGACCGGCAGAGAATCTCGGCAATGCCGACGTATTCATGCGTTGACTTTTGAAGGCCAGGAAGACCGAGGAAGAGGCGCAAGGTCTTTGGGAGATAGGAATATCGGCAGCTGCACCTGAAGTGACATGAAACTGAAGGAAGGCGGCGAGGTGTGCGTCAAGAGAAAAAAGTGATGGCTAGTCTGTAACTGTGTGCAGCATAGGTGTGCAGAGCACAAACTAACCGAAAAATGTACAGCTTTTGTGAGCCGCAAGCATAAGCTGCCTGTATACCAAGGTTCTCCGCTATGGTGCGGTCGTGTTGTCATTCTGGAGCCAGCCAGACAGCACGCCAAGGAAACCTTTAACAGAGCACAGCCAGGCATTGTCAAGATGAAGGGCTTACCAGAGTAGCCATGCGACATCCAGGAAAAGGAGAGAAGCTCTGTCGGTTGCCAGGAATCTAGGCCTGCGCCAGTACGGCAAGAATTCATTCCTGCAATACCCCAAGCAACCTTCGATCACTCTGCAGATTGGTTTCGCTGGGCCTTTTCAAAGCAACGTCTTCGTCCCTGTGGGGGACCCTCAGTGGTTGTACGCGTTCTTAAAGGGACACTAAAGAGCAAAACGATTTTTCTCATATTAGCAGTCATGGGCACGTTACCAGTAAAAAGTAACAGTGTTACAGTTACAGTTACCTAAGCCAAAAAAGTAACTCTGTTACAGTTACAGTTACAGAGGTTCCGAAAGTAACTTGTTACAGTTACAGTTACTGTGCAAAAGTAACGTCGTTACTTTTCCGTTACTCTATAAAATAATAGATCACAATTCAAATTATAGAATTTATTTATAAGGGTTACACGTCGTAAAACCCTAGACGAAGGAAACATAAAAGGGGGCCCAACACCAGCAATCACTTTGAACGCCTCTTACTTGAAGTGGAAAACGTGGTTGATGTACTGGAACGACGGCAGTATATCCTAAGACGTTTATTAACTATACCCAGAAGCGCATGCGAAGAGCAGCGGGGAGTGCATCACGAGTGGTTACGGCGTCCATTGTGTCTGCTCCATATGTTTAAGGTGTGTCAGACTCTGTTCGGAGAGCTTCCGGTCCGCTGGGCATACAAACCGTTTTTAAGTCCCGTTATTATACCTTGGAACATGACAACGTGTGTTCACGAAATCCTAAGCCTGCACACCTGCGGATGATCATGGCGGTATCTAAAAGTGCGATGCGCGGATCGGCGAAACGGGCAGGAAATGATCAATGAGGCCTAAAGAACTCAAGCGGAATGTCGCTAAAGCAACCCATGCAACGCGTTATAAGACCGAGCTTGTTGAGCACTCCTGGATGACAGGTCATAGCTTTGACCTTAACAATGCGACGACGCCGGTTTGTGAACGAAGGTGGGGGAAAAGCAACTCTTGGAATCGTGGTTCATTCGCCGCGGCTTTCAAAAAGAGCCGCGGCCCCCCTCTGGACATTTACAAGGACATGTGTGACTAGTGGACTGGTTGACCTCGGCTCTTTTTTTTCTTTTTTAGGATGCCACCTGCATTGGGGGTGAAACGTCTGTCATTTTGTTAATAATTGTTGCATTAAGTCGGAGTAAACATTTTACAACCAGTTACAAAGAAGTTTTAAAATATCGCTTCGCTAGTTCACGGAATTTCTGGCCTTAGCCGTTTCGCGTTCTGCTGTTTTCTAGCCACCTGTCAAACACGATTAGCTCGGAGCCTATGACTACAAACATGGCATCCTAATGCTCCTCCACCTGTACACCAAGAACATAGCTAGATGCTTAAGTCACGAAAAGGATATATATGCTGAAAAAAAAACGGACGCGAACTTAGCAGGCTGTTCAGTTGAACCACGATTGATTTACATGTTGCGTTAATGACAGACCTCCAACCTCGGTCTTCTGCAGGGAAGATAATACGCTTAGTCACCTCCTCTCCTAAACTGCGAGGGGAGCCCTATTCTGGAAAGTTGAGGGGTGGAGAGGATATATGGTAAAGGAGAAAGTTCGAAAAAGTGTTGCTGTTGGATAATTTTTCATAAAGACAGAAGTAACTGTAACGGTATTTTCCGTTACAGTTACTGCGAAAAAAGTAACAGTGTTACAGTTACAAGTTCCTCTAACTTAAAAGTAACTAGTTACAGTTACAAGTTACTGAAAAAAGTAACTAGTTACCGGTAACGCGTTACTAGTAACTAGTTACTGCCCAAGACTGCATATTAGTAACGTACTCTTTCACGATGCCAAAAACACCACACTTGGTGCGAGAAGACGCTTAGTAAGCGAGAAAACGTGCAAAAACAAAATGTGGGTGGCGACGCCATCTTGAAGTTTCCGCACCATTCACCGTGACGTCACATGTTTTGACGGCGCCTTCTAGGGACTATGTAGTTCCTAATCGGTAAAAATGAAGTACATTGTCCTCTGCGGGGGCCATAGATTAATACTCCAAATTGGGACTAATTTTGTAGAGGCAATGGCGCCAAAATAGGATAGCTACACTTTAAAATTCCTGATGTCACTCGGGCAGATTTCAGCGCGAAAATTAAAAATGAAACTTTGAACGTGATTTTCTCCTTTATTTATAAACGTGTGATGGCGAAATTAACGACGTTAGATTTCTCAGAGCACAATTTATCGATCTAAACTAATTCATTGTTTCTCTTTAGTGTCCCTTTAATGAATTCGGTGTCAACAGCTGCAATTGGTGACTGACACCACTGCCATTTCTATGCCCACGGTATTCCAGCAGCAATTGGTTCTGACAGTGCGGCTGCAATTTGTTCGAAGGATTTAGGAACCTCCTGGTCAGAAATGAGGTACGTCACCACGTGACCCTCATTAGAATAGTCAAGCAGGACGAATGTTGCGCGAAATAAAGGATATCCTCAGGCGCGCATTGGAGGCAACATTGACATACGCCTCGCAAAGATTTTTTTTTCATTTTGTGCTGCTTCATGCTACAACAGACAAGAGCCCAGCCAAATTCGCATGAGCAGTCAGCTGGCAGCGGTGTCAAGCATCTGCATTCTGATCTGCAATCCAGTGTGCACAAGGAGCAGGTAGCATAGCGCAGTAATCAGGCAGCACGATGTTTCGATTTGGGGAGCAAGTCTATGCCTATAACTACCATGGTGGACCCAAGCGGTTGCCTGGCATCGTATATGGATTCACAAGACCGATGTCTTGCTTGGTCGTCGGCAAAGACGGCCATTGATGGCAAAGTCGTGTTGACCGGTAGAGAAGCTCTGTGAGCTGTGCATGTGAGGATCCTAGTTCTGGTGAGTCAGAAGAGGAGGAGCCGTTGGTTGTCTCAACGGCAAGAATTCCGGAGTCTACCGCTCCTTCCACAAGTCTTAGCGACCACAGGGACCAACAGCAGGATGAAGTCCAAGACGGAGTTGATACTCACGTTTCTGTGAGTTTTTATTTTAACAGTGAAGCTGTTTACCAAATCTTTTTTTATCCGGCGAACCAAAAGACAATTATCATCACAAACAGGTATGAGCCACAGAACTTGGGTAAATCCAACTGCTCACCACTGGTGCTCTAAATATGAAGAAGGCAACAAATAGCGCAACAAAGGGCCGAGTACGTACAACGAGGGAATACTCAGGAACGGGAAAAGCATCGGCGGCTGCGAGAAGACCCCGAAGCGATGGAAGGCCTACGCCAACGACGACGTGGCCGTAGTTCCATAAGAGGTGCGAACACTTGGTTTCAGCGCGAGTTTCTGTCTCTGGCGTTTGGACAACCGTGTCGTGTCTGTGACTGTCTGTGGTGCAACACGAGCCTCTCTGCGCTGAGAATCAACGTAGAAACAACCTCGCGTCACCTAGCTAAAGCCTAACAACGACCTAACAGCAGTCTAGAATCAACCTGCATTACCTAGCTAAGACCTAGAAACAACCTAAAAGTAACTACATTAGTCTTCAGAATCGTCCAGTTTCGCTGTTTCAAGCCTTGCGCGGCTTAGTGCAAGATTCGGACATTTTTTGTTGACACTGAAGTGAGAGCACATCCACCCAATTGCCGCCACTGCGGCGTCCACGATTTCGGCCAGCGCACCTGAAAAAATTTAAAAAGAAGGAAGCTGGTATGTCAAGTTGCGACATGGAAACGGGTCAAGCAACCCTATGAAACCTATGTAGGTCGGGTAACCGTGGCTCCCGACGGCGTACTCTCTCTCTCGCAATAAAGGGTGTAACATTTTCAAATGAACAATATAAGAGTACATTTTACTGTCGGGACTCCTTAGCATGCTCTTTATTATATTTAAAGAAATGCTTTTGTATTTCGCGCGTCCATCGAATTGGACAATGCTCGAGTATGCGACCTAGGGCGAGTCGCTGACACTCTGATGCGGCGACTGTAGGCGCACTGGTTTTCAATGCCATTCGCGGACGCTTTACTTCGAATACTGACTTTTTTATGTTCGGTTCTCTCAGCAAGCTGATGCCTAATTTTCGTGCAACCCGCAGAGACAGCGTTTCCTTTGAAGCTGCAAGCACTGCCTCAACATGGCACTTTTGACTCCACTTGTGGTAGAAGACTCCTTGCGTCACATGAAGGCGAGGAACCGCACGACCCTTCAGCCACCCTGCGGCTGAAGAAGGGTCGTACGGTTCCTTCCACTATGAGTACAATCAAAGCAAGGGTAGCGTGCAGGACCCCCGCAGTTTCCTGCGTGTGCGGCCGAGTGTTGCTGTACTTGCTGCTAATATTCGCAATGTTTACAGACTGTCGTGCCACCAAGCGGATGTCAGGACAACCTCCTAGCGTTGGGTTAGGAGACGACAAACCGCAGCCGCTCCCTTGTTCGGATGTGCTAGCCTGATTGTTAGCGCGTTGGTAGGAAAGAAACACTACGGTTTTGCATGTTTCCTGCATCAGTGAAAAAACAACGGTTCCTCCGTGGCACGATAAATCTGATTATCTTTTGCGACACGCGAAGCTTTCGTAAAAATTCGTTGTAAAGCACCCTGGGCAAGTCGAGCTGCCAATGATAGCCTGCAACATACACACTTCAGCTTGTCGAGGTTTTCTCTAGCGAAGTAGGCTATTGAAATGTTATTGTCTAAACCTTTCGCTTAAAACACTTGCTGTTTCGCTTCTACAGTATGGTTCACTGTTAAAGGGAACACTCGAATGGGCACCTTTCTTACTGCTGGCCCCCTAACGGCAAGTGGGTGTCGAAATATCGTTCGTGCACAGCCCAAGTCTGTCAAAGGGAGTCAGCACTGTCAACCGCCGGCACTCTTATGGAAACCTAAGCCCCTGTGATTTTGTAGGGAGCAAAATCTAGACAGGCCCTGCACGTAAGTGTTCCCTTTAAAAGTGGACCCGACTGTACATGGCATCCGTCGGTGCCTTTGAAGTGAATAAATCCCATAACATTGTAGGCGTGCAGTCGCGTGAGCTTGGTGTCCTCTTTTAGAATTGAGCAATATCAGGTAGGCTATGCTTTAAAATGGGGCACGTTATCCAGAAATCCAGGGTAAGTTATATGAGAAAAGCGGTGTGATGAATCGTGCGAGCGAGCATTCAGTCATCTGAGGCTGCGTTCGCTCCACGGCTATCGTGGTGCGAACGCTCTCAACGTCGTCATTCACCTGTGTCGCTTTCATAACCAGCGCTGCGCCGCCTGTTCTTGTATGCTTGTTGATAGGTGGCAGCACACTTCAAGCGATTTCTTGTTCACCGTTTTGAGAGCAAAATGTTCTCCGAGCCCAGGCGTTTCTCTGATTGTAATCATGGTGAGAAGTCGGACGCTCGCAGCGGAGGAAATCTTTTAGATTGCTTTTAACAGTGAGGTTGAAAGCAACCACCTTGACAACGAGGATTTTCACTGGACATAGAAGGCTGTGCAAGCACTGACAGTGACAGCGACGATAGAGAAAGCCGCTAACTCACGATGAGCGAGTTGCTTTTTGCGTCCCCTCGTGCGTTATGGTTTTTTAACGCTCGGAAGTCACTTGGATGGTATTTAATGTACGACAGCGTTGAGTGAGGGCAAAATGAAAGCATAAATTTTTCGTATGCATTGCATGTGGCGCAAGTTATTGTGAATATTATGGAGCGTCTTATGCCGCTAACACGCTCGACCAGCAGAAGCGGAAAGGTTACAGTGACTAAACCTGCAGACAAGGCCACAATGTACGCCGTGTTAACTTCGCCTGCACTTAACCTGTACCGTCCAAACGGCATTGTTGTTCGACAAATGTTTGCACAATCGAAGAATACGACGTTACGAAAAGAATGCGTGTGCATTCTTTTCGAGGTTCATGTTTCAAGGTTCTGATCAAACTTGCAACATCCGAGAGAAGTGAACTGCGCACGTTTAGAGTCTACGCATGACTGTGACCTAAGCACTACTGAGTGGCATGTAGAATGCTTGCGTTCCGTTGAAGAAGGAACTCCGCGTTCCTGAATGCGCAAGTAATGACGACGGCGTAACATGTTTGGAAACCATCGTTACGTTAAACATGCGGTCCCGTGCAGCAACGACGTCACTTCTCGCTGGTGGCATATTACTGCAGTAAATCCGTCACGTAGGCTCGGTATGCACCTCGGAATGCCGTTCAGTTCATGCGTCAATTCTAGTCCATGCAGTTTTCTGTAGCAGGCACATAATTTCGCAAAGCATCGTTGATGTACGGTAACGGAGCCGAATTATAAGCTTCACACTGCGGCAAATACTTAGCAGGCGAGAATTTAGCACGCTCCATGATTTAGGCCAGTATTTTGGTCTCAATCCATTTCAGCACAACCCATGACTTCATCCGGTGAAAGCGGCACGGAGCATGCGTCTGCACGTCCTATCTGTCCCTATGCTAGCAAGCGGGTTGACCCTCCTCCGGGCGCCATCTTGAATCGCACAGCGCGCCACCTATAGTTCACGGGCATTGCGAATATCTCAAAAGATCAATCAAAATACACCTTGTAGCAGTCAATAACTTCGTCACAGTCTTGACGCAAATACTTTCGACTCAGATTGCATTTCTAGTCGTAAATGAAGATTTTTGAACATTCTGTGTTATTGCAAAACATTTGAAGTCTTGCCCTGCTTAAAGGGGTCATGAAGCACCCCTGGGCTTGTTGAAAAAACACAACCTGCGGAAAGCTGACACGGCTATGAACTGCCACAGCAAAATATTACAGTCGTGCGCGCCGCGTAAAGGCCACAAGCGGAGCGCGAAGTTGCCGTTTCCTCAGGCGCCCTCTTTTCAAACAGAGGCCGGTTCTCACTCTCGTCGGTGGGCGGAGCGTTTGCACATTGACGTCGCGGAGACATAGCATGCTTATTGGCCGATAGCCGGATGAGATGCGCTTCTTGCCACGGGCTGCCGCCACTTGCCCGCGCCGAACTCCTCAGTCTGCTAACTTTACACGGTAGCCGCACTCGCGCATGCGAATCACAGCGGGAGAGCGATCGCGTTTCATGACGCGCGCTGACGTAACTTCTTATCCCCGTGCCATCCCTCCCTGTCTAGCTTCCAGTGCACTCATCGGCACGAGAAAAGAGAGAAAGCGCTGAGAGCGTGCGCCAAACCGCCGTAACTCCGCTGATTCTTGACGGATTCGAGAAATTTTTACGGCAATCGATTCGGGAGGCCGTAAACTCCAATACTAAGGCCATTAGATCATTACTTGGAAATGTAGTTCATGACCCCTTTAAATGTAATAACTTGGGGTCCTGGTTTAACTGCGCGATTTACAGTTCTCCCGCTGAGTAAGATGAAGGTTACATCCAAGCAAGCATTTACGAGCGCGGAAGGATTGCGAAACATCGCAACAATTTATCCTAACTTAGTTTCTTCATGCTATACACTATTACATTCTGCCACGACCAAATCATTCACTGAACACAGAAATAATGACATATTTTTGATACCAAACTTGACATAAGGAGTTTGTGGAAATTTCGTCGAGCCAGTGGCGCCAAAATACGTTAAATGCTCTTTGAAGTCTTTTACGTCACGAATTACAAAGTTCGACGCGAAATTTAAAAATGAAACTTTGAACTTGGTTTTCTCTAATAATAAACCTATGGTGGTGAAATAAACTACACAAGAGTTCTCCGAGCACACTTTATCAATCTAAACCAATTCATTGTTTCTCTTTAGTGTCCCTTTAAACGGTGCTGTTGCTGCCAGACATCAATATACATTGTGCAAACTCTCATATGTCAATGTACAGTAAGCATTCAGTTACTTCTGTAAGGGCACGTTTTATTTTCATTTTATTCCCATTCCTAAGATGGAGGGATCAGCCATGATTTTTTGTAGATGCTGTTTCATTTAACTGTTGCTTGTCCCAATGTGTGTGTTCGTCATAATTTCTGCTCTTCTGCCAGAAGTTTGCTGTGTGAGTGCGAAACGTTTGGACCCCTGTGTTTCGAAGGCAGCTGCGCAAGTGACCAATAACGAGGCCACACTGAGGCAGGCTGGTTTGCCTGGGAACTAAAGCTGATGTTACCGCTGCAAAGATGCCCAGTATGTAACAGCCGCCGGTTAATAAATATCCAATGCCACTTCTGCAAGCAATGCCGCTACACTGTGAATACATGCAGGAGGAAGGCTGCGACTCGCGGTTCGACTGAAACAGCTCTTTGCCAAGCTTGCTGGGTGCACGAAGCATAGAAGAGTGGATTTAAGTCAGCCTTATTACCAAAACCCTTGATGAACAGACAGCTGGCTTGTTGACAGTGACAACGCATAGAGGGATATTCCGCGTCACCCGTCGTCAGTTTGGTGCTGTGGTGGTAGTGTCCACATGCCGAAGGCACATGGAATAAGTTTTTCATGTATTGGATGCAGTTATTCTGTATGTGGACGACATGCTGATTGGTGAGAAAGACGTACAGCACAACGTTCGTTTGGAAGAACTGCTGAAGATAATCTACGAGGACAGCCTACAGCTGACGTCTCACGAATGTCAGTATCGTGTTGAGGAGGCGTGGTACATGGCATTTTAAGAGACCTCTGCAGGGACGCAATTGACAGAAGACAAGTCGTGTGCGACTCACGAGCAGCTAGCGAGAACGTCAACTAGCCTTTTGAGTGCTCCGATCTTCTAAAACAAATTCCTTAAGGAAGCACCACTAGCCTTGGACAGACTGAGGCACAATCATTCCGTGGAAGGAAGGATCTACTGCAGTCGTCGCACGTTTTAGTGCACGTAATTTCAACAAGCTCCTAGTGGTGTGACGCGTCTCCGTATAAACTGGCTGCTGTGCCGAGTTATCTGGGTAAAGGTGGCAGAGAGAAACCCATTACATACGCGTCAAGAACAGTGAACGCAGCAGAAATAAAGTGCGATCATACAGACTGGGAAGCACTGGGAAGCACTGGGAAGCACTGGGAAGCACTATTGCTTTTGGTGTGAAGAAGTTTCATGAGTTTTCTCGAAGGCGTTTCAAAATTGTGACAAACCACACGTCGCTTTTAGGATTGTTTCACCATGCTAAGCCCCTTCCACGGATGTCATCAGGCCGTCTGCTGCACTGGTCGCTGATGCGGTCATCGCACGACCACGAATGTTTGTACCGACCGGCAGAGAATCTCGGCAATGCCGACGTATTCATGCGTTGACTTTTGAAGGCCAGGAAGACCGAGGAAGAGGCGCAAGGTCTTTGGGAGATAGGAATATCGGCAGCTGCACCTGAAGTGACATGAAACTGAAGGAAGGCGGCGAGGTGTGCGTCAAGAGAAAAAAGTGATGGCTAGTCTGTAACTGTGTGCAGCATAGGTGTGCAGAGCACAAACTAACCGAAAAATGTACAGCTTTTGTGAGCCGCAAGCATAAGCTGCCTGTATACCAAGGTTCTCCGCTATGGTGCGGTCGTGTTGTCATTCTGGAGCCAGCCAGACAGCACGCCAAGGAAACCTTTAACAGAGCACAGCCAGGCATTGTCAAGATGAAGGGCTTACCAGAGTAGCCATGCGACATCCAGGAAAAGGAGAGAAGCTCTGTCGGTTGCCAGGAATCTAGGCCTGCGCCAGTACGGCAAGAATTCATTCCTGCAATACCCCAAGCAACCTTCGATCACTCTGCAGATTGGTTTCGCTGGGCCTTTTCAAAGCAACGTCTTCGTCCCTGTGGGGGACCCTCAGTGGTTGTACGCGTTCTTAAAGGGACACTAAAGAGCAAAACGATTTTTCTCATATTAGCAGTCATGGGCACGTTACCAGTAAAAAGTAACAGTGTTACAGTTACAGTTACCTAAGCCAAAAAAGTAACTCTGTTACAGTTACAGTTACAGAGGTTCCGAAAGTAACTTGTTACAGTTACAGTTACTGTGCAAAAGTAACGTCGTTACTTTTCCGTTACTGTATAAAATAATAGATCACAATTCAAATTATAGAATTTATTTATAAGGGTTACACGTCGTAAAACCCTAGACGAAGGAAACATAAAAGGGGGCCCAACACCAGCAATCACTTTGAACGCCTCTTACTTGAAGTGGAAAACGTGGTTGATGTACTGGAACGACGGCAGTATATCCTAAGACGTTTATTAACTATACCCAGAAGCGCATGCGAAGAGCAGCGGGGAGTGCATCACGAGTGGTTACGGCGTCCATTGTGTCTGCTCCATATGTTTAAGGTGTGTCAGACTCTGTTCGGAGAGCTTCCGGTCCGCTGGGCATACAAACCGTTTTTAAGTCCCGTTATTATACCTTGGAACATGACAACGTGTGTTCACGAAATCCTAAGCCTGCACACCTGCGGATGATCATGGCGGTATCTAAAAGTGCGATGCGCGGATCGGCGAAACGGGCAGGAAATGATCAATGAGGCCTAAAGAACTCAAGCGGAATGTCGCTAAAGCAACCCATGCAACGCGTTATAAGACCGAGCTTGTTGAGCACTCCTGGATGACAGGTCATAGCTTTGACCTTAACAATGCGACGACGCCGGTTTGTGAACGAAGGTGGGGGAAAAGCAACTCTTGGAATCGTGGTTCATTCGCCGCGGCTTTCAAAAAGAGCCGCGGCCCCCCTCTGGACATTTACAAGGACATGTGTGACTAGTGGACTGGTTGACCTCGGCTCTTTTTTTTCTTTTTTAGGATGCCACCTGCATTGGGGGTGAAACGTCTGTCATTTTGTTAATAATTGTTGCATTAAGTCGGAGTAAACATTTTACAACCAGTTACAAAGAAGTTTTAAAATATCGCTTCGCTAGTTCACGGAATTTCTGGCCTTAGCCGTTTCGCGTTCTGCTGTTTTCTAGCCACCTGTCAAACACGATTAGCTCGGAGCCTATGACTACAAACATGGCATCCTAATGCTCCTCCACCTGTACACCAAGAACATAGCTAGATGCTTAAGTCACGAAAAGGATATATATGCTGAAAAAAAAAACGGACGCGAACTTAGCAGGCTGTTCAGTTGAACCACGATTGATTTACATGTTGCGTTAATGACAGACCTCCAACCTCGGTCTTCTGCAGGGAAGATAATACGCTTAGTCACCTCCTCTCCTAAACTGCGAGGGGAGCCCTATTCTGGAAAGTTGAGGGGTGGAGAGGATATATGGTAAAGGAGAAAGTTCGAAAAAGTGTTGCTGTTGGATAATTTTTCATAAAGACAGAAGTAACTGTAACGGTATTTTCCGTTACAGTTACTGCGAAAAAAGTAACAGTGTTACAGTTACAAGTTCCTCTAACTTAAAAGTAACTAGTTACAGTTACAAGTTACTGAAAAAAGTAACTAGTTACCGGTAACGCGTTACTAGTAACTAGTTACTGCCCAAGACTGCATATTAGTAACGTACTCTTTCACGATGCCAAAAACACCACACTTGGTGCGAGAAGACGCTTAGTAAGCGAGAAAACGTGCAAAAACAAAATGTGGGTGGCGACGCCATCTTGAAGTTTCCGCACCATTCACCGTGACGTCACATGTTTTGACGGCGCCTTCTAGGGACTATGTAGTTCCTAATCGGTAAAAATGAAGTACATTGTCCTCTGCGGGGGCCATAGATTAATACTCCAAATTGGGACTAATTTTGTAGAGGCAATGGCGCCAAAATAGGATACCTACACTTTAAAATTCCTGATGTCACTCGGGCAGATTTCAGCGCGAAAATTAAAAATGAAACTTTGAACGTGATTTTCTCCTTTATTTATAAACGTGTGATGGCGAAATTAACGACGTTAGATTTCTCAGAGCACAATTTATCGATCTAAACTAATTCATTGTTTCTCTTTAGTGTCCCTTTAATGAATTCGGTGTCAACAGCTGCAATTGGTGACTGACACCACTGCCATTTCTATGCCCACGGTATTCCAGCAGCAATTGGTTCTGACAGTGCGGCTGCAATTTGTTCGAAGGATTTAGGAACCTCCTGGTCAGAAATGAGGTACGTCACCACGTGACCCTCATTAGAATAGTCAAGCAGGACGAATGTTGCGCGAAATAAAGGATATCCTCAGGCGCGCATTTGGAGGCAACATTGACATACGCCTCGCAAAGATTTTTTTTTCATTTTGTGCTGCTTCATGCTACAACAGACAAGAGCCCAGCCAAATTCGCATGAGCAGTCAGCTGGCAGCGGTGTCAAGCATCTGCATTCTGATCTGCAATCCAGTGTGCACAAGGAGCAGGTAGCATAGCGCAGTAATCAGGCAGCACGATGTTTCGATTTGGGGAGCAAGTCTATGCCTATAACTACCATGGTGGACCCAAGCGGTTGCCTGGCATCGTATATGGATTCACAAGACCGATGTCTTGCTTGGTCGTCGGCAAAGACGGCCATTGATGGCAAAGTCGTGTTGACCGGTAGAGAAGCTCTGTGAGCTGTGCATGTGAGGATCCTAGTTCTGGTGAGTCAGAAGAGGAGGAGCCGTTGGTTGTCTCAACGGCAAGAATTCCGGAGTCTACCGCTCCTTCCACAAGTCTTAGCGACCACAGGGACCAACAGCAGGATGAAGTCCAAGACGGAGTTGATACTCACGTTTCTGTGAGTTTTTATTTTAACAGTGAAGCTGTTTACCAAATCTTTTTTTATCCGGCGAACCAAAAGACAATTATCATCACAAACAGGTATGAGCCACAGAACTTGGGTAAATCCAACTGCTCACCACTGGTGCTCTAAATATGAAGAAGGCAACAAATAGCGCAACAAAGGGCTGCGAAGCGACGGCGGAGAGCCGAAGACCCCGAGTACGTACAACGAGGGAATACTCAGGAACGGGAAAAGCATCGGCGGCTGCGAGAAGACCCCGAAGCGATGGAAGGCCTACGCCAACGACGACGTGGCCGTAGTTCCATAAGAGGTGCGAACACTTGGTTTCAGCGCGAGTTTCTGTCTCTGGCGTTTGGACAACCGTGTCGTGTCTGTGACTGTCTGTGGTGCAACACGAGTCTCTCTGCGCTGAGAATCAACGTAGAAACAACCTCGCGTCACCTAGCTAAAGCCTAACAACGACCTAACAGCAGTCTAGAATCAACCTGCATTACCTAGCTAAGACCTAGAAACAACCTAAAAGTAACTACATTAGTCTTCAGAATCGTCCAGTTTCGCTGTTTCAAGCCTTGCGCGGCTTAGTGCAAGATTCGGACATTTTTTGTTGACACTGAAGTGAGAGCACATCCACCCAATTGCCGCCACTGCGGCGTCCACGATTTCGGCCAGCGCACCTGAAAAAATTTAAAAAGAAGGAAGCTGGTATGTCAAGTTGCGACATGGAAACGGGTCAAGCAACCCTATGAAACCTATGTAGGTCGGGTAACCGTGGCTCCCGACGGCGTACTCTCTCTCTCGCAATAAAGGGTGTAACATTTTCAAATGAACAATATAAGAGTACATTTTACTGTCGGGACTCCTTAGCATGCTCTTTATTATATTTAAAGAAATGCTTTTGTATTTCGCGCGTCCATCGAATTGGACAATGCTCGAGTATGCGACCTAGGGCGAGTCGCTGACACTCTGATGCGGCGACTGTAGGCGCACTGGTTTTCAATGCCATTCGCGGACGCTTTACTTCGAATACTGACTTTTTTATGTTCGGTTCTCTCAGCAAGCTGATGCCTAATTTTCGTGCAACCCGCAGAGACAGCGTTTCCTTTGAAGCTGCAAGCACTGCCTCAAAATGGCACTTTTGACTCCACTTGTGGTAGAAGACTCCTTGCGTCACATGAAGGCGAGGAACCGCACGACCCTTCAGCCACCCTGCGGCTGAAGAAGGGTCGTACGGTTCCTTCCACTATGAGTACAATCAAAGCAAGGGTAGCGTGCAGGACCCCCGCAGTTTCCTGCGTGTGCGGCCGAGTGTTGCTGTACTTGCTGCTAATATTCGCAATGTTACAGACTGTCGTGCCACCAAGCGGATGTCAGGACAACCTCCTAGCGTTGGGTTAGGAGACGACAAACCGCAGCCGCTCCCTTGTTCGGATGTGCTAGCCTGATTGTTAGCGCGTTGGTAGGAAAGAAACACTACGGTTTTGCATGTTTCCTGCATCAATGAAAAAACAACGGTTCCTCCGTGGCACGATAAATCTGATTATCTTTTGCGACACGCGAAGCTTTCGTAAAAATTCGTTGTAAAGCACCCTGGGCAAGTCGAGCTGCCAATGATAGCCTGCAACATACACACTTCAGCTTGTCGAGGTTTTCTCTAGCGAAGTAGGCTATTGAAATGTTATTGTCTAAACCTTTCGCTTAAAACACTTGCTGTTTCGCTTCTACAGTATGGTTCACTGTTAAAGGGAACACTCGAATGGGCTCCTTTCTTACTGCTGGCCCCCTAACGGCAAGTGGGTGTCGAAATATCGTTCGTGCACAGCCCAAGTCTGTCAAAGGGAGTCAGCACTGTCAACCGCCGGCACTCTTATGGAAACCTAAGCCCCTGTGATTTTGTAGGGAGCAAAATCTAGACAGGCCCTGCACGTAAGTGTTCCCTTTAAAAGTGGACCCGACTGTACATGGCATCCGTCGGTGCCTTTGAAGTGAATAAATCCCATAACATTGTAGGCGTGCAGTCGCGTGAGCTTGGTGTCCTCTTTTAGAATTGAGCAATATCAGGTAGGCTATGCTTTAAAATGGGGCACGTTATCCAGAAATCCAGGGTAAGTTATATGAGAAAAGCGGTGTGATGAATCGTGCGAGCGAGCATTCAGTCATCTGAGGCTGCGTTCGCTCCACGGCTATCGTGGTGCGAACGCTCTCAACGTCGTCATTCACCTGTGTCGCTTTCATAACCAGCGCTGCGCCGCCTGTTCTTGTATGCTTGTTGATAGGTGGCAGCACACTTCAAGCGATTTTCTTGTTCACCGTTTTGAGAGCAAAATGTTCTCCGAGCCCAGGCGTTTCTCTGATTGTAATCATGGTGAGAAGTCGGACGCTCGCAGCGGAGGAAATCTTTTAGATTGCTTTTAACAGTGAGGTTGAAAGCAACCACCTTGACAACGAGGATTTTCACTGGACATAGAAGGCTGTGCAAGCACTGACAGTGACAGCGACGATAGAGAAAGCCGCTAACTCACGATGAGCGAGTTGCTTTTTGCGTCCCCTCGTGCGTTATGGTTTTTTAACGCTCGGAAGTCACTTGGATGGTATTTAATGTACGACAGCGTTGAGTGAGGGCAAAATGAAAGCATAAATTTTTCGTATGCATTGCATGTGGCGCAAGTTATTGTGAATATTATGGAGCGTCTTATGCCGCTAACACGCTCGACCAGCAGAAGCGGAAAGGTTACAGTGACTAAACCTGCAGACAAGGCCACAATGTACGCCGTGTTAACTTCGCCTGCACTTAACCTGTACCGTCCAAACGGCATTGTTGTTCGACAAATGTTTGCACAATCGAAGAATACGACGTTACGAAAAGAATGCGTGTGCATTCTTTTCGAGGTTCATGTTTCAAGGTTCTGATCAAACTTGCAACATCCGAGAGAAGTGAACTGCGCACGTTTAGAGTCTACGCATGACTGTGACCTAAGCACTACTGAGTGGCATGTAGAATGCTTGCGTTCCGTTGAAGAAGGAACTCCGCGTTCCTGAATGCGCAAGTAATGACGACGGCGTAACATGTTTGGAAACCATCGTTACGTTAAACATGCGGTCCCGTGCAGCAACGACGTCACTTCTCGCTGGTGGCATATTACTGCAGTAAATCCGTCACGTAGGCTCGGTATGCACCTCGGAATGCCGTTCAGTTCATGCGTCAATTCTAGTCCATGCAGTTTTCTGTAGCAGGCACATAATTTCGCAAAGCATCGTTGATGTACGGTAACGGAGCCGAATTATAAGCTTCACACTGCGGCAAATACTTAGCAGGCGAGAATTTAGCACGCTCCATGATTTAGGCCAGTATTTTGGTCTCAATCCATTTCAGCACAACCCATGACTTCATCCGGTGAAAGCGGCACGGAGCATGCGTCTGCACGTCCTATCTGTCCCTATGCTAGCAAGCGGGTTGACCCTCCTCCGGGCGCCATCTTGAATCGCACAGCGCGCCACCTATAGTTCACGGGCATTGCGAATATCTCAAAAGATCAATCAAAATACACCTTGTAGCAGTCAATAACTTCGTCACAGTCTTGACGCAAATACTTTCGACTCAGATTGCATTTCTAGTCGTAAATGAAGATTTTTGAACATTCTGTGTTATTGCAAAACATTTGAAGTCTTGCCCTGCTTAAAGGGGTCATGAAGCACCCCTGGGGCTTGTTGAAAAAACACAACCTGCGGAAAGCTGACACGGCTATGAACTGCCACAGCAAAATATTACAGTCGTGCGCGCCGCGTAAAGGCCACAAGCGGAGCGCGAAGTTGCCGTTTCCTCAGGCGCCCTCTTTTCAAACAGAGGCCGGTTCTCACTCTCGTCGGTGGGCGGAGCGTTTGCACATTGACGTCGCGGAGACATAGCATGCTTATTGGCCGATAGCCGGATGAGATGCGCTTCTTGCCACGGGCTGCCGCCACTTGCCCGCGCCGAACTCCTCAGTCTGCTAACTTTACACGGTAGCCGCACTCGCGCATGCGAATCACAGCGGGAGAGCGATCGCGTTTCATGACGCGCGCTGACGTAACTTCTTACCCCCGTGCCATCCCTCCCTGTCTAGCTTCCAGTGCACTCATCGGCACGAGAAAAGAGAGAAAGCGCTGAGAGCGTGCGCCAAACCGCCGTAACTCCGCTGATTCTTGACGGATTCGAGAAATTTTTACGGCAATCGATTCGGGAGGCCGTAAACTCCAATACTAAGGCCATTAGATCATTACTTGGAAATGTAGTTCATGACCCCTTTAAATGTAATAACTTGGGGTCCTGGTTTAACTGCGCGATTTACAGTTATCCCGCTGAGTAAGATGAAGGTTACATCCAAGCAAGCATTTACGAGCGCGGAAGGATTGCGAAACATCGCAACAATTTATCCTAACTTAGTTTCTTCATGCTATACACTATTACATTCTGCCACGACCAAATCATTCACTGAACACAGAAATAATGACATATTTTTGATACCAAACGATCATATCATCAAACAGCTACTGTGATTATATTGGTTTAAATTTTTTTTAAAAATGAAACATGCGCTCACCTTTCTTGCGACTGTCTGCGGCGTTTCAAAGCTCCACAGAAGGCGGCCATCGAAGCCCAGCGCAGTCATACTGTCGGCGTGCTCCCGCTCGTGAGGGATCGCCTTGAGGCAGTACGCATAAAAAAACTGAGTGCTGCCGCTGGCGCATTTATCGCCAAATTTCACAGGCTCCTTGATTATCGCATTCATTTGGAAAGTCATTAGAGCCAAGGTGGAAGACATTGCCACTTCTATCGTGCGCTCGCCGTTGAGACCGTACACGAGAAACTTCAGCATGTCCTCCTGCGCACACCAAGGTTCGATAAACGTTGCTTACACGGCTGCGATACGCGCAAGCACTTTCATTTTATTTCGATTCAAATATCATATAAACAGCTCCGTCTGTTTAAAAATTCAGTAGAAGGGTAACAACAGAGTAGGACAACATTGCCCTTCTCCTCGACATTGAGCACTTTCGGTTGGTCATAATTTTATGAGTCAAGCAGACTATATTATCGAGAACAGAAACACAAGTGTACTCGAAAGTTTGGTTGCAGCGACGATACCGCTTCAACTACTTTTTCATTACTTAAAGCTTACATATAGCCCCGAACTTCCGTTTGCTTGGATTACCAAGAAAGGTATCTTCTATGGGTGTGCGAATAGTGACATTTCATGTGGATTAGAATTCGAATCGAATGGTGCCGAATAGTAGCCAAAAATATCAAATCTCATCAAATAAGGGAGATTTTGTTGAAAATTGAACGAAAAAAATGAAAAAATAAAGTCTGATCATGTCCTCGAGTACACGCCGCGGTGAGTGACTGTTACCGAAAAACTACAAATTGTCATGCAGAAACACAAGCTATTCCACATGACCTGGCGTCAGGCTCTCTCACCGTGACGCTAGGTGTTTCCTGCAGTTGAAAACATGCGCTCACTGGGCTACACTTATTTACCTATCTTATTTACACGAAACGTCTACCGCCAGTTACGGCAAGACAAATGAAAAATCAGGGACGCTACAGCATGGTGACGGCTTTATTCCGCGCTTGTTCGGAATGTCTTATATTTTTTTCAGCTTTTATGGCCGCGCAGGTTTGTGGATAGAAGAGCCAAGGTATATGTAAACTGGTAGCGAAACTTCCATAGAAGGTCATGTCGCAAGCAGTTGGCGGCTCGTTGCCACCGTCGCCATCTACGTATTGCGGAGACAACTAACAGCAAACAAAAATTAAAAAATACGATATGACGTCGTTTTCACTACATGGCACGGAATTGTCATATTTTCTAATTGCTCTTCTTTTTCCTGTTTTTGATAACTACGTGACTTTATTGCGTCTTTGCGGCTCACTAATGGCGTGTGCGAGGGAAAATGAAAATAAAGAAGAAAGATTTGGGAAACAAGCCTGTTTTATTAGCCTAATAGTGTACTTGCAGTATACACCAAAATACTTTGCAGATAAAAAACATATGATACAAGGGCTCAAGAGCACAACAGTACAATAGTTCTAAAACTCACGTTGCCCAATCGTGGACAATCACTGGAGCGAAACAGCAGTCGTGAACGTACCAGTCTGGCAACATTACACAGTGCAGCGTTTCTTCGCTTAGCACAGCACATTCACCGTCACGAAAGGCTGAGGCAAGCCAGCCGTGCGCCAGCGAAAGCAGTCTGCAGTCACAGGAGCGCTGTGAGCTTGCTTAGCTTCTCTCAAGTGTCACTAGAGTAAGCAACACACAAGCAACGAAATAACCTGCGGAAGATACGCCCGAAGCCACTGCGCAAAAGTCAGCGATGTCTCGTCGACCCGACAATGCGCCGCACTAAATACAAGTTCGCATTAGCAGACTGCCTGTACATGCTACCCATTTATGGCACTCGACAAAAAAAAATGGCAGTGAGCTATTTAAGCCAAGTGCCAGATCTGTGCCTGGGCGAAGGAGAGGAGCGTAATGGGAACCGGCCGCCGGTGTTAGTGCGGCTTTTTGCCGCCAGGCGCAGACACCAGAGTAGACCCACCGTCGCGTCGCCGCTCGCGGAAACGAATGCCATGGCTGTATTCGAAGCTGCTATATAGTTCAGTTTTCGGCTGTATTCGCCTTGTTTAAAGTTTAACGAAAACTTGTAAACAGGGATCATGAAGCACTTGTCGTTCAGGGCAACCATCCCATTTCAAAGGCATGTGTCATTCGCACCAATTTGATCAAAACGCTCGTGCGTTTTCTCCTAGGCCGATACCAGAGAGCGCATGTCAGTAATGCGCGGAACATGAATGACGGCTACAATATTCTGGTGTAGTTTGAAGATGTATTAGGATACCAATTATCCCCCTAATTACTGCAACCCACCTCTCCCGAACACCAGCGGCACCTAGAATTTCATGGAACGACAGCCGAACAGTGTATAAGAGCGAAAGCCTTAAATTCCCCATCAAACGCGAAAATTTAGCGTCGGCGGCGTCAACACGAGTGACGCAAGAAATCATCATTACATGATGACGTCATCGTATGACGTCACAGATCATGAAATTTTTTGACATCATCGTGACGACACATAACGTGACCTCGTCATATTCCATCTTCGCTTGGTCAATGTCACGTATCTCGGGAGCGCTTGCAATGTCGGAATGGAGTTGGGAGAGAGAGAGAAGAGAGACTCGGGAGAGACCGTGGGGGCACTGCAAACAGAACTTTATCGAACGCCACGGCAAACAAAACACTAACACGCACTCAATATTTACAACAAAAGGTAACGAGTGCAGAAATGCAAAGTTAACGCGCAGTCACTAACCTTACACAACATTCGAGCTATGTCTAGCTCCTCTCAACTCGAGCGCCTGGCCACTATGGCCTCTCAGTTAGTCGCGCTACACATAGAACGTTCTTACTCCGTTCGTGGAGTCCGCTGACTCAATCGAGTTCCAAAGTCGACGCCCGGTCCCGTCGCCGAGGCTCCTGCCGAAGTCTCAGGGCCGCCGTCGTTGATCAGACGCCTCGCTGATCGCCCTCCTCGCCGATGCTTCCTTCCTTTCGGAGAACACCGGTCTCTCCCAGTTAGGCCTAACTGCCGGCCTCTCTTCAGTGCCACTGGCTCGAACTGTCGACGTGGCTCCGTGATTGTCGGTGGGTCGCCGTCATCTTGCCGAGCTGTGGTAGTGCCGCAGGTGCCATGAGAACTGCGTGATGAGGCTGCCGCAATCCCGGGACGCCTCGCTCGGTAGACCCCGAGGTCGACGGCCACCCTCCCGGGGCATGCACAACGCTGCCTCCAGAACTCAGCCCTGCTGTTCCCGTCGCGGACGCGACGCTGGCCTGCACCACCTTGCTCCTCGACGACTCCACCGAACAATGACCAACTCTTCTTCCGTGGTCTCCCACCTCAGCTCGGGTCGCGTGGCACGCGCCTTTCTCCGGCCAATGGCTTGCGTCGACGTGGCGGGGGTGCACACCATCGGGTACTTTTCCATTCCCCGCACACCATCGACGCCTTGCGCTGTCCGGCGCGCGCCCCGTGCCCCTTTACTCATGACATTGGGCCCCCTTTTAAGAGTTTTTTTCTTAAAAAACTGCTTCTTCTCCTCTGCAGGGTTGCGGCCTTTTACTCATCTGTTGGTATCTGGTAACTTCTGCCTTCCACCCTCTTGTGTTGCGTTCACAGTTACTTTCACTGCACCATGGTCAATACCACGCACGTTCGCCAACACATCACACCATACACAGAACCGTTCGCAATGTCCACGCTTCATAGTCCTTACACTATACTGCTACGCTCACAGAAATAACTACGCACAAAACTCTTAACAAATCTGCACAAATACAGTGTCTACTGAGATCTATTCCAATAACGACATCCATTAATATACTCAAACCCTTTTTCAATTCACAAAAATAGTTTTACCACAATAGCAGCTGCTCGTTTGATGCCCCATGCTTAAGCCTGTGCTTCTTCACATTGCGCATCTTTTTCAACTTCTTCCTGCGCCTACTCATGACATGTCTCCTCGAACGCTCACTACATCTGACGCCTGTAACCCGACGCCTCTTCTTCACTTTCTCCTTACGTCTATTCGCTACCCAATGTCTCGGACGCTCACTTAAGCTGATGCCTCTGTTTCTTTTCACCCGACGCCTCTTCGACCTAACTTCCTCAGGCAGCGTCCTCCCGTTATGCCTGGCTCTCACTACTAGCATCAACATCTTTGCATACCAATTCTTACACCCTACTCTGCGCGTTTTGGGGGCATTCTTTTTAGTTCGCTTTACGCGTCTGCCCTTGCCAAATTCAGCAACCTTTATGGCGTCCTGATAATTACGACCACTTTTCTTTGCTTTCAGAGCTGTCTTCACTTTCTTGCGCTTTACGCTTGTTTCTTCATTAGGCACGTCTCTCAGCGAAACGCGGTCCTCTGTTTCTATGTTGCATGAATGCTCCATGTTCTTTTCCTCTATGCCCTCTTCAGGAACACTGGCATGCAGTTCGCTAACCGTTGCTATACCATCACTATATGCAACGCTTGAGTCCTTTTTGTTTTGCTCATTTCTAAAAAGACTGGTCTCATCTGCACCACTAGCAGGCTCACTGGCCCTTGGCTCAGCGGAAACAAAACTCTGAAAATCAGGCACATTGACATCTCCCAATGAAACTTCTATGGGCCTTCTTTCATCCTGTCCAATACCCTCTTTGGCTTGTTTGGCTTGTGCCAATCGCAGTTGAAGCTCGAGTTCCTGCTTCTGTCGAGCGTAAGCTTCTAACACTGCGGCGTGTTTCGCCTCGCGTTCGGCGCGACTTGCCTCGAGATTGGCGCGACTTGCCTCGAGATAGGCGCGTCTCACCTCGAGATCAGCGCGTCTTGCCTCAAGTTCGGCTTCGCGCTCTGCTCTCTGATTCTCCCACTCTTTTTCAATGAACCTGAGACCCTGCTCTCCATTGAGCTTTCTCTCCCGAATGACTCTCACAATCTTCTCCCAATCCATATCCATCCTTGCAACCCCCGACGCTACGTGACTGGGCCCAACGCTGGAAAAATCCTGGCAGGCTCGCCACTTATTATGTCACGTATCTCGGGAGCGCTTGCAATGTCGGAATGGAGTTGGGAGAGAGAGAGAAGAGAGACTCGGGAGAGACCGTGGGGGCACTGCAAACAGAACTTTATCGAACGCCACGGCAAACAAAACACTAACACGCACTCAATATTTACAACAAAAGGTAACGAGTGCAGAAATGCAAAGTTAACGCGCAGTCACTAACCTTACACAACATTCGAGCTATGTCTAGCTCCTCTCAACTCGAGCGCCTGGCCACTATGGCCTCTCAGTTAGTCGCGCTACACATAGAACGTTCTTACTCCGTTCGTGGAGTCCGCTGACTCAATCGAGTTCCAAAGTCGACGCCCGGTCCCGTCGCCGAGGCTCCTGCCGAAGTCTCAGGGCCGCCGTCGTTGATCAGACGCCTCGCTGATCGCCCTCCTCGCCGATGCTTCCTTCCTTTCGGAGAACACCGGTCTCTCCCAGTTAGGCCTAACTGCCGGCCTCTCTTCAGTGCCACTGGCTCGAACTGTCGACGTGGCTCCGTGATTGTCGGTGGGTCGCCGTCATCTTGCCGAGCTGTGGTAGTGCCGCAGGTGCCATGAGAACTGCGTGATGAGGCTGCCGCAATCCCGGGACGCCTCGCTCGGTAGACCCCGAGGTCGACGGCCACCCTCCCGGGGCATGCACAACGCTGCCTCCAGAACTCAGCCCTGCTGTTCCCGTCGCGGACGCGACGCTGGCCTGCACCACCTTGCTCCTCGACGACTCCACCGAACAATGACCAACTCTTCTTCCGTGGTCTCCCACCTCAGCTCGGGTCGCGTGGCACGCGCCTTTCTCCGGCCAATGGCTTGCGTCGACGTGGCGGGGGTGCACACCATCGGGTACTTTTCCATTCCCCGCACACCATCGACGCCTTGCGCTGTCCGGCGCGCGCCCCGTGCCCCTTTACTCATGACAGTCAAAATGGGCCGATAACGGATTCAGTGCACAACCAGCTGAGGGCCTGAAAGCTTCCTGTGCCTCCGATCCTGGAGGCTGTAAGAAAACCACCTTAGGTGCAGAAATATCTCGGAGGGAGGCAGGAGATGTTCAATACATTGACCGGGAAGCAAAAGAAGATGCATTTTGCCTTTCAGGCGTCTTAGGTGAACGCATATGGGACTCTGTGAGTTTATATTCTTTATCAATAAATGGAAATAAAGGAGACAATCGTGATTTCTTTCCATTTCACTTGCGGAGCGGAACACAACAGTATGACATAGTAAGGCATACGAATGACGTGGTTACAATAATCTGAAGTAGACAATAAAACACGAATACTATCAAACTCGAATGTAAGTATTGAAACGGCACCACGGCCTAACATACTAGGCTGCCTGCGGAGTACGTACAGTGGTGTGGGCATGGAAAGAAACGCGAACATGCGGCATCTACATTCCTTGCTGTTTCACACTTATTTTCAAGTGGTTGTAGCCCAGATTATTGATGAAAAGACGGAGTCATTCATGACAATCAATCTAGCATTTTTTTTTGCCACCACTGTCACAGCTTGACGAAAACAGCGCGTCAGTATTTTCGCGTTTCTTTCCATCCCACTGAACTCGTGAAAGCCAGCGAGAAGCACGAATGCAGTTAAACACGGATGCAAACACGAATTCGCGAGCTTCCTAATGCACGCGGCCGTTCAGCGCAACTTCCCGTAGTCTACTCGCACAGCGCCACCACGCGGCAGCGGCGAGTGGAGGCGGAGCGAGCGCTTGACGGCCCGAGGAGAGCGTTCGCCCAGGCAGAGCTGGTCAGATAATCCGTAAAGCGAATTGGTAGCTTAATCTGGCGTGTTTAAAAATTACGAATAGTCGAAGAACAACACTCCATCGAGTTTTCTGTTTTCGTTATTTGTCCCCGCCTCACCTTGTCGCGCTTCAATCCTACCGAGCGCGTTGATGTTTGTGGCAATAAGTTTTCTACAACTTTCCTTCCGTTTCGCGCACGATATGAATTGGCCTTGGAAGACGCGCCATTCCTGTCAGCAGCGTCACTTCACCTCCTCACGGCTACGGTAGCTACATTTTATTTTTTTCCTATGATCGCGCATTGCGGCTCATTTGACAACGGTAATGTTTTGCCTCAACGTCATGAGTGCTGCTGGGCCCAAAAATCTTCGGGCGGTTGTTAAAAGCAGCGTTTTAACTGCGCGGCGGATTGATGAAAATTTCTGGACGAGTGTTGCGGTGTGGTAGTGGCGACAACACAGCGTGGACAAATTTTCACATATGAAGCCAAACACCGAGGGTTTCGCGGGCGAAAGTCGGGACGTTTTGAGAGGCTTGCGGCATACGCGACCGAATTACGCAAGGAGTCAGTGCCTGCGTTTCGGAAGCGAAGTTGCGAAGGCCTTGACACATTTCTCGTGTTCTTTTTACGTGCGGAAATTACATAATCTCCAATTAACATGCGTTCGCTTTTTAACCAGGATAACCGTAAATGTTTTACCGAAAGGCCTAGTGAACGACATTAGCGTTAGTATTAGCCATAGCCCCTGCCAACGAAGTTGCATAATTGGCCGTTGTGGCGTTTGAGATATTCATCCTGTTGAATTATTCTAAATTTGCAACACAAATTATTAGAAAGTCGAATCGAATTATTCGATTACGTACTATTCGATCAAGTTCGAACCTCGAATATTCGCACACCCCATAGTTGCATTACGTGTTCGTTACGGTGAAGAAGGCAGCAGTCAGCGTGTTTAAGACGAAACTTTATTTGGGCGAACCTGTTTCCAGGAAATTAAAAGTTAAAGTATAAGCACTATACGCTATACACTAATAGCGGCAAGCCATCGGTAATCTGATCAGCAGTAAAGCGCATCGGCGTTTTCGCCCCGCGGCATCGGAGATTCCAGCGTTATCGTAGGTGCCCGGGCGAGTTCCAGAATTGACTCTACTGTTCGCGTTGCGCGCTCAGGCTCACCAGAAAATTCTAAAATAATCTGGAAGGTTGCCACACTTTCGGGCGTGGTTTGCGCAACGAAGTTACACGTGTAGAGCACCGGTTGCATCAAATACAAAATGAAGGGCGCGTGGTGGTGCCCCCCAATAAAATAGCATTGTCCCTATGCTTATACCAGAACATGGAAGGGGAATAATTATGCACACACAAAAAAGAACAAGAAAAAAATTACACCATCTCCCGCTAAAGGGGACCATGAGGCGATGCGAAGCCGGAGCACTTCCACGATCGCGTTCCGTTGGCGTTCGCTGGGCATGCTACCGACCTCGCGTCGTGGAACGCGAACACGAACACTACGCGCGTCGTATGTTCCCTCTAGCCTGGTCGTTAATTCTCACAGGGAGTACGGGGAACGCGGTCGACAGGCGCGCGAGAGAGAGGCAGTGTAGGAGAGGAGAGCGAGGGGGAGGTGACGCGCATGCGCTGGCCCTCATCGCGGCTCTGCGCAGGAGAGAATTTCGGCATGTCAAGCCCGCATTTCAGAGGAGCCAACCAACGCAAGCGCTGGACCGAACGCGCGCAGCGCTCTACCACTTGAAGTAGAGGAGAATAGAGGAAGAGAGTAGCGTATGCGCCGTGAGAGCAGAAGCGAGAACGCAGGAGAAGCGCAAGCAGGTACTGGTAGAGAAGTGGAGAGAGTAACGCGCAGCTGTTGGAGAGAGGGAAGGAGGAGAGTTGCGCATGCGTAGTGAGTGCGGACTACTACGCCGCGCGCGGATTACCACGCCGCGTGACATACCCCCGAGCAAGAGATACTTCGCATCTAAAAATTGGCCGCTTATCTGCGCGATTTGCTGCGAATGTGGTCGAAAGACGATAGTCCTCTGCCGGCCGTACTACACGAGTCCTCCTCCTCTATGTTGAATCGCCGCATGTGGCTCATAGCGTCGCATTTGAAGCGCAGCCCAAAAAACCCTAGCATTTTCAGCGCAGCCTAAGAAACACTAGGGTCTTTAGAATTACGTATCTATGTATTTTCTAGTAAACGAACACACCACCTAATACTTATGTATTGATGTTGCGTCTGAGATATGCGTTGCATTTGCATTTTGATCGACAATGTTCACAAGTATGAACGGCGCTACCTGTTCAAGATGGCTGGGCGTTCAGCAAGTGTCTAAACTTTGGCAGGGTGGCTGAATCGGGTGACAGACAGACAAACAGAAAGACAGACCAAAATTTCTGCGTTTAAGTTCCCCAAGAAAGACTATCGTCTTTAAAAAAGCTGAAAGCTTGCACTCGGCCGCGCAAGGCTTGAGCCACAGCGAACCTGGCCGAGAACGGCGTCGCTCGTACTCGGCTTTTCGGTAGGCTGGATCCTGACGTAGAGCTCGCACGCGCGCAGCATTCCAGTCACAGTGACCGGCAGCATCTTCTCGTCGTCTCTTGTTCTCCTTTTCCCTGGCCGCGTATTCTCGATCTGTTCGTAGCTGCCGTTGCCATTCTCGTACAGCGACAAGCCTCCGTTACTGGATGTTGCTTAGCGATAGCAGCTGCGTGGTTGCTGCTACAGTGCATGCGCGGCTTGGCATGACGTCTCGAGGTTACGCCAGGCGTTCTAGCAGCTGTGGCGCCGCTGGTTGCCATGGCTACGACGCGACTGGCTTTTCGTGAAATGCGCTCGTTTTAACGTCTGCTTAAAGAGCTTCATGTTAATATTAAGGACAGTCCTCAGGTTCGGTAACGCCCATAAAACCGTTTAAGGCGCACGAAATGGACGACTTCCGGTCGTGTGCAGTGCCGCTGAGAGTTCATAATGTCGTCCGAGATGACTTCGTTGTCCAGAGCACCGAGAAGTCCAAGCACCTTCTATGGCACGAAGTATCGGCCGAGGAGTTTTTCTCTGCGTCCACATCGGCGTATCGGCGTCCAGACCCAAACAAAGTGTACGGGTTGGTATTCTGTTATGCATCATAGAAGATTGTAGTGACGACCGTCGACCCTCCGCTGGCTCTTGAAACAGAGGTGGGCGAGCAGTCAAGCTTATTTGGCGCGCTGCAAGTAGGTAGCAACGTCGGGATTTTCTTCGTCGGTGACGTTCGGCAGCATAGCACCGAGCGTCGTTGCCGGGTTCCTTCCGCAGACCAACTTGTATGGCATAACATCCACCTAAAGCTGAAATTTGGAATATTTCGTTGTTACTTGAATACATATTATAGCGGAACAAAACAGGGACACAGAAAGATGCCTAGAGGGCGACGGCGACCACAATTCAGAACATCACTAACAAAGTCAGGTAGATCAAACTGCGCAAGCGACGTGACCAGCTGGGGCTTAACACTATTGGTCGTCTTGCACTTTTTCCAAGCGCACAACACAGATACAGAGTTGCGCCATAAAAACTCACACACAGTCACGCGTCCAAGCACGAAGCAAGGCCTCTCTGGTGAAAGGGCACGTCGAACGTGCCGCAGCAAGTACCCGAAAACACACCTGCAGAAATTGAATGTGCCGCTGAAAAGCTATGGTGCACAGCAATGCAAAATAGCAATATTAATCTCAAACGTCGTAGTATTGCATATTGCCCAAATAGCAACGATACCTTTCGCTTTCCACCTCTTTTTTTCATGAGCCACACAGGATGACAGCTGTTCTACAAACTCCTATGACTTACACGGTGGCCGTCATTGGCAGGATTCCTCATGTTTCTAGCAGCGGCCTGTGCATTTGGAACGCAGGTGGTGTGGATCGAACAGGGACGGCGGCACTAGCAGCCTTCCCACTGGGCAGCTAAGCTGGGTCGAAATCCTCGTGGCACTCTGCTTGACAGACGGTGCGCACTTAATATTACGATCTCTATAGGGTAGATAACTTCACCGACTCCATACCAAATACAAGCGACTCATTCAAGACTTCTAGATTCTATTTTAGTTCAACAACTTTCGCGCATATTTATTCTTTCGTGGCATCTTGTTTCGGTGTTCTCATGCCACCGCGACACTTTCCTACTGCATTGTCCGAGGGGATGCGCAGCCCTCGAATTTTTTTAAATATTCTATCGCGCTAAAGCACGCTTCACTTCTGTTCAGAAGGCCCATAAAATCCGCAGCCACGGGGTGACATAGACGAATATCGTTATGTGTAATTCGTAGTGTGTGCTCAGTGCAGCGTGAGCCACAAGCTGATCGCTTGTGGCTCCCTTGTGGCTCAGGCTGCACTAGTTGAGGTGCTCCCAGTGATTGCTGTATTTCCTGGCGTACAACGTCAGCAATGGAGTCCACTTGATCCAGCAAGGATGGCAGCAATATCCGTACCTCCTCCCGCACGAACGCTCTGATGGCCTTGTGCAGAGCGTCGGATTGCAGAGCTTGAATTTCCCCGTAAGTCGTCGTGGAAGGGCTGGGGTTGTACTGCCTGTTGCGCACTTCAAGTGCCTTTTTTATAGTCGTGGCCGCCGAAAGAAATTTTAAACCATCTTAGGCGGATCGCGCACAAGTATGGCGAAAAATTCTTCCTTCACTCCCCCGCATTAGAAAGCGAACCCTTTTTTCCTCAGACATCGTGGGTCGGCGTGGCGAAATAGACGAGTCAGTTCTTCGGTGTACAGCCTGAAATTTTCGTTCTGGAACTGCACATGGATCTCCAGCAGGGTTTCGGCCCCTCTTTGAAAATGACTTTCGTAAATGTGCCAAGGAATGCGGTGCGGAAGAGCTCCCATGTTGTTAGCGTGGGCTCTTGGTTCCCGTACCAGGTCCTTGCGCCATGTTCAAGGGCGACATTGACATGGCGAATCTTCACGTCACAGTCCGAGTTGTTGAACGTTGCGACACGGTCGTACGCCTCCAGCCAGCTTTCCGGATCCTGACATGGTAATGCCCGACTTTGACCAACTGGCTTTGACTTATGTGTTTAGTACCTATGCATGAGATAACAGCTTATAGCGCAAAATCTTGATTGTTGCAGCGCTCGTACTGATAACTGAGAATTATCGTCTAAAGAAGTAAGCGGTGATGAAATATAGCTCACTGAGGAAGGGAAGGAAAGCCCGAAAATTGACTCTCTCACATCGAAACCCTCAGTGGTTCAGGCGCTTATTTAAGGACTACAAAGTGAGCGATCAATCGGAAACTTATACGCGTAACTTTAGCAAACGGGAAGACAACGCAGTAAATGAGAGTGCAAACGGGCGCTAATCTCAATTACACGTAGAATTGTTATAAAAGGAAACAGTGGAGCACCTCAGAAGAGAAAACTACAGCCGTAGGCATCACGTTTCTGTACAGTGTTGCTTGACCGTTCCCGTGTTCGACTAAACCTATACAGAAATATAATATCCATGATGTATAACTTTTCTTCGGTGTAATGTTCTTGAACATAAGCAAATCGGGGAATAGTACATTACAAACATTGGTAGCGGTACAGTACCGACAAATAACAATGGGAGAAACTTTTCCCAGTAATCTTGGGCACCTATGAATGCAAAATATGCACGTGCTACCTTTTGGAACTTGAATTTAAACCCGAAGTTAATATATTTCGCCGGAAGCTGATTGCGGATAATAAAGACATAAAGCGCGTGGGGATGTTCGAGCAGTTTATTGTGGCTTTTTCAGGCTTCATCATGCCTAAATGTAGCACTTTTGAGGTCTATTCAAAACGTCTAATACACCCATTTTCAAAGCCTAAATATCCGCCCTCTAATCATTAGAATCGATGTCAATATTCCTATGTCAGGCATAATACATAAGCTAGACAATGCCTCTACTAAGCGCTTGCAGATTTAAGCACTCCTTTTTGCCTAACTACTGAGTGAATAAAAAAAGTGTCGCGTGTTTTACAAGCCTACTATCCTTTCTACGCTTGACACCTGACATTACGCAGAAGCAGCTCACGGGATCCGGACCGGATCTACGCTTAAATCAACTGCTTGGTTGCATTCGAAGAGGAAAATATAGTTCAATGTCTCTTCCGATAATTCGTTATATTTTCCTCATGCCTCCTTTTAAAAGAAAGTATAATGATAACTGTGGCGGTTTTACACCGCAAAACAACGACATGATTATGAAGGACGCCCTACCAGAGGGCGTCAGAAATGTTTGCCATTTCGCGTTCTTTACCGTGCACCTAAATCTAAGTATACACGGGCCTCAAGCATTTTCATCTCCACCGAAAATGCCGCCGCCGCGGCCAGGATTCGATCCCTCGACCTTCGGCTCAGCAGTCGAGCACCATCACCACTAGACCACCGTGACCGGTTTCAAATGAACCTCGCCCAATAATACATTTTCCTAACAAACGGGCATGAAGGAAACCTCAGACCAAAGCGGGCTGGGTAGTATCCTTGTAGATCTTGGAAGACCAGGAACTGACGGGAATGCTTGTACACGAAGTGTTGCCGGTGACCTCCGCGTTGTGAGTCACAAGTACGAGAAGATTAACCCTGCAAGAAATGAATTAAGAAACATTTTAGGGAAGTGGTTACTGCGTTCGAAAACTACTCGACCTGCCATTGTACAGTTTTGCGGGACAACGTGCTCATTCATGAATGGCAGATTATTCGGAAGTGTATTACCAAAAATGGCTCCAATTTTCAGTGTGAATGCGGTTGAGCATCGAAGCCATGGTTTCACCTTTTACGATTGACTAATTTCAACAACAGAACAATGTACTACATAAACTGATAGGCGATAGGAAAATTAAAGGCACTGTACCGTTGTGTTCACGCCACTCTTCAGGAGTGCTCACTGTGAGCAACCTTTTCATGGGACTAAGACAACGGAAATGGAATCGGTTACTAGGCAGTTTCTTGTTCGTGTGGAAAACGCATGCAGCCCACGCGGAGCGCACATGGGTCCCCCGCATATACTGCCGTCAGTTTCCGTTGCTGCTTGTCGGCAGTCCTAGCCTCGCGTAGCTTAGCCACGGAACACTGTCGAGTGACTGTGGGAAAGGCGAGCGCTTCCCAAAGCTGCAGTCGCGCAAGCGGCCACCCCGCAAGGGAGCGCCACGTCACCTGCCATAGTTATATAGCAGGGTGTCACGTGACCGCTCGGGCAGCCCTCCTCTCTTTCGTGGCCTCGGAAATATCCGGTGTTGGTGGACGGATTGTCGCGTCCGCGTGCGATTTCTGTGGACGGACGCGAAAATTTTTGGCAGGATACGAGATGGTCAGGCATGAAAACAAGGCGTGCTGTTCTTTCTCCATTTGTCTACATTTTTTTGCGCAGTTTTCCTAATAATGACAGAAGAGAACAAGAGACCACAAACGCCTCGTACTGGCATTTGTATTGTCTTGTAATCTCTGCTGTTCGTTTTTGGACGCCCTACGTTCTTTTATGATGAATCCTTACCAACTAGCTCAGCTTTCGGCCATCTTAAAGGGACACTATTAAGCAAAACGATTTTTCTCATATTAGTAAAATACTCTTTCACAATCCCAAAAACACCACGCTTGCCGCAAGAAGACGCCAAGTAAGCCAGAAAACGCGCAAGAACAAAATGTGGGTGGCGACGTCACATTGAAGTTTCCGCACCATTTGCCGTGACGTCACATGTTTTGACGGCGCCTACTAGGGACTACGTAGTTCCTAGTCGGTAAAAATGAAGTACATTGTCCTCTGAGGGGGCCACAGACTTAACATACCATGTTAGGGGTAATTTTGCTGAGCCAATTTTGCCGAATTACGATAAATGCACTTTGAAATCTGTGACGTCACGCGGGAGATTTCGGCGCGAAATTTAACAATGACACTTTGAACTTGTTTTTATTCTCTATTACTAAACCTATGACGGCGAAAAACGACATTAGAGTTCTCAGAGCACAATTTATCGATCTAAACCGATTCATTGTTTTTTTAGTGCCCCTTTAAGCTTCTGGGATCCTAACCACACAGATTCCCTGCTGCTATACTAAGTTTCTGAGATCCTAGCCACACAGATTCCCTGGGAAACGCGCCATGATCAGCATGGTAGCTATTTCATTCTACTTATAACGGGTTCAAACGAAGACCAAGACAAAAATAAAGCCGACATAAAGAATATAACCAAACTATTACTACACTCCATCTCACAACCTATTGACAGCCCTGGAAAGGTGCGGCAGTACTCAGAAAGTCATGATGTAGCACACTACATATTTACATTGGTGGCTTCATCAGATGGCTTCATCAGAGTGTAAACGGTGTACTATAGCATTTAGCTTTTCTTTTATTGTAACGGTTGGCCTTCGGCATATTTCTGACCTCTTGGTACTTTTCAACGGACAAATGACTGTTCAAAAAGGACCTCATCGTTCTATCGCCACTTCTTTCTACCACTTCGTTTTTCAATGCTTCTACCTCAAGTATAAACAAATATTTGCTTCATTGCGGCCATCGGCTAAGTAAGCTGGGTTGAATACAGGCTGAGTCAGCCATATAAGGATGGAGGCGGAATCAACCAGTCCATCAATCAATTAACAAATCAATCAAACGGTTTACTTTCCATCATCAATGTTGGGTGTTTCTCGTTCTCATTTTAGCTGCTCTCCCGGCGCAGTACTGAATAATGCCGGCGTGCCGGCGCATATGCAATGAATCCTGTTAGCCTTTTATAGGGGTTCACATCTCATTTCATTCATCGCAACACCTGTCAAAACTGCTCATTCTTTAGTCCTGCAGGTTCATTACAGCAGCTGGATCACGGTCAACAACATCGTCGATAATGTGGTCCAGTAATCTCATCACATCTTACTGAGAATGTGCTCCACATAGCTCTTTCTGTTCTGATCAGTCTCTTGCATGCTGCCTTGCCAAAACTGAGGCGGCACATTTTGCAGATTAAACATATTTGCACTCGTCACGAAGACAACGACGTTGATCTGTCGACAGCCCGGATCGACATGTTTTTGCGGAGATTGCATAGTGTCGTTAATCTACGCCTGACTGCGCGGTTGGCCGGCGTTGACCCATGTTTCGTCGGTGAAAAAATTCATTTACCTTGGCGTCGGAGCTCCGCTATTGGTGCAGGTACCGGCGGCGACACCGCACAGTGTGCGTCGCTTCGATAAGAACTGCGTTCTGAAAGTATTTTCTGAACTGCAAGCCAAAGTTCTTCAGCACCCTCTACATCGTTGCTCTGGGCACAGTCGCTAGCGTCTCGTCCTCTTTGAAACGCTGCATCAGTTTGGCAATAGTTCAAAATTCCCATCTCTCGCAAAAGCTATCCACCGCTTTTTGCGACACGCACACGTCAAAATCGTGCCGCTTCTTCCACGCTCAGGACCTTTTCTACAAGAACGCTTCTTCGGTGACAGCATTCTGACCGCCTACTCCGTCTGTGTTTGCCTCCCTTAGAGGTCACCACCTGTACAGCTTTCGCTCGCTCGCCTGGATGGGTTTTCTCGTCATCGTGATCAGCGAATCCACACTTGCGTTGTAACCACACTCTTCAAAACGCGTAAAGCGCTTCAGAAACTGCTTCACCGGAGTAGGGAAGCCACTCACATTATATGGACAGCACAAAGGCGACACAACCGACTCGGGCAACACCATGTTGCCGTAAGGCGGTGCATCACGCACTCGCAGCAGGCTTCTGCAACGATGTGTCCATGCAAGCTTCAGATATTAATTTCGGGGTGGATTGAAACGCTCTCTATACATAAAAATATCAGTCCTAAGTACGTTTCAAATTTCTGTGCTTATTGTTTGAAACATAGTCCTAGATTGATAAAGTATTTCAGGGACTATTTGCGGCGCTTTTAAAGGAACTGTCTACCGTCCTTCATCGTTTTTCTGTTTTGTACCGCAATAGAATGTATCCCGTCTGAAGTGTCCAACTTTGCAGCTGTTTCTCTGGAAAGTGAGTAGAAATTTCTAAAACAGAATTTTTCATGCTGCGTTCTGTCTTCCATTGGCGTGAAACATGTCCACAACACTGGTTGCTGGACGCGATGATGACTGTAGTGCCGGTAATCTTACAACCGAATGCACGTGTGATTTTTTTAGGATTACTTATTTTCGCTGACCACCATTGTAATGAATGTAACACTCGTTTTCAGAGCGCTAGCGGTTAAATGCAGCCTTATTATACGATTACAGAACACTTGTTTTGCTGTAATCGCAGACTATGCGTTTATATTAGCACTGCTGCCGCAATCCAAGCCAAGTTGATTCGTCAAAAAGAGAGGATAAATGCACTCCTTCACAGCGCAGCACATGTCAGACATCCTAAAAAGAGACGATAAATGCACTCTTTCACAGCGCAGCACATGTCAGACATCCTAACAACGATACAGCGCGGCACAGTACGACCAGCGCGGAGAGCCGCATGACATAGCGCATGAGTTGAAGCAAACGAAATCGAAGACGGCGCCGCAAGCAGCGCCGCCGGGCGCCTTTTTGGATACGTGAGAAAAAAAAAGAAGCAAAAAATTACTCTCTGACGCAACCGAAAGCTCCGTCAAGTGCATAAAATACAATTTCAAGTTATACATGTTTATTTTTAAGCAAAATGAGTCTACCTGAGAGGATTTCGTGTCCAAGCAGTAGTTGGGAGACGCTAGCTGTCATTCTTTCATGATTTTCAACGTCAAATAAAAATATAATGCCTTTTTTTATGGGGCAAAAGCATGCTCGTTGCCGCCGATGTGACGAAAGATCTCATTTTCACCACAACAAGAAAATTTTTTCCAAGCGGTAGACAGTCCCTTTAAAGACCTGATCGGACGAACGAGCACTAGCTTTGGCCGTGCTGCCAACAGCTTGTGAGACGAAGTATATAGTCCTTTGTAACATGAAAAAAATATAAGCTCCAGCAGTGTACTTGATTTGGCTGGTTGGTGCATGGTAGATGAAGAATAAAACAGCGCGTAAGGCGGGACATGACGAAGACACATACACGGCGCTGAACTAACAAACAATGTTAATTGATCAATAACTGGAATATATAGGCAGCAAGTATCTGCTCAGAACAACGAAACATGAGCAGAAATGTACATACATCTGATACAGGCCGCACATAAAAGATAATCAGCTCGAGCACATTATCAGGAACATGTCACAGACGCGCCCCCTACATGTCTAATTTAACTGCAATGAAGGGGAATTCAAGGCCCGCTTATACCAGAAACGCTATGCTCTTGAATGTGGACCATTTCGCTTCTGAATAACTTGAAGCAGCGCGAAAAAACGACGACAACGAAGGAACATGCACAACAGGATTAGCGCTGCACTACACAACTGAATTTTTATTGAAAATTCACCATTTATACCTACGTCAAAAAAAAACGCCTTGTCTGAAAAATGCACATGCACAAAAATGCACCAAAATGCGCATGCACACCCAAGTTCTGGGACACCAGATTCTTGGTGTTTGGAATAACCAAAACACAAAGAGAAATCGTGGAAACTTATTCCAAAGCGAAAGACAATGCGTCAGCGCGGCGTCACTTAGTTTTACTACTCAGGAGTGATGTTTACGTGGTTTTTCCTCTTATTTACATATGTGTTTCCTTCAATAAACTTCCACTTGCTAGTCTGCGCTTGTGCCTGCGTCTTCCCTGTCCCTGTTTAGTTTGCGCAGTTTTTAGTAGTGATGGAGTACCAACTCCTCCCAGCGCTCAGTCCTTTTAAATATATGTTTTCTCGATAAATACTTACCAGTATAGCAGTACGCATGCCCGCCGTCTTGATTAATGTTGGCGGTCTTTGTGACAGGGCGTTTTTTGTGACGTAGGTATAAATGGTGAGGTTTCAATAAAGATTCACTTCGCAGTTCAGCACTAGTCCTGTTGTGTGTGCTCCTTCGTTGGCCTCGATTTTTCGCGCTGCTTGAAGTTATTCGCAAGATCAACCGACTTGCCCAAACCTAAAAGTTGTTGCTGACTTCACTTATCTTCGTTAGGCCTCACTTCAGTCTTTACATTGCCCACACAGTCCGATGCATAAATGATCAGCTGAGGGAGCACGCTTACTCTCTAAAAGGCAATTTAGCTGACCATTTGAAGTTTGAAGTTTACTTGCTTCCATTACAGAAACAAGGGGCAGGAGCAAAAGGCTACAAAGGCCTGACAAAGGGCTCCCGCTCCTGTTGGCACTCAGCATCAGCGGTACAAATGACAATACAAAATACATCACACATGTTCTTATCAAATTAAATGTCACATAAGCAGTATACAGATCACATGATGAATAACAGATGAAGAAAAAAAGAACATGTAGCTGAAATCAAATTAATCCGGAAAGTAGCCCGGAATGCAAAAGAAACATGCGCTTTAAACAATAGTTAAATACAGATGATTAAGAATGTAGAATAAATTTCGTGCGACTTCAGTAAAAAATAACATAGGAAACGAGAGTGAATTGCATTATTCAATTGTAAAAAAATAAAAATCATAACAGTGAGACACGAAAATGATACACATCATGCATATTCCATTTGATGCTCTATAATATACAGTTTCATAGATATGTTTGACAAAATGCAAAAATCAAGGGGACTTAGGCGCTTTAAAAATTGCGGAACCTGGTAGCCTATATGCTGCCTGCCATAAACTGTTCTGAACTTCGGTATTGCCCTAGTTTCATTGCGTAGGGAATACCGACATTTTGACTAGGATGATTTAGCTGTGTAGAGTTTGTTCGTTTTTATATGTTGAAATAGCCTATAGTAGTATATCTGGTTAGCTTTCAGCAAAGTGTGTTTAATAAACTACTCATGCGTTCGCAAATCATGAAGCCTACCTGTGTAGTTTTCAAAGCATCTAAGGACTCTCTTTTGTAATATTATCAATTGTTGATAGTTTTTTGAGTATGTCGTACCCTAAACAAGCAAGCATTATGTAAGTCGAGAGTAGAACATGGAGAAATATAATACTTTTTTTAAGCCAAAGCGGAATGAATTCCCGGATTCTGTTAAAGCATCCCGTGATTTTACTAAGTTCTGCAGATAATTTTTCTACATGTGTCGTCCAGGACATATCGCCTCTAAACCAGATGCCCAAGAACATATGAGCTTCTACTTGTTCTATTTGCACACCTTGAAACAATATTGTTAACTTAAAACTCATTGGTTTGTTAATAGGTGTAAAAATGATGTATTTAGTTTTGTTGATATTAAGTTGCACTTTGTTGCTGTGCAACCACGACATAAGTAGTTTTAGGTAATTATTTATTGAAGTCTGTAACGTTTGCAATGACTTTCCGGAAAAAAACACATTAGTATCATCAGCATACATAATTACACTTTGAGGATATGGTATGTAAGAAAGATCGTTTATGTACAGGTTAAACAACAAGAGTGCAAGTATAGATCCTTGTGGGACGCCCTGTAGTATCTTTAATTTCGGAGATTTGGAATTGTTGATAGATACATACTAGCTGATACCTGTCTTGTAAGTAACTTCGGATCAAGTCATGTGCTGTCCCTCTTATCCCACAATCATACATCTTGTCAACACAATGGCGTGGTTTCCAGAATCAAAAGCTTTTCTTAAATCTAAAAAGAGACTAATGGTGTATAATCTTTGTTCAATGTTATTTATTATTTCATGTTTAATAGAGAGTAACGCTTGGAGAGTTTGCTTACTCGCCCAGCCACTTGGCTGACCAGTGTAAAAATTGCGGATGTCAGCCAATTCTTGATAAATGCATAGTCATTGGGCACTATAACGAGCAGCGCGCGCACGAAATTAGCGAAGCCTCCCACTTTCAACGGCATGGTGTTTCTTGTGTAAGCATGCCTTCAGTTTCCCTTCACTGCAGTGAAATTTAATATCTAGAGGGTGCTAGTGTGATAGCTTCCTGATAATGTTGTCAAGGTGATTATTTTTCTTCTATGGCATGTATCACTTGTATGTGCATTTCTGCGTGCGTTTCCTTGTTTTGCATAGATACCTGCGTTCTATATATTGGAGTGGTTTTGAAATAAACATTGGTTGTTCGTCAGCGCCGTGTCTATGGCTTAACCTTGTCCCCGTATTGAGCGCTGTTTTATTCTTCATCTATAAGCTCCTCCCACAAAACTCCGTTGCACCTGTCCTACACCTCTGCAAGAGCCGTGTTAGACGGTCTCCTTTGGAACCGCTAGTACTCTCATATCCTTAAGGCAACACTAGTCATATTGGGAAATAATAGCTTATCTTTTCGGGCTAAAATATTGTTTTTCGCAAAATAATGATGCTAGAATGTCTGATATTATTTGTCTGGACGTTCAAACTTTCTGTCCGAGCCACCGGCACAATCGTGAATCTATGTGACAGAGCTCTTCGTAGAAGTCGTTTGCGTCGCGAAAATGGGCATGCGCAATTAGACAAAGCACCTATGCAAATTCATTTAGCGTGAAATTTCAATGGGTGCTAGAGAAGCTTGATTTGTTTTTCGACTTCCACCATATTTAGACTTCTTTCTGAAGCAACCAATAAAGTTGACGTAAATCACGAAGGCAGTGAATAACATGATCTTCCAAACGAACACAGACGTTACCGCGAAAAGACAACTCACGTTGACAGCCTCAAGACGTGAAACTGAACTTTCTCAAATGGCGAACTTGATGTACAAGACGAAAGATAGTTATACTGAGACGTAGATCAGTGACACATAAAACGCAGAAAAACAGCAGGTGTGATCGATATTCGAGATGACACTGAGTAAAAAGGATAGACCTCTGCAGGGCACGTAATGAGTAGTACCGGTGGTTAAGAAGAGAAACGAATGAATACTGCGGTTCCTTAACGTGCACCTAAATCTAAGTACTAAATCTCCAGCAATTTCGCCTCCATCGAAAATGTAACCGCTGTGGCCGGGATTCAATCCCGCGAACTCCGGGTCAGCAGTTGAGAACCATAACTACTACACCACCGTGGCGGGCCAATCAAACAACGTCTGCATGCGTTTTTTTGCGTATGGAATATTGTTCATATTTTTCTAAGCTGCTAAATCACATTTCCTACAGGATAGATGTACTTGTTTAATAGATATTCTTCTTGAATATCTTGTAGTTTGGACACTCACTTCATGTCCCTCAGTGTCTGAAAAAGGTCTTCAGTAAGCCTCTTGTCCGCAGCCAGGTCCTTCCCTTTGTCCCGAATGCGCAATCCCAATAAGAGCGTACCATTGGGGACGTTATCAACGTATTCCGCCGCAGCCTACGGAATACACAGAAACAAGACATTGCATTGTTGCATATCTTACATCGATACACTTTATACTGTCTGCCTTGCCCTGTCTGATTTGAGGGCGCCTGCGGTAAATGCCCTATGGCACTGAAACACACCACACTACAAATAAATTTAGAAAACAGAAAGGCGACCCGAGCGGCCCGATGTAACATTCCGTTTATTTAGCAGGCAGAAAGAGGTGCAGTGGAATTAGAGCGGCTTCCTTTCTTTCAAACGAGCGGAATAAGTTGCACTCATGGCTGAAATTGTGGCACTTCTTCGATGTTGCGTTATAAATAATCCTCACATATCATTCTAACGCTAACATTGGGAAGTAACTAATGACTGCGGAACTTATGTATAAATCAGAGTAATTATCAGTGTCATGAAGTAACTGAAAGTAACGCAACGACAGAAATATATTCAGTACCGACATTACGGAACGTAAGTTTCATAGAAAACCAGAAGTTCATCTTGGTCCGAGCTGATAGTGTCTTCTTTGCCCAAAATTTCCTCTGACTTGCGGGATTTCGCGTAAATGACTTCTTATATTCGTTCTGCAGACAAGCTACCGTTCACCACAGAGTATCGCTGTCGACACTGAGCTAACTACTCATCGCAGGCACTCGAAAGCAGGGTGTCGGAACGAAATGTTTTTCGTTTCAGTTTTAGTTTCGTTCCACCGCAAAAAGTTCCTTTCCGTTTCTGGGGCCGAATTCACAAAACTCACTTACGAGCAAATTGTCGCGTAAGAGAAATTTTGTCGCGTAAGTCGATTCACGAAGCGAAAAAAACGTCGTAAGAGGCCATCGTTATCACATCGGCCGCTGCGGTAAAGCGCGCTGTGACTGTCCAGGAACATGTCAGCGATGGTGATGCAGTTGCTATATTTGGTGACGTCACTGAAAAAGGCTCGTAAGTGGATTCACGAAGCGAAAAAATTGCGCGGAAACAGCGTGGCTACGAGAAAATCCCAAGAGTGGTCCGGACCACTCTTACGAACAATATGGCTGTTTAGAACATGCAACTGCGGCGGGTATCTGGGTGCCGTGGCTAATTTTGAGCTAATTCACGGCCATTTAAGGCTTCTTGATGATTGCTGGTACGTTTTATTTATTTCGGCGCTTTGAGTTTCGTGTGTTGTTTCGCTTGTACGCTATGGACTGTATTGGCACTCGTAGTCGTCCAATAAACTGGGAGTCGCAGTAATTAAAGAAGCCTATTGGGTGTCAATGGCGAAACATTATGCATGCAAAGACTTGTGGTTGGATTAAAACCAAAGGTCTACACGAATGGTCGATGAAGTCCAAAGCGGCGCGGTATGTGGTCAACATTTTTTTGTTATGTTGTTGTGTTGAGTCCGACTTCCTCCAATGAGACGTCCAACTTATCATGATGTACGCAGCATTGGTCTAAACCACCGCCAAAGAGGTTCAGAGGAGCACATCAGCTGCACGCTATTGGAAATAAAATTGAGCGGAGCATTTCAATTAGCCGTTATTAAAGCCTATTATGTGATTCCACAACTTGTCTAGTTGGATAGGCTTTAACTGCCCAATAGGCACGATCGCTGAAACGCAGCTGTCGCTAAGCGCTTTGGGTCAATCCAGAGCAGGCTCGTACATTGCAAATCGCAGCATATTATAGATGTGCGAGATTATGCATGAAATCTCAAACAAATCAAGCTTTTCGATCTTCACTGTTCGGAAACCGACACGGAACGCGTTTATACGGCGAGCAGTCAGAAGTAAATGGATCCAGTAATTTGAAACGACATCAAAAATATGTGCGAATGCTCACGATTCTCGAGTATAAACAAGCCTTTGCCGGATTCACGTCCCTTTGATTACTAACTGCCATTTAACATGGCGTGAGAATATCAATTGAAGGTGGCTTCACCCACTCATAAATGTATTTTGTGCTCATAAGCATCAGCTTGACCTAGAAATCATCGCGTAGATAAGGCGAAACCCCCGCAGAAGGCTACTATCGTAGCAGACGACAAACGATAGCAGACGACGGCTTGGGCGAGAGGTGCAACTCGTGATTGGTTGGGAAGCAGTACTCTCTACAACAGCCCATCTTATGACGTTGACAAAACACTTCTTTCATCGCGCGCTCCTGTCGTGTTCGTCATATCTTCCCCCTCGAACATAAGAGAACTTTTTATCTTCTCGCGATCAACGCGAAAGAGCTTTTTCTAAGTTGTCTTAGCGCCTACCCCCTGCTGCGCAGTTTGTAAGAACAACATGGCGCCGTAAACTGTAGGTGTCGGCGCCGATTTTCGCAAACGCATGAGTTCCTTCAGCGTTCGACTGGATGTGCTGTGAATACCGCTGCTTTTCCGGTGCGCGCAAGCAGTGTGAAGACCGACGGCAGTGTCTCTTGGTGTGCCGTGAAGCGTAGCGAAGCCTGTGCCACGGAGTCTTTATGAAGCGGGGATCGGCGCCTGTGTACCGACGTAACTGGCACTGGAGGAGCCTGCAATGTGTGTTTGAGTGTCGGTAACACTTCGTTTGCTTCGCGTTCCTGTGTCTCATTAAGGTGCAGTGCGGCATTTCGAATTGACAGCATTTTGGCACGTTACTTGAGTGATTCCGTGCTTCCGTGATTCCGTACGGTAACGCATGAACTACGCTCTGTATTTGGTTCTTGCTTCGCCAGTGGTTAGCCCGTGCGCTTCTATTTTCTTGTGAGCAGTCCAGGCAAATGCAGTGTTCGGGAGTGAAACGATGTGCGTTGTGAACAGTGGTGCTGTGTTGACATTTCCAAGACTTGTGAAGAGGCTGTGCCCGTGTGACAGAAGATTAAAGCGTTGATAACCGTGTTTCGTCCTACGAAGTTGCGATGGTGCTTTTTGAGGGCTTTAAGGATTTGGCGCTGGGCTTGGCGCTTTCTTTTTTAACTCGTTGCTTCTCCTTTTTGTGATTACCGTAATTCGAACGTCATAACGTGTCGAACCGAAGTCGCTCGCCGAGACATTGTGCTGTAAATGTGGCTGCTTTGGCAGTATGCCTTGACTGTTCTCCGGTGAAAACTTGGACTTGTACCTGGCAGCAAAAGCACGTGGACGTCACGCTTCGCTCCGGGCAGAACACAATTCTCACTGGTGCTTTGCCTTGGATGAAGTCGTAGACCAGCACCTGCTAACTACAGGTTTTCGAGCCCATCTTTCGTGTCGTTTTGCACGGCACTGGAGCCTTGACTACAGCGGCCCACGGCGATTTCTCACGCTTCACCAGTGGACGTACACGTCTTGCTAGCGTTGCATTTCTACGTCAACGGCAGTTTCCAGTCCACGGACGTCTTTTGCCTGTGGCTGCAGAGCACATTCCATTCCCGATGACGCTGACGGCTGCTAATATCGTTGTGCCATCGGTGAGTTGAACTTGCGCAACTAATTTCGTTGCTATTCGTGTAGTGCTATAACGTACGTTTGTAAGTTTTTCATCCCAGCAGATGTAATACCACCCCTTGTTAAGTTCAAGTACGAAAAATGTGCTACTACCGCTTGGTATATACGTATATATGGCCTATATACATGTATTGCAATATGAGCAAGTACACCAGCAGTTTTTATGATTTTGCTTAAGCAGGCTTTTATCTGATTATTAAGAGGAGCCTGTCTGTTTACCACGCTTGACAGTTGAGAGAAACATATTTGATGCGAATTTATCTTCCAGGAGCCATTTAGCACTTTTTCAGGAATTCCCTTTATATTGCAAAATTACTTGTATAGAAGATTACCGCTGTGGCAGCGCTATACTTTACCAGGACATATACATTACAGTATGTAAAGCTTACATGGGGCTTCAGTTTGTTTCAAATTGAATAAAGCATATTTGATAGCTATGACTAAGCTATAATTTTTGTGTTTCTGCCAAATATGTATTAAGAGCGCTTTCAATGATGTTTTTTTTTAATATATCCTTTTTGGCCTCTTCACAGATTGCAGATTTTCGTAAGGCCGTGGGATACATCGATTGCAAGCACTGGCAAATCAAGCCACCTTATGACTTGGAGCACCTGTACAGAAATAGGAAGGACTTGTGCTCCCTAAATCTACAAGTCTTTTGCAACGGTGGGGGTGCCATCATCCAGCCGACCTCAAAGGGGCCTGGAAGCACGCATGACAGCCTGATCTGGATGGACTGTGCTCTGCCTGGGAGCTTCGAGGGTAGAAAACTGCATAATGGCTGGTTGCTAGGTTAGTTTTTTTAGGTGTTTTAGGTGTTTAACCACAATGAACACCGGTTAATGTACACACCTTCACAACCAAAACATTGTTACTAACAGTGGATGCTTGTATTATTTTCACACAGCGATGCTAATTGGACGCGTAAAGAGAAGCAAATTATAATAGAATTGACAATGTCGAAAGTGCAAAGTCTACAGCTTATGAATTTTACTCCATAGATGTGAGACTGGAAAGTTGTGCTTTTGAAATAGCACAAGTACTTTTATTGCTTATTGAGCTCTTGTGCCTGTCACTCACACAGTGTATCAAGTGCTCTGCATGGAAATAGCAAGCGGGAGAAAATCGCCTGGCTGTTCGCAACATGCAGGGAGAAAGAACTCCAGTTCAAGCCTCAGGCCACACAGGAGCAGTAAATGCGCATTTTACCTGCCGTAGCTTATCTTTTTTCAATGTTGTGGCACGTTGTATTTCCGCCGTACATGTTCTCAGCACAATTGCATAGTGGCACGGTCATTTCTACAAATCGTATGTGTCCTGAGTATACGCTTGTTGATCTCTGAAGGTGACTCTCGCTATGCCTGAGAGCCATGGGTGCTCACCCTCCTGTCCGTGGCTGGCCCAGCTGAGCAGCAGTGCAGTGCAGCCCCCACCCATGCAAGACAGGTCATACAGTGCACCTTTGGTGTTCTGAGCAGGACACAGCGTATCCGTCCGGCATGGCAGTGACATCAATAATAATGATGGTGAGTGTTTGTGGAAGCCATAAGAGCCCATTAACATGCATTTATGGATTATGAGTGTGTTTGTTGCTCGGAATCATTTCTCCTAATCAAGTGCATTTTTTTGCAAAGTGTAATTTTGTTAGGAAAAACCGTTTCGTGCAACAAAAACACACATAATCCAATAATGCTTTGTGTTTTTTGAAGTCTTCAAAATTGCTCCTTCACACTGTATGATGAGGTGCCTATGTTAGATAACTTTAAAGTGATGAACAATAACTGTTGTCTTGTAACATAGAAATGCGTGAGTACACTCTAGGAACAAATCGTCTATTTGGGAGTATTTCTGCTACACAGCAATAATCAAAATCTTGCTTGCTCGCATTTCCTTTTGTCAAAACTTCGCTCTTGGCACTTTTCTGTCAAGAATGCTATGTCACTTTGATAACACGCGCGTCATTCGTGACCCGGAAGTCCCGGGACCGTGGTGATAACGCGTGGAAAGTACGTGAGGTGGATGACGTTATAGTTGTGGGGTAGCAATACTCCACAAATACTTGATTTTTTCTTAGAGTGTAGCATATTAAACTCATTTTTGGTCGGCTTCTTGCACCTAGTGTAAAGTCGAAATAGAAGATACTTTATTGGCTGATGTCTCACTATTAGGCAGAAGTTTGTTGCCTTCAAAATGAACATCGTAGGTATACATTTATATCATAAAATAATTTTTCAAGGTCTTCATTGTTGGTGGCTCTATGTTCAGACCTTTTTTCCTTGTTTTTTTATTATATTTCATACTTGTCATTGGATTCTGAAAATACGACAGCTAGACTTTTTCGCACATATCAGCTGTCGATTTTTACACATAGCATGGTTGTAACAATCATCTGTATTTTTCTATGTTCCAGCAGTGGCATGGGATCAGGCGCCCCACTGTCATGTAATTGTACAGTGTATCTCGGACAAAACACACAAGGCCAACAAGTAGAGAGCGACTACCAGTGACTGTGTCCTTCTGTTCAAAGTGTACGTCAACAGAAAGAATGCATTGTGATAGTTGGAACAGCTTGAATTGTATGGTGAGAATCTGCACAGCTGCAGTTTAATCGTTGAGCAGTGCATCATTCAGCAATTCCTTGCACCTGAGGATTCAAAATTAATTAAATTCTGCATTTAATATACCAAACCTTGACGTTGATGTAAATCACACTGTAGTGGTAATGTGCAAATTAATTTCGGCTACCTTGAATTTTTAACATGCACGTAACTCAAAGTGCATGTGTGTCTCTGCATTTCACTGCCATTAGAAACAGCAGCCATGGTCGGCAACCAAAACCGTGTTTTCATGTTTGGTAGTGCACGAATGAAACCATTGAAGCGCGTAGTTTTGCTTTTGGTCTATATAGGCGTTCAGGATACATGCATTATTATAGCACAAATGATTTGATGTATATATAAGCTCTGGAAAGTCATTTTCCGCGGAATATTTAGATGCAAAAGGAGCGTCACTATTCCTAGTATGTCCAACAGGCTTTAGCACCTGTGTAATGTTATCATATCGCATGCTTGTCCTCTTCAACGGTCAACCTTTCTGCATGTACTGTGTAAGTTTTAATTTTTTTTTCATATAGTGTTTGCTGCCATATGTTTCTCTATAATGTACTTGTATACTCTGCAAATAGTTTATCATCTATGCAGCTTTGCTCATATTACTGCTGAAAGTATTTATTGCTTTTTGTATGGTGACTATGCATGCATTTACTTATGCCTTTTGATGCGCCTGTGCAATGGTTTAGCCTGAAGAGGGCTGCTGGTGTGCTCTAAACTTGAAACTGGCGACTTCGAACAAATTTGAAGGCTGATAACCATTACTACTATATTCAGACAAGCTGTGATAGCTCCATGAAAATATATTTAAGATTCTGTAAACTGTGCCAGGTAAATGTTCTTAAATTCCTTTATTGTTGTCCTTGTTTCATGCACCTGAAAGATAATTACTTTGTCGTGGCACATTATAAAATGTTATTCTGCCCATTTGTGCTGATCAACATTGCAGCTGAGGCCAGCAGCAAGATATACATGCAAGGTACTGAATCTTTGTATCACATTCCTTGCCCAGCAGTGCACTGAAATTTTTTTCAAGCGAAATGAGAGACTGATATACAGCAGTCTCTCATTTGAAGGAAGTCGGCACATGTGCACACTTTGAAACCTTTTTGAGGAGTGTTTTCAGAAGAAGCAATAGGGTATTGACATGTTAACAGCAGCATTATTTGTACCGAGGAGCTTAGTAACAGTGAATTGTTTTATTTATGTATTGACGAGAATTTGGCCGAGCTGTGCCAATCTTCCATCCCACGTCACCTGACATGGCTTGTTATAGTGTTGTCAATATGCCGGACTATGTAAATAAACTATGTGTCATCTTGCAGACATGTACCAGAATGTGATGCATTGCGTTTTTCCTTGACATCACATTGTCTGGGGCTCTTTTCTTATATATCGTCGTAGGCTGCCGCCCACGAAAATGTATAAAAACTGCTTGTGAGTGGGCAGAAGCAGAAACTATACATGAAATTGTTCCAAGAGGGTTCGAGAAATGGCGAGTTGGCACATAAGAGTGGTGAGAGATTTCTCTCGTAAGTTACTGCCTTGAAACCTCATGTGCTCAAGACTGCGTGTATCAGCATTGTTGTTTTATAGCAGTTCATCCTATTAACTACTACTCAATGTATGTATGTATGTATGTATGTATGTATGTATGTATGTATGTATGTATGTATGTATGTATGTATCTTTTAAACAAAAACTTACGTTTTTTTTTGTTTAGTGTGTTAAGCTGTTTATTGGACGGCACTCGGCGACAATGCACTATGGCGACAGTCAAGGCAAAAGCACGGGCTCCGAGAGCGCGAGCGGCGTTTTGAAGAGGACGACCCACTAGGAGCCGCTGGAGAGCGCAACCGTTAAGCAGCACCAATTGCTTCGCCACAATTACCCCGGGTACGAAAAGGGAGCCGTCCGGCGACCTAACAGCTCGTTACTATGAGTGGGTCATAGTAGGCCTTAAGGCGCTCCACGTTGACTATGTCGCGCCCTCGACGGCGCATGTCCGAAGCTGGTTCGATGGGTTCGATCAGGTAGTTGACCGGGGATGTGCGCTCGACGACCCGGTAGGGGCCTTCGTATTTCGGCAGTAGTTTTGAGGAGAGGCCGGTTGCAGTGGTAGGGACCGAGAGCCATACGAGCGCTCCGGGGAGGAACGTGGACTCAGAAGTGGTGGTGCCACCGCGAAGGCTCTTCTGCCGCTCTTGTTCGTGCGTTGTAAAGGCCTTTGCAAGCTCGCGACACTCTTCAGCAAGCCTGGCTGTGTCAGAAATAGGCGCACAATCAGATGGATCCGGCTTGTAGGGTAGTATCGTGTCAATGGTGTGCAACGGGTGCCTTCCGTACAACAGGAAGAAGGGTGAAAACCCAGTAGTGCTCTGAGGGGCGGTATTATAGGCGTAGGTGACGAAGGGCAGAATGGCATCCCAATTTGTGTGATCGGCGGCGACGTACATTGAGAGCATGTCGCCGAGCGTGCGGTTGAAGCGTTCGGTTAGGCCATTCGTCTGCGGGTGGTAAGCAGTAGTTTTGCGATGAACAGCATGGCACTCTTTGAGAATGGCTTCGACGACTTCCGACAAGAAGACACGGCCTCGATCGCTGAGAAGCTCCTGGGGTGGACCGTGACGCAGCATGAATCGGTGTAGCAGGAAGGAGGCAACATCACGCGCTGTAGCCGCTGGGAGGGCAGCGGTTTCGGCGTATCGCGTTAGATGGTCAACGGCGACGATGGCCCAACGGTTACCAGCCGACGTCAGAGGAAGTGGTCCATACAAATCGATGCCCACGCGCCCAAACGGACGGTTAGGGCAAGGTAATGGTTGTAGACCGACTGGTGACACGTGCGTTGAAGGTTTTCGGCGTTGGCAATCGAGGCAGGAGCGGACGAACTTCTGCACGTAGCGGTACATCCCTCGCCAGAAGTATCGTTGTCGAATGCGGTGGTAAGTTTTAGATACCCCAGAGTGCGCGCATTGCGGATCAGAGTGGAAGGACTCGCATATTTCAGCACGCAGACTTCGGGGTATCACAAGTAGCCACTGGCGGCCGTCGGCGTTGTAATTGCGTCGGTGCAGTAGGTCGTCACGAATGGCGAAATGGTGAGCTTGACGACGCAACGCGCGAGTGGTTGGTGTTGTCGACGGATCAGTGAGCAAGTCTATTAGCGAAGCGATCCATTTATCCTTGCGCTGCTCGGTAGCGATGGTGTGAACGTCGATTGAAGCAACAGCTATGTGAGACACTGAGCAGGAGGGATTGTCGTCAGGCAAGGGGGAACGCGAGAGGGCGTCGGCGTCAGCATGCTGACGTCCGTTGCGGTACAGCACGCGGATGTCGTAGTCTTGCAGGCGAAGTGCCCAACGGGCGAGACGGCCCGAGGGATCCTTCACTGACGACAGCCAGCACAGTGCGTGGTGATCGGTGACGACATCAAATGGGCGACCATACAAATAAGGTCGGAATTTTGTAAGGGCCCAGATGATCGCCAGGCACTCTTTTTCCGTGACAGTGTAATTGGTCTCGGCTCTAGTAAGCGTACGACTTGCGTAGGCGACGACATATTCGGGGAACCCTGGTTTGCGTTGCGCAAGAACAGCACCGAGGCCTACACCGCTGGCGTCCGTGTGTACCTCCGTTGGGGCCGCAGGGTCGTAGTGGCGTAGTATGGGAGGAGACGTCAACAAACGACGGAGCTTTGCGAACGCGTCGTCGCATTCGGACGACCACGAATGTAGGGGTCCGTTACTTCCAAGGAGCTTCGTCAGCGGCGATATGATGGTGGCAAAGTTGCGTATGAAACGTCGAAAATAGGAGCACAGTCCTACGAAACTGCGCAGTTCTTTGACGGACGTTGGTTTGGGAAATTCGGCCACGGCCCGAAGCTTGGCCGGATCGGGAAGGATGCCGTCCTTGGACACGACGTAGCCTAGGATTGTCAGCTTCCGTGCTGCAAATCGGCACTTCTTCAGGTTCAGTTGGAGGCCAGCGTTGGTCAAACGCGTCAAAACATGCCGCAGACGTTGAAGATGCGTGGAGAAGTCCGGAGCGAAAACGACGACGTCGTCCAGGTAACACAAGCACGTGTGCCATTTCAAGTTGCGCAGAACGGTGTCCATCATGCGCTCGAAGGTCGCGGGCGCATTGCACAGACCAAACGGCATGACGTTGAACTCGTACAAGCCGTCGGGCGTGACAAAGGCTGTCTTCGGTCGAGCGTCATCAGCCATGGGTACTTGCCAGTACCCCGAGCGCAAATCGAGAGATGAAAAGTATTCTGCTCCTTGGAGGCTGTCAATGGCGTCGTCGATTCGCGGCAGTGGATAAACATCCTTCCGAGTGATCTTGTTGAGCCTTCGGTAGTCCACACAGAAGCGCACAGAACCGTCCTTCTTGGCAACGAGAACAACAGGAGACGCCCACGGGCTGTCCGAGGGTCGAATAACGTCGCGTCGAAGCATATCGTCCACTTGCTCATTAATTACCCGACGTTCTGTGGGAGACACGCGATATGGACGTTGCCGCAGTGGTGGTTGGGCGCCAGTGTCGATGCGATGCGTAACAGCGGACGTGCGGCCGAGAGAAGTTTGCCCGACATCGAAAGAAGAACGAAATTCTTCCAACAGGCACAGAAGCTGGGAACGCTGGGCCGACGTAAGGTTGTCAGCAATGGAGGGACCAAATACATCCGCGGTTGAGGAATCAGACGTGGAAACGGCACTGATGGTACGGGAACTGGTGCAGTGCAAGTCATCGGGTGCGTCCAGAACTTGTGCGTCTTCGAGGGGCTCCACTCTGCCGAGACATTCCCCTCGCACCAACGTAACAATGTGCGGGGATGGGTTGGTAACAAAAATAGCGGTGCAACCCTGAGTGACTTGCACGGTCGCGAAAGGTACCAGCAACCCTTTCATAGTGCAAACGCGGTCAGATGGTGAAAGGAGTGCAATTGTGTCGCAGAGACCGGCGCAGTAAACTGGCACGGCCGTCGACGAGTTCGGAGGAACTTTGGTATCGTCTTTGACGAGGGTCTTGGTGAATGCCGATGGACTGTCTGCCGGCGTCAAATGTGAGAACGGTGAGAGTTCGAGGGCGGCTGGTGCGCAGTGAATTATGGCGTCGTGGCGGGAGAGAAAATCCCATCCTAGGATGACGTCGTGGGAGCATGCAGCAATTATGATGAACTCGACGTCGTACAGAACGTCCTGAATGACGACGCGAGAAGTGCATACTGCTGTAGGCCTAATACTCTGGGAGCTGGCGGTACGGAGGGACATCCCAGAAAGTGGCGTCGTCACTTTTCGAAGTAAGCGGCTAAGTTTTGCGTCCATAACGGATACGGCGGCTCCAGTGTCGACAAGGGCAGATGCGCGAACACCGTCCACAAACACGTCTATGACATTCGATGGACTTCGCTGAGGGCTTTTACAGTTCGATAGCGTCGCAGCCCTTGCCTCGTGGACTGCGACGACTAGTTTTCCTGCTCTCGTGCGACAGAACGTGGCCGCATTGGTGACAGTGAGCGACGGCGTGGAGACGGAGAGCGGCGAGTGGATGGAGCTGGGCGTGACGTCGGCGACATAGGCGGGTCGTAGAATGCACGGCTGGACTGGCTGGTGGTGGTTGACGCGACTCGAGGTGGCTGCACGCGATGGCAGTAACGGGCCACGTGACCGGCATAACCGCAGGCAAAGCAGATGGGCCGATTGTCGGGTGTGCGCCATCGGTTCGCCGGGGCAGGTCCCGCCCACGTCGCAGGATGCGATTGACGGGGCGGCTGCTGAAATGACTGCAAAGTTGGTTGCAGTCGGGGCCTAGGGATGACGGCAGCATACGTAGCCGGCACGCCCGCTTCGAAGGACGGAGGTCTAGCGGCGGCTTCGGCGTAACTCAACGGTGCAGCCGCAGGGATTGCCGGGTGCGTCCTGGCGACAACCTGAGCGTAACTCTGTGGCGCAAAAGCCGGAGGTTGCTGGTGGTACTCAGGCATCACCTCCGCGATTTCCTGCTCAATCGCTCGGCGGATGGGAGGAAGAAGGGTCGTCGACGACTGTTCAACGTGCGGCGGGTGGGCGAAGGCCAGGAGAGAGAACTGGCGTGCGATTTCCTCGCGCACGAATGCCTTCATTTCTGCCAGAAGCGTGGCCTGGTCAGGTATGGCCGCCAAGCCAGCAAGCTCATCGTCGCGTGATGGAGAGCGACGGGTCATCGAACGTTGCCGGCGGAGCTCCTCGTAGCTCTGGCACAGTGTGATGACCTCGGCCACGGTGGAAGGGTTTTTAGCGAGCAACATGGTGAATGCATCGTCGTCAATGCCCTTCATAATGTTCCGGATCTTGTCAGACTCGGACATGGTGCCGTTGGCTTTCTTACACAAGTCCAGGACGTCTTCGATATAACTGGTGAAAGATTCACCGGCCTGCTGAGCTCGTTCGCGTAAGCGCTGTTCTGCTTGCAGCTTACGAACTGCAGGGCGGCCAAAAACGTTGATGACGGCGGTTTTGAAATCAGACCAAGTAGCAAAATCGGACGCGTGGTTGTTGTACCACAAACTTGCTACTCCCGCGAGGTAGAAGACTAAGTTGCTCAACTTGCCTGCTTCGTCCCATTTGTTGGGTACGCTCACGCGCTCGTAAATTGCGAGCCAATCCTCTACGTCGGTACCATCGGCGCCAGTGAAGATAGGTGGATCGCGGATGCGTGGGACACCGGGACATGTGGTCGGTGTGGGAGGCGGCGTTTGCTGAGCGGCGTCTTGGGGCATGGTAGATGGCAGAGTACGGGAACGAAGCTCCAGGGGCATTGAATGGGAGCACAGCACTCTCCACCAATTTGTTAAGCTGTTTATTGGACGGCACTCGGCGACAATGCACTATGGCGACAGTCAAGGCAAAAGCACGGGCTCCGAGAGCGCGAGCGGCGTTTTGAAGAGGACGACCCACTAGGAGCCGCTGGAGAGCGCAACCGTTAAGCAGCACCAATTGCTTCGCCACAAGTGTAACTTTCATAAAAATTTTGCTATTTGATTTCTAGTTCTTTTTCTATCTCATTTTCATTTCTCAAATATGTTTTCTACTGCGCAAAAATTAATGTAACCTTACAAAAAATATGTGCATTCAAACAAGATGTTTCACTTAACAACGTACAGTTCTCAGCAAGAAGTTGGCAACTATGCAACCAACCAGCAAAAATAAGTTTATAGGACAGCTCCTCTGTGTAACATTGCTTCTACACATTGCGTTTGTCTAATATGTACAACAGACTAGGCGACTTCAACCAGGAGAACCAAGCTTTCGCCCGTGGCTGTACATACTTTTACATATGTGCGTGGTATTTCTACGTATTGTCATACGTGTTGCCAATTACTATTAAGGGCACAAAACTAGTCAAGCTGAATACGCGGATTTTTGTCTGTCCACCTGTCATCTATACTGTAACTGCTGTTGATAAAGAATAAACTGGCGTTTAAAATTTTCATGTACTTACCAAGGGAAGAGTAGCCCTTTATGACGCAAATGAATTTGCCGTAATGTTTTCCCAGGCGTACTGTTTTGCCCTGTCCTCAGAACTCGATAGCCTGCTGGAGTCCTTTATAGCCATTGACAGAGGCATTACATGGAGCTGCGCAACACGACAGAGACCGAGAGAGAAGACACAAACACATCACTGTGTTTGTGTGTTTTCTCTCTGTCCCTGTCGTTTTGCGCAGCTACTTGTAATGAATCCCACCCAAATACCACGCAAACATGTCCCGACAATGGCACTCATCTTAGCCGCAAGCATTTTGGCCGCCGCGTGTCTCCTGATGTTATTGAAAACACCGTGATGTCTGACCGGCAGTCGAATAGCCAGAGTCGTGAAAAGTAATGCCCAGGTATGATAATTGGGTTTCGGGACTGGGCACCCTTCCGATAGTAGTGGTTAGAGCAAAAAAAAGATACTCTTATTTCTATGATCCGTGAGGGAGCACGGCGAAGCGCATTTGGGTATAAAGGGGCGTGAAAGAAGAGAGCGGAAAGGCCACCTTCTCAAGAAAAGAGTGCTCGCAACACATAACCTCAGGCCGTGCTATCCATTTTTCCATTAAAAAAAACGCGGGTGCTTGGCGACACTGCGAATCGAACCCAGTACCTCCCGCATTGTAGTCTGACGCTGTAACGACTCGACCACCGCTGCAGTGTTTCAGAAGAGAGCTGGCCACTGTAACACTTACTTCATTGTATATATATTATCTTTCCCTCGAAAAGCACGTAATTCAAGACGTCCGGTGAAAGTCGATCAAAAAAAGAAGAAAAAAAACTCGGGATCCTAATGCATTCGCCTAAGGTGACTCGAAGGTTAAAGCCATCAAATGGGACTATATTACCGTGCACTTTGTATCGAGTGCGACATCACTGATCAACTATCGCTAATTGAGTGTCACTAATGTCACTTTCACTAACTGAATATTCAATGTGTTTCGATTATTGTCGTTTAAATAAACTTTCACTAAACAAATCGCTACTCACTTAATTTGCTTCGATTCTCATATATAAGCACAATCACACGTTCGCTCGCTTTTGTATGGCTTTCGCTCCCATAGACGTTAGTAAGTAACGCGAACGCCGTCTCTTTTTTCTTCTTATTATTAATCGTGCGAACGCGGAGCACGCGCGCCCTGTGAATCCAGGCGCATGTGTAGTCATGTCACTTCAGGCCGAGACAACACCGCTTCTTTTATGTTTGCTCACGCAAACTCCGCAAGGACGAAGTGACTGCGCCGTGTTTTCTGAAAAGCATTAGCACGTAGAAACCTCCCGACGAATCTTCCTTGTTTTACGCGTGCACATATCTAAGCGTATACGATTGCTCTCCCATTCCAGCCCTGTCAAAATGCTGCGGTGAATCGGACCTGCGGCATTACGCTATGATACCTTTCTTACTGCTGCTTTGTATTTCTGTACAGTTCTCCGTAGGCTCAAAAGCCGCTCCTATGTCTTGTACTGAGATCTTCGTAAGAAATGCAGAATTTTACGTCTAGCTACAAAACGCCCTAATGGCAACCGCCATACCGTGCTCGAACATGCCTAGTTAGTTTAGTGGCAGCGCAGCTTCATGAAAATGTAACTAAACTGGTTGTGGTAAACAGGGGGAGACGTTTCGGTCACATCTTCAAACCTTCAATGTTTCAATTTACTCGCGGTTTAAAGATGCAGTGCGTCTGGAGCGTTGTTCGCCTGCACTTGACGGGATAGCGCACGGATTATTAACGCCATCGAGCAACTAGATTTTTGTTAGCTATGGTCATCGATGAAACACGAGCACTGGGCTTCGCGCAAGACCCCAGGACGTCTGCGGCAACACGTAAGAGCTGTAGCAGACGCCCGGAACTGGAAGCTGAGATGCAGCGAAAATACATCGGGTATCATCGTATACCCTCGATGCTAGACGCTTCGCGTGCAGCCTTGCTATCACCTGCGCGCACTTCTTTCTTTCCTTGTCGTTTGATCGGCTTTCGCGTTGCCTCCTTGCCCTCAAAAGTGGCTGGTAAGTTAAATTCCTACCATTGCTATCGTAATCCCTCGAGATACGAGAATTCTTGGCTAAGAAATTGCGTAGGCAAGAGAAAGCTTTGTGAATTCGGGCCCTGTTCCGGAACAAAAAAAAAGTTCCGTAACGGTTCGTAGCGGTTTTTTTTTATGGAAAATTTTGAAGTTAAGGTAATCATAACAAACATTGGATTTGTGATGTAGTTACTTGCCCTGCTCTTAGGAAAGTGGGACAAGGGTAAAATACGTTCTTCAGAGGAGCGGAAGTAACTGTACCACGAATTTCTACCAACTAGCACAAACCAGTATTAATTTCAAAGTCATAGTATTTATTTTCTCATAAGACAAATACGAATTTTTTAGTGGGCTCAAGGCTTTGTGTCAAGGGAGTGAGCACGATCTCAGAAGCAGCACGTCATTTAGTGTACTCTCTGATGTGCGAGACCGCTGTTCTGATAAAGAGATCGACAGGCCTGCGCGACACACGCAGCACAGTCACAACGAAAGCTGGAAGAGCGGGCTTTGTAGAGCCCGCTGGAGAGTCTCTTGGGGCAATAATACAAGCACACATGCAAGGTACCCACTACGCCATAAATCACACCAATTCTTCTGAAGTAGAGAAGTTCCCACTATGCCATTTTTCGTCATTCTTCGGAGTCTCGTGGTACACGCTACACATCTGTAAGGCATTATGTGCACTTTGCGCTGTGACTGTTGATGATAAACAATTATAGCTGAGCACTTTGCAGTGGGTGGGAAGCAGTGTGGCGGAATGGGAGCCTCCATTCCATTTCAATTCCATTGCGGGGAATTAGAACTTGCCGCAATTCCATTCCTTTCAATTCCTCGGAATGAAAAAACTTAGCCCATTCGCACTCCGGGAATGGCCGGGCAGTTCAATTCCATCAATGTAATTCCTCCACGTAAGAAGGGCATCTTGATAGTTTTTTTGAGTTAAGAATGAACGCCCCATAAGCTGATGTCATTAGAGGCATTAAGAACTGCAAGAGTACGCAAAACAGGTTACCAAGGTCGAGGGATAGTAGCTTGGTGACATATTTCGTGCAGTACAACCGCCCTACTAATTCCCATAGGGGCAGTTCTCCCGCTACCTATAGTATTTGCATTGTCAGCATGTTTGAACGAATGGTGGTGTTTTATTATTGTTTATGCTTAAATGTGTTAATGCTAAAATGACGACGTAGCCTATTTTTATGCTGACAAAAGTAGTATTCAAGACTAAGCAGTTTTGCCACGCGTCTGGAGCGGTTGTGAATATGGAGAAAAATAAGATTTGGTTAATGAGGAATAAGACCCTCTAGATCTGCTGGTATTGGTTGGAACAGTGCACCACTCGGGCACCTTGTGCTTTTGTATCGAATACGGAACACTGGGCCGCACTGCTCGTCAGCACTCACGCTTGTCAAGCGCTCCTCGCAAGCATAGAAGCACTAGCGTGGCAATTTGGTGGAAGACCCGACTGCCACGCAGAGGGCGCGGGTTGAAATGCCATCCGATCCCAGAAATTTGTTTCTCATTTATTTTTTTATATCAAGCGATAGCGGTCACGGACACCGGCGGCGGTGGACAACTATGGCGCCAAAATCAGCCGTTATGATCTCAGAACAGCTTTCGCTGTAACAAACTTCAGCGCCGACAATGCCCTCTCTACGCTGGCCTGCGTGACAGGCGTGCAAAAATCCACTTGCGCTAATATAAACATCTCTGGTTGCCACTGTTTTCGTTTTTCGCACAATTTCAACATATATTTGCTTTGGAATTCCTGCCTGAGGTAAGCGCTAATACCGTACCCTGAGATATGCTCACATTGCACGAGCTCAGTTGCTCCGGATTGCGAAGTTTTTTCGTGAACCGAAAAAGGATTGAAAAAATTTCGTTTTCACTCCGGAACGAAATAATAGATAAAGTTTCGGTTACGTTTTCGTTCCAGTCCAAAATATTGTTTTTTTCGTTTTTCGTTTTCGGTTTTCGTCCCGTTCCAACACCCTGCTCGAAAGTACGAAATATAATGTATGAATCAGCGAATGTGGTCCTTTAGGGTGGGTAATTATAGTGTCCGAACACAGGAAACAGACTACGATGTGATCGATGCTGCCGGGTGGGGTCGTCTCGTGAAATACTGCGCTGACTTACAAACACTGGCAATGAGTATTGAAACTACAGTTCTCTCTATAAGTGACCTGCATAATGTCTCATGATACCGAGGGTGAAGAAGGCAGCAGTCCTTCTGGTAGAAACGCAACTCTTTATTGGGTGAACATGAGCGCACAAAATAAAGGTATGCAATGTAGTACAAGCAATGCAAGCTGTACACTGATAGAAGTGATCACGGTACTCGACCGTTGATAGTCTGCTCATCTGTGAAATACGTCCGCTTTCCTTCCACCGTTATCACTGGTGCTCGCGTTTGCTCGACAATAAACTCGGTTACTTCTGCCCTGCGCGTAGTCTTAACAGCGCAGTCTGTAACAATGGCAAAGTTTCCAAACGTAGTAATTACAGGTTTTTATCGGCCAAGCCTCATCAAATTGAAAAAATTGGCGAGGGGCGAAGCATGTAGGGAAGCGTGTTTCAGCTCTACTAACGTGAAACCTGTGGAGGGGCGAAGCACGCAGTGTGCCCCGATGTTTTCCACAGCAAAATCACTCGAATGAGAAATGTGAGACAGAAGAAAGATTAGACATAGAGACCCTCAGTCCGCTTTTAGTTAATGTGCATGCTGCGAACCTTTATTGTTCAGCTACGCACAAGAGGAATGTGCCACCGGCACTACATTGTCGGTCATGATCCAGTGCCTATATATACGTGGTGGCCGGTGGACGGTTGTGCAGCGCGAGCAGTCGGTTTTTTCAATTATGAAACTCGCTAGCAGACGCTGCTTGCGTCGCCGTTGTCTCTCGCGACCGAGGTTATTCAATTTTTCTGTGTATATACAGGCACACATACAATCGCACGCACGAACATGCCTACGCTACTGTACAGTATGAAGCTCCACCTGCAAGCTCTAACCCAAACTCTGCTTGAACCTTAAGCGTTTTCATCCTCTGTGATAGTATCAGCTAATAAGAAAATCACACCTTGTTTATTTAGCGTCAAATATTGCATAAGATTTTGCGAAAGAGAAAGGCATAATCGCGACATCTGCTAACGCTTCGTTATTTATGGTAACTAGTTAGTCCATGTAATCTCGTTATGAAACTACAGAGGGTGTGGCTGATGCATTATTTCATCGGAGCAAGTGTTCAGCAGGGATTTGCGAACTCGGCTCTTTTAACACGATAGTGTTTTATGCCGGGGTCCACCAAGAGTTCACTGACATATTTCCGTCACAAATATGACGTTGTAAAATATACACTAACAGATGACAAAGAAAAAACTAGAAGAAAAAAATACACCCCCTCCCACTAATGGGAACATTGTGAGGATGCGAAGCAGCGCATGGGTCGACTTAAAGTTTCGTGATTGCTGAGAGAGTGTAAGGGGGAGAGGCCACAGCGTTTCACCCAGCCCCGTACGCAGGCCCGAACGTACTAGCGCATGCCAGTGCGTTCTGACTAGGATAGAACGCGTTGGTTCATCGCGCGTCTGCATAATCACGTTCCTCGACTCCATCCCATGATTGCTGAGAGAGTGTAAGGGGGGGGGAGGCCACAGCGTCTTACCCAGCCCCTCACAGAGGCCCGAACGCGATAGCGCGTGCCAGAACTAATGGTTCTAAGGAGGAGAGGCCACAGCATGTTACCCAGCCCCTTACACAGGCCCGAACATGCTAGCGCGTGCCAGCACACATGGTTCCCGAGCGGACGGTCGCCAAGGGACGGACACAGCCCCGAGCAAAAGCAGCTTCGCATCTAAAGGTTCCGTCGCGGAGAATCGAACCAACAATCCCACGCTCAGCAGCGCGCGGCGCACAGCGACTCGGCCACAAAGCCTACGTTCTTCAGCATATTTACCTCGAGCTCTTTATTACACCCTTTACCGCTCGCGGTACGCAGAGCTCGAAGGCACTTGTTTTCGTTATCACCAGCGAGATTGCGCGAAGGGCGCGAAGGGTGTGCTTAAAGGTCGTCGCCCCCTCGTTGTGATGCGGGCGCGCCCCCACCTGTACTTTGTCCTACAGGGCGTGGTCTACAGGGCGTTGTCCTACAGGCCGTGCGCGCGCGCTTATCTCGTGATGGGGGCAGTTTGTATGCATTGTGCTTTCGCCGCAAGTTTACGCTGAAGTTTTCAGAGTACACGAGGGTCACTTCACTCGCTGCAGCGGCCACGTTTGCTAATGCGCTCTCAAACACAAAGAAGTAACAACTGTGACAGTTGTTAGTTGGCTCTCAACCCGTGTGTGTTCTTTTCGTGCGTCCTTTGGGCTTGAGCAGCACACTGCAAGTTTCGAGCTGCTTACCGTTCTTTGCGTGACATTCCATTTGTTGATATCGCATTCACTGTTTCGCCATAGCGGCGAAACAATGCACAATAAACGCTGAACTACCTCTGTGAAGAGGCGTTTCACTTTCGTGTTATACAGTTTCCTATGACGAAGGGATCAGCCATTTTTTTTTCAAGCTTCATAATCTACCTTTTGGGAGTACTGCTTGTAAACGCATCTTATTTTACCACACCGAAATGTTTTTGCTCTCCGTATAAGCCAAGATTACTCTAGAAAAATCTCCCAAGGCAAATACTCTTCGGCATGCTAAAAGTCTCTTCCAGTGCAACATTCAGTAGCAGTATTTCTACTGTGCTATGATCGCTGAATGAACAACTCCGATCTAGACTTCCACATGAGACATATTTAGCACTCTCATGATGTGGATGCGCATAAATATGCAGTACACTTGGTACTGGAGTCACGGGTCAAATTTATATATTCGTGCTATAACCAATTTTTCCATTATTTCTATTCAGTACACCAGTGAACAAGTGGTGTGAAAGTAGGGATAGCTTGACGAAAATCACTAGCTAAAGAAGCACCAGCGCCACATGATGAACAAAGCGGAGTCATTGTCTCGTTGATAGCGTTGTTCCTTCATCAAGTTCCTAGATATTAAGCTGATATTGATCCGCTGAAAATGCTTTAGCAGACTAAAGACCCCGTGTATGAAGATTTAGCAACAAACGTTCCTTACTTTGGCCGCCACGTCGTTATCTTGTTTTGGTTATAGCACCGCGATGATCGATGGTAGTGAGAACACCACCTCCGAAAGTGGTCGTTTTATTTGTAAGATAGACGAGGCCGTCACTTAAGTATTGCGCGTACACCTACAAATGCTGATGGATGTTATACCAGTCAAGGCCCAGCGAGTGCTCGGCTTTTGTAGCGTAAGCTACACTTGCCTAGCCGCAGCCGATTTCGCATGGATTCTCATGAGCCGTGCTACGCATGCGCGAGGATCAGTGATGTCACACAGCTGATCACTGGAGCCGGCATCTCACGCGCTCTCCGCCACCGCCGCGCGCGGCTCGCTGCTGCTGGTCTGCGCGTTGGGGAGGAGTGGCGTCGTAGCCGCGGCAGACACACTGGCGCCGGCGCGCGCACAGACTCCGCCACCACCACGCGCGACTCGCCGCTATTGCTCAGCGCATTCGAGAGGAGTGACGTCGTAGCCATGGCAGACACTGGCGCAGGCGCGCGCGCAGCTATTCGCCTTCGCTGTGCAGTCGCCGTCTGACACTGCGCTGGAGCCGCTTGATAGCGCCTCTGACTGGCGTTTTCAGGTGGGTAACGCCATGGAGCAGGAGAACGCAAATGATCTCCTTCTCCTCTCCTTCTCGGCGCAGTGGGCACGGCGAAGCGCATCGACTACGATCGCTAACCATGCGATTTGTTTGCTTCGTGCAGGCTTTGTTTCTTGCACTCGGCGGAGCATCACCAACACCGGAAGTTTTGCCTTTGAAGCCGCAAGATTTCGCCGACAATCGTGCTGGGAACTTCGTCTCTGTCACGAGCATTCCGGTTCCATGGACTAAACAGGGCTGCGTGACGTCAACGGCCACCAACAGTATAAAACAAGCGCCTTACGTGGATCTCGTCAGTGGGCACGGCGAAGCGCATCGACTACGATCGCTAACCATGCGATTTGTTTGCTTCGTGCAGGCTTTGTTTCTTGCACTCGGCGGAGCATCACCAACACCGGAAGTTTTGCCTTTGAAGCCGCAAGATTTCGCCGACAATCGTGCTGGGAACTTCGTCTCTGTCACGAGCATTCCGGTTCCATGGACTAAACAGGGCTGCGTGACGTCAACGGCCACCAACAGTATAAAACAAGCGCCTTACGTGGATCTCGTCAGTGGGCACGGCGAAGCGCATCGACTACGATCGCTAACCATGCGATTTGTTTGCTTCGTGCAGGCTTTGTTTCTTGCACTCGGCGGAGCATCACCAACACCGGAAGTTTTGCCTTTGAAGCCGCAAGATTTCGCCGACAATCGTGCTGGGAACTTCGTCTCTGTCACGAGCATTCCGGTTCCATGGACTAAACAGGGCTGCGTGACGTCAACGGCCACCAACAGTATAAAACAAGCGCCTTACGTGGATCTCGTCAGTGGGCACGGCGAAGCGCATCGACTACGATCGCTAACCATGCGATTTGTTTGCTTCGTGCAGGTTAGTTACCCCTACTCTGTACGTAGCGATGAGAGATTTTTAATTATTCTGCCGTGCCCACAAACGTGCATTACCATAGCGTATGAGTGTTTTTGTTCTTGTAAATTGTTGCTCTGTGGCGATGTCGAGGAAAATCCTGGGCCATCTGTTGAAGACATGTTTAAGAAGCTTATGGATGGTCAACAGGCTATAAGGGCTGACATTGCTGACTTGAAGAGCCGTCTTGAGAGAACAGAAAATAGAATATCAAGTTTCGAAGCTCGCCTGACAAAAGTAGAAGAAAAAGTTGAACCATCGTATCAAGCGGCAAATGCAGGTGGCGATTTACGGTCAGCTATTTCCAAAATTCAAGAGACGCAAGAGTCAGCCTATGTTAAACTAGTTGACTTAGAAAATCGAAGCAGGAGATCGAACTTGATAGTGTTTGGCATACCAAGCGTTCCGAATGAGTCCGAGTCAATCTTGCGTGAAAAAGTAATCAAGGAAATCTTTGCAGAAAAGCTCGGCGTGAACTGCACTTCTGTTGGTCGCATTCATAGGCTTGGTAAACCTCGAGCAAACAGACCCATTATTTTGTACTTTCAAGACTACAGGGAAAAAGAAGCAGTGCAGCGTAACGCACGAAAACTAAGTGGTACAAACGTATACTTACAAAACGATTACTGCGCGGACACACTTCGTAAACGGAAGCTGCTTTGGGCCAGCGCTAAAGATGATAAAGGCGAAGGCAAAAGAATAAGCTTGGTAAATGATAAGTTGCGCATCGATGATCAGTTGTACGCATGGGACGATGCTACTATGACACGCAAAGCAATATCAAGCAAAAACTCCCCATTGTCTCAGAGCTAGCAATTGAAAGCACAACAGCTGCGCCTCATTTCGCTGAATGCTAGAAGTGCGGTGAATAAAACGGACGCACTTGAATCCCTGTTACTCTTATACGACCCGCATGTCTGCGTGGTCACTGAAACTTGGCTTCATGACAATATACGAGATGATGAAATTGCGCCACCAGGGTACTGCTTGTATCGGCGTGATAGGGGTTCTCGAGGAGGAGGCGTGGCTGTTCTTGCAAAACATTCTGTTGATATTGCTGTCGGAGATCAATTGCTGACCACGAAAGTTTGCTGCTAAACGTGTGTTTTTGTGGCATCCAATTTTACCTTTGTGCAGTATACCGCCCGCCCGACTCTAATGATCTGTACTTGTCAAAACTTCACGAACATTTACTCAGTCTACGTGATAGAAACGTGATCTTGACGGGTGATTTTAACCTTCCTGAAATTAACTGGGATCAATTAAAATATGGATGTTCCACAACAATTGATGTTATATTGGATGTGATGTTTTGCTTAAATTTAGAGCAGATGGTGCGTCAGTGCACACGTGGTAAATCAATCCTAGACCTGTTATTCATAACAGAAATATTTAACGGTGCTTCAACATCAGTGGAGCCCGGAATTTCAGATCATGATCTAATCTATTTTTGTTGGCAGCTAACAAGTAATAGGCCGAAGTTAGCGAAATATTCTTCATTCGTTTGGGACTTTCAAAACGCCGATGACGTTTCAGTGATTGATTACCTAGACATACATCTTGACTTTGCAGTTGACAACATCGAGACTTCATGGATGAGGTTCCGAGATGCGATAAATTTTTGCGTTTCTAAGTTTACGCCTGCCAAAGTCCTTAAGAAGCGACGTGTTAACCCTTGGATAACTAGGGATATTATTCATACAAAACGTAAAATTAAACGGCTCCGCAAGCAGAAAAAAATGTCAAGCTCTATTTATCTTGAACTGAAACAAAACCTATTAATGAAATTAAGAGAGTCCCGAAGCGCCTACTTCAATAATTGTCTTTCTCAGTTCATTGAATGCGACAGCCAAAAGTTCTGGCGGTTTTTAAAGGAAAGCAGACAGGATGTTTCTAAAATAAAAATTGGTGACATGATAGCTACTGATGCTCGACAGATATCAGAGCATTTCAATCATTACTTTCACAGTGTTTTTTCGAGAGGCGATAGTTATGCACCTCAGAGCACTGATTCATGTTTAGCTGACGATCTAGCAGTGTCGCATGAAGGCGTCGTGTCTATGCTCCTTAATGTTAATCCAAAAAAGCCGACAGGGCCGGATGGTATCCCTAATGCTTTCTTACATCGGTACGCAGAGCAGGTATCTCGTTTTCTGACAGATTTCTTCAATTTATCAATTGCCACAGGCGAAATTCCGGACGACTGGCGTTTAGCGCGCATCACTCCCATTCACAAAAAAGGCGATCGTTTGTCTGTGAATAACTATCGGCCCATATCTATTACAAGCACATGTTGTAAGTTGCTGGAGCACGTCATTTCAAAGTACCTTATTGATTTTCTTGAAAAACGCAATGCATTATCACCCTATCAACATGGTTTTAGAAAGAACTTGTCAACAGTTACACAGCTTGTAACAACAGTACACGATTTTTCGCATGTCCTTGATATGACTGGACAGGTGGATGCCTTGTTCTTAGATTTTTCGAAGGCATTTGATAAAGTGCCTCATGGAAAGTTATTACGGAAGCTGGAATATTTGGGTGTTCCGTCAAATGTTGTTAAATGGATTGGCGCCTACCTTCGAGACAGGCGGCAATTCGTACAAGTTTCGGATCACTCCTCAGAACTGTTGTATGTGACTTCTGGAGTGCCTCAGGGAAGCGTTTTGGGACCATTGTTATTTTTAATTTATATTAATGACTTGGCAGACGTAATTAATAATGACGTTTGCATTCGACTGTTCGCGGATGACTGCGTTGTTTTTAAAGAAATTCGTGCTCCAAACGATCATGTACTATTACAAGAAAACCTACAGGCTATTGGGGACTGGTGCATTCGATGGGACATGGAGTTAAACACAGAAAAAAGTGTACTTCTGCGTATTACAAGAAAGAAAATGCCTAGCACGTTCCCTTACTCTATTAACCAGCGTGATATAGAGGAGGTAGACAAATGTAGATATCTGGGTGTCACTATCAATAACAAACTCACCTGGTCAACACATATATCGGCTACTTGTAGCTCTGCGCTGCAGAAGTTGTGGTTTCTCAAAAGGAAACTGAAAACCGCACCTCCTAGAGTTAAGCTTCTGGCATATAACACCTTCGTCAGAACTAAATTAGAATATGCTTCAATTGTATGGGACCCCCACAACAAAAGTGATGTTCAAGAACTAGAACGTGTCCAAAGAAAAGCAGTGCGCTTCATATTTAATAAGTATAGGATGACTGACTCGCCTTCCTTACTAATGAAGCAATATAACATCCCTTCGTTAGAATCGCGCAGAAAGGTCAGTAGGTTGACTTTTCTTCAAAAGTGTCTTACCGGAAATACGAAAGTAACTATGCCTCATTGTGTACGTCCCCACTCAACTAGAAAAACTAGACACACCCACAGTAGGGCACTTGCCCCAATTTTCGCGAAAACAAAATCCCATAAATACAGCTTTTTTCCTAGAACTGTGTCTGAATGGAATGCCTTACCCTCCACTGTTGTTGATGCCAATGACTTTGTACGCGAACTGGAAAATTTGTATTTTGTGTCGTGATTGTAATCGATGTTTCTCTTGCGTTTCCTTCTTCTCATTGTTCTTATTTTTGTTTTCTCGCTGTGATTGCGATGTTCTTTATAATTTTGTAATCACTGTACAGCCCCTCCTGCATGGACCACACGGTGGTCTGCAGTATTGCTAAATAAATAAATAATAAATAGAAGAGCTGAGAAGCTTATCTCATCGGATCCTGAAGTAGTTGCCTGGCAATTAGCGGTTCAGCGTACGAAGAATGAACAGAAGAAGGCTAATAACCCTAGACAATATGGAAAGCTAAAAACAATCAGCTGAACCTTTGCTAACGCTACGTATATCCTGGCATAGCCAAGCTAAGCCACTACAAATTTTTCAATCTTACACTGCTGCTTTCACGGATATTCGGTTGTCCGCTCTTTATTCCGGAACACAGCTACATAAAACAGCATTTTGCACATTATTTCTTGTCTGAGTATTCTCTCTACCTCGCTTTTCACCGTCACCGCCACATGACGCTTCATGGAGATTCCCATGCTCCAAAGACACGCTGAGCAAGCACACCATTTTTAATTCAGCAAAACTGCGGCAAAAGCAGACGAGAACACTGCGCCCGCAGCGCTACCCTACATGGCTGGGACAACATCCACTGACGCGGCCTCTCGCGTCTAGGCACACTGTGCGAAAAAACAACTCCACAACTGACTAGCACCTGTTCTGCTCCCACTGCGATGAAGCAGTTTTGTATCTTTCACAGTGCCCTCACCGCGATATCTAACTTTGTGGTTCCTTTGTTAACCCTTCACAGTGTAGCGAAGCGTTGGAACTCTGTAAAGGCTCGTCCTCTCCAGCGTCTTCTAGTGGGCCGTCCTCTTCGGCTCTTCTGTGAGAGCACGCCCCTTGAGCTGGGAGTCCGTGCTCCGTCTTGACTTTCGCTGTCGTGTATCTTCGCCTAGTGCCGTCAATAAACCTATTGTGAGCACAATATTCACAACATTCGTCCTTCATCTCCTTCACCTTTATATAATCATCATCACTGTGAGCGTCTTCTTCGCTCGTAGAATTCGTCAGGCGGCCCTGCTGAATAAAAGGCGTCGAGTCCTCGAGATTGCTGCCGTCTTGCAGAGTGGTGGAGGTTGCACTACGACGTCGAGTTCCCTGGAGCTTCGTTCGGGTCGCCGTTTGCTCAGCGTACCCGCTGTCATGGCCTAAGAAACTCTGTCTGTACCGTCCAGCAACCCCGCCCAACCACCCGCCCCCGCAAGGACCATCACCGCCCGGCAGCGGGACCCACCTATCTTCTCCGGTGTCCCAAGCGACGATGTCGAAGTATGGCTCAAATAATGTGACATGACCAGTGTGTACAACCAATGGAACGCACCTCAAAAACTTCGTCACGTCGCACTCTGTCGGTCCGACGTAGCAAAAACATCGTTTTTTAACCACGAGGGCAGCTTCGCTGATTGGCCTACGTTAGCTCAACAAATTCGGAGAATTTTCCGGACCCAAACAGCCATTCTGAAGTCTCGAAGAGGAAGCTCGACGGACGCGTGCAATATCCAGGAGAAACGTACACCTTGTACATCCAAGACGTCCTTGCCCTTTGCCGTCGCGTGGGCTCGGCTATGACGGAGGCTGATCGGTTTGACAAATCGTTGAAGGGATAGGCCACGTCGCGTTCAAAGCTCTGGCCGTCAAAAACCCCAGCACTGTCGAGGATATCATCACGACTGGCCAACATCTCGATGAACTACAAGCTATTCGATTGCACCCCGACGCCTGTGACATCCGGCCTCCCCCGGAAGTGGAGTTGCGTATGTTGATTCGCACTCTGATTCGCGAAGAGCTTCAAGCGCAAGTGCTTTACAGTTTTGTGGAGAGTGCTGCGCCCTCACAACAGCTTCGGTCCCCGTTGAATGCCCCTGGCGCTTCGATCCCGTAAGATCTACCATGCTCGGAGACGCCGCCCAGCAGGCACCTCGTCCTGTACAGACAGCATGTCCCTGTGTCCCCCACATCAACAACCCTCCTGTCTTCACCAGCGCGGATGGCACCGACGTTGAAGACTACCTCGCGATTTACGAGCGCGTCAGCGTACTCTATAAATGGGACGAGGCCGGCAAACTGAGCAACCTGGTTTTTAAGTGCCAAGCATTTCTAAGCCAACCTTTCGCAGTTTGAGCGTTTCTATCTACGTATCATCCTATCTATCCTTCTATCTATCTATCTATCTATCTATCTATCTATCTATCTATCTATCTATCTATCTATCTACCTAGCCGCCTACGTCTGCGTGTTCTCGTGATCACCTCCTTAACTTGGTGTAGAACAAAATTAGCATGGTAGGGTAAGAGGACTAGACGATTATGACTGCCTGGTCATGAAATGAATAACGTGGAAATAACACCCTTTCCTCCGGACAAGTATGGCACATACCCGTTTACCAACGGCCGTGGTATACAGGTATGCACCACAGGTGATTGATAGTTTATATCTACCAAAGAACGGTGACAACAGACATTGGTAAAAACCAACACCTGCAGCGTCGCCACCGACGAATGCAAATAATAAAAATCAGGATCCCATCAGGAATCGAACCCAAGCATTCTGCGTGGCAGTCGGGTATTCTACCAAAGAGCCACGCCATGTCGGTAAACAGCCTTGGAAAAACACCCTATGCAAGAGTCATGTGGGTGCAATGTCATTTGTGGTTGTCGTGCTGGCTAGCTAATTTTATAACAAAGCAATAAGCGCTACATATGTACTAATATGATGTAGGCGTCATGTCAGGTTAACGTCTGTGGTTACAATGTTGGCTCCGCTTTTATAGCAGTCTAATAAGCATTACATTTGTATTTCTATGATTAAGCAAGCTATATTCAAGCGTCGCTCAACCCCGCATGAATACGCTAACGAAACTTACGTATGATATTCGCGTCATCGCACCGTAAAGTGCACTTCGTTCCAATAATACTGACGTGTGTGCTCTAACGTGACCACAAGTCAGACCACAAGTTACCCTTTAAACGCCAGTGTTTTCGACGTGCCTGGTAAGCCCACGATGTGCACACAACTAGAGCACTTACAAAACCACGTCGATACACCTCGTAACGCTTGACTCAAAGCAGACAAATACAGCATAGAACTACTCGCTGACTGCTTCGCATGAAACTGATTCTCACAAGATGTGGGATCTGCCGACTTTTTCCTACCTCGCAGGTGTGTCAAGCGAGTTGTACAAGAACCACGCAACCGGTTTCCCTACGTGGTCTGATTTCAAGACCACCATCCTTGACATGTTTGGCCGCCCTGCCGTTCGTAAACTGCAAGCCGAACAGCGTTTACGTGAACTAGCTCAGCAGACCGGTGAGTCATTTATGAGCTACATCGAAGACGTCCTCGACCTGTGCAGGAAAGCCGACGCAACCATGTCTGAGTCTGACAAGATCCGGAACGTTATGGAAGGCATCGACGATGATGCCTTCACCATGCTGCCTGCCAAAACGCCTCGTACTGCGGCAGAGGTGATCACGCTGTGCCAAAGCTACGAGGAGCTGCGCCGGCAGCGATTGCTGACCCGTCGACCTCCATCACGCGACGCCGATTTCGCCGGCTTAGCGGCCGTTTCAGATCACCGCGCCTTACTCGCCTAGATCAAGTCATTCGTGCGCGAGGAAATTACCCGCCAGTTCTCTCTACTGGCCTTTCCTCACCCGCAGCATGTTGAACCGCCGTCGACCACACTGCTGCCTCCATTACACCAAGCTATTCAGCAGGAGATCGCGGAGGTCATGCCGGAATACCACCAGCCCCCTCCGGCGCCTACGCCGTTCAATTACGCGCAACGTGTAGCCAGGCCACCCCAAGCGATCCCTTTGGCTTCCCCATTAACGCCGAAACCGTCGCCCGACCTGAGGCCTTCGAAGCGAGTGTGCCGGCTGCGCACGCCGACGTCATCCCTAGGCCACGACTGCAGTCCACCATGCAGTCATATCAGCAGCCGCGGCGTCCACCGGGTCCTGCGACATGGATGGGACCTACCCCGGCGAACCGATGGCGCAATTCCGACAACCGCACCGTCTGCTTTGCGTGCGCTTGCGCCGGTCACGTCGCCTTCTATAGGCCTCGACAGCTGGTATGGTGGCGCTGCGGCGCTAGGACAGTCAGCGCCGCGAGTAGCGGCCGCGCGCGTGATCCCGTCGCGGCATGCTGCGAACGCCGCTCTGTGGGAGCAGAGCAATGGTACTGCGGAAGGAGCAGCGCTCGTGATTGTGTCGATTCCGCGGAACTGAATACGTAGAAAGTTATTTAAAATAAAAGCAGTCTTCTTAACGGCAGTGATCTTTACGCCGCTAACCATGTTTGCGGCTTCAGGGAGCAAACTGTGTCAGCAAAGGGGCCCTTCGAAGTCAGTTGCAAGGACGTCCGCCTTCAGGTTATCAAAGTTTTATCAAGGTCTTCTAATATTTACATTAAATTAAAGGCATTGTGACGAAGATGCGCCTCCATCCGGCAATATCGCCAACGCTCGGCACGCTCGGCTCGTGCTTTTTCTTCCCTCATCCATTACGCGAAGAGCTACATTTGACTTTTCCATCCATTCTCGCTATTCAGCAGGGCTTCTCGCTATTAATCAGTCTGCGTGTGTTAGTTGATGTTTGGGCTAAGCAAGAGAGAAAACGTTCGTTCCTCTCACTTTTTTTTTACGCTGGCTTATTCCCTTCGGATTTTTCGATGATTTCTGCACATTTTCCCAGCCGTCTACAGACTCAATTGCACATTGTGGGAGCAAGGTGCAGATGCAAGGGTGGACGCTGAAGATGGTGTAAGCAAGCTCGTCGCCGCCTTGTATATGTTTGTCAACAAGTGCGAGCACACATCCTGCACAGACCTGTCATGCGCGTGGCTCTGGCCATCGCCGCGTCCCCTTCTAGATACGAGGATGTTTAACGCTTCGTCGCAGGGTCACGCTGTCACCTTTCCCATAGCACGCAGGAAAACGTGTCGGAACACACAGGCAGAATGCAGGGCTTTCGAGCTTCTCCCATCATTGCGCAAGAAGTGGGCACTGCATATGCGGTTTCGGTACTTCACGAGCTGCCTAAGACCTCCATCGGGGCTAAAAAGAAGGCAGACTTTATGACCACAACGAGCAAATATGCGCAGTAATAGCAAGGAAAGCATTAATAAATTAAGAGCGTCTGTTTATCTCGCACGTCGCACCGCCCTTATCCGACGCTGTCATCGCTCGTTCTCGTGAGCCTTCCATAGAAATCCATATAATTTTATTTCTGGCAGCTTAACGACAGTGTTTCTGTAGCTGTTGCGACAGCGATACACGCCACAATACATAGTTACACACCTGTTTCACCGCGAATTAGCTTCGTCCTTTCGAGTTGCTATGGTTCCGCCCGTAGGCACCCGCTCTCAGCCGCGACTGACTAGAAACGCGCCGCGCCGCGGGCGGCGCCACTTGTTCAGTCAAAACTGCAGCCCTCGAGTGGCCTCACCCATCCCCAGCCAGTCAAGCCGCCTGTCTCGCCGAGCTCCATCTACCCGCTGTTCACCGTCACCACGACGCCGCTCAATGTCACCGATGCGACCACGTCCAGTCGCACGAACCTAGGACAACAAGTTGTCGTAGTCCAAGAGCCAAGGGATGCGACGCTATCGAACTGCCAAAGCCCTCAGCGAAGCCCAATAACCGTAATAGATATACTTGTGGATTGTGTTCGCGCATCTGCCGTTGCAGACACTGGAGCCGACGTATCCGTTATGGACCCAAAACTTCGCCGATTACTGCGAAAAGTGACGACGCCACATTTCGGGATCTCCCTCCGTGCAGCGAGCGCACAAAGTATTCACCCTACTGCTCTGTGCACAGCCTGCGTTATGATTCAGAACGCTCTGTACGCCGTCTAATTTATCATAATTCCTGCATGCTCTCACGACGTCATACTAGCATGGGATTTTCGCTGATGCCGTGTCGATACAAGGACGCATCCCAACACAAAACGTAACGACTGTTTATTAGTGCGGTAGCAGCAGCGGGGCGAGCATGCCGACGCTGCGCTCAGTCGCGTTGCGAAGGAAGAGCCTTCCGAGCTTGGCAGCTTGGTTTCCTAGCCACCTGCGGTGACGTAAGCCTCCGGTGACGCTGCGATGGTGCTATCCCTTATCGGAGGCGTGGTGTAGCATGCAGACATGTCACGCCGGGCTAGATAGTGACGAGGCGGAGGCTGTGAAGTGGCGCTGCCCAGCTCGTTCGAAGCTGTGTATGCGGGCTTGAGCCGGTCAATCGAGACAAGTTCCCGTTCAGGCACAGAGTGAAGTTTTAGGGGCGAAGCTCGTTAAGGCGGCACCCGTTCGTCCCTCGTAGTAGTGCGTAACCAGTCGTAACGCTAGTACCAGATCTTGACCTCCAAGGTGGTGCCGGTGGGAGATTTTTCTTATGCGTTGTTGAACAATAAAAAATTCGCAGCGTGCGCGTTAACTAAAAGCCGAATTCTTCTGTCTCTCATTCCCCATTAGCAGCCATTGGCATGTTCCAGTAGGAAACGTTAGTAGAAGTAGAAGTGTAACTGTTAGCTAAAAGCCCACTTCTTCTGTGTCTCATTCCCATTAGCAGCCATTGTTTACCTCCAAGGTAGTGCCTGGTGAGATTTCTCCTGTGCGTGATTAAACAATAAAAATTTTGTTCAAAACGCCGTTGATTGATGAAATAAACCAACGAAAGACGCCAGATGTTTTCTAAAAGCAAAACGAAAGAACGCCAGATGTTTCTAAAGCAAAACGAAAAGACGCCAGCTGCTTAACAAAAGATGCCAGATGTTTTCTAAAGCAATGGTTTTCTAAACAATGAAAATTCACAGCGTACATGTAAAATTAAAGTGAGCTGCAAGTCGTCATAACTCATCGAACCTTTAGTATAACGCGCCCGATCTCACGTCGGTGATGTACTGGGTAGAATTCACGGAACATTCACAGTTTACCGATGAACCTCCGCAGCTTCGCCCACTCATCATCATTCACTCCGTGGATATGCTGTGATTTTTTAGCGGCGAAGCTCCATAAGGCGGCACCCGTTCGTCCCTCGTAGTCGTAGTAGTCGTAGTGCGTAACCAGTCGTAACGCTAGTACCAGATCTTGACCTCCAAGGTGGTGCCGGTGGGAGATTTTTCCTGTGCGTTGTTGAACAATAAACAATTCGCAGCGTGCGCGTTAACTAAAAGCCGAATTCTTCTGTCTCTCATTCCCCATTAGCAGCCATTGGCATGTTCCAGTAGGAAATGTTAGTAGAAGTAGAAGTGTAACTGTTAGCTAAAAGCCCACTTCTTCTGTGCCTCATTCCCATTAGCAGCCATTGTTTACCTCCCAGGTAGTGCCTGGTGAGATTTCTCCTGTGCGTAATTAAACAATAAAAATTTCGTTCAAAACGCCGTTGATTGATGAAATAAACCGACGAAAGACGCCAGATGTTTTGTAAAAGCAAAACGAAAGAACGCCAGCTGTTTCTAAAGCAAAACGAAAAGACGCCAGCTGCTTAACGAATGACGCCAGATGTTTTCTAAAGCAATGGTTTTCTAAACAATGAAAATTCACAGCGTACATGTAAAATTAAAGTGAGCTGCAAGTCGTCATAACTCATCGAACCTTTAGTATAAACGCGCCCGATCTCACGTCGGTGATGATGTACTGGGCAGAATTCACGGAAGATTCACGGTTTACCGATGAACCTCCGCAGCTTCGCCCACTCATCATCATTCACTCCGTGGATATGCTGTGATTTTTTTGTTGTCGCGATCGGCGACCAGGTAGGGTCCGCTGTAGGGTGGCTGGAAAGGCCTGCGGACCGTGTCGTCGCGGAGGAAAGCGTGCGTGCACGATGCTAGCTCCTTCAAGAAGAAAAGTGTAGGCTTGCAGTGGTGGGCTGCAGGTGACGGGCGTAAGGCGGCGATGGTGTGTCGGAGCCGGGCGACGAAGTCGGTGGGATCTGACGTCGTAGCGCTGGATGGCAGTGCAGCGAGAAATTCACCTGGGAGACGGAGTGGTTCCCCGTAGACTAGCTCTGCTGGTGTAGCGTGGTTGTCCGGCTTGAAGGTGGCGCGAAGACCAAGGATGACGGCCGGGATGGCCTCGAGCCAGGTTGAGTCCGGGTGGCACATAATGGCTGCTTTGAATTGTCGGTTGAAACGCTCAATCATTCAGTTGGCACAGGGGTGGTAACTGGTGGTCCTCAAGCGTTCGAAACCGATGGTCAGCCCGAGGAGCCTGAAAAGGTGCGACTCAAACTGTCGTCCTTGGTCGGTGGTTACGTGGCGGGGGGAGCCGAAACGAGCAATCCAGCCGGTGAAGAAGGCCGAGGCGACGTCTTCCGCGGTGATTCCCTCGAGGGGCCATGCCTCGGGCCATCGAGTGTACCGATCGATCGCGGTGAGGCAATAGCGATAGGGTCCAGCCGGGGGAAAGGGTCCTATGATGTCGAGGTGGACGTGCTCAAACCGACCAGAGGGCAGAGGGAATGTTCCGAGTGGTGACGTGACGTGCCTGGTGACTTTAGCGCGTTTGTATTGAATGCAGGAGCGCGCCCAGGTACGACAATCCCGCTGCATGGACGGCCAGACGTAGCGGTCAGCCACGAGGCATGTAGAGGTGCGTATGCCGGGATGGCTGAGGTTGTGGAGCTGCTTGAAAAGACCGCGGCGATGAGACAGGGGCACATATGGCCTGCTTCGTCCTGTCAACATGTCGCAAGAGATTGTGGTTGTCGACCCTGGGATGGGGACTTGTTGCAGCTGGAGTGGCTGGCAGCTTGCGGCCGTCTCTGCGAGCTGCCGTTGGCGTTTTCCGCATGCCCAGTGGAACACGGTGGTCGACATGGTGGCCACACGGTGGCCGGGCTCTGTCGCCAAAGCGTCGGTGGTAGTAACACGGGCCGTTGTTATCGGGTTGCCGCGACGAAGTGGTGTTAAGGTCGCGGCTTTGCGAGTGGCGGCGCTGGTGCATCGGAAGACGTTCACCCAAGCGTTGTTGAATGGAGGTGAGCTGTCGATCGATGTCATCGATACGGCGTGCAAGCTCCGCGGTGTTCAGCGGTACGGCGATGGCCTGGATGGTGGGCGACAACTGCGGCAAGGACACCTCGATGACGCGATCAGCAATCTGCGCAAGTTCGTCGAGAGGTAGCATATCCTGAGCCTGCAGAATTGCCTGGACGTGCGGCGGGAGTCGTAGGAGCCAGAGCGCTCGCAGGAAGGAATCCTGGCCTTGCATGGTCCCCGCGAGCGCACGCATGTGGCGCAGGAGCTGCGACGGTTTGCGCTCAGCAAGCTCTGCGGACTGAAGTTGTCACACCTTTTGTTCTTCCTACAGCGACAGGCGGTGGATGAGTTCAGTCTTAAGGTGTTCATAGTGGTTGGCCGTTCGTGGGTTGGCAAGGATATCCCGGACCTCGTTGCATAACGTGCGTCCAGGTGGGCGACGACGTAATCGTAGCGCGTCCGATCTTGCGTGATGCGCGCCAGGGAGAACTGGGCCTCGACCTGGGCGAACCAGACCTCGGGCGAGTCCACCCAAAACGGCGGAAGTTTGACAGCGACACGCCAGGTGTGTGGAGCAGCGTGCGGGATGCCGTCTGCAGGGACATTGCCAGAATGCTGCTGTTGCTCGGCCTGCAGTTGCTGTTGAACTTCTTGTACTTTTTGGCGAAGAGCGCCAAGCGCTTCCAGGTCGGCCACGGTGGTCCGGTTAGTTCGGTTTCCCGGTCACCAGATGTGGAATGCCGTGTCGATAGAGGGACACATCCCAACATAAAACGTAAGGACTGTATTAGTGTGGTAGGAGCAGCGGGGCGAGCATGCCGAGGCTGCGCTCAGTCGGGTTGCGAAGGAAGAGCCTTCCAAGCTTGGCAGCTTGGTTTTATAACCACCTTCGGTGATGTAAGCCTCCGGTGACGCTGCGGTGGCGCTATCCCTTATCGGAGGCGTGGTGTAGCATGCAGCCATGTCACACCGGGCTAGATAGTGCCGAGGCTGAGGCTGCGCCGGTTTGTGCGCAGTGTGTTGCCACAAGCTGTTACCTTTCTCTGATTTGTCGCCGGCAGACAGTCCCTCGGCTGCAGGCAAGGCACTCGTCAAAGACGACGCCAAAGTGCCTGCAAACTCGTCAACGACAGTGTCAGTCTACTGTGCCAGCCTCTTCGACACCGTTGCACTCCTCTCGCGACCTGACCGTCTTTGCATGACGGAAGGCTTGCTCGTGCCTTTGGCAACCGTGCAAGTCACTCAGGGCACACCTCTATTACTGTTATCAACCCATCCACCAATAGTGTAACGCTGGTGCGAGAGGAATGTCTCGGCAGCGTGGAAACACTCGAAGACGCACAGGTTATGGACGAACCCGATAACAGCACTGCCAATAGTTCCAGTACGCTCAGTGCTGCTCCCACGTCTGCTTCATCACCCACTGATGTATATCGTTCCTCCATTGCTGACAACCTTACGCCGGTCCAGCGTTATCAGCTTCTGTGTCGGAAGAATTTCGCTCTTCTTTCGATGTCGCTCAAACCTCTGTCAGTTGCACGTCCTCTGTTACGTATCGCATCTAAACTGGCGCCCAACCGCCACTGTGGCAACGACCATATCGCGTATCTCCCACAGGACGCCGTGTAATCAACGAGCAAGTCAACGACATGCTTCGACGCGATGTTATTTAACCCTCTAACAGCCCCTGGGCGTCTCCTGTCATTTTTGTGGCGAAGAAGGATGGTTCTGTGCGGATCTGTGTGGACTGCCAACGACTCAACAAGATCACTCGTAAGGATATGTATCCACTACCGCGAATAGACGACGTGATTGACAGCCTGCAAGGAGCAGAATTCTTTTCATCTCTCGATTTGCACTCAGGCTACTGGCAAGTAGCTATGGCTGATGACGCTCGACCGAAGACCGCCTTTGTCACGCCAGACGGCTTGTACGAATTCAACGTCAAGCCGTTTGGGCTGTTTATTGCGCCCGCCACTTTTGAGCTCATGATGGATACCGTTCTGTGCAACCTGAAATGACACACGTGCTTGTACTACCTCGACTACCGTCGTCGCTTCCGTTCTGGACTTCTATACGTATCGTCAACGCCTCCGGCATGTTTTGACGCGTTTGGGCGACGCCGGTATGCAACTAAATCTAAAGAAGTGCCGATTTGCAGCAAAGAAGATCTACAACATTTAGCTTGCGTTGACCTGCCATTCGAACGATTTGTATGGGCCACTTTCTCTGACGTCGGCTGGTAAGCACTGGGTGATTGCCGCTGTTGACCATCTAACGCGATACGCCGAAACCGCCACCCTCCCAGCGGCTACAGCCTGCGATCTTGCCTCCTTCCTGCTCCACCGATTCATGCTGCGCCAGGGCCCACCCCAGGAGCTGCTCAGCGGTCGAGGCCGCCTCTCCTTCTCGGAAGTCGTCGAAGCCATTCTCAAAGAGTGCAACGTAGTTCACCGCAAAACGACTGCTTACCACCCGCATACAAATGGCTTCCCCGAAAGCTTTAATCACACGCTCGGCGACATGCTCTTTATGTACGTCGCCGCCGACCACACAAATTGGGATGCCATTCTACCCTTCGTCACCTACGCCTACAATACTGTGCCTCTAAGCATCATAGTTTTAAAATGCAGCGCAAAAGGACGATACACAAGAAGAATGAGGACACAAGACAAGCGATTGTCCTGTGTCCTCTTTCTTCTTGTGTATCGTCCTTTTGCGCTGCATTTTAAGCCATGAATTTCAACCAACTCGCCCACTTTTGTACTCTGTTGCAGTTCACCTCATAGCACCACTGGTTTCTCACCCTTTTTCTTATTGTACGGCAGGCACCCGTCGCACACAATCGGCACAATCTTTCGATACAAGTCGGATCGATCTGCGTGTGCGCCTATTTCTACCACAGCCAGAGGAGTGTCTCGAACTTGCCAAGACCTTTACTACGCATGACCAAGAGCGGCAGAAGCGCATTCGCGGTGACACCACTACTTCTGCGCCCAGGTTCCACCCTGGAGCCCTCGTATGGATTTCGGTCCTTGCCACTGCAACTGGTTTCTCTTCAAAACTACTGCCCAAATACGAAGGCTGCTACCGTGTCCTCGAACGCACTTCCCCGCTCAACAACCTGATCCAAACCGTTAAACAGATCTTCGGACATGCGCCGTCGAGGGCGCGACATTGTCAACGGATAGCGCCTCAAGCCCTACCATGACCCGCCTAAGGTCCCTATATTTTTAAAGGTAGCGACAACTACCCGCGCGCCCTCTCGAGGGGTTCAAGGAGCAGCGATAGCAGACGACGCGCCGCTCGCTCCCGTGCATATTGCGGGCGCCTGAAACCGAACTCAGTGCTCGCTTGAACCGTTAAATTAATAATATTTGTGGCCTAAGATGCTCGTCAGTTATTAAACTACAGGGTCAATAACTTTAACGAGCACGGAGCACGCTAAATATTGAAATAAAACGCGTGCGTTTCCGAAGCAGGTTCCGAGCGGTTTCCCCACAGGAGCTGTCATGCAGGGCATTTATTTTATTTTTTCTTTGCATATTTTGACATTCAGCGTAACTTGAAGAACAGGTGGTGTTTGGGTAAGTTAAAAGTGCTCGTTTTGCAGTTCGAATAAAATGGGCAGGTAGTGAGCGTACTGCTACCTTCGGAAGCTTCCTCGGGGCACCTAGCGCTCTTGTATTGCGTAGCGCAAAATACGCGCTATGATTGGTTTGACTGTGTTTGTCAGCGTTCGGAAGTCTTCCCATGGTTACACGGTATTTTTAACGAAGCTTATTTTGATTATACTCTAAGAGGTTTGCTTATGAGAAAAGGGGATATTCTACAAACGCACCTGCACTGCATTTGAGGAATATAATGATGATAGATTCTTTTATTAGGCAAAGGGAGGACCGAAGGCCACTGATGGTTGGGGGTGGGAGACGGTTGGTAGGCACACACTAAATCACGCGCGCCAAGCCGGTACTAACTCCGGAGTGGGCTAATGTGACAAGCTGGTGAGGGTGTTCGAGTATGTCCTTTTGTACTGCTTCCAATCAGCAACTTAAATACCTTTCAAGATCTAGGAAATATTGCATGCGCACTAGTGTCTCGCCCATTTTAATGTTTAACTGTTTTTAACGACGCGCATTTATCCAAAGCCGTCCCCCTTTTACTACCCCTGCTGCTTCGTGTTCCGCAGATATAAAGATACGTTGCAATGTTACCCTATGCAATTTCAAATAAATTTGGGGTATGTATACACGTACAGGCCCTAAAACCATACTACAACCAGAAAAACTGAGTTAGGTGGCTTTTTGTGGAGATGCAAGAGAACAAAAGAGCTCTTATTGAAAAACTTGGTTTTATATTGCATGAATTCATAAGAAACTTGTTCTTTGGAAGTTTTGTTGTGAGCACTGATCCCCCCTCATTCGCTTGCAGGGTGGCTTTCGTTCCTTCTGCCTTGGAAAATTAGCAAAGATGCTTGGCGCGGCATATATGGTTTCAGCTTTTCCTCCCAGTGTCTTGCAGTATAATTTATTCGAACTTCTCAAAAGCAGGCTTAATCGATCTCGCACACAGCAGTAGAACAATACACGGCAATGCATGGCAAAAAACTAATCCCAAATGCTCATTTCCCAGTGAGCTTGTAGTGTTGAACACACTCCGGTGAGAAAAACAAAGGCAGCTTTATTGGGTTCCGAGCAATTTAATGTTAGAGATACGGGGTGTGACTCTGCATTGACTACTACGCACAAATATACGGCATAAAGAACGTCGAAGCAATAATATCGTTGCTAAGACAATGCTTATGCATATGCACGAACAAAAGCACGCCGGCCAGGCGAAAGGCTGCTTGAAGTTATAACCATTACAAAATCACTTAGTTCGCATAGCCGGGTGTTTTCTGGCCACAAATTCCTTGCGACTGATTTTGTTGGGCCATCCTTCAGCAAATACTTTTGTCACCGCGAGTAACGGAAAAAAAAAAAGCTCTTTTCCATCCTCCGCGCGGGGAGGCAACCTAAGGCATAGAGACCCTACATACTAGCACGTCACGCTCTAAACATTAAATTCAAACGCGGAATTCCTGCGTCCACTCAACTTCAGGTACATAAACGCTTCTAGTTTGCAACAACAATGCGACAGAGGCGCGTGAAGTAATCTCCACTTGCTAAAATGGCCCAACTCCACGCTTGAAAACACAGTGATCCGTACCTATCGCCGGCACAGCGCTGCCGCCGCTGGACCCTTTGGGCGGGGCGCGAAGGCGAAAAGGTCACGTGTCGCCAATCGACCTATCGCAGGGCGCGGCGGCTGGATCAAGACCTTTCGCTACTTTTGAAAGATAGAGGGACTTTGGACCCGCCCATAGTGACAAGTTGTTAAGTCGCCAGGCGGCTCCCTTTTTGTACCCGGGGTAATAGGGCAGCGTTGGAACTCTGTAATAGGTCGTCCTCTCGCGCGCCTTCTTGTGCGTCGTCCTCTTCGGCTCTTCTCTGAGAGCACGCCCCTCGTGCTGAGAGTCCGTGCTCCGTCTTGACTATAGCCGTTGCCCATGATCGCCTAGTGCCATCAATAAACGCCTTTACAGCAGCCACAACGCGGCCAGCGGCACCAAAAACGTTTGCGTTACTGCTGACAGACCAAAGACGCGAATCGGGCTCACTCGACGTCTCCGTAATAAATAAAGGTAACTAAATAGAGTCATCGATATAACTGAAGTTTAATAGATCGCTTCAGGTGAGGGGCGCTCTCAAAAGCAGTACAAGAACGAACGGCAAGCATACTAATATGAGCAGAGGCAATGAGAGAGAGCTTGCTTTGCTAAAGGTACGAACACACTGGCGGCGCGGCACTCTCCCGCGCGCCGCTCACCGCTCCCTCGGCGCCGCTTTTCTCTCTTTCTATCGCGGAGCGTCAAAGTTTTTCTCCCGCCGATCCAATCGCTCCGGGACCTATTTTTGCCGCTGGCGGCGGCTGCCGCGCAAGAAAACCACCAATCAGCGCCTGCGTTTTCTCCTTGTCCTCCTCACGCGGGCTGTCGTCATAGCAACCAGACATTGTTCTACTCACCCGCGCCACCCCCTTGGTTTTTCGGGCAGAAATCGCGAGCCGGCAGCGAGCCGGCGGGCGCGCACGCCTCGACATGTCCCCTCTTGTATCGTGACTCTCGCGCCGGCAATGTGAACAGCGCGCCGCTGCTTGCCGCTCGGAGGTGCCGACGGGCGGGACGCCCCCGCGGAATGGTTTCCGCCATTGGGCACGTACCGTAGCGCAAGTACAATCGGCATGTAAGGCCGAAACGTCCGATCACGTTCGTGGTTTGATTCCGGGCGCTGGCTGCAATCCGCGCTGTGCGGTCGTTTTCGCCATGGCAGCGCAAAGGCAATCGTAACCAACCGAAGGCTTGCCAGCCCCAAAACACGAAGCGACGCGAGATTATGACTGAAGCCCGCAAGAGCCCTATTCAACCACGCTTCCACCAGATCAACTGCGTTCTGGCGAGCGATCACATCACACAGTCAACAGCCGAGATACACTTTAGGTCTTCAGAGTCGAAGCAGGATTCCATGAGCCGATTTACAGGTGGTCATTGTCAGACGTCCATTAAGTAACGTTGCGGAATAAAGCGATGTCCATAGTGCGCTAATCAGCCTATTAGTGGCGGAACTATCGCAGGTCAAAGCTACGGGTGAACTCTCGCCAATCTTCATCACATGGGGCCGCCTGATAACGCCGACAAATAGGTGTACGTTGGAGCACAGTTCGCGGACAAACTTACCCGTTACATTGCTTCTTCATCTCAGAGGCACACCGATGAATTGACTCGTTCCTATTTGTGCTTGTTTCGGCTCTGTAACATTTGCGTATACTTGTCTTTGTCCACAACAAAAATTGCGCCACTAGGTTTGTTTTCTCGTTCGTGATTCGAAATTCGATTGATGGGTGGATATTGAAACGCCCTTTAGTGTCTCACACAACATGTGAGGTTTCCCTTCAATAAACACCAGCCTAAAAAGTGAACATGATGGCTTAGTTGTGCAGGCTTCAATATGGCACTGCTTTTGCAGGCCAAGTAATGTTTCTTCGCAAAACAGAACTGAAGTGATGAGACAACGACAGGCAGGGGAATGATACTTTTTGAAATTGTTGACCGAATATGAGAAGGGCTAGGGTGCCCACCTGCACCACTATGAAAATGTTCACAACGGGAATGTCACTGTTTAACAGCGTAAAGTGCAATGAGCTCCCAAAAGCTGATTTCGTTGGCGTAGTTTTCGGCTACCACCGCCGCCGGTGATGTCTGTTGAAGCTATCGCACACAATGAAGCAAAAAAAATTCGGCAGATCCCACGTACCGTGGGAGTCGATGCTATGCGAAGCATGTGAAGTTCACAGGACAGACGCTCATGAGCGTCTGTTCCGTCACCTTCTTTCCTTGTGTTCCTGTTGTTTGTTCGGTCATAAAATTTACAAGGCAATGAATGAATTATGGCTGAACCCTTTGTAACAGGCAAGTAGCTTTAAACCACCCACTCGTTACGCAATTCGCTTTGCGTGACGCCTGGTTGTCATTTGACTCTTCTGCTACGCTATTTGACATTTGTTAAGTTGATTGCTTGCCCGACACGAGACCTGTAAAGGGTATTTTTGTAAAAGAATTTCAAACGCCGCCGTGCCTCCGTGGTAAACTACTCAAATGCAACTTGTAGGGCGCGGTTTGAAATCCCGCCGAATCCTGGATTTCTTTCTTATTGTGCACAATAGCGGCAGCGGGGCCGCCGCTGCCGCCCCGCGGGGCAGTCGTGTATTCTACTTCAGAACGACGCGGGTGCTTGAAACTTCTCCGCAATAAGACCCTATACAGGCGTCATGTAGGGCCAGGAATCACGTTAAAAGATGTAATATTGCGTGGCGGAAGAGTAGCACAACACCGGGCCTCATAGAATGTGAATTAACTAATGAGTGCTCGTTTAAATCTTCCTACCCATTAAAAAACGTAAACCATTATTCGTGTTTCAATTTTTTAGCGCACAATTGAACAAGGACGAAAAGCGACGCGGACACAGCGCTCCGTCCGCGTCGCTTTTCGTCCTTGTTCAATTGTGCGCTGAAAAAGTGAAACATGAATTACCAACATGCCCAAGCATACGCTCTTTCATTATTCGTCCTCGTCTATCATGAGCCCCAACAAGTGCGCAGCAACGTGAGTGCGTATAATGCTTACAGACGCGTGGTGGGTACCTCGCTACGTCGCAAAATATTTATGAAATAGTGGGTACTTGATTTCTGTTCTCTAAAGTAGTCGTTGTGTACTTGAAGCTATAAGTCAGCTATTAGTCATGTAAATCACGTTCATGGTTGGTTACGTTCTGTAAACTTTGCGCTAACTGTTAGACACATATATTACTTCTTCATGTAATTGCCTCGACTGGTTCTACCATCTGTGTGGTTTCTCGTATAAACACCTGACTTATATGTAATAATTCTCAAGTATGCTTATTTTTCATACTTCTCTTGTATGTATATTTTTATACGTCTATAGCACTGTTTAGTAAAACACTTATTATTGTGTCATTTTAGTGGAATATCGGGTTTACAGAGGACAGGTGCCTTATCAGTATTTCTTTGCCTTTTCCCTGGTCCCTAGGAAATTTGCACTTTGCTCTTGCGTGAAAAAGCTTCTACAATAGACTACCCTACTTAACAAAAGAATAAAGATTTATGGCGTAACGGGTAGCTTGCAGCTCCACTTGGAGAAGTCGTTCTATCAGAGTAAACAACGGGTTCTGGCAAGGCCGCTCCTCCAGCGTCGGTGTGCCTGCTCTGCGCATTCCTGGCGTAGTTTTATCGGCAGAAAACGGCGTACTACGTTCGCATTTTCTGTGAGGTTCGGCTAGCCTCCATAACTGTGATAGGATATTTCATTGCAGCGCCCATCCTCATAGTGAACAATATGGCAAGCTTGCCCTCAATATGTACGCTCCGCCGCTCTCCGGGTGCCGCTGCTACAGACAACGCGACGAGCGAACCGATCACTATCACTTCAGTGATATATACCTTCACTTCAGTGATCACTTCAGTAATATACCTATCACTGAAGGGATTGAAACGGTCTCAAAGTCACTCATAGAAAGCAAGCACATAATGCTGAAGTTTACCTCTCGTGACTGAAATTTCTCCTGAGGCTAAATTATTTTCAATTTGATTCGTCCTACTACCTGCAGACTTTGGGCACTAGCGTGGGAATCCCTTTTGCACCAGCATTTTATGGGACAGTTTGAATCAGGGGTGGTGAAATTATGTCCAGTAAAGCCTTCCACCTATCTTTGCCACATAGACGACATATTTATTGTATGTGTAGAGAAGCCTTGGGACATGGTAATGGGTTACCCTCTCCAGCGCCTTCTAGTGGGTCGTCCTCTTTGGTTGCTTGAAGAAGAACGCCGCTCGCGCAGGGAGTTCGTGCCTTGCCGTGACTGTCGCCATTACTCATTCTCGTTGAGTGCTGTCTATTAAACACCTTAACAATTTGGTGGAGAGTGCTCTGCTCCCATTCAATGCCCCTGGAGCTCCGATCCCGTACCCTGCCATCTACCATGCCTCAAGACGCCGCCCAGCAAACGCCTCCTCTCGCAACGAGCACATGTCCCGGTGTCCCCCGTATACGCGATCCCCCTATCTTCACTGGCGCCGATAGCACCGACGTGGAGGACTGGTTCGCAATTTACGAGCGCGTCAGCATCACCAACAAATGGGACGAGGAAGGCAAGTTAAGCAACTTGGTATTCTACCTCGCGGGCGTAGCAAGCTTGTGGTACAACAACCACGCGTCCGATTTTGCGACTTGGTCCGATTTCAAGACCGCCGTCATCAGCGTTTTTGGCCGCCCAGCAGTTCGTAAGCTGCAAGCCGAACAGCGCTTACGTGAACGATCTCAGCAGGCCGGTGAATCTTTCTCAAGTTATATCGAAGACGTCCTCGACTTGTGTAAGAAGGCCAACGGAACCATGTCTGAGTCTGACAAGATCCGGAACGTAATGAAAGGCATTGACGACAATGCCGTCACCATGCTGCTCGCCAAAAACCCTGGCACAGTGGCCGAGGTCATAACGCTATGCCAGAGCTACGAGGAGCTCCGCCGGCAGCGTTCGATGACCCGTCGCTCCCCATCACGCGACGCAGAGCTTGCTGGCTTGGCGGCAATATCTGACCAGGCCGCGTTGCTGGCAGAAGTCAAGTCGTTCGTGCGCGAGGAAATTGCACGCCAGGTCTCTCTCCTCGCCTTTGCCCACCCGCCGCACGTTCAACAGTCGTCGACCACCCTTCTTCCTCCTCTCCGCTGAGCAATTGAACAGGAAATTGCGGAAGTCATGCCTGAGTACCAGCCGCAACCTCCGGCTCCTGCGCCCCAGAGTTACGCTCAAGTTGTTGCCAGGACGCCCCAAGTAATTCCTGCGGCTGCCCCAATGAGTTACGCCGAAGCCGCCGCTAGACCTCCGTTCTTTGAGGCGGGTGTGCCGGCTACATATGCTGACGCCATCCCTCGGCCCCGACTGCAGCCCGCCATGCAGTCATTTCAGCAGCCGCCCAGTCAATCGCGTCCTGCGACATGGGCGGGACCTACCCCGACGAACCGATGGCGCACCCCCGACAACCGGCCCATCTGCTTTGCTTGCGGTTACGCCGGTCACGTGGCACGTTATTGTCAACGCGTGCAGCCGCCTCGAGTCGCGTCACCTGCCACCAGCCAGTCAAGCCGTGCATTCCACGACCCACCTCCACCTATGTCGCCGACGTCACGCCCACCTCCAGCTACTCGCCGCTCTCCGTCTCCACGACGTCGATCACTGTCACCCATGCGGCCACGTTCGGTCGCACGAGAGCAGGAAAACTAGTCGTCGCAGTCCAGGAGGCAAGGGCTGCGACGCTATCGAACTGTGAAAGCCCTCAGCGAAGTCCATCGAATGTAATCGACGTGCTTGTGGACGGTGTTCGCGCATCGGCCCTTATCGATACTGGAGCCGCTGTATCCGTTATGGACGCAAAACGTTGCCGCTTACTTCGAAAAGTGATGACGCCACTTTCTGGGATGTCCCTCCGTACCGCGAGCTCCCAGAGTATTCATCGTACAGCAGTATGCACTGCTCGCGTCGTCATACAGGACGTTCTGTACGACGTCGAGTTCATCATAATTGCGGCATGCTCTCACGACGTCATCCTGGGATGGGATTTCCTCTCCCGCCACGACGCCGTAATTCGTTGCGCACAAGCCGAAATCGAACTCTCACCATTCTCACATTTGACGCCGACAGACAGTCCATCGGCAGTGAGCAAGATCCTCGTCAAAGACGATACGAAAATGCCGCCAAACTCGTCAACGGCTGTGTCGGTCTACTGCGCCGGTCTCTCCGACACCATTGCACTCCTTTCGCCGTCTTCCCGCGTCTGCACTAGGAAAGGGTTGCTGGTACCTTTCGCGACCGTGCGAGTCACTCAGGGCAGCACCGCTATTTTTGTTACCAACCCATCCCCGCGCATTGTTACGTTGGTTCGAGGGGAATGTCTCGGCAAAGTGGAACCCGTTGAAGACGCACAAGTTCTGGACGCACCCGATGACTCGCACTATACCAGTTCCCGTACCATCAGTGCTGTTTCCACGTCTGATTCGTCACCTACTGATGTATTTGGTCCCTCCATTGCTGACAACCTCACGTCGGTCCAGCGTTCGCAGCTTCTGTGCTTGTTGGATGAATTTCGTCATTCTTTCGATGTCGGGCAACCATCCCTCGGCCGCACGTCCGCTGTTACGCATCGTATCGACACTGGCGCCCAACCACCACTGCGGCAACGTCCATATCGCGTGTCTCCCACAGAACGCCGGGTAATTAACGAGCAAGTGGACGAAATGCTTCGACGCGATGTAATTCGGCCCTCCGACAGCCCATGGGCGTCTCCTGTTGTTCTCGTTGCGAAGAAGGACGGTTCTGTGCGGTTCTGTGTGGACTACCGACGGCTCAACAAGGTCACCCACAAGGATGTTTATCCACTGCCGCGAATCGACGACGCGATTTACAGCCTCCAAGGAGCAGAATTCTTTTCATCTCTAGAGAGAGAGAGAGAATTTATTTACAGAAAGGCACAGAGGTCGGCCTGAGCTATAGTTTGCTCTGGCCTGCTACTCTACACTGGGGAGGGGGGACAGGGGAGCGAAAGAGTGATGAATGACGATGGTAAGGTAGGGAGATGAGAATATAGTTCGTGACGCTGGGGCAAATCTAAAGACGTGCATCCAGTCCAGTGGCTTGTAAGAAGGCTACGACTGCATCGATGACCACACTTGTGCTGCTGACGTCAGGCCAAGGACCTAACACAACCTCATCGGTTAAAGGCCTACTATGATACTGCCCAATCGATGAGATCAGTTTTTGTCGTTCTCGTGCGTACGCTGGACAGGCGCAAAATATATGTTGAAGTGTCTCTGGTATCCGACAATGACCACAATCGGGACCTGTGTCACTGCAGCCGATCAAGTGGGCATAGCGTCTTGTGAATGCCACACAGATTTGCGCTCGGGGTACTGGCAAGTACCCATGGCTGATGACGCTCGACCAAACACAGCCTTTGTCACGCCCGACGGCTTGTACGAGTTCAACGTCATGCCGTTCGGTCTGTGTAATGCGCCCGCGACCTTCGAGCGCATGATGGACACCGTTCTGCGTAACTTGAAATGGCACACGTGCCTGTGTTACCTGGACGACGTCGTCGTCTTCGCTCCGGACTTCTCCACGCACCTCCAACGTCTGCGGCATGTCTTGACCCGTTTGAGCAACGCCGGCCTCCAACTGAATCTGAAGAAGTGCCGATTTGCGGCACGGCAGCTGACAATCCTCGGCTACATCGTGTCCAAAGACGGAATTCTTCCCGATCCGGCCAAGCTTCGGGCTGTGGCCGAATTTCCCAAACCTACGTCCGTCAAAGAACTGCGCAGTTTCGCGGGACTGTGCTCATACTTTCGACGCTTCATACCAAACTTTGCCACCATCATATCGCCGCTGACAAAGCTCCTTGGAAGTAACGGACCCCTAAATTCGTGGTCGTCCGAGTGTGAGGACGTGTTCGCAAAGCTCCGTCGTTTGTTGACGTCTCCTCCCATACTACGCCACAACGACCCTACGGCCCCAACGGAGGTACACACAGACGCCAGCGGTGTAGGCCTGGGCGCTGTCCTTGCGCAACGCAAACCAGGGTTCCCCGAATATGTTGTGGCATACGCAAGCCGTACGCTTACCAAAGCCGAGACCAATTACTCAGTCACGGAAAAAGAGTGCCTGGCGATCATATGGGCCCTTACAAAGTTTCGACCTTATTTGTATGGTCGCCCATTTGATGTCGTCACCGACCATCATGCACTATGCTGGCTGTCGTCATTGAAGGATCCCTCAGGCCGTCTCGCCCGCTGGGCACTTCGCCTGCAGGACTACGACATCCGCGTGCTGTACCGCAACGGACGCCAGCATGCTGACGCCGACGCCCTCTCGCGCTCTCCCTTGCCTGACGACAATGCCCCCTGCTCAGTATCTCACATAGCTGTTGCTTCGATCAGCGTTCACACCATCGCTACCGAACAGCACAAGGATAAATGGATCACCTCGCTGATCGACTTGCTCACTGATCCGACGGCAACACCATCCACTCGCGCGTTGCGTCGTCAAGCCCACCATTTCGCCGTTCGTGACGACCTCCTGCACCGACGCAATTACAACGCCGACGGCCGCCAGTGGCTACTAGTGATACCCCGCAGTCTGCGTTCTGAAATATGCGAGGCCTTCCACTCTGACCCGCAATGCGCGCACTCTGGGGTATCCAAAACTTACTACCGCATACGACAACGATACTTCTGGCGTGGGATGTACCGCTACGTGCAGAAGTTCGTTCGCTCCTGCCTCGATTGCCAACGCCGAAAACCTGCAACGCACGTGTCGCCAGCAGGTCTACAACCGTTACCTTGCCCTAACCGTCCGTTCGGGCGCGTGGGCATCGATTTGTATGGACCACTTCCTCTGACTTCGGCTGGTAACCGCTGGGCCATCGTCGCTGTTGACCATCTAACGCGATACGCCGAAACCGCCGCCCTCCCAGCGGCTACAGCGCGCGATGTTGCCTCCTTCCTACTACACCGATTCATACTGCGTCACGGTCCACCCCAAGAGCTTCTCAGCGATCGAGGCCGTGTCTTCTTATCGGAAGTCGTGGAAGCCATTCTGAAAGAGTGCCATGCTGTTCACCGCAAAACTACTGCTTACCACCCGCAGACGAATGACCTAACCGAGCGCTTTAACCGAACGCTCGGCGACATGCTGTCAATGTACGTCGCCGCCGATCACACCAATTGGGATGCCATTCTGCCCTTCGTCACCTACGCCTATAACACCGCCCCTCAGAGCACTACTGGTTTTTCACCGTTCTTCTTACTGTATGGAAGGCACCCGTCGCACACCATCGACACGATACTTCCATACAAGCCGGATCCATCTGAGTGTGCGCCTATTTGACACAGCCAGGCTCGCTGAAGAGTGTCGCGAGCTTGCCAAGACATTTACGACGCAGGAACAAGAGCTGCAGTAGAGCATTCCCGATGGCACCACTACTTCTGAACCCACGTTCCTCCCTGGAGCGCTCGTATGGCTCTCGGCCCCTACCACTGCAAGTGGCCTTTCTTCAAAACTGCTGCCGAAATACGAAGGCCCATACCGGGTCGTCGAGCGCACATCCCCGGTCAACTACTTGATCGAACCCATCGAACCAGCTTCGGACATGCGCCGTCGAGGGCGCGACATTGTCAACGTGGAGCGCCTCAAGGCCTACTATGACCCACTCATAGTGACGAGTTGTTAGGTCGCCGGACGGCTCCCTTTTCGTACCTGGGGTAATTGTAGAGAAGCCTTGGGACATGGTAATGGGTTACCCTCTCCAGCGCCTTCTAGTGGGTCGTCCTCTTTGGCTGCTTGAAGAAGAACGCCGCTCGCGCAGGGAGTTCGTGCCTTGCCGTGACTGTCGCCATTACTCATTGTCGTTGAGTGCTGTCTATTAAACACCTTAACATATGGGAACATGGCGTAAGCACTCTAAACGCATTCATTGAGCAGTGTAACAAGTTTCATTCTAGTATTAAATTCACCATGCACCATTCTTCCAGTGAAATTAACTTCCTAGACACAACGGTATCTATTGAAGCAGCAAAATTAAAGACGGCGCTTCACAGAAAACCAACAGACAGCCAGCAATACCTAGATTAGACTAGTCATCACCCGCGACACTGCAAACAAGGGATATTTGTAGGACAGGCGAGGCGTATAAGAAGGATCTGTAGCGACGACGGTGACTACGTTCACCACCTAAGCAACCTAAAGGAAACATTAGTTGAAAGAAATTACCCGCAAGATGCTTTAAACAAGGTCTACAACGAATCATGTCAACTAGATAGAAAATCACTAGCTAAAAGGGCCCCCATAGCAGTCCAACCAGCCGCCAGAATTTATAACCAAATACTCAAATGCGCTACAAAACATAAATATCCTCCTTAAGTATTCTGTAATACTGGCAAGCAACGAGCGGCTTAGAAAAGCGTTTGCCGAAGTACCAAAGGTCGTGTATCACCACAATAGGAATATTAAGGACATGTTAGTGCATGTAAAAGTAAACCCTCATGCTACTACCCACGTAACACCTTGTTCTCGTCCAAGATGTAAGACATGTCAACACCTTCAAGGTGGCGTTAGAGTTAAAAGTAGGGGTGTGCGAATATTCGAGTTTTTAATGTGATCGAATAATACGTAATCGAATAATTCGATTTGACTTTCGAATAGCTAGTATTCGATGTTTCAAATAAATGGACAGGACGAATACATAAAACTAGAAAAAGGTCAATGGTGCAACTTGGTTACGGTAAGGTGGGTAAAAGTAATGTCAACGTCTTTACAGTCAACCTTTTGTTAATACTGTCACTAATGCCCTGTTTCAGAGGTGAGCGCGCATGTTTATTTTAAAGGAGATTATGTAGTTTGCGTACGTAAAAGAACACACGCGACAAAACTGCCAAGCCCTCACAACTTCCCTTCCGAAACGAAATCACGGACTTGTTGCGTAGTTCGGTGGTGTATGCCGCAAACGCCGTAAAACGTCCCGACTTCGGCCCCCGAAACTCTTGGTGACTGGTTTCACGTGCGAAAATTTGTTCGCGCTGTGTCTTTACCGCACCACACCAGTCGTTAGAACTCCCATCGTTGCGGCGCGCAGTTAAAACACTGCTGTGAACGGGCGCCCGAAGACTTTTGGGTCCGGAGCTTTCATGACGATGAAGCCCAACATTAACGTTGTTCTTTCTTTTAATTTTCAACAAAATCTATGGTATTCGATATTCGATTCGATATTCGGTATTTTCTGGTGCTATTCGGCACTATTCAATTCGAGATGAAATTTCACTATTTGCACACCCCTAGTTGAAATCACCGGAAGTGATTACGTCCATCATATAAACTCTAGTTTTACCGGCACTAGTTCAAACGTTATCTACAAGATTGAATGTTCATATTGTCACAAACGGTACATTGGCAAAACGGGACAGCCTGTTTGTGTTAGATTAAGCGGGCATCGCGCGGACACAGCGAAGAAATTACCCAAAGCAGTGGCACAGCATTTTAATGTAGCAGGTCGCAACTTCAACGATCTCAAACTTTGCATACTTCAAAATTTCGGTCCCCAAGAGACAGAAAATATAGAGTCATACATTATTCACAAGTTCAATACACCCCAGCCAGCAGGTATTAACGCTTCTAAGGGGGCTCTTGAATCCATTCGATATGGTACATAACAGAACGAAAACCAATGAGAGTTAAGCCCTTCTAGGAATTTCTAACCTACCATTGTTAAGTGCCATGTGCTTCTTGTGACAATCGTTATTCAGCAAAACGTATACCCGTCAACCCTCCCCCCTTTTTTATTGTTTTTTTTCCTCGGAATATACCTTTACTACTGATTCACCCAATTCGTCATGGCGGCCCCCCACCCCACTTTCGCAGTTGCCCTCCCTTCTACCTTCTGGTGGAGAGGGCACGAAGCATATACAAACGAGGGCTAAGGAAATCAGTTCCAGCCTTGAAGAAGACAAGTCCACTTGTCGAAACGTCGGCTCGAGCACCCATCTCATGTCTACGGATGTTTTCGTTACAACTTTCATGACATATGAGCCGAGCAAATTTTGGCGCTATCTGTCCTAGACGGAAAACGGTGTCGCACAGCTAGAAATCGATAGTGTAATCGAGGACGATGCTTCCACTATCGCAAAAGCGTTCAACGAATATTTTCATTCTGTTTTCACTCGCACTTTAGGACCTCTGGAACACGTTGAAACTCTAGTCCGCGGTTCAACAATGGTGCCAGTAGAATTTGCAGCATAGGGAAGTCTAAACCTTATCTTACAAACGGATGTAAAAAAGCCGCCAGGGCCCGACAATATTTCATATATGTTTCTCAGACGCTACGCACAGCAAGCGACTCCTTTCATTGATGAAAATTTTAGAGCATCCTTTAAAACTACTAGCGTTCCAACGGAATAGCTACATGCAAAGATCATCCCCATCCACAAAGGCGAGAGCAGACTACAGGTAAACAATTACAGACCCGTATCACTAACGAGCTGCTGTTGTGAGCACATGCAGCACATTATCACCAAGCAATTATGACATATCTTGAAGAAAACATCTTGCTTTACACTAAACAAAATGGCTTGCGCAAAAGTCTTTCGACAACAACACAGCTTTCGGAATCCGTTCACGACTTGGTTGCAGTAATTGATTCTAGCCTACAAGTAGACGCTATATTCATATACCTTTCAAAAGCGCTGGACATGATAAACTATTGAAGTAATAAGCAAGCGTGTACCTTTATAACCGCATACAAATCGTTAATATAAGCAGTGCTGAATCGGAATGCTTGGAACTTTTTTTAGGAGCACATCAAGGGTTTGTGCTAGGTCTTATCTTATTCCTAATTACGTGAATGACATGCACCTTAGAACTTGAACTAGATGTCACACTAAGATTATTTGCAGATGACAGCGGCATATCCAAAGAAGACGAACAGAGGCGGATCAGGTTAACTTAAAGTTATCTTTGTTCAGTTTTGTCCAGTGGTGCGACCCATGGGAAATGAAAATAAACGAGACAAAGACAGCATGCGTGTCAATAACACGGAAGAATAAGCCACTACTCTTTATTTACAACCTTAAAGGATCAAATGTCACGCAGACAGAATCATACAAATACTTAGGGCTAACACTAACGGGTACATTGAAATGGCACACACACATTAGTAATACGTGTCAGAAAGCGTTCACACAACTGTAGCTTCTGCGCACAAAACTTGCAACAGCACCCCCAAATGTTAAGCTATGATGCTATAAATATCTGGTTGGCCTCATTCTCCAATGCGGCAATGTCCCTATTGAAAATTCATCCACCATGAGGAATGGTGGATTCCACCATCCACCATTATGGTGGATTATGGTGCTGGAAGATGGTGGCACGTGGTGTATGCTGGATGCTGGAGAATGACGGAGCGTAAAACGGCTCTACAGCGTCGGCACCATCGTGCCTGGCCGTCACACATAAATAATTGTATAGAAGGCGATGTAGATAACACTAGTACAAAAAAAATAAAAAAAGAACCGCATGCAAAAAAAAACATCCGCCACCGGGAATCGAACCTCCGACCTGCGGATCCCGAGCCGAGTACTTTACCGCTACGCCACGCTGACACTTGCTCGGAGACTTGCAAAATGTCTAGTCAACACACTAAACACCGTTTGGCTTCAGCTTTGTATGTCTCATACTGGAGACAGAGGCGCTCTTCACATCCTACTAAAATTTGTGTACAGGGGCGGCGCCAGGATTTTTTACTGGGGGGGCACCCACGACAAGTGGGTTCCTTCAGGGGGGCAGAGAGGCTGGGAACATACGCATTGTATTTTGACTATGCTTGCTCTTGGGGTGGCAAAGGGGGGGCAGGCGGAAATTTTGGGGGGGCTGGAGCCCCCCCGAACCCCCCACTGGCGCCGCCCCTGTTTGTGTAGTTATTAAACGCAAACAAACTGGTGCCGGTAACGAAGGGCACGTCGATAATGGCAACAGCGCTAACTTTCTTTTAGAATTCACAACGTAACTCCAGAGAAATATGTCAAGTGGAGCGAGGAGCGCGAGTATAGTCAAACGGGTGTTACCGGGAAGTTTTAATAGCCGTTTCTCGCTTTTTCCAAAGTGCGACATGTGCAGAGGCTTTCTGTCGACTCTAATATAATTCGATAAATACGCGCGTACGATTGATTTAGTATTGTGATGTTTTTTTTTTTTTTTTTTTTTTGCGCAGCGTACAGCGCAGCCATGCCAGCGCACTGATCTGACGCTGTATCATTAGCTACAACTTCATAACAGCTGGGCCAAAACAAGTGCAGTGCGCGGGAAAAATATGCCATCATATTGGTTCAGTAAGGCGTACGAATTGACAAGTCTATGTTCTCGCATACGTGTCAGAGAAGCGCCGGCGAGTGCGACCGGCGGCGGTTGGTGACCGGAGGCGTTTGCTGGAACCGCGTCGCGTCTATGCTCATCGCTCCTTGTGTTGACACCGTACACAAGAAAAAAATGCTTCATTTAGGTTAGCCGATGCCACAGGTGTGCTGTAAAGTCATTCGTACTCACCGGAATCGTGTATACAGAAACCAGAAGCGCCGATAACACGTAGACGGACTCGGTCGCTACGCTATGCCTAACCTTTGGTGGCAATCATGGTGGTAGAATATGATGGTGGTAGTCATACTTGGCGGGGCTTATCTCGACGCAGGCCGAAGGTAAAGTTTGTGCATTTTAGCTTTGCATGCATTTTCACTATTACCTTAAAGTGCCGCTGAGGTAAGTGAGTGTGCAAGAATTGCCAGAGTTGCGTTTCAAGCGTGGCGGTATCAAGCGGAAGCTGTTTTCTGGTCTCCCCGCTGGAAGGACTGATTTACTTCTCGGCAAATGCGCGGCGATGTAACACAGTTACTGTCGCTGTTCACACCGACACTTCTAGACTTGTAAACATCAAAATGCAGCAGCAGATCGCGGATGTAAACCTGATAAGTACGTGCGTAAAATGTAAACATTCACGGCTGCTGTGCTCCAGAAACCTTGTGGCGGTTATTGGCGCCGCATGAATAAAAAAAATAGTGCTGGAAAGCTTAATGATCGGTGTTGGCTCTTTGAACTGCATATATTTCTGCACATTCAAGAGGAAAACATTAGAACTGACAGCGATTTCACATAATGTCACGTTCACTTCCATCATGCCACCGTCATCCACCATGCTTCCATCCTGCCACCATCATCCACCAAAACATGTTTTGCTGGCCACCATCAGCCAGCATTTTCCACTTAACACCAAAAGAAGCTCGCCACCACCACCACCATCTGCCACCATTTTTTCCACTCTCGCCATCATCAGCCATCATGACCACCACAGCTTCCACCACAGCTTCCACCACATCCACTATTCTTTCCACCTTGTCCACTATTGCTTCCACCACGTCCACCAAGATTTCCAGCATCCACCAACCCACGATTTTCAATAGGGGTTGCATGGAATTCATACCAAGTGTACCTTAACAACAAGTTAGAAGCAATCCAGAACAAGGCGCTTCGTTTCATTTATTCTCTAGGAATCTCACTCATTATCTACAAATGACAGGGTGATGCTACTGCGCAATCGCGCTACGGTACAAACACTTGAAAGTCGCCGGCGCGCTGCTTCTTTGAAATTTATCTACTTGTTACCTATATCACGATAAACTTGCTACTATTAAGAACGGCTATCTCATACCACCTTATCAGTGTTCTTCCAGACTCAGTCATACACAGTGTATCAGGCCATGTATTACACGCTGCGACACTTACACGTGTTCTTTCTTCCCGTCTGCCATAGAAAAATGGACGCTCTGCCACAAGCTTACATGAATGTTGGATCCGGGGAGGCATGCATCACTAAAATCTAGCATTTTTTCTTTGCGCAACCCCTTGAAATTGCTCTATTTGTACATTGCTAAATTCACTCTTGCACTGTTAGTGTTGTATGCACGTAACACTGAGTTATGTCAAAATTTTTAAATTATCTTGTTTTTCTGTTGGAACCATGAAGGTAACTTCGTTGCATAAAACATTTTGCTGAAGAGTGATAATTATTACTGTTATTTTGTTACGAAATTTACCTTTTTATTCATTGTTCACTCCTTTATAAGCCAGTTTAGGCTCAGAGTATCTAATAAATAACTAAATTTTAAAAAATACTGTTGTAAGCACTTTCCGTATGAGTATTTTTTTTTCGTTTTACTTCTGCTACACAATGATGTGCCATGTTTGCCAAACCCGGGGATACCGACCCTGTCAAGCCTGATACATTGTTTTTTGTCCGTACACACCAAGATTCACTGAGTGCCATTGATGCCGAAATAAAGCAATCATTGATTGATTGATTGATTGATTGATTGATTGATTGATTGATTGATTGATTGATTGATTGATTGATTGATTGATTGATTGATTGATTGAAAACTGAACAATGCCGTCCAAAAGCGGGAACGTTCTCATTTTTTATCAATACAGTCTTGCTTTCGTCGGCGCTGTGTATTCAAAGCATGCTTTAGATATCATGTGCGCAGTCAAGTAGAAAATTCGTGGTACAATAGTTACCTGATACCAAATTTTCAGCAACGGTTCATGCGTCAAGCTTCTTATAGTATACTCAAGTCCCATGACACCGAAAGCAGAGATGCCGGTGACGTTCAAAGCCCACTTTGCTTCTTCCCCGAAATCAGAGTATGTTTTCTGCTTGGAATGGCCGCCCAACAGCTGCGTCATCAGTCGACGTGGGGCGTAGCTTAAACCGAAGCGAGTGTACGTGCTGTTTTGATGACGATCTGCGACCTGAAAAACACAAAGACACGCAGGGAAACTGAGGAAATTCATGCTGTATAATAAGAAACCCGTCCAAATTCATAACACAGGTAAAGGTAGAACCAGGCGACTGAGCGGGCATTGCGAATGCAAATTTTGTTCTCGAAATGCGTCAGCTGTCAAAAATCAGTAGGTATCCGTATTGGCTTAGCGACATCAGACCAGTCTTTTAGTAATGTCTGGGGTTTAACGTCAGAAAACCACCATATGATTATGAGAGAGGCGGCAGTGTGAGGCTTCCGAAATTTCGACCACGTGGGGTTCTTTAACGTGCACCTAAATCTAAGTACACTGGCCTCAAACATTTTCGCCTCCATCGAAAATGCAGCCGCCGCGGCCGAGATTCGATCCCCCGACCTTCGGGTAAGCAGTCGAGCGCCATAACCACTAGACTATGGTGGCAGGGCATCAGACCAGTCTTGTACACGCTCCTCTAAGACAGGAATTAAAGCTCGTTCCTTCCCAATTTTGAAACGAGTTCCCGTTGAAAGTTCTCTCAATGCGAAAGGAACGCGTTCCAGTTACAATTCAAACATTGCACCGCGTCATTGCATTCACGTTACATTTCATCTTTTTTTCAAAATGAATTATAGTGTCGGCCAAATAATCCTGCGTCAAAATAAAAAGAGCCAATTGCAGCTCACATAAAACTACGCATAATATACGAATTTGAACATTTGAATTTAACTTGAATTTAACTTAATTTGAAAATTTGAATATAACTAAGAAACGTGTTGCAGGGCCCCTTTAATGCATTATTTGACCCCGGAGGTATACATTAACGAAAGTTACAAATGATATCCACATCACCGCATCGTAAAGTGCACTTAGTCCGCCAGAACGACGCTGTGTCCTCTTCATTTCTTGCGAGGCTGGGCGATGGCGTCATGCTGACCGAGCACGATGCCAGATTGACTGACAGCCGCTTTGTAGACTAGGCTACGTAGGCCACATACGCCGAGGCAGTCTACGAATACGACAAGCGCCATCCACTGATGTTGGTCTACGTAGCACTATCCAGGCCTACCAGCCTCGACGGCCTATACCTCACCAACGCAAATGATGACTTCAGGTTTCGACATGTCGCCGGCTCTATCGAGAGACAATTTGTCAACGAAACGATCGAGGCATCCACGAATTCCAACAACTGTGCTATACCCCATATTTCACTACACATGGACCCCTCGTTGCCGCGATCAAGACCGCATCCGTTTACAAGTCATGACCAGATTCTCGTGCGCACTGATCCCGGTGTTGACCTTGTTCTCGCACATTTCACACAGGTTTGTGAAACGTGCGTGCGTTCTCCATTATAAGGGACAAGTATAAGCACTTCATATCAGCTTACCGCTTCTGGTGTTGGTAATACGTTGCCATTGGCAGCGTTACCCAACCGTAAACAACTGATTATATAACACATATGCGGCTCTTCAACATATATGTGTGCGTATAACATTTATATAAATTTTTAGCGTAATTCAGGCCAAGCTCGCCTCAGAGGACCTGGACCAACAATGACGTCTCGTCGCCAGGGCCGAAGAGGCAGCGAAGGCTAAAGGGTTCCTGCACTCTAAGAAAAAAAAAAAGAGTCAAAAGAGGGTCACGACCGCGTGACTCTCTTCGGGTGTCCATTTGACCCCTTTTGGAAGGTACAGGCAGAGAAAGAGAGTTCGCAATTCGACTGGAGTCACGGGACTCTCCTGAAGCGCGTTTCTATCGGCGGCCATGGCGGCGCATGGGCGGCGCCGCCGTATATGCCGTACATATCGCGCGCTTGCCCTTTGGCGTAGTGGTGGCGCGTTGGCTCGACGACGGAGGCGAGGCAACGCGCCACAACGGCGCCGGTGTGGCGTGCCGCTTCTGTTTTCCTCTCTGTCTCCTCGTCTATTGGAATGCGCTGCGTGTTGGTTGTGTTGGTTGCGCGGGTTGTGTGTCTGTTCATGCGCGTCTTCGGTGGTGTTGGTGTTGACGCCGGCTCCGTGCACGAAGTGACGCGGTGATGCTTGGAGGACGGAATATTTCTGGAGCTGCGGACAGCAACAACGGGCGCCAGTTAACGGTGTGTGTACTGCTTTTGTAGGTACTAATTATACAGCTTTAGCTGGGCGTCTGCAGCTCTGCGGAAGTTATCTGCCAGCCATTTCCAACAGCAGCCTGTGTCCGCAGGACTGTTGCCGATGCCCTACTAAAGCTGTCAGTTAACGAGTTGCCACCGCTATGCGCGTTGCTGTGCAAGCTCCCTTATAGTGAGCGATGCAAACAATTATCAAGGGTCATTTTTTGCTGATCGCACGTTGTGTCAGCGCTACTGAATGTGCAAGATGTCGTTTTCAGATGCACTTTAGTCTACTTCATAACATTTCCATCGACCTTGAGTGTGTAGCGTGCTTCGGCGCGTGGGAACGTGAAAAAAAAAATGCCTGTGTACAGAACGCTCAGACGCACTATATATAATGGTCTTTGTTGGCTTAAAGACGGTAGTTTGAGGTGCAGATATAGTACGGTGCTTCCAGAACGTACGCGGTAGTCATTCAAGTTGGACACGCTTCACCGGTAAAGTGAAAAAGCTCTAGACTTTCGACGGCGCGCGTTGGTGCGGCCGCGGCCGTGTACTCTTCCCTCGTTTCTGTTTGCTGTTTTTCGTGATTTGCATACACTGCGATGACGTTGGGCGTTATTACAGAATCGAGTGAGTGTGCGTGATTGTGGGAGCTATGTGCGGTAATTCTAGCATATGACATGTCTGATCTCGACGTCAAAAAACTTGGTTCCTGACCATGCCTGTTTGCATTTGTTGTTCTGTTGTTAGCCTTTATTATGTCTGTGTGAACCACTTATTGTGTAGGTTTGGCAAACCTTTACTGCAATTTCATTTTCTCAGCATAATATCACGTTCTTATTTTCAGATACCGTTTATCATGGTGCTCACGCTGAACAGGAGCGACAACCTAGCAAGCCACAAGTCTGAAGTCTCCAGCCGTCACCACTTCTTGATTTATTCTGAATCATAAGAATAAATATGGAAACATGCTGCCAATTTCTGCTGTTTATTTAGCACCATATGACACTGTGCAAATCACAGTCACACATTTTAGTTGGCTATACTCATACAAGCATGTAAATGAGGAATACCTCAACTTCCCTCTTTTCGCGCTTTCTATACAACTTTGCTAGAAAATATGTGTTGTTTCGATGAGTTTTATTAAAATAATGCTAAAATTGAACTATTCTTTTTTTGCAGTCGCTGGGCAGAACGGCAAGTATTATTGCACTTGCTTAAAATGAATACTCCACTATTCTCAACAGTAGTCGCGCAAAAGTAGAGCAAGGGTCAAAGGAGTAGCTTAAAATACTTGGGGAGTCGCTTGACGCTTCGGTGTGGCTCACTTGACCCCCGTAGGAGTGTTACCGGCAAGAGTCGTCTGACTCCCTATAAGTGGTAACGTGATCCTCCGGATGATACTCTTTCCACTCTTCCTAGAGGGTCAGGGGACTCTCCTAGAGCGAGCCGACCCTGACCCACCAAGAGAGTCAGCGTGACTATTTAAAGAGAGTCCTATACGTGGCAAGTCAGAACTCTCCGAAAAGAGTCACGCATACCCTTTTTTTTTTTCTTAGAGTGTGGAATGAGGAGACCTCCCACCTAGGGTAGACGCGGGACTAGCACCGCGACACCGTTTCGTGCAATGAACGTTTATTCCTCCTCCTCATTTTTGTATCGTTTCGCCAGTAAAAAAAAAAGATTACGCCACAGTCACCATTCCGCCGCGCGCTTCGCATAACGTCAACTCCCACGGTACGTGGGATCTGCCGAATGTTTTCGTCAGCACTTCTTTGCGAGTGCTGGAGAGTCATTCCTCCGAAGCGTTGTAGGGTACTGTCGTATTGCATGCCAATAAGAACAAAGTCAACAAAATTTGAAGAGGCGAGAGCAGGCATAGCGGGCGCAACGAGAATGTAGCGCTGAATGTAAGCGTATCGTTCATTGCAATGACAGAGGAGTTTCCGGTGTGGTGGCTGCAGAACTGAAGTGGACCGAGGCCATGCAGATACTACGAATGTTGATGGAATGCCTGCCCAAAGGCAGCCATAGAAGGCACCGGGCAGGTGGCACTGCGTTGCGGGCTTCTTCCCCCATCCACGAAACCGTATATCAAAATGCCGATTTTCGCCCACAGATGCCAGCGACATTCACGAGATATATGTCTTAACGGGACGACTGAACCGCACCTAAAGACCATGCGACGAGAAAAACACTGCGAAGAACTGAGCCTAAGCTAAGCAGTCGACCGTGCGCGCGAGCAGAAGCAACGCTCGAGTACGCTGCACACAGCAATCCTCTCACACCCAAGAGGTCCAACCAAAGTGTAACCTCGCCACCGTTACGTCGGGCCCGTAAGGAAGTTCATTCATACACATCGGGAGGCCACTGCGCGGAGGTTTGGTGGTTAGCACGTCTGTGTTTCACACACTTTCGTAGGGCCGCGAGCGTTGTGGTGGATTACTGTGTGCCGTGCGCATCAGACACTTCTGGTCTGCTACCTCTGGCGTTCTAAGATTTCGCGGAACCACGCGCAGGCACCTCGGCTCCTATAGTTTGAGTCCCCAACGGCCACACCATCTTTGGCTATAGTCACTGATTAAAACTGAAGAGGACGAAGCGCGGCAGAGCGCGTGAGCACGGGCGTGGGACAGCGCCGCTAGAGAAGAAGGAAAAAGAAGTTGAATTCGATCAGAGAACCGTAACCGAAGGGGACGTCAGTCTCTCTGTCTTCTATAGTCACAGGGGCGCGCAGCAGAACCGAAAGGAGACGCAGCAAAGCCAAAAAATAACAGAGCGAGGAACAACAACAAACACACAAGCGATTATCGATTGTGGACAGAAATGATATAAACGTAAAAAAGCGCCCTTTCCTGGCGGCGGCCTTACAAAAAGGGGTTCGATCATTCTCGAAAAACATGCAAATGTCCTGCGCGATGTGTCCAGACTCCAGAACGGCCTTTAGTTGCTGTCGAGACTGGCTCACACAAAACGCAGGAAAAAAAATGCCAGGCCTGCGCTGAAACCGCAGCACAGTCACAGCGAAAGCTGGAAGAGCGGCGTTTCTAGAGCCCGTTAAGCTCTCTTGGGGCTACAATATAAGTACACCAGAAAGGTACCCACTACGCCATAAATCACAATTTTTGTGAAGTTGGGAAGCACCTACTAAGCCATTATTCGTCATTCTGCGGAGAAGCGAGGCACCAGCTACACGTCTGTAAGGCATTGTGTGCACTTTGTTGACGCGACGACTGATGACGATGAAGAATTATGGCTCAGCCCTTTGTAATGGGTTGGAATCGTTAAACGGCCCACCAGTTATGTAATTTGCATTGGGTGACGGCCGGTGCGCTATTTCCCTCTCCCGTCATGCTGTATAACATACGTTGACGTGGGAGAGAGACGGGGGGGGGCGAAAAACTTTACTGAGACCCCGAGAAAATTGATCATACGCTTATGGGCTTCCTTGGCAACCAATACAAGTGCACTTGCGAGGAACCCACTAGGCTATAAATCATTGTAATTTTTGAGAAGTAGGGCAGCAGGCACTGTGCCATTTTTCGTCATTCTACGGAGAGCGTTGGTACTTGCTAAACGCATGTAAGGCATTATGCGCACTTTGTTGATGCTGTGCCTGATGACGATGAAGATTATGGCAGAGCCCGTTGTAATGGGTTGGAAGCATTCAACAACCTACTCGTTGCGCAATTCGCATTGTGTGACGCCTGGTTACAAAATTCGCGTTGTGCGACGCTTGGTGCTTATTTTACTCTTCTACCACGCTATATTGCATATGCTAATATGGTTCCTTCCCGACATGAAGCCTGTATAGGACCTTTTTGCAAAGCAGTTTCAAGCACCGGCATGGTTCAGAGGTTGAATACTGGGCTCCCACGCAGAGGGCCCGGTTCGAACCTCGTTCCATCCTGGAATTTTTACAGCGAAAGCTGTTATGAGATCATTTCACCGGCCGTTTTTGGCGCCGTAGTTGTCCGCCGCCGCCGCCGCCGCCACCGGTGTCCGTAACCACTATCGCTCGAAATAAGAAAAAATTTCCAGGATGGAACGGGGTTCGGACCTGGGCCCTCTGCGTGGGAGCCCAGTGTTGTACCTCAGAGCGATGCTGGTGCTTGGAACTGCCTTGCAAGAAGACGCTATACAAGCTTCATGTCCAGAAGGAACCACATTAACATATGTAATTTAGGGTGGTAGAAGAGTGAAATAACAACCACGCCCCACACAACGCGAATTCTGTAACCAGGCGTCACACAAACCGAATTGAGCAACGAGTGGGCTGTTGGATGCTTCCAACCCATTACAAGGGGCTCTGAAATAATTCTTCATCGTCATCAGGCACAACACGCCCCGACGGACCTAAATAAATTTTTTCCATACCATACCATACCATCACGCACAACACCAACAAAGTGCGCATAATGCCTTACATGTTTTTAGCGGGTACCACGGCTCTCCGTTGAAATACGAAAAATGGTATAGTGGCTGTTTCCCTATGACACACAAACTATGATGAGGTATAGCGTAGTGGGTTCCTCGCAAGTGCCCTTGCATTGGTTGCCAAGGAAGCCCATAAGCCCATCATCCATTTCCTCATGGTCTCGATAAAGTTCTTCCCTCCTCTCTGTCTCTCTTTCTCACGTCAACGTATGTTATATTGCATGGTAGGAGAGTGAAATAGCGACCGGGCGTCCCATAATGCGAGTTACGTAACTGGTGAGCCGTTTAAAGCTTCCAACCCATTACAAGGGCTGAGCCACAATTCATCGTCATCAGTCGTTACGTAAACAAAGTGCGCATAATGCCCTATATATGTGTAGCTGGAACTCGCTTCTGCGCACAATGATGAATAATGGCGTTGTAGGTGCTTCCCAACTTCACAAATATTGTGATTTGTAGCGTAGTGGATACCTTGCTAGCGTACTTGTATGAGTAGCCCCAAGAGAGTTTACAACGGCTCTAGAAATGCCGCTCTTCCAGCTTTCGCTGTGACTGTGCTGCGGTTTCAGCGCAGGCCTGGCGTTTTTTTTCTTATTTCGTTTTTTTTTTTATTTCGAGCGATACTGGTTACGGACACCGGCGGCGGCGGCGGACAACTACGGCGCCAAAAACGGCCGGTGAAATGATCTCATAACAGCTTTCGCTGTAAAATCGGGGCAGCTACGCATAGTGGTGCGAAGAGTGAGCAAAGAGCGGAGCTGTTGGCCCTCCCCAGAATGTCACCTCCAATTCGCCTCCCTCCTACACTCGCCTCCGCTAAGCTATGCTCTCTCCTCATCACCCTGGCGCCATTGCTCCCCTCCTTCACTTCCCTTTATGATTCGCTGTCATAGCTATGCTACGCTTTACCCTCCTTCTTTTCATCTCCTCTTTTCCGTCTTTACGATAACATCACTCCTCCTCAGCCTTACTTCCTTTACCGCCCCTACATATAATATACTAAACGTGGCTATGTTGCACCCTCTCCCCTCCTCCTTTACATCCCTCTCACACTCCCATCATTTCTACTCGCCCTCTTTCTCAGTCCCCATCCCTTGCTGTACCTCACATGGCAATGTGGTGCCCTTTCTTCTCCTCCTCACCCCCACATCACTTCTCGCCCTCACTTCTCTTTCCTACCGCTTGATATACTGTACGTGGCTATGCTGTCATTTACCTTATTCCCCTCCTTTCCATTCTCCTCACCCTCACTTCTCTTTGTCACCCCTTGATATACTGTTAATATAATATCTGGGGTTTAACGCCCCAAAACCACTATATTATTATGAGAGGCGCCGTTGTGGAGGGCTCCGGAAATTTCGACCACATGAGGTTCTTCAACGTGCAGCTCTATCTAAGTACACGGGCCTGAAACATTTTCGCCTCCATCGAAAATGAAGCCGCCGCGCCCTTGATATACTGTTACATGGCTATGCTAGGCTATACACTTTTACCGTTGGACGACTTCCATTGTTTAGCCGCATTTGTTGATTTTCATTCCTGTTCACTTATGCTGGCCAGCTTTTGTTACACTTTTGTTCTTTTAGATGCGAAACATCTTAGGGCGGAGTTCAATACGGTGGTGGTGGTGGTGTGCGGCGTGTCCACCCTTACTGCTCAAGCGCAAACTCTCTCCACACACCTCCTCTCCACTCGCCCTCTCCACTCTCTCCCTCTCCACTCTCCCTCTCGCGTGCCTCATTCTCTCCTGCGACGAGTAGGCAGCAGCGACGCCTCCGGCGTCTTGACGTGGCACGAGCGGCCGATTGGCGCCTCTGCTTCTGTGGCTCTAGACGCGGGGCGCTCGTGCTCTCCCTGTTTCGCTGAAGAATCCCACCACGGCACCAATGGCATGGACTGCAGAGAGGCAGGCGCACATGATCTTGTGACTTTGCGGGAGTCGAATACCTCGGACGCCGGCAGTTCCACGCAGCGGCAGCTGGACGGAGACTGGAAGACAGTGCTGATTCTACGCCGGAGGAAGGCACAGGCTCGAGAACGCAAGAAAAAAATTACACCATCTCCCGCTCAACCTAACCATCTCCGCGCTGCTTCGCATCCACACATGGCTCCTAAAGCGGGAGATGGTGTAATTTTTACGTACACCTTTTTCACCCTGTTGATTTTGCCTTTAAGAGCGTCTCCATGATACTTGCCAAAAATGCTTGCGTGATATCAAGTGCTCTTCCTGTGTCGCCTAGTTTCCATGCGCGCGCTAACGAAGCCTGTAATCGTTAGGGAGAAAAAGGAAAAACAGAGAGAGAGAGAGAGAGAGAGAGAGAGAGGAGGGCGTAGAAATATGAGAGAAACTGATAGTCCAGTTCTCAAGCTTGCCCAGTAACCATTTCATGAGTGAAGAGACTACATATATGGCGTGTTTGTGTCGCAATGAATATCGGAAGTAGCGGTCTGTGTGTCGTCTTCTTCTTCCCATCTTCGCGCGCTTGCCGGTTTCATAATAGCAGCAGCAAAACTAGTCGACGTAGACACCATGCGACACCATGCCCTAACTGCACCGCGACTTCCTTATCGATGGCCACAATTGCACTGATCTGGTCGACAGCGCAGCCGACTACTCTGGCTTACTTTCCTCAGCTCTGCTGCCGTTCCCCGTGGAGCTGAGGAAAGTAACGACTGCTTGGCAAGGCTCCGTCATGGGGACAGGTGCACGTCACTAATAGGCTGGAATCTGCGCAGCGAGCGTCATAAGTGAACTGTAGAAGCGTGGTAAGATGGGCCAGTTGATACTGTTTCAAAGCGTAACCGCGCAAAAAAGCAACAGAAACGGAGGGGAGCACAGGAGAGGAGGAGAAGGCACAAACAGGTGCTTTCATAAATGATATTCAGACTTATGCTACGCGATTCGTAATCCTACTGAATTCCCCAGATTTACCCTCGGCAAGGAACTTCTAAACAGATACGACGCAGACATGACACACGGTCCAAGCGGATAATGCTATCCAACGACGAATAGCTCCCAGCGGATAGAACGCTAGCTTTCTGGGCCCTAATGTACTTCAAGATCGAGTGACAATCCCGTATTGAATGACTCTCCAAAATATTTGTGGGCATCAAAACACCAACAAGCATGCAATACGCTGTCCAGAACGACCAGAACGTGCCTCTTGACTCTGAAATTGGCATCGTTAGGACATTCTGAAAGTGCCCAGAAAAAATATATACGTAATTGCGAATACGTTCATCTGGATATATAAGCATCTTAAAAAGGTCAAGGAAATAGCATGTATGGAGGAAGCTGCAGCAGTTAGCAATTTCATTGCTCTTTCGGATTCTACTATACCGAAAACGACAGCATAATTCCCTAAGCCATGCTTCGATAGTAATCCTATAGTCATTTCAGGCACTAAATCAGGTGAAATGTCTCCTCGAGCAAAGCTGGGAAATTTTCAACGTATTCACGGATTCTACATTGCAAAACACAACGTACCAACCTAGCACTGCGCTCGAACAGTCCGTCTGAGAATGTACCGCGTTTCCATAGTAGACGCAGAATCTGTATAGCGGCAAGCCCACAAAAAGAACGCTACGAAATCATCGATCCGTCCAATATTTCGGGTAAATTTTTGGTGGTCTTGTGAGATAATTTCTGTACATATTTTTGTGGCCTTAACGAAATGACAAGGCAGCATCTGTATCTCTTATCACAAATAGTCAACGCCTTCGACGGACTCTTAGTCAAGATATTAGAGAGTTTTAGCTTTTGCGCGCGCAACGGCCTTGCGCACGCGACGGGCGAGTAAGAGCAAGACTGCGCATGCGATGAACTTAAGAGAGATGCGTGCGTTAGCGCGCGCAAGAGATGCGCACGCTAGATCTCCGCGCTTACGTTGCGCCCGCTGCGGCCGTTGCGTACCTTACGGGCGCTTCTCTCGCGAGACCTCGGCTTGTCGAGACAAGCAAAAAGACTGCGTCCGACAGCAGCACAAGCGGCACGGTGATCATGGCAGCGAGTAAACCCTGCGTCCATTTCGGAATCGCCCTCGATTTGGAGCTCCTTGCCTACGTGAGGAGCTTGAATCCGTTCGTGGACCCAGTGCAGTGGACAGTGATCGCTGCAAAAATGCAGGAGATTACTGGCATGCCATTCAACGCCCGGAATGTCCGCAATCGAACGGAGCTGCTGTTATCCTACTACGCTGCGAAGGACATGGCCAAACTGAAGAAGTAAGTACCGAGTATGACTGCGCTATGCAAAGCGACATTTTTTTGTTTGGCGATTGCTTGCGCATTTGTGCACCACGCTAGTTCACTGTATGAATGTTTCAGGTCCGGAACCGAGGAACAATACAGTACACGCGAAGCGCTGCTTTAGGAGGTGATCGATTTCTCTCGAGAGCATGGCGTTCAAATTCGGCGTCGCCGTGTCGATAATACTGCAACATCGCCGCGAGAGCGAGGCACCCTGGCCCCAGAGGCAGCACGGATCTCCACAGCGGCAAAAAGGGACGCGGCTGCAGCGAAAAGCATGGCCGCAAAACCAAGCAATGACTCTGACTTATTCTGTGATTAGAGATAAGTTCTACACAGTCCGATGATCCGTGTGTCCTTAGTGGGTCCAGATGATTTACCGAACCACTGCTGAATATTCTGTTAAAAGTCCATTACAAAGCAGCCTTTTATTAAGAAAAAAATACGTCATTTCTTGTGGGCTGTTATAAATAAACAATCATCGCCTGCAAACCTCAATATATGCGTGTTGTACTTGTTTACAGTCGTAGATTTGGGGAATATGTGCAAAATAAACATTTTAATTTTAGAGCGAATTGCTATTTATGACATTTTTGCATTTTCTGTTGGGCTCTACATCCCGACTGCCCCGATCCAGATCGGGCAAATGTTCGCGACGGGAAGCTACCATGATAAAGTGGTATTTTCTTAGGTAGTCAGACAGTGATGTTTGACAGCTCATTCGCGTAAACAGTGTGTGTGCCTGAAGGTCCCTCAGCAACATCACAAGTTCTTTTGAGTTTCCAACACACATAGACGTGCGCACGGGCGGCAGGAGGCAGCCGCCCCCCTAGGGGCGCAAAGTCAGCCCCATGCATTGACTTAATAGGGGGGGGGGGGGGGCGTAAAGACAGCCCCATACATTGATTTAATAGGCAGGAGGGGTGGGGGGCACGATGGCCCTTCGCCTCCTCCCCTGAAGGGGAGCCCTGCGCATGCCTACGCCAACACAAACCGACTTATTTGATTCGCTTGCAGGTGGAGAACACGAGCAGCCGGCTATCGACTTGTTGAACAAGATTATTCACAACGAAGAGGAATTCAACGAAGCAGGGTTAGAGTTAGACTTCCAGCCTGAGGAAGCAGACTCACAGTAGGACAGTGGTACCGCCAGTGGCGCTGACTCCACACGCCAAGCAACACCATCACCACCCAATAACAACCAAACGGTGCCAGCAGCACCTGCAGCCATCCCTCAGGTGGAGATCTTCCATGCTTCATCATCACCAGCGGCTGTGGGGACTGAGCCAGTTCGGGGTAGGTGTTCTGTAACTAAGTTTTTTCTCTCTCTATGGCATCACTCAGGTTGTCGTTAAAACTGACGTGTATAAATATGTGACATTTTCATTTAGGGAGTTGTTATAGGATGGCTTGTTATTCGATAAGTCTGGGTATATGCACATATTGCTTGCGGTGTGTGATTGAAAACAAGAATGTTACAATACACTATTGCTATGAACTAAGTCCTGCAGACAGGTGTGGAAGTAAGGATGTTCTTCTAACGACGATGTTTCATATTCTTATAAAAATTGTGTAACTGTGGCAGCTTCTTAATTTAATTTTTTTAACATGTGTACATTACTGCTCCTCGTGCGCCTTGTCAGGCATTAAATTGCCTTTTTTGCTAACCCTGCCCCTTACATGTGTTGACTGTACTTTGTAACTAATTCATTGAATAAATTTATTGATTGAATTTGCCATTTACAAACTGTCTAGCTTACAAAAGTACTGCTTGAAGTGCTTAACTTTCACGACATGTGGTAAGCGCTTCACTGCTCATGAACTTTTCTTTTTGCCCGCAGGAAAGTAAAGGCAGGAGCAGGATGCAGATTTTGTGTACTTAGAAAAACGTATGCGCCATGACCTGCTCATGAAAGAGAGGGATTGCGCCACAGAGGCTAGGACGTTTGGCCCTTGAGGAGAGGAGGCTGGCGTGGGAAGAGGAACGGGGCCGGGCTGAGCTGCGGCTAAGAAAAAGAGAATTCGAGAGGACGGATCAAGATAGAGAAGTAGAAAAGAAAATGCTTGCTCAGCAAAGAGAGCGGGAGCATAAAGAAAAGACAGAGGACACACCAGGTTTCTTGCACAGCAGCAATGCATGCTTAGCATTCTGGAAAGAGTGCTAGACAAACTAAGCAAGTGAGGCATCTGTAGAATTTGTACCTGACTCTGACAGGGAAAAAAGGTGATCGACACAAAAACTTAATATTTATTTTCAACGCGACGAGAAACAGGGTACAGAAGCAATTATGAAGTAGACTACAGGTATTTAACAAAAAAAAATGTACAAACAGGACATATTTGCAATGTATAAAGACACAAAAAACAAGCACTACATAGAACAAAAAAATTAACTCTGTAGGCCGCCGCGCGGCTTAAGGTAGTCTTCAAGCGTGGCGGGCTTACGGAGAAATGCCGAGAGACTTGGCTGCCGTACATACATGTATGGCAGTTAGTGAGAATCGTTGCCGCCTTATACATCTCAGCCACTTGTTGTCGGAGCAGTTTTTGATTTTTTTAAAATCTAGAAAAGCAAATTTAGTAACAACTTTGCCAAAACCCCATTCCACTGCTTGGCGGACACTGCTCATGGCATGATTGAAGTGCTGCTGCGCAGGGGCTCGTGCAAACCCGCCATAGGGCTTCATGATTAGTGGTAGTAGTGGACAGGCTGGGTCGCCATATATAACGAAGTCTTGCCCATTGACGAGGCGCTCCAGCTTTGCACAGATGCCACTGTCTCGAAGGATTCCTGCGTAGAAGCGAAATACAGCAGTAAGTTACAGTACAAGGTAGCCGCGGGATGCCTGTAATCTTTATCCTGTGCATAATAAGCAACCACCTGACCAACCTGCATCATGCCGCCGTCCCGGATAGTGCCCATCCAATTGGCACATAATACCGTTCGAGCACATAAAGGACTGGTATTTGACACAGTGTACCCTTTTGTGGCCCGACAAATAGGCCTGCTGGTTTCGTTTTGGGCGGCATATCGGTCAGGGAGTGCCATCAATGAATGCCCAGCAGTTCTCTAGTGGCGCTCATTTTCTTCTCACAGCCTGGAACAAACGGGAGCACGTCAATATTTCAATTATATATTCATGGTTGTCGCAAGGTTGTTATATACAACGACTCTTTCACAGGACGATGTTTTAGAGTGCACCAGCACTGTCTCGAAAAGTGGCTTCTTTCCATTTTCACCTGTAAACCCAAAATATTTATGCGCTACGGGTACGATTGCTTTTCCGTTGGGATGTCATCTGCGCTGTGCAATATGCTCGCCTAAAGTCCCTAGATCTTTCGCTTATACCTACCGTAAAATCCCGACAAAGCGCTGCACTTCCCCCCCACCACCACCCTGCCTACTGCGAAAGATAATTGGACAAGATTTGGAGGGTGGCCCTTGCTCGGTCGCAGGCCAAAATTAGAGATGGTGGTAGAACAGCCGCTACAAAGTGCGTCTAATACAATATTTATCTTATTACGCGTCTATTTACGTTTATTGTTAAACCGGAGAAAATCCTGGTGTGAAATTTCAATCACAAAGGGGGAAGACACTCTTCAAGTTTTCCGACAGTTCGCGAGAACTCAAAATGCAACCCGCAGGCGCCACACTTTAACAATTCTAAGCAATCGTGCACACATCTGTTCTGAAGACTTTCAGAACGTGGGTTCCTGGGAACCGGCTGCTTCAGGGTTATATAGCGGAGAACACGTTAAAGAGAAATTGAGGAGGGGAGCGCCTGTTCGGTCAATAGCACATATTTCAAATCTCCTCAAAAAGGATAAGGGGGTTCACGCTCGGGAAGGGGGGCTCGACGACTACAAACCAAGGTATTGGCGCTGTCCATTTCGTTGAAAAACGCAAAGCGTGGTGTACAAAATTACTTGCCACCGACTGCCCCACTTCGTTCGTACATCGGAGAGATCAGTAAATTTCGCGAAAAAATTCAGCATCCCCGGAGTGACTATTAACGACCATAAAGCAGGGTTACTGCGCTTTCCATTTCGGTGAAAAGCGATGCTTGTTGTCAAAATATTGCCCTCTAAGTTGACACTCTGGGTCATTTAAATAAACTCGCTCTTGACGTTAACTTCTGCTGCTGATATTGGCGAAAGGCAAAGCTCCGGCCTATACATTGACCTAATAAGCAATTGTTGATAGACGACACGCGCACATATTTTTAAAGGTACCGAGAAATGCGGCGGATCTCGCAAAACTACCTAGTATACTATACTCGGGGACAACACTCTAGGGCAATGAAGGGAAAGCTACGGGGGCGAAGTGTCTGCCCATGTACTCCTCCGCGAAGTAGTCCACTTCGGCGCGCGTCTCGTAACGCCGTGGAAAGTGATGGCTAGCGTTGCATTTCGACGCAAACGCTGCTTAGTGTCTAAGGTACGGGTAAAAGGCGCGACTTTTTGAAGCACGCAAAAACGCAAAGTGATAACGTATAAAGTAAAACAAATACAAATATTCCGCTTGTCTGCGCTGCGTTCCATCTCAAAAAGCTACATATAGAAAATGAAGGAGTATTTTATATATCTCGCGCAGAAAATGTGGACGCAATTGTGGGACTACATTCATTTGCTGTAGAATTCGTGCATTGTGGCTCTGTAGCTTTCCCTTCATTGCCACAGAAAGTTGTCCCCGAGTTAGTGATGCAGAACTATCGGTAAATTGACTATCGATAGTATCGATAGTTTTTTTGAAACTATCGATAGTGTAAACAAACTATCGATAGTGCTACTATCGACAAACTATCGATAGTGCAATCGGTAGTACCATCGTTAATATTACTATAGAGATATTACTATATTACTGCCACGCGTGTTTATTGCTTTGTTTTGACGTATTCGGGTTTCACCCACAAAGACTGTTAGCAACGTTTGACACAGACCGCGCCTTAATGTGTGAGAAGCTTCACAATTGCTTGAGATCATTCTGTTAAGATTACGAACCAGATGCGAATAGTCAAGTTTATTCGAGAGCTTACGCGAGCACCAACGATAACGCTGGAAGGTTTGATGACTGATGTATAAAGGACGACGCGTTCCACCGATGATCAGATTACTCAACAGCTGACGACTGCTCCCGCTGCTATCAATGCGCAGCATGTATCGCTTGTATTTTTGAGTTTTGATTTTCTGGACACAAGTTCGCCCAAATAAAGAGCTCCGTATTTCCTAGTCTTGCTGCAGCATTCTTCACCGTCACAACCACGTGACAATACTATCGATAGTGGTGTGAATAATGATGCGGTTGCTGGCAGGCCATATTGCCAAAATATTTGCGATAGCCTACTACCAGCTTCGCTTAATTTATGAGCAATTTTTGGCAGAGAAATTAATTATTTCCGCAGTCAAAATGGCGGAATATGTCCATCAATAAATTCGTATCCAAAAGCAACCAGTTACACTTTACAATTAACTTGGTATTTTTTTTTATTTTGAAATCATAAAATGCAATATCAATTTGAAGCCGCGCAGTTCCACCACATGTTACGCCTTCCTTTCCTTTACAGCTGAACAGTTTGACTTTATGATCATGTGTCAGCAAAACACTCTGGTGAAGAACGCAATGATGTCAACTTTCTTGCCCTTCAGCCTGCTCCTCTGGCTCCACTATGTACCACGCGCGCGGAAAACCAAGTTTATTCTGCAGTGAGTCCGCGCTGTTGATTTTATACTATCGATAGTACCATTGAATTTTTTACTATCGATAGCACTATCGATAGTATTTTTCACCATCGATAGTTTGATAGTGACTCAGCTATCGATAGTGTCGATAGTACCATCTATAGTTCTGCATCACTACCCCGAGTATAGTGAGATACAAAGTCGACTTACCTCTGCGAAATCACGAAGGCAGCCAGAAGAAAGCCAGGAGTGGTTGTTGATGTCCTGTAACAAGTGCCCGAATGTTTCCGTAATGTGTGTTATCACTTGCGAGCTTACCCTTGACGTTACTGACGTGTGCAGCGCAAAGGTTTCTTGCAGGTCGCACCACCTATTAGGGTAGGCCAACATTCGAAGCACAAGTCACGATGCGTCCCGTCCGGGCACCGCCACCTTTTGCGCACTAGATATTTTGTCAGGGAGCTGCAATGCATGAACCAGTTCACCAAGGTCTCTTTTCTCGAAGCGGAATTGCAGTCGAAACACCGTTGATTCCATGCGGTCCATATCGAAGAGTCCGTTGCGAGAGCGGTATCGCAGCAGCTCGGTCTCACGATTGCGCCTTATGCAACATTCGATGTCGTTGAGGCTGCAGTCGCCCTTCAAAAGCCACCGCTCTCGGTTTGTGAGCATCAAATCGTCTATCTCTTCCCATGAAAGAGTGGCCAAAAGGCGCTGATTCTGAAGGATGCTGGAAGGCATTTTTCCTCCCTCGCTGCTGCTCGCCTCGTAGGAGTCGTACCAACCGTCACCGTTCTACCACAGATCACATCAACAAAATTTGCGCCATCGTAAAATCTTGGCTTGTCTCGTGCTTTGACTTGTGTCAACTATGATCGGCTATTGTAGTTTATTTCTTAGCCACTAGATGGCGCAGAAAAACATGCCGAGACGAGGGTGCTGACGCCTAGACGCAGTCCACGTTTCGGTTGTTGCGTACAGTAAACCAAAAATGTAGGAGACAGCCTCAACTCTAACGTACGCAGCGCGCAGGCCGTTGCGTACGTACAGGTTTGCGCGCTAAACTAAAGCTCCCTATTAAATGCGAAGCATTTCTTAGCGAACTTCTGCGACTTCGAGCGTATCTATCTATCTATCTATCTATCTATCTATCTATCTATCTATCTATCTATCTATCTATCTATCTATCTATCTATCTATCTATCTATCTATCTATCTATCTATCTATCTATCTAGCCGCCTACGACTTTGTGCTCTCCTGGCCGTTTCGTTAATCGGATGTATACCAAAATTGGTGTGTCATAACATGGCCTTATTACGAACATAAATGACAGGTCATATCATGAAAATCATGACACGCATGTCATGAACAGCATGATTTACATTCCACGGCCTTTGGGCTCCCTGGCCCTTCCGTTAATCGGATGTATACCAACACTGGTGTCTCATAACATGGCCTTATCACGAACATAAATGGTAGGTCATATCATGAAAATCATGACACGCATGTCATGAACAGCATGATTTACATTCCACGGCCTTTGGGCTCTTGCGGCCGTTCCGTTAATTTCATATATGCCAAAATTGGCCCGGCGTGGCAAGAGTTCATGACGAACATAATGACAGGTCCTAACATGCAAAATATGACGCGCATGTCATGTGCAGCATGATTTACATGACATGGTCTCGGGGCGCTCGCGGCCGTTTAAATGAAGGGATGCATACGAAAACTGGTATGACGAGACATTTCTGTATGACGAACATAACTGACACGTGGTAACATGAAAATCATGATATGCATGTCATGTATGACATGATTTACATGCCACGCTCATGGCGCACTCGCGGCCGTTTCGCTGGATTGATATACACCAAAATTGGTACTGTGCGATGTGACTTTATGAGGAACATGAACAACAGGTGGTAGCATGAAAACCATGACATCCATGACATGTATGTCATGATTTACATGCCACGCTCATGGCGCATTCGCGTCCGTTGCGCTTGCGTGATATACACCAAAATTGGTGTCACACGACACGACTGTATGACGAACGTAAGTGAGACGTGGTAGCATGAAAATCATGACATGCAAGTCATGTACGGCCTGATTTACATGCCACGCTCATGATGCGCTAGCGGCAGTTTCAGTAGATTGATATACACCAAAATTGGTATTGCGCGATGTGACTGTATGATGAACATGAATGACAGTTGGTAAGATGAAAACCACGACATGCATGTCATGTATGTCATGATTTAATTGCCACGCTCATGATGCATTCGCGACCGCTTCGCTAGCTCGATGTACACAAAAATTGGTATTGCGTAAAGCGACTGTATGACGAAGGTAAATGAGACGTGGTAACATGAAAACCACGACATGCATGACATGCACGACATGATTTACATGTCATGCTCATGACGCACTCGTGCCGTTTCGCTTGCTTGACATGCACCAAAATTGGAATTGCGCGACGCGACTGCATGACGAACGTAAATGAGAGTTGGTAACATGGAAATCATGACATGCAGGTTATGCGTCATGATTTACATGCCGCGCTCATTGTGCATTCCCGGCCGTTTCGCTAGCTTGGTATACACCAAAATTGGTATTGCGCGACGCCACTGTATGACGAACGTAAATGAAAGGTGGTACCATGATAATCATGACATGCATGAAATGTACGACATGATTTACATGCCATGCTCATGGCGCACTCGTGGCCGTTTCGCTAGGTTGATATGCACCAAAATTGGTATTGCGCGATGTGACTGTATGAAGAACAGGAATAACAGGTGGTAACATGAAAACTATGACATGCATGCCATGTATGTCATGACTTACATGCCACGCTCATGGTGCATTCGCGGCCGTTTCGGTAGCTTGATATGCACCAAAACTGGTATTGCGCGATGTGACTGTATGATGAACATTAGTGACAGGTGGTAGCATGAAAAACCATAATATTCATGTCATGTATGGCATGATTTACATGCTCTACTCATGGTGCACTCGCGGCCATTTCGCTCCTTTGATATACACCAAAATTGGTATTGCGCGTATTGCGCGATGTGACTGTATGACGAACATAAATGAGAGGTCCTAACATGCGAATCATGTTATGCATGTCATGTACGGTATGATTTACATGCCACTGCCATGGTGCGCTTCCGGCCGTTTTGTTAACGTGATATATACCAAAATTGCTATGGCATGACACGAGTGCGTGATGAACATAAACGACAGGTCATGCATTTATATACCAGAATATGCGTTTCATTGACATGGTGTACAGTAGATTGTGCATGCATGCGTGCATGGCAAACATGCGATATATGGTGGACTAGATGCCATGGCATGAATGATTTCATTTGGCTCAAAGACAAACGAGGCGATGTATGCAGCTCTTTGCTGGCTGCTTCGCATTACATCGATTCCCACAGTGCGTGGGATCTGCCAATTTTTTTTTCTTCGACGCACTTTGTCAGAGTGCTGCCAGATCTAAGTACAGAAGGGGGATTAAGAAAGCCAGAAAGCCGTCTTTGTCTCTAGTTGGCCAGTTTTAGTACTAGATTGTGCTATACCGCCTTTGATCGCGACCGCAATTATAGGAACACCACAGGTGCATCATTTTCGTCGACATCGATTCGTGTTCTGCTGGCGCTACCTCGACTGTTCAATAAATTGTCGTACGACACCTGCGTAATGAACGACGTATTCACTAATGGTCTGTAAGGTTTATTCGTTAAGGAAAAGCAGCATATTTGTGCCGTGTTTGCGCCCACCCTCTCGGGAAACTTCTAATGGCGGGAACGCCCAAAAGACAAAATACTAAAACACGTCCACTCAAGATGGCCATCAAGAATGATCGCTTCGACACGGTCCGCAAATTCAGATCTAGTTCGTTGATAATTAGCTAGCTCAGCGTAGAGCACACATCACTTTCCGATCGCTATCGTAAAATGACTGTATTTGGACAGATCATAGTCGCAACTGAACATGCTCAAGCAGCAGCACGTCACTGGGACATTACTGACGACAAAAAACAAACAGCGAGCTTCATTATTTCACCGTTTGGTTCCCATTCGAGGGCCTAGCAAACACTTCCTGTGAAGCCTAGTGCTCCGCTATTTATTCTTCTCGTTGTTACACGTTGTTATTTTGGCAGTGCTTGGCTGGGTAAACATTACTGTAACTCATACATCCGCATAATGTGCACTGGCGCTAGATAATAATAACATATGTGGTTTAACGTCCCAAAACCACGATATAAATATGAGGGACGCAGTAGTGCAGGGCTCCGGAAATTTCGAACACCGAGGGTTCTTTAACGTGCACCTAAATATAAGTACACGGGCCTCAAACATTTCCGCCTTCATCGAAAATGCAGCCGCCGCGGCTCGGCTAGGATTCGATCGCGCGACCTTCGGGTCAGCAGTGGAGCGTCATAACCACTAGACCACAGTGGCGGGGCCTGGTACTAGATACGAAGGGTGTTTTTTTAAACAATACACATTTTTAATAAAAATTCTGTGACAGTAAGGCTCCTGTCGTTTTCTCACATGAGCTCTACGTCCAGGCGGAAATACTTTGCCCCAGCTGAAATGACACTCTCGTGACTATTTAACAAAAACTCGCTTATTAACTTTTATTTATTAAATTGAGGGCAGTTGTTTAATTAGAAATTTGTAGTGTATGACAATTTATGGCATACCCATTTTTTTTAGAAATCACAAAAGTTGCACGTAATTCGAGATATTCATTATCGTCTGTGAAACAAAACTCGGGAGCAGCCACTGCGGCACGTCTTCTTGTAGACATGCGAAATAGTTTTTCGCACCTGTTTGTAGTTCATGACAGAGACAGATGAGCATCACAGATTGTACCCAAAGAATAGGCTGTCTGCTTGTCTATTTCAGAATGATTGCCGATATTCCTGACGAGGTTCTGCTTCGGCGCGCTTTCATTCAAGTTTCGCCACTTTCTTGTCTCGTGCAGTTCCGGTCTTACGTAACCGAAAGGGCGCGTTTCCTCCGAGCCGGGTGCCGTCAGTTTCGGTATCGCCCTTAAAGTTCGATGATGAATGTCTCGAATTACGTGCAACTTTCTTGATTTGTAAAAAATGTACCGGTATGCCTTAAATTGGCACGCCCTACGACTTTTTTAATATAAGCAACGCTTCCTTGCTTTGCATAACATCGACTCCCACAATGGGCGGGACCTGCTGTAACTTTCTTGGTGCTGTTCAGTTAGAAGGAAACGTTACCCTTAAATATATTGCGTACTTCACCTCGTGCTTCTAGAAAATTTACCAGGCTGATTACGTTCCTGTCTTTCTTTCAATTGCCAAATCTTAATTAAGTTTAGGAGGGTGGGAGACATACGCAAATTAGCCTAATTATTGTATGCATCACAAGCCATTATATTCTTTGTAAACGTGGCATACCTCTTTGAACTTATCGTAGGATACGTATCCCGTTGTTGACTTCACGACAGTAGCGATTCTGTCAAAATATACGTGCGTATAGATGATGAAGTCGCAGAGTTCTTCGTGAATGGGGAACATGGCGGCGTCGTATCCGGCGACGCCGATGGTGCACACCACGTAGCCGTAGCCGGTCGAGGCTGCAGAGCAATGCAAGTAATAGTGAAAAAGACGTTGTTGGTATGCGTAGCGCCTCTCTGTGAGACGGTTTTACATTGCAGGTAAAGGAAGGAAAAACTCATGATGCCTTGCCCAATCCAGAAAACAGGGGAAAGCGAAGGGGCTTTGCATGTACGTGCCTGGCCTACTGCTTTTCTTTTTCTGTTTCTTTCTTTCTTCCTTTCTATCGCATTGCCAAATGCTTCCGCCTAACTTTTTTAACGCGAGAGCGTTAAAGAGCCCGTTCAGCAGCAATTCCGGTCCCGGCGTCAATTATTGTGAGCGAGAAATCAGCGTTGTCTGTGACCGAAAAATCGGGAAAGATGCAAATAAGAGACAGAAAATATCTTCGGGTCGAGTGAGAATCGAACCCAGGCCTCCTGCATGGCAAGTAGGTGTTCTACCACTGAGCTATGCTATTGCTTGAAAGTGCTTTGGAAAACAACACAATATGAATATTATGTAGTGGGAGGAGTCTCCGTAACGCATGTAATATTGCGTGGCAGAAGCGTAGAATCGTGCCAGGCTTCAAATTATATGAATTGTGCAATGAGCGGGTGTTTTAAAGGCCCACCCATTACAAAGCCTTCAGACGTATATAATCATCATCCTCAGGAAGAGCATCAACACAGTGTGCAGCTCCGAAGGTTTGCGTGTTCCCTTATTTACTCGTAGTGGGCCCTTCGCTGATTCACCGAAGGAAGAATGAGGGTGTGGTGGGCACTACGCAACTGTACTTGCAGTAGGCATTCTAGGATAGCTCGAAACTTTTAATGCCACGCGCACAGACGTTCGATTCCATGCGCCTTAGTTGAGGCATGCACCGAGAACCGAAGGCAGGCTACCAATTGAGACGGCGATGCGCATGAGGCCCGATTACGCTATCGCGCTCTACTCTTGAAGGCGATGCTCAAGCGGCCTCGAAGTTTTTCTTCCTCCATGCCAGAAATGGGACCTACCTCCACGTGCTTAGCAGCCGCACACTTCAGTTGCTACAGTCATCAAGAATTGTTATGTGTTCACAGTCTCATACCTTAAGAAGTTCTGTGGTGTGGTATGTGGCTTGCGTTCAGCGTCGGTTCATCCATCGAGATGGGGCACCTCTAGAACCCCTCAGTCATAGATTGCGCCTCTTTCAAGCTCTGCTTTCGGAATTTCATATTACGATGAGCCTAAAGGCACCAAGGGGGGACAGTGGCCGTTGTTGGGACTAGAGTTGCGTGGCTGGTGCGAACACGCGTGGGCATCGTGCTCGGACCAGTTAGCAGGACAGGTTGATGGAAGAAAATACTTTATGTACAGTATTTACATGGTTCCAATCTCAGTGAACAGGCGCTGTCGGTCTTTAGTGCGCCGGATTAAATACCATGGTTGGGGTCCACCCTCTCTTGCTCCTCTACACGCGGTGGCCATGATTCCACCAATCTTGCAGCACTGACAGGAGCATAATGAAGAGCACTCCCAAGGTCAATGGCCAGTTTACTACGGTTGGTGATGGACACCTGGGCTGACTTTTTTGGGGAAATCGGCCTGCTCGCTGAAGACGCAGCTGGACAGGAAAGGGCCAGACAGGTGACATCGGCACGGCGTCAAAGAATCGACACCGCAGTTGCGCGGAGTGTCATTGTTTCTCCCCTCCATCCCGTTCAGAAATGTTGCCCCGGAATGGCTCAGTCGCTGAAAAACGCGAAAGATCGACGACTGGCGTCAGCTGATGCGGCCGGCAGGGCGAAGACTATTCGCGGTATCCTTCGCTGTTCGGAGGTCGGTGGCACTGTGGCATTTGTGCTGAGGCAAAACAGCACCCCTGCCACCAAACAATGCATCAGGAGGACGAGCGGCTAAACGTGGGTCGGCTGAATTGATGCGGCCGGACAACAGGCTCACCCATGGGTCTGGAGGTGAAGCTCTCAGGATCGCTGCTGTCGTCCATGCCATTGCACAGAAACAGGCAGCTCGCACGGAGGTTGCTGTAGATACTCTCACTTCTCTTTGTCACCCTTTGCCATAATAGAGTACAAGACTGTGCTATACTTTACCCTTACACCTCCCCTTTTTTCTCCTTGTCACCTTCACTTTCCTGTCCCCACATTTGCTATATCTATACTATACAACAGTGCTTCATATTTGACCCTCTCACCTCCCTCTTTCCCCCTCGCCACACTCACTCCCTTTCCCACATCTTACTGTATTATACTATACAATACATGACTATGCTTGTCTCCCTCTTTTCTATCTCTTTCTGTGTATGTTTCTTTGTATCTCTTTCTCTCTCTGTCTCTTTCTTCTCTGTCTTTCTATCTCGTTCTCTTCTTTTTCTTTCTTTATACCTTTCTTTATCTCTCTATCTCTGTACTCGTTCTCTCTTTCTTCTCTTTCTTTCTCTTTATCTCTTTCTCTATCTCTCTCTGCCTGTCCCTGTGCTCTCACCTTCTATCTTTTTCTCTCTATTTCTCTCTGTCTTTCTATATATCTCTGTCTTTCTTTCTCTCTCTGTATTTGTTCTCTCACCCATCAGAGATATTGCATTCCCCGTAAGACAAATCGGCGCACGTGTTCTACGAGCGAAGCAGAAAACGTTGAAGATGAAGAAGAGGACGAAGACAGCGCGTGGTGGTTCATGACGATTACAGTTAACGGATTCAGCAGACACATCATGCGCGGTTTAAACAGCTCCGACGTAAGGAATCGTGTGTTCACAACGGGTCCGAGCCTCGAGGCTCAGGTAAGCGGCTACAAGAAGGTTGATTTCAGAGACCCTGTCCTTGCTTCGTTTGCAGCCAGAATTCTCAAAAAGGTGGAACATCCCAAACAAGGCGTGGGACAGTGCCCAAGCCCGCATGAAGGACGTAAGAATGTAATTGGGATGCCCCCATGTTCATGCGCTTTCACAAAGGTTCAAAAACTAGGGGCAAATTTTGGCGAAATTCTTCTAGAATCCTAATAGATGGGCCAGGTGGGAGCCGCGGTTCAAAGAAAGGAACGATTCGGTAGGAGGGCAAGCTGTATAATAAAGCATCAAAACAAATTTATTCCATGTAAAACTGGCGTAGTATACCACTTCCCTTCGTCTTGGGGCCACGCCTACATGGGCAGGTGTGTTAATGTGAGACTGCTTGAGCACCAGCATTTATTACGAAAGAAATGAACTAAATTGGCTAAGAACATCTTTGAATGTCGTTGCCCATGAACTTTGTTGATACTGGTATTCTTTCTTGTGGTGTCGTTTTTTGCGCTAAAAAAGCACTATAGATTCTGTCCAACATTTCGCCAACGCATTCTGGTAAACGTATGTAACTGGCCTCACCTCTGTCTGCACTCTCAGACGCTAAGCGTTGTTTATTCTTTTATACAGTTGCAAACGTTTGTACACGTTACCATTTAGCGTAACATATAACGAAGCTGTGAAGTATAATAAGCATTTTTCTAGGCAGCACAGCAAAGGCACTTACGAGGTCTCGTCGTCGTGGTCGTAGTTGTCGTTATTGTAGTTGTTGTTGGGGTAGTTGAGATCGTAGAAGTCGCGGTCGTCGACATCGATGGTCGAGTGCTTGTTGTGTCATCTGCACGTTGCCGAAGATAAGTAAAAATATATCTTTATTTAGCCAAGCATGACGCGAAGCCCTGTTTGACGGTCATAAAAATGATTCGCCGCATTAACACAAACATTTTATCAACGTGGAAGCGAATTACACTTACAGTTTCAGACACATCTAAATCCTTGACAACGAGGGAAGTGAGTGATCCTAACAGAGTTCAAACTAAGAAGACACGTGTGTCGTGATTTTGATGCAAACAGTGACTACGCATCTCCTCTTCGCAAACTCGTAACTTCAAATAATGCCTTTCTGTGGACCGATAACTGCAATGCCTGCTTTCCTACCTCTAGCGTTGCTTAAAAGGTGATCCCGCTTCTGTCACTTTGATTTGAACGCGCCTTACTATTTGCCTATCGACGCTAGCGACAACCGATACCGGTGTTGCATTTTTAAAACGTTCCAGAAGGACAAACTTGTTGCTTATGTCAGTTCAAGACTCTCACCGTAGGGTCACATGAGGGCGCGGATTGGTAAACCTACGGAGCGCTGTTGTCGCAGATACACCGCGCCGAAACCTTTTTGCTTAGAAGAAAGAGCAAGCATGCATTTTGAAAGAAATTTGACCGCAAGGAAACTATAGAAGCAAAACATTTATTTACACAATCCAGTTTCGTTTCGCGCTTTCGCAATATCAGCAGCAATACACCCTATTTTTTCTGGGGAGATTTGGCTTTCCGTTCCTTTATTTTTGCTTATCGACAAGTTCGCCGTTTAGCTTGCCGCAAGAGTTCTTCAGCAAAACGTTCGCGCTGCACAGCGCTATAGGTTTTAGCGGCATTTCTGCGTCCTTCCTTTCACATTCCCGAAACTCGCAGACACAGAAATACTCGCAGCAACACGCAAAACACGAGCAACTGAATGGCGAATATGTGTACGTCGACAAAGATACGCCGGGTAGTGCCGACTCCGTGTGGCTTTAGGGTGACTCTCAACTGGACGCGCCATACTGCGGCGCCATGGTGACTGGTTGAGCTCGTTTGCTGCCTCATGCCCCGTCTGCTGACCTAGTGCGCTTGGAAAGGGCGCAGAACTGAGGTCTTCTCCCCTTCCACTTTGTGCTGGCCTGTCGCAAACTAACGCTGAACAGAACTTGATAAAACAAGAATATTTCGCTGCACGTTGTGACACATAAAAATTCTTAATATATTCATATGGCCACCACCTTGCCACTCATCGCATGCTATGCTGGTTGTTGGCACTCAAACACGTTTCAGGATACTTTGCACTTTGGGCGCAAGAATACGATATTGGCGTAGCACACCAAACCAGCAAAAAGCATCAAAATGCCGATCCTCCCTCTCTCGCTGCCCGCTGCACCTTACACCTTCTATCATATCTCTACTTTTCACTTCTAATCGCAAAAATGTCCGATTCGATTCGCTTCTCATCAGCGTACTGACCTATACAGCCATTGTGTTACCTGATGTCCATGTGAGCCTTCTCGTCCACGATTTGGAGGCACTGGGGGCGCCCACGAAGGACAAATACAAGGCTAGGTCACCAAATAAAACAGTTTGATCGTTAAACAGCGTGCTGCATCGTTACATGTTGTATACTGGTGGACAAAGGTGAGTGCCGATTCTTCCACATTCACCACGCAAGCACGTCGTTGAAGCTTTTAATGACGCCAATATGCAGTCAAAAATTTTTCACAGTACGAATAAGCACTAAAAAGTCATTTTTTGTTTTTGGCTAACTTTTACGCCCTCGCGGTTAATTACTCAGCTGCTTACGCGCTTTCACAACTATGGAAACACAAACTTTCCTTCCTAACAGCCTCTTGAACTTAATTTAATGTTAATAGGCGAGTTTTGCAAGCGTTAAGAGAGACCTAGTCCGGCCTCTCCTTCCATGCCAACACGTCACCAATACACCAAAACATCTGTCAACGATTTTACATAGCATGTGAGACCCCTCCTTTGTGCTCCCTCAGCATGAGACCTTCCTCGTTTATTTGTCAAAAACAGCATTGCGCTGTTTCTTTATGAAAAGCATAGCATTGCGCTATGGTACTCGTTGCACGCTCTTAAGTCTTAGCGAGAGTTTCCTGTCCATGACCTATGGAGGAGTACGGAAAACATTTCTTATGGTTCACAAGCCGACCTCAGCCTATGATCCACAAGCGATCAGTTTCACAAAGAGACTTCATAGCACATTACCCTACTTGATAACTATGTATGTCAGACACAATTCTACCTTTGTCACATTCGGGCATAACGACGAGCTTCAATGAAATATTGCTTTTCTTACCAACGTTTCTACGTCGCCTACGGCTGCTCGCCGACATTTATCATGGATGCCTTTTAAATGCGAAGCATTTCTTAGCGAACCTCTGGCACTTTGAGCGTTTCTATCTACGTATCTATCTATCTATCTATCTATCTATCTAGCCGCCTACGTCTGGGGGCTCTCATGATCGCCTCCTTAACTTAGTGCCGACCAAAATTTGCATGGGAGGGTAACATGATTTAACGAATACGACTGTCGGGTCATGACATGAATAAAGTGAAAATCCTGTCGCGTACGTCGTCAAACCCTTTCCTCCAGACACGTGTGGCACATACCCGCTTACCACGGGCAGCGGTGCATGGGTATGCGCCACAGTTGATTGACAGTTTATATCTACCCAGGAACGGCGAGAACAGACATTAAATGCGAGAGCGTTAAGAAAAACCGACATCGGCAGCGTTGACCCGACGAATGGAAAGAATGAAAATTAGGATCCCAGCAGGAATCGAACCCAAGCATTCTGCGTGGCAATCAGGTATTCTACCACAGAGCCACGCCAGGTCTATAAACTGGTTTGGAAAGCGGCCTCTGCAGGCGTAATTCGGTGCAACGTCAGTTGTGGTTGTGGTGCTTGCTATCTAATTTTACAAGAAAGCAATAAACACCATACATGATACTCATACGATGCGTATACTCCTACGATACAGACGTCATATCAGATTAACGTCTGTAGTTCCAATGTTAGCTCCGCTTTTATAGCAGTCTAATAAACATTCCATTTGTATCCCTATGATTCAGCGAGCTATATTCATGCATTGCTCGACTCCGGAGGAATACACTAACGAAAGTTACGTATGATATTCACATCATCGCACCGTAAAGTGCACTTAGTCCGCCAGAACGACGCAGTGTCCTCTTAATTTCTTACGAGGCTGGGCGATGGCCTCATGCTGACCGAGGATGATGTCAGATTGATTGACAGCCGCTTTGTAGACTAGGCTACGTAGGCCACATACGCCCAGGTAGTCTACGAATACGACAAGCGCCATCCACTGATGTTGGTCTACGTAGCACTATCCAGGCCTACCAGCCACGACGGCCCACACCAACGCGAAGGGTGACTTCAGATTCCAACATGTCGCCGGCCCTATCTATAGACAATTTGTCGACGAATTGACCGAGGCATCCACGATTTCAAACTGCTGTACTATACCTCATGCTTCACTACACAATGACCCCTCGTCGCCGCGATCACGACCTGATCCGATAACAAGTCATGACCAGCTGCTGGTGCTCACTGATCACGGGGATGATGACCTTGTTCAAGAACTGCCAGGAACTTCTTCCACACATGCACACGGGTTCGTGAAACGCGCGTGCGTTCTCTATCACAAGGGACAAGTATAAGCACTACATACCAGCTTAGGGCTTCTGGTGTTGGTATAATACCCACGTTGCCGTTGCCAGCGTTACCCAACTGTAAACAACTGGTTATATAACACGTATGCGGCTCTACATCATATATGTGTGCGTATAAAATTTATACAAATCTTTAGCGTCATTTTGTAACGTTTCGCTCAGTAAAAAAAAATGACACTACGGTCACCTTCCCACCGCATGCTTCGCATCACATCGACTCCCACGGTACGTGAGATCTGCCGAATTTTTTCATCACTGTTTCCAATGACACCTCAACGAGTATATCCGAGGACTTCTTGTACAAACTCGATGAATGTCGACTACGTGGCCACCCCAATACAAAAGCCCGTCAGCGAGGCCGGAGGTAACGTTATGACAATGGTCACAGCAAGGTTTGCTTTCGTCCTGGAAACGAGGTGCTACGCTGGACATGATCAACGTTTATTGCGCAAACTTTAGCAAGAAACTTTACAAAAATAAACTAAAGGCAGGGATGAAGGACGCACAAAACTTATCAGCGCAAAATAACAACTGTTTATTGCGTAGATGGACATGAAATATATAGTGTGGCCCCACGCGTGCGCAGAACTGCTGAAGCTACCGACGTCCCCTATCCTCGTTTATCACCTCAGTTTCCGTTTGGCTGGGCGCTATCGACGGCGCGCTTACACACGCGCCCTCTGCTGCCATTTTTATAGTGAAGACTTCGACCACCTCTCTCTTCGTCTGCTTGTTCGACCTGTGTACGATTTCAGTTTCTTCAAACACAGGGCTGCACGGGCACCTGCTGCAGTGTGTCGCCAAATGGCCTGGAGCTTGTTGGAGGCTGCAATTGTACCGGTGCTCCCGCAGCCTCTCGCTGACGCACCTTCCCGTCTGTCCAACTTAATGAGCACCGCAGGACAGTGGGATCCTGTACACGACGTTTTTTGCTCATTGAACGAACCGCTTCGCATGTCTGGTCGAGCACACCACTTTTTCGTTTCTGTCGTGGTCACCGTTCACTTTTGCGCACGATCCTATGAGCTTTTTCGGTGCAGTGAATACCGTCCTCACACCGTACTTTTCAGCAACCTTCTTCATGCGGTGTGCCGCCGTGTGCTGTATGATGTATGATGTTGTGATGAAAGGTGGCCGCAAAAGTGAACGGTGAACACGACAGAAACGAAGAAGCTGTGTGCTCGACCAGACATGCGAAGAGATTCGTCGAATGCACGAAAAAACATCGTGTACAAGATCCCACTGTCCTGCGGTGCTCATTACGTTGGACAGACGGGAAGGTGCTTCAACGAGAGGCTGCGGGATGACCGGTACAACTGCGGCCCCCAACAAGCTCCAGGGCATCTGGCGACACACTGCAGCAGGTGCCCGTGCAGCCCTGTGCTTGAAGAAACTGAAATTGTGCACAGGTCGAAGAAGCAGACGAAGAGAGAGGTGGTCGAAGCCTTCACTATAAAAATGGCAGCAGAGGGCGCGTGTTTTAGCGCACCGTCGATAGCCCTCAGCCAAACAGAAATTGAGCTGATAAACGAGGACAGGGGGCGTCGGTAGCAGACCCCGGAAACTAAGCACCAGTTTCAGTTTCAAGGAACATGCGCGCTCGTAGTGGTTGCCGGGCATCTTAAGATCTGGTTGAACGAAGTCAGGTTGACGTGGATGTTCTCATCTGCTATATCTCACGAGCTTTTGCAAACAAAGAAATTTGATTGAACTGTAAAGAACTCTTCTATTGTTTATTTGTTTTTCTTATTTCTTATTTTGTGAATTTTATTTCGGGCGAAGCGCGGGAACAGGTTGACTGGTGTTCGTAGCGCTTGCCTCCGCTTACCCTTGCCACTCGCTAAGCGATATCACAAGTTGCATCGCGCTAGGTTATCTCGCTCGGTGGGCGTGCCAAGTATGAATACGGGAAAGATGAGACATTTGATGTGGCGTGCAGCGAACGGAAGCCGCGGTAGGCCACGTCGAGCAGCTCAGCCGTGCATTAGACGAAGATGACTAAATCGGGGCGTCACATGTTTTTCAGTGCTCTGTGGTGTGTCAACTTAGGGATTTCCAGTTCCGCGAAGGTTTTTCAGACTTCCTAGTGACAACTGGTGAGCATAAGTATTTGGGTCCATGATTTGAACAGGTATTCATTTTGCATGAGTACATGAGTAAATCCTGTCCTCTGCAAGCCTCACAGGACTGTCATAAGCGCACAGTCGCTAGACTAATTCGTCATGACGACAACCTACCTGTTGCCGGCAAAATACGTTTAATGAAAGGCTTGAACGCGTGTTGGTCCGGCGAAAGAGTTTGTTTATCTTTTACTTTTGTCATGTAGTTCAAATGATGGCAAGCAATTATGGGCTCCTTCCTGTTCATGGAAATACATGTAGCCAGTTTGAAACTTTGTGGGCCTTTACTTCTAATACTGTCACTGAAAATACATGAATGGGCTCACTGATGCTTTGAGAAATCGTTTAACAGGGAATGTCGCTGCAGCCAGCGTATCGACAAGTGGTATTTTCTTCGTCAAGGCAATGCTGCTGCCCTGACGAAGGCAAGTCAACTTGCCGAAGCATTGTCTCCAGCGGTATTCCCTCTTCAACGATTTCTCATCGCTTCAAACCTCCATCTTCTTCCCTGAACTTTGTCTTGTTTGGCGCTGAAATTGTGTAAGAAAAATATGTTCGCCGTCATAACAGACTTGATTGAGTCAAGTACGACGTGGCCTGCTCGCGATTGTTAATAATTTCCGCATTGGTTCGGATATTCTGGGTTCAATGTTTGCTCATTGTGGACGTATTTAAGTTGTGAATTAAAGCTGCTTTTGCAGATTGACTCGTTCGCACTACGTGTATGCCTCTGTTTTTTAGTACGAAACGTACGATTAAAAAAAGATTTAAAATTTACTAGTGCTGATCGAGTTTTGTCTTATTGAGAAATCGGTCAGCTTTAGCTTCTCCACTTCACAACGCACGAAGAAAATTTTTAAAAGTTCAACTAAATTTAATGAATGGCCGCGTCGCCCGAGCGGCCAGCGGACCTGCAGGAGTGAACGAACAAATTTTGCTTGCATGTGAAGTGGGAAAGGAGAGCTCCCGTGGCAACCCTCCTGCTCTCAGTTTCGCGCCCTTTCCCCTATTTGCTATTCGCTCCCTTTCCCTCTATTTTCATGTCATCACAAGTGACGTCATAAAAAGACTGTTTTGTTTGTGAATTATTTCTAGTTGGGATACCCGGCAGCCGCCAGTGGTGGAAGCGGCGCTGCCGCAGCGTATCAGCATGCGAGAGCGCGTCCCATAGGAGGTATAGGAAGTTTGCGCCCCCTGGTCGGTAGCTTCAGCAGTTCTGCGCACGCGTGGGGTCACTGTATATATTTCATGTCCATCTACGCATTAAACAGTTGTTATTTTGCGCTGATGTGTCTTGTGCGTCCTTCATCGCTGCATTCAGTTCATTTCTGTAAAATTCGCGCAAGAAATGTTGATCATGTCTAACCAACTAGCCCATTATCAAGTTTTTCTTACGCTGGACACCTCTTCGCATGCCACGCTAGCATAGAGGATCCCAATACTTTTTTGTTAGCCCATGTGTGACTACCAAAGAAACCTCCCCTGTTAATAACTTTTCCCCTCCCATTCAAATTGTTTAACAAAACTTGAAATTCGGCGAGATGGCGCATCGCTAATGGGAAATTTTCAGCGCAATAAACAAGACATTCACAAGAACGAGAGAAACAGGAGGGGCTCTGTCCTGTCTCTCTCGTTCTTGTGAATGTCTTGTTTTTGCGCTCAAAATTTCTCATTGAAATTGTTTATCAGCGTACTTGGCGTCGATCTGACATCGTTCACCTATCGTGTGTCTGGCAGTTCCTTCGTTGTTTGTTCTCAATAAGCTGAGGCCTCGGTACCTGCCTGCGCACGTGGGCAGCTGTTGTGAGCATTAGGTGTGCCCCTCATCTTCATCATCTCTACATACTTGTCATCACCTGTTGGCGCGGTAGTTTTGCGCTACGCACATTCTCCGAATGAAAGAAGAGTTGGAACTAACTATTGTCTTACAACTGTCCATTTATCTGTTGAACTCACATATCTTTTTTTTTTGCCAATATTCAGTAGTTGTGATATCTGAAAGTCTCACCTTATACTTAACGTCCCTTTACATTCGCATTTCTGGCTTATCAGTCAAGTTTCAGCTTTCAAGTTTATTAAAAAGAATCGCAAAACACAATTTATATATCGAGGTGCAAAGTTTTCAGAAGGAGGCCCAAAAGTAAAACCTCGGAGGGCCTCCTATCATAATTGGACAAAAAAATTTTTTTAGTAAGCACATAATTTAATGCACGGTGACAAATATATTAAAGAATATATAGAAATAATATGGGCAACACAATAACCAATTGAATAGGCGAAATAATGCGATGAAAGCAGGTATGTTCAAAAACAGTATAAAAAACACTCCACAAAACATCAATAAAGGCAACGCAAAAGCGGAATGGTACAATAATTAAAGTGTCGAGAGCATGTATGTTTTCAAAGATGATCTAAAAGGCTGGTTACTAAAAGCTTACGTCAATTAACGGCTGTGGATTGCCTCGTCTCTCAATGAATTCGGTCACTGCATTTACCTCCGTTGCAATACACATACAATTAAGAACTGATAATGCTTCGTGCACTTAAGCAAGTCAGCACTATACGGCCAGGCGCCTAGCCATAAATCTTTTTTTCTGGTAGGAGAGTGCTTAACCACCCTTTATGTACTTCATGCGTGAGTTTGTATGCGCGCGTGTAACATATACACAAGAAAAACTGAAACGTTTCCGGAGATTTGAACACCCACAGCACCTCCCCACCCTGAATACGTGGGTATAGGCTCCCATTCTCTTCCATTCTAAAGTAACTTATGGGATGTTAGTCTGGGGAACGACATCGCAAGGGAATTACTATAAGCTAATAACTATACAAAAGAAAATATTGCGCTGTTTCGTAAAATACAGGGGAAACCTAAAAGACTTGCGCACTGCTCCACTATTCAATAAACATTCCATACTCAGAATTAATCAATTATATCATTCTAAATTGCTTCAGTTCGTTCAAAAGAATAAGCTATATGAAGAAAGTTGTACCGAAAGACCATACTACCGTTTGCGAGAACAAAAGAAACGAGTTCCTAGAACAAGAACCATGTATGGAAAACAAAGTGTTGCGTACCAGGTACCTCATGTTTTTAATACCCTTGAAGGTTAATTGAACTTTAAGGCTAGTAGAGCGGCCTTTAAGAAACAAATAAAGAACTTATTAATAACCACCGGTATACATTATTAAAACTGCTTAGTGGAGTTTCATGTATCGGCTAATGCTTAAATTGTTGATAAATTTGCATTTTGATTATACTAATGTACAGCGTAATTCGGTGCATGTAGATGCATTTTGCGTCTCTGAGTTTTTAAGTTTTTGATCGATTTTGTTTAGTTGGGCATTTCTACGAGAGCGACCTCTAATTCTTGAAATGTGTTATGCAAACTTCTTATTTTGTTCGTGTGTGAATTTTATGCGTACACTTCAAAGTTGTTTGTTGTCCATTTTTCTCAAACCAATGTATTGAATATATATATATATATATATATATATATATATATATATATATATATATATATATATATATATATATATATATATTTTTTTTTTTTTTTTTTTGGCTGTGCTTACGTCGAAGTTTATGCACTGTCAGAGAACTGCGGATGGACAGGGGCCTTTGTCAGGCTGCTCGCCTTTAGCCCTTGCCCCTGCAGTGAGCTCTGTATTCTGCTTACTGTGAATAAAGTACTACTACTAAAGTCCTACTACTACAAAAAAAGATGCATGTATTCGTTGTTCACAATATGACGCAATAGGGTGAACAATTTCGGTACACAGAAAGTCAAACAAATGTGCAAAAGGATAGTGAAAGCGTACCGGCAGCCGTGCTAGTCGGACGTGTGGTGGACGAAAGCGACGGTTGTTTGGGCAGCGATACGGACAGAGTCGAATCGTGGAATTTCGTCTCATCCGCTTGAACTACAGCTTCACTGTCACCTTGGTCACCCGCTGCGAGTACACGAGACAATAAATGCAATGCCCATAGCTAATGTCTCTCGATGATTATTGAGATATACAATAACTGATTTGAATTCACTCTTCAGGACTGCCACGTTCAGTAAGCTTCGCCTGAACCCGCATGTACCACCTCAGTGATTAGAGAGTCTAAAGCAATATCCCAAGTTCTAATTCGCCTTTCTCAAATGAGCAGAGTGTCTTGAGCAGCTACCGCCAAATGCACAACAGCTACGTGCGGTTTTGTGGTTCTGACGGCGAAACTTTGTTTAATTTAAATGAGCTTTTTACAAGTAATGTCACGGTTAAAGTGAATAGAGCGTGTTGTTCGCTAGTTTGAGCTAACGCGCATGCTCAAAACTGAAAAATTACAGAAAGGCTCAGCTTGCTTTGAAACAATTTAAACAGGCTCAGCGAGCCATGCATGAAGTACGTCCTGGGATTCCTTCAAGCGGTGTGGCGTGCTCTCAGATAGTCTTCCGAGTATGACTTTTCTTCTCTTGTTAAATCTCGACTGCCCACCAGACTGCTGACCCGTTTTTAGGGCAAATATTGGCATTATTTTCTTGTTGAATATATTATTCTTATACGTCCCAGGCGCGAGAAAAAGTATTGTGTGAAGGAGGCGGTACACATAAACGTAATTGTGAAGCCGTAAATCTTATAACGCAACAAGGAGAATGGTTCGAACTGCTCGTTTATTTCCTAGGCGGAACCAAATGATTCCACAGATAATTAAGCCACACGAGCACATAGGACACCATTCTTCTTTTTAACTGTTGTGAAGTAAATAGGACTCAAATTGAAACGAATTAAAGAGGACGAAAAACCACCGCTTCCATCGTTCGGGCCCGAACACACACATATGCAGCTTTTCTGGACACCAGCGGCCTAGTTCGCGTGAACGACACCACGTGGCGTATCGACCTTAAAGAATTCAAAATTCCCGCCATGACGTATGCAGTGACGTGGCACTAAATAAAAGAGAATCAAAAGAAACAGTACAAACGCCCCGAGACTGTCGCTTCACCTCGGTATAACCTCGGTGAGCAGAAAAGAGAGCGCTGTTTGTCGGCGTTATCTCGACGGCGACGACTGGTAATGAATTGGCAGTTTTTCTAGACGTGCCATGCCAAATGTCTGGCCGTTATAGACGCGCCCACGATGCAAGAAGAGAATCTTGTTTTTATTGGTTTGTTTGTTTAGTTTCTTGCGCTGCCGTACCGGTGGGATATTGGAGCAGCATGCTGCTTTCCGAGTTTCTTTTTTCAGCTAGTGGGAACCATTATGTTTGGGTACGAACAGGATATTGTGGTTGCATAATAAACCGAATTTCCTTTGGTGTACCACTTGGGTGATGCTTGTTTGCTCCTTGCGTTACCTCAAATTAGAACTGGGTAAGTTTGAGAACGCTAGGAATGAGAGTAAAAAAAGGAAGTTAACGATAGTTTTTATTTGTTTTCATTTAGTTCTTATTGAAATGTGGCTGCCACCGCAAGCTTGGCGCCGTCAAAGCGGGTGTGCAAAAATGATACAGTCGTCGAAAGATGATCTTGTACACCGGAAAATGTGAACTTGGTTAGTTTTTTTGTTAGGAATGAACGTATAGTAGCACATATACGACTGACGTGTTGTGTAATAATCTCTAGATCTGCCGTCTATCCCGCTAAAAAAGGCACTTATCTATCATAATTGCATTTCTTCTTTCTCTTTCGTTTTTTTCCCCTTTTTTTCTCATGGTCGACTGACTCATATGCTCCAGGTGATTGTCTTGAATCCTGTTGGCGCAGATACACCAATAGGTTATTCTAATGGGCTGGAAGTTCTCCTGAAGCTCTCCTTTCATGTTCTGTAGGCGCAGTCTCTTTCAACTTTGCACTACAGCAAGCACAAAGTCGATCATGAATCACCTACTGGCCCAATCGTCCACTTTGATCAGCACAAAGAAATTCAGAAGAGCGAATTTTGGCGTTTTTGCGCTGACAACAACGATTGTTAATGCAACATAATATAGTAACTATTCCTACAATCTCTTAAAATCACTTCTTTATTTTGTACCACTCCTGATGTAGAGTACAAAATGCATTCGACTTGCTCAACAACGGGTCACAAGACACATCAGAGAAAAGCGAACCCTTTAATTCCCCCTTCTTTCGTTCACCCAGCATATGAACATTTCTCCAGTTGTGAGTGGAGCTCCTTCTGTTGCTATGAAGATGTGCAGGCGTTCCAAAGGAAATCTTAAGCCTTTCTTTCCAGGAGGTTCCCTTAAGAGAACAATGGTGTTTATGCGCACAGGAATTTTCATTAGTAGTTTTTCGCTCGTAGCAATGACTGAAAAATAGCAGTCTTCAGCCAGAGAAAGCCTAGCGAAATCTGTTTTTTTCCTTAATATCTACTGCTTTTCAAGCAGTAGTCTTCTTCCTCTGAAAGGACCCCTGACAGCAAAATTTTTGTTGATGACTTTTTTTACTGTAATTTGTAGCTTTGTGTCTGGCAACCCCTAAGTTAAATCGTAAATGCTCTAGCATATCGCATAACTCATTCTAGCGTAGTTAATTGCGACCATTTTAGCCTCACTTCAAAACGCCCGCCTAAAAACCACAAGAAACTGGCGCCCCATGCGGGGGAGCGTCAAAGACCACGTGCACACAAGCTGTGGTGACGTTAAAAGCGCGGTTTTCAAATCGGGGCCCCGAGCGCGGTAGAGATTGAAAGTATGTGGGTGCCTCTAATCTGTTAAGCGCGTGTCGCCTCACGAAAACTACCTCGAGAGCAGGCCGACAACAAAGCAAGAGGGGTGCGGAACAATAGGCCTCGCCGGGTGCCCGTCGTCGTATTGTGCAGGTACGCCCCGCAAACCTTCTGTGACGTCCACAATACTTGCTTTACTCGTGGAACGTCACGCGGGGCCTCTATCTACGTCGTACCAGGATGTCGCGAGGTGCAGCCAACTCAAGTGAGCACTCCATGCTTACTTTAAAACCAAATTAAGATATCTTAAAGGCAACGCTCGTCACTAATAATCGGTCAGATGTGCCCCCGTATACAGGAAAGTCAAACAACACAAACATCTCGAGGTTTCAATTTGGGTGTCAGGGGTCCTGAAAGCCCAACGGAAAATGACCCATGTCGAATAGAATGATTACAGCTCCGCTCGAGGGTCTTCAAAACCGGAGCTTTTTTTGTACTTCATGATGCAAAATATCAGCCGCGTATTGAATCCTGGAATCTTCTGGCTTGATAGGAATGTCAAAGCTGCGAAGACATTCTTGGTTGGGATTCTTTTTTGGCTCAAACGTGTAGGCCCACCTTGAAAGTCCCTTCCACTGTATCGGGTAGTTTTGTTTCTATTGTAGATAAGGAAATCGTAGTAAAATAGATAGTAAGAAATATATAATTCAATGTTGAATTTTACTGCAACATAAAAGTTGCAATAGAAATACGCGCGAAAGCGATCAAGAAAAATTAATAATATTTCAGAAGACACGATAACTGGCAAGTAGCCTCGACTTTAATAATAGGGATATCTGCACACAGGTGTGAAGTCTGGTTAATGCGCATCGATAGCACAGTGCTATCATAGGTGCATGAGTTTTAGAAAACACCCTCTAGACATGGTATTCCCTCTCAGCTTTGTCTGAGTGGAAATAGCTCAAAGAATTGAATTCCTGTCAATCTGATAACATGTTATTTTTTTTTCTTAGATTAGGCCCTAAATCTGCCCTAAATGGTGGCACTGCGCTGTACAGCGCACACGTGTGCTGTACAGCGCAGAGCCACCATTTAGGGCAGATTTTGTAGTGACGCGGAAATTACCTCCTTGATAGTGAGAAAGTTCAAATATATATACACAATAACCTTCTCAATATAACCTTCTCAAATATTTGGGATCGTGGAACATGAGGTGAGCATGAGTGAGGTCACGCCTTTTTAGAGTAAATACTTACTCTATCACTATATATATTCGCGATGTGCTTTCTTAAAGGGACTGACAACCGATCGAAATGTGTCACAAGACCGTGGCTGTAAATTACAGTGACATAAACGAGCTTTTTTTTCACCATATGATTAGGATTTGTATTGTTGAATTGCGCTTTGAAAGTCACAACGGCATGTCGCGTTGCTTGACGGGCAAGCCTTCATAGTGTACGAATGAGATGTGCAGAATGCTGTACGCAGTCCGCTGCTATTTACTAGAGAAAAAAATGCGTTTAAAATAATCCGTACGTTATCAGGCATTCTCGATTTATTCTGTGCTTATAAAAGAGTAAAAGGAGTTGACGTTGAGAGGTGGCGTTGCCTTCGCGACTACTAGTGAACGCATGTCGAGCAACGGTGCATGCGCGCGGCGCTTTCTACATTGAATGAACTTCCAGGTAGTACACATCAAAAACCGGAAAAAAGGCATTCCATACCGCTGGGGCTGTGGCATGGGCTTCGCAAGACACTGGCGCCTACGTAGGCGGTGTCACGGCTGAAACGTTAGTAAAGGCATCTTTTCTTTTTTCATTGAGTACTACCCATTGAGTACTATATATATATATATATATATATATATATATATATATATATATATATATATATATATATATATATATATATATATATATATATATATATATATATAGTGCATTACCGACCACGTTAGTCATAAACCTGAGGCGAACAAGCAAGACGAGCTTGATCTGTTCATTAGTTTGATGAACCGTAATTAGGCTTGGCTCGGGAACACAGTGCGGAGGGCAATCTAGTGAGCGTCGAATACTTGGCTCATAGAATCGGTAAGCAGAACTGTAAAGCGAACAGCGCTTGTTAGTTTTGAAGTCTTCTTCCTCGCTGTTTTCATTCACTCTGTTGTACATTGCTGCTAACATGGGTACCTGTTAAGGGAAAGTCATCAGTAAAGACAACATGCATGTGTCCATGCCTGGACTTCCCTCTTAGTTACTCCCTCTTATTACTCTTTCAACGGCGTGAAGTGGCGTTGCGGCAACAAAGGCAGTGGGTAATCGGCTAATATTCCCTATGAAATTACCTGTGCTTTTCAGGAAAGCAGCGTACACTAAAGAACGTGTTGAAAGGGTGTCGTTTCGCCTCACAAAAAGAGTCCTGATATCGTGCATGCCTCTCGATTGCATTATCGCCGCGCGCCCGGCACTTCCAGGTCACAAATGGCATGCACGTTATGAGAGTGAGACAGCATTTTTCATAGGAAAGTGGCGAGTGCCGAGAATTCAAGAAAGGAAACGCAAGCCAGCAGCAGAGCAGCCGGTTGACGATCTCGCCGTCGTTGCTATGGCAACGGCGCGCGCGGCCCCGCTCGCTTCCGAGTCTGCTTGCCTACCGTTTCGCCGTCTGTTCCGTGCACACCGCTCCCCGCCGGCGGCCTCCCCCCCGGGGGGGGGGGGGGGGGAGGGGTTGGGTAAAGGGAGGGGGCACTTGCTGAAGGCCTTGACAGTTTCAGAGGAGAAACACCTATTCTCATTATTCTTGTCAGTAAAAACACCGCCTCCGTCAAACTTTTGAGAGGGGAGGTGGGCCCTTGGGACATACCCCCTAGCTACGGGCCTGGCCTCTGGACTCCTAGGTGGCCCCGGTCGGTGGAGGTTAACTAAAATCTGGGTTCCTTTTCTTCGTTATTAAGTAATGGGTAGTGTGGTAATAAAAAATAAAACATTAGAAGTTTATTTGCTCCATTTCCAAAAGCGAAACCGAAACTGCAGGAAATATCTTGGTTGCAATGCTCCAGCGAAAAAAACAAGCAACTAAATCTTCAGCAGCGTTGTACTAGTAATAATAATTGCTGGAGTTCTACGTGCCCGAACCCTAATATGTTTATGAGGCGTGCCGTAGAGGAGGGCTGCGGAAATTTAGACCACTTCAGGTCCGTAACGTGCATCTAAAACCAAGTACACGAGCCTCTAGCATTTTCGCCTTGTTCAAAAATGCTGGAGCCGCCGTCAAACCTGGTGCCCATTGGGTCAGCAGCCGAGCACCGTAACCGCTGTACTACCGCGGCAAACATAAGCAATTCCGAGAGAGACAAAAAAACCGCATTGGGATTCGAACCAAGGCCCCAGCGATTGAGCGCAAACAGCCAGCATGGATGATCAACCCAATCAGCCACAGCGCGCGGTGGCTAGCCCGTGATGCGATAGCTATTATAAAGATACTACGGTCAAACTCTCGTTGCAACGCTCCTTGCAAGTGTCCCCACCTTCCAAAGAGCAGGAACGGAATGCAAAAGTGAAAACAGCTGCTTTCTGTTTGCAGAAATGCGCTGCAGACCATAATTTGATGTGTCACAGCGCAAGGAACAAGGACGACATTGGAAAACACACACAGCGCTGAACTTAAAACTGACTATATTTTCAAACTTACAGCAATATATATGCGCTCTTCACCAGGAAAGAAAAAAGAATAGAGCAAATGAAGCATATAAAAAATTCCATAAAAAATCGTAGAAGCCCAAACAATTTTGAAACGTGATAAAAAGTGCACGAGTGCAGCTTCGCTTGCTCTTTCGAGCAACGAAAGTGAATTTCTCGTGATCGTAAAATATATGTGATATCGATGATGGGTTGTTGTTTCCTGCGACTACAATTTTTTGTACACCAGGCCTGCAACTGTCGCGTGACCAAAATCACGTAATATCGCACATACACTTATGTGACTACAATCACGTAACAACTAGCCACGTGACTAAAAATCACGTAAAATCAAGTAATTAGTCTCGCCACTAAAATCCCGTAACGTCAGGTAACTATTGACATGACGTGTTGGCGCCAAAAACTTCGGAACAACCGGGTGGCGCGGGGCAACCTCAGCGTCCGCACTGGACTCTAATAAAGATGTACTTTCTCTCTCACGTGACTAAAATCCCATCACGTAACTACTAGTGACGCGACATTTCCCCTTCAGAACCACACAACAAGTGCGTAGTCTGGGGAACCGACCGAAACCTGAGAAGAATAGATTATTCAAGCCTAGCCATATCCTATAATACTATACTAGCAAAACTTTGCACCTCTAGCAATAGCTTGGTATTACTAGCCAAACCTTAGAAGAAGCTAGGTCGAACGCTAGCTCCGCTTTCGGTTCCAGCCTTGCGAAATCAGTACATGCTGCGCATATTTTCATTTACAGATGTTTAAAATGCAATCTTATTGCGGTACGTTGAGGTGGGCTGCGAGTGCGTGCGAAAAGCTGCTGAATCACAGGATTTTCGTTTTGTAACTGGGAGCACCAGTCCCTGGACTTCCCGAAAGCTTTGATCCACACACGTCATATCACACGAACCTATCCGATGCAGCGCACAGTGCTATGTGATGTTAAAGGAGAAAGTATGCTGGTGTTTTTCTGTTCACGTAGGGCGATAGATATGACAAGAGATGAATAAAAATACCGGTTTCACCGCAAGGACGACGCAATGAGTGCGATAGCAACAAATGAACTAAAGCTGCAGGCAGCTAACACAGATGCAGTCTCACGTAACTCTACAAAATGGTGCTGTAAGAGAACACAGCCACTGCAGGTAGGAAAGGGGATTTCGCACAGTCTCTTCGAGTTGAGAGCGCAGCATATAGAAGTGTATATGAGCCGTCCGCTGATGCTTGTCAAGATAGCGATTTTGATTTCATTTAAGTTAGGGCGGAATCATTGCACTGCTGTTTGAAAAAGAACAAATAATTTTTCCTATTCTTTGACTGGCTTAACTATCTGTTGGTTTCATTAGTAGTGTCTAACAAAAAAAACAACCCCTCGAAAAATTCCCCTTGGTTCGTTAAGATTACGACAAACACTTGCGTTAGCCCTAAAGTAAAAAGCAACTGCAAAAACGTCTAACTTTGTCATTTAATCACTTTGCCTCTCTTGTCTAAGCTTAGTTCGCTTCCTTTACGTTGCTGAATTGTAGGTACCTGAGAAGATCGTAACGACATCATTGAGAAGGGAGAAATAAGTTTCCACCACAATACGCGTACAAAAGTTCGAAAGAGCTTTGTTTTCCATAACTTGATCGGGCGTTCTGTTCCTTAGGACGTTTATAAAAGAGTAAAGTAAGAATTACAAATGTAGATCTGAACGATGTGATACGCGTGGAGTGTTTAAACATACACTAAAAAAAGTCATATAATAAAGAGAAAAAAGAAACGGCAGCTCAAGATTACAGTCAAGAACCGAAACTGAAACGAAACCTCTTTTTTGTTTCGGCGGCGACATCCCGTGCGAAGCTGCAGAACTAAGTCACGGGCTGAAAAAAAAAATGCTGATCCGTCGCCAGGAATCGAACCTATGAAGGCGCGGTTATGCCGCACTGTGAACTTGAGCAATTAGCTCGCTCGGCCACGGTGGACTTTTTTTTTCTTTATTACTTACTTTTGCACCTAATACAATAATATTACAGTGCATGCCTTGTCGCCGGAGGTAAGCAAGGGTTTATCAATTTACCACAAACATTTGAGCGACCGCGCTTCATAAAACGCGTTAGGGAACAATGTTATGCCGACTGCGGCAAGTTGACATTGGCTTCAAACGAAAGCTGATTGTCAGGACTACATGTCATTTCCTGACCATTACCATAACTTGCTTAGTTTTACGACAGTGACCGTTTTTCTCTCGAAAAACAGGCCACATTTTTCGCCGTTTCCATAGACTCCCATTGTACAATCTTTAACTGCTCTGGGAACAAAATTGAAGCTTACTGCAACATGATCGCTGCAGTCTTCTCGTGCGTTTAGGTTCCCAGAAGCGCTTTGTGGTCTGCGTTTTTCAACATTCACCCTCTACACTTAATTATTCGGGAAAAACTCGCCAGTTCCATTGAAAACGAGCTAGCTTCGCGCCGGGGCCGCCAGGGGCGCTGGCTGTGATGTGTCCACAAAAGCTGGATATGTATTTGAAAGTTGTAGGTCCGGCCGCCACCCTGGAACCGGGCTCTTTTATCCACTTTAATTGATTTGAATATGTCATGACTACTAACCAGCAGTTATAAACAACAAATAATGCCCCCTATGCTTTCCTTGGCTTAAAGGGACACTGAAGAGAAAGAGTGAATTGGTTTAGACTGATATAGTGTGCTCGAAGAACTCTTGTGAAGTTTATTTCACCACCATAGGTTTATTTTCACAGGAGAAAACCAAGTTCAAAGTCTCATTTTTAAGTTTCGCGCCGAACTTTGTAATTCGTGACGTAAAAGACTTCAAAGAGCATTTAACGTATTTTGGCGCCACTCGCTCCACGAAATTTCCACAAACTCGTTATGTCAAGTCTCTGGCCCCCTCAAAGGACAATGTACTTCGATTTAACCGATTAGAAACTACGTAGGCCCAAGCAAGCGCCGTCAAAAATATGTGACGTCACGGCAAATGGTGCGTGGATTCCAAGGTTGCGTCGCCACCTGCATTTTCTTTTTGCGCGTTTTCTCGCTTATTAAGCGTCTTCTCGCAGCAAGCGTGGTGTTTTTGGTATCGTGGAAGACTACTTTACTAATGCGAGAAAAACCGTTTTGCTCTTTAGTGTCCCTTTAACTGTCTGTGCCATGACTAAAGTGGCACGTGCGGAACGTCGGAAAGTGGCGATGGTGTGCGAGGCATGAAAAATCCCCCGGTGGTCTGCACTCCTGCCATGTCCGCGCACACGATTGGCAGAGGAAGGGCTCGTGGCACGCGAGCCGAGCCGTGGGTCGGAACCCCAAGAGAAGAAACGGGAATTGGACAGATTTAGTTGAGCGTCCGCAACAGCTTTACGGGCGCAGCCTGCCATAGGAAATCCCTGGCAGGCTGCATCCATAGAGGTTCTGCGGACGCCCAACTAAATCTGCCTAATGTTTCGTGGAGCACCGTACGAAGAAGGTGGAAGAAGTCAGCGTCGCACTCGCGGCGAGAGCAGCAGACGCCCGGATCTGGAAGTAGCGGCATGAGAGGACCGGGAAGCAGCCGTCGACCTTCGTAGAGTTAGAGGGAGGCGCCCCGGACGTGCAGTACCTCACCACCGCTGTACCCAGTGCAGCGGCAGCACTTCTACTTCTTGGCCGGACAGCGTCAACCCACACGACAGTCCCAGGAGCGCCACGTCATCAGTTTGGCAAGACGACACGTAGAAGCGGAGGCCGAAGACAGTCATGTCAAACATGCCAAGCTTGATGGCGCGGCTTGTCAGGCGGAAGCTGATCCACGGTGACTGCAGGTCTGATATACTCCAGCGTAACGTCGTCGAGCGCGCGCGCGCGTCACGGCGACGTTACGTCGGCAAAAAACAGACCTCTCTGGTCCGGCGTCGGCTGACCGCCGACGCGGCCGACGGCTGCTGGCGCGCTAGGGCGTCGCTCGGCGCCGAATAGATCCTGCTGCATTTCGCGCCGGCCGCGCCGGACTCACATGTACAGGAACTTGCTTCGCGGGCTGTTTCGTCGGTTCCCGACAGGTGGCGCAGGCGTTCTTCGCTTTACTGCGCATGCGCTCCTCTAGATGCGATCGCACCGGCGCGTTGGAGCCGGCTCGACTGTAGCGGAGACCGATTTGCGCCTGGCGTAGTGTCGCCGGCTCGGCGTGACAAAACGCATCGTCCTCGGGGGCGTTGGCGTCGGACGTCGGAGTATAACAGAGCCTTTTAACCGAGAACGTCGACGGGGAGCGTGACGCAATACAGACGACGAAGGATCCGCTTCGACGCCGCGCCGACCGCCGACGCTGCGACGACGCGTACAAGTAAGGCGGCTCCATTTTGGACGCTACCGAGACGCTAGTGTGGCCAGACCTTTAGGGGAGCTATAGACTAAGTTTAATCTAAGAGTTCTTTGGATAAATTTTTGCGATATGTATTTTTTGATTGCGTGAATTTTGAGTGTGATTTAGTTTGTTTTTCGGATCGTGTTTCATAAAGTCTGTTTGCCGTGCCACCGCCGCCTCCTGTCTCTCTCTCTCAATCCCATTCCTCGCATACACTCCCAAGGTAACGTGACAGTCTGTTTCATTTGGTTTTGTCAAATAGGTTGTATAGAAATTTAAATATTCTTATGTTAAAGCATCATCATCATCAGCCTGTCTATCATCATCAGGCAGGCTGATGATGATGATGGGGATGTTGATGATGTTAAAGCAGACAGAGCCGCAAAGAATGCTTAAAATGTGTTTACAAGGTTCACAAACCGTACTTGCAAGATTGCTGACAGCGCGCCTGTCCCGAAATCAGGTCGTCTTCCTCGACGCCATTCTCTGTCCTAGAGCGTGACTTTTATGGTAATACAGCGTGAACCCGGCTGCTGAAGCACCGCTTCTGTGCTTTCTATGGTCTAGATGAGCGGTAAAGATGTAGGTGGCACACATGTACGGTATTTCTAGACGATGAAGTGTAGGCAGAGGACAACAGGAGTGGGCCATCCTTGTCGGTGACGTTTGGTACCTGGTGTAAGAAACTGTACGGTCCTTTGCAAAGGCTGAGCAATTTCTCAGGGAGTCCATTGCGGCGAGTCAGTGTTCGCAGAAGTACAAAGGCACCTGACGTAAATAAAGGTCTTGATGGCGGAGTCATAACGTAGCTTCTGGTGGTATTGCGATGGTCTAAGGCCATTACAAGCATAATTCACGTGCTTCACGAGCTCTCGAGACTGTATCACAGGGGTATACTCACTCGTCGTGTAGAATGCAGCCGGAAAGATGGGGTGAGAATGTAGCGTTTGGTTACGGCCGAATCAACGATAAAAAGGTGATAAATCAGTTGTATCGTGGCGGGAGGCGTCGTACGCAAATGTAACAAAGGGTATCCCATTTGAAGGTCGATCGAGCAATAATATTTAGCGCCATTAAGGCAATCTATGAGGTCGTCATTGTGGGATAGCAGGTAGACGTCTTTTCTAGTGATCTTGCTAAGCTCCCAGTAGTCCACGTGTAACCTCCACCGGTTGTCCGTCTTAACAAGAACTACGGGAGAACAAAATGAGCTCGATTATTTGTTTGCCGAGTATCTTGTCGATTTAATTTTGGATGATGTGGAGCTCAGTTGGAGACACGCGGTATGGTCGTCGATGTATCGGCTGAATATTGCCGCTATTAATGCGGTGCTTCACAACGCAGGTCTGATCTTGCGAACGGTCACAAAAGTCAAATACGCCCGCTGTCTGAGTTCTCTCTTAGTAGCCGCTCGCAGCTAGCAGAGTGGCGAAACAAATCGCTTAATTTGGTCTTGCATATTCTACAGCTTGTGAGCTCCTCCTCTATGTTATGGAACCAGTCCTTGGCGGTTCCTGTCTGGTAAAGTATGACGTTGGCCAGCATCAAGACTGGGTCCCACCTGTGAGTTTCGCTTCCATCCATTCTATCCATTCACGTCTTCGCCGTCAGCGCTAGAGAAGATGTCAAGATCACAGGGTCGATCAGCCACAGTGAACACTGACGTGGTTGAGCTGTGGGTGCGGCGTGTGCGGCGGTAAACATCACTGCATTGACAACTTTGCGACCGCTTCAGTACTCCGTCGTGAACAGGTACCTCGCACCTTACACTACAACGTTAAGTCAAAGCAGATGCATACACGCTGTGCGTGGGCGAGACGGCTGAGAGCGCACCGGTCTCTTAGTAACATGTCGACCTCTTTATACTAATGTAGCAATATTAGCAGAATAACAATAAAAAATTGACGTGGTTTACCATGCATTTCCCTGATATTATTCGAAGGCGAAAACCATATTATTTTTCTTTTCAGTTGGCTTCATTGATCTCAGTTGGTTATCTTGATAAGATGACGTCAAATATTTTGGCGATCTGCGACGTCATGATGACGTCCTCACATGACAATTTTTTCATATCACTCGTGTTGACGCCGACGGTCACTTTTCGTGTTCTATGAGGCATCGAAGGCTTTTGCCTTAATAGTAAGCCAAGAACAGGAAATAAATAAAGCAAAGTAAGGTGACCTTACAAATGTGCGCTTACCAGTACTCAGTAAAGCAGCAAACGTAGCCCAAATGCTTCCAATAATAAAAAATGAAACTTGAGAACTACAAAACCGGAAGAAATGCTGGTTGTTAGCTAGTAAAACAAATGTGGCACTGATACCCTTGTCTCGACGTAACTGGCTCATTAACGTAAGCGATGTCATCAGGAAGACGTTCCCAAAACTCAGCAGTACGTCGCAAACAAGATCGATGCGTGATTGTGTCCGGAAATGCGCTGAAAACTAATATTTGTATATGCCTTTACAAGTAGACCTCATACAAGTAAACCAGACACCAGTACCAACTCACGACCGCGGTACTTGCGGGATAGACGTACGAGCGGTAAGGTAAATGTGTTGCAACTTCCGAGGAGGAAGTTGCTGAGTGCACGTGCGGCGCAGGTGCTCGAGGCTAGAGCGCTGCATGGGCTCGGGCCTACCAGAAAACACTGGCCCTGCCCGGCCTGTGGGCCGGGCCAGAGCAGGTAAAGAAGAAGAGTAGATAGCTGGGCCAGTTGGTATGGATCCATAGAAGCGCTTGTTCTTGTCATTCCTCCCTGTGTGCGTCGTCTTGCTTTTCGCGCTTTCTATAGGTAAAGTAGTTTTCACAGCGGGCCCGGGCCGGGCTCGGGCCTGAAAGTCCGGGCTTAGTGCTGGGCCCGGGTTTGAGGCGGCGGGCTCGGGTCGGGCCGGGATTGGACTTTCCTCAGTTCTTAAGATTGTTCTACGTACGATGTGCATACATATAATTTCCACATATTTTATCTAAAAAATGCTGTTTTTATATGGGGCAAGCTTATTTGGAGTTTTATAGAAACAAGTATCGAACTTCTCTTGCTTCTTACATATGGGGCTACTTGGTTTATCTCAAACTGGTGCGCTAAAAGTAAGTAGACCATGCGCGTATATAGTTTGTAGGGTTTTGCGGCTGCATCTAGCCCTGAACCCTTTAGAGATGAGGCCAAGACCCAAAGAGATACATCTTTACTGGTCCAAGCCTTGGCCGCAACTGCCCGCTGCTAGCGGCTGCCGTGTGACACGAGCGCACACGCGATTATCGTTTTCCTCTACGCGCTCACAGCCGCCGAGTGCCCCCATACTGCCCCCTCCCCTTGGAAAAAAGTGAGCGAGAAGTACGCGGGCAACTTCACAAGGGTAGCGCGCGCAAGTGTCCTGTCCTGGCTATCCTTGGCCACGGAGGACTGCACGTGGCACACATGACCAAATGCCGGCGCTGTCCGCCCACAATTCTCTGTGGGACCTCATGGGCTGCCGGTCACGGGAACTGCTGACGCGCGCAGCAGAGGCAACTCTGCTGCCGCCCGAAGACGGAGGCGCAGCGGACTCGCTCAGGTTGACGACCACGGTCGAGAGCATGATGGAACGCCGATGCTCCTGGTGCAGCAGCGGTCGCAGCGAGTCATAAGCCGTTGTCGTTGTCGTATGTCGTTGCCGTTGTTGCCAACCAGACCATTCATGTGCGGGTGGCGGCCACTCCTCCAGGTAGGAGTCGTTGAACGCCAGTGACCTTGGCAGCCACGGCAGCGTGACGTCCCCAAGGAACCATACTTAATGTAACTGCGCAAAAACGGACGGAAACACGAAGGGCGAGAAAAGGACAAACAAGCGCAGACTATCAACTGAAGTTTTATTGCAAGAACGAGGCATTATAAAGGGCAGGAAAAAGCGAGAGAGGGCAAAAAAGGCGACAAAAGGCACGAGGGACCAAATCAACAAAAACATTGGCCACATCAGGCAAGGCACGCCCGTCATACAAAACCAAGATAACTTAACTCTTTATCATGTATGGTGACAGATGGAACACTGACATTCCATCTGTCATCTGGAGTTAAGTTATCTTGGTTTTGTATGACGGGCGTGCCTTGCCTGATGTGGCCAATGTTTTTGTTGATTTGGTCCCTCGTGCCTTTTGTCTCCTTTTTCTGCCCTCTCTCGCTTTTTCCTGCCCTTTATAATGCCTCGTTCTTGCAATAAAACTTCAGTTGATACTCTGCGCTTGTTTGTCCTTTTCTCGCCCTTCGTGTTTCCGTCCGTTTTTGCGCAGTTACATTAAGTATGGATCATTACCAACTAGCCCAACTTACCACTCTTCTGTCCCCAAGGAAGCTGCATATGCCTCCGGCGCGCACGCCTCCCTCGGTGATGTTGCGCTGCGGGTCAGACACGCTGGTGCAATTGCGCACGTGCGCGGCAGTTTCCTCCTCGAACGGGTCCACCTGTCCTGCCACCCTTTCCAGGGATTCCTGCAGCTGCGTCACCTCTTCCAGCCTGGATTGTTTATCCGCTTGCTGCTTTCTCGCCTTAAGCTCCTCCATCAGCCGCTTGTTCTCGATCTCAGCCGAGGCCAGCACCTGGTTCAGCTTTGCAAGCTCTTCCTGTATGGTCTTTAGTTCAGCGTCACTCCTCTTCAGACCGTGCTTCAGGATTGTCTCAGTGTCCGACGCCAGACTGAGCTGCTTCTCTTGCTCGGAGACCTTTGCCAACAGAGTCCTCTGGCCCTCCTCGAGCCCCTGTATCGGCCCCAGGTTCTTCTTGCACTCTGCCTCCTTCTGGTTCAGTTTCACAATTAATGTCTGCGCTTGACTGGCCTCTCGGTCGCGGTCCTGTTGGGCCTGGGCGAGCTGCGCACGGAGAACCGCCGCTTGTGTCCGTAGCTCGTCCAGCTGGGAGTCCTGGAGTGCGCGTTGCCGCTGCAGCTCTTCTTCATGGCTGCGCCGCATGTTTGCCAGTTGAGTGTCCCGCTCCAGCAATTGCTCCTCGAACTTGGCACACTGGTGCTGCTGATCCTTGAGGCACTGCTGAGCATCTGCAAGCAGCCTCTCCATGCGACTGTACTCCAGCGAGTCCTCGGCCACTTTCCGGTCCATGTTGAAGATCTGAGCTTCAAGGGTCTGGATTTTGTCACTCCAGGATGTCTTGGCCTCGAAGTAATGTTGCCGCGACTCTTCCAGCTGCTGTGCGAGCTGTTTCTCCAGAGTACGGACCTTGTCCTTCAGGCCAGAAATGTGGCTGTCCTTTTCATTAATCATGGTGGTGGCCTTGGCTTTGTAGACGTCGTGCTCCTGCTTGAGACCATCATGTGCATCTGTCATGTTTGCCAACTCGCATTCCAGCTGGCTGATGCGGGTAGCATGCTGCGATGTGTCCTGCTTGAGACGATCTACCTCAGCTTCAAGGGCAGCCTTGTCCCTCTCAAGGTCACGAGTGCGGACCACCTCGGTGCCGGACTCCGATTCGTCTGGTGTTAGTCTTGTGTGCGTGTGCTTCCGGTTCCTCCTCTTATTTCTTGTCTTCTTCCTTTTCTTCACGGCCGCCGCATTGTCGTCATCCCGGGACTTTTTGACCTCTGCTTCAATGTCGTCGCAGTCACCGGCCGTGTCCCCAGAAATCGCGTCGTCCAACGCCGTGTTCGCCTCACCGTTCCTGGACGCTGCACCCTCGCTGGCGGACGATGCATCGCCACCGCGTCGCTGGTCGTCCCGCGGTGCCGGCCCGCCGCACGAGCCCGCACAAGCGTCGACGCCGACCTCGTCAGCGCACGCATCGTCGCTGCCTTCGTCGTCAGCCCCAGGTGCCACCTCGCCGCACAAGCGCGCCACAGCCTTCATGGCCTGCGCGGGACGCCGAGGTAAGCGCCGAGGTGCTCGAGGGCGATGATGGCACGCCGCTGCTCGTCGGAGGTCATTCTCCCGGAAAGGCAGAGGCACATGAGGGTCTCCACCAGCTGAAGTAGGAAGACGAGGTCGTAGACCCCGTAGGCGGCCATATCCATGAACGCCCGCTTCAGCGCCCATAGCTCCTCGAAGGCGATATCGCCGTGCAGGGGGCCAAAATCAGGAGCTGGTGGGATCCGGCGTACGTTGATCGGGCAGAACACGTCGGGGCGGGCTCCTACCCGTTGGGTGCGAGATGTAGGGTTTTGCGGCTGCATCTAGCCCTGAACCCTTTAGAGATGAGGCCAAGACCCAAAGGGATACATCTTTACTGGTCCAAGCCTTGGCCGCAACAGCCCGCTGCCAGTGGCTGCCGCGTGACACGAGCGCACATGCGATCGTCGTTTTCCTCTACGCGCTCACAACCGCCGAGCGCCCCCATTTAAGTTATACTATTTCGTGTTTTATTAATTAATTGCATTCGTTATAATTTTATGTCCCGAATGTTGTTTTGCAATCGCAGTAACAAATGTAATATAATAACTTTATATCTATAACTTATCATCGTGGGCATGGAACCAGCAGTACTATGGCAGTGCCACTCACGCATGTTCTGCTTCTCGTGCAGGTTGCATGTAGCTCCAGAGCGCTTTCAACAGACTACAAAGACAACCACGGAATTATCGTCGACATCGCCGAAAGATTCACATGCAACAGCGCTGAGATCTGCGAAGCCCTCGATCGTGAACCGACGATGCCCACTACAGTTGAATCCACCATGTGTCCAGCAACAGTCAACGAACCATGGTTCATAACCAATATCACCGGCCTACAAAAGGCGATAGACTGCAGTGCATTCCTGGGGCGTGAAACCGGCAGTGCTATGGCAGTGCCGCTCACGCATGCTCTGCTTCTCGTGCAGGTTAGTGAATGTTCTCTTTGCAGAAAATTTGCTGTTCTTACCCTGCCGGTTCCACCCCGTATTCTGTATAACTGCGTGCGCATGCGCTCCGATGCAAGAAACCATTCACGACGTCGGAGTTTGTTGTTCCGTCGGTTTGCCTTTTATTTCTTATTGATAATTCTCTGTGCGGATATTGAAGTGAATCCGGGCCCTGTCGTTGATGCCACGCTACAGAAAATTTTGGATGAGCAAAACGTGATTGTTCGGAAGCCTACTACGATTGAGACAAATCAAGCGGAACAGAAGGCTGCTATAAATAACTATACTGAACGTGTGTCCTCAATTGAGGGAAAAATGTCAGTGGTGTCAAACTTAGAAACCGCTATTACAGAGTGTACTGCGCGCTATGATACCCTCTACAGGGTGATACAATTGCTTCAAGATAAGATTGATGGCCTTGAAACTCATAGTAGACAGCATAACCCAATATTCTAAGGCATGCCTGATACAAGTGTCCGCGAATCTGGGTCACAGTCTGAATAACTTCTGAAACAGGTGTGCTCGACGAAATTGCAAGTTAACCCCGAAGCGATAGGAAAAGCACATCGACTTGGGAAATTTCGAGAAGGAAAAATGCGACCCGTGATCGCGAGATTGAAGTCACTAAAAGAAAAGCACCTTATTTTGGAAAGGCCAAGAATTTGAAAGATACAGGTATCAGTATGTCAGAAGACTTTTGCCAGCCAGTGCGAAAGAGAAGGCGAATTTTGTGGCAGCTTGCTCAGGAAAATAAAAGCAAAGACGCACGTGCGGAACTAAAACACGATACCCTTTACATAGACGGCGACTGAAATTAGCAGCGCGTGAAGCAAACAATGCTACAGCCCAAGTTAAATCAGCCTACTTTAAAACACTGGAAAGTAAAATAAAGCAAAACCCCAAGAAACTCTGGAAACATATAAAACGCAATAAAAAAGACATTTCAATTCCCGCTTTGACCAGTGGCGATATTAGCGTTTGCGATGTAACAGAAAAGGCTTTTTATGTCGGATTCCTCTGCCCCTACTGATCCTCAGAAAGGTCTGAAATTGCTGACACATGAATCCACATCCATGCCCGAGGTAGTGCTCGAAGCTCGGGGCATTGAATTACTACTTAGCGATCTCCATTGTGCAAAAGCCGTGGGCCCTGATTGTTTGCCCAATTTTATAGTGAAGTCTTGTGCACAGTGCCTTTGTACTTGAAAGTTGTTTGCGAAAAGTCCTTAAAACACAGTTCTCTTCCGACTGATTGGAAAGTGGCATCGGTTGCTCCTATACATAAATCTGGCCCGCGCAACGTTATCAATAACAACCGCCCTATTTCACCCACATCTTTGGGCTGCAAACTTCTTGGACACGTTTTAAATACCGCCATTGTTAAGCATATAGATAGTAATTCTTTATTCAACGCAAACCAGCACGGATTGAGACATGGACTATCGTGCGTCACACAACTGGTAGAGCTCACACATGTTTTAGCAGCAGCACTGGACCATAAATCTTCGGTTGATTGTATTTTCCTTAACTTTCAGAATGCATTCGACACCGTTTCGCAGAACTTATTACTGCAAAAACTAACCAGCTTTAGCATTAATCGCCAAGTTATTGCATGGCTTGCTGATTATTTACTGAGAGCCGACAATGCGTAGTTGTAAACGGCGAACAGTCTGCAATATCTGATGTTACGTCAGGGGTGCCCCAGGGATCAGTTCTGGGACGCCTTGTTTTCTTACTTTACATCAATGACATTAACGAAAACGAACAATTTCATATTACGCTATTTGCAGACGAGTGCATATTATACCACAAAATTACCTCTGAAACTGACTGCTATCTGATCCAAAACGACATATGTGCGATACGCGCGTGGTGTGAGCGATGGGAAATGAAACTGAATCTTCAGAAAACGGTGTGCATGAGGTTCTCCAGAAAAAAAGTCCAGGTGAATTCGAGTACACAATAAACTGCTCACCCGTAAAAATGGCGTGCGAATACAAATACCTAGGCGTTTACTTTTGCCCCTCTTTATTATGGAGTCGGTATGTGGATTACACCATTAAACCTTGTCGGAGTTTGGGATTTCTGCGACGAAATACACGTGCATTTCCACAGCAAACCCGGGAGTTATTATAAAAATCATACGTAAGATCAGTGCTAAATACGCGTGCTGCGTGTGGGAAAGATTCCATCAAACAAGGAAAGATTAGAAAAAGTTCAGTTCATGGCGGCAAGATATGTGCTTAGTATACCCATCTATGACAGACAGTTTAGTGCAACGGAATCTAAGGCGATAATAAAATGGATATCTCTGCAGCATCGAAGAGAGTAATTTCGACTGAAGCTATTACAACATATATTATTTTCATACTCGAATTCCCCGTGACGTATACATTAACAGGCCTCAGTACACATCAGCACGCAAAGATCACGAACACACGACAAGAGAATATAACTGCAATACATCGTTCTTAATCAGCAACTCTTTTTTTCCGAGGACTATCAGTCAGTGGAATCGATTTCCTTCCACAATTGTGGGAATTTCGGCTAATGGCACATTCTTTTCTACACTAAAAATGATTGAATCTTTTGACCACTAAGCGTTAAAAGAAATCATGCGTATGCCTGGTAATTACCATGATCTGTACTGTATCCCATTTGTAAACTGTGTTGTTTTCTTTTAGTGCTTCCTTTGCGTCTTGTGCTGTACTATTTCCCACTGCCGCGCTTTTGCTGTAATTATTGTTCGCATTGCCATTAACTAATATTATTGTACTTTCTCTTTATTTAGGCTGTTTTCCCAATGTATACGACATTTTTTTTATGTAGCTGTGTTAGATGCAGCTGTGTATGTTTGTGTCGGCATAGAATAACCTACATTTTCCTTTGCACCTGCAACTTTCATGTTTGTTCTTTTTCTGTATCACAGCCTCCCCCCCCCCCCACTGTAATGCCTGAATGGGCGCTATGGGTACTAAATAAATAAAAATAAATTAAAAGCGCGGTCAAAGAGCTCGAAAGCGGGGAAACGTTCTTCAAAGTTATAGTCATATGATAAAATGAAAGGTCGGCGCGGAGTCACTTTACACAGTATCTCTTTGAAGATACATTTTTTTTTCGTGGCAACGTCACGGCGCCGAGTGGTCATGCGATGCGATATGTACAGGGTTGTTCAAAAGTTCCCAGGCCGCTATTCCATGTAGTCGTATTGTCACTTGTCCCGTTAATGGGGGCGACAATCGCCGGGCGGATTCTAAGGGCTGGCGTCAAGGCCCTCCGAAAACGCACCACGAAAGCGCGGACAATTTATAGTTGGTCCTTTGGTGCGCCAGCGAACGCCGGTTGTGGTCCAAAGACCGAGTCAGAGCCGAGAGTCGACAACACAAACGAAAACGAAATATATTCTCAGTTAAGGCAACACAAAGAACACAAACACGTGCACACTCGGCTGGTACCCGTTACAGCTTCACAATAATACTCAGATGGTGTTTACACAACGGGAGCTAAACAAACAGATCACACGCTACGAATGCAATCGCATGCATTACCACTATTCAACGACAGTTAAAGTCCTGAATAGATAATGGCGTATCCAGTCCACAATACTTGGACGGTAATCGAATGCTTCTCTTCAAGGAAACACTCACGCCAGCTCCAGCGTTGATCGTCGTAGCTCAACCGTCGTCGTGACTTGTCACGGCTCACACGGTGTCGTCATCGGATTCTTCCAGATCGACGAGCGACTGACCGCACACCATCATAAACACGTCTTCTTTGGCTAACGGAGCCACACTTAGCGTAACTTCACCATCACCGGGCCGACTGACTCACTCCTGTCTCGACTGTCCACCGTCTCCACTGACCTCGCACGCTTTTATCCCTTCTCCCCCGGTTTCTAGAAGCGTCGGGAGTGTTCTCCGGCGCGCAGTACAGCTAAGCCTGGGGAAAGGGCGAGAGCTTTCTCGTAGGTTCGAATCGCGGCGGCATCATCGGCGATGAGTCACCCTTTCCTTCTAGAAGCGTCCAGGGCCCGTATTCCCAAAAGGCGACAATCGCAAAAGTATCGCCTTTGGTGCGCGCTGATTGGCTATTGAGCAAACCGGAAAACTTAGGGCGCCACCTGGTAATTCCGCCGACGTCAATTTTGCGTCATGGTGCTTGACGGTGCTCTCGACATATTTGCAATAAACGAAGGCACCGTTAACCGTCGGTTCGTGGTGAAGTCTAGCATTTCATTGACGTAGGCGGTAGCTTCTAGTATTCAATCCTCGGTGGATATACGCAGCATTTTTTACGCTGAAGCTTTCATCGAGCATTACCTTGGGGTGTTATCAGCACTCGTTCTTTGCCAGCGCGTGTTTTTTCGTGGTTTGAACGTCCCAGGAGCATGAACCGTGCGTTGCTCGCGTGGCTTATCGCGAGCCGGCAACATGTTGAGATCTTGAGACGATGTCGCTGCGGCGGCACGCTACAGATGAACTCTCCGAGTACGCCGTGTTAAACTCTCAACGAAAATACGTTTCACGCAAAGTTGCATTCTTTAAATATTATACTGTGCATTAAATAATCGAACAAAAAAACGTTGAAAGCACTTTCAACACGTCTTACACTTCAAGTAGCCACAGCCAAGCCGGCCAAGCCTGGCCACTGCGTAGAAGCAGCAGCACACGCTCGAAAACGCCGTACTCGGGTTGCTCTGCGCTCGTACAGTGCGCTCACTCCCGTGTTGTGAGACATTCGTACTACCAACGGCCAGTTGCAACAATGACGTCACAGGCAAGTCTTTTTTTTACTTATCGAACGCATCAAATTCTACGTCACCAAACGCGATACTATCGCCTTTTGCGATCGTTTGAGAATACGGGCCCAGGCTTTGCCAGGCGTTTGATCGCGTTGTCTGTGTCTGGCTCCAGTGGGTGAGGAGGATGCGGCGCGCCGGCGTCTTTTGATGCTTGTTTTTTCGTCGTTCGCGCTTCTTCGGCGCGCGACTCGCGCCGTTCTCTCGCGCAGCCGTTTGAAAGCGGCCACGCGCGCGCTTTATAACGCGATCGTTTGTGACACGTATGCAAGCGCGGCCTGCGAACTTTCGAACACCCCTGTACATGCACAACCTGCTTTGTGTGCCTACGTTGGTAAAAGCACCGACAACTGGCCAGAACGTGTGATTAGATCCTGGTGGAAATGAAAAGACTGTGAATGATAGTGACAGATCCAAGCATCCTTTTTGCGAGCTGAGGAGGATTTATATTTTGAAGTCCCGTTTAAAAGACAATAAACTGGTGTGCCGCGCAGCCTAGAGCAAGAGCCTTGAGTCTGGATTATGGAGTCGTTCATTTTGATGTAATAATAACACTATCTAGGGTTTAACGCCCCAAAACCACGATACGGTTATGAGAGACGCCGTCGTGGAGAGCTCCGGAAATTTGGACCACCTGAGGTTCTTTAACGTGCACCTAAATGTTAGCATGCGGGCCTGAAACATTTTCGCCTCCATCGCAGCGGTTCACTTTGACATATATATATATATATATATATATATATATATATATATATATATATATATATATATATATATATATATATATATATATATATATATATATATATATAATGAGATGCTTTCGTCGCACCATAACTAGCGCTGACAATCAGAGTTGTATTTATTATTATGCATGCCCGCTAAATTCTACACTACTTACGAGGTAAAAAAATTAGGTTGCGCGCAGAGAAGCGGCGCTTCCTTCGCGGCGACTAGTCAAACATGCCGAGCCACGGCGCATTCGCGCGGGGTGCAGGCATGCGCAGCACACCACCGTGCAAAAAGTGCTCTGGCGCTGACCTCCCACTGTTTGTAGCATGTGTGGTCTGTTGAAGGCTCCATAATCTCCGCAGACAGAAAAAGTGTCATTATAAATGTTTCACGGCGTTTTTCGCATTATCATTCCGTGATTATACACTCTGACAATTTAGTTTTCCGTTGTGCTAAAATAAACAGGTACCATAAAAATTGCTTTCCGGTCCCTTTAACGTCTGAGCTTTCGTCTTGTTCCGCTATTTAGTGCGAGAGCTATATACTGCTGCAACGGCGTTAGAATGTATAGGAATAACATAGGTCGATTAAACAAGGTGTAAGGTGAAGTATATTCACGTGACGAAATATCGGGCTTCAAAAAAGACAATTACAAATTTTGTGCCGGGTGATGGCCGCTTACTTCTGACCATAAGCATCCAATGAGTAAGCGTCGAGAAGCTTATTCGCGTCGTTTTGCTAAACTGGAACGAACTTCGTAAATAGATCGAAGTCTCTTCGGCCACCTCCTACCAGTCCTACCCGCGTAGTCCAATGGCCGAATTCTACCGGTACGACATCGTCAGGAAGGCATACACAATTATATTATGGGGGAAAAAAGCACGGTACAAACCGTGCATACACTACAATGCTGAAACCTGCAAGCAGAAGCCCTCAAAGAGTATGCTTCCATATTGCTAGCGAACACGCACAAAGGACGACATAGAAACAGACAGGACATGTAATGTGCCCTTCATGTGGATTAAAAAAATCAGTTAAGTCTAGCGGTTGTCCTGTCTCTTTCTATGTCGTCATTTGTGCGTGTTCGCTAGCAATATGGAAGCATACAGTCAATACCAACTAGCCCAGCAATGCATTAACGAGTTACCCTCAAAGAGGAGTTTTATAAATGAAATTGTAGAGCGGCACGACGCTCGTGAACGAGAGAAATGAAGGGATGAAGTGGACAGCTGTGTTCATTCTGCAGGGGTCCACAGAGACGTCCGAAATTCGCTCCAGTCGTGGATGTCTAAGAACGAGTGTCGACGCCTTCACAATTCGCAAGGCAAATTTTGTGCGCCCCTGCGGCTAGCGCAAACAGTCGAAGACACTTCAGCGCGGCAGGATACGTGATGCAACAGCGCACGGTGTGCTTTAAACCCGGAATCTTTTATAATTTGATTTTTCGAACAATAACGTGAAGAAACAAACTGTAAACTATGCCACAAAGAACTAATAGACTGTATATACCAGCAGTTTTCTGATATATGAAAATAATCCTATGACAAATAGTCTTTTTCTTCCTTTGGGCTGTTCATACGTATTTAGAAAAGTAGATGTGGTGCACGCGTGGTTCGTTATATTTTTTTTTCTAGGTTAGTGTGTTCACCACAAAGGTAATAAATGTGGCTTTTCCCCTCTATTTCTCTTGCTGTGTCAAGGTGCTACTATGATGAAGACAGGTGCTACATATCCAGAAGGGTGCACGACTGGGTATATTGGTTGGGTATGCTTTAAATTTCAATAGAGAGCGCAATAAAACCAAAGTGAAGAGTTTACTAAGGTTGAGCGTTGGGCTAGTTGGTGCAGCATAATTCAAAAAGGTATCACAGCGCATACAACGAGGACGAGCAATGAAGAGACGCACACAGCGCTGTGTGTGTCTGTTCTTTGCTTGTCCTCGTATGCGCTGTGATACCTTTTTGGAAAGTGAAGATAGCGTTCTGTTCTCTGTCTCCTCTTTTTTATAGCACTCCCTGCTGAAAGTGAACTCATGCTGCAAATCACTTTCCGTGCTACAATCTGCTACAAAACGCTCTCGATGATCCCCATTGTATTTCCGAGAAAAATAGGTGCCGTACACCAGTGCATAATAACCATTCATCGGTTACCCAGTGTTTCCGCTCAACTGTTACCACCATGACGAACTTTTATACAAGGAATTACCGTAGCTTAAAGCGTAGTTGTTAGCGAAGCATGCGCCAACGAAACGTAGATATCTGCTACTTAAAACGCCGTGCTGTCGATTCCATGCTCGAGTACCACCACCTAGATTATTGGCTGGGGCCCCCGTCGGGCCCGGGCCAATACGAGACGCCACTTTACTGTGATTACCGACCATCACGCTCTATGCTGGTTGTCCTCCCTTAAAACTTTGTCTGGACGCCTCGGTCACCGCATACCTCGTTTGCAAGAATACACTTTTGACGTTGTGTACAAGTCTGGCAAACAGCATCAAGATGCCGACGCTCTCTCTCGCTGCCCTCTGCCACTTTCTTCTCCGACCACGCACCCTCGTTGCTCCTCAGGTGATCCTGAGCCTTCATCTTCACTGACGTTATCGCCACTGGCAGTTGCTGAATCGCTATCTTCCATCCGCTGCACTCAGTTGGCCTCGTGTCAACGTGATGACCCGTATTGTAACCGTATCATCGGACACCTTAGTGGAACGTCTTCACCTCCTAATGCCAGACTACGTCGTCAGCTAAGGCAATTCAAGCTGGAACACAATGTGCTGCATCGCTATAATTACAATACCGATGGGCATAGGTGGATGCCAGTACTTCCCCGTTCGCTGCGTACACAAGTTCTCGAAGCACTGCACGACGACCCGTCCGCTGGCCACTTGGGGTTTCACAAGACGTACAACCGCGTTAGGAGCCGTTTCTTCTAACCTGGCCTTTCTACCTTTGTGTCCAAGCATGTCGCTTTTTCCACACTTTGTCAACGCCGGAAACGACCAACTTCACCTCCTGCTGGCCTGTTACAATCCGTCCTATGTCCCGAAACACCCTTTGCCATAGTCGGAATTGACCTGGTCAGGCCACTTCTCGTAACGCCAGCAGGTCATCGGTGGATTGTGACAGCAGTCGATCACCTCACACGGTACGCAAAGACCGCCCCTCTACGCACTAGTTCTGCGTCCGACGTGGCCGCCTTCTTTTTCGGAAGCCATAGTGTTGCGTCATGGTGCACCTCGCGTGCTGTTGAGTGACCGCGGCAAGACTTTTAGATGCGAAGTATCTTATGGCGGAGTTTAATCCGGTGGTGGTGGTGTGCGGCGTGACCACCCTTACTGCGCATGCGCATACCTTCTCCACTCACCCTATCCACTCCCCCTCTCCCGCTCCCATCTCCTCTCCACTTCCCCTCTCCGCTTTACCTCTCCCCTTTCCCATCTCCACTTTCCCTCCTTCTCCCCCTGTCCGCTCTTCCTCTGAAACGCGGGCTAGACATGCCGAAATTCTCTCCTGCGCAACGCCGGGATGGGCACCAGCGCATGCGCGTCCCCTCCCCCTCTCTCTCCTCTCCTACGCTGCCCCCCTCTTGCACGCCTGCCGACCGCGTTCCCCGCTCGCCCTGTGAGAATTAACGGCCAGGCTAGAGGGAAGACAAGCCGCGCGTAGCGTTCCTCTTCGCGTTCCACGACGCGAGGTCGGTAGCATGCCCAAAGAATGCCAACGGAACGCGATCGTGCAAGTGCTCCGGCTTCGCATCGCCACAATGTCCCCTTTAGCGGGAAATGGTGTAATTTTTTTTTGTCGACAATTTTTCAAGAAGTGCTGAAAACGTGTGGCACGGTTCATAGAGGACATCAGCCTACCACCCTCAAACAGATGGCCTAACGGAGCGATTCCATTGTAGCGCCCTCCTTCGGACGGCGCGCAAACCGGAGAGCGCGCGATGGCGAAAGAAGAAAATAAAGAAGGCGCTAGGCTATGGCACGTGCAGCCACGGCTCACGTTTCTTGCTGGCATCGATTATCGTTCAGGCGTGTCTTTCCTTCGCACCTGTGGCATAAGCCTACAAGTGGTGACCTAGGACGAAGACAATGACTGACGCGAATGCACCCTCAACTGAACAAGCCTCACGTCTGCAGGACGTCTCGGCCGTGCAACTGCGTCGCCCATCTTTCTGGCCACAGGATCCGCAAGTTTGGTTTCAGCAGGTCGAGGCGCAATTCTCCCTGTACCGCATTGCCTCGGAAATGACACGCTACTACAACGTAGCCTCAGTCCTTCCTCCTGAAGTTGCCAGCGAGCTCTCCCACGTCCTCTCCAACCCCTCGGACAGTACGCCATATTAGCACCTTAAAACCAAGGTGCTGGAGCGATTCATGCCTTCGGAACGCGTACGCCTACAGCAGCTCCTTGCATAGAGGGACCTTGGCGACAGTCGCCCCTCCCAACTACTGCACCGAATGCGACAGCTTCTTGGGGAACACGACGTCTCTGCCCATTCAGGGTTGCTTCGTGAGCTCTTCCTCCAACGCCTTTCTCAGCCAATCCGCCTCGTCCTCGCGGCGACCGGCGACGTCAACCTCGATCGCCTGGCGGAGCTCGCCGATCAGGTCCATGAAGCGACCTCCCCATCTGTCAACGCTGTCTTCCCACCAGCAGACACAGCGATTTCGCGCCTTGAGGCCCGCATCGACGAACTCGCCGCCTCCATTGCCGCACTCCGGAGCCCCTTGCAGGAGGCTCGTTCGCCTCGTTCCGGTCGTCGAGCTCTTCCACGCACGCGAGATGCTCGGAGTGCCAGCCCTCCACCTCTCTGCTGGTACCACCGGCGTTTCCGACACCGAGCCACGAAGTGTACACCTCCTTGTTCGTGGCAGGGAAACCCCTGTCGGGGTCACTGACGGCGGCGTGTGATCTCACTTCTCGTTCCAGCCGCCTTTTCATGGTCCCCGACCAGCTATCGGGCGCCAGGTTCCTTATAGATACGGGCGCGGAAATTAGCGTTGTGCCCCCGACTAAGGCTGATCGTTCGAAACCACAGGGGCAATTGCTTCGCGCTGCCAACGCCTCGTCTATAGCGACGTATGGGCTCCGATCTCTCACCCACGACTTCGGCCTTCGCCGCATTTTCTGGTGGGTTTTCATCATTGCAGACGTGGTTCAACCGATCATTGGCTCGGACTTCCTCTCACACTTCGATTTGGACGTCAGCGTGCGGCGGCGCCGCCTCATAGACGGTCAGACTCGTTTCTCCATCTCGGGAGTTCTGTCCGACATCGCGCCAATGGCCATCCGCATGCTGATACCTTCCTCACCGTTCGAAAAAATCTTGGCGAGTTCCCCGGAGTTAACAAAACCGTGCAACCTCACTCAGCCGCCTAAATATTCGGTGACACACCACAACGTCACCCAGGGTCCACCAGCAGCCGCTCGACCACGCCGCCTGTTTGGGGACCGCCTAGCTATTGCTAAACGGGAGTTTGACCACATGCTGCAGCTGAGCATTATACGCCCGTCATCAAGCGCTTGGGCTTCCCCGCTGCATTTGGTGCCAAAGCGTGATCCTGGGGACTGGCGTCCTTGTGGCTACTATCGAGCGTTGAACGCCAAGACTGTCCACAACAGCTATCTCCTACCACACATGCAGGATTTTACATCGCGCCTCGACGGCTGCACAATTTTCAGCAAAGTGGACCTTGTTGAGGAGTACCATCAGATTCCTGTCGAGCCCGCCGACGTACCTAAGACCGCCATCACGACGCCCTTTGGGTTGTTTGAATACGTGCGGATGCCCCTTGGACTCCGCAATTCGGCTCAAACTTTCCAGCAGTTCATTTCTGAGGTCACACGGGGCCTCCCTACTGTGTTTGCGTACCTTGACGATGTCCTCATCACCAGCCGCACGCCTAAAGACCATGAGCACCATCTTCGCGCTCTGTTCCAACGTCTGCAGCAGTACGGCCTCGTTGTGAACGCCTCGAAGTGTACTTTCGGTGCATCTGAGCTCGAGTTTTTGCGCCATCACACATCATCCCAAGGAATACGGCCTCTCCGGTCCCACGTTAAATCAATCCAGGATTATCCTCAGCCTACAACACTGCGCCAATTACGCCAATTCTTGGGGCTTGTGAATTTTTCCAGGCGCTTCATACCACACTGTGCCGAACTGCTACGACCGCTCACCGAACTCCTTCGGTCAACCACCGGCCCGTCCTCCGCCATTACATGGTCGTCAGAGGCCCAGGCCGCTTTTACTGCTGCCAAGCAAGCAATCGCTCAAGCCGTGCTTCTTATTCATCCGCGCAGCAACGCCAAGTAGGCTTGCTTATATATCGGAGTTCACGACTGATATCCGCCACGTGAAAGGAGCTGACAACACCGCCGCAGATGCCCTTTCTTGTATAGCCGCGGTTGACTATCCATCTCCAACCATCGACTGGGCCTCATTCTCCTCCGCACAGCAGGATGATAGAGAGCTTGCCGCTTTTCGGGAGAACCCCCGTTCTCTCCTACTGCGCCTGGTGCCTCATCCATTATCATCTGAGCCCTTGTGGTGTGATGTCTCAGCAGACCTTTCCCGCCCTTTCGTTCCCGCTTCATTACGACGCACCGTTTTCCACTCCATACACGACATCTGTCACCCCGGCATTTGGGCTACTCAGCGTCTTCTCGCCCAGCGCTATGTCTGGCCCGCAATCAACGCTGATGTGCGCGCTTGGACGCGCATGTGCCTGCCCTGCCAGATGACAAAGGTCTCTAATCATACTATGACGCCTCCCCAACCTTTCCTTCCACCCGGCCGTCGTTTCGACCATGTTCATCTAGACATTGTGCGCCCTGTACCAGTGTCTCAGGGGTACCGATTTATATGGACCATGGTCGATCGTTTCACACGCTGGCCTGAGGCTGTTCCAATTCAAGATATCACCGCCGAGACAGTTGCGCGCGCTTTCATTTCTACGTGGGTATCCCGTTTTGGCTGTCCTGGCACCGTGACAACAGACCGTGGACGTCAGTTTGAGTCCTCGCTGTTTACTTGCCTTTATAGAATCCTCGGAGCCAGACATTGCCGTACGACGGCTTATCATCCCTGATGCAACGGCATGGTGGAACGCCTTCACTGACAACTGAAGACCGCGTTGACTACCCGCCTCAATAGAGCCACCTGGGTGGATGTCTTGCCACTAGAGCTCTTAGGTTTACGAGCTGTCATCCGGGCAGACCTGCAGTGCTCAACAGCAGAGCTGGTGTATGGCACTTCTCTACGGCTTCCAGGAGACTTCTTCACGTCAACGAAGCTACCAGACCAGCCACAACAATTCCTCCAACGCCTCCTCGACTGCATTCAAGACCTCCGGCCCACTCCACCCAGACCTTCCCAACACAAGACAATATTCGTCCACCCTGATCTGGCCACTGCAACACATGTTTTCCTGCGCCACGACGCGGTTAGAGCACTTTTGACACCAGCCTACGACGGACCATTCCGCGTCCTTATCCGCACCCCCAAAACTGCCATTCTTCAGAACGGCCGTCAAGAGACAGTCAGCTTGGACCGACTTAAGCCGGCGTACCTGGAGACCGCCACAGAAAGCTTCTCACCCGCGCCTCACCTTCCGTTGCACTACCAAAAACCGCATGTCACATTCTGACTTCCAGTCTTCACGGGGGGCCCTGTAGCACCCTCGTTCGGACGGCGCGCAAACCGGAGAGCGCGCGATGGCGAAAGAAGGAAATAAAGAAGGCGCTATGCTGTGGCACGTGCAGCCACGGCTCACGTTCCTTGATTGCATCGATTATTGTTCAGGCTTGTCTTTCCTTCGCTCCTGTCGCATAATTCTACACCATCGTACGCTAACCGATATGATATCAATGTACATCGGACCACACCACGATAACTGATACACAGTCTTACCGTTCGTGACATCTGCACACAGCACCGCTGTCCAACGAACTACCGGATATTCACCTTTCTACCTGGTCTACGGTGGTGCGCCGACATTCGCAATCGACGCCTCTTTCTTGAATGCAACAACCAAAATCTCAACAACAACACCAGAACACTTCGTCTTAGGCTCGACGAATGTCGGCAACGTGCTCGCCTCAACACAGAGGCCAGTAAACAAGACCGTAAGCAGCGTTATGACAGCTTTCATCGCGACGTCACCTTCCATCCTGGCGATGAAGTACTACTTTGGACGCCTGCTCGTACTCTTGGATTGTGTGAGAAGTTTCAATCACACTTCCTTGGACCTTACGTTCGTGAACAAACATCCCCAGTGAACTATCTTGTCACCACCATCGAGGTCTCTTCCGACCGTCGTTACCGTGCTTCTGAAATAGTGCACGTATCGCGTCTCAAGCTATTCGTTCGGCGTACCTTTGCCGCCTAAATTGCGGCCGGGCCGGCCGCTCGCGCACGCGGGGAGATTAGTGTGAGCAGTGTTTATGCCCTTCATGTTCTCATTTGTACATACACGTCATCATCACCAACTGTGTTTGGGTTGTGGGGCTCGTACTCGGGACAATCAAGAAGAGTCTTTAGAGTCCTAAACGTGCCTCACAATACTCTGGAAAGCGCTGCACAGTTTTCAGACTGAGTGCCTCATGCGTTCTGAAAAGCAGACCTATAGTAGCATGCAATATTTTTAATACTACTCTTTATTCTGGCATGTGTACATAAGATAACGTTACAAGCCACCGAGATGAGGCAAAAGGAAACAGACATAACTGTTTCCTGACTAGCCCTACGTCCCGGCTCATAGAAAAGCAAGGACAGCAGTGAGGTCAGCAAAATACAATGGGAACAGTGCGATTCAAATGCATCACTGTAAAGAAATCATGGAAGACTCATACCAATTTCAAGCACACTTCCGTAGTAGAATTACAAAATTTTGAACTATTTCATGTTGATGTGGTAATAAAATTATGAATAGATTAGAAATTGATCAGGTACAATAGTATCAATCAGTATTCAAGTGAAGCTAACAATGTGCATAACTCTACAACTGAAATGCGGTGAAATACAATTATACGGGAGTGCAAATGCAGTATAATTTCGGGAGTGCAAATGCTGCAGAACACAAGCGAGGTTGTCATATCAGAAAAACGCAACAATTTTTCTGCGAGACTAAGCATGGCATGAACGGTTATTAGTGTCACGTACGTTGAAACAAATTGTAAGCGGAACTATGCAGCTTCATTCTCCATGCAGCGCACTCGAGCTGTGTGCTGAAATGTGCGCCTCCCTACGATAGGGCTCCTAAAACGGTTAGTGTGTCTTCGATAAAACTCTAAATGTCGCAACTGCTCTGAAGCGACAGGGAAAAGCTGCTTACAGTTGTAGAAGGCTGCCCACACAGCCAGAACCAACAGCAAGAGTAGAAGACATAAGACGGAGATAAGCAGGATGTACTGCTTGCGTCGGTCACCTTCCTGCTGTTCCTTGTTTCTGAAAAAGGCATTATGAGACATGTTATTTTTTTCAGTATCACTTGAAATTTCAAAATTTACATAACTGAAGCCAGCGTGATAGCCTTCTATGACGTCCACAAAAACGTGAACTGTGCCTTTTGTTTGTACCTTTTGCTGTTATCTTACCGGGAAGGAATGTATTGGCCGAAGCACCAATGTGTAAACTTGTTATTCACAGAACTTGCGCTGGATGAAACAAGGAACTCTCAGACTACAACGCTCATGACGAGGGCAGTCATCGTTCCTGGAAGTCTTATCTGCAGCCGGAACGCGTTATCTCTTCGTATATGCGTCATTGTACATTATGGCGTTATTGCTGGCACTCGCGCAGGTTCTATAATGTGCCCCATCATAGGCTTTGCGTGTGAAATCTGATTACAGTCTAGCAAGTTGATGACACCACCCCGAATGGCCTGACATATCAACACAGTGATAACGACGTACATGAGAACCAGTAAAAAGCGGTCACCTGAAAAAAAATGAACTCACAATTTCGCGGCAAGGCGAATGTCACACGAAGAACGGCGCCAAACGTGCAGCACGCTGCTGAAGCACAAAGAACGCACAAAAACAACACACACGCGAACTAACAACGTTCACAGCTGAACGCCCTGCTGAAACACAAAGAAGGACGCACGAAACGAAGGAACACAGAACAAGCGCGAACTAACTACTAAAGCACAAACCACCCCCCTGATGAGAAAAGCGGGCGCGCAAGTGACCACACCCTGTAGGGCACACCCTGTAGGTGAGGCAGGATGCGTGCGCGCATCGCAACCACGATAAGTGTAACTGCTAGCCAAGCGTCCATAGAAGTCCATACGTTCAGAAAATGGCTGCTCATCAGCTACTCATGGGGCTTAGCGCCATCTGTGTGAGGAGGGACCACTTCCGGTGGAACAAAAAAAGGCGGACGTGGCGCAATATTTCGTAGAAACGTGACGTCGGTTTGTTGGCACTCTAAATAGTTTTCTTAGGCCCCTGGTCGCTAAGGACTCGTGCTATGGCGAGCCGGCAAGTACTTGGCGAGTGCGCTTGAAGCCAACGCTAGCTAAACTAACATCGACTCGCGACTAAACAGCGGTGTTTATGTGTTACGCCGTTTAGTTCAACTAGATTTTACCAGTAAACCTTATTCTTGGAGCTTTCATTCTGCGTTCATGTCATCTTCTACAGCGGGATAAAAGTAAGCACCAGCGTACCTCCCATGTTTGGAGCGTTGCTTATTTGCTTTGCACATGCACAGGGGCCTCAACGAACGCATTGCTAGTGTACTTCAGTTCTAACGAGATAAAATGACGCCTACACAAGCCAGAATGATAACATTTCCATTTTATTCAATGGTCACAATAAGGCAATTTTGTCACAGCCTTCGGAATGAGCAACAAGTGTCTTAAGTACAAAACGTGCGTACACTACGTTCACTGTGTTTTGCCTTATGTGCCGATAAATTAACCTACGTGTAACGTATACAGGCATGCGAATCGTAGCGCGGCCGATAACTTAGCGATCTGCTCACGGATAACAGAAAATACGACGGGCAATCAAATAGTTCTGCAACTCGCATACCAGGAAAACTGCCAGACCAAAAAAAAAGGTTAATTTTCAGCATAATCACCCGCACACTAATGCACATTAATGCATTTTTCCGAGGGCCTTTTGATACCCGGCAAAAAACAACTTTCATCCTGGTTGCCAAGCCAGTCCTCTGCGTCAGTTTGAAGTGACTTCAAGTAATCAAACCTAGTGCCCTTGAGGCGTTTGTTCAAGTTCGGACATAGATGAATGTCACTCGGGGTCAGGTCGGCACTGTAGGGCGGGTGGTCCAGCTGTTCGAAACCACACTCTCGAATGTCAGCCTGGGCCACGCGAGCCCTGTTAAACCGGTGCCTGTTGTTGTGCATGAGGAGGACACCTCTTGTCTCTAATCCTCGGCGTGTTTCCACGATGGCTTTACGCAGTTTTCGAAGAACGTTTCCGTAGTATTCGCCTGTAACTGTCCTACTGTTTTCATGATACTCAATGAGCAGGATCCTCTGCGTCCCAGAAAAGTGTCGCCATCACTTTCCTCCTTGAGCGTTGGATCTTGTACATTTTCGGGGAGGGGACCCCGGATGTCTCCACTGCATAGACTGGAGTTCTGTTTCTCGGTCCCAGTGATACAGTCACGCCTCATGTCCAGTGACAAGGCGGGAGAGAAAATCCTCTGGGAAGCTTGAATAGAGATGCAAAATTTCCCTTGATGAATGAATGCGGTAGTGTCCATCTTGCGCTGACACGTTCCGTGGCACCCATCTCGCCGAAACCTTGAACATTCCCAAAACACCATGGATGATAGTGAAAGCACTACCGTAAGAAATGTTCAATTCTCCAGCAACTTTGGACACCTTGATTCGGCGACTATTCATGATAAGGCTCTCTGCAAAGGCTGCATTGTCCTAATCGGTTGAAATGGTCGGCTGCCCTGACCTTGGGTCATCTTCCACGTGCACATGGCCACGTTTAAACTCATTCAACCACTGAGTCACTGCACCATATGAAGGACATCCACTGCCAAACACATTCACCATCCCTCTGTGGATTCCTTTGGCGGAACTTCATTCTTTGCACAAAAATTTGATAACGCTCTGGTACGCCAGCTTGAAATTGTGGGACGACGCCACGTTTCACTGATTGATGCCGACGAAATAATGAACTGGAAGGCTTGATATTTAGACCATGCTTGGCTGCAGAGATTACCTAAACAAAACGCAATTTGAGATCTTTTTAGAATAGAGATCAATATGAGATATTTGGTATATAGCGCCTAGTTGCAAAACTCTTTGATCTCCCCTCGTATAGTAAGCACTGCGTGTTCACGAAAGAAGCCCGGCAGCAGGAATAATGATCCATGAAAATCCAGCAAGCACACTACTCCTTATCGTTGCCCCGGTGTCTTATCTAGAAGAGATGGGTCGCCAGGCATACGCTTGATCATCGTTGAGCACCACATCGTTTCCGCGATGTGGTGTTCAAGGCGCGCCCCTCGCGCCCTTCGCGCCATCTCGCTGGTAATGCAGAGAACATGCTTAAGTGCCACCGAGACCGGCGTACCGCCAGTGGTAAATGGTGTATACAAATATCTCGCCGTTAGTATGCTTAGGGACGCACGGTTTATGACCGAGCTTTCTAACGCCGCGCGCAGGGCGGCCCTTTCAAATACGCGCTTCGGAAAGTATTTTTCTGAATTAGTTGCCTTTGTGGCTTATTGGGACATGATGGTGACAGCGACGCCGACGCCCAAAAATAGCCGAAAGTGTCCATGTAATTGCTATCGCAATAAAACATAAGTATGCGCGTCAATCTATGTATTGTTTTGGGGATCGCGATTGAACGGTAGAGGCAAAAGCGAATATATTACAATATTTACGGTGCGCTGTGGCACAGAATAGCTGCACAGGAAGTTCTCGCGCTGCATGCCACCTTCTTGTTTCTGTTTTCGTTGCAAGATGTTCTTCGGCAGCTTGCTCATTCACATTGCCTCGTGACTCACCCCTGGTGCACTTAGCGCCGTCACGGCGCCACCTCAAATCAGCCAGCACTGGCAATGTAGTGGGGTTTTAGGTGCGACACATGGATGACATCAGTACCTGGTGTAGCAGAAGAAGACGGGTGTGGATGGACGGGAGTAATGACATAACCAATGCCGTTTCATTTCGGATAACTTTGTAGGGTCCTGTGCAGCGAGGAAGGAGCTTCTCGCAGAAGCCTCGGTGTCGAAACGGTGTCCAGAGTACAACTAGACATTCAGGAGGGCAGCTGAATTCGCAGGGCCGGTTATCGCACCGCTGTTTCTGGGAGTCCTATGAAGCGCAGAACCCATTGTGAACGATTTCGAGAGCTATTCGTGCTAGAGAAACGACGTCCTGAGCATACGGGGTTTGAGGGAACGGCAGCATGGGCTAGTTGGTGATTTGTAATCGACATATTTGCACAGCGCTACTAGAACGAGGACGTATGAAAGGACACAACACAGGCGCTGATGTTGTGTCCTTTCATACGTCCTCGTTCTCGGAGCGCTGTGCAAATATGTCATACGAGGTTGGTATAGAAAGATCAGAAGGAAGGAGCGTTTCGAATGGTAACACGCAGTTGCGGTCGTACAAAAGAACAAAACGGTGAATAGACTGCGATAATATGCGCGACAAATTGTACGCAAAAGTTACAAATGGTAATTTGGCGTCCCAGTCCCGGTGACCAGCAGCTGCGTTATTGTAGAACGTATTCTTGCGTGTTCGGTTGAGCCGCTCGGCAAGACCGTTAGTCTGTGGATGGTACGCAGTCGAAAGCTGATGTTCCGTAAAGCAGCTACGAAGGATTTCGTCGATGACCTTTGCGAGGAAACAGCGGTCATGGTCTATAAGAAGCTGACGCGGAGCCTCGTATTGAAGGATAACATCATTCAACAGAAAGTCCGCAACGTCTCTAGCGCAGCTACTTGAAATAGCGCGCGTGATAGTATATCTGGTGGCATGACCATTGGCGACGGCACTCGATTGTTGCTTGAGACGGATATGAGATATATCTGAGCAAGTCCAGGCAGACGCCTAAGAATGGCTCTGCTGAAAGGCCCAGAACTTTAAGCACGCCAACCGGTGGGACAGCAGGACGTTTGCGACACTGACAGTGCTCGCGGGAAGCTACGTGTCGGTGTACAGAACGATACAAGGAAGGCCACAAGAACAGCTGCCGCACACGGTCGTAGGTGCGTGAAACAGCCAGGTGTCCCGCCGTAGGAGCATCATGTAGCTGTTGAAAGATGGCGGAACGCATGTGTCGGGGGAATCACTAACCAGAATTCTGGGCCATCAGGTTGTCATGAGTAAAGGGGCACGGGGCGCGTGCCGGACAGTGCAATGCGTCGATAGTGTGCGGGGAATGGAAAAGTACCCGATGGTGTGCACCCCCGCCACGTCGACGCAAGCCATTGGCCGGCGAAAGGCGCGTGCCACGCGACCCGAACTGAGGTGCGGAACCCCAGAGGAAGGAGCAGGCATTGTTCGGTGGAGTCGTCGAGGAGCAAGGTGTTGCAGGCCAGCGTCGCGTCCGCGACGGGAACAGCAGGGTTGAGTTCTGGAGGCAGCGTTGTGCATGCCCCGGGAGGGTGGCCGTCGACCTCGGGGTCTACCGAGCGAGGCGTCCCGGGCTTGCGGCAGCCTCATCACGCAGTTCTCGTGGCACCTGCGGCACTACCACAGCTCGGCAAGACGACGGCGACCCACCGACAATCACTGGAGAGCCACGTCGGCAGTTCGACCCGGTGGCACCAAGGGGAGGCCAGGAGTTAGGCCTAACTGGACGAGGCAGATGTTCTCGACGAAGGGCCGGAGGACCGGCGATGAGGACGACTAACAAGGCGGCGGGTCGACGACGAGGACCCCAAGACGTCGACAGCAGCTGCGACGACGACGCAGGACGTCGATCTTCGCATCGAATCAAGGCGACGGGCAACACGAACCGTAAGAAAGTTCGATTCGCGTAGCGAGACTGAGGCGCCATAGTGGCCAGACTTTGGAGTCCGGAGGAGCTAAGCATAGCTTGTAGGCTTTGCGATTTGTTGTTAGTGATTGCGCGCTATAGCGTCACCTCTTCTAATGTTACTTTTTGATGTAAATGTTTTGGTGTGAGAATTTTTGTTTGCCGTGTCGTGTGATAAAAGTTTGTTTGCAGTGACGCCACGGTCTCCCGCCTCTCTCATTCTCCCAACTTCATTACATATTGCAAGCGCTCCCGAGATACGTGACAAAGGTCTCATGTTCCGGCAATACAGAACGCCATCGCGTATAATATATTTCTGGCGACAAGGGTCGGAACGTCCAGAGGAAACTTGTTGAATGGTCATCTGTAGGGCCTCCCGGCGCTGCTAGGTGCCGATGTCGCACACATCGGATAGGGCTAGTACGCTAGAATCATCATAGTCAGAGGGGCCAGCCGGGTCCACCGGATAACGCTAGACACAATCGGCGTATTGATGTAGCCTGCCAGGTTAGTAGATTACATCGATGGAACACTCCTGTAGCCGTAGATGCCACCGACAATGGCCACCAGTGGGGTTCTTCAGTGATGAGAGTGAACAGAGAATGTGCGGTCATAGAAGGACGGTCAAAATCTTGTGACAGCCCAAACCAACGCAACACTCGCGCTCCGGGATCAAATAGTTCCGCTTCTGATGTGTATAAATGGCGGCTGGCGTGCATATTAACGCGTGTTTGGCCGCGCTGGTGTTGGGCGAAGACAGCACCGATTCCATGCCCATTAGCGTGTGTTCGAACTTCAGCAGTTGCAGCTGGGTCGTAGTGGGCCAGTATACAGGGTGTTTTTTTTACACAATACAGATCTTTTATAAAAATTCTATGACAGTCAGGCTCCTGTCTTTGTCGCACATTAACTCTATGTCGAGACGAAAATGCTTTCCTGCAGCTGAAATGATGTTGACGCGACACATTAACAAAAATTTTTGAATTAACTTTTTAGTTATTACCTATTTATAGTTACACCTATTTTTTAGATATCACGAAATTTGCACGTAGTTCGAGATATTTATCATTGAATTCAAGGGCTCAATCGAAACTGATCGATAAATGATATAATCATGAAGTATATATTTAAAAAATTAATTAATGAGTTTTGGTAATTAGTCGCAAGAGTGTCATTTTAACTGCCGCAAAGTATTTACTCGACGTGGAGTTAGTGCGCGTAAACGGTAGGAACCGTACTGTTATAGAATTTTTGTAAAAAATATGTATTGTCTAAAAAAACACGCTGTAGACGGCGAAGTCAGCAACTAGATAAGCGTCGAGAATTCAGCTGCTTGGTCCTGGCAGCACGAAAAGGGCAAATGGTTATTTAGAAGGTCGGTTAAGCGTTGGGTGATGGTGGCGAAATTGCGTATAAAACGTCAAAAGCATGAGCATAATCCCACAAATCTCCCATTATATTCAGTACAACATGGCACAGCAAGTTCTTGACTGCGCTAGTCTTGTCGGAGTCAGGTTGTACACCTGTAACTCTTACATGCAAACCTAGCACAGTAGCTTGTTGTCGACCAAAGTCACACTTCTTGGAGTTTAGTTGGAGGCGCGCTCGACGAAACACAGCGTAAATTGCCGAGAGACGAGTAAGATGACCTTCAAACATTAGTGAAAACACAGTGACATGGTCTAGGTAAAGGAGACAGACCATTTGTAGCCACGAAGGAAGGAGTCCATCATGGGATTGAATGTTATCGGCACATTACAAAAAGCAAAAGGCATAACCTTGAACTGATAGAGGCCATCCGGTGTGAGAAAGGCAGCTTTTTCTCGGTCCCCATCATCAACAGAAATCTGCCGGTAACCCGAGCGCAGGTACCTCGCTTTATGAAGAGAGTTAAGCGCGTCATCGATCCGTGGCAGCGGATATAAGTCTTTATGTGTTATCTTGTTCAAAGCACGATAGTCGACGCGAAATCTCCAGCCGCCATTTTTTTGACGACGATGACAGGTGACGTCCACGGATTCGAGGAGGCCTCTATGACGCCTTTGGAGAGCATCTTAACGACTTCTCGCTGTATGACCTGGCATTCGGATAGCGACACACGATATTGTCGCCGTCTGACAGCAGTGGCGTCGTCGGTGTGTATTTGATGACTTACTAGTGACGTTTGACTGAAAGGGCAATCATTGAAGTCGAAGACGTCCCTATAGACCGATAACATCTGGGGGAGTTCCGCAGCTTGACAGGGGGGAAGTTCAGGGGCAATAATCTTCCTGACTTCATCGGGGCATGTACTGGTGGGGTCAGTTGCAATTAAAGAAGGACAAGCGTCAGCGTCAAATACCACGATGCCACATGCATCAAGCGCTGACACATTTCCCGATGAGATGCCTAGCGCGAGAGCTTGGGTCGAGTTACCAAAGTTGACAAGCGGAAGCTGCGCATGATTGTCGAAATGATCACGAGTATATGCTGCACGGCAACATTTTGGGTCAACAGCTCAACTAAAGGTGACACTATGTGGTCGTCGGGAACAGATGGTGATGTCAACAATACCACACACGCGGCTGCTTGCGGTGCCGGCCCCTCCACGGTGGTCTAGTGGTTATGGCGCTCGACTGCTGACCCGAAGGTCGCGGGATCGAATCCCGCCCGCGGCGGCTGCATTTTCGATGGAGGCGAAAATGTTTGAGGCCCGTGTACTTGGCTTTAGGTGCACGTTAAAGAGCCTCAGGTGGTCGAAATTTCCGCAGCCCTCCACTACGGCGTCTCTCATAATCATATCGTGGTTTTGGGGCGTTAAGCCCCAGATATTGTTATTATTATTACAGCGGCATCAAAATTTGCGCGCAAGACGTCGCACGCATTGAAGTACACATCACAGCAAGCGTCACGGCAATGTCACTAATAAAAAGAAAAAATCAATAAACCAAAAGGTCAACATGACGTAGACGTTTTCCTTTTCCTTCATGAACCTACTGGCCCATTGTCGCTCCTGCAATGTTAACAGCGGAAGTTGTGAGCCACGACTTCAGGACATAAAAACTCCAGCTAGAAGTAAGGAGAGATTAGCTCGTCAGCTTTCGGAACCTTGTTTTTATCAAGAAAAGGGGTGATATATTAGGGGCGAAGCTCCTTAAAGCGGCACCCGTTCGTCCCTCGTAGTCGGAGTAGTGCGTAACCAGTCGTAACGCTAGTACCAGATCTTGACCTCCAAGGTGGTGCCGGTGGGAGATTTTTCGTGTGCGTTGTTGAACAATAAAAAATTCGCAGCGTGCGCGTTAACTAAAAGCCGAATTCTTCTGTTTCTCATTCCCCATTAGCAGCCATTGGCATGTTCCAGTAGGAAACGTTAGTAGAAGTAGAAGTGTAAGTGTTAGCTAAAAGGCGACTTCTTCTGTCTATCATTCCCATTAGCAGCCATTGTTTACCTCCAAGGTAGTGCCTGGTGAGATTTCTCCTGTGCGTGATTAAACAATAAAAATTTTGTTCAAAACGCCGTTGATTGATGAAATAAACCAACGAAAGACGCCAGATGCTTTCTAAAAGCAAAACGAAAGAACGCCAGATGTTTCTAAAGTAAAACGAAAAGACGCCAGATGTTTTCTAAAGCAATGGTTTTCTAAACAATGAAAATTCACAGCGTACATGTAAAATTAAAGTGAGCTGTAAGTCGTCATAACTCTCATCGAACCTTTAGTATAAACGCGCCCGATCTCACGTCGGTGATGATGTACTGGGCAGAATTCACGGAAGATTCACGGTTTACCGATGAACCTCCGCAGCTTCGCCCACTCATCATCATTCACTCCGTGGATATGCTGTGAGTTTTTTTTGTCAGCACCACTTCTGTTTCCTTGCGCGCAAGCTATTACAGATTACTAGATAGGCAATTGTAAGCAGTTTGCGTTTTTTTATCTTCTGCCTTGAATACGCACGCGCCCAGGATCTTCCGCGTCGTGTGCAGCATATGTCTATTTTCAATGAATTCAGTTGGAGTACAGCGCCCGTGCCGTCATTACCTTCTGTGTGCTTGTGTTTAAAGTTTGGCGCAGAATTCTTTTAAAAGAAAAAATATGGATCACCAACTAGCCCCACAACGTGTTTTGTTAAGCGTAGACGTCCGCGCGCTTGATTTTTGTCGAGACGGCGCGAGTGTCACCATGTGACGCTTGTGTCACCATGTGAACCTTTAGTATAAACGCGCCCGATCTCACGTCGGTGATGATGTACTGGGCAGAATTCACGGAAGATTCACGGTTTACCGATGAACCTCCGCAGCTTCGCCCACTCATCATCATTCACTCCGTGGATATGCTGTGATTTTTTTTGTCAGCACCACTTCTGTTTCCTTGCGCGCAAGCTATTACAGATTACTAGATAGGCAATTGTAAGCAGTTTGCGTTTTTTTATCTTCTGCCTTGAATACGCACGCGCCCAGGATCTTCCGCGTCGTGTGCAGCATATGTCTATTTTCAATGAATTCAGTTGGAGTACAGCGCCCGTGCCGTCATTACCTTCTGTGTGCTTGTGTTTAAGTTTGGCGCAGAATTCTTTTAAAAGAAAAAATATGGATCACCAACTAGCCCCACAACGTGTTTTGTTAAGCGTAGACGTCCGCGCGCTTGATTTTTGTCGAGACGGCGCGAGTGTCACCATGTGACTCCGCTCCACCAATAGGGACGCGGAGACCTCGTCGGCTGCCTTCGCTAGAGAACTCTGGCGGAAAGATCAGTGAATGTCTCTGCGTTTAGTTTTATCCATGTGGCTCAATGGCAGCAGTATCAGCTTGAGAAGCTGAGTCCAGCCAACGTTTATTGTTTTGCGCGGGGTGTCCGATGGAGTATCTTGTATCTTAAAATACACGATACATTAATGAATGTATCGGAAATACAGATACCGATACACGTCTCGCGAGAGGTATCGCGATACAGATACAAGATACCCAACAAGTATCTAAGATAGTATCTAAGATACATGTTTCTTCGATACTGCCCAGCATTGGAGGGAAAGTCAGTTCTCCGAGGCTAAGCAGCGGCGCAGACACCAAAGCCCATATTGCCGAGTTCCGCCTGTACATCAGATTGGACCAGGGCACGTGAAAATTGCCGTGGCCGTTGTTGGGAAGAGCTAGAGTAATCGCTTCGATTTTCCGAGGAACGATTCGTCTCAGTTCTGACGGCGGTGACGACTGCAGACTACATGTCATTCTGTCTTCGCAGGAGGACGTCGCAGCGGTCTTTGGAAGCCGAGTGAGTGACTTCTGAATACGCCGGCTTTTGGTCCGCTCAAAACGCCATTTCTCAATAATTTTATTTACTGTCACATAGAAACACTTCGTCTGCTATTCCCTTCATCACGTGAGCAGCCTTGTCCGACTCCGATATGTCACTGTCGATTTTACAACAAAGAGCCAGCACGTTCTGAATGTGCGATATGTATGATTCAGTGGACGTCTGAGCACGGATCGATAGCTCTTTCTTTGCGGCTGCCATTCGACCCATGGGCTTCCCAAAGAACTCACACACATTTTGCTTGAAAGTTTCCCGACTTTCAATCTCTTCCTAATGGTTCTCGAAGCAAACATTTGCCGTGCCGTTAAATAAAACAGCACGTTGGTCAGCATGACCGTCAGTTCGTAACGATGGCTTTCGCTGCTGCGTTCATAGTCAGCAATGCAGTCTTCGGCGTCGACTTCATCAGTAAGGCAGAATTTCCCTGGGTCGTTCGAATACGCAACGAATATCGTTGACGTTGTCATGACTGGTGCAGGCGCTGTCGTGGCTGGGGCAGGCGTCGTCATGGCCGGTGCAGGCGTGGTCACAGCCTCCGTCTCGTCTTTTGTCGTGGACTCTGAGTCGACGACCACTGCGGAGCTCCGTTGTACTGCGCTCCTTGTACTCCGTAGCTTCACCAAATTGCCATGGACATCGCGAGTCAACGGTAAAGGCAAAATCTATTACAATGTTCACAACGCGCTGTGGCACAGAATGGCTGACAGCATCTCGCCCGGCATGTCACTTTCTTCTTTCTCCTTTCGTTGCAAGATGGTCTTCTCCACGCGGGCAGCTCCACGAATATGTTGGGAGATTGCCGCGGCCCCGCTGCCACAGCCCGAAGTCTGCCAGTCCAGCACGGCCGCGCCAGCTACGCCCAGCCATGTCCAGGCTCCCGGCAGCATGCGGCTAAGTACCCACCACCAGCACGTGACACATCCCTTCAGCGTCGTCTTCGTTTGCTTCAGAGCGCTCCTCTGGTAGTATTCCCATACAGCCCCTCCCTCTACAGAGGCGATGGCGCTGTCCCGTAGCTGCATATCGCGACGACGCCCCCACCGCCGGCAAAACCTGGAGAGCTGGTGCAACGAGCGAGGATGCGAAGAATGCCCTGGCTCAGACGCCTACCTGGCACACCCAGTGCATCTCAGGAGCCAGGAGCTGCTGGGAACATATCGGTCCCGTAAATAGGGAATCACCCAGTCTGGTGCCTGCGTGCACTACCGATATAGTTTGGGCACAATAAATGCTGATTAATCATCGTCATAATCCGGGATCAATGTCTTCCGAGATTCCACACAGGTCCAAAACCATGCCTTGGCTCAGACGCCCACCTGGTCGCCCTCCCCGTCACGCTCAAGAAAGAGCGACCAGCAGGTCGCCAGAGAGGTGCAGCTGGCCACATGAATCTACCGTAGATGGGCGTTGCGCAAAAGAACGGTATCTCAAGAGGAAGGAACACGGACACGGCGCAATTACTGCGCTCTTGTCATGCCGTTCTCTTGCGCACCACCGATCTAAGATGAGTTACAAACTCGACCAGCAACCGTCCTGACGATTCTACCGCAGGAAGGCCGGCCGGCCACCTCAGATGTGCAGTGTACGGGACGCTGCAGAGGACGCCGAACGGCCAAGGTGCCATTCTTAGCTCCCGTTATTCTACGTCGGCCCGCCGACTTCCATCCATGCCTCCGTTCTACGCCGTAGGTCCACGCCGACAGCAGTCATGATACCGCAGCGGACGAGGAAAAACACTACGTGTACTACGGAGTCCAAGATCAAGAAGGGAGCCGACAGATGGATACACGTTATAGGTTTCAAAACAGGAGAAAGTGCCTCAGATCAGGCTGGCCGACGTTTCGATAGGGGACCTATCTTTCTCAAAGACGCCTTGTCATCCCTGGCGTGTTAGTTTTAAGGGGTTAGTGATGACGTCATGTCCAGCGGTGGCGCGTCTGTTGCTGTTGGTAATTTCTGCCTGGAAAGAGAGAAACTCGAAAGCAGAGGAGTGTAGCCCTTGCCACATTTCAAGAGAGTTTGCAAAAACGTTCGGGTCTGCCATGTCAGTGTTAAAGGAAACTGCAAAGAAAGAAAAAAAAAGAAAAGGGGGGGAAGGGGGTACAACCAAGCGAGATGGCGAGTGCAGCCATGACAAAGAGCTGCAGAAGGTGGTGAGGAAGGAAACTACAGGCGAGGAAAAAAACCGGGCGGCTTACGTTTAAATCTCCGCCAAGGAGCTGCAGAAGGTTGGTGGGGAAGGCAGCTACAAACGAAAAAAAAAATCACAGCATATCCACGGAGTGAATGATGATGAGTGGGCGAAGCTGCGGAGGTTCATCGGTAAACCGTGAATATTCCGTGAATTCTGCCCAGTACATCATCACCGACGTGAGATCGGGCGCGTTTATACTAAAGGTTCGATGAGTTATGACGACTTGCAGCTCACTTTAATTTTACATGTACGCTGTGAATTTTCAATGTTTAGAAAACCATTGCTTTAGAAAACATCTGGCGTCTTTCGTTAAGCAGCTGGCGTCTTTTCGTTTTGCTTTAGAAACATCTGGCGTTCTTTCGTTTTGCTTTTAGAAAACATCTGGCGTCTTTCGTTGGTTTATTTCATCATTCAACGGCGTTTTTGAACAAAATTTTTATTGTTTAATCACGCACAGGAGAAATCTCACCAGGCACTACCTGGAGGTAAACAATGGCTGCTAATGGGAATGAGAGACAGAAGAAGTCGGCTTTTAGCTAACACTTACACTTCTACTTCTACTAACGTTTCCTACTGGAACATGCCAATGGCTGTTAATGGGGAATGAGAGACAGAAGAATTCGGCTTTTAGTTAACGCGCACGCTGCGAATTTTTTATTGTTCAACAACGCACAGGAAAAATCTCCCACCGGCACCACCTTGGAGGTCAAGATCTGGTACTAGCGTTACGACTGGTTACGCACTACGACTACGACAACTACGAGGGACGAACGGGTGCCGCTTTAAGGAGCTTCGCCCCTAAAAAGAGGTACTCGGGCGACGTACGTTTAAAATTCCGCCTGCCTACTTTAAGTGATATTGAAAGGGTTGCCTGAAAAGCTCCTGCTTAATTGGTGAAGTAATTGGCTGGCATATGCATCCAGTGTCATCGGTGGCTTCCAAAAATTGGGCGCCCGTCAACTAAGAGGGAAAAAAGAAGGGAAAAGAAAAAACAAAAAAGAAAAAAGGAAGGAGGGGCGGCCGGGGGGTAACAACCGGAATAAGACTCGTAGAACTTCCTGAGAAGGCGAGGGCTGTGACAATGCTGGGCAGAAGCGGCCTTAGGAGCGCGGAAAGGGGAAAGGAAACCGTGGTTCGGAGTCACTAGAAAATGAAAACATCTTAAGAGTATAATATCTACACGTATGTGCACATTTATACATGCAAGATTAAGAGATATTAAAAAAAGAATATTGATAGTGTATTATGGGAGCTGGTCGGGATTTTATTTTGCGAATAGATCAAGGTTTTTGAAAGCTGAGCGTACTTCATGTCTGTTAATATTATAGAAATCATGCTATGGCTTTTAATGATTCCAAATTACCACGTGCTAGATTTATTCCTGATGGGTGTAGGGATTAAAATTTGTGTATCAAATACGATTCCATGTATTTCCTCTCACGTGGTGACAGGAAGTTTCTTTGTAGAATGTAAAGTTTGGCTTGATCGAAATTGTGGTCTTGTTGAGTGAAGTGGCTGGCTACTGCTTTTGGTAAGTTGTGCTTTGTGTCTGCGCGGTGGCCGTTCAGTCTTACATGAATTGGTTGTCCAGTTTCGCCTATGTACTGTTTTTTACAGGTAGCACACTCAATGCAGTAGATCAGGTTGTTTGAGGTGCACGTGAAGTTCGATGTTACCTTGTGAAGGTAATCGGATGCTGTGCTTTTTACGTTGGTGACTGGCTGTATATGTTTCCACGTAGAACAACTTGGACGCCCACAGGGTCCAGACGTTGGTGTAGTTCTTGTTGCGAGTTTTGCATGCACGAGCATATCTTTAAAATTGGCATTGCGTCTGTAGGCAACCATAGGCGGTTCGGGGAAGATTTTTTTAAGTTTCTGGTTGGCTGTTAGAATCGGATAGTATTTTGCGAGGATGTTGTTTATGTTCGGAAGTGCGTTGGAAAATTTTGTAGTGAGAAGAGGCGTTGTTGTTGTTGTGGTTTTAGGGCGTGGTTTGAGTGTCTCAGTGCGATCTAGTTTTAGTGCGTCCGTGTAAGCCTTATGAAGGAACGCGTTTGGATGGCTTCTGTTTGCTAGTGTTTCTTTTAGGGTAGTAAGTCTGTTTACATAATCCTGATCCTCTACGCATATGCGACGTAACCTTATTGCTTGGCTCCTGAAAATGCCCTGTTTAAAATTTGTAAACTCGCCCTTACTGCGCAACCAGCAGGAAAGAAGGGAGACAGGAAAGAGCGCAGTCTTCTTTCCTGCTGGTTTCGCAGTAAGGGCGAGTTTACAAGTATGAACCAACGTCTGCAAAGAAGTTTCCCTGTTTACAATGTTTCGGGTGATCGCTAGTATAATCTAGGTATTGTTGCTTGTCACATGGTTTTTTATACAGCGTTGTCTTTAATATACCATTCTCAAGATATATGGTTGTGTCGAGAAAGTTGATGCACTCAGCTGAGGTCTCGGACGTGAACTTTATTGTTGGATGAAAGGAGTTTAGGAATGATGTAAATTTAGCTAGATTGTCGCTTCCGTGACCCCATATTATAAGTATGTCATCAATGTACCGAAGGTATGTGTGGGGTTTGCCTGCGCAGCGAGCCAGGAAGTCTGTTTCCAAAATTCCCATGAATATGTTTGCATAAGTGGGTGCGAATGGGGTGCCCATGCTTGCTCCTTGTATTTGAAGGAAGTAATTTTCTTCAAATTCAAAATAGTTGTGTGATAGTACTAGTTCGAGAAATGATAAATATACTTCAGTAGAATGTTGTACATTATGTTGATTTAAAGTTTGCTTTATTGAGGTTAGGCCCTCTGTGATCGGGATATTCGTGTATAAAGCGGCAACGTCTAGTGTGACGAGGATGGCGTTTTGTGGTAGTGTGCCTTTGCTATTAATCTCTTCTATTATTCGCAGTCGGTGTGGGGTGTCTTGTACAAATGACGGGAATGTCTTCGGAATGTCCCCGAGGAAGTGCTTAAGGAATTCGGAGAGGCTCTCGGTTGGGGTGTTGTTTTTTGATACTATTGGGTGCCCTGGAATATTGGCAGTGTATAATTCGGTGGATGGTACTTTGTGAATTTTTGGGAGGAGGTAAAACCGCCCTGCTGCTTTGTTATTTGCTTTCAGAAACTTGAATTCTGATGAAGTTATTAATTCATCAGCAAGGAGGGATCTAAGTGTGTTAGCGATTGTGAGTGTGTATTGTTCTGTTGGATCGTTGTCTAGTTTGCGGTAGTGTTCTGGGTTATTGAGTTGTCTGTAAGCCTCGTGCTTGTACTTCTGTGTTAGCCAAATGACTATGCTTCCTCCCTTATCGGCTTCCTCGATGATGTCTTCGCGCGACTTGAGGTTAGGGATGATGCGACCCTCCGAATAAGTCATGTTCCTAGGCTTTTTAGATTATTTCGATTGATTAATGATTTCTGTAGTGATAGCTTTAAGATATAAGGGGGGGAGTGATTCTCGATAATAATAAAAAAACAGGAAGTGAAGAAAATTGAGAGCCCCGCAATTGTCTATCTCAGGGGATGACACCTCAGCAGTTCTCAGGGGGATGGGATAAGGAGGGATTAAAATAGTAAAAGGAAAGAGTAGGAGTGGGGGATCCTGTCAGTGAAGTTGATGGACGGGGCACGATGAGCAGGTGCACGAGGACATCACGGAAAGGCGAGCCTTAATCGGTGAGAGGTGCTCGGCTTGGCTGACGTGGGAACCGTCACGGCACGACGATCGGCCAGAGGCACGGACATCACAGAGTCGAAACTCAATCCCAGATAGGTGCTGGGCGTAGCGGACGACGCAACCGTTCGCAGCGGCACGACGATCGGCGAGAGGCCGAGAAAACTCGGCATCGCGGACGACGCGACCACCACGCATGAAATCCACCGAGAGAATGAAGATATAAGTCGAGTGCAATTGCCTGTTCTGGTTCGGGAGTCCAAGTAGACTGAGCCCTGAGCGTTGTAGTACCTGTTTCTGCTACATCGTTATCTGCAAAAAAGTGTCTAATGCGCATTCTTCGTGAAAATTCTGTAAGGTCTCTGTGTAGTTCGAATTCATCTATTGTGTTGTTGGTTGGACAAATTTTAGGCCCTTGCAAAGGACCCTTGTTTCCTCTACACTTAATGATCTTGAAACGTCTACAACATTGGATTGCTCTATTTGTGTGATGTTAGCTGTGCTTGGTATTTCTCTGTTTGTATTGTCAGTTGTTAGTGGGACTAGGGTGGTTGTTCGGGAGGGTGTTCCTTGATTGGAAATCATTTTCTTATTCTGCTTTTTCCTCAATTTTTTATTCTGTTTTTCTTTATATTGTTCTAGGTCCCTTTTTCTTCGGTTGTTAGAATTATGTTCTGGAGTTTTTGGAAAAATTCTTCAATTTGTTCTATGCAGTGGCTCTTGAGTATATTTAAGAGAGAAAATGAAGCGTTGTCAAGTGCTGTTTACCAGTTATCTTGATATTGCGTGGAGAGAGTACCTAACGCGGGTGTCGCTTTCAGTTTTATTCCTTTGGGAATTGTGTTGTACGTGTTGAGGTGGCAGGTGTAGTTGGTGAGTTTTTGGGTTAGTTTTCTAGCTTGTAAAAATTCAATGCGGCGTGTCTGGGGAGTAGTGATTTCAAGGGTTTGTCACTTGTTTGTCTTAGTGCGGGTGGACCGGCGTGTGTCCGCGCGTTCCGGTTTGGGAGCTGTTTGAACTTCTGGTTCGTTAGATTCGACGGCTGTTGCGGCTTGGGTGTCCGTGTGCGGAGGTATGAGGGTGGGCGCCTGCGTGGCAACTTCGGTTGCGGATTTTGTTTCGTCGGTGTCGGTTGTGTCGGGTTCCTGGTGGTAGTGTTGAGGTGGGCATGTACTTTGTGTGGAAGGTTTGGCTGTGGGCCTCATGTTGGATGTTGTCTGTGTGGAGGCTTCGGCTGTGGACCTTGCGTTGGATGTAGTTTGTGTGGAGGCTTCGGCTGTGGTGTATGTTGCCTCCGTTTGGCTCCAAGACTATTGTGTTTTCGGTGGTGAGTTCGCCTTTTGTTCTGTTGTTTGCGTGTGGAATGTTGCTGAGTGGGCTAGTGTGGCTGTAGTGCGTGGCGCTGTAACGGAGACAGGGATGGTGGAAGGGCCTTGTGTGGGCTGGTAAGTGACGTTATGTTGCCCTTTAATGAGATGTTTAATGCGCTGAGCGACTGCTGCAACGCCTCGGTGGTTTAAGTGGAGTCCATCCCAGGCCAAGTGTTCGTGTGGTGAATTGTGTATTTCTGTGGGTGGATGGCGTCTACATTCTTGTGAAAATGTGGCAAGTTAAGTATCAGTGTGTTTAGTTTGTTTCTTTCCTCAGTGTGCCTCATCAGTGCGGTTGTTTGGTGAATCAGTGGGCGGTGTTTGTTTTGCAGTCGAGGAGCCACAGTTGTCACAGTTATGTGTGTGTTCGGGCGAGCTGTCTGGATTGAAAGTATTACGTCGTTTAATGATTCGATTGTTTCTGCTGCATTTTGACTGTGGAGGCTGTTTTTTCCAACATTGATAATGAAGTGTGTGGTATCTGTTGGGGCGTCACATACCAGTGTTAATATGTCTGTTTTCGGTGCGCCGCTAAAGTGTCTGATGTATGGTGCTTGTGGGCCTGACGGGAAGTGATCGTGTAGGTATTTGAATTGGCTGTCGCCTAGAATAGCTACATGCGTCAAGGACAACAAGGGACACTTAATATTATTATTAACAATATTAGGAGACATGAAGTACGCTCAGCTTTCAAAAACCTTGATCTATTCGCAAAATAAAATCCCGACCAGCTCCCATAATACACTATCAATATTCTTTTTTTAATATCTCTTAATCTTGCATGTATAAATGTGAAGGAAACGAGATGGTTTTTAAGGGCTCGCTTATCTTTGTTAGACACAATATTAATGAGAACTAACAGACAATAACGCCAAGGAAAATATAGGGGGTGTTAACTGTAGTATTTAGAATATAAATGTGAAGAAAGTAAAGTGGACGAAAAGATGACTTGCCGCCGGCAGGGACCGAACCTGCGACCTTAGAATAACGCGTCCGATGCTCCACCACTGAGCTACGGCGGCGGTCATCCTCCCGTCCACTTTGTGGGGAGGATGACCTCCGCCACTTTATACATGTGCACACGTATGTGCACATGTATAAATGCGCACATACGTGTAGATATTATACTCTTAAGATGTTTTCATTTTCTAGTGACTCCGAACCACGGTTTCCTTTCCCCTTTCCGCGCTCCTAAGGCCGCTTCTGCCCAGCATTGTCACAGCCCTCGCCTTCTCAGGAAGTTCTACGAGTCTTATTCCGATTGTTGCCCCCCGGCCGCCCTTCTTTCCTTTTTCTTTTTTTCTTTTCCCTTCTTCTTTTCCCTCTTAGTTGACGGGCGCCCAATTTTTGGAAGCCACCGACGACACTGGATGCAACCCTTTCAATATCACTTAAAGTAGGCAGGCGGAATTTTAAACGTACGCCGCCCGAGTACCTCTTTTTTTTTTCGTTTGTAGCTGCCTTCCCCACCACCTTCTGCAGCTCCTTGGCGGACATTTAAACGTAAGCCGCCCGGCTTTTTCCCCGCCTGTAGTTTCCTTCCTCACTACCTTCTGCAGCTCTTTGTGATGGCTGCACTCGCCCTCTCGCTTGGTTGTACCCCCCTCCCCCCCCCTTTTAAATTTGAAGCATTTCTTAGCGAACTTCTACGCTTTGAGCGTATCTATCTATCTATCTATCTATCTATCTATCTATCTATCTATCTATCTATCTATCTATCTATCTATCTATCTATCTATCTATCTATCTATCTATCTATCTGTCTGTCTGTCTGTCTGTCTGTCTGTCTGTCTGTCTGTCTGTCTATCTATCTATCTATCTATCTATCTATCTATCTAGCCGCCTACGACTTTGTGCTCTCCTGGCCGTTTCGTTAATCGTATGTATACCAAAATTGGTGTGCCATAACGTGGCCTTATTACGAACATAAATGACAGGTCATATCTTGAAAATCATGACACGCATGTCATGAACAGCATGATTTACATTCCACGGCCTTTGGGCTCCCTGGCCGTTCCGTTAATCGGATGTATACCAAAATTGGTGTGTCATAACATGGCCTTATCACGAACATAAATGATAGGTCATATCCTGAAAATCATGACACGCATGGCATGAACAGCATGATTTACATTCCACGGCCTTTGGGCTCTTGCGGCCGTTCCGTTGATTCATATATACCAAAATTGGTACGGCGTGACAAGAGTTCATGACGAACATAATGACAGGTCCTAACATGCAAATCATGACGCGCATGTCATGTGCAGCATGATTTACATGACATGGTCTCGGGGAGCTCGCGGCCGTTTAAATGAAGGGATACATACGAAACTGGTATGACGAGACATTTCTGTATGACGAACATATCTGACACGTGACACGTGTATGACATGATTTACATGCCACGCTCACGGCGCACTCGCGGCCGTTTCGCTAGATTGATATACACCAAAATTGGTATTGTGCGATGTGACTTTATGAAGAACATGAATAACAGGTGGTAGCATGAAAATCCTGACATCCATGACATGTATGTCATGATTTACATGCCACGAACGTGGTTGCATTCGCGTCCGTTTCGCTTGCGTTATATACACCAAAACTGGTGTTACGCGACACGACTGTATGACGAACGTGAGACGTGGTAAAATGAAAATCATGACATGCAAGTCATGTACGACCTGATTTACATGCCACGCTCATGATGCGCTAGCGGACGTTTCACTAGATTGAAATACACCAAAATTGGTATTGCGCGATGTGACCATATGAAGAACATAAATAACAGTTGGTAAGATGAAAACCATGACATGCATGTCATGTATGTCATGATTTAATTACCACGCCCATGATGCATTCGCGGCCGCTTCGCTACCTTGACGTAACCAAAATTGGTATTGCACGAAGCGACTGTATGACGAAGGTAAATGAGACGTGGTAACATGAAAATCATGACATGCATGACATGCACGACATGATTTACATGTCATGCTCATGACGCACTCGTGCCGTTTCGCTTGCTTGACATACACCAAAATTGGTATTGCGCGACGCGACTGCATGACGAACGTAAATGAGAGGTGGTAACATGGAAATCATGACAAGCAGGTTATGTATGTCATGCTTTACATGCCGCGCTCATGGTGCATTCCCGGCCGTTTCGTTATCTTGGTATACACCAAAATTGGTATTGCGCAACGCGACTGCATGACGAACGTAAATGAGAGGTGGTAACATGTAAATCATGACATGCAGGTTATATATGTCATGATTTACATGCCGCGCTCATGGTGCATTCCCGGCCATTTCCCTATCTTGGTATACACCAAAATTGGTGTTACGCGACGCGACTGCATGACGAACGTAAATGAGAGGTGGTAACATGGAATCATGACATGCAGGTTATGTTTTCATGATTCACATGCCGCGCTCATGGTGCATTCCCGGCCGTTTCGCTAGATTGATATGCACCAAAATTGGTATTGCGCGATGTAACTGTATGAAGAACATGAATAACAGGTGGTAACAAGAAAACTATGACATGCATGCCATGTATGTCATGACTTACATGCCACGCTCATGGTGCATTCCCGGCCGTTTCGCTATCTTGGTATTCACCAAAATTGGTATTGCGCGACGCGACTGCATGACGAACGTAAATGAGAGGTGGTAACATGGTAATCATGATGCAGGTTATGTTGTCATGATTTACATGCCGCGCTCATGGTGCATTGCCGGCCGTTTCGCTAGACTGATATGCACCAAAATTGGTATCGTGCGATGTGACTGTATGAAGAACATGAATAACAGGTGGTAACATGAAAACTATGACATGCATGCCATGTATGTCATGACTTACGTGCCACGCTCATGGTGCATTCGCGGCCGTTTCGATAGCTTGATATACACCAAAACTGGTATTGCGCGATGTGACTGTATGATGAAGATTAGTGACAGGTGGTAACATGAAAAACCATAATATGCATGTCATGTATGGCATGATTTACATGCTCTACTCATGGGGCACTCGCGGCCATTTCGCTCCTTTGATATATACACCAAAATTGGTATTGCGTGATGTGACTGTATGACGAACATAAATGAGAGGTCTTAACATGCGAATCATGTTATGCATGTCATTTACGGTATGATTTACATGCCACTGTCATGGTGCGCTTCCGGCCGTTTTGTTAACGTGATATATACCAAAATTGGTATGGCATGACACGAGTGCATGATGAACATAAGCGACAGGTCATGCATTTATATACCGGAATATGCGTTTCATTGGCATGGTGTACACTAGATTGCGCATGCATGGCAGGCATGCGATATATGGTGGACTAGATGCCATGGCATGAATGATTTAATTTTGCTCAAAGACAAACAAGGCGATGTATGCAGCTCTTTGCTGGCTGCTTCGCATTACATCGATTCCCACAATGCGTGGGATCTACCGAATTTTTTTTTCTTTCTTTGCAGCTTACTTTAACTCTGACATCGCAGACCCGAACGTGTTTGCACTCTCTCTTGAAATGTGGCAAGGGCTACACTCCTCTGCTTTCGAGTTTCTCTCTTTACAGGCAGAAATTGCCAACAGCAACAGACGCGCCACCGCTGGACCTGACGTCATCACTAACCCCTTAAAACTAACACGCCAGGGATGACAAGGCGCATTTGACAAAGATAGGTCCCCTATCGAAACGTCGGCCAGCCTGATCTGAGGCACTTTCTCCCATTTTGAAACCTACGTGTACTACGATATCTTACGCACTCTACATCAACAAAATGCATACATGCGCTGCTAAGCTCAAGGCAGTATTCTAACGAAACGACCGCGCGAATTGCACAACAAAGCCCTCCACGAGTGCCTCACCGATACTTGAATACGTGAGCGAATGAGGAGTTGCAAAAACTGCATTTTAGCAGGACACACAAAAAAAACATGACCGACCTCTCCGTCATAGGCATCGGTATAGGGTCATTTCAAGTGAAACGTCCCATGCCAAAACTCGACCACCAGCGATTCTATTAAAAAAATTGAGCTAGAAGGTAACTGTGTGACAGTGATTTTAGTAAAGTATTTTCGTTCAGAAAAACTATCTGCTCACGTGACGGCCCTTTGAATATTCCGGCAAAAAGGTAAAGTTTGGTGGGAATATATTATGCGTAATCGCCATTGAAACTTGGTACAATGGTGCATTGTGTTTTAAACCAGTTTATTGTCATTGTTCCTACACCTTACGTCACAAGGAAAACCATATATTATTTTCTGGCTTAAATGGGCTGAGCAAAAAAGCATGAAAACATGCAAATTCAGACAATTTTCGTAAAACCAGCGGCAATGTTTCAGCCGTAAATTTTTAGCTATTTTACCAGTCAACGTAGTATCTGCTAAAAATATTTTCAACCTTTGTAAGCAACCGTGTATTGAGAAAAATGAGTGCAGAGTTGACAAAAATTTACTTTTTGGGGAGATTCACTCGTAAATTAAGCAATGAGGCCCTCGCGACAAAAATATGTGAAAGGCTTCTTTATATGCTCCTACGTCTTCTCTTATGTTGTGGAAACTCTTATTCCTAAATTTTTGTTTAACGCAAAAAAAATAATTAACAGGTATTTTTCACCTAGTTCCGTTCTTCCTATCCTACAGCTTACAAGTCTCTCTTCTCGCCGTCACATTGAATGTCTGAAGTTTCTTTATACCTTAATTACCTCCCCAAAATTCCCCCTACTCAGCAAATACATCGCACCCGTTAGACCAACAACCACCCGAAATTACCATGAGTTGAACATGTCTACTTTTATTCATCACACGGTGGCGTTTAAATATAGTTCTTTTGTTCATTCCATTGAATTGTGGAATGCTCTGCCTGATTATGTTCGATCTTTATCACTCGATGACTTCTTATTGTATATTACTAATCATTGATGTTCAGCGCACTTGTTATGCTCTTTTATGTATTGTATTTTCCCACTCCTGCGATAGTCGGGCGGTACTGCAGTATGTTGAAATAAATAAAGTAAATAAATCATCATCATGGACCCGGCATGCGCTTTCCTCTTCTTCATCATCGTCGTCTACATCACCTTTAGCTTCGCTCCCATAACAAGTGATCCAACTTCTCCAGCGCGGAATGCAATAACTCTGATGGGTCAGAAAACGAGTACAAGGAGAGAGAGAGAAATACAGAAAAGCTAGGGATAGAGAGAAAATCTCGTGGCAAAAATTCCTTCGCGAGACGAGATTTGAACCCGCGTACCCACGATCCAAAGGCGAACATCTTAACCACTCGGCTATACAGGCGCGCTAGCACAGAATAAGATAGCCTTGTGTAGTACAGCATAGCAAGGGGGTGGCATTGGAAGTGAGGGTAAGGCGGACAGATTTCATGGTGAGGAGGAGGGAATGGGGGTAGGCAGAACCAGTACACAGAGAGACAGAGAAAGAGAGAGATAGGAAGAACGAAAACGAGAAAAATTTGGAGAAAGAAAGGGAATCAGAAAGGAAAAGATTGAAAGACAGAGAAATAACGAGAAAAAAAGAAACAGAAAGAAAGAGAAGAAATAGAGAAAAGTATAGGAAGCGACAGAACGATTACAGAGAGATAAAAAGAAACACATAGAACGAAAGTGAAAAATAAACAGAAAAAAAGGATGAGGGAAAGAACAAGAAAGGCACAGAGAGAAACAGATATAAATAAAGCCACACAAAGAACGATAGAAGAAAAGAGCACGTATAGCCATGCATTGTATAGAATAGCAAAGGGTTTGGAATAGAGAGGTGAGAGGGCAAAAGCCTAGCGAAGCCAGGGCCACCTAGGTGCCCACCAGCTCTGCTGTGGCCCATCCTTGCGCGGCTTACTGCCAGCTGCGGTAATTTTATCTCCTAACAAACCCAGAGGGCCGTGTCCTTGTGAGAGGCCTGCGCGTCGCTCGTTGCAACGTGGCATTTGCCTTGCCGGAACATGAATGCTTCCCTGTATTGATCACTACCAAGTTTTGAATCCTCATTTCAAGCCCACTTTTGCAGATGCTAAGGAATTCGAAGGTATGGTAAAACTCAGCCAGAAGCCATTGTGTAAACACAAAAATCCTGCAACGTCTTTTTCTTCCTTCCGTTGCTGGCCGCGTCTATTTAACTTCATCTTTTTCTACATCCTGCCTCACCCCAAAAGTAGCACGCATCTCTAGTAGGCGCAGCTACAACGGGCCTCTTGAGTACTTCGCCACCTTGTCTTTTGATGGAGCGAGCCTGCACTATACTCGGGGACAACTTTCTGGGGCAATGAAGGGAAAGCTGTGGGGGCGGAGCGTCTGCACATGTACTGCTACGCGAAGTAGTCCGGTTTGGCGCGGGTCTCGTAACGCTGTGGAAAGTGATGGCTAGTGTTGCATTTCGACGCAAACGCTGCTTAGCGTCTAAGGTACGGGTAAAAGGCGCGACTTTTTCAAGCACGCAAAAACGCAAAGTGACAACGTATAAAGTAAAAGAAATACAAATATCTCGCTTGTCTGCGCTGCGTTCCGTCTCAAAAAGCTACATGAAGAAAATGAAGGAGTATTTTATATATCTCACGCAGAAAATACGGACGCAATAGTGGGACTACATTCATTAGCGGTAGGATACGTGCATTGTGGCTCTGTAGCTTTCCCTTCATTGCCACAGAAAGTTGTCCCCGAGTATAGCCCATCATAACCAGGATGTACCTGCACTGCTCGAGTGAGCGGCTGAAAACATCCGTTGTTTCAGTCATCTTGCAGTACTACGACATGGTCTAGCATTATACTTAACATTGATGCAAACCATCTGGAGGTCTTAATTTCAGGAGATTCTCGCTTTTCCATCTTTCCTAATAATGAGGTCTCTGACGGTTGCGTAGCTCCCCGATAAATCATTCCTAGTTGCCTGAGGCCAAGTCGATATGTCCCAGGAGTTGGGATCCTGGAGAAAAGGGATTGAATTTCTGACGAGTGAGCGTGTAGTGCATGCCGCAGAGGGACTGAATATTCTGGAAGGGCTTGTTTTTGGCCCAAACTGCACACGTGTCACTCGCCTTTTGACACTGTTGTCGCCTAAGAGATGTTCGCGGTCGTCTTTCCACGGTACTGCAACCGAGTATAGCCACCAGAGTGCTTGAATATGTGCTTACACATAAAAGCTTTATGAGGATGACACTGGCTGAATTCAATGACACCCACACAGCAAGACTAAGAGTTCCACTGCAGATTTTTTAGCATAAGATTGCTTTATGCCGGGGTCGACCAAGACTTCACTGACATATTTCCGTCACGGAAGTGACGTCGAAAATACAAACGATCAGATAGCGAAGAAAAACTTGAAGAAAGAAAGTTTCATCAACGGGAGTCAAAACCACGACCTCTCGGTCCGCGACAACAGATGCCGGGCATGCCATCCACTGGCGCCACGGTCACATGCTGTTGAAACTTTACAAACGCGCCTTTGATAAATGATACTTTCCTCTCACAGTGCTCTTGGTCGCCGGTGTGGTGTCACCATCTGGCATCGGTAAAATGAAGCAACGCATTAATGACCGTGGCTTCCGCGATTAGCTCCTGCAATGGGCCGTTGCTACGCGACCGTCCCATTCGGCTAGTTTCAAATAAAAGTGGAATTTTGACAACGCCTTAACACACCGACTTTAGCCCAAGCCTCGGCCTCGCTCATAGCATTCATCCATATTTTAAAAAGACTGGGGAGGCGCGAAGCATGTAGGGAAGGGTGTTTCAGCTCCACTAACGTGAAACCTGTGGAGGGGCGAAGCATGCGGTGTGTTCCAGTGTTTCCCACAGCAAAATCACTGCTAATGGGCAATGGGAGACAGAATAAATATTAGACACAAATACCAGCGGTCCGCTCTTAACGTACAGCCACGGCCACGTCTGTGCATAGCCCGCGAGCAGCCGGCCGCTAAGGGTGCCTTGATGCGCGTTTTGTTGCGCGTTTTGTGGGGCGCACACATCGAGGCACACTACGGCCGCTCTTTGCGGGGCGACACCTTGAGGCAGTTGCGACCTCTGCCGTGGTGTCCCTAGGAGCATGCGCGGCCTTATGTACATGCAGACCTGCTTTGCACGAGTGACAGCATTGAAAAGTGCGCTTGTTTAACCGAAGATGCGGGCTCTCTCAGGGCGCTTTCGGCCCCTCGATTCCGAAAAATGACGCATTGCGACTGATAACACGCGCCTCGATAACACGTTGCGATTGTGTCAGGCACGTGTTATCATTCGCAAAGCGTAATCTTTTGGAATCGAGCTGCCGAAAGCGCCCTGAGGGAGCGTGCATCTTCGGTTAAACAAGCGCACTTTTCAACGTTGCCATCGTGCAAAGCAGGTCTGCATGTCTGTAAGGCCGCGCATGCTCCTAGGGACACCACGTCAGAGGCCGCAACTGCCGCAACGTGTCGCCCCGCAGAGCGCGGCCGGCTGCTCGCGCGCTATACACAGACGTGGCCGCGGCTGTACTCGCTGCGAATCTTTATTCTTCCACTACGCGCAAAAGAAATCTCGCACCGGCCCTACATTGCAGGTCAAGATCCAGTGCCTGATATACGGGGTGGCCGGTGAACGGTTGTGCAGCGCGAGCAGTCGGGCGAGGGCGCGTTCTCGTTCCTTGCGAGCTTGTAGTTCAGCGTTCATCGCAGAAAGAGCATTTCCGTGGTGAACGCGCGCCGTTCGGTCTCTCTCGCCACATGGCGAGAGCCGAGGCGGGGGTGCCCTCTCTTGCGCTCAAGCAAATGGACCGTCACGACAGCAGATGACCATGCACGCTGAGACCCTAAGGTGCATCGCCCCTAAAACATCGTTGATCCCTCCGTCATAGGAATCAGTATAACACAAAAGTAAAACGTGTCCTTACAGAATTAGTTGAATGGTTACTGTACATTGATATAAGGGAGCTTGCACAATGTCTATTGGTGTTGTTTAGTGTGGATGCACCCACGTTGACTCTTGGTGGTACATCTCCATGCCGACGACTAACGTCTATGAACAATGAATAAGCATACCCTTGTGGTAGCTGTAGTAGTTAAAGGGACCCTGAAACGGTTTTTTAAGTTTTGTCAGCGTTTTGGCAAGAGCATCCCCAAATGTTTCACACCAGAAATTAAAGGGACCCTCTAACACTTTTCCTGACCTCATTGTTTTACAGTTTTTACTTTCGGGTTGCGTAGACTGGAGGCTGAAGAGATTAGTGCAGCTAGAACGGCAGCGGCAGGGGCACGCAGTCCGAAGTTATTCAGCCTAGAACACTCAAAATACAATAAAATGGAGGCCTACCCTCAACTCGATTCTCGCAGGGTCACCTGACCACGTTTCACTCGCCCTGTGACGTCTGATGGCGCCACAATGAAATGAACTGAAAGATCCTACGTACGGGAAGCTTGCATACAATTTTGGCCGTTCTTTCCAACGTATTGATGACGCCGTTGCGATAGTAACAAACAATGTGGTGCATTAAGAGTGAACTGCCCTGCCGAAACGAGGCAGATCGTGAACGCCTTTATCATGTTCTCTAGTTTTAGTCGTGTTTCTTGTCGCGACGGCGTCTATGTCAACGCTCTTACATTTTTTTCCCTTCAGTTACTACAAACAACGGCGCCTGGAGCGTCCCGAGCGCGTTTCCCTCCAGCGCCGTGGCGTTCGGCGCATTCTTTGCCGGGCGCTGCAGTTTTAAGGCTGAAATGTCTAAGATCGTCTGTCTAGTTGGTGTTTAGTGAAAAAAGCATGCTGAAGAAAAACTAAACCCAATAATAGCCCCTTTTGTGATGCAACGCCGCTATTACTTCTAACGTTACATTTATCCAATCATAGGCCAGCGCTCATCTTCGTCATTTCCGCCCGCAGTAGTTCTGGCGAGCCCCACTACGCGTTGATGAGGTCAGCAGCGATGTAGGCGCTTCAAAAAAAGTGTTGGAGGGCCCCTTTAAGCGACGCACCGTGTACCAAGCCGCTACGGACAATTATATCTATACCCTCCTCCTCACCACTACCTTGCACCCTCAACTCAGAGACACGCTGGCATCGCCGGCGATCGCAGCGCTCTCATGAGCGCACTTGACGGTTTGAGCTTCGCCCAGTCATGGCCTCCGATATTGCGCGCCCACAGGTCGCGCGCTATCTCGGAGGCCCAGTGTGCCCGGCTGCACGCCGTCTGGCAACAAAGACGAAGCTGGCGGAGTGGTTGATATCTCCTCCGACAGGTGCCACCAACTACCAGCCGATCTTATTTTATTCTCTGTACGGCGACAACCTGTAAAATCATGCGGACAAACAAAAAAATACACTATCTCCCGCTAAACGGAACCATGTGTGGATGCGAAGGAGCGGGGAGATGGTTTGCTTGAGCGGGAGATGATGTAATTTTTTTTATAAGCTGGCTCGCCAGTTTCTTAAGCAGGGGCAAAGTCCCGCGCCGTAAACTGCATACATCCATTCAAAGCGTCGTGGAACGCGAAGAGGAACGCTACGCTCGTCGTGTCTTCCCTCTAGCCTGGCCCTTAATTCTCACAGGGCGAGCGGGGAACGCGGTCGACAGGCGGGCGAGAGGGGAGGAACGTAGGAGAGGAGAGAGAGGGGGAGCGGACGCGCACGCGCTGGCGCTCACTGCGGCGTTGCACCTTCTCTCGCTGAGGAAACCATGAGTGGAGAGGGGAGTGGAGAGTGGAGAAGGGGAGAGGGTGAGCGGAGAAGAAGTGTGTGGAGAGGGTTTGCGCATGCGCAGTAAGCATGGTCCAGACGCACACCACCGGATTGAACTCTGCCATAAAATGCTTCGCATCTAAATGAATCCGAGAACGATCACCGATAACCGTAAACTTGGGCAATGTGGTTGTGTCTTCAGGGGTGAAGTTACAGCCGCAGACACGTGGATCGTGGCGTTGAACGGATAGCGAGAGCGCGACGCTCATTGCAGCGACGAGCTGAAGGGGTTCCGATCGCCAGATGCCTCACAAACATTGCACGATGTCGCAACTTTAGAAGTCACCAATTGCTAGATAAGACATTTCGTAATAGACACTGTCACTCACCTCACGTAAACACTGAGCACGTTGTAACCCAGGCAGACGACGCTCGCTGTCCACAGGAGTTTCAGTGACGTGGGCTCGACATATTCAATCAGATCAGCCGCCTGCCTGACGTCGCGTTTCCAGTACGACACGCACTGGAAATGGGCGGTTCTACAACGCGTTTGGCTGAGCCGCTGTCATCGGTGGCGATTCGCAGCTTTAAAGCCTTGTAATAAATTACACAGTTTACGCACAGAGTTTAAATCGGTCCGTAAATGATCCTTAGGACTTGCTCCACCGGCGCAATGTGTTCGTCAAAACCGTTTCAGGGTCCCTTTAACGGTGCGAGCGTAATCAAAGAAAGTGTTGTGACAGGTGGCAGCCAGAAGAGCGCCGCTGATTGGACGCAGAACTTGGGCTAAGGTCGTCATCCCGCGGCATGTTAAAGGGCCGCAAAACCGAACACAGACGCTCGCGTGCTCCCCTCCGTGCCTTTCTGCTATCCGCAACGGCCATCGTGACGTCACCTGTTCTTTAGGTGAAGTCGCGAGCAGTAGACGCTGTCAGTGGGCGAACAAGAAAGAGCCTGGGGCCGTATTCTCAAACGATCGCACAAGGCGACAACCGCAAAAGTATCGCTTTGGTGCGCGCTGATTGGCTATTGAGCAAAACTGGAAATGCGAGGGCGCCATCTAGTATTTCCGTCGACCTGACGGTGCTCTAGGGCGCTCCTGCAATGCCTGTAATAAACGAACACACCTTATCACCGTCGGTTGGTCATGAAGACTAGCATTTCAGTGACGAAGGCGGTAGCTTCTAGCTTAGAGTTTCCTAAAATGACCTAGAGGGAACTCTGGCGCTGCGATCGTTCAGCCACCATGGGAATGATGGGTAGTACACGGATTTGCCTAGTCTTCGTGCTTGTGGGCTTCGAACGCACTTGTGGCTTTGTTTATTGCTATGTTTTGGTTTTCTTTCGGATAAAAGAATGGATCGCTGTGAACTTCGTGACCAGATTTGAATCGGTGAGCCTAAAGAAGTTAAAGTGGTGAAGTGAAACTGCTGATTTTTGCTGAACTTCGTTTTGCGACAAAGCGGATGCAGGCGACGCGGAGCCAAACGGAGCCGAAAGAACGAAGTTTAGACAAATCCGTGTACTACCCATGATTCCCATGCTGGCTGAAGCGCGATTCATTGCAGCTCCCATAGACACTAGCGCTAGAGTTCCCTCTAGTAAGTATTGTAGGAAACTCTATGGCTTCTAGTATTCAATCCTCGGTGGATGTACGCAGCATTTTTTAAGCTGAAGCTTTTAGCGAGCATTACTTTGGGGTGTTATCAGTAATCGTGCTTTGCCAGCGCCTGTTTTTTCGTGGTTCGAACGTCCCAGGAACATGAACCGTGCGTTGCTCGCGTGGCTTATCGCGAGCCGGCAACATGCTGAGACGTTGAGACGATATTGCTGCGGCGGCACACTACAGCTGAACTCTCCGAGTACGCCGTATTAAACTCTGAACGAAAATACATTGCACGCAAAGTTGCATTCTTTGAATATTATATTGTGCATGAAACAATCGCACCAAAAACGTTAAAAGCACTTTCAACGGTTCCTATATTTCACGTAGCCACAGCCAAGCCTGGCCACCGCGTAGAAGCCAGCATACGCTCGAAAACGCCGCACTCGGGTCGCTCCGCGCTCGTACGGTACACTCACTCCTGTGATGCTCCTGTGCTGTGAGACATTGGAAACACCAATGGCCAGTGCGACAATGACGTCACAGGCAAGTGCTTGTTCAGTTATTGAACGCATCAGATTCTACGTCACCAAACGCGATATTATCGCCTTTTGCGATCGTTTGAGAATATGGGCTCTGTTTTCTCATAGGAGGTGCGCGCGCCCCTTGCGTTTTCACCTCTAACGCTGAGGAAGGGCACTCGGGGTGGCGGACAGACGAGCCTTCGAACGCAACGTAGCGAAGGAAAGAGCGAAACGAGCAAACGCATGTAACTCCGCCAGCGTTCGCTGTAGACTCGTGCACAACTGCAACGCCACAACTAAATTTTGTCCTATGGGTGGCTCCTCCACCTCCACGAATTTGTTAAGCTGTTTATTGGACGGCACTCGGCGACAATGCGCTATGTCGACAGTCAAGGCAAGAGCACGGGTTCCGAGTGCGAGCGGCGTTTAGAAGAGGACGACCCACTAGGTGGCGCTGGAGAGCGCAACCGTTAAACAGTACCAATTGCTTCACCACAGGCCCTTTAAAGAGTTATTGAACACCACGGCCGGACTAGGGGGAAACGCAATGCGCGTCGTGTGCCCCCTGTAGCCCAGCCGCGATTTTTCTCGCGGGGAGCGTAAGTGAGGAATGCGGTGTTACAAAGTATGAGGTTGGGCTAGTTCATAATCCATCTTCAACAACCAGTGCAGAACGGACAAGTTGGAAGACAGCGCTTGTCTCTGTGCCCTTTCTTTTCCCCTGTCCGTTCTGCGCTGGTTGTTGAAGGCGGTGTTAAAGCCAGGACAACGCCTCCTCAAAATAGAGGAGGCGCTGGTCCGGCGAGGCAGGCGCGCGTCGCAGAGCTATTTTTGGGATGGATGGACGCTATGAGCGAGGCCAACAATTGGGCAAAGGTGCCACCTCGCGCTGTGTTAAAACGTTGAAGAAATTGCCTTTTCCTTACTGGAAAAGCACCGAATAGGACGGACGCGTAGCAACGACTCTATGCAGGAGCTAATCGCAGAGGCCACAATCATGATGCATTACTCTACCGCTCCCAGAGGGCAACAGCACCCCGCCGACCGAGAGCACCTTGAAAGTGTGAGCTATGAAAGGCCCCTTTGTAAAGCATCCGCAATGTATGATCCTGGCGCAGTGCATAGCGTCCCCGGAGTCTGTTGTCGCGGACCGAGCTGTCGTGGGTTCGACTTCCGTTGACAGAACTTTTTAACACGGAAGTGTTTTATGCCGGGGTCCACAAAGACTTTCATGACGTATTGCCGCCACGGAAGTACGTCAGCAAAATGAACGCTATCAGATGGCAAAGAAAAAAAACTACAAGAAAAAGTTCCGTTGACGGGGATAGAACCCATGACCTCTCGGTCCGCGACGATGGCTGGCGGGCGTTTAGGCCACTGGCTACCGCCAAACCTTTTTTTCTCTTTATTGCCTTCTTTACTACAGGTCAAGATAGTCTAACAATCACACATCATATCCGTTTCATGTGCGTTAATGCATCAAACAAATATATCACATCTTCATCACAGTCAGTCGTCTTATACATCTCACGAACTTCGGCAACAATTTCCACGAAACACTCATGAACAGATGGAACTTTAACATGGCAGTGTCTATACTCGCAGCGCTAGTCCTGTGTTCATTCTTGTCCGCATCTTCTTCGCGCTGTTTTTTAACCATGGATTCTTACCAACTGGCTCGCATCCACTCGCTTTTAAGTGCCTATACGCTAACATGCTGCGCCAAACTGAATGGAGGCCCAGTAAAAATATAACATCCAAATTCAGTACAGAACATTCAAAGGGTAAAAAGCGAATTCCGTGTGGACTAAGAGGTAGTTCTATCTTTAAGGTCCTCTGCAATATGTCCCAAAAGAATATGGCATTATTACAATCAATGAAGACATGTTCAATAGTTTCAGGCTTATTCCACAGGAAACACGTGCTTCCCCATGGTACATAAATCCCTCTATCCTCCAGCCACGTTTTCACTGGAAAGGTTCATGTATGAAGCTTGAAGAAGAAGGTCTTTACGTTAGGCGATATCCACATGTTTTAGCTCGTTTTAGAACGTCTTGGCCGAGTGCTTTTTTAATCATTAACCGATAAGCGGGCACAGGGAATACATTTTGAATTAGGTCCTTCATAAGGCGCTTTCTTTTCGCGTTAGATAAGTAATCCATAGGAAACCTTGCTCTTAGGAATCGATAGCACAACACAACTTCGCGGAAGAATGGCGACAAGGAGTGTCGTTCCCCCCTCTCTGACGATACAAACAAGTCCGGCATATAATGTAATAACATTCTTTCAAATAAACAACATAAAAAGGCATCTCTTTGATCTCTTATCAGCATGATGAGCTACCGCCAAACACATTACGGAAGCGACATGAACACGCCTTTTATCTTTCACACTTGCCTCTCACAGTGCTCTTGGATGGATCGATACTATGAGCGTCCCCCGGCGGTGACATCTGTGCCACCAGGCTCGAAAAAAAAACGCGCTGTTGCAATGACCGTCCCTATCGGTGCGTTTCCAATACCAATTTAATTTCGTCAACGCTTTAACACACCGTGAGGGGCGGCTTTAATGCAAGCCTCGCCCATAGCATCCATCCATATCGACAAATAGCTCACCGACGCACGCCTGGCTATCGCACCGCTATCCGCGTTCCCCGCTCGCCCTGTGAGAAGTAACGGCCAGGCTAGAGGGAAGACATGACTCGCGTACCATATCGCCGCATTTCACGACGCTTTGAAGTGGTGCATATCGAGCATTAGTCTTTATTATGTGCTTGTTGATGCCATCATTGCGAGGGCTTCACCATATGCCGTGTTTTGGTGGCCGTGTCCACGTATATGTTAAGAACGTAAGCTACCGCAAGGAATAAATCATAATTATGGGCGTTTGTACGTGTTCGGTACGGAGATGTGCCACTATAGGCGTCAACGTGGATGTGATGCGTCCACATCAAGCGATGATATTTCTTCCAAACAACAGTAGACATTGTACAACCTCTCATATACTAATGCACTATAAACAATAAACTACTTCTGTGACGACACGTTTCACTTTCGTGTTATACCGATTCCTATGAAGGCCATCTTTTTGTTTCTTTGCCATCTGATCGCGTGCATTTTTTCGATATCAGTTCCGTGATGGAAATGATGTCGAAAAATATGTCACTGAAGTCTTGGTTGGTACCACCCTAAAACACTTTCGCGTTAAAAAACGTCACAGTTTCGCCGCAAAGGCGAAGAAATGAATGCGATAGCAAGAAATTGGAATGTCACACGAAGAAAAACAAGCAGCTCGATACTTGCAGCGCGCCGCTGAATCACAAAGAAGGACGCCCGAAAAGAGCGCACAGGTATACACCGGACAAGTGTGAACTGTCACACTTGTTGCGTCTTTGTGCTTGAGCAACGTGGTGCGAGTGTCGGCAATAGAGAATCAGATGCCTTTATTTATTTATTTATTTATTTATTTAGTACACACAGCGCCCATACAGGCATCGCAGTGGGGAAATGGATTACAGTACATATCATGGTAATTACCAGGCATAAGCATGATTACTTTTAGGGCTTAGTGGTCAAAAGATTAAATCATTTTTATTGCAGAAACTTGAATGTGCCATTAGCCGAAATTCCCACAATTGGGGAAGGAAGTCGATCCCACTGACTGATAGTTCTCGGAAAAAAAGAGTTGCTGATTAAGGACTATGTATTGCAGTTATATTCTCTTGTGCTCGTGATCTTTGCGTGCTGATGTGTAGTGAGACCAGTGAATGTATACGTCACGGGGAATTTGAGTATGAAAATAATATATGCTCTGTAATAGCTTGAGTCGAAATGACGCTCTTCGATGCTGCACAGACATCCATTTTAATATCGCCTTAGATTCCGTTGCACAAAAACTGTCTGTCATACATGGGCATACTAAGCACATATCTTGCCGCCATGAACTGAACTTTTTCTAATCTTTCTTTGTTTGATGCTGTTGAAGGGTCCCACACTCAGCACGCGTATTCCAGCACTGATCTTACGTATGATTTACATAATAACTCCCGGGTTTCCTGTGGAAATGCACGTGTATTTCGTCGCAAAAATCCCAAACTCCGACAAGCTTTACCTAGGGTGTAATCGACATACCGATTCCATGATAAAGAGGGGCAAAAGTAAACGGCTAGGTATTTGTATTCTCACACCATTTTTACCGGTGAGCAGTTTATTGTGTATTCGAACTCACCTGGACTTTTTTTCTGGAGAACCTCATGCACACCGTCTTCTGAAGATTCAGTTTCGTTTCCCATCACTCACACCACGCGTGTATCGACATAAGTCGTTTTGGATGAGAGAGCAGTCAGTTTCAGAGGTAATTTTGCGGTATAATATGTAGTCGTCTGCGAATAGCCTAATATGAGATTGTACGTTTTCGTTAATGTCATTGATGTAAAGTAAGAAAACAAGGCGTCCCAGAACTGATCCCTGAGGCACCCCAGACGTAGCATCAGTTATTGCAGACTGTTCGCCGTTTACAACTACGCATTGTCGACTCTCACGTAAATAATCAGCAATCCATGCAATAACTTGGGGATTAATGTTAAAGATGGTTGGTTTTTACAGTAATAAGTTGTGCGAAACGGTGTCGAACGCTTTCTGAGAGATGAGGAAAATACAATCAACCGAAAATTTATGGTCCAGTGCTGCTGCTAAAACATGTGTGAACTCTACCAGTTGTGTGACGCACGATCGTCCAAGTCTAAATCTGTGCTCATTTGAGTTGAATAAAGAATTACTATCTATATGCTTAACAATGGCGGTATAAAAAACGTGTTCAAGGATTTTGCAGCACACGGAAGTGAGCGAAATAGGGCCGTAGTTATTGATAACACTGCGCGGGCCAGATTTATGTGTAGGAGCAACCGATGTCATTTTCCAATCAGTCGGAAGAGAACTGTGTTTTAAAGACTTTTCGCAAACAACTTTCAAGTACAAAGGCACTGTGCACAAGACTCCAATATAAAACTGGGCAAACAATTAGGACCCACGGCTTTTGCACAATCGAGATCGCTAAGTAGTAATTCAATGCCCTGAGCTTCGAGCACTACCTCGGGCATGGATGTGGAGTCGTGTGTCAACAATTTCAGATCTTTCTGAGTATCAGTAGGGGCAGACAAAACCGACGTAAAATAATAGTTCAACGACTTAGCCTTTTCTGTCGCATCGCAAACGGTAATATCGCCACTGGTCAAAGTGGGAATTGAAATGTAGTCTTTTTATTGCGTTTGATATGTTTCCAAAGTTCCTTCGAGTTTTGCTTTATTTTACTTTGCACTGTTTTAAAGTAGGCTGATTTCATTTGGGCTGTAGCATTGTTTGCTTCACGCATTGCTAATTTCAGTTTGCACAAATTCTCTTTCGAAGGGTTTCGTTTAAATGAGCGGTAAATTATTTGCCTACGCTTGACTAAAACATCGAGTTCTTTAGTGTACTATGGCTTACTTTTATGATGCCTTCTAGTCAGTCCCCATGACGGAACAAATTGGTCTCGCAGCTCGAGAATCTTGTCTTTGAACAGAATACACAGCTTTTCTACTGAATACTCATTGGCAAGCGTTTCGAAAACAACGAAGTATGCTTCCAACGAAGTATTGATTGTTTGGATATCAGCCTTCGCGTAGTTGTACATGCGCCGACTCTTCTCACTGTAAACACTTAGATGTTTCATATTTATTTCACTTAGCACGACGTTGTGGTCACTTATCCCGGGATATACTCCAGTGTTTTCTGCCATTTCTGGCATATTTGTGAAAAAAAGATCCAGGATATGACTTCCCCGAGCAGGTTTTAACACTGCCTGTCTCAATGAAATGAGGTTCATAAAATCGGCTATTTCAGATTTGAAACTAGGGGCACTCCCAGAGGCTATTGGCTGTTCATCCCAGTTGAGATCAGGCAGGCTAAAATCCCCATCCACAACGACGTAATCAGACGCGATTTTCGCACCTGTAGCAGTGAATTCTCTGAATTTTCCAGCTGAACCATTTGGCGGCCGGTAAAAGGAGCAGACTGATAGTGATTTGCCGTCCGAGAGTTTGAGCTGACACCAAACAGCTTCACTTCTGTCATCTGTAATATGCGTATAGAGGTAATGCGCTCGTCTACCGCGATAAATACAGCACCTCCGTGATAATTCCTGTCCTTTCTACAACATGTAAAATCATCAGGAAATACTTCTGTGTTTGCTACGTCTTCATCGAGCCATGATTCGGTACCGATCAGTACACTTGGTTTGACCATGCACACAAGTTATCAAAAATGTCAACTTCGTTTTTAGTGCTCCTACAGTTCACTAATAAAAAGGAAAGTGAGGTTGATAAAAACTTATTCGGTCATTTGCACGGCACAACCTTGCCTGAAGGATCATCATAGGTGTACCTAACGCCGTCTATGTAAAGGGTGTCGTGTTTTAGTTGCACACGTGCGTCCTTATTGCTTTTAATTTCCTGAGCAAACTGCCACAAAATTCGCCTTCTCTTTTGCACTGGCTCGGAAAAGTCTTCTGACATAGTGATATGTGTATCTTTCAAATTCTTCGCCTTTCCAAAAATCAGGTGCTTTTGTTTCAGTGACCCAAACCTCGCGATCGCGGGTCGCGTTTTTTCTTCTAACAATTTCCCAAGTCTGTGTGCTTTTCCTATCGCTTCGGGTTTAACTTGCAATTTCGTCGAGCACACCTCTTTCAGAAGTGATTCAGACTGTGGCCCAGATTCGCGGACACTTGTGTCAGGCACGCCGTAGAATACTGGGCTATGCTGTCTACTATGATTTTCAAGGTCATCAATCTTATCTTGAAACAACTGTATCACCCTGTACTGGGTATCATAGCGCGCAGTGCACTCTGTAATAGCGCTTTCTAAATTTGACAGCACTGACATTTTTCTTTCCATGATCACACACTTTCAGTCAAGTCATTTATAGAAGCCTTCTGTTCCGCTTGATTCGCTTCAGTGTTATTAAGATTATGAAGAATTACTTTTTGCTCATTCAAAATTTTCTTTAGCGTCGCATCAACGACAGGGCCCGGATCCACTTTATTATCGCCACAGAAAATAAGCAATAAGAAATAAAAAGCAAAACGACGCAACAACAAAATCCGACGTCGTGAGCGGTTTCTTGCGTCGGAGCGCATGCGCACGCACATATACAGAATACGGGGTGGAACCGGCAGGGTAAAAACAGCAAATTTTCTACAAAGAGGACATTCACTAACCTGCACAAGAAGCAGAACATGCGTCCCAGGAATGCACTGCCACGGCCGCTACATAAAAAGCAGGTGCGGCCTGTTGCGTCGCGTCGCCATCAATGGGCGAGCGCGGATCGGCTGAGTTGACAGTTGCGGCCGCTATTTTGGGTGAGGGCGTCACTACTGCAGTACACAAAGCAGACGGCGGTTCGTGTTACGTTGTGGTCACCTCAGGATTTATGCGTGTCCGTGTGCTTTTTCGTGTGCTTTCTCGTGTCTTTCCTGAGTGTGATCGCGTGTGTGGGCAGCTTGCCTCATGTTTCATGAGCCTTAGTACGGTTTTATGGTGCGCGCGTGTGTGGCAGACGGTTTTTTCTAGCGGTGTGATGCCGCGAAGCTGTTGTGTGCCGCTGTGCAACTCGAACGCGTGAAAAGACGCTACTGTGAAGTACCACGTATTCCCGTGCGATTTACAATGTCGGGAAGCATAATATTCGTAATAGAGCACTTCTGTTTGTCACAAACGAGCGCTAAAACAGGCGCGCGCCGCCTCATCTTGACGACTGTGCCGACCGTTCCCCCCAACGGGCGCGCGCAACGAAAACAAAAAGAAGCATCAAAAGGCGCCCTTACCCTCTCCACCGAAGACGCCGTCGCGACCAGGCGTAGCGTCTTGTACGAAGACACGTGCATGATGTGCGAAACATAACGAGGACGAACAGATTAACGGTGCATGCGGTATGCCCACTTGCTTTGCGCCGGGCTGCAAGAGCGGCTACCGCAACGACGACCCCGCTTCACGACACTTCTTCGGACCTCGAAAAGACCCTGCGCAATTCAAGCTTTGCATCGCAAAGATAGAAAGCTTTCTGCGAAATGCAAGATCTGTGACGTTCATTTTGAGAGTGACGACATTGTAAAGCACTACCGTCGTGGTGCTGCGGGACACGAAGTTTTGATGCCACGTGGAAAGTAGAACTCGCGCCCAGTGCCGTGCCGCGCTTGTTCCCAGCACTTCCACCACACATTTCGAAGCCAAAATGTTCGGGACCACGGCGCAAATCCCACAAAAAACGCACGGCGTCCCGCGAAAGCCCAGTGCCCAGTTTGGAGGAGCCGCCAGAAATTGAACAGCAAAACGAAAGGCAGGCGATTACCTACGCTACCGAGACTGATAGTTGCATCACACTGACATTTTACCAGTTGTCAACTGTCGCGCTGCCTTCAAAGCAGTGGATTTTCCAGAGATTTTACGACGAGGTGTCGAACAAGATGTGCCGAATATTTTACATTCGCCGGCTCGTGAACGGAGACTTACTTTTGCAAAAGATAATTGTAGTTTACAAGCAGTTTAACTGCGTATTGAATCGCTACAGCATGCAACGCAAACCGCTGTTGTACAGTGTAAAAGTAAGTGCTGCGGACATGAAACATCTGCTCGGTGAGGATGAAAAACTGAAGTTATGTGAAGGAGTCAATAGTGACGAGTCTTCTAGCAACAGAGTACGCGCGAAGAACTGCTCGATGCTCACATCACGGCCGATCTGTTTGAATTGTTTAAGGCACTGTAGAAAGATGCGACACCGAAAACACAACTATCCGCTGAAAAAAATGCTCAGAGACGACATCTATTCAATGTAATCGCACACTGAGATTTCATTTACAGAGTTCTCGTAAAGTTTTCCGATTTTGGTCAGTATCCCGTTAACCGTCGCGAAAACGTGTCTTGTAAACGTTGCAAAGCATTGGTGATGTTTTTCCAGAATGTTTTTTTAATAAATTGCAGACAACATGAGCACTGTTCTTCTAGAACGTTCTTTTTTATCTCGAGTAAGTACCCTTCTCTGTACACTATAAAGGCTTTTGCAAACGTGCTGGGTTGTCCTTGGTCTAGATATGACGGCAGCGGCTAAAATTGTAGCGGTAGTTATAAAAATTACGCTGAAAACCCTCATTCGCTAAGAAACTCCTATGCTTGGAAGTTAAACGCAATGTAGACAGCTCAAATATAGACCGAACATCGATTCTTAGCCAATCAATGAGCAACGCACGTGGGCCAATCCATGCAGAAGATCTTATGCATATCTACCTAATTAGCCCGCAAATGGGATGCGCGACCGTCGACTGGAAGAATGATAATAGTTTTGTAGAATGGATAGGGCGCAAACAGGGGCGCCTGTGAAAGACGAAGTCGAGGACGGTTGTTGGTGCTCGTGCTTGTTCCGTTTCGGACTGCTGGTCGCTGAACCTGTGCTATTTATTTATTAAACGCCTCACGGACTCAACGCTAAACACGTACCATCAGTTTGAGTTTGCCACTACTACAATTAGAAAGTTGCCGCGCAGTTGTCGGGAGCAACTGTGCGGTGGACCGCCGCGTTACGCCGTGGCAGCAGACGACGCGCCCATAGTGGCGGAAGACGTGACTGCAGCGCCGCTAGCTCTCGCGACTGCCGTTCGGACCACCCTCATCCGCTGGCGGAGATACGGAGCTTTGAAACTAAGTTTCATCTAGTAACGTTGGTCGCGACTGCCTAACGCCCGCGCAGATCGGGAGAATTCAAGAAATCAAAATGGAACAGACCGTTTCCGCAGACGAACCGGCGAGACGAATCCCTTTCCCCTAGCAGTCGCTGTGCTGCGTGCTACGCGTCAAACAATCACTTGGAATGTTCGCGAAACGGGGAAGGATCCAAACGAGAGACGACGGAGGGTAGGACAGGATGGTGAAGTCGGCGAAGAATTATGCTGTTCGAGCGAGTTGTGTAGTGCGATCAGTCGATCTTGAAGAATCGAGTGATGACGCTGTGGGAGCACTGTTTTGAAGAGTGTCGCCGAATGACGGTGATCAGAGCTGCAGTTCGTTTGACTGTTTCCTGGAAGAGATAAATTCGAGAAACGTTCGAATAATGGTGGGCTGCACACGTTTGGTGAATATTCAAGGCCTTTAAGTGTTCTTGGACAGTTTCGAATGAATGAGAGTGCATTTGTAGCACGGTAATCCTGTTCCCGTTGTGTTAAACACACCTAAGTGATGTTGTGAGTTGTAATTGATACATGCCGAGTGTGCAAGTTTGTGTGGTGCTTATACTGCCCTGACTGAGAATACATTTTGTTTGTGTTGTCAACTCTTGGCTCTGACTTGGTCTTTGGACCACAACCGGCGTTCGTTGGCGCACTAAAAGGACCTACATTAAAATTGTGCGTGCTTAACGCGGTACGTTTTGGTGGGCCGATAAGTCAGCCCTTGGAATCTGCCCGGCGACTGCCTGCCCATTAACAGGATCAGCGATTCAGTGATACTTTTCATTTGAGGCGAGTCAAACGGGCAGCATTCATTGCGATAGGAAGTAACGTGTCGTAGGTATACCGTACATTCATCGCGTATCTCACAGGCTAAAGAAAGTAGGACCTAGATACGGCGTTACTGTTGTTTTCACGGCTGCCAATAAGCTAGGTAAGATTTGTGCCGCTGTGCAGAGGAAGAATGAGGGAGTAAAAGACAAGAAGCGGACCAATATTTGTTTCGTAAAACACACCAACAAATTCACTGATTGCCGTACGAGTGTGGTGTATAAGATCCCTTTCAGCTGCGGCCGCTTCTACGTAGGACAGACGGGCCGATGCATCAACCAGAGATTGTTGGAACATGAGAGATCGCTAACAGGAGGCTCACCTTCTAATCTATCTTTACATTGTCGAGATTGTAAGTGCACGCCAAAATTTGATGAATGCGCTGTGTTGTACCGGCATAGAAATGAAGAAACGCGCCTGATGATTGAAGCATGGCATATCGAGAATAGTGGTAGCGCATGCGTGAGCCAACCGTCGATTAACTTGCATAAAGATGAAATCAAATGCCTTAACAGTTATCTTCCACGTAGACCGCCACGCATGCCGGATTGATAGGTTCGCCTGTTGCATGGGCATGCGCAGATAAGTTTTCGTACCATCTTTCTTTTCAGCCGTTGTGCGTCTCTTCAGTTGTTAGTCGGCGTTTGTGGTGTCCTGACTTCTTTCTTGTGTCCGTGTTTGCAGGCCCTGTCCTTTTAGAATGAATACTTACCAACTAGCTCAGCTCTCTGTTATTCTAAGATTCATTGAGCGTATTGAGGCCCGCTCTACAAAACATTGGTACTCCTAGGGCAAACTGTTCATATATGTGGGGTAATCGGCACTTCTAATAACGACTTCAATATTCAACCTGTAATGTGCAACTATAAAACGCGTTATCTACGGCCTGATTGGAGTATGTCTCGGGCGTACAAATGCGACTGTCGAAGCGCTTCTCGCGAACAGCTGTACCTAAATTCACTGTAAAGGGAAAAGTTCCGCATTCGTTTTATCTTCGCCGCCGCGCACTTTCGGCGGCTTCGCCACATAGAAGGGCCAGCTCGCTCGCCTCGCTAGTGTCTTGGCCGTCGACGCACGGCGCTTTGGAGGGCGATTGTTTTTATAGCCTCAGAAAAGCGTGCAGGAACATTACGACATCCCGTATCGGTTTGACACTTCATCACAAGCCTGTCTAGGCATCGAAGAATGCCTGGGTGCTGGGGTGTGGGGTGCAGCAACCGGCGGAAAACAGGCAAAGCCCTGGTTCGTATTTCCAGCGGGAAAAAGGATGCCAAGCGACAGGTTGTATGGCTGCACAGAATACGGCGGGAAAAGTTTGTTCCCACGACTTTGTGAGGTAAGCGCTTCATGGAGAATCCGCGAATATTGTTCGGGTGTGGCGAAGCAATTGGTACTGTTTAACGGTTGCGCTCTCCAGCACCTCCTAGTGGGTCGTCCTTTTCTAGACGCCGCTCGCGCTCGGAGCCCGTGCCTTTGCCTTGACTGTCACCATAGCGCATTGTCGCCGAGTGCCCTCCAATAAACAGCTTAACAAATTGGTGGAGAATGCTGTGCTCCCATTCAATGCCCTTGGAGCTTTGTTCCCGTGCTCTGCCATCTGCCATGCCTCAAGACGCCGCTTAGCAAACGCCGCCTCCCACACCGACTACATGTCCCGGTGTCCCACGCATCCGCGATCCACCTATTTTCACTGGCGCCGATGGCACCGACGTGGAGGACAGGCTCGCAATTTACGAGCGCGTGAGCGTTCCCAACAAATGGGACGAAGCAGGCACGTTGAGCAACTTGGTCTTCTACCTCGCGCGAGTAGCAAACTTGTGGTACAACAACCACGCGTCCGATTTTGCGACTTGGTCGGATTTCAAGACCGCCGTCATCAACGTTTTTGGCCGCCCTGCAGTTCGTAAGCTGCAAGCAGAACAGCGCTTACGCGAAAGAGCTCAGCAGGCTGGTGAATCTTTCACCAGTTATATCGAAGACGTCCTGGACTTGTGTAAGAAAGCCAACGGCACCATGTCCGAGTCTGACAAGATCCGGAACATTATGAAGGCCATTGACGACGATGCCTTCACCATGTTGCTCGCCAAAAACCCTTCCACCGTGGCCGAGGTCATAACACTGTGCCAGAGCTACGAAGAGCTTCGCCGCCAACGTTCCATGACCCATCGCTCTCCATCACGCGACGAAGAGTTTGATGGCTTGGCGGCCATACCTGACCAGGCCACACTGCTGGCAGAAGTGAAGGCATTCGTGCGCGAGGAAATGGCACGCCAGTTCTCTCTCCCGGCCTTCGCCCACCCGCCGCACGTTCAACAGTCGTCGACGACCCTTCTTCCTCCCCTCCGCCGAGCTATTGAGCAGTAAATCGCGGAGGTGATGCTTGAGTACCACCAGCAACCTCCAGCTCCTGCGCCAGAGTTACGCTCAAGTTGTCGCCAGGACGCACCAGGCAATCCCTGCGGCTGCACCATTGAGTTACGCCAAAGCCGCCGCTAGACCTCCGTCCATCGATGCGGGCGTGCCGGCTAGGTATGCTGCCGTCATCCCTGGGCCCCGACTGCAACCCACCATGCAGTCATTTCAGCAGCCGCCCCGTCAATCGCATCGTGCGACAAGGGCGGAATCTGCCCCGGCGAACCGATGTCGCACACCCGACAATCGGCCCATCTGCTTTGCATGCGGTTATGCCGGTCACGTGGCACGTTACTGCCATCGCGTGCAGCCGCCTCGAGTCGCGTCACCCACCACCAGCCAGTCCAGTCGTGCATTCTACGACCCGCCTATGTCACCGACGTCACGCCCAGCTCCGTCCACTCGCCGCTCTCCGTCTCCATGACGTCGCACGCTGTCACCAATGCGGACACGTTCTGTCGCACGAGAGCAGGAAAACTAGTCGTCGCAGTCCACGAGGCAAGGGTTGCGACGCTATTGAATTGCAAAGGCGTCAGCGAAGTCCATCGAATGTCATAGATGTGTTTGTGGACGGTGTTCGCGCATCTGCCCTTATCGACACTGGGGCTGCCGTATCCGTTATGGACGCAATACTTAGCCGCTTACTCCGAAAAGTGACGACGCCATTTTCTGGGATGTCCCTCCGTACCGCCAGCTCCCAGAGTATTAGGCCTACAGCAGTATGCACTTCTCGCGTCGTCATTCAGGACGCTCTGTACGACGTCGAGTTCATCATAATTGCTGCATGCTCTCATGACGTCATCCTGAAATGGGATTTTCTCTCCCGCCACGACGCCATAATTCACTGCGCACCAGCCACCCTCGAACTCTCACTGTTCTCGCATTTGACGCCGGCAGACAGTAGATCGGCCTTCACCAAGACCCTCGTCAAAGACGATACCAAAGTTCCTCCAAACTCGTCGACGGCCGTGCCAGTCTACTGCGCCGGTCTCTGCGGCACCATTGCACTCCTTTCGCCATCTGACCGCGTTTGCACTAGGAAAGGGTTGCTGGTACCTTTCGCGACCGTGCAAGTCACTCAGGGTAGCACCGCTATTTTAGGGGCGAAGCTCCTCTTAGTCTAACCTTATAACGTCTCCGTTGTCCGGCGTAACCACCTTTGCAAACTGCCCACTACTTCGTCTTTGCAAACATCTCACTAAGACCCATCACCGATCCTTTGCAAACTGCCCACTACTTCGTCTTTGCAAACATCCCACTACGATCCATTACCGATCCATTACTTCACCGACCATAAAGCCATTATAATGAAGGGGGAACGGGAGCCACCTTTGGAAACTGCCCACTACTTCGTCTTTGCAAACATCCCACTACGACCCATCACCGATCCATCACTTCACCGACCATAAAGCCGTTATAATGAAGGGGAACGGAAGCCACGTGTAGCTACCACTTACGATTAATAAAATTTCTTGTATAGATATATACAGTGTTTGTCTCGTCTTTGATAATGTACTGGGCTATCGCTTTGAATACTGCTGGGCGAAACCACTGAAGATTTCACGGTGTAACCATGACTGCTTCAGGAGCTTCGCCCAAGCTCTTCATCATCCACCCGTGGATATTCTGTGAATTTTTTTGTTACCAACCCATCGCCGCGCATTGTAATGTTGATGCGAGGGGAACGTCTCGGCAGAATGGAGCCCCTCGAAGACGCACAAGTTCTGGACGCACCCGATGGCTCGCACTGCACCAGTTCGCGTACCATCAGTGCCGTTTCCACGTCTGATTCATCACCCGCGGATGTATTTGGTCCCTCCATTGCTGACAACCTTACGTCGGTCCAGCGTTCGCAGCTTCTGTGCCTGTTGGACGAATTTCGTTCTTCTTCCGATGTCGGGCAAACTTCTCTCGGCCGCATGTCCGCTGTTACGCATCGCATCGACACTGGCGCCCAACCACCACTGCGGTGACGTCCATATCGCGTGTCTCCCACAGAACGTCGGGTAATTAATGAGCAAGTCGACGATATGCTTCGACGCGACGTTATTCGACCCTCGGACAGCCCATGGGCGTCTCCTGTTGTTCTCGTTGCCAAGAAGGACGGTTCTGTGCGGTTCTGTGTGGACTACCAAAGGCTCAACAAGATCACTCGGAAGGATGTTTATCCGCTGCCGCGAATCGACGACGCGTTTGACAGCCTACAATGAGCAGAGTACTTTTCATCTCTCGATTTGCGCTCGGGGTACTGACAAGTACCCATGGTTGATGACGCTCGACCGAAGACAGCCTTTGTCACGCCCGACGGCTTGTACGAGTTCAACGTCATGCCGTTTGGTCTGCGCAATGCGCCCGCGACCTTCGAGCGCATGATGGACACCGTTCTGCGCAACTTGAAATGGCACACGTGCTTGTGTTATCTGGACGACGTCGTCGTTTTTGCTCCGGACTTCTCCACGCATCTTCAACGTCTGCGGCATATTTTGACGCGTTTGAGCAATGCCGGCCTCCAACTGAATCTGAAGAAGTGCCGATTTGCAGCACGGCAGCTGACAATCCTAGGCTACGTCGTGTCCAAGGACGGAAGCCTTCCCGATCCGGCCAAGCTTCGGGCTGTGGCCGAATTTCTCAAACCTACGTCCTTCAAAGAACTGCGCAGTTTCGTAGGCCTATGCTCCTATTTTCGACGTTTCATACGCAACTTTGCCACCATCATATCGCCGCTGACGAAGCTCCTTGGGAGTAACGGGCCCCTACATTAATGGTCGTCCGAATTCGACGACGCGTTCGCAAAGCTCCGTCGTTTGTTGACGTCTCCTCCCATACTACGCCACTACGACCCTACGGCCCCAACGCAGGTACACACGGACGCCAGCAGTGTAGGCCTCAGCACTGTTCTTGCGCAGCGCAAACCAGGGTTCCCCGAATATGTCGTAGCCTACGCAAGTCGTACGCTTACTAGAGCCGAGAACAATTACACCGTCACGGAAAAAGAGTGCCTGGCGATCATCTGGGCCCTTACGAAATTCCGACCTTATTTGTATGGTCACCCATTTGATGTTGTCACCGATCACCACGCACTATCCTGGCTGTCGTCACTGAAGGATCCCTCGGGCCGTCTCGCCCGCTTGGCACTTCGCCTGCAAGACTACGACATCCGCGCGCTGTACCGCAACGGACGCCAGCATGCTGACGCTGACGCCCTCTCGCGCTCCGCCTTGCCTGACGACAATGCCTCCTGCTCAGTATCTCACATTGCTGTTTCTTCCATCGATGTTCACACCATCGCTACCGAGCAGCGCAAGGATAAATGGATCGCCTCGCTGATAGACTTGCTCACTGATCCGTCGGCAACACCAACCACTCGCGCGTTGCGTCGTCAAGCCCACCATTTCACCATTCGTGACGACCTACTGCACCGACGCAATTACAACGCCGACGGCCGCCGGTGGCTACTTGTGACACCCCGAAGCCTGCATGCTAAAATATGCGAGTCCTTCCACTCTGATCCGCAATGCGCGCACTCTGGGGTATCGATAACTTAACCACCGCATTCGACAGAGATACTTCTGGCGAGGGATGTTGCGTTACGTGCAGAAGTTCGTCCGCTTCTGCCTTGAGTGGCAACGCCGAAAACCTTCAACGCACATGTCAGCAGTCGGTCTACAACCATTGGCTTGCCCTAACCGTGCGTTTGGGCGCGTGGGCATCGATTTGTATGGACCATTTCCTCTGACATCGGCTGGTAACCGCTGGGCCATCGTCACCGTTGACCATCTAACGCGATACGCCGAAACCGCTGCCTTCCCAGCGGCTACAGCGCGCGATGTTGCCTCCTTCCTGCTACACCGATTCATGCTGCGTCATGGCCCACCCCAGGAGCTTCTCAATGATCGAGGGCGTGTCTTCTTGTCAGAAGTCGTCGAAGCCATTCTCAAAGAGTGCCATGCTGTTCACAGCAAAACTACTGCTTACCACCCGCAGACGAATGGCCTAACTGAACGTTTTAACCGCACGCTCGGCGACATGCTCTCAATGTACGTCGCCGCCGATTACACAAATTGGGATGCCATTCTGCCCTTCGTCACCTACGCCTATAATACCGCGCCTCAGCGCACTACTGGTTTTTCACCCTTCTTCTTGATGTACGGAAGGCACCCGTCACACACCATTGACACGATACTACCCTACAAGCCGGATCCATCTGATTGTGCGCCTATTTCTGACACAGCCAGGCTTGCTGAAGAGTGTCGCGAGCTTGCAAAGACCTTTACAACGCACGAACAAGAGCGGCAGAAGAGCATTCGCGGTGGCACCACCCCTTCTGAGTCCACGTTCCTCCCCGGAGCGCTCGTATGGCTCTCGGTCGCTACCACTGCAAATGGCCTCTCTTCAAAACTACTGCCGAAATAAGGAGGCCCCTACCGGGTCGTCGAGCGAACATCCCCGGTCAACTACCTGATCGAACCCATCGAACCAGCTTCGAACATGCGCCGTCGCGGGCGCGACATAGTCAACGTGGAGCGCCTCAAGACCTACTATGACCCACTCATAGTGATTTGATTTGATTTTGATTTTATTGATTCATCACAATACGTGTGATCGGAGGCGAAGGGAAAAGCCATTTGAATGGCTTGAGGGAGTCCTTCGCCCCCGTACAATGACAGCAGTTCAGTTACAAGCATGTTCTTGACACTGTTAACACGAAAATTTGTAATGAATCATGTTCAGCAAAATATGAATGGAAACGAACCACCAAAATATACATCGATTGTTAGTTACCCTTTACAGAACGTCCTGCATTTTCATACATCCTGTTTAGATCTGCGTGATGGACCAACACAACACTTCATCACTACTATAGCATTGCTTTAGTGACAGCTTAAGTGTTTATTTATATAAAGTCAAACAATTTTAGACGAAGGGCTTAAGTTAAGAAAAAATCATACAATTCAGACAATTTTACATCGCGAATATCAATTTGTTTATTCTTGTAATCATTTAATAAACCCGGAAGCTTATTACGGGCCATTTGCCGACCGTAACCAGTTCGACAATGTGGAACATCCCATGTCCCGGTTGTTCGTATATTATATGATGGTTCTGTAGCGGCATCATCATCCCTCATCATCATCATCATCGTTTTACCATCTAGGCGCCGCGCCTTTCGCGCAGCTCATGCCTAGCGCTCGAAGCGCGAGCAGTTAAGAACGAGCTCACGCTCCTGGAAGCTGGACGCCGGCAGCCGCTGCCGATCTGCTTGTAAAAGGGCCTTCGAATAAAGTGGCGAGATTTCGGCACGGCCACGTCGGCCGCCTTCACGTCTCCCTCTCGCTACAGTTCTTTCGGACGCAACTTTACTAATCCCATGAAAAGAGAATCCTGGTGCTCGCAATGTATTCGATATTCACGGAGCAATCTGTACACGTATATGTCTTGTGTTTTTAATATTTTGAATCTTCTAAATAGTTCTTGAGAAGGATGCACAGTTGGTACATTTGCAATTATTCTCAAAAATCTTTTTTGTATAAGTAATAGCCGCAAGAGGTTCAATTCAGTAGTAGTCCCCCAAACTAAATGGCAGTAGTTTAAATACGACGCGAAAAGGGCATTATAAATCAACAATTTCACTGGTTTAGGGATTAGATAGCGGTTTCGACTCACAATACCAGTTATCGCACCTAACTTTTGTAATACTGCATTTACGTGCTAATCCCACTGCTGTGATTTTGAGAAATGCACGCCAAGTACCTTAATAGATTCAACCAACTCTATCTCTGAGCCGCGATAACCAAGGTTGTCTTTTCCAGAAACCTGCCTGCCAATGGAATGAAAAACCGCGGCCTTCGTCTTTTTTGTATTTATTTTTAACTGGTTATTGGCTGCCCATGTGCTTAATTCTTCTAACACGAGGTTAGCTTTGTGAAAAAGATAGTCATCTGATGGAGACGAAATAAATATGCTGGTGTCGTCAGCGTAAATTACAAATTTGACATCCGAAGAAATGTAGACTATATCATTTATGTACAAATGAAAAATCAAAGGTCCGAGAATGCTGCCCTGCGGCACTCCTGAGATTATTTTATTTCTTTCTGATACCGTTTCGTTCATGGAGACAAACTGACGTCTTTCTGAAAGGTAGCTTTTTAATAGCGTTAGGAGAAGCCCACGAATGCCATACTGATCGAGTTTATGAAACAAATTTTCATGATTTATGTAGTCAAAGGCTTGCGTAAAATCGACAAAAATACCGAGGACAAATTGTTTTTCGTCAAATTTCTCTAGTATGTACTCCTTCTGGTCGAGAAGAGCAAGTTCTGTTGAGCGGTGTTTTAAAAATCCATACTGACATTTCGTTATGACGTACTTGTTACAAAAGGGATATAGTCGATTATAAACGATTTTCACGAGACCTTTAGAAAATATCGGCAATATTGATACTGGCCTATAATTAGAAACGTCTGTTTTATCTCCTTTCTTATATAACGCCACTACACGAGCAACTTGCATTTTGGATGGGAAAACACCCGTTGAAATACATGTTATATATAAATGTCAGCACTGAAGCAATTTTATCTATTACGTATTTGACAGGTCTTACCTGCAGGCCATCCGCATCACAACTGCGACTGTTTTAAGGCCCAGGAAAACTGCACGAACTTCATGTTCTACCGTTGCTTCTAAAATGAGTGTCTTTACATTATCAGGATCTAGACTTGTGTAAGGTGCACGTGGTCCGGTGTCAAAGTCCCGGTACACAAAATAGTCGTTAAACACATTTACCGTGCGATCACCACTAACAATTTCCCCAACATGTGAAATTTCCGTCACCGATTCTTTTCCCTTGTTCCCTCCAATAAGTGAGTTCAATTTGCTCCATAATACATCCGTTTGTTTAAAGGAGGAAGAAAACAGATTAAAGTAATACATGTCTCTCGTCTTTTTAACTTCTTGATCCAGGGCATTTCTAAACCGTTTAAATGTAACCAGGTCTGTTTCTTTACTTGTACACATAAATTTGTTAAATAAACAATATTTCTTGTCGATTTTGCGCAAAAGCTCGCGTGTAATCCATGGCTTTCGACAACCTGTCCTCCTTTCCGAACGTTTGTGAATGAAGTGCTTCTTGTACACTGCCGTGAAACAACTCAAAAAAGCATCATAGGCAGCGTCTGCATCAGTCGAATGGTAAACATGGTCCCAACGTACATTACTGATATCCGAATAAAAGGCATCCAGAGCTTTTTGTGAGACACACTGAAAACCAGGAGTAACATCAGTGGGTACCCTAGGACTATTAGTCATAATACAACAGCATATTGGCCTATGGTCACTGATAGGGTACAAAATAACTCTTGTTGTAACCAAAGACGCATTAAAATTTGTAATAAACAAATCTATGATAGTCTGCGAAAACATGGTTGCCCTCGTACGAACGTTTACAGTGTTTACACAGTTGTGGCATGAAAGCAAATTTTCGAACTCGAACTTTCTTACGTTATCGCAATTCATATCTATAATGCAATCTCCGTCAATGACAACGTTATACTGATTTTCATTCATAAATGCAAGCAAGTTGTCCAGGAAAAGAAGAAATGCCCGAATGTTGCCATCTGGAGGACGATAACAAGAGACAATGACGACATTGTTGAAAAGAACACATACTGCTTCGTAATCAGTAGTTACACAATAAAAATCCTCAAGTAGAACTGCTTTAAAGGAACTTTTCATTAATAGACAGGCGCCTCCGCCTCGACGGGTTAACCTACGCACGAAGAACGTTTTCATGTTGGGAATTTGAAAAACATCTAAGTCATTGGACTGCCAAGTTTCTGTAAACATTATAATATCGAAGCAGTACTTCATCCTTTTCAAAAGACATTCAAGTTCCGCTGTCGTGTTTCCAATGGACTGCACATTTAAATGAAAGCAACGAAGAAAACCACGATCGTTATCAAATTCTCGGACTAATTCAGAGAGTGTAACACATCCTAAGGAATCCATTTCAAGAACCATAGCACGTTACTGAAACACATAGGCTGGGACAAAAGAAAAATCAGGCCCTCAGGGCAGATAAATCGTCCTCGCACCTGATAACTGTGGCAGGTTCGCCGCTATTTCTCCGCACCAGAATCTTCCCGTTTGAGTGCCACGCGTAAGCATATCCAACCCTTGTGGCCCATGCTCTTGCTGTCGCCAGGAGAGTCCTTGCATGTCTTGTCATGTTCTCCGTTGTATAAAGGCTCTCACTAGACTGGCGAAGTACCTTCCTTTTCTCTAGCCAAGTGTGACGTAGGTCCTGGTGCACAAAACGAACTATCACGCCCCGTGCTTTTCCTGGCTTTGGTGCCATCCTGTGAAGGGCGGAAATGTCTGCACGGGCAAGTTTATTGACACCCAGCTTTGTAGCAATATCATTGACTTTAGCAAGAAGGTCCTCCCCCTTTTCCTCCGGTATTCCGTGGACCTCAATATTTAGCATCCTGCTACGCCGCTCGAGCTCGTCAATGTCAAGCTGTAGCTGGGTAAGACTTTTCGCATCGCAAGCCTTCTCAATTTTGTCAACTCGCCCATGAAGGCATTTCATCTCATTCTCATGCTTATCTAGGCGCTCCTGAATGTTATCAAACTTATCAGAAAGTAGTTGTGCGAGCCTTTCCACTTCCCCTACTTTCTCTGTCAAAGGAACGAGGGAAGTTAGCTTCTTGCTCATATCCTCTATCATGAGTTTAATGTCAGTATCTCCCAGCAAATATGCAGCCGGCGCGTTGGTCTTCACACCGGCCGGCCTGCAAGCTTCACACTTCCAGTTTTACTTCTTGGCATCGCGTTTTGTCGCGAATGCTTCCTCTGTCATGCCCGAACAGACCGTGCCATGAAAGCTGAAATCACACATATTGCATGTAATAACATTCTTGTCATCGCTCAACACAGCTCGGCAAGTATAGCACTTGGGCATGCCTACAAGTTAAAGCATAAGAAAAAAAAAACACAACCGGTGGCAGTGACGAGCTGTTAGGTCGCCGGACGGCTCCCTTTTCGTACCCGGGGTAATTGTGGCGAAGCAATTGGTAGTTTAACGGTTGCGCTCTGCAGCGGCTTCTAGTGGGTCGTCCTCTTCTAAACGCCGTTCGCGCTCGGAGCCCGTGCCTTTGACTTGACTGTCACCATAGCGCATTGTCGCCGAGTGCCCTCCAATAAACAGCTTAACACGGGGAATGTTTGCGTCTCCCGTGCACTAGTGCAGCTTGTTTCGCGTGGTTGCCGCAGAAGGTTCATGCACAATAACATTGCCGGGCAGCACTTAATTGTATATGGCGTAAAAGTGACGCCTTTGAGCTCACATAAAACGATCAGCGCGCCATGAAAACTGACTGCTACAGATTGGTATTGCGTGACGTCACTATATGACGAACATAAATAACAGGTAGTCACATGGAAATAATGACACGCATGTCATGTAAGGCAGGATTTAAATGCCACGCTCATGGTGCACTCGCGGCCGGTTCGCTGGCTTGATATGCACCAACATCGGTACTGCGTGACGTGACTGTACGACCAACATAAATAACAGGTGGTAAGACGAAAATAATGGAACGCATGTCATGCAAGGCACGATTAACATGCCATGCTCATGGTGCACTCGCGGCCGATTCGCTGGCTTGATATGCACCAACATCGGCATTGCGTAACGTGACTGTATGACAAACATAAATAACAGGTGGTAACGTGAAAATAATGGCACCCGTGTCATGTAATGCATGATTTACATTCCATGCTCATGATGCACTCGCTGCCGGTTCGCTGGCTTGATATGTAGCAAAATCGGTATTGCGTGACGTGACTGTATGACGAACATAAATAACAGGTGGTTACATGAAAATAATGGCACGCATGTCATGTAAGGCATGATTACATGCCATGCTCATGGTACTTTCGCAGCCAGTTCGCTGGCTTGATATGCACCAAAATCGGTATTGCGTGATGTCAATGTATGGCGAACATAAATACCAGTTGGAAACACAAAAATAATGGCACGCATGTCATGTAAGGCATGATTTACATTCCATGCTCATGATTAAGAAGTTGAAATACCTCCAGCCACAAATTCTTGGAGGAAACCCGACGTTTCGAGACCGGCTTGGTCTCTTCTTCAGGGGTGACTGTGCTGATCAGGGAGGCTTCGTCGCAGGACCCTCGGAACAATGCCTCCGATCTACGTGCACTGCCTCCGGAACGTGAGGAAAAGAGAAAGGCGGAGCCAAAAACAAGCTGCGACGAAGCCTCCCTGATCAGCACAGTCACCCCTGAAGAAGAGACCAAGCCGGTCTCGAAACGTCGGGTTTCCTCCAAGAATTTGTGGCTGGAGGTATTTCAACTTCTTAATTCTTCCACCCAGCCAGACAGACTTCTGTCGAAATGTTTACATTCATGCTCATGATGAACTCGCTGCCGGTTCGCTGGCTTGATATGTAGCAAAATCGGTATTGCGTGACATGACTGTATGACGAGCATAAATACCAGGTGACAACATGAAAATAATGGCACGCATGTCATGTAATGCATGATTTACATGTTACCACCTGTCACTAACGTTCATCATACAGACATATCTCGTCAAGTCAACTTTGGCATATATGCGTTTCATTAGAAGACTGCGAGCGCCCCGAGACCATGTCATGTAAATCATGTTTTACATGGGATCCCTGTCATGATTTGCACGTTATAACCAGTAACTTGTGTTCGTCATACGCTCTTGTCACGCCATACAAGTTTTGGTGTGTATCAAGCTAGCGAAGCGGCCGCGAGCGCACCATGAGCGTGGCGTGTAAATCATGCGGTATATGGCGTGCATCTCATTATTTTCATGTCGTCACCTGTAATTTATATTCGTCATACATCATATTATGATGCACAACCCATTAACGAAACGGCCAGGAGAGCACAACGCCGTGGACTGATAGATAGATAGATAGATAGATAGATAGATAGATAGATAGATAGATAGATAGATAGATAGATAGATAGATAGATAGATAGATAGATAGATAGATAGATAGATAGATAGATAGATAGATAGATAGATAGATAGATAGATAGATAGATAGATAGACGGACGGACGGACGGACGGACGGACGGACGGACGGACAGACAGACAGACAGACAGACAGACAGACAGACAGACAGACAGACAGACAGACAGACAGACAGACAGACAGACAGACAGACAGACAGACAGACGGACGGACGGACGGACGGACGGACGGACGGACGGACGGACGGACGGACGGACGGACGGACGGACGGACGGACAGACAGACAGACAGACAGACAGACAGACAGACAGACAGACAGACAGACAGACAGACAGACAGACAGACAGACAGACAGACAGACAGACAGACAGACAGACAGACAGATAGATAGATAGATAGATAGATAGATAGATAGATAGATAGATAGATAGATAGATAGATAGATAGATAGATAGATAGATAGATAGATAGATAGATAGATAGATGCGTTAAAAGTCGCAGAAGTTAGCTAAGAAATGCTTCGCATTTATAAATACCGGAGCCGAGCGCGTAAATGCCGCGCAATTCGCATTTAATTATCGCATTAGCACGCGTGCGTGCGCGTGTAGGCAAGTGAAAACTACCGCCATTTCTTTCCTAATCAGTTAGAGAACAACGGTATCCTTCATTCGGGGCTGCAAAAGCGCAAGCAATGCGTAAAACATGTAGAAGGGTACGCATTTGGGCTGGTTGGTTCATGATTACGGGTGAGAAACAGCGCTAAAAAGACGGGACAAGAAAGGACACGAGACGACGGCGCTGACTAACAACCAAATGTGCTTTATTCCTTCAGTCAGCATAAATATACTTCACCCCTAACGTAATGAAAATACAGAAAACTCAGCCTGAGAGCAAGCTAAGTAAGACGAGCACGGTTAAGGTGATGCGATACGTGGATGACTTTTTAATCTTTTACAGCACTAACCCTTCTGACGCGCAGCCTGCTGCTGCTACAATTTTTGACGTGTTCCTCACGGAATTAAGTTCTTTTGAACTTACCACTGAGCATCCCTCAGACAGCAAACTGCGCTTCTTAGACTTGGAACTCTCGTTCTCAAATAGCCATTTATGTTGGAGTTATGCGCCCAGATCTCAAAAGAGCCTTCTCCCTTTTTCCTCTGCGCACTCGAAGATTGTTAAACACGGAATTGCAAGAGCTTGCATGAAGGCGGCGCTAGACAGGTCCTGTGACCACCAAGTTGAAGCAAGTTTTCTTTCACAAGTAGCACGCCTGAAGCTCGCAGGTTTTCCAGCAACGCTTTTGACTAACATTGCCGAAAGCCTCGTAGCAGGCTTTAAAAACAAGCGCTCAGCTGCTGTGCAATCCGAGAAAAACTCGAAGCAAACTGTTGCGGTTATTCCGTACGTGCATAAAGTCGCGCACAATCTCAAGAAAGTTGTCAGCAGGGCAGGCGTTAGGCTGTTGTTTTCTGCCCAAAATAAGCTTGGTAGCCTGTGCCAGCAAGTCAACCGAGAAGAAGAGAAGAAAAGAAGATGCACTAAGAAGCACAGGCAGAAGTTTGTTGAATGTTGTCAAGAAGTTGTATACAAGATTCCACTTTCTTGCGGGCGTTACTATGTCGGGCAAACGGGGCGGTGCGCTAATGACCGCATGCGCGAGCATTTGAACAAGGTTCAAAAACAAGCTACAGATAGTCAGTTATCTCTTCACTGTAACAGTTGCGGTTGCCATCCATCTTTTAACGATACCACCTTCTTGTCAAAATACCGTGACGAGCGCGCGCGCCTCATTTCAGAAGCTTATCACATCTACAATAGCGGCGAGGCATGTGTAAGCTTCCCCTCGATTTCCCTCCTTCCGAAGGAGATAGAATTCATGTCTCGTTGATCGCCCTACTGCCTCTGCGCAGGCTGAGTTTTCTGTATTTTCATTACGTTAGTGGTGAAGTATATTTATGCTGACTGAAGGAATAAAGCACATTTGGTTGTTAGTCAGCGCCGTCGTCTCGTGTCCTTTCTTGTCCCGTCTTTTTAGCGCTGTTTCTCACCCGTAAAACATGTGTTACTCCGTGTGAAATCAACACCGCGCTGCCGGTATAGACGTCAGACTCTGCCCAGGCGGCGCTGCGAAAAACACCGCCACCAGCGCCCTCATCGTAGCCTTGGCACTAACTGGGTAGTGCAAAGAGAGCCGCCCGCAAACGAATGTGCATAGGCCGCAATATAACCCTCCTCTTTCGTTGGTGTCGAGGCGCGGTTTCCTGAAAATCAAGGACCTGGGAAGCTTCTTCCGCCAATCCACGCTTCAGAAACAAAGGAAGCTGATCAAAGCGAACTGCGAGTACAATGCAAAATAAGTTTTAGTTATTCCCGCGCGCTGCAACTCGCAAGTACAAGCGAGCATCACACGAAACCGAGTTCGAGGCAAGCCCTCCGACATCCGTTCTCTAGAGCCTAAATGCGTTAAAATCGGGTATATACGTATGCCACAGCGATAAAGTACACGATCAATTTACTTAGCTATGCATCTTACGATCAGTGGTGCAAAACTCGGTTCATCAGGGGCGAATGGCTCCGGCGATTTTCGCCTTTTCAGTTGCATTCTCCCTTAATTCATCTCTCGCTTCCTGTGCATTGGAGTGTTTTATTACGCATCCTCAAATGGTCTCTTGATGGTCGTCTTCCGTTTGTATGTACTGCAAATGGGGATACGTGCGTGTCCACTATCGCGGGGTACAACCAAAGGCAAAACCGTGGCCTCCGACGGCAACCGCGGAGGACACGGGCGAAACAAACCTGAAGGGGGTCACGACCAACATTCTGCGATTTACTTGCATGACGCACGTGGTGTTAGCTAGTTAGAACCAGAACTCTGAGCCTTCAAAACGTACGTACGTCCGCTATGCTGTGTTGTGACGACCAACTCGTCACGGTGTGCGTATCACGCGTCTCCAGTCTGCCTCTAGCTGCTCACTTCGTGTTACACGACAAGCACCGCGGTGAGAGCCTCTGCTGAGCTTCATAGTCAAGGTTACCACGGTTTTGCATCAGGGCTACGCAAAACAACAGCAGAGCCAGACATTCATGCCACCGACTGTGGAGAACGCGGGTACTTCGCTTACCCAACACGCTCGCAACGGCCCGTATCGAGCGCTCTCGCCTTTCTTCTTCGTACGACAACTATGGAAATCGGTAAAACTGAACGTTGTTATTCAGTCTTTTACGTCCGTGGCAATTCCCAACGCAACAGTGCGTCTTTTGCGGAGTTTCTTCGTAGCGTGCGGAGAGCTCTCGTCTGCTGCTGTTTTCGCCGTCGTTCAGGCGAGTGATCCAGCAAGCACTTCACGACGGCTCGGTGGCGCGTCCGACTAGCGGAGAGCAATTCACAGCTCTCGTTCTGAGTGCTAAATGCGCAAACACACGCGATATTAAGCTCAATCGTTGTTTCGCACTCGCTAGTTGCACCTGGCCCCATAGCAAACTGTGCGAGAGAGTCGGTCTATGCACTACTCAATACTTCTCCGACAGGTGGCGCCACACATCTTGGAAACTCCAGAGTCTGACGTCTATTGGTTAGGCCCCAGACGCCGTTTCGGCGCCACGCAGCAGGCGGCACCTGTTTTTTTATTTAGCGGCCGTGGCAATGCATTCTATCGCCTTTTGTAGGCCGGTGATAGTGGTTATGAACCAAAGTTTGTTGACTGTAGCTGGACACATGCCGGATTCAACTGTAGTGGGCGTCGCCGGTTCACGATCGAGGGATTCGCAGATTTGAGCTCTCAGATGCTCTTAGATATTTCTTTTTCTTTTAAACTGCGGCGCGTGGAGCGACCTCTCTGCGTATCCTGCCACACGAGAATATCTGACGCAAGGTGTGCCCAGTGTTCTTTTCTGTACCCATATCACGAGTGGGTACAGATGCACATGCTACAGTTGGCTATGCTATATGCGGTTGTGCCGGCGTTGATATCATCATCAAGGCGCTCGAAGAACAAGAGGAAGACGACTTCTCTTTCGCACGAGACGAGCTGCGCCTGTAGCGGTCGCCTCTGGAACTAAGGCTACGCTTACGGCGCGGGACTTTGCCCCATCTTAAGAACTTGGCGAGCCAGCTCCTAAATGTTCCGTTGCCAGGAGTCCTCGCTCAGCAACGCGCGCCGCGAAATCACTCGGCCACAGAGCGTACGCGCTTCAGCTTACTAACGGCGAGCTCTTTACATGCACCATTTCACGTTGGCGGTACTCGGAGCCACGGTGTAAGATATATACTGATATATAGATAAAGTAACAACGGCGCGCGTCTGTTCGTCCGGTGACCGCAGCGGGTATCTAGCGGCGGGAAGACGCAACCTAAAGAGAGAAAATGCTTTCTGCACCGTTGCTATAGCAACCGACGCAGTCGGCGGCAACGCTGGCGTCCGCTGCATGTCTTGTTTTTCGCTCGTGAAAAACGCGGTATGCGTTTCTAACTTGAGTAGCTGGCGTGCCGTAGCCGCGTTCGCTGACTAGGAAATTCAGATTTCCCGCGAAGCGCCAGTTACTACGGGAACGCGTTTTTGTGTTGAAGTTGCATCATCCCGCCGGTAGGTATCCGCTGCCGTCAGCGGTCCGACGGGCTCTCGGCGTCGTTACTTTATCTTGTCGATCGCGTCTCGCGAGAGTCCTCACCTAAAGAGTATATATCTTACACCGTGCTCGGAGCTCAGCGTTTTCTTGTTATCACTAGCGAGATGGCGCCAAGGGCGCAGAAAGCAGGCTTTAAAGGTCGCGCGTTGCGATGCGAGCGCTCCTATACAGGGGGTGTCTCTCGTGCGCGCGCGCTTATCTCGTGATGGGGGCGGTTTGTGCGTCTTGTGCTTTCACCGCAAGTTTCCGTTGATGTTGAAGAGACCACGAAGGTCACTTCGCTCGCTGCAGCGGCCGCGTTTCCGAAAGGAGCGTGCTGCTCACACACAAAGAAGTAACAATTGTGACAATTGTTAGTTCACCCTCCTCCCGTGTATATTGTTTTCGTGCGTCCTTTCTGCTTCAGAGCGCGCTGCAAGTTTAGAGCCGCTTGCCGTTCTTCGCATGACTATACAGTTTGTCGCTATAGCATTCATTCCTTCGCCCTTCAGGCGAAACAATGTACAATAAACGCTCAACTACTCATGTGAAAGAGGGGCGATGATGGAAGCGAAGTCGCGAACAAATTGACGAAAATAGGAACACAGCCCAATGAAACTTCGAAGCGTCTTCATGCAAGTGGGCTTGGGGTATTCGGCAACGGCCCGGAGTTTCGCTGGGTCCGGAAGAACGCCTTCCTTGCAGACGACGTGACCCAGTATCGTCAACTGGCGCGCCGCAAAATGACACTTTTTGATGTTGAGTTGAAGACCAGCTGAGGTGAGGCACGTCAAAATCTCACGTAGGCGGACAAGGTGAGTAGGGAAATCCCTAGAAAAGACTACAATGTCGTCGAGGTAGCACAGGCAGGTGTTCCACTTGTAGCCGCGAAGGATGTTGTCCATCATTCGTTCGAAAGTAGCTGGGGCGTTGCACAATCCGAACGGCATGACGTTAAACTCGTAGAGTCCATCAGGAGTGACGAAAGCAGTCTTCGCACGATCGGTGACATCCATCGGTACTTGCCAGTAACCTGAGCGTAAATCTAAAGACGAGAAATATTCTGCCCCTTGTAAGCAATCGAGAGCGTCATCGATGCGTGGCAACGGGTACACATCCTTTCGAGTAATCTTGTTGAGGCGGCGATAGTCAACGCAGAACCTTATTGATCCATCCTTCTTGCGCACAAGTACGACAGGAGAGGACCAGGGGCTCTGGGACGGCTGCATCACTGCGCGTTTAAGCATGTCGTCGACTTGTTCGTTGATAATTTGCCGTTCTGCCGCGGAAACTCGATAGGGTCGTTGGCGTAAGGGAGCATGTGAACCGGTGTCGATGTGGTGTGTGACGCTCGTCGTGCGGCCCAAGGTTGGCTGGGCACAATCGAAGGACGAGCGGAAGTCTTGCAGAAGGGCGAGGAGTTGGCTGCGATGCGATGGTGGTAGATCGTCGGCGATTGAAGGGCGGAAATTATCTGGGGCTGAAGAGTTGGGAACAGGTGACGTCATGGCGTTCAGCTGAAGGTGGCGTTGGTCCTCAGAGCAGTCCAGGGAACGCAAGAGGTCGACGTCTTGTACGTGCCCCAAAGATTCCCCGCGAAGCAAGGTAACGGCGGACGTCAGCGAGTTGGCAACGAGCATTAGCGTAGCGCCAGAATTAATCGATAGTACTGCAAAGGGCAGTCGTAAGCCGCGACGACGTAGAAATACGTCCGACGGGGCAAAGAGCGCTGTTCCGGCTGGTGCAGTCGTACAGGTCAGTGCTACGAGGGTCCACGAGTTTGGGGGTATATCTGTGTCCTCAGCGACGACTAGTTTGTGGGGAGGTTCCGACGAAAGAGAGGTCTGCAGTGGCATAAGAGCTACTTCTGCGCGAGAACAATCTATGATGGCGCTATGACTCGATAGGAAGTCCCAACCGAGAATAATGTCGTGGGAGCAGGACGGTAGCACAAAGAACTCGATCACGTAAAGTGCACCTTGTATGGTGACTCGCACAGTGCAGACAGCTGACGGCGCAATGCACTGTGAGCTGGCAGTACGGAGCATTAGTCCTGATAGCGACGTCGTCAACTTCTTTATCTTGCGGCACAGTGTCTCAGAGATGACGGAAACGGCGGCCCATGTGTCAATAAGCGCAACGGCGGCGGTTCCTTCGACATCGACGTCTATAACATTTGGCGGCGAAACACATGGAGGCCTTGGGCAGTTCTACTTGCATGCAGCTCTTGCCTCCGGAACTGCAGCAATCAGTTTCCCTCCTCTGTAGCTGAGCGACGACGCATGGGTGACAGAGAGCGTCGTCGAGGAGATGGTGATCGACGATTGGAGAAGGATGGTCGATTATCAGCGGCGTACCTAGGTGGTGTGCGTGACGACGAGGGATCGGGTGTGGCCACGGTGTCGAAGAAAGAAGGTGGACAACGGCGGCAGTGGCGAGCGACGTGTCCAGCGACACCACAGGAGAAGCAGATGTGCCTGTTGTCCGGCGTTCGCCACACGTTTTGACGGCGGAAAAACGAAGGCGAGGGCCCCGCGTATTGAAGCGGCGAAGAAGTCGTGGTCAGCGGCGAGGCAGGGGTCGGCATCGCAGGGGTCGGCATCGCAGGGGTTGGCATCGCAGGGGTTGGCATCGCAGGTCTGGCATACGGCATAGGCTGCTGAGGGGGCCGAGCAGCGACAGCTGCGTAAGTGAGCGGCGCAGTGACGAGTGGTTGTTGGGGTATAGATGGTGGTAGGTGCTCAGCCATTTGGGTCGGAATGACGTGTTGAAGGTCAGGAGCCAAAGTCTGCACCGGCTCGTTCGTGAGAGGTAGTAATAAAAGCTGACGCGCTACCTCTTCGCGGATAAACTCCTTGATGGTGGATAGCAGCGGCTGCTGATCGGCAGGGCGAGCAGTAACGTGCAAGCTCGATAGCGTGTCGGTCGTCGTGAGGGCTTGGCGCGCGATCGAGCGCTGCCGACGCAACTCGTCAAAGCTCTGACACAAGGACACGAGTGCAGCGACTGTGGTGGGATTCCTTGCGAGAAGCATCTGAAAAGCATCGTCCTCGATGCCCTTCAGGATGTGCTTGATCTTATCCTCTTCGGTCATGGTAGAGTTCACGCGGTTGCAGAGGTTCAGCACATCCTCAATGTAGCCCGTGAAGTTCTCGCCGGGTTGCTGCGCGCGTTGACGCAAGCGCTGCTCTGCCCGAAGCTTGCGAGCCGAAGGCCGACCGAAAACGTCCGTAATGGAAGTCTTAAAGACGGACCAAGTGGGAATGTCGCTCTCGTGGTTGTTATACCACAGCTGGGCGATGTCCGCAAGGTAGAACTGGACGTAACCAAGCTTCATTTGGTCGTCCCATTTGTTGCTGGCACTCACACGTTCGTATTTCGAGAGCCATTCTTCCACGTCCGAGTCACCTGAGCCGGTAAAGATGGGCGGATCTCGCTGGCGATACACGGCGCCGCAGGTGACGTGGACTGCCGAAGGTCCCGACTGGAGAGGGGTCTCCTCGGCCATGGTGGCGATGTGGTCACGAACCGGGGGGAGTTTCCGGGAGCGAAGGTCCAGGTTGGTACTGGGAATCCACGTACCTCCACCAAATGTGACGTGGTTTATTGACGCGTCTTCAGGGAATATCAACAAGCGTCTCGAGTAGGACGTCGGAGAGCGGCGGGCGTCAAGCAGCCAAAATCCGGGCAAGCGCGAGCTGGCGTCCCTGCTACTCTTGACACTGCGGCTTGCTTGCTTTCACTTTCGTGTTATACCGATTCCTATGAAAGGGGGATCAGCCATGTTTTTTTTTTCTTTATGCAAATGAAACTAACTAGGTTATCAGATAGCACAAGAACACTCACAAAAGAAACAAACAGTACAGCACAGCGCTGTCGCATCTTGTCACTTCTTTTCGTCCATGCTTGTTGTTGCTCTGTTTATTACCCTTTCAATAATTCTAGCCAAATGGCGAAGCTTCTCATCTTCCGAATGAATTCGTATTTTTGTCGGTAGTGTCAAAGACATACACTTTGTTTATTTGGCGCTTTTGTTGTTTAACTCTTTGAGTCGCGCGACAGAACTGACAACTTTTGTGGATGAATAAGTGCAGTGCTTTCGAAATATCGGTAATAGAGGACACGTGGGTGGCATATAGCCAAGCGCGCTTGTTTCTTTATTGTTAGGTTATCAGGCTTCACCTACAAAAACTATAACCACTGGTCAGCGGAGCCCGCGCCGCGATGGTTGTGAAACTTAGTTACAATATTAGACCGTACCAATAAGACTGCGCGCACGGCAAGCTTAGTCGAGTTTATTCTGGAGCTAATGCGAGCCCCTGCGATAGCGCTAGAATTTTCAGTCATTCATGTAAAAAAGACGACGCATTCCGTCGACGATCTCATTACCGACGGCCCACGACTGTGATCGCAGCTATCAATGTAAAGAGTGCGTTGATTGCACTTTGAGTTTTCATTTTTTTCTGGCACAAGTTCACCCAACTAGGAGATCGTACTTGGCAGTCTTACTGCAGCCGCCTTCAGCGTCACAACTGCGTGACAATATGTTTTCTGAATGCAAAGCTGTGCGTTTAGCCTAGGAAAGTGCCTCATTGTATCGCGTCTCATTAAGCAAATCAGATATATTTCATCGTTGTAACATTCCGGGGAACTTACATTGCCGGAGCTGTGCAAAGGGAAAAAAAATGCGAAAAATGACAATGAATGCACCTGTTTTTCGAATAGATACCAATGCCTCACAGGTATCGCTTTCTGCAGTCGATTCTCGCTTCGAACGTGCGAGATAAACAAGTACCCTTCTGTGAAACGAAAAATGAGGAGCCTTTCGACTTGAGCGATACTGTTTAGCACACGACGAAGAGATGACACTGAATTTTCTACAAAGGAACTAACTCATTTATTGTCATCTGCAGTGTGCGGCACCGGTGTGGCGTGTTCTTTTCTAGCGTTCGTCAGCTTCTGGAGCTGCCGTGTAATTAATAGGCGCATCTCGCGACCACCTAAACGCAGCTTTCGCATCAAATTTTCGAAACGCCACAACTATCCTGATGCGTACAATTGTCTATCTCGGCTTTACACCTTGTCCTGCACACGACGTTTTTCTACAACCATGGTTTTTTGCATTTGTTGTCGACCCCCCGAGCAGCGTATTCACATTTAGCTCAGATACGTTCATAGGTACCGCAAGCATGGCTCTTTATTCTATAGTGGTTCAGACACTTCGTTTTTTAGAGTGGAGGCCCATGTTAAAATCTAGCACCGCCAAGAAAGTTTGCTATATTTCTAGGAGTTTAGGCTGACATGCTCAAAAAATACACGGAAGCCTAGCCATGTACACCTTAAACACTTCGCAGAGCAGGAAAAACAGACACAAAGAAGACGACACCAGACAACACACGAGCGCTGTACACGTTCGCTCTAAATGTACACTGTCAGCAAGAACTGCATTCGAGTAATGTTGACTTCTCTAACAAATATACTATTGTGGCCTAGATTATTGTGGCATAGGTTATACTACTACGGCCTACATTATCCCAACTGTCTGCTTGAACGGTTATATTAATGAACCGACCGACTACTTAGACAGTCAAACTGAATGGTTTTAATTGCCCAGTGTAGGACTGCTGAGGACCAGACCCTCACTCAACTCTTGGTTACACGCCGTAGAGCACTCATTTCTAGGAACGCATTTCGAAGAAATCACACCGGTACATTGCTTTTAGAAAGGATCAAGATCAAACGGCCTCCATTTCGCCATGGTGGATTAAATATACTTGCTGATTACGAGGGTGAGGACCTTTCATAAAGCCACAGCGGTCACATTTTGTCGCGGTCCGCCACGGTGGATCAGTGGTTACGGTACTCGGCTGTTGACCCGAAGGTCGCGGGCTCGATGGCGGCGGCGACGGTCGCATTCCGGTGGGGGCGAAATGGTGGAAGCCCGTGTATTGTGTGATGTCATCATCAGCAGCCTGACTACGCCCACTGCAGGGTAAAGGCCTCTCCCATGTTCCGTTAATAAACCCGTTCCTGCGCTTGCTGCTGCCTTGTTACACCCGCAAACTTCTCAATCTCATCTGCCCACCTAACTTCCCGTGTCCCCTTCGCGCGTTTGCCTTCTCGTCTCCTTGATTTCAACTAAGATGCCTTTAACACCCGTGTGTTCTCTGACCTACACTGCTCTCTTCTTAATGAGAACTAACAGACAATAATGCCAAGGAAAGTATAGGGGACGTTATTAGTAGTAAATGTAATGTAAATGTGGAGAAACAAAAGTGGACGAAAAGGTAGCTTCCCGGGGGCAGGGACCGAACCTGCGACCTTCGAATAACGCGTCCGATGCTCTACCAACTGGGCTACCGCGGCGGCCATCGCCCCGTCCACTTTATGGGGTATATATGTGTATTTAAACGTGGGAGCGTCAGTCAGCGCCGCCAGTAGCCATGACGGCGAGTGTGGAACACTCTTTTTCTGCCTGTTGGCGTCACGTAGCACGTGAACTTATTACGAGCTGGCAGCTGACCAATAATCCCTCGCAAACTACGTGAAAGCATCAAGTCTGCCAGAACGAGACCCTCGCTATGAATGAAGAAAAGAAGTGGAAAGTTTAAGGGCTCGTTTTTCCTTCTCGTTCTTGTCCCTTAAGGGTACACCTATCATTTTCTTTTCCATTGCTCGCTGCGTCATCCGCAATTTAAATTGAGCACTCTTTGTAAGCCCTTTTTGTAACCCTTTTTGTTAGTCCTTGACGTAAGAATAACGATTAAGAAATAACGAAGACCACGACATTCCGCGAAATCTATGGAGAAAGGAAGGAAGAGAGCAGTCCATGTATCTATTCCGCGGCGTTCTCTTGCACTGCTTGCCTCCTTGTCGGCGAGCTGTTGCTCCCCACGTTTCCCTGGTGCGTGCCGCTCGAACTGCCGATGGTTTACCCATGAGTATACATTTCGGAATGTACGTACATACGTAAATTACGAATGCTGCCGCTCATCGCCGGAAATTTTTTCAGCGCGAGAGCTGAATACTCGGACAAAATGATTTCTAGCATCCAAAGGTATAGCGCATCCAAGACGGCACTAAGCGAAAGACATATACGACACGTACACAGCGCTAACTTTCAACAATACAGTTTGATATTCAGAGGATCAACAGCACATATAGCCTACATCTGCTGCGTAACAGGACACGTGCTCAAAAAAAAAAAAACAATAATACATCTAATGAACGTCTTTACGTCACTCTCAAATGTTCTATTCTTGTGGGGTATATGAACTGTTGATCCTCTGAATAAACTGTGTTGTTGAAATATGGCCCACTTCCGACTTCACGGAGGCTTGACAGAGAGTCGCGTCAGGTCCGCTCCTGTTTATTCTTCCTCCATGGTGAAATCCCATGCAAGAGGGACGATGGTTGCGCGTAAGTGCGCATGCGTCTGCGCACGCGTGTGAGTTTAGTGTGCTCGGTTTTCACGTAAAAGTAACGTGACGAAGCTGGCATCGCCAACTTCCGTTGCCGCTTGCTGACGCGAACGCTGCGCCGGACTGACCATCCCTGCTTGCATAGCATTTCGGGGTTTTTCTCGTGTGTTATATATACATTTTTTTCCGGTCTTTCACATTATGAAGTGGGATGGGATATTAAGTTTGCATCTTTGCTGTATGTTTTGCCGCCAACTGCATTAAAATTGGATACCTTATAACAAAATGTTCAGCTCAATGAAATGGGTCAGCTATAAAAGAATCACCCTTTATTTTCAGCTCCCTGAGATTTAACATTACCCCCCAAATATTGATTACAAGCAGTGAATGGCCAGGATTTCTGCTCTTGATAAATTCATATATGGAAATCCTGGTTCAGTTTGTTCATATGCTATAAGAAACAGCACACCAGAGACACGAACCAAATTCTGAAATATTCTGTGTTTCAGTCCCTGCTTTACTGCTTCTGAAAATCAGTCACAGTGTCAGCATGACACCGTGTTGGGTCCCGACGTAATGCTTACAAGGCTGGTACTCGTATTGCTCGTAATGCTCTAATAATGGTGAGGTGCGGTGCAGAGGTGTGCGCCCCAAATGAGCTTAGAAGGGCGCAAGGCATGTCATATTTTTTTCTCAGTCGGACCTGTCCCGTTATTGTTTAAAGTGTAGGGCTATGTCTACGCAGGTTTTTGACGATAATTGCAGCCGAGGACACCTGATATTCCATTCCAAGATCTCTTCACTTCCCACGTTTATCCCCGCCAAGCCAGGAACAAAAGGCACGTCACTGTGAGAAGCCCTTCAGAGCTTCATTTCCATTTTTGTCCTAAATTGCTATGCTTGTCTTGTTTTTTCGTACTCGACAAACGGAGGGGGACGGGGGAGGGGGGGGCTGCGGTGAAACTTTGCCCCCCCCCCCCATAATGGAATAGTCTGGGAACCCTTGTGGTGTGCGCATAATTTTGTCACAAAATTTTGGTGATTATTTTGGGCGCATATTGAGTCATATTTTTCTCCTGGTCGGCATATGACTTTGTTACAAATGACAATGATATCGTACACTATCCTTCATGTTGGAATATATACTTACGTTCTTCGACAAGTGAGAATGCCCGCACTAAGTGGGGGGAAAAAAGAGTACGTTACAAACTGTAAGTTGCCCAACAGTAAAAACCCCACAAGCAGTTTGTGAACAGCTGCTTCCCGCTTCACAACTTGGACAAACAAATGCTAACCAAGGAGTATAACATCTACTTTGGAAGATTTTGCGAAAGGCCGTTATCGTTCATGAAGAAAGAAATTACGCCAAAGCTGTTATTACAAGTTACAACGCAGCGAAACACAATATCAATAACAACGATAGTAAGGTGCTGCTTTCGATGTTTTCCTCCCTCTCTCTCTAGTTTTTCGTGCTGTGTGGCATACTACAGTAAATACCCAACAGCTTGCCGTCTTGCGTGCGGATATACTAACCTGTTTACTTTGCGGAACAATAAAAACGCCAGGCCTACGCGGAATACCCAGTACAGTCATAGCGGCAGCCGTGACTGGGCTTTCTACAACATCTTGCAAGCTACCTTGGGGCGACCACTACAAGCGCAGTCGCAAGATACCCACTACCCCATAAATCATCATAATTTTGCGAAGACGAGAAATGCGCGAAGACTATGCCATTATTCAACACTCTGCAGTGGAGCGAGGTGCCCGCTACACATCTGCACGGTATTATTAGCACTTTTTTGATGTGGTGGCTGACGACGACACAGTATTATTATTATCTCTTTGTAATAGGTAGCGAGCTTTCAAACGCCCGCTCATTGCGCAGTTCGCATTGTGTGACGCCTCGTGTGACGGCACTCGTCTTCCACCACGCTGTATTACACCCGTTAACGTGATTCCTTGCCGGACATGACGCGCGTATATGGTATTTTCGCGAAGAAGTTTCTAGCACCAGCGTGGCTCTGGATTTTCTTCCCTCACTGTGCGCGATAGGGGTTACGAACAACGGCAGCGGTGGCGGAGAACTATGCCACAAAAATTGGCTGGTGTGATCTCATAATAGGTTTCGCTGTAAAAGACACGCGGTCTTTTATGCATTTGAAAGAGATGTATCTGGAGAAAACGCGACATCTTAAGTCGACCATATTTAGCCTCCCGATGCGTAAAAAAGGGGTTTATTTGCAATAAACCGCAGCCCCAATCTGCGCGTGGCTGCTCTAGCGCGGGATTCCAAAGCACGAGAGTTCGTCCTCGTCTTTGTCGCTCTATTTCCAAAAAACCGTCCCGCGAGAAGTTCACAAAAATTTTGGTTTTAACGAGTGTAGGTGTTGAACTGCCCGTTTAACGGTAGTTCCAACCAGTAGCCTCGAGGTACAAGATCTTATCTTGCCATCCCTTCGCCTGTGGAGCTCCTCTATTCGAACGATGTTCCATAGTTGTCGGGGCTTGCTGGACTCTTGAAGAAGAATGAGCTCACCTTTCTTAGTTCTGTAGGAAGACGTGAGGCCTTCACTTTCCCACATATTTATTGCTGCTTGCTCTCCGACGAGTAACCACAACCGCTGTCGTCCTTGCGGGCGTCTTCTTCTCTCGCGTTAGGCTCCAACATGCGGAGCAGCTGAGGCGCAACTCCGTCTTCTTCTCTCGCGCTGACGGCTCGCGATAGCCCCCCCCCCCCTCTAGCAAGGTAGCCAGTGCGCGAAGGAGCGATCCTTATGAGTAGCCGGTAGTTTCTGCTGTTGCGAAACGCGTTCGTCTTGTGTTGGCGGGTGGCTTGTCGTGTGCGAGCACGGCGTCGGTGTCGAGGAAGGCCGGCTTAATGCGGTCAATGGAGACACTGTCTTCGCGTCCATGAAGCAGTAAAACAAAATGCTTGGGGCAACGCTTGATGACTTTAAAGGGTCCGTCCTAAGGCGGTTGTAGTAGTGGCCTGATTGCATCGTGCCGTACGAAGACGTGTGTGCAATCCCGAAGACCACGACTAACGAAACTTAGGCGTGACTGTTGACGTGGTGGGATAGGAGACACGTCTTTCGTGGCGTTCCTGAGGCGACTGGCATGATCAGAAACGTTCAATGGTGGCACCGGAGACGCGTCGAAAAACTGGCCAGGAAGCCTTACGGTCGTGCTAAAAACGAGCTCATCTGAGGAGCAGGACGCGTCCGTACGTATCGTGCTCCGAAGGGAGAGGAGGACGAGTGGCAGTCGCTCCGTCCAGGGTATCAACGATCGAGAGGCCATGAGCGAGGCTTTGAGTTGGCGGTGAAACCGCTCGACCATGCCATTCGACATAGGATGGTAGGCTGTCGTCTTGATGTGGTTGACACCAAGCATGCGGGACAAAGTCCGGAACAGTGCGGAGTCAAATTGACGACCTCGATCTGTTGTGATGGTATTGCGAACTCCGTAGCGGCTTATCCACACAGTGATGAGTTCGTGGGCAACTGGGGTGCGACAAGGAATGCAAGGCGGCAAAGACACTGCGGCGAAATGGCGCTGGAACGTACGGGCGAAGACAACCGGTAGAGGTGTCACAAACGAGGGGAATCGCGCAGCCTGGAAGTTGGACATCTTCGAACTTGAGGGAGTTCTCTTGGCATCGTAGAACCTAAAGTTCGCTATCCTCCCGTCGTGCAGTAGCCACGGCTGCAATGTCGGCTGGCGGGCACTCATCCATCGTTCGTTGATTTCTATTCGGGATAGTGCGTCAGCAACGGGGTTGTGTTTGCCACTGATGTGCCAGATATCACTCGTGAAATCCTATAGGTAGGCAAGCTGGCGGATCTCACGTGGGGTGTGGGTAGAGTTGGTAGCGGTCGAGGGAGACGAGAGCGGCTTGTGGTCGGTGAGGATATAGGATAGGCCTTTTTCAAGCAATCCCAGAACCCCCGGCGGGCGCGCCAAGCACTATGGGAAAAGTATGTACGGCGAGCCCGCCGGCTGTTCCGTCGCTCGCTGCTCGTTGGCGCCGTGGGAGCACCAAACGAAAAAAAAAACGCGTCGCCGTTGGTTGGCTCATATTAAATCATAAATACTACACCTGTCTGAACGCACCTGCATGTATCTCTACGCATGAAATGCGAAAGGAATGATGCAGTAGTGTAGGTACTACCGAGCGGATGTATACCGGATGTAGTAGTTAAGCGGCATGCGAGTTATCACGTGCCGATACATGCAGTCAAAACGTGCTATCATGAGCAATGTGAGCTGAAACACCGAATTCGTATTTATTCACAAGCCGCTATGGCATTTAATGCCATAGCGGCTTGTGATCTGGTTTAACCAAACTGTAGACAGGTATTATAGTGTTCAGCAATACAGATGATTATTTTATTTTAATTGACAAGTCACGCGCTGTACAAAGAAGTGAGCACATTCTAAACGTGTTTAAAGAAAAAGGGATGGGACTAGAATTCACTTGTGAGATGCCTTGCTCTGATAATTTGCAGTTTCTTGATATGCTTTTAAGTTTCGCTGCGGAGCATGTTTGCGGGCAATATAGGCCGCATTCAGCGAAATCGGTGTTTAATTTCGTGTCGGCGCATTCGAATATTGCTAAACGAGGAATTGTGATGTCATGATTACGCACGGCATTGGAAACAAAAACTTGCGCACATAAGGTGAGCTGTAGTTTCCAGCTTCAAAGTGATCAAAGAGGTGGGATATCCTGCGTATCGTTGTATCGGTTTGCGGAAATCTGTTCGCATGGCAAAGAAAGATTGACACGGACGTCCTCCATCCGTAAATAATGAAGAAACTAGAAATATTGCAGTTATTCCACATATGTATAAGAGGTCGCACGGCCTGAAGAGTGTAGGGAAGCGATGTGGGTGTGAAGGTTGTGTTTGCCGCCAAATAAGCTTAGTCGCATTAAGGTTGCAGGAGTCTGCGGTGGGCAAAGAAAATGTGGTCAGATGCATGCCAATTGTTTTGTGAATTCTGTAGGAGTTAACCGCAAATGTCTCTCTCTTGTGCCCACATGTACGCCGGCCAGACTGGTCGATGTAATAATACGCGCCTCAGCGAGCATCGAAATTCATTGAAGGGAGCCGTCTCATCTCGCATCGATATGTCAGTCATGAAATGTAAACCCATCTTCGAAAGCACAATAGTTTTGTACCATCAACCTAATCAGACAACTTGAGAAATTTCGGAGGCATATCATGTCACAAATAGCGCCATACTTTGTGTCAGTCAACCGTCTCAGTCGTTACAAGACAAGGAATTGAACTTTATTAATCGACTGTAAGCACGCGCCCTGGTTGTTTGACTTTTTGTGCCTCTTTTTGACACGAGGGACGCACTCCCATTTTTGTATATATGCTTTTTTTTCACGCGTGCAATAAACTTTCAGTTGTGTGTGAGCGCTGGTTTGTGCATTTCTTTCATTGTACTGCTCCTTTCTTTTTTCGCTCTAAGTATATTATTCCAACCTGTAGTTATAGCACCAACGAAGGTTAGTAGACACTTATCGTTCGTTACATATATGGTGCGAGCGATGCAATGAATGTATCTCATTGATGAATGTACTCTTTAAATATCAGGACCTTACACTGTACTCGTCGACAGTGTCGATTGACGTTGCTTCCAAATGCATCTGCGAATCATAGACCGCTCCTGCATTTCATAGGCAACCGAGTTGTTTTTTTGTTTTTTTTTGGTCCAAGAGAGGGACAGATGGAAATCGTCGAGAGGCCGTCGCTGCTAAACAGTGAAGTTCATGGTTGAATTGCGCAGCAACATGTTGCACCTTGCCAAATTCACTGTGTCTAAGAAGTCCTTGCACGGCGCAAGCGGAAAGCTACAGCGCGAGGCCCGCGCGCTCGTCGCGGCGGCTGCTGCGGCGTACACACATTTCCCATGAGCGCTTGCGCGCCTGTTGGTGGCGCTCGTGCGCTTGAAAAAGGTCTATTGCCGGCCTTCGAGGAAGTGACGAAAATGCTTGACAACAAAATAGGCCGCGAGCAGTTCGCGACTGAACGTGCTGTAACGAGACTCGGTCTGTGAGAGCTTCCTTGAGAAGAAAGCGATCGGCTGCCAAACTCCGTCGACCAACTGCTGCAGGACAGCTCCGATGGCGACGTCGGAGGCGTCCACGGTGAGTGACGTGATGGCTTCGCTCTTTGGATGCGCGAGGAGCGTTGCGTTGGCCATAGCTTCCTTGATGGAACTGAAAGCTGTCACAGCGTCCTCTGTCCAGGAGATGGAAGCGTTTGGCTTCGTTTGACCTGAGAGAAGTGCATGTAGCGGTTGCAAAATCGCCACGCAGTGTGGAATAAACCGACGGTAATAGTTGGCAAGCCCGACGAATTGATGCAACTTCTTCGTAGTTGTTGGCCGTGGAAACAGCAATATAGCTTCCACGCGCTCTGCCGTTGGAGAGATCCCACGGGATTCCACGCGAGAGCCAAGGACGTCCAGTCAGGAAATTCCGAACTCGCTCTTCGGTCCGTCGACGACAAGTCCATGTTTGCGGAGCCGCCTGAAAACCTGACGCAGGTGAAGTTCGTGATCTTTTGCTGAAGTGCTGAAGACGAGGATGTCGTCGATGTACGCGAAGCAGCAGGTCAAACCACGAAGAACCTGGTCCACGAACTTTTGAAAGGTTTGTGCGGCATTTCGTAGACCGAAGGGCATACGTATGTATTCAAACATGCCAAAAGGTGTTATTATGGCAGTCTTCGGTACGTCGGAAGGCTCGACAGGTATTTGGTGGTATGCCTTCACTAGGCCGATTTTGCTGAAAACGGTGGAACCGTGCAGCAATGCCGTGAAATCCTGGAGGTGCGGTAGCGGATAGCGGTCCGGTACCGTCACTTTTTGAGGGCGCGATAGTCACCGCACGGTCTCCTGCCACCTGAGGGTTTGGGGACCATGTGTAACGGTGGTAACACGGCACCAGGAGAGGGGCGGACGTATCTGATGTCAAGAATGTGCTCTTATTCTTGCCGTGCAATCTTGTAACGTTCAGGAGCGTGACGACGAGCACGTGCAAACACCGGTTCTCCTACTGTCACAATGTGATGAGTGACATTGGGCGCACCGGGTCACCAAGAGATGGAGCACGGAAGAGATCGGAAAATTCTTCCAGAAGCGTAGACCACGGCGGGGAGATTTTGGCATGAGCTCGCACGAGACACAAGGGTGCTAAACTTCATGTCACGCCTTGAACTGTTAGGTGGGTCTCAGAATCCACGAGATGGCTATGCCGTAGGTCTGCCACAAGCTTAAAATGCCAAAAAAATCCGCACCGATGATTGGTAGACGCACGTAGCGATTAAGAAAATCCAATGAAACGCGCGTCTCAAGTCGATGCCAAGCGTAACAGACCTATCCGTAGGTCCGTATGGTTGAACCATTAACAGCAGTGACAGGCGGCATTGTCTGGCGTTGTCGACGGTCATCCGGCGTAGGAGGAACAACACACAATTCGACACCTGTGTCGATGAGGTACCGAACTTCGGACCGCGGTCCGTGACGTGGAATAGGCGCCTGTATTCGACCCTGCAACACTGGCCGCCGTCAGTGCGTGGCCCGTGCGTTTCCCGCAAACTGGCATGGCTGTTGGCACTGACGAGCTCGTACCCCGTATCGGTGGTGGCACCAGCAGACGCTGCGAGGCAGACTTGGCAAGCTATCGTGGCCTTGGCGCCGTTGTCGTGAGGTATTGCGTCAGTGGTCTGCTTTCAGCAAGCTCAGTTCAGCGGCCAGCTGGTTCACTTTGCGGTTCAGCTCCTCGTTAGCTTGAAGGAGGGGGTCCAAGCGGTCATCGCGGACCGGCGCAAAGTGGGAAGAATCGCGTCTGTCGATTGCAGATATGGACGGGGCACCGACATCAATAATCTTGTCGGTCATCTGCGCCAGTGAGTCCAGGGTTTCGGTGGAGGACACACACAAAACCATCCGCACCTGCTGCGGCAGTCGCCGTAGGAAGAGCTCTCGTAGGATATATGCGTCCAAATGTCCCCGATGAGATGTCGCATATGACGCAGAAGCTCCGTAGGTTTTCGGTCTCCGAGTTCCTCCGCGGCGAGTAGCTGTGGCAGCCTACGCTGTTAAGACTCGGTTGTCCGGCGTATGAGCTCTGCTTTAAAGAGTGTCGTAGGGGTTGTCAAGAGGCGGAGAGCGCAGAATGTCTCTTACGATGGCGATGACAGCAGGTGGCAAAGCACCGATGACATAGTCGTATCTCGCTGTTTGCATGTTACCCGGTGTCGTCGGAAGAGTGGTTCGACACTCAGAAACCAAAGTTCCGAGTCCGCCTGCCAGAACTCCGGTAGCTTAAGAGTAGCGACGACAGGGTCGGGTACCGTGGGATTCGGCGTTGTGTCGCTGTTGGGTCTGGTGTCCATGGTCAGTCGGAATGAACGGGGCTGAAGTCTTTACTGTAGTCACCGAAGAAACAGGGACGGCCGTGACGCTCAGTGCGTTGGCGAAGGGACGAGCAGGAGGCGCGTTGCCGTTCGACGCCCGGGTCACCACTTGTGGGAAGACGTGCGGGGTTCACTTTCCCACATATTTTATTGCTGCTTGCTCTCCGATGGGCAACCACAATCGCTGTCGTTCTTGCGGGCGTCTTCTTCTCGAACGTGCGGAGCAGCTGAGGCACAACTTCGTCTTCTTCTCTCGCTCGGGCTAACGGCTCGTCATAGTTCTGTTAGGCGAGGTCTCTCATTTGAGAAGTGGCATTACTCTGAACTCCGACAGGTATTCTTTAGATCAGGGCTCGGCAAACTTTTGAGGCGGAGGGCCGAGTTGCATGAAGCCGAAATGGCGGGGGCCGGATGGCAAAGAGAAGAAATTGACAATAACGTTCAGAACGGGAATATAAATTGTGTTTATTTAAACTGGAATAGAAATCATGTTTGTTTAATACCTAAGAAGCTCCTTCTCGACATAGGAACTTTACAGTCGAGAGAGGAAGTCACAAAGGGAGGGGAGGGGGGTTCTGACGTTGTGCCGGGGACCCGTAAAAGTGCCTCGAGGGCCTCTCGTTGCCGACCCCTGTTTTAGATCAATGCTCCCAGAAGCCATGATGCGCCGGCTTTTATTTCTTCTGCACTCAAGGCTCCCTGGGACACGCTTTTCTGCTTCGTCTTCGAGGCATGTGGTACTAGCCAATCTGTCACACGGTCGGTAGAGTTCGGCATACTGTGTGGTGGCCATTCATGCTTTTCATAAGTAAACCATTTGGGTCCTGTCTGCCAGACCAGGCCGGATTCATGGCCGGGTGCGCGTCCTGTTAAATTGTCAGAAGGGCTATGCTTTGCAGTGTTCTGCTTCATTTTACTGCAAAAGAATTCAACATGCGAAGAGGATCGTCTACGCGAGACGTCGTCTATAGCGTGAAAGTATGGCGTCGGTTATTTGCACTTCCTTGCTGAAGAAATTCCGCCGCTTTTCCCAGACAAGACGACAATATGTATCTGTCTGGATGCCATACCAGTTCGAAGGCTTTCGGTACTCCTTTCAGTTGTTCGAGTTGTCCCTCTGGAGGTTGCGTAGATTGCGTGCTAAGGATTCGTGGGTTGTTCGAAGCCTGCTTGTGTGGATTCATGGATGCACTTGAGAATATCTCGATGGCTTCTGACTGCAGCTTGCACGCGCCTTCGAGGAAGTCCGTTTCGGTGTTTTCCTCCTGGGCCTTCTTATGTTCCTTGGATTTCGTGTCGATAATTTCCAAGTCCTAAATGTTCTCTATTGCAGTCTTACAGTCGGTAACAATCCCTTTCAATACAACTGCCTCGCTGTGACGCGTCACGGTATCACAAGGGGCTACTGATCGTTGTAGAGTCCAGCCTAAGTTTGTCTCAATGGCTTTGAGCCCGTTCTCCAAATTATGCACGTTTCCCACGACAAATGGCCAGAAAAAGTCACTGCCGATGAAAACGTCGACAGCATTTGGGCTTTCACCTTGATCGATGTCTGAGAAGTAATATCCTTGGCGTTCGAGATTGACGATAAAGTCCCCGCTTGGTCTCATCTTCGGAAACAGCGCGAGCACACGGGACAAGAAAGACAGACAGGACTTTGCGCTGGCTAACAACATGAGCGTTTATTTCGTGCGAACACATATATACGCTTCCTTGGAAATAGATAAACAAGAGAGGATGAGGGAAAGGGGAAGCCCTACGCCTGCGCCGTGACTAATGCATGAAAAAGCAAAGATCAATCACGGAGGTAATTAATCTCCTTGTTGGTTAGTGCGATGGACGGTGCGCTTACACATGATGGCCCGATGGAATGAATCGTGAACGCTTCATATATTTCCCGGGCGTGGCAGTCACGATATCTGCGTAAGATACGCGTCTGATCGAAACCCGTGATCGAAACCCGTATCGTGACTGCCACGCCCGGGAAATATATGAAGCGTTCACGATTCATTCCATCGGGCCATCATGTGTAAGCGCACCGTCCATCGCACTAACCAACAAGGAGATTAATTACCTCCGTGATTGATCTTTGCTTTTTCATGCATTAGTCACGGCGCAGGCGTAGGGCTTCCCCTTTCCCTCATCCTCTCTTGTTTATCTATTTCCAAGGAAGCGTATATATGTGTTCGCACGAAATAAACGCTCATGTTGTTAGCCAGCGCAAAGTCCTGTCTGTCTTTCTTGTCCCGTGTGCTCGCGCTGTTTCCGAAGATGAAGCTATGCCAACAAGCTCAAGTTGACACCCTCCCCGCTTGGTCGTGGAACAGAGTGGTAGCTGATCTTCGTTGTCACGAGAGCTTCGATGTGCAGTGATTTGTGCGTCCAGTGCAGTGCAGTGTGCGTCCAGTTGCTGGCCATGTTTGCCCACGGCCGAACCGGAAATACGCGCGCGTTCCGTTTTACGGCCTTCGAAATGCGTCTGTTTACACCTCCTGCCGCAGCACCGTGTTGTCGCTGCGCCCCTGCCCTTGCGTTTGTGACTTCGGTCCATGCAAAAGAAGACGCGAGTGTGCGCTCGCGTTTTTCTTTTTTCTTTTTGCCTCCATGTTCTCGGCGAGCAGCAAACAAAAAGAAAAATTGGGGGGACTCTTAAGCTTCACCTTTAAGAGTTTAACGCGATAGTGAAATCCGGCCCCCTAGTGCGCAATTAACCCACTAAGTGCGTACTTATTAATGTGTGTTGTTACACACACACGCACTCGCACACAGACACACGCGCGCGCGCGCGACGTATCTATAGTAATGGTGCAGGTTTTCGATCTGAAGCACTTCCTTGTGCTAGAACGGCGGAACCATATAGGTTCTGCTGTAGCCGAGACATGTTTTTCACAATGTCTCACAGGTGGCAGCACATTATCTAATGTTTCCTGCTAGTTTGATATGTTTTCCGATAGATGGACATACGAGGGTTGTACGGAAAGTAAGGTTCCCATATTTTTTACAAAGGGAAAACATTGTTTATTGTTATTAATTTATTGAAAAGCTTACACTTTTGTCTATTTTTCAGCATAGTCTCCCTTGTTTTCGACACAATTTTCAAGACGGTGCTCCAGCTTTTGTATTCCTAAGTCGAAGATGTATCCCGCTAACCCGTTGAGGAAGCGTGTGACCTCTGCTCGGACTTCATCGTCGCTCTTAAAGCGCTTGCCACCTAAGTGTTCCTTTACCTTGAGGAAGAGGTTCTTTCATTTGTGCCGTGGGAAGCTCCAGGAATGCGTTAAACAAGTTCACGGACAGTGACCCTCCGATCTTTGAGCAGCTCACTGTTGATTGCGGACGGGAGGGCTCGAGAGAGGGGGAACAACTGCGCACGGCACTGTTGTCGGATTTAGCTTAGCACCTTCCCTCGAGGCTGTAGCTCAGTGCGAACCTTACTTTTGGTACAACCCTCGTAGTTGTCCACGAAACTCAGGAATATGTTGCTCAAAACGGGGGGCTACGCAGGAGCCTATGCAAACTCCTGCCCATTGGATAACCGTCTTTCCATGTCACGCAACAAACGTGGATTTGAAGTAAAAATCGAAGAGCTCTAAGAAGCTAGAAGCCGGAATTTTACCGTTTTCGACGAAGCCTAACTCACCCGTTTGCCCCTTGATGCAGTCTATGACAAGATTTATTAGCTGTGCGTGCGGCAAGAAATAATAAAGATCTTCTACATCTATGCTAAACGCTAGGCAAGTACCGGGATTGTGTTGCTAAAAAAATTGTCCATTTTCGGAGCTATTTGTAAGTTTGTGTGTGTGTGTGTGTGTTTTTAGTGGCGATGGGTGCACTATCCTGGCTTTCTGAAGCATGGCGTCGCACAAAAAAAAAAACGTAGTTTGATGGCCTCGCCAATGAGCCTATATATACAAATCGCCGAGTGGGCCGATTTTCGTCGTGACACCTGCCGAACAAAATAAAGAAGAATCCCTCAAGGCTGTGCTTAGTTTGCAAGGCGCTCGGGAAGAAGTCCGAGAGCCGATGGGAGTGCGAAAGATGTGAAGTTGGTCTTCACATGCATGTGTACTTCGAAGTTTTTCACACTCGAAAATAGAACTGAAACAGTTGATGCAGTTGAGCGTCGCCTTGTGTGATTGTGCGCTTCTGCCATGCAACAATAACTGCGTTATGGAGACTCCTTCCACTACATGGCATTTATGTAGTGTTTTTTTTTCCGAAGCAGTTGCAAGTAAGATCACGGCTTTGTGGTAGGACAGCTGCTTTATGGTGGGACCGAATATTTTTGTTGTTAATTTTATTTGCATCTTTCTCAATTTTTCGGTCACGGACGATTTTTCGCTCACAAAGAACGACGCCGACGCCGACACCGGAATTTCTGCGAAACGTTTTAACGCTATCGCGTTAGAACGCCTATTACTGCGACAGTAACGACGGCGTCGCTGCGCCCCCCGCAGTGAGCAGTGGCGCTAACCGAGAAGAAACGTTACCATTGTGTTGAACTCGATTGCGAAGGCCGTAAGACGGAACGCACGCGCGTGTCTTTCCTGTCCGCCCGTGGTTTGTCCTGGCTTCTCATCGTGTCGGCCAGCAGCCAACGTTCCTTCTTCCTAACCAGTCAGTCCGCGTCCACTACACAAGCTAGAGGCACCGCGTTCTGTTGCGCAAGCGTCGGCCAAGCCCTCAACGTTCTGGTGAGACTAACCACCATTTCTGCCACCGCTTCCCCGCTCATCCGCGTTCGAACTATGCTGCTTACGTTCATTCTTTGATCTTGCATTTTGTGTGTCGTTAGAAGTATTCAACGTGTAGTGGACCTTTTTTAAGTTTGTAATTTTATGTAGATAGTTTTTCGCTCTATTGTATTATTAAAAGGTGTTTGTGTTATTTTTTCGCGTTATTATTGTTCTTATTTCGTGTATGCATTTTTTTTTCACTTCCGTGTTCTGTTATAAGCATCGGGAAGATGCTTTCTGAAGGGGGGCAATGCCAGCGCACTTTTTTATGTGTTTCTATGTAACCGGTCCGTTACACGCATAGCCATTGCCTTTCGCAAACCGCGCCCGAATGTCTGGGAACCTTCCAGATTACTTTGGAATCGTCTGATGGGCTTGAGCGCGCAAAGCCGAACAGTTGAGTTTATTCTGGAGCTAGTCGGCCACGAGCGACAAGACTTGAATGTCCGATGCCGCATGTATAAATGCCCATGCGCCTAACCGCAGATCAGATTACCGACGGGCGACGCTCTGTTGGCCGCTAGCAGTGTACAGCGTGTGTTGCTTGTACCATTTTTCATTTTCCGGGCACAAGTTCGCCCAAATAAAAGTTTCGTCTTGAGCCCACCGACTACTGAATTCTTCACCGTCAGGGCCACGTGAAAATATGTACTGCGTAAAAGCGCGTACTATGATGGTGGGTTAATAAAGCATTACGGCCTCAGAAGCGCCCTTTCAAGCCACGGTATCGAGGCGAGTATATAAAAGCAATACTCCCGCAACATAGCGGAAAGAAAACGGCGCGAAAGACGGAGCACCAGAAAAGGGAAGACACAAACTATAGCGCTTACTTACAACTCACTTTTTCCGTGTTATTTTGCGCTAAGTTTAATAATGTTACTTACAACAAATGTTTATTCGTCAACACCGTGCAATATATATATGCGCAGTCCAAAACGAAAAGAAAGAACGTACATAAAAATGATAAACAAAGATAATATAAACGACCTATCACCATCATCACTGCAAACCATGCTCATTGCGTATACAGCCATCCGAAAGATAATCAATTTCTTTACCTGACAAGGCAATTGAAGGCCTCTCACGCACACGCTGCCCACATAGCCATTTCCAAAGCCTCCAGAATTTCTCGTGGGAGCTGGTCTCTATGACGCTTTACAACCGCACAGTGAATACCAAGGTGCTTGAACTGGTACAGCGCATCGCCCCGCAACGGTCGTCTAGCGATTATGGCGCTCCACTGCTGACCCGAAGGTCGCGGTATCGAATCCCCGCCGCAGCGGCTGCATTTTCGATTGAGGCAAAAATATTTGAGGCCCGTGTACCTAGATTTAGGTGCACGTTTAAGAACCCCGGGTGATCGAAATTTCCGGAGCCCTCCCCTACGGCGTCCCTCATAATCATATTGCCGCGCGCGTTTCTTTTTGTCATTTTTATGTTACTACTAGACCCTTACACGCGTAGTCGCCGCCTTGCGCAAGCCTCGCCCTAACGTCTGGGAACCTTGAGATTATCTTAGAAGCTTCTTATGAGCTTCTGCGCGCAAACGCGAACCGTTTAGGTTATTCTCGAACTAACGTGGCCACCAGCGATAAGGCTCGAATGTTCCATGCTGCATGTATAAATACCGACGCGCCTTACCGCAGGGCAGTTCATCGACGGCCGACGCTCTATTCGCCGTTATCAGTCTACAGTGTGTATTGCTGTAGTTTGACTTTTCGCAACAGCGAGCTAGCCGCAGGCTACAAGGCTTGCAACCCGAATACGGACTCCTACCCTAGAAGCGAGAAACCACGGCGACGAACAAAACAGCGACGATGACCGCCGCTATGTCACCCGCGACAGTAGTGATGCAGCAACCCAGGGAGCCACCGACTTTCCGTGGATCATCGAGTGAAGACCCCGAAAGCTGGCTGGAGACGTACAACCGAGTCGCCAGCTTCAACAAATGGGACTCCGGAGAAAAACTGCGTCACGTCTACTTCTACCTAGAAGACGACGCGAGCACGTGGTTCGAGAAGCGGGAATCCGCGCTACAGACATGGGATCTCTTTCGGACGACGTTCCTGAGCACGTGCACGAGCGTGTCCGCAAGGAACGGGCCGCAGCTATGCTGGAGACCCGTGTGCAGCTTCCCAACGTAAACATTGCCATCGACACGGAAGAGACGAATCGCCTGTTTCGACACGCCGACCGCAAGCATGCCCGAAGAGAAGAAAGTCAGGTTCCTCATGTGGGGTGTCAAACAAGAACTGTTCGCTGGATTGATAAGAAACTCGCCGAAGACGGTCGCTGAATTTGTTTCGGAGTCTTCGACAATCGAGAAAACACTTGAGATGCGAATGCGGCAATACAACCGCAGCTTCTTGGCCACAAGCTACGCCAACGTTCAAGCGCCGCGTGAGATGATCCGAGAAATCGTGCAAGAGGAGCTGCGAAAAATTCTACCTTCATTGCTACCTCAAGTAGATTCCATCGCGACGTCATGTGCCAGGAGTTCGAGCAATCACTGCGCGCGCCTCAGCTGGCAGCTGCAGCTCGCCGTCATGCTCTCCCTCCACGCCCACGCCAAGACGCCACACCGCCGCTGTACCGTCGCCAGACGCCGCCGCCTCCACTGACACCCTACCGTCCGCCTGCCGACCAGCGCTACACCCCGAGGAAGACTGACATCTGGCGTGCCCCCGACCACCGCCCACTCTGCTACCACTGCGGAGAGGCTGGACATACCTACCGCCGCTGCCGTTACAGTGAGATGAGCCTGCGTAGATTTGCCATCAACGCGCCACTTCCAGAACGCGGTGAACGGCCACGTGACATCGCCGACTACCTCGCAGGAGCACAGTGAACACCCCGACAACCTTCCCGTTCGCCATCGCCGGGCCGCTATGTCTCTCCCGAAAGCCGACCATACACTGGCCCAACTCGGGGCCGCTCACCTAGCCCGTATCCGAAAAACTAAGGGAAGCAACCGATGGAGGTGCGGTTCCTGTACGACCAAATACCGAAGATCCTCTGCCGCTGAGGACGACGCCGCGACGAAATCTAAAGAACACGCCGCAAGCCGAACGCAGCCCTGACGTCGAAACTTCGGGGCCCGAAGAAGACCTGACGACGCAACGAGGAAGCAGCGGAACAAACTGACGTAGCCGTGACTCAACGCCACGACCTTGCTGCAGTGCAAGACGATGAACTAGCGACCTCGACGTTTTTATCGACGGCCACAACGTCACAGCTCTCGTCGACACCGGAGCCGACTATTCTGTCACCAGTGGACCGTTCGCCACGAAGTTGATGAAAGTTAAGACTGATTGGGAAGGCATCGAAATCCGTACCGCTGGAGGCCATCTAATAACGCCGTCTGGAGTCTGCACAGCAAGAGTCACACTCAATAATCGCACGTATCCTGCGAGCTTTCTAATCTTGCAACACTGCTCCAGGGATGTCACGCTTGGAATGAACTTCTTAAACCATCGCCGCACCGTCATCGACTTAAGAACCAAGTCGATAACTCTATCGTCGAACAAAACGACACCGCCGGATACGAATCCGTGCCAACGTGGCCTGAACGTGCTCGAAGATCAAGTCACCATTCCACCTCGCACCAGCGTCATAATTCCCGTCAGTGCCGAAAAAGCTGAAGACATTGAAGGTGTCATCGAGAGCAATCAGCGTTTGCTGCTAGACCGTGACATTTGCGTCGCAAGAGGCACTGCTGGGTTGCATAAAGAAAAAGGAAGCGTGATACCTACGAACATCAGCCAAGAATACAGGCACCTCAGCAGGGGCACGACGATCGCATACATCAAACAAATCTTGGCCGTCAGCGATGCGGTTGCCTTTTCAGATTCTGACGAAGGTACGACGACGACCCCAATACCTGAGCCACCCTTCCACGTAAACCCAACTCTTCCCGCTCGCCAACAGCGCCCGTTTCGATGCCTTCTGCAGGAATACAAGGACTGTTTCTCGTCGTCATCACGGGTCCGGCAAACGCCCCTTGCTATGCACCGCATCATAACAAAAAATAATGCTCGACCACTCCATCAGAGTCCCTACCGAGTTGCGATGCGGGAACGGGAGGCCGTTAAGGAACAAGTCGACGAAATGCTAGGCTACGACATCACCCAGCCGTCCAGGAGTCCGTGGGCGTCTACCATGGTGCTAGTGGTGAAGAAGGATGGGACCCTTCGTTTCTGCGTCGATAATCGTCGCCTGAACAAAATAAAAAAGAAGGACGTGTACCCTCTCCCACGGATAGACGACGCCCTGGATCGACTCCACAACGCGAAGTACTTTTCGTCGATTGACCTCAAGACCGGCTACTGCCAAATTGAAGTCGACGAGAGAGACTGAGAAAAGGCTGCCTTTTTAACACCCGACTGCCTTTTGTAGTTCTAGGTCATGCCTTTTAGTCTTTGCTCGGAACCTGCGACTTTCCAGCGCGTTATGGATACAGTGCTGGCTGGCTTGAAGTGGCAGACGTGCCTTGTGTACTTGGACGACGTCGTTGTGTTTGCCTCAGACTTTGACGAACACTTCCAGGCGCCTTGGAGCTATACTTCAAGCAATCAAGACCTCCGAACTCAACCTGAAGCCAGAAAAGTGCCGCTTCACGTACGAGGAGCTCTTGTTCTCGGGCCACGTCATCGGCAAGTCTGGAGTTCTGCCCGACCCACGGAAAACAGCTGCCATCGCTGTCTTCCCGCCGCCCACCAACAAGAAAACCGTACGCCGATTCCTCGGCTTCTGCGCCTGTTACAGACGCTTCGTCAAGGAATTTTCACGGATCGCTGAGCCACTAACTCACATCACGAAGACCGACGTGGAATTCAAGTGGGAAACGGCGCAAGTCGAGGCATTTCAAGAACTGAAACGACGCCTGCAGACGCCTCCGATACTCGCGCATTTCGACGAATACGCCGATACGGAAATCCACACCGAAGCAAAAGGCGTAGTACTTGGCGCCGTCCTTTTGCAGAGAACTGACGGACTGGAAAGGGTTGTCAGTTATGCTAGCTGTTTGCTATCCAAGGCGTATTCCACAACAGAAAAGGAGTGTCTTGCCATCATCTGGGCTACATCCAAGTTTCACCCCTAGATCTACGCAGGCCCTTCAAAGTTGTGAGCGACCACCACGCCTTGTGTTGGCTAGCTAACTTGAAAGTACCTTCAGGTCGCCTCACACGGTGGAGCCTAAGACTTGTTCCGAAAGTATTTAGGCGAGGATTGGCGTCATGTTTCTTGAAAAACTACGTCCTCGTAAAGAAATGCTCTCCGGCCCGGGCCAACTACCTTATCGTACCATCGGCACTGCGACCAGTTCTTCAGGCTCTCGCGAGGATACAAGAAAAGTACAACTGGCCACGCCTTACCGCCGACGTTGCTCGCTACGTGAGGACATGCCGGGACTATCAGCGATGCAAGACACCGCTGAAAAGGCCAGCAGGACTTCTGCAGCCCATCAAACCACCTCGCGGACCGTTCCAGCAAATAGGTATGGACTTACTGAGGCCTTTCCCGACGTCAACTGTCGGAAACAAGTGGATCGTCGTAGCTACCGGCTACCTCACCCGCTACGCCGAAACAAGGACCCTGCCCAAAGGCAGTGCCGCCGAGGTAGCAAGGGTTTTCGTTGAGAACATCGTCCTCCTTCATGGTGCCCCAGAAGTCCTCATCACCGGCAGAGCTACGGCCTTTACTGCTGACCTTACTCAGGCGATTTTGAAATACAGCGAAACAAGTCAGCGCCGGACCACAGCTTACCACCCACAGACCAATGGCCTCACTGGGCGTGTAAATAAGACCATCGCCGCAAGCTGGCCATGTACGTCGACGTCGCACACAAGACGTGGGACGCCATCCTTCCGTACGTCACCTTCGCATACAACACGGCCGTGCGAGAAACGACGCAGATGACACCATACAAGTTCGTATACGGAAGGAACCCGGCAACGACGTTCGACGCCATGCTACCCAACGTCCCCGACGAAGAAAACCTCGAGGTTACTGTTTACCTTCAGCGCGCCGAAGAAGCCCGACAACTCGCCCGCCTACGCATCAAAAATCAGCAGACAACCGAGTGCCGCCGTTACAATCTTCGACGACGCGACGTGGCATACCAGCCTGGCGACCGTGTTTGGCTCTAGACGCCGATACGCTGATGTGGACTTAGTGAAAACTTCTTCGGCGATACTTCGGGCCATACAAGGTTCTTCGACGTCTCGGCGCTCTAGACTACGAGGTCATCCCAGACGGCATCACGAACTCTCAGCGGCGCCGCGCACGACCTGAAGTCGTCCATGTCGTGCGCCTTAAGCCGTTTTTTACACGTTAGCGAACCCGTGGACTCTACTTTTTGCTTTGTTATTGTAATATATATGTGTATGCACTTTTCCCCCCTTCCATGTTCTGTTACGAGCATCGGGACAATGCTTTTTCAGAGCGGGGCAATGCCACGCGCGCTTATTTTTGTCATTTTTATGTTACTATTAGTCCGTTACACGCGTAGCCGCCGCCTTGCGCAAGCCGCGCCCTAATGTCTGGGAACCTTCCAGATTATCTTAGAAGCTTCTTATAAGCTTGAGCTCGCAAACGCGAACAGTTGAGATTATTCTCGAACTAACGCGGCCACCAGCGATAAGGCTGGAATATTCGATGCTGCATGTATAAATACCGACGCGCCTTACCGCAGGGCACTTTATCGACAGCCGACGCTCTGTTCGCCGCTATCAGTGTGCAGTGTGTATTGCTGTGGTTTGACTTTTCGTGTCAAGGCCACAAGTTCGGCCAAATAAAAAATTTCTTCTTGGACACGTCGCCTGCTGCCTTCGACGACGTCACGACCACGTGATTATATCATGCATGGTTTGGGGACGTTAAACCCCAGCATATATTATTATTATTGGTATAGTGCATTACGGGGAAAGAAGAAATGGCCGAGATGGCCGACACAAGAGGACAGGGCGCGAACTTCCAACTGAGCTTTATTGTCAAAATGCATCAAATATTTAGACTTGCCCAAGCAAACAAAAAGCACCCTAGCGTAACTACAAGAATATACACAACATCGGAACGTCACAGACCAAGGATTCATAGACAGTTCGCCTGATTAAGGAAGGCCACTTCATCTTCAGATAAAGCCAACGAAGGGGCACTGATATATGTGATACCAGCTCTTGCTATACAATGCGCTTCTCTTATTTCTCGCGTGATTTGTGACGGGTGCTTTTTTACCACTTCAGATTCATCAAACAAAGGGAAATATCCAGAATCACGGCAGTGAATTCCAATGCGTCCCTGGATTCCTTTGTGAACATTTAATTGTGCTCTTTAAGACTTTCATTAGGGCAGCGCCCCGTTTGGCCGATATACCTCGTCCCACATGAGAGTGGTATCGAGTAAACAACACCCGCTTCACATGGCATAAAGCGGGTTTTGTGCTTGTTTGAGCAAACAGTGGCGCGTCATTTGAGGGGATTGACTGCTTTGCAAAGCCGCTGTAACTTATCCGACGCCGAAAACACCACTTTCACGCAAAATTTCTCGCCTATCTTTTTTAGTCGGTGGGAAATGTCATGCACGTAGGGTAAATCTACGGGTCTTTTTCGGTCGTTAGAATCCGGCTGAGCCTCGGAGTTGCAGTCTTTCTTTATCTGTTTCAATAGCTTTTCAGTTATACATGCTAGTAGGATAGCTGGGTACCCAGCACGCAAAAGCCTTTCAGCTTGAGCTGCAAAGCTGCGCTGCATGACATGAGAGAGAGAGCAACTTTATTAAAAAAAGGAGGTCCGGCGAGTTCTTCGGGGATTTGGGCTAATATCCCCACCTAGGCGTCGGCCACGAGCTCTTGAGCTCTGGCGGCTGCCTCGGCCCGCTGGACGGCCCAGAGTTGGTCCTCGAGGGCGAAGCTGAACAGTCCAGTCTCCCAGCGCGTTCGGTTCGAGGCTGCGTCTCCGTCTAGAACCCCACCTCTGTCACACTCCCATAACATGTGTTCCAGGGTAGCCCTGGCCTCGCAAAACTTGCATCTTGCCGAATAAAGTTCTGGGTAACAGAGATTCAAGATCGCTGGGCTCGGAAACGTTCTGGTCTGCAGCTGTCGCCACGTGACCGCCTGCTTCTTGTTCAGTTTTTGGTGTGGTGGCGGAAATTTGCACCTGGCCAATCTGTAATGTTGTGTTATGTCTCGAAAACTAGTGAGGCGATCCTCCCACTCCCCGCCCGACGTCGCGGCCGAGGCGGCGGCGATGTTGACGGTGGCGGCTTGGTCCGTAAGCCCTCGAGCCGCCCCGCGCGCCTCCTCGTTGCCGGCGAGCGAAGTGGTGTGTGCGGGTGCCCATAAGATGTAAACGTCCCTATTCTCGGTTTTGCCCGCAAGCAGAATTCGTAACGCCTCGGAGGAGACGCGGCCGTTGGAAAAGTTGCGGACTGCGGTCTGGGAGTCGCTAATTACCACTTCGGCCGCGGTGGTGGCCACCGCGAGCTCGATAGCCACTTCCTCCGCTGTCTCTACGTGCTCAGTGCGTACCGTGACGCTTGTCGTGCAAGCGTTGTCATGATCTATTACCGCGGCCACGAAGCCGCGCCTGCGTGCGTATCTGGCCGCGTCCACGAACACCGCATCTCTACAGTTGCCATACTTCTTCTGTATGTCCTGTGCTCTCTTTTCCCTCCGACCCCTGTGGTATTCGGGATGCATGTTCTTCGGAAAGGGAAGAACGACCAATTTATCCCTGACGTTGCTTGGTACGTCGAGTTTGACACCATGCTGAGCGTGATACCCTATTCCTAACCTCTTTAGTATGTATCTGCCCGTCGGGCTCTTGGAAAGGCGTTCGTACTGCGCGATGTTCTGTGCCTCTATCAATTCTCCCAGCGTGTTGTGTAGACCCAGATCTAGTAACTTTCTCGTGCTCCTGTTGATCGGTAGCTCTATTGCCTGTTTGTAAGCCTTCCTGATTAAGCCTTCCATCTTTGTCTTCTCCGTGACCTGCCACTTGAGGTAGGGTGCCACGTACGTTATTCGGCTCATTACGAAGGCCTGAACTAGTCTGATCATATTGCTCTCTTTCATCCCGCTGTGTCGGTTGGCTGTGCGTCTCAGTAACCTGATGGTCTGAGCGACCGCGCCTTCCAGTCTTCTGATGGTCTCGCCGTTGTGGCCGTTTGCCGCGATGTGTAATCCCAAAACGCGTATGTTATCTACCCTGGGCACGGGTCGCCCGCCGGACGTGCTTAATCGTATCTCGCTACTGGGATCCTTATCATTCATCGAGCCTTTCGGCTTGCGGCCTCTTCGCGTGGGTTTGTAAACTAAATGTTCAGATTTTTCCGCTGAGCAGCTCAGGCCGGTGTTCTTTAAGTATTGCTCAACAGTCTCGATCGCACGCTGTAACCTCTGTTCTATGTGCCCGTCACAGCCCTCCGTAACCCACAACGTAATGTCGTCGGCGTAAAGGCTGTGATTGAGCCCTTCGATTTCTTGTAACTTGGCTGGCAACCCCACGAGAGCTATGTTAAAAAGCATGGGCGATATGACCGATCCCTGTGGTGTACCGGCGCTACCCAACTCTATTTTCTCGGAAGTAAGCTCCCCGAAAGTGAGCTTGGCCTTTCTATTCGTGAGAAAATCTCGAACGTAGTTGTACGTTCGTTCGCCGAGGCCGAGTTCCTGCATTTTGGCCAGTACGGTTGCGTGCGTTACGTTATCAAAGGCCTTCTTCAGGTCCAGGCCAAGTATGGCCTTGGTGGACCTGGTTGGGCTTTCAATCACCTGGTGTTTATCTGTAGCATCGCGTCCTGCGTAGAGAAGTTTCGCCTGAACCCCAACATCGTGTGGGGAAGCAGGTTGCTGTCCTCGAGGTAGTTGGTCAGCCTTGTGAGGACCACGTGCTCCAATACCTTTCCCAGGCATGAAGTCAGCGAGATCGGTCTGAGGTTCTCTAGCTGCAGTCGCTTACCCGGCTTCGGTATCAGCACGATGTGCGCAGTCTTCCATTGTTGTGGTAGCCGCCCGGTCTCCCAGCACGCGTTGACGTACTCCGTGAGTTTCGTTATGGATTTATCGTCGAGATTCCCGAGTGTTTTGTTCGTGATACCGTCGGGCCCGGGCGCCGATTTAGTGTTTAGCTTCTGTAACACTGCCCTGATCTCTGACTCGTCGATCGGTCTGTCTAGGTCTTCGTTGACTGCGCCTCCGTAATCAGGATGTGTGTCCGATTGGGCAGAACTAATGTACCGTTCCGTGATCTCCCGTAAGATGTCCTGTTCGGGGCCTTTGTACGCATGTATAATTCCGTTGACGTTCTATCTGTACGCGGTTTTCGTCTCCTCCGGATCTAACAGGTACCTAAGCAAGTTCCACGTCTTGGCGAACCCTAGCTGGTTCTCCATGTTACTGCAGGTACTTTCCCACTGTTGCTTACACAGCTGCTGCGCGTGACTCTCAATGTCCCTGTTTAGCTTTGCTATCTTCTTTCTAAGCGATCTGTTGTGCCTTTGCCTTTTCCATCTTTCTTGCAAACTGCGCTTGGCCTCCCACATGTGTAGGAGTCTGCTATCTACGACTTCGAGTTCCGCCTCCGGCGGGACCAATAGCGTCGCCGCGGCAATGTCCCGCTTCAACGAGTCGGTTCATTCGCCAATATCGTTAATTGCTTCCTCTGATTCTTTCGACTCTCTAATGTTTCTGAACTTGTCCCACTCGACCAATTTGAGCTGTTTACCTCTAGTCTTGCATGGTCCCGCCCTGACTTTATTCTCTATTGTGATATGATCACTACCCAGATCCTGCTGCGTCTTCATCCAATGTGAAACGGCAATGTTTTTCGTAAAAGTTAAGTCTGGTGTGGTGTCTACGCTAACGCTGTTACCTCGCCGCGTTGGGAAGGAGGGATCGGTAATGAGTGTCAGCCCTTCTTGCTGCGCGTCGAGCCACAGGTTCCTACCTTTCACGTTTTTGAATTTGTTGCCCCACGCGGTGTGTTGAGCGTTAAAGTCTTGCATGACATGACGACATAATTTTTTAACGGGATTGATGAGACAAAGATTAGTGATGCTTCGCTTAACTAACTGGCATTTATAGCTGAAAAGCTATAGCTGAAAAGATGCATTTTGACAATAAAGCTACGTTGGAGGTTACCGCTCTGGCCTGTCGTGTCGGTCTGCTCGGACGTTTCTTCTTTTCTCGTAATGCGCTACATCAGTTCAAGTACGACGAACGATCTCGCCCAATCTTCAATACTTGTGGAATACGAAGCTGACCAGAAACCGCCGAAGAAACGCTGTAAGCGTGTTCTTTTAATCGCTCATTGAGACACCGGCCCGTTTGGCCGATGTACCGCTTGCCACAAGACAGTGTTATGGAATGCACCAGCCTTCAGCGCAATGAGCGAACCTATTCCGATGCTCAGCAGTGCAAACGCGGGTTTCCCGTGTTCCAGGGTTGACGGTTCTACACAGCCTAGCCAGCTTCTCGGGGGCGTAGAAAACCACATCTACCTGGCATCTGCCGCTTATTCTCTTCAGGTTATGAGCCACGCCATGCATCTATGTTCGTCATTATTATGTACCTTCTTTCTTTTTTGTTTGGGGCTGCGCATATATATATATATATATATATATATATATATATATATATATTCTTGAGAAAATCTCGAACGTAGTTGTACGTTCGTTCGCCGAGGCCGAGTTCCTGCATTTTGGCCAGTACGATATATATATATATATATATATATATATATATATATATATATTGCGTGATGTTCACAAATAAATATTTGTTGTAAGTCAGCGCTACAGTTTGTGTCGTCCTTTTTCAGGTGTTCCGTCTTTCGCGCTGCTTTCCGCTGTGTCGTACCAGCACGCCCAAGCAGCCACTTTAACCCCCGCAACAACGTCATCTTCATGAGGATGTGCTACGAGTCTCTGGTTCAAATAACCTTCGATATTCTGGCGTCTTCTAAAAATTTTGTTTCAGAGGGGAGCAGCGCGAAAGACACGGACGGGAAAGGCACACATAGAACCACACGTAGTGCTGTTTTTGAACATAACATAATGGAAAGGAAAAGCAAGGAATGATAACATATGGACACTGATGCAAAAACCTGTGAGCGCATGGCGACAGTGATGCGCTCAGAGGTTCTTGATTTGAAAGCAGAAAGATACGCAATTTCAATGTCATATAACAAAACAGACGGAGTGCTTGCACATTTATTGTTTAACAGTGCAATCTTATGCGCTTCGATAATTTCACGCGTTAATTGGTTCCTGTTAGTGGCTAAGACGTCACATTCGCTGAATACAACCACACAGCGATAGGTTTGGTTGTGCGTGTGTCTTGCCCGTCCATGTCTCTCGCACTGATTCCCTACGAAATGGTCGACCAACTAGGCTACAAGTTCACCTTTAAATTTTTTTAGACTGGTGCATGAGGAGAGTTGGACTATAGAAGGGTGGAAGAAAATGTTCTTGCGATGTCACATAAAATGCTTTTCCATTTAATATTCTAATTCCCGACATTCTAAGAAGACATAACGCACAGTCGGTGCCTAGCCACTACTACCGGTCCTAGTACAGGCTGAAGGTTCACCCCAGTGAACAAGTAAGTAATTGTGGATACCGTAGGCATGTCCAATTCTCAGTCTGCAGAATAGGGCCTCCTTTCGTCTCGATTTCACGGTTGTTGGCTAGTTCCGTACGTGTTGTTTAATAAGATGGAGATATTTGTCTCCGCACTCCGCAAACCGTGCCAGTATACTCTGAGCCTTTTGCGTAGACAGGGATTCATGTTGAGGACAGAATGGTGTGCCCATTCTTTACAGTCTTCCGTCCAGGTCGCGCTGGCCACATAGCAAAAGTACGACTGCTCCCCCAATACTCGAAACTCGGAAAAATGTTAACCACTTACGGTACCTTGCTGATTTGTATGCCCGAGAGGCCGCATATATAATAAGGCATGGAGATACTTGCGTTGCATCAGCACCCAGAATAAATTCACGTAGCGAACGTGTGGAATTCACTCTTCTTTCTCTTTTAAACTCGTTTGTACATAATAGTTTGTAGAGTCTCTTCAGTTCGTCAAACAGTGTTTTGCGTGCTATCTACGTTCACAAGTAGATTCTGTTTGCGTTTTGTGTTTTTTTTTGCAGTCATACCTGTGTGCATACGATGTGAATATTATCTATACTGTATTGTACAATCTCTTTTCGTTTCTCTTTTGTATTTGTCGACTATTGTATATTTATCATTACACTTTGTGAATGCTGTTGTTTTATAAGCCTTGCTGTGAAGCCGCTGCCAAGCAAAAGGGTGCCGCGGCTCTGTCAAACTGATCTTATTCTGACAGCTTTTTCTCTGCCTCCACTGTCTGTACTTCTACAAGGCAGAAAAATAAAGAACTTGAATTTGAAGAACGACGAGATAGATCGTTGCGAACTATCACCGACGCTGTCCAATCTGGCAGCACTGACACCGCATTCCTGTTTGTGCTGCATGAAGGCATCCTATACCACCACAATATAAACATTGAAGACCCTGAGCTTCTGCTTGTCGCTCCTCGTCATCTACTACTGCCCGTCATATTTGAACGACTTCAAGATACACCGAGGCGGGAGACCTGGGGGTTTCGCGCCCATACGATTGCGCGTAATGTCTGTTAAACACTTGCATCGCGTGCATGAGCTTCGCATCGCCTGAATAGTAATCAATGGCATAAAAAGCATGGTTATCAATGATTTTTGCCTTTTCGGACCTGCCGACTCCATTATCACGCAGCTGCTTAGGTTTGGGCTAGAGCACCAATTTTCGGCCTGCTCACCGATACAGTCGATACTTGTTTTGACAGCACAGGTGCCTAGGCGGAAATCTTCATCGCATCCGAATTAAGGCCATAAAAGTAGAAACGCCTTCGCAAAGAGGTTTCCTCACGTGCATCGCACCTTTCCCAGTTCTTAAACATGCAATGCAGATCATCAAAACTTATCTCGCATATGACCTGAATATGCCCAACGTGTTCGCAGTGGATTCGGACCGCAACCACTCATAGTTTTCAAGCGCTGCTAGGCAGCAACGTGGCTAGCAGACAACAAATACCGGACGTAGAGAGCTTTGTTTGCGCGGTGCTTAGCGAAAGCAGTTGGCTAAAGTCGTATGTGTGCGACATTGTGGCGCTATAGCGAGATCATAATACATTTCCGGGTTAAATGAGTTAAAACGCGCGAGTAATTATTGACCACGTTCAGAGAAGGTTAGGTAGCACGATGCAAGGGTTCTCATCGTTTATAGTTAGATCACAGTAGGGAAGCTCCACTAAATCCTGGCACTCACCACCCATGGTTGAAGCTCCTTTTCTTCTTGCTGTTTTCAGAATCTGTGTCGATGATAATAGCTCTAAGGTGGCCCATACCCATTTGCCATACAATCGTTGTACAAGTTACAGATTCAGATAAAAGTACATTTAATATACGATAATATTAAAGAATAAATATACCGAAGCAAAATGTCTAAAGAAAAAAAGCAAGCACAAAAACCCTTATTTTCAAGCTCATCATAGCCATGAGCTTCCAAAATGCCATAAATGCAGATGTGCGGCCCCATCACTGACAGAACTTCTTAATTGCATTCTGCAATCACCGTCATTGTCACTGAACAAGGGCGTCCATGAAAGAGGGCGAAAATACACGTGGTATTGTCGCGCGAGCAATCTAAAGCCTAGTCACAAAAAATCCGGCAGATCCCACGCACTGTGGGAATCGATGTAATGCGAAGCACCCAGCAAGGAGCTGCGTACATCACCTTGTTTCTCTTTGGGGCAAATGAAGTCATCCATGCCATGACATCTACTTCACTGTATATCGCATGTTTGCCTTACATGCATGCAGACACAATCTGGTATATATCATCCTAATGAAACGTATGTTCCGGTATATACAATGCATGAACTTTCATTTATGTTCATCACGCACTCGTGTCATACCATACCAATTTTGGTATATATACAGTTAACAAAACGGCCGGACGCGCACCATGACATTGTCATGTAAATCACACCTTACATGACATGCATGTCATAATTCGCATGTTAGGACCTGCCATCTATTCATTGTAGTACTTGCGCGAAAACAAACGGGGACGAAGAAAGGAGACACATGGACAAGCGTCTATGTCATCTATGTTCGCCATATAGTCACGTCGCGCTATACTAACTTCGGTGTATATCAAACAAGCTAACCGGCCGCAAGCACACCATTAATGTGGCATATAAATGATGCCGTACATGACAGATGTATCATAATTTTAATCTTACCATCTGTCATTTATATTCGTCATACATATACGTCACGCAATACAGAATTTGGTACATGTCAAGTCAGCGAAACGCCCGCGAGCGCACCATGAGTGTGACATCGTCACTTGCATGTCATGATTTTCATGTTGTCAACTGTCAGTTATGTTCCTCATAGAGAAATGTCTCGTCATACCAATTTTGATATATATGCATTTATTCAGACGGGCGTGAGCGCCCCGAAGCCATGTCATGTAAATCATGCTGTTCGCGACATGCGTGTCATGATTTGCACGTTAGGACATATCGCTTATGTTCATGATAAACTCTTGGCACGCCATACCAATTTAGGTATATATCAAATTAACGAAACGGCTGCAAGAGCCCCAAGAGAGCGGCATGTAAATCATGCCGTTAAGGACATGCATGTCATGATTGTCAAGTTATGACTTGTCATTTATATTCGCAATACGGTCATGGTATGCCCTACCAATTTTGGTATGCATCCCATTAACAAAACTGCCAGGAGAGCACAAAGTCGTAGATAGATAGATAGATAGATAGATAGATAGATAGATAGATAGATAGATAGATAGATAGATAGATAGATAGATAGATAGATAGATAGATAGATAGATAGATAGATAGATAGATAGATAGATAGATAGATAGATAGATAGATAGATAGATAGATAGATAGATAGATAGATAGATAGATAGATAGATAGATAGATAGATAGATAGATAGATAGATAGATAGATAGATAGATAGATAGATAGATAGATAGACGGACGGACGGACGGACGGACGGACGGACGGACGGACGGACGGACGGACGGACGGACGGACGGACGGACAGGACAGACAGACAGACAGACAGACAGACAGACAGACAGACAGACAGACAGACAGACAGACAGACAGACAGACAGACAGACAGACAGACAGACAGACAGACAGATAGATAGATAGATAGATAGATAGATAGATAGATAGATAGATAGATAGATAGATAGATAGATAGATAGATAGATAGATAGATAGATAGATAGATAGATAGATAGATACGCTCAAAGTGACAGAAATTCGCTAAGAAATGCTTCGCATTTTAAAAAAATGTCACAGTTTCGCCGCAACGGCGAAGCAATGAATGCGATAGCAACGAACTGGAATATAACGCGAAGAACGGAAAGCAGCTCGAAATCTCCAGCGCGTCGCTCGAGCCCAAAGGACGCACAAAAACAACGCACACAGGACGAGCACGAACTATCATGCGTCACAGCTCGATACTTGAAGAACACTGCTGAAACATAAAGCAGGACGGACGAAACGAACGAACTGGTACACACAGGACGAGCGCGAACTAAAAGTTGCAGTTATTACTTATTTCTGTTTGAACAGAGCGCTCCATTCGCAAACGCGGCCGCTGCAGCGAGCGAAGTGACGTTCGTACGCTCTGTGACTTCAGCGCGGACATCGCGGGGAAAGCACAAGACATACAACCCCCGCGCCCGTTGCGCTCCTCGCGCCATCTTTCTGGTAATGAGGAAACTCTTATAAGCGCCTGACGTCTCTGAGTCCGTCCAGCGGTAAAGGGTGTGTATATAACGCTCGCCGTTAGCTACCTGGAGGATCTGCGTTTCGTAGCGCAGTGGTTAGCGCCACGCGCTGCGGAGCGAGAGATCCCTGGTTCGATTTCGCGCTTCGGAAGCATTTTTCTGAATTATTTTTCTTTGGGGACTTCATATATATATATATATATATATATATATATATATATTGTACAGAAGCATTAGAACGCTGTAATGGGCCGTCCTCTTGAGCGCCTTCTAGTGGATCGCCCTGTTCGCCTATTCTCGGAGAGCACGCCCCTCGTGCTCTTGCTCGTGAGAGTCTGCGAGTCTGCGCTCTGTCGTTACTGTCGTCGCTGCGCATCGTCGCCGTCGATCCCGCCGTCAATAAACGCCTTTACAAAGTGGTGGAGAGTGCTGTACCGTCCCCACAACTTCGGTCTCCATCTGATGCCCCTGGAGCTTCGATCCCGTACCGTTCCATCTACCATGCCGCAAGACGCCGCTCAGCAAACGCCGCCTCCTGCCCCGACCGCTTGTCCCGGTGTCCCCCGTATCCGCGACCCTCCTGTCTTCACCGGCGCGGATGGCACCGACGTGGAGGACTGGCTCACGATTTACGAACGGGTGAGTGTCCCCAATAAATGGGACGAAGCAGGCAAGCTGAGCAACTTGGTTTTCTACCTCGCGGGTGTGGCCGGCATGTGGTACAACAACCACGCATCCGATTTCCCGACGTGGTCCGCTTTCAAGACCGCAATCATCAACGTGTTTGGCCGCCCTGCCGTTCGTAAGCTGCAGGCCGAGCAGCGTTTGCGAGAACGAGCTCAGCAGGCCGGCGAAACCTTTACCAGCTACATTGAAGACGTCCTCGATTTGTGTAAGAAAGCCGACGCCACCATGTCGGAATCTGACAAGATGAGGCACATTATGAAAGGCATCGACGACGATGCCTTCACGATGCTGCTCGCCAAAAACCCCAGCACAGTGGCCGAGGTCATCACGCTCTGCCAGAGCTACGAGGAGCTGCGCCGGCAGCGGTCGATGACCCGTCGCCCTCCATCCCGCGACGCCGAGCTCGCTGGCTTGTCGACCATATCCGACCACTCCGCCTTGCTCGCAGAGGTGAAGTCATTCGTGCGCGAGGAAATCGCGCGCCAGTTCTCTCTGCTGGACTTTGCTCAACCTCAGTACGTTCACCAGCCGTCAACCACACTTCTCCCTCCCCTCCGTCGAGCGATTGAGCAGGAAATCGCGGAGGTCATGCCTGAGTACCACCAGCACCATCCCGCTCCTGCACCACTGAGTTACGCCCAAGTTGTCGCAAGGACGTCCCCAGTAATACCTACGGCAGCCCCACATAGTTACGCCGAAGCCGCCGCTAGACATCAGTCCTTCGAAGCGGCTGTGCCGGCTACCTACGCCGACGGAATGCAGAGGCCACGACCGCAGCCCACGATGCAGTCATATCAGTCGCTACCCCGTCAATCACGTCCTGCGCCATGGGCGGGCCCTGCTCCAGCAAACCGATGGCGCACACCTGACAACCGCCCCATATGCTTCGCATGCGGTTACGCCGGCCACGTGGCGCGTTATTGCAATCACGTCCAGCCGCCTCAAGTCGTGTCGCCCGCCACCAGCCAGACGAACCGCACATTTTACGCCCCACCTACGCCTCTGTCACCGACGTCACGCCAAGCTCCATCTACTCGGCGCTCTCCGTCTCCCCGACGTCGCTCACTGTCGCCGATGCGCCCGCGTCCGGTCGCACGCGACCAGGAAAACTAGTCGTCGCAGTCCACGAGGCAAGGGCTGCGACGCTATCGAACTGCGAAAGCCCTCAGCGAAGCCCATCGAACGTAATAGACGTTTTTGTGGACGGTGTTCGCGCATCTGCCCTTATCGACACTGGAGCCGCCGTATCCGTTATGGACGCTAAACTAAGCCGCCTGCTACGAAAAGTGACGACGCCACTTTCCGGTCTTTCCCTCCGTACAGCCAGCGCCCAATGTATTCACCCGACGGCGGTATGCACAGCCCGTGTCATCATTCAGGACGCTCTGTACGCCGTCGAATTCATCATAATTTCCTCATGCTCTCACGACGTCATCCTGGGATGGGATTTTCTCTCCCGCCACGACGCCGTCATTCATTGCGCGCCAGCCGAAATAGAGCTTTCACCATTCTCAGATTTGACGCCGGCAGACAGTTCATCGGCTGCGACCAAGGTATTCGTCAAAGACGACATCACAGTTCCTGCAAATTCGTCAACGGCTGTGTCAGTCTATTGCACCGGTTTCTGCGACGCCGTTGCACTCCTTTCTCCATGTGACCGCGTTTTCACTAGGAAAGGCTTGCTGGTGCCATTTGCGACCGTGGAAATCACTCAGGGCGACACGGATATTTTTGTGACCAACCCATCCCCGTTCATTGTTACGTGGGTGCAAGGGGAATGTCTCGGCAGAGCGGAACCCCTCGAAGACGCCAAGTTATAGACGCACCGGGTGACACGCACTGCGCCAGCTCCCGTACGCTCAGTGCTGTTTCCACGTCCGATTCGTCACCTGCTGATGTGTTTAGGTCCTCCATTGCTGACAACCTCACATCGGTCCAGCGTTCCCAACTTCTGTGCCTGCTGGAAGAATTTCGTTCTTCTTTCGATGTCGGGCAAACTTCTCTCGGCCGCACTTCCGCTGTTACCCATCGCATCGACACTGGCGCCCAACCACCACTGCGGCAACGTCCATATCGCGTGTCTCCAGCAGAACGCCGGGTCATTAATGAACAAGTCGACGATATGCTTCGACGCGACGTTATTCGGCCCTCGGACAGCCCATGGGCGTCTCCCGTTGTTCTCGTTGCGAAGAAGGACGGTTCCGTGCGGTTCTGTGTGGACTACCGACGGCTCAACAAGATCACTCGCAAGGATGTTTACCCGCTGCCGCGAATCGATGACGCGATTGACAGTCTGCAAGGAGCCGAATTCTTTTCATCTCTTGATTTGCGCTCGGGGTACTGGCAAGTACCCATGGCGGATGACGCTCGACCGAAGACAGCCTTTGTCACGCCCGACGGCTTGTACGAGTTTAACGTCATGCCGTTTGGTCTGTGTAATGCGCCCGCGACCTTCGAGCGCATGATGGACACCGTTCTGCGCAACTTGAAATGGCACACGTGCTTGTGTTACCTGGACGACGTCGTCGTTTTCGCTCCGGACTTCTCCACGCATCTCCAACGTCTGCGGCATGTTTTGACGCGTTTGCGCAACGCAGGCCTCCAACTGAATCTGAAGAAGTGCCGATTTGCAGCGCGGCAGCTGACAATCCTCGGCTACGTCGTGTCCAAGGACGGAATCCTTCCCGATCCGGCCAAGCTTCGGGCCGTGGCCGAATTTCCCAAACCTACGTCCGTCAAAGAACTGCGCAGTTTCGTAGGACTGTGTTCGTACTTTCGACGCTTCATACGAAACTTCGCCACCATCATATCGCCGCTGACGAAGCTCCTTGGAAGTAACGGACCCCTAAATTCATGGTCGTCCGAGTGTGACGACGCGTTCGCAAAGCTCCGTCGTTTGTTGACGTCTCCTCCCATACTACGCCACTACGATCCTACGGCCCCAACGGAGGTACACACGGACGCCAGCGGTGTAGGCCTCGGCGCTGTCCTTGCGCAGCGCAAACCAGGGTTCCCGAATATGTCGTGACATACGCAAGCCGTACGCGTACCATAGCCGAGACCAATTACACAGTCACGGAAAAAGAGTGCCTGGCGATCATCTGGGCCCTTACAAAGTTTCGACCTTATTTGTATGGTCGCCCATTTGATGTCGTCACCGACCATCATGCACTATGCTGGCTGTCGTCATTGAAGGATCCCTCAGGCCGTCTCGCCCGCTGGGCACTTCGACTGCAAGACTACGACATCCGCGTGCTGTACCGCAACGGACGCCAGCATGCTGACGCCGACGCCCTCTCGCGCTCTCCCTTGCCTGACGACAATACCCCCTGCTCAGTATCTCACATAGCTGTTGCTTCAATCGACGTTCACACCATTGCTACCGAACAGCGCAAGGATAAATGGATCACCTCGCTGATCGACTTGCTGACGGATCCGTCGGCAACACCATCCACTCGCGCGTTGCGTCGTCAAGCCCACCATTTCGCCATTCGTGACGACCTACTGCACCGACGCAATTATAACGCCGACGGCCGCCAGTGGCTACTAGTGATACCCCGCAGTCTGCGTTCTGAAATATGCGAGGCCTTCCACTCTGACCCGCAATGCGCGCACTCTGGGGTATCCAAAACTTACCACCGCATTCGACAACGATACTTCTGGCGAGGGATGTACCGCTACGTGCAGAAGTTCGTTCGCTCCTGCCTCGATTGCCAACGCCGAAAACCTGCAACGCACGTGTCGCCAGCAGGTCTACAACCATTACCTTGCCCTAACCGTCCGTTTGGGCGCGTGGGCATCGACTTGTATGGACCACTTCCTCTGACTTCGGCTGGTAACCGCTGGGCCATCGTCGCTGTTGACCATCTAACGCGATACGCCGAAACCGCCGCCCTCCCAGCGGCTACAGCGCGCGATGTGGCCTCCTTCCTGCTCCACCGATTCATGCTGCGCCACGGTCCGCCCCAGGAGCTGCTCAGTGATCGAGGCCGTGTCTTCTTGTCGGAAGTCGTCGAAGCCATTCTCAAAGAGTGCAACGTCGTTCACCACAAAACTACTGCTTACCACCCGCAGACGAATGGCCTCACCGAACGCTTTAACCGCACGCTCGGCGACATGCTCTCAATGTACGTCGCAGCCGACCACACAAATTGGGATGCCATTCTGCCCTTCGTCACGTACGCCTACAATACCGCCTCTCAGAGCACTACTGGTTTCTCGCCATTTTTCTTATTGTACGGCAGGCACCCGTCGCACACAATCGACACCATCCTTCCCTACAGGCCGGATCGATCTGAATGTGCGCCTATTTCGGACACAGCCAGGCTTGCTGAAGAATGTCGCGAGCTTGCGAAGACCTTTACAACGCACGAACAAGAGCGGCAGAGGAGCATTCGCGGTGGCACCACCACTTCTGAGTCCACGTTCCTCCTGGAGCGCTCGTGTGGCTCTCGGTCCCGACCGCTGCAACTGGCCTCTCCTCCAAACTGCTGCCCAAATACGAAGGCCCCTACCGTGTCGTCGAACGTACGTCCCCGGTCAACTACCTGATTGAACCCATTGAGCCATCTTCGGACATGCGCCGTCGAGGGCGCGACATTGTGAACGTGGAGCGCCCTCGACGGAGCGCCTCAAGCCCTACCATGACCCGCTCATAGTGACCAGCTGTTAGGTCGCCGGGCGGCTCCAATTGCGTACCCGGGGTAATTGTACAGAAGCATTAGAACGCTGTAATGGGCCGTCCTCTTGAGCGCCTTCTAGTGGGTCGCCCTCTTCGCCTCTTCTCGGAGAGCACGCCCCTCGTGCTCTTGCTCGTGAGAGTCTGCGAGTCTGCGCTCTGTCGTTACTGTCGTCGCTGCGCATCGTCGCCGTCGATCCCGCCGTCAATAAACGCCTTTACAATATGTATATATATATATATATACTTATACATATACGGTGCATGACGGCAACGACGGGGACGGACAACACCCAGCCGAGGCTGTCCATATAATTGCTCTCGCAATACAATTCGGCAGATCCCACGCGTTGTGGGAATCGTTTCATGCGAAGCAGTCGCTAGTACTTCTATGCTGTATTTTATCGCATAGAGCCTAGCCTTGCGAGGGTGTATCGACGTGTTTTACAGCGAAAGCTGTTATGAGATCATTTCTCCGGCCGTTTTTGGCGCCGTAGTTGTCCGCGCCGCCGCCGCCGCCGCCGCCGCCGCTGCCGCCGCCGCCGCCGCCGGTGTCCGTAACCAGTATCGCTCGAAATAAGAAAAAAAACTAAATAAGAACAAAATTCCAGGATGGTACGAGGTTCGAACCTGGGCCCTCTGCGTGGGAGCCCAGTATTCAACCTCTGAGCCATGCCGGTGCTTGAAACTGCTTTGCAAAAAGGTCCTATACAGGTTTCATGTCGGGAAGGAACCACATTAGCATATGCAATATAGCGTGGTAGAAGATTAAAATAAGCACCAAGCGTCGCACAACGCGAATTCTGTAACCAGGCGTCAAACAATTGCGAATCGCGCAACGAGTAGGTTGTTGAATGCTTCCAACCCATTACAAAAGGGCTCTGCCATAATTCTTCATCGTCATCAGGCGCAGAATCAACAAAGTGCGCATAATCCCTTACATGCGTTTCAGCAGGTACCACGGCTCTCCAGAATGACGAAAAATGGCACAGTGCCTGCTGCCCTACTTCTCAAAAATTACAATGATTTATAGCGTAGTGGGTTCCTCGCAAGTGCACTTGTATTGGTTGCCAAGGAAGCCCATAAGCGCATGATCTATTTCCTCGGGGTCTCAGTAAAATTACAATGATTTAGAGCGTAGTGGGTTCCTCGCAAGTGCACTTGTATTGGTTGCCAATTAAGGAAGCCCATAAGCACATGATCTATTTCCTTGGGGTCTCAGTAATGTTCTTCGCCCCCCCCCGTCTCTCTCTCACGTCAACGTATGCTATACAACATGACGGGAGAGGGAAATAGCGACCGGGCGTCACCCAATGCAAATTACATAACTGGTGGGACGTTTAAAGCTTCCAACCCATTACAAAGGGCTGAGCCATAATTCTTCATCTTCATCAGTCGTCGCGTCAACAAAGCGCACATAATGCCTTACAGACGTGTAGCTGGTGCCTCGCTTCTCCATAGAATGACGAATAATGGCTTAGTGGGTGCTTCCCAACTTCACAAAAATTTTGATTTGTGGCGTAGTGGGTACCTTTCTAGTGTACTTGTATTGTAGCCCCAAGAGAGCTTAACGGGCTCTAGAAACGCCGCTCTTCCAGCTTTCGCTGTGACTGTGCTGCGGTTTCAGCGCAGGCCTGGCGTTTTTTGTAAGTGTAGCAGCTGTGTGCACATCGTGGGCTTACCAGCCACCTCGGCAACACTGGCATTTAAAGGGTTACTTATGGTGCGACGTAATGTCAGCCCTCACGTTAGAGTACATACGTCAGTATTATCGAAATTAAGTGCACATTGTGGTGCAATCATGTGAATATCATACGTAACTTTCGTTAGCGCATTCCTGCGGGGGCGAGCAACGCTTCAATATAGCTTGCTGAATCATACGAATACAAATATAATGTTTATTGAGCTGCCATCAAAGCGGAGCCAACACTCGAACCACGGACATTATTCTTATATGACGCCTGTATCGCAGGAGTAAATATGTAGTATTTATTGCTTTCTTGTGAAATTGGATAGCCAGCCGCACAACCACAATTGACGTTGCACCGACATTACGCCTCCATAAGCTGTTTTTCCCAACCAGTTTATAGACCTGGCGTGGCTCCGAGCTAGAATGCCTGACTGCCAGGCAGAATGTTTGAGTTCAACTCTTATCCTAATTTTTATTCATTCCATTCGTCGGGTCAACGCTGCCGATGTCGGTCTCCCTTAACGCTCTCGCACTTAAATTACCAATGTCTGTTCTCGCCGTTCCTGGGTAAATGTAAACTGTCAATCACCTGTGGCGTATACCCGTACACCGCGACCCGTAGTAAACGGGCATGTGCCACACGAGTCTGGAATAAGGGTTTGACGACGTACGCGACAGGATTTTCAAGTTATTCATGACATGACCCAACAGTCATACATGCCAATTTTGGATAGGCGGCTACATAGATAGATAGATAGATAGATAGATAGATAGATAGATAGATAGATAGATAGATAGATAGATAGATAGATAGATAGATAGATAGATAGATAGATAGATAGATAGATAGATAGATAGATAGATAGATAGATAGATAGATAGATAGATAGATAGAAAGACGGACGGACGGAGGAACGGACGGACGGACAGACAGACAGACAGACAGACAGACAGACAGACAGACAGACAGACAGACAGACAGACAGACAGATAGATAGATAGATAGATAGATAGATAGATAGATAGATAGATAGATAGATAGATAGATAGATAGATAGATAGATAGATAGATAGATAGATAGATAGATAGATAGATAGATAGACGGACGGACGGAGGAACGGACGGACGGACGGACAGACAGACAGACAGACAGACGACAGACAGACAGACAGACAGACAGACAGACAGACAGACAGACAGACAGACAGACAGACAGACAGATAGATAGATAGATAGATAGATAGATAGATAGATAGATAGATAGATAGATAGATAGATAGATAGATAGATAGATAGATAGATAGATAGATAGATAGATAGATAGATAGATAGATAGATAGATAGATAGATAGATAGATAGATAGATAGATAGGAACGTTCAAAGTGCCAAAGGTTCGCTAAGAAATGATTCGCATTCAAAAAGCGAGACTGGCTCATTTTGCAATACGCCATTACCACGTGATGCTCAAGGGTTAATTTCCAGCCGCATGTCCCTGCCACATTGGAAGCTCTCTCCCGCATTTTTCACTACTGCTAATCGTTCTGAGAACGGATAACACTTTAAAAAAATTACGAAGCATGTCCTAGAGCAAAATTTTCGAGCAGGGCCGAACACGATGTTACAGAAATGCCAATCAAATATAGTTTCATGAAGTAAAATGAATGCTTTCATAGGGACTTATAGGCAACAAAACTTTTCGTAATGTCATGCTTGTGCACGGCTTGTGATACGGCAGGATTAGGTTTCGTGAGCGCACACAATAAAATTAGTAAGGACAGGACGGGACAGGGGTCAATCCCCTCTTCCCCCCGCCTCGCCCGAAGGAAACTACCGCACTTATTTATTCATTCATTCATTCAACAAAAACTTAACTGACGTTTACGATTTTCAGAAATACCAGTCAAAACTTAAAGGGGAACTTGAGGTCAGCTGTTCTAGGTGTTTGATATCGCAATATATGGATGCAGAGAATTGGCCCTATATCATCTGGGAAGATTCACAGCCCAAATGATGCACATCACCCATCGTGCCTCAAGTACACAGAACATCATACATGAGGATATCACCAGTATTATTTATTTATTTTATTTTTCAGTAATCTGAACCTTCTGGCGCTGTTACAGCGTGGGAGAGTTTACAAGGCTCAAAGCAAATATACAAACAGTATAGCATGAACAGCACAATGCAAACCGAAAACAGAAATGTATAAACAGCATATGAGAAAACACAAAACAGCATAAAAACGATGTTGTGCGATTATACATAAAAAAATCACAGCATATCCACGGAGTGAATGATGATGAGTGGGCGAAGCTGCGGAGGTTCATCGGTAAACCGTGAATCTTCCGTGAATTCTGCCCAGTACATCATCACCGACGTGAGATCGGGCGCGTTTATACTAGAGGTTCCATGAGTTATGACGACTTGCAGCTCACTTTAATTTTACATGTACGCTGTGAATTTTCATTGTTTAGAAAACCATTGCTTTAGAGAACATCTTGCGTCTTTCGTTAAGCAGCTGGCGTCTTTTCGTTTTGCTTTAGAAACATCTGGCGTTCTTTCGTTTTGCTTTTACAAAACATCTGGCGTCTTTCGTTGGTTTATTTCATCAATCAACGGCGTTTTGAACAAAATTTTTATTGTTTAATCACGCACAGGAGAAATCTCACCAGGCACTACCTTGGAGGTAAACAATGGCTGCTAATGGGAATGAGAGACAGAAGAAGTCGGCTTTTAGCTAACACTTACACTTCTACTTCTACTAACGTTTCCTACTGGAACATGCCAATGGCTGCTAATGCGGAATGAGAGACAGAAGAACTCGGCTTTTAGTTAACGCGCACGCTGCGAATTTTTTATTGTTCAACAACGCACAGGAAAAATCTCCCACCGGCACCACCTTGGAGGTCAAAGCGTAAGACTGGTTACGCACTACGACTACTACGACTACTACGAGGGACGAACGGGTGCCGCCTTAAGGAGCTTCGCCCCTAAAATGAGAATGTTGAAATTAGGCACCGAGTGACTGTAGCGTTTCTTCGAAACTCGCATGCGAATTCGTACCGTCATATATTTCATAGGTTCGCCTCTTCCGTTCTTCGATTGTTTTGACCGGGAGCGAATGCTTGTAAACATCAACTGTATACACATAAGGCCTAACAGCGTATGGGTGGGAGGACCGAGGTGACACTCTGCCCGGTACGCGCAAGTAGAACCCGGGACTAATGTTTAATAAACCATTATAGAATTGATAAAAATAATTTACCTGGCTATTTTCCTGTATGAAGCTAAGCTAGGAATATTTGCCTTATCGATCAATGCAGTGACAGATTCAGTCCATTTGTACTTTTAAAAAATCACAGCATATCCACGGGGTGAATGATGATGAGTGAGGTGAAGCTCCGGAGGACATCATCGGTAAACCGTGAAACTCTTCCGTGAAATTAGCCCAGTACATCATATAAAGAGTGTGAAACACCGTGTATATATATTAAACATCAAACCTTTATTGTACTGTTGGTTTACGTGGTGCCTTCATTATCACCGCTTTGTGATCGGTGAAATGCAGGGAAAGTGTCCGCTCCCGAGTGAAAGAGAAATCGCGCCAAGAGCGAGCGCCTTATCTGCCTCCATCCGGCGACGAGCGAAAGAGAAAGTGCGCCAAGACCGAGCGCCTTGTCTGCCTCCATACGGCGACTCCGAGCGAAAGAGAAAGCGCGTCAAGAGCGAGTGCCTTGTCTGCCTCCATCCGGCGACTCCGAGCAAAAGAGAAAGCGCGCCAAGAGCGAGCGCCTTTTAAGATCGCAGGCATCCAATGACATGCGCCATTCGCATTATACAAGCGCCATCTGCAATCTTTAAACAGCAACTCTGGATAGATGGATGGATGCTATGAGCGTCCCCTTTAAAACAGGGCGGTGACATGTCTGCCACCAGGCTCGAAGAAAAAAAAAAAAGCTTCCTTGTTTCATGTTGGCCTAATACCTTATCTACATTGATTAAATCTATGTTATTATACCAAAAAAATATAAATTAACGGTCCATCTCTCTGCCTGTTAAGGCAGAATGACCTTATTTTTCCCCCATTATTTATTATTGTTCTTTATCTCTACTTTTCTGCCACCAATACTCTAACCGTCTCTTACTTATTTCTATCGCGGACGTGTGCAGCTTTCCATTGTTGTCCCTAAAACCCAAGGCTTCATGTAGACTCGTGCCCACACGTATACCTGGGTGAATATCGCCACATTCAATCAGTACATGTTCCATCGTTTCCTTAGTTCCCCCGCAGCATGTACATAGTTCTTCGTTACTGAATCTCGCTTTATAACTACGCGTTCTCAGGCAGCCCGACCTTGCTTCAAACAGTAAAGCGCTTCCCCTTGAATTATCATAAAACCTTTCCCTCCTTATTTCGTTTTTTTCCTTTTCGGTAGTTACTCAGAGCCGGCTTCTTTTCCATCGCTGTCATCCAATAAGTCTTCTCCGCCTCTCTGACCTTCCGCTTAATGCTCCTTGTTGTCATATCGCCCGCACTGCCAGCCGTATATTTACTGGTGAGCCTCCTAGTTCTTTTTCTCCACTGCGTGTCAACGCTTTTTCTATACAAATACCTGAAAACCTTCTCTGCCCATCTACTCTTCTTCATTTTCCTCAGCCTCTCTTCGAATCTCATTTTGCTCTGCGCTTCCCTCACTTCAAAGCCTGTCCATCCCATATCACCCTTCACCGCCTCATTTGTCGTCTTCCCGTGAGCGCCCAAGGCGAGGCGGCCCACCGTCCTTTGATTTACATCCATTCCTGATTGCACCTCTGACTTCATGCACACCACTGAGTTCCCAAATGTAAGCCCCGGAACCATCACACCCTTCCACAGCCCTCGAAGCACCTCGTACCTATTGTATCCCCATAAAGCTCTGTGCTTCATAATTGCAGCATTCCTCTTTCCCTTTGCTACCGATGCTTTCTCTTGTACCTCCATATATCTATCCCCCTCATTTACCCATACTCCGAGGTACTTGTACTCGCTTACCCTCGGTATTTTTTGGCCCTGTATTAGGACCTTATGGTCTCCGTGATCATTGAATATCATCAATCCACATTTTGTTGCACTAAATCCTAGTCCTAGAGCCTCACACTCCCTTCCGCATATATCTGCCAGTAGCTGTATATCATCTTGACTGTCCGCAAATAAGACAATATCATCAGCATAAAATAGACCTGGAAGCTTCTGCTCAACCATCGCTCCGACCTGCTTGTGTGACAAATTAAATCCAATGTTGCTACCTTCTAGCGCTTTTTCCATCCTCGCCATGTACAGCATGAATAACAGCGGGGACAAAGGGCATCCCTGTCTCAGCCCCTTGCTAATTTCAACGCTGGACTTGCTACTTATTCCTTCCCATTCTATACAAACTGTATTTTCTCGGTATATTTCTCTCAAAAGCTGTACACAGTCGTCACCTATGCCCACTTCCTTCAATATATCCCACAAAATTTCCTGATTAACGTTGTCATACGCCCCGGTGATATCTAGATAAGCTACGTATAAGGGCCTGTTTTCTATTTTAGATATTTCTATACACTGGGTAAGAACAAACAGATTATCGTCTAACCGCCTGTCGATTCGAAATCCATTCTGAAGTTCTCCCAAAATATCATTTTGTTCTACCCACGCTTCTATTTTTAATTTTACTGCCTGCATCGCCAACCTGTATAGCACCGATGTAATTGTTAGGGGTCTATACGAGCGAATGTTATCTTTTTCTCCCTTGCCTTTATAGATTAAGTTCATTCTACTTTTTCGCCAACTGTCTGGTATTTCCCTCTCCTGTAAGCACTTTTCTACGGCTTTCAGCAGTGCTTCTTTAGTGTTATGTCCGAGTTCGGTAATGAGGCTGACGGGAACCCCATCTAAGCCCGGAGTAGTGCGCTTAGGAATTTTTCCTTCGGCCTTCTTCCAATTGAAATTCTCTAGTACTACATCTTCTTCGGTCGCTCTCCTTTGCGTACTTTTACTCACCGGGGGAATCCCCTGGGGGACCTTTTTAAACGAATCGGCTGTTATCTTTCGAATGTAACCTAGCGCTTCATATCCTTCGAATTTATTTCCTCCTTCATCTACCATATGTTGTTGCATTGTGACAGACTTCCTACCCAGCGCTTTTAGGTGGCCCCAAAATATCCTAGGCGCGGCCTTCTTCTTTTCGCGAATCTCTGTCATCCAGCGTTCACTTTCACCTTTAATACATGAAACGCCATCTAGTGAGCAATTCATTAAACTAGAGCTCTAAGAAATACATGAAACGCCATCTAGTGAGCAATTCATTAAACTAGAGCTGGCTACATACATACTACTACTACAGAGGAAAGAACGACCCACACCCTAAGGAGCTTCGCCCTTAAAATGAAGCTCACAGCAAGACGCTGCACTCGCTCGATCTGATTTATTAGAGTTTGTCGATACGGGCCCCACACTACACTAGAGTACTCAAGATTCGCATATTGTCCTTCAGCAGCCCTTCCTTACATTCAGAAGCAGGAACGTACGAAAGCTGACAACTTTGTAAGGTTGGCCTATAAATATGGGTTGAGGCTTCCGTTAGGGACATCCACCAAACGCATTCAGAAGCTCGGCGTGTACAACACAAGACGTGAACTGATATAGGCAAACCTGATGAGCAAAAGCGGACGCTTTGCGCTCACGCATTCGAAAAGACCTTTCCTATGACCACTTGGGCACCCCGTGCCACTCAGCGAGAAGGCGGTAAAGGAATACATACCTCCGCCCCCCAACATAGAGCATCTTTTCGTTGCGCCTCAGAGAGCCCACGATGCGGCGGTCAGGCTAAGCCTGCCCGTCCCAACGTGGGAGAAGCCCACTGCGCGCTAGTCGCGTCTCTCAGGACAATATTTATTAAAGTTCCACCATTCATCCATCCACCCAGGAACGTGCATGCTGCAGACACCACAAGCCGCCGACGCGTCCGCGTTGTAGGATTACGAAAAAAACTGCGTCAACTCTCGCGACACGCGGTACACGGACTGAGCCAAGTACGAGGACAGAGGCCTCCACGTCGTCAGCGGGATGGACTGCGTCCATTTTCAGATCGTGGCAGCAACTATACTGCGCATAGACACCACAGGTGCTGAAGTGTCCGTCATAGGCATGGCCAAGGACCCCCAAGAAAAAAACTAGATCTCGATAACCACGGACTCCCACGAGACAAGTCCTAATATCCCTTCATGAATTTGACGAACGGCGATATCAATTTTAAAGGTAGCTGCTCTTCCTGAAGCCGTCACAATGGTATGCACGCTAGAACACACCCTTCCCTGGCTGCAAACCAGAAGTCCCATGCCTCAGCACGAGCGCACACTCACCAAGCCTTGTAGCGAGACAACTATGACGAGGACAACTCAGAATTCCTGAAAAAAGTCACAGTTTCACCTCAAGGGCGCAGCAATGAATGCGATAGCAAGAAATTGAAATGTCACATGGAGAACCAGAAGCAGTTCGATACTTGCAGCGCGCCGCTGAAGCACAAATAAGGACGCCCTAACAAAACGCACACGCATGCACAGGGCAAGCATGAACTAACTGTCACAGTTGTTGCGTCTATGTGCTTGAACAACGCGCTGCAAGTGTCGACAATGGAGAATGACACGCTCTTAGATATTTCTTTTAAATGCGAATGCATTTCTTAGTCGGGGCCTGTCAGGCGTCTGTCGGTGTCCGCGCGCCGGCAGGTGTTATCTCTCCGCTCTCACTCCCTCTCCCATAGCAACAGCTGCGGGCGCGCGCGCTTATCCTCGCCCCTAGCAACCGGAGCAGATGGTGCGGGCGGAGTAGCGGAGAGTGAGTGGAGAGGAGGAGCGCGCTCTGGCGTGTGAGGACGCTCGCATCGCGGGAGCTCGGCAGAGCCAGCGCCCTCTAGAATACTTCTAGGTGGCGTTGGCGGAGCTCCCGCATGTGTGGAGAGAGGGCAGGTGCAGTGCTTCGCCGCTCCTTCTCTCGCCGTTCGCTCTCTCTCCTCCCTGCGCCCCACTCTCCCGTCCGCTCGCTCGCACGTATATATAAATGGAGTGAAGTGCGCGCCTCACTCTCGACCGTTCGCTGGCTGGGCGCCTCTCAAGGCGATGGCAAAAGTCGGTGAAGGCGAATGTCTGACGGCAACGGTACCCCTAGCAAGAAGTGTAGACCACAAGGCTGAGATTATGGCCGTCAGGTACAATGACAACACAAACAGGTGCTGATGAATGTGTAAATAAATGGTTACGGTACAAATCCTCCTCTCGTCAATAATTTACGCCATTAAAATTACTACGCCGTGTACTCTCGGCGCAAGAAATGCATTCGCATTTCCTCACAATTCCCTTCGGGGAGGTGGGGGCATTTTTTTTCTTTTAAACTAGCTGTGGCGCGTGGAGTGACCCCCTGCGTCTCCAGCCACAGGGGGCATCTGATGCAAGGTGTACCCGGTGTTTTGCTTTTTTTTTTTCTTCCACATCACGAGTTGGTACAGAAAAGGGCCACTTTGCCGTGCGCGTGTCAAGGGCAGTTTTCAAATTGAAAGAAAATTAGGAGCGTTGCGTGATAGAAAACACGCTCACGCTCCTCCGAGATTTGCTTACCACCAGTGGGAAATGATGTATATAAATAGCTCGCCTTTATTTCGCTGGCGCATACATGGCGTGTGGTTGAGTTGTCTAACACAGTGCGCTGGGGAGCGGCGGGTTGAGGGTTCGAATCCGCAGTCGGCTTCTTCGGAATTTTTTGTGCATTTTTATATATATACATACATATACATATCCGGGGCATGACGCCTGTGGCAAAAATCAGCCGAGAGTGTCCATAAAATTGCTATCGCAATAAAGAAAAAACCAATGCCATGCTGATGTGAAAATGGCACGGTACTATAGATATTACACCAATCACGTGCTTTTGCAGCGCGGGATTTCAATTGGGGGGTGCTTAAGTAATCCGCAAAAGAGCGATATGTTTTAACGCGACAGCGTTAAAGAGCTCGGTTTGGAGAAATTCTGGCGTCGGCGTTGGAGTCGGCGTCATTGGTTGTGAGCGAAGAATCGGAGTTGTCCGTGTGCAAAATTTCTGGATGCAAATAAATAAATAATAAAAATCTTCCGTTCCAGCGGTAATCGAACCCTGCACTTCTGCGTGGTAAACAGGTGTTCTACCACGGAGCCACGCCGGTTTTTTTTTTTAATTTAAAACACAGAGCCACGCCGGTGCTTGAAACTGTTTCTGAAAAAAAAAACGATAATAATTTTATGTAGTGCGAGAAGCGCCCTTAACGCATGTAATATTGCATAGCAGAAGCGTAGAATCGCACCAGCGTCAGAACATTTGAATTGCACAGTGAGCGCTTGGTTTAAAAGACCACCAATCCCCAAGTGCACACTCATAATAATAATGATTATCAGCAACAGCATCAACAAAGCCTGCAGCTGCGCATTTACGCTTGTGACCTTACCGATCGCAAATGAAACAATTATGGCGTAATGGGCACTTGGCAACTGCACTTGCGATAGGCATTCCAGGATAGTTTGAAACAGCCAATGCTGCGTGCACAGACGTTCCTTTCTTTGCGGCACGGTTGAGGTGTCTAATGAGAAGAAAGCGAGGCTAGCTATTGAGAAGGCGATGCCAACGGGGCCTATTACGCTATCGCGCTCTCCACTTAAAGGCGAAGCTCAATCGTCCTTCAAGTTCTGTAATTGTTAAAAACCGCGCGCCATAAACAAGCTCGTTGACATACGTACGCCAATCTTAAGAAATTTTACGTTGAATACAAAGCTTTTGTTCAGATCAAATGGCTGACGTGTTCTGCGCAAGACATTTGTTCTCCAATATCCGTAAACAGGGGGTGGATGCTCGAGCCCACGTTTCGACAAGTGGGCTTGTCTTGTTCAAGGCCGGAACTTGCTGAATTGTGGTTGTGAGAGGAAGCACCATTTAAAAATGGTAGTTTAGAAATTCCTGGAAGAAGGGCTTAACTCTCATTGGCTTTAGTTGCGTATGTACCATATCGGATGGATTCAAGAGCCCCCTTAAAAACATTAATACCTCCTGGCTGGAGTGTATTGAACTTGTGAATAAGGTATGAATCTCTATATTTTCTGTCTCTTAGGGACCGGAAGATTGACTGAAGTATGTAAAGTTTGAGATCGTCGATGTTGTGAACTGCTAGATTAAAATGTGTCACTGTTTTCTGTAATTTCTTTACCGTGTCCGCGCGATGCCGGTTTAATCTAACATTAACCCATATATGCTCAGTGTCCTACATATAGAACGCTTCTTTGATGAACTCTAACATCGCTATTTCTTTAGCTGATGACTAGCGCCACCTACAGCACATCAAGCAGGCCTCAGTGAGGCCTGCTTGATTTGCTGTAGGTGGCGTTAGTCATGATATGATATGAACTTGTAAATAAGGTATGACCCGGGTCATACCTTATTCACAAGTTCAATACAGTCCAACCAGCAAGAATTAATGTTTCTAAGGAGCCTCTTGAATCCATCCGATATGGCACGTACACAACAAAAACCAATGAGAGTTAAGCCGCTCTACTAAGAATTTCTAACCTAAAATTGTTAAGTGGTGCTTTCCCTCACAGCCACAATTCATCGAAACATCCCCCACCCCTCCCCCCGCTTTTTCTTGTATTTTTTACGGAATACCTCATTCCTTTTGACACATCCAATTCGTCACAGCGGCCTCTCCCCCATCTTCGCTTTCGCAGTGGCCCTCTCCTCCTCCTTTGGATTGGAGGAGAGGGTACGAAGCATATACACACAAGCGTTAAGGAAATCAGTTCCAGCCTTCAAGACTTGTCCACTTGTTGAAACGTCGGCTCGAGCACCCACCCGATGTTCAAGGATTTTTCCATCGCAAGTTTTCATCTTCCTTTTCCTGCCGTTTTTTGGTCTTCTCCAATAGAATTTCCTGGTTCTTTCAATAATGAACTAGGTGTACTTCTGCGTGATTTAGCTGAATTGGCAGCATCTCGGCCGCCTTTCTTCGTGGTGGAAACAATAATACCTTAATTTTAATTTGGTAATTTTAATTGGTTTTGATTAACACAAATTACACCAATTGGGGTCTCATCAGCTCTTCTTACTAAATCCTTATTTAAATTTTCTACAAAAAATATAAGCTGGTGTTATCTGCGTGGATTCTAAATTTAGCGTTGTTATCACTGGTTGCGATCTTGTCAATGAAAATTATAACCCAAAAATTCAGAGCCCTTCCACTCTGTGAAGGCGCGCGACCAGCGAAGCTCTGTGGTGCGGCACGGTGGTATCGCTGCAAGATTAACGCCATCACATGCAAGAAGCATCTCAACGTCATTTGAGGCGAACCCCCCCCCCTCCTTTACGGTCAAGCAAGACAGGCGAAGAAAAAAAACGCTAGGCCTGCGCTGAAACCGCAGCACAGTCACAGCGAAAGCTGGAAGAGCGGCGTTTCTAGAGCCGGTTGTAAGCTCTCTTGGGGCTACTAATACAAGTACCCACTACGCCACAAATCACTATTTTTGTGAAGTTGGGAAGCACCTACTAAGCCATTATTCGTCATTTTGGCGAGAAGCAAGGACCAGCTACACGTCTGTAAGTCATTAGGTGCACTTTTTTTGACGCGACGAATGATGACGATGAAGAACTATGGCTCAGCCCTTTGTAATGGGTTTGAAGCTTTAAACGGCCCACCAGTTATGCAATTTGCATTGGGCAACGCGCGGTCCTTATTTCCCTCTCCCGCAATTCTGTATAACATACGTTGACGAGGGAGCGCGAGGGGGGGGGGGCGAAGAAATTCTAAATGCGGTGGCTGTTTGCGTATTTTCGCCTAAAAAGAATTTCACTGAGCTATTTCTGTTCATGTTCGATGAAATTTGAACTATATACGTTATTTTTTCACTCTGTACATTGTTTTATTGACCTGTACGCGTGCCTATCCCTGCCATTTTGTACGGGGTCGTGGTCCTAGTCAAGCCCGTGAAGAGGCTTTTTGACCCCGGCCCTCAGCATCCCAAATTATGGAATGTTGGAATGAATAAAGTTTCAAAAAAGGGTTCAACAGACCCCGAGGAAATGGATCATGCGCTTATGGGCTTCCTTGGCAACCAATACAAGTGCACTTGCGAGGAACCCACTACGCTATAAAGCAATGTATTGAGAAGTAGGGAAGCAGGCGCTATGCCATTTTTCGTCATTCTACGGAGAGCCGTGGTACCTGCTAAACGCATGTAAGGCATTATGCGCTTTGTCGATGCTGTGCCTGATGACTATGAAGCATTATGGCGGAGACCTTTGTAATGGGTTGGAAGCATTCAACAACCTACTCGTTGCGCAATTCGCATTGTGTGACGCCTGATTACAGAATTCGCGTTGTGCCACGCTTGGTGCTTATTTTACTCTTCTACCACGCTATATTGCATATGTTATTGTGGTTCCTTCCCGATATGAAGCCTGTATAGGACCTTTTTGCAAAGCAGTTTCAAGCGCCGGCATGGCTCAGAGGTTGAATGCTGGGCTCCCACGCAGAGGGCCCAGGATCGAACCTGGTTCCATCCTGGAATTTCTTTCTTATTTCGTTTTTTTTTTATTTCGAGCGATAGTGGTTACGGACACCGGCGGCGGCGGCGGACAACTACGGCGTCAAAAACGGCCGCTGAAATGATCTCATAACAGCTTTCGCTGTAAAACTGCAGAGGCAACTAATATCTTCACAAACACTTGCCTTAATAAGTAAATCAACTTTCAAAGCACGTTCATTAATCCGTCTGGTGAAGAAGCTCACTTTTGACACGGACAAAGGGGACACTATTGAACTTCAAAACACCTTATCAGCGTTTATTGCTCAAAATACTTTGTATCTACATGAGAAATACGTTTAAAAACATGTCAATATTCTACCGAACCGTGGAACCAGTTATTTTTTGTACGAAAGGTTTGGTGCAGAGAGAAAGAAACAAAACAAGAGCCGTAACTAAGTCACCTGCATTTCGTCGCATGCAATGTGGCGGAAAACTGCCAGACTACGATGCGGTTAGGCAAAAAAAGAGAGAGAGAGAGAGCCGCAGTCGGCTTCGAACATACGAAGTCACGACCATGTCAGTAATGCTCTCTCACAATTATTGGCAAACTCAGTGCTTAAGCTGTTACTTGGGCAGTTAGCGCCTACAGAGAGGACATCTAGAAGGCTCTCCAAGATACTTCGAGCGGAAAGCTGGAGGCAGGTCTGGATTTTCCGACAGCATATCCAGGCTGCATGTGCTTCTACGTTCGCTAGTTCGTCTTCTTGGGTTACCGTTGGGTCGCAGCATCGGATCACAGCTGCGTCGGCTTGTCCCGCTGCTTCTACTTGGTGTCGTCAGGTCTTCTTCCGGTCCCGAAGTTTCGTCGTCCAGGCTCCGCTGAACTTGCGCCGTTTCTTAAAACTTCGTTAAGGCGCCCAAATACGCGTGCCAAGCGCTAGAAGCCGCCGACGAGACGACGGCACATGCAGAATCTTCAACGGCTGCCTGCTGCAACACAGCCTGATTTTTGGCAAGGGGGTGCACGGAAGGTCAGTAACATGACCTCCGGGATCGAGGTAACGTTTACGCGGCTTCATGACGTATAGATGATCATACGCGCAACGTTGCTTGCATCACCGCGGCATTACTTCACTGAACAACACCACGCACAACACGCTTGGCTGCGGTTCGACTTGGCTGGTACACGCGAAACATGATGGCTATGACGGAATCTTGACACATGCACCAAGGTGGCATGCGCTTTGGCGCTTTTTAATAGTTTATACCATCAAAATAAAGCTTACTTGCGGATGCTTAAAAACAATTACGTTTAAAATACGGTATATTACAACTGCTTGATGTCCATGATAAAAGAAGGCACGCTAAAATTACACCATTTCCCCCTAAAGGGGATCAAGAGGCGATGCAAAGCCGGAGCACTTGCACGATCGTGTTCCGTTGGCGTTAGTTGGGCATGCTACTGACCTTGCGTCGTGGAACGCGAAGAGGAACGTTACGCGCGTCTCGTCTTCCCTCTAGCCTGGCCGTTAATTCTCACAGGGTGAGCAGGGGAACGCGGTCGACAGCCACGCGAGAGGGGAGCAGCGTAGGAGAGGAGACAGAGGGGGAGGGGACGCGCATGCGCTGGTGCTCATCGCGGCATTGCGCAGGAGAGAAATTCGGCATGTCTAGCCTGCGTTTAAGAGGAAGATCGGAGAGGGGGGGGAGGGGAAGTGGAAAGGAGGGGTGGAGAGGAGTGTGGAGAGGGTATGCGCATGCGCAGTAAGGGTGGTCACGCCGCAAACCACCACCACCGGTTTGAACTCCGCTATAAAATGCTTCGCATCTAAAAAAAATTGGCCGCATATCTGCGTGCTTCGCTGCAAATGTCGTCGAAAGACGATAGTCTTCTGCCGACCATACTGCATGAGTCCTGGTCTCATCCGCGGCCACTCGTGATGCTGTTCTCGTACCAATCTTTTCATCAAGCGGCCATTTATCTTTTGCCTTGCCTCAGACAGCGCCTTCTCTATGTTGAATCGGCCGCATCAGGCTGGCATTGATAAAAAAGAGGAGACGCTGCATGAGATATGGACGCCATCTGGCAGTGGCCTCGGGAAACATGAGCTTGTGCAGAACCCACGGCCACTGCCAGGTGGCAGCACCACATCGTCGGCAGAGGGCTTTTTCGTGCATAGCGTCGCATTTTCATCGCACCCATAAACACTAGGGTCTTTAGAATTACGTATCTATGTATTTTCTATACTCGAGGACAACTTTCTGTGGCAATGAAGGGAAAGCTACGGGGGCGGAGCTAACTGGTCTGTATTACTGCGCCAAAGTAGACCCCGATGAACTTGTCTCGCTTTCAGTTTCGGCGTGACACATGCGTATTTCCTGCCGTTCATTTCTTCGCATGTGCTCCTTGGTTGATTGCGTTGAACCACGAGTACCGAGCGTGCAGGCATGTTGGCATTTCCTTCCCTACGCTTAATTTGTCTGTGTCATTCTGTGTCGTCCAGAAATGACGTGAATATTTTCAGCGCTGCAGTTTTTAGGGCATGCACTGATATGTAAACTCATCTACAGCTGAAAACTGACGCGTGTAGCGTGCTTACATAGCGCGGGCGCGGTATATCAAAGAGCAGCTCGCACATCCTGCGGCGCGAAGTGAAATTCAGTTTGAATAGCGTTGAGTTACGCGGGCATCAAAAGGCATCGGTGGCCCACTGCCCACGCACTCCGCCGCTCAGAAAACGTATAGCGGCGACCTTGCGCCGCTGCAGAACCCACGGATCCTGTGCTCAACCCCAACCGCTGCCCGTTTCCGTCTCCTCCATTGAAACCGTACGGGCATGCGATCATTTCTCACGATACTGCATGGCGCCGGTTACGTACACCTCAGAATAACAATCGTATTGTTAGGTTACTTAGAACAGGAAGGCGTGTAAGCCCCTGCACGTCTGTAAAATGTCATGCTTTCTGAACATCTACACAATTAGCGCTGGTTCTAAAGTTCAAAAATAAATGGCCACCAACCATTTCGTCAGCAACAATTGGTTCCTGACATCGTAAAGCACATTTCATTAGCTAACTTTGTCAAACGCCAACATTCTGAGCCATACTTAGCCTGGTGATTACACCATCCCTCTTCCCTCCACATTAAAATTTGGATTTTCGTGGCTGTGGCCAGTATTCACATGCACTATTCCTGAACCAGCAAGGAAACCCCTGGAACGCACAGGGCTACCACGGCCTGTTGCAGACAGTTTTAAATCTGGACACGGCCAGTATTTGTCAGGAGGAATAAATTGTGCCACGCGAAAAATTACAACTAAAACAAGGTGTTTTGTTATATATTTCCGACATAATCAGCTGGCTAAAATCTAAAATTCCCTCAAGTAGTAATGCACACACACACGCACACCAGTCACAGGAATAAAGCTTTAATACTGTGTCCCCTTCTTACATGCCAACTTAATCCATCACAGCCAGACAGCCGTTTATTTTCAACGAAACATTTATTACTCCGTGAGCACTTATATGAAGTATCTGACTACAATGTACACTAAAAACTTCATGAACACGCGCACATTACTGCGCGTATTCCCTTAGGACCTCGTCATTTGGCCCTGTAAAAACGCACTTGAAAAAGCATTTGTGCTCAACGTGCCCATTTACTTAAGCAATTAACATACGCAGTCGAAGAGACAAACAAAACATGAGCAAGTGGGTACTAATTATTATCCACGTACGTAGTGTAACTGATGGTGGTATTTTTTTGCCACATGAGTGAAACAATTACAGATGATGAGACAATGCATTTCTGGAAGCCACTTCCAGTCTTGCAGCTCTTGAGCTATAATTCTTCCAGTCTTGTCAGTTCATCCACCCGTAACAGATATTTGGAAAGGCTGTTTACAGTCACTTGGGTTGCAATCAAAATCTTGCTACCATTTCTTTCGGATGAAACAAGATATGTCATGCACCACTCAGCACTGCTTGCTCTCCTAAGCTGCCGTTTTATGTGTGAAGTACAAGTGCCACCCGCAACTGACAATCAAAAGACTAATTCACAGGCTGACAACAAACATACCAAATGATTGCTTGGTGCTGCATGCAACCGGAATCACGTAAGCGGATAGTGCACTCCGTCACATGTTAGTCGGCGTTTGTGGTGCCTTGACTTCCTTCCTGTGTCCTTGTTTGCACGCGCTCTTTTTAGAATGACAGAGCATACTTCCAAGCTGTTGGGAATCAAAAAGGAATACATAGCATCTCACAAACAATCAGCATCACATGAGCCAGCGCACACCGGGTTCATCAGAGTTCCTTTATACCACTCATTTCAGTGACACTACTGTCACTGCAGCTGCTGGAGTCAGATTTCAGAGTATTTATGATGCTGTAGAGCGTGCTTTCGATTGCACCATCCTGCTCCAAGGCCTCCTTTTCAAGACGCACCACAGTCGCGCGCCCAGTTTTCTGGAGTCGCAAGGGCAATGGCTTCGTCCCGAAGCTCTCCGACTCCAGCAAGAGTGAACGACCTGTTGTTGGCTGCAATATACCCCTTGACCTGGCTCGATACCACTTCAATAGGGTTGAATTCACAATGGTGAGGAGGAAGCCGAACAATGTCATGACCAGCAACCTTGGCCAGGGCATCAATCCGGTATCCAGAAAAATGATGCTTGTTTTGGTTAACCAGCTGAATGAGCTCGGGCTTCAACTGGTCATTAGACCACGGGATGTTTTTTTTTTTTTTTTAGTCAACCAAGACTGATTCTTGGCCTTGCGCAACAACGACGAGGGCAACTTTTCGAGCTGAACACTATGGTATGAAGCATTGTCTATGACAATTACACTCCGTGGCCCAATGTTTGGTAAAATTTGTTCTTTGAACCATCTCTCAAAGCGTGGGCCATCCACTGCACTGTGGTAGTCACTGGTAATTCAATCTTTTTCACCCGGAAAACGAGAGATGCCCCATCCACGAAGCCGTTTTCGCTTCAAGCATGGAGGACAATGAGCCGACCACCTTTGCCACTCGGTGCGCGAAGCCCAGTTGTGAGACCCTTGCGGAAGACGTCCTCGCGTGACAACACAGTTGCGTCTTCCCACACCTTTTCCTTGGTGTGCCCAGCATTCACTCAAGTCTCGTCAAGGTAGTATATAGCCCTGCGAAAGCAAGGAAAAATGTGCCAGGTTTCTGTTTTTAACGAGAGGGGTCAATTGAGACAGAAGAATTTTATTATCTGCATCTAATATCATTCTATCGGACAGGCAGATATTTGCAGTTTTTGGGTGGTACTGGAAAATACAAAAAAACATGGCTGATCCCTCCGTCATAGGAATCGGTATAACACGAAAGTGAAACGTGTCTTCACAGAAGTAGTGCTTATTGTGTAGTGTTATATGAGAGCTTGTACAATGTATATTCGTGTTTCAATCAATCAATCAATCATGTTTTATTTTTCGTCCTTCGTTTACAGGATAAAACGGAAAAAAGGTGGCAATAAGAGAAAAGGCTGCTTCGTAGCAGCTTGACAGAACTCCTACCACAGCTATAGCACCTATAGGCAGCTATAGCACCGTTTGACGTGGATGCACCCATGTTGACAGCATGTCTCTATCGCGACGACTAACGCCCATGATCATGATTAAACCGTTGTGGTAGCTGACGGTGTGAACATATATTTGGACACAGCGAATAGTGAATCCCGCGTAAGGATGATATCAACAAGCGCATAATCGACACTGGTACCCGGTATGCACTTCTTCAAAGCGTCGTCAATTAAGGAGAGAAACGGTACGGTGTGCGCTTTCTAGTAATGGGTAGCCGACGCCTGTGCTCATGCATACATAACACACACTGCGCTTCAGCAACACGGGAGGTAGAGGTTCGTAGCCTGAGCCGCAAACGCGTGCGTCCCGCTGGCCTCTGTCTCGCTCCACGAAGGCACGACATTCGCCCGTCGAAATCGCGTCCTTTCTGCAACGCATATTGCAGCAGTTTTGTTAGTCGGTGCTCTCGCAATCAAAGCAGTCGGCGGCGGAGAAATCCCGTTGGTGCACGTGGAAGCCGCACTACTCCGATGAGCCGACGCACGCTAACACAAAGCCAAAGGCAAAGAACGTAACTGCGTCAAGGGTGCCTCGGCGACGCCAGCGCGGTCAGTCTACCTCTCTGGTACCGAGACGCTTTAACCATGGCCTCCGATATCACGTGCAATCTCGGAGTAAGCGCTAGTAAGTGTCGATCGTGAAGCATTACTTCTTTTCACATCTCACAGACGGCAGCACCGCCCCGCTCCGCCCGCCGCGAAAGAGAATGTGTGAAAGATATAAGGCGCGTTCGCGCCATGTTGTGAATCTTCCGAGTTAACGTAGTTGGTAGGGCGTCGGGCGCTTGCCGTCGTGGCCGCAACGTTGTGGGTTCGATTCCCCGCGGGGTATGTTTTTCTTGCTTTTTTTTTCTTTCTCACCCGTTGGCGTCCATTTTATCAACACCATATCCGTCACGGATGTACTTGGTGGACCCCGGCATAAAACATTAAAATAAAAAAAATGTTCGCAGAAGGTACCTACTGACATGAATAACAAAGTACCTTCATTCAGAGCTATCCATAGTTGATTAGAACACGTCTATACGTACTTGTACCTTCGCTTGCTTAATCAGAATAACAGGCAAAATACAAATAGGAGCCACAGATGCAGAAGCAAGCCATAAAAAAATAGAAATCAAGATGAACGGCAAGATGAACGGAATGAATTGGGCTAGTTGGTGGTCGTTCATGGTTTCCTTGTTGTGCTGCAGATGACGAGACGAGGACGGTAGGTCGATACAGGGACACAGGACAGGTGGTGCACAAACAACTGGTTTATTCACATCTTGCGAAGTGTCAAATATAGGTTGACAATCAGATGGGATAGGGTGAGGGAAGGGAAAGTGCGAATAAGGTAGGCAAAAAGTAAATATAGATAATGCAAGCATATGACGTGTGCCATCTTGAGCTCAAATTTTTCGCAGATCAGCGTACGCCACTCTCTAGAAATTTTATTTATGCTTGCGTTAAATGTAACGAGGATGTGCTGATGCATTCCTCTTTTGCAGTTAAGATGAGCAGTGCTTCTTTTATCTCCCTAGTGTCTTTATCACCACCACGTGCTAGCAGCGTGGTGTCGCGGAACTTCGGCGTGCAGGAACATCGTTTGCAATGCGCCGCGAGGTGACCTGCTCCTTGTAACTGCTGGCAAGCGTATCTGTGTTCCAAGAGGCGTTCATTGATGCAGCGTCCTGTCTGTCCTATATATTTCTTGCCGCAGGTTAAGGGAATACTGTATACAGCCTTAACGGCACATTGCACGAAGGGTTCTCGGTGGTTTATTGAGCACTGTTTCTTTGATTGGCTATTGTTAACTGCTTTGCAGAGCCCCTTAAGCTTATGAGGCGCTGAAAACAGGACATTAACTCCATATCTTTGCCCTACTTTCTTGAAACGGTGCGGTATGCCATGCGCATACGGAATTACTGCCGCTTTGCTGAAGTCAACTTTCCCCCTTTCTTTTTCTTCGACTGCACGTGGGTTTTTGGTCTTTCAAAAGCTTTTCGCTGATTGCTACAAGCATGCTTTGGGGATAGCCACTGTCTTTTAATCTCTTCAACTGGTTGTTAAGGCTATGCCCTAGAAGATGGTGGCAAGACTTCCTGAGCGCTTGCCGAATGCATGACAATGCTATGCCTCTTTTGATGAGTTTTGAATGGTTAGACTGGAAGCTTAGGATTTCTTTCTTTCCTCTGGTGTTATAATGCCAGCACGTGTGCTGCGTTTCGAACCGTATTTCTATATCGAGGAACTGCAGTCTAGATTGTTCTGGGATTTCGCAAGTGAAATCAAGACCTGAATGTGCGGTTTGGAACGCTTTGACAATATCTTCGGTGTTACGTACTACGCCTGGTTTGAGACATACTAAGAAATCGTCTACGTATCTGAAACAGGCTGATATGTCAAGGTCGTTCATTTGTTGGGCTAATTTACGATCGCCTTCCGCCAGGAACAGGTCGAACAATACCGGAGCAATACAGGAGCCAATTGAAATGCCTTCTCTCTGCATGTAAAAATTGCCATCATATTCAATGATTTGTGAACGTAGGTAAATCCTTAACAAGTCTAGAAAGACGTCTGCGCCACAACCACACTGATTCTGAAACTTCACACATCCAAACAAGTTAATCGCAGATTCAACAGCACCTAACACGGCGCTTTGCGGAATGTTGAAAAATAAGTCTTTGGCATCAATGGAAAAACTGTTTACAGTAGGGCAGTCCCTAAGGTACTTCACTACAGCGTCGGAGTTCCGGATCCTGAAAGGGTCTTCAATAGGTGGACACCCCACGTGAATCTGCAAGTAATTCGCAACATTCCTTTGCCACGTCTGAATTAAAATGGGTGAATTAAAAATGAAATATTTAGCGGTACGAGAACTTCCATCGTTATTTCCTCTTCCTACTCTTTCAACTCTGAATTTTTACATGCGGCATTTGTGTTTTAATTGACATCGTTGACATTTATATCTCTGTCCAACAAATCCAAGCAGTAACTGTACGTACCGTTTCTTCTTTCGCATTTCTCGAATAGTCCGCAGATATTTCCGCCGCCACACGCTGATGTCGTCCCTTTGCAGCAGTGCGGTTACGTTTTCGCTTCCGAAATGCAAATCCAATGTCATTCAGAAGCCTGCGTATCGTTCTGACACTCAGCTGCTTCGGTAGCCCCATGTCGGTGTCGCCGATTACTTCGCTGAGGATCTTTTCTGCCGTTGGCGCCTCGTTGCGAATGTAGTACCGATGTACTTTACGTCAAAGAGCAGACAGGGTAAAACTATTGTACAGCTGCACTCTTGTCTTTCCAGTAACGTTTGCTGGTGATTCAGCCACGAAACGAATTAAGCCTTTTACGCTTCGGGGACTTCAGGGTACGCTTTAAAACATCCGCCTTGAGCTGCGCGACAGTACGCTCGCTCACGCCGGTAAGCTGGCTGACCGAACGAAACACAGAAGCGACGGAGAGTCCCGGTTGCATCAGTCTCACTTGGGCGTACACAATGCCAACCAAATGCTTGGTTTGTTTCGACAGCTTTTGGTACTCAAGCTTCTTGAATATCCTGTGCGGCGAGCGAATCGGCGAGCAACCGAAGGAAGGAGGCACCGGCGTCGCGGAGGCCATTTGTTTTTCTGAAGGGAGATGGATGGATGGATGCTATGAGCGTCCCCTTTAAAACGGGGCGGTGACATGTCTGCCACCAGGCTCGAAGAAAAAAAAAAGCTTCCTTGTTTCATGTTGGCCTAATACATTATCTACATTGATTAAATCTATGTTATTATACCAAAAAATATATAAATTCACGGTCCATCTCTCTGCCTCTTAAGGCAGAATGACCTTATTTTCCCCCCTTATTTATTTTTGTTCTTTATCTCTACTTTTCTGCCACCAATACTCTAACCGTCTCTTACTTATTTCTATCGCGGACGTGCGCAGCTTTCCATTGTTGTCCCTAAAACTCAAGGCTTCATGTAGACTCGTGCCCACAAGTATACCTGGGTGAATATCGCCACATTCAATCAGTACATGTTCCATCGTTTCCTTAGTTCCCCGCAGCATGTACATTGTTCTTCTTCGTTACTGAATCTCGCTTTATAACTACGCGTTCTAAGGTGAAGCGCTTTACTGTTTGAAGCATCATAAAACCTTTCCCTCCTTATTTCGTTTTTTCCCTTTCGGTAGTTACTCAGAGCCGGCTTCTTTTCCATCGCTGCCATCCAATAAGTCCTCTCCGCCTCTCTGACCTTCCGCTTAATGCTCCTTGTTGCCATATCGCCCGCACTGCTAGCCGTATATTTACTGGTGAGCATCCTAGTTCTTTTTCTCCACTGCGTGCCAACGCTTTTTCTATACAGATACCTGAAAACCTTCTCTGCCCATCTACTGTTCTTCATTTTCCTCAGCCTCTCTTCGAATCTCATTTTGCTCTGAGCTTCCCTCACTTCAAAGCCTGTCCATCCCATATCACCCTTTACAGCCTGATTTGTCGTCTTCCCGTGAGCGCCCAACGCGAGGCGGCCCACCGTCCTTTGATTTACATCCATTCCTGATTGTACCTCTGACTTCATGCACACTACTGAGTTCCCAAATGTAAGCCCCGGGATCATCACACCCTTCCACAGCCCTCGAAGCACCTCGTACCTATTGTATCCCCATAAAGCTCTGTGCTTCATAATTGCAGCATTCCTCTTTTCCTTTGCTACCGATGCTTTCTCTTGTACCTCCATATATCTATCCCCCTCATTTACCCATACTCCGAGGTACTTGTACTCGCTTACCCTCGGTATTTTTTGGCCCTGTATAAAAACCACATGGTCTTCGTGATCATTGAATACCATCAATCCACATTTTGTTGCACTAAATCCTAGTCCTAGAGCCTCGCATTCCCTTCCGCATATATCTGCCAGTCGCTGTATATCATCTTGACTGTCCGCAAATAAGACAATATCATCAGCATAAAATAGGCCTGGAAGCTTCTGCTCAACCATCGTGCCGACCTGCTTGTGTGACAAATTAAATCCAATGTTGCTACCTTCTAGCGCTTTTTTCATCCTCACCATGTACAGCATGAATAACAGCGGGGACAAAGGACATCCCTGTCTCAGCCCCTTGCTAATTTCAACGCTGTCCTTGCTACTTATTCCTTCCCATTCTATACAAACCGTATTTTCTCGGTATATTTCCCTCAAAAGCTGTATACAGTCGTCACCTATGCCCACTTCTTTCAGTATATCCCACAAAATTTCCTGATTAACGTTGTCATACGCCCCGGTAATATCTAGATAAGCTACGTATAAGGGCCTGTTTTCTATTTTCGATATTTCTATACACTGGGTAAGAACAAACAGATTATCGTCTAACCGCCTGTCAATTCGAAATCCATTCTGAAGTTCTCCCAAAATATCATTTTGTTCTACCCACGCTTCTATTTTTAATTTTATTGCCTGCATCGCCAACCTGTATAGCACCGATGTAATGGTTAGCGGTCTATACGAGCGAATGTTATCCTTTTCTCCCTTGCCTTTATAGATTAAGTTCATTCTACTTTTTCACCAACTGTCTGGTATTTCCCTCTCCTGTAAGCACTTTTCTACGGCTTTCAGCAGTGCTTCTTTAGTTTTATGTCCGAGTTCGTTAATGAGGCTGATGGGAACCCCATCTAAGCCCGGAGTAGTGCGCTTAGGAATTTTTCCTTCGGCCTTCTTCCAATTGAAATTCTCTAGTACTACATCTTCGTCGGTTGCACTCCTTTGCGTTCTTTTACTCACTGGGGGAATCCCCGGGGCGACCTTTTTAAACGAATCAGCTGTTATCTTTCGGATGTAACCTAGCGCTTCATACCCTTTCAATTGATTTCCTCCTTCATCTACCATATGTTGTTGCATTGTGACAGACTTCCTACCCAGCGCTTTTAGGTGGCTCCAAAATATCCTAGGCGCGGCCTTCTTCTTTTCGCGAATCTCTGTCATCCAGCGTTCACTTTCACCTTTAATTTTTGCCTCGACTAATTTCTGCACAATGGATTTTTGCTCTAAATATATTTCCCATATTTGGTTGACTTCGTCTTGTGGCCGCTTCTCCTTTTTTGCTTGTCTGTGCTCCTGTGATGCCTGACGTCGCTTCTCGATCGCCTCCCGGATTTCTTTGTTCCACCAACTTTTTGGCTTTCTCTTTCCTTTCCAACAAATAGTTTTCTTCTCTTTTTCCATTTCTTTCGTGATTACATGTAGCAGCTCACTCTACTTCCAGTCTTTGCCTGGTAGTTCGTCTACTTTCTCCTCGACTCTTGCGGCTATATTTGTTATTTGTTTGTCATTTAGATACAAGCTGCCAAACTTTGATTCTATGTTCTTATTTTCAGTTTTATATCCCATTTGTAATATTATGCCTTTATGATCACTACCCAAGCTGTTAATGCCTTCCTCATCTATTCTCATCTCTCTAAGTTTGTCATATATTCCTTCTGTCATGAGACAATAATCAATGCTCGATTGCCGGTTTCCGACTTCCCACGTGATCTGCCCCTCACACTTAGGCCCCACGTTAACTATCTCAAGACTACGTTGCTCGCAGAGATCTAGCAATAACTTGCCATTGGTGTCTGAATATCCGTCAAGGTCATGAATGTGAGCGTTCATGTCCCCTAGAAGGATTATTTCGGCATCATGACCAAATTCTTTAATATCGGTGCTTATGCATTTCACTATCTCCAGATTCTTTTCTCTGCAGTTATTGCCTGTCCACAAGTAAGCTACACCTAGCCACGTTTTCTTTCCACCTATTGTGCCCGAAACCCACATGTGCTCTGAACACGTTTGTTTCACTCTATCCAATGCGACGGCAGTGGGAAACGCAGCAACTAAAAAAAACCCGAAAAATCTAAAATGTAGCGCTACTTCACATAATATCACTAGTAATTTTCTGGCATTTTCAATTAGCAGCTAAAGGTTATAACTGCACAATTTTAAATAATTAGGTTACGCACGAAATGCTTTTGTTTTTTTTTTGCGGAACTACTTTTAGCTGCGCAGCGACACTGACGAAACGGCGTGGTTCGGCTCTGTAGCCTTGACTATATTGTACTAGAATACCCCTAGTGACGCGTCCGGCAAGGAGCGCACGTGCCCGTTTGTGTAGACGCCACCAGGTGCCGCCGCTGCGCCTTTTTCCAGTCGACCGACCGCTGTCTCCGCCGCTGCGTTTGACCACAGCTGCGTGCGTTTTCATAGAGCGGCCGTGGCTTGACGCTGTCCGCGTTCCTACGCGTTCCTTGTGCCCCGGATTCCTAGATTGCGAGACTTCTTAGCGAGATTTATTGTAGCAATTGCGTTCGCACCGAGAAATAGTCCAATGATTTTACCACCCATAAAAGGATTTTTTTTTTCGTCTTTATAGGCTGAGTAATAAAGGAAGACGCTTTGTGCCTCAGATATAAACAAACCCCGTTATACGGTGGTCAGTAGGTTGTCCTGGACCGCATACAGTTTCTTTGGTTTCGCTTTTTGGTATTTTATTTACAGGAGGGGCGTAGCCAGAAATTTTTTTCGGGGGGGGGGGGGGTTCAGCCGTACTTTATGTATGTTTGTGCGTGCGTTTGTATGTGCGCGTGAATATATCCGCAAGCAAAACTGAAAAACTTCGGGACCCTCCCCCCCTGGCTACGCCCCTGATTTACAGCCTGTCACAACGCATCACGAGCAGGCTCGTGCTCGGCTCGCACGAGTGTTTACAACGGCGAGAGCCAAACGCGAGACGCGCGTCTTCACACAACTTGCTGGCCGAACTTCTTGCATAGCTTCCGCTATAGTTTACTAGAATAATTTAGCTTCCGCAAAATGCACCTGATGTATGAAACGGAGTATATAGTATAGTGTAAAGAAAGTTTCTGAAAACCACATCAACGCACTAGTATGAAAAGATCGACTGCTAGCTAAAATGCTACGGACCTGCGGATTCGTGGCGCTAATATATTGTACTAGAATATCCTAGCACACTATAATTACGCTTGCACTTCGTGACATCGCCTGCGACAGTGGCTATTCGTAGTTTTCTTTTTATCACCCTTTGCGCAAACACGTATGTGCGCCTGTTTTTCTTCTATGGCGCAGTATTAGCACACTTAAATCGCGTGTTTTCACACTCGACACAAAAGCGCACAGCGATTTCTGCGCTACGTTGCTATTATTGTGTACTAGAATTATTCTAGTACACTATAGTTGCTATGCCAGAAGGCGTACGACGGACGCATATTGATGATGGTAAAATGTTCGTGCAATATTGTCGGTACAACTGCGCCTATAACCGCGCCTAAACAAAATCATCCCGCGGCGTTGGCCCTTGCCCGATTTCACGGCGTGCCTGATAATGACATCAAGCTGTTTTGAAAATTTTAACCCGGAAATAATTTTTTTCGGCGAAACAACGAAATCCGCCGCATCTTCCAACTCATGCCGTCGGATGTATAGTCGGGTGTAACTCTGAGAACGATCGAGCCGCATTGGTGTTTCTATTTATTTATTGACAACCATAATGGAAGTTGAAATACATGTGCACACTTAACATATAATCACAGTACAAGCAGCACTGTTAGCACACCTGACTAGAACAGCTTGTAGCACGGCAATTTAGGTGCACCGACTGAGCTTGATATATTTGGATGTCTGGCGCCTTCTTTCATTACATTTATTCACGCTCTTTGTGAAGAAATGCAGCCTGGTTGTGATGTAGAAGGCAGTTAGTTCTGCTGTTAGAGATTCGCTGAGTTCAGGACAGCCAAGTTCACGCTGCCGCCTGGCTTTGACAACATTTAAGGCATCTAAAACACTGTCGGCGTGTAACTCAAGAGCACTAAAACAAGTTGTAAAGTCCTTTTCCAAATTTACCATGAACTGGTACAGAGGGGCAGCAGGATATAGGAGACCACCATTGGCTTTCATTAGTGTAAATTCGGCGAGTCTCAAATTTCCTGCTGCCTCTTTTGTCATTAGCAGTAAATTTAGGCAGGTTTCACAGCCTGTCTTCAAAATACACTTCCTCGCCACATAACCAGCAATATAAAAAATGAGGCGGCTGTCACTAGATGCTACAATGCAGGGAGAGTGGTCTGGAAGTGTTTTCACCATAGCTGCCTCTGCTCCATCTATGTCGCCAACATCCAAGAACTTGTTAATTAGTTCCTTCCTTCCGCTCGGAGAGGCTTGCTGGCTGGCATTTGCCTCCAATAGGGCACTTAGGACACTGGGCTCGCAATTTCCCTTAGAGACAGAATGGGCGAGGTTACTGAAGCAGAGGCAGTTCACAGTCACCACGAACTGTTGCGGTGTTGGATGAGAATTGCACCCAGAAGATTGACGCACAATCCCAAAGACGTGCTCGACAGGATCCTGGCTCAGTCTGCTTGTCATAAGGTACTTAAAGCCTACACTTCTTGATAGGTAGCCCAAAAGTGACAGCACACTTGATAAGGTCACTCGCAGTCCTGTAGCTGTTGATTGGCTTAAGAAACCTTGTTTTCCGTTTGTATGGAGTTTCCAACTTTTCAAAAGTGCCAAAAATGAATGCAGCTTGTCAACCGATGCAGATCCTGGGCGCAGGGCCTCAGCAGGAAAACGAGAGGTCATCAGTTGAATGAGGTCACGAACTGTCCTGAAACAGGACAGAGTTCATGAGCACATGTTCATCGAATCCCTTTCAGGCTGCTGTTGCTGTCATACTATGTTTGTTTTGGACGTGTCTAACAAAGAAACCAGCTCGAAATAAGAATGTCCCTTCCTTCGTTCTTGTCTGTAACAGGCATGCATATAAAGAAGTTCAACTACTCACTCAAAGAAATGCAGCGTTGCAGAGATGTCACCACAGGTATCCTCAATTGTTGATCTATGGAGTCGTAGTCCTTGAGTCACTTTCTCACTGAACAACTGGAAGGCCAGTGACACTCTCTGGACCTCAAAACTATTCGGGTTGGTGTGGCTTGACGTGATTCCATGCAGGGCCTGCAGGGCCAGGTTATTTCCGTCCCGGGCGATAGCAGTGCGCACTGGTTGAAGTGTCACCTGTAATAATAAAAATAAATGTCACCATGTTCACCCAGTGCACTAGGTATATGGTTGCAATGGCTGCGATTATGTGCTTATGAAAGACTTACACGACCATCTGGCAGCAGGTAGCCAGATCCAAGTAGTCCATTGCGTAAGCACTTTATCAAATGAGGAAAATCGGACAAAAAATATAGTTACCGCTCTGGATGTACAGGATGCATTGCACTACAGTGTGTGCTTGTTGCAGATGCCCCTACACCAAGTATTTTCCACATTTTTCTATTCCATGCTGCCCCATCTGACGTGATAAAGTCAACCTTCAAGCCGGCCTTCTCCACCAAGATCAAAGCTTCAAGCATAATCTTTGTTAACATGGCTCCTGTTACGTTTCCTTTCGTGGCAAATGCTGCAATTACCTGTGTCCACTTGCCAACAAAAGGGACAAACATTATGACCATGCCATGATCACAAACAGTGTGTTTGTCATCTTCTGAGGTGAATGGCCCAAGGTCTACAAAGCCTTCTATGTGGCCAGCTGTGGTGACAGAAAGGTGTTCGGATAGCTTCATCTCGTCCACTATAAGACCCCCATGTCGTTGGAAAAGGTCCATTGACGCTGTCTTTTTGCTGAGCACATCGAGAACTTTTGCGCTGAAGCCATATCCTGTCTTGTAAGACTCCAGGTATTTTCGTAGTGTTGTTTTAGATTGCATCGTAAGTATGCATTCCTTGCGAAGGTGTTCGTACAGCTTGGGGCTCTTCATTTTCATCATCAAACATTCTAGCACCCACTCATTTGAATATTTCATCCCTTTGGTGCTTTGGTATGAGGATGCGTTGAACATGTGATGAACAGCCTCACGCTGTTTGGGTGGAAGGCTTGCTATTTTTGTGAGAAATTCATCTTCACGAATCATTGCGTTCTCGGCCGCCATGGCATCAAGTTGTCTTTTCAAGCTTGTGGTGCGGTTACTAAGGCGCAGTGCCTTTTGCTTGGCGAGCTTTAGTCGTTGAGATAGGGCTCGACTCCTAGACAGTGCCACACCCCTATTTGAAACACGCGACTTTCTCGTCAGAATCTGCTTTCGCACTGCCTTCCCAGTAAACCATGAATGTCCATTAGATATCTATAGAATGCTAGTCTCGGGATATTCAGTACATCTTCTAGATATCTGCAATTCTCCACATGACATTTCACAGACGTACTATAGGTCATCTAAAATGCACCCGGGTCACGCTGTCAGTACGTTCTATGGATATCAAGGCTGGATGTTCTGCACATTTAAAAGATGTTTTTCGAATAGGCAGCACACAAAAGGGCAACAAATACGCACACATAAAAGACACAAACACAAGCGCTGACAGCGCTTGTGTTTGAGTCTTATGTGTGCGTATTTGTTGCCCTTTTGTGCGCTGCCTATTCGAAAATCATGGCTCACCAACTAGCCCATCAGTACATATTAAAAGATGTTCATTCCTTAAACTCGCATCCACATGACGTCTAGCGGCTTGTGAGGTGCACTAATTATGGCTCTCAAAAATGAACGCTCGACAGACTGTAGGCCACAATACTTTTCACTCACTTGAGTGCTCGCTATATGTACTGTTGTAACCTGAAAGTAACTGTTGCGAATCACTATTTTGTAAATTTTAGTATTTATAATTTTGGAAGTAGGTGTAGGTGTCTCGGCATAAAAGAGCAGTTGTATTGCACTGCCTTCTATGCAGAGCACACTGCATACCTCACATTGTTCCTTTTAGGTATATAGCATAACACATCTGATAACACATCAAGTGTGCAATACTCTTCTCAGGCTATTGCAATGTTTTGTTACACACAATGAGTACAATGCATTGCCCTGAAAGATTACTGCACATACAACCGTAACAGTGTTTCAATACTGGCGAAATGACAAGAGAATGAAGTGAGTCAAAAGCAACAAGGCAGTATCACAAAAGTTTATGAGTAAAGCAATACTGTAAACCATAAGACTACTCTCAACGTGTAACAACACAGGCTAAATGTCTAGAGAACGCAGATACACTCAAAAGAAATGAGGCGGTATGATAAAAGTGAACTGTGCACCAGCTGAAGACTAAAACCGAAACTGTCTGCCAGCAGTCCCAGCATAAGTCCATAAAAAACAAACTGTCTGCCAGCAGTCCCAACATAAGTCCAGACAGGCTCCTCGGCCGAATTAGTGTGGGCTTGTGGGTCACAGGAGGGGCTACCTGATATGCTCAGTCCGATCGCTGTGTGCCTGGATTCAAGTAGAAAGGCAGGTGAAAAAAAAGAAAGCCGGTACAGTAAAGGACTCGAGAGTTCATGAAACTGATTGAACTAGAAACTTGTCACATTGCTCTTTCTATTTTATGCCTTAAAGTGGCTCTCTTGCAAGACACATCAATGGAGCCCCAATTCTATGACTTTGATGGGGCACCATAAACTATCGTAAATTGAAAAAGTATTAAGATACGCAGAGACTGTCGGTCTTTCCCCAAAAAAATGCGACATGAATGCGCACTGCTTCAAGAAAAGTAGATTAAATTATTTAAGAAAACATGGCAGCTAATTAATTAACTGGAGGAGGTGAAAGATAATTCTTATCCAATCTAACATGTCTTTTCTCCAGGATAAAATGAGTCAGCACATTAACTGCAGTGACGAGTCAAGTACAAAGCTGAAACCTGCTACAAACGGCTTTCCATCAAGGGTGTCAAGTATGGTGTCATCATCATTAAATGGTGACGGAGAACATTTCTTGCGAGCTTGAGAACATTCATACTGGACACGACTAAGCCTTGTGTGTGATGCATTAGTTCCCAATCAGGTGCAAACAATGAAGCGCTGCTTTTAATAAAATGGCTAACAGGAAAGGAAAGGTATGTTATGCGCTAAAGACGGCTTGCAAAACACATCAATGGAGCCCCAATTCTATGACTTTGAGGGGGCACCATAAACTATCGTAAATTGAAAAAGTATTATATATATATATATATATATATATATATATATATATATATATATATATCCATATTTCCAAATACTAGCTTGCACACAACCTCGTTGAGGTCCGTGTAGATTGTTTAGGTAACAGCCTTTGAATAAGCATGCGATCAAGCAGTATTCAGGAATCAGGCGCGAATTAAGGAACTGGATCACTGACTGGAATGAACTGCAAGAGAATTTCCCCATTCTATGAAGGCAAACTGTACTTTTCCCCTTTTCTAATCCTCAATATAGGAGCTAATCAGTTCACCTAGCCGGTATCACTACCTTACAGGGGCCCTGCAATACTTCTTGAGCATGGTCAGAAAGCGCTGCCAATCTGCAGTCGACGCTCCCGAGAACACGCAAGCCAAATATTATAGCGCAGCACGTGGCCTGGACTGTACAATAAATTCTCAAAGTCACCTAAACATTGCTCCCTCTTCTCTCGACAAATGATGTGTTAGTCCACAAATCATAGCGTGTTTGTGCACAGTTCCACCATTGGCTGATTTGAGCATGGCGCTTATTCCAACTAAGCTTTGGCATGCTATAGGGAAAGAGACAAGCAAGCGCACAACGCTAAACAAATAAAAACAGAACTACAGCTACGACATACCACGAAAAACAACGCTAACAAATGCACAGTACTACAAAAGGACACGCTAAACTAAGCTTATCAAGGCTACTCTGGCAGCTACAAACCATTACATAAAGGAAACGAAGCAGAAGTAATGATGTCGATTTCACTGAGGCATGCACGGCGATACAGAACTGTGCGTTTAGGAAAACGCGACTGCGAAAATAAACAAAAACCTTTATTCACGCATTACACAACGGCCTTATTCACTAAAGGAAAGCATAAGAGAACGTACTACCTTTGCTGGCCAATGGTCCACTGCCGAGGCGGCCGGAGTTCAGAAACTCTTCTACTGTTCTTGTTGCACGCGACACAGCCAGAGAACATCTACCATGCACACAACACCCAACAGCGGTCAACGTAAGTACACATACGTCAGATAAAAAGCGGCGGACAAACGTCGCTGCTGGCAGCGTTGGCCCTGGGAGGTCCAAACCTCAAAACCAAACCACGACGGTACGACCGGTCCATACATGTGTGTGCGTACATGTGCGAAAGAAAACGTGATGGCGATGGCGGTGATGGTGACGACGTCGACGCGTGTCACAACTTAGGGAAAAATTATGTACAAATTCATGCTTTATATTGCCGTTCAGTTTATATTTAAAAGTAACTGTACAAAGTTTTTACAAAAGTAATGCTTTTTTTGTATAAATCATGGCGGCCATGACGTAATTTGCGTTGCAAACGGAAGTAAGCATAGCCTTTGAGATCTAAAGTGTCGCTTCAAGATGTGGGCCGGGATCAACAAATATCACTCTCCCGTTAGAACGGGCGTCCGTGGATGGCCAGATAACATCACAAAAATAACACAAATAAAATGCGCCGATGGTACAGTGTGCACAACTCATACTGTACCGGCAGACGCACTTCAATTGCTTCAATTAACGGCGCCTTGCGGCGCAGAGCCGCAACCACGGTGCAGGGAGCATGGCCTCCGAGATTGGCAAGCGCGTGCACCACCGGTTAATGTCGGAGGCCACGCAGGAAGGAAAACCAAAAAGGGACGGGAGAAAAAAAATTGGCCGCGTATCTGCGTGCTTCGCTGCAAATGTCGTGTAAAGACGATAGAAGAGGCGCTGTGTGAGATACGGACGCCATCTGGCAATACGTCGGGAAACATGAGTGCTGTGTTGTGTGCTGGTAGTCCCGGCGCAGCAGCAGGCGAAGACCTTTGCAGAGAAACGTCCGCACTCAACGAGTACTCTCCACACACTCTTTTATTTACACGTCGCCTGGGTAAAACAGGAACGCCAGAGCGGCGCCCACAACCGGCAGCCTGAAGGCCGCCCACAACGCTGCTTGTTCATTTTTTAAATATTTTTTTTCACCTTCTTGGCCTTCTCAAAACTAAAGTTTTTCAACACCAACCCATGGCATTCGTACAGTGCAATACAGAACTGAAACCGAAACACAACAATGAGCTCGTGCGAAGGGCACGGAGGAAGGCAAATTTCAGCGCAGTCGCATTTTCAGCTTTGTTGAAACAGCGCTCACTAGACGACGACGAAGTAAAAGAAGGCACAGGACAGGCAGCGCCTGTCCTGTGCCTTCTTTTACTTCGTCGTCGTCTAGTGAGCGCTGTTTCAACAAAGATGAACGCATACCAACTCGCTCAAGCTTCCATTCTTATGCATTTTCAGCGCAGCTTAAGAAACTAGGGTCCTTAAAATTACGTATGTATGCATTTTCTATTAAAGGAACACGCCACCTAATACTTACCTAGTGATGTTGCACCTCAGATATGCATGATATTTACTTTTTGATCGACAACGTTCACAAGTATGAACAGCCGTACCAGTTCAAGACGGCTGGCCCTTGGGCAAGTGGTTCAACTTTGGCCGAGTGGCTGAATCGAGGGACGTGCCGACAAACAGAAAGACAGATAGACAGACAGAAAGACAGACCAAAATTTATGCGTTTAAGTTCCCCAAGAAAGACTATCGTCTTTAAAAAAAAACGCGACCGCCGCGTGAACACGCAGCGCGCGCCTTTGGAAGCGTTGAGGAGCAGACGACAGCGGTGTCTTCATCAGCAGACGCCCAATTTATTCCGTTCTTCTTCTTTCTCTTTTGTTGCATCCGTTTCTGCGAGCTAACGCGAGGAATCAATGCCACCTAAGAAAATAGGTGGTGTTGAATGAATGCGCGGTGACAGAGCAAGAAACGAACGTGGCCGAACGCGCTCCGCCTCCACGCTCCGTGTGACGTATACGGCGGAACGGGAGCAACATATGTAAACGCGACCGGTCTCTTGGCAACCGAATTTGTATTTTCTCTCCTCAAACCTGTATTGCACGAATAAAATATTTTCGTTTGATTAAATGGCAGACTTCAGTGGATGCGCCGATCTAGTGTCGTTGCAACATTCGTTCATTATTTCTAATTCCTTGAATGTCGGTGTGTTGTGAAAAATAAGCACAAATGTGCACCGCCTGTCACTGACGTCCAAAATACGTCCGTCGTTCACACAGCGTACATGTGCATTGTACATCCGTTACAATAAGCCTCTGTATATCTTCTAGACGTCCACATTGCGCAAAGCGAAAATTGAACATCTTTCAGACGCAAATAAGACATCTTCTTTCGTCCTAGATGTTTGGATTATATCGCTACGTACCATGGACATTCGTGGTTTACTGGGTTACAGTCCGCACAAACGCCGCCTGGAAAAAAGAAAAGCAGTGCACAAGTCCACGTGTGAAATTCTGGCACGCCAATGTGGCGAAGTAGCAAGTGTTCAAAAAAGATAACTTACCGTGTAAAGAAACCTTGCCCTGGCACTTGATGCTGAAAGTAGAGCCCCCAAATATCACAGTGGCAGATTTCAACCTTGCGGTCAAAATATGGGATAGGTCCCGAAGGTCACTTTCAGGCATTATTCATTGACAGGTCACAACGCGGTCAATGTCCGTTAGCAAATGCTTCGCGGCGGCAAGGGAGTGTTGTCTCTTAGAACAGCACACCTCGAAAGTACACTTGAGCAGACACTTTGTCTTCGTGAGCATTCAAACACACAACTTTTTCGTGCAAGATTTCGAGCCTCTCTTGCTTTCGCACCGAGGGTGTAGCGAAAACGATGGCTGAATCAATGCCACAATTGAGGCGACACCACAGCTTCGAGGGAACGTTCACTGCCTGGAGCGAGCTAAACGTGAACGGTTCATTCTTCATGAACTGTCCATTTTCATTTTGCGCACTGCCGCACTGTTTCTCATGAAGTGGTAGCTGTAGCTGACACTCTGCACCTAGTTCTTCATTTTTTGCCGTCTCTGCGCCCTTGCGTGGCTTCTTGCCTGCAGCCGGTACACTTGCCGCGGCTGCCCTCTTTCTTTCCGACCTTTCATTTACAGGTGTGACAGAGAGGTTGCACGCACAGTCGGGCAAAAGGGTAGGCACCGCGCCAGGCGCTAGGGATGGTTTCCCACGTGGAAGTCGCACTTCAGTGCCGTTAATGATATGGACGTAATCTCTCAATATGAATCGTGGCTCAAAGTGGCGCTCACATACCGCTGAAGATTCTGTCAGAGGCTTGTCTGTTCTTCGTAAATTGCTTTCCCACTTCTTCCGAAGTTCATCATCGGTTGGCGCTGCGAACAAGGACGCTTTTGGAGCACCGGGATAACCGCTGTGGCAGCCCAGAGCGAGGCAACGCGACTCTGTTTTTCTTTTCGGCATCCTACATGGTCTACAACATGGGAACGCCCAAGAAAAAAAAAGTCCTCCAGCGTTTTTCACCAGATCAACCGCTTTGGAAGTAGCGTCGCACGGGATATACGCGCTCGCACGAGACAAGCAGACGCAAAGCGCGTCTGCTATACGCGTCTGCTTGCGCGCAAGCCGGCCTGTCTGCAAGCCGGCTCGAGCCGGCTCGGTGACTAGAAAAAGGAGCAACAGCGCCACGGGTGGCGTCTACTGGCGTTTGCTTCAACCGGCCTATTGTCCCTCCCTCCTGGACGCGTCACTAGGGGTATTTTAGTACACTATAGCCTTGACTGCATTGCCACATAAAGTTGTCCCCGAGTATAGTAAAGGAACACACCACCTAATATTTACATATTGATGTTGCGCCTCAGATATGCGTAATATTTGCTTTTTGATCGACAATGTTCACAAGTATGAACGCAGCTACCAGTTCAAGATGGCTGGGCATTCAGCAAGTGCTTGAACGTTGGCCGGGTGGCTGAATCGTGTGACAGACAGACAGACAGACAGACAGACAGACAGACAGACAGACAGACAGACAGACAGACAGACAGACAGACCATAATGTCTGCGTTCAAGTATCCCAAGAAAGACTATCGTCTAAAAAACCACACCATCTCCGCTAAAGGGGACCATAAGGGGACGCGAAGCAGCGTTTCGGCATGTCTAGCCCGCGTTTCAGAGGGGGAGGGGAGACTTGGAGGGAAAGTGGAGAGAGAGAAAGTGGGAGAGGGGAAGGAGAGAGGAGGAAAGTGGGAGAGGAGGTTCTGTAAAGGGTTCGCGCATGCGCAGTAAGGGTGGTCACGGCGCACACCACCACCGGTTTTAATTCCGCCATAAGATACTTCGCATGTAAAAAAGTGATGTCCCGGTCAATCCAATTCCCCTGGACCCCTTCCCTCGTTATTTCCTTGCGCGAAAACAGCCAAACTTTGTGTCTTGTACTTGACCAATTCCTTCAGATGTCCCAGAGTCTGATCCGATCCGATCCAGTACAAATGTGCCTCCATGTGCCTAGTTCATGTTGAGCTTGTTTTCGTTGTTGTTCGAGTCATTATTAACACGAAAGTGTTTTATGCCGGGGTCCACCAAGACTTCAGTGACGTATTTCCGTCACGGAAATGACGTCGAAAAAGTATACACGATCAGATGGCAAAGAAAAAAAGTTCCGTCAACGGGCATCGAACCCACAACCGCTCGGTCCGCAGAAACAGAAGCCGGGCACGCTAATTACTGCGCCACGGTCACAGACTCCAGAGGCTTTACAAACGCGTCATTTATATCTACCACTCTCCCGGTCGACGAGGAGGTGTTGCTCCTGGGAGCGGTGAAGTAAAGTAATCCGTAATTACTGTGGCCTCCACGATAAGCACCTGCAACGCGTTACAAGTCCGTCCCATTCGGTGCGTTTTCAATAGAAGTTCAATTTTGTCAATGCCTTAACACACCCCGAGGTGGCGACCTTAGCCCACAGCGTCGTGAAGCGACGTGAGGTATCACAAGCAAAAAAGGAGAAGCGGCCACAGGACGAAGTCAACCAAATATGGGGAATATATTTAGAGCGAAAATCCATTGTGCAGAAATTAGTCGAGGCAAAAATTAAAGGTGAAAGTGAACGCTGGATGACAGAGATTCGCGAAAAGAAGAAGGCCGCGCCTAGGATATTTTGGAGCCACCTAAAAGCGCTGGGTAGGAAGTCTGTCACAATGCAACAACATATGGTAGATGAAGGAGGAAATCAATTGGAAGGGTATGAAGCGCTAGGTTACATCCGAAAGATAACAGCTGATTCGTTTAAAAAGGTCGCCCCGGGGATTCCCCCAGTGAGTAAAAGTACGCAAAGGAGTGCAACCCACGAAGATGTAGTACTAGAGAATTTCAATTGGAAGAAGGCCGAAGGAAAAATTCCTAAGCGCACTACTCCGGGCTTAGATGGGGTTCCCGTCAGCCTCATTAACGAACTCGGACATAAAACTAAAGAAGCACTGCTGAAAGCCGTAGAAAAGTGCTTACAGGAGAGGGAAATACCAGACAGTTGGCGAAAAAGTAGAATGAACTTAATCTATAAAGGCGAGGGAGAAAAGGATAACATTCGCTCGTATAGACCGCTAACCATTACATCGGTGCTATACAGGTTGGCGATGCAGGCAGTAAAATTAAAAATAGAAGCGTGGGTAGAACAAAATGATACTTTGGGAGAACTTCAGAATGGATTTCGAATTCACAGGCGGTTAGACGATAATCTGTTTATTCTTACCCAGTGTATAGAAATATCGAAAATAGAAAACAGGCCCTTATACGTAGCTTATCTAGATATTACCGGGGCGTATGACAACGTTAATCAGGAAATTTTGTGGGATATACTGAAAGAAGTGGGCATAGGTGACGACTGTATACAGCTTTTGAGGGAAATATACCAAGAAAATACGGTTTGTATAGAATGGGAAGGAATAAGTAGCAAGGACAGCGTTGAAATTAGCAAGGGACTGAGACAGGGATGTCCTTTGTCCCCGCTGTTATTCATGCTGTACATGGTGAGGATGGAAAAAGCGCTAGAAGGTAGCAACATTGGATTTAATTTGTCACACAAGCAGGTCGGCACGATGGTTGAGCAGAAGCTTCCAGGTCTATTTTATGCTGATGATATTGTCTTATTTGCGGACAGTCAAGATGATATACAGCGACTGGCAGATATATGCGGAAGGGAATGTGAGGCTCTAGGACTAGGATTTAGTGCAACAAAATGTGGATTGATGGTATTCAATGATCACGAAGACCATGTGGTCTTTATACAGGGCCAAAAAATACCGAGGGTAAGCGAGTACAAGTACCTCGGAGTATGGGTAAATGAGGGGGATAGATATAGGGAAGTACAAGAGAAAGCATCGGTAGCAAAGGGAAAGAGGAATGCTGCATTTATGAAGCACAGAGCTTTATGGGGATACAATAGGTACGAGGTGCTTCGAGGGCTGTGGAAGGGTGTGATGATCCCGGGGCTTACATTTGGGAACTCAGTAGTGTGCATGAAGTCAGAGGTACAATCAGGAATGGATGTAAATCAAAGGACGGTGGGCCGCCTCGCGTTGGGCGCTCACGGAAAGACGACAAATGAGGCTGTAAAGGGTGATATGGGATGGACAGGCTTTGAAGTGAGGGAAGCTCAGAGCAAAATGAGATTCGAAGAGAGGCTGAGGAAAATGAAGGACAGTAGATGGGCAGAGAAGGTTTTCAGGTATTTGTATAGAAAAAGTGTTGACACGCAGTGGAGAAAAAGAACTAGGAGGCTCACCAGTAAATATACGCCTAGCACTGCGGGCGATATGGCAACAAGGAGCATTAAGCGGAAGGTCAGAGAGGCGGAGAGGACTTATTGGATGGCAGCGATGGAAAAGAAGCCGGCTCTGAGTAACTACCGAAAGGGAAAAAACGAAATAAGGAGGGAAAGGTTTTATGATAATTCAAGGGGAAGCGCTTTACTGTTTGAAGCAAGGTCGGGCTGCCTTAGAACGCGTAGTTATAAAGCGAGAAGGTACGTTAGTCGTCGGGATGGAGATGTACCACCAATCATCAAAGTGGGTACATCCAAGTTAAACGGTGCTAGAGATGTCAGACATCAATATAAATTGTGCAAACTCTCTTATATCAATGTACAGTAAACATTCAGTTACTTCTGTAAGGGCACGCTTTACTTTCGTGTTATTCCGATTCCTATGACGGAGGGATCAACCATGTTTTTTTATATGTTTGCTGCCGTAAAGTTTTTAAGTGTTCTACAGTGATCACCTTTACGTTGTCGGTTCGGAGCCCATTCTGGACATTTATCCACGAAGCACAGACGACTTCGACAACCGCAGGGTATATTCAGTCTTCTGGGTTGACGAGGAGGACAACGAGAATACGCGGTCGTACGAGGCCCAAGTACTGCTGGTGGCTGGTGAGTTTCGTTACATCACACGTATTAATTAGCCAGAATGGAATTATGTTTCGGTAGTTCGGTCATGTACGATAAAAAAAGCGCGTAATTTGAAGAAGGGATGAGCCCGTTTTCGCGTAGTGCTCGCCTTTTGCACAATTATGCTTTTTTTTTTGCTTTTATGGTGCCCCGTCACATACAGGAATGTGATTTTGAAACTTCACTGTGATTCAGGTTTTGTACGGATAGCTTCGCGTAGCTCTGCCCTACAAGCGCGTGTATTTTTGAGATATCTGTGCGCAATCTCAAGGGAGGTTCGCAAAGCAGCTGACAGGTACTGCACAAAGGGGTAAATTTAGTTAAGCGCCCGTACTTTTTTTCTTGGTTGTGGCCAAAGCATGTTTGAGAAAACTGACGTGTTTCCGAAGTGTTGCACAAACATGTAAACACCGCCTCAGTCGTTCTGCAACGCTATGTGTTTGGACGCTACAGAGCTGCACTACGTTCGATCACACTTGCCAGCTCGGCGTCATTTTCTTTTAGCTAAATTATGGATTTCGAGAATCAGTTGTCACATTATCTCTGTATAAATTACACACACTGTTTTGTTTTACTCTAATTTATGTCATCCCCTTTGTGTACCTTTCTCTGCAGAATCGCGGGGAGTTAAAAGTAAGAAGACCAGCAGAATACTGCCAATGCCGATACCGAAAATACAAATGGACACGAATTCTGACAACGATAAGGCCAGCAAAAAGCAAGACTATAAGGAGGTATGCAACCACCCTGACATGGACTTGACATGTTGACATGTACTTGACTACGCATCACAAAAGTGCAAAAATGCGCAAGCACGTGCAAAATCAGACGCATATTCAAAAATGCTTGCTAAGCATGCAAAAGACGTGCAATAGAAAGCCTAGGGTGATTCTTGTAACCAACCAAGCCGCCGAAGCCCTGTGAGTGTCATCTGTACATTGTATTTGTTTCCACTTGATAATGTTTCAAATATTTAAATTTTTCGGAGCCCGAAGAAACGATGCTAGAACAGGAATGCATCATGATCAGACGACGATGAATCCTTAGTCGCGCGGTCAGAGCTTCGGAGAGAGGTGGCAGACAAGAAAATGTGGCGAGAAAGAGCCGAGAGGCTCGAAGCACAGAACGGCATTTTTCTCTAGCAGGTGCAGTCATTGCAGCGTTGCCTTGAAAGCAAAATATTCTAAGGTAAGGAAAATCATCTGGGGACGAATTCACAAAACTCACTTACGAGCAAATAGTCGCGTAAGAGAAATTTTGTCGCGTAAGTCGATTCACGAAGCGAAAAAAACATCGTAAGAGGCCATCGTTATCACATCGGCCGCTGCGGTAAAGCTCGTTGTGACTGTCCAGGAACATGTCAGCGATGGTGATGAAGTTGCTATATTTGGTGACGTCACTGAAAAAGGCTCCTAAGTGGATTCACGAAGTAAAAATTTTGCGCAGAAACAGCGTGGCTACGAGGAAACCCCAAGAGTAGCCCGGACCACACTTACGAACAATATGGCTGTTTAGAACATGCAACTGCGGCGGGTATCTAGGTGCCGTGGCTGATTTTGAGCTAATTCACGGTCATGTAAGGCTGCTTGATGATTGCTGGAACGTTTTAATTAATTTCGGCGCTTTGAGTTTTGTGTGTCGTTTCGCTTGTACGCTATGGACAGTATTGGCACTCGCAGTTGTCCAAAAAGCAAGGAGCGCAGTAATTAAAGAAGCCTTTGGGTGTCAATGGCGAAAACTTATGCATGCAAGGGCTTGTAGTTGGATTAAAATCAAAGTTCTACATGAATGGTCGATGAAGTCGAAAGCGGCGCGGTATTTGGTCAACATTTTTTTGTTATGTTGTTGTGTTGCGTCCTCCTTCCTCCAATAAGACGTCCAACTTATGATGATGATCGTTTCGATAAAACTGACATATGTGATCTAACATGATGCTGACGTTACGTGACACAATAAGGTACCCTTTAAACGCCAGTATTCTCGACGTACCTAGTAAGCCCATGATGTGCACACAACTACTAAACTTACAAATAAACGTAGACCCACCTCATACCGTTTGGCTCAAAGACATAAAATGCTGCATAGAAGTACTCACTGATTTCTTCGCATGAAACCGATTCTCACAAGTGGTTCGATCTACCGATTTTTTATTGAGATAAATTTCGTAAAATGTTCGTTAATGTTTACTCTATATATGTTGCAATGTTCGTGCTGACAATGATTCCGACATCGCACAATTTTGCTACATAATCCCTGTTTCTGTTTTCTGCCACCTGGTAAATTTCTGTGCTTGCGGATATTGCGTACTTCTAATTTCTTTTGTACATAGCAATCGCATTTTTTAATAAACTTATTATAATTAAGTTTGTATGAACATGTACCGTTGTGTGTGAATTCCTGAAAGTGCCTATAGTGAGGTAATGCATCTGTCCCAAGACATTTGTTTACTGATCTGTACTATTTTTTAGGTACTACAATCTGAATAAAAACTATACATTTATAAAATGTGGCTGTATTTCTTTTTTTGAAGCAGAAACTGTCGAAGAGTACACCTATTTGCGATTGACATGCCTCCAGCCTGTATCGCCTTTAAAAACAGCTAACAAGCGCAATCTTACGAATCACAAAGAAGAAAACACCCGAAGCTTACGCGAACAACGTTGAAACGGAAAGTGAAACCATCCTGGAACGACGGGACGGATGGAAAAGGAAGTTGACGCAAGATTAATGCCGGCCGCTACGATCGCTAGCAGTCGTGTGGGCCGCATGGTTCAATGAGAGTGTCCGCTCTTTACGCTTGCTATGTTACTCTGCCTTACGCTCGCCCCGAGAAAAGACGCGGCAGGGCTAGAGGGTAGGCACGACGCGCATTGCTTTTTTCTCTATTCCCGCCGTGGTGTTCAGTAACTCTCTAAATGCGGCGGGATGGCGGCTTTAGCTTAAGTTCTGCGTCTAATCAGCGACGCTCTTCTGGCTGTCACACCGGTTTCTCTAATTACGCTGTCACCGTTGACTACTACAGCTACCAGAAAGGTTTGTTCAGTTGTTGATCATGGACGTTATTCGTCGGTATGGGGACGTATCACCAAGCGTAAACGTGGGTGCGTCCGCGTTAAACGGTGCTATGTCTGCCAAACACCAATAGACATTGTGCAAGTTCTCTTATGTGAACTTAAGGTAAACGTTCGACTACATCTGTAACGACGCGTTTTACCTTTGTGGTACGCTGATTCCTATGAGGGAGGGATCAACCATGTTTATTTTGTCAGGGTAGGCCGCTGAGAGATTGCAAAATGGAAAAGTAAGACTATATAAAAAAGTTGGCCACGTCCATCAAATACAAGGATGGCTCTTGGAATGTGTGGAAAAACGGGATTGAGCACATCCTCCTTAAAGGGACACTAAAGGCAAATAACAATTTATGTCATTGTGAAAGCTCAATGTATGGCAACGTCTTAAACGGCAATATTATCAACAGCAGTGCCCTACTTACCGAGAAATTAAGCTAAATGTATCACACGATGAGCGCCACGAGCGGCACATTTTCAAAATCATCCCGACGGCGTATGAGAATCTGCCTACAATTACTCACTAGTAATCAAACTATCAGCAATAAAAAAAAGAACCTTCCGTGCATCAAGAGACGTAATAAAATGCTGTTTGTTCGTTTCTGTTTGATTCATGGAAAAAAGAACCTCTTTGGCGTTGCCATGGGGAACTGCGCGCGTGGTTCAAAGGTTCCGTTTTCGCCGAACTGCGCTTCGCCCGGCGCCCTGCTTCGCTCACGCGGTCGCGTCTCAGTGGTAGTTTCGGTATCGCGTACTGCCGCGTGTGTTTTGCGCGCTCGTGAAAGTTGCTCTGACAGAAAGTTCGACAAAACGCCGCATGCATGTGATGTTGCCGGATGCCCGTATGGTGCACGCCGCCAGTACACGCCGCCGCGCAGTGTGAAAGACTGATTTCAGGTGGGTGTTTTGAAGTGCGCTAACGCGATGCGGACCACTAAAACGTGAATTTTTTTCAAAATAAGCACTTCCTTGGCACAAAAGTAGCACTACGAGGTTTCTGGACCACTATTTCAACAATCAACGTCGACTTAATATTTGCCTTTAGTGTCCCTTTAAGCTGTAGCATGACACACCTAGTGGAAAGCCCTACTCGGAAGCCAAGCATGGCGAGGGCAAAGAATTGTTCTTTCTCCATGTAGTGGTTAAGGCTGTTTAGGATTACATGCTCCGTGAGTTTTTCTGTGCATGAGGTGACAGAGATTAGTCTCATATTCCTAAGGTCTTAAGGCTTGTTGTTTTTGTGTATGGAAGTCATCTTAGCTCATTTGTGTTGTCGGGGAGCGCGTCCCGCTGCCATTGCGCATGTAACTGTTGCGAGCGGCCAATGACTTGGTGTCTGAATTTCGGAGTGCTTTGTTAGTAATCCCATCTAATCCTGAGGAGGATGTGGTGTGCGATGTGTAATTAGTTCGGACCACCCCTCCGTCTCTGTGGTGGGGGCATCCGGTTCTGAAGCGGGAGCTCCTTTATAGTCGGTGACGGGTCGTGCTTTAGGTCGAGGAAGTGTGCGGTTTTAAGAGCAGCTTCAAGGTCTTGCCCTTGTTTCTGTATCTGAAACACGAGTTTCGTAGTTTCCCTATTATTTCCGAGCGCGAGGAGCACGGATCTAACATATGGCGAAGGAGGGACCACGAGGTCTTTTTACTTAGATTGCCGTCATGTCGGTTGCACATCTGATTCCACTGCTTTTAATGATAAATAGGCCGCGTGTTGAGTTACGAGCTGGAGCGTTTGTGCTATTTTAGCTTTTCGTTTGCGTTGGTGTTTTGCCTAACCTATCGTTTCTCCAAAATCAGACAGGTGAAGCAGCTGCTCTCTACTGAATCGTGGATATGTTCTGCCGGAGCCACCTTTTCGCTAAGAGCTAGGTTCTGTTGTAACTTAGACGCCCAGTCTTTGTTTTTCTGAATTTATTTTGTCAGGTTCTGGCTTCATATTTCGCGAAATTTGTCCCAGTCGATAACAGGTCTGAAATGGGACTGCGGGCGTAAATTGGCACACAGCAATGCAATTGTTAGGACAGTGTGATCGCTGGCGAGGTTGACTCATTTGTGTTTCCACTTTGCTTGTCCGACGTTCTTAGCGAAAGCAAGGCCCGGATTGGTATGTCTGCTCACACTGTTGCCAATGCGTGTGGCTAGCATGCAATCAGTGGCTGAGGTGCATATGTTTCGCTGAATGTATTAAAAGAGGCTGGTGCTTTTCCGAGGGTTCTCCTGTATCCCCAGCTCCCATTCTACGTGCGGTGCAATAAAATCACCCGTTACAACTGTAAGGGCGGAGCTTGCTGCTTGGTTGGTCCTATCTACTGCTTCGAATACCGCACTGAGGTTCTCTATAGGGTGAGAATGGATATTTACAGCATCTTAACGATCATGTTAGTTCAGGAAGATACTTCGAACATCTGGTACGTTATAAATCGCAGAACGCGTACAATATTGCACCCCTGATGACAACTTTCTTTACTGCCTTGCTGCAAGCCACTGCACTAGAAGCAACGGAAGCTGAACCAATCGCAGACGCAGGCGGAACCCTCTTCCCCAGCTTTAGTTGCTCAGCGATCAGGGAAATTAAACTCGCCACTTCTGCACGCTTACCAAGTCATGTCCGTAGGGAAGATTAAAGATCGTGCAAATGTGGCAATCCTATTTGTTTTTCTTTTTTTTCTTTTTGCAAAACAAAAAGTGATTTTCTATAAGGAGAAAGAACAAGGCTCTCCAAATAATGCAGCCGGTTCTTGCGCGTGATTGCGTTGGCGAAGACGCAAACTTGACATCACGCAGAACGGAACCAAAACACGACGGAATAGCTCTACGTTATGATATTCCTGCATTACTCACGCGGAACCAAAACGCCAAGATGAATTATGATTATTCGATCACAGATACTCGTGCCGTGCACTTTTCCTCCACCGTAATCACAATTTGTTATGTGGTTCTGATCGAGAATTTTTACACAAATTAACTACAGCTATCTACACTCATAATGACAGAGTAGCATTTATGTACAAGTACTCATAATCTGGTGTTTGCCTATGTAGGTGTTAGGGCTCACTCTTGCTTTCGCATCCAAAATGCATGAAAACTTCAAATGCCGACGCCGTTACAAAATGTATATCTTCCTAGCAATACGCCTAGTGCGCGCCGACGGAAGCGCCATAGGCTCCGTGCAGACGTAACTCCGCTCGGCGTCCCTAGCGGCAAGAAGCGCAGATTTGGCGGGATGCTCTGACGCGCTCGCAATGGGGTGAAGTCGAGGAACTATGCCTTTTACGATGACTACACTTTTCGTGCTTCTCGCGCTTGGCTAGTGACCAGAGCGACGGGTCGTCCGCGTTATCAACGCGATCAGTTAGCCGCAGGTGGTGGACGATAAGAATAATATAGCATACAACATCGCTCCGCGATTGCACCCCTGCTCGCTCCACGCTCCCGCTGTGACGGCGCGAGGTATTTTCGCGGGCAGTTCGTTTTGTGCCGGTTCCGCTGTTCGTAGGAATGCCGAACTCCAGGAATAATTGCTGCGTTGTTGGGTGCAATAACCCCTACAGGAATTCTCTGGGCACGCGTTTTTACCGGTTTCCATTTAGAGAATATGCACGGAATCGGCGTGAACGCTGGATCGCACTCGTTCGACGACAAAAGCGAGTTTTGCAAATAGATGGTTTTTTTTTTTCTGGGGTTGCATTTGCCCGTGATTGTTGATCTGCCGAGCAACACCTCTTCCACGACGCCGTGAACGTGACCTGCTTCGAGGAGTTCCCTGCCATTCTTCAGGTTAGCTCCTCGGAAGAAACCATCTATATCACGTAGCTCTCTGAATCCAAGCGTAATAATAATTGGCACGCTTTGCAGTGCCATGGCAGCAAAACACGAGCCGCGACGACGAACTCGGCTGCACTGAATAAGTCGGCGCAGCGAATGCAGTGCCATGGCCGTTCGATGGAAAGCGTTTTTTTTTTTTTTTTCATTCAGCGGCCGTGACAGTGCAATTGCTGGTATTGCCGGTTTCAAGCTGCCGCTGAGTTCGCTGCCGCGTTAGCTCGAGGGTGATAAGCTGTGATTGTTTAGTGAGTGAGACGGCCCGCGTTACACGTGCGCAGTTTCGCTCAGCGGGCTCGTCACCTCCGTTGTCTTCCCCCAGTTAATGCATTTTATGTTGCCGCGTTCGCCTGAGGATACACGAGGTCTGGCGAAAAGAAGCACATGCGCTAACGCTACGTTCTCTGACAGCTGATAACAATTTGACGTCATTTGGAAGCAAACGGGAAAGAGAACGCTTCAAGCGAAGCACCAAAACACGGAGCAGTGGCTTGCCGCCGCCTGTGTCGTCTGCCTCCCCCCCCCCCCCCCCCCCCATCCCGCCAAATCTGCTGCCGTGGCCGCTTTGGCGCTGGAGGCAGCGCGCGACTGTGGCGGCTCCTAACGTATGCACGGTGCCCATAGGCGGCGAACTCAATCATTGCTCTCGGGAAAGCAAGCAGACGGCCGCCGTGGTTTCCTACGTCGTTGTACGTGTTTCCGCGTTGTTCACGTTTCCGTAGTGAAATATGCAACGTTCGTTGTATGTGTGGTGCCCGAAACTTCAAGGGATGTCGAATAACGATTACTGCGGAGTGGAGTGCTCAAACACCTACAAAAACGCGCCCGGAACACGGTTTTACTCACTGCAAGGCCTCCTGAGCAAGAGCGACGGAAGCAATGGATGTTCGTTGGCAAAGACGAGCCGCTTCGTCATTGTGCGGGTTAACACGTCGCTTCTTGTTCTAATGCTTTCGTTCTGTCATATCGGTGCTCGCTGGATGCACTCGATCATGTTGACACTGGTAGGCGACCAAAGTTATCAGCCTGAGCATGCGTTGGTTCGGTTCGAACGCCGTGCAGGGCACTTCGCTCAAACGTTCTATATTTCAGAAGTGTTGTACTTCGGGCTAGTTGGTCATCCATGAACTTAGCTTGTACTAGCGTGGTACATGTACCGCGCTATTACAAGCTAAGTTCTATATTTATTATTTACAGAAACAGAAATGCAGCAATGGTTGACTTCAGAAAGAACAAGAAGTGATTGAGACAAAACAAAGCGGATGTTCACCACGAGCTGTTCATCACCATAGCTGGATCCTGTTACGCTGGTCTGCGCGACGCACCTTTGATATTCACCGGCATGACAATTCACTCCACGCGGACGTTCGTTCTCCTCCGCAGTCGGTCATCACATGTCTTCTCGGCGACCCTCTTCAAAACTTGTCACTGTCATCTCTTGATACTTAACTCACAGCACTAGATCATCAAACAACACGTCTTCTGCGGTCGAGCGAACGATGCTATCACTAGAACGACATAACTTCTTCGCCGACTAACTCCATGACTAACTCCTCATCCTGACACTGCCCCCGCGCGCTTGCTGCGCTTGCATTGCCTGTATCGGCTCGCGCCTGGGTTCGGGAAGGTGCGTATGATTCGTCTGTGCGTAGCACAGCGAAAGCTAGGGAAAGGGCGAGATCCTCTCACCGATTCGTCTGCGGAATCAGACGGCGCCGCTGGGCCGGCTTTGCTTTCTCAAATATCCCGATCTTTCGCGTTCGTTCGCTGTGTCGGTGGCGTCTTCTGCGGAGAGAGTAAGAGGCACGCGGGAGCGCTCTCGGCGCCTTTTTATACTTGTTTTTTCGATGCGCGCGCTCTGTCGCGCACGAACCGTCGGCGCCAGGCTTTCATGCCGTCGTTCGAAATCGGCGACGTGCGCTTAGTAAGCGCTCGTTCGTGACAAACATCGTGCACAAGTCCACTTTCGTAGAGGCCCGCGCCTTTCCTGCAGCTGCCAGTGCAGAATTAGTTGTCTGGCACCCGCACGAAGGGGAAATAGCAGCCGCGAACTTCATTCATCTCCTCACAGCAAAGCTGTGCAAAGCGGTGTCGTCTGCTCGGCTTCCCGCACATACTGTCGGCGGCGCCCGCTAGGTGGCTATCGGTGGCGCCTCTATAGGCGGTGCACAAGGCCAACAGGGGATATTCATAATGCTTGGTGCTTCGGCAACACTGGGCGCTTCCGCCATTTTTTGTTGGGCGGCGTTGCGGAATCGTCTGCTAGCGGCTCCATAAGGAAAAGCCACGGAGAGGTTGAGCAGCAGACGTTGGCGGAGCTTTCGAGCAAAAAAAAATGCGGCCGTTTTCTTGGACACCCATAGCCGAATGGCCAGAGGATCTCACTGTGCTGCCACAAATCGACGAGAACACAATATCGGAGTTCCAAGCGCATAAAAACTCATCCGCACGGCAGCTGCAAGAGGCGCACTGCTTCGCAAAGCCGAACTGCCGTTATCTAGTGGCGTGCGCTTCCGATCAGTGGTAGGCGTCCAAGATAAGTGTTCGTTGCAGAGGAGATATGACTCAGATAACCTTGCACTGCAATACATCTCCATCGTATTTCTCACAGCGAATATGTACACGCGTCATAAGCACACGTCAGATATCGACACCGCGTTGTCTCTGCGTGACCTGAGCAGCGCTGTGCTGCTTTCCTCGGCTCATTTTTTTTTTTTTAGCCACATGTATCTCTACACCCTCCGCAGTAGTGTGTGTGCTCGTTTTTATCGAAATAAACACGGCATGGAAATATGCATGAGCAGTGCGCCGCAAACCAAACAAAAATACTCATCCGCGTTTCAACTGTATACAAAGAGAGCGGCCCGAGTAATGCTCGTTTACGAGCGCACTGGTTGTTTATAACATTTTGTGGTCGTAATCTATGGCGCCGATTTAGTATTGTTGTTCTGCTTTTCTTGAACGCTATACGTGTGCGCTCATACACATATCTTTGTAAAATATTACGCTCTGTGCTTTCGCATCCCACGGCAGCTTGGGCCCGCGATCAGCGGAAAGATGAGTGCGGTGATCTATCGGACAAACAGCTCCATCTACTGTAAGGCTCCGTAACTCTTGGCTCAGTGTTCGCAGCGCATGCTGTACTAAGAAAGCAAAAGAAAAATTAAAGGCGATGGATAAGGAGGTGTAAAGCGAAGCACAGACGCGGCATGCGGACTATGTACTTCGGCGCACGCTGCCTTGCGAAGCTTGCAAAGAGATGCCTGTTGGGATCTACGTTGCGCCGATCTAGTCTTGTGTGGCGGCACTGATTTTCCGCGAACGCGCGCAGCAGCGTCTGTGGCACTGCTTACACACGTTTACGTACGTAAATGCTTGCTTACGTCGATCTTCAACACCGACAAACTAATGTTGATCAACCATGCTCTCTCGCGCGTGTGCGACGTCGGCCGTCGGTTTTACAATGCATATATCGTGATATTGTTCTGCAAGTCTACCTTATATTGCAGGCGCGCAACTAAATTGCACGGAGAAATAAGAACTGACGTTGAAGAGCGCTTTGCAGGCGTCGATAATTTCCGAACCAAAGCACAGTGCCGACCTTGTTGACGAAACAAGTTCGCGTCGGTACATTTGTTTCTTCGTTCTGGTAACTGATAAATTCGATTAAAAATAGTGTTACTTTGCTCCCGGCATTGCCAGGGCTCCCTCGTTGCCTGAACAGCGCACGAAGCATTGGGAAGTCATCGCAGAACGAAGATAAAAAAACCAGTAGCTAACAATTGAAAGGCTGCGATATGCGACTTGTTTCGATTGCGCGCCCAACAAAACATGGCGGATTGAGCTTATAGGATTGTCGACAGATGGCGCTGTACATTTTGAATATCCCCTATTAAGCAGCAGAAATCACAATCACAATATATGTTGAAGCTTTGTTATGGAAAGTTTTCTTCGTGCTCACAGAAAAAGACGGATGAGATCATGCACAGGAAATATTAATAATCAACCTGATATATTTCAAGTAGTCCTTTCTACGCATTACATTATCTGTCTTGTCTCATTGAAAGCGGCGTAGCATGCTACTGAGTATGTATGAAGAGTCTTGAATCGCGGAAGCACAATCTTTCGATGCTTTCTCTTGGACCTCTTTATGGCAGTCGCGCTAAACCCGTCTGCATGCTTCTTCATCGTTGGCTCACTTTTAAGCTTGAGGTCGCGCATGCTTTCAATGAGAACGCCAGATTGTGTCCGGTTCATTTCTTTGTCGATTACGCCGCTGTTCTCGTAGAGCGTTCGACTGGGCGGAAAAGGCACGAAAGCGTAGAAATACTTCCAGTCAATTGACACAGCCTTGCGAGTGGCGTCGCTGCCCTTTCCGGCGTTTCTTGCTTGCATCAATTCGTATGCGACACGGCAGAACTGCATGTAAAAGGTCATATATTCATCAGGTTACACATTTAGCCACATTCTAAATTTAATTTTTATCAAAGGAAGGCAAAGCCAAGTACATTCAGTATAATGAGAAGGTTAACATTGTATCGCCAAGAACGCATGGCGGACATACAGGCACAATCAAGAAATGTGCACTTTGTAAGAGGCGAAGTAAAAGGAAACCGTTGGCAAATAATTACGAATGGAGACTGCATGAAGACAAGAGTATGAAGTTGGGCATGTTGGTAATGCATAACTGATCACGTAGCGCAAAAATTTTATAGCGTGTCAAATTTTGCGCTACGTGATCAGTTATGCATGAAGACATTATTGCATTTCTGTCGCTGCTCACACACCCACTCGGAAATGCGTGATTAGAACTAGGTTATAACTATTTTAGTTAAGCCTTTTCCAGTCACTCACTTTCAATGCTCTCTTTCTATTCGTAGGTCGCTTCGCGCTTGCACTTTCCGTCGTAAGCCCCTGTCATAGTTACGTGTGTGTTATGTGTTTGTGTTACACTTATGATATGTTCGTGACCTAGTTCCAATCTACACTACACCCGCTCCCTCCACTGAAGTCAGATGCAGTTACGTCATGAATTATTGTCGTCGTAAATCTAACCCAAACAACGAATACCACGCTATATAACGTGAGTGGAACTGGCTATGTAAGACATTTTCTTCAAAAATGAATCCCAAGCGTAAAGATACAAAATGCAGCTTTCGAGTGTCGCGCATTTTCAATCAACAAAAACAAGGAAGTCAAATAGGCTGATCGATTGCAGTGTTCAAATTCGTATTTAAATACTTCACTGATTTCTACGACAAGTAAAAGTTCACGCAGAGAGCAGTAAAATTGGCCTAATCAGCTCGTGTTTTCAAGTGTGATGACCTGTCGATTAAGTCATGTACTCTCAGCCCCGCATAGCTCCTTCAGTGTTCAAACTACTTTCGAGCTGCTTTCGGTACCTTCAAAACCCCTCGAAATCTTGCCGCATAACTGGCGAAAAAAGAAGCCGCATATCCTATGCACAACGTCTGTTTCGGACCACGCACAAAGGTGAGCCACTAGTCGGTGTGTCATGTTTGTCACGTATTCACGCATCCGCTGATCACCACACTATCCCTTTCTTGGTCTTTATTCGAGAAGGAATGACGACACTAGCGCGCGTTCCTTCTTTTGTTGAGTCCGTGTCTGTCATTGCGCCTTTTCGATCAAGATGCACACCAACTAGCTCATATATTTATTTCCTGTTTTTATTATTGCGATAGCAATTATAGGGGCAGTGTCGACGGCTTTTTGCCGTCGGCGTTGCCGTCATGTCCTTCCCGTATGATGTCCAAATTGATAACATCCCCCGGCGCATTGTATGTTCTACCGCGGGTAAAAGCACGTGAGCGGGCGCTCGGAGGATGCATGCGATAACATCACCCCGCTCGGGAGGCCTGCCGTCGAATCAGAGGGGAAACGCCCCGCCCGTTTTTAACGACCATGAAAAGACACGAGGTGGGGGCGGGGGGGCGGGGCGGGTTTCGCGCGAGCAGCCACTTTGAACTTTGAATCTAAGGGTGCGGTCGCTCGAAAGCCATCACAGCGGGCGGCTCGTATATCCTTCTACGTGCTGCGCTCTCAACGAGAAGTGACTATGCGGAGAGCATCTATCCCTGGAGCGGCCGTATTTTCTTACACCAGCGTTTTGTAGTTACGCGAGATCGGATACAAAACAGTCAGCTGCCAGCCTCACTTCGTGTAACACTACAATTTGTTGTTATCGCATTGATTTCTTCGCCCTTGCGGTGAAACTGAATTCTTTCACAGTGAAAGCGCGCGACGTTGTTGACCCAGCAAGCAGCGACAACGACCTTGAGAATGGCACGAGTTTGGATTATGCTTAAAGAGACCGTGGAAGGATTCTTACGTTTTTTTTACAAATGCATTCAGCCGGTAGAGCGAGATTATGTCATCATTCGTAAGCCTATTCAAGTTGTCTGCGTAAAGTGTATAGTACGCTGCAAACCTAGCGATCGATGGCATGTAAAGCTGGGACATCGTGTACGGCAACTGGCACGTGGAGTCACTTCATCTAAAGCATTCGTCAGCTAGTACACTCCACTTCAACTTCCGCGTAGTGAGCTTCGAACTCTCGCTTTCCGATCAACACCAGGACCCACGAGTCTTCGGCTGTAACATCACCCCCGAAGACCCTATCACATTGCCTCTGTTTGCGCTTATCCGTGATCGCTTTCAGATACTTTCTGCTTGTCCAGTACTTCTTGGCGATCGTAGATAATTCGCATACAGTAGAATAAAATGCGAACGAATTGTATGGTTGTGGCACGCAGCGGAGCAGATCTCAACCATGAGCTCCTTTCAACGTGATCCATGTGATTCGCTTAGCTTCGGTAGTGCGACGGTGCGCTGCCAGAGTTGATTGCGGAGGCTATGCAGAGGGAAGCGCAGCTCAACCCGTCGAGTGCGCTGCCGTTGTCCGCGGCCACTGCGTTAAAGCTGGCGTTCGACGCGTTAAGGTGGAAGTGCAGTGCCGAAAAATACGGCAACAAGTGATTGCCCTTAGCTGCCTTGATACAAGAGGCGTCGCGTAATTTATGGTGTGGATGACATTGTAATGATTTAGCCCAAACACCGACAAAATATCGAAACACCGTTTGAGGGTCACTTTAAGGAGGCCAGTAAATGCCCCGTATCCATCATTCCAAGCTCCTTAGGCCTAGGCTAATTGACTGGACCGCTTGCGCTTGGTGCTAGTAGTTGAAAGCTTGGATGGGATATATTTTACGCGACACGCGTACGTACGTTCAGTAAGTGTTTTAAATCAAGATTACTGTCATCAGCGCCTCGTGTATTCTGTATGTGTACCCGATGCCCGAGAGCCACCACTTAGCACACCATTTTAACATTATTCATCTACATTCTTACTCGTGGGCAATTGTTTTGCTAGCTTCCTGTGGGCGGGTTTCCTTAATTAAAAGAAGCGTAGAAGATAGTATTCATTTTGATTACTACATGCCGCCTTGACTAGAGCCTTAGGCTATATTTTTATCTGCATACGAACAAACTAAAATAGCGCACCTGATGGCTTCGGTTGGCAAAATCCCTTCAAACTTCACATTCGAAAGTGAACGCATCCTCTGCGTACATTGACATCGTGGGTAATTTAACTTTTCAGTCGCCGCTCCGTCAGTGCGGTAAGTTCATCTCTACGAATGCACAGATATATTCATGCGTGTATCCGGTATTGTTATTTCAATGATTCTCAAATGTAGTTGTTCTATGCTAATAACCAAACACAAGGCACACAGTTTCTCTGCATGAGAATGCTGTCTAAAGTGCCCCTTGATTGTTTTCATTGAAACGCTAAATACCCCTAGATATGCGCTCATATTCACAAAAACGTCTTACGCAAGAACATTTTCGCAATATTTCGGCCAATCACGATGCGGGACATATCTTAGAAGGGCTTGGGCTAGTTGGAATGTTGTGCCTTTAGGAATTGTAAACCAGAAACAAGTGCGCGCTATTTATTTTGCAGTCGTTGCTGATGCGTTACGTCTACAAAATGAATGAACCTTCATGGTCGAGCATCTAAAACGCAGTGCACCGGTTTATCTTGCAGAGACCCTGAAATTGTTTTTGAATTCTGCCAGCGCTTAGGCTACAACATCATCAGATAATTCGCACCATAAATTAAGCGACGTACTTTGTATCAAGGCCGCTACGGGCAGTCATATGTTACCCTTCCTCTCAGCACTACCTTACCTCCTTAAAGGGGAACTCCGGCGAATTTTTATATTCACTAACTTCAAGAAAATTTTCAACATATGTTCTGTTCAGTACCCTGATGATATGTGCCGAATTATACTATCGTAAATCCTTTACTTTTTTAGAAAATGAATTTACAGATCGGTAACCAATTTCGGAATCACGCATTTAAATGCGCGCCACTCTGCACGTGACGCATCATTTCTACCCCTTTCCTACCCCGCCTCGCGCAGCAGACGGACGCAGCGCGCGCTTCATTCTTCGTTTTGCCGCGGCTCCATGCCATCGATACGGGGCACGTTCGCTGCTTCACGCGCAGGCGGGACGAAATCAAAAGGCGATGCTTCCGCGCTCAGATAGCTGCACTCATCGCTGCAGTCGTCGCTTGTAAGTTCAGACGAGCTGGCACAGCTTGATTCCGCGTCGGAAAACATCGCCACCGTGCTTTTCGCGCGATAGAGCAATCACGTGTGCTATGGCGGCATGTAGTGCATTTCGTGACGTCATCGTCTACCCAGCATGAAGCAGCTACCTATTTCAGGATCGGTTTTGACACATCGTTTATTGCTTATTTAAAATTAATAACAAGTCTCTCTGCAAAATGAACCACCATAGCTGTTCCAGGACTGTTAATACTATTTGAAAACGGCATTATCTCAATATGGTCGAAAATGCTCCGGACTTCCCCTTTAACTCGTCGAACGAACCGCTGTCGCTGGCGACGGCAGCGCACTCGACGGGTTAAGCTACGCTGCCCTCTCCGCGGCCTCCGCAATGAACACGACAGTGCCCGCAGCACGCTGTCGGGCAACGGAGACGAAGCGCTCAGAGTGGTTGAGATCGGCCCCGACAGGTGCTACCAGCCATTGTTATTTTATTCTCCTGCACGCCCACAACCTCCAAGCGCCAAGAAGTATGGGGACAAACAAAACGTATTTGACAACAATCAGCGATAAGCGTAAAGTCACGGAACATGGCTGTGTCTTTAGGACTAAGTTACAGCCGGAGATCCGTGCATCCTGACGTTGAACGTGTAGGGAGTTCCCGACGCTCACTGCCGCGACGAGCTGAAGCGACTCCTCTCGCTGGATGCCTTACAAGCCCTACACAACGTCGCAGCTTCACAAGTTACAATTCGCTAGATTTGTCGCAGACAACGCAGTTTGAACTATTCATGGCGTCCGAGAAAAGAAACCTTGAGATAAACACCGTCGCGCAGCTCACGTGAACACGGAGCGCGTTGTAACAGTCAGACGACGCTGGCTGTCCACCGGAGTTTCAGTGACGTAGACTGGACATACCCAATCAAATCGGTCGCCAGTGCTACTTATCATGGAACATTGCTACGTAGAATAGAATCACGAAGTTTAAAACTCGTTCAGCTGCGCCGCTGCTATCTCTCTCGGTTCGCATGTTTAAATCCTTGTAATAAATTACACAGTTAATGCTGAGAGCTTAGAGGGGTGATGAAACACCCCTTGGGCTTGTTGAAAAAACATCCTGCGGAAAGTTGACACGGCAATGAACTGCTCAGCCAAATATTGCAGTCGTGCGCACAGCGTAATGGCTACAAGCGGAACGCGAAGTTGCTGTTTTCTCAGGCACCCCCTTTTCAAACAGAGGCCGGTTCTCACTCTCGTCGGTGGGCGGGGCGTCTGCCAGTTGACGTCACGTATCTGTTTTTCCGCGTCGCAGAAGACATAGCGTCGTCATTTACCGATAGCCGACATAAATCGAGAGCGGCGTTCGGATCAGATGCGCTTCTTGTCTCGGAGTGACGCTTCCCAGCTCCGCACTCCTCCGTCTGCTAAGCTTACACGGTAGCCACACTCGCGCACGCGAATCACAGCGGGAAACCGATCGCGTTTCATGACGCGCGCTGACGTAACTTCTTTCCCCCGTGCCATCCCTCCCTCACGGTGTAAGAATATACTCAGGTGCTGACACTCTTTCCCCAAGGCATGGAAAACCGCAATCCACGCGCGGCCAGATAATGTTCCGGTTCTTATCAGTTGACTTCCTGTTTCATCGGCGCCTTCTTGGAGGGCGCTACGAAAAGCGGGGCAGTCGTCTCCATAGCAACGCGCATGCTGCTGATAATGTGCCTTTTGCTGGCATGTGCAGCCGCGCTGTTTTGAAGCCAGACATTTTTGTTCGTGTGCGTTTTATGCACGATAGTTTTATGCTCTTGTATCGACGAAGGTGGCAACAGACTGCTGAGAGTTGTTTGCAATGGGTAGGACATGCTTCGTATCGAACTGCCGTTCTGGCTATCGGACTTCCGCGGAGCGTGTGCCTCTCTTCAAAGCACCGTCCGAGACAGATCATCTGGAGCAGTGGCGCCGTGCGATTCTGAGGGCAGACCGTACTCTAATGCCTACGGAATGAATGTCTTGAACAGACAAAACTACAAGTGGGCGCGAGCAGAACTTGAGTGGGCTTTGAGTGCAGCCCGATCGATTCGCGTTCACGACATTCACGCCCTGCGCGAGGTATTTTCAACTTAACGAATCCTCAAGCCTGGTACACTTTTCATTTTAAACGAATTTCCTTCGCCTTTTGAGAGTTACTCACGCCACTACGAACGAAAGCGTTGCGGAGGCAGAAAATTTTCAAGTCGCCACCACCGCTTCGTTGGGTCCCGGGTTTGGGCGACGAAGCCATGGATGCTGCCGCGCAAAACCGTGGTGCTACACTGCATGAGAACTTAGTGATGTCCGCGTACGCCGATGCGAATAGGTATGTTCAATCATTTCTCACAAACAGACTCGGATGCGTCTGAAACTTTCGACTGACAAAGTAGAGGCACTCCACAGGGAGCCATAGTTTTTCACGTAGCCCTCATAAAGCTATGAGAACAGCCTTTTGGGCTAGTTCGTTTGTAACGTTCATTGTATCGCACGTCCCGTCCTCTTTCTGTGGTCCCTGTCTTAACAGCGCCATAACTTCAATGAACTCATAAAATTGCATGTGGGCTGGAAAATCTGAAAGATAGGGACAGTTCTTCATGAAGGCAATGTCTCTTTATGGGCAAACGATGGGTCTTATGCGGAAATGTAAACGAGTGCTAGCGTAGCCATAGACTGAGGGTCCGACCATAACTGCCTGAATTTATTTTTTCTGGATAAAACTTCGTTTTCCTCCTAGTCTGCGAGTTGACTGAGGTGTAAATTATTGCTCCGGTAAGAGTCGTATTGACAGTTTATTTCATTGTTATTTCCGTTACTGTAGTAGCAACAACTAGGTCAGCGTTCGTGATTATTTTTAGCAGAAGACAGAAAAAAGTCACAGTTTCACCGCAAGGGCGAAGGAACGAATGCGATAGCAACAAATTGTAGTGTTACACGAAGTGAGGCTGGCAGCTAACTGTTTTGCATCCGATCTCGCGTAACTACAAAACGCTGGTGTAAGAGAATACGGCCGCTCCAGGGAGATATGCTCCCCGCAAAGTCACTTCGCGTTGAGAGCGCAGCACGTAGAAGGGCATACGAGCCGCCCGCTGTGATGGCCTTCGAGATAGCACGCGCGCCAGCGATCGCCACCGAGCCCTTAGATTCAAAGTTCAAAGTTGCTCCTCGCGCGACGCGACACTCCTCCCCCCCCCCGCGTCTTCACATCTTTTAAGGCTTGTTAAAGACGGGCGGGGCATTTCTTGTCTGCTGACGGCAGGTCTTCCGAGAGGGGTTATGTTATCGCATGCACCCTCCGATGGGCCGTCTTGTTTGAACTCTGCTTCAGCCGCGTTCGTCGCCCCCGCTCGCGCGCTTTTACGCGCAGTAGACCATACAATGCGCGGGGGGATATTATCAATTTGGACTTCATACCGGAAGGACATGACGGCGACGGCAACAGCAACGGCGACGGCAAAAACCCGTCGAGACTGTCCATATGATTGCTATCGCAATAAAAGAAAGAAAGGTCGGCGCGCGGGCGGCGGAGGAGTGAAGCTTCCAGTGCTCTCGCGGTGACGAGCAAAGAGAGAAAGCGCTCAGAGCGTGCGCCAGACCCCCGTCACTCCGCTCGTTCTTGACGGATTCGAGAAATTTCTGCGGCAATCGATTCGGGCGGCAGTAAACTCCGATAATGAGGTCATTAGATCATTACTTGGAAAAGTGGCTCATGACCTCTTTAAACTTGTCTGCAAATGATCCTTATGACTTCCTTTAGCGGTCCAATCCGTTTCTAAAAAAATCGTTAAAACCGCTTCAGGGCTCCTTTGAGTGTATTAGGAGCTAAAGCAGTGATATTTAAACTATAGAATATTATGTAATTATATCAACCGCTACTGATAACATTTTATTGTTTGTGTCAAGCGCCAGTAAAGCTTTAGAATACGATCGAATGCGGGCACTTTACATGAGTATACTTCATATCTCACCCCCGAAGAAAAGGTGCAGACAAGTCTGTCCGACTCCGCCAGTAGGTGAATGTCGATAAGGACGTTTTCCAGACCGCTGATCCCGTATCTGGTACCCACCGACGAAGCCTGTTTTGACGCAGGTCGGTTCGCAATGACGACGAAACTTGGAAATCTGTACAACCAATAGATTTTTATTGTCAATTCAGGTGATGCCTTACTTTTCTCTCTCTTTTTTTGGAAAATATGAGCAATCACAACTACATGAGCAATTACTTCATTAGATTCCCCTCTAATGACAGCAACGCTGAGTCTCTCGGAATGAGAGAACAAAATATGTGCTTGAGATAAAACGAAAGAATCGTATGGGTCGATGGGCTGGTTTCTTTGTTAAACACAACCTAAAAAACTAGCACAGCTTGCACTAAGTCGAGCGAGGCTGGGTCACAGTAGAGCTGGTGGGCTCATCCTGGGTTGGCGAGGCTTTGATCCTCTCACTTATGCTAGATACTACACCATGCATGGCTGTGCTTGCTCTCTTTGTTATCTTTTTTTTTAGTCTGTGTCTTTCTATTTATTTCTCTCTATGCCTCTAGGCAAACCTCGACCAAAATAGCTCTTCAGTAAAACTCCTATAGCGCGTATATGCCAGAAAAATTAAGCAAAAAAATCCAACTTCTCGCCACATTGAGCCAGACACGGGCGGCGATTAGGGGCCGCACATTTCATCTCTTGTTAAGCATTTGTACCGAGTGCTTGGGCGGTGACTGAGCGCGTGCCGGTTCCTGATGATGATCATTTTCTATCTACCACACACGGCAGACCTCGACCATAACAGCTATCCTCTATAAGCGGACTGAGAATGAAGTAAACGAAAGCATAGGGGACAATATTAAATGCGAAGCATTTCTCAGCGAACCTTTGGCACTTTGAGCGTTTTTATCTACGTATCCATCTATCTATCTAGCCGTCTACGTCTGGGTGCTCTCATAATAGCCTCTTTAACTTGGTGTAAACCGAAATTGGCATGGGAGAGTAAGAGGGTTTGACGAATATCACTGTCGGGTAATGACATGAATAACGTGAAAATCCCGTCGTGTACGTCGTCAAACCCTTCCCTCCAGACACGAGTAGCACATACCCGTTTACCACGAGCCGCGGTGTACGGGTATGCGCCACAGCTGTTGGACAGTTTATATATACCCAGGAACGGCGAAGCAGTGAATGCGATCAGTACACGCCGTAATGTTACATGAACGAGGGCTAGCAGCTAACTCTTTTTGATCCGATCTCACTTAATTTACAAAACCCTGGTGTATGGCAATACGGCCGCTCCCGGGAGAGAAGCTGTCTTCGGTCAGTTTGTCGTATCAGTGGTCCGAGCGCGAAGCAGTGGGATCACGGCGCTCACAGCGCGTAGGAGGTATACGAGCCGTTCGCTGGGGGATGTCTGCCGAAACAGCGCGCGTGCCAGCGCTCTCGACCGCGCCATTATAGTCAACGTTCGCAGTTCCTGCTAGAGTTACGCAGTCCCTCTCCCCAAACATCCCTTCCTGCTCCTTCGCCCAGCAAATGACGGACGGGGCGTTTCCTTCTGCTTGAGGAGCAATCGACGGCAGGCCTCGCACATGGGTTGGTGTTATTCCGTGTGACGGAGATGACCAGCTCGTTTCATCTCTGCTTTAGCCATGTTCCTTCCAACGCTCGCCAGCTTTTACTCGCGGGTAGAACATACAATGCGCGGAGTGATGTTATCGACTTAGAGTTTATACGGAACATGACGGCGACGGTGTAAACCTGTCCTGAGTGTCCATACAATTGATAACGCAATAAAAGATGTATAAAAAACCATCGAAGCGGGCTCGCCTTTTTCCTGGAATGCTGCATCGTCTCCGCTGTAAAGAGTGCATTCGTTGGAAGAATCATATAATCCGACGCCTTTTCCATTGGTTTCTTTCTCGCCTTCAATAACCTTCTTACAGGGTACATCTCCTCGCCACTTATTTCTTCATAAAACACGCGTACATTGTCAGCACTAAGCGTTGAACCTATCATGATTTCGCGCTTGTCGGCTACAGTCTGTTATCTCTGCATGCACGGCCGTAAACGCACAAAATGGAGGGAAATCAGTTAATCGCGCACGATAGTCATACGAGACAAGCAAGGACTGGTGGGTGGCTGCATGGCAAAGCAGTGTGGGAGACAACTAACTCACAACGGTTATTCCTCGTATATTGATCTGTCGAGTGTATGTACTCTGATGTCACGTTAATCACCATTCTGGCGTCACGAAGTGCACCAAAAAACAAGAAACGCCAAGAGAAAATAACGCGCTCGTTTTTTAACACGAAAGTATTTTATGCCGGGGTCCACCAAGACTTCAGTGACGTATTTCCGTCATGGAAATGAGGTCGAAAAAATTTACACGATCAGATTGCAAAGCAAAAAAGTTCCGTCAACGGACATCGAACCCACGACCGCTCGGTCCGCAACAACATATGCCGGGCACGCTATCCACTGCGCCACGGTCACAGACTCTAGAGGCTTACAAACGCGCCTTTTATATCTGCCACTCTCCCGGTCGGCGGGGTGGTGTTGCCCTCTGGGAGCGGCAAAGTAAAGTAAGTCATGACTGTGGCCTCCGCGATTAACAGATGCAACGCGTTACACGTCCGTCTCATTCGGCGCGTTTTCAATAGAAGTTCAATTTTGTCAATGCTTTAACGCACCGCGAGGTGGCGATCTTAGCCCAAGCGTCGTAAGCGCCGTAAAAACGTCGTAAAAGCGTCGGCTTCGCTCATAGCATCACGCTAATCCAAACTAAAAATAGCTCTGCGACGCGCGCCTGCCTCACCTGGCTGTTACACCGCGTTCCCCGCTCACGCGCGCGCCCCGAGAAAATTCGCGGCTAGGGGGCGGCACGAAGCGCTTTGCGTTTCCCTCTAGTCCGGCCAGGGTGTTCAATCAGATTTTCACATGCCGCGGGATGGCGACCAAGTTCTGCGTCCAATATCCGACGCTCTTCTGGCTATCACACCTCGTTCTCTGATTACGCTTTCACCGTTAACTACTACAGCTACCACAAGGCTTTGTATATTCATTTAACATGGAGGTTAGTCGTCGGGATGGAGATGTACCACCAATCATCAAAGTGGGTACATCCTCGTTAAACGGTGCTCATCAATATACATTGTGCAAACTCTCTTATATCAATGTACAGTAAACATTCAGTTACTTCTGTAAGGGCACACTTTCGTGTTATTCCGATTAGAGGTGTGCACGGGCTCCGGGTAGCCCGAAAGCCCGACCCGGCCCGCGGGCCGGGCTCGGACTACTTGGAGTTTTATCGGGCCGGGCTCGGGCCCGGCGCAAAGCCCGACTAAAGCCCGAAATATAGAGAATGAGCGGGAATTGTTTTCCAGCACGCATACAGCGCCTTTTCCGCGACCGCCCTTTACCGCTTATACCTTCCATTCGCTACATTAAACAAAAGGGGAGCAGGTAGAGCACTGCCTCTGTTGCACTCCGACAAACAGAGAAGTAACACCACCTGAGCTAGTGACGGCGCCACGCGACTGTTCGCGTTAGATTTAAGGCCAAATCCCATATGAGTGAAAATGCACGCGACAGCGACGAGCGACCCGACGAAGATCGCCTTCGTGCAAGCTGACGCTTGCATGGTCAAAAGCGCCGCACTTCGTTGAAGCCGGAATTGTTGGACTGCTTGCTGTACTTGCACGACAATTTGTAATCTGTGTAACAGAGACTGTTTGATCATGTTTGATATGCTCAATAAAATGCCAAATTACCGAAAAACGGTGTTTTGTTTTCGCAGCGAACCTTCAAAAAGCCGGGCCGGGCCGGGCACGGGATTGTGTTTTCGTACATCGGGCCGGGCACGGGTTTGTGTTTTCGTACATCGGGCCGGACCGGGTGGGCTCGCAGCCCTTTGCCGTCGGGCTCGGGCGGGCCTTCGACAAAGTCAGCAGGCCCGGGCCGGGCTCGGAAATACGGCCCGTGCACAGCTGTAATTTTGATTCCTATGACGGAGGGATCAACCATCTTTTAACACGAAAGTGTTTTATGCCGGGGTCCACAAAGTACTTCCGTTACCGGGTATGACGTTCATAAAATGGACGCCAACCGGTGAGAAAGAAAAAAACGAAGAAAGAGATCCGCCGCTGGGAATCGAACCCACGACGCTGCGTCCGCGACGGTAAGCGCCCGACGTTCAGCCAACTAAGCTAACTTCGCAGATGCTGGACACCTCATGAACGCGCCTTATATCTTTCACACATTCTGTCTCGCACAGTGCTCTGTTAGCGGTGTAGACAGGCGGGACGGAGCGGGGGCGGTGCCGCCCTCTGTGAGAGGTGAAAAGAAGCAATGCGTCACGATCGACACATACTAGCGCTTACCCCAATATTGCGCGCGATATAGGAGGTCACGGTTAAAGCGTCTCGATACCAGCTAGGGACACTGGTCGCACTGGCGTCGCCGAGGCACCCTAGACGCAGTTACGTTATTTGCTTTTCGCTTCGTATGAGCGTGAGCCGGCTCATCGGAGTAGTGCAGCTTCCACATACACCAACGGGGTTTCTCCGGTTTCTTCGCCGCCGACTACTTAGATCGCGAGAGAACCGACTAACAAAACTGCTGTAATACGTGTTGCAGAAAGGACACGATTTCGACGGACGAATGCCGTGCCTTCGTGGAGCAAGACAGAGGCCAGCGGGACGCATGCGTTTGCGGCTCAAGCTAAGAACCTCTACGAACTAGGCGTCAACATGGGTGCATCCACGCCAATCGGTGCTATAGCTGCCAAGCACGAATAGACATTGTACAAGCTCTCATATATCACTAGAGAATAAACACTAGTTCTGTGTAGACAAGTATCACTTTCGTGTTTTACCGATTCCTATGGCGGAGGGATCAGCCATGTTTTTGTATTTTCAGAGGCTGTTTAGGGGCCCTTTATAAAAACAGGGCGTACAAACACGGACACAGCAGAGTAGTAAAGACACCAGAAACGCCGCTAACAATTGAAAAATCATGCAGCGGCGGAAACGAAGGTGGACACAAATATTTATATGCGCATTCCCACACAAGAGGTTATACCTATCAATCAAGTGCGAGTAGTGGTCTACGTGAGAGATAGCTGTTCGCTCTCTTGACTTTTACCTTATGTCCGTGTTTCCACGTCATGTCTTCTTAACCTGAATACTTACCAACTAGATCAGCTATATTCTAAGTTTACCATTCTCTTTACTTCTGTATTTATTTACCGGTTTACTCGAGTAACAATGAAAAGAAAAAGTGTACTAACGCACCGAGAAATATATATTACTTATTTATTTTAATTTATTTATGCACAGTGCACTAGGTCCAAGACTCCAAGAACATGCTATCCAGCGAGTTGGGTCGTCGCCCTTTAAAGCTGGAGGACATGGCAGCGTTAAGGTCAGGCAATACGCGTGATATTTCTGGAGAAGAAAGAGATACTACAACTTCTGGGGCGCTATTCTCGATGCGCTCATCCAAAGGGGATGTCCACACCCCATTACGGCTGAGCGCATTCAGTTATTCGAAAAAGCGGTGAGCCGTGATGTCACCTGGTTCTTGACCACGTCGCCGCACCGCACCCGCCAGCACATTCCTAGCGTAAGAAGAGAGTGGACGAAATGCACAGAAACAGGAACTTTTCAAGTCTGAATTTGCATATGAATGTGTCCCAGATGTTTGAGAACAATGCAGGGAATGCGTACCGACCTTACAGCTGCGTTAGACGAGCAGCCGCATTAAACCTAAATCGATGGCTAACATGATCAAAAGAAATGCGCACCGAAAATTGGATCTCTGAGGGCTGAGTTCGTTGCATTGAAGCACATTCCGTCCCTATCATTTGTGTCGAGTGTGTTTGAAAGCATCGTGATGTCATGATGGCGCTGCAGAACAAGAACCGGAAACAGGGGGCACGCTTCTCGCCGCGCCCCCGCTATTCAGCGGCCGCTGAAATGGACTGTTCATTACATGGACACATCGAGAAGAGCTCCTCCGGCGAAGTGCTGCATTTTATTTCCAGATTCCCCATTAGAATTAAAAGAAAAGACTAACGGCGGCGCGCAGCAATTATTGTGCGGCGGCGCGGGCGGCGGCGGCGTGATCTCTCTTGGGATTTCGGCGGCGGCGCGAGCGGCGTGACAAAAACAGGCGGCGGCGCACACCTCTAGGTGGCGTTGTCGATGGGTGAACTAGGTATTTGTATAGAAAAAGCGTTGACACGCAGTGGAGAAAAAGAACTAGGAGGCTCACCAGTAAATATACGGCTGGCAGTGCGGGCGATATGACAACAAGGAGCATTAAGCGGAAGGTCAGAGAGGCGGAGAGGACTTATTGGATGACAGCGATGGAAAAGAAGCCGGCTCTGAGTAACTACCGAAAAGGAAAAAACGAAATAAGGAGGGAAAGGTTTTATGATAATTCAAGGGGAAGCGCTTTACTGTTTGAAGCAAGGTCGGGCTGCCTTAGAACGCGTAGTTATAAAGCGAAATTCAGTAACGAAGAAGAACAATGTACATGCTGCGGGGGAACTAAGGAAACGATGGAACATGTACTGATTGAATGTGGCGATATTCACCCAGGTATACGTGTGGGCACGAGTCTACATGAAGCCTTGGGTTTTAGGGACAACAATGGAAAGCTGAACACGTCCGCGATAGAAATAAGTAAGAGACGGTTAGAGTACTGGTGGCAGAAAAGTAGAGATAAAGTACAAAAATAAATAACTGGGGAAAAAAAAAAAGGTCATTCTGCCTTAAGAGGCAGAGAGATGGACCGTGAATTTATATTTTTTGGTATAATAACGTAGATTTAATCAATGTAGATAAGGCATTAGGACAACATGAAACAAGAAAGTTTATTTATTTTTTTTTTCTTTCTTTTTTTTTCGCCTTCGAGCCTGGTGGCAGACATGTCACCGCCCCGTTATAAAGGGGACGCTCATAGCATCCATCCATCCATCCATCCTATCTGGATGGAAGCAAAGAATAAAGTCATGTTTGTAGCCGGAATCGAACCCAGACATTCTGCATGGCAATCAAGCATTCTACCACTGAGCCACGTGATTACTTAAACTGCTTTGTAAAAACATCCTATACGAGCGTCATGTCAGGTTGACGCAAACTGTGGTTGGAGTGCTGGCTATCCGCCTTTATATCAACGCAATAAATCATACATACGTGCACCTGTGAGTCCGCAATCTACAGTCGTGCGTTGCGGGAATACGCCTACGACCGCTACATATGCACATCAGTGCACGGTAGCGTGCGTTTCATGGCGATAAAACTGACGCCTTCTCTCTAACGCGAGTGCCGACGTTACATCAGACCATGAGCTACCCTTTACACTCCAATGTATTCGGCGTGCCTGGTAAGCCCACGATATGAGCACAACAGCTCGAATCGCACGTAGATATTGATGCACCACGTAACGCTTGGCTCAAGGCGAAAAAATCCGGCATGGCTGCTACTTGCTGACTGCTTGGCATGATATTCATTCCCTCAATGCGTGAGATATGACCAGTTAGTGTAGTAATTATGACACTAATGGAAAGAAATTAAGTAGACGAGAAAAAAAAAACAACCTGCTGTTGGTGGGGACCGAACCCATAACCTTCAAATTAGATGCTCTACCAATTGAGCTACCACATCAGTCGTTCCCCGTCCCTTATATTGAGTATTTCTGTACGCGCGATCTGGGAAGTGTTTGCCAGCGCGAGTCGTAGTCATCACTGCGAGTGTGGAACACCCTTTCTTCATCATGTAGCTGAACAATAAACCCGCGCAAGCTACGTGACGACACCCAGCCTGCCTGGACGACACATTCGCTACGAAAGAAATGAGAGGAATGAATCGAGGAGCTTGTTTCCTTGTTATACGCAACGACGGGCGCGCTGGAAGGAACGCTTCTTCTACAGCCTGTTCGACAGCCACGTTCGTTCTCCTATGCCGCCGCCAACGCAAGGAAACTCAAATCCGAGTGCGAACATACTTGGCGTGTACGTATCAACACAGCATTACAATTTCAGAAAACCCTTTATTGAGTAGTTCCCAAATAAACTAGACTGTCATCCACTACTTCGGGTTAGCTTGAAGGCAGAAGGAAACCGGTATTACGCTTCGTATTAACGCGACAGCAGGAAAGAGCCCATGTCGGTTTCGGCGCCAGTGGCGTTTTCCGTGAGCCATAAATGTCGAAGCATGCTGGAATAAAAATGCGGGGCTCCAGCCGGTATGACACCTAGGCATTCCGCGTGGTAGTCAGCTCTGCTACCACACAGCGTTTCAAATAGTTTCGAGAAAAAATCGTCATATAGGACGAACAGATGCCGCTCGAGCAGCATCTGCGAACTTTGGTCATAAGGGCGCGGTCGCGAGCGCTATCCCTGCAGACATCAGCAAACGGCCCGTATACCGGTCTACATTAAATTTTTAGAATGAATACTTACCAACTAGCTCAGCTCTGTTATTCTAACCCGTCTGCAGGGGCGTAGCCAAGGGGGGGGGGGGTTGGGGGGGAGGTTCAACCCCCCCCCCCCCCGAAATTTTTCAGTTTTGCTTGCGTATAATATACACGCACACATACAAACGCACGCACGAACGTACATAAAGTATGGTTCAACCCCACCCCCCGAAAAAAATATCTGGCTACGCCCCTGCCCGTCTTCATGCTCTTCTCTCACGGCTTCGCGTTAAGATGGCAGACTGCACGAAAACCGTTACTCTCCCGGGAGCGGCCGTGTTCCAGCGTTTTGTCAAGTTATACGAGATCGGATCCAAGAGAGTTAGCTGCTAGCCTTACTTCGCAGAGCATTACACTTTGTTGCTATCGCATTTCTTGCTTGCTTCGCCCTCAAGTGAAACTGTGATTTTTTCTAAAGTGCACAATGATAATCTTTGTAAACATTGCCACAATGGTGATCACATGCATTCTGTATCTACTGGACTGATCAGCATCCTACGTGTGCAGTAGTAGCTGTACAAACGAAGCAGAATACTAGTCTCGAGCCAGGCTAGAACATGTGTTAGAGATAGGTCGTTTCGCAGGGCGCTAAACAAGCCTATTGGATATTAATAGCAGTGTAATAGTGCATGTGCACGCTGAAGAGTCAAGACTTTGAAAAGGCTCCAACAAAAAAATAGTTTTATTTCCCGATATGTCGGAATCCACTCGAATCCCATTTCAGGGGGAGCGACAGCGGAGCTGCACCCTTTCCACTGAGGAGGGGGTGGAGAGAAGGCGCCTTTTCTGTGGCGAGGCGCTTGTGTGTGATACGGTTGCGTGGAAATCACCGACTCTGTTTGCCTGGCTTTTCTTGCTGGGCCGACAACGCAAACTGCCGGCTGCGTTCCTTTGAAACGGTTCAAGTTGTTTTCGTGGTTCTGAATGAACGATGACTCCACTAACACTCGTAACTAAAGACGTGCACGACAGCTGTGTTGGTGAACCATCGCTCATTCTTTCAAAAGACGAGCTGCCGTTCTTGGAAGACTATGCACGAGTAATTTTTTTTTCTTTTTTTCTTTTAAATCTTTAAGTGGACAGTGTTAGCCTTACGTCTGGTGGCCTCCAAACTTCCCTAAGACAGAGTATTTGCGCATTTCTGTGTTTCTTTTCTTCCACCTACTTCCATTTTCAAATTTGTTTTAAGTTTGTCGTCTCCAACCAACCATGTTTTGACTCACTTTAATATTTTGCTTTGCTTAACAGATTTGGAAGGCATACGCGCACTGCTGTGTTTTAAAGAGGCGGTGCTAAATATGCGGATTATAGTTTTTTGCCCAGTGAGAAGAGTTCTGCTTTCAAGTTGATTCAATGAAATGCCATGAGCTTCTGTGTATTGAACTACATTGTCACCGTTTGCTGTTAAGAGATAGCAGTCGTGGCCGTTCGCCGTTACTTGTTACTTTTGAGCGTGCGGCGTGTCGTCAGTGGCGACGAGTGACACTGTAAAAGGCACATTTATCGAATAAAGCTCATTTGGTAATTCAGCGCTGGTCCTGTGTATGCTTGTTTTCTTGCGTCCTCGTCTTTCGTGCTGTTCAACCTTGCAGGTCCCTCTGTGATCGCACAAAACCATGGACTCCATGCCACGAGGCGCTGTAGCGTGTGAAGAACTTCGGCATTTCGAAAGCCGGTAACGCTTTCATCACGGCGTAGCGACTCCACCGACCGCTGCTACCATGATCAATGTGTTTCCAGTAGACAAAAAAAGGAAGCATTTTAGAAAATGCATTGGGTTTTTGCGTTGGTTTCATCATAGCTCCGCCCGATTTCATCCTATTTTCCTTCGTTTTTTCACGTGCAGCTTAAAGGAATGGCGCCGATATATAACCAAATTCACAATGTATATGTTATTTGTTTTCATTAATTTATTCTTTTATCTATATAGCCATATTCTCCTTTAATTATTTGTTTTAATAACGTTCTATGCCCGAACGCGTACAATTGAAAAAGAAACATTGTTAGCCACGATTGCTGGTCGCTTGTGCGCCCCCTAATAATCGTCGACAGCGCATTTGAATGCAGACGCGCTTACAGTAATGACGACGGCATTAGAATGGCATTTCAAGATATTTAGCCAGCCTAGGGAAAGAGCTATGCAGAATGAAATAAGGCAGGTTTATGCAGTTGGGGTGGAGCACTTATTAAACCTTGGGCCACTCTTTGTGAAAAGAAAAAACAAGCGCGTGTACAAAGTACAACACACTATTCACAACAAGAACTAAGCTCACGAATCACATTCCGTCCCCACCGCTAGGCGGCTGCGGCGACCCCAGGTGTCAGAACATACTAAAGCTTATGGTCGCACATTGGGACTTGTTCCGAAACGTTTCGTCGAGGAAATTATTCATGATGAACAAAGCGCAACTTGCACGAAGAGTCAGTAAGAACACAGGACGGAGCGCTCCGTCCTGCGTTCTTTCTGAGTCTTTGTGCAAGTTGCGCTTTGTTCATCATGAACCATTTGGCAGTTATCCTAAAAGAGCAAATTATTGCTAGGGCTGACTAATAATCACATCGCCGTTTGATCACCTAAAATGACACTTTTTATTCATATCCCGCGTCGGTGCTGTCTGGGGAATGCGTTTTTATCACAGCTGTCATTGTTGCGCTACAGCAACTTCTAATACAGTCATATTGTGACTGAATTACGCATGCCTGAAAACTAACCAAAAGACTTAAGCTGTCTGCCCTATTCAAAACCTATAAGCAATGACATAAAAGAAGAAATGCTTCCTCACTTCAATTTTATCTCATCAATGACGTCTGGCTCATCGGTAGCAACAAATACTCGCTTCTCGACCGCCTCCCCACGCAGTGCCAGAGCACTGTAGAATTCTTCGGCCTGCCCCATGTATTCCTCGACGCCATGGTATGCAGCCTCTTGTTTCTTATCGGTGCGCCGCACATGTATCCTGCGCAAAGAGAAAAAAAAAATTTTCAGAACTTGTTCAGTTTTACATACCATGTTGTCCCAACCAGTGCCTCCTCTATTTTTCAGTGCCTGGGTGAACGCTCTCCTCGGGCCGTCGAGCGCGCGCTCCGCGTCCGCTCGCCGCTGCCGCGTAGTGGCGCTGTGCAAGTAGACTTGCACAGCGCATTTTTTTATAATAGCATAGATTTAATCAATGTCGATAAGGTATTAGGCCAACATAAAACAAGGAAGGGTTTTTTTTTTTTTTCGAGCCTGGTGGCAGATATGTCACCGCCCCGTTATAAAGGGGACGCTCATAGCATCCATCCCCGGGAAGCTGGCGCTGAACGCCCGCGCATATCACGAAGCTCACGAATTCGTGTTTGCATCCGAGTTTAATTGCATTTGTGCTTCTTGCAGGCTTTCACAGGTACAGGGGGATGGAAAGAAACGCGAAAATAGCGGCGCGCTGTTTTCATCACGCTCTAATTGTGGTGGCAATAAAAAAACGCTAGATGGTCTTTTATTGTGTCATGGATTACGTTGTCTTCCCATCAATCACCCAGGCTATAACCACTTGAAAATAAATGCGAAGCCGCAAGGAATGCAGATGCCGCATGTTCGCGTGTCTTTACATCCCCGCTGTACGTATTCCGCAGGCAGTCTGTCAGGCCAGGGGCGTAGCCAGAAATTTTTTTCGGGGGGGGGGGGGGGGTTCAACCATACTTTTATGTTCGTGCGTGCGTTTGTATGTGTGCCTGTATATATACGCAAGCAAAACTGAAAAATTTCGGGGCGGAGGGGGGTTTGAACCCCCCCCCCCCCTGGCTACGCCCCTGTGTCAGGCCGCGCTGCCGGTTCGATACTTGCACTCGACTTTGATAGTATTCGCGTTTTATTTTCTATTTCAGGCTATTGCAACCGCCCCAATGCCTTAGTATGTCATACTGTTGTGTTCCACTCTGCAAACGGAACTGAAAGAAATCACGATTGTCTTTTTTTATTTCCCTTTATTAATAAAGAAAAAAAATCTCACAGGGTCCCTTATGCATTCATCTAAGACGACTTAAAGGCGAAAGCCATCTTCTTTTTCTTCTAGTCAATGTATTGGACATTCCCTGCCTCCCTCCGAGATATTTCTGCGCCTGACGTGGTTTTCTTACAGCATCAAGGATCGGAGGCAGTGCTAGCTTTCTGCACATCAGCGGAGGCATGCACTGCCTGCGTGATCGGCCCATTTTGGCCAAGCGAAGATGTAATATGACGACGTCACTTAATGTGACGTCACGATGTCACAAAATTTTATGATCTGTGACGTCATATTATGACGTCATCACGTAATTGTTTTTTGAATCACTCGTGCTGACGCCGCCGACGGTCAATTTTCGCGTTTGATGAGGCATCTAAGGCTTTCGCCTTAACACATTGTTCAGCTGTCGTTCCATGAAATTCCAGCTGCCGCTGGTGTTCGGTAGAGGTGGCTAGCAGCAATTAGGCGGGATAATTGGTATCCTAATACATCTTCAAACTACACTAGAATATGCAGCCGTCGTTCACGACGCGAAGATTTCATAGAATATAAGAGGCGGCTTACGAAGAATGCAGTAGCGTCACTCTTTGCAGACTGCCCTTCACGTTTGCAGCCCAAGGTAACAACTGAACCAAGCATTGCAAGTATCCCTAAACGTGACCGTGTTGAGTCCGAACAGTCAACAAATGCATGTAGTATCAGTATCAACGCTGCCTCGCTATCGCCGCCATGTGCATGCAGCGCTGACATTAGGTCGTGAAGCTGAAGAATCGGAGCCCATGGACACCACATGCGCTACCGGCGCAACAACCGACAATCATTATGTACAGTGTCACTGGAAGCAGTCTAGTGACATTTCATGCTATTTAGCGCATGAACTCCAGGCTTGCGTATAGTGTGCTACACCAGTAGACGGTAGCACGCATCAGGGAAATTTAAGCGCCCAAGCTTTCAGTATTAGCTCTTGGCAAATGCTGCTTTCGAAAATCGACTTTCAGACAGCCAAAAACCGACTCTCACTCAAGCGAATGTAACGGTGACAAAGCAATTTTCCGCGCATCACTGGCATGCGCTCAGTGGAATCGGGCTAGCAGACAACGCGCGAGCGTCTCGACCAAATAGCCGCGAAAGACACAGGCCTTCGATATGGGCTGGTTGCCCGGAATGACAAGTGCTTCATGATTCCAGTTTACAAGTTTTCTTTATACTTTAAACAATGCGAATACAGCCGAAAACTGAACCATATAGCAGCTTCGAATGCAGCCACGGCATTCGTTTCCGCGAGCGACGACGCGACGGCTGGTCTACTACAGTGGCGGCGCCAGGCGGCTAAAACCCGCACTAACGCCGACGGTCGGTTCCCATTGCGCTCCGCTCCTTCGCCCAGGCACAGAAAAATAGAGGAGGCGCTGTCCCGACCTATGCGACCGACCCTTCACAACAACCTAAAACCTTATGGCATTACGAAAGCTAGTAACAGCTTCCGCCTGGACTAGGATGCAACATAATCATCATCAGAGAAACTGCGCGAAAAAACGTGGCCAAAGGCAGAAAAGAACAGCACAAGCGCATATTAGCAACTGATATTTTTACCAAAAATACGCGATATATAAAGGGCAAAAAGCAGAGTAAGAATATTTAGGTTCTTTAAGACATGAATCTACAAGAACAAGCTAATCTTGAACATTGACGATTATCTTGTTCTCGTAGACTCAAGTCGACGTGTTGGGGCTAGAGTGGATGTTTCTAAACTTTTCAAGGAAAAAGTGGCAGGGCTTAAGTTCACTTTTGACGTTCCGAAAGAAGGTGCTATACAATTTCTAGGTCTAGTTATTCCGTTTGGTGGTTCGCATGTTTGGTGGCTTTATTCACCACGTTCTGTAAATCCAAGTTTGGGTTTGCGATCTAACCACTCTAAGGTAGTAAAACACGGAGTTGCTGTTTCTTGTTTGCCCTCAGCGATAAAGAAATCATGCCCACACCATCTAGCGGACAGCTTCACTAAGCAGATCGCGCGGCTTCCCTGCACACTTCCCTGCAACCGCTCTGGCGCGCCTTTTTGAAAAGATTGAGCGCAGCTTGAAATTCGACCTGAAAGGTTTGGCTCGTGTTGCGAGTGGTCCTGTTAAGAAGGCGCGTGTCAGTATTCCCCACCTGCATGGTGTGTCGCACCACCTCAAGAAGGCGGGTGCGCAGTGTGGTGTTTTCTGCGAAGGATAGGTTAAGCAGAATTTGTGTGGCTGTCCAAAGAAAGGTGGAGCGCAGTGCACAGAAGTGGTTTGAGTGTAAGGTCAAACATAAGGATGGTCTATCAGACTGGGGTAAGGGAGTCGTATACTCTTCTTTCTCCAGTGGTAACAACTATATTGGGCACACTGGCCTTTGTCTCAATGATAGGTTGAATGACCACCGGTTATCCACCGGGCAGCCTTCAACAAACCTGTCATTACAGGAGCATGTCGATTAAAAATAAGTTGAAGTCTGCAGTCCTTGTGCGTGTTCGCTAGTAATATGGAAGCATTCAGTCAGTACCAACTAGCCCAACTAAATGCAGTAACTGTCATTTCACTGCCGAGATTGTAGTTGCAGCCCTGGTTTCCGAGGAAGCAAGGCTCTTGCGCTGCACAAAGACCATACGACGCGTGAGCTTGTTGAAGCTGAATTTTCAAAGCCGGAGACAGTTGTGTCACCGATGACTCATCGCTTTGCATAAAGCAGAGATTAGTTATCTTGACGCGCACATGTAGGTTCTCTGTGGTGTTTAATCAAGCACATGTGTTTTTGCCCTATATATTTTGTGTCTTCTCAGTGAAATTCTCAGATGCTAGTACGCCCTTATGCTGTTCTTTTCTTTGTCCATCTTTTTTCGTGCAGTTTCCCTGATAATGGAATATCAACTCACCCAACAGTCTATTCTTCTAAGACGCAACATCAGTCGGTATTTACGTGAACCCCTCACTGCACCTTTTTTCAGGAAACCAGCCAAAGAAACCAACATTTATAAAATGGATGCAATCCTAAGTCGTGCATGTCTTTGTGAAGAAGTGCTCCTGAAGATGCGAGTAGAAAGAATGGCTGCCCCTAAAGCTAGGATGAAAAGAAAAGGGAAGCGATGATCGCACAACATTCGTTAGATCATTGTACGATGTTCGCTTGTATTTTCTTTACGTGCTAATGTTGAGAACAGCCATTCTTTCTACTCGCATATTCAGGAGCACTTGATCACAAAGACATGCACGACCTAGGATCGCATGCGTATTATAGTGAGTGGTTTTTTTGGGCTCCTCTAACTGGAAGAAGTATCCCTCCCCGAACAACGCATAAAACAAATATGGTGCTCATTGCCAAAACGGGAGGTCCCCAGATCTCTCCAACCTTCGACCAATATATCTTACGTCGGGCGTCGGCAAGTTCATGGAGCACGCCATCCTCAGCCGGATCGACGCACACTAGGGCGACATCGAAACATGTTCGGACACCATGCTCGGGTTTCGAGATCATCTCTGCCCGCAGGATCCAATGTTCCAAATCAAGCACCAGATACTCGACAACACGTCGAGAGGTAGCAAAGCCATTCTAGGACTATACCTAAAAGCATTCGACGACGCAGCTCACACAGCCATACTTCGCTAGATCGCCGCACTAAATCTACGAAACCGGACATGCAACTACGTTGAGCAAATAAAGCTGCTATGGGGGCTAGTTGACATGGCTTGTTCGCGCTGCCAGGAACTGGACGACGTCTTTTTTCGTTTCAAAGGCGTCCACTTCCTGGCAGCGCGAACAAGCTATATAAGTTGAGGATTTGCTCACAAACAGGAAAGTTTTCTTAACGCTGGATAAATAGACACCCGAAGATGGGAGCATGGCGGCGTCGGCACCCCGCAAGGCTCCGTCATCCCGCCAACGCTACTTCGCTATGATCCCCGAGCGCATAAACGCCATTGAGGGAGTCCATCACATCGTATACGCAGACGACATTACATTTTGGGTACGGGCGGGTACCGACGGTGAAATCGAGCACCGGCTACAGACCGCGGTTGAGGTAGTCGTAGACTACTTTGTCGGAACCGGTCTCATCTTCTTGCCGGAAAGATCCCAACTTCTTCTGTAGCACCCGACGCCTATGTGAACAGCTCCCCAGGGTGACATGCAGCGTGCTTTGTACGAAAAAATTGGCGAACGCACCAAAGACGGACAACGAGATTAAGGGGTTGGTCGCTCATCATAGAATCCAACGGCACTAGCGGATCAACGGTAAGGAATCTGGAGACTAAGATCACGAACGCCCTGAGGTTCAAGTATTATTAACAAAGACAAGTTTATGATGGACGCCAGCATCGTAAGATATGCACATCTTCTTCATTAGCCACATCATCATCTACGTGGATGCCTACCGCAACTAGTACAAGGTTGAAAATGCCAAACAGCCTCAATATGAGGACATATGAGTCTCGAACTTCTACTACAGCTGAGAGTCTACAACGCGCTCGAAGAGTTAATAGAGCCGCAAGAAAGATCGTTCGCAACTCGGCGAGACTAACTGGCACATGAACGGGCAGGAGCGTCCACGACCAAGTCGGCATAACATATCACGTCGGGATAACCTCTACACTACTGGGGAACTCGGGATAACGTCCACATTATCTAGGCAAACTTGGTAACCTCATCTGCCCACCTGCATTTCTGCGTACCGTCGCGCGCCTGCATTCTCTTGGAATACAGTCTGTTACTTTTAATGACCAGCGATTATTTTGCCTACGCGCTATACATGCCCTGCCCATGCCCATTTCTTCTGATTTCGACTAAGGTGTTTTAACACACCCGTTTGTTCCCTGACTCACTTCGCCCTCTTCTTGTCCCTTAAGGTTACACATATCATTGTCCTTTCCATGGCTCGCTGCGTCGTCCTCTATTTAAGTTGAACCCTCTGCGTAATCCTTCATGTTTCTGCTCCGTAGGTTAGTACCGGTAATGTGCAGCTGTTCAATACCTTTCTCTTGAGGGATAGTAGTAAACTACCATTCATGATTTCACAAATCCTGCCAAATGCAATGCACCCCATTCTTATGTGGCGACACACTGCGCACAAACCGGCGCAGCCGCCGCCTCGTCACTAAGCCGGCGTGACACGGCTGCATGCTACGCCACGCCTCCGATAAGGAACAGCGCCACCGCAGCGTCACCGGAGGCTTACGTCACCGACGGTGGCAATAAAATTAAGCTGCTAAGCTCGGAGGTGACCCTTCTTTCCTTCGCTACCCGACTGAGCGCAGCGTCGGTATGCTCGCCCCGCTGCTCCTACTACGCTAATAAACAGTCGTTATGTTTTATGTCGGGATGCGTCCTTCCATCGCCGCGGCATCCCCCACTTATTCTTCCAGTTACTTCAGTCTCATGGTTCGGCGTCGCGGTCACTAACCGTTCTAAGTAAGATATTCGCTTACCACTTCCAGCGCCTCGCTACCTATCGCGAAGCGCTGTTCTCTTGTGAGACGGTTGAACTTTACTTTAATTTTCTGCATGTTAATTTTTATACCTGCCATTAGGCTTTCCTTGTCCAATTCAATAATCATGATTTTCTCTTCTTCCCGCAAGTTACTCATCAAGGCAATGTCATCAGCGAATCGCAGTTTACTAAGGCACTCACTAGGGATGTGCGACTACCGAATAGTAAGTCTCGAATGGAATACCGAATCGAATCAGATAAAAAAGTCCGATATCCAATCGAATATCGAACAGCAGATTTATTTAACAGGAGCTCGAATATTGACACATTCCCATGCAAAAAAGCAGCTGTTGTACATGATCTAGGGTCACTTTCGCCCTCCGAGCCGTAACAATGTTGCTAGCTGTCGAAAACAACTTTTCACTAGGTAAACTCGTTGCTGGAATACCCATGTACTTCACGGCCATCTTGCACACTCCTAGGAAGTGTTTCTTGCCTGTTTCTTTCCAGAATGATAGAGGGCATCGGTCTTTACTGCAAGTGGACTCTCGAAGGTATCGCTCAAACCCCTCGATTTGGGATGTTTCGGAGGCTGTCTTCTTTCTGATCACGCTGCCGGCTTCAAAATGCTGTATCAGATACTGCTGATGCGCTCCTTGTGAGCTGTAGATGTTGACGCTTCAGTTCAGTCACTTGATGCTTCTCCTGGAGCGCTCTGCAACTCAGTTTTTGCAAGCTCCGAGAGCCATGTTTCCCGGAACGTTTCAGCTCAAAAGATGTTTCTAAACCTTGGGTGACATGCGGCTGCCAACCCATACTCCTTTTGCTTGTCTTGACCTGGAAACCTTGTCTTCATGCTTTTCATCAAGTTTCTTGCAAACTCTGAGTTGTCATCGTCAGCTACAATGCAGTCTTTCAGAATCATTTGTGTTCCATAGAGAAATGGCACTACTGACAATGAAGTTGCATACTTGTGGTCACTAAGATCTTTGTTCGCCGGTGCGATTAGTTCAACAGCTTTCACGAGCCCAGCCACTGCTTTCCACTCCTGTGACGTCAGGTCGGGCACAGTTGTCTCAGAGGTGGCAAGCTCTAAAGGGATGGCTTCTTTCAGCTGCACAAGATGCATATTGTATAGCTAGTTGCAGTGTATGGCACATACACTGCATTGGGACGCAAGAAATGTCCCTAAGGACCGCAAAGAAGTTTCGTGTATTGTCCGTCAACACATAGACTGGTACCTTCTGCAGTGGCAGCTCCCATGTATCCATCATTGCTTGCAGGCGCTCCAGGATGTTGCAAGCAGTGTGGCTCTCGGTCACACTTTGGTCGTTCAATGCAAAGCTTCTCATTTTAAAGTTGGAGGTGTAGTAGTGGCAGGTGAAGCCGATATAACTTCGGTTAGACCTCGATGTCCACATGTCACTTGTAAACGAGATTGACTCTATGCCTTCCTGCAAGTCCGCATGCATCGTCCCCTTGAGAGCCATTACTGTGTGTCCGCACAACGGCGGAATGATTGTCCTCGAAAACGCCGTGCGGCTGGGTTTCTCGTACAACCTCTCCATCTGGTTCAACAGCTCTGTGAAACCACGATTTTCGACATAGAGGTAAGGCTCAAGGTCGAGCGCCAGCATTCGGGTATCCTGGTGGTTATCGCCGTTCTCTCGCGTTGCGATAGGTCCTTGCCCAACTTCAGCGCACTTTTGATGAGCGACTGTGCACCTCCTGGTCTTCCTTGCTTCCCGCAAAAAGAAAACTTCTCGTTCTTGGGGTATCTCTATGGCGCCTGTAAGGCCGTGGTGCAAAGTTTCTTGGTTCGTAATGGCGCGCTTTTGTTTTGTGCTCCCGAATTGAAGTCTCTAATTCCTCTCAACTGCATGTACAACTTCACAGCGAAGCTGTATACCTCTGCCCCTCAACGGTTACGTCTCCGCGGGAAAAACAAAGCGCGTGGCAAAAAATTGGCGTCGTGCTCGGACGCTCCGTTTCAAGGGTGCAGATTTCTGATTTATTAGACATTCTCGACGCTGCTCCTCGTATGCGCTCAGCGTAAGCGACTAAGATATAATGCTATCAACCGTTTCAAGGATGCAGATTCTAAATTTAATAAGCGTTCTCCTCAAGAGTCCGCTCGACAAGTTCAACAACATTCGCTTCAACCCACAGACTTTCGAACCTCTCCCGGACAAAGGGGAGATAGACGAAGACGAGGTCGAGAGGCTGATAGACGTGAATGACCCAAAGCAATGCGTCGTGGCTACGAGCGCGTCGAGTCGGACGGTTGTGTACGATGAAACATGCACGGCCGGTGTGCAATATCAGACGCACTCCTTGGCCATCACTCCCGGTGAATGTCAGACGCCAGTTTCACTTTTGTACGACTCTAGTGCGGAAGACCATTCGAGCGGCGTCGCAATAGGTAATCGTTCTGGGTGTCGTTTACAGCAGAAAACTTGAAATCCTCGTGTAATCACGCGTCGAATAGCATTGGGCAGATCGTGTGCCCCTGCATTACACACTTCTTTATTGAAATTTTGCCACTTCCCTTGTGGAAGACTATGGTGGATGTGGAGCCATTGTACATTTATTCCAGTATTTTTATATATGGTCCATCGACGCCCTGATTCTGTAGTGTCTCCATGATTACTGAGATTTCGACCGAATTGGACGCTTTGTCGTAATCTATGAAGGCTATATACAGGTGTCCTTTTTTTAGAAAATACAGATTTTTAATGAAAATTCTATGCCGGTAAGGCTCCCGCTGTTTTCGCACACGAAGTCTCCGTCGAGGCGGAAATACTTTGTCCTAGTTGAAATGACACTGTTGCGACTGATTACAAAAACTCGTCAATTAATTTCTTAATTTTTGATATGAGGGTGGTCGTTTATATTAGAAAGTTGTAGGGCCTGCCAGTTTATGGCATACCCATTTTTTAGAAATCAAAAAAGTTGCACGTGACTCGAGATATTCATTGTTGAACTTTAAAGATGATACCGAAACTGACTGCACCCGGCGCGCAGGAAACGCGGTCTTTCGGCAACGTGAAACCACTACTGCACGTGACAGGGAAGTGACGAAATTCTACTCAAGGCGCGCCGAAGCAGAACCCGGTCATGAGATTCGGCAATCATTGGGAAATACACAAGTAGACAGCTTATTGTGTGGGTGTAATCTGTGATGCTTATTTGTTTCTTGCATAAGCCACAAGAAACTATTATGCATGTCTGCAAGAAGATGCGCCGCAGTGGCTGCTCCTGAGTTCTGTTTCACTGATAAAGAAAACGTTGATATTGCGCTTTTCTTCGCACAGTTCGAGAGAAGCATATAAGGACCAAGCACCACACGCACACGTAAGGCGATCCGCTGGCGAAAGTGAGATGACTTGCCGCTTTTCAAGAAAAGATACGGCCTGGACGCGCCTTCATCGAAATTTTGTCACTTCCTTGTCGCGGGTCGTTCCGGTCTGGCGTAACAGAGTCGTCGCGTTTCGTGCGCGCCGGGCGCGATCAGTTTCGATATCGTCCTTGAAATTCGATTTTGAATACCTCGAATGAAGTGTAACTTGTGTGATTTCTGAAAAATGGGAAGGTCATAAATTGTCATGCACTACAACTTTCTAATATAAACAACTACCCTTAGGTCAATAAATAAAAGATTAATTGGCGAGTTTTTAACACGAAAGTATTTTATGCCGGTCTCCACCAGAACTTTCACGACGTATTTCCGTCACGGAAATACGTCAGCAAAATGAACGTCACCAAATAAAGAAAAAAAAGCTATAAGGAAAAGTTCCATTGACGGGAGTCGAACCCATGACGTCTCGGTCCGGGACGATGGCTGGCGGGCGTTAAGCCCACTGAGTTATCGCCAAAAACATTACGGAGGCAACTTGAACGCGCCTTTTATGTTTCACACTTTCCTCTCTGAGTGCTCTTGGATGGATGGATGGATGGATGGATGGATGGATGGATGGATGGATGGATGGATGGATGGATGGATGGATGGATGGATGGATGGATGGATGGATGGATGGATGGATGGATGGATGCTATGAGCGTCCCCTTTATAAAGGGCTGGTAACATGTGTGCCACCAGGCTCAGAAAAAAAGAACAAAAAAAACACGCCGTCGCTACGACCATCCCATTTGGCGCGTTTCTTCGTCAACGCTTTAACAAAACACCGGGAGGTGCATCTTTAGTCCAAGCCTTCCTCATAGCATCTATCCATATAAAAAATAGCTCTCCGGCGCTCGCCTGGCTGTTGCAGCGCGTTCCCCGCTCATCCTGTGAGAAATAGCAGCCAGTCTAGAGGGAATACACGACGCGCGTAGCGTTTCTCTTCGCGTTTCACGACGCTTCGAAGGAGTGCATATTGAGTATCAGTGTTCATTATACGCTTGTTGATGTCATGTTTGCGCGGGATTCACCGTATGCGGTTTCCACGTATATGTTAAGAACTTCAGCTACCGCAAGGATTAAATCATGATCATGGGCGTTAGTCGTCGGTACGGAGATGTGCCACTAGGCGTCAATGTGAGTGCGTCCACATCAAGCGGTGCTTTATCTGCCAAACAACAGTAGACATTGTACAAGCTCTCATATGCCAATGCACTATAAACAATCAACTACTTCTCTGACGATACGCTTCACTTTCGTCGTATACCGATTCCTATGACGAAGGGATCAGCCATCTTTTTTAATTAGTCACAACAGTGTCATTTGAGCTGGGACAAAGTACTCCTCCCTCGACGTAGAGTTCGTGTGAGAAACCGACAGGAGTCTTACTGTCATAGGATCTTTATTAAAAATCTGTATCGCTTAAGAAACACCTTTTATAGGGGTTGGTTACATTCCGCGCACTTCTCTGTCACATAACGGGTATTCTGAATATGGTCTATTGTCGAGTAGCCTGTACGAAATCCAGCTTGGTCATTTCGTTGATTGAATTTTAAGCTTATCCTCATTCTATTAGCTATCACCTTGGTGAATACCTCGTAGACAACGGATAGGAAGTTTATAGGCCTGTAATATGTCAAGTCTTTGACGTCCCCTTTCTTATGGATTAAGGTGATGTTACTATTCTTCCAAGATTGTCGTACCCTCACCATCGAGAGACACTTGGTATACAGGTTGGCTAGTTTTTCTAGAACAGGGGTCTCAAACACGCTGCCCGCGGACCTTTCGCTAGCGGCCCCGGCTTCACACGGAATAAAGCTTTGTGACTTCGCTAAACAGTACTCGCATTATTTTCTTCGCTCTTGCAATAAATAGCGCTGTGTTCGGGTAAACTACGGAGGCGAGATTGGTCTCAAGCGTTTTTTTCGTGAGGCACTCCATGCTGTCACTATGAGTTGAAACATCACCGTAGGACGAACAATCAACATTTCAGAATCGGCGTCCAGATTTTAGTCATTGTGGGCATCAGTATCAATGTGTTTTCGAAACCTGACGTCAAACACGTTTCAGAAATTATCCATATATGGACCATAGAAAATGAGTTCTTCCCAATGGCAACGTTACGGGACGTATTGTTGAAACTCCGTGCCCTCCCACCAGCTTCACTGTCCCAGCCCTTTGTAGGACTAAATTTCGTGACTGCGGCCCGCTAGATCAGGTGAGCTTGAGACCCCTGTTCTAGATCTCGTGTTACCTGGTCTTTACCAGCGGCTTTGCCTCTTTGAATTCCCTCCAAGGCTTTCTTTACTTCTCCTGTCGTTACTGGTGGGATGTATGATTCATCTTGGTTACTGCTACTCCTTACATAATCGTCCTTGTTGTCCCAGCTACTGTACAGATCTCTGCACAACTCATCAGCTACTTAAGTATACTATCCATATTGGTAGTGACGTCGCCTTCCTTATCTCTAAATACGCCTCGCGCTTGCCTGAGCCCAGTTTTCTCTTCTCCGCTTTTAGGCTTGATCCGTTCTTCAGAGCGTGTTCAATTCTCTCCATATTATACCTTCTAATGTCAGCTACTTTATGCCTAATGGCTAACGTCGAAAGTTCTGCCAGTTCTATTTCGTCTGTTGGGTTTGAGGCTTTCATGCTTTGATGTTTCTTAATAAGGTTTTTGGTCTCTTGGGAGAGCTTGCCAGTGTCCTGTCTAACGACCGCACCTCCGACATTTCTAAAAAGACAGGGCGTGCAAACACGGACACAAGAAAGAAGTCAGGACACCAGGACACCGTCAGGACACCGTTTGTGGTGTCCTGACTTCTTTCTTGTGTCCGTGTTTGCACGCCCTGTCTTTTTAGAATGAATACTTACCAACTAGCTCAGCTCTCTGTTATTCTAAGCTCCGACATTTGTTCTACACTCCGTAATAATGCTTGTCAGGTTATTGTTCATTACGCCAACGCTTCGGTGGGCTTCGTCGGTTAGAGCCGAGTACCTCATATGGAGCTAGATCCTGAATTCCTGTACTTTCCCTTCCAGAGCTAACTCACTAATTGGCTTTTTGCGTACCAGTTTCTGCCGTTCATTCCTCAAGTCTGGGCTAAATCAGGACCTTAGTATTGTATGGTCACTGCATCGCATCTTGCCAAGCACTTACACATCTTGCACGATGCCAGGGTTTGTGCACAGTATGAAGCGCATTTTACTCTTCGTTTTTCCATTAGGGCTCCCCCACGCCCACTTCTGGTTCTCCAGTTTTCGGTTGAAGGTACTCCATATCCTTAACCCATTAAGGCCCAAGCAAAATCTATTTGTTGAATTTAGTTGAAATTTTGCGCACCTCTCTAACTACAGTAGACAACAACATCTGGCAATTTTCATAGAGTTACATCTATTCCTTCAGAAGTTATGATACTGTACTTTAGAAAGTACGCTGGGCTCTTGCGATAGCAATGCAAGCTGGCTCGGCACGAGAATAGCAAGCATGCTTAGCCCTTGCCATACTAATACCAAAGTTATTTTGGCACATGCAAGTTGTCGAAGCAGCGACGCATCATGCAAAGCGTTGTACCATACTTTTCGCAGCATCATTTCTATTTATCACAGACAGTGCACTTCAACCGTTTTTCAATCATCTTGTGAAAATGCCCATATGGATGGAGGGGACTGGCAGGCACATTGGACACAGAAGACCTCTTGATAGTTCTATTGTGTACACGGCACAGGTAGTGTCTTGCAAGTAGGCAGGTGAATGAACGCAGTCGACGCATAGAGGGTCTGCTAACCTCCAGTAGGTTGGAAGATCCTCTATGCATTCAGTGCAGCAGTGTTGATGATCTGTGTAAATAGGGCCTTCCATAACTTTTTTCCCACGAATGAAAATTCTGTAGTTATACGCAGCTTGATCGTGGAGGTGAATCTCTCCCATGCCAATTTTCTCTAGCTGCTGACGATGTTTCGGGATGGCACTATGTTCTTTCTTTTGAGTTGATGATCATTTGCTTACAGAGCGCAGTAGCTCGACTGTGTCATAGTTCGTCGCCATAGCAACTATGCTATTCTCTTTGCCTTTTACGAAAAGAAACTCGGTTCCCGGATCAAAACAGAAGCAGTCTTCCCGACTTCTTTCGTTCCATCAGGCAGAAGGCATTCATTCGCACAGCCGCCTTCCCCCTCCTCCTCAGCCGTTTCGGAGTGACAATTACTTCACCAAGAGGCTCTCGTATATCCCTGCCGGCATCTGTTGCAGTCTCCCGAGTCTCAAACGACCATAAAAACGGCATTCTTCCGAAGAAAATACCTGGTTCGATCTCTGAGGCAACCTACAACGCAATGCCCATGTAAGCTGTCACAAAGGCCCAGTGTACTACGAAAAGTACACCAACATTTGATTACCCCTCAGAGCAAAACTGTTCACTACAGCTGATTCTTGCGCTTCGCCGCGATTATATTGTTCTTTCTGAAGCACAATCAATCTGTTTTTTTTTGCAATATATAAAGTGTGAAACCTTAAAATAATTGAGAAAACGTAGTAGTCGTCACATGCGTTCGACGGGCACTCGTTTTCAAAAAGTTTAACAATTCGTAGCACAGAAAAAATTGACCTGAGTCAATATGTTCGATTAGGAGTGTCTTGCTGCAACCTTTAGCATCAAAAATGCTACTCAGAAAAATTAGAATATTGGATAGCGTATTTTCTATTCCAAAAAATTGAAGTGTACTTTGTAAAGTACGCAGTGCGCTAATGGGTTACATGTATTGCCTTCTGCGAACTCTACTAATAAGCTACCTCTGGTATTTCTAGAGCCGGTGCAATATCCCCCCCCCCTCATGGTCATCAGCCTGCTTCTTGCCTACATTGACATTGTAGTCACCCATTAGTACAGTATATAGTGTTTTCACCTTGTTCATTGCTGATTCCAGTTCTCGTAGTTTTCAACTGACTGGTCGTCATGGCTGGATGCAGGTGCGTAGGCGTGTAGTACGTTCGTCTTGTACCTCTTGTTTAGTTTAGTTACAATACTTGCCACTCTCTCATTAATGCTATTGTATTCCTCTGTGTTGCCAGCTATATTTTTATGGATAAGACACAGCACCCCCAGTTCTCTTCTGTCAGCTAAGCCCCGATAGCATAGCACGTACCCGTTCTTTAGCAGCGCATAGCCCTCACCTGCCTTCATAATATCACTGAGCCCTATTACGTGCCATTTAACACCCTCTACGTCCTCGAACAGCACTGTCTGACTCGCCTCACTACATAAAGTTATAGCGTTAAACGTTACCAAGACTCTGAAAGCCCAAGAGCATGCACCTTGAACTCAGCCAGCTTTGAAGAGAGAGTAGAGCAAAGGCTTTACTAGAGACCCGTGTTAGGGAAAAGGAAGTGCTGTTCGTAGACGCGGCAAAATACGCATATTGCCCATACATTCGCAGTCGCAGTCCTCAATACTGGCAAACATTTAGTCAGCTCGTGCAGTATACGTGGCAAAAACTCTGAGTCAGCAGAAATGGCAATATCCCTAGCCATCGCCTGTCCCGTTGCAGTTACAAACATGTAAGCAGCGTGGAAAGTTTCGAAAGGCGGTAAGCATTCATTTTGGACAAACTTCGCGGTGGGACGGGACGCGAAGAAAGAAGGGAGACAAACAAGCACAAACTACGCTTGTTTGTCCCACCACGCAGTTTGACCAAAATGAGATTGACACTCAGTGACTCGCAGACGGCAGCCAGAAATTAGGCACAAGCGAGATTTTGGCCAGATGCTGAAGCTATCCTCAAAGCCAACGCGAAATATATCGCCACGGAGCAGACGAAGGAACGACACATGATATGATTCCCGGCTCACACGTCCCTTCACACTGCCGTACACCCCTCCCCCCCCCCCCCCCCCCGTCAGTGAGGAGGTCCACCGCGTAGCGCGTGGATACATTCTCTATGGGGGATGGAAACCCCAAAGAGGGATGAAGAGAGAGGGAGAGAATGACCAGATACTGTGACATTGCAATTTCTTTTAATGCAAGCCTGTTTATCCACCCCCTAACCCCGGAGCTCTAAAGGGACCTGGCGGTAGACTAGAGAAAGTTACAAACCTACACCTTCGCCAACCCCGTTGATCTCACGAGAATATATCCAGACAACTACGCAGCTGATAGCTGCAAACTATGCGGATGGGCTAACGCAGCTCTTAGGCAGATTATCACGGAAAGCGCGCTTATCGGCAGAAAAATGCTGTCTTCCGAGATGAAACTGCGGCTCCAAGATCAAATATGGGCCATACGGCAAGCCCGTGAGGCGGGGAGGCGATGGGTTCTCCGGACGTCTTCATAGGCGGCCTAGGCCCGGTCACGAATTTGCTGGAGTTGACAAGAAAGTTAGCACCTCTAGTATAGTCAAGAGCATGAAGAAAACGACTCGCACTGGAGCGATGGTTCGAACGCCAGCACCAATAGGATCATAGACTCTACGAAACCGGCATCTCCACACCAGTTTCATAAAACCCGGCACCGGGCAGCGAATGCCTCGGGCCGTTGCCTTGCACAAGACCTCGGAGCCTTGGCGCCCACTGTTCCTGCCCCAGGCGACTTCTAACCTTGCCAGCTCAGTTACTACTTCAACCACCTTGCCGCTGCAAACTACTCTGCCGCTGCAAAGACCCTTCCAGCATCACAAACTTCCGCACTTCCTAAGACGACTAGTATTTCTATGTATTTCTATTGCTCAGTTACCTTTGTCCGCGATCGGTGCGCTGACTTTGAGCGCTATGCGTAATTTTGCGCTTGCATTGTAGTAAACCATAGCCTTCGAAATGACAGACTCGTCGGCTACCTTTTCTTCTCCTGTCGCAAGCTTAAGGCTGTGAAATTCTCGTGAAATGCTCGCCGAAGATTCAGCAGTCCCAACCGATAACCGCAGGAAGTAGACTAAAACATCAGAAATAAAAAATAATAAAGTTCCTCACATCGCCTCCACATGACTACGTACGTTCACTGGCCTCTAGCACTTTGCCTTCATTGGAATGCGTTCACCGTGACCGGGATTTGATCCCGAAACCTTCTGGTGAGCAGTCAAGCACCACAACCATTAGACCACCGCGGCGGGTCAATGTTACGCCAACTGCGACAAGCCGAGAGTGGCGTTAGTGGTAAGTTGAGCATACGTACTATGCACACGATATACTGATCATTACATAAACTACGCTATCTCACAGCGAATTTCTTGGTCTTGGAAAAAAAGCGAGCCAAATTTTCGTCGTTTGCAGACTTCCGTTGTTGGACCGTTGACTGGCGGGAACGAAAGTTAAGCTTTCCGTAGCATGGTCACTGCATTCGTCCAGGACGATTTCTTTCCCAGAAGCTCTTTATTGCCTGTGTTTTTCAACATTCACCTTGAACGCTTAATTGTACGCGATAAACTCTCTCATCTAATTAAAACACGTTCGCTTCGCGCCGCGGCCGCATAGGGCACCCGTTATGTGTCCAAATGAAGCTGCTTATGGTGATGTTCGCGCCAATCTCAAACAATGATTTTCGTTTGCAGGTCTATGTCGACATAATAAAAAGTTACACTGCTCATTCAGTCTCGTCTTTCATACGCAGAAAAGTATGATGGCAATTAGTCACAAAATACAATGGCACTCGTGCGCAACAAAATGACACTATAACATCACCTAGAGCATGGGAACATGACAATTTCCTTAAATGTTGATAACTAATGTAAGTGACAATACAAAAATCGAGGTACTCCTGCACAGAGTATCAGCCTGTTGAATACACGATCCCAAGACGACAAACGCAACTGCGATAGAACTGTAATACCGTCTGAAAATCAAACCAGAGCGCGAAAAAGACGCAACACAAGAGACAAGAAGACGGCACGGCCGCCCGTCCCGTCTTCTTGTCGCTTGTGTCCCGTCTTTTTCGCGCTCTGCTTTTATTCTCAGACAATGCACCAACTGGCCCAGCAACGCATTCTATTAGGCTGTAATACAGGGCGTTTCAGATAAAATGCACCAAGTATTAAAAAATTAAGCATAGGCGCTACGCGTCTCCAATTAGCGCAGTATTGTTCTGAGCCATATAGAGCACGTCAGAATATTTCTCCAATCCGCCAAGCTCGACAATTAACAGAGATTGCGTAATGAACTTTTGAAATAGTAATTCTGGAGAAAAATCTGCAATATCAAAAGTTGTAGCGCTTGGTCAGAAACATCGAATTTTTCAATCTATGGTAGAATAACTCCCCTGCTTAATTTTTTCCCGGTCTTTCTTTAAAGCGCGCGAAATTTTAAAAAATACACGTGACTGCCGGCTTACGCGCGGCGCATTTAGTGCCCTCAAATGCAAGTTGAACTGAATTATCAAAGGCTGCTCTGCGCACGAAGTTCGATTGAGCAGGCTATCGGTGACTGCGATAGACGCTAAATGACGGTAGGGGCGTAGCGTCGAAGAAACAAATGTATTAAAGAGCGGCCGCTACGTGTGAGTGAATCTTTTATCTGGGCCCTTCATCACGCTGTCACCCTCGCCCCTTCTATTGTGCTTCTTAATTGGTGCGAAAACAAAAGAAAAAATGCCTACGCTGCATCAAATGCTGCTTACGGTCTAATGTGGCATTTGCTGCGTGGCTGCCGATTCTTCGTTGAATTTTTGTTTGTTTGAAACAATGTGCTCCTTTTGTCGCTTAACGCCCATCGCAGTTAATGTCGCAGCCTGTTCAATCGTTGTCCGTGCGCGAAGCAGCTTTTCATAATTCGTTTAACTTACATTTGAGGGCACTAAAAGCGTCGCGCGTTAGGCGGCAGTCACGTCGTATTTTCTTTGTAATTCTCGCGCTTCAAAGAAAGGCCGGAAAAAATTAAGCTGGGAAGTTATCTTACCATAGATTGAAAAATTCGATCTTTCTGACCAAGCCCTACAACTTTTGTATTCAATAGTTTTCACTGGAGTTATCATTTAAAACGCTCATTAAAGCATATTTGTTAATTGTCGAGCTTTGCGGATTGCAAAAAATATTCTGGCGTGCTCTATGTGGCTCAGAACAATATTGCGCTAATTGGAGGCGCGTAGTGGCTATGCCTAATTGTTTAATACTTGGTGGTTTGTATATGAAACGCCTTGTATAAACACAGTACCAAGGCTGCACGAACTGTCTCATCCTGTCAAGTCGTGTGAACAGAAGATCGCAATAGCAGAATGCGTGCGCACCAATGCATAATTCTCGTGTATCGAGGCACTTACGAAACAATTGGGTGCTTGTATCCAATCTCTCTTTTGAAGGTCTCGATTTTTCGCCGGAAGGAATCCTGAAGGCGGAAAATGTAACCCATGATCTGCCCGTACCACCACGCGTACGGATCCGCGTGGTTCGCCACCAGGGTAGCGGCAATGGACACGGGCAAGTCGAGAATTCTGCGACGACTCTTGGTGCCTGCATTATTCACGAACAAGAAAGCGGCCCTTCAGCGTGACTCACCGCGGTGCTTCGAATCACGTCCTATCCTGAACTAACATCTGTCTTCTGGCACGCTCCGGCTGTAGTGACTAGGCTTTCATTTTTTTTAATACAAAAGCGCTTGATGCGGGAGTCGAGCAAGATTTCACTGACGTCCTAAAGTGCGAACAGGTGACATTAAAATAAGAAAGTTGTAGCCGAGGCGATCGATCGGGAACTTCTCGTTTGCGATGACATGTGCTGGGCGCTTTAGCCATTGCGCCTCGAAAACTTATTTTATTACCACTTCATGTTATTATAGACTAGAGCACTGCACGGGCTCGGGCCTACCCGGAAACCCGGGCCCGGCCCGTGGGCCGGGCCGGGCCGGGTAAAGTAGCTTTCACGGTGGGCCCGGGCCGGGCTCGGGCTTGAAGCTCCGGGCTTAGGGCCGGGCCCGGGTTTGAGGCGGCGGGCTCGGGTCGGGCCGGCCTTGGACTTTGTTCGGTTCTTAAATGGACACTATAGTGATGCAGTGAACCGTTTTAGACTGATTAAGTGTACTCTAAGAACTCGAATGTCATTCATTTCGCCATCATAAGTTTATTATCAGACAAGAAAATGAAGGTCAAAATTCAATTTTTTTAATGTCGTGCCGAAACTCCGAGCATGACGTCACGGATTTCAAACTGTATTTGTCATACTTGGGAGACATTGGCTCTATAGAATTTCCTGACACTCGGTATGTTAAGTCACGGCCGGTCTGGAGGCGCGCGCTCGCTCCTTCCTTTACGGCCTGCGCACGGGGGGCTGTTGCTACCTATGGCCGCAATTTCGTGGAGGCGCTCCGAGCCAACTGCTCCCTAACTCACTCCCGGCCGTTGCGGAGGCTAGCGCGCGCTGGGAGTGCTCGGCTGCCGACTTATCGTGGCGCTTTCTGAAGTTACTCTATATGGTATTCATGGTACCAATGCAATAGAAACATCGTAGCAAGTATATATGATGACTCTGGTAAATTCCGCTTTACAGAAGTGGTGGCGCAGGCCGCTCATAAACCCGCTTCTGTTGCTCGGCAAAGCATCGACGCGGTTATAACACAGCCTTGTGTTCTTTTTAGGTTTCTGTAACTTCGAGAATAAGTGAGAGGATGAACATTGCATTTGGTTGAGGAAACGGTTTAATAATGGTTTAGGAAATGTTTATTTCAAATGTATGTGCCGGCCGTCGCTGTACTTGAAAATAACAAAATTGCACATTTTTTGTTGGAGGCATCTTAATTCGGGCTTTAATATTGAAACAAATACTGCAAAAAGTGAAAGTCACTGCATAATGGGGACGGCCACGCTGCAGACGAAGAGGAAACATAAAAAAAACTTTCAGAGAATCCTTTCAATGGGAAACAGAATGTTTTCCTTGGTACTACAACAATATGCGCACGGAGAACTGAAAAAAAATCACTGCTGGTAAAACACTGTAGTGACGATCACAGTTTAAGGAGTCAAGTCTGTCACAGCCTGATATGCTTCCGCGAGGGCTTGTGAATAAAACCAGAAGGCCTGTCATTCTGATATGTTAACTTTTTTGTGTAGTTAACAAGAAGAATCCGGAGAAACTTCTCAGAAATAACATGAGCCAGCACTCTCGCGTGACTCTTGTCCACACCTTCCGGACAGTCCAGAAGTGGCGAATCTTCAAGGTATGGCTCAACAGTCAATTGCAGAGTCTCGAGGATTTTTGTTTGAGGAAGATATTTGACTGCTTTCTCGAAGAACGTCACAATTGTGTCCAGCATTGATAGTAACTCCGGCTTTGAGTAGTGTAGATCATAGGCTTCTTGCTGACAGAGAAGATGATACAAAGGACTGCTCGTTTTGTTTGTCGTCACTAGCATGGCGCATGTTTCGCAACCGACATCAGTGATGAGTTTGGCAATGTAACCACCTACATACACCAAGCCTGAATAGGCAACAGAGTTCGGTGGTTTGCGAGGAGGTTCTCGCAGAGCTTCAAGTTCCTCAATAACATCTTCCGGAATAGACACCGCCGCTTCTTCAATGTTTTCGTCGCGAATGCCCATGTCTTTTGAAGGTAGCGCCTTTTCCTTGACAATGTGGGTCAAAGCAGCTGTGACGGCTCTTGCGTCTGGCGCGTCATTGCCCTCGCACATTGATTTTCCAAACAATGCCTCTGTAGGATCACTGTTAAATTTCTTCGTGAGCACATAGTTTACTCCTTTTCTCAGAAGAAATCGGACTGTCCCCACTGTGGACTTCGTGGTGAAAAGCAGGACAGTGTACGTCTCGTCTGCAAAGTTTCCAACGCCAGCGGCGACAGAAGAATCCTGGATGCGCTTAATGTAGCCTGAAAATTCATTTTCCAGCCACAGCAATTTAAGCACACGGGCGTCAGGCATTTTCGCCTCCATCGAATATAAGGTGGTCGGGTCTTAAAAAATATTGTTGTTGCTAGTAGCGCTGCGTGTGCGTCTTCTATTGCCGAATGCCGAGAAAGGCAGACTGTCCCCACACGCACCTGTACTTCCTTCACCGCTTGCTACAACCGAAAGAAGTAATTAGCACGAGAAATTGGCCGGGCACAGCTGGTTTACAACACGAAGCGCATGCGGCGAAACGCGCTTTGGGCGGTTGGCTCGCGACGCCCTCACGCGGAGCGCGCCGTCGTGACTGTATAGAAAAAGTTGCATTGTACTCCCGGCGGCTGCTCAGGCCGTAAGGGAAGGAGCGAGCGCGCGCCTCTAGACCGGCCGTGGTTAAGTCTATGGCCCCCTCAGAGGTTAATGTACTTCATTTTTAGTTATTAGAAGCTACGTAGGCCTCAGTAGACGCTGTCAGAATCTATGATGTCACGGCGTCTGCTGCGCGAATTTCAAGGGGGCGTCGCCACCCGCATTTATCTTTTTGCGAGTTTTCTCACTTACCAAGAGTCTTGACCCGGCGAGCGGGGTGAATTAGGAATTGCAAAATAGTAATTTACTGATAATAGAAAAATTGTTTTGCTTTCTAGTGCACCTTCAAGTTTGTTCCACATACGTTGTTCATACATATATGTTTCATATTTTCTCTCGAAAAAACGCTTTTTTATGTGGGACAAGCTATTTGGAGAAATTTTATTAGGGACAAGTACTGAACATGTTTTGCTCCTTGCATATGGGGCTACTTGACTTATCTTAAACGAGCGAGCTAGAAGTAGATATACCAGGCGCTTATATAGTTAACATGTCGTTATTCTGTGTTTTATTTGCATTCGTTATTAGGATTATAAAACTGCGCTACAGTTACTCGAAATACGTAGTCAGGGGGTAGACACCCCCCCCCCCCTACCCTCTCAGTAAACCGATCCTTCCCTTTCCTAGATGTCTTCTTACCTTCAAGTTTTCTTCAATAAATAAAGAGTGGGCACGGCGGCGTCGTAAAGATGCAGCCTTCAAACCCGTTCCTGTTTATCCCGCAGATTGGAACCCTGCTGCTTCTTCTAGGCCTTTCTGCAGCATGTACGGAGCGACAACCAATGCTTCGACCTACTTTCAACGGCGATATGGATCTGCTGATAAACCCAGCCTCAACTGACGAACGCTACCGGTCCTTCAACGATGGCGCTGGTGTTACATCGTCAGAGCCTCTGGGATCACCGATGACGTCACCATGGAACGATCCTTTAAAAGACAGCGCTTACGGCACAATCGGCAGTGGGCACGGCGGCGTCGTAAAGATGCAGCCTTCAAACCCGTTCCTGTTTATCCCGCAGATTGGAACCCTGCTGCTTCTTCTAGGCCTTTCTGCAGCATGTACGGAGCGACAACCAATGCTTCGACCTACTTTCAACGGCGATATGGATCTGCTGATAAACCCAGCCTCAACTGACGAACGCTACCGGTCCTTCAACGATGGCGCTGGTGTTACATCGTCAGAGCCTCTGGGATCACCGATGACGTCACCATGGAACGATCCTTTAAAAGACAGCGCTTACGGCACAATCGGCAGTGGGCACGGCGGCGTCGTAAAGATGCAGCCTTCAAACCCGTTCCTGTTTATCCCGCAGATTGGAACCCTGCTGCTTCTTCTAGGCCTTTCTGCAGCATGTACGGAGCGACAACCAATGCTTCGACCTACTTTCAACGGCGATATGGATCTGCTGATAAACCCAGCCTCAACTGACGAACGCTACCGGTCCTTCAACGATGGCGCTGGTGTTACATCGTCAGAGCCTCTGGGATCACCGATGACGTCACCATGGAACGATCCTTTAAAAGACAGCGCTTACGGCACAATCGGCAGTGGGCACGGCGGCGTCGTAAAGATGCAGCCTTCAAACCCGTTCCTGTTTATCCCGCAGATTGGAACCCTGCTGCTTCTTCTAGGCCTTTCTGCAGCATGTACGGAGCGACAACCAATGCTTCGACCTACTTTCAACGGCGATATGGATCTGCTGATAAACCCAGCCTCAACTGACGAACGCTACCGGTCCTTCAACGATGGCGCTGGTGTTACATCGTCAGAGCCTCTGGGATCACCGATGACGTCACCATGGAACGATCCTTTAAAAGACAGCGCTTACGGCACAATCGGCAGTGGGCACGGCGGCGTCGTAAAGATGCAGCCTTCAAACCCGTTCCTGTTTATCCCGCAGATTGGAACCCTGCTGCTTCTTCTAGGCCTTTCTGCAGCATGTACGGAGCGACAACCAATGCTTCGACCTACTTTCAACGGCGATATGGATCTGCTGATAAACCCAGCCTCAACTGACGAACGCTACCGGTCCTTCAACGATGGCGCTGGTGTTACATCGTCAGAGCCTCTGGGATCACCGATGACGTCACCATGGAACGATCCTTTAAAAGACAGCGCTTACGGCACAATCGGCAGTGGGCACGGCGGCGTCGTAAAGATGCAGCCTTCAAACCCATTCCTGTTTATCCCGCAGATTGGAACCCTGCTGCTTCTTCTAGGCCTTTCTGCAGCATGTACGGAGCGACAACCAATGCTTCGACCTACTTTCAACGGCGATATGGATCTGCTGATAAACCCAGCCTCAACTGACGAACGCTACCGGTCCTTCAACGATGGCGCTGGTGTTACATCGTCAGAGCCTCTGGGATCACCGATGACGTCACCATGGAACGATCCTTTAAAAGACAGCGCTTACGGCACAATCGGCAGTGGGCACGGCGGCGTCGTAAAGATGCAGCCTTCAAACCCGTTCCTGTTTATCCCGCAGGTGAGCAGACGCTATGACAAGTCATTTCGCAGTAACGATGTCTGCCTAATTCTGCTGCCGTGCCCACGGTCGCTTCGTGAAGCCTTTTGTAAACTGATTGTTTCCTTGCGCTTGTTGCTACTGTTGAGCGGAGATGTTGAGTTGAACCCAGGCCCTGCACTAGACGCCATAGCCGAACAGCTAAAGCAAATTGCAGGAGACATTCAAGATATTAAGAAAGAAAAATCCGTAACAAACACCAGACTTGACGCGATTGACAAAAAACTTGAAAAGATAACTGGCCTTGAAAAACAGGTCACTGAGTGCAATAAACGAATATCTAACTTAGAAAAAAACCTAAAGGCTATGCAAATGAAAGTGGATGATCTAGAAAACCGGAGCCGTCGGTCCAACCTTGTCATTTACGGTGCTGAAGAACAACAAAATGAATCGCCAGACATGCTTGTCGAGTTGGTCGAAAAGAAGATTTTAGATGGTGTGCTACAGATAAAAACCAAGGGAATCGAAATAATCCACCGTCTAGGAAAAAAGAAGCCAGTTGATATATCTAGACCCAGACCCATTATTCTAAGACTACTCGATCATCGAGACAAAGTTTCAATCCTCAGACAGTGTTCGAAGCTGAAGGGCTCAGGTTTCTCTATCAGTGAAGACTTTTCTCGTAATACTCGGGACATTAGAAAGAAACTGTGGGATCGAACGAAAGAACACCGGGACAGGCAAGAAATGGTGTCACTGGTGCACGATAAAGTGCGAATCAACGGTCAACTTTTTGCTTGGGATAGTGAACGAGAAGATATAATTGCAGTGAAAAAAAACGAAGTTGGCATAGAAAAAAGAGTCACTCGAAGTCGACAGAAGTAACCCTGTTGAATGTGAACGCACGTAGTCTTGTAAATAAAGTAGATCAATTCGAAGCTCTCCTTCTAGAAATTAAACCTGACATAGTTGCTGTCACGGAAACATGGCTGTACTCGGACATCCTAGACCATGAGGTCACGCCGCCAGGTTATGTGATTGTGCGCAAAGATAGAGAGACTAGAGGAGGGGGCGTGGCACTTTTTTTCAAGAAGGAATTGCGCTACTCTGTCTTACCGGGCAACACTAGCATTGAAGCGGTGTGGTGCAAAGTGCAGCTGCAAAAGGGCTGTGTATTTGTTGGAGTTATTTACCGACCACCTAATGCTGAGACAAGTTATCTGGAACTTCTTCTGGATTATATGCACGATCACGTGACGGGTGGTATGATCATCATGGCTGGAGATCTCAATCTGCCTGAAATAGAATGGTCATCAAAAAAAGTGCGAAGTGCTGCAAATGACGTCATATTAGATATGTTGTTCAATTTTAACCTCGAACAGCTGGTGCGCGTCCCCACACGTGTACAGGGCGTATCCAGCTCTATTCTAGATGTTGTGCTCGTTAGTGACCATTTTCCAGAAGACCAGGCGCGCATCGAAATCTTAGACGGAATATCTGATCACAGCTCAGTCCTATGCACACTGCCTCTATCTGGTCTTTCTAGAATCCATAGCCCCGATAGACACGTTCTTGCCTTCAACAGAGCAGACGACGCAGCAATAATAACATATCTTAATCACGAATTTCTTGCCTTCTATGATCTTTGCATGGACAAAAATTTATCAATGGATCACATATGGTTACAATTCAAGGCACGTGTCATTCATTGCATTGAGAACTTTGTCCCCACACAGCGAAAAATTACAAGAAAGCATAATGCCTGGATCACACGCGACATAATTCATATAAAACGTAAAATCAGTAGGCTGAGGAAAGCTAGGAGGTCTAGCTCACGAGCTGGCTACACCGCTCAGATCGCCACTTTATCAAGAACACTGAAAAGCAAAGTACGCTCTTCAAAAATTCACTATTTTGGTACCACGCTAGCAAAATTCATCAAAACCTCGCCAGGAAAATTTTGGCGCTATGTAAGTGGCAAACACAGTGGCCAAAACGCCTCCCCCTCGATAGACACAAAAGATAAGGCAGACAATTTCAACCGCTACTTTCAGTCCGTCTTTACGATCGATAATGGGCTAGTGCATCATCCCGAGATTAGGCCACCCACCGACAAGAAGTTATCTGAAACTCCGGAAATAACTGAAAGCGGTATACTGAATCTGCTGTTAAACCTCGATGATAAAAAGAGTTGTGGTCCAGATGGGATACCGAACGCTTTTCTCAAACGGTATGCGGAACCGGTTAGTATGTACCTGCGCTTACTATTTACAAAATCTATTCAAGATTCGCAGATTCCCTCTGAATGGAAACTTGCAAAAATAATCCCAGTGCATAAATCTGGGGACAAATCGACTCCATCAAACTACAGGCCCATTTCCTTAACTTGCACTAGCTGTAAGCTACTCGAGCACATTATCCTTAAATTCATTACAAAGTTTGTCGAAGAAAATAACCTATTACACCCCAACCAGCACGGTTTTCGGAGAGGCCTATCGACCGTAACGCAACTAGCTGAAACAATTCACGATCTGGCCGAAGCCATCAATCAACACTCCCAAATTGATATAATCTTTATGGATTTCTCAAAAGCGTTCGACCGGGTTTCCCATGAAAAGCTAGTTTTCCAGCTGGTTTGCAAACTCGGGGATGGGCCAGTGACCCGTTGGATATCCAACTATTTGTCCGGTCGCCAACAATTTGTACACTGCAGTGATCACGTCTCTGACACATTAAACGTTACGTCCGGTGTTCCTCAGGGATCCGTCTTGGCACCGATATTATTTCTTCTATTCATAAACGATCTAACAGTCAACATTAACGCAAACATTAGGCTTTTTGCAGACGACTGCATATTGTACAAACAGGTTAAAAGCTCCAGTGACCAAACTGAACTGAACGATGCCCTGAATGACGTTGTGCGATGGTGTTCTAACTGGCAAATGGTGATTAATTCTGACAAAACAGTCGCCATGCAAGTAACAAAAAAGAAATCACGCCTACCCTTCCATTACGGTTACAACAACATCGTGCTACGAAATGTAAGCCAGTATAAATATCTTGGTGTGACTATAACTTCCGATCTCAGTTGGACAGTGCACCTAGAAAACATAGCCGAGAAAGCCTTAAAAAAATTATTCTTCCTTAAGCGGACGCTGCGCCACGCTGACCGCGACACTAAGCTTCTAGCATACGTCACACTTGTCAGACCAATCTTGGAGTATGCGAGCATAATCTGGTTTCCATTCACGGATAGTGGTATCAGCACGCTTGAAAGAGTGCAGCGCAAAGCGATTAGATTTATTTTTAACCGGTATCGTCGCCTCGACTCCCCAACACAATTACTACGCCACGCAGATTTGCCGACACTCGAAAGTCGAGCAAAAATTCATCGCCTAAAGTTCTTATACCTGTTATTGCACAACTGTTTTAAAATAGACCACGCTAAATACGTGAAAACCAAGACAACAAGGCAAACACGTCACACACATGATCACACACTCCAAGAGTACTCTTGCAACAATAACACATTCTATTATTCTTTTTTTCCTAGATGCATTCGAGAATGGAATGCTCTTGACCGACTTATAGCCGAACAGCGTACAGTTGATGACTTTCTAGCAATGTTGCAAAATACACATAGCACTTAATCATAACGCTGATTACATAGTATGTACTGTATTTTCATTTCCTTGTGTACTTCCTTGAATTGACTTGCTTGCCAACATTTGTATTTGCACCAACTTTTACAGCTGTGATTTATTATCCTTCTTTTCTTTTCTACGGGTGTAAAATATGTATAATGCGCCCACTACCACTTTAATTCGTGCATGTAGCCTCCTTAATTTGAACTTGTTGAGAAAGGCTGCTCGGTCCAAAATTGATTGTTACTATTGATGTGAATGTTTTCTGTTTTTCTTTTTGTTCCCCTTCGCTCCCACTCCTGTAAAAACCCTGCAAAGGGTTAACAGTATGTGAAAATAAAATAAATAAAATAAATAAAATAAAATTCACTTCATAGCTTGCGCTTGTAGTGTGTTCAGTTGGTAGCTTGCGCTTGTAGTGTGCACTTCGTTTCGTGTCTCCCCCCCTAACTTCGTATTTCGCAGTAATTGTAGCGCAGTTTTTATAATCATGAAAAACCAACTAGCCCAATACCTCACTTTGCTTGCATTCGTTATCACTTTATACCCAAAATGCTAATGGGGGAGGGGCTAGGTCGTATCAAATGTCAGCTAACGTTGCCATTTAAGAGAAGAGCTTTCCGATATATCACATATGGGTCGTTTCTGAAGGGTATTTGGCGGCAGGAATCCAACAACATATCGATACCTACCTTGGACATGACTAAAGTCTGCACGCCGATTTTGAAATATAGAGTTTTGTTTCACGGTTGTGTATCAACAAATGGTAGCCGCAGGGGATGCCTCATGACAACAAAGCTTTAGAGCTGTCATGACTGTGTAGCTTAAGGGGTACTGACACCATTTTTCGTAGGCGAGCTTACTCTGCCATACAAATCTCCTGTATGCAGAGACGGCTATGAGCAAGTGTGAAGCTCAGCAAATGCTGATAAGATGTTTTAATTTGATATTAGTTAATTTTTCCATGGCGCACCTACTGACATTGACAATAGCTTGACGTCAGGCTACAGTACAAATTATGGTGACTTCACGCAGCAGTGTGACTAGTTGTGATGACGTTAGGTACCAAAACTTCCAAGATTGCCGCTTGTGCGTCATAAAAACTTCCAAAATGGCCGCTTGTGCGTCGCCAACGGAGCCAGAATGCGGAGCGGCCGCGGAAACGTCACTATATATTGTCACGTAGTCGTGACGTCGACGAAGACAGCAGTCAGTAGGTCCGAGGTGAAACTGTTTATTTGGCCGAACTTGTGGCCGAGAAACTGATAGTCAAACTACAGCAATACACTGATAGCGGCGGACAGAACGTCGACCGTCGATCAACTGACAAGCGATCAAGCGCGTCGGCTTTTATACAGGCGCTATCGAAATTTCCAGCAATATCGCTGGTGGCGGTGTTATCTCTAGACAAAGCTGGAACATTCGCGTGCGGGGCGCAATCTTAACAAACTGATCTACTACAATCGCGACGCTTTACTTCGCGGACAGCGTCGAGCGTTGATAACCGTCCCTGCCGGTCAAACCCGAATACATCAAAACAAGACAAGAAGTGGGCGTGGCATTGCCCCTCTCTGAAAAAGCATCGTCCCGATGCTTGTGAAAGAACATAGAAGAGAAAAAAAAAACAAGTGCATACACAAATAAAAAACAAAGGAAAAAATAGAGTCCCCAGGCTCGCTAAGGCGCAAAAAACGGCTTAAGGCGCACGACATGGACGACTTCAGGTCGCACACGGCGCCGCTGAGAGTCGAGTGCGCCGAGGCGTCGAAGTACCCTGTACGGTCCGAAGTATCGTCGAAGAAGCTTCTCACTAAGTCCTCGTCGACGTATTGGCGTCCATACCCATACACGGTCACCGGGTTGGTATTCCATGTGGCGTCGTCGAAGGTTGTAGCGGCGGCTGTCAGTCGTCTGCTGGTTCTTGATCCGTAGGCGGGCGAGCTGTCGTGCTTCTTCGGCGCGCTGTAGGTAGGTGGTCACGTGGATGTTTTCCTCGTCGGTCACGTTTGGTAGCATGGCGTCAAGCGTCGTTGTCGGGCTCCGTCCGTAGACCAACTTGTATGGCGTCATCTGCGTCGTTTCCTGTACGGCCGTGTTGTACGCGAAGGTCACATACAGAAGGATGGCGTCCCACGTCTTGTGTTCGACGTCGACGTACATCGCCAGCATGTCGGCGATGGTCTTATTTAGACGCTCGGTGAGGCCGTTGGTCTGTGGGTGGTACGCGGTGGTGCGGCGGTGGCTTGTGTGGCTGTATTCCAAGATCGCCTGAGTTAGGTCAGCCGTGAACGCCGTACCTCTGTCGGTGATGAGAACCTCTGGGGCGCCGTGTCGAAGGACGATGCTCTCAAAGAAGAACTTGGCTACCTCAGCGGCACTGCCTTTGGGCAGGGCTTTTGTTTCAGCGTAGCGGGTGAGGTAGTAGGTAGCCACGACGATCCATTTATTTCCGCAAGTCGACGTTGGGAACGGCCCCAGGAGGTCCATCCCGATCTGCTGGAATGGTCGCCGAGGAGGCTCGATCGGCTGAAGGAAGCCTGCTGGTCTTGTGGGCGGTATCTTCCGTCGCTGACAGTCTCGGCACGTCCTTACGTAGCGAGTGACGTCGGCGGCAAGGCGCGGCCAGTAGTACTTTTCCTGTACTCGTGCGAGCGTTCGGGAAAGTCCGAGGTGTCCCGCCGTTGGGTCGTCGTGCAGGGCATGCAAAATTTCTGGTCGCAGTCCCGAAGGTACAACGATAAGGTAGCTGGCTCGGGCCGGAGAGAAGTTCTTCTTTACGAGGACGTTGTTTTTCAAGGAAAATGATGCCAATCCTCGCCTGAATACTTTTGGGACAACGATGGTCCTGCCCTCCAGGTATTCCACTAGACCCTTCAGTTCCGGGTCGGCTCGCTGTCGTTCGGCGAAGTCTTCGGTACTTATGGCTCCCAAGAAGCTGTCATCATCCTGGTCGTCGGGCGTTGGTGGGTCGACGGGGGCACGAGACAGGCAGTCGGCGAGGAGTGTTTCCTTCCGGACTTGTACACGACAGTAATGTCAAATTCTTGGAAGTCTTAGGCTCCACCGTGCAAGGCGACCTGAAGGGTCCTTCAAGTTAGCTAGCCAACACAAGGCGTGATGGTCGCTCACAACTTTGAAGGGCCTGCCGTAGAGGTAGGGGCGAAACTTTGACGTAGCCCAGATGATGGCGAGGCACTCCTGTTCTGTTGTGGAATAGTTGACCTCTGCTTCAGACAGCGACCGGCTAGCATAACTGATAACCCTTTCCAGTCCGCCCGCCCGCTGCACAAGGACGGCGCCGAGTCCTATGCTGCTTGCATCGGTGTGAATCTCCGTATCGGCGTATTCGTCGAAATGGGCAAGTATCGGAGGTGTCTGCAGGCGTCGTTTCAGTTCATGAAATGCTTCGACTTGCGCTGTTTGCCACCTGAATTCGACGTCGGTCTTCGTGAGCTGCGTTAGTGGCTCGGCGATCCGTGAAAAGCATTTGACAAAGCGTCTGTAATAGGCGCACAAGCCGAGAAATCGGCGCACGGCCTTCTTGTCGGTGGGTGGCGGGAAAGCGGCGATGGCAGCTGTCTTCTGCGGGTCTGGGAGCACTCCAGTCTTGCTGATCACGTGACCCAAAAAACAAGAGCTCCTCGTACGCGAAGCGGCACTTTTCTGGCTTCAGGGTGAGCCTGGAGTTCTTGATTGCTTGAAGTACGGATTGAAGTCGCTGGAGGTGTTCGTCGAAGTTCGAGGAATACACAACGACGTCGTCCAAGTAAACAAGGCAAGTCTGCCACTTCAAGCCAGCTAATACAGTATCCATGACTCGTTGGAAAGTCGCAGGTGCCGAGCAAAGACCGAAGGGCATGACCTTGAACTCGAACAGGCCGTCCGGTGTTATAAAGGCGGTCTTTTCTCGGTCTCTCTCGTCGACTTCAATTTGCCAGTAGCCGGTCTTGAGGTCCATCGACGAAATGTAATTCGCGTTGTGGAGTCGATCCAGGGTATCGTCTATTCGTGGGAGAGGGTATACGTCCTTCTTTGTGATTTTGTTCAGGCGACGATAATCGACGCAGAAACGTAGGGTCCCATCCTTCTTCTTCACTAACACCACGGGAGACGCCCACGGGCTGTTGGACGGCTGGATGATGTCGTCGCGTAGCATTTCATCGACTTGTTTCTTAACGGCCTCCCGTTCCCGCGTCGAAACCCGGTAGGGACTCTGACGGAGTGGTCGAGCATTTTCTTCTGTTATGATGCGGTGCTTAGCAAGGGGCGTTTGTCGGACCCGCGATGATGACGAGAAACAGTCCCTGTATTCCTGCAGAAGGCGTCGAAGCTGTTGCTGTTGGCGTGCGGGAAGACTTGGGTTTACGTCGAAGGGTGGCTCATGGATCGTCGTCGTAGCTTCGTTAGAATCTGAAAAGTCAAACGCATCGCTGACGGCCAAGATTTCTTCGATGTATGCAATCGTCGTGCCCCTGCTCAGGTGTCTGTATTCCTGGCTGAAGTTCGTTAGCATCACGCTTCCTTTTCCTTCATGCAACCGAGCAATGCCCCTTGCGACGCAAATGTCACGGTCTAGCAGCAAACGCTGATCGCTCTCGATGACACCTTCGATGTCTTCAGCTTTTTCGGTGCTGACGGAAATTATGACGCTAGAGCGAGGCGGGATGGTAACTTGATCCTCGAGCAGGTTCAGGGCATGTTGACATGGACTCGTATCCGGCGGTGTCGTTTTGTCCGACGATAGGGTTATCGATTTGGTTCTTAAGTCGATGACGGCGCCGTGATGGTTTAAGAAGTCCATGCCAAGTATGACGTCCCTGGAGCAGTGTTGCAAGATTACGAAACTCGCAGGATACGTGCGATTATTGATTGTGACTCTTGTTGTGCAGACTCCAGACGGCGTTATTAGATGGCCTCCAGCGGTGCGGATTTCGGGGCCTTCCCAAGCGGTCTCAACTTTCTTCAACTTCGTGGCGAAGGGCCCACTGATGACGCAATAGTCGGCTCCAGTATCGACGAGAGCGGTGATGTTGTGGCCGTCGACGAGAACGTCGAGGTCGCTAGTTCGTCGTCTTGCGTTGCGGTTGGGTCGCGGCGTCGGGTCACGGCTGCGTCGGTGTGTTCCGCTGCTTCCATGTTGCGTGGACGGGTCTTCTTCAGTCCGCGAGATTTCGTCGTCAGGGGTCTGTTTGGTTCGCGTCGTATTCTGAAGGTTTCGTCGCGGCGTCGTCGTCGGCGGCGGAGGATCTTCGGTAGTTCGTCGTACAGCAACCGCACCTCCATCGGCTGCTGCCCTTAGTTTTCCGGATACGGGCTAGGCGACCGGCCCCGGTTTGGGCCAGTGTACGGCCGGCGGTGCGGTGACATATAGCGGCCGGGCGACGGTGAGCGGGAAGGTCGTCGTTCTTGCCACTGTGTTCCGGTGAGGTAGTCGTCGATGTCGCGAGGCCGTTCGCCTTGCTGCGGGCGCGGCGCGTTGATGGCGAATCCGCGTAGTCCCATCTGTCGGTACTGGCAGCGGCGGTACGTGTGGCCGGCCTCCCCGCAGTGGTAGCAGAGCGGGCGGTTGTCAGGGGCGCGCCAAACGTCGGTCTTCCTCGGCGCGGATCGCTGGCCGGCTGGCGGGCGATATGACGTCGGAGGTGGCGGCGGTGGTGCCTGGCGGCGGAACTGCTGGGGTGGCGCGGCGTCTTGACGTGGGCGAGGAGGGGGGGGTGTTGCGTCGGGCTGCAGCAGCATAGCTCATGGCTTGCAGCTGCGGCGGTGCCGGCTGAGGAACACCCAGTGACTGTGTGATTTCCTCGCGTACAACGGCAGCAATCGACGTAACTTCGGGCTGTGCAAACGGCGCAAGCTTTCGCAGCTTCTCTCGCACGATTGCTCGGATCGTTTCGCGGAAGTCGTCGGAGCCGAGGCCATGAACAGCTGTGCTGTCTTGAAATGCGCGGCGATTGTACTGCCGGGTGCGCATCTCGAGCGTCTTCTCGATGGTCGTTGCTTCCGAGACGAATTCTTGAACTGTCGATGGGGGGTTCCGCATCAGCCCGGCGAAGAGCTCCTGTTTGACTCCTCGCATAAGAAAGCGGACCTTCTTGTCCTCGGGCATGACAGGGTCTGCATGACGGAACAGCCTTGTCATCTCCTCCGTGAAGAGCGCCACGTTTTCGTTCGGCATCTGCACGCGGGTCTCGAGCTGAGCCTCAGCACGCTCTTTCCTGACGACGCTCGTGAATGTCACGAGGAACCTGGTGCGAAAGATGTCCCATGTTGTCAGGCTTCCCTCTTGGTTCTCGAACCAGGTCCGAGCGGCGTCTTCCAAAGCGAAATAAACATGCCGTAGCTTGTCTTCTCTGGTCCAGGCATTGAAAATCGCGACTCGGTCGTAGGCTTCGAGCCAGCTTTCCGGGTCTTCGAACGACGATCCGCGGAAGGTTGGCGGCTCCTTGGGCGTCCGGAGAAGGATCGGTGCGGGCGGCACAGCGTCTGTCATCGTTCCTGTGGTCGAGGTCAGGATGTTTGTTTGCCGGGTCTTTTCAGTTAGAGGCCCGTGCTTTGGCGGTAGACCTTGTTGCCTGCGGCTTGCTCGACGATCCGGGTTTTCTTTGCCGTCGTCCTCCTCGCGGCTTGGGCTTGGGTCAGCGCTTCGCGGGGGCGTCCGGATTATGGAAGAAGCAGCACCTCCACCAGATGTCACGTAGTCGTGACGTAGACGAAGACAGCAGTCAGCAGGTCCGAGGTGAAACTGTTTATTTGGCCGAACTTGTGGCCGAGAAACTGATAGTCAAACTACAGCAATACACTGATAGCGGCGGACAGAACGTCGACCGTCGATCAACTGACAAGCGATCAAGCGCGTCGGCTTTTATACAAGCGCTATCGAACTTTCCAGCAATATCGCTGGTGGCGGTGTTATCTCTAGAAAAAGCTGGAACATTCGCGTGCGGGGCGCAATCTTAACAAACCGATCTACTACAATCGCGACGCTTCTAGAACACTACTTCGCGGACAGCGTCGAGCGTTGATAACCATCCCTGCCGGTCAAACCCGAATACATCAAAACAAGACAAGAAGTGGGCGTGGCAATATTGCGCGAGCACGCGACGAGAAGCTCATACCGTGTTGTGACGTCAAGATACAGTAGGAAACGAAACCAGCTTTTAAAAACATACTGTAATTTTTCAGGGCGCACTCGCGCTTAGCACTACCTTTTCAAGGCTCTTGAGGGCTTAACCTTTCGTTTGACGCCAAAAAACGACAACTGGAAATATTCGTGTCAGTACTCCTTTAAATCTAGAAAATGAAAAAAAAAATGGGACGAAGGCCGTCATGTGTGGGTGGGCCGCGGACCTCTAGGGAGAGGCCCTCGGGCCGCGTGTTTGGGTCCCCTGCGCTTTACAAGTATAGTGTGAGAACTACACGATACTGCCGCGACACCGTTGGAATCTGGAGGAATAGCATAGGTTGAAACAGCATAAGGCGTGAGCCAAAATATATTTGCTTGACGAAATATTACGCTTGAAAAAAAGCAAGTACGAATTCCGTGCCGGGTGATGTCCCTTTACCTAGAACCATATGCATCCATTGATTAAGCGCCGAGAAGCTTATTGAAGCCTTTATTACCAAACTGTAACGAACACCGAAAATAGATCGAAATCGCTTCGTCCACCTTCTGCCAATCGTATACCCGCGTAGTCCAGTGATCACCTTCTACCAGTACAGCATCGTTAGGAAGGGATAGAGCATTATGAGAGAAAAAAAAAAGAGCGCGGTGCAAGCCGTGCATAACATATACTGCTGAAAACTGCAAGGAGAAGCCCTCAAAGAGGAGTTTTATTGGTGATACTGAATAGTGTCACGACGTTGGGGAACGATGGAAATGAAGGGATAAGCTGCACAGCTACGTTCATTCTGCAAAGGTCCACAAAGATATCCTAAGTTTGCTCCAGTGGTGGAAGTTAAGAACAACGACTGCCCACACCTTCACAATTCGCAAGGCAGGTGTTTACCCCTGCGGCTAGCGCATGTAGTGCGAGAAACTTTAGAGTGGCACGATATGTCATCGGTAGATGGCGTGCTTAGAGCCGGAATCGCTAGATAATTTGATTTTTTGCACAATAACACGTGAAGAAATGAGCCATAAAATATGCCACAAAAGACTTATGGATAATGGACTGCATATAGTAGCACTGGTGTGATATGAAAACAATGCTACCGCAAATATTTTTTTTTCGTCCTTTCGGCTGCCTATACGTATTTGTAATAGTACATGTAGTGTACACGGTTAGTTATAATTTTTGTCTAGGTTAGTGTATATACAGCAAGGTAATAAACTTGGCTTTCTTCCTCTATGTTGCTGTGGCAAGGTGCTACAATGAAGACAGGTATTACATATCCAGAAGCCGGGTGCATAATTGCCTTTGTCGTTAGAGCATGTTTTAGGTTTCATTAAAGAGCTCAATAAAAACTAATTGAAGAGAGCATTCTGTTCTGTCTCCTCTGTTTTTATTGCACTTCCTATCGAAACTGAACTCATGCTGCAAATCACTTTCCTTACCTGCTACAAAACGCTCTTGATGATCCCCATTGCATATGCAAAAAGATCAAAACAGTTATAGTATCCCATTGCCGAGCAAACCTTCATGGTACCCAGTATGTCCACGCAACTGTTTCCACAGTAAGCCCCTTTTTACACGAAATTACCGTAGGTTAAAGTAGAATTGTTAGCGAAACATTTGCCATTAAAGCGTAGATGTTTGCTACCTAAAACTTTGCTGTAGATTCTATGTTCTGGCAACGCCACCTATATTATTGGATCGGGCCTATGTCGGGCCTGACCTGAGGTCGGGCCGGGCCGGGCCGAGTAGGCGAAATTGTTTCTCGGGTTCGGGCCGGGCCCGGGTCGCGCATTGAATCACCGGGCCGGGCTCGGGCGGGTAAACTTAAACGAGTTCCGGGCCCGGGCCGAAAATCACGGCCCGTGCAGTGCTCTATTATAGACATAAGTAGGCTGGCACACTGGGCGAGTTAGTTGGTTGCACCGTGGTCAAGGTACACACAATGTATATATATATATATATATATATATATATATATATATATATATATATATATATATATATATATATATATAGGCGCTGGCAATTCTTTTCTTCGAGTGCGCTAAAACACGTCAAATAAAATACCGTATCCCAGAAACCTACAAACGCATGTTCAATATTCTCTGGGGGTTTTTCGTTCGTTTTTTTTTCATAGGAGGAAATTCGTTCACCAAGGCGCAAAGGTGACTTTTCTCTGAAGCCATGTTTTTACGGGCAGACTATTGTGCGGGTAGACTATTTTACGGGTGTAATAATATGTCATTTACACAATTAAGTTTTCGTAGTTGGAGTTGCTGGCATTTTCTTGATCCTCTTCAAGCTAACTTGTCCAAGGTATCCACGATGATGCAAACGGTACATAAGAGCAGGGCTGGGCAAAGATACTTTGAAATTGTATCGCGATACGACGCAAGATATTCAGGTAAGAAGTATTGGGGATACAGATACAAGATACTACCGCAATAATTGTATCCGATACGATTCTTGCCAATTGTATCTTAAGACACTTCGATACATTCGTAAATTTGTTATCATAAACCCCCCTAACGTAGCAGCGACAACCTATGCACGAAAAGGTTTGCTTGAAAATTTTTTATGGTGACCAATTTTATTTGATTTTAATGAAATGTCTGTTAGTATCTCGAAAAGTTTTGTCCTTGCTCAAAGTGCACTAGTTTATTTCCGACATAACTTATAGGCTGATTAACAGGACAGCTCTTCACTCACAGCGGCTCTTGTTGTCATTTTTGTAATTGATGGGAGTCGCTGCTCAGCTTGCCGACCAGCTAGCGGGTCGCCATCTAATCACAATAACTTCAATAAGAAGCCTTCGCACGATTGCGCAAATACTGGTGTGGTTTATTACCTTATCTGTAAAAGACCCTTTACGCAATACCGAATCACCGTTGTACAGCAGCAACAACGCTGCTAGTGACATTTTTGGTGACGCATTGTGTATACGTAGAGCTCATAAAACTGCAGTGACTTTTCATATTCTACTTATCTGCTGGTGTAAAGCGTTCGATATCCATATACATAATAACGCGCAAACTTTTAACAATTTTTCTTCAACGAGAGAACATGTGCACCCCAGAAATGCCCAATACCTATTGTATTATCACGTGGTGGTGACGATGAAGATGGCGGCAGTCACTCTGGTAGAGACGAAACTGCTCACTAGTCAAGCTTGTACCCAGAAAACTAAGTAACTCAAAGTACAAGCAAAGCACGCTGTACACTGATAGGCTTCCAAAGCAACGGCGAGTGGCGCCACTGCTCTTATCGCAACTGGGGGCCTCCACGGCCGCAACAATGCCGCCCCCGCTTCCGCGCACGCACAGAGCTCTCGCATTGCATCTGTGCTGCGTCACAATGTAACTATTGCTGACTAGCAGTGCTCTGGGCCGAATGAGGAGCGCATGCACGCACGTGTCCTTGCCGCCGCTGCTGCGAAATCCGGCTACAAACCGCGTTCGCGGGCAGTGTCCGCCCCCAGAAACGCACACCTCAGCCGCGCAAGCATCGCACCCAAACTTGAGCCTGGGTTCCCTGTCGGCCTTCGGTATTCTGATCATCGGCGGAATGCGTGGTCACATCAGCGATCGAACCTTTCAGCGTTACCGCTGGTGCTCGCGTAAGCTCCCGAATTAACTAGAGTGCTCGCGTCCTGCGCATAATTTTAATAATAATTGTTCCGGTTTTGCACCACAAAACCTTGATATGATTATGATGGACGCCGTAGTGGAGGGCTCCGGAAATATCGACCACCTGGGGTTCTTTAACGTGCACGTTCTTTAAGTACACCGGCCTCTAGCATTTCGCCTCCATCGAAATATGGCCGCCGCGGCTGGGATTCACACGTAATCTTAACGGAACAATCTGAAACAATCGCGATTTCGGAACATCGCGGCGCGGCTTGAGCCGAGCGCTGCTAATATTTATTTTGCAGTTTAAACCCGATCACACCAAAATAAAGAAATAAGGGCGCTTGGCAGTATAGTTGCACAAATTGTCGCAGGACACCGCTGCTATTCACGCTATTGCCACCTATAGGTCTGATAACCTGGCGATTAGTAATAGTAAAAAATAATTAGGGAGGCCTCCAATAGAAAAACAAATATACGTAAATAAAATAGAAAAGCCGTTCTGTATCAAACAATCGTCGTGAATAACTATTGAAACACGATACAGGTGGCACCCCTAATAGCTATGACAATTAAGCATGAAGTATCGTCAACTTACTTGTTAAAGGGATCGACAACTGATTTTTCTCGACACAGTGTTTTACGGCGCGACAAGAAGCTAACCCTTTGTAGCGCGGAGAGCTGGGCTTGTTGGTTGTACATGATTAGAAAAACAGCGCGAAACCACAGGACACACAGGAAGGGGTGTGTGCGTCCCCTTGCTGTGTGTCCTGTGGTTTTGCGCTGTTTTTCTAATCGGCGCTGAGCCGTGCTCCCAATTAGGGTTGCAGAAGTTGCGCCTTTTCCTTTCCTCAGCCTCTCCTCCTTTCTAATCAATAACATTTGTAGCGTTTGTAGCTGCAGTGGTTTATCCGAAAAGCACGTAGTTATTTTATAAGCAGTATTTTTCGATCTTAAAGGCTCTAAACACGCATAGAGGCTTGCTCCAGCAACGCTGAGAATTGATAGCGATGCCGCTAGCCCTTGTAAAAGCTGTCGTTGTTCTGATTTCGCAAGAGTTACTATAACTATGCTTAACCACCTTTATTTTGAGCTTTCCGACCATTTTTGAAAAAAGCAAGCTGTTACAATGAGATGTGTGGCTTTATACACCTTCCCGGTATTTGTACAGTGTTGTGTGCGCCTGCGCCCAAGATTGCCTGCGCCTGTGTCATGGATGGCTTGTCCCGGCGTCGTTACTCTCTCGATACACGAGCCAAGCCAAGTAATCGAAAACGTAAGTGCATATGCACGGCCGCACCGAGTAGCAGCGCGCGTCATTTCTGAGACGAAGTGTAGGTAGCAAAACTATGTCGCTCAAGTCTTAGCGACCTGGAAACTGCGTGCACGGTTGCATGAGCACGCTGAAAAGTTACTCAAGACGCGCTAACGAGGATGAAATCATTACGTCACGCGAAGGCAGCGCCATTTTAATGCATACTACTAACGCAGGCCTATATGTACATTATTATGGAGTAGTACCTTTTAATATAAATAAACGAACAATATTTCAATACTAACAAAAAAATCGTCGACCGCGACAACAATCAACGGTCACGTGGCCGTCTTCATCGGATCATTTATGATTTTGCCGCCAGAAGCGCCACATGTCATTTTTCGCGGCTTTCAATTAAGAAATAAAAATATAAATCCATCTCTCACGAAAAAAACAGGGTTGGTTTGAGTCAGTGCGACGAACAATCTTTACATCAGTGGAGTCAACTCATTTCATATTGTGGGCAGTTGTCGGTCCCTTTAATGTAAGACAATAAAAAGACTTAGTGCCTATAAAAAAAACATGGTTGATCCCTCCGTCATAGGGGTCGGAATAACACGAAAGTAAAGCGTGCCCTTACAGAAGTAACTGAATACTTACTGAAGTAACGGAACGTAGCCGGCAGAAAGGCGCGTTCACACTTGGCCTCGATGGGGGCGAAAGCGGTAAAAGTCGCCGGAAGTTCACTCGCTTCGCCGCCTAAGCGGCCGGAAAACCACGCCGCGAGGCGGACGCGAAAAAATCGGTCCGAGACCGATTTTTCCGCCACGCGAAAGCGGATCGCCTTTCCGCTTCACGGGAAGCCGTACTTTGGCTGCGCTAGCTTAAATCACGTGACGTAAACAACAGACCGCAACACCGCAAATTCAACATGGCGGCCAAGGCGTCGGCGGTGGCTCGCATCGGCGCATTCGCAAACTACCCGTGCAGCGCGACAAGACTCACAGCCTCGACAAGGACGCGTTCCTCGAGAACCTGGTTTGGATTACGATTGACGAGAACACTGGAAGTAGAAAAAAGGTGTAGCAGCAGCGAGTCGGCGTGCCCCAACGTGCCTCGCGTTTTGCAAAGCCGGGTGAATCCGCCGCCGCCGCCACTGCTGCCGTGTCCGCTTATGTGGTTTCTGCTGGTGTATCTCCCGAAACGGCGGTTTGAAAAGGTGAAAGCTATTTATTTTCCGTGTTTTGCATACTTAACTTGAATTTGGTACGAAATTAAATGCTCAGGAAACGGGGAAAAGAGAATTAATTCTCGAAGTGGCGAAGGCCGCGGCGGCGGCGACAGTATGCGGGAGAGGCAGAACAAATGTGAACATTTCCGACGCGCGCGAAAACGGTTTTCCGGACGCTCTGGCGCTTTCGCTTTCTCTTCGCTTCTCAAGTGTGAATGCGCCTTGAGGCGCGTTCACACTTGGCCTCGATGGGGGCGAAAGCGGCAAAACTCGCCGGAAGTTCACTCGCTTCGCCGCCTAAGCGGCCGGAAAACCACGCCGCGAGGCGGACGCGAAAAAATCGGTCCGAGACCGATTTTTCCGCCACGCGAAAGCGGATCGCCTTTCCGCTTCACGGGAAGCCGTACTTTGGCTGCGCTAGCTTAAATCACGTGACGTAAACAACAGACCGCAACACCGCAAATTCAACATGGCGGCCAAGGCGTCGGCGGTGGCTCGCATCGGCGCATTCGCAAACTACCCGTGCAGCGCGACAAGACTCACAGCCTCGACAAGGACGCGTTCCTCGAGAACCTGGTTTGGATTACGATTGACGAGAACACTGGAAGTAGAAAAGAGGTGTAGGAGCAGCGAGTCGGCGTGCCCCAACGTGCCTCGCGTTTTGCAAAGCCGGGTGAATCCGCCGCCGCCGCCACTGCTGCCGTGTCCGCTTATGTGGTTTCTGCTGGTGTATCTCCCGAAACGGCGGTTTGAAAAGGTGAAAGCTATTTATTTTCCGTGTTTTGCATACTTAACTTGAATTTGGTACGAAATTAAATGCTCAGGAAACGGGGAAAAGAGAATTAATTCTCGAAGTGGCGAAGGCCGCGGCGGCCGCGACAGTATGCGGGAGAGGCAGAACAAATGTGAACATTTCCGACGCGCGCGAAAACGGTTTTCCGGACGCTCTGGCGCTTTCGCTTTCTCTTCGCTTCTCACGTGTGAATGCGCCTGAAGGGGCAGAACGAAAGACGGTTTATTGCTCGGTGTTACTGGCTTTATAAACAGAAAAGGTCACATGGCTAGTCCTGATAAGCAAGAGTACGACACGTGCAAATAGTGTCGCGGGTTATAAAACACAGGGGCTTTATTCAGAAAGGCGTACGGCGTGTCGTACTCCAAGATAGCGCTGAAGGCTTGCAGCCGCCAAGAACGTCTTCTTTCTCAGTCCTTTTCGCTGCGCCTCTCGAGCGCACCGGTTGTCTTCCTTGTCTTCGCCAGCGTATAGTCAGACACAAATATGGACGCGGCATTACCCTCCCTCCAGAGCGAGCATCGTCTCGATGCTCACGAAGTAGCAGTCGATGTGCAGTTAGCGAGTGGGCGGTCACATCACTCAGAAAAGTACGGCTTCATGCGTACCACGTGCACTGTCTCAGGCAGATGCTGGCGGCGCTTTGAACAAGAAGAGCCGTCAGCGACGACTTCGTACGTGACGTCGCTAAGGCGGCGCAGAACCTTGTAGGGTCCGAAGTAACGGCGCAGAAGTTTTTCCGAGAGGCCTCGCCGTCGTACAGGGAACCAAACCCAGACTCTTTCCCCGGGCTTAAAGGTGACGAATCGATGGCGGAGATTGTACCGTTGAGCGTCAAGTGCTTGCTGGCTAGTTATTCTGACGCGGGCAAGCTGTCTTGCTTCCTCGGCGCGCTCAGTGAAATCTGCGGCGTCCGTCTCTGAATCACAGTCATGAGGCAGCATAGCATCAAGCATCGTAGTTACGTCTCTGCCGTGAATTAGTGCAAACGGTGTCATTTTCGTTGTTTCCTGGCGTGCCGTATTATACGCGAATGTGACGTACGGCAAAATCCTGTCCCAATTCTTGTGTTCCACGTCGACGTACATGCAAAGCATGTCGGCGATAGTCTTGTTCAATCGTTCCGTAAGTCCATTTGTTTGGGGGTGATAAGCTGTCGTCTTCCTATGCGCTGTACCACTGAGCGTAAGCACAGTGCGCAACAGCTCGGCTGTAAACGCGGTACCTTTGTCTGTTATCACGACCGCGGGAGCACCATGTCTCAGCACGATGTTCTCAATGAAGAACCGGGCCGCTTCAGCTGCAGTGCCGCTCGGAATCGCCTTGGTCTCGGCGTATCGGGTGAGGTAGTCCGTCGCCACTATAACCCATTTGTTGCCGCTGTCCGATGTTGGAAATGGGCCCAAAAGGTCCATGCCAATTTGAGCGAACGGAGTTTCCGGTACTGGAACTGGATGTAATAGCCCAGCGGGTTTGACCGGTGGTACCTTGCGCCGCTGACAGTCAATGCATGTTCGGACGTAATGTTTCACCTCCACTGCTATTCTTGGCCAGTAGTATTTTTCTTTGATACGTGTCAATGTTCTTGTGAAACCGAGGTGGCCCGACGTGGCTTCGTCATGACAGGCTTGCAAAATTTCTTTGCGGAGGATTTCCGGAACTACCAGCAGATAGCTTTTGCCTGTTGATGAGAAATTCTTCTTATAGAGAATTCCATTACGCAAGCAGAATGCTGATAAATTTCTCGAAAACACTCTCGGCGCATTCGTGGCTCGTCCATTCAAGAAGTCGATTAGTGAGTTGAGCTCCGGATCGTCTTGCTGTTGCCGGGAGATGACAGCCGCATCGACAACTCCTAAAAAGCCTGCGCATTCATCATCCTCGGGGCTCGGTGGTTTAATCGGTGATCTTGACAGGCAATCGGCATCTAAGTGCTGCCTTCCCGACTTGTAGACTACGGTCATGTCGTACTCTTGAAGCCGTAAGCTCCAGCGTGCCAAACGTCCAGACGGGTCTTTCATGTTGGTCAACCAACACAGGGAGTGGTGGTCGCTTACCACTTGGAACGCGCGGCCATATAAATACGGGCGAAACTTTGCAACTGCCCAAACGACAGCCAGGCACTCCTTCTCAGTTGTTGAGTAGTTGGACTCAGCACGGGACAAGGTTCTACTAGCGTAGGCAACTACTCTCTCCGCACCATCTTGGCACTGAACAAGAACAGCGCCGAGGCCCACATTGCTGGCGTCTGTATGGATGGCTGTTGGTGCATCCTCATCGAAGTGAGCGAGTACGGGCGGAGTTTGTAGACGATGCCGCAACTCGTTGAACGACGCTTCTTGCTCTTCGCCCCATACAAACGCAACATCTTCCCTTGTGAGGCGGGTGAGTGGAGAGGCGATGTGCGCAAAGTCCGCTATAAATCGCCGGTAATAGGCGCAAAGACCCAGGAAACGTCGGACCGCCTTCTTATCTACAGGCCTTGCGAACTTTGCGACGGCTGCAGTTTTATCTGGGTCAGGCTTAACACCTTCCTGACTGACCACATGCCCCAGAAACTGAAGTTCTTCGAAGCCGAAGTGGCATTTTTCTGGTTTCAATGTGAGTCCTGCGGACCGTATGGCTTGAAGGACAGACAGCAGCCGTTTTAGATGTTCTTCAAACGTGGCCGAAAAAACAATCACGTCGTCAAGGTACACAAGACACGTTTTCCATTTCAGACCGGATAGAACGGTATCCATGAGCCTTTGAAATGTGGCCGGGGCCGAGCATAAACCGAAAGGGAGGACTTTGAATTCATAAAGCCCGTCAGGCGTCACGAATGCGGTCTTTTCTCGGTCACGCTCATCTACTTCTATTTGCCAGTATCCACTTTTAAGGTCCATTGACGAGAAGTAGCGCGCATGCCGTAGCCTGTCCAAAGAGTCGTCGATCCGTGGCAGCGGATAAACATCTTTCTTCGTAACGTTGTTGAGCTTACGATAATCAATGCAGAAACGCAAGCTGCCATCTTTCTTTTTCACGAGTACCACCGGTGATGCCCAGGGGCTTTTTGATGGTTGGATCACATCATCCTCTAGCATCTTCTTGACCTGCTGCTGTATGACCTCACGTTCTTTCTGAGCGACGCGATATGGGTTCTGTCGGATGGGTCTTGCTGTCTCTTCCGTGATTATACGGTGTTTAGTCAGCGGCGTTTGACCCACTCGTGACGTCGAGGAAAAGCAGTCCTTGAACCGGCCAAGAAGTTCCATAAGACGACATCTTTCAGTGGGCGTTAACCTTGGGCCGATGTCGACATCTGGTGCCTGCGGTGCTGTACGAGCCGTTGCTTCCCCTTGCATAGCAAGGCAGTCGTAAGAGTAGTCGAGTTCCTCGAGGTATGCCACAGCAGTGCCTTTACCAATGTGCCGGCGCTCGTTCGTAAAATTGGTAAGTAGCACCTCCGTACGGCCATCAACTAAGCTGACGATGCCGCGAGCGATGGCAACACCTTGACGGAAGAGAAGGGCAGTTACACGTTCGGCTATGGCGTCTTCATTACACTGCACGCTGCAACTGACGGAAACAAGACTACATGACAGCGGCGGCACGCAGACGTCTTCGTCTACCACACGTAACGCCCTGGGATCTTGGTCTGCGTCCGAGGTCACGGGATTGTCAGAGGCAAATGTTATCACGCCTTCACGTATGTTGACAACGGCGCCGTACTCCCTTAAGAAGTCCATTCCTAGTATCAGAGGTTTGCAACACTCCGGTAGGATCACGAACGAGGCTACAAAAGCTCTATTCCCGATCGTGAGTCTTGCTGTACATTGCCTGAAGGCGTCATTACCTGGCCTCCAGCATTTCGAATATAAGGGCCCGTCCATTCCGTTCTGACTTTCTTGAGTTCGCCTGCCAGTCGCTCACTTATAATAGAAAAGTCTGCGCCAGTGTCGACTAAGGCCGTCACTTCAAGCCCATCAATTGTCACGGTGAGGTCGGCAGTCACAGTTTTCTCGGCGTAATCTTCTTCGTCGTTCTCATGTTTCGGCAACAATGGGGGATTTTCGGCAATTCGAGGACCTGCAACCTTCCCCCCAGAGGTCGCTGCTTTCAGTTTCCCCGCCGTGGGCTGGGAGACCGACCTCTAACGGCGTCAGCAAAACTACGGCGGCTCGGTGAGGCAAAACGAGCCGGGGATGGTGAGCGCGTCCGTAAGGTAGCGGAGCTCTCCTGCCGGCCAGCCAGGTCGTCGTCGATGGGGGCGCGGCTTTCACAAAACTGTCGGCGCGTAGCGGCAGGTGCACTTCCGCGGTACCCAGCTGGACGATGGGGGCAAAAACGGTAAATGTGCCCTGGCTCTCCACAATTGTAGCACAGTGGCCGACGATCCGGAGTGCGCCATATATCCGTCTTACGCAGTTGAGGTCGCCTTATGGGATCCTGCTGGGCCCAGGCTGCAACAGGTGGCGGTTGGCGGTACTGCGGCGCGGGCATGGGCAACGGTCGACGAACAGCGTCTGCATAGCTGTATGCGTCCGGCTGGTACGATAGTTCTGGAGCCAATGGACGACGTACAGCGTCACCGTAGGTATATGCGTTGGGCTGGTACGACGCATCAGGGTATTGCTCGGGAGAGGCAAACGCTTGCCGAAGTTCCTGGCGGACGACTTCAGCGACGGAGGCAACCGTGAACTCCTGCTGCTGCGGCGCTTGCGACGGCGATGTGCACCTCGCGTTCTCCTTTGCAATCTCCTCGCGCACGATCTGCCGAATGAGTAAGCGTAGAGAGCACTCATCGGTCGCAGTGAGTGCTGCGGCACCTGCAGGTGCGCCGGTGGCTCGGCGATCGCATTGATGGTACCGTTGCTGCAGCGCCCGCTCTATTGCGGTGGCTTCCCTGATAAACTCGTCGACTGTTGTCGGCGGATTGCGCACGAGACCAACAAACAGCTGTTCTCTGACGCCCCTCATGAGATGACTTAGCTTCTTAGCCTCGGACATGTTGGGGTCAGCGCGGTGGAACAAACGCACCATATCCTCGGCAAACATGGCGACGCCTTCATGTAGCTGTTGGATGCGTGACTCAAGAAGGCGTTGTGCGTTTTCACGTCGGTCTGTGTTGCCGAAGGTATCGCGTAACCGACGGCAAAACTCGTCCCATGTTGTCAGAGTTGCCTCGCGGTTTATGAACCACGTCTTCGCACCGTCTTCAAGGGCAAAGTATACGTGAAAGAGCTTCTCGTCGGGGCTCCAGTGGTTCGACTTCGCTACCCGTTCAAACTCCTCAAGCCAGTCTTCCGCATCTTCGTTCGGGCGGCCGTGAAATGGTTCGGGAATCCGAAGATTCTGGACCGTTACCTGCGTAGGGCTCCTTGAAAACGCCATTTCTTGAGCAGGGGTGGCTGTCGGCAGCAGGGGTCCTTGTAAAAGGCCAAATTCTGGTCTCAGACCTTGCAGGCGACGGCTTGAGCGGTGTACAGGCGTCTCCACGCGTGGCGGTCTCGTGGGGCTGGATGCAGGGCTGCTCACAGGAGTACCGATCATGAGGCGATGGTACCCAGCTCCTCCACCAGTGTCGCGGGTTATAAAACACAGGGGCTTTATTCAGAAAGGCGTACGGCGTGTCGTACTCCAAGATAGCGCTGAAGGCTTGCAGCCGCCAAGAACGTCTTCTTTCTCAGTCCTTTTCGCTGCGCCTCTCGAGCGCACCGGTTGTCTTCCTTGTCTTCGCCAGCGTATAGTCAGACACAAATATGGACGCGGCAATAGTACTGCTCTTGTTATACATCAGTACGCGTGCTTGATGACACTGCATCACCCCCCCCCCCCTAAGCTAGAGTAAGCGAGACGATCCGGTCGTTTCCGCTGGCGAGTCGAACGCCGTAGTGGTTGTTGGTCTTCGGCTTGAGAGTTGACTTCTCGTACGCCCGTATCTTCACGAGCGTCTGGCTCCTTGGAAGTACACTGAGCTTCGTCGTTGACTTGGATGGGCTTGCTAGGTGATGACCCTGAGTCGAGCCGTGGCCGGAGTTGATCTACGTGGCGCCGCTGCGGTCCCTCCGGTGTTTCTAGTGTAACCATGCGTGCTCCGGTCGTGGACACTACTGTCGCCGGCATCCATCTCTGACCAGACTGGTACTGGCGCGACCATACACGCCTTCCTGGTGGGAACCGCGTTTGGGGTTTTGCTTGTGCTTGCACAGGTTCGCCAGAACCATCATTTTCGGCCACCTTTTTGTCTGTGAGCGAAGCCGTCAGCCTGGTTCGGGGACGAAAGCCCAACAGCAGCTCTGCTGGCGATTTTCCTCCTTCCAAAGGGGTCGTTCTGTAACGTAATAAGAACTTCGTCAGTCGTTCTTGCAACGTACCTGTCGGATTCTTTCGAAGCCCTTCCTTTATGGTCCGCACGGCCCGTTCCGCCAACCCATTTGACTGCGGATAGTATGGGGCTGTTCTCACGTGTTTCACGTGGCTTTCCTGCAAGGAACTCGACATGGTGGCACTTGAAAACTGTGGTCCGTTATCCGATACTAAGCAATACGGGAGGCCAAAACGTGCGAAAATACCTTGAAGTACGTGAATGGTGGTCTCCGCCGTGGCGGTCTTCAAAGGTATGGCCTCAATCCATTTAGTCTCGGCGTCCACCAACACAAAAACTTGGTAACCATTGATGGGGCCCGCAAAATCCATGTGCAACCTGTACCATGGTTTGTTGCTCGTCGGCCAAGGAGACGGAACTTCTGCGGCAGGCATGGGCCAACATTGTATACACTGAGGGCAACTTTGAACCAACCGTTCGATGTCCCTGTCTAATCCGGGATACCAAAAATATGCACGCGCTGTGCGCTTCATCGCGCTGATACCGGGGTGACTGTCGTGCAGTTCGCTTAACATGCATCGTCGCGCCCCATCAGGCAACACTACTCGATGGCCCCAATAAATCAGATCATGACTGGCCGCGAGCTCGTCACGGCGCGAAAAGTACGGCATAAAGTGTTGCTGCTCCGCAGATAAGCGCCGTGGCCAGCCGCGCGTCATCCATACCCTGATCTGATGAAGCGTATTGTCCGTGCGGCTCAGGTCTGCTAATTGCTGAGCGGAAAGGGCCATGGAATTTAGGCCCCGTGTGTAGAGCACGTATTCCATGGGTTCTTGCCCTCCTCGATCCTCCAAGCACGGCAATGGTAGACGACTGAGAGCGTCTGCGTTAGCATTTAGCTGTCCTTGGCGGTACTCGAGGTCATATTGGTAAGCCGAGAGTAGCAATGCCCACCGTTGAATTCTTGCTGCTGCCATATGCGGAATCGGCCTCTCCGGATGAAACAGTCCCGTCAATGGCTTGTGATCTGTCACCAGAGTAAAATGCTTCGCCAACAGGTAATCTCGGAACTTGATAACGCCGAACACCAAGGCCAACGCTTCCTTCTCCAATTGAGAATAATTTCGCTCAGCAGCTGTCAGGGTTCTCGAGCGGAAAGATATGGGGTAATCTCGGTTCCCAATTCGGTGTGACAGCACCGCGCCGACCCCAACCGGTGACGCATCGCATTCAAGCCGCAACGGCTTTCCGGGGTCGTAGTGTACGAGAAGTTCCGCTTCCACCATAGCGCGCTTGGCTGCCTTGAAGGCTTCCTCGTGTTCGGCTCTCCATTGCCATCGCGCTGCTTTAGCCAGCAGCCGATAGAGTGGATCCAGCGTGGTGGCAAGGTTAGGCAAAAACTTGGCGTAATAAGTGATCAGTCCCAAAAATGATTTCAGCTGGCTCACCGTCTCTGGTCTTGGTGCAGCGGTGATGGCTTCCATATTGTCGGGGGGTGGAGACCCGTTGCGTCGATCTTGTGGCCCAAGAACGATACTTGCTTCTCGCGGAACCTGCATTTGTCAAGGTTCAACTTGAGTCCATTGTCCCGTAGCCGCTCAAAGACTCGCCGCAGAGTGGAGTCGTCGTTCTGCTTTTCGGCTATGATGATGTCATCCAAGTATACCTTGACGCGAGGCAGGCCTTGCAGAATGGACTCGAGGCGGCGCTGGAACAAAGCCGGAGTAGTGGTGCTGCTAGAGGACGGACGTGTTTTTCGTGGGCTCCGGAATGACAGCGTCAGATAAGTGCTTTTTTTTTTGCATGATTCGAGCTTGTTTCTTTAGTTAAGCCACTAGATTGCAGCTTAATAGAGCTTACAACTTTGTGCTGTTGGTACAAAGTGGTGTGACAGTCGCTTCGGGTGTTTTTTTTTTAAATATTTGTTTTTTTGGCCACCACGTGGCTGAAAGGTGCACAGGTGCTTTGAAGTGTAACATACTTGCGGAGTTTTGTGATATCATTTGGCTTTAAGTGTATCTAATCTGCCGCGTGAATGCTCTATAGCCATGGTCAAAAAGACCGTAAAGTGTTCAGGATGCGGAATGGGGCGGAAAATAGAGGTTTGTGAGGATGAGACGACAGAGAGAGCTGACGCCAAGTGTAAGCAATGCGAGTTAGAGGCGAAGATGGAAATAATGATGGCCGCCCAGAATGAGCTCAAGGCGAGAATCTCCGAGCTGGAGAAAGCGGTAGCGACAGAGCGGGAAAAAACGATGGCTATGGCGGAAAGGCTTAAGTCAGCCGAGGAGGGATTGGCAAAGGTAGCCATGCCAGCAAAGGTAGCCATGCCAGCAAATGTAGCCACGGGGAACAGGGAAGCAGGCGACAGCGGGAAAAATGGGGCATCGACCCCCACAGTGGTAGGCACGAAGGGGGAAACAGGTTTGGAAAAGACAGGTGCAAGGGACACAGGACCCACCTTCCGCGAAGTAGTCTTGGGAACGGGAGGGGACAAAACAACAGCAGTAGCACGCGCTAGTAACAGGTGCAGTGGCCAGGTGCGGGAGAGTCCACCAGAAAAGTCGGATCACGTGATAATCGCCGGGGACTCGAATTTAGCTACATGCGCAGAAGCAGTCAAGGAAAGGGTGAGAGGCGACAAACGAGTTTTAATAGGAAAGTTCCCGGGCCATAGGCTGGGATCAGTGATGAGACAAGCTAACGCAAAACTCGCAGCTAAGTCTAATGGACGTAACCTCGTGATAATCGCGGGAGGTCTAAACGACGTCTTGAGTAACGAATCAGCCGAACTAGGGACCACATTGGCGAAAGGGGTCGATGACATGCGCGCCATTTCCCCTCAGGTGCAGATAGTGGTATGCACAATACCGGAGGTACCGGTGCGTGACGGCAACCTGCAAAGAGCGGTTGTCGACGCAAACAGAGAGATATGGCAGATGAGTAGAGAGAAAGGCATTGAGGTAGTGGAAATAAACAGAGAGGTGCACAGGTGGGGTGGTTTTCGAAGAGACGGAATACACTTCGATAGGAGGCTTGGCCATGAGGTGGGTTGGCGTCTTGCAGGACGCGCAGTAGCTTTTTTGGGGGGCACGCGGGCCCTTCGGTGCCCATGGTAGCTTGTAATGAGGAAAACAACCAGGGGGACTCTTTGACAGGTAGTATAGCGAAAAAACAGAGAAAAGGTAAAAGAAGGGAGAAGGCGCGTGTTGCAATTAGTTACATTAACATGCAGGGTGGCAGAAAAAAGGCAAAATGGTTAGAGATTGAGGGACAGGTAAACAAGGAACAGATAGGTGTTTATGCGGTTACAGAAACACACCTTAGAGACTTGGAAGAGCCACCACATATTGAAAATTATGTTTGGGAAGGATGTAACAGGATCACATCAGAAAGGAGAGGTGGGGGGGTTGGAATGCTAATTCATAGCAGAACAAAATGGGAGAGAGTGAAGCAAACGTGTTCAGAGCACATGTGGGTTTCGGGCACAGTAGGTGGAAAGAAAACGTGGCTAGGTGTAGCTTACTTGTGGACAGGCAATAACTGCAGAGAAAAGAATCTGGAGATAGTGAAATGCATAAGCACCGATATTAAAGAATTTGGTCATGATGCCGAGATAATCCTTCTAGGGGACATGAACGCTCACATTCATGACCTTGACGGATATTCAGACACCAATGGCAAGTTATTGCTAGATCTCTGCGAGCAACATAGTCTTGAGATAGTTAACGTGGGGCCTAAGTGTGAGGGGCAGATCACGTGGGAAGTCAGAAACAGGCAATCGAGCATTGATTACTGTCTCATGACAGAAGGAATATATGACAAACTTAGAGAGATGAGAATAGACGAAGAAGGCATTAACAGCTTGGGTAGTGATCATAAACGCATAATATTACAAATGGGATATAAAACTGAAAATAAGAACATAGAATCAAAGTTTGGCAGCTCGTATCTAAATGACAAACAAATAACAAATATAGCCGCAAGAGTCGAGGAAAAAGTAGACGAACTACCAGGCAAAGACTGGAAGTATAGTGAGCTGCTACATGTAATCACGAAAGAAATGGAAATAGAGAAGAAAACCATTTGTTGGAAAGGAAAGAAAAAGCCAAAAAGTTGGTGGAACAAAGAAATCCGGGAAGCGATCGAGATGCGACGTCAGGCATCACGGGAGCACAGACAGGCAAAAAAGGAGAAGCGGCCACAGGACGAAGTCAACCAAATATGGGAAATATATTTAGAGCAAAAATCCATTGTGCAGAAATTAGTCGAGGCAAAAATTAAAGGTGAAAGTGAACGCTGGATGACAGAGATTCGCGAAAAGAAGAAGGCCGCGCCTAGGATTTTTTGGAGCCACCTAAAAGCGCTGGGTAGGAAGTCTGTCACAATGCAACAACATATGGTAGATGAAGGAGGAAATAAATTGCAAGGATATGAAGCGCTAGGTTACATCCGAAAGATAACAGCCGATTCGTTTAAAAAGGTCCCCCAGGGGATTCCCCCGGTGAGTAAAAGTACGCAAAGGAGTGCAACCGAAGAAGATGTAGTACTAGAGAATTTCAATTGGAAGAAGGCCGAAGGAAAAATTCCTAAGCGCACTACTCCGGGCTTAGATGGGGTTCCCGTCAGCCTCATTAACGAACTCGGACATAACACTAAAGAAGCACTGCTGAAAGCCGTAGAAAAGTGCTTACAGGAGAGGGAAATACCAGACAGTTGGAGAAAAAGTAGAATGAACTTAATCTATAAAGGCAAGGGAGAAAAGGATAACATTCGCTCGTATAGACCGCTAACAATTACATCGGTGCTATACAGGTTGGCGATGCAGGCAGTAAAATTAAAAATAGAAGCGTGGGTAGAACAAAATGATATTTTGGGAGAACTTCAGAATGGATTTCGAATCGACAGGCGGTTAGACGATAATCTGTTTGTTCTTACCCAGTGTATAGAAATATCTAAAATAGAAAACAGGCCCTTATACGTAGCTTATCTAGATATCACCGGGGCGTATGACAACGTTAATCAGGAAATTTTGTGGGATATATTGAAGGAAGTGGGCATAGGTGACGACTGTGTACAGCTTTTGAGGAAATATACCGAGGAAATACAGTTTGTATAGAATGGGAAGGAATAAGTAGCAAGGACAGCGTTGAAATTAGCAAGGGGCTGAGACAGGGATGCCCTTTGTCCCCGCTGTTATTCATGCTGTACATGGCGAGAATGGAAAAAGCGCTAGAAGGTAGCAACATTGGATTTAATTTGTCACACAAACAGGTCGGAGCGATGGTTGAGCAGAAGCTTCCAGGTCTATTTTATGCTGATGATATTGTCTTATTTGCGGACAGTCAAGATGATATACAGCGACTGGCAGATATATGCGGAAGGGAGTGTGAGGCTCTAGGACTAGGATTTAGTGCAACAAAATGTGGATTGATGGTATTCAATGATCACGGAGACCATACGGTATTAATACAGGGCCAAAAAATACCGAGGGTAAGCGAGTACAAGTACCTCGGAGTATGGGTAAATGAGGGGGATAGATATATGGAGGTACAAGAGAAAGCATCGGTAGCAAAGGGAAAGAGGAATGCTGCAATTATGAAGCACAGAGCTTTATGGGGATACAATAGGTACGAGGTGCTTCGAGGGCTGTGGAAGGGTGTGATGGTTCCGGGGCTTACATTTGGGAACTCAGTGGTGTGCATGAAGTCAGAGGTGCAATCAGGAATGGATGTAAATCAAAGGACGGTGGGCCGCCTCGCGTTGGGCGCTCACGGGAAGACGACAAATGAGGCGGTAAAGGGTGATATGGGATGGACAGGCTTTGAAGTGAGGGAAGCGCAGAGCAAAATGAGATTCGAAGAGAGGCTGAGGAAAATGAAGGAGAGTAGATGGGCAGAGAAGGTTTTCAGGTATTTGTATAGAAAAAGCGTTGACACGCAGTGGAGAAAAAGAACTAGGAGGCTCACCAGTAAATATACGGCTGGCAGTGCGGGCGATATGGCAACAAGGAGCATTAAGCGGAAGGTCAGAGAGGCGGAGAGGACTTATTGGATGACAGCGATGGAAAAGAAGCCGGCTCTGAGTAACTACCGAAAAGGAAAAAACGAAATAAGGAGGGAAAGGTTTTATGATAATTCAAGGGGAAGCGCTTTACTGTTTGAAGCAAGGTCGGGCTGCCTTAGAACGCGTAGTTATAAAGCGAGATTTAGTAACGAAGAAGAACAATGTACATGCTGCGGGGGAACTAAGGAAACGATGGAACATGTACTGATTGAATGTGGCGATATTCACCCAGGTATACGTGTGGGCACGAGTCTACATGAAGCCTTGGGTTTTAGGGACAACAATGGAAAGCTGAACACGTCCGCGATAGAAATAAGTAAGAGACGGTTAGAGTATTGGTGGCAGAAAAGTAGAGATAAAGAACAAAAATAAATAATGGGGGAAAAATAAGGTCATTCTGCCTTAAGAGGCAGAGAGATGGACCGTGAATTTATATTTTTGGTATAATAACATAGATTTAATCAATGTAGATAAGGTATTTGGACAACATGAAACAAGGAAGCTTTTTTTTTTTTTTTTTCTCGAGCCTGGTGGCAGACATGTCACCGCCCCGTTTTAAAGGGGACGCTCATAGCATCCATCCATCCATCCAGCAGATGCGATGCCGAAAGCGAGGCGGTTGTATGCAAACAACCCCTTGTGTGTGTTCAACACAGCCATTTTTCGTGCCTCGTCGTCCAGTGGAAGTTGATTATATGCGTGCCGCAAATCCAAAGTGGTGAACACCTCTCCCCCATACAGAGATGCGAATATGTCCTCAATTTTCGGCAACGGGTATTGTTCCAAATGTGTTGCCGGATTCACGGTCAATTTGAAGTCCCCGCACAGCCTGATATCCCCGTTACGTTTCACTACGGGCACGACGGGCGTAGCCCACTCTGAAACTCGCACTGGTGAAAGCACTCCTTCCCGTACTTGGCGGTCGATTTCTGCCGACACCTTATCCCGAAGCGCAAATGGCACTGGTCGAGCCTTGCAAAAGCGTGGTACAGCAGCGTCTTTTTTGTGTAGCTTCACAGGCGGCCCCTCGCAACAACCCAACCTCTCTTCGAAAATTTCCGGAAATTCCGCCACCAGTCGCGCCGTGGCTGCGTCACATCGAACCACATTTACGTTGTCCGGCGCACATTCTTCCAGTAGCGCCATGCCAGCATTCCGGAAGGCTTGGATGGTGTTCCGGCCGCACAGCAGAGGCCCATCGCAATCCACTACAACTAGCGAGCTCTCCACTTCCGTGTTACCGCATTTGACTTTCATGGCCACTCGGCCAAGGACCGGCAGCGGCCCCAGGAAGCACGTCAGGCGTAGTGAAGTCTTCTCCAGTGTCGGCCACAGTTCACGGTGTTTCTCGAATACCCTCTTTGGAATTACGCTGATAGTGGACCCCGTATCCACCAGCATGCGCAGTTTCCGGCCCTCCCAGATGAAATCCCTTTCGAATGGCCGAACGAATTCGTTGCTACTGTAGCTGTGAGCCACCAAAGCGTAGAGCATTTCTTCTTCACTGCCGTCTAGCTCCTTCACAGCGTAAGTTCCCGAGGGGTTACCGCGACCGCTGGAGCACCTTCTCGCCAGGTGTCCCTTCCTGCCGCACTTGTGGCACGTCGCTTTCTTGTGCCTGCACATTTCCGAAGCATGGTTCGAGCCACATCTCCAGCATTGAGTAGACTCGGTCATGGATGCGTACCCTTGTCCGGATTTCTGCGGATTCATCCTGTGCCTCTGTACAAAATTGGCGACACCGTTGTCGTTGAAGCTCCTCTCTTGCATAACCCGCACATTCGTTTCCGCTGTTTCGGCCGCTAGAGCAAAAGCCTCTGCCTCAGCCAAATTCAGCTTCTTTTGCGACAACATGTGTCGTCGAGCTTGTTCGTCACGGATTCCGCAGACAATCCGATCCCGCAACATGAGGTCCAAAAACTTCTCGAAATTGCAATCCTTTGCGAGACGTCTCAGGTCAGTGATATAGTCCCGTACCTTTTCGCCTTCTGTTTGATTCCGCATGAAAAAGGCGTAGCTCGCTGCAATCTCATTAGCTTGTGGATCGAAGTGGTTGTCCAGCAGCTGTACGACGGCGTCATAGCTAAGGCTGTTCACCGATTCTGACTGGCACTGCCCCTGAAGCACGCGAACAACGCTGTCACTTAGTGCCGATACCAGAAGCGCACGCCGTTTTCCTGGATCAGTGATGCCATGGCCCTCAAAAAAGGCCTCCAAACGGACACGGTAAGTGCTCCAGCTACTGGTCGTGTCGTCGTACTCGGGTGGCCTGGCTGTCATCGTGCCACTATCCCATCTTCGTCGCCACTGAAGTAACGGAATGTAGCCGGCAGAAGGGGCAGAACGAAAGACGGTTTATTGCTCGGTGTTACTGGCTTTATAAACAGAAAAGGTCACATGGCTAGTCCTGATAAGCAAGAGTACGACACGTGCAAATAGTACTGCTCTTGTTATACATCAGTACGCGTGCTTGATGACACTGCACTTACTGTACATTGATATAAGAGAGTTTGCACAATGTATATTGATGTCTGGCAGCTAATGGCGCCGTTTAACGTGTATGCACCCACTTTGATGATTGGTGGTACGTCTCCATCCCGACGACTAACGTCCATGTTAAACGATTAAACAAACCCTTGTGGTAGCTGTAGTAGTTAACGGTGAAAGCGTAATCAGAGAACGAGGTGTGATAGCCAGAAGAGCGTCGCATATTGGACGCAGAATTTGGTCGCCATCCCGCGACATGTTAAAATGTGATTGAACACCACGGCCGCACTAGAGGGAAACGCAAGGCGCGTCGTGCCGCCCCGGTAGCCCAGCCGCGATTTTTCTCAGGGCGAGCGCGTGAGCATGGAACGCGCTGTTACAGCCAGGTGTGGCAGGCGTGCGTCGCAGAGCTATTTTAGGGGCGAAGCTCCTTAAGGCGGCACCCGTTCGTCCCTCGTAGTCGTAGTAGTGCGTAACCAGTCGTAACGCTAGTACCAGATCTTGACCTCCAAGGTGGTGCCGGTGGGAGATTTTTCCTGTGCGTTGTTGAACAATAAAAAATTCGCAGCGTGCGCGTTAACTAAAAGCCGAATTCTTCTGTCTCTCATTCCCCATTAGCAGCCATTGGCATGTTCCAGTAGGAAACGTTAGTAGAAGTAGAAGTGTAAGTGTTAGCTGAAAGCCGACTTCTGTCTCTCATTCCCATTAGCAGCCATTGTTTACCTCCAAGGTAGTGCCTGGTGAGATTTCTCCTGTGCGTGATTAAACAATAAAAATTTTGTTCAAAACGCCGTTGATTGATGAAATAAACCAACGAAAGACGCCAGATGTTTTCTAAAAGCAAAACGAAAGAACGCCAGATGTTTCTAAAGCAAAACGTAAAGACGCCAGCTGCTTAACGAAAGATGCCAGATGTTTTCTAAAGCAATGGTTTTCTAAACAATGAAAATTCACAGCGTACATGTAAAATTAAAGTGAGCTGCAAGTCGTCATAACTCATCGAACCTTTAGTATAAACGCGCCCGATCTCACGTCGGTGATGATGTACTGGGCAGAATTCACGGAAGATTCACGGTTTACCGATGAACCTCCGCAGCTTCGCCCACTCATCATCATTCACTCCGTGGATATGCTGTGATTTTTTTTTGTTTGTATTAGCGTGATGCTGAGCGAGGCCGACGCTTTTATGACGCTTGGGCAAAGGTCGCCACCTCGGGGTGTGTTAAGGCATTGACAAAATTCAACTTTTATTGAGAACGCGCCGAATGGGACGGACGCGTAAACGCGTTCCAGGTGCTAGTCGCGGAGGCCACAACAATGAAGAATTACTTTACCTTACCACTCCCAGAGGTCAACACCACCCAGCCGACCGGGAGAGTGGTAGATATAAAAGGCGCGTTCGTAAAGCCTCCAGAGTCTGTGACCGTGGCGCAGTGGATAGCGTGCCCGGCATCTGTTGTTGCGGACCGAGCGGTCGTGGGTTCGATGCCCGTTGACGGTACCTTTTTTTCTTTGCCATCTGATTGTGTATATTTTTTCGACGTCATTTCCGTGACGGAAATACGTCACTGAAGTCTTGGTGGACCCCGGCATAAAACACTTTCGTGTTAAAATTGACTGAAACGGCTCGTTGGGACGCTCATGACAAAAACAGATCATTTAGTATGGCAATGTTTCTCGAATCCCTTTCCTAACGATTTTAAAGTAGGCCCTAATTATTTCCATTTCCATTAGAGTGAAAAGTCAGTTTCGCTGTTTTGCTAAGCAGTAAGCAGGATGTTTGGTACAGTATAGTGAGTGCGCGCCCACATAATTACCTATTTCTTTTCAATATCGCCTTGGCACAGGAGCGTAGCCAGAAATTTTTTTCGGCGGGAGGGGGAGGGGCACCTCCTTGTTCTGAAGTGGTGGCCGGGCAAGCAGATGTGGTCAAGGGTCATTTTGCGCTCTGTATGTTATGGAAAGAACATTCCGGGGGGGGGGGCACGGGCCCGGTATGCCACCCCCTGTCTACGCCACTGCCTTGGCAGAACAGTAAACTCAAGTGAAATATAAATGTGTAAACAGCAGCAGAAATAAAACAGACAGTTCAAAGTAAGGACAAAGCTAACACTGGTTTGAGCAGCGGAGCTTAAAACGAGGCAAAAAAAGGACAGCGAAGTCCTTGTTTGTCTTCTTTATTTGTCCCTCGTGTTAAGTTCCGCTGCTCAAACCAGTGTTCGCTATGAACCAACTAGCTCCGGTAAATATCGTTTTGAAGAATAAAGCAGAGAGCTTATTTTGACAGCACGTTACAAGAAACATATTGCTGTGACCAGACTGGACAAAAACAGTTGAGAGCCCTAGGTAATGTATGGGATGCAAGAGAAGGACAACTAAGAAAGCACTTGTGCTAACAATCAAATTATGATTTCAAAAGCTCTTTGAATAAAGATAGCAGGAAGATAATAATTTTTAGGGTTTAACGTCCCGAAACCACGATACAATTATGAGGGACGCCGTAGTGGAGGGCTCCGGAAATTTCGGCCACCTCGAGTTCTTTAACGTGCGCCTAAATCGAAGCACACGGGCCTCAAGTATTTTCGCCTCCATCGAAAATGCGACCGCCGCGGCCAGGACTCGATCGACAGCAGGAAGAAAAAAATAGGATACACGAACATATCTTCTGTTACGTAAACGCTTGCTCTATTAGATCTAGCATCGGTACTAGAGGTGCTATAGTTGGGATCTGCTGTGCACTTAAGTCAATCGCATGCAAGTCGAACTTTCATCCACAAACACCTTCAAATCGCTGATGTGTGAAAGCCACGAGACGAAAAGCAACCCTTTGCTCCAGATTTCGTAACGAAGCACCACGCACGAGAGCGGCATCAGAATTTGCGCGATAATCGCCGCACGCGTTGTGGTACGCGGCGCTGGACAGTGGATAAGGGTAAGTGTCATGGCACTGGCACAAGTAAACAGAAAAAAAAGTCGAGAAAACGAAAGGCACGTGAAGCATAGACGTTCGCGCGCTTGTTCTGTCGAGACTGCGCGAGCGCTGTCATGTTACTCTGCTCAACCAAAACGGACGCGCACACCTCATTGCCTGTCCTCACTGGTGGACTCTGCCAGAAAGAGAAAATTATGTCAGGCGGTTTAGTGGCACCAGCACCAGCTTGAAAAGTGGAGTTGAGCCAGCGATTATTGTTTCATAGGGTGGTGTTCCTATAGGAGTATCTTAAGATACACGATACATTATTGAATGTATCGGAAATACAGATTCAAATACTCATCTTGCGAGACGTATCGCGATACAGATACAAGATACCCAAAGAGTATCTAAGATAGTATCTAAGATACTGCCCAGCACTGTAATAAGAGCAGGGAGGACTTCCTTATACAGTCTCTTTTTTTTTAGATGCGAAGTATCTTATGGCGGAGTTCAATCCGGTGGTGGTGGTGGTGGTGTGCGGCGTGACCACCCTTACTGCGCATGCGCATATCCTCTCCACTCACCCTCTCCCCTTTCCCCTCTCCACTTCCCCCTATCTCCTCTCCTCTCTCCCTTTCCACTCTTGCTCTGAAACGCGGGCTTGACATGCCGAAATTCTCTCCTGCGCAACGCCGCGATGAGCACCAGCGCATGCGCGTCCGCTCCCCCTTCTCTCTCCTCTCCTACGCTAACCCCCTCTCGCACGCCTGTCGACCGCGTTCCCCGCTAGCCCTGTGAGAATTAACGGCCAGGCTAGAAGGGAAGACAAGACGCACGTAGCGTTCCTCTTCGCGTTCCACGACGCGAGGTTGGTAGCATGCCCAACGAACGCCGACGGAACGCGATCGTGCAAGTGCTCCGGCTTCGCATCGCCTCATGGTCCCCTTTAGCGGGAAATGTCTTTTTTTGTAACCCGCTCAAGTATTCTGAATAAAATCTCACTTTCAATATTTCGCACCAAAATAAGACCTCGTGCAAGAATCTCTTACCCCCAATATTCTTACATGAAGATGCCCTGAATACTGGAATAAATTTGCGTAGCTTAGTTTGCATAACAGTGCGTAAAAAGTATCATTCACATCCTAAAGAAACAAACCTAGAAGCAATCTGACGCAGAAAAGTCGTCGCACTTGACTAGTCAGTCCGTGTCCTGGAATTTGTGAATGCATAAGCTTGAATGCCGGTGACAGCTGCCGACTTCCGTGATAACGCGTTCCCAATATTTTCGCTTTGAAGTACTAAGGAAACAAATTCGGTTATCTCAAGAAGCAGAATAACATTTTACCGTTACAACAGCCGATACGAAAGAAATGCGATACAGGCACGGAGTGCGTATTTCGTCCCATAATGGTTGTGATTTGCACTATATGAATCCCAAATAGTGGCTCCAAAGGCCAACTAAGCGCGCCTTCTGAGCGAAAAGCGCCAATACTCGATGCGCGAGTCTTGGACACCTTCTGAACACCAACTAATGCCGTGTACAGTGGTGTGATATGCGTAGCATAAGCATATTACGCAAGCCTTGGTGCGCCGTTATTCATGCCACCAACGTCTGGCTCATATCATAGTTTCGAAAATGTCAGGATCCAGGTCTGCATCAAGCCACGTTTACTCATTCTGCAAATTGTTCTGTGAAGCACAACATAAAAATTACCAGCGCAAAGCACTCGTTAGTGCTTTACTCTGGTAATTGCTTCTTAAGTGCGGCTCATTGTTGTGTCCATATTCCTCATTCCTCAAAGAATCAAGCAAGTGGACAGAGAGACGCTGAACCATTAGCTTTTAGTACATCTTTTTGTCCGCTTACTTCATTGCTTAGTGTCCGTCACAAGAAATATTTACGACCCCGTGAGCAAAACACCAACTGTCCTATTGCAAATGACACGTCTGCTATACCACACAATCCCTGTACATGTGCTCCTTCAGTGGAAGCATGGCTTCGTGCACTGAAACCTCTATCTTTCTGTTCCTGGGTGAAGGAGAGGCACTGACAATTGACGAGTTGGTCCAGATGCATGGCTTTAGAACGGCGCAACAAGACAGACGAAATATCATAGAATACAATTTTTCGACGTTTTCTTATCGCTTCAGAAGGACCGCGCTTGCTGTAAATATTCTCCTACATCTTCTAAACCGTTGTTAATCTTCTCGTCGAAACATTTTAAGATTATAAAAAACGGTATAGCTATGCCATGCCTTAAGTCTTCTCTCACTAAGTCATGTGAACACAAAATGAGTGCCAGCTTTAACGCACAGGTTACGCGTCTTTTAGGTGCAGGTTATCCTCGTGTGGCAGTGGCCACTGTCGCTGACCGCTTAAAGAAATCCATTTTGTTAAGTCCAAGCCTGTTTGCAGAAAGCAATAGGGAAAAAAATGTTGCAGTGGCTTAGCTCGGCTATGCCAGGATAACGTAGCGTTAGCAAAGGTTCAGCTGATTGTTCTTAGGTTTCCTGATTGTCTAGGATTAGCTTGATTATCCTGCTTACTGCTGCTCCAATGACGCACACACGGTATACGTATTATGTGGCACATGTATATTTATTTTGCCAGGCAACTACTTTGGCATCCGATGAGTTAAGCTTCTCCGCTCTTCTGTGCCGTTGAGCAGCATTTGCGCTCTCCTTCTCCATGGCTAAACCACACAGGCAAACGCCAGTCAGAGGCGCTATCAAGCGGCTGCAGCGCAGTGTCAGACATCGACTGCACAGTGAAGGCGAATAGCTGCGCGCGCGCCGGCGCCAGTACGTCTACCTCGGCTACTACGACAGTGAAGGCGAATAGCTGCGCGCGCGCCGGCGCCAGTACGTCTACCTCGGCTACTACGTCACTCATCTGGAAAGCGCAGACCGGCGGCAGTGAGTCGCACGCGGCAGCGGCGGAGTGCGCGGGAGGTGCCGGCTCCGATGCGCCAGCTGTGTGACATCACTGATCCTCGCGCATGCGCAGGACGGCTTTGAGCAGCCACGCGAAACTGGCTCGGCTAGGCCACTGTAGCTAACGCTACAAAACGTGTCATCGGAATTCCTTATATTCATTGCGTATCTCATAGGCTATAGAATGTAGGGGTAGGCACGGCGTTTATGTTGTTTTTACGGCTGCCAATAAGCTAACTGCCGCAGTACAGAGAAAGAATGAGCAGGTGATAGACAAGAAGCGGACTGATATTTGCTTTGTGAAGCATACCAGCAAATTTACTGATTGCCGTACGTGCGTGGTGTATAAGATTCCATTTAGCTGCGGCCGCTTTTACGTAGGGCAAACGGGTCGCTGTGTTAACCAGAGATTAATGGAATATAAGAGATCGCTAACCGGAGGCTCATCACCTTATCTATATTTACATTGTCGAGAGAGTAAGTGCACGCCAAAATTCGATGAATGAGCGCTTTTGTACCGGCAGAGGAATGAAGAAACGCGCTTAATGATTGAGGCTTGGCATATCGATAATAGTGGTAGCGCATGCGTGAGCCAACCATCGAGTAACCTGCATAAAGAAGAAATCAAGTGTCTGAATAGTTATCTCTCATGCAGACCACCACGCGTGACGGACTGATAGGTTCGACTATTGCATGGACATGCGCCGATAAGTCGTGCCATCTTTCTTTTCCGCCGTTTTGCGTCTTTTTAGTTGTTAGTCGGCGTTTGTGGTGTCTTGACTTCTCTTTTGTGTCCGTGTTTGCACGCCCTGTATCTTTAACATAGGCGGATAGTTGTAGCCTCAGTATCTGGCTCTTCAGCTCTCATTCTTTTCTCTTCCATTTGGCCTTTTGGGTAGTGAGCAAAGTAGAGGCCGAATCGCTGTCGACCTGGACGCTTTTCTCGCATGAGGCAGCCTGCTCAGTCTTCTGCAGGCATTCAATGTGACACTGTAGATGATGATTATGGGTTATTTCGCCGGTTGCACATGTGTTGTCCATGGGCTCCGATTCTTCAGCTTCGGGACCTAATGTAAGCGCTGCACATGGCGGCGATTGCGGGGCAGCGTTGCTACTGGTACACGCATTCGTTAACTTTTCGGACGTAGCTGGCTCACGTTTAGTGATGCTTGCCATACGTGGTTTAGTTCACCTTGGGTTGCAAATGTGAAGGGTAGTCTGCAAATACTGACGCTACTGCATCCCTCTTAAGCCGCCCCTTCTTTTATTCAATGAAATCTTCTGGTCTTAAATGACGGCTATATATTCTAGTCTAGTTTGAAGATGTATTAGAAGACCAATTATCCCGCCTAATTACTGCAAGCCATCTCTCCCGAGCACCAGCGGCAGCTGGAATTTCATGGAACGACAGCTGAACAGTGCATTGAGGCGAAAGCCTTAGGTGCCTGATCAAGCGCAAAAATTGACCGTAGGCGGCGTCAACACGAGCGATGCAAGAAATCATCATTACGCGATGACGTGATCATATGACGTCACAAAAAAATCAAATTTTGTTAAATCATCGTGACGTCACATAACGTGGCGTCGTCATATTACATCTTCGCTTGGTCAAAATAGGCCGATCACGGATGCAGTGCATAACCAGCTCATGTGCAGAAAGCTTGTAGTGCCTCCGGTCCTTGAGGCTGTAAGAACACCACGTTAGGTGCAGACTATCTTGGAGGGAGGCAGGGGATATTCAATATGTTGACTGGGAAGAAAAAGAAAGAGATGGTTTTCACCCTTCAGTCGTCTGAGGTGAACGCATAAGAGACCCTGCGAGTTTCTTTTTCTTTATCAATAAAGGGAAATAAAAAAGACAATCGTCATTTCTTTCCATTCCATTTGCAGAGTGCAACGCAACAGTATGGCATACTAAGGCATGCGAATGACGTGGCTGCAATAGCCAGAAATAGAAAAAAAAACGCGAATACCATCAAACTCGAATGCAAGTATCGAACTGGCAGCACGACGTAGCAGACTGCCTGCTCAATACGTGCAGAGGGGATGGAACTAAACGCGAACATGCAGTATCTACATTCTTTGCGGTTTCCCATTTATATTCAAGTGGTTGTAGCCTGCATGATTGACGAAAGGACGGAGTCGTCCATGATAATCAAGGACCATCTAGCGTCTTTTTATTGCCACCATGGTCAGAGCGTGATAAAAACAGCACGCCGCTATGTTCGCGTTTCTTTCCATCCTCCTGTACCTGGGAAAGCCTGCGAGAAGCACGAATGCAATTAAACTCGGATGCAAACATGAATTCGTGTGCTCAGTAATACGCGCGGCCGTTGAGAGCCAGCTTCCCGTATGGATGGATGCTATGAACGTCCCCTTTAAAACGCGGCGGTGGCAAGTGTGCCACCAGGCTCGACAAAAAAACACAACACAAAAAAATCTTGTTGCTCTTTCCCTTCTTTTTTTAATGTTGGCCTAATGTCTCTACTTCAATTAAACCTATCTGACTACAGAAAAAAAACGTTAATTCTCACCCAGTTCTCTGTCCTTTAAAGCAAAGTGTCCTTATTTTTTCCAACATTTATTTTTGTCCTTTCTCTCTCATTTTCTGCCACCAATACTCTAACAGTCTCTACCTATTTCAATCGTGGATGTGTTCACCTTTCCATTGTTGTCCCTAAACCCCAAGGCTTCATGTAGGCTCGTGCCCACACGTATACCTGGCTGGATATCTCCACATTCGATCAGAACATGCTCCATCCTTTCCTTATCTTCCCCACAGCCTGTGCATTGTTCTTCTTCTTTACTGAATCTCGCTTTATAACTACGCGTTCTAAGGCAACCCGATCTCGCTTCAAACAGTAAAGCGCTTCCCCTTAAAATCGTAAAATGTCTCCCTCCTTATTTCATTTTTGCCCTTTCGGTAGTTACTCAGAGCCGGTTTTTCTCCACAGCTGCCGTCCAGTAAATCCTCTCCGCCTCTCTGACTTTTCGCTTAACGCTCTTTGTTGACATATTGCTTACACTACCAGCCGTACTCGTATATTTACTAGTGAGCCTCCTAGTTCTTTTTCTCCACTGTGTGTCCACGCTCTTCCTATACAAATAATGGAACACCTTCTCTGCCCATCTACTCTCCTTCATATTCCTTAGCCTCTCTTCGAACCTTATTTTGCTCTGAGCTTCCCTCGCCTCAAATCCTGCCCATCTCATATCGCCCTTTACAGCCTCACTTGTCGTCTTCTCGTGAGCACCGAACGCGAGACGTGCCACAGTCCTTTCATTTACATCCATTCCCGATTGCACCTCTGCCCTCGTGCACACCACTGAGTTCCCAGAAGTACGCCCCGGAACCACTACACCTTTCCACAGACCTCGAAGCACCTCGTACCTATTGTATCCCGCTTTTTCCTCTGCCTCCGTGTATATATTACTCTCATTTACATATACTCTGAGGTACTTGTATTTGCTTACCCTCAGTATTTCTTGGCCTAGTATGGACACTGCCTGATGACAGGGATAATTGAATACCATCAATCCACAATTCGTTACATTAAATCCTAGTCCAAGAGCTTCACCTTCCCTTCCACATATATCCGCCAGCCGCTGTATATCATCTCGACTGTCCTCAAATAAGACAATATCGTCCGCATAAAATAAACCTGGAAGCTTCTGCTCAATCCTCACGCCGCCCTGTTTGTGTGACAGAGTAAAACCATTGTTACTGCCTTCTAGCGCTTTTTCCATATTCACTATGTACAGCATGAATAACAGCGCGGACAAATGACATCCCTGTCTCAGCCCCTTGCTAATATCAACGTTCTCTTTGCTACATATTCCTTCCCATTCTATGCAAAATGAATTTTCTTGGTATATCTCCCTCAAAAGCTGTATACAGTCGTCGCCTATGCCCATTCCCAGGGCTGGGCAAAGATACTTTGAAATTGTATCGCGATACGATACAAGATACTCAGGCAAGAAGTATTGGAGATACAGATACAAGATACTGCCGCAAAAATTGTATCCGATACGATACTTGGCAATTGTATCTTAAGATACTTCGATACATTCTCAAATTTGTTATTATAGATCCATATAATGTAGCAGCAAACGCCTATGCACGAAAATGTCTTAAGAAGTTGAAATACCTCCAGCCACAAATTCTTGGAGGAAACCCGACGTTTCGAGACCGGCTTGGTCTCTTCAATGCAACGCAGTGCCCTTGCAGAGCATTGCGAGAAGCACGACCACAAAATTGACTTCGAGGGCGCTTCCATCATAGAAACGGAAAGGAATCTGGGAAGGAGGCTCTTACTCGAGTCGTGGCACATCCAGAACACACCTGCGAATGTGAACCGGTCCCTCGGAACAATGCCTCCGATCTACGTGCACGGCCTCCGGAACGTGAGGGAAAGAGAAAGGCGGAGCCAAAAACAAGCCGCGACGAAGCCTTCCTGATCAGCACAGTCACCCCTGAAGAAGAGACCAAGCCGGTCTCGAAACGTCGGGTTTCCTCCAAGAATTTCTGGCTGGAGGTATTTCAACTTCTTAATTCTTCCACCCAGCCAGACAGACTTCTGTCGAAATGTTTACATTTACGAAAATGTCTGCGTCAAAATTTCTTAACTGTGACCTATTTTGTTCCACTTTAATGAAATGTCTCTTAGTTCTCAAAAGTTTTGCCCTTCTTGCTCAAAGTACATTAGTTTCCTTCCAAAATAACTTATTGGGGTTTGTTTTAGCTTCTTCGCAGGACAACTATTTGTCCAGTTCGCTGACAGCGGTACTTGTTTTTTTGCACAGCTTGCCGACTATCTAGCAAGTTGCCATATAATCACAATAACTTCAATAAGAAGCCTTCTCACGACGGCGCAAATACCGGTGTGGACTTTTACCTTGTCCGTAAAAGACAGCTTGCACAATACCGTATATGTGGACAGGTGTACAGCAGCAACAACGCTGGTAGCGACATTTCTTTTTCTTTTTTTGCGGGAGGGTGCGCATGGTGTATACTAGGGGTTTGAGCCATTTCGCTAGCGGCCCTGCCCGCACACATCACCGTCTTCGTCTCATTTGTTTTTATTTTCTGAATAAGTGTGTTCGTGAGCTGCACGGCCATGACTGGTCTCAAGCATTCCTTTCGTGAGGAACATGTGGTCACCATGTGCTAAAACATAACCGTGGAACAAAAACTGTATTTCAGAATCCGCGTCGAGATATCAGTCATTCTCTACATCGCTATCGATGTTTCTCGAATCCTGACTCCAAATCCCCTTCAGAAATGACCTATATATGAGATATGGGAAAGGCTTCCTTTCAAACGTCAATTTGTTCAAACTCTCTCCCACCATTTTCACTGTACCGGCCCTTGCAACTAAATTTCGCGACTACGGCCCGCTGGCTGTAAGCTCAGTTTGAGACCCCTGGTGTATACGTAGATGACGTAAAACTGCAATGAATTGTCATATTCTACTTATCTGCTGGCGTAAAGGATTCTTTGTTGAGATACTCACTAACGTGCAATCTTTTTAGCAATTATTCTTCAACGAGGGAACATGGGCAACACAGAAACGTCTCAGACGTATTGTATAGTTCCACAAAGCTTCGCAGGACACCGCCGCTATTCGCGCTATTGCCGCTTATAGCTCCCATTAGGTGGCGATTAGTAATACGAAAAATATTTAAGAAGGCCTAAAAGAGGAAGACAAATATAAGTAAAATAGAGAGGTGGTTGTGTATCAAACATTCACATTGAATGAGTACAGAAACACAATACAGACGGCGCCCTTAATAGCTATGCGCATGAAGTATTGTCAAATTACCTGTTGAGACAATAGAAAATTCAGCGCCTATGGAAAATTGCCTGAAACGGCTCGTTGGGACACTCATGAGTAAACCGGAGCATTTTGTAAAACAACTTTTCTCGAATCCCCTTCCTAACATCTTTAAGATGCCTCCTAATAATTTCCATTATTATAATGCAAACTCAATTTCATTATTTTCCTAAGCGGTAAGCAGAATGTTTTGTACTGTTTACTCAAGGTACGCCCACATAATTATATATTTGTTTGCAAAATCGCCCTGGCAACGTGTAAATGGGTAAACAGTAGTGGAATTAAAGTTGACAGAAGAATAAAGCAGAGATCTTATTTTGGGAGCGCGTTGCAAAAGACATACTGCATGACCAGACCGGAAAAACAGTGCAGAGACTTAGGTAATGTAAGGGATGTAAAATGACAGCTAAGAAAACACTTGTACTAATAATCAAATTATGATTCCATAAATTGTCTGAATAAATGTAGCAAGAAGTGAAAAATACGGTATGCCAAGATAGTTTGTTAGGTAAACGCTTGCTCTTTTAGATCTGGCATCAGTACCAGTGGTGACAACGTTGTTAGATTCTTATTTGCATATAAGCAATTTCATGGCATGCAAGTCAAACTTACATCCACGAGGTCATTCAAATCGCTGATATGTAAAATCCACGCGACGCAAAGGAACCCGATTCTTGCACGCATTACATTTCGTTACGGAGCAAGACGCAAGACGCAATAGAATCTTCAGTATGTATAACGACACTGTAGCAATATCAGAATTCGCGCGATAGACGCGGCGCAGGACAGTAGTTAAGAGCAGGTGTCGCGGCATTGGCGCAACTAAAAAGAAAAGAAATCGAGCAGACAAAAGGTACGTGGGCTGGGCGTAGACGTCCTCGCGCTTGACTTCCTCATCTTCTGCCCTCACTGGGGTACTCTAGAAGAAAAATAAAATTGCGCACCTGCCCTAAGGCTTAATCAGATGGCTTAGTGGCACCGGTACCAGCTTGACAAGCGGAGCTTGGCCAGCGATCATTGTTTCACACGGTTGTGTTGCGATATAAGTATCTTGTATCTTAAGATACACGATACATTATCGAATGTATCGGAAATACAGATACAGATACTGGTCTTTCGAGAAGTATCGCGATACAGATACAAGATACCCATAGAGTATCTGAGATAGTATCTAAGATACATGTATCTTCGATACTGCCCAGCACTGCCCATTCCTTTCAATATATCCCACAAAATTTCCTGATTAACCAGTGATGTCTAGAAAAGCCACGTACAAGCGCCTATTTTCTATTTTAGATATTTCTATACACTGAGTGAGAAGAAACAGGCTATCGTCTAACCGCCAGTCGACTCGCAATCCATCGTGAAGTTCTCCCAAAATATCGTTATGTTCTACCAACGTTTCTATTTTCATTTTTTACTGCTTGCATCGCCAACCTGTATAGCACCGATGTAATGGTTACTAGTCTATACGAGCGAATCTTATCCTTTTATCCCTTCCCTCTATAGATTAAGTTCATTCAACTTTCTCGCCAACTGTCCGGTATTTGCCTGTCCTGTAAGCATTTATCTATGGCTTTTTCGCACAGCGCCACCACACGGCAGCGGCGAGCGGAGGCGCTGTGCACGGTCGATGGCCCGAGGAGAGCGTTCGCCAAGGTACTGAAAAAATAGAGAACTGAAAAGGGCGGAACGTGCACACAAATCTACAAGATGGATGTTATTCACTTTGCCTCGTACGAAATGCAGCCTTCGCGGTCAGAAACTCAACATGCATCCTCGAACTTAGTAGCGTATTTGATGAACTAAAATGACGGGTACTAAAAAGAAATGACTCACTAGACAGAGGTTTTGTGTCGAATATGACAGTCTGGTTATCAATTTCCACACTGTCACACGAGGAGCCTGCAAGAGGTTTAAGAACGCTCGACCAGCCGTGTCCGTCCGAGGTGTAGTGCCATTTGGAGGCGTCAAGGATGAGCGTGCGACCCATCTGCAACGCCGCCACGAAGCACCAGAGCATGTCATGGGAACCGCTTCCGAAACCATCAAAATTCATCACACTGCACCGGAGCTTGCGTGCTGTCAGGCAGTCAGCAGGATTCTGGAACACAAGAAGGCACACGTTAGACGGTCGCAAAGCTGAATATGCTCAGCTCATTGACAAAGTATAGCCGATATTAGACAGCTTCAGACAGCTTCAGTGCTGCGGTTCGTGTAACGTGCTGCATGTCTCGACGGAGCTTTTTGTACAAGGGAGCCGCAGGCGTAGCCAGATGTTGGGAGAGCACAATACTATTGCCACGCCCGCTTCTTCTTTTATTTTGATGCGTTCGAGTTTGACTAGCAAGGACGGTTATCAACGCTCGACGCTGGCCGCGAAGCAGTGTTCGAGAAGCTTCACGATTTTAGTAGATCGTTTTGTTAAGATTGCGCGCCGCACGCGAATGTTCCAGCTTTGTCGAGAGATAACGCCGCCACCAGCGATATTGCTGGAATGTTCCATAGCGCCTGTATAAAAGCCGACGCGCTTGACCGCTTGTCAGTTGATCAACGGACGACGCCCTGTTCGCCGCTATCATTGTACAGCATGTATTGCTGTAGTTCTAGTTCTCAGTTTCTCGGCCACAAGTTCGGCCAAATAAACAGTTTCATCTCGGACGTGCTGACTGTTGTCTTCGTCGACGTCACGACCACGTGACATCTGGTGGAGGTGCTGCTTCTTCCATGATCCGGACGCCCCCGCGAAGCGCTGACCCAAGCCCAAGCCGCGAGGAGGACGACGGCAAAGAAAACCCGGATCGTCGAGCAAGCCGCAGGCAACAAGGTCTACCGCCAGAGCACGGGCCTCTACCTGAAAAGACCCGGAAAACAAAGATCCTGACCTCGACCACAGCGACAATGACAGACGCTGTGCCGCCCGCACCGATCCTTCTCCGGACGCCCAAGGAGCCGCCAACCTTCCGCGGATCGTCGTTCGAAGACCCGGAAAGCTGGCTCGAAGCCTACGACCGAGTCGCCGTTTTTAATGCCTGGACCAGCGAAGACAAGCTACGGCATGTCTATTTTGCTTTGGAAGACGCCGCTCGGACCTGGTTCGAGAACCAAGAGCGAAGCCTGACAACGTGGGACATTTTTCGCGACAGGTTCCTCACCACATTCACGAGCGTCGTCCGCAAAGAGAGGGCTGAGGCTCTGCTCGAGACCCGCGTGCAGATGCCGAACGAAAACGTGGCGCTCTTCACGGAAGAGATGACCAGGCTGTTTCGCCACGCAGTCCCTACCATGCCCGAAGAAAAAAAAGTTCGCCTTCTCATGCGAGGAGTTAAGCAGCAGCTCTTCGCTGGGCTCATGCGGAACCCACCCAAGACAGTCCAGGAATTTATTTCCGAAGTCACAACCATCGAGAAGACGCTGGAAATGCGAACCCGACAGTACAATCGCCGCGTATTCCAAGACAGCGCAGCAGTTAATGCCCTCGGCTCCGACGACTTGCGCGAAACGATCCGAGCCATCGTGCGAGAGGAGCTGCGAAAGCTCGCACCTTTCGCACAGCCCGAAGTGACGTCGATTGCGGACGTTGTACGCGAGGAAATACAACAGTCACTGGGTGTTCCTCAGCCGGCACCGCCGCAGCTGCAAGCAATGAGCTATGCTGCTGCAGCCCGACGCAACGCCCCCCCCCCTCCTCGCCCACGTCAAGACGCCGCGCCGCACCAGCAGTTCCACCGCCAGGCACCACCGCCGCCACCACCGACGTCATACCGCCCGCCAGCCGGTCAGGGGTACAGGCCGAGGAAGACGGACGTTTGGCGCGCCCCCGATCATCGTCCACTCTGCTACCACTGCGGAGAAGCTGGCCACACCTACCGCCGCTGCCATTATCGACAGATGGGACTGCGTGGGTTCGCTGTCGACGCGCCACGACCACAGTAGGGTGAACGACCACGTGACATCGCCGACTATCTGGCAGCAGCACAGTGGACCCCCCGAGGACCTTCCCGATCGCCGTCGCCAGGCCGCTACGCCTCTCCCCAACGCCGACCATACACTGGCCCAACCCGGGGCCGGTCACCTAGCCCGCACCGGAAAACTAAGGGCAGCAACCGATAGGGGTGCGGTTGCTGTACGACGAAATACCGAAGACCCTCCGCCGCCGACGCCGCCGCCACGACGAAGGCTTCAGGACACGACGCGAACCCCTGACGACGAAACCTCGCGGACCGAAATAGACCTGACGACGCAACGTGGAAGCAGCGGAACAAACCGACGTAGCCGTGACCCGACGCCAAGACCTAACTGCAACGCAAGACGACGAACTAGCGACCTCGACGTTCTTATCGACGGCCACAGCGTCACAGCCCTCGTCGACACCGGAGCCGACTATTCTGTCATCAGTGGACCGTTCGCCACGAAGCTGAAGAAAGTTAGGACAGCCTGGGAAGGCCCCGAAATCCGGACAGCGGGAAGTCACCTCGTAACGCCGGAGGGAATCTGCACAGCGAGACTCACCATTAACAACCGGATTTATCCCGCGAACTTCGTAATCCTGCCGCGTTGCTCGAGAGATGTCATCCTTGGTATGGATTTCTTAGGCCTTCATGGTGCAATCATCGACCTGAGGTCTAAGTCAATAACACTGTCCACGGAAAAGGCACTACCGCCGCACACTCCGCCAAGAAAGCACGCCTTGAATGTGCTGGAAGACCAGGTCACCATTCCCCCTCGCTCCAGCGTCATAATTTCCGTCGGCACTCAGAAAACAGCAGACCTAGAAGGCGTTGTTGAAGGCGACCAGCACCACTTGATTAACCGCAAGATTTGCGTCGCAAGATGAGTAGCAGAGCTGCGGGCAGGGAAAGCAACAGTTATGCTCACGAATTTCAGCAACGAGTACAAGCACGTGAGCAAAGGCACGACGGTCGCCTACATCGACGAAATCGTAGGAGCCAGCAATGCTTTCGGCCTCACCGATTCTCCCGAGCCTACTCTGACGAATAAAGCGCCGCAACCAGCTTTCGACATCAATCCCAGCCTTCAGAAGCACAAACAAGAACAGCTCAAAACCCTGCTCTTGCAATACAAGGACTGCTTTTCGTCGTCGTCAAGAATTAGGCAGACTCCCGTGGCAAAACATCGCATCATAACAGAAGAAAGCGCCAGACCACTCCGTGAGAGCCCGTACAGAGTTTCGACGCGAGAACGCGAGGCCGTGAAGAAACAGGTCGACGAAATGCTACGCGACATCATCCAGCCGTCGAAGAGTCCGTGGGCATCCCCGGTGGTGCTAGTGAAGAAGGATGGGACTCTACGTTTTTGCGTCGATTATCGTCGCCTGAACAAAGTCACGAAGAAGGACGTGTATCCCCTTCCCCGGATAGACGACACTCTAGATCGATTACACAACGCAAAGTACTTTTCTTCGATGGACCTCAAGACCGGTCACTGGCAAATAGAAGTCGACGAGAGAGACCGAGAAAAGACTGCTTTTATAACACCAGACGGCCTGTTCGAGTTCAAGGTCATGCCATTTGGTCTTTGCTCGGCACCTGCGACTTTTCAAGGGGTTATGGATACAGTACTGGCCGGCTTGAAGTGGCAGACGTGCCTCGTGTACTTGGACGGCGTCGCTGTGTTTTCCTCAAACTTCGACGAACACCTTCGGCGCCTTGAAGTTGTACTTCAAGCAATCAAGACCTCCGGACTCACCTAGAAGCCTGAAAAGTGCCGCTTCGCGTACGAGGAGCTCTTGTTCTTAGGTCACGTGATCAGCAAGGATGGTGTTCGCCCGGACCCGCGGAAAACAGCTGCCATCGCTGACTTCCCGACGCCCACTGACAAGAAGGCCGTACGCCGTTTTCTCGGCTTGTGCGCCTATTACAGACGTTTCGTCAAGGAATTTTCACGGATCGCCGAGCCACTGACGCAACTCACGAAGGCCGACGTCGAATTCAGGTGGGAAACGTCGCAAGCTCAAGCATTTCAAGAATTGAAACGACGCCTGCAGACGCCTCCCATACTTGCGCATTTCGACGAATACGCCGATACGGAAATCCACACCGACGCAAGCAGTGTAGGACTCGGCGCCGTCCTTGTGCAAAAGACCGACGGATTCGGAAGGGTCATCAGTTATGCTAGCCGGTCGCTATCAAAGGCAGAAATCAACTACTCCACAACAGAAAAGGAGTGCCTGGCCATCATCTGGGCTACATCGAAGTTTCGCCCCTACCTCTACGGCCGGCCCTTCAAAGTTCTGAGCGACCACCACGCCTTGTGTTGGCTAGCTAACTTGAAGGACCCTTCAGGTCGCCTCGCACGGTGGAGCCTACGACTTCAAGAATTTGACATAACGGTTGTTTACAAGTCCGGAAGAAAACACTCCGACGCTGACTGCCTGTCCCGCGCCCCCGTTCACCCACCGCCGCAGGACGACATGGAGAATGACTGCTTCTTGGGAACCATAAGTGCCGAAGACTTCGCCGAACGACAGGGAGCGGACCCAGAACTCAGGGGCCTTGTGGAATACCTCGAGGGCAGGACCACCATTGTTCCCAAGGTATTCACGCGAGGACTGACGTCGTTTTTCTTGCGCAACGGTGTTCTCCTTAAGAAGAACTTCTCGCCGCTTCGAGCCGATTCCCTTCTCATAGTTCCCTCGACATTGCGACCAGAGGTCCTCCAGGCTCTGCATGACGACCCGACGTCTGGACACCTGGGTGTTTCTCGCACGCTCGCAAGAATACAGGAAAAGTACTACTGGCCGCGCCTTGTCGCCGACGTAACTCGCTACGTCAAGACCTGCCGGGACTGTCAGCGACGCAAGACACCGCCGACTAGGCCAGCCGGACTTCTGCAGCCTATCGAGCCACCTCGACGGCCGTTCCAGCAAATTGGGATGGACTTACTGGGGCCGTTCCCAACGTCCAATACCAGAAACGAATGGATCGTCGTAGCTACCGACTACCTCACCCGCTACGCCGAGACAAGGGCCCTACCCAGAGGCAGTGCCGCCGAGGTAGCGAAGTTCTTCGTTGAGAACATCCTCCTGCGTCATGGCGCCCCAGAGGTCCTCATCGCCGACAGAGGTACGGCGTTTACTGCTGACCTAACTCAGGCAATACTGAGATACAGCCAAACAAGCCACCGCCGGACCACAGCGTACCACCCAAAGACCAATGGCCTCACCGAGCGGCTAAACAAGACCATCGCCGACATGCTGGCCAAGGATGTCGACGTCGAACACAAGACGTGGGATGTCATCCTTCCGTATGTGACCTTCGCATACAACACGGCCATGCAAGAAACGACGCAAATGACGCCGTACAAGCTGGTCTACGGAAGGAGCCCGGCAACGACGCTCGACGCAATGCTACCAACCGCCGCCGACGAAGACGATCTCGACGTTGCCGCCTATTTGCAACGCGCCGAAGAAGCTCGACAGCTCGCCCGCCTGCGCATCAAGAACCAGCAGAGAGTCGACAGCCGTCACTATAATCTTCGACGACGCCACATGGAGTACCAACCCGGTGACCGTGTGTGGGTCTGGACGCCGATACGCCGACGTGGGCTCAGTGAAAAACTTCTTCGGCGATACTTCGGGCCATACAAGGTGCTTCGACGTCACGGCGCTCTTGACTACGAGGTCGTCCCGGACGGCATTACGAACTCCCAGCGACACCGCGCACGACCTGAAGTCGTCCATGTCGTGCGCCTTAAGCCATTCTTTGCGCGTTAGCGAACCTGGGGACTCTACTTTTTCCTTTGTTATTGTAATTTATTCGTGTATGCACTTGTTTTTTTCCTTTCCATGGAGTTCTCATGGAGTTTTTCATGTTTTCTGTTGCAAGCATCGGGACGATGCTTTTTCAGATGGGGCAATGCCACGCCCGCTTCTTCTTTTGTTTTGATGTGTTCGAGTTTGAGCAGCAAGGACGGTTATCAACGCTCGACGCTGGCCGCGAAGCAGTGTTCGAGAAGCTTCACGATTTTAGTAGATCGTTTTGTTAAGATTGCGCACCGCACGCGAATGTTCCAGCTTTGTCGAGAGATAACGCCGCCACCAGCGATATTGCTGGAAAGTTCCATAGCGCCTGTATAAAAGCCGACGCGCTTGACCGCTTGTCAGTTGATCGACGGACGACGCCCTGTTCGCCGCTATCATTGTACAGCGTGTATTGCTGTAGTTCTAGTTCTCAATTTCTCGGCCACAAGTTCGGCCAAATAAAGTTTCATCTCGGACGTGCTGACTGTTGTCGACGTCACGACCACGTGACACTTTTGACAGCTGAGAATAACAGAGAGCTGAGCTAGTTGGTAAGTATTCATTCTAAGACAGGGCGTGCAATCACAGACACAAGTCAGGACACCACAAACACCGACTAACAACTGAAGAGACGTACAACGGTGGAAAAGAAAGAAGGCATAAAAACTTATCTGCTCCTGCGCCTGCAATAGGCGAATCTATCAATCCGGCACGCGCGGGGGTCTACGTGGAAGATAACCGTTAAGCCATTTGATTTCATCTTTATGCAAGTTAATCGACGGTTGGCTCACGCATCCGCTACCACTATTCTCGATATGCCATGCTTCAATCATCAGGCGTGTTTCTTCATTTCCATGCCGGTATATCACTGGGCATTCATCGAATTTTGGCGTGCACTTACATTCTCGACAATGTAAAGATAAACGGCATCGCCATGTCTTGCGTTAAGTCAGCCGTCACAAAGTCGTGTGAGCACAAAATGAGTGACAGCTTTAACGCACAGGTTACGCGTCTTTTAGGTGTAGGGTATCTTTGTGATGCAGTGACCACTGTCGCTGAACGTTTAAAGAAATCCATTATATAAAGTCTGATCATGGTTGCAGAAAGCGATAGGAAGAAGCGTGTCGTTGGTACACCATACCTTCATTGCGTATCTCAAAGGAGAAAAAAAGTAGCAAGTAGATACGCCGTTAATGTTGTTTGCACGGCGGCCAATAAGCTAGGTAAGGTTTGTGGCGCTGTGCAGAGGAAGAATGAGCAAGTAAAGACAAAGAGCGCAGCGATATTTGTTTTGTAAAACACCAACGAATTCACTGATTGGCCTACAAGTGTGGTGTATAAGGTCACTTTCAGCTGCGGCCGCTTCTACGTAGGACAGACGGGCCGCTGCAATAACCTGAGAATATTGGAACATGAGAAATCGCTAACCGGAGCCTCACCTTCTAATCTATCTTTACATTGTCGAGAGTGTCAGTGCACGCCCAAATTACGTTAATGCGCAGTGCTAATAATACTAATATCTGGCTTTAACATCACAAAACCACGATATAATATGAGAGATGCCGTAGTGGAGGACTCCGGAAATTTCGACTACCTGGGGTTCTCTAACGTCCAGCTAAATATAAGTACACGGGCCTCAAACATTGAAGCAAGGTGTGTGACCGGGCTAGTTGGTATTCCATATTGACGTGAACAGCGCGTGTAATACACAAGGATGAAGAAACGACGAGGAGCAGCGCTAGTCCTCGTCGTTTCTTCGTCCTTGTGTATTACACGCGCTGTTCACGTCAATACAAAACCTCAAACGTTCTCGCCTCCATCGAAAATGCAGCTGCCGCGGCCGGGATTCGATCCCGCGACCTTCGGGTCAGCAGTCGAGCGCCATAACCACTAGACCACCGTGGCGGGGCAATGCGCAGTGCTGTACCGGCATAGATAGATAGAGAGTTAACTTTATTCGGGTCCGGAAGAATCTTCACCCCGTTTTTATAGGGGCAAGACTGCGGGCCGCTCCCACGTTGGGACAGGGAGGCCAAGCCTCACCACCGCATCGTGGGCCTTCTGGACAGCCCGGAGTTGATCAAACCAGTCGTGGCTCGTGAGGAAAGTAGAAAAGGCTTCCTCCGTCAAGCCGTGGTCTGTGTGGTGCTGCAAAGAGGGGCACGCCCAGAGCATGTACTTAATGTCGCTAACCGCCCCACAGTCGGGACACAGAGGGGAGACCTCTGTGTACCTACTGAAGACAGAGAGTGTGGGATACGACTTTGTCTGCAGAAGCCTGAGAGTCACGGCCTGGGGCCTCGTGAGATTTCGATGTGGCAAGGGGAAAGCCCTGCGGCTCATCTGGTAGTGGCTAGTGATCTCGTTAAAGGTGGAGAGAATGTCCCTGAAGCGGAGTGGGTCAGCCTCCGAAAAGGTCGGACCAAGCCCGTCGCCGGTCCCACCCGGCACACCGGCTTCCCAGTGCCCGGCGCGGCCGGCAAGACCTCCCGCCTGGGCATGGGCCAAATCATTAACGTTGGCCAACCCCCCTACCTCGGCGCCCTCGTGCGCCGGGAACCATGTAATGACGTGATGAGTGAGCACCTTACCCTCAAGAGCCCTAGCAACCTCCTCACAAACAACCCCAGTTGAGAAAGCTCGAAGGGCTGATCTCGAGTCCGTAAAAATCTCTTCCCTGTCCGACCTAAGGATCGCCAGTGCAATGGCCAGTTGCTCTGCCTTACAAGCCGAAGACGTGCTGATTGACGCGGCCGATAATACGCGTCCCTTTAGGTCCACAACGTTAGCAACAAAGCGATTGGAGTCGCCTTCGTACTGGGCAGCGTCTACAAAACACGACTCTGCCTCATGCGCATGCGCGTACCGCAGAAGCGCGGAGGCGCGAGCAGTCCTCCTGCCAGCGTTGAAAGTTGGATGCACGTTCCTTGGAATAGGGCAGACTGTAATAGCCTTCCGCACACTATCCGAAAGCTGAATGTTCTATCCCTTAGCGCTGTCGGACTGAGCCCGACCTTAGTCAGGATTCCCCTCCCGCCGTCGTATACGAGAGTCTGGAAATATGTGCGGTCTGCTGAGCTTCAATCACTTCTTCCAATGTGTTGTGTATGCCAAGTCTTGCTAGGTTCTCTGTGCTTGTGTGCATTGGGAGTCCGAGGACTCTCTTAATACACTTTCTGATGAGCGTGTTCAGCTTGTTAATTTTGTGTTGCTGCCATCTATGCATGGGAGTGACATAATACACATGGCTCATGAGGAACGCGTGAAATAGCCTGAGTAGATTATCTTCCCTAAGCCCCCCTTTTTTATTGGAAACCCTTGCAATGAGTCTGATTACTCCTTCAGCATGACCTGTAAGCTTATCTATAGTACGCCCGTGCTGACCGTTAGCTTCAATGATCATGCCTAGCACCCGAAGGGAACGAACCCTGGGGATCTCGCACACGGATGACGTTCGCACCCCAATATCTGTTTCCTCGGGAGGCCTCCACCCTCGAGGCTTGGGTCCCCTTCCAGTGGGACGATATAGGAGCAACTCTGATTTAGAAGGTGAGAGACGGAGGCCCATCTGACTAACGTGTTTTTCGACGCAATGCACTGCCGCTTGCAGTGCTTCTTCAACGCTGCCGTCCGACCCGCCAGAGCACCAGAGGGCGATGTCGTCCGCATAGATTGCGGAGCCAATACCCTCCATTTGCTCAAGCTCGATTGCCAAGCCCTGCATCGTTACGTTAAACAAGAGCGGCGAGATAATCGACCCTTGTGGCGTACCTCGTTGGCCGAGATCGTAAGCCTTTGATGTTAGGTCACCCAATATGATGGTGGCCCTCCTACCTCCGAGAAAGGACTGCACAAATCTGTAAAACTTTTCCCCCAGGTCAAGGCGGGAGATCGAATCTAGAATATGCCTATGTGACACTTTGTCGAAGGCCTTTCCAGTTTGAGACCGAGAATGGCCCTCGTGTCTCGGGTGTCCCTATCTAATATATCATGCTTGATGAGAAGCATGGCGTCCTGCGCGGAGAGATGAGGCCTGAAGCCTATTATGTTGTTTGGAAAAAAATCCTCGTCCTCAATGTGCTTAGAAAACCGATTATTTATCACATGCTCCGCCACCTTGCCCAAACAAGACGTCAGGGAGATTGGCCTGAGGTTCTCAGCCCCGGGGCTGCGCCCAGGCTTGGGAATAAGAATCACGGACGCAGCCTTCCACTCATCTGGAAACACACCCGATTCCCATATGCGGTTGATCTCTGCCGTTATGACCTTTATCGACCTGTCGTCTAAATTGCGCAGCAGTTTGTTAGTTACGCCATCGGGTCCCGGGGCTGACCGGCCATTGAGCTTTTGTAGCGTTTCGCGAACGTCCGCCTCCTGAAACGGCCTATCAAGGCGCACGGCTGATTTGCCCTCATATCGTGACAAGGCCGGCCCCGGGGGCCCAGCATCGTCCGCCAGGGGAAGATACCTCCGTGCTAAGCGCGTGGCGATTTCGTCATCCCCTTGGTGCTGCCTTTCCGCATGTAGAATTCTATCCACCACCCGGTTCTGGCTGGCTTTTGTCTTATTTCCGTGGAAGAGGTGCTTGAGTAGGTTCCATTTCCCACCTATTCGCATCTGCCCATCCACCATGTTACACACCCCCTGCCATTGCTGTCTCTCAAGTACTTGGCAATGTGTCATAATTTCCTTGTTTAGCACGGCTAGCCTCTTTCTAAGCCTACGATTGAGCTTCTGCGTTTTCCACCGAGACAGCAGAGAGTCCTTGGCCTCTAATAAGTGTGCTAATCTGCTATCCATCTGACTGACCTCCAGCTCTGTGTGTATTAACTTGGTCGCTTTTTCTACGTCTCCTCTGACGCAAGCCATCCAATCTTGGAAGTTCTCCGATGATTCATCCCCTCTTTCCTCCCTTACCTTTCGGAAGTGATCCCAGTCTATGTATTTGAATGTCCTGCGAGGCTTGCTGCCTACCTTCAACTCTGTGCTGACAATATAATGATCACTCCCTAATTCTACTCCCAAGTTAGCCCAGGAAAATTCCCCTGCCGACCCCACAAATGTGAGATCCGGAGTCGAATCCTGTGACACAGTGTTGCTAATCCTGGTAGGAAAGTTGGAATCGGTGATTAACGTGAGTCCAAGGTCCGCCGCTGCCTGCCAGAGGTTCGCGCCTTTGCGTGTGGTGTGTGGGTAACCCCAAGCCTGATGGTGGGCATTAAAGTCCCCGGCCACAACAATGGGGGCCCGGGCCCTGCCTGCTACAGAAACTGCCTTAGCCAACAACGAAGTGAAGCGATGCTGCCCCCCTCTAGGGGAACTGTACACGTTGAGGATGAATACGCTATTTTTGAGCTCACCGCTCGGGATAACCTCGCCAAAAAGGTGTTCAATTTTGCACCTACCCATCTTTAAGTCATGCTCGATAAAAGTGTGTTTGTTAGAAACCAGGGTGGAGACCCCCCTACCCTCCGGCCCTTTGTTTACGTATGATGTGTAGCCCGACAGAGAAACTGTATCCGTCAATACCTCTTGCAATAAGATAATGTGCGGTCGCGATGCTCTCGATCTGAGGAACTGTTGTAAGGCCGTCCTTTTTTGAGAGAAGCCCCAACAGTTCCATTGCCAGATCGTGAAGTTCAATATGCCGTTACTCGCAGCCATCATCGGTGACGTCGGCTGATCCGGCCAGGGTGCTACCATAGGTCTCCCCCAAGGAAGTAGCCCTACTCTTAACCAGCGACTTCACGCCCTTCTTGGCTCTCAGTTTGCTGAGCTCTTCTTCAAGCTTGGAAGTCCTAGCGCCAAGAGATGCCATCGCCTCGGTCATTTGCCTAAGTGTCTCCTTGATCTTTGCCAAGGAATCTGTGGTTTGCACCTGAAAATCGAGCTCCTCGTTCCTAATGTGCTCAGCAGTGGCCTTTCTCTTTGCCGGCCTAACCTCATAATGGGTATCCATTGGAACCTCAGCTATTGGCGACTCCCCTATATTCTCGACGGGCCTGTTCGGCCGCGATGGAGGAGCGGCCTTCACCACCTTAGCTCCCTTGATTTCTGCTATTTCAGACTTGAGCTGTTCGACCATGCTTCTGAGATTAGCATTCTCCTTTTGGATACTACTAACTAGCTCGAAGCTAATATGCTCTGAGTCAGCACCCCCCTTTACCTGCGGCTGTGACGTCTTCTTGGCCTTGGTGGCCCACGGTTCCTTGTCAGCCCCTTGTGTTGTGATGCGAACCGAAGAAGTCCTAGATAGGGATCTTGCCATGGAGGCTGATCGCCCTCCGGATCGAGATCGGTGGCCCTTGGATCGGGAGCGGCCGCGCTGTGTCGCACTGGTATCCCCTGGCTTGTCCGTGTGCAGTGGTGGGAAGTCTTCTTCCGCGACGTAGCCTCGCTGAAAACCCAGATTGAAGTCCTGCCTCTGTCTCTCCTTTCTCCTGTGACGCACAACATACGGGATCTGGAAACGTTGCTTGCATTTTCTGTCTGCTGTTACGTGTGCGCCTCCGCAAAGTTTGCACATCGGCTTGCACTCGTGTTCCTCCGATGGGGATTTCTTGCCGCATCCCCTGCACATGACGTCATCTGGCGTAGGACATACGTCAGCGCGATGTCCAACCTTGCCACAGGCGTAGCAAACATCGGTCTGCCTTCTGAACAATGTGCAGCGAAACATGCTCGCACCGCAAATAACATGATTGGGAGCTTTGAGTCCGTCGAAAAGAATCACCACCGCTTTCGAGTTTTTGATTCGCTTTGCTTCAAGAGCCGTCGGGTTCCTGTCATGTGCCTGAAGTTTCACCGGGTCGATGTCGAGGTCCACCCCTTGTATGACCCCTTTGCAAGTGTCGTCCGGGGCAGCCATATATGCGTTGACTTCGTACTCCACACTGCCCAAGGCAACACTGGATATGCTGGCATACGCCCTGGCGTTCTTCTCCGTCGGAGTGCTCACCACCGCAATGTTTTGCATGACGTTGGGACAAACTACGTCCTCGGCGATTTCTTCCTCGCCCAGATTCGCCACCTGGGCGAGGGCGAATGCAAACTTGATTTGGCTAACATGCCTCATGTCGAGGTCATTGCGTGGACGGACAGTCACCCGCAAATGATCTTTCGGAAGCTGTGGCATTCTTGATGCGGCTGTGACTTGCTTTTTCACGTTCGTAGGCAACCGACGAGGCTGCGACACCTTCGCCACGCCGGGCTTCGCGCTCGGCGCCTCACCCGTAGCGTCGGGTACGGTTTTGACTTTCCGTCGATTAACAGCCGTGGTCCAACCAGGAGAATGAAGTTCCTCAGGAGAAACATCATCTCCGTCTACCGCTACTTGCATATCATTGCGCAAGCGGTTACACGACGGCGCAGAGAGGGAACGCACCGTGCGTTCCGCAGCTGTCGGGAAGAACCGCGCTCAGTTGGCGTGAACGCCCAGGCTTAGCTCGGTGCCTGCTCGACGCTGGCAGACAAATCGTCCCAAAATGATGAAAAAGGGCGCCCACCTCGAAAACTGGGTGTCCACGGGTTCTTGGTCTGCACGCCGATACGGTGATGATACAAGTTCAATGGTTGGTGTCCAAAAAACGCTGCAGAGCATTGAAAATGACGGAATCTATAGGAGCGCGTCCGCACACCTCGGCGGCCGCAGCGCCTTTCCACCGGCATAGAAATGAAGAAACACGTCTGATGACTGACGCATGGCATATCAAGAATAGTGGTAGCGCATGCGTGAGCGAACTGTTGATTAACTTGCATAAAGTTGAAATCAAATGCCTTAAAAGCTATCTACCACGTAGACCCCCACGCGTGCCAGATTCATAGGTTCCCCTATTGCATGGGCATGCGCAGATTTTTCGTGCTTTCTTTCTTTTCCGCCGTTGTGCGTCTCTTCGGTTGTTAATCGGCGTTTGTGGTGTCCTGACTTCTTTCTTGTGTCCGTGTTTCCACGCCCTGTCTGTTTAGAATGAATATTGACAGTTTTAACACGAAATAGTTTTATGCCGGAGTCTACCAAGAGTTTCATGACGTATTTTCTTCACGAAAATACGTCAGCAAAATAAGCGTCATCAAATGGCAAAGAAAAAGAACTATAAGAAAAAGTTCCGTTGACAGGAATCGAACCCATGGCCTCTCGCTGCGCGCCGATGGCTGGCGGGCTTTTAGCCCACTGAGCTACCGCCAAACACATTATGCAGGCTACATGGACACGCCTTTTGTCTTTCACACTTTCCTCTCGCAGAGATCTTGGATAGATGGATGCTATGCGCATCCCCTTTATAACGGGGCGGTGATATGTGTGCCACCAAGCTCGAAAACAACACACAGAAAAAGGCGCCGTTGGTATGCTACCGTCCCCGTCGGCGCGTTTCCAATAAAGTGTAATTTCTTCAACGCTTTAACACAACACGAGGTGGTGGCTTCAGCCCAAGCCTCGCTCATAGCATCCATACATGTATAAAAATAGCTCTGCGACGCTCACCTGGCTGTCGCACAGTGGGCTGTCGCACCGCGTTCCCCGCTCGCCCTGTGAGAATTAACGACCAGGCTAGATGGAATGCACGGCGCGCGTAGCGTTTCTCTTCGCGTTTCACGGCGCTTTGAAGGAGTGCATATCGAGTATACGGATTTCTTGACGCCATATTTGCACGGGATTCACCACATGCGGTGTCCACGTATATGTTAAGAACTTCAGCCTACGCAAGGGTTAAATCATGATCATGGGCGTTAGTCGTCGGTACGGAGATGTGCCACTAGGCGTCAATGTGAGTGCGTCCACATCAAGCGGTGCTATACCTGTCAAACAACAGTAGACATTGTACAAGCTCTCATATGCAACTGCACTATAAACAATCAACTACTTCTGTGACGATACATTTCACTTTCGTGTTATACCGATTCCTATGACATAAATATCAGCCATCTTTTTAGTATATATCCGCATGTATACATGCAAACACGCCAGAACATCTATAAAGAAGGATCGGGACCGCCTACCCTCCCCCTCTAAAAAAAACTCGCAGGGTCCTTTACGCATTCGCCCAAGAGGACTCGGAGGCGAAAGTCATCCGATATCATCGTCGTCGTTGTCATCATATCGAAGCTTGAGAGATCACGTGAGTAGCTTCACAATATGATAATGAGGTTGATCAGTTGGCTGTTTTTAACCACCCACTCGCCACGCAATTCACATGGCGTGACGCCTGGCGTAGTTCTCTGCTTCTGCGACGTAATACTACGTCTTCTATTTAGACTGTATAGGGCCTTTTCCAAAGTTGTTTCAATCCCTGGCGTAGAATACCTTAATGCCACGTGGAATACCTGGGTTCGATTCCAGTTTCAATCTAGATGCTAGTGTGATTTTTACTAAGTTCACGCAGTCTTTTCTACCACACGCCGAGTTTTTCTTTTGACGAGGCACTTGAAGGTTTTCGCCCTAAAACATGGCTACTAGCATTAACTCTGCACATAACTCTAGCTTCAGCTCTCCACATAAAGTACGCAAGCCTTCTGCTTTATCGTGCAGTTACGCGACGACTTGCGTATTAGTCCCTACAGGGTCGAAGATTACCTCGCTAATGCTGGTGTGCTATCCGGTGTTGTCGCGTTGGGGGCGTACCATGGCAACCACATGTGGGCGGTGTCCTTCAACAGAGCTGAAGCCGCAAAGAAACTCGCAGCTTACAAAGAATGCAAGCCAAAGTCCGCCGGTCCATAAAGTTTGACCCCGGGGACCAGCAGAAGTAACTACGCCTGCGTTGGATGATCCGCAGAGAGCAAATTGAGGACATCCGGAAGGCTTTCGCGGCGTCCGGAAAGCTGACGCGAGAGCCGTCCAAGGTGTGCGAGTCAAGGGATCAACCACGAGAACCTTACTGTTGAAGATGAAGCCGGAAATGAAGGTGGACGACCTGGACTATCGCATCCGAGTCGCCGGTGAGTTGGCCAGTGTGGCGGGAGGGCGATGCAGTGCCTATGTAACCACGTTCGTCGTGACTGCAAGGTGTCCAGGCGTTCCAAGAGCAGGCGGTATGAACACGCGGACGCCGACTGCGTCCGTACCTATGCTTCGGCTGTAATGAGGACATCTGGGCGGCTTTCGCGGCGTCCGGAACCGTGACGCGAGAGCCGTACAAGGTATTCAAGACAAGGGTTCAAAAACGAGAACCTAACTGCTCAAGATGAAGCCGGAAATGAAGGTGGATGACCTGGTCTATCACGTCCGCGTCGCCGGCGAGTTGGCCAGTGTTGCGGTGCCCGGGAGGGCGATGCAGTGCCTATGTGGCCACGTTCGTCGTGACTGCAAGGTGTTCAGGCGTTCCAAGAGCAGGTGGTATAAACACGCGGATGCCGACTGCTTCCGTACTTATGCTTCGGCTGGGATGAGGACATCCGGACGGCTTTCGCGGCGTCCGGAAACGTGACGCGAGAGCCGCCCAAGGTATGCAAGACAAGGGTTCAAAGACGAGAACCTTACTGCTCAAGATGAAGCCGGAAATGAAGGTGGACGACCTGGTCTATCACGTCCGAGTCGCCGGTGAGTTGGCCAGTGTGGCGGTGCCCGAGAGGGCGATGCAGTGCCTACGTGGCCACGTTCTTCGTGACTGCGAGGTGTTCAAGCGTTCCAAGAGCAGGTGGTATGAACACGCGGACGCCGACTGCGTCCGTACGTATTGCTTGGCTGCTAGGATGAGGAAAGCTCAACGACGCCACGATTGCCGCAAGAGGAACCGATGAGCTGCGCAAGCAGCCAGGGACTCTGGACTTACTAGCATCTTCCGGCGGCGACGCCCGAAAGGGCAAAGGTCCAGTGGGCCAACAAGCAGACGATTACCATCGTATGTCAAGTGAGACGACGCCGAAGCTTGAGAAGAGTGTACCAAAACCAGTGCTCCGCGAGCCTCAGGGCTCGCCGAGCACTGGTTCTGGTGCGTCACTCGTATTCTGGTGCCACAACCGAACAAGAGTGACGCCGGAAAGCCAACCAGTGGCGCCGCACCTGGAGCCATGCCGAATGTCAGACTAGATCGATAGTGTGCCTGCGACAGAGCCTGTCGTTGATGAACCCCCAGCAAAGGCGTCTGAAGCTTGGCAGACAGCTCTTCGGCCGCGTTCTAACGTTCTGGCCGAGAAGCCTCTGAGACGGAACATGTCCTCTGAGAGGTCCTCTGAGACGAAACATGTACCCAAAAATGATGGTGTAGAGATTTGTTACGTCATACCGTTTCATTGCGTTCAATAACGCGGAGCATAAAATCTTTTTGAAGATACTGGCACGAAGGTTGCCGACGATGATGGTACGGGACTTTCGGGTCACAGTAAACATGTGGTATGAAAGGCCGCTCTAATTTCACAAATATCGCAAAAGCTCGCAATGTCATCGAATGCTATGATGATACTAATGATCGAGTTGCCATACTTTGCGTTTGTTGCGTTGATCATGAAATTTCGACGGCCACCTTAAATCATGTTCATGTCGGTTCTGTAATCTGCGAGAGAGTGGCCCTGGCGTACCGAAAGTACGCGCCGAGAAATGTCGTCAACAAGAGTCTGGGAGGCCCCCATTAGCGTGAAACGATCGGCGCGTCATGCCTGCCCCCTCAGCCCTCTCCTACTTTGCATCTATATTGAAACTGTGTGCATGAAAATAATGTCAAACAAAAGCATTAATGTATTTAGGTTACCGGCAGCTCAAGTGAAGCTGCTGGCATGTGCAGATGATGTTGATATCTGTACGGAGCATCAAGGGAGTGTAATTGAGACCATGCAACGTTTCCGTAAGTTTTGCTCTGTAGCTGATAGTGGTGTAAACTGGTCAAAGTGCGTCGGGCTCTGGCATGGCTCGAGACTGAAGAAACCCAACTTTTTCGCCAACGTTCATTAGGCGGCAACCCCTAGCAAGTAGATATAGGCGTCCCGCTTGCGCTTATAGCGACAGCGAACAATATTGAAAGGAACACCAAAGAGACACGGAAGAGAGCGGAGAAGCCGAAAGGGGCCACATATCGGTTTTATCCAGAGCTGCCGTTTGCAACCTTCCCTTAATAAGCAAGCTAAGCCATTTAACGCAAGTAATGCAGGTATTGCATTGCTCTTGGTCGAACGTTCAGAAACTACACAGGATTTTTGCTATCTTTGTCTGGGCGTCTGAATGGGAGCGTTGCAGTAGGACCAACTTGTTCCGGCGGATCAAATATGGTGGGCTAGGCTTGCGTCTCCTCCTTCTGCGCTGGTAAACCGCGTTTTGTTTGGACATATTCTTGCGTGCCGTATGTCAAATGAGGCTGAGTAGACGGCTGCATAAGTATTGTGTTTCCACCAATACGTTTTGTGGAGGTATTCGTGGCTTTTACATGGAAGTTGTATCCAGCGTAATATATTTTTTTCAGTACGGTTTTCGATTGATTATTTATGTATTGGGCAACGAAAAGAACTGCATTGTGCTTTGTGCGACATGGTGTTCCCCGTAACCTTGTATATGCTTTAAAATGGCCAGATACTACTGTGATAAGGATGCGCGGCAGACACGAATACATTACCGGAAGCACATGCATTGGTTTGTGGAAATCCATCCACAAACTAGCGGAACCTCCCGAGTGGCTCTCAAGAGTAGAGCCGCTGGTGGCCTTGCGTGAATTCACACTCATTCATCAGCGTTAAACTTAGACGAAGCCATCACGATGCTGGCTGACTACACATCTGCCAAATGTAGAGTGTAGTTTTTGAGTTGTCATTATCATTTAGTTTGTTCCGTGTTACGTGCCAAAGTCAGACAATAAAGGGGAAAAAGAGGGTGCATAGCCATGTGATTATGACAGTTGCCATCAGACTGTGCGGGCCCATATTCAAACCCCGCCTCCCCAACAAAATTTATTCTGTTTTACATATTCATATATTTCCTCTGCCCATACGAGTGAGCGTACAACGACGCTCCTCACCTAGCCCCCTCTCGCTACTATCGGCAAGGCACAACCCTTTCCCCCAAGCCTCACATTCGTCCGTCAGAGGAGTCCTTGAGAGGATTTCATTCCAGACGGCTGTCTCGTCCGCGATGTCTTCGCTGAAGACCTCTCGGCGATCGGGGCACCGTCTCGTCCACGATGTTTTCACGAAGACTCACCGCTCGCCGATCGGGGCCCCGTCCGTGAACTTCTCCAACCGCTCCCCCAATCTTACTTATCTCTTCTTTTCTTCTCTCGACCCCCGATCACTTTCCTTTCCATTTCCTCCTACTTTTCTATTTTTCCCCTCCCCTACCTCTATAGGCGCGTAGCCGTGTCACCAATCGGTAGACAGAAATTAGCGCCTTCTTCCTTTTCCTGAAGAATCACTCTATATATTCGCCCGTCAGGTCATGTAGTGTATTATATTCTATGTATTTATTTCCACAAAACCAATACAGATTTGAGGAGGGCGACAGGGAAAAAAGCGGCTCATAACCGTTTGACCAGCCCAAAAACCCTTAAAGAACAAAAAATGGCACAGGAGCAGCAGAGCGGAAATACAGTTTTTCCAACATGTTACGTATTGCACATAGATATACATTACACATATTATATACAGTACAAAGAAATCTTGTCACTAAACTGCATAACATAAATGAAAGGAATGTTACTTACACGCAAGAAAAAAAAAGGCAAGAATGGCATGAGAAGAACAGGACAAAATATCAATATTGCCAACAATCAGGTCTTTAAGCAAACGAGGTAATCTTGAGCGCAACATCTGAGATCTGTAGTTGGTACGAGAATGTGGTACTCGCCAATATTCTTGTCTACTATTACTATAGGCAGCTTTATGCTGCGTCAGGTCAGCTATTGTAGCAAAGTGTGTAACATATTTTTTCTGCTATTGTGTACGCAAGTACTAAGCGATACTTTAACTGAGCCATTACTTTCGGTATCTTGAGATCCTGAAATAAAGGTGCTGATGGAGAATCGTATGGTTTATTACAAATAGCCCGAAGAGCCTTTTTTGCTGAACGTATAGCCTGTCTATATTAGTTTCGGAAGTTGTTCCCCAGACTAGGCAACAATAAATTAAATGGGTCAAAAAATGTGAGTTGTGTATTAAGCATTTGATACAACGTGGCTAGCGAATGCCAAGGACAACGCCGGCAGAGCGTTCACTAAGGCAGCTTCGGAATAAAAACAGTGCAGTCAGGTCTGACCAATCCGAATGTTCAATCCGGAGCCACATTACGACAGAGTAGCAGCTTCTAGACGGATTTTCAATGCGCGCTCGCCAAAACGCTTTCGTTGAATCGTTCTTCGCTCAGCGTTCGCGTTTTCTGACCTATCGTGTAGCAGGTGGCGAAATACAGTCTTTTATGGGGCCCTAACTCTGGCGCGCCTTACCAAGAGAGAGATCAATCACAGTGTGTGTGTGTCGCCAAATTGCCTGTTATGTCTCCATGCAATGTCGAACCAATGTTTCTCACAGCACTTTCGGTTAAAAAAATCCGGAAGATCCCACGCACTGTGGGAATCGATGTAATGCGAAGCAGCCAGAAAAGAGCCGCATACATCGCTTTGTTTATTTTTGAGCCAAATGAAATCATTCATGCCATGGCATCTAGTTCACCATATATCGCATGTTTGCCATGGACGCGTGCATGTACAGTGTGGTATATACCATGCCAATGAAACGTATATTCTGGTATATACACTGCGTGACCGGTCAATTATGTTCATCGCGCACTCATGTCATGCCATACAAATCTTGGTATATATCCAGTTACCTAAACGGCCGGAAGCGCACCATAATAGTGTCATGTAAATCATACCGTACATATCATGCATAACATAATTCGAATGTTAGGACCTCTCATTTATGTTCGTCATACAGTCACATCGCACAATACCAATTTTGGTGTATATCGAACGAGCGAAATGGCCGCGAGTCAACCATGAGCGTGGCATGTAAATCGTGCCACACATGACATGCATGTCATGGTTATCATGTTACCACCTGTCATTTATGTTCGTCATACATTCGCGTCACGCAATGCTAATTTTTGTGTATATTAAGCTAGCGAAACGGCCGCGATCGGACAATGATCGTGGCATGTAAATCATGCCGTAAATGAGATGCATATCATAATTTTCAAGTTACCACCTGTCATATATGTTTGTCATACAGTCGCGTTGCGCAATACCAATTTTGGTGTATATCAAGCGAGCGAAACGGCCGCGAGCGCCTCATGAGCGTGCCATGTAAATCATGTCGCGCATGACTTGCCTGTCACGATTTTCATGTTACCACCTCTCATTTACGTTCGTCATACAGGCGCGTCGCGCAATATCAATTTTGGCGTATATCAACCTAGTGAAACGTCCGCGAATGCACCATGAGCGTGGCATGTAAATCATGACATTCATGTCATGGTTTTCATGTTACAACCTGTTATTCATGTTCTTGAGACAGTCACATCGCGCAATACCAATTTTGCTGCATATCAATCTAACGAAACGGCCGCGAGCGCACCATGAGTGTGCCATGTAAATCATGTCGTACATGACACGCATGTCATGATTTTCGTGTTACCACCTCTAATTTACGTTCGCCATACAGTCGCGTCACGCAACAGCAATTTTGGTGTATACCAAGCCAGCGAAACGGCCGCGAATGCACCATGAGCGTGGCATGTAAATCATGACATACATGACCTGCATGTCATGGTTTTCATGTTACCACCTGTTATTCATGTTCTTCATACAGTCACATCGCGCAATACCAATTTTGGTGTGTATCAACCTAGCGAAACGGCCGCGAGTGCGTCATCAGCGTGGCATGTAAATCATGACGTGCATGACACGCGTGTCATGATTTTCATGTTACCACGTGTCAGTTATGTTCGTCATGTCGAAATGTCTCGTCATACCAGTTTTCGTATATATCCATTCATTTAAACGGCCGCGAGCGCCCCGAGACCATGTTATGTAAATCATGCCGCACATGACATGCATGTCATGATTTGCACGTTAGGACCTGTCATTATGTTCGCCATGAACTCTTGTCACGTCATACCAGTTTTGGTATATATGAAACTAACGGAATGGCCGCAAGAACCCCAAGGCCATGGAATGTAAATCATGTTGTTCATGACATGCATGTCATGATTTTCATGTTATGACCTGTCATTTATGTTCGTAATACGGTCATGTTATTCATTTATTTATTTTATCAGATACTGCCGGCTGCCTTTTGGTAGCCATGGCAGGAGTGGGTACATCACATTACAATATTACACATGGCATCATTTCAGTCGACAAACGAAAAAAAAAAACACATCAGAACAAAATCACATATGGCCAACGATAACAACACGTGCGGTCGAATGTGAACTCAAGACGCGAACATGAAAAACAAGTCCAACACCATTTGCACGAATACACTGAGGTAGGACACCTGAACAATACATGTACAGGGTCGTGTTTGAACACCCGAAAGACGTATACGAAATATTGAACCAGACTTCAGAACATCAGTGAAACGGTCAAAGGAACAAAATCAAACAATATGAACAGAAGGACGGCCTCCGCCCACAGAAGCATACCGCGGAAGAAATGGTTACCCGCATACATTTCTAGCTGTAAAAAGAGAAAGAATGACAAGAGCTGCGTAAAACATCACAGATAATCTTGCACGGCATTTGTGAACGCATGAACTGATGATAGGCCGACTATGTCACATGGAAGCTCGTTCCATTCTGTTATCGTTCGAGGAAAAAACGAAAATTGGTATGCATTCGTTTTAACTCGTGGCCTTACAATCGTCTTACTGTGCTTCCATCTCGTTGGCCTTGCGCTGTTATACTGCATGTAATCAGTGAAGCCCATTCTAATGTTACCATTTACAATATTGTAAAGCATTTGCAGTCGGTGCAGTTTCCTGCGTGATTCTAGAGTTGGAAGTTTGCTTAAATGTCTAAGGTTAGTAATGGACACGTGCCTACCGTAAGCGTTGAAGATGAATCTTAATGCTTTTTTTGAACGCGTTCAATGCAGTCGATATCACATTTGGTGTGCGGGTCCCAAACCACGTCCGCATATTCTAATAACGGTCGAACTAATGTGGTGTAGGCCACAAGCTTAGTTTTAGGAGTGCAATGCACCATGCGATTTCTTAGCATGTTAAGTTTTCTCGAAGCCTTGGAAACTATGTATTGCACATGACTACTCCAGCTTAGCGTAGAAGTGATATACAATCCCAAGTATTTAAATTGGTCTACCGAAGCTAGTGGAACATTATTGATGCTATAGGTATGGACTAGCGGCTCCTTCTTGCGCGTAACTCTCATCTGAACACACTTTGAAACGTTTAGGCGCATCTGCCATGTTGAGCACCAGTTGCTAACAGCTGCTAAGAAGTTGTTTAGTATGTGCTGATCTTTCTCTGACTGAATGTGCATCTATGCAACGCAGCCGTCTGCAAATAAGCGGCAACACACGGGAGAGTTAATCTGTAAATTCCATACCAATTTTGGTATACATCCGATTAACGAAACGGCCAGGAGAGCACAAAGTCGTAGGCGGCTAGATAGATAGATAGATACGCTCAAACTCGCAGAAGTTCGCTAAGAAATGCTTCGGATTTAAAACTAGAACAAAGATTCCGTCGCCGGGAGTCGAACGTATGACCCCTCGCTCCGCAGCGCGAACTGACTCGGCCACAGACGGCATGTTCTTCAGCATAATAACGGCGAGCTATTTATATACACCATTTACCGTGGGCGGTACTCAGAGATCGGTGGCACTTCAGCATGTTTTCGCTATCACTAGCGAGATGGCGCTAAGGGCTCTGAGGGCGCATTTTAAAGATCGTCGGCCGGCGCGTTGCGTTGCGTGCGCGCCTCCACGGGGCATGGTCGCTCGTGCGTGAGCGCTTATCTCGGGATGGCGAGTGGTTTGTACGTCGTGTGTTCTCACCGCAAGTTTGCGTTGGAGTTACAGAGAGCACGAATGTCACTTCGCTCACCGCAGGGGCCGCTTTTAGGGGCGTAGCTCCTCTTAGTCTAACCTTGTCACGTCTCCGTTGTCCGGCGTATCTCCCGGCAGCCGGAAGTAAACGGCAGTATCTGTCCGGTGGTGGTGTGCGGCGTGACCACCCTTACTGCGCATGCGCATACCCTCTTCACACACCTCCTCTCCACTCCCCCTCACCATTCCCCATGTCCTCTACCCCTCTCACATACCCCTCTCCACTTCCCCCTGCCCCTTCCCCTCTCCCATAACCACTCTTAAAAACGGAGGGGGCGTGCACACATGAAGGCTCCCTAAAGACAATGCGCTGCGACAGTACGTGATAAGTATCGCCCTCTCCTCTCCTACGCTTCCCCCTCTTTCTCCTCCCCCCCCCCCTTATCTTGCCTCGCGGCGCAGCGGCGCCGACGCAGGCAGCGTCGCGAGGCAGCGTCGCGGCAGCGTCTTGATTGAAAAAACCGACCGCTCGCGCTGCACAACCGTTCACTGACCACCCCGTATATATAGGCACTGGATTTTGACCTCCAAGGTAGTGCGTGTGTGCGATTTCTCCTGTGCGTGATTAAACAATGAAAATTCACAGCGTACATGTAAAATTAAAGTGAGCTGCAAGTCGTCGTAACTCTCATCGAACCTTTGGTATAAACGCGCCCGACCTCACGTCGGTGATGATGTACTGGGCAGAATTCACGGAAGATTCACGGTTTACCGATGAACTTCCGCAGCTTCGCCCACTCATCATCATTCACTCCGTGGATATGCTGTGATTTTTTTCGAAAGGAGCGCACTGCTCACACACAAATAAGTTACAACTGTAACAGTTCGCGCTCCTCCTGTGTATACTTCTGCTCTCCTTTCGTGCCTCCTCCTTTCTGTTTGAGCAGCGCGCTTTAACTTTCGAGCTGTGACAGTTGTTAGTTCGCGCTCATCTTGTGTATGTTCTTTCCGTGCGTCGTTTCTGCTCGAGCAGCACGTTGCGAGTTTCTAGCTACTTGCCGTTCTTCTGGTGACGTTACAATTTGTTGCTATAGCATTCATTCCTTCGCCATTGTGCCGAAACAATGCACAACAAACGCTCAACTACGTCCGTGAAGACACGTTTCATTTTCCGGTTATACGAAATCTTAGAGGGATCAGCCGTGTTTTTTACTGTGTGTTAACAACGTGGGGCACATGATTCGGTTAACCTGTAGTATCTTTGGAATGCGCTGACTGACAACCATGAATTTAAGTGCACCTTGTAAGGGATGTGGATGTGTCCCCGTGCACAGTGAGTGCCCGGTTGTTTTCAGGAGTGCTTATGAGCTGACGAGAGAGATTGTTGAGGGGCCGAGATGGATCGTCTAGGTGACACCTGTGTTAGCATGTCTTCTCTCAGCCAAGGAACTTGATTACCTGTTTCCCGTACAGATACCTACATAGTCTTTCATTTTATAGTTCGCAACTGTTTGTTCTTTTTCGCAGGTGTGCAGTAGCGCAGTTTTGCTCATGTGAGTGTACATATAAGGGCATTTTCCGAAATATTTTTTTAGCTGGAAGTCAGTTAACTGTGTCTGTGTCTCCTCCTTCTGCCCTCCGGTTATTTTTCGCGCTGTCAGTATTTTGTGCCATAGAAGGCCAACTAGCCCAAACCTCCACGTCATACTTCTAAAAATTCTCTTTACATGACAGCAGGTGCAGGCCAGAAACGCCACAGACGTATGGCATAGACTATTTTTACGGATGGGTTTCAGTGCCGCCATATTTGGCTGTTAACATTGCCGTTTTGAACCTTGAACAACTAAAAGAACAGCGCTACGGTGGACGCATACGCACGAGAACGGTTGGGTTGGTGCATTCGACTTTTCATGGCCTTATTAATTCGCATCGCGATATACAAAAATAATAAAGCATTGGCTTAACAGCCCAAGGCGGCGGAGCCAGTATATCTTACGCAAAACCGCCTGTAGTAGCCCAAACCTTCGCAGGATACCCGCCGCTGTTGACGCTATTGCCATTTATAGTTCCAATTACCTGGTTATTAGTAACAGCAAAAAATGGAGGCCTAAAATAGGAACACAAATATACCTAAGTAGGAGAGAAAGACGGTTCCGTATCAAACGATCACAGAGAACAACTAAAGAGACACGATACAGGCGGCACCCCTAATAACTATGCCAATTGAGCATGCATAATAGTCAACTTGCCTGTCAAAATAAAGCAAGAGAAAAGTCAGGGCCAGAAAAAAATAACCTAAACGGCTCGTTCGAACTATGATTAGAAAACCGAAAATTTGGTTTAACAATGTTTCTGGAATTCCCTTCCTAACAATTTAGGATGGCTCCTAATAATTTCCGCTATTGGAATAGAAACCAATTTCGCTATTTTAATAAGTAGTAAGCAGAATTTTTCAAGCGACGCTAGTTATGAGCTACGCATTTCGGCGGAGGTGGTGGCGTTTTACGCGAAAATCCCGGCGTCGCTCAAGCAGACCTTCTTCACTGATAAGCTCGATGTGCACACAATTAAGAATCAGCGCTCATGTGCACGACTAAACTTCTACTATAAACTCATTGCCCGTAATTTAATTGTGTACAACGCGTAGGATGACACGGGATTGCACTCAACTTTTTTGTGTGTTCAGGCATGATTCGATGCAGCCAACTGTATGATAAGCTGGATAAGCTGGATACATAGTTACAGGACGAAGAATTCGCTGTATGCGGGGACCCAGCTTGTTTTCTCCGCCCTATGATTTTGAAGCTCTATAGAGGCACAGCAATGAGAGTTGTGCAAAGAAGGACAATACAGCCAGAGTCTTGTAAAGCCGTCGTTTGAGTAGGCACTTGCAAACATCTACTCAATTTCAAAATTTACATTTATAGTCTTCAAAAACTAATCAAGAGATATTGCTTCAGGCCGTACCATTCACCTACAGGGCAGCTGCTATACCGACTAATTGCCATGCTCGTATGTATTGGTCAAACTATGCCGAAAAACAATTAGACAGCTATGTTTACGGAGCAAGGAAAGCTTAGCAGAGGCCATTACGTCACATCGTTGAAGTCGGGTGTGTGGGCTCCTCCTCTACAGGTTGGTCACGGTTTAGCTCGCATGGGAATGCGCAGCTAGCTCGGAAAAACGAAACTTCGGGGCGACGTAATGCAAAGCCCGCCTGTAGCGCTCCTGGGTGCCGCTCGCAGCCTCAGCATGGCCCATATCGTGCTTGTCGTCCAGCTTTGCTCTTCCTGTTTAATCAGTGGAATGCAAGCAAGCATCTGTGCAACTCGGCAAGATGGTCGCCACGGACAGGTGGGTTTTTTCAACAGTAGCGTTAAGTTCTGGCTACGCTGCATAATCTAACAGCGACATCTGAGCTGGCCTTCCTGCATAGCAGGATACTACGCCTCAGGATTATCGCTTGCCTGTGTGTGTGTGATTACGTTCGCACAAATGTCGTAACACTTGAGCCAAGTCACAGCAGACTGGGACAGCATCGAAAAAAGCTTGGGCGCAGGTATAATATTACTTCGCACAAAACATAACTAGAATCGGAACACTTCAGACAGCTTCGCAAATCGCTTTACTGTGCCAAGCACTTTAACTTCAAGCAGGTCTTTAATTCTTGACGCCTGAATCTTCCGGGAGCACACTAGTTCAATGCTTTCCAATCCCTAACTGTGACCGTCGTGACCGGTCACCGCCGCCTCTCGTGTCAAGAGCCGCCGGCACCGTCGCATTCTTCTTGGGCTTTCCAGCGCTGAGGGATGCACAGTGCCACCGGAGAATACGGGAGCCAACCGTTTTCTAAGCAGCTTCCAAAACAACCGCTAACCGGGGCGTGTTGAATGAACTGAACACGTAACCGTAAAGGCCGACACTCACTGCAGGCCTCCAAAAGCTTACATCAGATATGAAATGCAACGACTGCATCAAAATGCGGATTCACGACTCTATCCGGTCGGCTCTGTCGACAATGTGGTCATATTGGTGTTGATGCGGACGATGCGAGATGACGACGTCCCCAAGATGTCCCAGCAGCAGTTCGGAAAGCACGTGGCTTCCGCCCCACCTTTTGTTACGCGGCCTGGATAGCGAGGGCCTCTCCTTAGTTTTCCCCTTTCCATGGCTATGTTCATCCGTTGCGCTTGTTTGTCAAACCGACACACATCACTGTATGCCGACACTCCAACTACCGCAATTTACTATTTACGTAAGAACTCTATATCGCTTTATTAAGGCGAAAGCCCTTAGATGCCTCATCGAACGCGAAAAATCATCGCCACGCGGAGACGTCCCCATATCATGACGTCATCGCATGACACCGTCGCTTGGTTAAAAGTGGCCCGATCACGGGGGCAAGTGCAAGACCAGGTGATGTGCACAAAGCTTCCCATGCCTCCTATACTGGAGGCAGTGCAAAAGGTAAGGGGCAGAATGCCTTTGGTGGGGCGCCGGCGAGGATCAATACATCGACTGAGAAGAAGAGGATAGTTTTCGCCTTCAAGTCGTCTAAGGCGATGTATAGTTTTTCCCAATGCCGGATAGTACTTCTATCCAGAATGCAATGACGAGAGAAATGTCCCCAGTGATCGACTAAAGGTCATGTAGTAGTCACTCTTACCTGCAGTCGCTCGAATGTACCCCAGACAAATTTGCGTAACTCGAGCATCTTCTTCCGACTTCCCTGCCAGGCTCTGTCCGTCTTCTTGGTCTCTGCTATGTCTTGTCTGATTAAGCTGCAAAAGCCAAAGGAACACGTTATTCGAACAAAAAAAAGCCGTCGCGGTCGTTGTTTGTTACAAGGCCCTCTTCCTTGGATATATGCAATGATCCTGTTGAATACACTTGCCTTATCCACCGGTATTTATGCATACGAGCTTCATCTTAGGAGCAGTCAGCAAAGCCATAGCTCTTATATATGAGACATTTATTATTGCGATAGCGATTATGCGTACACCCTCGGCGAGTTTAGGTCGTCGTAGTCACCGTCGCCGTCACCTTCCGTATAGTGTAGGGTATAGTGTACTAGAATATTCTCTAGTACACTATAGTGTAGGGGGCGTAGACGGCTCGTATAGGTACTGTGCTCCCAATCCTTACTCCGCTATGAGACGACGGGCAGCACGAAAACCGCTTCGATTCCTGGAGCGGCCGTATTCGCTTAAACCAGTGTTCTTTAGAGTTACGCGAGATCGGATTCAACGGAGTTGGCTGCTAGTCTCACTTCGTATAACATTCCAATTTGTTGCTATCGCATTCATGGCTTCGCCCTTGCGACGAACATGTCATTTTTATTCACTTCATGCAAGATTGTATTCAAAGAGACTTGGAGGCGAATTGCTTTCTACGTGAAGAAAAAAAGATCAGGAGAGTGCACCCCTCGCCTTTCTACCCTTCTGCGAAGCGAGTAACATTCTTAACACCTATAGCGCACCGAAGGGACAGCAACACAAAGAAACAACGTGGACGTTGTTCCAACAACTTCCAACAAACAACTAACTTCCAACAAACGATTTATTTACGAAGCAGTCACACAAAAATATAGAAAAAAATAAGCAACGCACGCAGGCGCATAAGTACGAAATCATTATTATTATTATTAATATCATGACACATGTGAAAGACGTGTAGGGCAACGACAACATGAGAGCTGCAACAATATATTTACAAGATTACCAGGCCATGTGGACGCAACCATCCTCCTCAGGTCACCTTTCCTATCACTTTTAAAAAATCACATTCCTTTCTTGTCAACTCGATTGACGGCGCGCTCTCGCACATGTCCCCCAAACTCGAGATATCTGCCGCCTCGATAATTTTCCCGTGTTGTCTGCGCTGTGCTTCGCCCTATTACACTGCACTATGAATAAGTGGGGACGCACCCACAGTTTCTGCAGTGAATAGCGAGATGGCCTGCTGTGGGTGCGTCCCTATGTATTCACAGTGCAGTGTCATAGGGCGAAGCACAGCGCAGACAACACGGGAATTCATCGAGGTGGCGAAGATCGCGAGCTTGGGGGGCATGTGCGCGAGCGCGCCGTCAATCGAGCAGACAGAAAACATAGCTGATCCCTCTGTCATAGGGATCGGTATAACACGAAAGTGAAACGTGCCTTCACAGACGTAGTTGAGCGTTTGTTGTGCATTCTTTCGCCCCAAGCGCGAATGAATGAATGCTACAGCATCAAATTGTAATGTTACGCGAAGAACGGCAAGCCACTCGAAACTTGCAATGCTCTGCTCAAGCAGAAAGGACGCGCGGAACGAACATACACAGGATGAGCGCGAACTGTCACAGTTGTAACTTATTTCTGAGTGAGCAGCGCGCTCGTTTTGCAAAAGCGGCCGCTGTAGTGAGCGAGGTGACCTTCGTACTCTCAACGGAAACTTGCAGGCAGAGCGCAAGACGTACAAACCACCGAGATCACGAGATAAGCGCCCGCACGAGCCACACGCCCTGTCGAGGCGCGCGCTAATCCGCGTGGGGGACGACTTTTCAAGCGCGCCTTCGAGCCCTTCGCGCCATCTCGCTAGTGATAACGAAAACACGCTGTACCGCCGATCTCCGAGTACCGCCACCGGCAAATGGTGTACATAAATAGCTCGCCGTTATCATATCAGAGAACATGCCGTCTGTGGCGGAGTCGTTTCGCGCTGCGCGCTGGCGATCGAGAGGTCGTAAGTTAGACTCCCGGTGACGGACCTTTTTCTTTGCCATATGTTAGTCTTTATATTTTACAACGTCATATCCATGGCGGAAATGCGTCAGTGGAGCCGCGGTGGACCCCGGCATAAAACACTTTCGTGTTAAAAAGGAATTTGATTTTTGAAAAGTGATAGGAAGGGTGACCTGAGGAGGATGGTTGCGTCCACATGGCCTGGTAACCTTGTAAATATATTTCTGTAATCTCATGTGTGGGAATCTCGCCCATCACGAGGCTGGCATGACACGTGCTGCGCACCAGTGATGCGCGTGGCCCACTCACGGGCTTTAAAAGCGGCAGCCGTGGCGCGGCCCGGACAGTCGGTGACGGAACGCCGTGTGCGCGGGAGGGGTGTGCCCCGCCGGGGCCAAGGTTAGGGGCGTGTGCGTGTGCCCACGTTATTGTACTGTGTAGCTTTGGCATAGTTTGGTTAGTGTTCATCATCATCAGCCTGTCTACGCCCACTGCAGGGCAAAGGCCTCTCCCATGTTCCGCCAATCAACCCGGTCCTGTGCTTTCTGCGGCCACGTTATAGCTGCAAACTCTTAATCCTCATCTACCCACCTAATTTTCTGTCTCCCCCTCACGCGTTTGCCATCTCTTGGAATCCAGTCACTTACCCTTAATGACCACCGGTTATCCTGTCGACGTGCTACGTGCCCGGCCCATATCCATTTCTTCTTCTTGATTTCAACTATGATGTCCTTAACCCCCTTTGTTCCCTGACCCATTCTGCTCTCTTCCTGTCTCTTAGGGTTACACCTATCATTTTCCTTTCCATCGCTCACTGCGTCGTCCTGAGTTTAAGTTGAACCCTCTTTGTAAGTCTCCAGGTTTTTGCTCCGTAGGTAAGTACCGGTAAGATGCAGCTGTTATATACCTTCCTCTTGAGGTATAGTGGTAGATTACCATTCATGATTTGATAATGCTTGCCGAATGAGCCCCAACCCATCCTTATTCTTCTAGTTATTTCACTCTCATGGTTCGGCTCCGCGGTTACTACCTGTCCTAAGTAGACGTACTCCTTTACAACTTCCAGTGTCTCGCCACCTATCGCAAAGCGCTGGTCTCTGCCAAGATTGTTCCACATTACTTTAGTTTTATGCATATTAATTTTCAGACCTACTCTTCTACTTTCCGTATCCAGTTCAGTAATCATGAGCTGTAATTCGTCTCCCGCGTTACTCATCAATGCAATGTCATCAGCGAATCGTAGGTTACTGAGATACTCTCCATTAACTCTTATCCCTAACTCTTCCCAATCTAGGGCCCTGAAAACCTCCTGTAAACACGCGGTGAATAACATTGGAGAGATCGTGTCTCCCTGCCGTACGCCCTTCTTTATTGGGATTCTGTCGCTTTCTTTATGGAGGACTATAGTGGCTGTGGATCCGCTGTAGGTTTCTTCCATTATGTTTATATAGGCTTCGCCGATGCCTTGATTCCGCAGTGCCTGCATGACTGCTGATGTCTCCACCGAATCGAAATGCCTTCTTTGCAGCGATGGCGTAGTGGTAGAGCATCAGCTTCGTATGCAAGAGGTCCGTGGTTCGAATCCCGGTGCCGGACAATTCCCAACCGGATTAAAAAAAAATCCGCGTGATGATGGAATTGTGTAGAAAGGCCTGGGGTGCAGCCTCACTGGCGACCACGGCCAGCAATGCACTCCCTCACCAGAGCAGGATTGGCCACCCTGGTGTAGTACTTGGCCACTGCCTCCCACATGAATACACCATTTAACCCTCGGCCCTCAGTCCCCAGCGGCTGCGAAGCAACTGACCAAGGCGGCGGTCAGACCTGCGACGCAGCAGAGGGTGCTAAGAATCTCTGGTTAGTGTTAATAAAGGTTTATTTTTGAGTTCAACCGGCCAGCATTACTTTCTTGGCAGCAAGACGGCGCGAACCCTTCACATGTTATCGTTGGCTACACGTCTTTCACATGTGTCATTATATTAAAAAAAAAAAAATAATAATAATAATAATAATAATAATAATAATAATAATAATAATAACAATAACAATAATTTCGTACATATGCGCCTGCGTGCGTTGCTTGGTTTTTCCTATATTTTTCATGTGACTGGTTCGTAAAGAAATCCTTTGTTGGAAGTTAGCGCTGCGTCCACGTTGTTTCTTTGTGTACCTGTCCCTTCGGTGCGCTATAGGTGTTAAGATGGATTACGAACATGCCCAAGCTCACGTTCTTTCGAGTACCATTCACGCTAACTGTTTTGTTTCTATATACAGGCGTGTTCAAAAGTTACCATGTCACTATCCCATGTATTCCTATGGCAGAGTGGCCTGCAAACGTTTGAACACCCCTGCACACTTCTTGGGCCACCTTCTTCAAGCACATGCTTCTTCGACATGAGCGTAAATATTTGCAACCATCCCGTTTCTCGCTTTTGAATGAGACATGGGCTCTGCGTTGCACCTGTATTTGCAGCATAACGAACTCGTATTTCTTCCGCGTGTATTCCCTCCGTTCTTATAAGACTTCATGTTCTGAACACATCGGAAGGACACGTGCTACCGTGACGGCTCCTGTGCTCAACTTTAACTTTAGTGTCTTACATGACTGCGGTTGCACGTTGGGCTTGTTGGTGATTCACAGCATCTAAGACGGGACAAAGCGAAAGACATGTACGACACATACACAGCGCTAACATTCAACAATACAGTCTCATATTCAGAGGATCAACAGTACATGTACCCTACATCAGGTACGTAACAGGACACATGCTCAAAAGAAACAATTATACATATTATGCACATCTTCACGGCACTCTCCAATATCCTATTTCATTAACTAATAATGAGATAGATGGTTTACTGATGCATGTGTTACCAAACATGGCGTTGAATTGCGCTTCGATTCGCCTTGTCATTTTGTTACTGTTCCTTCCAATTATGCTTGTGTGATGAAAGAGAGCTTGGCATGCGCACTCCTTGCAGTGAATTGCAAGGAAACCGTCATGTAGCTCCTTGCCAACTTTGTTCCTATGCTCATTTAGGATCTCGTTGATGCATCTACCGGTTTGTCCCACGTAGCACGCACCACACATTAATGGGATCCGGTAGAGGGCACCTGTGTTGCGCGCTACAAGCCTGTTTCAGTGGTTCTTATCGCACACACCTTTTTCCACGTGCTCCGGTTTTGTCTTTTGGCATATACTGCTCAGCTTGTTCGGCGCCGAGAATACAACACACATGTTGCAACGTCGTGCAACATGAATGTAGCAACGACGCCTGGCTGTGTCCCAAGCGTCGTTCCAGGCGCTGTCATTGCTGAGCCAGGATGCTCCCTGGCATTTTTCCGTTGGGCCGGGCTACGCCCCGGCACTAACTTGAAGGTGTTCAACACACCCGCCTCCTGGCGCTGAGTGTACGCGCCCCGGTCCCTGGCGCTAAGACAACCCCACAGCGTTCACCGCCGACTTGGCCTTGAGCACAAGTGCGACCCGTCTTCTGTTCGGGCTACGCCAGACGAGTGGTCAAAGATTCTCTCTTCGACTGCACCACGGCTGACACACCGAGACGTACTGCAGTGGAGTGTGTGAGAGTTGAAAACCTTAATGCCATTCACAGCATCAGCCCGCAAACGTACATGTGTATGTGTTTGTGTCGTATATATACGTAAAGCCGTTCCTCTTTCTCTCTAGGTGCTTCATGTGCCTGTCTGGCTGATCTGCGTCCTACGTTTGCCCACAGCATGTATGTATGTATGTATGTATGTATGTATGTATGTATGTATGTATGTATGTATGTATGTATGTATGTATGTATGTATGTATGTATGTATGTATGTATGTATGTGCATGTATGTATGTATGCTTTATTTCTACAAACCAATACAGAGTTACAGAGCGAGAATGGGGAAAAAGTGGCTCATGACCGCTTAACCAGCCCCAAAAACCGGTAAAAATATACCGGAGCAGCAGAGCGGAAATACAGTTTTTCCAGAAGGTTACACATCGCGCATAGATGCGGCAGACAAGAGGGTAAAAAACAAAAAGAAAACGTGTCACTGCGCTGCATAACATAACAAAGGAGTGCTGCTCACATACAAGAGAAAAAAATCAAAAATAGCATGAGAAGAACAGGAAAAATATCAGTATTACTAACGATCAGGTCGTTTAGTAGACGAGGTAAGCTTGAGCGCAGCATTTGAGATCCGCAGTTAGTACGAGGTTGTGGTACCTGCCAATATTCTGATCTTCTAGTATGAAAAGCAGCTTAAAAGTTCAATTTTGGCATTATTTTTTACTAGATCTTTTTCAAAATTTGCATGCGTATTTTTAGTGCGAAATAACACCGCTTTAGTTTTTCCGGCATTAATGGTCAGCCCTTTGTGAAGTGGCCACGAGTGCAGTTTATTCAGAAGTGCATTCGCTGTTATCGATTCAGCTGAACTCCTGGATGAGAAGAGTAACGCAGTACCATCTGCGTAGATCCCATAGCGCGTGCTGACATCAACGCCTACAATGTCATTAACGAAAATATTAAAAGGTAGGGGCACTAAGATACTGACATGGGACACGATTACATTAACTGACTTAATCTGAAATTTAACACTAATAATCTGTACAAACTGTTGTCTATGGCCTAAATAAGGCCTAATTAAGTATAGTGCGATGCCGCGTATACCATAACCACCTGGCTTACCGAACAAAAGCTCGTGATTTATGGAATGAACTCCTTTTGAGAAATCAACAAAAACTCCTAATGTTAGCAGGCGTTGTTCAAAATTGTTTAGAATTAATTCTTTTTTTTTTTTCAAGTAAAGCAAGCTGTGTTGACCTATTTTGGTGGAAACCATACTGGTGTTTGGTTAAAGACTGTGTTTATCCAGGAATTCAGATATTCTTACAATTATATATTTTTCCAAGCCTTTCGAAAAAAATGGGAGGAATAGATACTGGTCTATCATTAGAGAGTACCGTAAAGTGACCTTGTTTAGAGAGCGCCACTACTTTTTTCATCTGCATTCTTTGTGGTAACGTACTGGTAGAAAAGCAGCTACTAAAAATGTGTAAGTAGCGGAGCGATTATATCTGTAACGAACTTTATAGGCTTGATTTCAATACTATCCGCGCAAGAGCTGCTGCTGTCACTTAATTGAGAAAACACCGCAGTTACTTCTGAATTGGTCGTGGGAGGTAAAACAATTTAACGCTCACAACTTGTTTTAACGGAACGGCATGCATCTCCATTCACATTGCACAGAGGTAGGTTAGAAAAGTAATCATTAAAACAATCTGCCGTCCTGTCATCGGCTATTTTTACTCCATCTGAATTCATACGTATGCCTCTAGCTTCATTGGGCCTTCTGTGTAGCAAGTAATTTAGCAAACGCCATATTCTGTCACTGCCATGGCCACAAGATGAGAATGATTTTCTGTAATTCGCAGCTTTTGCAGTGCGTAGTTCTTTAGTTAGGCCATTTCGAAATTACTTAAATAGCTCTACGTCATCGGGATTTCGTGACTTGATTAACCTTTCCTTTTCTTTTATCTATTGATACAGTTCACGTGTCACCCAGGGCTTACGTATCCTTGACGCAACAGAAACCTTAGGAGAAGGAAAGCGTTTACGATAATAAGGAATGAACGTTTGCAAAAAAAAGCATCATAAGCACTATCAGCACTTGCAGCAGCAACAACTTTTTCTCGTAGCTCGTGACGTAAGTCATCGGAAAACGGAAATTGTTTACTCGCACCCATTCTTTCGCACCCTTCAGAAGCATTCGATCCTGCGCAGTAGAATTTTCAGCATGAAAAGCCCTTTGTAGCCGCCGGCCAGAGCCTTCTTTTTTCGAAGCCACTTGTCCCTCACTGACTGGTTTGCAAAACGTACTATTACACCTGGTGGCCTGTCACCTCTCGGCTAAATTCGGGCAATCGAGGTGGCTGTTTGCTCATATAGGAGGCAATCTGCAGTTTCGACGCAACTTCGCTCATTTTGTCCATCAGACACTGATTGTTGTCCTGTTTAACAACGTTAATTTCAACACTGTTTCCTATTGTGGTATTCAAGTTCATTTATTGAAGCGTGAGGAGCCGTTATTTCTGCGCTCATGTTAGATGCTTCTAGAATACCAACTCTGTTTTTAGCTACTTGAAATCGTTCTCATGCTTCGCAACGGTCTCAAGAGTCCTGTCATATTTGGCCGATAACAGATGAAGTACATTGCAGGAGGATCGAAAGGTGGGCCAGTTGGTAATTCATTTTCTTCGTTCAGCGAACTAGGAGCGCAGAAAAAACCCAAAGGACGAAGCGAGGAAACACATAAGACGAGCGCTCACTAACAACTGATTTATTTTCCACATCGGAAGGGCACATTTACACACAAATTGCGCATGTCAAAAAAGATTATGACGACGGCATGAACAGCATGCGAAGCGTGTGATCAAGGCACATGTCTAAGGGTTATCTAGGTAGCTAAATTCACAGTCATGCAGTGACAGGGAAGGATGACTTATACATTGATCCGTATTCCTGGAAATGTGGTATGCTTCAGATATTTCGCGCGTAGTTTGACGAGGACGTCGGCACAACACAATTGCATTCTCAAACAGAGGTTGGCACTTGCACGAAAAGCAATGTGACTCTAAATGGGAGTAAGGTGTATTCTTCAACGAGCTTTTGTGTTCTCTGAGACGCACGTTCACACATCGGCCGGTTTGGCCAATGTACATACGTCCACAAGAAACGGTTATCTTATATACCACTCCGGTGTTGCACTTAACAAACTTGTTTACATGCTTCTGGAGGCATCTTCTACCTTTAGATGCATTCTGTGCCCACCTGTGCACCATTGAACATATACTGCCCAATTTATCGGGTGCAGAGAAAACAACGCGCACGCCAAACCGGTTTCCCACATTTTTTAACCCATGGGCCATTTTATGAATGTAGGGTATTACCGCCGCACGCTTCTTTTTTTCTTCTTCCCTGACGAAGTACATGTGCGTTTTTCGTTATTTTTGACCGTACGCAAGAGCTTTTCACAGACTGAGGCTATTACGTAGGAAGGGTATCCAGCACCTATTAACCGTTCTAACTGTGCTACGAAACCACTTTGCATGGTATGAAGGCAACATTTTTCGAGGGCTGTACGTAAGCACGACATTACGATTCCGCGTTAAACGAGCTTGGAATGACCAGAAGAGTAGTCTAGAACGGGTTTTGCAGAACGAGGATTATATCTCCAGCAAAGATTCTTATCACCGAAAAACAGGGAAAGGCCTAGGAACTGCAATTTGTTATCTTTGGGAACCTCGGAGGTAAACCGGAGACCCATGCCTTCATTCTCGAAGCATGCCTTGACACTTTCAACGTCCACTGTTGAACACTTTTTGATGATGATTAGATAATCGTCAACATAACGGAATACTTTTGTGCTTGGCTGAAGTTTAGTGCTTAGGGCTGCATCCACCTTCCCAAGAAAAATTTGGCTTAAAACAGGGGCCACACTTGAACCTATACAAACACCTGATTTTTGCATGTACAGGTTCCCAAGCCATACGACGAAGGTGGACTTCAAATAGAACGTCAAAATTTCTAAAAGAGACTGAGTCGACACTCCTGTGCTATTCCTCAACGATATCTCATCATTGTCTTCCACAATGCACTGCTCTACGCTGTTTAACAGTTGATCATGCGGCAAAGAATAATATAAGTCGACTACATCAAGACTAAAAGCTGTAACACCGGAACATTCACATTTGTGGAGGTATTCAACCACGATACCAGAGTTTTTTACGTGAAAAGGGTCACTTACGCGCAACGCAGAAAGATGTTTTTGCAGATACTGAGATACAGCCACCTGCCACGTATCCCTTTCTGAAACAATCGCGCGCAGCGGCATTTCCGGTTTGTATGTTTTAATGGAGTAAAAAATTTCTAGCTCTACACGTTTCGCCTTTTGTACTGAAGAACAAAGCTTTCCTATGTTAAGCCTTTTCAGCAGCGATATCGCTCTAGTCTTTACTTCCTTGCTTTTCAGAGAAAGTGGTTTAAAATTCCTTTCTATGGCTTCCTCGGCCTTCTTAAAAAAACCTTGTTCATTAATGATGACGAAGAACCCTTCCTTGTCAGAAATGAGTACCCTTAGCTGATTGTTCAAACAAAACTTAACAACTGGTTGAACGCTCAATTTTCTTCTCAAATGGCTAACATTGCTCGAAACTGCTTGAACACATTCTGTCACACACCTATAACGTTCTTCCTCCTTGGCCAGCTTGGAGACAGTCCTTGCTGTGGCAATCTTTTCTTCAGGTCGAAGGGTAGGTTCCACGGAGAACTGCGGGCATTTTCGCAGAACTTGCTGAATTTCTTCTGGCACAGACACATCACTTAGGTTCAAGAAACGTCCCTTGGTAGAAGATGCCTCCAGAAGCATTAAACAAGTTTGTTAAATGCAACACCGGAGTGGTATATAAGATACCCTTTCTTGTGGACGTATGTACATTGGCCAAACCGGCCGATGTGTGAACGTGCGTCTCAGAGAACACAAAAGCTCGTTGAAGAATACACCTTATATATATACTCCCATTTAGCGTCACATTGCTTTTCGTGCAAGTGCCAACCTCTGTTTGAGAATACAATTGTGTTGTTACGGCATCCTCATCAAAACTACGCGCGAAATATCTGAAGCATACCACATTTCCAGGAATACGGATCAATGTATAAGTCATCCTTCCCTGTCACTGCATGACTGTGAATTTAGCTACCTAGACAACCCTAAGACATGTGCCTTCATCACACGCTTCGCATGCTGTTCATGCCGTCGTCATAATCTTTTTTGACATGCGCAATTTGTGTGTAAATGTTTCCTTTCGATGTGGAAAATAAATCAGTTGTTAGTGAGCGCTCGTCTTATGTGGTTCCTCGCTTCGTCCTTTGTGTTTTTTTCTGCGCTCCCAGTTCGCTGAACGAAGAAAACAGATGAAGTGATTCCTCAATACCATGCACTGTCTGCTTTATGGATAGTAATTTGTCAAGCTTCCTGTTTATTTCTACCACCATTGTGGCGATAGCCCCATCACTTTCCTTGGGCATAGATGTGCTATGCCCTGATTTGCCCTTACAACATCTTGAGCAATGTCATGCGTTCTTGTAAATCCAAAAATAAACGGCAGGAAGTGGAAGATGGAAGCTTGCGATGAAAAAATCCGTAAACGGGATGGGTGCTCGAGCCGACGTTTCGACAAGTGGACTGAGGATGGAAGTGATTTCCTTCGCTATCGTGTGTATATGCTTCGTGCCCTCTCCAGAGTGGAGGGAGGGGGGGAGAGGCCGGCCGTGACGAACTGTGTGAGTCATAAGGAAGGCGGAAAAAGAAATAATGTAGCGAAACGTTGGAAGTCTGTAATGGGTCGCCCTCTCGAGCGCTTTCTAGTGGGTCGTCCCCTTCGGCTCTTCTCTGACAGCACGCTCCTCGCGCTCAGAGTCCGCGCTCTGTCTTGACTGTAGCCGGCGGCGACGTACATCGAGAGCATGTCACCGAGCGTGCGGTTAAAGCGTTCGGTGAGGCCATTCGTCTGCGGGTGGTAAGCAGTAGTTTTCCGGTGAACAACGTTGCACTCTTTGAGAATGGCTTCGACGACTTCCGACAAGAAGACACAACCTCGACCGATGAGCAGCTCCTGAGGTGGACCTGACGCAGCATGAATCGGTGCAGCAGGAAGGAGGCAACATCGCGCGCTGTAGCTGCTGGGAGGGCGGCAGTTACGGCGTATCGCGTGAGGTAGTCAACAGCGACGATGGCCCAGCGGTTACCAGCCGACGTTAGAGGAAGTGGTCCATACAAGTTTATGCCAACGCATCCAAACGGCCGGTCAGGGCAAGGTAGAGGTTGCAGACCTGCCGGCGACAGGTGCGTTGAAGTTTTGCGGCGCTGACAAACGTGCAGGAGCGAACGAACTTCTGCACGTAGTGGTACATCCCTCGCCAAAAGTACCGTTGGCGAATACGGTGGTAGGTTTTCGATGCCCCAGAGTGTGCACACTTCGGATCAGAGTGGAATGACTCGCATATGCCAGAACGCAGACTGCGGGGTATTACGAGTAGCCACTGGCGGCCGTCGCCGCAATTGCGTCGGTGGAGGAGGTCGTCGCGAACGGCGAAATGGTGGGCTTCACGATGCAACGCACGAGTGGATGGTGTTGCCGATGGATCAGTCAGCAAGTCTATCAATGAAGCAATCCAGTGATCCTTGCGCTGTTCAGTAGCGATGGTGTGAATGTCGATAGAAGAAACGGCATTGTGAGACACTGAGCTATGGGTATTGTCGTCAGGCAAAGGGGAGCGCGAGAGTGCGTCGGCGTCAGCATGCTGGCGTCTGTTGCGGTACAGCACGCGGATATCATAGTCCTGTAGGCGAAGTGCCCAGCGGGCGAGGCGGCCTGAGTGATCCTTCAATGACGACAACCAGCATAGTGCATGATGGTCGGTGATGACATCAAATGGGCGACCACATAAATAAGGTCGGAATTTCGTAAGGGCCCAGATGATCGCCAGGCATTCCTTTGCGGTGATGGTGTAATTGGTCTCGGCTTTAGTAAGCGTACGACTTCCATATGCCACAACATATTCAGGGAACGCTGGATTGCGCTGCGCAAGGACAGCGCCAAGGCCAACACCGCTAGCGTCTGTGTGTACCTCTGTAGGAGCCGTAGGGTCGTAGTGGCGTAGTGTGGGAGGCGACGTCAACAAACGACGGAGCTTTTCGAAAGCATCGTCGCACTCTGATGACCACGAATGGAGGGTCCCGTTACTTCCGAGGAGCTTCGTCAATGCCGATATGATAGTCGCGAAATTTCGAATGAGGCGCCGAAAGTATGAACACAGTCCTACGAAACTGCGCAGTTCTTTGACGGACGTAGGTTTGGGGAACTCGGTGACGGCTCGAAGTTTGGCTGGATCGGGGAGAATTCCGTCCTTGGACACGACGTACCCGAGGATTGTCAGCTGCCGTGCTACAAATCGGTACTTCTTTAGATTCAGTTGCAGACCGGCGTCGCTCAAACGCGTCAAAACATGCCGTAGGCGTTGAAGATGGGTGGAGAAGTCCGGAGCAAAAACGACGACGTCGTCGAGGTAGCACAAGCACGTGTGCCATTCCAGGTTGCGCAGAACGGTATCCATCATGCGCTCAAAGGTGGCGGGCGCATTAGACAGCCCAAACGGCATGACGTTGAATTCGTACAAGCCGTCGGGCGTGACAAAGGCGGTCTTCGGTCTAGCGTCATAAGCCATAGGTATTTGCCAGCACCCTGAGCGCAAATCGAGAGATGAAAATAATTCGACGCCTTGCAGGCTGTCAATCGCGTCGTCTATTCGCGGCAGTGGATACACGTCCTTACTAGCTATCTTGTTGAGTCGTCTGTAGTCCACACAGAACCGCACAGAACCGTCCTTCTTCGCAACAAGAACGACAGGAGACGCCCAAGTGCTGTTAGAGGGTCCAATAACATCGCGTCGAAGCATGTGGTCGACTTGCTCGGTGATTACACGGCGTTCTGTGGGAGATACGCGATATGGACTTTGCCGCAGTGGCAGGTGGGCACCAGTGTCGATGCCGTGCGTAACGGCCGACGTGCGGCCGACAGAAGTTTCAGCGACATCGAAAGAAGAGCGAAATTCTTCCAACAGGTCCAGAAGCTGCGAACGCTGGACCTGCGTGAGGTTGTCAGCTATGAAGGAACCAAACACGTCAGCGGGTGATGAACCAGACGTCGAAACAGCATTGAGTGTACTGGAACTGCGGCCGTGCGTGTCATCGGGTTCGTCCATCGGGTACGTAACACTGTACGGGGAGGGGTTTATGCAAAAATAGAGGTGCTGCCCTGAGTGACTTGAACGGTCGCGAAAGGCACCAGCAAGCCTTTCCTCGTGCAAACACGGTCATGTGGCGAGGGGAGTGTAACGGTGTCGGATAAACTGGCGCAGTAGACCGTTGACAAGTTTGCAGGCACTTTGATGTCGTCTTTGACGAGTACATTGCTCGCAGCCGATGGACTGTCTTCCGGCGTCAAATTAGAGAATGGTGACAGCTCTATTTCGGCTGGTGCGCAATGAATGACGGCGTCGTGGCGGGAGAGAAAATCCCATCCGAGGATGACGTCGTGAGAGCATGCAGGAATTATGATCAATTCGACGGCGTACATAGCGTCCTTAATCATGACGGGGGCTGTGCACACCGCTGCAGGTTGAATATGTTGGACGCTGGCTGTACGGAGGGAGAGCCCGGAAAGTGGCGTCGTCACTTTTCGCAGTATTTGGCTCAGCTTTGCGTCCATAACGGATACGGCGGCTCCAGTGTCGATAAGGGCAGATGCACGAACACCGTCTACAAACACGTCTATCATATTCGATGGGCTTCGCTGAGGGCTTTCGCAGTTCGATAGCGTCGCAGCCCTTGCCTCGTGGACTGCGACGACTAGTTTTCCTGGTCGCGTGGGACCAGACGTGGCCGCATCGGGGACAGTTAACGGCGTCGTGGTGACGGTGAACGGCGGGTAGAGGGCGCTGGGCGAGACGGCAGTGACATAGGCGGCGCTGAATCGTAATACGGGCGGCTTGACTGGCTGGGCATGGTTGAGGCGACTGGAGGCGACTGCACGCGATTGCAATAGCGGGCGACGTGACCAACGCAACCGCACGCAAAACAGATGGGGCGGTTGTCGGAAGTGCGCCATCGGTTCGCGGGGGTAGGTCCCATCCACGGCCCAAGACGCGGTGGATGGGGCGGCGGCTGATAGGACTACATGGTGCGCTGCAGTCGTGGCCTAGTAATGACGTCGGCGTACGCAGCCGGCCCACTCGCCTCGAAGGCCTGTGGTCTGGCGACGACTTCGGCGTAAGTATGTGGGGCAGACACATGGATCGCTGGGGGTGGCCTTGCTACAACTTGCGCGTAACTGAGTGGCGCAAGCGCCGGAGGTGGCTGCTGCTATTCCGGCATGACCTCAGCGATTTCCTGTTGAATAGCGCGGTGTAAAGGAGGCAGCAGTGTGGTCAACCGCTCTTCAACATGCTGCGACTGAGGGAAGGCCAGTAGGGAAAACTGGCGGGCAATTTCCTCGCACACAAATGACTTGATCTCGGCGAGCAAGGCCGAGTGATCAGAAATGGCCGACAAGCCAGCGAGATCGGCGTCGCGTGATAAAGGTCGACGGGTCAGCAACCGCTGACGGCGCAGCTCCTCGTAGCTTTGGCAGAGCGTGGTCACCTCCCTCACGGTACGAGGGTTCTTGGCGAGCAGCATGGTGAAGGTCGTCGTCGATGCCTTTCATAACGTGGCGGATCTTGTCAGACTCAGATATGGTTACGTCGGCCTTCTTGCACAAGTCGAGGACGTCTTCGATGCAGCTCGTAAACGACTCACCGGTCTACTGAGCTCGTTCACGAAAACGCTGTTCGGCTTGCAGTTTACGAACGGCAGGTCGGCCAAACACGTTGATGATGGCGGTCTTGAAATCAGATCACGTGAGGAAACCGGTTGCGTGGTCGTTGTACCACAGGGTTGCCACACCCGCGAGGTATAAAACCAGGTTGTTGTTTTCCTGCCTCGTCCCATTTGTTGGGTACGCTCACGCGCTCGTATATCGCGAGCCAGACCTCCACATCAGTGCCATCCGCGCCGGTGAATACAGGAGGGTCGCGGATGTGGGGGGCACCGGGGCATGGTGTCGGTACAGGGGGAGGCGTCTGCTGGGCGGCGTCTTGAGGCATGATAGAGGGCACGGTACGGGATCCAGGCGCCAGGGGCATCGAACGGGGACCGAAGCTGGTTGGACGGCGCAGTGGTCTCCACCAAATTTTAAAGGCGTTTATTGACGGCACTAGTCGACGAAGCACAACGGCGACAGTCAAGACAGAGCGCGGACTCTGAGCGCGAGGAGCGTGCTGTCAGCGAAGAGCCGAAGGGGACGACCCACTAGAAAGCGCTCGAGAGGGCGACCCATTACAGACTTCCAACGTTTCGCTACATTATTTTTTTCCGCCTTCCTTATGACTCACACAGTTCGTCACGGCGGCCTCTCCCCCCCCCCTCCCCCACCCCACTCTGGAGAGGGCACGAAGCATATACACACGATAGCGAAGGAAATCAGTTCCAGCCTTGAAGAAGACAAGTCCACTTGTCGAAACGTCGGCTCGAGCACCCATCGCCTGTTTACGGATTTTTTCATGCGTTCTTGTAGTCATGTCAATTAGATAGGTAAGTGCTCTCAGAAACTCTGGAGCATGTAGTACCGATATTATAATGGACTTGAGCAATCAGAACATTCCATAAACTGATCGTTGCCTTTGATGGCACTACCACATTTACCACATTATGATTTACATTACGAATCTATGTTAATACTGATATCTGAGTTTGTATGTCCCAAAACCACGATATGATTATGAGGGACGCCGTATGGAGGGCTCCGGAAATTTCGACCATTTTGTGTTCTTTAACGTGCACTGACATCGCACAGCACACGGGCCTATATCATTTCGCCTCCACCGAAATGCGACCGCAGCGGCCTGGATCGAAACCGCGACCTTCGGATCAGCAGCCGAGCACCGTAACTACTGATCCACTGTCGTTGACAAGAATCCATGTTGGCCAATAACAAACAGCACGTACAGAAAAGCGAAAAAGTATAGAGAGTAAGATTTCGTCTTTTGTCTGGGGCACGACCTCATGGTCCAGAGCATCACAACGTCGGAGTATCTCGTAAGACCACCAGGACTACGTCTCCTGAATTTCAGCTTCTTTTGTAGGTGTTGTTCGGATGCCTTTGCGTCGGATTGAACCACGTATCCTCTTTTCCCATTTCATGGTCTTCAAAACTTTGGGCACAGCGCTCTGCTGCGACATCGCGTGAGCCTCATGACTAACACACCTGCATCGGCACAGGTAATACTGTTCAGACTGCACGTGGATCATACGGATGGACATCTTTCGTGTACATGGTGCAACGTCAACAGATGCACATTTGACAGCCCGGCCGACAGCTATAACATGATGCCGGCGCTCTCCGTCAGCAGTTCACACGGCAGCACCGCCGTGACTATGTCTCCTGAAGTAGCGCTTCTTGCGCAGGTTGGTAAACGAATATGTGGTTGTCGTAGTGATAACCTTTTCTTATCAAGGCTGCCGTGTCGATGCACCCTCGGTTGATATGTTAATGAGTGCCTCTAAATGATCAGTAATAATGAGCACTAACAGACAATAATGCCAAGGAAAGCATAGGGGATGTTTTTAGTAGTAAATGTAAGGTAAATGTGAAGAAAGAAAAGTGGACGAAAAGATAGCTTGCCGCGAGCAGGGACCGAACCTGCGACCTTCGAATAACGCGTCCGATGCTCTACCAACTGAGCTACCGCGGCGGCCATCCCCCCCGTCTACTTTATAGGGTATATATGCACATTTAAACGTGGGAGCGTCAGTCAGCGCCGCCAGTAGCCTCAAATGATGAGGCTGTTTTTTGAATTAGCCGGAGACATCGAGGAAAACCCCGGATTTTAAAATGATGAACTGTTTAGGCAGCTTCTTGTTGTAACAGACAGAAATACTCGCAAAAGCATCGTAAATTAGAAACAAGCAGGCATCCTGAGAGGAATTCCTTTCGCGGGTTGACAGACTTCAAGCTACTGAAAGAGAAATCGGATGTTTGGATAATGTTTACAACCGAATTCCTGTGCTAGACTGTGCTGTGAGTAAATTTCACGGCGAGATGTGTCTTAACTAAAATAATTTATGAGTTAAAAAACGGCTTAAGGCGCAATAACCTTATAATTTATGGGGGCGCTATGACCCCTTGTAAAGTCGTTTTCGCCTCATGGCCCACGCGCCTCTCGCGCATGAGCCGCAGTTAGCTTTAACAGCAGCCGAGCGACACGTGGCGCTGTGAACTGGCTACGTGAGTTCCAAGAGCGGCACTCATATGTAGAACCCACAAATTAGCAAAATAGCTGAAGACAAAGACACAGATGGTCTTTCAAAGGCTCGGGAAGAAGTTACACGCGAGAAACAGGGCCGTCATTTTGCGACATGCTGATTTTAGGGGAAAGGTGAAGGTGCTTAACAATTGCTCAAAGTTCAAGAGAACGCATCTCGCCGGCCATGAGAATTTTTCGATTAGACGAAATACCGCAAGAAGGAACTTGTGGAATCCAGCTACCGATGAAAAAAAGAATAAAGGTGCTAAAGTCAGGCTCAGAAAGGGACAACGACATGTTTGTAGCATGATGATGATAATGATGATTAGTGGGGTTTTGTGGCGCGAGGGCCATGGGTGGCCAAAGAGCGCCATGTCTTTTATGTGGTGTTAGCGATGACTAGAGGCCGGATTTTTAGGCACCGAAAAAGCTCGTTTTAGGCGCCAGAAATAGGAAGGCGAAACATTGTTCTAGGCTTCCAAAATCGTAAATGTAGGCATAAGAAATTTTCACATAAATGCAAATAATTTCAAACGAATACGTGCTCGACCTCTATCTACGGCAGGAAAACAAGAATGTTATTGCTTAAGAAAGCACAAAGGCGCCAACATTTGAACATAGCGTGCTTTGTGCCGCACTGTTCGCACCCCCGTGTTCTGCAAAGTTAGTCAAGTGTCCACTGTCGAATCAACACACTCCTGAGTGTCTTTCCAGCATGACTGAGAGTGCGGAGCAGGAGCAGACAGCCAGGTTGCTAAAAGACCAGAAGGGAGGGAATCCTCCTATTGGCCGGGTCGAACTGCGTAGAGCCAATTGCTCCCATGGCAGTGAACCACTGGCGTAGCCAGGCGAGGGGGTGGGGGGAGTTCAACCTCCCCCACTCCCACGAAACGTTTCAGTTTTGCGTGTGTATATATACACGCGCGCATACCAACGCATGCACGAACATATATAAAGTATAGTCCTACCGTCCCCCCCCCCGCCCTCGTCCCCCCTGAAAAAGATTTCTGGCTACGCTACTGCAGTGAACAACTTAACAAATAAATTACAAACAAAACAAAGGCTGCGTGCACATCACATGTTTCTTTCTTTGTTTGCTCAACTCTCCTTTCCACTGACGGCTTTCCGCGGTTTCGCATTCGCCAACCGCTCGAGCCATGTCAGCGCGGCGGCGAATGCTCGCCGGCGTGTCCGGTTTCACTGCTGCTAGCGATTGTTGGTTGGTTGAACCCGAGGACTAGGTTGAACCCCAAGTTCCCAACAGTCAGTCTTACGCGGTAACATGAATAACGGTCTCAAACAGCGTCCGGGAGTGAAACTTGGAGCTACATAGCGTTCATACAAGCGCCAATTTTGAAAATAGGCATTTATAGGCATTTGTAAGCATTTAGGCACGAACGCCAAAAATAGGCATTTATAGGCACTATACAAACACTATAAAAGCCCTTCTTAACCTCTAGTTCATGCTCATATATCAAAATGGCGCGATAGGAGCGCAAGGAAGAAAATAGGCATTTGCCTAAAATCCGGTCTCTAGCGATGACCAATGATTACGATGACAGGGTGTATTATGGCTGTATAGAAGCCTAACATTACGCGCTATAAATAAGCGTAAAAGAGGTGTATAGAGTATAAACTTATGGCCGTGACAAGTGATGTGGTCTATGGGTGTGAGATCAATGACGAGTGAGCATGGTATCTACAAGTGAGAGGCGGGAAAACAGCACGAATGCCTCCTCAAGGCCTTTGAGGCCAAAGGCCGGGAGGTAGGTGCTTGTTTTGAAAGAATTACCGCAGCAGCCGCCGCAGTGATGAGACCGCGCTACGGAGCGCCTGGAAAAATAACATTGAAATTTACATCCTTTCGATATTCACAGAGGGACTAATACTTGAAGAGAGGTTCTTTGCCAATGAACATAACAGGATGTAGTGGGAACCGAAAGTATTTTGATGAGAAATGCTTTTTCCTGAGAGAGTCTAGTTCCCTGCATTGCAGTAGGATGTGGAGCAGAGTGAGGGGGCCACCACAGTGGTTACACAGCGGTGGATCGCCTCAGGACAAAAGGTATGAATGTGTACTATGTGTGTGTATCCTATTCGGAGTCTGCAGAGTGTTACGTGTGTGCGACGTGTCTTACATATCGGCCGCCAATTTCCAAGGTGCGGTTTTATAAGGTGTAATTTATTTTGCTTTTCTTATTCTATAGGTGCTGCAAATGAGCCCTGAGCTTCTTTTTAGGAAGGGCTTCAGGTCTAATGCAGGGACAGTCATGGTTGTATCGGCAGCGTTCCCGTGAACGGATGCTGCTAGCTGGTCTGCCAGCATGTTCCCTTCGATCTCGCGACGCCCTGGCACCCAGCACACTACGACATGTTGTTTGAGTGTGTAGATTGTGCATATGAGTGAGTAAAGAGAAATAAGGAGAGGGTTTCTATGTTGTTTCAAAGTTTTCAAGGTTTTTACAACACTTAGAGAACCTGTATATATAACTGAATTTTCTATTTTAATTGTTTAATGTGTTTAACGGCTACCAATACTGCATATGCCTCTGCTGTGAAAATGCTTGTATTTGGATGTAGAGCGCCGGCATCCCAAAAGGATGGACTGACCGCGGCGCAGGACACGGAAGTGTGTTGCTTACAGGCATCTGTAAAGAACTCTGGGAAAGTGTACTTGTGCTGAAGCTCGAGGAAGTATGTACGGATATGTGCAGTAGGCGCGTGTTCAGTAACTTCCACGAAGGATACATCGTAATCTATGATTTTCCACTGCCACGGCGGGAGATATGCAGCGGGAGCCACCAGACGGTGTTCAAGAAGTGGCACACACATATCTTCAGCTAGGCCCCTCACACGAAGTGCATAGGGCTGTCTCATGGCGGGACTGTTGTCAAAGAGGACAGAACTGGACAAATCATTGATATCCGAGTGTAAGGGGTGTTCGTTGTTCGCGTTCACCTTGAGGAAATGTACAAAAGATAGGTAGGATCTCTGGAGGTGTAACGACCACTCGTTCGATTCAACGTAAAGGCTTTCTACGGAGCTAGTACGAAAAGAACCTGTAGAAAGTCGAATACCTAAATGATGGACAGGGTCCAAGCATCTTCAAGGCGCTTGGTGTCACAGACTAATAGCTTATCGTCCCCGTAATCTAGGCACGTGCGTATGAGGCTTCTATACAAATTCATCAGACAATTTGTATCACTACCCCAAGTAGTGCCTGACAACAGTTTCATAACATTCACTGTTTTTATGCACTTGTTTTTATATACTTGACGTGTGCTGTGAAGTTCGGTTTCGTGTCTATGAATAGCCCTAGAAATTTGTGTTCTGTCTTCAAAGACAGACGTTGACCATACAGGTAAATATCTGGATCGGGATGAATGCCTGTCTCTCGAGAGAATAACAGGCACGTACTTTTTTGAGGATTTATTCGAAACACGTTTTCCTCTGCCCATATAGAAACCTTGTTCAAACCAAGCTAAACGTGCCGCTCACACATTGCAAGATTACAAGACTTATAGCCAACCTGCACATCATCCACATGCGAACAATAGAACATGTTACGCGGGATGTACAGTCGCAGGGAGATCATTTTGACAATAAAAAGTGTACAACTCAATACACCACCCTGCGGAACTCCTGTTTCTTGGACAAATATTCGGGATAAGACATTGCCCACTCGAACATGGAATATCCGATTGGACAAGTAACTATCGTTTATGGTGAACATTCTGCTCCGTACACCTAAATGTGAGATCTCTCGAAGTATGCCAAAGCGCCAGTGAGGTATCGTAGGCCTTTCCATGTCGAGGAACACGGACAGAAAGAATTGTTTATGGACAAAAGCGTCTCGGATTTGTGCCTCGATAGGTAGCAGGTGGTCAGTTGTGGATCTACCCTCTCGAATACCACATAAGTATGGGTCAAGTAGACAGTTTGTTTCCAGGAAGTGTAGGAGTCGACTGTTTATCATCTTTTCGAAAACTTTGCATAGACAGCTTGTTAGGGCTATAGGCCTGCAATTGGAAACTGAGGATTGGGTCCTTGCCCTGTTTTAAAATCGCAATAATAATGGCTTCCTTCCAGGCCGAGGGGATCTCACTGGAAAACCAAACAGCAATATACAGAGAAAGGAGGGCTTTTGGGGTTCCAGATGGTAGGTGTTTCAACATTTCATATACAACACGGTTCGGAGCCTGGGGCGCAATTATTGCAGCAATTAAGCGATGCTTCTAGCTCAGCTATGCCAGAAAGGTTTATTGTATGTTTTGTGTTTTGTGGATTTGCAATCTAGTATTCTGTTTTTCTATTGACGGTTTTGTATCGTTGGAAAGCTTCAGTATAGTGCGACGAGCTGGACACCTGTTCGAAGTGTGCGCCGAGGAAGTTTGGCCTGGTCTTCCAAGCTGTCGCCTTATGTGTTAACTAGAGGAACTGAATGTGCTTGTGTGGCTGCTACCCTACTAACCATGTTCCAGACTTTAGCCTCCTGTGCATATGAATTGATGCCCGATAAAAACTTCTGCCAACTTTCCCTTCTTGCCTGTCGGCGCGGTCTCCTGCCTTGGGACTTTATGCTGTTAAAACTGTCCAGATTCTCGGCTGTGGGGAGTCTCGAAGCAGCCTCCATGCCTTGTTTTGTTTTTTGCACGCATTTCGACGCTCAGTGTTCCACCACGGCACACGTCTTTTGCCGGGCAGTCCAGATGTTTGTGGGATACACTTAATTGCAGCATCAATTAAAAAAGCAGTAAAGTATTCTACAGCTTCATCCGTGCTTAAAGCACACATGTCTGTCCAACTTAAAAGAGCCACTTTACGAAACTGTTCCCAATCTGCTTTTTCGATTTGCCATTTGGGAACCTGTGGAGGACATTCATTCGCTATTGGTGTGCTCAGAACTATTGGAAAGTGGTCGCTTCCATCATGGTTATTAACGACTTTCCATTTCAATAGAGGTAGAAGTCATGGAGATGTAATGGTGAGATCTATGGACGAGTACGTATTGTTAGCGAGGTTATAATATGTTGGCTCTTTCTCATTCAAGAGCATGCACCAGAGGAGAAAAGGAACTGTTCAATCAGAAGACCTTGTGCATCGCAGCGAGAATCACCCCACAGACTGCTATGTGCATTAAAGTCCCCAAGGACCAGATAAGGTTCTTGTAGTCATCTATTAAGAACTGGAATTCATGTTTATTGAGTGATTGATGCGGAGGTATATAAAGAGAGCAAACGGTGACGAGCTTGCTCAAAAGAACCGCTCGAACAGCCACTGCCTCAAGGGACGATTGGAGTGGTAAGTGTCTACATGCTATTCCTTGATTAACTACTACGGCTACACCACCGGACGAGGCCACGGCATCGTCCCGGTCATTTCGGAAGATCATTTAACTGCGTAGAAGGTTGGTGTGTTTTGATTTTAGGTGTGTTTCTTGTGCACACGGCACTTTTCATGCATGTTTGTATAATAGTTCTTGGACAAGGTCGAGATTTCTGAGGAGTCCTCTGACGTTCCATCGTATGATTTGTGCTTCCCTATTGGGTTGAAAGTAGTGCTGTGTGTACGAAAGGAATTACGGCTGTTGTTTTAGCGGTACGTTGGAGCTCAAGTAACAGGGCTGTCCCCGGGCCTCGTTATCGGCTTTTTCGTTTTCTTTGCGCGCTCCAAGGAGCTACGCCGCTGTTTTGGTACCAGGGGTACCGGAGTTGTGTCCATTGCCTCGTGTGAGGCACTGGACTCCCGCATGTGCGAGCTGGTTGTTCGTTTTTCCGAACTCGCTTGGCGAGGCGTTGTCGTATGACCCGACGGCCCTGGAGTCACCTGGATCAGTGGCTTGGTAGGTGGAGCAGACTTAATTGCTGCCACCACGGGGGCAACCGCCACGGCCGCTGGCTCACTTTGTGTGAGCTGGGCCAGTGGCGGTTGCCGACGCGACGCTGCCCCCTGACGCACTGCATCAGCATAGGTTGGGCCGTGAAAGGCCGAACACCTTCGCGCTTCTATAACTGATCTATTTTCTCGGACCTTCAGTGTGATCATTTCTTTTTCCTTTTTCTAGTTCGGACAAGAGCGTGAAGAAGCAGCATGGTCACCATCGAAGTTTAAACATTGTGGCATTTTATTGCAGGGGTCTGAGGCGTGGCCTTGTACACCACATTTTGCGCAGGTAGGTCGACCACGACAGCTCTGAGAGCCATGGCCAAATCTCTGACACTGGAAACATCGGCGGGGGTTTGAGATATATGGTCTTACAGGTGTCTTAGTGTAGCCGGTTTCTATGCTTTGTGGTAGTTCGCTAGTGGCAAAGGTCAGTATCAAATGTTAAGTGCGCGTTTCTTGGTTGTTCCTTCTAATGACAATTCGCTTAACATTTGTCACGATCTGTTCTTTCCAGCCTTCGAGGAGTTCAGTTTCGGATAGGTCAAGCAGATCTGTGTCTGACACAACTCCACGTGCGGAGTTCATGGATCTATGGGGTGTTACTGTGATGGGGATGTTGCCGAAAGTTACGAGATTTTTTAGTTTGTCATATTGTATCTTGTCACGGAGTTCGAGAAGGAGGTCCCCACTAGCCATCTTAGTGACTGTGTACCTAGCCCCTAGGGTGTTGGTCAAGGATCTCGATACCAGGAAAGGGGACACTGTTCTAGCTGATTTTTCAGACTTTTCATTGTGAACTACATGGTAGTGGGGGAATACTTCGTTTGGTCGGCTCAAAAAAGTCAGCTCTTCGGTGCGCACACACTTTGAAGAGGCGCGATTGGTTAATAAAGGGAATGCTCTATGCATAATGACGAAAATTGATTCGGCAGCGATGGCGGCCACTCACCACGGAGCCCAATATGGGGACGCTACAAGATTCATGGAACTGAAAACATGCAGGCGCCAGCCGTACACCGCTACTATAACCAAATGCGCATAGACCCAGGTTGGCATTTGCACAAGGTTAACCCAAGCCCCCTACGAAAACAGGGAAGTAATTGAAGAGAGTAGGAGACAGGACAGAGAGGAAAGAAAAAGATCAGAGGGAGGGATAGGAAAAGGCGACCGCCCATTTCCCCTGGGTGGGTCAGCCCAGGGGTGCCGTCTACCTCAAGCCAGGGCCAAAGGTGTGTGTTGACTCTGCTGGGGAGCCTTATGGGTCCATACACCCGGCGTCGACTCAACCCCCAGGATCCCCTTTTCCCCGGACACGGCACAGCCACGCACGGCTAGGTGTGGGAAGGGTCGAAAACCCCCGTTAGCTCGGATCCGTGGTGTCGCTACACACCAAACGCCTGCTTGCGCCGACGCCCCTGCGGGGCCGTTTGTGGCATGAAGCCACGAAGGAATCCACACGGATATCTCAGAAGAAAAGCTTCTCAGTTGTCGAAAAATTCATCCTGGTCCGGCGTCCGGGGTTCGGGGCCCTGGTCCGAATTTTTCGGCAACTAAGAGGCTTTCTTTCTGAAAGCCTCTAAATATATCATTTTTGCACCTATTAACAAACCAATGAAATTTAAGTTAACAATATTGTTTCAAGATGTGCAAATAGAACAAGTAGAAGCTCATAAGTTCTTGGGCATCTGGTTTATAGGCGATATGTCCTGGACGACACATGTAGAAATATTATCTGCAGAACTTAGTAAAATCATGGGATGCTTTAACAGAATCCGGGAATTGATCCCGCTTTGGCTTAAAAAAGTATTATATTACTCCACTCTCGACTTACATATTGCTTGCTCGTTTGGGGTACGACATACTCAAAAACTATCAACAATTGATAGTATTACAAAAAAGAGTCCTTAGATGCTTTGAAAACTACACAGGTAGGCTTCAAGATTTCGAACGCATGATTTGTTTTAAACATACTTTGCTGAAAGCTAACCAGATATACTACTATAGGCTATTTCAATATATAAAAACGAACAAACTCTACACAGCTAAATAATCCGAATCAAAATGTTGGTATTCCCTACGCAATGAAACTAGGGTAATACCGAAGTTCAAAACAGTTTATGGCAGGCAGCATATAGGCTACCAGGTTCCGCAATTATTAAATCGCGTAAGTACCCTTGATTTTTGTACTTTGTCAAAAAAATCTATGTAACTGTATATTATATAGAGCATCAAATGGAATATGCAAGATGTGTATCATTTTCGTGTCATACTGTTGTTTTTTTTGTTTTTTTTTAATTTTTTTACAATTGAATTATGCAATTCACTCTCGTTTCCTCAGTTATTTTTTACTGAAGTCACAGGTAATTTATTCTACAGATTCTTATTCATCTGTATTTAAATATTGTTTATTGCGCATATTTCTTTTGTATTCCGGGCTACTTATCCGGATTAATTTGATTTAAGCTACATGTTCTTTTTTTTTTCATCTGTTATTCATCATGTGATCTGTATACTGCTTATGTGACATTTAATTTGATATGAACATTTCTGATGTATTTCGTATTATCATTTGTACCGCTGATGCTGAGTGCCAACAGGAGCGGGAGCCCTTTGTCAGGCCTTTGTAGCCTTTTGCTCCTGCTCCTTGTTTCTGCAATGGAATCAAAATAAACTTCAAACTTCAAACTTCAAAAATCCGTATGGATTACCTTGTGGCTTCATACTACGAACGGGTGGTTGTCATTTTCTCTTTCTTAACCCTACTGCAACCTTGCGGGATTCCGCAGAACTGATTTGGAATAATAAAGTCCAGGCTCGTCTTTGAGAAGATGAAAATCAATAACACTCTGCATGCTTTCGATGACGATATTCGTAAACGGCACGTGTGTGTTTATTTCGGCGAGTGGTGGTGCATGACACCCGCCAGTTTAATCTCTGTGTTTTAAGATCCTAAATATTAACGCACGTAGTCTAGTTAACAAATCAGATTTACTAGAAAGCGTTTACTCGAGCGTGAGCCAGACGTCGTTGGCATTACGGAAACGTAGCTCTAATGGCATATCTGATGCTGAACTCACTCGTCATGGTTATACTCGCTTTAAGAGAAGACCGAGGCGGTAGAGAAGACGGAGTGGCCTCTTTTGTAAGGATTCTAATGCGTTCGCAGCTTTGCAGGATTCTGCTGGTATTGAAGCTATGTGAATGGAAGTAAAACATAAAAAACGTTCCCTGTAAATCGGCGTCCTAACTCTGCTGAAAGCGTAATGGAAAACCTTAGAGCTTATATAGGGGCAAATTTTTGCCACGAGGATGATGTCTGAATAAAGTGTGACTTTATACTTGCACTCGATTGGCCAACGGCTCATCCAGGCTTTGCTGAAACTTGATCCTTTGAAAAACTGCTTAGCTTAGCCTTTTGCTTTACCTTGTCACAGATCGTTTCAGAACACTCTAGGCGTTGTGCTTCTACTTGCTCAATCCTAGAAACTTTGATGTGCCGTTCTGGGGGATCGTTGACAAACTGTCGGAAAACCTTTCCAAAGTGCTCGAACGCTGCATATATCTTTTCGTACCGCACTGTCATACAAATATTAGAAATAATCCATGGATAACCTAATACACCATCCATGCAAAAAGAAGATTGATGCGAAGGCTAAAAGCGCTTGGACGTTCTGCTAACCCGCATAACAATAAATAAATTAAATATCTGAGCCAAGAACTAAAGCACCGTATAAAAAAGTAGAAAAATGATGCGCAAATGTAGGATTGTGGCAAAATAATTCCCATGGAACGAATGTTTACTTCTTGGGTACACAGATGCTGGCTGCACAATGATTACCTGGTGTATTCAAGGGCCTTGGCGAGGACTTGTGACGTCCAGCTGGTAGCCTTAGCAGTCCTCATACGCTCAATCAGGAAATCCCGCATTCCAGCTATCCTCGATTCTAGCCTCCCCAGACACTCGGCGTGGTGCTCCTCCTCATCTGCGTTAAATCGTTATTATTCGCAGAGTTTAAAAAAATGTACCTCTCATGTGAAGCTTACCGTATATATGCTTACTTAATAGCAATGGTATGGCAAACAGGGTGAGTAGGTAACAGTTCATCTTTACTAAATACCAGCACTGTTGTTTAATGTTGTCTGTTTTTGACTGGTGCGCTAGCTTAAGAAAATTAAAAGTAATACCACCGTATATCTCTTGCGACTAACGATCATCACCCTGGCTTTCTCTTTCTTTCTAAAAGAAGCGATATCCAGAGTTAAAAAGGCAATTCAGGCGAATTTCAAGTCGGGGTGGATATTTAAAATGCCATCCAAGAAACCTCGTAGTACTCGTGTCATGCCAGGAAAATCGTCAACCTGAAACAAAATGGCCTTTTGGTGGTCTGCATGCGTTAGCGCAATTCAAACTGCCCGCACCGGAGAGCTCCTGTGAGGTTGCCTTCGCCATCCCCTAATTTGAGCCCATAGAGCTTTCTACAAAAAATTACACCATCTCCCGCTAAAGGGGACTATGAGGCGATGCGAATCCGGAGCACTTGCACGATCGCGTTCCGTTGGCGTTCGTTGGGGTTCGTTGGGCATGCTACCGACCTCGCGTCGTGGAACGCGAAGAGGAACACTACGCGCGTCGTGTCTTCCCTGTAGCCTGGCCGTTAATTCTCATAGGGCGAGTGGGAAACGAGGTCGACAGGCGCGGAGAGGGGGTCAGCGTAAGAGAGGAGAGAGAAGGAGAGGGAACGCGCATGCGCTGGCACTCATCGCGGCGTTGCGCAGGAGAGAATTTCGGCATGTCGAGCCCGCGTTTCAGAGGAGTCAACCGAAGCAAGCGCTGGACTGAACGCGCGCAGCGCTCTAGCACTTCAAAGAGAGGAGACTAGAGGAGGAGAGTAGCGCATGCGCCGTGAGAGCAGAAGCGAGAACGCAGGAGAAGCGCAAACAGGTGCTGGGAGAGAAGTGGAGAGTGTAACGCGCAGCCGTTGGAGAGAGGGAAGGAGCAGAGTTGGGCATGCGTAGTGTGAGTGCGGACGCCCAGGCCAACGCCGCGGGACATACCCCCGAGCAAGAGATACTTCGCATCTAAAATTGAAGGACACTTTGTAAATTCCAAAGTGTGTTCGGCGAAAGCCTGTGGCCATTCAACTGATTATGCCATGGTATCGGGAGAATCCACATTCTTGGGGCGCTTCTCCGAACCACTTGTCATGGAATCATCACCGGAAAGCTTGGGAGTCATCCGACTAACTGGACTGCTGCAACAAGACGTCTGACGAAGGAGCGATACCGCGTGCGCCGCTGTGCAATCACATGATTGCTGAGAGAGTGTGAGGGGGCATGAACGGGCGCCGCCGCCGCCGCCGCGTTGTGCAACAGTGGCGCAACGCGCGTTGCAAGGAGCAACGCGCAACTATTGCTCTGCTCCGCTGTGCCATCACGTGTGTTGGAAATCCGGGACTCACAAATCACAGGATGGCTTGGCAAAATAAAAATGGTTTTAATAAGTCGAAAAAAAAAGAAATGCTCACACGAAGAAACACACGTACTGAAGTTCGTCGCACGGGGGGACACACATAGCGTCCGTCGAACTCGCACTCACGGTCTCTCGCGCTCACATACGCACAACCGCGCCGTCGCACGAACGCGCACACTCTCCAGAGACAATCCCACCACCAGACTAGTCTCAAGCCACACCGCTGATCATGGGTGGCGCTAGCTACCCGCTAATAAGAATAGCTAACACTCGGCCGTCCTGAAACCTTAACGTCCTCGTTAAGGTGGTTGCAAAATAAAAAAAACAATAGCTGTTTTACAGCACACAGTCGCGTAGTCTGGCAGGTAGTACCCGTTGCCTGCGTGGGCGTCTAACGGCCAAGGGTTCGTCGCACTGATCCTGATCCGCTTGGGGCTCAGATTCTTCTTCGCCGTCTTCGTCGTCGTCTAGGTGAGACGTTTTACTTGATGCGGACCACACCTTCAACTGCGAAACGTGCGCCGTCGTTGCGTACCTACTCCCAGTACCTTTGTTCAACTCTGCCACTCTGTACGTGTCGGCAGGCAACACTTCGGTTATCACTAAGGGGCCTCGGTATTTCGGTTGGGTTTTAGTTGGGTTTCCCGTGTGTTGGGGTGCTGCCTTCAAAAACACCACATCACCCACAGCATACATCCTTGCAGGGTAATGCCGGTTGTCGTATGCTTGTTTAATTCTTGCTTGTTCTTCGAGTAAGCGCTGTCGCGCAGTTTCTTGAAGCTCACTTGGGTCCTTCCAAGTGTTTCCATCATTCAATTTCGCCTCTTGCAGGGCTAACCCATAAAAAACGGGCTTGTAACCATGTAACACTTCGTAAGGTGTCTTTCCCGTGCTCTTGCTAACGGCGTTGTTTAAACTGCACTCAACATACTTGAGGTTTGCATCCCAATCACGGTGCTCTGGGTCTTTCATTGCCGTAGTGATGACGGGCAACACAGTACGATTAACTCGTTCCACTTGCCCGTTAGCCTGAGGGTGGCGCGCCGAGCTCAGAACGTGTCGGACGCCTCGTGTCGCACAGAACTCTTCGAAGGCTCTTGAGGTGAAGCAACTGCCTCGATCCGTAATGGTGGTTTTAGGAAGGCCTCTCTCTAGGATGAACTCTTCGATTGCACGCAATATACACTTTGTCGATGTATCTCGAGTAGGAAAAAGACGCACGAATTTCGTCAAATTGTCAACGATTACTAGAAGGTGCTGGTTTCGTTTTTTTGCTTGGAACGAATGGACCCATGTGGTCGATGTGCACCGTTTCAAAGGGGCGCTTACCAGGCGGAATGGGGTTGAGGAGCCCTTCCTTTTTCCCACCAGGGACCTTGTTGAAGATGCATTCAAAGCACTGTGAGATGTGCTTTCGCACGTAGTTGCGCATCCTAGGGAACCAGAAAGTCTCCTGGATCTTTGCCACAGTTCGGTCCACAGAAAAATGACCAAGCAGATCATGACACCGGACCACAACTGCTTTCCTCATGCACTTCGGTAGCACAAACTTCATAACCGTCTCTTTGTCAGAGTTGATGATCCGCATGAGTCGACCATCCTTGAGCACATAGTCCTTTGTTCTGTTCTTGTCTTCTCTCGAGCGGTCACGTTCCGGCTGTTCAAGTATTCGTATAAGTTCTCGTAACTCTTCGTCTCCTCTTTGAGTGGCAACTATCTGGTCTTCCAGACTACAGGTCAGGCACACCTCAACGCGTCTCTTCAAAAGATCATCCATGGTATCAGTCGGACATTCCACTGGTTCTCGACTCAATGAGTCGACATGCTCCATCCGTGTACCCGGCCGATGTCTTACTGTGAAGTCAAATTCCTGAATGAGGTCATACCATCGTGCAATCTGTGGTTTCTGTGTTCGCAGTGCATTCAAATAGATGAGGGCCTGGCAGTCTGTGACCACCGTGAAATGTATGCCCAAGAGTAGGAACAGCAGTCGATCAACACACCACACAATGGCCATCAGTTCCAATCTTGTGGAATGATATCTGCTTTCTGATTCAGTTGTCTTCTTGCTTACACAGTACACAAGGTGCCAATTGTTACCCTTTTTCTGGAGCAACATTCCTGCTAACCCTTTGGAACTGGCGTCAGTGTGCAATTCGGTTTCTGCCTTTGGATCAAACAGCTGCAACACTGGCTTTGACGTAAGTTTTTCCTTCAGATCTTGGAAACTGCTCTCTTGGTCCGACTTCTATTCAAATACTGCATCTTTCTTGGTTAGTCTTGTGAGTGGTTCAGCAACCAAGGCGTACTTGTGAATGAACTTCCTGAAGAATCCACTCAATCCGAGGAAACGCCTCACCTCAGGCACATTCCTTGGCCTTGGGAACTCGGATATTGCCTTTGTTTTGACCTCGCCTGGCTGTACTAGTCCTCCCATCAGACGGAAACCCAGGAAGTCCACATGGTCGTTCGCAAATGAGCACTTGCTGAGTCTCAGTGTCAAACCCGCATCTCTGAATGCATGCAGGACTTGACGCAATCGCACGACCATTTCACTCCAATCTTTTGCCGGTATGAGGATGTCGTCTAGGTAGCACCGCACGATTTCACCCCTCAGTGGTCCGAGCACTCGATTCATAAGCCGTTGGAACACGGCAGGCGCATTTGTAAGACCAAAAATCATTCTTTCGAATTGGCCAGTTTCGTCTGGAGTGATGAACGCTGTTTTCTTCTTGGCTTCTTCTGTCAAGGGCACTTGCAAGTAGCCTTGAGCCAAATCCAAAACTGTGTAGTAGGTAGCTCCCGCTAGGCCTTCGAACTGATCATCTATGTTTGGAAGGGGATACTTCTCCTTCACGGTTTGCGCGAGCCTTCGGTAGTCGGTAACAAGGCGCTTTTTCCCATTCTTTTTGTCTACTACGAGCACAGGGCTGGCATAATCGGAGTTCGTCTCGGTCACTATGCCGAGGTCCTTCCATTCCTTGACAATTCTTCGGATTGTTTCTCGCCCTTCGGCGTTTGTTCGATGTGGACGCAGTGCAACAGGGGTGCTACCCGGCACTTCTACAATGTCCATCTTCAGCACACTTGTGCAGCCCAGTTCTGCTGGGGTCATTGCAAAGCATTCTCGGAATTCGTTCAAAACATCTACGAGTTCTAAATACTGGGACTCTGTCACAGAGGGTCCAACGTTTACGTCACAGCGTCGTATCGGCTGTCGTTCAATTGGCACAGGCGCCTTTTTCACCGCTTTCTTTCCCTGCTCCGCGTCATCCAAAATGGACCTTCGTGGAGAAACCTGTAGTACCTCTACTGGTGTAGCTCGTCCAAACGGTTGACTCTTTTGTATGAAGGCCTGTCCGTCACCCACTGGGTGCACAGGAACAGTAACTTCTCCGAGCTTCATGTCGAGCAGGACATCTTGACCACAGTGTCTGTATACGACGGGAGTGGTGATCCTTTGCTCCGTGCACAGTGTAATCCAATTTACGGTGTCCCTCTGGAGTACGCACTCCTCCTTGGCTCTCAATTGCAGTCTTTGCTACTTTCATCAGGCTCCAGATGAGCAAACGGACAGTCACCACAATGCCAAAACCGCAGAGAACCTCCCATTCTTGCATACGTGATGTAAGGCAACTCTGTGAATGTCCTTCCGACCAATAAATCGACAGATTGAGCTTCATCTGGGACTACGAGGATGGGTATGTCCTTTGCCAAAACACCATCGATGCATAAATCGGCCTTGCCTTTTCCAATGCTTTTTGCCGCAGGCATGGTGCTATTTCCAAAACCATACAGGGCTGTTGTCTCGGGAACGATTTCTAAGCCACATCGCGCTGCTGCGGAGGCACGCAGGAGACAGCCAGAACTGCCTGTGTCAATGAGCCCAACGACAGTGAACCTTCCATTCATAGTGACTTCCTTCAGCAACACGCTTGGGCTCTTGATTTCACATACTGGCTCAGTTACTGTGTTTGCTTCATTGCGCTGCAGTACCACCTTGCAGTGACGCTGTGTGTGGTCTGTTCCATTGACGCGAAGACACTTCATCGGCCGTTTTGGTTGCGGACAGTCTCTCGCTATATGGCCGTACTGGCCACAGTTGTAGCACTTTCGTTCTCCCATTTCATTAGACAGAGGGGGTCGCCTGTCCTTGGTACTGGCCTCGTCGACTGGTTTTCTTGCATGCAACACGCTGGTATTCTGAGCACGTGTGTCGTCGCTCACCGCTTTACGGTCACGTGTTGAACCGAAAAACTCTTGCCTTTCACGCTCAATCCTTTCGAACTCTTGAATGTCGTGCAAGATGTCGTCCTCGTCTTCATGACTTTTTCCGAGCAACATCGTGCTGAGTTGTTTCGAACGTAGTCCTGTGATTATCTGCTCACGGGTGTCCCAGAAATCCAAGTTCGCCTCCTTGCACAACCGCACCTTGGCGTGGAAATAGACCACTGAGCTTTCGTTGCGCTGTTGCACGCGCTCGTGCATTTTACGCCAGCGTTCCGCCGCGCGCGTCTGGCTCACAAAGGTACGCCGAAAGCGCTCTTCAAAATCCCTCCAAGTTTTGATTTCAGACCTCCTCGAACGCAGCCAGTCTCTTGCCGGTCCGGTCAAACGGGACTTGGCGGTCTCAAGCATGAAAGACTCAGGCCAGCTGTGTAGCGTCGCAGTTGTACGGAGATTTTCAATCCAATCCCTTGCTGAGGGTGCGTCCTCGCAACCGTCGAAGCTTGGTATGTTGTTGCTGAGGTCGGGCATTACCTGGAACGCAGCGATTCCACCGGGCGTTCCCGCGGACACGGGCTGTGGCGTCGCTGACGGAGCCAAGCGCTCAAGCAACGCCGTTAAGACGCGGTCCTTTTCCATAAGAGCGTTCAACAGTTCGCGCACGGTAATACCATCACTTTGGCCGGCACCCACGGGAAAACGCGCCTCACGCACAGTCTCACCAGTAACACCGCTCTCGTTGTCGCTATCGGCTCGGGCGTCTCCACTCTGAACGTCCTTGTTGTTCATGGTGCCGCTCAGTTCGTTAGGCCTTGTAATCCAATCCCACTTCTGAGATGTTGGAAATCCGGGACTCACAAATCACAGGATGGCTTGGCAAAATAAAAATGGTTTTAATAAGTCGAAAAAAAAAAGAAATGCTCACACGAAGGAACACACGTACTGAAGTTCGTCGCACGGGGGGACACACATAGCGTCCGTCGAACTCGCACTCACGGTCTCTCGCGCTCACATACGCACAACCGCGCCGTCGCACGAACGCGCACACTCTCCAGAGACAATCCCACCACCAGACTAGTCTCAAGCCACACCGCTGATCATGGGTGGCGCTAGCTACCCGCTAATAAAAATAGCTAACACGTGATTGCTGAGAATGTGTGAGGGGGAGAGGCCACAGCTAGCACCGTTCCAGGGCACGGACGAACGCCGCGAGTATAAGATATTAAAGGCTTTCGCCTTAATATTTACTAGAGGGAACTCTGGTGTTGCGATCGTTCAGTCAGCCACCATGGGATTGATACGTAGTAAACTGGGCCCGTATTCTCAAGCGATCGCAAAAGGCGATAGTATGGCGTTTGGTGACGTAGAATCTGATGCGTTCAATAACTGAAGAAACACTTGCCTGTGATGTCATTGTTGCACTGGCCGTTGGTGTTCCGAATGTCTCGCAACACAGGAGTGAGTGTACCGTACGAGCGCAAAGCGACCCGAGTGCGGCGTTTTCGAGCGTATACTGGCTTCTACGCAATGGCCTGGCTTGGCTGTGGCTACTTGGAATATAGGACGTGTTGAAAGTGCTTTCAACATTTTCTTGTGCGATTCTTTAATGCACAGTATAATATTTAAAAAATGAAACTTTGCGCGGAATGTATTTTCGTTGAGAGTTTAACACGGCGTACTCGGAGAGTGCAGCTGTAGGGTGCCGCCGCAGCGATATCGTCTCAACATCTCAGCATGTTGCCGGCTCGCGATAAGCCGCGCGAGCAACGCACGGTTCATGTTCCTGGGACGTTCAAACTACTAAGAAACAGGCGCTGGCAAAGAAAGAGTACTCATAACAACCCAAGGTAATGCTCACTGAAACCTTCAGCGCAAAAAATACTGCGTACATCCACCGAGGATTGAATACTAGAAGCTACCACCTACGTCACTGAAATGCTAGTCTTCACCACCAAGCGACGGTGATAAGGTTTGTTCGTTTATTCCAGGCATTGCAGGTACGCCGTAGAGCACCGTCACGTCGACGGAAATACTACACTGTAAGCAAAAAAAAGCCGAGATGGGAGTAAATGGACTTGTCCTCTAGCGCACGCCCCGATGGGGGTTTTATATACCCCGTCCAGGGGAGTAAGAAATTTACCCCCCTTAAAGACGGAGGTTTTGGATGGACTGACGGGAGTATTTGTTTACATCCATAGGGGAGCTTTTCCAGGTAAGTATGGGAGTAAATTTTTATAACCATCGAAAAAAAAATGCTTTTCGCTGTCGCACCATGCACCAAAGAATCTTTAATTAAATTAGCATCGAAACACGCAAACTCGATCACACGTACACAAACATGCACGCAACATTCGCAAAGTAATACAACACTCACACTGTCAGCCGCTCGCCACCCGCGCTTCATCACCAAACTTTGGTCACCGAGTATATATAGGCACCACATCTTGACCTCCAATGTAGCTCGGATGGGACACTGCTTTTCCGCGTAATTATGCACCAAACATTCATGGCGTACGTGTATATTTGTGGCGGGCTTATAGATACTACTGAGGCACACCCGTCTTTTACTATAAACCCGCCTAACATTCAACGCCACGTATACCGCGTTGTTGCCGACGGCGTCGCTAGGCCTCTCGCAAGAGTACGGCACGGCTATACGACGAACGGCGGCTCGCGATCACAAAATGCTTGCTGCTGTGCAGTTTTCGTCGCCGTTATTTTACACACACAATGAAAAAACAGGTGTCCGCTATTCGCGTTAAGCTACGGAGCGATGCACTTACAACGAACGAGACGGCTCGTAGTCGCGGTTCCTGTTGCTCGCAGTGCAGCGGCGGCCGCATGTTGGTTCAATCTATCTCGTATCGGCGCTCGCCTTCTCGCTATACGTTTGACAACGGTGGTTGCATGGCACAAAGAGACAATTTAAACTTACTCATTCCAGCAGCTTTTCTTTTCTGTGAAACATATTCTTTGCTTCACCGGTGGCCGGTGCGAGCTCGTATATAGAGCTCGCCATGGCGACCGGTGTGGCTGTGCGAGTTCGCTACGCCGCCGGCTTGGTACCGACGACGTAGCGAAGCCTTCTTACCGCTTAGAAGTTGCAGCCGGTGAAACATCGGTTCGGTGACACTCTGAGAAGCAAGCGTTGCCGGTGGTCGGGGCGAGCGCGTCGCCGGCGCAGCTCTCACACCGGCCGCCGGCCGGCTTGATGCCGACGACGTAGCGAAGCCTACTTCTTACTGCTTCGAAGTTTTAGCCGGTGAAACTCCAGAAACAACCCGCTGACGATCGCAACAGCTTACTTTTGTTACCGATGAAATTATTCTTCGCAGTTCTTCGTAACTCGGCACGTTCAAGCGAGGTATCCGTGGCGTGTCGGAGGCTTGCACTCGTGTGCATGGGCATTGCCGCTTGACGGGAGAATAAACACAGGACAGCCAGCTCGATGTGTTCGCGGTCGGACGTTGGCGCGAGTTGAACTTGTCTCTGACCAGAACGGTTCAGTGGAGAAAATAGTCCTACACGTCTACACAAACCAACCGGCCGTTGCAAATCCTCGCTGCAAATCGTCGCTGCAAACAGATGCCCGTACACACACGCACATTCACACACGCACGCAAATCACGACCAAAAATGGTTTCTAAAACTCCCATAGGGAGTTTCTGACCACGTGACACGCACGTCACGACCAAAAATACTTTTTAAACCTCCCATATGGAGTTTCTAACCACGTGATCTAAAACTCCGTGGGGAGTTTAACAAGGTCATGTCGTTCATAAACTCCCTCATTAAGCAAGGGGCGTTTTACGACGACATGTGCCGACTTCACCCCGCTACCACTGAGTAAATGATTGGGGCATGGGGGTTTTAGGGGCTCATATGCTGGAAAAGCTCCCATCTCGGCTAATTTTCGTTTACAGTGTAGATGGCGCCCTCACTTTTCCAGTTTTGGTCAATAGCCAATCAGCGCGCACCAAAGGCGATACTTTTACGATTGTCGCCTTTTGAGAATACGGCCCCTGATTTGCCTAGTCTTCGTGCTTGCGGCTTCGAATGTACATGTGCCTTTATTTATTGTTGTGTTGTGGCTTTTGTTCCGGGTAAAACATTGAGTAGTTTTGAAACTCGTGAGCTGGTTTGAAGTGGTCAGCCTAACGGGGTCAAGGTAGAGAAGTACAAGTGCTCAAATTCGTCTTGCCAAAAAGCGGCTGCAAGGCACACAGAGCCACACGGAGCCAAAACACCGAAGCTTAGGCAAATTCATGTGCTACCATCATTGCCATGCTGGCTTAAGCGCCACGCGTTGCAGCTGCATAGACACCAGCGTTAGATTTTCCTTTAGTGTACTGTTATGAATCTCTATGCTTTAGCCAGCGCTACGCCAGCCGTTGCCGCTCTCTCGCAACTTTGATCCTGCAACGGCAACGCATCCAAGAATATTTCTTGTTATGCATGTTTTCGTATGCGTTGCTGGCAGCTGCTGTTTGCATTGCTTTGGGATGTTTTCTGCGGATAGAATATAGTACCAACAAAGAGCGGGATACTCGAGCATTACTGTGCAGCGTCAGAGAGAGACAGAGAGTGATAATTTTCTAGTGTACTCGCCCCAAGGAGGAGCGAAAACAAACACCTACACTCCTTGAAGTCTGGGCAAGAACTCTTTATTTTCCAAGAAAAAGAGGCTTCGAAAACGCCAACACAAAGGGGGCGTGGCTGCTTATCTCCCGCGGCACGCCGGTGATAACGTGAGGCATGTTGGCCGCGTATGCGTCGTGCGCCGCTGCATACTGATTGGTATGCGCACACAAATAAAAATTATCGCGGTCACCGGCATCAATGCCCGCTACAAGAGCCCCAAACCGCGGAGCCATGGAAAAAAACGAGCAAATGTTAGCAAAAACGAGTTATTCCATGAGGTGAGCCGGTTTCACGCGGTCGAGAGAAACGACGTCCTCTCTGTCGAGAACACGAATGGTCACAGTTTTGTTCGACCGCGACAGCACACGGAAGGGCCCGTCGTACGCAGGAGTCAACGGCGCTTTCACTGTGCCTCGTCGCACGAACACTTGGGTTGCCGCATTCATGTCTGGGAACGAAAACACTCTTTGGTCGCGGCTGACGCGTGGCGCGTTGGGTTGCAGATGCTTCAACCAGGAATGTAGCCTTTCCATATGTTCTGAAGGTGTCGGCGCAGTACTTGGTTTCTCACCGAAGAATTCTCCCGGTAGTCGGATTGTAGAGCCGTACAGCATTTCTGCTGCACTGAATCCGAGGTCTTCTTTTAGCGTGGCACGAAGGCCCAGAAGACCGAGAGGGAGCTTCTCCACCCAGTGCTCTCTATCCAATTTGGCCGTTAGAGATGCCTTCAGTTGACGGTGTAGACGCCCCACCATTCCATTGCTCGCTGGGTGGTAAGCCGTGGTGAACTGGAGCCGTGTTCCCAGAAGCCTTGCCAGCGCAGAGAATAGGTTGCTCTGGAATTGTCGTCCACGGTCCGTTGTTATGCGCAGTGGGCAGCCATAGCGTGAAACCCATGTGACCACAAACGCCTGTGCGACGGTCCCGGCTGCGATGTCCAGAATCGGCGTCGCCTCAGGCCACCGTGAGTAGCGGTCGACACATGTGAGCAGGTATCTGTAACCCTGGGAAGGAGCAAGAGGTCCTACCAAGTCCAAGTGGACGTGGTCGAAACGACACTCTGGTGGCCGAAATGCTTGAAGTGCTGTGCGCGTGTGACGAGTCACCTTGACTGCTTGACATGTTTGGCACGTCTTCGCCCAGCGTCGAGCGTCGGCGTTAATGCCAGGCCACACAAAGCGGTCCGTGACGAGCCTCTGCGTCGCGCGGATTCCTGGGTGGCTGAGTTCGTGAAGGCTGTCAAACACTGCACGCCGAAACTGGACGGGGACGAAGGGTCTTGGAGATTTCTGCGATGTGTCGCATGTGACCATAGTCGTCGTGCATGGTAGTGGGATCTCTGCGAGCACAAGTGACAGTGGATTCTGCCGCATCACGGTTAGCTCTGGGTCTTCCCGCTGGGCGGCGGCTAATGCCTCAAAGTCGACGGATGCTGAAACGGTGTCGATACGGGAGAGTGCGTCGGCTGCTTGATTTTCGATCCCCGCTATGTAGCGGATGTCCGTCGAAAATTCGGAAATGAAAGAAAGTTGGCGCAGTTCTCTTTCCGAATATGAGGAACTGTTGTTCTTGAACGCATATGTCAGCGGCTTGTGGTCCGTTAAAATGGGGAAAGGGCGACCTTCGAGGAAGAAACGGAAATCCTTTACGGAGCAATAAATGGCCAGCATCTCTCTTCCAAGGGTGCTGTAGCGCACTACCGCCGGTTTCAGCCGTTTCGAAAAGAAACCTATCGGTGTCCAGTCCTTGCCGTCGCATTGTTGCAATACTGCTCCCACTGCCGTCGTTGAAGCGTCAACCATGAGCCGCGGTGGCGAGTCGGAAAGCGGGTGCATCAGAAGTGTTGCGGAGGCAAGCTGAGTTTTGGTGTCCTGGAAGGTTTTTTCGTGCTCCGCTAACCAGTGAAACTCGGGTGATTTCTTGGTGTCCCGGCGCAGCAAGTCAGTTAGCGGCTGTAGAATGTGTGCACAGGATGGGATGAAGCGCCTATGGAAGTTGATCAGCCCGAGAAACTCGCGCAACTTGCGGAAAGAGGTAGGCGTGGGAAATTCCCTAACGGCTTGTACCCGTGATTCGAGCGGCAAGATGCCTTGCGGGGTGAATCGGTGACCTAAGAAATCTATACTCGGCGACAACTTTTCTTGACAGCACTGTGGAAGCTACAGAACCAAAGCGCATGCCTGCTACCGTACCAGAAAATAGTACTTTAGTTTACTGATAATTCGCTGATTTGCCTTGCTGAAATAAATGCTGCTTTATTTATTATGAGACTCAAACAGTTGCGGGAAGTCGTAGGTAAAATACAGTTATTGTTCATTTTGCAAGAATGCCTTCCTTTTCTTTCCATTTCTTAGACAGCACCACCTTTTCGGCACGCCCGTTTTCCAAGTAAACATGGCGTCCGTGACGTAGTGGGCCAGTGTGCGGCCGCAAACGTGCTCTTTAGCTCTCCAAGAAAAATATACTCGTATTACGACACGAAAATGTACACTGAACAATCTAAATGTCACCCCGTTTGCATTTTTCGTGTATATGTTTTTCTAAACTGAGAGCGAGCAAAACCGAAATCAGCCGCAAGCTGCCGCACTACTTGCGGAGCAACACGAATGTGTGGAAGCCCCGCCTCCGTAGCCTTCGCTTCACTGTCAAGATAAGTTGTCGCCGAGTATAGTGCTTCAACACGAAATATGCACTTTTGGGGCTTGAAAACCAGACCGTGCTCGTCAAGACGCTTGAAGAGGAGCCGCAGGTGATTTTCGTGCTGCTCCGGCGTTTTGCTAGCGACCAAAATGTCGTCTAAGTAGACGAAGACAAAGAGCAGTCCGCGAGTGACCTCATTCATGAAACGCTGGAACGTTTGTGCCGCGTTCTTCAGTCCGTACGGCATACGAACAAATTCAAAGATGCCGAACGGTGTTGTCACGGCCGTCTTTGGGATGTCTCTTGGTTCTACTGGAATCTGGTGATAAGCGGCCTTCAGATCCAGCTTAGTGAAGATGGTCATTCCCTCGAGGCGAGCGCTGAAATCATGGATGTGAGGGAGAGGATATTGGTCTGCCGTTGTCGCAGCATTGAGTGCCCGATAATCGCAGCAAGGCCGCCAGTCACCAGGCTCTTGTTTTGGCACCATGTGCAGCGCAGAAGACCAGTTGCTGGAAGAAGGTCGAATAATGCCGAGCTGGAGCATGTGGTCGAACTCACGACGGGCGAATTTGTGTCTTTGTCCAGCGACCCTTCTAGGTCTAGCGGTGACGGGCGGTCCGGTGGCGACAATGTGATGCGTCACCTTGTGCTTGATTGGCAGTTCGGTGTTCCGAGGTTTGGTGATTTCAGGGAATTCAGCCAGAATCTTTTGAAAGTTTGACTCTGGGTGGAAAGTGCAAATGCCGCATGAGGACAGGTCAGACTTCAGTCCGACAACAGCGAGCGAAGTGACGTTGTCCTTGAGACGACGATCGCGAACGCTAACGTCAAGATTGAAGTGGCTCAGAAAGTCCGCTCCTAGGTTGGCCATTCTGACGTCGGCCATAACGAAGAGCCATCGATATGTGCGCCTGAATCCGATGTCTATCGTCATTGACTGTACTCCATATGATGCAATAGCAGTATTATTGACTGCAGTTAGGCTGGAAATGGACTTGCCGCGTCGGCGATGTTGAGCTGTCGCTGGTAGGATAGATAGCTCAGCTCCGGTATCGACAAGGAGGCGTGTGCCGATGATGCGGTCGACAACGAAGAAGAGGCGGCTTGAGCGAGGGCCCGTGTCGCATTCCGCCGTTAGCGACTGGCCGGTGCGTTTCCCGTCCACGAGCATGGTTGGGTGCAGCGAGTGGCTTGCTCTCTGAAACGGCGGTGGTACCAGCAGACGCTCTGCTCTGACTCGCTTGAGTGGCCGCGGTGCTGCGGGCTTCGAGCACGGGACGACGAACGATGCCGTGCAGGACGGTGTTTGTTGGACAGGGCGAGGTTTTCCACTGCTGCAGCCAGTCGGTCAACTCTGTCCTCTAAGCGACCTAACCGGCCTGCATGTTCGGACATTCCCGCTGCAGCAATAGGCATTTTTGATGGCTCGGTGCAGTCGGTGATGCGGTCGGCGAGTTGAGCCAGACGCTCGAGAGCCACGTCGTCCGAGCCAGCGAGTATCATCCGTGTTGACTGTGGCAGTCTCTGCAAAAACAACTCGCGAAGCAATGGCTGTTGACGCTCCTCTATCGCTTGTTGGCCCAGCAGCTGACGCATTCGGTGGAGAAGTTGCGAGGGACGCTTGTCACCGAGCTTTTCATGACACAGGAGTTGTTGCAGCCTGCTCTGTTCGGACACCTCAAGAGGTTTCAGGACGGTGCTTTTTAGTTCGTCGTAGGCCTTCTCCGATGAAGGGGAGGCGAGCACATCGTCCATGGCATCAGCGATGTCAGGTGGCAGTGCTGCAACGACATGGAGGTATTTCGACTCCTGCGATGTGATGCGTCGAAGCTGGAAGCGGGCCTCGACTTGGCTGAACCACACCCCGGGGTTTTTGGGCCAGAAATGAGGAAGCTTTAACTCCGAGGCGTTGGTTGTGGATGAGCTTGAAGTGCCTTCCTCGTCTGACATGGCTGCTGTTTTTCCAAACGTCGCGGGTCACCACTTTGTAGTGCACTCGCCCCAAGGAGGAGCGAAAAGCAAACATCTACACTCCTTGAAGTCTGGGCAAGAACTCTTTATTTACCACGAAAAAGAGGCTTCGAAAACGCCAACACAAAGGGGGCGTGCCTCCTTATCTCCCGCGGCACGCCGGTGATAACGTGAGGCATATTGGCCGCGTATGCGCCGTGCGCCGCTGCATACGGATTGGTATGCGCCAAGGAGGTTGAAAAGAACTTCTGCAGTGGAGGCGCCGCAAAATGGGCGGCGCGCCGCCGCTGAAGCCGACGAACGCCATATTGCTCCAGGCAGAAAACGTGTGGGTCGTCGCTTGAGCTCGCGCGGAAGTTCCGCAGATGGCGAATTTCTCCACTCCTTGGTGACAAGCAAGTGTTGTGGATGTATCATTTTTCGGACTGTGATCCACTCGATAACTACATTTACAATTTGTCGAAGATTGCCAAGCTGTAAATAAAAAGATGGTTGATCCCTCTGTCATAGGAATCGGTATAACACGAAAGTGAAACGTATCGTCACAGAAGTAATTGATTCCTTTAGTGCATTTGTATATCAGAGCTTGTATAATGTCTATTGTCGTTTGACAGATGTAGCACCGCCTGATGTAGACGCACTCACGCTAGTGGCGCTAGTGGCACATCTCCGTACCGACGACTAACGCCCATGATCATGATTTAACCTGTTCGGTAGCTGAAGTTCTTAACATATACGTGGACACCGCATATGGTGACTCCCGTGCAAATATGGCATCAACAAGCACATAATAAGCACTGATACTCGGTTTGCACTCCTCCAAAGCGTCATGAAACGCGAAGAGAAACGCTACGCGCGTTGTGTCTTCCCTCTAGCCTCGCTCACAGGGCGAGCGGGGAACGCGGTGTGACAGCCAGGCGAGCGTCGGAGAGCTATTTTTCGATATGGACGGACGCTATGAGCGAGGCTTGACCTCAAGCCACCACCTCGCGGTGTGTTAAACGACATTACACTTCTACTGGAAACGCGCCGAATGGGACGGTCGCAGCAACGGCGCATTTTTTTGTTTTCTTTTTCGAGCTTGCTGGCACACATGTCACCACCTGTTATAAAGGGGACGCTCATAGCATCCATCCATCCATCCATTCATCCATCCATCCATCCATGCAAGACCACTGCCAGAGGAAAATGTGAAAGATAAAAGGCGCGTTCATGTAGCTTCCGTCATGTGTTTGCCGGTAGCTCAGTGGGCTAAACGCCCGTCAGCCGTCGTCGCGGACCGAGAGGTTATAGTGAACTAGAACATGTATGTCATGGGTTCGACTCCTGCCAACGGAGCTTTTTCTTATAGTTTTTTTTTTCTTTGCCATTTGATGGCGTTCATTTTGCTGATGTACTTCCGTGACAGAAATACGTCATGAAAATCTTGCTGGACCCCGGCATAAAACACTTTCGTGTTAAAAACGCCGGGCCTGCGCGGAGTGCGCAGCACAATCACAGCGAAAGCTGGAAGAGCGGCCTTTCTAGAGCCCGTTCTAAACCCTCTTGGGAAAATTAATACAAGTACACTTACAAGGTACCCACTACGCCGCAAATAATAATTTTTGTATAGTAGGGAAGCAATCACTATGCCATTATTCGTCTTTCTGCAGATAAGCGAGGTACCCGCTACACATCTGTGAGACATTATATGAACTTTGTTGATATTGCCTGTGGATGACGATGGAGTATGGCTGAGCCGTTTGTAATGGATTTGAAGAAAATAACGACCCGGTCACTCGTTGCGCAGTTAGCATTGTGTGACGCCTGGTCGTTATTTTACTCTTATGACACGCTATATTACACATTTAACGCGATTCCTTGGCCGACCTGACGCCTGTAAGGGTGTTTTCGCAAAGTAGTTCCAGTCACTAGCGTGGCTCTATTGAAAGGGCTACGTGTATTCGGCACGAAGAGAAAAGGAAAGAGAAGGAATTAAAACTGCTGCTTAATAAGCTACTCGAGCAGGAATGCTGAGCCCCCGGAAAATGGTCAGAAGACATGAGAAAAGTAAAACAAAAGATTGAGCAACTGGATGAAGAACGTTATCGCGGTGCGTTGGTGAGGGCAAGGGCAGAGGACACAGCCGCGGGTGAAATGCCATCGAAGCGCGCGCTGTGTTTGGAAAAAGCACGTGCCGAAAGAAACCACATCCACGAGATAGAATGGGGCGGGTCGGTAACAACCGATACAGAGGACATTAACCCCTTCAGGCGCGAATTATGATGCACTGTCTGCAAATGTCTCAAATTCGCACAACGTAATGCTAAGGCACTCAATATTACATTCCAAGAGAGAAAATAAAGTAATATGCCGTTTTGTGCGAGTTTTGCTAATTAATCCCAATTAGAGGATAATTGAATATTTAATTACTCTGCAGTCAGTCATGTTCCATTTTTATATACGAATAAAGAAATTGCTGGCTTAAAATGCAGGTGCAATTTGTTTTTGGTTGTGTTCATTTGGTGCGGAGAAAAATAATACTTAGGACGTTGGTCCTAGAATGCGGCACGTCGAACAACCCGTCGAACATCGTAGTGCTTTCAACAAAGTGATCGGTTATGGTCATACTTAGCACACTGAGGTTAAGTCAAGACATGTTGATTATGCAGAAGGTTCAATTGATGCTATGCGCAATGTATCTTGCCCTTTCTTTCCGACTAGTCCAAAAAACTGGCAAAAACAAGTTGCGTCCACATATGTGGACGTTGCGCCTGAAGGGGTTAAAATGGCTTTCACTGATCATTACCAGGCATTATTCGCCGCGCACGACGTAGACCTGGAAAAATTCAAAAACGAGTATCTGCCTGTTTTGCCCTGTGTGGACGATGAAAGAAAGGAGAATTTGCAAAGGCCAATAACCTCAGCCGAAGTTGAAGTAGCAATAGACAAGTTAAATCCTGGAAAATCACCCGGACCTGACGGATTCACCGCCGCTTTTTATAAACAGTTTAAACACGAAGTAAGCCCTATCCTCACAGTCATATTTAACGAAGCGTACAAATTAAATACATTGCCCCCGTCATACCGGTCTTCCCACACAGTACTTATACCGAAAACCGAGGACCCAGATAAGCTAAAATTTGTTTCAGGGTATAGACCAATAGCCCTCACTAACGTAGAATACTAAATCTATATGAAGGTTTTGGCTCGCAGACTACAGACTGTGATTAAGGACATCGTCGGGCCTCTTCAAACGTGCGGTATCAAAGGGCGATCGATTGTGACCAATATTCACATAGCGCGCAGCATACTTGAATGTTGCGATTATTCAGATGAGCGAGTTGGCATCTTACAGATTGATTTCCAAAAGGCATTCGATTGTGTTGACCATATAATTTTGTTTGCTCTGTTAAATTATGTTAACCTCGGTTCTGTTATTTGCAAGGGAGTGGCCCTGGCGTACCGAAACTGCACTACGAAGTTGATCGTGAATGAGAGTCTGGGGGCCCCCATTAGTGTGCAGCGTTCGGTTCGTCAGGGTTGCCCCCTCAGCCCTTTGTTATTTTGCATGTATATTGAAACTCTCTGCATGAAAATTGTCAATGAACATAGCATTAACGGTTTTCAGTTACAAGCAGCAGAAGTTAAGCTGCTTGCGTACGCGGACGATGTGGCTATTTTTTCAAGGGATAAATGTAGTATAACACAGGCTGTCGAAACCGCGCGTACATTCAGTCAAGCTACAGGCAGCGGAGTTAACTGGTCGAAGTCCCTAGGGCTCTGGCACGGATCGTGGCCACACAAACCTGACCACTTCGCTAACGTGCCTTGGGTGACGACACCGGGCAAGTATTTGGGCGTCCCGCTGGATGGTTATCGCGACAGCGATCATTATTGGAAAGGTCAGGCGAAAGATATACGGGAGAAGGCCGATAAGTGGAAAGGAGCTGCCTTATCGATCTTTGCCAGAGCCACAGTTTGTAACTTGTTTTTTATCAGCAAGTTGTGGTATGTAATGCAGGTGCTTCATTGCTCCCGGACTAATGTGCAGAAGTTTCACAGAATATTTGCCATATTTGTCTGGGCTTCTGAGTGGGAGCGATGCAGCCGTACCAACTTGTTTCGACGGGTCAAAGATGGGGGGCTGGGACTTGGTCACCTCTTTTTGGGGCAGCTTGTTAACCGTTTTTTGTTTTTTAGAAACGTCACAGATCCCTTCCTGCGCACACTGTGTCAATTGCGACTTGGTAGATGTCTCCCAGAGCACGGCCGCTACATAAAGCCCAGAGTATGTAGTGACTACCGAGGATATTGTGGGAGGGATTGGGGCTTTCTTTAAAGAAATTGTGTTTAGTATCAGGTTTCTCACTGTAAGATTTTCAAGGGAGTACCTTTGGAGTGTAAAACGAAAAGAACTTTGTTTTGCCTTATGCGACATCGTCTTTCCAGTGCCGTTGTACAGGTCCTTGTACAGTGGAGGCCCAGGTAGCAATGTTTTAAAGAGAGTAAAAAAATGCGTGTGCAGCCAGGAACAAAGACCTTTTTCTTTAAACTGCATACCGGAACGTTGCCTGTTAAATCTTTTTTGGAGAAAGGGGGTTGCTTTTTGCCATGGGGTACTCATTGTTAAATTTGCAAATTGCCAGAAACCATAGATCATGTTAGAGTACATACGTCAGTATTATCGAAACTAAGTGCACTTTATGGTGCAACCATGTGGATATCATACGTAACTTTCGTTAATGCATTCATCTGGGGTCGAGCAATGCTTCAATATAGCTTGCTGAAACATATTATTAATAATAATATTTGGGGTTTAACGTCCCAAAACCACTATATGATTATGAGAGACGCCGTAGTGGAAGGCTCCGGAAATTTCGACCACCTGGGGTTCTTTAACGTGCACCTCAATCTAAGTACACGGGCCTCCGACATTTTCGCGTCCATCGAAAATGCAGCCGCCGCGGCCGGGATTCGATCCCGCGACCTTCGGGTCAGAAGTCGAGCGCCATAAGCACTAGACCACCGTGGCGGGGTGCTGAAACATAGGAATGAAATGTAATGTTTATTACACTGCTAAAAAACCGAGCCAACACTGGAACCACAGACGTTAGTCTGATATGACGCCTGTATCGTAGGAGTACATACGTACTGTGTATTGCTTTCTTGCAAAGTTAGATAGCCAGCACCACAACCACATTTGACGTTGCACCGACATTACGCCTGCATGCTGTTTTTACAAACCAGTCTATATACCTGACATGCCTCTGTGGTAATATACTTGATTGCCACGCACAATGCTTGTGTTCGATTCCTGCTGTGATCCTAATATTTATTCTTTCCATTCGTCAGGTCAACGCTGCCGATGTCGATTTTTCTTAACGCTCTCGCATTTAAATTACTAATGTCTGTCCTCGCCGTTCCTGGGTAGATATAAACTGTCAATCACCTGTGGCGCATACCCGTACACCGCGGCCAGTGGTATACGGGTATGTGCCACACGTGTCTGGAGGAAAGGGTTTGACGACGTATGCGACAGGATTTTCCCGTTATTCATGTCATGACCCTACAGTCATATTCGTCAAATCCTCTTACCCTCCCATGCCGATTTTGGTCTACACAAAGTTAAGGACGCGATCATGAGAGCACCCAGGCGTAGGCGGCTAGGTAGACAGATTCGTAGATAGAAACGGTGAATGAGCCAAAGGTTCGCTAAGAAATGCTTCGCATTTAAAACTCCCTGAGCGGAGTAAGAACGCGGCTGACAAGGACGTCTGTTATTGTTAAAAATTTGTAGACAGAGCGTAAACAAGAGCTGCAGCAAGCTAGTCAAGTAATCTGGTTTCGTATCTCTTTTGCTGTGTTTACTTTTTAAGGGCGCGTGTTTCATATGGTTAGTTTCGTGATTGTCTGCATTGTGATGCATTTTGAAGTTATTGTGGATTTGTTGCTTTATCGATTCACGTATAAACCACATTTTATATGCTTCTTTTTCCTTTTGAAATCGTATAAAAGCTGGGGATGAATAAAATTTTGTGTACCACTTATGAACTCCACCATGTGCTTCATTTCGGCAATGCTGGAAGCGAATTCTACGTGTTATCACGCACGCTTCAGCCCATGTATTATGGCGTAAAAAAACTGCGTTCTTCAATATGGCAGGACAAAAAAAATTCAGCCAAATAAGTGACACTAACTGTCTAGTTCTCATGCTGAAACGCCCCCGCGGAAGCTCACAATTACACTGCGTGCGCTCTAGCTGCGCTGCCTCTTGCCTGGAGCAAGATGGCTGCCAACCGGTTTCCCAGGCTTCACCCGCCCGCATGGGCGCGTATAGGGGACCTCCACTCCAGAAGTTTTTTTTTAAACCTCCTTGGTATGCGCACACAAATAAAAATTATCGCGGTCACCGGCATCAAGCCCGCTACAATTTATTAGAAGGTGGAGACGTCGGCCTGAGATAATGCGCTGTAGCCTGCTACTCTACACAGGAGAATAGGGAAGGGGAAAAAAGCGATGAAGCGTGATGATCGGGAAAGGAAGAGGTGGTGCTTATTCAGCTTAGTGTCCAGTCCCGTGCTCTTGAGAAAATCTAGAACAGCCCAAGTAGCCGTTTTTGATGCTGTCTGATCACACACTGCGGAGAAAAAGCAACTTTCACGAGCCGTTTCTACTCCAATGACTGCCAGCGTTGAAGCTAGCGTCCGGCTATCAGTGCTCGGCCAGGGCCGCCCCATGTGTGCGTCTTTCTTTGTGCTGAAGCCATTGGGTGAGCCGCTGTTTACGCTGCCAGTTGGCCGCGCCGCCGAAGTACGACACGATCGGCCCATACGTTTCCTAAAATCTGTGCGCGCAGCTTTTACTCCAGCAATCCATGCCGGACCAATATTTTTTCCTTCCCAGGAGTCGGCCGAAAGGCGCCTGAAGATTCAGTTTGCTTCGATGCACAAACTAGTGTGGTTCACGAAAGAAGCCGCAAGAATAACATGTAGCCCTTCTAATTAAAAGTTTTATTTTTTAAAACCCTGAAATCATCCTTGTATTCGTCCATTTCCCTCAGATGGCGTTCGTCCTAACAAGACTAATCGAACTAATCGAACAGCACTACAGGATAGCACTGCTTTGAAACACGCATTACACGACGTGCTTACGTTACGGTTGACCTCGTGACCTTCTGCGCGTAAATGCAGCGAGCACGAGAGTGAATATTTCGGTTCTTCAACCCACTGTCGCAGGTGTGTGGCACTTAGCCACTTCAATTTAACTCAACTCAATTTTGTTCACAACACACATACAACGTTGTTTAGAAGGGTCCCCTGGCAAGAAAACTGTAAGGATGCAACTAGACGGAAGCCATGGCGGCCAATAATCGGCAGTGCCGACAATGTATTAGTAGTAGTATGGAATGACAATTGAAGCCACAACAATAAATGCGTATGTCCATTCTCAAAGCGGTGTATTAATTTATATGCTATGCATATCAAAATATGCAAATAGACGTATTAACAGCAACTGCGGGTAATACATATTACGAGAGAAATACAATGGATCAATATTATTCATTAAGCAGAAACATACTGCGCAATCGCCCTCCGTGCTGCCCTCTGGTAAGTCATGGCAATTTCATTGCTGCATCTGCCCTCAGGCAAGTGGCATGCACAATCCGGGCATTCGATTACGCGACACGGACGTGCAATTTCCAATGAATTACAGTTAGAGCGAGTTTCACGAGCGAGCAAAGCCCGCTTAGGAGTAAGCGATAATCAAACTTGGGAAAAAGCTGTGTTGGGCCACTTTGTGCATAGCTTCGTGAAACTAGAAGTTGCAAGGTTACAAAAGAGAAGAACAATTACACCAGTTCCCTCTAAAGGGGACCATGAGGCGATGCGAAGCCAGAGCGCTTGCACGGTCGCGTTCCGTTGGCGTTCGTTGGGCATGCTACCGACCTCGCGTCGTGGAACGCGAACAGGAACGCAACGCGCGTCTTGTCTTCCCTCTAGCCTGGCCGTTACGCGGTCGACAGGCGTGCGAGAGGGGGGCAGCGTAGGAGAGGAGAGAGAGGGGGAGGGAATGCGCTGGCGCTCATCGCGGCGTTGCGCAGGAGAGAATTTCGGCATGTCTAGCCCGCGTTTCAGAGGAAGAGTGGAGAGGGTGTGTGCGGAGAGGGTATGCGCATGCGCAGTAAGGGTGGTCACGCCGCACACCACCACCACCACCGGTTTGAACTCCGCTATAAGATGCTTCGCATCTAAAAAGGGGGGACAGAAAGAACATTGATGCTGAGTAGAAGATATACCGGACTGAGGAGGTCCCACTGTAGAAGAAATGTAACTTGATATGCTGTGTTGGGCCACGTGCTGCATAGCTTCGTGAAACTACAAGCTGCAAGGTTACAAAAGAGAGGAAAAAAAGGGGACAGAAATAACGACATTGATCCTGAGTAGAAGATACACCGCACTGAAAAGGGCCCACTGCAGAAGAAATGTAACTTAACGATGCGCTGTGTTGGGCCACTTGGTGCATGGCTTCGTGAAACTACAAGTTGCAAGGTTACAAAAGAGAGGAAAAAAGGGGGACAGAAATAACGACATTGATCCTGAGTAGAAGATATACCAGCCTGAAAAGGGCCCACTGTAGAAGAAATGTAACTTAACGATACGCTGCGTTGGGCCACGTGGTGCATAGCTTCGTGAAACTACAAGTTGCAAGGTTACAAAAGAGAAGGAAAAAGGGGGACAGAAATAACGACAGTGATCCCGAGTATAAGATATATCGGACTGAAACGGGCCCACTGTAGGAGAAATGTAACTTAACGATACGCTCTGTTGGACCAGTTCGTGCATAGCGGTGCATGGAGTTCTTTCTGTCCCATTTTTTTACATGTGAAGCATCTTATAGCGGAGTTCAAACCGGTGGTGGTGGTGGTGTGCGGCGTGACCACCCTTACTGCGCATTCGCATACCCTCTCCACACACCTCCGCTCCACTCCCCCTCACCACTCCTCCTATCTGCTTTCACCTTTCTCCTCTCCCCTTCCCATCTCCGCTTTCCCTCTCCCCTACCCCTCTCCTCTTCCTCTATCCCCCTCCCCCTTTCCACTCTTCCTCTGAAACGCGGGCTAGACATGCCGAAACTCTCTTGCGCAACGCCGCGCTGAGCGCCAGCGCATGCGCGTCCCCTCCCCTTTCTCTCCTTTCCTACGCTGCCCCCCTCTCACACGTCTGTCCACCGCGTTCCCCGCTCGCCCTGTGAGAATTAACGGCCAGGCTAGAGGGAAGACAAGACGCGTTCCCCTTCGCGTTCCACGACGCGAGGTCGGTAGCATGCCCAACGAGCGCGAACGGAACGCGATCGTGCAAGTGCTCCGGCTTCGCATCGCCTCATGGTCCCCTTTAGCGGGAAATGGTGTAATTTTCTTCTCTTTTGTAACCTAGTGTCTTTTAGTTTCACGAAGTCAATGAAACTATTCTTGAGGCGCGAATGATTGGGACTGTGCAATTCGGACTGTTCTTGGAATTGTGCGAGCGGAGCAGAAGCTGAAGTCAACGGAAACTTTCGACTACCGTGTCAACACACGGGTGGTCTAAACGACAGAGCTCTCTGTCCTTTTTGTCTGGTCGGCTCGGCCGTTTCTTCTTATCCTGTTATGCGCTGTACTACTTCCAGTACAAGACAACTCGCCTAATCTTCAACACTTGTCGATATCGTTATGAGACACGCCGTAATGCCGGGCTCCGGATATTGTCACCACCTGGGGTTCCATAGCGTGCGCCTATACTTGTAGCACCACCGACATCGACGGGATTGCACAGTGAAGAAAGAAGAGGTCGGACGTGACCTCGTGCGGCGCGGCAGCAAGGCCGGCGCGAGGGGCGCAGAAAAATAAAGAAAAAGTTAGTTGGTTTTAGGAATTCGGCGCTAGAAGGACGTGTCGAGTCGTTTTCTTGTGTGTGCTCTACAAATTGGTGACCCGGACGTTTGGATCAAGTAGCAACTTGTGCCTGATCATAACGTGCAACACGAAAGAAAAAGACGTGGAGCCATGTCAACCACCGGCAACGAACGCCAGGAAGCCTCGACCAACTCGGCCAACGCCGAGACCTCTTCAACCGCTGCGGTTATTTCGAACACCATCCGACTGCCAGAGTTCTGGGAACGGAACCCCTCGGCGTGGCTCATACAAGCAGAGGCCCGTTTTGAACTCTCGCGGATTACGTCCCAGACTCGCAAGTACCTCCTTGTAGTCGACGCGCTTCCAGCGGCCGTCATCGACGAGATTTCCGACCTTCTCCATTCGTTCGCGCACGACCTGCCAGAGTCGCCTTACGACGTAATCAAGGCTCCTATACTGGACCGCACGGCTACGTCGGAACGCACACGGTTGCAACAGCTACTCTCAATCGAACAACTTGGCAATCAACGGCCAAGCCAGCTACTGCGTCGATTCCTTAATCTGCTCGGCCCACGCGTTTCCACCACGGACAGCACCTTCGTCCTTGAGCTATTCCTTCAGCGCTTGCCCACCCAAGTCCAGATGGTGCTGGCAACTGCTTCAACCCAGAATATGTCAGAGCTCGCTACATTGGCTGACAAGGTTATGGAAGTTGCCAATCCACTTCCAGTGGTTGCAGCTGCAATTCCGGCTTCAGCATCGCACGCCGTCAGCCCTTCACTGACAAAGCGGTCCGAGCCAGCATCACCATCATTTCCCGTCGCTGAGTTACGCGACAGACTGGAGCAGCTTCTGGTTGGCACTACTCGTAGGAGCGCTTCTCCTCCTTCACGTCGACGTCGCCGTTCTCCATCTTATCGACGCTTCCCATCCATCGAGAGCCAGCGCAACAGTGAATCACAGCAGTCTGACATCTGCTGGTACCACCGCCGTTTTGGCGCTCGCGCGCGTCGCTGCCTCCTCCCTTGCACCTGGTCGGAAAACCGTCCGGCCGACCGCTAGCGGCGACAAGCGGTCACGGGCCTACCCCATGTCGCCTCTTCTATGTCAACGACAAGGTCACTGGGCAACGCTTCCTGATTAATACAAGCGCACAGGTCAGCATTCTACCAGCTACACGAATGGATCGCACCGCTACTCCAATGCTGTACTTGCAAGCTGTGAATGGAACGCGGATTCCAGTATTTCGACAACGGTCGCTCATACTCAACCTGGGACTACGAAGACCGTTCCGCTGGCTGTTCATGGTCGCCGACGTTCCTTCTGCCATTATCGGTGCTGATTTCCTCACCGACCATGGCCTCATTGTTGACGTCAAGCGACAACGTCTCCTAGACACGACAACTTACCTCTCTGTGAAAGGCATTGCTGCGCCGGGAACCACAGATTTAGCCCTCTCTTGTGCTACGGTTTCCAATGAACCCTTCGCGGCTTTGCTACGAGAATTCCCTGACATCACCGCACCGCCTAATTGGAAAAAAACAGTATGCCTGTCATGAGTAAAGGGGCACGGGGCGCGCGCCGGACAGCGCAAGGCGTCGATGGTGTGCGGGGAATGGAAAAATACCCGATGGTGTGCACCCCCGCCACGTCGACGCAAGCCATTGGCCGGAGGAAGGCGCGTGCCACGCGACCCGAACTGAGGTGCGGAACCCCAGAGGATCAAGCAGGGATTGTTCGGTGGAGTCGTCGAGGAGCAAGGTGGTGCAGGCCAGCGTCGCGTCCGCGACGGGAACAGCAGGGCTGAGTTCTGGAGGCAGCGTTGTGCATGCCCCGGGAGGGTGGCCGTCGACCTTGGCGTCACCCAAGTGAGGCTCCCCGAGCTTGCAGCAGCCTCATTCAGCAGTTCGCAGGGCACCTACGGCACTACCACAGCTCGACGAGACGGCAACCCGCCGACAATCACCTGGAGAGCCACGTCGGCAGTTTGACCCAGTGGCACCAAGAGGATAGGCCGAGGGTTAGGCCTAACCGGACGAGACGACGTTCTCGAACGAAGACCGACGGGTCAGCGACGAGGACGACTAGCGAGGCGGCAGCTTCGACGACGGCGACCCCAAGACGTCGACAGCAGCAGCGACGACGGGGCCGAACGCCGAACGTTGACTTTGGCGCTGGATCGAGGCGACGGACTCACGCGAAGTAAGACCGTTCCATTTGCATCGCTAGACCAAGACGCCATAGTTGCCAGACTTTCGGGCCACTCAGGTCGAGTTTAGTTAGAAGTGTTTGTTGTATTCATTTGTACCGCGGGGCATTTTTGAATATGTTACTTCTAGTTAATCTCTGGTGTTAACTTCTTGTTTGCCGTGTTGTTATATAAAGTGTGTTTGCCGTGACGCCACGGTCTCCCGCCTCGCTCTCTCTCCCAACTCCATCACACATTGCAAGCGCTCCCGAGATACGTGACATAATAAGTGGCGAGCCTGCCAGGATTCGAACCTGGAATCTTCTGATTATGTCACGTATCTCGGGAGCGCTTGCAATGTCGGAATGAAGTTGGGAGAGAGAGATAAGAGAGACTCGGGAGACACCGTGGTGGCACTGCAAACAAAACTTTATCTAACACACCACGGCAAACAAAAATGAACACTCAAACTTTACAGCAAAAAGTACCATTAGGAAATGCGACGCTATTGCGCAATCACTAACAGACAATTGCAGAACCTTCGAGCCATGCCTATCTCCTATCAACTCGATAGTCTGGCCACTATGGCATCTCAGTCACTCGCGATACTAATGGAGCGTTCTTACAGTTCGCGGTGTCCGCTGACTCGGTTGATGGTCCAAAGTCGACGTTCGGCCCCGTCGTCGCAGCTCCTGTCGACGTCTCCGGGCCGTCGCCGTCGATCAGACGCCTCGCTGATCGTCCTCCTCGCCGATGCTTCCTTCCTTTCGGAGAACACCGGTCTCTCCCAGTTAGGCCTAACTGCCGGCCTCTCTTCAGTGCCACTGGCTCGAACTGTCGACGTGGCTCCGTGATTGTCGGTGGGTCGCCGTCATCTTGCCGAGCTGTGGTAGTGCCGCAGGTGCCATGAGAACTGCGTGATGAGGCTGCCGCAATCCCGGGACGCCTCGCTCGGTAGACACCAAGGTCGACGGCCACCCTCCCGGGGCATGCACAACGCTGCCTCCAGAACTCAGCCCTGCTGTTCCCGTCGCGGACGCGACGCTGGCCTGCACCACCTTGCTCCTCGACGACTCCACCGAACAATCCCTGCTTGATCCTCTGGGGTTCCGCACCTCAGTTCGGGTCGCGTGGCACGCGCCTTCCTCCGGCCAATGGCTTGCGTCGACGTGGCGGGGGTGCACACCATCGGGTATTTTTCCATTCCCCGCACACCATCGACGCCTTGCGCTGTCCGGCGCGCGCCCCGTGCCCCTTTACTCATGACATTGGGCCCCCTTTTAAGAGTTTTTTCTTAAAAAACTGCTTTGGTCCTCCTCTTCAGGGTTATGGCCCTCTGCTCTTCTGATAGTGTCTTGTAGCTTGTGCTCCTCTTTCCTTGCTTGACTTATGCACACCTTCACTTCCCCACTTTGTCACGCACTTTCACTCACAATTTACTTCACCGCACATAGTTCATACAACACCACTATCATTAGTTCTACAAACCACATTGTCCAGAACACTATAATCCATATCAAGGTACCACACTTCACAATGACACAACCAATAGCTTCATTGGCGACTTTTCACAAATTGCTTCACATCTTTATATATACCTGGCCAAAATGCCTCCCTCGTCACTTCTCTTCTCAGGTTCTTTGCATCTCTGAACCCATTCGCATAGCAATATTCTAAGATTGCCTGCCTATAACATGTTGGCACCATCAATTGTGTGACGAGTGTTCCGCTTTTCCAGAACCTCCGGAAAATCAAATCATTAATCGATTCGTAAAACACTCCGTCTCTAAACCCTTCTCTTGTACGTTTACGGCCAACCCTATCTCTCGCGTGCCTCAGGGTTCTGTCACACCTTTGTTCTTTCGAGAACTCCTCTGAGGTTACACCTACACACTCCAACATTGGCACTCTATCCTTGCCTCGTGCCTCGCTATTCCCACTTCCCCTACTAGCTTCAATGCTCTTGAGGCTTCCAGTTACCTGTTTCCTTTGTTTAGCATGTTTCTCACGCTGTACTGGGTCATCCACCCTTCTTACCCCTGGCCTATTTCCCAATATCACATCATAGATGGGATCAGGGCTGGGCAAAGATACTTTGAAACTGTATCGCGATACGATACAAGATACTCAGTCAAGAAGTATTTGAGATACAGATACAAGATACCACAACGCCGATTGTATCCGATACGATACATTCCAATTGTATCTTAAAATACTTCGATACATTCGGAAATTTGTTATTACATATGTCTATACGGTAATGTAGCACTAAACGTCAATGCACAAAAATTTTCGCTTGAAAGTTTATTAACTGCGACTATTTTTGTTTCATTTGAATGAAATGTCTGTTAGTATCTCAAAAGTTTTGTATTTCTTGCTGATGGTATCTTCCTTTCGTTCTGAAACAAGTTATTGGGGTTGCTTTAGCTGCATATCACGACAGCTCTTCATACACTTCGCTGATAACGGCCTTTGCTTGACGCTTTTGTAACTGGGTGGAGTCGATGCTCTGCTTGCCGACCAGCTAGCGTGATGCGATCGAATCACAAGAACTTCAATAAGACGCCTGCGCACAATGGTGCAAATACCGTTGGCAAGTTCTACCTTGCCTGTAAACGCATCACGGTCTTCGCAATACCCGATCACCGGACAGGTGTACATCAGCGAGAAGCTGGTAGCGACATTCTTTGCGACGCATTGTGTTTACGTAGAGGACATAAAACTGCAATTATTTTTATTTTCTACAAATCTGCTAGCGAAAGCGTTCGTTAGTGACGTACTCAGTAATGCGCGATTTTTTACCAATTTTTCTTTCATGAGAGAATATCTGCAGCACAGGAAACGTGTCAGACGTGCTCTTTAGTTGCACGAAGTGCCGCAGTACACCGCCACCATTCACACTATATTGCCACTTCAGCTCCGATTACCTGGTGATTAGTAACAGTAAAAATATTTAGAGAATACTAAAAAAGAAAAACAAATATACCTAAGTAAAATAGAAAAGCGGTTCTGCATCAAACACAGCGAATAAGTATAGGAACACGATACAGGCGGTACCCCCAGGAGCTAATAATAATTGTTGGGTTTAACACCCCACAGAACCACGATATGATAATGATAGATTCCGTAGTGGAGGGCTCCAGAAATTCCGACCACGTGGTCTTATACAACTTAAATATCAGCACACGGGCATCGAACTGCGGCCGCCGCGACCTACGAGTTACCAGTCAAGCACCATAACCACTAGACTACCGCTGCGGGTAACCCCTAATAGCTATGAGAATTAGGCATTTAAGGTAAGACTACAGATGATTCAGTGCCTATGTAAAATAGCGTAAACCGACTCGTTCAGACGCTCATAGAAAAGCGGAGCATTTTGTATAACGATGTTTCTCCAATCCCTTTGCTAACATCTTTGAGATGGCTGCTAATAATTTACGTTATTATAATGAAAAGTCAATTTCGCTATTTTACTAAGCAGTAAGCAGAATTTTTGTTACTGTATGCTCCAAGCACGCGCAGAATAATATATATTTGTTCTCAACGTAGCCTCGACATAACAGTAAACTTAAGTAGAATATAAGTCTGTAAACAGCAGCAGAAATGATGCAGACAGCTAAAAGTAAGAATAAAGCAGAGATCTCGAGCTTACCTTGCCAGTACGTTAAATACATATTGCCGTAAGCAGACCCGAAAAAAGCAACACAGAGACATAGGTAATGTATGGGATGGAAAGGGACAGCTTAGAAAGAACTTGTGCTCACAATCCAACTATGATTTTGAAAACTGATTGAATAAAATAAAAAGAGACGTACGCCGAAATAGCTTCTACTAAGCGAATGCGTGTTCTGTTAAATCCAGCATAGGTACCAGTGGTGCTATAGCTGTTCGAATCTGATTTGCATATAAGTCAATCTCATTGCATGTAAGTCAAACTTGCATCGACGAGGTCCTTCAGATCGCCGATGTGTGAGAGCCACGAGACGCAAAGCAACCCCTTTTCTTGCATTCTTCAGACTTCGTAACGAAGCATAACGCAAGAGAAACTCCGATAACGACACTACAGAGGCATCAGAATTTGTGCAAAAGACACCGCACGCGATGTAACACGTGGCATAGGACAGTAGCAAAGAGCCATGTGCCACAGCACTGACACAACTAAAAAAGGAAACCGCTAAAACAAAATGTCTCTCGGCGTAGACCTTCGCGCGTTTGTCTGTCGAGACGACGCAAGCGCCACCACGTGACTCTGCTCCCTCATTAGGGACGCTCAGAGCTCATCCCTGTCCTCGCTAGAAAACTCTGGCGAAAAGATAAAATAATGTCACTGTGTTTGGTTTAGTCTGGTGGCTTAGTGGGAGCAGTATCGTCTTGAGGAGCAGAGTTCAACCAACGTTTATTGTTTCGTGTTGCGATCGCAGTATCTTGTATCTTAAGATACACGATATATTCTTCAATGTATCGAAAATACAGATACTGATACACGTCTCGCGAGATGTATCGCGATACAGATACAAGATACCCAAAGAGTATCTAAGATAGTATCGAAGATACATGTATCTTCGATACTGCCCAGCACTGGATGGGATCTTCCATACACTTCGCTGTGAGTACACCTACGAAATAAGGAGTATCTAACCTTATTTTCGCCTCGGGTAACTCTTTCTTGGATCCATCTACAAAGACCACTGTGCCTATTCTCCCCGTGAAATCCTTTTTATTCACCAGACTTCTCCTCACTAACACAGTATCCGCTCCTGAGTCCCTCAGCACCGTTACCCGTTTGCCGTTTACTTTACCTTCCACAACTGGCATATTAACACCTTCCGACCTATCTATCACTGCACCAACTACCTCTTCCTTCCCTTCTGACCTCATTGCACACGCAGTATGCTCTGCCGGTCTATTCCTACACTCGTTGGCTTTGTGCCCTCTTTTCTGACACAATTGGCAGGTAACGTAGGATTCTTGTTGACTAGTGCTAGTGCGGCAGTTCATAGCTATATGCCCTAGTCGATTGCACAAGAAACACCGCTGCTGTGCCCTTTGTTTACCCCTTGGGGCCTCACTGTTGCTCTCTTCTTCCTTGTGATCGTCTCTGTCGCCTTTTTCTAAGTTCCTTAGACCCTGAGCCTCTACGAACTGGTCCGCTTGCTTTGCCATCTCCTCTACTGTGCTTAGCTTCCTCTCTTTCAAAAATACTGCTAAGTTCTTGCTGCACCTGTTGAGAAATTGCTCAGCAATCATTCTGTCGCATTGGTCCCGTGCAGCGGGTTGGGAGTCCTCCAAACGTTGTAAGCCTCGCACCACTGCGGCACTGTAACACCACCACGAAGCCCGCCTGTACCCATGGGAAAACCGGAGGGTGGCCGGCCGGCACTGGGGATTGAACCCGGTACCTCCCGCAGTGGAAGCGGACGTCTAAGCGTTTCGCCACCGCTGCGGTCATTCTGTCGCGGACCCCTTCATATGTCTTTTCTGTCTCGGTCAGCTCTATCCAGCGATCAAAGTAGTTAGCTAGCCGACACGCAAACTGCTTGCCAGTTTCTGAATCCTCGGGCCTACACGTTCGGAATTTCTCCCGAAACCCTTCAGCCGTCAACCTGAACCTCTCTAACAAAGTCCTTTTTACAATATCGTAGTCCAGAGACTCGTGTGCTGGCATGCGCCCAAACACACTTAACGCCTCTCCCACGAGACACAAACTCAGAGCGTTTGCCCACTCGCCCTTCTCCCAGCCTTGCCCAATAGCGATCCTTTCGAATCGATGCAAATATGCATCAAGATCGTCCCTTCGCTCATCGAAGGGCGCCATCAGTTTACGCGGGCAAATTTGTCTCGGCCTGGGAATAGGCGAGTTGGCCGACGCTGACGTGGGGGTACTCGCGTTACTAGGGTCGCCACGCGGACAAGCGTTCACCTCGGCTAGCTTCAGCTTAAGCTCGAGGATCTCCTTCTCGCGCTCGTGCTGTTCGCGCGCACGTTCCCTTTCGCGCTCGTGCTCTTCACGCGCGCGTTCCTTTTCGCGCTCGTGTTCTTCACGCGCACGTTCCTTTTCGCGCTCGTGTTCTTCACGCGCACGTTCCTTTTCGCGCTCGTGTTCTTCACGCGCACGCTCGTACTCCGCTTCGCGTGCCCGTTCTTGCAGTGCGAGCTGCTTGTCATGCTCCTTCTGAGCGACCTCAAAAAACCTCGTCGTCTCCTCCTTATCCATCCCTAAGTCTTTGGCCATGGCCGCCAACTTCTCCCAATCCATCCTTGCAACCCCCGACGCTACGTGACTGGGCCCAACGCTGGAAAAATCCTGGCACAGGCTCGCCACTTATTATGTCACGTATCTCGGGAGCGCTTGCAATGTCGGAATGGAGTTGGGAGAGAGAGAGATAAGAGAGACTCGGGAGACACCGTGGTGGCACTGCAAACAAAACTTTATCTAACACACCACGGCAAACAAAAATGAACACTCAAACTTTACAGCAAAAAGTACCATTAGGAAATGCGACGCTATTGCGCAATCACTAACAGACAATTGCAGAACCTTCGAGCCATGCCTATCTCCTATCAACTCGATAGTCTGGCCACTATGGCATCTCAGTCACTCGCGATACTAATGGAGCGTTCTTACAGTTCGCGGTGTCCGCTGACTCGGTTGATGGTCCAAAGTCGACGTTCGGCCCCGTCGTCGCAGCTCCTGTCGACGTCTCCGGGCCGTCGCCGTCGATCAGACGCCTCGCTGATCGTCCTCCTCGCCGATGCTTCCTTCCTTTCGGAGAACACCGGTCTCTCCCAGTTAGGCCTAACTGCCGGCCTCTCTTCAGTGCCACTGGCTCGAACTGTCGACGTGGCTCCGTGATTGTCGGTGGGTCGCCGTCATCTTGCCGAGCTGTGGTAGTGCCGCAGGTGCCATGAGAACTGCGTGATGAGGCTGCCGCAATCCCGGGACGCCTCGCTCGGTAGACACCAAGGTCGACGGCCACCCTCCCGGGGCATGCACAACGCTGCCTCCAGAACTCAGCCCTGCTGTTCCCGTCGCGGACGCGACGCTGGCCTGCACCACCTTGCTCCTCGACGACTCCACCGAACAATCCCTGCTTGATCCTCTGGGGTTCCGCACCTCAGTTCGGGTCGCGTGGCACGCGCCTTCCTCCGGCCAATGGCTTGCGTCGACGTGGCGGGGGTGCACACCATCGGGTATTTTTCCATTCCCCGCACACCATCGACGCCTTGCGCTGTCCGGCGCGCGCCCCGTGCCCCTTTACTCATGACAATGCCACGACGTACGTCATCACATCGTTACTGTCGGACCTCCTGCTTTCTTCCGGCCACGTCGACTTGCTCCGGACAAACTCAAGGTTGCACGTGCAGAATTTGAACATATGCTGGAATTGGGAATTATTCGCCCGTCCGCAAGTAACTGGGCAGCTCCACTCCACATGGTGCCCAAGAAATCGGGTGACTGGAGGCCATGCGGAGACTACCGATCTCTGACCACTAAGACAATTCCGGATCGGTACCCGTTACCCAACATACAGGATTTCACTGCCGCTCTGCACGGCGCCAACATCTTTTCGAAGATTGACCTTGTCCACGCCTACCACCAAATTCCCATGGCCGAATCAGACATACCCAAGACAGCTATTACAACACCACTCGGACTCTTCGAGTTTTTGCGAATGCCGTTCGGTCTCAGGAATGCCGCTCAGTCCTTCCAACGTTTCATTTACGCAGTCACACGTGGTCTACCCTTTGTTCTCGCCTACGTCGACGACTTGTTGGTGGCCAGCAAATCTGTGAAAGAGCATTTACAACACCTTCGTTGTCTGCTACAACGACTATCTGACCACGGCATCGTCATCAACGCCTCGAAAAGCGAGTTTGGTGTCACTAGCTTAGTCTTTCTGGGACATCACCTGGACACCAGTGGCATCCGCCCGCTTTCATCAAAAATCGAAGCAGTCCAGAGCTTCCCTAGGCCCACAACGATCACGAAGCTGCGGCAATTCCTCGGCATGGTTAACTTTTACCGCCGCTTTATCAATGTTTAAAACCAGGACCTGTTAAATATTCTTTCGGAAGAGGAGCCGAAGTATAGAACGTCTTGTTTATTCGACGCTGGGTAAAAAACTAAAAAAATAGAATGCGGGCGTGCGCTCGGGACCACGCTCGCTTGTCACTTCTTCGTCTTTGCTCCTCTTCCGAAAGAATATTTAACAGCTCCCGGCCGAACAATTCGCGCGGGTTTGCTTCTTTCGAGTCGATTGTCTACCAGATGTCGAAGCTTTTCCGGCACGTTCCAGGCGGTGCAACATCTGTACCGGTCTCCGCACCGTGCCCGCAGTAGCGCGCACGGTGTATCAACGAACTTTGCCGTCGCTGTCCGTAAATGCTTCTGCGACTCTTCCATCTCCCGCAGTTGTCTTGTCGAGTCCTTTAGTTTCATGTCTCCAATCCTCGTCGATTCTTCGCTTCTATTCTTGTTGACGTGAATGGAGCGAAGTTCTTGGAAGTGCTCTCGTCGCCACCGGCTACCGAGATCGCTTAGTACTCGTTCACTGTCTTTCCATCTTCGCTGATGCATTTCACGTGACGAGTCTGTCTCTCCGGATGCTTCGCTCGTTGCTTTGCTTGCTCGCTGCTTCGGATGCCTTGCTCGGGAAGAGGCGTTGAATACCACAGGAACTTTCGTCGTATTTTCGTGGCGTCTCAATACATCTTGGTTTGTCCCGTTGTACGTGACATGTTCGTTCGTACTGTCCGCTGTGTCGTTTTGAGCGATGTCGTTGCTGTAGTAGCTGCTCCTCATCGCAGTGGCGTATTCCTTCTTAAACTTTGGTTCTCGGCGTAGCCTTCTCCGTATAGACTCCAGTCTCTTGAAAGCTGCACCCCTGTTGTCTTTAATCTCGGAACAGTTGCTGTACCCAGGCAGTTCAATTTGACAGCGTTCACTGTTTCTAAGAGGCGATTCAATGGAGTTCTTGACGACGTATTTTTCATCTTTCGAAAGTCTGTTTTCGTTGGCCAGTCTTAGATGCTTCACTTCCCAGAAAGACCTCAGTTGCTGGGAAACGCTGGCTTCCATTAGGCAGATGTTGAAGGTCCTTACGGTTTCTGGCTTGTTGAACGTAGGCAAACTCCTTGTATCTCCATGTAGTGTCCATCCCATGATTGTCTCGATGGCGGTCAAGGAGTCGTCTAGTCGCTGAATATTTCCGCTGACAACGTGCCAGTAATAGTCTGCTCCTATAAGCACGCATATTCCAGGCTCAGGCGAGACGTGAAATACAGTGGCGTCAGCCAAACATAAGTCTTTGTCTTTCACCTTTTGTTGCACATTTGTATCGGTCAATATTGACAAATTGTGGCATATTTCTGGAACTTCAATAGCTTCCAGTTCCAGTGAGTTTCAGTCGTACTGACTATGCAGTGTGACTCGTACTCTTCGATAATATTTGCGAGGTGCTGAAGTGTTTCCAAATCCCGAGATGGCGAGCTGCTCTTCGCCTAACACCGTGGCTTTCAGCTTCCTGGACAAGTCTTCCGTAATGAAGCTGCGTTGACTGCCCTCATCAATCAACATTCTTACGCGGTGTTTCCTTCCAGCGCCCTGAGCCCAAACTTTAGCGGTCTGAAGTACGGTGCTCTTTATCGAGTCTGTTGACCAGCTGGAAACAGTTGTCTGCGTTTCTGTATTCTTCTGCTTCCATGTTGGGTCGCACATCGTTGTGATGTGTCGTCCCTTGCATTTCGCGCACCTCAATCTCTTCCAGCTTCTGCATTCTTTCGCCCTGTGAAATCGTCTAGCGCATCGGAAGCAGCCCCCTAACTTGCGCAGTTTCTCCTTTTTCTCGTCTAAGGTGAGTTCAGCTGGCAGACATCCACCGAGTGATCTTTGTTGCCGCATAGTAGGCAACTCTCTGGAAATAGTTTTACTGTTAAAATAGATGCAGAACCTTGTGTGTGTTCAGTAGATTGTCGTTTTGTGGTTAGGACTCGTTCTCTTTGGTCAACAGTCATCAGCAAAGCCTGTTCCCGGCTTCTTACTTCAAGGCTTAAGAAGGCTAGAAGTGTAGACAATTCATGTATTTGGTCGCTAGTACCGCTTGTGTTTGTCGAAGACAAGGTGCGCTGTGTATAACGGAGCACCATTTCTTGCGGAAGCTTCTGTATTACAGCCGTCTTTAGTAGTACTCCATATTCTTTGTCTTCGACACCAAGGTTATGAAGGGATCTCATGCGGGTTCGGACCTCTTCATACAACCTTTGAAGCCCTTCTAAATCTTCACACGAGCGGACTTTACGTAGGTTTAGAAGGCGGCGCATGTGGTCGTTAACAATAAGCGACTTATGGCCAAATCTCTCTTTGAGAAGATGTATAGCTGTGCTATAACTTTCGTTAGTTGTGGCCAGGCCGCTGATGACACCTTCCGCTTTACCCGACAGGTAGCTCCGGAGGTATTTCAATTTGTCCACGTCTGCGAGATGGCGGTTCTGATCAATAGTTGACTCAAATTGATCCCAAAACTCAGGCCATATAATTGGGTCTCCATTAAACTTCGGTAGATCGAGCTTAGGTAGCTTAATCTGCGCACGTGCTTGATGAAAATCATCGTGAGATGCGTGTGTAGCTGCAGCTTGAGGAGAGGATAGAATGCGTTCAGCGTGGGACTTTGCGAGGACGATAGAATCTTGATATTGCCCGACGCTGTTAATCTCATCCTCAAGGTTATCGTCAGTGACATGCTCTTCTATTTGGTTGTCAAGTTCCGTGAGCATCGTTTCCTTTATCTTCAATAGGTTAAGATGGTCGGTTAGCTCACCAGTTGGCGTTGGTTCCATCCGCATAAGAGGCGTCATGTCGTTGGTGATCCTGGTGACCGAAGCTCGAACGGTAGCACGTTTCCGTCGTAGCCTTTCCATGTCGTCACGTCGGGAATCGAAGGCTCGTGATGACGTGGATCGTTCTTGGTTTCTCTCCCAGCGTCTTCACGTTGATCGCGTCGATCGGCCGTCCTCTTCAGGCAGCTCGCTTCATCGTCAGGGGTCTTCAACTGTTCTTCTATCCTGGTCACGGCACCATACTGTTGAAAACCAGGAAGCGGAGCCGAAGTATAGAACGTCTTGTTTATTCGACGCTGGGTAAAAAACTAAAAAAATGGAATGCGGGCGTGCGCTCGGGACCACGCTCGCTTGTCACTTGTTCGTCTTTGCTCCTCTTCCGAAAGAATATTTAACAATCAAGAACTGTGCCGATATAGTGGCGCCTTTGGACCGTCTGCTTACCAGCAAGAACAAGACGTCCTTACTCCCTTGAGACTCCACTCCTGAAGACGCCTTTGTCATGATCAAGGGCGCGCTCGCCAACGCTGCCTTTCTTGCCCACCCCAACCCCACGGCATCTCTAGCCCTCATGAGTGACGCGTCTAGCACAGCCGTGGGAGCGGTTCTCCAGCAGCGTGTTGACAACTCATGGCAACCTTTTTAAGTTAAGATACTTAACTACATGTCCCTTTAGCATTTCGCCTTCATCGAAATGCCACCGCGGCCGCCAGGATCAAACCCGCGACTTGCGGATCAGCAGCCGAGCATTGTAATTACCGCACCATCGTGGCCGCTTAGGAATCGAACTGAGATGCACAAGTTGCATTTTATACCGTTTTTTAATGCACTCCAATGATCTTTTTTGTTATGGGTAGTCTGACAACTGGCGGCTAATAATACTTATGGATTACTACGGCATCGGGCGAGAATCATTGGTGGCACACATCGTGTCCTACATCTATGTTAATTTGTCGATTATTAAAGCGCTGTTGTACATAATATCGACGTTTTAGACGTTCGGAAGCATCGGCCAAATTTCATCGTGCACAACGATGAAACAACGTGCGCAACTCTCGCATAAAATAGTTTGTCTTTAGTGTCCTTTTAACGAAACACGATGTTACACAATGAAAATTGCACTTTCGTGCGAATGGCACCTAAGCACGCAAATGTGCCTTTGTGTCTTTAGTGTGCATTGTAAGGTTCAGAGTAAACTTCACAACATTGTTAAAAGCAGAGTGGTATGTAACGAGTTACAAGTAATCGATTACTCGTAATCAATTACACTTTCTTGTCATTTTGTAATGTAATCGATTACTTTTCCGAAACTGTAACGCGCTGGGTAACTGAATAATTTTTCTTGTACTTCATTACCGGTAATTAATTACTTTTTTTCCCGAAAATCAAATTGTAACCAGTCTTCTACGCCAGTTCTCGTCCGGAAAAATATGCGACTCCACTCTAGGGACCTCCATCTTCTCAGACCAGGGTTCTTTACACAGCCATTTTTTCACATTTTCCTTGCCCTAACCTGCAACACGTTACCCGAGCGCCAGCAACAGCGAAGAGCGACACTTCATAGAGGAAATGGACACTAGAATTGAAGCACTGGGCAATTACGAGCGAGTGCGCAACGTGTTCCTACGTTATAATACCGCCCTTCCCTCCAGCTCATGCATTGAGAGAGTGTTCAGTCTAGCAGCTGACCTCTTAGTAAGGAAGCGTGGTAGAATCAGCGACGACAACTTTGTAAAACAACTCCTGTTGACAGTTAACAACGTGTAACACTATATCACAGAAGCCACAGTAAGCCTCAACGCAAGCCGCAGCCTGCTCTCTACCATGCAAGCAGGGCTTTAAGTCAGGGGGGCCCAAGCCCCCCCCCCCTTCATATTTTCAGGAGGGGCTTCCTCCCCCCCGTCAGTGGGTCAACTGTAGCACTGCAGCACCCATTCGTCAAACGCGGGAGTTGACTTTTCGGCAGTAGTGTCCTGTGCGAGGAAATTGTAACTCTCCCAGTTTCTCAATAATGATTTAATCGCAATTATTCGGTTGATGTGGCGCAAGCAAATCAGGAAAACAGGTATCGTCATACTGCTTCGTGCATTTTCCCGAGACACTGCACATGACGGATCAACACCCTGTTCGACTAAGCTTCTTGGCACAGCATATTGTTTCACGAGCACCTGAGCGGAAAACTACATGCTCGTGAGTTAGTCTAGGTTCCCCTTGGTCTCTTTAAGTTAGCAGACAATTTTCATTCATTTATTTGTGCAATACAAGCCTGGAGCAATGCCAAAGACGCATGCATTTTGCCTACTTTTTTGGTAAGTAGGCGTGAAAATAAAATATAGTGTTGTCGGGCTTGAGGTTCTCAATGCAGTGAGTAAATTAACGTTCTGCGTTGCAGCTTGAGTTATGTGCTTCGAGCTCACATATATCTAAACCTTAACATCCCGAGTTATTTTTTAAATATTCATTCCAAAATGCCAATTTTTTTAATGCTGGATTTGATCGGCACATTAAATAAATGCCCGAAATACAAGCGAAATAATATATTTATTTGCATAACATTCACAACCATGTGTTCAGCTGCAGAGACAGTTTCCATTACTAAACTATCCTTTGTGTGTGTATGTGATATATATATATATATATATATATATATATATATAAAGGAAACAAGATTACTTTTAAGGGCTGGTTTTTATTAGTTAGACACAATATTAATGAGAACTAACAGACAATAATGCCACCGAAACTATAGGGAATGCTATTTGTAGTAATTGGAATATAAATGTGAAGAAAGTAAAGTGGACGAAAAGATAACTTGCCGCCGGCAGGGACCGAACCTGAGACCTTCGAATAACGCGTCCCATGCTCTACCACTGAGCTACGGCGGCGGTCATCTTCCCGTCCACTTTATGGGGTACATATGTGCATTTAGCCCAGGCTCGGTCCCTGCCGGCGGCAAGTTATCTTTTCGTCCACTTCATTTTCTTCACATTTATATCCTAATTACTACAAATAGCATCCCCTATACTTTCCATGGCATTATTGTCTGTTGGCTCTCATTAATATATATACATATATACATACATATATATATATATATATATATATATATATATATATATATATATATATATATATATATATATATATATGTGTGTGTGTGTGTGTGTGTGTGTGTGTGTGTGTGTGTGTGTGTGTGTGTGTGTGTGTGTGTGTATGTGAGCCCTCTGGTCACCACCCGGTGAGCCCCCCCCCCCATCAAATAAGGGCGACTTCAAGCCCTGCATGCAAGCCACAGTAGTTCGTTGTAGTTAGAGTAAACTTGTGTTATTGTCGGCGGCAATAAAATTTTGAAGGAAAGTAGCCCAAAAGTAATCGATAACATTTCTGTAAGTGCTCATTTACGTTTCTGGGGCTGTAATAGACCAGTGTAATCAATCACTTTTAGGAACTAATTGTAGTTGCAATCGCTTACTTATTTTCTGTAACGTGCACAAGTCTCGTTACCAGCCATGAGAATCAAGAATGCTTCAGAAAAACGATGAAGACGAATGCAAAAGCGCTTGTGTTGTTGCTGTTCCGCCATCTTGGCTGCAGCTACTTCTGTGTCTGTATGTAGTGTAAATACATTTCTCCCTTTTACACTCTCACCCCGTGAAATTTGGTGGAGGTACGGGGTAACAACACAATAGAACGGAACTCCGCAGTGGCCGGCGCTTGGTTTTTTTCACGATGTCAGAAAAGGGGTCGGCTCCAGATGAAGCGAACACAACAACCGTTGTCCTTCCTCAGGTAAAAGATCCTGGCAGGCTCTGCGGGACTGACAATGTCGACATCAAAGACTGGTTGCCGATGTACGAACGTACATCGGCAACCGCGATAGTTCTTACTTTTGTAAGAACTATCGCTGGGACGACACACTTATGTTGGTTAACATCTTGTTTTACCTCAAAGGAAAAGCAAACGTGTGGTTGGGATGTGTACAAGGAAAAAGAATGTCGCCCGCATCTTCCCACGGGGGGAACTCGAGTAAATGCGTCGCCGAGTGGTGGGGGTATCGCGTGAATATTGCGTAAGTGGGTTTCGCAGAAGCGTCGCGCTGCCCGAATGATGGATCCGCTGCTCGACGTTCACGAACGGTTGCTGCTTCTCGAGCACGGCGTTCAGGATCCACAGCCCGTCGTTGCCGTTTCGCAGCTGCTTCTCGTTTCCCAAGTGAAGGATCCGCAGCCCGTCGTTGCCGTCTCGCAGCAGCTTCTCGTGTACGAAGTTCCGGGTCCGCAGCTCGCTTCAAACGCTTGCGTTCAGCGTCGTATGCTCGTCTCTTCGCAGCCTTGTCTTCTACGTTGCTTGCTGTTGTTGACGCCGACGACGGTGAGGGTGGGGTAACGTTGCCTTCAACGAGTGGTGTGACGCTGATTGAAGGTACTGTTACTTCCATCGCATCTACTTGAGTCAAGCAAAGCGTCAAGTCAAGCGAAAGCCAAGTAAAGACGCCCTTGACTGAATTCCGAACGCGCGCTCCGACGCTTATATACACACCGCCCGCGTTCGATCGAGAGGAGGGAGGGACGGCGAGGAGGGAGGGAGAGGAGAGGCCTGCTGCCGGCACGAAACAAGCCGAGCATGCGAGGGAGGGGGAGGAGAGGCTTGCTGCCGGCACGAGACGAGCCGGGCATGGGCAGTGGGGGTGTGGACGGCGGCCAACGCCGCAGGTGCGACTAAGAAATGCTCCGCATTTAAAAATCCGTGCCCTTTTCGGCATGTCCGCGGGCAGAAACCCAGCGGCCAAGAAGGAGTTGGGAACTCGTGCGCAGACATCGACAGAATCGTACCTGACTTATATGCAGGACGTACTTGCCCTTTGCCGCAATGTAGACAACGGTATGGACGAAACCGAGAAAGTGGGCCACATATTAAAAGGCATAGCAGATGATGCGTTCAATCTTCTTATATGCAAAGACTGTGACACTGTGGTTGCTATCATCAAAGAGTGTCAGCGTTTTGAGGCCGCAAAAAGACGACGTATCGCCCACCATTTTGCTCCACTTCCGAACACAGCAGCAACATGGTTGTGCGAAAACGTACCTGCCCTCCAGGCGCCGCTAACCGCAGATCACGTGACAAAAAAGATCCGACGTGAACTTGAAGCTATATATCCTGCTTTCACGTGCTCCTGCGCCTGTGTCTCCAGCTCCCAGATGATAACACTGGTGGATGCTATAGTTCTTCAGGAGCTTTCCAATGCTGGCGTGGATTCTGAGTGCATCACAGCTTCCTCTCGACCGATGGACCGCCGTCGACCCTCACATCCGTATGCCCAAGGTCAGAGCCTTGAGGCGCGCCCTCGCAATCCAGCCGAATGGAGTACTCCTAATTACCGTCCCATGTGCTTTAACTGCCGTCGTATTGGTCACGTGGCTCGTCATTGCAACAGCGTGTGGTATTGGCATCAGGCATTCTATGGGCACAACCGTCGCCCAGAGAATGATCATGGACGCTTCCAACCTTACCGGAAACCACCTCAGGACACCAGTGACGACATTCCCTCCATGCCGTATCATTCGCCATTCCCGCATTCTCGCGAGTCCCGTTCGCCGCTAAGCAGTCCCCCAGCATCTGGCTCACCCCAATTTCGCCGTCCAACGTCGCATACTGAACGCCTGCCTCGGGAAAAGTAGACGATGCAGCTCCTGGAGTTGATGCTCCATCGACCACTTGTCCACCAAGTCCTCTGACCCCACCGCAGACTACACGCACCCTTAGTGATGTTAAAGCAGACGACGCACTCGTTCTGGCTCTTGTGGACACAGGGGTACACATATCAGTGATGAATCCGGAGCTTCATCGTCGCCTTAAGAAAGCTTTAACGCCCCCCGCGGTACCCCTCGTCCAGGTCGCCGACGGTAGAACGTTTCTCTTTCTTGGGATGTGCTCCGCACGTATAAGTGTTGCTGACAGCTCCACAACCGTACTTTTTGCCTCGCTCGAGGAATGCTCCCATGAACTTATCCTCGGCGTGGACATTCCATACGCCCACGCTGCCCTTATTCACTGTGGAAGTGGCTTGTTTCAGCTTGACCTACCGTGTTACTATGACGCTACGCCGACACCTCAACCGCGTCTGTGTTCTGTAGAGTACCTTCGCCCAGCACTCCAAGCCGTTACATGTGTATTAATCAAATTTGGGCAGTCTTGCACCGGCACAGGAATGAAGAAGCGCTTGTAATGGTTGAGGCTTGGCATATGGATAGCAGTGGTAGCGCATGCGTGAGTCAACCGTCGAATAACTTGCATAACGAAGAAATCAAAGCCCTAACAGTTATCTTTCACGTAGACCCCCACGAGTGCCGGTTGATAGGTTCGCCTATTGCCTGGGCATGCGCAGATAAGTTTTTGTGCCTCCTTACTTTTCTGCCGCTGTGCGCCTCTTCACTTGTCAATCGGCTGGGCAAAGATACTTTGAAATTGTATCGCGATACGATACAAGATACTCAGGCAAGAAGTATTGGAGATACAGATACAAGATACTGCCGCAAAAATTGTATCCGATACGATACTTGGCAATTGCATCTTAAGATACTTTGATACATTCTCAAATTTGTTGTTATAGATCCATATAATGTAGCAGCAAACGCCTATGCACGAAAATGTCTGCTTGAAAATTTCTTAACTGCGACCTATTTTGTTTCACTTGAATGAAATGTCTGTTGTATCTCATGTTTTGCCCTTCTTGCTCAAAGTACATTCACAGCTTCTTCACAGGACAACTCTTTGTACACTTCGCTGACAGCGGCACTTGCTTTGCACAGCTTGCCGACCATCTAGCAGGTTGCCATATAATCACAATAACTTCAATAAGAAGCCTTCGCACGACGGAGCAAATACCGGTGTGGACTTTTACTTTGTCCGTAAAAGACAGCTTGCACAATACCGTATATCCGGGCAGGTGTACGCAGCAACAAAGCTGGTAGCGACATTTTTCTTTTTTTTTGAGGGGGGGGGGGGTGGGGAAGGGACGCATGGTGTATACTAGGGGTTTGAGACCTTTCGCTAGCAGCCCGGCCCGCACACATGGCCGTCTTCGTCTCATTTGTTTTTATTTTCTAAATAAGTATGTTCGTGATCTGCACAGACATGACTGGTCATAAGCATTCCTTTCGTGGGGAACATGTGGTCACCATGTGCTAGAACATAACCGTGGAACAAAAACTATATATTTCAGAATCCGCGTCCAGGTATCAGTCATTCTGTACATCGGTATCGATGTTTCTCGAATTCTGACTCCAAGTCCCCTTCAGAAATGACCTATATATGAGATATGGGAAAGGCTTCCTTTCAAACGTCATTTTGTTCAAACTCTCTCCCACGAATCTTCACTGTCCCGGCCCTTGCAATTAAATTTCGCGACTGCGGCCCGCTGGCTATAAGCTCAGTTTGAGACCCCTGGTGTATACGTAGATGACGTAAGACTGCAATGAATTTTCATATTCTACTTATCTGCCGGCGTAAAGGATGCTTTGTTGATATACTCACTAACGTGCAATCTTTTTAGCAATTTTTCTTCAACGAGAGAACATGTGCAACACAGAAACGTCTCAGACGTATTGTATAGTTCCACAAAACGTCGCAGGACACCACCGCTAATCGCGCTATTGCCACTTATAGCTCCCACGGCGATTAGTAACGTGAAAAATATTTAAGAAAGCCTAAAACAGGAAACAAATATAAGCAAAATAGAGAGGTGGTTGTGTATCAAACATTCACATTGAATGAGCACAGAAACACAATACAGACGGCGCCCTGAATAGCTATGAGCATGGAGTTTTGTCAACTTACCTGTTGAGACAATAGAAAATTCAGTACCTATGAAAAATTGCCTGAAACGGCTCGTTGGGACGCTCATGAGCAAAACAGAGCATTTTGTAAAACAACTTTTCTCGAATCCCCTTCCTAACATCTTTGAGATGGCTCCTAATGATTTCCGATATTATAATGCAAACTCAATTTCGCTATTTTTCTAAGCGGTAAGCAGAATGTCTTGTACTGTTTACTCAAGGTACGCCCACATAATTATATACTTGTTTTCAACATCGCCTTGGCAACGTGTAACTGTGTAAACAGTAGTGGAAACAAAGTAGACAGAAGAATAAAGCAGAGACCTTATTTTGGGAGCGCCTTACAAAAGACATACTGCAGTGACCAGACCGGAAAAACAGTGCAGAGACTTAAGTAATGTAGGATGCAAAATGACAGCTAAGAAAGCACTTGTGCTCATAATCAAATTATGATTTCATAAATTTTTTGAATAAATGTAGCATGAAGTGAAAAATACGGTACGTCCAGATATTTTCTGTTAGGTAAACGCTTGCTCTTTTAGACCTAGCATCAGTACCAGTGGTGCTAACGTTGTTAGATTCTCATTTGCATTAAGTTAATTCATGGCGTGCAAGTCAAACTTACATCCACGATATCCTTCAAATCGCTGATATGTCAAATCCAGGCGACGCAAAGGAGCCCCATTCTTGCATGCATCACATTTCGTTACGGAGCAAGACGCAAGAGAACCTTCAATAACGACACTGTAGCAACATCAGAATTTGCGCGATAGACGCGGCGCAGGACAGTGGCTAAGAGTAAGTGTCGCGGAATTGGCGCAACTAAAAAGAAAAGAAATCGAGCAAACAAAGGTACGTGGGCTGGGTGTAGACGTCCGCGTGCTTGTCTTCCTCATCTTCTGTCCTCACTGGATTACTCTGGCGGAAAACTAAAATTGCATCACTGCCCTAAGACTTATTCAGATGGCTTAGTTGCACCAGTACCAGCTTGAGAAGCGGAGCTTGGCCAGCGATTATTGTTTCGCACGGTTGTGTTGCGATAGAAGTATCTTGTATCTTAAGATACACGATACATTATTGAATGTATTGGAAATACAGATACAGATACTCGTATTTCGAGAAGAATCGCGATACAGATACAAGATACCCATAGAGTATCTAAGATACATGTATCTTCGATACTGCCCAGCACTGACGCGGGTACACGCTGGAATAAAATCTTCTTGTGTGGCATGCGTTGAGTGCGTTCGTTGTCCTCAGTCGCGCCGCGTGCCGACACTACAATCTGTCGACGAGGGTGCAACCACGCCGCGATGACTTCCGCCCCCCTTTATCGCCACCGCAGGCACTCCAGCCATACCATAGCCCCACTGGATGCACCTCTTCGAGAATTTTCTTCTCGCGCTCGTAGCTGCCGACCTGCCTGCGCCGTGCCGTCGAGCCCTGCTTCTGCACTGCCTGGGCCCGGAAGGGCAACGCATTTTCGATTCGCTTACACCGTCGCCCACTGCGCCCCTGTTACCGACGACTGAGCCATTGACTACCGATGCTACCGCAACCGGTGAAATTAAAGACCGTGGTGTGGTCTCCAAGCAAGACACAGCAGCGACAATTCTTCCAGACGCATACGACGCGGCCCGCGAGATTCTGGCACGACATTTCGCCGGTGCACGCAACATTCGCCTGGACCGACATCACTTCCGTGAGTGCCGTCAGCTACATGGTGAGTCCATTCCCGACTTCGCCCTCGCGCTTCGCGAACTGGCAGCCTCCTGCGATTTCGCCGAGCAAGCCAACGATAACATGTGCGATCAGTTCGTTGCCGGAGTTGCATCCCCGCAGTTAAGGCTCTGTTATACTCCGACGTCCGACGCGAGCGCGCGCGATAACGTTGCGTTTCGTCACGCCGAGTCGGCGACGCTACGCCAGGCGCAAATCGGTCTCCGCTACAGTCGAGCCGGCTCCAACGCGCCGGTGCGATCGCATCTAGAGGAGCGCATGCGCAGTACAGCGAAGAACGCCCGCGCCACCTGTCGACAACCGACAAAACAGCCCGCGAAGCAGGTTCCTGTTACATGCGAGTCCCGTGCGGCCGGTGAGAAATGCAACGACGATCTATTCGGCGCCGAGCGACGCCCTAGCGCTCCAGCAGCCGTCGCCGCGTCGGCGGTCAGCCGACGCCGAACTATAGAGGGCTGTTTTTTGCTGACGTAACGTCGCCGTGACGCGCGCGCGCGCTAGACGACGTTACGCTGGAGTATATCGGAGCCTTTACGGTCACGGTTGCTCTTAGAGGCTGACACGTTCAACCGTGTCGTTGAAATTGCGCTACTCAGCGAGAGAGCCCAGCTTGAGTCTGAAGCTTTTGCGAACCCCGTTGAGCGCATCATACGCCAGCAGCCATGCCAGCATGGCGCTTCCGGACGCACGGCTGATAGCCGCCGGTACAGAAGCGAGGCACGCCCCCCTTATCAGAACCGCCCTAGCTTACCGCACGCTCATCAAGCTAGCTCACCATCTGCAGATATGGACGCTGCCAGTGTTCCGTACAGTGAAAATGCGCAGGTCTCTGGTAATTGCGGCACACCTCATTGTGAACCGACCGCATGCCCCGCTCGCGGTAGAACCTGCTTCGCATGCGGCCGCTATGGCCACTTTATGCGAGTCTGTCGTAGCTCACGCCGAACACGAGGACGACGCCCGACTCACATCCAAGAAGTTCCTGAACAAGAGGCAGCAAGTGGCATTAGCCTACTCACTGTTCACGAAGAGAGGCGCACGGGCGTTTACATTGATGCCGTAGTCACGCCAGTCACATCAAGCTCTAAACCGCGAGTTGCTAAGTTCTTGGTCGACACGGGATCAGCTCTGTCAATTATACGGGAATAAGAATATCGAAGCATGTTCAAAGAAGCAATTCAGTTGACTAGCAATGAACTTACGTTGTTGGAATTCCAACGCGGGAAGATCCCCGTTCTGGGCCAGTTTAAAGAAAGCATCTCGTTTAAAGGGGCCCTGCAACACCTTTCTTAGTTATATTGGAATAGTCTCATTATTGACGTATGACTCTTCACGAGTCATATGCCGCAAAAATTTTTCGAATCCGTCAAGTCTAAGTGGTGTTACCAAATTATAGAGATCACGTTCCGCAGCTTTCTCCCTCAACTCAACGCAGCGAGCGCGCGGAGAGCTAGGCAGCGAGTCGAGGGAGGGAGCGCAGACGAGCGAGGCTCCGCCCAAGAGCGCCGGCGGAAATTTTTTCTTCATTTCTTTCTCTGTGACGTCTGGGCGCAACCACGTGGTCTGTGCCGCCACTTCCGGTCGGCTTGCGTCGTTCTCGTCGAGCGGAGTCGATCGCTCTGTGTATCGCGCGTGCTTGAAAACTGCGCGTCGGTTTGGTAATGTTGGGTGTGCACCTCGAACGCCGTAGTGTTTTCATCGCTCTGCCAACCATGGAAGCACACCTGCGCGCTCGTTTGGAACGAATGACAACTGAGATCGGTTTCGGCCCATACTCCGATACACCGCCTCGTAAGGCACTGGCAGACGACCCCGAAGCGCCGCCATTACCGGACGCCAGCATTGTTACCGGAGACATGCTGCGCCCGTGCCTCGGTCGGTCGTGAGAACGTGCCGACGATGCAGTTCTCAGCTGACGAGGCAACACTCGAACGGCTGCCACTCTCAACGGCAACCGGCGATGGTCAAAAGCGCAGAAATATTCACGTTTTCGGCACTGCGCATGGCGAAGAAAACGGAACCACGCAACTACGAGCAGACGAGCTGTCGGTGAGACCGGAAGTGCTAATATTAATGTTTGTGCGGTGTTTTTAACGCGATAAAATAATATAAACATACATATTATCTACTTATTGAACTCAAAATTAACAACTAAAGTAATAATGAGGGTGTTATCGTGATTATAACATCAGCCAATGGTGGAACTGCCGACAATCGCGTCATATTTTGCGGACTAATACATCATTTGTCGAGAGAAGAGGGAGCGATTTTCAGCTGACTTTGAGAATTTATTGTAAATTCCAGGCCGTGCGCATCGCTATAATATTTGGCTCGCGTGTTCTTGGGAGCCTCGACTACCGATCGGCAGCGCTTTTTGAGCATGCTCGAAAAGTGTTGCAGGGCCCCTTTAAGGAAAAAAACAGCCGTGATAGCAGTTCATGTCACCTCCGGAGGAACTACCCTTTCGGGTCTGGACGCGGTGCAAGCCTTAGGACTACACATTGTGAGCGTACAGCTACGCTGTCTGTGCCCGGCTGCTGAAGCTTCACAATTCATAAGCCAAAGAGCGCCTACAACTGTGTAAACGGGCAACGAAGTGCCTGCAAATCCGCCGAAGTTCGGTGTGCCAACTCTGTTATGGGCTAAGTTTTCCCATTTGTTTTCACCAGGCCTTGGGCTGGCCACAGGCCTTCAGCATCACGTCAAAATGAAGTCGTCGGTTCCTCCAGTGGTACAGAAGCTTACACGCCTACCACTTTCTCTGCGCAAGCCAGTTAGCGACCAGCTTCAGCGGCTTCTCTCTGATGATGTAATTTAAAGGGCCAGCGCCTCTGAATGGATCGCTCCTGTCGTTGTGGTTCACAATAAAGGTGACAGTATCCGCCTTTGCGTTGACCTCAGAGAGCTCAACAAAGCAATTGTAGTTAACAGCTTTCCCCTGCCTCATACGGAAGAGCTACTGCACTCTCTTAATTGGGGCACGCTATTTCTCAAACTCGATTTGGCCTCCGCCTATTACCAAGTTACCCTTCAACCGGAGAGCAGAGACCTCACGGCTTTCATCACACATGATGGCCTTTTCCGGTTTAAGAGTGTGCTTAACTAACTTCAATGCCAGTGCTAGCCATCTTTGATCCCAGAAAGGCTTCGAAAGGGGGTGCAGGTGCAGCGCTTCTGCAATATAAGGTCGACAACAGCTGGCGACCTACGCTTCCCATGTGCTTACGGAAGCCGAACAACGGTATGCACAAAATGATAAGAATTCACTGGGCATTGTTTTTGGATGCAAAAATTCTATCAATTTCTGTAGGGCCAGAAATTAATCATCGAAACTGATCACAAACCACTAATTTCAAGAGCATCCAAAGAAATTTGTGACATGCCACCGCGCTTGCAGAGATTTTTCTACGGCTTATGAAATGCGATTGTTCTTTGCAGTTCGTCCTAGGAAAGGAGCTTATACTAGCAGATATGCTGTCACGAGCGTCCCCATCGACTGAAGGCGACAACACTGGGGCAATGGAGTACGTCAACGTTCATGCCGTACAATTCTTGGGTGTATTGGTCACCGAAAATACATGTCACAAACTAGCCAACTCATCTGCTCGTGAAGACTACTTAAGTGCGGTCATCGGCAAGGTAACCGCTGACGAAGAGATAGAAGGTGAATTAAAACCATTTTCTGCGGAGTTGACAGTCGTGAATCGAGTTTTGTTGAAGGGCAGCAAAGTCGTTGTACCAAGAAGCATGCGGCACGAAATCCTAGATAGAGTTCATGCCGGACATCTTGGACTGCGCAAGTGCAAAGAAAGAGCCAGAAGTCTGATTTTTTGGCCAGGACTTGACAATGACATTATTCAATCCCACTTGCAGGAAATATGCCTACGAGCAACCGCGCGAAATTCCAGCATACCGATGATATCGGGTTGATGCAGACGTATTTCACTATGCCGGCCGACCGTATGTCGTTATGTTTGATGCTCTTTCAAATTTCGCAGAGGCCAAGCAATTGCGTGACACAACGTCAAGGACCACAGTAGAGGCTCTCATGGCTCTCTTTTCCCGCCAAGGAGTTCCGGTTGAAGTGTGCGCGGGAAACGGGCCACAATTCGCCAGTCACAAGTTCGCGCGCTTCGCGAAGCAGCACGACTTCGTACATGGCACATCAAGCGCTGGCTACCCCCATTCCAACGGATGGGCTGAGAAAGGAGTCCAAACGGACAATCGTATGCTTAAAAAATGCGCCGACTCGAGGGGGGGGGGGGGTCTTCTGGTTAGGTCTTTTGGCCTATCGCGCATTACCCTTGGAAGATGGATGGTCACCAGCTAAGTTACTGCAAGGCAGGCGCCTCACAAGTAACATTGTAAGAAAAAATGGGGAGACCCTTAAGCTTCGCCTTTAAGAGTTGATTGAACGCGATAGCGAAATCCGGCCCCTAGTGCGCACATCAACCACTAAATGCATACTTATTAATGTGTGTTGTTACACACACACGCACGCGCATGCTACGTATCTATCATGGAGGAAGGAAAAATAAGGAGAGACCCTGACGTCACATTCGTGAAGCCTCCACATCGCAAACACCCGCATCGCCTCCTAGCGAAGGAGCCTCGAAACATTTCGCGATTTCCGCCGTGTCGTTTGCAAGCGCATGCGCGATTCGAGCCTTTTTTTTTCGCCGTGCAAGCGACGCTGGCGACGCCGCGGCGCAGTCGATTCACGCATGCTGCTCCTTGTGTGTGTTCTTTAGGAAAGCTACGCAATGCCCAGCTGTTGCGCATGGTTGCGTCTACCCGGTGCAAATCGCGTGCACTGCGGAAAGTACCGGGTGTCACTTTTCATGTGTACGTACACGTTCGCTTCATTGCTGATCACTAATGCATGGTATTCGCATGCGAAGCTCTCGGATGTGCGCTCTGTTGCTTCTTACTCATTGTGTCAACTCAGAACACACGTGAACTTTTGTTTTTGGCGTCTGACGCGCCGTACATAACATGCGCCGAAGGCATCGTACGTTTTTAGAGGCTGTGTCGTTGAACGAAAGGGCAATAAACTTATGTTGTTATCGGACTACGTCATGTGTGTATTGTGCGTTGTGCGCTCGCTGCGTGCTTGTTGTGTGCGTACTGGAATTACAAACTTTACGTACACGATCGCGTATACAATACAGCGGTGTCCTCTTTTCGACGTCTATATTCTCATCTCCCTACCTTACCATCGTCATTCATCACTCTTTCGCTCCCCTGTCCCCCCTCCCCAGTGTAGAGTAGCAGGCCAGAGCAAACTATAGCTCAGGCCGACCTCTCTGCCTTTCTGTAAATAAATTCTCTCTCTCTCTCTCTTTTCGACGTGAAGTTACGTCAACTATAGGTTGGCGTTGCGCCGAATAGCTACTACGCTCACTCCATATACACGAACAAAGAACCGCTAATCCGGCAACAGATCGGGAAATCTGGCTACGAGAAAGGGAAGGCCTAACGCCCAGCAGAACGCGTAACTCACTGCTTGGTGAGTTCGAATACGATGATGCAGGGGCTGAACGTTTTTGACCACGGCACGTACCGGTATTCTGTACTGTTGCACAAAAACGCTCCACGAAGAATTTCAGCACGCAGCGCTCGGGCCTGCCACGCACGAACAGCCTGGTAAACGTCCGCTTGCAACATTTTACTGCGTGCGAACCGCACAATACGCGCTAAGTTCACGCCGGGACTACAAATCTGCGCAGAAGCGTGGCAGAAGCTAATCACCGCGGAGAGCACGCCGCGGGGCGTCTGCTATTTTGTTTGCCCCATACCGGTTTGTTTGCCCCATAAATCTGACGTCACTTCCTCCACACTTTTCGCAATGCATTGAAATACGATAGGGCTTCTTTTTAGTATTCTTTTCTCCATGGTATCTATAGTAATGGTACAGTTTTTCGATCTACAGCACTTCCCTGTGCTACAGTCGAGACATATTTCTCACAATGCCTCACAGATGGCAGCACAATGTCTAACGTTTGCTGTTTCCTTGATCAACGCCTCCTCTAGAAAGCAGGCGTTGGCTTGATATTTTTTCCGCTAGATGGACATAGTTGTCCATTTTTGGAGCTGTCTGAAAGTTCGTGTGTGTTTTTAGCGGCGATGGTTGCACTATCCCGGCTTTTTCCGAAGCATGATTTCGCGCAATAAACGTAGTTTGATGGCCTCGCCAATGAGCCTACAAATCGCCGAATGGGCTCATTTTCGTCGTGACACCTGACGAAAAAAATGCGTTAAGGAGACTCCTTCCAATACATGGCATTCATGTAGTGTTTTTTTCCTGAAACAGTTGCAAGTAACATCGTGGCTTTGTGGTAGGACACCTGCTTGCCACGCAAACGGCCCGGGTTCGATCCTCAATGGGACCGAAGACTTTTATTGTGTATTTTATTTGCATCTTTCTCGATTTTTCGGTCACGGACGATTTTTCGCTCACAAGCGACGTAGCGACGCCGACGGCGGCATTTCTGCGAAACGAGCTCTCTAACGCTATCACTTTAAAAAACAGCGCAAGAAGACAGGGACAGAAGGGGCACACACACGAGCAGCGCTCGTGTATGTGTGCCCCTTCCATGCCAACTAGCCCACCGACAAGCGTTATCAGAAGTAACGTTCAGGATTTAAACCAAGTCGCCAAAACGCAAGTGACAAAGCACCCGCAACAAAAGAAAAGACGACCCATTCCACCTTTGATGCAAGGAACGGTAATTTGAATACGGGACAATGCGTGGTCGCGTAGGGGCTGGATCGAACGTGTTGGGTAAGCGAATTACTCGCATTCTCTACAGCCTGTTGCGTGAGAAATTGTGATAATGTGGCTTTGCTGTTATTGTTTCGCGTAGCCCTGACGGAGAACTGTGGTAACCTTGACCGTGAAGCTCAGCAGAGTCTCTGAACACGGAGTGAGCAGCTAGAGGCGCACACCGCCCCCTCTCATAATCTAAAATGGTTGTCACCACACTGGATCCCGCACTTGCGTTTTGAAGGCTTAAAGCTTCGGTCTTTAATAGGAAATGCTAACACGTGCGCCATACAAGTAATAATAATAATATCTGGGGTTTAACGTCCCAAAACCACGATATGATTATGAGAGACGCCGTAGTGGAGGGCTCCGCGAATTTCAACCACCTGGGGTTCTTTCACGTGCACCTAAATCTAAGTACACGCGCCTCAAACATTTTCGCCTCCATCGAAAATGCAGCCGCCGCAACGGGGATTCGATCCCGCGACCTTCGGGTCAGCAGTCGGGCGCCATAACCACTAGACCACCGTGGCGGGGCTGCGTCATACAAGTAAATTTTAAAATGTTGGTCGTGGCCACCTTCGGGTTTGTTTTGGCTTCGGCTGTATCCCGCGAAAGTGGACACGCAGGTATCCCTGTTTGGAGTATATACAAACGGAAGACAACCGTCAACAGAACATTCGAGGGTGCGTAATCAAACAGTCCAACGCACATGAAGCGAGAGCTAAAGGGAGCATGCAACTGAAAAGGCCAAAGTCATCGGGGCCATTCGTCGATGAAAAAGCGAGCTTTGTACCACTGATCGCAAGATAGATAGCTAGCTAAATTGATCATGTATGTACTTCACCTCGTTGACATTATGTGTATACCCAAATTTAACGCATTCAGGCTCTACAGAACGGACGTCAGAGGGCTTGCCTCGAACTCGATGTCGCGTGATGCTCGCTTGCGCTTGCGGATTGCAGTGCGCCGAAATAACTGAAACTTTTTTTTTTCTTGTACCTGCAGTTCGCTTTGATAACATTCCTACTTTTCTGAAGCGTGGACTGGTGAACGCAGCTTTCCAGGTCATTGATGTTTCAGGAAACCGCGCCTCGACACAAACGAGGCCTATGCACATTCGCTTGCGGACGGCCCTCTTTGCACTACCCAGTTAGCGCCGGCGCTGCGATGAGGGCACTGGTGGTGGTTAGTGGTGGTTTTTTCGCAGCCCCACCTGGACAGAGTCTCATGTCTATATGTGCTTGCGCGGCACGAAGTTTCGTTTGCTGCCACAGCGGCAGCATTTGTTTACGTTTATGCCGACTTTCCCAGCGTTCGATCTCGAAACCTCCGGGCAGCTTCGGCGTTGTCTCGGTATCTCAACACACGTGACCACGACGTTGCTTCCTGTCAGGACCCGACCTAGCTGGCGACAGTCCTTTGGCTGTCATAAGTCCGAAAATCGAAGAGGCCCACCCCTGCTTACAGGAAGTGCAACAGTACGCGTTGGCGGGCTAGTTGGTGAGAATCCATATTGCTTTTTTTAGCGCAAAAAACGACACCACAAGAAAGAAGACGGAACACAAGACGGAAGACAGAACACAGGAAGTGAATGTGTCTCAACCATATGAACGTAGTGTAAAACTAACGTAAAACGAGAGCAATTTTTATTGAGGCTTCGCTGATGTTCGTGGTGGTTGAATAAACACCCGCATCACGTAAAGCCCATATGGAGAATCCTAGACATCAGAAAAACTCCGCCTTTGCGAAAATTTGATGCCAAACATGCGCCTTTCATGGGGCCGCTCAATATGCTGATGAACGCTATACAATGAAGACGCCGTGTCGAATGCAGCGTTGTTAAGAGGGCGGTAGCTTACAATAAAACTCGACGCTCACGCATGCCTTAGACAACTCCCAAATGAGGTGCTCAGCTCGTCTGCCCACGCTTGGTCTCTAGTTCCTCAATGGTCTCTAGTACTTCAGTTTTCGTTAGGAATGCTTCTTTCACCATTGGGAATTTTCTTTCCCTCTACATGCCGATAACATCGTCTAAAGAAATCAATTTTGTTAACGACTGTCGCATGTTGCAGTCAGGTTTGTTTTCTTTTTCTAAATGGTGCAAGAGCAATGACCTGAATAATGCTAATAACAAAATTATGACCTTCTCTGCACGCGTATTATTTTCTTGCTTTATTAATTATGTATTTTTAGGTACGTTGTGTGACATCCATGATCTCGGTGTTCTCTTTGACTCAACGTTAGTCTTCTCTGCTTATACTAAGCGCTTTGCTATCAAGGGTTCGCTCCGTCGGCTCTGTTTGCAGACCATCGACATTTCAACTGCCCACTACCCTTCCCTAAATTGCACAGAGCAATATGGCTCTCCCAACTTCAATATGCGCCTGTTTAATCGAATGGCATTCCTAAATTCAGCAGTAAAACCATTGAGCGGGTTCAGGAAAAATTCCTGAGCATATAAAACCATCGCTTAAGTAGAAATTACTCTACATCTTGTACTGGCGATGTTGGATTACTGCCATTGCCATGACTGCGTTGCCTTCGAAATGACGCGGATCTGATGTCTCTGTTCAAGCTTCTTCAGTGTATCGTTACTTGCCCAGATCTACTCACTTGTAATGTTTTCTTTTGTTTCTTTTTTTTTAAGTCCGCGTAAGATAGCCAGAGTTCACAGACCTTTACCAGTACCTGTCCGCCTCTGCCAACACTCCACTGTCCACGGGACAGCCTTTACAGTGCTTATTTTCTTCATCTGTATGCTTTTATTACTCGTTATCATTTTCTTCTGAGCTCTGCCCTGTATTAACATAGAGTCGTACATTGAACCAGTCGTCTTCTCATTGCTTCATCTCTCTCAGCTTGCCTTGTGCTTTGTTGTATATAAACTGTATTTATCATATTCAGTCTATATCCTTTGTGTTGTGCTAAGGTATTCTCTCCTGTAACGCTCACATCTTATTTTCACATTTTCTCTCTTTTGTTGGTATTCTCTCCTTTAGTCTGCCTTTCTTGCGTTGTTTATTATTAGCAATATCTTGCGTTTGCCACCTTATAATCATTCCTGGGAGCGTTAAGTAAATTACCCTTATTATTATTATTATTATTATTATTATTATTATTATTATTATTATTATTATTATTATTATTATTATTATTATTATTATTATTATTATTATTATTATTATTATTATTATTATTATTAAGAAGAAACCCGCCTCGTTTGGAGTTATGAAAACATCCACTATATCTGTAGCTCAACGGCCACAAAGGCCACAATGGCCAAAGGCCATTTTTGTTACGAAGCTGAGCCCGGACACCACTACTGCTGACATTAAGAAACATATTGCTTCATTGGATCTGTCTCCCATCTCCTGCCGGCGACTTCAAACAAAGTTCCAGTCATATTCTTCATTCTATATTGAAGTTGACGAGGAAACACTACAACGCCTGAATGACCCTTCGATGTGGCCCCTCGGATGCCTCTTCAAGCCATTTCGTGGGGAGCTGCGCGATGACATGCTTCATCCCTCTGAGATAGTGACTGGAATCCAAAGTGCCGTGTGACGTAGACATATTCTACCAAAATGCTCGGGGTCTGCGTACCAAGACACTCGAGTTTTTCTCTAATGTTCTTTCGTCTGCTTTTCCTATTATTGCTATCTCTGAAACCTGGCTCGGCACTGAAATTCCCTCATCGGACTTTTTTCCCCCGACCTACACCACCTTCCGCCGTGACCGAGATTTCAGTGAAACCAAACAGAAAGGCGGTGGCGTGCTGATTGCCATTGACAATTCACTGAAATCCGTTAGACGGAAAGACCTAGAAACTATCGAAGAATCGATCTGGCTAGAAATCAACCTTGAGCGCCGTGAAAAATTGTTGATTGGATGCTTCTATTTACCGCCCAGCATTTCCCCTGCCTCGTTTCACGATGTCATGTCTTCTATTGAACTTGTGATATCTTCTCATAGTGGGCACAGAATTATTGTTCTTGGGGATTTCAATGCACCTGGAATTGACTGGAGCACGCTTACCTTTTCTCATTACAATCATTTCACAGAGAAAAAGTGCAGCCTGCTCTTGGACTTTCTGGCGTTTAATTCCCTAGTGCAACATAATTCAGTCGTCAATTCCAGTGGCAACGTCTTAGACCTGTGTGTGTCAAACGATCAACCCCTTGAAGTTTCCCGCTCCAACATCTCTCTTGTACGTCCGGACAAATTCCACCCACCACTTAACGTAAGATTATCTGCATCAGCCGAAACAACGAGCTACAGCAGTTACGTAAACAAATCTCCAAGATTTGCGTTCAAGCGAGGTGATTACACGGGCCTCTATCATCACTTGTCCACCGTTGACTGGTCACAGGTTACTGACAAACCGAATGTTGATGACCAGGTTGATCAGTTTGCGGAGCTTGTACTGAGCAGCATGCGTAATTTTATTCCCCAATACACACATAAACAACGTAAATATCCCCACTGGTTCTCATCTGAACTTATCAGTGCACTGAAGCATAAAGATCGCGCACACAGGAAATCTAAATGTTCTCCATCGAGCGAGTGGAAGGAAGAGTTCAGCCTTTTTCGAACTCTCGCTAAACGCCTATATAAACGGGATCATAGTTCGTATATTGAATTCTTAGAAAAAAGCGCTTCTGACAGACCAGCTGAGTTTTGGAAGTATGTACGTAAACGGTCCAGCAAAAGCGGAGAGTCTTTCAGACTACTAGACTCAAATGGGGTAGAAGTGCATGCCGTCGCTGACTGTTTTGCCGCACATTTCTCATCCGTTTATAAGGCCTCAGACTCTAGCACTGATATCAGACAGCCTAAGGCAGTTGGCTCACCCAGTGCTTTGTCGCTGGATGAAAATCTTATCTGCGAATGCATTAAGTGCTTAAAACCATCCTTATCATGTGGCCCAGATGGCATCCCCTCCGCCATACTAAAAGCTTATAGTAGTATATTTGTCCCAGTACTGACTACGATATTTAATAACTGCCTGGACACTTCCACATTTCCTAGCATGTGGAAAACTGCTCGTGTTTTCCCAGTATTTAAGTCGGGCTCTAAAACAGATGTTTCTAATTATCGCCCGATTTCTCTACTATGTGCCACATCAAAGATCTTCGAGCTGGCTCTTCACAAAATATTGTCTTTTAGTGTTAAAAGCTCATTGATTCCTAATCAACATGGTTTTCTCGCTGGCCGCTCAACTACCACAAATCTTGCTAGTTTCATGACGCAGATCTCCACACCTATTTCTCAGAGAGGACAGGTTGACGTACTCTACTGTGACCTGAGCAAGGCTTTTGACGTAGTCAGCCACACACTGCTTATGGTTAAACTTGCGCAATTTGATGTTGACTTGTCGGTTGTGAATCTCCTGCAGAGCTATCTGCTCAATAGATATTGTTATGTAGCGGTAAATGGCCAAACGTCTTCTTTGTATAAAGTGACTAGTGGGGTCCCTCAAGGGTCAGTATTAGGCCCACTCCTATTTTTAATTTACGTTAATGATGTTTCTTTTGCCATTCGTAATTCTTCTTTCCTCTTGTATGCCGATGACATCAAGATTTTTAAGGAAATTCATTCAGTTAACGACTGTCGCTTGCTGCAGTCAGATTTGCGCTCTTTTTCCGAATGGTGCAACGCTAATAACCTTTCTCTGAATGCCTCGAAGACAAAATTCATGTCTATCACTCGCAAAACATCTAGCGTGTCATTTCAATACTCTGTCAATTCTGTGTCCTTATGCAAGGTTTATGAGATCAGTGATCTTGGTGTTGTTGTTGATAGCGCGTTAAACTTTTCTGCTCACGCTAAGCGTGTTGCTTTGCGGGGTCTTCGCACCCTAGGCTGTGTTTGCAGATTGTCTAGAGAATTCCGTTCTCCTATGCCCTTCCGAAAATTGTACACCGCGCTATGTCTTCCTCAACTGGAGTATGCGTCCGTGATATGGAATGGCATTGCTCAATCCAGCGGTAACACCATTGAACGAGTCCAGAAAAAATTCCTTAGCATATATAACCATCGCTTTGCTAAAACATCTCGTTCAAATACTGCTGAATTATTATCATTGCCATCACTTCACTGCCGACGAAATCGTTCTGATCTCTTGTTTCTTTACAAGCTAGTCCACGGTATCATATCCTGCCCTGTACTTCTCAATTGTGTTAATTTTCGAATTCCGCGTAAGTTAACCAGAGAGAACAGACCGTTTCATGTACCCGCCTGCTTCTTCCAACACTCTACCGTTCACAGAATACAAAGTCTCTATAATGTTAATTTTCTTGATCTTGACATTTTTCATAGTCCACAATCATTGTTTTTATCCGAGCTTTGTACTGTTTTGACATAGTATGGCACAATGTACAAAGTCTTCCCTTCTCCGTCTTTCCGCATAGTTGTATATATGCAATCTAATTTTTCATTCCCCTTCAATATTTCTCGTGTTGTCTTATTTTACTCCTCCCCTTTTGTGTTCATTTCTCTTTGTCTACGTGTATTTGCTCTTTTTATTTCTGAAGACTGTCTGTATTGTATAGTTTTTTTTTTTTTTTTTTTTTTGCGTGCGCCTGCACAAAGACCTTACGGTTGTTCCTGGGCACGTTAAATAAATGATTGATTGATTGATTATTATTATTATTATTATTATTATTATTATTATTATTATTGTTATTATTATTATTATTATTATTATTATTATTATTATTATTATTATTATTATTATTATTATTATTATTATTATTATTATTATTATTATTATTATTATTATTATTATTATTATTATTATTATTATTATTATTATTATTATTATTATTATTATTGCCAGTAATACTAATAGAGCTACTCCATAAACTTAAAAAAAATGCGGGACGCTTAAGCTTCAGAGAACGGTAATTTGGGCAAGTTGGTATGCATTCATTTTAAAAACAGCGCCCAGCATTAAGTACCTGTATTGTCGAATAAACTTCTCAGTTGCGAGTCAGCGCCCGCCCCGTTGTTTCTGTCTATACTGTCTTCATTTTGCTGCGCTGTTTTTAAAATGAACGCTTAAACTTCGCCTTTAAAGAGTTGAATGCGATAGTGATATCGGGCCCTATCCTCATTGCGCTCTATTGAGCTTGTCATTATGTTCAGTCGCCCGGTCTCACACACGCACACACACGCACACACACACACACACACACACACACACACACACACACACACACACACTCGATATACCTATAGTAGAGGTAAAGGTGTCCGCCGTCTTCAACAGCACTATTATGACAACAGTGTACCCACTACGTTTATGTAAGAGAATGCGCGCACTAATGTGAATGCGCTTTGTAATGGGTGGCATGCTTTAAACCAGCAGAAATTACGCGCGTGATACTTTTTCGAAGTTGCGATGCACCCACTACGTGTTCGTAAGGGAATACGCGTAGTAATGTGTATGCATTTTGTAATGGGTTTCCGGCTTTAAACCACCAACCGGTTATGCAGTTCGCATGGTGTGACGCCCGATGGCAATATACGCTTGTACCCCGTTTTACTGCGATATTATATCTCGTACTGTGACACCTGTATACAGGACGCGTATGTTTGCGAAACATTAAAGTTATTTCACTGCATTTCCAAGCAATGGAGTGGCTCTGTTGAAGAGGAACTGCTTGCCACGCAGACGGCCTGGCTTCGATTCTCACTAGAACCTAAGATTTTTTTATTATTTATTTCTTCAGTCACAGACAAGATGATGATTTTTTGCTCACAACCAGCGACGCCGACACCGACACCACAATTTCTGCGGAACGAGCTACATAGCTACATCCCAGCTACATAGCTACAGCGTATAGACGTGCATATATATATCTATATATATATATATATATATATAGTGAACTCTTCTATATCGTGTCTTCCCTGATGAAGGCCGGTCCCCGGCTATATATATATATATATATATATATATATATATATATATATATATATATATATATATATATATATATATATATATATATATATATATATATATATATATATATATATATGCCCGAAAAAGGTTTTATTTTTGTGACGTTTCAGCCGGGGACCGGCCTTCATCAGGGAAGACACTATATAGATTTTTTGTATCGTGTCTTCCCTGATGAAGGCCGGACCCCGGTTGAAACGTCGGAAAAATAAAAAGTTTTCGTTTTGCACGTCCTCTACTCCGTAGTAGTGGGTCTACTGCATCCAAAGACACTTCCGACTTCCATCTTCATATATATATATATATATATACTAACAAGAAGAATTATCTCAACATACAATCTTTTGTGCATGCTCCCATAACAAATGTAGGTACATTCGCTTAGACACAAAAAAACCATGTGATATTAATAAGCAGTGCCAGAATTTGTACTACAGTGAGTGTGCTTACGCTTGAGCATGGTCACGTCGAAAAGCATAGTACCGCATACTGAGGGGTCGGAGGTGTTCACAATTGGCGCCTCGGCTGCAGAGCTGAAACGCGTACCAGAAAACATTCATCAGTGACCCGATTGTCATTTGTCGCAAGCAAATCACATCATAGTTTAACGCCCTAACGGAATGCCTTAACGGAATCTTAATACGTTGGATTATGGAAGTATGAATATCAGCAAAATGCTACTGAAACTTCATTTGAACGAACTTAAAGGGACCCCAGGAAAAAATTCGTTAAAGTGAGAGTTCGCTAAACTGAAATAGCTATGTTGCACTTGTTATCAGGAGCGAAAGGAAACATCAGTAGTTGAAATGTAATTTCAATCTTTTTGGTTGCAATGCTGTTAATTTGAATGTGAATTTCTGCTTGTTTAGCATGTTTTGAAGAATGCAGTAATCTTTCGCTGCACTTGTGCACTTAGTACAGCAGTGGTCATGAATTGAGTAACTGTGTCTAAGTTCTCTTAAATGTTCTCCAGCACAGCACTGTGCTGGAGAATATGATGTGACTGTGAAGACTGTGACGTTTTCACTGGGTAGCTGCACACGTGTGTCCAGCGAAGCAGCGGCATTTTCTTCGCGGACGATGCTCGTGAATTTATTAAGGAACGTCGTCCGAAAGAGATCCCGGGTTTGAAGTGTCGATTCTCGGTTCTCAAACCACGCCCTCGCGGCGTCTTCTAAGTAGAAGTAGACGTGGCGCAGCTTCTCTTGAGAGTCCCAGTAATTGAAGGTGGCGACTCGGTCGTACGTCTCCATCCAGCTCTCCCGGTCTTCAAACGATGATCCAAGGAAAGTCGGTGGTTCCCTCAGCTGCTGCATCACGACCGTTTTAGGCGGCAGAGTGGCTGTCATTGCCTCGGCGGTCGATGTGACGGTCTTGGGCTGCCTGATGTTTTCGGGAAGGAGCCCGTACTCTGGCTGTAGTCCCTTCTGCCAGCGGCTAGTTCGACGATATGGGTTGTCTTATCGTCGCGTTGTTCGCGGCTTGGGTTTGGGTCGGCGCTTCGCGGAGGCGTCCGGATCATGAATGAAGCAGCACCTCCGCAAGATGTCACGTGGCCATGGCGGTAATGAATCCTCCAGCAGGACTCCGAAATACGGAACTTTTGATTAGGGCCAACTTGTGCCCGGAAAAATGAAAGCTCAAGTACAAGCAGTACACGCTGTGCATTGATAGCGGCGAACACAGCATCGGCTGTCGGTAACCTGATCTGCGGTAAGGCGCGTCGGCATTTATACATACGCATCGAAGAATGGAGCCTTATCGCTGATGGCCGCGTTAGTTCCATAATGAACTGTTCGCGTTTGCGCGCTCAAGTCTATAAGAAGATTCGAAGAAAATAATCTGTACTCTTCCCAGACATTCGGGCGCGGTTGGCGCAAGACAGTGGTTATGCGTGTAACCGAACAGTTCCATAAAGATAGTAAAAGGAGCGCGCGTGGCAATACTGTTATACTCTGGTTTGACATGTACACAGGACTAAATATGGCTATTTCATAACTGTATCTTACACCTGCACAAATATTTTAAACCTTATACACTGCGTATAGAATCAGCATATTATCACGAAGTCGTGACGTTTAAGAAGGCAGCAGTCGGCGTATTCAAGACGAAGCGCTTTATTCGGTCGACCTTGTGCCCAGGAAATGAAAAGTTAAAGTGCGAGTACTACATGCTGGGGTGCAATCGCGGATCGATGCTATTTCCGATTCCAATGATTTTTGTGCTTTTCATGCCTGGCCAGTGTTCAGTGGTGCGATCTTGTACGCGCTACAAAATAAACACGGAGGCGTCGCATGACAACCAGCCGCACGTGACCGCACGCGATTGGTCAATGCAGAGCCGTGACGCCTGTCGCGGTTCAAATGGGCCATTCGCGTGCGGCTGGATGTAACGCCACGCCTCCGTGTTTATTTGGAATGCGTACAAGATCGCACCACAGAGCAACGGTTCGTCCGTGTTATCAACGCGATCAGCCAGCCGCGAGTGGTTGATGATAAGAATAGCATAAATTTTAGTAGAAGGCATCACTCCGCGATAGCAACCCTGTACACTGATAGCGGCAAGCACAGCCGGCGGCCGTCGAGAAATATAATCATCGGTGGAACGCGTCGGTCTTTTATACATCAGTGATCGAACCTTCCAGCGTTATCGCTGGTGCTCGAGTAAGCTCGCGGATAAACTTCACTATTCGTGCCCTGCGCGTAATCTTAACAGAGTGATCTCAGACAATCGCGAAGCTTCCCGAACATTCAGGCGTGGTCGGCGGCGAGCGTTGCTAAGTGTTTGTGGGCGAAACCCACAGCGCATGAAAAAAATATGAAATCGTTACAGCTGTACATTACTATTGTCTGACATTGTTTCTCAAAGCGTTAAACTGAACAACGTGATTACAATTTATATGTGTTAGTATCTTGACATAGCGCTAGGTGGTGTCACAGTTTCGAGAGACGGTCGATAGTGACGCTGGCTACCGCGCTGCTCCAACCAATGCTTCTATAGTCGGTGACAACCTAAGAATAAATATAAGCTCCGGCCACGAGGCCGCATTGCTCATATTTTGCATGCCTCCGCGCTACAAAGGAAGTAGTTCCTAGACAATGGCAATAATTTTCACTTATATAAACCTTATTTTGCAATACTGCACTGTTATTGAAATAATGAAAGCAAAGCTAGATAAAATAAATTGTGAAGGCACGGAGTTCAGCGTCAGCATAACAATAAACTATGTGTTGTTTAAATCGCACCCCCCGCCACGTTCATCTTGGAGTCTATACGAAAAAGTAATGTACATCTCAAAGGCAATGTTTCTCAGCCGTACCTAATACGTTATTAAAACAAAGAATGCCAGATTTCTCATAAAACTTAAAATAAAGGAATCGTTATTTTACGGTTTCACAGAACAAAACAGGGACATTAATCACGTTTAATAAGGTCGTTTGTAATTTTTTTGCGAAACTCTCGCCGCCAGTTTTCTTCACTGACTGCTCTATGGCAACTGTGACTCAAAGCGAAGTATGGCGAAGTGGTCTGAGATCGCCTTTGTGAATTTCGACTCTGGTGTTGCCGTAAATACAGCATTTGCGTATCTAGTCGCCGTGCTTGTAATCGTGTTTGAGGAAGACGCCAAGGCTACATTTGACGTCTTGTTTCATCGAAATAAAAGCGTGTTGCACACATGGTGTTTAACTGTGGGGGCCATTGCGTGCGTTGCCGTTCACGCCAAGGAGAGAGAGAGAGAGAAACAACTTTTATTTTCGAAACCCAAGTGCGGGTCTGGGCTCTAGGGTGAGGCTGTACTGACCTCCCCTAAGATGGTTAGTATGTGGTTAAGGAGAGTTGCTCACGAGGAGGTGGTTTCGCCCAGATTCGCAACCCAGGCCTCCCGTGTAAGTATGTTAGAGCAGAGTGAATGGCGTTGTGGCGTGTTAGCTCTGGGGCAGTGCCAGTATGTGTGGGATTGAGTCGGTATGGAACCGCACACTTGGCAATGAGGTGTATTCGGGGCTTGTATTTTATGCAGTGTGAAGTCATTCGGTTTGTGCTTGCCTTAAGAGCGCGGTTTCTTTTCTTGAAAAAGCCTCGGGCGGTCTAGGGAGCTCTCTTCGGGCTATTCGGAGGGATTTCAGGCGGGCCCTTCGTTCCTTATGGCGTTCTGCGCGGTCCACTGTCGGCAGATAAATGTCAAGCCAACCCTGGGAGGTATAACACCAGGGTGTTGAGGCCTCAGCGTGGGTCCGGGAGTTGCCCAAGGAAGAAGAGTGACCTGGCGTCCATTCCAGGTGAACTAATATACCGGGATTATGATGTCCATAAATAGTGAGCTCAGCCAGTACGTATGGAGGGAGTTGGTTCTGGAGGAAGGCCCGTAGGGCTGCCTGCGAGTCTGTCCTGACCGTAATTTCTCGAGAGGCGTGCTCATGCTGTGTGATGGCTTGCGTTATGGCCAGTATTTCTGCTATCGCCGCAGAAGGAACGTCGTGATGGAGTTTTACGATTGTTTCACCACGTGGGTCCATTGTTGCTGTGACTGCTTTGCCGGCTCTAAAGCTGGCATCTGCGTGGTATGAGGTCGGATCACTTTGAAGCTGTCGGCGGCAGCGCGATTGGCGTCTTTCAACATCTCTTTCAGTGTGTATGTGTTTTGGGATTGGTCGAACATCAATATAAGGAAGTGCGTCCCACGGAGGAGCTGGCGGTGGTATAGGGGGCAGATTGGTAGTATTGTGTCCCACAAGTTCTAGTAGGCGACGGCCCTGGTTGGAAGTTGTTAGGCGGTGCGTTTGACCTTCTTCATGCATAATTAGTCTTTCACTCAAGTTGTTGTAGATTGCTGTCGCATCTACGAAGGCACTTGGTGCATAGCTTGGTACCCCAAGGGTTACGCGCGTGATGCATCGAAGGAGGTTGTTGAGTTTGCGGAGCTGGGTCGCGGTGAGATGCATGTACGGAAAGCCGTACATAATCCTGGTATATACTAAGGCTTCTGTGATGCGCCGGAGCTCAGCTTCTCTGACACCATTATTCTTGTTAGCTATTCGTTCGAGCATGTGCGTTATCTGACTGATCTGTTGTTGAGTGCGCGGCATCCATATGTCTGATCTGCCATCCTGCTGCCAATAAAATCCCAAAATACGTATATGTTGTTTTCTTGGTATCGGTTGTCCATGCACGTTAAGCTCGATGAGGTGTCGTCTTTCTTCTGCTGCTTTGGTATGGTCATTCAGGACGACTATGTATTCGCATTTTCCAGGGGAGCACTGAAGTCCAAGACTAGCGAGGTACTGCGCAACGGTGTTTATTCCTTGCTGTAGTGTGTTTTCTTGCTCGCCAGCGTTACCTGTCGTGCACCAAAGCGTGATATCATCCGCATAGATGATATGCCTAAGCCCTGGAATTGAATTTAGTTCGGTTGGAAGATCTTTTAAAGCAACATTAAAGAGTGTTGGAGAAAACATTGCTCCTTGGGGCGTTCCTCGTCTTAGCGCATGATTCGTTGTAGTGGAATTAGTCATAGCTATTTGAACTTGTCGGTCGCTGAGAAAGCTGCGGATGTAGTCTGCGAAGCACCGGCCTGGTTGAGTGTCATACACTTTCTCCAATAGAGCAGCGTGTTTGATGTTGTCAAATGCTTTATCTATATCAAGGCCAACAAGGGTACGTGTTTGAACTCTGCTACTCTGGGAGTAAACATCCTGTTTTATAAGCAGCGCCGCGTCCTGAGCTGAAACATGGCGGCGAAATCCAATAGGTGTTGCTTTGAGTAGTTTGTGGTTGTCAAGGTGCCACTCATACCTAGTAAGGATCATTTTTTCCATGACCTTGCCAACACACGAGGTCAGAGATATAGGCATCAGATTAGTAAGAGAATCCGACCTTTTGCCCGGCTTGGGAATGACGCATATGGTGGCAATTTTCCATTCAATAGGTAACACACCACTGCGCCAGATGTCGTTGAAAAACCCCAAAAGAATGGATTGTTGGTCATTTGAGAGGTTGCGTAACATGGCATATGTGATTTCGTCAGCGCCAGGTGCTGTGTTCCTGGACATGGATGCCAGTGCGGTGGATAGCTCTGCCGCAGTGAAGTCTGTGTCCATTCCCGAACTGCTAAGCCCTGTGTAACTGGGAAGCTCCTCTGGTTGCGTTGGCGGATAGAAAGTGTCAAGTATTGCTTTGTGAAGTTCATCGTCGCCAATTTGTAAAGTGAGCTGAATATTGGCTAAAGCATGGCGCTCTGTCGAGCGACCAAGCAAGTTTTTGAGGATCTGCCAAACTCTCGAGAGGGTGTAGATGTCCGTTGATGCTTTCGCACGTCTCCTGCCAATTCCGCCTAGCCAGATCATCGGCGTATCTCTGTATGTTTTCGTTGCACCTTGCCAATTCATCCTGTATGTGCACGTTGGCCTTATTTTTTCAAAGCCGCCGAACAATCTTTCTGCGGCTATCCCACAAATTTAGCAGATGCCTGTCTATAAAAGGATACTTTTCAGTGCAGGTGACTTCCTTTCTGAATTCGTCCGTGGTAGAGCGGAGGTCCTCTGCCCATTCTTGTATAGTTAGAGGAGAGGGTTGGGCATCGAGTTTATTTCGAACTTTGTCCCAGTCTACAATCACTGTGCGACGCCCCGATTGCCTTCGAGCACCAGCGCGTGCCGCGAAAGTGACAAAGCAGATGTAGTGGTCACTTCCTCCATCCTGGCCTGTGTTATGCCATTCTGCGGAAAAGTGCCCCTTATACCATGCGAGGTCCGGATTAGTGTCTTGTTCTGTGCGGTTTCCCCTTCTTGTGTATTCTAGCGTGTTGTTGAGCAATGAGAAACACTGCCCTTGCATAAAGCTGCATAACTTGCGACCTATGGAAGTGTGTCGATCATAGCCCCATTGATAATGGGGTGCGTTAAAGTCCCCCACGATAAGAATATTGGGGTCGCCTGTATTCGTTCGTAGAAAAGTGGCATAATCCGGCAAGGGTTCTGCATCTTGTTTAGGTAACCAGTAGGTTGCCAGTAAAAGGAGAGTGGTGTTTTGCAGTCGTATTCGAACGCATACATGTTCTTTCCACGCATCGTTAATTGAGGCCACCATCTATTTGGGTAGCTGCGAGATCACGGCGTACATGAATTATGACTTGCGTACATGGGGGCTGCGGTGACAGGTGGCCGCGTCGTTTTCCATCAATGCTAGGCTGTGTAAAATAATTATATCCGGTTAATTTGTGCTCACCACTGGTCTCCTGCAGCGCAATCATTGCAGGAGAATGCTCGGCCACGTAATTATTAAAAGCAGTCTTCTTCCTACGCAGCCCGCGACAGTTCCAATGCCAGACTGCTATCATGTTCTAAGTGCTACCACCAGGCACTGCGGGGTGGTTTATGGCCAAAGGCGAACCATGTATTACATTTGGGGCGTTGTTGTTAGCCATTGTGGGGGGGGCGTTTGGGTGGAGGCGATTGCGTTTTCTAATTGCGTGAAACGTGCATTAAGGGATGCCAACGCTTGCTACAGTACCTGCTGTACGGCTTGTTGTATAATAGAAGGAAGAATTTGCAGAAGTATTTCGTGTACTAGCTGTCGGATGTCTGTGTGTGAATTTGTATTTGCGGTGTGTGGATGGCGTGTTGTATGGAGGCCTGGGCCGCTCACCTGGTGAGTTGAAGATTCGCCGTTGTGTTCGTCCCACCGGAGGACTTTATGTGGTGGTGAGGAGCCTGCTCCCGGAGACGGTTGCGTGGATCCGTGATGTCCTCCTGAGGGTCCCCACGCTGTGCCTGTGGCATTCTGTGGTTTTCCGTGGTGGCCTGGAGAAGCTTTAGGCTGCGTGCTGGTGGTGGTAGGAGTCTTCGGCTGGTGGGAGCTTGGCTTCTTCTGTCGTGGTGGTCCTCGGTTCCTACTTCTACTTCGGCTTGTGCTGGGACTTCTGCTGCGACTACTGCTGTGGTCACCGTTGAAGTAGCGGGGCGGACTAGTGTCCTGCAGTGGCGCGAAACGATTCGACGTGTGCAGAGCTGGGCTTGGTAGCGACGGCCAGGCTTCTGCGTCTGCGCTGGGCTGAGAGTATTGCGGTGTATTGGCTGAATCTTCGGCAGCTGGGTTGCGGCGTGGTATGTTAACAGTTTTCCTCGAACAGTTTGGGGAGGTCGGAGAGTGATCGTGCCGGTCATACAAGAAACAATATTGTTCGCATTCGTGAGACTGCTCGGATGCCTTTTGTTCAGGTGGGAGTGTCTTGCTGCAGTGAGGACAGCGAACGAAAGTTCTGCGGTTGCGGCAGACATCGGCCCGGTGTCCTAGTTCTTGGCAGCTGGAGCATTGAGCGGCTTTTCGCCTCTCAGGATATATGTTGTATACGCCGGAGAAGAGCCGGGCGTGTCTGGGGAGTTCCTCACCTTCAACTATTACCAGTACCGTATTTGTGGTGCCCAGCCTGCGACATTGGCGATGGTTCTGCCTTGTATTGTGAGCTCACTTCTGAGAGTGTCTTACGTGATGTCCGGGTATATGCCACGAATGACTCCTCTTGAGTATGTGTTGTCAAATGCATTGTAGCACCGTATCGGATATGTGGTGCCGCTGACAATGATGTTGGCACACTGCAGAAGTCTGTGAGCGATGGCTGCACGGAAGGTCTGGACAAAAATTAGGTTTTGCACATCCCGTCGTTTTATATAGGTGTCTTCTTTTTCAGTTGCAGTTGCTTGTACCGCATAAAGTATGCCTTGGAAAACCGCACTGAAATTAAGGCGAGTTATGTCGACGTAGCCTTGAAACTTTACGACAATTGTGGTGCATTTTGCTAGTCGCTGTGGTGGCGGGCGAGCGTTCCCGCACTTCGGCAGACTGGAACGCTGGCTGACCTGTTAAGTGCTTGTCAGTGCTTCGGACGCGGAGGGCGTAGCGGCGGGCGTTTGTGACAGCACTGGTATCTGCGACGACAGCGGCTGGATTGCGTCCGTTACACACAAGGGTGGTGCGGTGTCCATGTCGAACGCGGTCGGCATCATGGGCACTGGGCCATTGGGGTCACCAGTAGCCGGCGTCGCGCCCGCGCCATGCAGTGTTGGGCCGGCGCGGGTGCTTTGTTAGGCCTAGCCTTGAACGTCCACCAGGCGCGTCCTCGCTGTGGGGGTTTCGGCGCTTCTGTGCTTTAAGTCCCAGAGATTTTGGTCTCAAAGAGTCCTAGCAGGTTTACTGACCTTGTTCGCAGGAATCTTGGAGGCAGGAAGAGAAGTTCAGGGGCAATCCGGCGTTTTTGAGGGAGCTGATGCAGCCGTGACTGGTATCCACGACGCTCGTAGCGCCCTCTCCACGCCAAGGAGGTGCATGCGGCTAAATTGGCATTGACTAAAAGCTTTACGTGGGATTGTTTCTCGCTTCGACAACTTGCACTGGCACTGCCATTACCCCTTAAGCCCTTGAACGTTCAAGTTTTTTAGTTAATTTATTACTTATTTATTACATAACTGCGTCGCCCCAGTGGGAATTACAGCAGGTGGGGGGGGGGCACTTTTGCTAGAAGAGAGGCCCCTACCTTCTATATATGTGTGTATCTGTGCGAAGGTATATATATCTATACGTAGATTGTGAAGAGGCTGTCATCGGTTGCCGTAAGACAAATAGGAAAATGATACGCGCTTCTCAAAAGAGTTTATTTCTCAACGTTTCGATCGGAGACCGATCTTTATGAAGGGATGATTTACGAGGCTTCGATGCGCTTTTATAGCATCGTCCTCCGTGGAGGTACAGCGACAAAAAAAATAAATAAGAAAAAATGTAGAAATGAAAAAATCAGGAGCCGAAAGATGACAAATATACACTCGGACATAGAAAAAGCACGTACATCCTCGAAGAAAAAAGAAGAAAACATATAGATGTCTACATAGATAATCTCGGTGGACACAATCATTATAGCTGTACTTCTTTTCGTACATTGTCCAGCCCCAGCTCTCCGGCTCCCACCTCCTCATTTGTTCGTGAAGCATAGTGAGGGGGTGAGGCTTCACAAGAAGGGATAAGCGCTTAACAAAAGGGTCTATGCACTATAAGCTTCACGAGTTTAATATAAACAAGTTATCACTGCGTAATACATGCACACTACAATACAGGCGAAATGCTAAAAAACGCACGTTAGACAAAAACAAGGATTCCAAATATGATATCCTGAAGTATGGTGCAACACCATTAAAAACAAAAGCTTTTTTTCCACTCAATAATAGTTTCAGCGGCGTCACTTCAGTTACGATCACGATCCATGCAATCGACGTGTCACAGCGAGAGCATCATTTCACGGTTTGTAGACAACGATTACCTCGCACGGCGTTTCTCATTGCAAGGCGTTCGTGCATCGGCGATACTTACGCGATGGGCACTTCAACCTAGCACATCATTCTAGGCTGGTGGAAGTAAAATCCGTTGATACGACGCAACTGTGCCAATAGGCACACGTCACATAATCACAAACGCATCAGATGACCACAATTATCTTCTTATAAATCACACACCACTGCATATTCTCCATACCTGGTTTGTTTACTTTCTCACTGTATTGCGCTAACGGGTTATGTTGGTCGCTTTCTTTCTCTCACGCTTCGTCCGCACATACGTCGCTTATATAGGCGCACAGCACGGCGCATATCTCAATAGACCACCAAGATTCCCATGTCGCGCGCTCCAAGCAACACACACACGCGCACATGTGGCAACGCTAATGCCATGGCTTTTGCGGGTGGTAAATCGTACACAGACGCGCACATTCCGACTTCATTTTCACCTCACTGCACATGAATAAACGCGACGACAATCGCCGATGTGGTGACCCTCAGGCGATATGCTTGATGTATCCGAGCGATGGAGGGAACACACGCCGTGTTGCAATTGACGCTGCCGAAACGACGGAACTCGCTAAAGCGTTGTAAGACACTCCGAGCTGCTGCCACTTCGGTGCACTTCAAACGCGGCACAGTCACAAGCTTCTACTGCATCGGATGACGACCGGCGAGGACGATGCTGGGTACGTGCGAATAACAGTAGGAAATAGCATCTTCTGGAAGAAACAAACACCGCGGGAAATTCGAAATGACGGATCTCGGTCTCGGTGCAGCGGTACTTCGCCTCTCGTCGCGAACGGCGCCATGTTGCATTTTTCATTGGTTCGTCTTAACCGTTACGTCAATGGAAAGACCGGCCGTAGTTGGACGCGCATAATACAAATGGACAGCGGTACAGTTTACTTTTTATTTTTAGCTTGTCACCGACTAAAGTATTTGTAACAAAATGGAAACTTGGGCCAGTTGGTTGTACTTCATATTTACCGGCAGCGCAACCACGCACACGGACAGAGAAAAGAAGCGAAACGGAAACACAGCGCTGACACTTGTCCACTTGTAGTAATATTTGAACCATAGAGTTTCCTACAATACTTACTAGAGGGAACTCTGGCGCTAGTGTCTACGGGAGCTGTAGTGTGCCTCGATGTGCGCACAAAACGCGCAACAAAACGCGCATCAAGGCACCCTACGGGAGCTGCAACGCATGGCGCTTCAGCAAGCATGGGAATGATGGGTAGTACACGGATTTGTCTAAACTTCGTGCTTTCGGCTCTGTTTGGCTCCGCGTCGCCTGCATCCGCTTTGTCGTAAAACGCAGTCCAGCAAAAGTCAGCAGTTCCACTTGACCACTTTAACCTTTTTAGGCTCACTGCAGTCGAAACCCGCGATCCGCGATAATGAAATCCCGAGGGAACGAAATTCTTACCGCAACGAAATATTTTCGGAGCACCTGCGAACGCCCATAAGAGTCAATGCATTTCGTAACTCGCGACTACGAAATATATTCATACCGCAGTCCCTCATTAGCGAAATTTTTGAAACACGAGTGCGCAAATAATCTACTCTCGCAACATTAACTACATTCGAAAACTGCTGAAATGTATTCATGCTTCACTTAAATTGTGCAAAAGTGAAGAAAGCCGACAAATTGTGAACTGAACAAAGCCGACAAATTGTGCAAAACTGAACAAAGCCGACAAAGCCTAGCACAGCTTCGCTGTGCGAGGCTTTGTCGGCTTTGCGCGCACATGGTCGCGTGTGTGGAGCCATTTGCGGAGCGTTTGCTTGGTCGCTTGGTGCAACGTCGCTTAGTGGCTTGGTGCAATTCCCGATGGCTTCAGCGTCCATGAGTTCGTTTGCTCGGACGAAGGCGTCGTCGTGCACGGGGAAGTGACTGATGAAGCCACCGTGAGTAGCGTGGGCGAGGCGGGCGATGAGCAACGACCGGAGCAGAAAACAACAAGCCCGCAGGATGCCTTCGACACATTTCGCTCGTTTTTCGGCCAGCACGAGGACGACGTGGCGATGGACCATTTCTTACAGTGTGAGTCGAGAGGCATGAAATTGCTGCATGGTAATGCCCGCCAAGGCAAACTTACTGACTTTTGGAAATAAAATGCGTTTTTTTTTTTGTAAATTCCATGTCTTTTTTCTGCCGCATTCTCGCGCCAACGAAATTCCCGCAGGAGCGAAATTTTGTGCTTTCCCCGCCGATTTCGTTATTGCGGGTTTCAACTGTACTTCAAATCTGGTCACGAAGTTCACAACGATCCATTCTTTCGTCCGATAGAAAACCAAAACACAGCAATAAACAAAGCCACAAGTGCGTTCGAAGCCCGCAGGTACGAAGACTAGGCAAATCTGTGTACTACCCATCATTCCCATGGTGGCTGAACGATCGCAGCGCTAGAGTCCCCTCTAGTTAATTTTAGGAAACTCTATGATTTGAACAGCGCGAGCATTCGAACCGTTATTCAGACGAAAGTGCCGCCGGAACTCCTCTTTAGTCATCACCTAAAACGCATCTTCCACCTCGGCGCTTCGTTTCTGCGTGACTGCAGCCACGCAGGCGACACGAAATGGCATGAACGAGAACGGAGACGCCATTTTCGCAAACTGTCAAAAAAGGGAGATGGCTGAATACCAGTCAGCGCGTGAAGCCGCACCTCCTCTCCTCAGCCCATGTGCATACCTTTAAATCCAATCCAAGTCGTCCGGAGACCGTTTCGTATCCATTTTTGTCGATTGAACGGGTAGAGGAGGTAGTAATGCAGAACTATCGGTAAATTGACTATCGATAGTATCGATAGTTTTTTTGAAACTATCGATAGTGTAAACAAACTATCGATAGTGTTACTATCGACGAGCTATCGATAGTCCAGTCGGTAGTATCATCAGTAATATTACTAGCGATATTACTGGCACGCGTGTTTATTGCTTTGTTTTGATGTATTCTGGTTTCACCAACAATGACTGTTCCGAGTGTTTGAGGCAGACCGCACCGCAATGTTTGAGAAGCTTCGCGATTGTTTCAGCTAATTTTGTTAACATTACGCGGTGCAGGCGAATAGTCAAGTTTATTCGAGAGCTTACGCGAGCACCAGCGATAACGCTGGAAGGTTCGATTATTTATGTATAAAAGACCAAGCGTTCTACCGATCTTCAGATTATTCGACGGCCGGCGACTGTTCTTGCCGCTATCAGTGAGCAGCGTGTATCACTTGTGTGCTGAGTTTTGATTTTCCGGGCACAAGTTCGCCTAAATAAAGAGCTTCGTATTTCTCAATCTTTCTGCAGCATTCTTTACCCTTACAGCCACGTGACAAACTATCCATAGTGGTGCGAATACTTATAATGCGGCTGGCTGGCCATATTCCCAAAATATTTGCGATAGCCTACTATCAGCTTCGCTTAATTTATGAGCAATTTTCGGCGAGAGAAATAAATTATAACCGCAGTAAAAATGGCGGAATATGTCCATTAATAAATTCATATTCAAAAGCAACCAGTTGCACCTTACGATTAAAGGAGCACTGACACCAAAATTTTGCATCTTGTTTTTTCTGTTGCGATAAGTAGTTAACGACCCACTTATCATGGCTGGAAAGCTCGTTTGCTCGAGCGCGAAATCGTTAATTATCTGGAGACTGTTTTATAGCGCCCAGTCGCAGTTTCGGTTTCAGAGAGCACCGAGGGAGGCAGGACCCAGAGTGGTGGCTATGCAAACATAGCTGGCTGCGTTAGCATACAAAACCGCGTGCACATGAGCACCGCGTCGACAACTCTTTTCAACGAAGGCTTTCTGGGTGCTGCTACAATGCCCTCTGAGGCGTTGTAAATATGCGTGACCCCCCCAAGATGCACTGCCGAGGCGAGGACATCAGCCTTTGTACTCCCGTGCAAGTCTCCTCTTCTTTCCGTTGAAAAGGTCTGCTAGGAGACAGCGGGAGAGAGCGCCCGCAACAATCGTGGCAGCCAACACAAACTCGTGACGCAGGTGGCGGTTGGTTGTTTACAAGGACACCCAAGACGCGTTTCGCGTGGAGTGGCGCGACGCGCACTTTAAAAGTGATTTTAAACATGTTCTAGGCATTATTATCCGTTGATATTTCGTAGATGATGCGTGTGTGTCCACACAAATCCATCACACGGGTTATCTTGCCTTTGAAATTTTGTGTCAGTGTTCCTATAACAAACTTAGTTGTTATTTTGGAATCATAACATGCAATATAAATTTGAAGCCGCGCAGTTCCACCACATTACAGTGGCTAGAATGGGGAAGTGTGACGACCGGCGAGCGATTCCTATGGGAGGCGCTGAAGACCGAGGAGAGGGAACCGCGTGGGGGCGCTCGCTCCCGCATTCACGTCGCTGAAGTTGAAGCTCCGCCGCGCCGAAAAGCCTGCTGTTTCTCTGTGTTGAGTGACATGTGCGTGCGGTTAATTTTACGGATCTGCGCGCAATGTTCGCCCCCCGTCCTTTGTAGCCATGCCGCGGAGGCAGAGTCACTGTTTTGTGCCTGGGTGTACGCCAAGCTTTAAGTCTAATAAGTCTATACGTCTAAACTGTCCTTGTTTGTTTGGTGTACCGAAGGACCCAGCCTTGCTCGCACAGTGACAACGCGCTATTCCTCGCGCCCACAAGAACTGGAAGAAAATTGTGCAGTGTGCGGACTCCACTTCCACGACATGTTCATTTCTAGATACTATGAGCACACTGTGAATGGTGAGCTCGTCCGCATTGACAGAACCAGGCCTGTGCTGCTTCCGGGAGCAGTTGCAACTCAGTTCCCGAACCTCCCTGCCTATTGCTCAAAGAGGCTACCACCGGAGAGAAAGCGCCCTACAAGGACTGAACAGTATGCCCCACCGGGGAAGAAACGTGCTCAAGAAACTGCCTCATCACTAAGTGCTGAGAACGCGATCGACATTGTTGACATGAACAGCGATTCGCGCATGCCGTTTGACAATCTTGCCTTACCGTCGCCCTCGTGGGGGAAACACACGTTCAGTGCAGGGGCGTATCCAAGGGGGGTTGGGGGGTTGAACCCCCCCCCCCCCGAAATTTTTCAATTTTGCTTGGGTATATATACACGCACACATACAGACGCACGCACGAGCATACATAATGTATGGTTGAACGCTTCCCCCCCCCCCCCCCCCCCGAAAAGAAATTTCTGGCTACGCCTCTGGTTCGGTGCATCTCCTCTGACTGTTGGTTACAGCGTGTGTGAACCCAGAAAAGACAAAAGCATCTTGTTCGCCAGGAAGTTTGTTGTTTTCGCACAAGAAGAAAACGGGGTGAAGCAAGAAGTGTTTGTGAAAGGAGTGCAGATACTGCACGATGGGCGCGACAACCCTGCCTCACTGTTAGGGCAGGTAGACGCTCTAAGTGTGTACCCAGGGGCTGGAACTCTTGAAGAATTTCCGTTCGCCATCGGCAACGAGAGGTGCATACGTGGTCACTGGTACCGTAATATGGAGGTCAAAATGCCAGGGAACTACAAGGGAGAAAAACAATGCGTTTCGTGCAAGCATCTCAGGAAAGGTCTCATTAATGAAAGATCTGCGCGGAAACAACGCAGCCTGACTCGAGCTGTTCGTATATCATTAAAGAGGATGGCACAAACACAAGCTATTAAATGATTAAGGGCCAAGCTTTCGCGGTATGAAGACACTATGCAGAAACTGAAACAGCAAAATGAGGAGCTCGAAGGAAACGTCCTTGAAAGCCGACTAAAAGATCTCACACCCAAGCTTGTCATCATTCAGTGTTTTCAGGTTGCACGACGTAAGTCGGCAAAGGGAATGAAGTACAACCCAGATTGGTTAGTTGAATGCATGATAATGCGAAAGAAGAGCCCTCGATCAGCTGCTTTATCATCTGGTTGGTTAGGCAAGAGCCTAACCAACCAGATGATAAAGATTTTTTTCATAACGCGCCTCCACTTTTACACCAAGTCGCTGAACAAGGAACGTGCACTACCCGCGAGAAAAAAAAAAACATCTGAAGCTTAGCCGTCTGACATAAACATTCAGGCCACATGACTGCTTTCTAACCTGTGCGACTGCATCTGTGTGTTTTTCTGTTATGTTTGGACACGTATACAATAAAGTGTATTACAATAAACAATAATACAATAAAGTGTCCACACTATTTTTTTCATTAAGAGTTGTTTAATAAATCTAAGGGCGAACTAAACTACTGCAATCGCAAGAATCCAACATCCTGTTGATCGCGTTTAGCTGAGGGCATTCCGCATCCGTGCAAGCTTCAGCCATCTGTTCACGTCATCGTAGCATTACATATCAATGAGCTACAACATGCAAAGTGTGTAGCCGCACTAGCGAAAAAAAAAACGCTAAGTGGAATAACGAAACGAGGCGATACACGACCTTGGCAACGCTTCTGCTTCAAGCGCGCGACGTGAATACGGGCCGCAGCGCCATCTACCTTGTTCCCTGCAAAACGGCACGACCGAGCGGGCGCGCTCATCACACTTCCCCATTCTAGCCACTGTAACCACATGTAACGGCTTCCTTTCTGCTACAGCTGAACAGTTTGACTTTATGATCATATGTCAGGGAAGCACTCTGGTGAAGAACACAAGCATGTCAACTTTCTTGCCCTTCAGCCTGCTCCTCCGGCTCTACTGTGTACCACGCGCGCGGGGAACCAAGTTTATGCTGCAATGAGTTCGCGCTGTTGATTTTATACTATCGATGGTACTTACTATCGATAGCGCTATCGATAGTATCTTTTACCATCGATAGTTCGATAGTGACTCCGCTATCGATAGTATCGATAGTACCATCGATAGATCTGCATCACTAAGAGGAGGTCCAAGGAACGAGGTCTCCGGCCGTTCTGTGGCTGTCACGTGACCGTTCTATGGCTTTTCCAGGCTATTCTCACGTCTTGGACCATGAAACAATGCATATTGAATTTGAATTTGAATTTAAATTTGTATTGAACGAGCCTCGACCAATCTCGTGCAGCTCACAGAACGCTCTGCCTCCGTTCTTTGACACAACGCTTACAAAATAGTGCCCCTGATGCTTAAAACAGAACGTGGAAGTGAAAAAATGCATGCAGTACGAAAGAACAATAATACAGCAAGCAATAACTAGAGTCCTCAGGCTCTTTAACGCGCACCAGAATGGCTTAAGGTGCACTTTTCTTAAACTTCGTTGGGGCGAGGCAAGGAACACGGACACCAGAAAGAAACGTACGATGACACATAGCGCTAACCAGCAACAAATGTTTATTTCCGTGTTCCAGCAGTATTTCTAACTCTCAACATCACGTGACACGTGTGCATTTCATTTTGTGACACAATCAACCCGTAAGCCGCGAGGCACTTTTTTCGAAATGGCTTAATCAATTCACATTGCAGACAGATACTGCAACTCTTTCTCAGACAATGAAATCGATGGGTTGCTGACACCAAGTACGGCTATGTTACGTGCTCCTATAATCAGCCGCGTCGTCTCGCACCTATTCCTGTTCAAGATAAGCGTTTCATTGAATTTTGGTTTCCACCCACATTTTCTACAGTGGAGGGCCAACAAGTCGTCAGCAGCCACATTTCTAGCTTTGTTGCAGTGCTCACGCAACCTATCATTCACGCATCTTCCAGTTTGCCCTATGTAGCTTTTCCCGCAATTCAGGGGAATGCGCTATACCACACTCGTGGCACATTCGGCGAATTTGTTTAACAGTTGTTGGGTCTGATCTCTTCTGGCCTCGTCTTCCTACAGAGGTTCACAAGTTTGTTAGGCGCAGAAAAAACAACCTTAACGTGCTCTTTTGGGCAACCTTTTTTATTCTATGGGAGACGCCATGAATAACGGCGTACTTTTTTACACTGCGACACGCGCCATACGCATCTCTGTAGCACCTTCTCTGTGCTTTCATAAGTAGTCCTTCCGCCAATGACAAGGCACGTTCTCGTGCTGACTTCAACCAATTCGCTGAACAAATTACGCAATTGCATATCGATTCACAACACAACGAGATTAAACGAATTGAAGTGAGCTGAGCATGACTTACTTGTTAATCGACGAAAGGTTCCGCTGTACATTGGTTCTCAGATGGGGCAAGCGTTGCATGTCACGGTATTGCTTGTATTCCTGCTCTGAAATGAGCAGCGAGCTCAGGAACGTGATCGAGAATACGGCGATGATGTACTCGATGTAGCGTCGAGTGTTCTTCGAGAGCATCGTTCCTGTGAAACAATTATCGGTGTACCGCGGTACTTGCTAGGCCCTTAATTCTTGGCTCTTACCCACTACTGGGGAATGGCCATGAAACCGGCGGTTAATATAAGTGGAAAATTTTAGAATTTAGATGAAGGAAAAGGAACTAATCGGCCGTGTAGGGTATAAAGAAAGATTGAAGAACTATTAGTTTATGTACCAATAAAAATAGAAATGGGCCAACCATATGGAATCCAATGAATTAGCACGAGCAAGTCCGATGTACGAAATATTGATTGGGAATAATTAACAAAGAATTCTTCTTGTGTCCCTAAGAAATTCGCATACAGCTATGCAAACGTTCCTGTTGCTGTGGCCCAGAAAAGATGCCCCAAGAGAAAGAATATTTCCAGAGCTAACTGTAATTCTGAATTTTGTGAACAACATTTCGAAATGTTTTTTCTTGAGGCTAGTGAAATGACGGCAATTAAGAAATGATCTATGTCTTCAGGTTCTTGGCAGTAAAAGCATAGAGGAGATGGCACCAGACCAGAACTGCATAAATAAATGTTAAGAGGAGGTATACGATACTTACTTGCGTAGCACATCCACCAGCAAGACCATTCGATGGCTTCGTCTTCTTCTTCATTGAATAAGATAGAATACCCACGACGATGATGAGAGTAGCACTTTGACTTGAGCCAATGTGTTCATCCTTGGTGGTATGCCGCGTGAGTGAGACTATGACGGGAGACTCATGGACACAAGCGAGCGCTCTTTGTATTAGTGTCCCTCCGTCTCCGTAGCGCTGCATATAACCTAGAATGACGACAGCCTCTAGAACGGTGATAAATTCCACTTCACAGAATGCACTGATGAATCGGGTGAGTTGTGGCTGAGGGTTTATATCCAAATTCGCATCAATAAATTTTCAGTCTTTTTATTGATACACGAAAAGGTCACCACGCCAGTTCCAGGCTCTTGCTTCCACAATTAAGTTTGTAGCGACGCGTCCACCGTCGCACACCCCCGCGGTCGTAAAAACTCTGCGGGGCGCCTCGGTTCGGTGCCGGACCGCGAGCTCCCTTTTCTTTCTCTCTTTACGAACATTCTTCTCTCTTTCACTCTCGCCACTTCCGGTGCAGTGTGCGCACTTGCTCTACTTTCCTCGCTATTGTTGGGCAGAATAAACTAGACGTTGTTACTGAAAAGACGTGTCCGTCTCGTTCAACCCAGCTCTACAAAGTGGTGACCCGGACGTGATTCGCGGCGCTGCCGAAGTATTGTAGAGCCATGCAACGCAACGAGACGCACCCCAACACGGAAGCTACTGGCACGACCGATCATGACGTCTCTGCGGTCTCCTTCCGACTTCCACCTTACTGGGACCGCAACCCTTCGATCTGGTTCCTGCAAGCAGAGTCACAATTCGTGCTTTCTGGCGTGCGCACGGAACAACGCAAGTACCATCTCGTTGTTTCGGCGCTCTCACCTGCCGCTGCCGAAGAGGTATGTGACCTGCTTTCAGGACCGCCCTCCGCCACACCATACAGCACTCTCAAGGCTGCTCTGTTGGAGCGAACGACGGCATCACAGCGTTCTCGCATCCAACAACTGCTCTCCGCGGAGGAATTGGGCGACCGCCGGCCAAGCCAGCTTCTTCGTCATATGCGTACACTGATGAGTAGCAGCACAACCCCCACAGATGACAACTTGCTGCGCGAACTCTTTCTGCAGCGCCTTCCGGCCAATGTGCAAATGGTCCTCGCCACTGCATCCACGTTGGACCTCAACAGTTTGGCCAGCCTGGCAGATAAAGTCCTGGAGGTAGCGACGCCGTATGTGTGCAACGTCACGCCATCATCCAACAACGTGAGTGTCGTTCCACAGATATCATCTGCCCCTGCTTCTCCTATCGACGCACTTTGCCATCGCTTGGAAGAACTGGTTTGTGCTGCGGAGCGTCATTACCCCCCACCACGTCACCGAAGAAACCGCAGCCCAAGCACCCCGCGGTATGGACGAGAACAACGCTCCCGGTCTCCCACACCACCAAGGATGTGTTTTTACCACCGTCGTTTTGGGAAGGACGCGCGTCACTGTCTCCAACCTTGCTCGTGGCAGGAAAACAAGAAGGCCGACCAATAACGGCGACGACGGGTCAAGGCCAACCAGAAAGTCGCCTACTACACGTCATGTGCAGAATCACAGGCCAGCAGTACCTGGTGGACACTGGTGCAGAGGTCAGCATCATTCCGGCACAAAAATCCGACCGAACGACACCCCCGACCTCCTACCTTCAAGCTGTCAACGGTAGCAAGATCCCCGTGTACAAATCGCGGTCGCTCACTCTCAACCTCGGCTTGCGCCGCGTGTTTCGTTGGGTTTTTCTCGTCGCTGACGTACGCCGTGCCCTCATTAGCGCTGACTTCTTAAACCATCATGGACTGCTGGTCGACGTGAAACGGCATCGACTGCTAGACACTACTACACTTCTCTCTGTTCATGGTGTCGTTTCCCATGACTCATGCATAATCGCCCCAACTACAACAGTGGCCAATGACCGTTTCTCTGAGCTTCTTCGAGAGTTCCCAAACATCACCCAACCACCTGACTGGACAAAACCCGTACAACATGATGTCCGCCATCACATCATCACCACTGGTCCACCTGTTTTCGCTCGCCCACGACGACTTGCTCCTGATAAGCTCAAAGTTGCCAGGGCTGAGTTCGAACATATGATAGAACTTGGAATAATAAGACCATCATCTAGCAGCTGGGCGTCTCCACTCCACCTCGTTCCCAAAAAGTCAGGTGACTGGAGGCCTTGTGGAGACTACCGTTCCCTGAACGCAAAAACCGTTCCGGACCGGTATCCCCTGCCTAACATTCAGGATTTCACATCAGCTCTACATGGAACAACAGTATTCTCCAAAATTGACTTAGTCCGAGCCTTTCACCAAATTCCAGTAGCCGAAGAAGATATTCCTAAGACAGCGATTACCACCCCATTTGGCCTCTTCGAATTTTTGAGAATGCCATTCGGCCTTCGAAATGCTGCACAGACATCACAGCGGTTCATCGACACGGTCATACGCGGCTTGCCGTTCGTGTTCGCCTACGTCGACGACCTACTGGTGGCAAGCACATCTCACGAGGAACACCTGCAACATCTCCGTCAACTTTTCGAGCGCCTGTCAGCAAGCGGAATCGTTGTGAACACTGCCAAAAGTGAGTTCGGAGTTCCATTTCTTAATTTTCTGGGCCATCGCTTGGACAGCACTGGAATTAGCCCTCTTCCTGACAAAGTGCAATCCATCGTCGAGTTCCCCAAGCCTACATCAATAACCAAACTGCGCCAGTTTCTAGGGCTCGTAAACTTCTACCGCCGATTTATTAGAAACTGTGCTACGTTGTTGGAACCCCTCGACCATTTGCTTTGTGGCAAACACTCGGAAACTGCACTGCCATGGAACACCGCGGCGGACGAAGCTTTCAACTCCATCAAGCACGCTTTGGCTGAAGCCACACTGCTGTCGCACCCCAACCCGAGTTACCCCTTGGCACTCATGACTGATGCATCCTGTTCTGCGGTTGGGGCCGTACTCCAGCAAAAGGTGAACGATGAGTGGCAGCCCCTTGCATTTTTCTCCAAGCGCTTGACCTCTGCCCAAACAAACTACAGTGTTTTCGGCCGTGAGTTGCTCGCCATCTTTCTCGCCGTGCGGCATTTTCGACACCTACTTGAAGGCCGCTCTTTTACAATTTTCACTGACCACAAACCTCTCACCTATTCAATCGGCCGCTCTGACTCCCTGTACACACCACGCGAGGTGCGCCAGCTGGCCTTCATCTCGGAGTTCTCAACCGATATACGCCACATCAGCGGTGTTGACAACGCTCCAGCGGACGCCCTCAGCCGCGTGGATGCCATCACGCGTAGTCGCTCCAAAAGTTCTACCTCAACATCATTTCCCTTCAACCTCCAAGATCTGGCTGCAGCCCAATCAAACGACACCGAGCTTCAACACCTACGCGAAGCGTCCACATCACTTCAGCTCGAAGCAGTGACATTTGAAGATGTGCCAATAATTTGCGACACCTCCACAGGCACACCCAGACCATTCCTAACCAGCCCTTTCCGGAAGAAAATATTCAGTGCCTATCACGGTCTTTCTCACTCCGGAATTCGTGCTTCCCAAAAGCTTATTTCGTCACGCTTTGTCTGGCCGGGCATGAACGCCAACATCAGGGATTGGGTCCGTGAGTGTGCACCTTGTCAGCGCGCCAAAGTTCAACGGTACCCCGTTCCCCCGTCAAAGCCTTTCTTACAACCCGATGAACGTTTCGCCGTCGTGCATATTGACATCGTTGGCCCGCTGCCTCCATGTCAAGGCTATCGCTACCTTCTCACCTGTGTCGATCGCTTCACCCGCTGGCCCGAAGCAACGCCTATGCCCGACATGTCTGCCGCTACAGTCGCAGAAGCCTTTGTTTCAAGCTGGATATCCCGTTTTGGCTGTCCGACAACGATTGTGTCTGACCGGGGTCGCCAGTTCGAATCGTCCCTCTTTTCGGAGCTTCTGAAACTTCTCGGTATTTCACGCCTACGAACAGCGTCATACCATCCCCAAACAAACGGCCTCGTCGAGAGATTCCATCGTCATCTCAAGGCAGCACTCACGGCGCACAGTTGCCCCGACAAGTGGGTTGACCGCCTCCCGCTCACGCTTCTCGGAATTCGATCTTCTTTCAAAGAGGACCTCTCCTGTTCCACTTCCGAGCTTGTTTACGGCACTTCGCTTCGCCTGCCTGCCGATTTCTTCGAAGAAAGCGGCAGCGCCAACAAGCTAACAGCCATTGAATACGTCGACCAGCTGCGCGAGGTCTTTCGACACATTCGTCCGCAGCCTACACGCAGCCAGCCACGTGCAGCGTATATCGCTCAGGACCTACAAACAGCGACACATGTGTTTGTGCGGTACGGCCCTGTGCGCGCCCCGCTTCAACCACACTACCTCGGCCCCTTCCGTGTGTTGGAGCGCCGGCCTGCCAACTTCGTCGTCGACATGAACGGGACACGCGACACAATCGCGCTTGAGCGACTCAAGCCAGCGTTCAGCGAGGCACCCGCGCTTAATTACCTCGCCGTGCCTCCCTCCGCTGGACACAACGGCTCCTCCTCTCCATCGTGCCTCTCGTCACCACCACTGCGCCGTGTTCACTGGGATGACGATTGAACTGAAAATCGCTCGTCGCACCAGCTTCCTCTCTAAGGGGGGAGCAATCTGTAGCGACGCGTCCACCGTCGCACACCCCCGCGGTCGTAAAAACTCTGCGGGGCGCCTCGGTTCGGTGCCGGACCGCGAGCTCCCTTTTCTTTCTCTCTTTACGAACATTCTTCTCTCTTTCACTCTCGCCACTTCCGGTGCAGTGTGCGCACTTGCTCTACTTTCCTCGCTCTTGTTGGGCAGAATAAACCTAGACGTTGTTACTGAAAAGACGTGTCCGTCTCGTTCAACCCAGCTCTACAAGTTAAATTTCACGCGGCGACAATGCTCATAACGGAATTACAAAAAGAATAGCAGGGCGCTCGGGTGTGAACAGTACTTCAGTCTATATATAATATACAAGTTTCATATGAAGAACAGACCATTCAACTTCTGGGGTCCGTTACTATGAAGAGATGCTTGATGCGCTGCTCCGCAGCGCACGTATTTGTGCCGCTACGAGTTATAGTAGTACACACGGACACTGCTTGGTTATTCTTTGCGTGTAGTAACCAAGTGTACACGTTTCAAATACAGCAGTAGGACTGCCGTTATCTCGGCAAGAAATCAGACACTGCAATATACTTTCACTCTGTAGTCAACAGTTCTCGCGCACTACGTCGGTCATTACGGTGAAAGCACGTATTTACACCAAACCTCTCCCAATGGCCGTGGTCACAGAAGAAGTCCATATTCCGTGATGACGCCGTCTCCGCGGGCTTGCAGCTGGTACAGTCTCCTCTTGAGCAATGCGGAGTTCACCAGCCTTAGCAGCAGTGGTGGCCTCGTCCGAACGGTTCCGTTGTGGCTATTGAGAAATGACTCGCGGTTCTGCTGGAATGGCACCCGCGCTAGCCTGGAATTGTTCTCGTTGTCTGTGGGAGGCGGCAGTGTCTGGGGCTCCGATCTGCCCCAGGTCGCCGCACCACTGCCAATGGTGACAGGCGGGACCCATCCCATAAAAAACAAAGCACCAGCGAACACTGTGCTGAAGGTGAGGAGAGCAACGCAGAAACCGCAGAAAATCTCACTGACGCTCCAGCTGGATCGTGGCACGTTTTGACGGCGGCCGTGCCCAGGCTGCGCCCTGCCGGCATCGACGAAACGCACGGCTACCGCCGAGGAACTTGGCATATTGATGCAGACAGCAGCTACGTCGCAGCAGATGGCGTCCCCTGCAACATGGCTTCCTTGATCACGAGCAATGACACCGCATTTAGCGTTGAGCTTGGTCCCTTTAGACGCAAAAGATATCGCCATCTTTTCTGTTTCAGTTCTTCTTTCTTCTCCACTACCATTGCACACCACACTTATTAACGTTTGACGCTGATGAGAAGCTATACGTGGTGCATACTCAGAAACGAAATTCCTCCAGAATCAGGCTGTAGAATGTAGCTTACCAGACTGTAAGTGTGAAGCACAGAAGGGGAGTGAATGAAAAATATATTGAAAATTTTGGGGGACGCTTGAGCTTCCACTCAAGTGCAGAACGCGATAGCGTAATCGAGTCCGGCTCGCATCGCCTTCTCAATCGCAAGCCTGGCTTTGCGTCTCGTTAGACATTTCAACCGTGCCGCAAAGAAAGGAGCATGTATGTGAGTTTGCGAGTTACATTGGCAGCTTAAAACTATCCCAGAATGCCTACTGCAAGTACATTTGCGAATTGCCCACTACGCCATAATTCTTCCTATTGCGAATTTAGGAATTATCCACTGCACGTCCGCCTTTATAACACGCGCACCTGCGCATCTGCCCACATTGTTCATGTTGTTGCTGCTGGTGATGATCAATTATGCCTGAGCGCCTTGCCATCGGTAGGCCTTGAAACCACCCACTCGTGGCGCAATTCATGTGTTTTTGCATCTGGTGCGATTCTATGGTTCTGCCACGCAATATTACATGCTCGAAGGATACTCCTCACACTACATGACATTCATATTGTCACGCCCGCTTCTTGCTTCATATTGATGTTTTCGGGTTTGACCCGCAAGGACGGTTAGCAAAGCTCGACGCTGACCGCGCCGCCGTGTTGGAAAAGCTTCACGATTGTAGATCACTTTGTTGAGATTAGTCGCAGGACCCGAACAGTGTAGATTATTCCACAGCCTACGTGACCACCAGTGGTAAGACTGGAAAGTTCGATGCGTGATGCATAAAAGAGCGCGTCACAGCCATGAGCAGTTTTTCGACGGCCGACGCTCTGTTCGCCGCTATCAGTGTACAGCGTGTTTTGCTGTAGTTTGCTGCAGTTTCCTGGCCACAAGTTCGGCCAAATAAAGAGTTTCATTTTGGACCCGCCGACTGCTGCTTTCGTCGACGTCACGACCACGTGACATTATGGTGGAGGTGCTGCTTCCTTGATGTTCCGGACACCTACGAAGAGCCGGGAACCAAGCTCACCGCGTGAAGAAGACGTCGAAGACCTCGTGCAACAGCGAGCTAGCCGCAGGCTGCAAGGCTTGCAACCCGAATACGATCTCCTGCCCGACAAGACCAAGACCGCGACGACGAAGACGACAGGCACCATGACAGCCACTGTGCCGCCTGCACCGATTCTGCTCCGGCAACCCACGGAGCCGCCAACGTTCCGCGGTTCATCACTCGAAGACCCGGAAACCTGGATTGAAACACACGGCCATGTCGCCACCTTTAAAAATTGGAGCACCGAAGACAAGCTGCGTCACGTCTACTTCTACCTTGAAGACGCAGCAAAAACTTGGTTTGAGAATCGGGAGCCCTCACTTCAAACCTGAGACCTTTTCCGCAGCGCATTCCTACACACATTCACGAGCGTCGTCCGCAAGGAGAGGGCCGCTTCTTTGCTGGAGACGCGGGTGCAGCTGCCAAACGAAAACGTCACTATCTTCACGGAAGAGATGACTCGACTTTTCCGCCACGCCGACGCCGCGATGCCCGAAGACAAAAAAGTTCGCCTTCTTATGCGGGGTGTTAAACAAGAACTCTTTGCGGGACTTGTCCGCCACCCACCCTCGACGGTCGCCGAATTCCTCGCTGAGGGCACGACCATCGAGAAGACACTTGGTATGTGGACGAAACAATACAACCGCTCTCCGCTGTCTGCATCCTATTCTGAAGTGCGGCCACCGACAGCTTGCGCGAAACCATCAGAGCAATAGTGCGGGAGGAGCTGCGCAAACTGTTACCTTCGCCGCAGAATCAAATAGATTCAATCGCCGACATTGTCAGCGAAGAAGTCCGGCAATCGCTTGGAAGTCCCGAAGCACCACAGGCTCAGCCAGAAGCGATGAGTTACGCCAGTGCCGCAGGCTGCGCCGTTGCCACGCCGCGCCCGCGTCAGGACCCCACGCCGACGCAATTCCGTCGACAGCCCCCGACCCCACCTTGCCCACCTGTCAGCCAGCGCAACCCACCGAGAAAGACGGACATCTGGCGTGCCCCTGACCACCGCCCACTCTGCTACAACTGCGCCGAGGCTGGTCACACCTACCGCCGCTGCCGCTAGCGTGAGATGGGCCTGCGTGGATTTGCCATCAACGCGCTACGTCCAGGACGAGGTGAACGTCCACGTGACATCGCCGACTTCCCCAAGAACCTTCCCGATTACCATCGCCAGGCCGCTACGTCTCTCCCCAATGCCGGCCATACACTGGCCCAGCGCGGGGCCGGTCACCTAGCCCGCATCCGGAAAACTAAGGGAAGCAACCGATGGAGGTGCGGTTGCTTTACGACGAACTACCGAAAATCCTCCGCCACCGACGACAACGCCGCGATGATGCCTTAAGAACACGACGCAAACCGGACGGAGCCCTCACGACGAAACTTCGCGGCCCGAAGAAAACCTGACGACGCAACGTCGAAACAGCGGGACAAATCGGCGAAGCCGTGATCCGACGCCACGACCTAACCGCAACGCAAGACGACGAACTAGCGACCTCGACGTTCTTATAGACGGCCACAGCGTCACAGCTCCCGTCGACACCGGAGCCGACTATTCTGTCATAAGTGGACCGTTTGTCATGAAGTTGAAGAAAGTCAAGACCGCCTGGGAAGGCCCCGAAATCCGGACAGCTGGACGTCACCTAGTGACGCCGGCAGGAATCTGCACAGCGAGGGTCTCCATTAACCGGATTTATCCCGCAAGCTTCGTAGTCCTGCAGCATTGCTTCTGAGATGTCATCCTTGGTATGGACTTCTTAGGTCTTCATGGTGCAGTCATCGACCTGAGATCCAAGTCGATAACACTATCTACAGAAAAAGCATTACCACCGCACATGCCACCAGGAAAGCACGCCTTGAATGTGCTCCAAGACTATGTCACGCTCCCCCCTCACACCAGTGTCATCATTTCCGTCGGAACTCAAAAATCAGCAAACCTTGAAGGCTTCGTTGAAAGAGACCAGCACTTCTTTATCAACCGCGAGATTTGCGTCGCAAGAGGAATAGCTGAGCTGCGTGGAGGGAAAGCAACAGTGGTGCTCACGAATTTAAGCAACGAGTACAAGCACGTGAACAAAGGCACGACGGTTGCCTACATCGAAGGAATTGTGAGCCACCAGGGCTTTCGCCCTCACCGATTCTACCGAATCTACTCCGACGAACCGAGCTCCTCATCCAGCTTTCATCGTCAATCCAAGCCTTCCAAAGCATAAGCAAGCACAGCTCAGAACCCTGCTCCTGCAATACGAGGACTGCTTTTCGTCGTCGTCAAGAATGCGGCGGACCCCAGTCGCAAAACACCGCATCAAAACAGAGGAAAGTGCCAGGCCACTCCGCCAGAGCCCGTACAGAGCTTCGACGCGAGAACGCGAAGCCATAAAGAAACAAGTCGATGAAATGCTACACGACGACATCCTCCAGCCTTCGAAGAGTCCGTGGGCGTCTCCCGTGGTGTTAGTGAAGAAGAAGGATGGGACCCTGCGCTTCTGCGTCGATTATCGCCGCCTGAACAAAATCTCGAAGAAGGACGCCTACCCTCTCCCACAGATAGACGACACCCTGGATCGACTCAACAACGCAAGGTACGTTTCGTCGATGGACCTCAAGATCGGCTACTGGCAAATCGAAGTCGGGGAGATAGCGAGAGAAGACCGCCTTTAGAGCACCAGACGTCCTCTTCGAATTAGCAGGGACAGTTGGGCGAGTTCCTGTCTCCTTCCGCCGTCCTGTCTCCTTCCTACCTGTCTGTTGTGGTTTTTTTTTTGCGCCTTTTAAAGATAGTCTCTTCGAGTTGAAGGTCATGCCCTTTGGTCTTTGCACGGCACCTGCGACGTTCCAGCGCGTTATGGACACCGTGCTAGCTGGATTGAAGTGGCAAACGTGCCTTGTGTACTTGGATGACGTTGTTGTGTCTGCCTCAAACTTCGACGAACACCTCTGCCGCCTTGAAGCTGTACTTCAAGCAATGAAGACCTCCGGACTCACCCTAAAGCCAGAAAAGTGCCGCTTCGCGTACGACGAACTTTTGTTCTTAGGCCATGTCATTAGCAAGCGTGGAGTTCGGCCGAACCCGCGGAAAACAGCTTCCATTGCTGCATTCCCGCCGCCAACCGACAAGAAGGCCGTACGCCAATTTCTGGGCTTGTGTGCCTATTACAGACGCTTCGTCAAGGAATTGTCACGGATCGCCGAGCCACTGACGCAACTCACGCAGACCGACGTCGAATTCAGGTGGGAAACCTCGCATGTTCAAGCACTTCAAGAATTGAAACGACGCCTGCAGACGCCTCCGATACTTGCGCATTTCGACGAATACGCCGATACGGAAATCCACACCGACGCAAGCAGCGTAGGACTTGGCGCCGTCCTTGTGCAGAATACCGACGGAATGGAAAGGGTTATCAGCTATGCTAGCCGGTCGCTATCAAAGGCAGAAATCAACTATTCCACAAAAGAAAAGGAGTGCCTGGCCATCATCTGGGCTACATCCAAGTTTCGCCCCTACCTCTACGGCAGGCCCTTCAAAGAGGTGACCGACCACCACACCTTGTGTCGGCTAACTAACTTGAAGGACCCTTCAGGTCGGCTCGCACGATGGAGCTTGAGGCTTGAATTCGACATTACCGTCGTTTAGAAGTCCGGAAGAAAACACTCTGACGCCGACTGCCTGTCTCGTACCCCAGTGGACCTGCCGCCGCAAGACGACCAGGATGATGACTAATTCTTGGGAACCATAAGTGCCGACGACTTCGCTGTAGTGATGCAGAACTATCGGTAAATTGACTATCGACAGTATCGATACTTCTTTTTTAAACTATCGATAGTGTAAACAAACTATCGATAGTGCTACTATCGACAAACTATCGATAGTGCCATCTTTATTATTACTAGTGATATTACTGCCACGCGTGTTTATTGCTTTGTTTTGACGTATTCGTGTTCAGTCACCCACAAAGACTGTTAGCAACGTTTGACGCAGACCGTTACTTCAAGTATTTCAAGACCGTGCCGTAATGTTTGAGAAGCTTCACAATTTTTTTTAGATAATTCTGTTAAAGACTACGCGCCGAACGCGAATAGTCAAGTTTATTCGAGAGCTTACGCGAGCACGAGCAATAAAGCTGGCAGGTTTGATGAATGATGTATAAAGGACGACGCGTTCCACCGATGATCAAATTACTCAAAGGCTGACGACTGCTCCCGCCACTATCAGTGCGCAGCATGTATCGCTTGTATTTTGAGTTTTGATTTTCTGTGCACAAGTTCGCCCAAATAAAGAGCTCCGTATTTCCCAGTCTTGCTGCAGCATTCTCCATAGTCACAACCACTTGACAATACTATTGATAGTGGTGTGAATAATGATGATGTTGCTGGCCGACCATATTGCCAAAATATTTGCGATAGCCTACTACCACCTTCGCTTAATTTGTGAGCAATTTTCGGCAAAGAAATTAATTATTTCCGCCGTGAAAATGGCGGAATATATCCATCAGTAAACTCGTATCCAAAAGCAACCAGTTACGCCTTACAATTAACTTCATGATATTTTTTTTATTTTGAAATCAGAAAATGCAATATCAATTTGAAGCCGCGCAGTCCCACCACATGTAAAGGCTTCCTTTCCGCTACAGCTGAACAGTCTGACTTTGTGATCATGTGTGAGCAAAGCACTCTGGTGAAGAACACAATCATGTCCACTTTCTTGCCCTTCAGCCTGCTCCTACGGCTACACTATGTACCGCGCGCGCGGGGAACCAAGTTTATTCTGCAGGGAGTCCGCGCTGTTGATTTTATACTATCGATAGTACCATCGAATTTCTTACTATCGATAGCGCTATCGATAGTATTTTTCACCATCGATAGTTCGATAGTGACTCAGCTATCGATAGTATCGATAGTGCCATCGATAGTTCTGCATCACTAGTGCCTTGCCATAATCTGGGCTACATCAAAGTTTCGCCTCTACCTTTACGGCACGCCCTTCAATGTTGTGAGCGACCACCACGTCTTGTGTTGGCTAGCCAACTTGATCCTTCAGGTCGTCTCGCACGATAGAGCTTGAGACTTCAAGAATTTGACATTACCGTCGTTTACAAGTCCGGAAGAGAACACTGACGCCGACTGCATGTGTCGTGCCCCTGTGGACCCGCCGCCGCAAGACGACCAGGATGATGACTGCTTCATGGGAGCCATAAGTGCCGATGACTTCGCTGAACAAAAGCGATCCGACCCGAAACTCAGAGGCCTTATGGAATACCTCGAGGGCAACACCGCCGTCTTTCCGAAAATATTCAAGCGAGCACTGGCGTTGTTTTTCTTACGCAGCGACGTTCTCCAAAAAAAGAACTCATCACTTCGAGCCAAGTACCTTCTCGTGATGCCTTCTGCGTTGAGACTAGAGGTCCTCCAGGCCCTGCACGACGACCCGGCGGCAGGACACCTGGGTGTTTCCCGCACACTTGCAAGAATACAGGAAAAGTACTACTGGCCACGCCTTGCCACCGACGTCGCTCGTTACGTAAAGAATTGCCAAGATTGTCAGAGACGGAAAACACCGCCGACTAGGCCAGCCGGACTTCTGCAGACAATCGAGCACCCTCGCCAGCCGTTACAGCAAATCGGTGTGGACTTGCTGGGGCCGTTCCCGACGTCGACTTCCGGAAACAAATGGATCATCGTAGCTGATGATCCATTTGTTCTTCTGAGATACAGCCAGAAAAGTCACCGCCGGACCACCGCCTACCACCCTTACACCAATGGCCTCACAGATCGTCTAAAGAAGACAATCGCCGACATACTGGCCATGTACATCGACGTTGAACACAAGATGTGGGACGCCATTCTTCCGTAGGTTACCTTCGCATACAACACGGCCGTGCAAGAAACGACGCAATGAAGCCGTACAAGTTGGTCTTCGGAAGGAGCCCGGCAACGACGCTCGAAGCCATGCTACCCAACGTCTCCGACGAAGAAAACTTCGACGTCATCGTCTACCTTGAGCGCGCCGAAAATGCCCGGCAATTCGCCCATCTGCGCATCCAGAGCCAGCAAAAGACCGACGGCCGTCGTTACAACCTTCGACGCCGCCACGTGTAATACCAGCCTGGCGACTGAGTCTGGGTGCGGACGCCGATACGCCGACGCGGACTTAGCGAGAAGCTTCTTCGACGATACTTCGGACCGTACGGGGTACTTCGACGTCTCGGCGAACTCGACTATGAGGTTATCCCCGACTGCATGACGATCTCTCAGCGGCTCCGGGCACGCCCCGAGGTCGGGCATGTTGTACGCCTGAAGCCTTTCTATGCGCTCTAAGGAACCTGTGGACTCCAATTTTTGCTTGCTTTATTAGATTTCGTTTGTATTGCATGCATGTTTTCTATTCTATGTTCTGTTTTTAAGCATCGGGGCGATGCTTTTTTTCAGAGTGGGGCAATGCCACGCGCGCTTTCTTTGCTATGTTTGTGTTACTGGTCCGTTGCACGTGTGATCGCAGTCTTACGCGGGCCGCGCCAGAATGTCTGGGAACATTCCAGATTGTAGTAGATCATTTTGTCAAGATCGCGCACATGACGCGAATAGTCAAGATTATTCCAGAGCTTGCGCGACCACCAGTGATAAGGCTGGAATGTTCGATGCATGATGTATAAAAGACGGCGCGTCCCAGCAATGATCAGTTTTATCGACGGCCGACGCTCTGTTCGCCGCTATAAGCGTACAGTGTGTATTGCTGTAGTTTGACTTTCCGTTTCCCGGCCACAAGTTCGGCCAAATAAAGTTTCATCTTCGACATGCCGACTGCTGCCTTTGTCGATGTCAAGACCCCGTGACAGTATCTTTCTTACACCACGTCCTTTATCCACGGAGGGGGACAGCCTTTGCCACTACTGCGGCGTATGCGACGCCTCGCTGTGTTCCTGCCTCTGCTCTGCACTGAAGATGAGATCAGGCGGAGACTCTCCTTGAACTTCGGGTCTTCGCGACGCGCTTCACGCCTAATATAGACCGTAGCAGCGGCCTGAACATCAAACTTTTCTTAGTGAGCCCTTTCACCATCTCTGGCCTAACATTGAGCGTGGCGTCTCGAGAGCCTATGGCGTGGCGTTTAGCCACGCTCGCGCGCTTGACGTCTCTTTGGCATTCGCCCTATGTATTCGCCGGCGCCTCTTCCTGTCGGAACAGCTCACAATGCTCAGAGCATCGGCGCTCGTACTTGCAAGTTCGCTGCCTTTCACATGTCCTGAAAAAACTTCAGACGGCTCAACTAACTTATTTTGTGGGTCGTTGCTATGTGTATGCGCTCCTGACAGAAAAAATAGTTTCGACGCCTTCTAAACTATCCAGCTCGCCTTGAGATGCCTCTTGAATTCGTCGCGATCTACCTTTTTTCGGGCCTTCGAAGTTGGCCTCTTGCTTTCTGGGACACACTTCGGCGTCCTGCGTTTTGTGACGCGCCTCATCAACTAACGCATGCTACGCGCCTCATCATCCAGTGCTTTGCGAAACGCCTCGTCCTTTCGCGCCTCGCGACTGGTCTAGCGCTTCACGACGCTTCTAGACTTTTGGTCTCTGCAGCGTGCCTCGTCCTCCAGCTCTTTGGCACTGTACTTATCGTCTTGACTTTCGCAGTCGTCCTAGAAAGCTTTCTTCGAAGTCTCGGTTATCCACGTCAAACATGCGCTCCAAAACGGATCCTACATACCACGGGAGCAACTGTATCAATCTTTGTAACTAGTAGTCAGTGTCGGTGGACCTCATGTTGGTCACAGGCTTCTTTGAAAATCTGCCAGGAAGCCAACAATATCCTCACCCGTTGTAAAAAATACGGAGCTTGTGTCGTGCTTTCCACCATTTACACGATTCATCTTTTCGGTTGAACTCCCTCTTATTTAGTTCGTGCTCTAACCTTTCCAATAGCTCAGTGCGCTCTTGAAGTCTTGCCTCCCGCTTGCGCTGCTCAATTTCTCGCTTGAACATTTCGCGCTCTTTTGCCTCTTTGGGAGTCGATTGTCACTTGATCATCACTTTCTCTTCCTCCATCAACCCCGGAATTGCTTCCCTTTTTACGAAGCCGGCGCAAGTTCCCAACTCCTCATAAATTTGAAGTTGCTGCTTCTCTATCGCAATGTGGTTCTTCGTGATGTTTTACTACAATATTTACTTTTACTTTAAAACCGACATCGTGGTTTAAAGTGAGTAGACTCCTGATTATATCGAACAAAAGACACCACTCTCTCCTAACATCTGCCTCTGCTAGAGAGGTCTGGCAAGATGACCAGTAATTGTTTGGCACTCACCCAACCAAAGTAGCTGATTCTTGGCTGCAGTCAAGTGGTGTGACGAGTGCCTTCGGGCCTCCTGAGCTCCCATCACACTTGCCAACCATTGAGATTAAGGGTAACGTATCCCAGCGCTGCCAACCACTGTTATACAGTACTGGATCGTGCCTCTGGTGCACAGCTGAGAGTACGGTATCCCACCGCTGTCACAGCGGTTCAGAACTTGCTCAGTCGCAATGGTAGCATGTCGTAGTGAGCCGCAAGGCTGACGAACCGACGTAGCCGAGGTAGAACTTTCTCTCAGAAGCTGAACAAGCAGACCGGCGTTTTGGAAAACGACAGAAAGCTTGTAGCAAGTAAAGTGGTATCGTTGTACATAACCTGCCAGCTCGACAGAGTCGGCCTAACGAGAGGCCGGCACGGTCTTAAAGTGGTGGACCACGTCCTTCCACTTCAAAGAGGTCCTCCTACGTAGGTGAGGCGTTGACCATTCGTCGTGAAGTAAGCACGACACTGCACGGCACTATCGAAGACGGTCTAGTTCCCACGGGAACGAAACCTGAGGAATTACACCTGCGTATGCTGGGTATTGACAGTTCGTCATAGGCCGGCACAGCACGGTCAAAGAAGCACCTGTTCCCACGGGACCGCAGCGTAATGGCATTGATGGGGGAGACAAGGGTTCGCCGAAACTCTGAACTCTGGCGACTGACCGATCTTCCCGTAGGAAGAACGGCTGAACGAGCGCAGATGTGGCACAACACTGCTCGAAATTCGTTTGATCGTCATGTTGGGTTTAGAGCCGCAAAAGCAAGGCTATGCTACTCCAGCCACATGGTGGGAAAAAAACCTTTAGTGAACTCAACATACATTGTGCAGTGAAGGTTTAAAGGGACACTAAAGAGAAAGAATGAATCTGTTTAGATCGATAAATTATACTCTGAGAACTCTAATGTCGTTCATTTCGCCATAATAGGTTTATTAATAGAGGAGAAAATCTTTCAATGTTTCATTTTTAAATTTCTCGCCGAAATTTCTCCGCGTGACGTCACGGATTTCAAAGTGTATTTATCGTATTTTGACGCCATTGGCTCAACAAAATTACCCCATACTTGGTATGTTTAGTCTATGGCCCTTTCAGAAAACAATGTACTTCATTTTTACCGATTGGGAACTACGTAGTCCCTAGTAGGCGCCGTCAAAACATGTGACGTCACGGCGAATGGTTAGGAAACTTCAGGGTGGCGTCGCCACCCACATTTTGTTTTTGCGCGTTTTCTCGCTTACTAAGTCTCTGCTCGCAGCAAGAGTGGTGTTTTTGGTATCGGGAAAGAGTACTTTACTTATATGAAAGAAATCGTTTTGCTCTTTAGTGTTCCTTTAATTTAAAAAGTATTTTCTCTGAGAAAGCGATTCTGTCAGCCCGAAGAAATTGTGCCTCGTCTTCCATGTGACTTTTTCCGTACAGTGGCCATGACTATGAATGCGCGGTTAGCAATGAGTAAGGGAGACAGGAAAGATGAAAAGCGAGAGAGAAAAACGAAGATTTGGGTAGAGAAAAAATGAAAAAGGCGACTGCCGATTTCCCTTGGGTGTGTCAGCCCAGGGGTGCCGTCTACGTGAAGCCAGGGCCAAAGGGGCGTGTTGCCTCTGCCGGGGGCCTTAAAGGTTCAACCCCCAGGATCCCCTTTTCCCCGGATACGGGAAAAAGGGGCTAAGCCACGCTCGGCGAAGCTTGGGTGGGAGTCGCAACCACCCCGGTTGGCGCGGATCCGTGGTGACGCCACTCACCAAACGCCTGCTTGCGCAGACGCCCCTGCGGGGGCCCGGAATGCGTCATCACGCAAGAAATGATTGCGAAAGTGAGTGCAATGTACGCTTCACTCCCAGCAACTGTTATTTTCAGCGCATTCATGTCGTATATTTATTTTTATTGTCGTTACTTCTAGTTGTTTTAAGAATATTCATGCAAGGCTCGTGAACAGAATGTCACTTTTCCAACAGTGCAAAGATATCGTCATCCTGCACGAAATGATTGCTAAAGCCGACAATTTATCTTTGAATCTCAGCAGTTGTAACAATAATTGTTGGGGTTTTACGTCCCAGAACCACCATATTATTATGAGAGACGCCGTAATGGAGGGCTCCGGAAATTTTGACCATTTGGTGTTCTTTAACGTGCACATAAATCTAGGTACACGGGTAGCGAGCATTTCGCCTCCATCGAAATGCGGCCGCCGCGGCCGGGATTCGTTCCTGCGACCTACTCTCGGCAGTTCCGATTTTGAAGTGTCACTGCTGTAAGTTTAACAAATGTCCCCTTCAGGCTTTTGCTATTAGTCAATTAAATAAAAACGTCTAAGTTGACACGCGTCGCTACTTTTGGCGGCCTTTACTGCCCTTGGCTCAAGTTGGCTACTTCCTAGCTACTTTCTTTTTTTTTTCAATTTTCTGGCTTTATCCTGTCTTTTCGACTTGGCGGCCCTCGCTTTGAATACCGCCGCCCTACAGGGTCATGTCCGTGAACAAGCCATTTTCCACTGCGCATGCTCAGGAATATTGAACATATCGTCCCTGCAGCCATCCTGCGAGCTTCGCCGCCATGCACTAGCACAAATTGCTGCACTATGTATATTTCAATAGACTGACCGAATTACAGTGACTTACTTTTAACAATGCCGACGATTTTTTTTTCGTCTAATAACATAAGCGTTTGCGGTTCCGAAGGACAGGCTACATATAGTCTTAGCTATGGCACTTAGTCATGAAATCTGGCAGCGTTTAGCGTCGTTTTGTTAAAGATAGAAACACTGCTACAGAGCAGTAAGGAAGCTGTGACTAAGTACAACAAAAATGCAGGTTATTTAAGAAAGTGTCCTTTCGACGTTGCTATAAAAGTTGTTGAAATTTGGTCGATATATTGAAATATCCATTCTAAAAAGACAGGGCGTGCAAACACGGACACAAGAAAGAAGTCAGGACACCACAAACGCCGACTAACAACTGAAGAGACGCACGACGGCTGAAAAGAAAGAAGGCACGAAAACTTATCTGCGTATGCCCATGCAACAGGCGAACCTACTAATCCGGCACGCGTGGCGGTCTACGTGGAAGATAACTGTTAAGGCATTTGATTTCATCTTTATGCAAGTTAATCGACGGTTGGCTCACGCATGCGCTACCACTATTCTCGATATGCCATGCTTCAATCATCAGGCGCGTTTCTTCATTTCTGTGACGGTACAACACTGCGCATTCATCGAATTTCGGCGTGCACTTACAATCTCGACAATGTAAAGATAGATTAGAAGGTGAGCCTCCTGTTAGCGATCTCTTATGTTCCAACAATCTCTGGTTAATGCATCGGCCCGTTTGTCCTACGTAGAAGCGACCGCAGCTGAAAGGGACCTTATACACCACACTCGTACGGCAATCAGTGAATTTGTCGGTGTGTTTTACGAAACAAATATCGGTCCGCTTCTTGTCATTTACTCGCTCATTCTTCCTCTGCACAGCGGCACAAATCTTACCTAGCTTATTGGCCGCCGTGAAAACAACATTAACGCCGTATCTACTTCCTACTTTCTTTAGCCTGTGAGATACGCGATGAATGTACGGTATACCTACGACACGTTTCTTCCTACCGCTTTCTGCAACCATGCTTGGACTTAACACAATAGACTTCTTTAAACGTTCAGCAACCGTGACCACTGCATCACGAGGATACCCTACATCTAAAAGACGCGTAACCTGCGCGTTAAAGCTATTACTCAATTTGTGCTCACACGACTTGGTGAGGGCTGACTTAAGGCAAGACATGGCGATGCCGTTTTTTTACAACCTTCGGGTGCTTCGACGAAAAATTTAACAGCGGTTTCGAAGACCTAGGAGAATACTGCCAGCACACGTGGTTCTTCTGGAACATTAAGGAAATGTCTAGAAATTGTATTCTATTATTCTGAGGCACCTCTTTAGTAAAGCTCAGCCCACCTCCATTTAATTCAAATTTTTCGCTCACGGAAGTTACCACCTTTTCAAAGCCCTCACCACTACAAAAGATCAAGTAATCGTCCACATAACGAAAAACCTTAATAACCGAATTACCTAAGGCGCCTTCCAAAAGATTGTCAATCTTGCTAAGGTATAAATCACTAAGAACCGGAGCAACCTTAGAACCAATACATATCCCTGATTTCTGCACATAAACGCCTTCCTTCCAACCTACAAGCGTCGACTTTAAATACATGGAAAGGATTTCTAGAAATGCCCCGGTAGAAACACCACATTTATCGGTGAAAACCGTCTGGTGCGCTTGTTCGTTAATACATTCATTAACACAATTTAACAAGTCCTCACGCGGCAAACAATAATACAGGTCTTCAATATCCATACTAAAAGCTTTACAAGAGCCGGGGTTCTCCTCTGAGAGGAACTGAACTAGCGCCTGAGAATTGTGTCCGTGTTTGCACGCCCTGTCTTTTTAGAATGAATACTTACCAACTAGCTCAGCTCTCTGTTATTGAAATATCATATTCATGCCGCCCCTTTATTCTAGAGTGCACTGCGGGGAAGTTGGCCAGGTGACTGTCAGCGCAATTTTTAAGTTCCTGCGAAGCAGAGTGCATCGTGTGCAGACGTACAAGACTATACCTATAGGAAAGGTTACACGACAGACAGCTTCATAAAGGCTATAGTGACCTTTAAATTGAAGAGCACGTGGGTCGCCATTGCGCAATGCATGAAGGTTACTTTGTAACATTTAATTTGCGATCGCACAAAAACGTGAAAATGTGCCCATTTCGTCAACGTTACCTGAGTATACGTTACCGAATAACTTTTAATTTATAGGCGCGCAAAATTGTGAAAAAGTGTCCTTTTATATGGCGTTACCATGTTTACAGTGCGTGACCGCTGCATTTGAACGAGGCCATAATGCAAGAAAAGCCCGTGTGCTCACGTATGGGTAGATATTGAAGAATCGAAGGACCGCGCCATGATGTGCCGAACAATCATATTGTGATATTGGAATGGCCCCGCCACGGTGGTCTAGTGGTTATGGCGCTAGACTGCTGACCCGAAGGTCGCGAGATCGAATTCCGACCGCGGCGGCTGCATTTTCGCCTCCATCGAAAATGCGTGAGGCCCGTGTATTTAGATTTAGGTGCACGTTAAAGACCCCCAGGTGGTCGAAATTGCCGGAGCCCTCCACTGCGGCGTCTCTCATAATCATATCGTGGTTTTGGGACGTTAAACCCCAGAATTTATTGATATTGGAATGCAGAATGCGCGAATTAATTTTATTATTCTAGTTTTGAGACACTCCGGCTGAGCGCATTACGTGGAAGCGCTTCATTGTCGAGAGTATCTCTTCTTTTGCTGCCCATGACACGAACAAAGTGCGAAGAAAGAAACCGTAACCACGTACCGCCATAATAGAAGTCAGAACAGCTCATGAAACGCTCCGTTCTGACTGGCTGACTTCACTCGTAATAACTGTCGAAAAAAAGGAAATGGATTAAGGCGACACAGGGAAGTAGGCAAGATGTCGCATTGCAGGGAAGTACCGAAGATTTCGCATGCTTGTCTAACATGCGAACAACACGAACGTGCGTTCAGTGCAGCGTAGCTCCGCTGCTTAGCTGGTTGACTAGGCACACGAGATGCCGGCGGCGCGATAGTTACGCCTGAAAGGAGCACTTTAACGCGGTTTCCAATAACCACGCGCTGCGAGCGCAAAATTCGTTGTTGATGACAGGGCCTTAGTAACAGGTCGGTTAATTTAGGGCTACTCTCCATGACTCCAGGGAAAGCCACGGTGTTTTCTTCTCTTTCTTTCTTATTTTCTTTTTTTTCTGCATTACGCACCGTTAAGCTGCCTTTTACCGTCAAACCAACGATAAGTGGTTTGCCGTCATGTGGCGCTCGTTAGGATGCTTTTTAGATGGCACTTAAATGATTAATAAACTAACATCAAATACGCAAATATTTAATATTCACGTTAGTGCTAAGCGCGTTTTGTTACATTATAGAGACCATGCAGAACGACCAGTCAAATTTTTTGTGGCGGCGTGCATGCTTCCTGTACATGCTTCCGTACATTTTTTTCCAGCGTTTAAATAGAGACCGCGAAATGCAAGTAAAACCACGTGACTGCGATCATGCGCCACCGTATTGAAGCGCTCTTGGCCGTGCTTTTAGCGAAAGAACCGTGCGCGCGGACCGTGGTGAAATAGGCGGCCGCCGCTCTAGCCATCGGCTTCACAGTGCGTCAGCATTTTTGATGGTGGCACACGCCAAGGAAGCGCCGTCGTACCTGATAAGTTATATAGGCTGACGGTTCGCGGGCGCGGTTCTTTCGTTCGAAACACGGTTAAGAGCACTTCAGTGCGGTTGCGCGTGAACGCAGTCGCGTGGTTCTGTTTCATATTTCGCGTGATTTCTTTGAGGCCGGAAAAAAATCACCACGCGGCATTTATGTTGCCACAAAAAAAGTTGGAGCAGTCATATTAGAACGCCCTCTACAACCTCACGAAACGCACTTGCCCACAAACTGAACATTAAAAATGTTTTATGATTGATCTTAGTTAATTAACAAACTAAGCGCAGTATAAGAATACCCCAAGGAGCGTCACACGACGACAATCCGTATGTCGTCGGTTTCTTCAGTTGCGATTAACCACGTTTTAGAAACCCTCGTTTCTAGTTAGGTGAAACACCCACTATATGCGCAGCAATTCCCGTGAGCAGATCGCCTACTCCCTACACATGTGCGAATCATTAGAAGTTGAGTGCCTAAAATGGTCGCGTGATGCCATGAACTTCCCTGCAAATTAATTTATTGAACATCGCATGCACCACTCGCACCAGTGTACAACTCCAGCAGTGAACAGTGATTTTTGACATGTGCAAGGTGTCTTCCCCGTCAAATTCGAGGACTTATACTATGAACACAAAGCGTGTATAACGCTACTCCAATGCATGCTCTCGTGTAGAGGAGGGTTGCACTTGACAGCATCCGCTTGGGGCGCTAGCGGCGTGCGTTACCGCCGCCATGTCTGCGGTCGGTGGTGGTGCGCCTCATCGCTCCTTTCGATCGAAACGGCGAGCGGCGAGAAGTTGTGTGCGACGAGAGGTTGTGTGCGTGGTTGGTGTCTACGCGCGTGACCTCCGGGGTCAGGAAAAAATTGAGCTTTCTGGCAGCATCTACCCGTACGACTACGACGGCAACGAAGCTGCGTGTGATGCAAAGCTTTATCCTCGCATCGGATACCGAGACGCTGAACTGTCACTGTTCCTTGGCAGTCCGTGATCAAGATGGAGAGAAGGCGCCCAGTCCGGATCGGCTTCAGCCATGGCGTAACAAGGGCGTCCTACGAAACGCAACGAACAGCGATGATATCAGCGCTAATGTGCTTGGCTGACCATTCTCTTAAATAGCAATCAGCGATGCAGCTCCCTCTCATCTACCGATGCGTAAACAGTCGGTAACACGCCGCACCCACACACGGCACCTGCCTAGCTGCTTTAAAGGATGCACATGTTCTGTAAACGTAACGAAAACAAAGTACTTGCTACGCAAGCGACAGTAGTGTACCGATCTGTCCAAGCGCGTAGTTATTAAACAATTCCACTGTTAATATGTTAAACTGACTGTTTCGCAAGACCGGACGTAGCGCGCATGCTCGTCTCCTGCTGCGTAAACAAAGGTTCATAACACGCCGCGAAAACTATGTGTTTCACCACAGTCTCACCGGAAATAAAGTGTTTACCGCACACGAACTAGCAGGTGGCCGAGCTGTGTATTTCCGATTGATACGTGCCGTCTCTCGTGTTGTTGCATTGATTGACGATGACATGTGGGATGCAAAAAAAAAAAAAGCCGTCATCGCGTTCTCATCTCCAGGCTTCATTCATGAGTGGTTGTTGTAGCCAGACACGGCGCAGTTCACCATTGTCGCTGAAACCTGACCACAGATATCAACTCCCGTACGTCTCGCATTTCCAGCGAGTATACGTTCGTGCGACTGCTTGCCGGCCAGGCGACGGCGACCACAAACAGGATGTGCTTACTAATTATTTCGATGTTTGTACCGAAGTCTCTAAGTGCAGCTGCAGGGAACTTCATATGCCTTTCCAACGATCTGCGTTTCGTAGTCTTCCCGAAAAATACTAAATCTATGGACCTCGTAATGTTCGCATGCACTCCGCGTGTGCAATGCGCAATACTTTTTAACACGAAAGTGTTTTATGCCGGGGTCCACCACGGCTCCACTGACGCATTTGCGTCACGGATATGACGTTGTAAAATATAAAGACTGACATATAGCAAAGAAAAACTACAAGAAAATGTTCCGCCACCGGGAGTCGAACTTGCGACCTTTCGATCGCCAGCACGCAGCGCGAAACGACTCCGCCATAGACGACATGTTCTCTGCTATGCTAACGGCGAGCTATTTATGTACACCATTTGCCGGTGGCAGTACTCAGAGCTTCCATATTGCTAGCGAACACATACAAAGGACGACATAGAAGGAGACAGGACCACCGCTAGCGTGTCGTCCTTTGTGTGTGTTCGCTAGCAATATGGAAGCATACAATCAATACTAACTAGCCCAGCTTAATGCATTAACAAGGTACTCAGAGATCGGCGGTACAGTGTGTTTTCGTTATCACTAGCGAGATGGCGCGAAGGGCTCGAAGAGCGTAAAGTAACTGGATATTTTTGGGAAAGTACCGTCTTTTTCTTAACCGAGCCGCCACGCCGAGCACCCTCCTCCCCCGCCTTCCACTTCCCCGCTTCACGGGCCGTCGCCTGGGAAACGCGCGCGTTATCAACGTGACATAGCGTTCTTGATAGGAAAGTGGCGCGTGCCGGGTTATAGGGCCGGCGCCCGCACGGTGACCGTTTGGGAGAGGATATAGATAAGGTTTGGACACTTGGGAGAGGAGGGTTGGACACTTTGGAGAGGATATGGAGGAGAGTGTCGCTACCTTCTATATATTAAGGGACTTTAGAAGAGCGCGCTTTAAAAGTCGTCCCCCCACGCGGATTAGCGCGCGCCTCGACAGGGCGTGGTCGCTCGTGCGGGCGCTTATCTCGTGATCTCGGTGGTTTTTACGTCCTGCGCTCTGCCTGCAAGTTTCTGTTGAGAGCACGAACGTCACCGCGCTCACTGCAGCGGCCGCTTTTGCGAAAGGAGCGCGCTGCTGACACAGAAATAAGTTACAACTGTGACAGTTCGCGCTCATCCTCTGTGTGTTCGTTCCGCGCGTCCTTTCTGCTTGAGCAGCGCATTGCAAGTTTCGAGCGGCTTGCCGTTCTTCGCGTAACATTAAATTTGATGCTGTAGCAATAATTCCTTCGCGCTTGGGGCGAAAGAACGCACAACAAACGCTCAACTACGTCTGTGATGACACGTTTCACTTTCGTGTTATACCGATTCCTATGACAGAGGGATCAGCCATGTTTTTTTTTTTTTTCTCGTGTCGACTCTATGCATTTGTGTGCGGCTCTTTTGGTGCGTATTCTTCGCGCCAGCTTCGTCTTTGAGTCCGTTGCAACCTGTGAATAATTATAAGCTCTGCCATGAGGCTGTGGGATGCCGTGTCGATAGAAGGACGCATCCCAACATAAACGTAACAACTGTTTATTAGTGAAGTAGCAGCAGCGGGGCGAGCGTACCGCCACTGCGCTCAGTCAGGTAGCGAAGGAAGGAAGGGACACTTCCGAGCTTGGCAGCTTGGTTTTATAGCCACCGTCGGTGACGTAACCCTCCGGTGACGCTGTCCCTTATCGGAGGCCTGGTGTAGCATGCAGCCATGACACGCCGAGCCAGATAGTGACGAGGCGGAAGCTGCGCCGGTTTGTGCGCAGTGTGTTGCCACATCACACCCCCGCGGAGTGCAGAGCCCTCAGGGTCTGTAGAAATCTGGGAGGCGTACCAGACGTCCAGAGCGTGTTGTGACCGGAGCGGGCTGCGACGTCAGCGGCTGTCGATAGATGCCTGTGGGTGGAGTGGCGCTGCCCGGATCGTTCGCAGCGATGTATGCGGGCTTGAGCCGGTCAATCGAGACGCGGACGTCGTTCCCGTTCAGGCGCAGAGTGAAGTTTTTATTGTCGCGATGGACGACCAAGTAGGGTCCACTGTAGGGCGGCTGGAAAGGCCTGCGGACGGTGTTGTCGCGGAGGAAAGCGTGCGTGCACGATGCTAGCTCCTTGAAGACGAAAGGTGTTGGCTTGCAGTGGTGGGCTGCAGGTGACGGGCGTAAGGCGGCGATTGTGCGTCGGAGTCAGGTGACGAAGTCGGTGGGATCTGACGTCGTAGTGCTGGATGGCAGTGCAGCGAGAAATTCCCCTGGGAGACGGAGTGGTTTCCCGTAGACGAGCTCTGCTGGTGTAGCGTGGATGTCCTGTTTGAAGGTGGTGCGACGACCGAGGATGACGGCTGGGATGGCCTCGAGCCAGGTTGAGTCCGGGTGGCACATAATGCCACCCGGAAAGAGCTTGTGTTGTCGTCACCTCCCTTGTCCTTGTCTGTGCGCGCTTAAGTATCGGGAACGGGCACATAATGGCTGCTTTGAATTGTCGGTGGAAACGCTCGATCACTCCGTTGGCGCAGAGGTGGTAACTGGTGGTCCTCAAGCGTTCGAAACCGATCGTCAGCCCGAGGAGCCTGAAAAGGTGCGACTCGAACTGTCGTCCTTGGTCAGTGGTTACGCGGCGGGGGGAGCCGAAACGAGCAATCCAGCCGGTGAAGAAGGCCGAGGCGACGTCTTCCGCGGTGATTCCCTCGAGGGACCATGCCTCGGGCCATCGAGTGTACCGATCGATGGCGGTGAGGCAGTAGCGATAGGGTCCAGCCGGAGGAAAGGGTCCTATGATGTCGAGGTGGACGTGCTCAAACCGACCGGAGGGCCGAGGGAATATTCCGAGTGGTGACATGACATGCCTGGTGACTTTAGCGCGTTGGCATTGAATGCAGGAGCGCGCCCAGGTGCGATAATCCCGCTGCATGGAGGGCCAGACGTAGCGCTCAGCCACGAGGCGTGTCGAGGCGCGTATGCCGGAATGGCTGAAGTTGTGGAGTTGGTTGAAAAGACCACGGCGATGAGACAGGGGCACACAGGGCCTGCTTCGTCCTGTCGACATGTCGCAACAGATTGTGGTTGTCGACCCTGGGATGGGGACTTGTTGTAGCTGAAGTGAGGACCTGCCCTTGCGAAGTTCCTGCAGTTTGGCGTCCGTAGTCCGAGCCTCAGCGAGGACGTCCGCTGTTATCTGCACAGAGCTGATGGCTGCTACACGTGAAAGCGCGTCGGCGACCACGTTGTCTTTCCCGCTGATATGTTGAATGTCCCCAATGGGCAACCAATAACTTTGGGACGTCTATCGGACCACTTTACTGGACATTACGTACATCCGGCGGATGCACGACAAATACCGTGGGACGTTCAACGGAACGTCCGCAGGACTATATGGCGCAAAGGAATTGAACATCCCGAGTTAATCCCACCGGGCGTCAAAACCGGATATTCGGACGTGCTTGGACGTATGCAAATTCAGTAAAAATCTTACCCGACGTCCAGAAAACGTCCGTGGAATGACCCATATGCTGGACACAGTGAGGCTTTTGGTCATTATCACGTGCAGAGCTGGACTTTCTGTGTATTTTTGGCACCTTCAGGATATCATATCCTGAAGGTGCCCAAAAATCCACAGAAAGTACAGCTCTGGACGTGATGACCAAAAGCCTCACTATATATCCAGCGGGGCACCAATGGGCTCATTGTAAATACAGCTCAAAAATCGAGACGCAGACAATAAAAGTAAGGACACAAACAAGCGCTTCTTTGTGTCCTTACTTTTCTTCTACACACCACTTATATCCAATTTCCATGTAGAATTCACATCGGTTTACTACTGAACAAATAATAAATCTGAACATGCAAAGGATGAACACGTACTTCATAAATGACGTTTAGTGTATGGCGCACAAATAATCATGCTTATCAGAAACAATAAATTATCCAATGATCTTGTAAAAGCGGCTTTATTAATGAATAAAGCGCACCGAATGTGGCACAAAATACGACAGAAGGTGACCGCACAAGGTGAAGCTGATTGACGCAGCAGCAACATAAATTCAAGTTCTGCATGAATGCACTCCAGGTCCCGTCAAAGAAACTGCGCTGGCTTTCACACAAGCTGGCGTGGTCTCGGGCCTCATGTCTTGTACAAACAGCGGTGAAGAAAAGCTGCATACAAGAAGAAGCAAGTAAGCTAGGTATAATTTACAACAAATAATTGAGCATCAAGTCATTCTAAAGACAGATTTCCAATTACAGATGTGCACAAATGCTGTCATGTATTTATTAACGACAATCATAACTACTCACAAAGCGAGGCACCTGTTGTAGAATCGTTGCACTATTTGTCAGCGACAGGCCGGCATGGTTGTAAGCAAGCAAGCAAGCAAGCAAACACTAGCTCGCACGCATACACCCACCCACACACGAGCTGTAACCCGCAGAAGAACAAGATGACCGACCTGGAATAGGGCGAGTAAGTCTGGCTTACGATTCGCAACGGCGCGTCCTCCGTATCCGCCTCGTGCGCTGCTGCTTTCAGTGGTACTGGTGGCGCCACCAACGGCGGACGGTGGCGATAGGTGGATCTGCGCATGGCCTCCGAGATAACGGGCGCGCGGCGGGTTTCTCTCCGGCCGTCCCAATCGCCGCGCTCCCCAGCAAATAAAACGAACGTCGCGTCACGCGCCCGGCTACCGCGGGATGGCGCACTCACTTGGGATTCCTGCGGCAGCGGAGACCGCGGCAGAAAGCAGAGCGCGCGGGATTGCAGCGTGCGTATGTTTCTTTTTCTGCGTACAAGCAAGCATTGCCGCCAGGATCTTTTGGATGCACTGAAGGCAAGTATTTTTTTCTGTTACTGCATTTATTTTGGTCCAATTTACGGAGAAAAGCACGGCAGCTGCTGAATTTTCCTGATATAAATTATTGTAGGAGGTATCAATTCGTCTGTGGTAGTGTTACCTTTTTTTCATTAGGGTCCGTTTTGTCTCGGCGCGAAATACCTTGATTTGAGAAATATACAGGGCATTCTAGCATTCTTCCTTTCTGGAGACGTGTATGGGTGAAAACTGGGCTAATTTTCGTCGTTGAATGATATTGTCTTCCTATCGTGACACATCGTTTTACTATTTGATCGCGTACGGATATTTATGAGTTGGTGAACCGAAGCACGGTTACGCTCTAGATAACTGAGTGTCCTGGGGATGACACTGAAGTAAGATGATAAGTAATTTTGCCGGAATATTGTTGAAGGCTTCGATTAGCCGACCTACATTTACTCCACACGTCGTTCACAGTGAAAGTGCCCGAGTTGTTATCGCCTCCTTTTTCGTCATCCGGATTTTACTTACATTTTGGTAGCACAATGGCAATATCAGCATCGTGTTCATTTACTGTGCTCTCGACTGCATCCAAATCAATCAATCGATCATAAATGAACAAAACGCGCCTGTAACCAGTCCGTGGTCGTCGCAGAACCGGCGACTTTCAGTCTAGACCACGGTCTAGACGTATGGCGACCGCCTGCAACCTCCTCCCTGTCTCTTGCGGCGTGACGGGAGGTACATAGTTGGAAAGGGAAACTGGGGAAGTCTCGTGGGCGAGTGCGAGGCATTGTGCGCTATGCGAGCGCGGCTGTCGCGCGAGACTTGATGGCGCCGGCGACATTGCGAGGAGAGAGCATGACGATTGCTGATGCCGAGTTTGGTCGGCTCAGTTAGCGTTCCGCTCCAGCGTGCGCTCGACCTTATTTCTTTGTAACGCGCTCATGCTGCGGCGTTTGCGCGGTTTTTTATCTTGCGTGCTTGTGTCGCTGGCGTTCTGCGTAAAGAAGACAAAATTTTGGCGTGGAAGTGGAAATGAATGTTCGATTCAATAGCAGTGATTTATTAATTGAAGTTGCAGACTACTTACGGCTATATAACTGACACTGTCAGTGCTGTCTTTTTTTTTGTTGTTGTTGTTGCAGTTGCTAGAGAAAATGCTGTGAGGTCCTGTGTCTTCTCTTTAATTTCAGGAATATGGCATACTGCTGCGTACCCTTCTGCAAGTCGAATAGCAAAAAGAAGCTTGGGATGCCTGTAAAGCATTCCGTATAGACGGAAGTGCCTGCAAGTTGTTAATAAAGGAAATATAAACAAAGTGTCCCTAATGGAAAACTTGAGTGCTGCTGTACGTGTGTTTTCATTTCGCTATATGTTGTTACACCGAAGGAAAAAATGCACAAAGGAAGCAAGCACCGATACCTGCTTTTTACGATACTGCTTCCAAACGGACTGCTTCCGTCGCAGGCCTTAAATCTAGCTTACAACATTATCAAAATACCTACTGTGGGCTCGGGGCGAGTGGTCGGCCAAAGCCCTCAGAGAACACATAGGCGACAAGAAAAACGTGTTTAATTTACGGAGGCCCGGCAACGACTGATCGTTCTTTAGCGGCAGGGCGAGCGCGAGCCCCGGGCGTCATCACGCCCAGCCTCATCATGGTTCTTTTTTCTTTCTTCTCCTTCGCTAGCGTACCCATACTATACAGCCCGCAAATTTCGAAGTATAGTAGGTTTCTAGCACATGCGGATCTCTTGCAGAGGCATCGTTTTTCTAAGTGCTCTAATAAAGGCGGCGCAAATCTACAGAAAAAAAAAGCCCATTTGGGAATCGATAGACCCCGGCATTTACTTGACCTCTCGTACACCTTGACCAGACATTTCCAAATCAGCGCGAGGTTAATAAAAGCGCAAAACCATTTTTTCCTCGCCACATGCAAGCTGCGCCAACAGCGCGGCAGCGTTTCCGATCCCAAGAAAGAGCGCCGCGGTGCGGAGAAAAGAGCGCGCCACGCCTACCTCGGGAAATACGCTCTCTCCGTGCGATTGGGACGGCCGGAGAAAAACCCGCCGCGCGTCCGCCATCTCGGAGGCCATGATCTGCGCGGCTCAGAGAAGCCGTGGGTAAAGCGCCTGTTACTCTCCGTTTTAAGTGCGAATGCACTTTATAAGCGACCCTGAATCCGCCGTCCCATAGCAACGGCGCGAGAAGCGGAGAGGAGCATCTGTAGCAACGGCGCAGCGACGTCACACCTCACGTGACTGCGCGCGCTCCGCCCTCCGCTCCGTGGCTGCGCGCGCCCCGCGCATTGCCTGTGGTGATGAAGGCCGGCGGCGAGACGCCGAACGAAAGCGTGCGAAGCGAGCCGAGCACCCCGAAGCCGATCTGGCGCGGGGACGCGCGATGCGTGAGCGAGCGCGGGCCCTCGAATTCGATCGCCCGGACGCGCGCTTCAAGCGAGACTTCCTGGACCGCAGCTTCGGATATAGCTGCGCGGTGTGCGATCGACTGTGGTTCGACAACAACCTGAGCCCCATCTCGGGCGTGCGCAACGCCGCCAACAAGTTGAACGCGTTGCGGGTTCTTTGGAACGAGTTCGGAAGACAGATCATCATCATCAGTAAAAGTGTTTTGCACTTAAAAACGGCCAGACCTCCGTGGGTCGGCTGGCGCGTGCTCTCTCGCTGCCGTCTCCTTCGCTCAGCTCTGCAGTTTAGTCGCGCGCGCCCCCTCATAGCATCACCCCGTGCTTCGCACTTCCTCATACTCCCCTTCGGGGAAATGCGGGTTTTTTTTTCTATTCATGTTTCATTCTGGTTTGATATTTGTACTGCCGACGCTGCTCCACTAGACAACCATGCCGTCTGTTACGTCCATTGTTCTATATTATTTGTTTTAAAATGACAGGCCCGTTTTTTAATGCGTGCGCGCGATGCACTGCGTACGTTTCTTACGTGCATGTGTCCAAGTTGTTTGCGTGATCTGTTAACACAGATGAAATAAAAATTGTTGCAGTACAAAACAGCATTCTTGTTTTATTGAACACCCCAAACAGTACAACAATGACTATTACGGCTGTATGCCTGCTTAAGAAACGCACAAAAGACACGCGATTTTATCTTCGCCCAACACTCGTAGCACTCAACTAGGCCAAGAAAACCAAAATCTAACTTGCTGAACGTTTTAACAGCCGTCACACAGCTGCATAATAATGCGTGAAAGTACTGTAGCAAATGACCAACAAACATTCACACAGCGTTTTTTTTTTTTTGTTCACAGACCGTATTAACATATGAGGAAGTTCTAACTGCATTGCAATCACATATTTCGGAATATCTAATCACTTTCACCATTGAAGCCACAATCCTCTAACACATGCGCTTTAAATTGAGCATGGCATTACTGAGACTTATATAGGAAATCGCACGCGTGGCATTACTCAGATTTATATAGGAAATGCGCACGCGTGCAATGTATCTCGTATGCTAGATTCTCCTTTGGTACGTGCAGCTCAAAATAAAATGCGATTCTAGAAGTAATGTTCGTGGAGTAGCGAGCATATAGCAGGACAACTACTTACAGCTTCACTTACCTTTGCAAAAACGGTATTCCAATTGTAATTCAATGTTAACCGACGCAACAACGATAACAACACACTTGTTGCACACAGGCGTACCAGGTTGACGCGCGAGGCCAAGCGCGGTATTTTAAGTGTAGCACAATCGTGCGCGTACAGTACGCTAGAATATTCTGGCACAATGTCGTCAAGCTTGCAGTCACTTCAGCGGTTCCCACGATGTAGCACCAGTTGACGTCCTCGCGTCATCAAACTTCTACGACGCCGAGAACTACGCACACAGCTGACTTGGAAAAACGCGGTCTTGCAGGAGGCCATCTTGTCCCGCAACCAACGGACAAAAGTACACAACTGAGGCGTCTGAAACATTGCCGTTGATGAGATGGCAGCTGAACGAAATCAGGGCTCGTCGTCCGACGTGTGGCCACCGCCTTAACACAATATTAACGTTGCAACGTTCAAGGAAGACGCGACGAACCCAGCCGGTCTTGTCGGGTACGCTACAGCATAAAGTCCCTGGATATTTTTGGGAAAGTACCGTCTTTCTTTTAACCGAGCCGCCACGACGAGCACCCTCCTCTCCCGCCTTCCACCTCCCGGCTTCACGGGCCGTCGCCTGGGAAACGCGCGCGTTATCTGCGTGACATAGCATTGATAGGAAGTGGCGCGAGCCGGGTTATAGGGCCGGCGCCCGCACGGTGGTCGTTTGGGAGAGGAGATAGATACGGTTTGGACACTTGGGAGAGGAGGGTTGGACACTTGGGAGAGGATATGGAGGAGAGTGTCGCTACTTTCTATATATCAAGGGGCTTTACTACAGCACAGTGCACAGCGCGCTCTCACGGCCACCGAAAGAAATAAAAGAAAGTGGAGAGAGGAGTTAGCTTGGAGCATGGCCAGTCGGTGGAAGCAAGAGGACGTGTTGCGTCGTCGGTGTGGCGTATTGTCGAGAGACGGCGCTAGTTTGTTTTTGCGCAACGAAATCGCAAACTTGATTCAAAATGCATGGGATCCTATGGGGGGTTGGGAGAGGGCACAACCGCCTTAGCCGAGCGGTGGCGCCACCATACCGATGCCCGAGGCGGATATAGTTTCGCGTTCGACAAAGATTCAACCACCAGCAAAGAACTGTCAAAAGTTCTAGCAGTAATGACGAAAAGTCAGGCACACTTAATTTCACTTACCGAAAGAAGTAGGTTATCCGAATAGCTGCTTGCTAGCTGCAACGAAGGTGGCGAGCAGATCAGGCCATTGTTGTAACGGACCGTCGGCGAAAACACACAGTAGAGCTTGTTTCACGAATCACTGATGGAAAATATGCGGCAAATGGCATGAGCACAGTTACTTCATGCCAGATAACAGCCAGTGAACCGTACAGAAAAGCTGGCACGCTACACAAAATGCGAAACGATGACAACCGAGCTGCTGCCAACGCTAAACACGAGCGTTTCTTTTCTCACAGACTCCATCCGGGTAACTTTGATCTGGGGATATTTTCCCCGTTTGCTTCTTGAAGATCTCCCTATGTCTGGGTACTACCTAGGAACACGTGCAATGCTCTTTTTATCCCTAGGAGAGCTTTGCTGCTCGTCGTTTGCGGTTGGCGCGCGAGGCACGCGAGGTTTGTGTTGTTGACGTTGGTGGCGGACGGCGCGTCCGTGCTCCCCGGGTGTTTTCTTTGCCATTATCAGTGTAGCTGAGAATATTGTGCGTTTTTGGAAACTGACATGAACGAAAGCACTTCGCTGATCGTTATACCGGTGTCACACGGGCAATTGGTCGCGATCATGACCGATCGGGATTGGGCTCGATCCGGATCAGGTGTACCTACACGGTCACTTTTAATTGCGATCAGCGATCTGCGCATCGATATCTGGCTCCCACATCGCGATTTGACTGATGTCTGCGTCAAACTCGATCCGGATTAGTCTGAACCGAGCAGCAGCAATGATTGATGATCGCGATCAAGAAATCCGGTCCGGGTCAACCTTGACTGCGATCAAAAGTGCCTGCGTGTCACCGGTATTACTTGCAATAGCTATTCTGCCCACGCATGTGATTGAGTTTTAATATAGTTGATGCTAAAAATCTAGGGCACGTGCACTCAAAGTAATGAAAGTGTCCATGCTTCTATAAAAAAAGAGCCGAGCAGGATCCTTAGACGCCAGGTGCTAATAAGAAATAATTGCAACTGCTGGTTACATCACATTGCTAGTGTTCAATATTTGGACATACAATGACAAGGATACGTCTACATGGTGAGTAGATAAAGAGAAGCGAAATGTTTTGAGAAGCAGCATGACTGCTTTCATTCATGTTGTCGCACGGGTGTATCAGTGGTGTGAAAGCACCTGCAACTTTGTTTCTACAGTTGGTGGTTGGTAAAGGTGCACCTTTTTAGGACAAGTTTTCCTTTGGTCATGAGACTTTATAACTGGCTTAATGCAAAATGTGAAGTTAAATGCACCATCATTAGATTAGATGGTACATTTAACTTCTAGATGGGTGACGCACTTCTATAGGCATGGGATACTTCATTTGGTCGAGTTCAGCCCAGCACTGTAACTTTCACCATTCCACGAATGCACCCCTTCAATTGCTACTGCACTTTCTTCTACCTACAACTGCCATTTGCACACTAGAGCAGATGCACACAACCAACATTTGTAGCTGCAAATGCTTGCTCCTTTGTTATACTGAAATTAGTATTTTTTTTCCTGTGTTGCTCTTGTACTTGGCATCAAAACAACAGAAATGGGAATGTCACTTGTGTTGTTTGGTTTGTTTCCTGACTGAGAACCTTTGACTATTGTGTTGCTTCATCCTTTGACCTTTGCTTTTGCGATGCTCTGTCGCAAGAGTGTACCTGCTTGTCTGTTGCCGATTCCGCATATGCTGCTTTAATAATTCACAAAGTGACACACATGAATGGTTTACCGTCTACTTTCAGCATTTTTTTTTACATTCACACAAATGGAAAAATGTAGTTGTTTTCAAATTGCAGCTGCCCACCTACCAACAAAGCCACATATACCTGTACCCTCTAAACAAGGAAGCATGACGTTTCAGTTAATAAGGCAAGGACCAATGTTAATGGAGTGTGGAAATTTTTTTCTCACAATGTCTCCTTCCTTGTTGATTTCTCTTGTCATAAATGCTTGCATCTTAGCTGTTCTCACTTTATGTGTGCTTACTGGTATGAAGTTTATTTTGTGCCATTGAGAGCTGTTTTCACTGAATTTCGCCCGTTTTAAGACAGTTGCTAATATTTTCCTGTGATAGCCAGCCCGAATGACAAGTAGGAAACCATGCAGGACATGTGGTTCTTTTTCATTTGACACTGTAGTGAGCTTCGACAGCTTTTGGGAACCCGACAGTGGTGACTGCAAATAACGATTTGTATGCAGGAGGATCACCATTTGTTTTTGACTGCCTGCACGGGAAGGTAGGACGTAGTATATGATGTCACAAACACAGGGTGGTACGCATTCAAAGGTGTAATACGGGTCTCGCTAAAGAATGTTTAACCCTTTGAAATGCAAAGCATGAGTTGGCAGTAACCATTCCATCTTCGTCGTCTCTGTGTACCCTGTCCTCTTCGTGCTGCACCACCTTAATGAAAAATTTTGGCCGCTGTTCAGCCGCACATTAAAAAACATGCCCGACAAGCAATTTTTGATCGGCAATGGGAAGGATATAATTACAGAGCTCGTGCAGAAGTACAAGGAAAAAAAAAAAAGATCGGACACAGTGTCACTGACAAAGTACTGCAGAGAAGCACCCTTTTAGTGCGAGGAGCGAGGTAAGGAGGCACGAAGGTTGCCCTAGTGCTTAACTCAAGAGAGCACCAAGGAAGGCCTCAGTGAGGGAACCTTGGTAAGAAGCGTTATAGAATACATGGCAAGGCGTCCTGAAGCAGTTATGGCCTCCTCGCTGAGGCAAGGAGCATTTCAGAATACGGGCCTTACTTCAACATTAAAGGCTTGCTAATCTGAAACACTGAATCAGTTTTTATTGATAAAGTAATCAAGGACTTTTACTCGCCTTGGTTTCATGGCAGTATGTTATTAAGAGGGAAAAGAATGGTACAAATTGCTTTTTTTAACTTTGCACCAAAAACTATCAGTTCTTCAGTGTTCTCAAAACCATGTGGCCTGAATAGAAATTGCCACGAGCTCATAAATTATCTTGTTTTAATGGTGTAACAAGTGATGCACTCATTCAGTTTACCACATCATTCAGTTTACCATTAATATTGCCATGCTTATCTTTCACTGCATGCATTTCGGTCTTTCCTATAGAGTTGCCTGGTAGCTGTTTCGATGCCATCACCTTTTTCACTGCTCTTTGATATCATAATTCCATATGTCACTGGGCTTATACTTATTGATAGCTTTAATAGCTAAGCAAATTCTATTTATCTATGCCCACCCACTTATCTGTTGTTGTTTCTTTATCCAGTCTTTTGTGGTTCAAGAGATGTTGCTTACTTCTTGCATTGATGCTTTACCTCCAACTTCGACTACAGATTCAGAAATCGGTCTAGTTGTGGTTTCCTCTATGTCTTTTGTTTCTTCTTGTTCTAAGGTGTCGTATTTGTTTTCTAGCGGAATTCTAAATTATTCTGTTTTTTTCCTGGCTATACCTGGGTTGGCCTGTCCATTAGTGGTTATTATTTTTGTGTGTGTTCTTCAAACTGGGGGCAAGGATTGCACTCACTAGCCTATGATCGCTGTATTTTACATCTCTATACGCTGTAGCTATCAGATGAATGAGATCACTAAGACATTTAAACACTTTTTTTTTCAACGATCAAGTGACTGGGACAAACTACCACCAGCCCACAAAGAGAATGAGAACTATGAATCTTGAACTGTAATACACCTGTATGGTTCCATGTCGTACATTTGTTTATGATGTTGGTGCATGTGAATGATATATTTTTATTGATCATTGTTTATTCTTATTGTGTATTCGTTAGCCTTGTGCTTCATGTGTTTATTAAACCAACTATTTTTTTCTATGTTCATTACTTATTTACACACACACAACACACATGCACACACATCCACATATACCTAACAATGGCTGATTGGGTGAGTTGGTAATTCATGATACTTGAAATATGAGGGCGTTACTACACAGGAACTTAAGTATCATATATAACTACTTCTGTTCATTTGCCCTGCTGTTCTGGGCTCAAAGCCCTGCAGTAACAGATAAAACAAAACTTCTACTCCATTTTGTGGTGTTTATATCTGCTTACCTATTGTGAAGCAAGTTTTTACGAACTCACTGGAAAGGTAAAGAGCATGCTTGATACTGGCTGTTGGGTGTGTGCCCAATTCTTGCAGATTTATATGTTGCGTTCCCCAAAGCAACTCTGCCTACGCAAAGCCCCAAACCTTGCTTGTGCTTGTCTGTAATGTCGTTTGGGTTTTTCAGTACTCCCTGCAAGTCTGCATGGGCAACTTTTGCGTTACACTAATATGAAAAATATAAAACTCCTAGTTGAGCATGTGGTGACAGCATCATGGTGTCAAATAATTTGCAATACCGGTGCCACTTGTCCATTAAAATTTGTGCATGCTAATAAATGCATTAAAAAGTTTGATCATGCAGGGTGGTCATTTCAACACCTGCGGTAGGGCAAGTGATTTATAACTTTTACAAACCTTTACGAGTCGTGTGTGGCATGCCGCATGACATTCAGAGTTTTTTCGCACTTTTCCTTACTTCTTATTTATTCTTTTTTTTGCATTGCGCATAAAAAAAATGGGACGAGCCAGTAAATTTTCATCCTTCCTGAATCTTTGACCGTAAGCTGCATTAAAATCGAATAATTTGCAGGTAAACTACAGCCCAATGAAACAGGTCAGTTCTAAAAGAATGACCATGCACATTTGAATACATGTCTAGCTGGCATGATTTCACTGCCACGGCAATAGCAGCTTTGCTGGATGCATTAGGCAGCGTTTTGAGAATATGACACCGATTTCCTCACTCAGCCTTTTCAGACAAGCGGTGAAAAACGTGATACCGGTGTCACACAACCCCTTTCGATCACAATCGGGCCTGATCCACATCGAATTTCTTGATCATGATTGGTGGGTCTTTTACTCAAGCTGATGAAGGCGGCCATCGCTGTTCATAAATTTAATACCCATAGGGCTCAAACGCGATGTAAAGGCGGTGTCTAGCGTTACGCCCAGACGTAACGATTAACAGTTGCTAAAGTAACGTCCAGGGTGTCGCTCACGGAGCGCACTTGACTCTCACTTCGCCAGCATACGTGGATTGTCACTCGGGGAGACAGTATCGCTGAGCCCGCAGCGCATTCACCATGAACACGCGTCCCGGACTATCTCGAAGCGTTCGATGGGTGTAAAAACTGGAACGGACGGAAAGTAAACACACCTCGGCCGCAGATCACCATCCGTGCGCGCACAAACTTCGTTCGTAGACAAGTACACGCGCCATCAACAAGCAGCTGAGTGGCTGGGTCTCTTAGGGATAAACAGTTGCCTAGGTAGTACCCAGACGTAGAGGGATTTTCAAGGAGCAAGCGGACGAAAAGTCTCCAGATCTCAAGTTACCCGGATGGAGTCTGTGAGAAAAGAAACGCTCGTACGCAAAACGACGCGACGACGCCAACGGCGTCTCCGCAGTCGCCGGTGCACAGCACGATCGCGAAGGACACGTTTCAACATGAGTGCCGCCGAAGCTGATTGCACGGTGCGCCGCATGGTGCGCCGGGTGCGCTGCGTGCGTGCCTGCGTTTTGCCGGTTTTACTACTGTTGTCAGTCGCGCGACTCTAACAGCAGCGCTGCTGTGCGAGCGTGCTGTTAGAGGCATCGTTGTGAAACAAATTATTTTGGGGGTATGGTTGTCTGCGTCATTTGTTTGAGTAAAACCGACGGTAACCGCTATTTTGACATGCCGTTTTTGTATATTGGCCCTTCTCGAGAAAACATTCGAAGAATCATTGAGATAGTCGTTGTGCACCCGTACTTTCAGACAAAATGTCTGAAAAATGTCTCGAACTAGGCGTTATGAACTTCTTTGGCAAAATAGACTCTGGGTATGCCGTAGCTGTTGAAAATGCTAATAAAGAGTATGCAAGCACATTTGAGGGGCGAATTAATGCTATATTTAAAAAATGCATATATTTTTGGTCTTCTCGTAAATTAAGACGTTTTTTAGAGGTTTTGTGTTTCGTGGGTAGAAACTGCAGTCACGTTTACGTATGTGCGTCACCCATTCACCTTTCTCCCAAGCACGTAAATAATCGCAAGAAATGCCACGAATGCAATGCATACATGCTCGCACAATTATCCATGAATTATTTCCTCAATCACATATTTTCCGAAAGATAAAAATTAGCGGCGGTTTCCATATGTTGCAAAATCAGTTTCACGCATTGTCAGATGAACTAGCGTGTAGCGGTTTGCATCCAAACAGCTTTGAAATGTCCGCACGGCCATCTCCTGTCGACGTCCTCTTGATATCCACGCATGGATTATTGAAAACGTCCACGTGCTATATATTCTTGGACGTCTGTCGGAAGACCTTTTTTGGACATCCAAAACGCGACGTCCGCTGCACGCCCCGTGAACCGCCGTTCTGGGACGCGGACGTTAGGCTCTTCTTCGGACGTCGTCAGGATATTCGTTGTCCATTGGGTCGGTGGTGAACTGTGCAATGAACGAGAGTTGGTTCGGCTGTACAGGCGGGAGTTCGTCGAGACGTTGAAAGAAGGCGTAGGTAAGAGGCTTGTGGTCGCTATAGATGGTGCAGTTCTGTGTTTCGAGGATATGGCGAAAGTGTTGCACTGCTTCGTATATCGCCAGAAGTTCTCTGTAGTAGGCAGGCAAACTTGTCGGGGCGGTGGTCGTGGTTTCGTCAGTGGAACTGGAGGTTGAAGGGGTCGTTTTCCGAGCTTCGAGCTTCTTGGAGAAGAACGCCAAGGAATGCCAGGTGTTGTCCACGCGTTGCATGAGGGCGGCGCCGATGGCGAAGCTAGGTGCGTCCGTGAAGAGTCCCAAGGGAGCGTCTGGCACGTGATGGGTGAGAAGCGTGGCGGTGCAGAGGGCGGCTTTGCAATTTTCGAAAGCTTTCGCTAACGTCGGTGTCCACGTGACGGGTTAGTTTCCTCGTAGGCCACCCAAAGCATCATGAAGGGAAGCCTTGTAGTCGGCTCCGTGTGGCAAGAAACGCCTGTAGAAGTTCAGCATGCCAAGGAAACGGCGAAGGTCTTTAGCGGTGGTGTGTTGAGGGTAACTTTGCAGGTCCGAGGCGCGTTGGGGCAAAGGCCGGAGTTCCCTCAGATGAAACTTCGTGGCCGAGGAAGCGGACGACGGAAGAGCCTAGCGTGCTTTTTTGGATATTGACGAGTAGACCGTTGTCATCGAGGCGTTGGAACAGCAGACGAAGGTGCCTGTGGTGCTCTTCGGCGTCGCGGGAAAATACCAGTATGTCGTCAATGTAAACGAAGCAGAAGTCGAGGCCGCAGACGACTTCGTCGATGAAGCGCTGAAAGGTTTGTCCAGCGTTCCTCAGGCCGAAGCTCATTGAGGGAAACTCGAACAAGCCAAAAGGAGTGATGATTGCGGCTTTCGGGACGTCATCCGGATTGACGGGTATCTGTGTGTACGCCTTCACCAAGTCTAGCACGGAGAACACGTGGCAGCCATAAATGCGATGGGCGAAGTCCTATATGTGAACGGGGTACCTGTCCGGGATGGTGCGCGCTTTGAGGGCACGGTAGTCCCCACAGGGCCGCCAGCCTTCGGTCTTCTTCGGAACAAGGTGGAGTGGCGAGGCCCGTGGGCTGTTGGAGCGGCGGGCTATTCCTTCGCGGAGCATGGCCTCGAACTCTGCTTTGGCTATGCGCATGCGGTCCGGGGCAAGGCGACGGGCGCGGCAGAAAACCGGGTGGCCTGAAGTGGTGCGGATGTAGTGCACGGTGGTGTGCTGCACTTTGCGTGGCAGTCCGCTGGGGCGCGTCCATCCGGGAAATTCGCCGAGGATGGCGTGGTACGGCGAATGATTGTCAACACTTAGTACCTTGATGCTTGGCTGTTCGGCGGTCGTTCGCTCGCCTGGTGTGGAATGTCCTGTTGTCGCGTCGATGAGGAGGTCGTTGCGGCAGTCCGGAAAGAGGTTGTAGTGGGCCAGAAAGTCTGAGCCGATGATCGGCTCGGCAACGTCGGCGATGACAAAATTCCAGCAAAGGTCACGGCGTAAGTTTCTTAGCTGGATGTGCAGGTGGAGCGGTTTGCCGCACTGAGCTCGAAAGACGTAGGCGGACGAGGACCTTGAAGATGGGATCGCGGGTAGCAGCAAATGTCGGAACCGCTGTCGACAAGGAACCGCTGCTTCGTGATTTGGTCGGTTACGAAGATGCGACGGCCTCCGGGTTGGCAGCTTGCGGCCGTCTCTACGAGCTGCCGTTGGCGTTTTCCGCGTGCCCAGCGCAACACGGTGGTCGACATTGCCGGGCTCTGTCCCCGAAACGTTGGTGGTAGTAACACGGGTCATTATCGGGTTGCCGCGACGAAGTGATGTTAAGGACGCGGCTTTGCGAGTGGCGGCGCTGGTGCATCGGAAGACGTTCACCCAGGCGTTGTTGAATGGAGGTGAGCTGTCGATCGATGTCGTCGATACGGCGTGCAAGCTCTGCGGTGTTCAGCGGTGCGGCGACAGCCTGGATGGTGGGCGACAGCTGCGGCAAGGAGACCTCGACGACGCGATCAGCAATCTCCGCAAGTTCGTCGAGAGGTAGCCTAACCTGAGCCTGCAGAATTGCTTGGACGTGCGGCAAGAGTCGTTGGAGCCAAAGCGCTCGCAGGAAGGAATCCTGGACTTGCAGGTTGCCCGCGAGCGCACGCATGTGGCGCAGGAGCTGCGAAGGTTTGCGCTCGGCAAGCTCTGCGGACTGAAGTTGTCGCACCTTCTGTTCTTCCGAGAGCGACAGGCGGCGGATGAGTGTGGTCTTGAGGTGTTCATAGAGGCTGGCCGTTTGTGGGTTGGCCAGGATATCCCGGACCTCGCTGGCATAACGTGCGTCCAGGTGGGCGACGACGTAATTGTAGCGGGTCCGGTCTTGCGTGATGCCCGCCAGGGAGAACTGGGCCTCGACCTGGGCGAACCAGACCTCGGGCGAGTCCGCCCAAAACGGTGGAAGCTTGACAGCGACACGCCAAGTGTCGTATGAGGCAGCGTGCGGGATGCCTTCTGCAGGGGCTCTGACATCCTCAGCAGCACCGGCAGGTACGGCCAGGGGTGCGGAGACGTTGCCGGGATGTTGCTGCTGTAGGGCCTGCAGTTGATGTTGAAGTTCTTGTACATGTCGGCGAAGAGCGGCAAGCGCTTCCAGGTCGGCCATGGCGGTGCGGTGCGTTCGTTTTCCGGGTCACCAGCTGTGGGATGCCGTGTCGATAGAAGGACGCATCCCAACATAAACGTAACAACTGTTTATTAGTGAAGTAGCAGCAGCGGGGCGAGCATACCGACGCTGCGCTCAGTCAGGTAGCGAAGGAAGGAAGGGACACTTCCGAGCTTGGCAGCTTGGTTTTATAGCCACCGTAGGTGACGTAACCCTCCGGTGACGCTGTCACTTATCGGAGGCCTGGTGTAGCATGCAGCCATGTCACGCCGAGCTAGATAGTGACGAGGCGGAGGCTGCGCCGGTTTGTGCGCAGTGTGTTGCCACAAGGCCACAATGCGATTTTTTACAGCGAAAGCTGTTATGAGATCATTTCACCGGCCGTTTATGGCGCCGTAGTTGTCCGCCGCCGGTGTCCGTAATCAGTGTCGCTCGAAATAAGAAAAAAAACGAAATGAGAAAAAAATTCCAGGATGGAACGAGGTTCGAACCTGGGCCCTCTGCGTGGGAGCCCAGTATTCAACCTCTGAGCCATGCCGGTGCTTGAAACTGCTTTGCGAAAAGGTCCTATACAGGCTTGATGTCGGGAAGGAACCACATCAGCATATGCAATATAGCGTGGTAGAACCGTAACATAAGCACCAAGCATCGCACTACGCGAATTCTGTAACCAGGCGTCAAACAATGCGAATTGCGCAACGAGTAGGTTGTTGAATGCTTCCAACCCTTTACAAAGGGATCTGCCATAATTCTTCATCGTCATCAGGCGCAGCATCAACAAAGTGCGCATAATGCCTTACATGCGTTTAGCAGGTACCACGGCTCTCCGTATAATGACGAAAAATGGCACAGTGCCTGCTGCCCTACTTCTCAAAAATCACAATGATTTATAGCGTAATGGGTTCCTCGCAAGTGCACTTGTTATGGTTGCCAAGGAAGCCCATAAGCGCATGATCCATTTCCTCGGTGTCTCAGTAAAATTACAATGACTTATAGCGTAGTGGGTTCCTCGCAAGAGCACTTGTATTGGTTGCCAAGGAAGCGCATAAGCACATGATCCATTTCCTCTGGGTCTCAGTAAAGTTCTTGCCCCCCCCCCCCCGCCCCCAGTCTCTCTCCCACGTCAACGTGGGACACGTGGGACCACGTGACAGTATGATACAGCATGACGGGAGAGGGAAATAGCGACCGGGCGTAACCCAGTGCAAATTACATAACTGGTGGGCCGTTTAAAGCTTCCAACCCATTACAAAGGGCTGAGGCATAAATCTTCATCGTCATCAGTCGTCGCGTCAACAACGTGCACATATTGCCTTACAGACGTGTAGCTGGTGCCTCGTTTCTCCGCAGAATGACGAATAATGGCTTAGTAGGTGCTTCCCAACTTCACTAAACTTGTGATTTATGGCGTAGTGGGTACATTTCTAGTGCACTTGTATTGTAGCCCCAAGAGAGCTTACAACGGGCTCTAGAAATGCCGCTCTTCCAGCTTTCGCTGTGACTGTGCTGCGGTTTCAGCGCAGGCCTGGCATTTTTTTACTACTATCTGTAACAGCTGTTGCCCTCACGGCCGTGTCTGTGTGTATGATCACAAGCATGTGGAAAACTTGAGCCTTTGACAGCAAGTGTCCGCAGTGCCGAGTGATATCTCTTTGAAATTTGCACCTAGCCAGTGTCACCATCGATGCCTCGCCCTTAGGGCGATTCAGTTGCAAGTTCTTTCTTATTGATGTTCCCTGTTAAGTTAAATTAATATATTCTAAGCGGGAGATGTAAGCAAGTGCATACACACATTATCAATTTGAAATCGCTTACTGAAACACGATTTAATATTACATTGCACGTCGTCATAATGAAAACAGAAAAATGCATATTTGTTGAAGAACATCTTAATTAACATATTACCTTCTGAAAATGTCGTGAAAATGAACAAATATAATGAGCTAGCGAAAGGGCCACAGCTAATTCGCAAAATATTTTTAACAAAATTGGTTTCTGGGCACAGTGCTTCGTATATGAAAAGAATGGCGAAATACTGTATATTGAATAGTAACAAAAAATGAAAGCACTGCAGTGGGCCCTGCTATTTGTGTCTTGAAAAAGAGCTGTTGTACTCTATTCACTATTTGCCCATCGTCCCCCTTCAAAGCTGCGATTTCCAGTGTTCGACGAAATACATTGCCCTTTGCATTGTAGCAACGAAGGCGGAAAGAACCACACAGTCCTTGCAGTACATCCAGTCGGTGAGCCATAGAGTGCGACACACCTACTGGAAACATCTTTAGTTCTAATGTGAGCATGCGAGTTACGAGGGGAAATATATATGTGTCATGTGCGCCAGAATGTGTTAATGAGATATACAAAAACGCATTGTTGCTCAATTTCACATTGTGGTTCAATTAATTAATGAGCCCCCTTAGTTCTTTTACAGCGAAAGCTATTATGAGATCATTTCACCGGCCGTTTTTGGCGCCGTAGTTGTCCGCCGCCGCCGCCGGTGTCCGTAACCAGTATCGCTCGAAATAAGAAAAAAAAACGAAATGAGAAAAAAATTCCAGGATGGAACGGGGTTCGAACCTGGGCCCTCTGCGTGGGAGCCCAGTATTCAACCTCTGAGCCATGCCGGTGCTTGAAACTGCTTTGCGAAAAGGTCCTATACAGGCTTGATGTCGGGAAGGAACCACATTAGCATATGCAATATAGCGTGGTAGAACCGTAACATAAGCACCAAGCATCGCGCTACGCGAATTCTGTAACCAGGCGTCAAACAATGCGAATTGCGCAACGAGTAGGTTGTTGAATGCTTCCAACCCTTTACAAAGGGATCTGCCATAATTCTTCATCGTCATCAGGCACAGCATCAACAAAGTGCGCATAATGCCTTACATGCATTTAGCAGGTACCACGGCTCTCCGTATAATGACGAAAAATGGCACAGTGCCTGCTGCCCTACTTCTCAAAAATCGCAATGATTTATAGCGTAATGGGTTCCTCGCAAGTGCACTTGTTATGGTTGCCAAGGAAGCCCATAAATGCATGATCCATTTCCTCGGTGTCTCAGTAAAATTACAATGATTTATAGCGTAGTGGGTTCCTCGCAAGTGCACTTGTATTGGTTGCCAAGGAAGCGCATAAGCGCATGATCCATTTCCTCGGGGTCTCAGTAAAGTTCTTGCCCCCCCCCCCCGCCCCCCGTCTCTCTCCCACGTCAACGTATGTTATACAGCATGACGGGAGAGGTAAATAGCGACCGGGCGTAACCCAGTGCAAATTACATAACTGGTGGGCCGTTTAAAGCTTCCAACCCATTACAAAGGGATGAGGCATAAATCTTCATCGTCATCAGTCGTCGCGTCAACAACGTGCACATATTGCCTTACAGACGTGTAGCTGGTGCCTCGTTTCTCCGCAGAATGACGAATAATGGCTTAGTAGGTGCTTGCCAACTTCACAAAACTTGTGATTTATGGCGTAGTGGGTACCTTTCTAGTGCACTTGTATTGTAGCCCCAAGAGAGCTTACAATGGGCTCTAGAAATGCCACTCTTGCAGCTTTCGCTGTGACTGTGCTGCGGTTTCAGCGCAGGCCTGGCATTTTTTTTCGGGCCTCCGCACTGCCAAACCAAATAGTTCACAAAAACATTTGCGAGTGTGGTGATCCTCGGGCGATATGCGCGGCGTATTTGAGCGGTGAAAGGAACACATGCGGCGTTGCACCTTGCTGCTGCCGAAACGATAGCACGCGATAGACACTCCGAGTGCCTGCCGCTTTGGTATGCTTCAAAAGCGGCTCAATCACGAGCTTCTATTGCATTGAATGACGACTGGCAAGAATGACGCTAAGGTACGCGCGAATAACAGTACTAAAGCCTTGTTTTTTTCGCTGCAAGAAACCTGACAAGAGAATCGGGATGGCCGTTGCCCGGGCAGCGGGGCCTCGCCTCTCGTCTGAGCAAACGATTTGATATCGCATTTTAAAGACGATAGTCTTTCTTGGGGAACTTAAACGCAGAAATTTTGGTCTGTCTTTCTGTCTGTCTGTCTTTCTGTTTGTCGGCACGTCCCTCGATTCAGCCACTCGGCCAAAGTTGAACCACTTGCCCAAGGGCCAGCCGTCTTGAACTGGTACGGCTGTTCATACTTGTGAACGTTGTCGATCAAAAAGTAAATATCATGCATATCTGAGGTGCAACATCACTAGGTAAGTATTAGGTGGCGTGTTCCTTTAATAGAAAATGCATACATACGTAATTTTAAGGACCCTAGTTTCTTAAGCTGCGCTGAAAATGCATAAGAATGGAAGCTTGAGCGAGTTGGTATGCGTTCATCTTTGTTGAAACAGCGCTCACTAGACGACGACGAAGTAAAAGAAGGCACAGGACAGGCGCTGCCTGTCCTGTGCCTTCTTTTACTTCGTCGTCGTCTAGTGAGCGCTGTTTCAACAAAGATGAAAATGCGACTGCGCTGAAATTTGCCTTCCTCCGTGCCCTTCGCACGAGCTCATTGTTGTGTTTCGGTTTCGGCTCTGTATTGCACTGTACGAATGCCATGGGTTGGTGTTGAAAAACTTTAGTTTTGAGAAGGCCAAGAAGGTGAAAAAAAATATTTAAAAAATGAAAAAGCAGCGTTGTGGGCGGCCTTCAGGCTGCCGGTTGTGGGCGCCGCTCTGGCGTTCCTGTTTTACCCAGGCGACGTGTAAATAAAAGAGTGTGTGGAGAGTACTCGTTGAGTGCGGACGTTTCTCTGCTTCAGCGCTTCGCGCCAAACCGCGTTTTCGGGCTGGCTGGCGTCCCCGCCGGTCGCGTTGGTCACCGCCGGTCTTCGCCTGCTGCTGCGCCGGGACTACCAGCACGCAACACAGCACTCATGTTTCCCGACGTATTGCCAGATGGCGTCCATATCTCACACAGCGCCTCTTCTATCGTCTTTACACGACATTTGCAGCGAAGCACGCAGATACGCGGCCAATTTTTTATTGGTTCTTCTAAACATTTAATGGGGATGAAGCGCTAAAATGACGACGTGGACTAGGGCGGATCACTGGCAGGCGCTTAGCTGCAACCATATGCCGGCAAACTCACTCATGAGTCGACTCACTCAGACTAACTCAGAGTCAGGTCGAGCCGTGATTCTAAGTGTGAATGAGCCCAGCTGAGTAATACTTTGTGAGAAAAAAAAATTATGTGAGTCTCAGTCCGAATGAGTCCGGCAAAGGAAGTCTGAGTCTTAGTGAGCGCTAAGCGCAAAATATATTTTTTGAGTGAGTCTGAGTGCGCTCCACATTTCTTGCCGATGGTGCCATCTACTCACATAGGCATTACTATTAGCCTTATGTTGGCTCACGTTTATAATGCACAAAGTTTCGCGAATGAGACACGGACAGAAGAAACACGATTAGACACATGTAGCACAAACTTCGCAACCTTAGTTATGTTAATACTCACGTCACCTCACACATTATTTCAACGCACTAGCGTTCATACGCCAGCTCAATATTTATCGATGAGAGGCGTGAGTTAGGGAAGGAGGGGGGTGGTGTTTTGACTTTTTCCCACGAAATCTTTCACGGCAAGTTCTTGATAGAAATATCTTGTGTGAGTGGTGTCTTTAATAAACATACCCTTACTGAACTGCAGCCGTATTGGGTATTTGAAGGTACGTGACCAAAAGGTGCGTCGTAGAGAATCGATTATGTGAAATTGGCGCTAAACAGCATTGACACCATGATTGAGAAAGCTAATTACACGCTAACGCGCTCATGGACTCACTCAAACTCAGATCTAGCAGTGATTCTGAGTCAAAATGAGTCCGGTGAGTAATATTTTAGTGAGATTGAGTCTGGGTGAGTCCGGTAGAGAAAACAATTTAGTGAGTCTGAGTCCGAGTGAGCCCTAAGAGCAAAATATCTCTTGAGTGAGTCTAGGTGAGTTCCACTTTATGTGCCGGCCTATGCTTGCAACTGAGGTTTATTGTGAAACAACAGATAGGATATACAGGGTGTTTCAAGAAATGTGTCCAAAGTCCTCACAAATCAGGGAGAGGAGCTATTTTTGTTCGATGCCTTCAGAATTGCTTCTTCTGTAGCCACAGGGATATTAAGATGGCCAAAGACATCATCTGGAGCTGTAATTAGGAAAGTTAAATAATTCACCTTCTAATTAGTGAAGTTAACCGGTTATGTCAAATGGGAGAACTGAAGTCTTTCAGGCGAAGAACCCGTTGCAGCTTTGAGATTTCGAAAAAGCGGCTTCTAGTAGTAATTTCGAAGTAGCCCCGCCACGGTGGTCTAGTGGTTATGGCGCTCGACTGCTGACCCGAAGGTCACGGGATCGAATCCCGGCCGTGGCGGCTGCATTTTCGATGGAGGCGAAAATGTTTGAGGCCCGTGTACTTAGATTTAGGTGCACGTTAAAGAACGGTGGTCAAAATTTCCGGAACCCTCCACTACGGCGTCTCTCATAATCATATCGTGGTTTTGGGACGTTAAACACCAGATATGTTTATTATAATAATTGCGAAGTAATGAAATTCCCCCAAATTCAGCGGCCAAACCAAAATGCGGAAGAGCGCTACTGCCATATTCCTCTGAGGCGCCCAGAATGTTTGAGCGTCCTACACCCCCGTAATCGTGGTCTTGTAGAGTGACGTCATTCTGATTGCAATGTTTGCTTGATGCGCCTATCGGTGCTTCGGTTTCGATTTCACCGTTGAATTTGGTTGAATTTATTACGCCGCATTAATTACCAGAGGCCGCTTTTTCTGTATCTCAAAGCTGCGATGGGTTCTTCGCATGAAGAACACCATTCTCCTATTTGACGTAACCACCTAACTCCAATAATTAAAAAGTGAATCAATTTAACTTTCTTAATTACTGTCCCAAATGATGTCTTTAACCACCTTAAGATGCCTGCCGCTGCAGAAAAAGCGTTTGTGAGGGCAGCGAGCAAATTTCGCATTTTTCTGATTTTTGGGGACTTTGGATACATTTCTTGAAGCACCCGGTGTACATGAATGGAACAGCGCCGAAGGTCAGGATCAACTCGTGCAATGAGTGACAGTGGAACTTTATCAGAACCCCAAAACACGGAGATTAACAGAACAGGGGTAAGCACGATTAGACACAGTGTCCACCGCATGCGCGGACCAGTGCCTTCCAAAAACATTTGCTCTTTTGCGCTGAGGGTCACAGACGACTTGCTCACCCAAGAACTGCCCTCCAGTTTTATCTGCTCAGCTTCCACGATGACGCGGGCGCGTCGTTCCTTGTATGACAACAAAGGTCTCCTGAAATTCTGGCTGGCAGCCACACGTGCTGAAATGGCAAGGTGCCCAAGCATACGCCCTTTCAAGTCAGCGAGTAGCAGCCCATGCCGGATTTCTTGCCTTGACCTGGGCGTTACGAGGTGTATCGACGTCTCTGTGTAAGTTGAGTAGTTGTGCGCATATTCGTTCTAAAAGACAGGGCGTGCAAACACGGACACAAGAAAGAAGTCAAGACACCGCAAACACCGGGTGGTGTCCTGACTTATTTTTTGTGTCCGTGCTTGCACGCCCTCTCTTTTGGCATGAATACTTACCGACTAGCTCAACTCTCTGTTATTGTGGACATATCGTAGGCTCACCAGACACACATAGTACACTGTTTTTAAAGGGAACCTCTCGGTCCGATGTAAGTCGGCACTCACGTTAGAGTAACGACGTCAGTTTTATCGCTAAGAAGTGCACGCTACGGTACGATGGTGTGCATATCAGAAGTAGCTGTCGTAGGCGTATTGGCGCAACGCTTGATGGAGTCGTTTACTTTATTCCCCAGACATGTGGAACAGTCTACACCGGTCAAACAGAACGATGCATCGAACGACTGTCTTGGGAGCACGCTCGAAAAGTAAAGAAGAGAGAAAATAAGTATACTCTAAGAAAAAAAAGTAAAAAGAGGGTCACGACACCGTGACTCTCTTCGGGTGTCATTTGACCCCTTTTGGAACGTGAGGCAGGGAAAGAGAGTTAGCATTTCGGCAGGAGTCACTGGACTCTTCTCAAGCGCGTTTCGATTGGCTTCCGAGGGGAAGGCGCCATCGTATACGCCATACATATCGCACATTTGCCGTTCGGCGCCGTTCTGACGCGGTGCCTTGCCTCACTCGCCGACGGAGCCAGCGGGCTGCCGTGGTCGGCGCGGTGCCTCCGCCTCCTCTCTCTGTCTCCTCTGTCTTTTGGAATGCGGTGCGTCGGTTGCGCGGGTTTCGTCGGTTGCCTGTCGTGTAGTTTTGTGTTCGAGCAAACATGCGCATCTTCGGTGGCGTTGACGCCAGGCTCCGTGCTCGAGGTCACGCTTGGAGGGCGGAATATTCATGGAGCTGCGGACACGGACAATGTGCACCTTTTAAAGCTGACTGTACTGCTTTCGTAGTTACGAATTATACAGCTTTAACTGGGCGTCTGCAGCAGCTCTGCGGAAGTTATCTGCCAGCCATTTCCAACAGCAGCCTGCGTCCGCGGGGCTGTTGCGGATGCCCCACTAAACTGCCTGTTAACGAGTTGATACCGTTCCGTTATGCGCGTTGCTGTACAAGCTCCCATAAAATGAGCGATGCGAACAATTATCAAGGGTCATGCCTTTTGCTGATCGCACATAGTGTCTGCACTGCTGAAGGTGCAAGATGTCGTTTTGAGACGCGCTTTAGTCTACTTCATAACATTTCCATCAATTTTGAGAGTGCAGCGTGCTTCCGCGCGTGGGAACATAAAAAAAAGAAAAAAAAGTGCGTGTACGGAACGCTTAGACGCACTGTATATAATGGTCTTTGTTTGCTTAAAGACGGCGCCTTGAGGTGCATATATAGTACGATGATTCCAGCACATACGCGGTAGTCACTTAAGTTGGACACGTCTCGCCGGTAAGGTGAAAAAGCTCGAGACCTTCGACGGCGCGCGTTGTTGTGGCGGCCGCCGTGCACTCTTGTCGTCCCTAGTTTCTGTTTGCTGTTTTCGTGGTTTGCCTACATTGCGATGACTTTCAGCGTTATAACAGAATCGAGTGAGTGTACGTGACTGCGGGAGCTATGTGCGGTAACTCTAGCATATGACATGTCTGATCGCGACGTAGACGGCGTCCGCGCGCGCTGGGTGGCGTTCGGGCGCTCGTACTCGCATGCATGTGTTCACTAAGTATTTAAACCTTTCAGGGTCGAATTTTGTCGCGAAATGCGGTCCAGAAATGTGTAATTTTTTATGGCTGAAATAAATTCTTCAGACGATTCGATGTAAGAAAGAAATTGTCTAAAATTTTTTGCATGACCATAACGTGACAAAAAAGTCATTTTTGTTGTTACATACAAATGGTTTATTCGTAGTAACATCGAGCAAAATCCTAAAAAAACACATGTATACGATTTTTTATAAATAAAAATTATGCATTGCCCTAAACATAGCTCACAGATATACAAAAATAAGCGCACCAGAGTACTTTTCGGGTAAAAAATATTTGTGCTCCCCAAAACGGGAAGCGCAACCACGGCGGTGTCGTTTGTGTAATTCAGCGTCGCAGGCAAACAGATCTAATCGCGCCCCGGGGAGCAATAAACGAGCGAGTCACAAGCGGTCATCCTTTGAGATATTAAGGATTTATTGCGTTTGTAAAACATGGGGTCAGTAACCGCTCACGGCGTGCCCTTGACTGCCCCAAAACGGGAAGCGCAACCACGGCGGTGTCGTTTGTGTAATTCAGCGTCGCACGCAAACAGATCTAATCGCGCCCCGGGGAGTAATAAACGAGCGAGTCACAAGCGGTCATCCTTTGAGATATTAAAGATTTATTGCGTTTGTAAAACATGGGGTCAGTAACCGCTCACGGCGTGCCCCTGACTGCCGGCTTTGGTGTCGGAATATGCTGGCGCAAAGCCGTGCTTATTCTGAAACCAAATTTTGAAGCGATTTCTCAGAAAAGAAGTGCTTTCATTCGTGCGTAGCCAGTGCCTATTGCGAAACGAGGTTCCCGCTGCCTTTTGCGTGAAAATTTGTTTTCGTTGCGAAATTATTTCGAACAAAACACTCGTGTCAGATGTGTGTACAGTAACGGTGTGTTGAACAAAGGGTGGTTTTAAATACAAATAATCAGTCTGTACGTTTTGGTTATTCCCAGAATCCCGGATCACTTCTCCCGCCTCTTCACTCCAGTGGACAGCCACACTCGGGGAAACGAAGGTGTCGCTTGGTCTGGCGCCTCACCGCTCGTGATGGGAAAATCAACAGCGAAACGTGGCAGTCACCCTATCAACGAAACGTGGCAGTCGGTCCTACACTTCCTTTTGCTGGACAAGACGACATAGGAAAACAGGTGAGTGGCACCCACGCAAAGTAGCCTAAACCAATTTCGTTTGTTGTTTTAAAGAGGCTCATATCATCTTGTGCTGCAAGCTTGTCGCCAAGTGACGTGTTACAAAAGCTACTATTTGCAAGTTGTGTCTTACACGATAACGGCAAAAAACTTGGTTCCTTACCATACGTCATGGAGGAAGGAATACTAAGGAGAGGCCGTTACGTCACATTTTTTGAAGCCGGATGTGGGGGAGGGTAGAGAGCTCCTCCTCGCAAGGTTGGTCACGCTTCGGCTCGCTTGCGCATGCGCAACTGGCGCCGCGGTGGGCGAGGAGCCAGGCGAGCATCGAGCTCGGTCGCGCCGGGCCGCCGCCAAGTGGCAGACGAGCCTGAAAAGTGAAACTTTTGTGTCGCTCAAGACAAATGTGGTGCGATGCTCGCTTGTAGCGTGTCTGGGTGCCACTCGCAGCCTCATTACGTCCCATATTGTACTTCTTCAATAAATTTCCATCTTCGCACTTCGTCTTTGATCAGCTTAATGCAAGTAATCAACGGTGCAACTCGGCAGGATAATCGCCGCGGAAAGCTCGGTTTTTTCTGCAGAAACGGTAAGTTCGGGGTACGCAACAGTGACATCTGAATTGATCTTGTTACGCAGGAAGGCGATGCGCCTCCGCTCTATCATTTGATCGTGTGTGTCAACACGTTCGCACGAATGTCGTGAATGACACTCGAGCCAAGCTGTAGCAGCACAGGTCGGTCGACTGCTACCACATCGAAGAAAACTTGGCCGCAGATAAACTTCCTGAGCACAAACGTAAACAGGATGCGAACAATTCAAACAGCTTCGCAAATCGCCTTCAAACACTATTGGGTCAGGCACGTCTTTAATTCTTGACGCTGGAAGCTTCGGTGAACACACCGGGCCACTGATTTCCAATCGTTTATTGTGACTCTTGTAGACGGGAACGGGTCACCGCCTTCTAGCGCTGAGGGACGCAATATAGCAGTGCCGAACAGCGAAGCTGCGGCGCCAACCATTTTCGGAGAAGCTGCTTCGAAAACAACCGCTTTCGACGGCTAGCAAAATCAATTAAACACGCAAGCATTAAGACCAACGCTCACCGCAGGATTCCAACACGTTGCATCATCCGCGAAATGCAACGACTGCATAAAAATGCGCATTCGCTGCTCCAGCCGGCTCTGTCAACAAGGCGCGGACCACGGCACAGACGACGCGAGAACATCCATGCGCGAGACGACGGCGTCGACTGCGTGACCAAGGTATCCCAGAAGTCATTGCAAAAGCACGCGACTTCCGCCACACTTTTTGCAATGCAGAGGGCGAGCGAAGGCCTCTCCTCAGTTATTTCCATGCCACACGTGTATGCATTTGTTGTTTTGTTGTGAGCCTTCATTGTGTCTATGTGAACCACTTATTTTGTAGGTTTTGCAAACCTTTACTGCAATTTCATTTTCTCATCATAATATCACGTTCTGCTTTTCAGATACCGTTTTCATGGTGCTCACGCTGGACAGGAGCGACAGCCTAGCAAGTCACAAGTCTGATGCCTCGAGCCGTCACCACTTTTTTATTTATTCTTAATCGTAGGGAATAAATATGGAAATATGATGCCGATTTCTGCAGTTTATTTTGCACCATATGACACTATGCACATCACAGTTACACATTTTAGTTGGCTATACTCATGCAATCATGTAAATGAGGAATAATCATAAAATAACAGCGCAAAAGACGACGGACGAACACACAGAGACAAACGTTTGTCTCTGTGTGTTCGTCCGTCGTCTTTTGCGCTGTTATTTTACGATCATGAGCAACCAACTAGCCCGATTTACAGCCATTGTGAAATGAGGAATACCTAAACTTCTTAATTGGAGATCACAGACCATGTTTTCGCGCTTTCTATATTACTGTGCTCGAAAGGGTGTGTTGTTTTGACGAGTTTTATTAAAATAATGCTAAAATGAACTAATCTTTTTTCGCAGTCGCTGGGCAGAACGGCAAGTATTATTGGACTTGCTTAAAATGAATACTTCACCATTTTCAACAGTAGTCGCGCAAAAGAAGAGCAAGGGTCAAATGAGTAGCTTAAAATTGTTGTGGAGTCGCTTGACGCTTCGGTGTGGGTAATTAGACCCCCGTAGGAGTGTTACTGGCAAGAGTCGTCTGACTCTCTATAAGTGGTAACGTGATCCTTCCGATTAGAGTCTTTCCACTCTTCCTAGAGGGTCAGGGGACTCTCCTAGAGCGAGCCGACCCTGACCCGCCAAGAGAGTCACCGTGACTGTTTAAAGAGTGTCGTATACGTGGCAAGTCAGAACTCTCGGAAAAGAGTCACGCATACTCTTTTTTTTTTTTAGAGTGTACGCACATTTGGTTTCACATGTGACTGCATGCAGTTGAGAGCCACGTTTCCAGGACACAGAGATTTTAGGGAATAGTTAAGAGCTGTACCGCTCGGTTAGCTTTAGAAGCCTTCTTCATAACAAAGAATAAAGCAATATGTGTCAGCGCGGCTTCGATAGGACTGCATTCTTCGGAATTCTATTTCATGCAGAACGCTTTTTGATCTGTGGTTTTATCATGTATTTTTTAGGCGCCTTGATGACGTGTCACGGCGCATGCGCGAGCGATATTATTCGGTGTTTTTCACAATAAACAGTTGTCAGTAAGAGCGCCTGTCCTTGCCTACCTCGTCTTTGTGTGTCCGTCTTCATTGGCGCTGATTTTACTTTGTTGAAAGTGAGAGTCCATCACTGAGAAAACGCGCTACTGGAAATATCTATTTGGCAACGAGTGAAAAACGGCGTTACAAAAGACGGGACAAGAAAGAACACGACACCACGGCGCTGACAGACAAGTAACAACCAAATGTGTTTTATTCCTTCAGTCAGCATAAATATACTTCTCCACTGTCGCAATGGAAACGCAGAAAATTGAAGACTCGGCCTGCGCAGAGGCAGTAAGGCGATCAATGGGACATGAATTCTATCTCTTTCGGAAGGAGGGAAATCGAGGGGAGGCTTACACATGCCTCGCCGCTATTGTGGATGTGATAAGCTTCTGAAATGAGGCGCGCGCGTTCGTCATAGTATTTTGACAGCAAAGTGGTATCTTTAAAAGATGGATGGACCGCAGTTGTTACGTTACAACGAAGAGATAACTATCTGTAGCTTGTTTCTGAACCTTGTTCGAATGCTCGCGCATGCGGTCATTAGCTGACTGAAGGAATAAAATACATTTGATTGTTAGTCAGCGCCGTGGTCTCGTGTCCTTTCTTGTCCCTTCTTTTTAGAGCTGTTTTTCACTCGTAATCATGAACCAACCAGCGCAAATGCGTACCCTACTACAGTTTATTTGGCCCTTTTGCTCGTTGTTCACAGTTTTCTTCCATCTGATTTGTTTCCTTGTTTGCCAATTAAAGGTTAGGTGTATCTGACAAGCGTACCAGTGAGATACAAACTATTTCATTTATATTATGCGTGTTTACGCGCCTTTGTGGCGAACAGAGGGCGTCATTCGCGTTTGTAGTAGTGCGTGTACCCCCCCCCCCCCCCCCCCGTCGAAAAGGAATCCTGGGTACGCAGCGTAGAAATAGCCATTATTTTGCCACTGGCAGCAACATGACGAGCAGATAAACGGAATGCTAGCGCTGGGAAGCGCTCTCATCGAACAGGCCGTAAAATTAGCGCTTCAGCTTGACTGCGCCTCAACATGTAGTGCATACATCGGGGCTGCAGAGGTCACCATAATATATTATTGACGCAAAGTACAAAAGAAAAATAAGTCGAAATGTGTTTAGTAAGACATGTTTCTAGGCAAGTTGGTTCATACTTAATGCGGAACGAACACTCCAAGGAAAAAAGGTGTCCTTCGACTCTTCTTTTATACATGTGAGAGTCACGGGAGAGTCACATTGACTCTCTTTTTGTCACTCTCCTAAGCAAATTCAGCGTGCCTCTCTGAAGAGAGAGCTATACATGTGACTCTCACATGTGTAAATTAAGTGTCACAGTTCTTAAAGTGAAGGAGCTCTAAAGAAACGGGGACTCAAGCGCCTGTCCTGTGCGCATCTTGCTTGTGTACCCGTTTCGTTAGCGCTCCTTTTTTCCCCATTGAAATGTACAGAGGTCAAAACGCTTGTCTAGAATGCCGGAGCGTCACGCTCGCGGCTGCACGACTACATCTACAGATAACGTACGGGGTTTGAGATGGGCCACATCTGAGCATGCGCAGCCCAAATTACGTCGCCTTGCATTTACAGTCGGCTTGCATTTACAGGCACGGCCGGAAAAACTATTTTGGCCACCAGAAGCGCTGCTGATTATGTAGCGCTGCAGAAAGAAAAGCAAGAACTCGCGCCATGTATGTGCGACCATGGATGTCGGCAGGATTTTGTCTTGAGGCGTGCAAACCCGTGTTGCATCGCGGCTGGGGGAGGGGTGGGGGGGGAGCGCTGATGTAGCCTGGGTGGGGGGCAGGTGCTGGTGTGACTTGAGGGGGGCAAGTGCCCCTTTTGCACCCCCCTGCCGACGCCCATGTGTGCGACGTATTCCGCAAAATCGTCTTGCAGCGTAGATTACATCGGGCGCCGAGGCTGCCCATTCCGCGCGTTTTTTGTTTTGATTTTTTCTTTCGTTTCTGCTGCGGCGCTCCACCTCCGACATCAATTCTCATGGCCAAAACAGTTGGTGCAGCCACGGCGATAAACAAGGAGAGAAAATGCAAGTTAGGCTGGTCATTGGGGACCGCTAATGCTCCGATGTGGCCTGTCTCAAACCACGTGCAGATGTCACCCGTGCAGTCCCGAGCGCGACGCTTCGCCGTTCTGGGCAACCCTGTTGACCTCAGTGCGTCCGCCAGAAAAGTGCCCTGGTTTTGCCTCATTGCAATGGCCTCGAAGGTCGTCGCAGATAGCGGGGCGTCTATTTTCTCGCGCATTCCGCCCACAACAACAAATCGGCCACGCCTTCTTGGTACGACCAAGGGTAGGCGACGACTAAAGCTGCTCGGCTATAACTATCCAATATGTGTGGCGTTGAATGGGACTGGCCCTCGGCCACTAGCCTTGGTGGTTTTACACAGGGCCCCAAATGGTGCTCGGTTTCGTCGATGGTGTTTTGGTGCTTGGCGTCGTTAGTGCACTTGCAATTATCGACGCTCTTCCTTGAGAGAGCATGCGCACGTGTGCTCACTCAAGGAAGAGCCTCAATACCTGCGCGAGTGAGTGAGCATACGCGCGTATTCTCACTCACTAACGGTGTACGCCCATGTGTGATTTCTTAGAGTTCCTTACAATAACAAGCTGTGCTTCTAGAAAGGAGCTTCCTTTATGGCGCTTTCTTGCACATTTTGGCACCGAGATTCTTTGTGAACTTGTAAAGTGACTGCGTATGCACGCACTCTCCACAGAACCTGCGTCGTGTGCAGACTGGTATTTTATTCCGATTTCATAAATATAGCGTTGCTTCCAAAGGTCAAGCAGCCAAGGCCAAAGAAACGTAGGGGAGAAAGCCACAAGATACACCAGTCACGACTATTAGACAAATTGAAGCAATAATCACCGTTTTAATGTTATGGAAGAAAAAATATAGTCTTAATTAGTAACGCTTCTTGATGCGCTGACTTTCGTGTGAAACGTGGCATCATGTGCGATTTATGGATGAGAGAACAAGGTTGAGGAAACTGCATTAAAGAGGGCGCCGATCGACTCACTTTAGACACCACTGCGACGTCCCTCAGAATCATATCGTGGTTCTGTGACGTAAAACCACAACAATTATTATTATATACTACACCTTGCTTACATGACACACACGCGCGCGCATATACACACAGTAGTGAACTACGAAGTGATCTTCGGCTATGCATAAATGCAAATTCATTATCCCGTGCTGTAACGATTTTTCCACGTCGTCAGCTTAGATGTTCACACAATCCAAAAGGGAAAGTAGTGCACAGAGTCCCAATGCACAACGCGAAAAATACGTTAGCTCTGGTTTATTTATGACCACTGTGTGTGCGCGCGTGTTTGTCAGGTAAGCAAAGTGTACAACCTAATAATTGTTTTTGGGGTTTAACGTCCCAAAACCACGATATGATCATGGGAGACGCCGTAGTGGAGGGCTCCGGAAATTTCGACCACCTGGTGTCCTTTAACGTGCATCTAAATCCAAGCACACGGGTCTCAAGCATTTAGCCTCCATTGAAATGCGGCCGCCACGGCCGTGATTCGAACTCGCGACCTTCGGGTCAGCAGTCGAGCGCCATTACTGCTAGACCACCGTGGCGCGTACGAGGTGTACGACGTAACGTTAAACTAAATATACAGCCTTGTTACATCACCGAATGATTTCCTTAACTCAGGAATGAGGAAAACGACGTGCTCAAATTTTTCGTATTATTTCTACGTAATTTGAGCGACAACTAGAGTACCGACCCGTTATCTTTGGATAGCGGTATACTCTCGAGAAGACATGAAGCTCGTCTGCTGATGTTTAACTATCCATGTACATTATCACAAGATGAATGTGTTAGTCACTACCGCGGCAATGAGGCCTCTCTGTCAGCCGAGCGGACGCACATTACTGAAGTTTGTGCCGCTAAGTAGATTCTGCCTTTCGGGTCGGAAAAATCCCTATTCAAGCGTGACTTTTCCTACTGTGTGTCCAGTCAGGCGAAATAAGACGTTCCGTTAATGACGTCTGGTGAAGACGACGCGTATTAAGAAGCCGCCTCTTGAAGACGTCGTGCGTTTCTATAGATGCCGCGTGCATTCCCCGTTCTTCCGCAAAGACCAACGGCGAGATAGTGTGCGCGAGCATCCAACGTTCCTAAAGCAGGGCATCTGTGAACGTTCCAAAAAGGCCTGATACGCCGAGGGATCACTCCAGGTGAGATACCCAGCAATGCTTTCCGCAAGCCGGGGCTTTGATGAACGAAATGAGAGGGACAATGTGATTGCGCTGATGAGCATCATCGAGGCCTGACGCGAATGTCGAAAGCGCACATTAATGTGTTTCCCAACTAAGTCATTACTACGCTGCTGCGTCCCTCATAACGCACCTTACGATCATTCAGCCACGCATTCGAAAGTTGCTGTAACCTTCCGCAAACTCTATTTCTGGGCCATAGCAAACATAGTTTCCAGCGAATTGTTCCAGCTAAAACGCTTCGAAATATTTCATTGTGTTACTGCCAAGATATTGATGGGTGTTACACCTTCGCAAGGTCTGCCTGACGTTAGCAGGAGAATGACAGCGCGTGCATTTGCATAAACCGTATCTCCCCATGCGCCATTCTCACCGAGGCACGTTAATAAAAATAATCGTCTCCAAAATGTAGAGAAAACAATCCGGCCCATCAATTTTAAATTGCCTCCTACTTTTGTAATTTTTATTGAACCGCCGGGTAAAGCGTTAAGATTTTCTTTCAGCGAAGCACGCATTAAACTCCGCGTACTATGCAATAACATTCTCTTGTTCGCTGTTTCTGACATCAAATTCGAGTCTGTGCATTATGTTTGGTGAGGCTACGTATGATCGCGTCAGTGCTTCAGAATTTCCTCAGTGACGCTGACAGCGCAGGCGTCCTTTTAAAACATACGTACCTTTAAGAATTTGAATTGGCAAAAAATTATTGTTGCCCGGAACTACATTTCCTGAAGAAGTGGGCATTGCTTGTACGAAAAGTGGCAATATACATTGAACTAATCGAGAAATTTTACTACTTAAACTGTAGCGTAACATTATTTGGTGTATATTGTAGTTTAAGAATTTAGCAGGTAATTTTGCAGGGTAAGTCTGGTTGTGAAACAGTTTCAATGACCGTAGTTTTTTCCGTGACATCCAGAAAAACAACACGCTTTTTTGTTCCTGTTTTATGCTTTTTTTTATCAACGTGTTGTTGGAGAACAGATATAGGGCTAACACAAAGGCCGGGAAACCGGCAACTACCTAGCTCTATTTTTTCTTACCCCAAACTTCCTTCTCCAAAGCGTTTGTGGTAAGTGTGCCTTAGGGGCTCGCTGTATACAATTACTGAATTTCGCACCGTGCCGCAAAGCATTTGCTTGAATGCTTCAATCATAAAATTTTATTATAAGCTTAATCAAGCGTTTCCATTTCTGGCCCATGCAACGCCTGCCTCCGTTAACCTAGCTCATATATTTCAGTTGTATCAGTTGTCGAAGGCAATTATCTTAAATCTCTTTGCAATTTGTAAAGAATCTGAACATGTGTAATATATCTAACTGCACATAACGTCATCTGACCAGCCACGGTGGTCTCGCGATCCGAAGGTCGCGGGATTGAATCCCGGCCGCGGCGGCCGAATTGCGGATGAAGCGGAATGCTGAAGGCCCGTGTACTTAGATTTAGGTGCACGTTAAGGAACACCAGATGGTCAAAATTTCCGAAACCTTCCACTACGGCTTCCTTCGTAATCATATCGTGGTTTTGGGACGTGAAGCCCCGACAATTATTTATTCATCATCAACATTCTGCCTTAGCCCTCATAACGCGTCCTCACGAGCATCAACGCTAACTTCGGATTACTTACACCACATGAGTTCTAAAGCGGTGGCTATTGAATTTCGTTGGGAAGCAGTGTCTTCGAATGATGCGTATAAAAACGTGCAGCAAAACTTTCTATGCCAACACACTCAAACTGTGCTAATGGCGCATTCACACTTGAGAACACCACGTGAGTTCTAAAGCGGTGGCTATTGAAGTTCGTTGGGAAGCAGTGTCTTCGAATGATGCGTATAAAAACGTGCAGCAAAACTTTCTATGCAAACACACTCAAACTGTGCTAATGGCGCATTCACACTTGAGAACACCACATGAGTTCTAAAGCGGCGGCTATTGAAGTTCGTTGGGAAGCAGTGTCTTCGAATGATGCGTATAAAAACGTGCAGCAAAACTTTCTATGCAAACACACTCAAACTGTGCTAATGGCGCATTCACACTTGAGAACACCACATGAGTTCTAAAGCGGCGGCTATTGCAGTTCGTTGGGAAGCAGTGTCTTCGAATGATGCGTATAAAAACGTGCAGCAAAACTTTCTATGCAAACACACTCAAACTGTGCTAATGGCGCATTCACACTTGAGAACACCACATGAGTTCTAAAGCGGTGGCTATTGAAGTTCATTGGGAAGCAGTGTCTTCGAATGATGCGTATAAAAACGTGCAGCAAAACTTTCTATGCAAACACACTCAAACTGTGCTAATGGCGCATTCACACTTGAGACGCGGAGGGAAAGCGAAAACGCCACAGCGGCCGGAAAACCGTGTTCGCGCGCGTCGAAAATGTTCACATTTGTTCTGCTCTTCCTGCATGCCGTCGTCACCGCCGCCTTCGCCACTTCGAGAATTCATTCTTAGGGGCTAAGCACCTTAATACCTCACAATGTCCGTCCGTCCGCCGTAGTCTACAGTCGAAGCGCAGGTGCAAAAGAGCTGTGCATAAACCGTCTACATGGCGAGCATAGCGCGTATGGTTTGAATATAGACCGTACTCGGCGAGGCGCCGCTCGAAAGCTGCTCGAAAAGAAGCGCATCGATTAACAGGTCACAACTGCGCAAAACCGTCTACAGAGCGCGCGTAACGCGCACATGGTCCCAAAATATACCGTTCTCGGGCGCGGCGCCGAGCGAGCTCGTCTTGTCAACTTCAGGCTAGATCCGATCGAAGAACCATTGGCTCTACACTCCACGGACCACAAGGCAGTAATAATGAAGGCAAAACGGAATCCACAACTGAACACGACATACGAGTTATGACCAATAAAACACATTGTATATATGTACACACGCGTTGTCACTCATTTACATGAGCGAGCGGGCAATGCCATGGGAGATTCACGGTTACCGAACGATCCCCAGTTCTTCGCCCACTCATCATCATTCACTTCGTGGATATGCGTGGATTTTTTTTTTTTGCCCGTTTCCTGAGCCTTTAATTTCAAACCATTGTTTCGGGCGATACACCAGCAAAAACTATATAAGCGGCGGTGGCGGCGAATTCACCTGGCTGCGCAAAAGCGAGATACATTGGGGCAGCCGGCTCGCTGCTGCTTCACCTTCTGCGAATCTCAGTCTTCTCGTCGATCGTAATCCAAACCAGGTTCTCGAGAGCCGCGTCCTTGTCGAGGCTGTGTCTTGTCCTGCTGCACGGGTAGTTTGCAATTGCGCCTATGCAAGCCACCGCCGACGCCCTGGCCGCCATGTTGAATTTGCGGCCGGCCGTTGTTTACATCACGTGATTTAAGTAGTGCAGCCAAAGCACAGCGTCCCGTGAAGCGGAAAGGTGATCCGCTTTCCCGTGGCGGAAAAATCGGTCTCGGACCGATTTTTTTTTTTTTTTCGCGTCTGGCTCAATGCCTGGTTCTCCGCCCGCTTAGGCGGCGAAGCGAGAGAATTTCCGGTGAGTTTTGCCGCTTTCGTACCCTTCGAGGCCAAGTGTGAACACGCCATAAGCGTGGCAACTTGTCTTGTTGGCGTCTTGTGGTGTGTTCCAATACTCACCGTAGACGGCTAAATAGACAGCTAAGTGGGCAGCGGCCATCTTAAGTCCCATTCCAATTCTCACGTAGCCGGCAAAATAGACAGCTTCGAGAAAGACAAAAACGATGCAGGCTACTTTGCTGTCCAAACAAGATGGCGGCTCAGCGCTATGCTCACGTAGCTCGGATCTCGCCGGTATGGTCGTCTGTACACCAGTAGGCGCTTTTCCAGGCGCTCAATGCAAGCTACGTTAATTTTTTCATAGGTTTGAACACGAAAGAGGCTAAAGAAAGAACATTTACGTTTGTTTTTCTTAGCGTTCTCTTGTCGACGCTAGGTGGCATCACGTCGCATAGACGTCTTCTAGACGCGTTCCATTTGTCGGACAACATGACCTCGATGCTGTCTTCTAAGCTGTCAGCGTAGACTGTCTACGATGCTGTCCAGAATTGGAACACAGCCTTGGTCGACAGAGCAGCACTAATACGAAGCACTGATCATTTGTGACGGTCGACTATTGTCCACGAGATCGAGCGGAGTCGCCGCCTGGCGACTTCTGGCTGAAGCGCGCCTAGTGCGGATTGCTTCATGCATCGTCTGCTAGCCACGTTGTGTTTGCATGTGCGCGTACGTCATGCAGGTCCTCAGAAGGTGGTTTGTTTCGTTGCGTTAATGCAACTTTAACCACTCGTACGTATGCCTAACACGATGTAAAGAAGCACTTGGCCTTGATCGGCTCTATATGTAGTGTAATAAGATCAGTGAGTGCACTTGTCGACAGTGCTGTGTGTGGTCGTCGTACCCTCCGTTCACGAGAGTCATATCAATGTAGGTGCCGCTCTGTGGTCCAAGCGAATTGCAAAGTGCACTTGGCGTTGTCCTAAAGAAGAGAAATATAAAATCTCTTGTGGATATAGCCTTTTAGCGGCTCGGTGGTAAAAAAAAGGCTCTCATGCACTTGCGCGTTATGGTTAGGTGCATAACTTCGGTTTGACTTATTAAGCGCACGCAGACGAATACAAAAAGGGAAGGCAACAGGACCGGTGCGCTTAATAAGTCAAACCATGCATTTCAACCAACTAGCCCAGTTGTCAATTCTCTTGCAGTATAACTTCGGGATTGTCGTTTATAGGTTACGCGACGAGCATTAGTTGTGTACGTTCCTGGTCCCACTACAGAGAAATATTTCTGCCAAGTCACGTCTGACACTTCGGTACTTAAATTGTCCCCTGAAACGAACAGGAAAATGGAATGGCACGGGAATTTCAAAACTGAGTTGCCTTGCGCAATTATAACTTCTGGCAAAATATATACAAAGAGACCCAGGTACTTTGGTTAAGGTACGCGTCAAAGAGCCCTGATGGTCAAAATTAATCGAAACGGCGTACTTTACATTTAGGTCGTTGTAATTTCACGCGAAGCCGCATCTTTTTTTCTTTACATTATCTTGAGTGTTTGTGTTGCGTTGGCCAGTGGCGGTGCCGTAACGGCGTTGAGGTAATGGGCCCGTGTGTACTCCGCCGCTCCATCAGCCATTTCAGCGAGCGTGTCATCACCTGCAGCCGCAAGGACTGGGACCATGTTCTGCGGCAAGCGCTGGAGGAACAACTCACGCAACAACTGGTCTTGTCGAGAGTTGGAGGGCCAGCCAAGGAGCTGGCGCATGCGTCGCAGGAGCTGTGAAGGGTGACGGTCACAGAGCTCTGTAGCTGTGAGGAGCTGCTGGAGTTTGCTATGTTCCTTTTAAAGCCAATTAACTGCGCTAGTAAACACGGACACAGACGAGGGAAGACAGGACAGATTTTTCCCTCGTCTTTGTCCGTGTTTACCAGCGCAGTTAATAGGCTTTAAAATGAATGTGAACCAACTAGCCCGACTTGGTGCTCTACTTCATTGCTATATTCGGACTCAGACTTGCGGCTGTTATAGCTACCTTCAACGTGTCGAAGGGATGGTTCGGATGCGGCGAGGCTGTAATATCCGCTAAATCTTCGGCTATATCCGAAGGAAAGAAGAACACCACATGCAAGTATTTGTTCTGTTGGCTGGTGGTTTTCCGTAGACGGACGAGCGCCTCGACCTCCAGAAACCATGTGCTGGGGCTGTTGGGTCAAAATGGTGGTAGGTTGACATGTTGGAACGCAGCCACCGCAGCACCGCAAGGTCTGGCGTCTTCTTGGGTTTCAGGACCGACAGGAAGGGTGAAAGAGCCGGCGGGATCCGTGCGGGATGATTGGGGCTGCGTGTTCTTTATCGGGTCATTTAACCGTCGGGGCTAATACGAGAAAAATCCAGCTCTGACAGCGTTGAGTTTTCGAGCTGTTTGTACGTTTTTTTTTTATTATTATCGCGCTGCACCTGCCACGCGGCCGAAAGTCAACTTCATCCTTGACGGGCGCCACATGCCGAGGCGCTACAGGTTCAACGACCTGAACGCGTTTCATATCGGAGAAGGCGAGTCGCACATTATCGAATCTGGCTTTCACTGCCATATACGCAATCGGAGCCGTCGTAGTGCAAGAGCGAGTGTCACGTACTCATTTTACTTTGTTAAAGGGACTGTCTACCGTCCTTCATCGTTTTTCTGTTTTGTACCACAATAGAAAGCGTACCGTCTGAAGTGTCCAACCTTGCAGCGGTTTTCCTGGAAAGTGAGTGGAAATTTTTAAAACACAATTTTTCGATCTGCGTTCGGTCTTCTTCCATTGGCATGAAACATGCCCACAACTCTGTCTGGTGAACGCGATGACGATTGTATGCCGGTAAAAATTAAAACCCAAAGCACGTGTGATTTCTGCAGGATTACTTTATTTTCGCTGAACACTATTCTAATGAATGTAACAGTCGTTTTCAGCGCGCTAGCGGTTTAATGAAGCCTTATTATACGATTAGAGAACACTTGTTTTGCTGTAATCGCAGTCTATGCGTTTATTTTAGACTGCTGCCGCAATCCAAGCCAAGTCGATGCATCAAAAAGAGACAATAAATGCGCGTCTTCACAGCGCAACACATGTGAGACATCCTAACAACAATACAGCGGCACAGTACGACCAGCGCGGAGAGCAGAAGAAATCGAAGACTGCGTGCGCCGCAACCAGCGCCACCGGGCGCCTTTTTGGATGCGTGAGAAAACAAAGCAAAAGATTACTCTCTGACGCAACCGAAAGGTGCCTCAAGTGCGTAAAATACAATTTCAAGTTATACATCTTTGTTTTTAAGCAAAATGAGTCTACCTGCGAGGATTTCTTGTCCTACTAGTAGATTGAACCACATCGCCGTTGGGTGACGCTAGCGGTCATTCTTTCACGATTTTCAACATCAAATTAAAAATATAATTCCTTTTTTATGGGGCGAAAGCATGCTCGTTGCCGCCGATATGACGAACGATCTTCTCATTTGCACCACGATCAGAAAAATTTTTGCGAGCGGTAGACAGTTCCTTTAACCACCACGTGCATACCGCGAAGACCAAACCGAGTCGGCGTTTCACTTGAATCAGAGACAGACCAAAGGAGCTAGTGCACATTTATTTGCACTAGTAATCATCGTAGAAATCATCGTATTCTTCTTCTTGTTCTTCCAAGTCTTTGTAATGTAGATGCGATGAGCGAAATGCGCAAGCGAGAAACGTAACAAGAGGACAGGACTAGTGGTCTTCCCTGGCGGTACACGTCAGCACCTCCTCGCACATGTCGTCACCATTAAAGACCTCGACCAATTCCTCTTGTTGTTGTTGTAATACTCGCTGCTCTTGCCGTGCTTGCGGCGACTTCTCGCCGCAAGCACAGCAAGAGCAGCGAGAATGGTGTTCAGTCGGCTCGTAGCCTATAGTCGCTAGTTGCTCATTCCCGCATACAAGTCTCTGCTGTCGTATCTCGGAGCAGGCGGGAGTACCCAAGCTGGGTTCAAGGACATCTTCACCCCCGAGGCCTTGTGGTCACTGTGGTGCATGGCGAGTGGTTTGCAGAGTTCCGTTATCGAGGCGTCGGTGCAAAACTAATGAACGGACGCCACTACCTGGGCATTGCACCGGGGTAAAACTAGGTGCCGATCTCGCTCCTCTTCGATAGCAACGCCGAGGAGCTTTCGTTTCCTCAGCGCAGTGGCGCATACCCGCTAAAATGATCGACTCACACGGAACGATTTGCTAAACAGCTTCGCTTTTAAAAACGAAAGCCACGCCTGTGCAATCTGAGTAAACAAGTGGAGCTGGCAAGCAAGCACGCAGATTGACTTCTTTCATCATCTTCTTCTTCATTCTTTCATTTGTGTTGCTTTCCATGTCTCTTTCTATATTGCCCTCTCTCCTCTTTTTACCTTTTGCTATACAGTACAAGGCTTATGCTATGGTTTACCCTCTCACCTCCTATTTTTGCCCCTCCTCTTCAACCTTACATGTCATCATCACTTCCCTTTCCCATCCCGTCGCTAAACTATGCTATATAAGGCTATACTGATTGTGATGATGATGATGATGACCTCTTACTAGTGGCGCTTACCCACAAAGGGGGATAAGCCAAGAACCGGGCGGCAGGATTTTGAGGTAAATACTTGAGGCTAAAGATAAACGTTGTAACTTTTTACTAAAATAGATTAAAAAAACATAGCTAATACTTGAAAATTCTGCAGAGCACACAATCAGTCAATCAGGTGTGATGTTTGACGGATGTAACAACGGTTGGAATTAGTACTGAAAATAGGCCAATATAAACTAGCGTGGTAACCTTTTGGTTTCCTATATGTAATCAAACACTGCATAGTGGACCTCCCTGTGGCTATAACCGAATGTAATGCCACCAAATGATAAAATTTGCGGAACATTGATTTGTAATCTTAACTTTTCAAGGGGAGCGACGAGCCATCTTTTTCGCTGATTAGAATACCGGTGACAAAATAAAAAGAAATGCTCTATTGTCTCTATTTCACCGCAAAACTGACATAACGGAGACGCGCTGAGTCCAGCTTTGTGTAAGTGTGATGCAGGTTCTTTTTCTGTTTACGACAGCTCTCTAAGACCGAGCTTAGGAGAGCTTTATTGAGGACAAAGCCGTTGGTTTAACAAACAACACACACAACATTTAATTATACCATTAGCGCGAAAAACAATCTAAAGCCAAACACTCAACAAAAGGTTCACTGCACAAGGAAAATATTCTTAACAACAAACAAAATGCGAGTTCAAAGACCTAAACTGGACAGTCTAGTCCTGACGCGGCTGAGCTGCGGAGCGGTGAAGAAGACGAGTTCATTCTCACCAAATGGCTTCGGGCTGGGTGACTCGCATGCGACGGGAACGCGGGGGCTCAGGCTTGTAGAGTTGACGCGGGCTGGCTGGTGACGAAGAGGAAACGGTGGCTGCTGGCCGACACGATGAGACGCCAGGGGCAACCTGGCCAGGCAAGTGGATGCGCAGCTCAAGCCCGTAGCCCAACTGCTGCTGCTATGTTGCCTGCCGGCACCGGAGTCCGCAGGCCTTGGGCAGGAGTTCGCGTAACATGGCTGTGGTGCCCTCGCTCGGGAACGCGACGGCAGGAGGCTCCGGCCGGTTGAAGTCCTGGAGGCTCGGGTCCGAAACCCGACGGCCTGTCTTCAGCGCCCGGTCCGGTGCCAAACTTCCGCTTGTCTGGTTCCCTTCGAACTCCCCGGCTCTTCTTCGACCCTAAACTGTCCTGTCGCTGCGGACGCCAATTCCAATAATTCCCACGTGCTCGCCATGGTTCACACCATTAAAACATCAAGTCGAAAAACAAACGGCTTTGTCCTGTCGCGGACGCCAATCTGTCATGTGTGTTAGGTTCGAACTTTATATGTTGTCACTGAAATAATTGTTTCAGTGACGCAGTGGACGAAACCGTGTGGTAAAGCGTGCATGAATTGAAGGGGTTCGGAATGTCTTCGGCAGAGTTTGTAACGTTGGGTCAGAGCATGGGTCTGCAGGGCGCAGAACTAAAAGCCTGGGTGGACGAGCAGTCTGAGAAAGCACGGGCCGATAGGCAAGCAGAGCGAGAGGCTACGAAGGAACGCCTGGAGCTAGAACAGCGAGTCTTAGCATTGCGGGTCAAATTGGCCGAGGCTGGAAATAGCCAGGAACGAGATGCTGGTGCTCGACAGGAAAGAAACGAGTCACCGATGATGATTAACCCCCACAGTTTGATCCCCGTCTTCAAGGAGGATCGCGATGATCTCGACGCGTACCTTAAACGGTTTGAATCCGTCGCTACCGGTCAGGGATGGCCGCTAGACAAGTGGGCCACCGCACTCAGCTTGTGTTTGGATGGTGAGGCCTTGAAAGTTTTTGGTCGCTTGTCCCCTGAAGAATCAGTGGACTATGACAAGGCTAAGAAGGCATTACTTCAACGCTTCCGGTGCACAGCTGAGGGTTACAGGGAAAAGTTCCGGCTGAGCAAGCCCCAAGATGAGGAGACAGCGAAGCAGTATGCCACGAGGCTTTTGAGTTTCTTCGACCGTTGGATGGAAATGGCCAACCGAGGAAAGACGTTTGAAGCGGTACGAGACATAATCGTTAGCGAGCAACTGCTTCAGAATTGCCACCGACGTCTGACATTGTTTCTTCGAGAGAGAAACTATCAAACCCTTGATGAAATCGCTGAAGCCGCAGATCACTATATGGAAGCACAAGGGCACAAGAACCTCTTGGTGTTCAAGGAAAGGCCAGAAGACGAGGTGGCTGGCTTTTGGAACGTCGAAGGGAAGACGTGCGTTGCCTTCGTTGCCGACTGATCGAGGTGGTCTCAAGGCAGTTGGGTTCCGGACCCGAGCCAGCAGACTCGATGGCAACCTCTTCGACCCGCAAGGACGACGCCTGCTGTACCACGTGGCTGTGGTAATGGTATCCAGGGTGCACTCGGCAAGCTCTACATTGACCCGTTGACCGAGCCTCCAGGAAGAACCGGCCCTCTTCGCTCCTGCCCTACCGACGCCTACATCACTGACGTCTCGCCACAGCCTCGCCACAGCACCCCGACGTCTACCTCTACCAAAACCGTGAGAGGAACTTTGCTAATTTTGCCGGACTTTAATTTTTGTAGTCAGATTTGGACTCTTACTTCTTTTTGTATAGATAGTTTTTTCCCTTTCTTCATTGTACTTTTTTTCTTTAAGTTATTTTTAGAAATAATGAAGGAATGTTTTTCCACCACACGGTTTCGTTGACTGCGTCACTGAAACAATTATTTCAGTGACAACATATAACGTTCGAACCTAACACACATGACAGTAAGTAATAATTCAACTTCGGAATTCTGCAGCGTAGTCTGGTGAACGTAACTTGTGCTTTAGCCTCTCCCATTCTCATTTGCTTCCTCATCACTAGAGGCCGGATTTTTAGACAATAAAGAAGCGCGTTTTAGGCGCCACAAATAGGCGGGCAAAATATGCCCGTAATATCGTAAATATAGGCACAATGAATTTTCGCATAAATGCAAATAATTTCAAAGGAAGACGTGCGCGACGTCTATTTACGACTGGAAAACAAGAAATGTTATTGTTTAAGGTGGCACACATGCACCAACAGTTGAACGTAGCCGTGCAATTGTCCCTTGTCACGCACGCTTTGCAGAACATGGTCTGTCCGCTTATTCTGTACCCTGGTGACTCAAGTGTCCGCTGTCGCATCAACACACACCTACGTGCATTTCTTTTCGGCATGACTAAGAAAGGTAGAGCAGGAGCAGACATCCAGATCGATAAAAGACCAGAAGGAGGGGATTCTTCCCATTGGCCGGATCGGATCGCGTAGAACCAGTTTCTCCCCAGGCGGTGAACACCTTAACCCGTTCCCTACAGAGTTTTTTTTTTACCAAAAACGATACAAAAATACGAATTTTCTTCTTCGCCGACTTTATTCTACGTGTCTTGAAACAAGACACTATTTAAAGGTGCTTTATTCGCAAGATACAAGCAAGATAATTTTTTTTAGTATGCAGGGGATTGGCTTCACTGCACTGCACCACGGAAAGTGCTCTAATTTCTGTCTTCAGTGCAGAAAATGTCTCTGAAATTTAAAAAATAAGTGCAGGTACAAGGGAGCCCGTGAAAAAAAAACTTTAGACACATCGGTGGGGGTTTATTTACACCTATCGGCGCCCACTGCCTGAACGTTGGGACGCGGTCTTCGTCCGAATCCGATGATTTAGAAAAAATGTGCTGCTCTGTGCAATCACTGCTTCACTTGCGGGAGAACTGAAATTATTAATTCCACAAAACCTCGGCGAACAAGCGTTTTCTTCATTTTAAATGCGAAGCATTTCTTAGAGAACTTCTGCGACTTTGAGCGTATCTATCTGTCTATCTATCTATCTAGCCACCTACGACTTTGTGCTCTCCTGGCCGTTTCGTTAATAGGATGTACACCAAAATTAGTATGGCGTAACACGACTTTATGACGAACATAAATGACAGGTCATAACGTGAAAATCATTATAGCCATGTCATGAACTTACATTATTTGCATGCCACTGTTTCGTGCTCTTGCGGCCGTTTTGTTAGTTTGATATAAACCAAAACTGGTATGGCGTGACAAGAATGCATGACGAACATAAGTGACAGGTCCTAACGTGCAAATCATGGCACGCATGTCATGTACAGCATGACTTATGTGCCACGCTCATGGTGCGCCCGCGGCCGTTTCGCTAGCTTGATATACACCAAAACTGGTATCTCGTGACGTGACTTTATGAAGAACATAAATTACAGCAGTTAACATGAAAATCATGACACGCATGTCATGCACAGCATCACTTACGTGCCACGCTCATGGTGCGCTGGCTGCCGTTTCGCTAGCTTGATATACACCAAAATTGGTATTGAGCGACGTGACTGTGAGATCAACACAAATAACAGGAGTTAATATGACAATCATGACACGCATGTCAGCGCTGTGCAAATATGTCGATTGTAAATCACCAACTAGCCCTTGCTGCCGTGCTATCACGCTAACTAAACCTTGTTAATACCTGAGTAATTAATGTCGTATTAAATGAAATATTACGAATTAAGATAGCACTACTCAATATCATGTTGATTAAGACCTAACTAATTAATACCACCAAAACGGAGACCGAACTGGCGCGGTCTTCACTCCGAAGCAGACCGAGCACACTGAGTAGACGAGCCACGTGAAAAGCTCGAGGAGGCTAGGTGATCACAAGCTCCTCCGATGGCTCCAGCCTTGCACAAGTATTGCAAGCTTGCTGACCAAGGTATTTTATATGCAAAGAATCTGCGGCTTAGCGTCCACCGCATGAAACGCTTCAGAGTCACACCGGCACTACGACAGTCACGAATTGAACTGGGGCCTTCTCAGAATCAACGGGCTTGTACGCGAGTTCGCGCGTGCGCGAAGTTTGATTAAATCAGTTGAATCAGTTTGATTGACGCCCGCGGCGAAGATCGGCTCCGTTCACCGCGTTTGCTCTTGCCGAGCAGCAGTGCTCACGCCGCAACGCTAGCGAGCGGCACGATTCATCTATCAACCTAATCGCACATACTGTGCACCCAGGCTCGAAGAACTAAATAACTAAAGGTTATATCATCACGTGGCTACGGTGTCTCGCATTTAATTTCGCCGCGCTCACGACGTACCACTCACAACTATGAAGTTGTGAGTGGTACAAGTGAGTGGTGAGTGGTTGCGAGTGGTGAGCGCCGCAAGTGCCCCTGGTGGCACTTGCGGCGAGAAATGTAACCACTGACTTGTTTGTGGAGACATTGTTTCTACCGATTCATTACTGCAGAAAAATTTTCAGATGCTGCTGAAGTTTTTAACAATGCTTTCTCGTCTGTTTTTACACGTGAAGTCCTTCCCACTTCTGTAGTTTTCAGTCCAGCTGTTAAGCGATTTATTGGACGGGACTCGGCGACAATTCGCTATGGCGACAGTCAGGGCAAGAGCACGGGCTCCGAGAGCGAGCGGCGTTTATAAGAGGACGACCCACTAGGAGCCGCTGGAGAACGCAACCGTTAAACAGTACGAATTGCTTCGCCACAATTACCCCGGGTACGAAAAGGGAGCCGTCCGGCGACATAACAGCTCGTCACTATGAGTGGGTCATAGTAGGCCTTGAGGCGCTCCACGTTGACTATGTCGCGCCCTCGACGGCGCATGTCCGAAGCTGGTTCGATGGGTTCGATCAAGTAGTTGACCGGGGATGTGCGCTCGACGACCCGGTATGGGCCTTCGTATTTCGGCAGCAGTTTTGAAGAGAGGCCACTTGCAGTGGTAGGGACCGAGAGCCATACGAGCGCTCCAGGGAGGAACGTAGGCTCAGAAGTGGTGGTGCCACCGCGAATGCTCTTCAGCAGCTCTTGTTCCTGCGTCGTAAATGTCTTGGCAAGCTCGCGACACTCTTCAGCAAGCCTGGCTGTGTCAGAAATAGGCGCACACTCAGATGGATCCGGCTTGTATGGAAGTATCGTGTCGATGGTGTGCGACGGGTGCCTTCCGTACAGTAAGAAGAAGGGTGAAAAACCGGTAGTGCTCTGAGGGGCGGTATTATAGGCGTAGGTGACGAAGGGCAGAATGGCATCCTAATTGGTGTGATCGGCGGCGACGTACATCGACAGCATGTCGCCGAGCGTGCGGTTAAAGCGTTCGGTTAGGCCATTCGTCTGCGGGTGGTAAGCAGTAGTTTTGCGGTGAACAGCATGACACTCTTTCAGAATGGCTTCCACGACTTCTGATAAGAAGACACGGCCACGATCGCTGAGAAGCTCTTGGGGTGGACCGTGACGCAGTATGAATCTGTGTAGTAGGAAGGAGGCAACATCGCGCGCTGTAGCTGCTGGGAGGGCGGCGGTTTCGGTGTATCGCGTTAGATGGTCAACAGCGACGATGGCCCAGCGGTTACCAGCCGAAGTCAGAGGAAGTGGTCCATACAAATCGATGCCGACGCGCCCAAACGGACGGTTAGGGCAAGGTAATGGTTGTAGACCTGCTGGCGACACGTGCGTTGCAGGTTTTCGGCGTTGGCAATCGAGGCAGGAGCGAACGAACTTCTGCACGTAGCGGTACATCCCTCGCCAGAAGTATCGTTGTCGAATGCGGTGGTAAGTTTTGGATACCCCAGAGTGCGCGCATTGCGGGTCAGAGTGGAAGGCTTCGCATATTTGAGAACGCAGACTGCGGGGTATCACTAGTACACGGTGTAAGAATATTCAGGTGGTGACACTGCGCTCGCCTAAGCGGCCAGAAAATGTTCGGTCGTCGGTCCGTTGAGCGGTGCGCCATCTAATGGCTTGAGGCGGAGAGCGCCCGTGAGTAGCCGAATCACGGTGGTTCTACGTCATCGCCGCCGCGCTCGCCGTGCCCTCTCCTGTTGCTCTCTCGATTTCGCCCCTCGACGCCGCTTGGCGGATGCACATTATCCAGCAAAATGGCACAGAAAAATGCACGTTATCAGCAGCATGCGCGTTGCTATGGGGACGACTGCCCCGCTTTTCGTAGCGCCCTCCAAGACGGCGCCGATGAAACTGCACGTCATCTGATAAGAACCCGAACATTATCTGGACGCGCGTGGATTGCGGTTTCCCATGCGTTGGGGGAAGAGTGTCATCACCTGAGTATATTTTTACACCGTGCACTAGTAGCCACTGGCGGCCGTCGGCGTTGTAATTCCGTCGGTGCAGGAGGTCGTCACGAACGGCGAAGTGGTGGGCTTGACGACGCAACGCGCGAGTGGATGGTGTTGCTGACGGATCAGTGAGCAAGTCGATCAGCGACGTGATCCATTTATCCTTGCGCTGTTCGGTAGCGATGGTGTGAACGTTGATTGAAGCAACAGCCATGTGAGGTACTGAGCAGGGGGCATTGTCGTCAGGCAAGGGGGAGCGCGAGAGGGCGTCGGCGTCAGCATGCTGGCGTCCGTTGCGGTACAGCACGCGGATGTCGTAGTCCTGCAGGCGAAGTGCCCAGCGCGCGAGACGGCCTGAGGGATCCTTCAATGACGACAGCCAGCATAGTGCATGATGGTCGGTGACGACATCAAACGGGCGACCATACAAATAAGGTCGAAACTTTGTAAGGGCCCAGATGATCGCCAGGCACTCTTTTTCCGTGATTGTGTAATTGGTCTCGGCTCTGGTAAGCGTACGGCTTGCGTATGCCACGACATATTCGGGGAACCCTGGTTTGCGCTGCGCAAGGACAGCGCCGAGGCCTACACCGCTGGCGTCCGTGTACCTCCGTTGGGGCCGTAGGATCGTAGTGGCGGAGTATGGGAGGAGACGTCAACAAACGACGGAGCTTTGCGAACGCGTAGTCACACTCGGACGACCACGAATCTAGAGGTCCGTTACTTCCAAGGAGCTTCGTCAGCGGCGATATGATGCTGGCAAAGTTTCGTATGAAGCGTCGAAAGTACGAACACAGTCCTATGAAACTGCGCAGTTCTTTTACGGATGTAGGTTTGGGAAATTCGGCCACGGCCCGAAGCTTGGCCGTATCGGGAAGGATTCTGTCCTTGGACACGACGTAGCCGAGGATTGTCAGCTGCCGTGCTGCAAATCGGCACTTCTTCAGATTCATTTGGAGGCCGGCGTTGCGCAAACGCGTCAAAACATGCCGCAGACGTTGGAGATGCGTGGAGAAGTCCGGAGCGAAAACCACGACGTCGTCCAGGTAACACAAGCACGTGTGCCATTTCAAGTTGCGCAGAACGGTGTCCATCATGCGCTCGAAAGTCGCGGGCGCATTACACAGACCAAACGGCATGACGTTGAACTCGTACAAGCCGTCAGGCGTGACAAAGGCTGTCTTCGGTCGAGCGTCATCCGCCATGGGTACTTGCCAGTACCCCGAGCGCAAATCAAGAGACGAAAAGAATTCGGCTCCTTGCAGGATGTCAATTGCGTCGTCGATTCGCGGCAGCGGATAAACATCCTTGCGAGTGATCTTGTTGAGCCGTCGGTAGTCCACACAGAACCGCACGGAACCGTCCTTCTTCGCAACGAGAGCAACGGGAGACGCCCATGGGCTGTCCGAGGGCCGAATAACGTCGCGTCGAAGCATATCGTCGACTTGCTCATTAAGGACCCGCCGTTCTGCGGGAGACACGCGATATGGACGTTGCCGCAGTGGTGGTTGGGCGCCGGTGTCGATGCGATGCGTAACAGCGTTAGTGCGGCCGAGAGAAGTTTGCCCGACACCGAAAGAAGAACGAAATTCTTCCAGCAGGCACAGAAGTTGGGAACGCTGGACCGATGTGAGGTCGTCAGCAATGGAGGACCTAAACACATCAGCAGGTGACGAATCGGACGCGGAAACAGCACTGAGCGAACCGGAACTGGGACAGTGCGTGTCATCGGGTGCGTCCATAACTTGTGCGTCTTCGAGGGGTTCCACTCTGCCAAGACATTCCCCTCGCACCAACGTAACAATGTATGGAGATGGGTTGTGAACAAAAATAGCGGTAATGCCCTGAGTGACCTGGACGGTCGCGAAAGGTACCAGCAAGCCTCTCCTTGTGCAAACATGGTCCGATGGCGAAATGAGTGCAATGGTGTCGGAGAGACCGGCGCAGTCGACTGACACAGCCGTCGACGAGTTTGGAGGCACTTTGGTATCGTCTTTGGCGAGGATCTTGCTCGATACCGATGAAGTGTCGGCCGGCGTCAGATCTGAGAACGGGGAGAGTTCGATTTCGGCTTGTGCGCAATGAATTACGGCGTCGTGGCGGGAGAGAAAATCCCATCCCAGGATGACGTCGTGAGAGCATGCAGCAATTATAATTAGGGTTGTTCGTTTTCGGGTAAAACCCGATTTTACCCGATTCTTGCACCCCGAACAAGTTTCAGGAGAATCGGGTTAAACCCGATTTCTCCCCGAATAAACCTCCCTGTAGCGATCTGCACAATCGTGAGTTGCTGCTAACTCGTGTTGATGCTCTTCCCCTTCTCTTCTCACCACTACCTGTCTCCTTTGTCACCCCTTTCTCCTCTCTAATCTTTACATCCCCTCTCTCCTCTGCACGCACATGCGTGAGAGCGTACATGCACCCCCCCCCTAAAAAAATGCTTGCAGAAGAAAGTGGGAAACACGTTTGAGGCCGGCCACGCTTCGAGTACATTGTGAACAAATTTAGGGTGAAAGAAAAGCAAAGAAATCTGCCCCTTTGCCCACTGCAGATTAGTCTCGGGTATGTGCACCTGCTTCCAAGAATTTCACGCGGAAGGGACGGGTGACCAGTCGGTGGGGGAGAGATTGAGCGACGAAGAAGCCAGCCATACCCTCCCCCAGCGTCCAACCCCGCGCGAACGCCCCTCACTCTCTCGCGCGACACGAGACGAGACGCATATCGCCATCCTCACTTAGCATTACCAGGCGCGTCTTGTGAGCGCGAAGCCACCGTCGCGGACATAAGGCGGCACCGGAAACTTCAGCGTGGAGATGGGAAGAAAACGAAAGACACTGGATGACTGGTGTAAAGAACATGAAGATCTCCAGATCGCAACGAAAGACAGTGAAGGCACCCGCACTTTAGTGTGCAAATATTGCAACACCGAGATGGTCACCGATCCAGCGAAGAAGCCCTACGACCGAATTCGTGAGCATCTAATGTCATCTCGTCATAAGAAGTTCAAGACGGCTTCCAAGGAAGCTGAGATTGCGGGAACGTCTCAGCAGACGCTTTTTGATATGTCCTGTAGACAGCGTGCGAAAGAAACTGAAGCGGACGGCGTTATCCATGACTTTGTTCGTGCCCTAGCGTACAGCGGAATAAGCATGCACCAGGCGGACGGACCGCTGGGAGACTTCGCACGCAAATACTGCAAGGCCGCGAAGACCATGCCAACAGGACAAAGACTTCGGCTGAAATACCTGAAAGAAGCTTTTGACAAGGACATGGAGAAAATCCGCGATGATATGCGAGATGTGAAAGTGAGCGTCATCGTCGATGAATCCCCAGACATCACTGGTGTGCCTACCATCAACACTCTCCTGTGCTACTATAGCCAGAAAAACGTGAAGAAGCACGTTGTTCTGGTCGACGTCGACAGGGTAAATGCATCGAACAGTTACACGGTGGCCAGTGCAGTTAGCAAGGCACTCCTGACGGTTGGCAAGACGTGGAAAGACGTTGTGGCAGTAGCCACAGACTCAGCGGAGTACATGCGAAAGATGGTTCGAGAAATCTGTCAGGCTGAAGGGATCCAAATCTTGCATGTGAAAGATATAGCACACCTTATTCATGTGAGTGTTGACCATGCCATTTCTTTACCATGCATGTCTGATGTTCGATCCGTAGTGATCAAGTTTGGAGCGTTATTTAAGCACGCTAACAAGCTTTACCAAAAGTTCACTGAAATTTGTTCTTCTAATGGCCTCTTTGGACCTGATATTAAGAAGCCACCTTCTGTTGTCCCGAATCGATGGCAAAGCTTCTACAAGGCACTTGTGGTAGTCGTAGAAATGTGGAGCTCGTTAACAGAACTTGCTGAAAGCTCGCATGATAGCAGCAAAGCGGAAGCTATTCGAGGGATACTTTCTGAAAAAGAAGTTGTTTATGCGAAGGCAATCTTGATGAGAGATGCACTCGGCCCACTTTTGGAAGCCCAGAAAACGCTTGAAAGTGGGAAGCTTTTGATGCCCAGCTTTGATCACCTGGTAAACGTGAAGCTGCAGCAGATTGTCGGGGAGCTTTCGGCGATGATCGGTAAAAGCGATCAGGCCAAAGCTGTTTTGTCTATGTTACCCAAGCGCAGCGCTAATTTAGTAAAAACATGTTCTGAAGAGTTCTGCACGAAACTCGCCACAAATGGCGCTGCACTCTTGGACGGAACGTCTCAGAAAAAGAGGAAAACCAGCTAACTTTGTGGAAGTTGGGAGCCGTCCTTGATCCGTTTCAGAAGCGTCTGCTGGGGCAGTCATTTGAGGACCTCTGTTCATGTCCGTAACCGACAATGTAGATTCCCTTAATGACGAGTTCAACCAGTATTTGCTGGAAGCGAGCCCCACAAACCCAGCTGTCGAACTAATCGAGTATTGGCATGACTCTACTTCTCGCTACCCAAGGCTTGCAAAAGCTGCACTGACATTGTTGTGCCTAGCTAATGGTAGCTGTGATGTGGAGAGAACTTTCTCCCAGCTGAGATATGTTCAACGACCGGACAGATCTCGAATGGAGACTGACATGTTGCGCATGCAGATGATAATGTATGTCAACAAGGACGTGTAAAAAATCGATGACCAGATTTTCGAGAATAAAATGTATAATTTCTAAGAGTCAATGTTTACTGATTCATTCATTTTCAAACACCACTGATTCATTTTCAAACAAACACAAAATTTCGGGTAGTATACTGTATTTGCTATAATACTCTGGTGTCTGTCCCAATTACCAGCTTGAAACACCAAATTTAACGTGTTATACTTAAAAAGCCCGTGATACGTTTTGATAAGCTCAGTGTAAGTTCTGATAAGTACAACCGTATATTTAACCCGAAAAAACCCGAAGTAAGGAATGGTTTCGCAAAAAAACCGATTTTTCCCCGAATATCAGTTTGAAAAATACCGCCCGATTTTTACCCCCCGAATTTGAAAAAATATAAAACCCGAAAACGAACAACCCTAATTATAATGAACTCGACATCGTACAGAACGTCATGAATGACGACGCGAGCTGTGCATATTGCTGTAGGATGAATACTCTGGGAACTGGCTGTACGGAGAGACATCCCAAAAAGGGGCGTCCTCACTTTTCGTAGTAATCGGCTCAATTTTTGGTCCATAACGGATACGGCGGCTCCAGTGTCGACAAGGGCAGATGCGGGAACACCGTCGACAAACACGTCTATCACGTTAGATGGGCTTCACTGAGGGCTTTCGCAGTTCGATAGCGTCGCAGCCCTTGCCTCCTGGACTGCGACGACTAGTTTTCCTGGTCGCGTGCGACCGGACGTGGGCGCATCGGCGACAGTGAGCGACGTCGTGTAGACGGAGAGCGCCGAGTAGATGGAGCCTGGCGTGATGTCGGCGACAGAGGCGTAGGTGGGGCGTAAAATGTGCGGTTTGACTGGCTGGTGGCGGGCGACACGACTTGAGGCGGTTGGACGCGATTGCAGTAACGCGCCACGTGGCCGGCGTAACCGCATGCGAAGCATATGGGGCGGTTGTCAGGTGTGCGCCATCGGTTTGCTGGAGCAGGGCCCGCCCATGGCGCAGGACGTGATTGACGGGGTGGCGACTGGTATGGCTGCATCGTTGTCTGCAGTCGTGGCCTCTGCATGACGTCGGTGTAGGTAGCCGGCACAGCCGCTTCGAAGGACTGATGTCTAGCGGCGGCTTCGGCGTAACTGTGTGGGGCAGCCGTAGGTATTACTGGGGACGTCCTGGCGACAACTTGGGCGTAACTGAGTGGTGCAGGAGCTGGATGGTGCTGGTGGTACTCAGGCATGACCTCCGCGATTTCCTGCTCAATCGCTCGACGGAGGGGAGGGAGAAGAGTGGTTGACGGCTGTTGAACGTACTGAGGTTGAGCAAAGTCCAGCAGAGAGAACTGGCGCGCAATTTCCTCGCGCACGAATGACTTCACCTCTGCGAGCAAGGCGGAGTGGTCGGATATGGTCGACAAGCCAGCGAGCTCGGCGTCGCGGGATGGAGAGCGACGGGTCATCGACCGCTGCCGGCGCAGCTCCTCGTAGCTCTGGCAGAGGGTGATGACCTCGGCCACTGTGCTGGGGTTTTTGGCGAGCAGCATCGTGAAGGCATCGTCGTCGATGCCTTTCATAATGTGCCTCATCTTGTCAGATTCCGACATGGTCGCGTCGGCTTTCTTACACAAATCGAGGATGTCTTCAATGTAGCTGGTAAAGGTTTCGCCGGCCTGCTGAGCTCGTTCTCGCAAACGCTGGTCGGCCTGCAGCTTACGAACGGCAGGGCGGCCAAACACGTTGATGATGGCGGTCTTGAAGTCGGACCACGTCATAAAATCGGATGCGTGGTTGTTGTACCACAGGCCGGCCACACCCGCGAGGTAGAAAACCAAGTTGGTCAATTTTCCCGCCTCGTCCTATTTATTGGGGACACTCACGCGTTCATAGATCGCGAGCCAGTCCTCCACGTCGGTCCCTTCTGCGCCAGTGAAGACTGGGGGGTCGCGGATACGAGGGACACCGGGACATGAGGTCGGTGTAGGCGGAGGCGTCTGCTGGGCGGCGTCTTGAGGCATGGTAGCTGGTAGGGTACGGGATCGAAGCTCCAGAGGCATCGAATTGGAGCACAGCACTCTCCACCAATTTGTTAAGCGGTTTATTGGACGGGACTCGGCGACAATTCGCTATGGCGACAGTCAGGGCAAGAGCACGGGCTCCGAGAGCGAGCGGCGTTTATAAGAGGACGACCCACTAGGAGCCGCTGGAGAACGCAACCGTTAAACAGTACGAATTGCTTCGCCACACAGCTAATAATTATTGTATGCCTCCATTTCTCATTCGTGAAGATGGTATTCTTTCGTTATTAACTAACCTAAAGGACTCTACATCTATGGATTCCCTCGGCTTTAATAAGAAATTGTCAAGAATTTATCTTATAGTATTTGTCCAATCATTTGTGCTCTTTTTTCGCAGTCATTAGCATGTGGTTCCATCCCTCACGACTGGCGCATAGCCAAAGTTATACCTATCTTCAAATCGGGCATTCGCTCCGATCCTCTTAACAACAGACCCATTTCATTGACTTGCACCTTCTCAAAGCTTCTCGAACATGTTGTTCACTCACAGATCATTAATTATCTCGAAGATCACAACATCATTTTTAAACAGCAGCACGGCTTTCGCAAGGGATTTTGTTGTGACATTCAGCTTGCAGGATTTACTAACGACCTATTTGCTTTCATGGACGTCGGGTTTCAGGTTGACGCCTTGTTTCTCGACTTCTCGATGGCATTTGATCGTGTCCCTCACCACAGATTACTACTTAAGTTAAGGCATCTCAACATTGACACCCAGGTTGTAGCATGGATTAAAGACTTCCTCTCCTCTCGCATTCAATTCACTTCCGTTAATGGCTCTAACTCTTCATTGGCGCAGGTCTCATCCGGCGTACCTCAAGGGAACGTGCTAGGCTCTCTGCTCTTTCTAATATTCATCAATGATTCCACTAATGGCATTTCTTCCCAAATTAGATTGTTCGCTGACGACTGCGTTGTGTATCGTGCCATCAAAAGTGACCAGGACCACCGATCCTTGCAATCTGACCTCGAATCCATCTATTCATGGTGTTCATCATGGCTAATGAAGCTAAATCACTCCAAGACCAAACTCGTATCCTTTACACGAAATCCTAACCACCTCCCGACCACATATACACTTAACCACACGCCCGTCGAGTCAGCTACGTCATACAGGACTTCACCTCCAATCCGACCTATCCTGGAACTGTCACATCGATCACATTCTTGCAGCTGCTAACCGCTCCCTTGGTATGTTAAAACCTAATCTGCGTCATGCTCCTGCGCATGTGCGAAAACTTGCGTATATCACTCTAATCCGCCCTAAAATTGAGTACGCTTCAGCCATATGCGACCCGGAACAAGCATATATCATCGATAACATCGAAGCCCTGCAGAACCGTGCTGCTCGTTTCATTTTCTCTGATTACTCTCGCTTCACTAGCGTCGCTGCCTTAAAAGCTCGTGCAGGCCTTCATAACCTTTCCCATCATCGTAAACTGGCCCGTTTATCTCTTTTTCATAGAATTTATCATCATCCGTTGCTTCATGAGGACTTTTTTCAGTCACCCTTAGTCATCTTTCCACGCCGCGATCACCCTCTCAAGATCAAACGCATCACATGCCGTACTTCATCCTTTGCTAATTCGTTCATCCCAAAAACCATCATTGAATGGAACCAGTTGCCTCGAATTATTGCAACAGAAAGCAACATTTCGAAATTTAATGAACTTTTAAAAAATGATAACCAGGTTTAGTGTTCTGCTCTCTTCTGAATAACCCTTTTTTTAGTTTGTGTGTATTCTATTATGTTATTCTGTTATTTTGCGTTGCAATTTTAAACATCTCTTTCAATATTTTCAATATGTGTTGTGTTATTGCGTCGTCTTTTTCGTTATACATCAGCAAGTCTTGTTTTATTTGCAATTTTTCATGCTGACTATATCTCAATTGCGTTGTATCTTTTTTTCGTAACCCCCCATGTAATACCCTCCCAGTGAGGGCCATTAGGGGTTTCTTGGAATAAATAAATAAATTATGTAAGTAGCAGAAACCTGTCCATTTATTTATCTGTAATATTCGATAGAATCCAATGAGCTGCACGAGAGTGCTGCGTGTGCGCCCTTGTTGCCTTCGAGAGTGGAAATTTCCATGCTGCAGGTGAAACGAAAGAACTTGCCGGAAAGAGGACAAACGCCCACGAACACGCCTGTGGGAGGCGCGATATTCAGCTTGCAACAACATTGCCCGGCAATCACGCTGACGTCGCTGCAATGTTGAAATGTTGACTGAGTGGCGGCGCTGGCGCATTCACACGCGGTATTTTTTTTTAAATCGCCGCAAATGCCGCAGATGCGTTTGTGACGCCATGCTCGTTCTTGTATCCATTTTTATCAACGCTTCTATCGCGCGCTCCACACTGTCTTGCCGTCATGACCGCCGTCATGCGAGCTCGGAGCAATCTCGTGTTCCTGAGAAGCTTGGCCCATCCTGAATAGCACCCCTGTTCCTCAATTTTATGCACTATAGCTTACCTGTGCTTTGCAGGACTCCAAGAACAAACGTACTATCGCGCTCAGTGTGCGCTACATCATGCGAGCGCGAGGCCGAACGCTCTACAAGGTTGCACAGTTGCGCCGATCATGGCATATTTTCGAGTTATCGGGAGAGAGTTCGGCTGCTCTTGCGAGCGCACATCGCCCCCACTTGCTTGCTTTCACCCTCGAAGTTGTTGTTTTCGATGGTGATATCACCGCAGGGAAAAACGAGGGCGAGCGTGAAGGCAAGTGGAGGCGATGCATGCTCGCAGGGACAGCCAAACTCTCTTCCAATAACTCGAAAATATGCCATAATCGGCGCCACTGTACAACCTTGCAGAGCGCTCGGCCACGCGCTCGCGTGATGTAGCTCATACTGAGCGCGATAGTACGTGTCCTCCAGCCACTTCAAGGTCAAACACTGAGAATATGCCTTGGGCTTCCGAGATGCGCGTCTACAGCACCGACTGTCGTCATAGCGCGTGATCATCTAATCACTACATACATCCGCGTCGATTCTTTAAGAATGCACATCAGTCATTTCGATCGGATTCCATCACCCCACCTCGTCTCACTTCCTACTTCTAGGCCACACTCTGCGTTAAGCACTATCTGTAGCTTTGCATCGCGCAATAGTTCTCTTGAACTTCATGCATGCGGCAAGACAGCCGTTACCATTGTGATGATTGCACCCACTCGAAGCTCTTCTAGCCATTCCCTAAATCCAAAAGAAGTCATCATATTTAGCCCTGCGACAGGCCACACTACTGTTCCTGCATGAGAAACACAGCGGACGCTGTCACATTTACACGCATGGTTCTGTTTCTTCTGCAAGCTCAGCAAGGGCAGTGGTCCTTCCCGCGAATTCTGTCACCATAAAATTCAAGACCGCATGTGGCATCATCGACGGCTGCAGAACTCGCCGCCATTCGTGCAGCACTAGAGTTTATAGTTAAATAATCTTCACAAGCTTGGTCCAACTTCTCTGACTCCAAGGTCACACCGGCACTATGACAGTCACGACTTGAACTGGGGCCTTCTCAGAATCAACGGGCTTGTACGCGAGTTCGCGCGTCAATCGGTTTGACTGACAGACGCCTGCGGCGAAGATCGGCTCCGCCCACCGCGTTTGCTCTTGCCGAGGAGCAGTGCTCAGTCCGCAACGCTACTACCTTAACCGTTAGAACCGTTCAGTCTTATGTTGCCTTTTCGTTATGGACCTCATGAGCAGTTAGTGGCTGATATAACATTGCTTCACCACCATGCAATCAAGAAGCAACACAGCATAACGGATCAGTGGATACCGGGTCATTGTGATATATACGGTAACGACCGTGCAGATGAGGCCACCCGACATGCATATGATGGTGGCCACTCTGCAGCTATACCGTTCTCCAGAACCCACGCAGCTACAAGGCTTCGTTCGCTGGCACGTGAACTCACACTTGCACAGCGGAACTTGACGGAATGCACCACTTACCGTCAACACAACTTGTTTACCAATCTCAAGCTCCATGCTCCGTCAGCTGGTGAGAGCTGAGAAAAGCTTCTGTGCCTCCTGTGGCTTGTTATGGCCTTCACTAATGCCCGCTCCTTTCCGATTGTAATGGCCAACAACTCTGCATGCAATAACTGCAGCTGCGGAGAGGATCGCCCATCTTCTGCGGGAGTGTCCCCGTTCCATTGCGCCAAGACGAGAACTTTCCGATACATTAGAAAGATTGATGATCGTGTTCTGTCAGAAGAAAGGGTTCTGGGACACTGGCCGAGTTCGTCCTCAGCACAGAAGGCTTCGAAAGAGTTATTACGTCTCTTACGGAAAAGTGGTCTTAGAGACAGACTTTACCCTCGTCGTATTTTCAATAAATGCGTAGGTTTTGAACTTACGGGCCACACAGCGCAGGACGACGACGTGATAATTATTCGAGGCGGAAGGTAACTGCATCCACAGGTGCCGCCATGTTTGCTCATCCGGCGCTGCCGTCTGCTCGCTTTTACTCGCGTACGCGCAGACGCTCTGGGAACGCTGAGCAGACGACACGATGCGGATGGAGACATATTGAGCAGTACTGCGAAAGGCAACGGCAGGGGTGTGGCCATGGAGACGGCCACGGCAAGGGGACGGCCACGGTGCGGTGGCGCCATCTAGTTTTGATTGAAAAAACCAGCTGCGGAAAATCGTCTATCCGCCTCGTGCATCGGTATGGTGGCGCCACCGCTCGGCTCCCCTGGTGACTAGCGAGGAGAAAGGAAGATGTGCCCTCTCCCAACGCCCCATAGGATCCCATGCATTTTGATTGAAGTTTGCAATTCCGTTGCGCAGAAACAAACTAGCGCCATCTGTTGACAACACACCACACCGACGATGGAACACCTCTTCTTGCTTCCACCGCTCTGCAATGTCGTTAGTTAACCTCTCTCTGCTTTTTTATATTGTTTTTTCGTTAGCGTAGCAGCGCGCAGGGCTGCTCGCGGAGCGCTCAGAGGCTCAGACGAGCCGACGAGCTGCGAGTGCAGCGTTGCGCTGGTGGGACCCTTGCTGTGGTCGTGCATTGTCAATAGGTTTGGGCGTTTTTGCGGTTGTGTTTCAGTGCTCTCTAAATGTAGGACCGCGAGCCTTAATTCGTTTATTTTCGCGGTTAAACGCCGTTGCTTCTTCCGCCGCACGACGGAAATATCGTTGGCAGATAAGAAGGGTGCATCGCAGAGGAGCTCTTCTTGTTTCCCACGAAGTGCGCGCTGCATATGCGAGTCTCGCCCCGCACAGGCTGCCAAAGCTGCCTCTCCGGCCTAAAAGAAAGGAATACATTTGATCACATTACGAAATACATCGTATAAAAATAATCTACCAGAGAGCAACAAAGAGAACGGCCGCTTACCTTGTTCGTTGCACAGCCCTGATCCACTGTCCTCTTTTGTCATTTTCGTACTTCCTCCAGGGGAATCGGTAGAATATCACCTTTGGCAGCTTTCCTGCGGTGTTTTTATAGCTGTTGTGGCACTCTCCAACACAACAATACACAGAAGTGGCCTTTTTCGACCGTTTATCACTGCGGTCCGCCATGGTGATTAACCTAGTTTGCAGTGGTGAACCGGTCAACCGTGAGCCGGCGCCACCGGCACATCTGTGTTTTGCCACTTTTGCCGTAGATGGCGCCACCTGTCCGTTTCAAAGCAGCAGCGCACGAGGCGGATAAGATGCTTCGCATCTAAAAAAGCGCGCGCGTGACAGTGTAAACAGGAGATTATTGGGCGAAGCCTTCGTACTGCAGTAGGGCATGAAGTCGAGAGTCTGACGTAAACCCGTCTGGTCGGGAAAAGACGTGAGGACAAATATATGGAAACCATATAATTGTTCATGCAAGACGCTTCATGCAATGAATGTTCATGAATGTTCATGCAAGGCGCTTCGGCTCCCGCACGGGAGCCTTGCTTTTATGTGAACATTCGTGGTCGGTGTCTATTTTGATTGTCGTCATGCAGTACGGTATAGACACAACCAATGAAACTAACAGAAAATTAAGCAAAGGTTTTGAACTCAAGGTGTAATGGTTTTAGTGTAAAGTCTAAACAAACTAACGAGGCCCCCGAACAATTGCCCTACTGTCGTACTAGGCGATAAAATAACAGGATGATCATGGTCTCGATGATGTCGGGTCTCGTGTATCAGATATGTGAGTCGACTTAGCATAGTGAAATGTGAATAGATTTTCAATTGAAATGTCGAAGGTACTGTTGTAAATAAGTTCACATTAGCATATAGTATTGCGAGGCTACTTATAGGAGCTTATTTGGGGCACAAAAGGACACAGGACTGTAAACAACGACACGGACACGGCGCAAACTTCTAAGGCTTCGTTTTTCCTCGGGTGTATGGAAATACCAGAGTAGCAGCACGCGCAGGTTCATTCGTATACGACTTCAAAACAGCGAAAATGAAAGCGTTGACTAAATGTTAAGCTATAACGACACAATGAAGTCGAACACTGCATGTCATGTTATCAACATTTCAAAGCATGTCTGTGCTCTATCTGTTTATTGTGTTCATCTGCATCTGCTAAACCACGGTGTGAAATATGTGAAGTTTAATATATATCCATTACGGACACATTTTAAAAAAGATTCGCTTCGCCGAATGATCTGTAAATTGATATCCAGTGATGGTGGTTGGTGAAGTACTGTTTTATTTTATTTCCGCACTGCTCTTTTTATTGTGTTTGCAGAGAATGAGGGTGACTCCGTAAACTGAAGCACTTTTATCTTCGCACCGTTAACATACGGAACGAGATATCCCTTTAGGGCACGGTGAGCAAAAAGGACACTACCAATTAACGAGAAGAACAGCCAATGAGAGAACTCAACTTGCAGCTACGACATTGAGCGCCTATTTAGGTGAAGGTACTAAAGTGTTGACGGCATACGCCCAAGGAACTGCAAGCTTGAGGCATCGCTGACGTCAACACACCGTGGTTGCGAGAAAAACTGACGCAGATTTACGCCGTGCAAGTGCCATCACGACGGAAGAATGTCTAGAGTTCGAACAATAGCTACGAACCCTGCGTCAACAGCGAGCAAGACGAATCTGGACTTGTGCATCAAAGATCCGCCGAGTTCGCGTTTTTCTAGTGCGGTCACCTTGCTGACATGGTTCCGAATCTTCATCGGTCACGCTTACCTATATTTTATGGGACTGGTTGGCCTAATTATCCTGCCCGTGCTCGCCGTAAGCCAGCGGGCCCGAGAGGTGTTTTTCGCCATCGTTTACATGCTGATTCAGCGCCTGTGGTGCAGCGACTACGGCATCGTGCGGCGAGTGGTGATGACCGGACTTGACGATCTCGTGTCCCAACACAGCGCTCTGAGAGAACGGGACGCAGTTCGTGTTCTCGAAGTAGGTGCTGCTTACGGACCGAACTTGCCTTACGTGCGTCGCAACGTTGAGTACTGGAGGTTGGAGCCAAACGTGAGCTTCGACGAAGGCTTCCAAAAGAACCTGGACGCTAATAACAAGGTACGTCCATACCTTATTTAACTGCTACCACCAATTAAAGTGAATGCGATCACGTCAGCGTTTCTAGTGCTGGTATTTTCATATGCTGTTGATATTTTGCGATACAGAACATACAAAGCAACTAAAGATAGACCACTCTTCGGTGCACACGAAAAGCTCTTTGGGGCGTGAGCACACAAGTTGGACACGCGTATAACTAGTGATACGATAAGTGGGGAACACAAGAAAGAAATACGTTCGGGACAAGCTTCTGTGTTCCAATTTGTTTATTTGTTTGTTTTTTCGCTTCAAAAAAGTGAGTGTATGAATTCATAAAAACTCACCTAAATTTGTTTTTTTTTTTTCGTACTACTAGAACTACTGGGGCTCTCTGTGTCTCGCTCATCTGTTTTGCACGTTCCCTGCAACAAAGAGAGACCACGATAATGGGCTTTGATGTTTCAACTTAAGAACCAGCCAACCTAATGTCAATGACTGGTGACGAAATGGGAGCACACTTAGTGGCTATTGCAATATCTGCGTCAAAGGAGACTGCGTGGGATAACGAGAGAAAGTTGAGCTAGCTTTTAGGGATCCATCATTAAAGGGAATAAGACGTGCAGACACACACACAGGAGGGCTTCGGAAACTAATGATGGAAGCCGCCTTCCAAACCACGCCATGCGCACTTGACCCACTAGAGGCAATCCACATGCCAAAAATCCCCTTGTATATATATCGTCTCTATACATGATGTGACTGTTCTCTCTGCCCAATCACACAATCAAGCATCGAGTGGTAACCAACTTTTCTCAGTGTAGAAACTTGAGGTCCTCAAGGCGTCATTTTATTAAAAAGGAAACAGCTTCCTTGAAACGTTTCACTATACCATCACACTGACGATAGTCATCGATGATTAGATTCAAACCCAAGTATAGTTCCCCCACTTATTTTTATTTATTTATGAGTACATACCGCAGCCCTGACGGATTCTTGCAGGAGTTGGTGTGGATAGAGGCAACATGAATATAAAATAAAAAAATAAAAGCCCTACTGTTCAATAGTTTGTAAGAATAACTTTAAAGAAAGAGAGCGAGTACACCCATGTAAGAAGTTCCAGTTTGCGATTACACAAGGAAAATAGCGTTTGTACAGCCTAAATAAAGCGCGATGTTTAGGTGATGGTGGTTTTTAGTGTTAGATTGTGCAGAAGGATCTGAAGAAAGCCGACTAGAGGAGTTAATTATCCAGTGCAAGAACTTCAGCGATTCGGTGCAACGCCAATCCCAGAGCGGCTGTCAGGTTGAGAGTGCTGTGTAAGGTTAAAATCTTTGTCGAATCTGCTACATATGAAGCGAATGGCCTTTTCTTTTTGAATGGGCTCGATTGGAATAATGTGAGGACTCCAGACAGGAGATGCATATTCTAATAGCGACCGGATTAGTGATTTATACATTAGTAATTCAGTATCTCTTAGCACTGCAGTTATTGTGCGGCGTAGATTGTGTCTTTCATTGCCGTTGAGGATATTAAATCTATATGTCTAGACCAGGATATATTTGGTATGAAAACAAGACCAAGGTATTTATATTCACTGATGCTCTGAATGGGATATCGTTAATTTTGTAAGCAATAACGGAAGGTGTAGTTTTATTAGTAAAAGACATAACGACGGTTTTACGGACGTTAATTCTCATTTGCCAGTTAGCACACCAGGAGCTAAATTCCGGAAAGGTTATTTGTTTTAGTGTATGTGGTAGTTAAGGCAAGAAAATTTTTATATAATACGCAGTCGTCAGCATACCAAGAGTACATTAGATGTTATGTTACGAGTCACATCATTCATAAAGATCACGGAAATTAGCGGACCCAGCAAAGAACCTTGTGGATATCCAAGGGGAACCTCTGCCACCCTGATATTAGCTCTGATAAAGGGCACAAACTGCTGCCTGTGGGAAACAAAACTAAAAATATAGCTGAGAATGTGAGGGTTGTTAAGGATGGCATCAAGTTTGTGCATTAGTTTTGAGTGAATCACTGTATCGAAGGCCTTAGAGAAGTCCATGAAGATCGCGTCTACTTGGTCACCCACGTGAAAGGTAACACAACTGTCATCAGTGAAGTCGCTTAGCTCTGTTAAAGTACTGAGTCCGTGTCGGAGGCCGTGTTGGACATTAGTTAGTAGTTTATGCTACTTAAGGTATTCCATTAGGTGCTTGAAAATAATGTGCTCTAGCGTTTTACATGCATAACAGGTTATAGGAATGGGTCTATAATTAGATAGATTTTGTCTGCCACCAGAAGGATGAACCAGCATGGGCCATTTTCCAGGATGAGGGTACCGTAGAGGATGCCAGGGACTTGTGATATGTGACAGTAACCTCACTGTCATATATGACAAGTCCTTGACGAGAGGTCCATAACGAGTATCGCATCAAAAACAATTCGGAATGCCGTCAGACCCGGCAGACTTCTTAATGTGGAGTTTCAATATTTAGTTTAAAACACCCTCTTCGTAAACGTTAATAGAAAGTTTGAGAATTAATTGGGGCCCCAAGGAGCTTGGGGACCCAAGACATTTGCAATGCGCAGGGCGCATGCGCAGAACCCAAGCCGAAAACTCGCGTGGGTCTCCAAGGCGTCTTGGGTCGCTAGCGAGACGACGCAGACGCAGCGCGGGCCATGACGCAGTGTAGCCCACGTCTCGCATAATTTCAATTTCGCCACGTGTGGCGGCCCGTGCGTTTGGCCCAACGCAGCCTTCGTTTGTCCCAATTCTCAAACTCTGCTGATCCTCCGAACGCAAGAGCAGCCTACCCAACGGAGCTTGGGGACCCAGTGGCTTGGGGTCCCCAATTCTCAAACTCTCTAATGTCACTGATGGACATGCCACCACGATTAATGGTGTCTGCCTGCATGACGTTGTTATCTCGAGCAAAACCTGACTGGAAATACTCATTAAATGCATTTATATATGAACAGAATCATTAGTATAATCATTGTCAATCACCATGGAAGTACCTGTCATATCCCGTGGTAAAACTGATAACCATAACTTACATGGGTTAGTTTTTAGTAGGTCCTGCAGCTGCACACGGAAGAAGAAATGCTTAGCGGAATTAATTGTCAATCGAAGCTCCCCTTTGGCTTTAGCGAAGTACTTAAAGGGACTGTCTACCGCTCGGAAAAATTTTTCTGATTGTGGTGAAAATGAGAAGATCGTTCGTCACATCGGCGGCAACAAGCATGCTTTTTGTCCCATAAAAAAAGGAATTATATTTTTAATTTGATGTCGAAAATCGTGAAACAATGACCGCTAGCGTCACCCAACGGCGATGTGGTTCAATCTACTGGTATGACAAGAAATCCTCGCAGGTATACTCATTTTGGTTAAAAAACAAACATGTATAACTTAAAATTGTATTTTGCGCACTTGAGGCAGCTTTCGGTTCCGTCAGAGAGTAATTTTTTGCCTTTTTTCCTCACGCGTCTAAAAAGGCGCCCGGTGGCGCTGCTTGCGGTGCCGCCGCCTTCTATTTCGTGTGCTTCATGATTCATGCGCTATTCCATGCTGCCCTCCGCGCTGGTCGTACCGTGCCGCTGTATTGCTGTTAGGATGTCTCACATGTGCTGCGCTGTGAAGGCGTGCATTTACCGTCTCTTTTCGATGAATCAACTTGGCTTGGATTGCGGCAGCAGTGCTAAAATAAACGCATAGACTGGGATTACAGCAAAACAAGTGTTCTGTAATCGTATAAGAAGGCTTCATTTAACCGCTAGCGCGCTGAAAACGACTGTTACATTCATTACATTAGTGTTCAGCGAAAATAATGTAATCCTACAGAAATCACATGTGCTTTCGGTTTTAATTTTTACCGGCACTACAATCGCCATCGCGTGCACCAACCAGTGTTGTGGGCATGTTTCACGCCAATGGAAGAAGACCGAACGCAGATCGAAAAAATTCTGTTGTAAAAATTTCTACTCACTTTCCAGAGAAACCGCTACAGAGTTGGACACTTCAGGCTGCATGCTTTCGATCGCGGTACAAAACAGAAAAGCGATGAAGGACGGTAGATAGTCCCTTTAAGTACCGAAAAAATGTAGAACTTGCAAAGCTTAATTAGTAAGGACTAGAAAAACAGGTAAGAAACCGCACAGTGATGTTTTTCAGATAGTCCGGAAATTTAAAATATTCAACCTTCCTCATTTCTCTGTCTTCTCTTTCTACATCATAGTCAGGTAATATTTCTCATCCCCGACAATAAACTGCTGGGTTTAAAATCACGTGATGCAGATTTACAGCCCGTACTATCGATGGTCTTGAAATATATTGCGCCTCCCGGCTCTTCCTGCACTGTGAGAGATGTGGCCTGATGCTTTTCGGCCAAGTGCAAGATTCTAGTTAAACGGCAGCCGCATTTTGTTCTTGTCCCCTTTAGTCAAGAGTTGTCGATGGAAATGAGCACTGCGATTATTGCTGTTATAACATATATTAATTATAATTAGTTACTGCTTCGCTAACTGTGAGTATATTAGGATATATATATAGTGATGAGTGCCCCAACACGCCTTGAGGTTTTCCTTGTGCAGTATTTGTACCGTGTTCCATGATATCTTAGGAGATGTCGCTTCATGGTGTCTTTTGTTCATGGGATGTTGTGTAAATTTATATGACTTTATAATCACCACACTTGCAACTTCTATGTAGGGTAATTGCGACAGTGTCTTTTTCCTCGTTCTCCTTATCACGTCAGGTCTCGGACCAGACCATGGCAGCATTTGCTGTTACAAAATACGGCTGTTGGCGGATACGTGGTAATTCTGCTTTTCGTGTTCTCAAACAACAATAACTGTATTTTGCTATTTTCATTTACCTCAACAGCTGAAGCTCACGGCCGTGCCTCTTTGAGCCTTTTTGCGTACATAATGTCGATAATATGGTGATCTACTTAGTCATGAAATGATGAACACGCGAAGGTCTAATGAAAAGTAAGCCTGCGCATTTTTTCTAGTCCATTCCGTACAACTGCTTTGTACAACACCAGAGGAACAAACATAATCACAGCCACATGAGTCGAAGTGCTGAATGCGCTACAGTAGCGTTGAACACTTTCGCAAGTATTACGTTAGTGAACGGCAACTGCCGAGAATCAATTCACACGAGAACCCTGGACTGAGTTTTCTTCTGCAAGCTGCCTACTACGTGCGATTTAACTCTTTCCCTACCGCGGAGAAAATAGGTGTTCTTTTTGTGGGTTACACAAGATCTTTTTTTTTTTTGCTGAAGGAACTACCGCACGTAATGTTTTATTAACGCATCAACGAAAAGCAGAATGAGTGAACTTTGCACACATGCAAAGTTTATTAACGAGATGCATATCATGCGAACGATAAAAATTGCTGCTCCCCCCCCCCACCCCCCCGCCAAGTTGGCGGGGGAGGAGTAGCATCGAGGCACCCTATTTTGAAGCGCGCGCCGTGTCCGGTGGCGGCCATTTTATAAAGAAGGAAACTATAGTTGTTCTCCTTCACGACGGATGGCGCAGTGTGTGTGTGAACGGCGCGGAATGTCTCGAAAGCGGCAATTGAAACCATCGATTACGGGCTACCGATGCGCTATGGGCGCGGTGCGGCTAGCGCTTGCCGGCTATCGTGGTTCAACGTCTTGAATTAGTTAGTTTCGTCATTCCGTGTCGTCTGCATAAAACCCATCATATCGAAGCTTGTTAATGCACTCTTTAAAGGGACAATAAATAGAAACAATAAATCGGCTTAGATCGATAAATTGTGCTCTGAGAACTCTAATGTCGTTAATTTCGCCATCATAGGTTTATTAATAGAGGAAAAAATCAAGTTCAATGTATCATTTTTAAATTTCGCGCCGAAATATTTCTGCGCGACGTCACGGATTTTAAAGTGTATTTATCGTATTTTGGCGCCATTGGCTCAACAAAATTACCCCAAACTTGGCATGTTAAGTCTATGGCCCCCTCAGAGGGCAATGTACTTCATTTTTACCGATTAGGAACTACGTAATCCCTAGTATGCGCCGTCAAAACATGTGACGTCATGACGAATGGTGCGGAAACTTCAAGGTGGCGTCGCCGCCCACATTTCGTTTTTTGCGCGTTTTCTCGCTTACTAAGGGTCTTCTGGCAGCGAGCGTGGTGTTTTTGGTATCGTGAAAGAGTGCTTTACTAATGAGAAAAATCGTTTTGGTCTTTATTGTCCCAAGTTTGCACACTCGTAGGAATAGTTCTTGCCTTGTTTACAACCATGTTTCATATACAGTGGCAAATATTTTCTGAAGCTGGCTCGGTGTCACTTTGACATCATGTTATCAAGTTGCCACGGGAATGAGCATTACCTCTATTTCAGAGCAATTGTATCAGATAGATGAGAAATGAACGGTACCACTTACTGTGTAACAAGGCGTGTGGTAAAAGGGCCAATTCTGTCATTTTTGTACTTACACGAATGCTTTGACCGATCCAGACACACGCGCGGTATGTAGACACATGTCTACACAAATGTTGCAAATGAATGACTTGATGCGCATGTAAACGCATGAAATACCAAATGTGTGATGTACCTGGTGGAAAATGTGCAGCGCCGCACACCATTGAAGCACGGAAAGAAAGCTAAGGGAAGACGGAGGAAACAATAGAATGGCAAACACGAGCGCTGGCTACAAGATGAGTTTATTGATCACAAAACACATAATGATATAACACATAACAAGAATGCACCTGAAGGACGAGTCACAATCAGCTACAAGATGGCTACCGAACATTGTGTCAAAGACACGAGTTCCATCTCAAGTTACATCCCACTCGTGTTTCTCATTCTACTGCTTTCTCAGTCTTCCCTTACCTTTTTTTTCGGCACTTCAGGATGATGCACAGCATTTTTTATACTATACGTCCGTGACATTTGTTCGTAGGTTGATTTGGTGCGTACTCTTCGCGGACACGGTGAAGACATGCACATGCTGCCAGACGGCCACTTCGACGCTGTAGTAATCACGTATGTGCTCTGCACAGCCATCGACGGGAAGAAACTCATCAGCGAATGCAAGCGTGTGCTCCGAAAGGTGAGAACGCAGTGCTCTGCTATAGGATGTCGAACACAATCTACTACGCGGAATGGAGGACAAGCCGACGATTTCTATATTCTGGCACCAATCTAACCTCGAGAACTGCGTGTCACTATCCTAAAGATGCTTGCATCCCTTTTAGCCGGGCCCGGAGTAAACAAGAAGCGCAGCACGCACAGGAGACACAGGAAGTTAACAGGCGATCACGCGCGGCACGTTCGCGGTGAACTTGTATATCATGTTATCACTGCTAAACAAAACACGTTGCAGGAAACACTTAACAAACACGTTTTAACTAAAATTTTATGTTATCACCAGAATCATCATTGTCCGAAATAGTATGCCAACTCGCCCATGCAATGACAACAGCGAAGCCTTCAATGTAATAGAGAAAAGCATAGTTACATACGAAAGTACTCGCTTTCGGACCGGGTGGACCCGGGTTCAAACCGCAGCCTTGGGAAGGAAATTTTTTTAGTGTTATTTATTATTCGAGCGACGCTTGTATTTACTGACCTGTGAAGCTGATGTTGGCAGTGGTGTTCCGAAACACCCACAGCTGCGGAAAAAACACGAGACGCGCTCACGTAAAAGCCCTCCTCAACCACAGCTGGCGAGCACAGAATAACTAATAAATAAAACGGGATAAGCACAAGCAAGATAGTACAACAAACAATAAGCACAAGCAAGAAAGTACAATAATAAGGCAAAAGTACAGTCCTCAGATTGATTAACGCGCGTAATATGGCTTGAGGCGCACGACATGGACGACTTCAGGTCGCGCACGGCGCTGCTGAGAGTTCGTAATGCCGTCAGGGACAACCTCGTAGTCGAGTGCGCCGAGGCGTCGAAGTACCCTGTATGGTCCGAAGTATCGTCCAAGAAGCTTCTCACTAAGTCCCCGTCGGCGTATTGGCGTCCATACCCATACACGGTCACCGGGTTGGTATTCCATGTGGCGTCGTCAAAGGTTGTAGCGGCGGCTGTCAGTCGTCTGCTGGTTCTTGATCCGTAGGCGGGCGAGCTGTCGTGCTTCTTCGGCGCGCTGTAGGTAGGTGGTCACGTCGATGTTTTCCTCGTCGGTCACGTTTGGTAACATGGCGTCGAGCATCGTTGCCGGTCTCCGTCCGTAGACCAGTTTGTATGGCGTCATCTGCGTCGTTTCTTGTACGGCCGTGTTGTACGCGAAGGTCACGTACGGAATGATGGCGTCCCACGTCTTGTGTTCGACGTCGACGTACATGGCCAGCATGTCGGCGCTCGGTCAGGCCGTTGGTCTGTGGGTGGTACGCGGCGGTCCGGCGGTGGCTTGTGTGGCTGTATTCCAAGATCGCCTGAGTTAGGTCAGCCGTAAACGCCGTACCTCTGTCGGTGATTAGAACCTCTGGGGCGCCGTGTCGAAGGACGATGCTCTCAACGAAGAACTTGGCTACTTCAGCGGCACTGCCTTTGGGCAGGGCTTTCGTTTCGGCGTAGCGGGTGAGGTAGTCGGTAGCTACGACGATCCATTTATTTCCGCCAGTCGTCGTTGGTAACGGCCCCAGGAGGGAGGTCCATCCCGATCTGCTGGAATGGTCGCCGAGGAGGCTCGATCGGCTGAAGGAAGCCTGCTGGTCTTGTGGGCGGTGTCTTCCGTCGCTGACAGTCTCGGCACGTCCTTACGTAGCGAGTGACGTCGGCGGCAAGGCGCGGCTAGTAGTACTTTTCCTGTACTCGTGCGAGCGTGCGGGAAAGTCCGAGGTGTCCAGCCGTCGGGTCGTCGTGCAGGGCATGCAGATTTTCTGGTCGCAGTCCCGAAGGTACAACGATAAGGTAGCTGGCTCGGGCCGGAGAGAGGTTCTTGTTTACGAGGACGTTGTTTTTCAAGGAAAATGATGCCAATCCTCGCCTGAATACTTTTGGGACAACGATGGTCCTGCCCTCCAGGTATTCCACTAGACCCTTCAGTACCGGGTCGGCTCGCTGTCGTTCGGCGAAGCCGTCGGCACTTATGGCTCCCAAGAAGCTGTCATCATCCTCGTCGGCGGGCGGTGGTGGGTCGACGGGGGCACGAGACAAGCAGTCGGCATCGGAGTGTTTCCTTCCGGACTTCTTGTACACAACGGTAATGCCGAATTCTTGAAGCCTTAGGCTCCACCGTGCGAGGCGACCTGAAGGGTCCTTCAAGTTAGCCAGCCAACACAAGGCGTGATGGTCGCTAACAACTTTGAAGGGCCTGCCGTAGAGGTAGAGGCGAAACATTGACGTAGCCCAGATGATGGCGAGGCACTCATTTTCTGTTGTGGAATAGTTCGCCTCTGCCCTATACAGCGACCGGCTAGCATAATTGATAACCCTTTCCAGTACTTCCGTCCGCTGCACAAGTATGGCGCCGAGTCCGACGCTGCTTGCATCGGTGTCAATCTCCGTATCGGCGTATTCGTCGAAATGCGCAAGTATCGGAGGAGTCTGCAGGCGTCGTTTCAGTTCATGAAATGCTTCGACTCGCGCTGTTTGTCACCTGAATTCGACGTCGGTCTTCGTGAGCTGCGTTAGTGGCTCGGCGATCCGTGAAAAGTCTTTGACAAAGCGCCTGTAATAGGCGCACAAGCCGAGAAATCGGAGCACGGCCTTCTTGTCGGTGGGTGGCGGGAAAGCGGCGATCAGGGGCGTAGCCAAGGGGGGGGGGTTGGGGGGGTTCAAACCCCCCCCCGAAATTTTTCAATTTTGCTTGCGTATATATACACGCACACATACAAACGCACGCACAAACATACGTAAAGTATGGTTGAATCCCCCCCCCCCCCCGAAAAAAATTTCTGGCTACGCCCCTGGCGGCGATGGCAGCTGTTTTCTGCGGGTCTGGGCGCACTCCAGTTTTGCTGATCACGTGACCAAAAAACAAGAGCTCCTCGTACGCGAAGCGGCACTTTTGTGGTTTCAGGATGAGCCCAAAGTTCTTAATTCCTTGAAGTACGGATTGAAGGCGCTGGAGGTGTTCGTCGAAGTTCGAGGAAAAACGTCGTCCAAGTAAACAAGGCAGGTTTACCACTTCACGCCAGCTAACACTGTATCCATGACTCTTTGGAAAGTCGCAGGTGCCGAGCAAAGACCGAAGGGCATGACCTTGAACTCGAACAGGCCGTCCGGTGTTATGAAGGCAGTCTTTTCTCGGTCTCTCTCGTCGACTTAGCCGGTTTTGAGGTCCATCGAAGAAAAGTACTTCGCGTTGTGGAGTCGATCCAGGGCGTCGTCTATCCGTGGGTGAGGGTACACGTCCTTCTTTGTGATTTTGTTCAGGCGACGATAATCGACGCAGAAACGTAGGGTCCCATCCTTCTTCTTCACTAACACCACGGGAGATGCCCACGGGCTCTTGGACGGCTGGATCGTGTCGTCGCGTAGCATTTCGTCGACTTGTTTCTTAACGGCCTCGCGTTCCCGCGTCGAGACCCGGTAGGGTCTCTGACGGACTGGTCGAGCATTTTCTTCCGTTATAATGCGGTGCTTAGCAAGGGGCGTTTGTCGGACCCGCGATGACGACGAGAAACAGTCCTTGTATTCCTGCAGAAGGCATCGAAGCTGTTGCGGTTGGCGAGCGGGAAGACTTGGGTTTACGTCGAAGGGTGGCTCAGGTATTGGGGTAGTCGTCGTAGCTTCGTCAGAATCTGAAAAGGCAAACGCATCGCTGACGGCCAAGATTTATTCGATGTATGCAATCGCCGTGCCCCTGCTCAGGTGTCTGTATTCTCGGCTGAAGTTCGTTAGCATCACACTTCCTTTTCCTTCATGCAACCGAGCAATGCCCCTTGCGACGCAAATGTCACAGTCTAGCAGGAAACGCTGATCGCTCTCGATGATACCTTCGATGTCTTCAGCTTTTTCGGTGCTGACGGGAATTATGACGCTGGAGCGAGGCGGGGTGGTAACTTGATCCTCGAGCACGTTCAGGCCATGTGGACATGGATTCGTATCCGGCGGTGTCGTTTTGTCCGACGAGAGGGTTATCGACTTGGTTCTTAAGTCGATGACGGCGCCATGATGGTTTAAGAAGTCCATGCCAAGTATGACGTCCCTGGAGCAGTGTTGCAAAATTACGAAACTTGCAGGATACGTGCGATACTCTTGCTGTGCAGACTCCAGACGGCGTTATTAGATGGCCTCCAGCAGTACGAATTTCGAGGCCTTCCAAAGCAGTCTTGACTTTCTTCAACTTCGTGGCGAATGGCCCACTGATGACGCAATAGTCGGCTCCAGTATCGACGAAAGCGGTGACGTTGTGGCCGTCGATGAGAACGTCGAGGTCGCTGGTTCGTCGTCTTGCGTTGCGGTTGCGTCGCGACGTCGAATCACGGCTGCGTCGGTTTGTTCCGCTGTTTCCATGTTGCGTCGTCGGGTCTTCTTCGGTCCGCGAGATTTAGTCGTCAGGGGTCTGTCTGGTTCGCGTCGTGTTCTGACGGTGTCGTCGCGGCGTCGTCGTCGGCGGCGGAGGATCTTCGGTAGTTCGTCGTACAGCAACTGCACCTCCATCGGTTGCAGCCCTTAGTTTTCCGGATGCGGGCTAGGCGACCGGCCCCGGTTTGGGCCAGTGTACTGCCGCCGGTGCGGTGACATGTAGCGGCCGGGCGACGGCGAGCGGGAAGGTCGTCGTTCTTGCCACTGTGTTCCGGTGAGGTAGTCGTCGATGCCGCGAGGCCGTTCGCCTTGCTGCGGGCGTAGCGCGTTGACGGCGAAACCGCGTAGCCCCATCTGTCAGTACTGGCAGCGGCGGTACGTGTGGCCGGCCTCCCCGCAGTGGTAGCAGAGCGGGCGGTTGTCAGGGGCGTGCCAAACGTCGGTCTTCCTCGGCGTGTATCGCTGGCCGGCTTGCGGGCGGTATGACGTCGGTGGTGGCGGCGGTGGTGCCTCTCGGCGGAACTGCCGGGGCGGTGCGGCGTCTTGATATGGGCGAGGAGGGGGGGCGTTGCGTCGGGCTGCAGCAGCATAGCTCATTGCTTGCAGCTGCGGCGGTGCCGGCTGAGGAACACCCAGGGACTGTTGGATTTCCTCGCGTACAACGTCTGCAAGTGGCGTCACGAATTCGGGCTGTGCAAAAGGTGCGAGCTTTCGCAGCTCCTCTCGCACGATGGCTTGGATCGTTTTGCGCAAGTCGTCGGAGCCGAGGGCATGAACCACTGCGCTGTCTTGGAATGCGCGGCGATTGTACTGACGGGTGCGCATATCGAGCGTCTTCTCGATGGTTGTCGCCTCCGAGAGGAATTCTTGGACGGTCTTGGGTGGGTTCCGCGCAAGCGCAGCGAAGAGCTCCTGCTTGACTCCTCGGATGAGAAGGCGAACTCTTTTCTCTTCGGGCATGGTAGGGTCTGCGTGGCGGAACAGCCTGGTCATCTCTTCCGTGAAGAGCGCCACGTTCTCGTTCGGCATCTGCACGCGGGTCTCGAGCAGAGCCTCAGCCCTCTCTTTGCGGACGACGCTCGTGAATGTGGTGAGGAACCTGTCGCGAAAAATGTCCCACGTTGTAAGGCTTCGCTCTTGTTTCTCGAACCAGGTCCGAGCGGCTTCTTCCAAAGCGAAATAGACATGCCGAGCTTGTCTTCGCTGGTCCAGGCATTGAAAACGGCGACTCGATCGTAGGCCTCGAGCCAGCTTTCCGGGTCTTCGAATGACGATCCGCGGAAGGTTGGCGGCTCCTTGGGCGTCCAGAGAAGGGTCGGTGCGGACGGCACAGCGTCTGTCATCGTCGCTGTGGTCGACGTCAGGGTCTTTGTTTGCCGGGTCTTTTCAGACAGAGGCCCGTACTCTGGCGGTAGACCTTGTTGCCTGCGGCTTCCTCGCTGCTCGGCCTTGGCGTCGACGTCTTCTTTGCGACTCGGGCTTGGTTCACGGCTTGACGGGGGCGTCCGGAACATAAACTAACAGCGTCTTCACCGGATGTCACGTGGTCGTGACGTCGACGAAGGCAGCAGTCAGCACGTCCGAGATGGAACTCTTTATTTGGCCGAACTTGTAGCCAAGAAACTGAAAGTCAAACTACAGCAATACACTGATAGCGGCGAACAGAGTGTCGACCGTCGATCACCTGACAAGCGGTGAAGCGCGTCGGCTTTTATACAGGTGCTATCGAACTTTCCAGCGATATCGCTGGTTCTTGCGCAATCTCTAGAATAAGCTCGAGTGTTCGCATCTTGCAAGCAATCTTAACAAAATGATCTACAATAATCGCGAAGGTTCTCGAACAATGAGGCGCGGTTTGCGCTGAGCGTTGCTGACAGTCTTTGTGGGCAAAAACCGAATACAGCAAAAGTGATAAGAAGAAATGCACGTGGCAATATATGTAAATCATTGCTTTCGTCGATCTGCAACACCGACAAGCTAAGGTTGATCATCATGCTCTAGATCTCGCACGCGTGCGACGTCGGCCGTCTGTTTTAAAATGCATATATCGCAATATATTGCTCTGGAAGTATACCTTATGTTGCAGGCGAGGAAGTAAATTGCACGGAGAAATAAGAGACGAGGTTGAAGAGCGCTTTTGTCTGCGCCGATCATTTCCGAACCTAAGCACAGTGCCGATCCTGCTGACAAAGTTCGCGTCGGTGCATTCTTTTTCTTCGTTCAGGTAACTGATAAATTCGATTACAATTAGTGGTCCATCGTTCCTGGCATTGTCATGGCTCCCTCGTTGCCAGAACAGCGCACAGAGCATGGCGAAATCATCGCAGAACGAAGATAAGAGTTCAGAAGTTAGCACCTGAAAGGCTGCGATATGCGACTGGCTTCGTATTCGCGCCCAACAAAACATGGCGGATGGAGCTTATGGAATCGTCGACAGATGGCGCTGTACATTTTGAACCATGGGCAGAACATAACGATATTTTGGGAGAACTTCACAACGGATTTAGAGTTGACAGGCGGTTAGACGATAACCTCTTTGTTCTCACTCACTGTATAGAAGTATCTGAAATGGAAAATAGGCCCTTCTACGTGGCTTTTCTAGACATCACTGGGGCATACGACAACGTTAATCAGGACATTTTGTGGGATATATTGAAAGGAATGGACATAGGCGACGACTGTATACAGCTTTTGAGGGAGATATACCGAGAAAATACAGTTTGCATTGAATGGGAAGGAATGAGTAGCAAAGAGAACGTCGAGATTAGCAAGGGGCTGAGACAGGGATTCGTGCTATACATGGTGAGTATGGAAAAAGCGCTATAAGGCAGCAACATTGGTTCTAATCTGTCGCACAAACAGGGCGGCGTGATGATTGAGCAGGAGTTTCCTGGTTTACTTTTTGCTGACGATATCGTCTTATTTGCGGACAGTCGAGATGATATACAGCAGCTGGCGGATATATGCGTAAGGGAAGGTGAAACTCTTGGACTAGGATTTGGACTATGCGAGGGAAGCTCAGAGCAAAATAAGGTTCGAAGAAAGGCTAAGAAATATGAAGGTGAGTAGACGGGCAGAGAAGGTGTTCCGTTATTTGTATAGGAAGAGCATGGACACACAGTGGAGAAAAAGAACTAGGAGGCTCACTAGTAAATATACGGCTGGTAGTGTAAGCAGTATGTCAACAAAGAGCGTTAAGCGAAAAGTCAGAGAGGCGGAGAGGATTTACTGAACGGCAGCTATGGAGAAAAAATCAGCTTTGAGTAAATACCGAAAGGGCAAAAATGAAATAAGGAGGGAGGCATTTTACGATAATTCAAGAGGAAGCGCTTTACTATTTGAAGCGAGATCGGGTTGGCTTAGAACGCGTAGTCAGCACGGATGAATAGCAAAACCTTCTAATATTGTTTGAAGGATCAATTCCTGAACGAGGCCAGCGTAACTGCACCTTGGGCTATACGGGTGCGAAAACGGATTAGCGTATTGTTGGAACTCCATTCACACTATCATGGAGTGTCTGTCACGCTTAAATCTGTTATTTTTGTCTCAGAAGGTCACTCATCTTAAACGTGGTCATCTTGTTTACCTGCAGGGTGGCCGCCTTCTCTTCGCCGAACACGTAGGACACAAAAAGGGCACATTCGCAAGGTTTATGCAGGACCTGCTGGCTCCACTCGTCCAGTATATGACCGGCGGCTGCTACATGAACAGAGACAGCGGCCGCGTCTTCCAGGAGGCCGGCTTTGCGGAAGTCCAAATGGAAGAAGTAGACCTGGACCTTCCTTTTCAGTACAGTTACCACGTCTACGGCGTGGCAACTGCATAAATTTCCTGAAATGCTGAAAGTCGTACTCCCAAGATGACGCATTAAAGGGACCCTGCAACACTTTTATTCCGATATCAATTATATGCACGACACTCGAGGAGCATTTACGCCGTCGCCGTCATGTTCTGTATAAAGAACAAATCAATAAAATCGCTCCGCGCTTCGTATAATCTATGTGCGAGCGAAAGCTTGCAAAGGCTGCAGGTAGACGTAAGCCCAAGCAGAGATTAAACGCGCCGACCGGCTTCGTCAGGCGAAGGATAATGAAGCGGTACCGGCAGGGTGAGGGAGGCCGCGCTGCTCGGGCAGCAACTGCGAACTTTGATCAAAAGGGCGCGGCGACGCGCGCTATTTAGACATCGCTAGACGGCGCGTGCGAGGGTATGCCCTTGTGCTATCGGCGTCAAATGAAACGCGAACAGCGGCAAGCATTACAAATGGTATTGTGCGCGCCGTCCGGTCATCACCATGGACAGGCGAACAGCTCTCCGGTTTGGCAGCACTGCGCATGTCCGCGGTGACGACTGGACGGCGCACACAATTGCTAATTTTTGCCGCAGTTCGCGTTTCATTTGATGCCGACTGTACGTGATGTGCCTTCAGCGCTTCGCCTTGAAGCGACAAAAAGCAAGAAAACCGCTTCGTTCACTGGAGCGGCCGTATTTCCTTAGGCCAGCGTTTTGTAAGTAGGGGGAGTCAAGGGAGTCCTAACCCCCTTTGTGGTAAGGCTGGTGGAGACACCCCATTTAAGTGTGCCTTGCCCCCCCCCCCCCTTGAAATTTATTTTTCAAACATCATATCTGATTTTTTTCAGTCAAGTGTTCGGCGCGAGGCCCATCACTGGAAAAGATGGCGCTACCGTCGGCGTCACGTGCTAGGCAAGATCAGCGGCTGCGTCGTCTGATTCGGGATCACCGACGCGTGCTGAAAACGAAATTTTAGAATTCTACCTGCGCTGTAATTCTGATTAAATAGGCAGTTTTCCCGTTTCGGCTGTGCGCTTGACGACACTTGAAATCTCTGCGATATGCAGTTGCTGTCAGTGAGGGCGTCTTATATGGTAGGCTGCAGTACTCGGTGCCGCAGGACGTACGCAACGGTGTCAGCCTTCGTGCGTGCTCCTGCGGGTAAGAAGCTGCGTGAAGCTTGGATGTTGAAATTTAGAAATTGCAGACATCCAACACGCGCGTGCAGCCAGCACTTCAAGCGAGGAAGGCTTCTCCGTCGGCGCGGGCTGCGATGTTCGGTGAGTATCAAAAAGCGCTCGCTGAAACGCATAGGTGTGCGCAGGGTTTTAGGAAGGGATTAAAAGCTTGGGTAGTGATCATAAACGAATAACATTACAAATGGCATACAAAATTGAAAGTAAGAGCATGGAATCAAAGTCTGGCAGCTCGTATTTAAATGACAAAAAAATAATAAATATAGCCGCAAGAGTCGAGGAAGAAGTATAGGCAAAATACCAGGCAAGGACTGGGAGTATTGTGAGCTGTTGCATCTAATGACGAAGGATATAGGAAAAGAGAACAAAACTGTTTGCTGGAAAGGAAAGAGGAAGCCAAAAAGTTGGTGGAACGAGGAAATCCGGGAAGCGATCGAGAAGCGACGCGAAGCGTCACGGGAGCATAGAAAGGCAAAAAAAAGGAGAAGCGGCCGCAGGACGAAGTCAAGAAAATATAGGAAATATATTTAGAAAAAAAATCCGTTGTACAGAAATTGGTCGAGGCAAAAATTAAAGGTGAAAGTGAACGCTGGGTGACAGAGATTCACGAAAAAAAAGGAGGCCGCGCCTAGGATATTTTGAAGCCACATAAAGGCGCTAGGTAGGAAGTCTGTCACAGTGCAACAATATATTGTAGATGAAGGCGGAAATCAATTGGAAGGGTACGAAGCGCTAGGTTACATCCGAAAGGTAACAGCCGATTCGTTTAAAAAGAGCGTCCAGGGGATTTTCCCGGTGAGTAAAAGTGTGGCGGAGAGAGCAACCGAGGAAGAGCTAGTACTTGAGACTGTCAACTGGAAAAAGGCCGAAGGAAAAATTCCAAAGCGCACTGCCGCGGGTTTAGAATGGGTTCCCGTTAGCCTCATTAACGAACTAGGACGTAGCACTAAAGAAGCATTGTTGACAGCCGTAGAAAAATGCTTAAAGACAAATACCGGATAGTTGGCGAAAAAGTAGAATGAACTTAATCTATAAAGGCAAGGGAGAAAGGGATACGATTCGCTCGTATGGACCACTAACCATTACATCGGTACTATACCGGTGGGCGATGCAAGCAGTAAAAATGAAAACAGAAACATGGGCAGAACATAACGATATTTTAGGAGAACTTCAGAACGGATTTCGAGTCGACAGGCGGTTAGACGATAACCTGTTTGTTCTCACTCAGTGTATAGAAATATCTAAAATAGAAAATAGGCCCTTCTACGTGGCTTTTCTAGACATCACTGGGTCATACGAGGCATACGACAACGTTAATCAGGAAACTTTGTGGGATATATTGAAAGGAATGGGCATAGGCGACGACTGTATACAGCTTGTGAGGGAGATATACCGAGAAAATACAGTTTGCATAGAATGGGAAGGAATGAGTAGCAAAGAGAACGTCGAGATTAGCAAGGGGGCTGAGACAGGGATGTCCTTTGTCGCCGCTGTTATTCATGCTGTACATGGTGAGTATGAAAAAAGCGCTAGAAGGTAGCAGCATTGGTTTTAATCTGTTACACAAACAGGGCGGCGTGATGATTGAGCAGATGCTTCCAGGTTTATTTTATGCTGACGATATCGTCTTTATTTGCGGACAGTCGAGATGATATACAGCGGCTAGCGGATATATGCGTAAGGGAAAGTGAAGCTCTTGGACTAGGATTTGGACTATGCGAGGGAAGCTCAGAGCAAAATAAGGTTCGAAGAAAGGCTAAGAAATATGAAGGTGAGTAGACGGGCAGAGAAAGTGTTCCGTTATTTGTATAGGAAGAGCATGGACACACAGTGGAGAAAAATAACTAGGAGGCTCACTAGTAAATATACGGCTGGTAGTGTAAGCAATATGTCAACAAAGAGCGTTAAGCGAAAAGTCAGAGAGGCGGAGAGGATTTACTGGACGGCAGCTATGGAGAAAAAAACCGGCTTTGAGTAACTACCGAAAGGGCAAAAATGAAATAAGGAGGGAGGCATTTTACGATAATGCAAGGGGAAGCGCTTTACTGTTTGAAGCGAGATCGGTGGGGTGGTATCATCTTTATTTGACTAAGAGTCAACTGTCTGACGCCTCAGGGTGGCTCCACGCGGGAAGCGACTCTTTCGGCCCAGGAAACGATGACCAGCTGTTTCTCCCGGTCGGGAGTTCTGATAAGTTCATCCCATGTTAATTTTGAGGGAGCTGGTAGGAGCGATTTTGGAGGGGGAAGCCCCCCGCATCCCCACAAGATGTGATCTTGGGTATGTAGTGCATTTTGTCTACCATTTTGACAATTTGGTTCGAATTCTCCGTTCGTGGTAATTGCCAGTATATGAGGACTGGTGAAAGAGTGCGTTTGTATGTGGCGTGGAATTGTGGCCTGCGCTCTCGTGAGGTCGTCATCTGGCGGAGGGTAAAGCCTCCGTTCGTTCGTGTAGTACTTTGTGACGTCGTTATAAGAAATCAGTGCCTCACCCGTGAAAACAGGGTCGGAGGGTCGCACCTCCCGGTTTGTTAGACCTCGGGATACACGATGCGCCTCCTCATTCCCCGGTTCCTCCCCTCTCCCCCTCTCCACTTTCCCTCTCCCCCTCACCACTTACCCTCTACACTTTCCCTCTCTCCCCTCCCTCTCACATTTCCCCCTCCCCTCTCCCCTCCCCTCTCCCCTCCCCTCTCCCTTTCTCCACTTCCCCTTTGCCTCTCTCCCCTCCCCTCTCCACTCCCCCTCTGAAACGCGGGCTCTACATGCCGAAACGCTGCTTCGCATCGCCTCAGGTCCCCTTTATTTCTGTACCCGCTAATATCGTAGCGTCTACATTTTGGTTCCGAAAACCCACGTGCGGACGCGCCTTCCTTCTACGCACGGCGACGAGGAATCTACTCTCGCTTCGCGTCGCGGGCGGTGAGGAATCGACGGATCGTGGATGCGAAGATCGGCGTTGGTACAACGACTTCGGCCAGCAGCGTTGTTCGCCCAATGGATCGACTAAAAGGCAAGCGATCTGCACGACGCGCGCAGAACACGAAGATAATTCAAGAAGCGCGACTCTTGCTTGACTCCGCTGACGTCGAGATCGCGAAGCTCTCAGCTGTAAAGGAACGACTCGCGGCTAGCAACGAAGAGCTCTCTCAGATCGACGAGCTATATGAGCAGTATATTCCGACAGAAAATATCGAACAGGAATATACAGCTTTAGCTGAGTACCAGATGAAGCCGCTGGCATCCTTGCTGAGCTACAATGCCGAATATCCCAAATGGAGAGAGATCGGAACGGCCATGCTCAAGCTCCCAGTGGTGAAAGCACAGAACCGGCTTTCAGAAATGAGGCTCCCGCAAGATTCATGGCGCCCCGGTTACCTCAGCTGCATATCCCAACGTTCAGAGGTGACATCGCACAGTGGACAGGCTTTTGGGAGCAATTCGAACAAGTTGTTCATCTCAACAACGACCTGACGCCTTCCACTAAATTCTATTACCTGAAGAGTTTCCTAGCCGGTGACGCAGCAGCAGCGATCGCGGGTTTGCCCACGACCGAATAATGTTACGCCGACGCTGTGGCTATGTTGAAGGAACAATTCGGCGACAAAACAACGATTATTCAGCGCCATCTGACAGCACTGAGGAATCTTCCGAAAGTGACATCAACTAACGACATCCGCGGTTTTCGAAGATTGTATGATGCCACGCAACTGAATATTCGCTGCCTTGGAGCCCTGAACGTGCCTACTCTGACATATTGCCACGCCCACTTCTTGTCTTGTTTTGATGTATTCGGGTTTGACCGGCAGGGACGGTTATCAACGCTCGACGCTGTCCGCGAAGTAGTGTTCTAGAAGCGTCGCGATTGTAGTAGATCGGTCGGTTGTCAGGGGCACGCCAGACATCGGTCTTCCTCGGGGTGTAGCGCTGGCCGACAGGTGGGCGGTAGGGCGTCGGTGGCGGCGGCGGCGGCGGCGTCTGGCCGACAGGTGGACGGTAGGGCGTCGCTGGCGGCGTCTGGCGACGGTACTGCGGCGGTGTGTCGTCTTGGCGTGGGCGTGGAGGAGGAGCATGACGGCGGGCTGCAGCAGCATAGCTCATAGCTTGCGGCTGCGGCTCTGCTAGCTGAGGCGCACCGAGTGAATGCTGGATCTCCTGGCGCACGACGTCGGCGATGGAATCCACTTGAGGTTGCGACGAAGGTAGAATTTTTCGCAGCTCCTCTTGCACGATTGCTCGAATCGTCTCACGCAGGTCGCGTCTCACGCACGCCCGAGCCTCGCGGCTCGGGCTTGGGTCAGTGCTTCGCGGGGGCGTCCGGATCATGGAAAGAGCAGCACCTCCACCAGATGTCACGTGGTCGTGACGTCGACGAACACAGCAGTCGGCGTTTGTAGGGTGAAACTGTTTATTTGGCCGAACTTGTGGCCGAAAAATGAGAACTAGAACTACAGCAATGCACGCTGTACAATGATAGCGGCGAACAGGGCGTCGTCCGTCGATCAACTGACAAGCGATCAAGCGCGTCGGCTTTTATACAGGCGCTATCGAACTTTCCAGCAATATCGCTGGTGGCGGCGTTATCTCTAGACAAAACTGGAACATTCGCGTGCGGGGCGCAATCTTAACAAACCGATCTACTACAATCGCGACGCTTCTAGAACACTACTTCGCGGACAGCGTCGAGCGTTGATAACCGTCCCTGCCGGTCAAACCCGAATACATCAAAACAAGACAAGAAGTGGGCGTGGCAATATTCAGCTATGCTCGTCGACATCTTGCAGCAGGCTCTACCACGTGACATCAGCCTCTCCTTCACTCGACTAAAACGACACCGCGCCTTGACACAGTCATCTGACGTAAGTCCTGCTCAAGTATCTTCATCGGGTGCACCAGCAGATACATCAACTGCCTCGGACGCCGAGCTGAACGACCTTTTGCTGTTCATGCGGGTGGAGCTAGAAAGCAGGGAGCAGCACGCGTTCCCACATCCAAGGCCTTCTATTGAAGATCGCATGGACAGCACACACAGTAGCATCCCAACGGCGTCAGTTTTCCACGCCTCGTCTGTCGCAAGGTGGGAATGTTTCTTCTGCCGTACTCATCAACATGGGACGCGAAGCTGCAGCGCCGATATACCTCTTGCTGTCAAGAAAGAGCAGCTGAAAAAGGACAACCGGTGCTTCCGCTGCACGTCAAGAGGACATCGAGCGAAGGATTGCCGAGTCAAGCTCACCTGCTGTTCCTGCCGCGGCTGACACGCTTCAAGTATGTGCGACCCGACTTTCAAGGCTACCACGACGACAACAGGAAAATCAAGAAGCACCACAGTGTGCGTTTCTTCTAACGGGATTTATTCCTGCGATGAAACACCATCCATCAAACTACCACGTAAGGACAACGCGGTGGACCTGCAGACGTTCCGCACGGAATTGGCCAACAACGACAGGAGGCAATGCGTTCGAGGTATTCTGGATGGAGGAAGCCAAAGAAGTTTTATTAAGGAAGATGTGGCTCGTAAGCTTAGCCTGAAGGTGGTCAGGCAGACACGGTTAGCACTGAATACTTTCGGAAGCACTTGCTCTTCAGCATCACAAAAGCGGAACGTGGTGGAAATACAGCTTCGAAACAGATACAAGAAGGCTGTCATTCGCATAGAAGCTGTAGTCGTCCCTACCATTTGCCACGTGTTGACTATGCCGTCAGCCAACAACACATTCATTCAAGAATTAAGAGGACAAGGAAAGTTGCTCGCGAAGGACTACTGGCCTAAGGACGCAACAAACACCGGAATCAGTTTACTAATAGGATCTGATTATCTCTGGCAAGTAATCACCGGCGAAGTCATCCGATGCCCAGACGTTCCAGGACTTGCGGAGATCGATACTATTTTCGGTTGGACAATACAAGGACGTCTCCAAAAAGACCTTCTTGGACTGCGGTACTCATCTGGTCAGCGTCTTGCGAGTGGGTGCAGTGGAAGAATCTGCAGCGGAGATCTCATGGTCTTTCCCGAAGATAGAGTCTATGAGCATCACTTACTATAAAGAATGTCCTTCTGATAAACATCTGCAGTGTACGCAGACAATCAAGCAGTCTGGCGGCCGAGACTCTCTAGTACTACACCACGACTTAAACAACGTAAGCGGAGAAGACAAAACACTTGCCCGGACTTCGAAGCAGAGTATCTCTGTCGATGACTCGCGGCCAGGAAACGACAGTTTTGACCACGCCTTAGATGAGGACAACAAGGCAAAGTCAATTTTGGGCAACGCCGTAATGAACCTTCGGAAATGTGAAAGAAACGACATCCAACTCCTGGAAGATTCTGATGAAAACAAAGCGTGTCTACAAGAATGTGACAGCAGTTCCGCAGCAGTTCTAGGTATGCGCTGGAACACCAACGAAGATTACTTGCAATGTTCTTCAAATGCAGTAACGAAGTTGCTACTTTCGGTCAAGGTGAACACGAAGCGGACTACATCACGAAAACTTGCAGAATATTCAGTCCCTATCTGGCATGCTGCGCACGCTTACTCGTCAGGAATTCAACCATCGCTCATCCGGATCCCCACTCCTGTGACACGTACATCAGCTTGTCATCGGACTACCATGAAAGATGTGATCAGGAAGTACCGTCAGGCCCCTCATCGTTGGGAAAGATGGAAGACGGAGTATTTCCTGAAATTAAGACCTCCGTATGGATGCCCTCCAAGATTCAAGCGATGTATAATGGTAGACGGTGTCGAATTACTACAAGACGACAGGAAGAATCTGTGTTTTTGGCCTCTAGGTCGACCATTGGAAGTATACCCTGGTCGTCATGGACTGGTGCGGGCTTTGCACCATCAAGACGCACGACGGAAAAGTGTTTAAAAGACCCGCTCAAGCTCTGCATCACCTGGAAATGCCTACTACTTCTGGGGCGAGGCAGTATGTAGAAAATGATAAATAAACGCAGCCAGCCAGAAAAGGAAAAAAAGAAGAGGAAGTAGAAAACACGTTCTATCATGGCGACACGATGGTTTTTTTTTGTCCCCCCCCCCTTTTTTTCCCACTCACACATCCTACTGCCGCACGATTCGTGGCCGATCCCCCGTGGTGGGTTGTGCCATTCCTCTAGGAGCAACCAACCAACCAACGATGGCTCCTGGCTCAGTTTTTCTGTACCCGCTAATATCGTAGCGTCTACACCCGCGATTGAAATAAGTAAGAGACGGTTGGAGTATTGGTGGCAGAAAATTAGAAAGGACAAAAATAAATATTGGGAAAAAAATACGGACAGTCTGCCGTAAAGGGCAGAGAACTTGGCAGGGAATTTACGTTTTTTTTTTTCTGTAGTAAGGTAGCTTTTTTCGAAGTAGAGGCATTAGGTCAACATAAAAAAAAAGGATTTTTTTTTTTTGTCGAGCCAGGTGACACATTGTCACCGTCCCGTTATAAAGGGGACACTCATAGCAACCATCCATCCAAACTCCAGCGCTGGTTCCCCATGTAACACCCGAAAAGATGGTTTCACTTCAGCGTGGCACCGCTATGCCGTGAAACCACCCATTTAGAAAAAATCCGCACTACCGTGAAGCCATATTTCAAGGCTATGTGTACATTGCACCCCAATTAATCTCATTTCAAGAAATGTGCCCGAAAACCCTCCGAAACAAGGAAAATGAGATAGTTTCACGCTGCCTTCATAATGACATTTTCTTTTCTTTTTTTTTTTTTTTGGGGGGGGGGGGGGCAGGCTTCTCAAGACGAGTAGGTGAGACAGCTGGTCAGGTCAAACGGGAAAATTGTAGGCCTTCCAGTCAAAAGCCTGTTGCCGCTTTCAGATTTCGCAAAAGCAGCCGCTGGCAATTATTAGCGAGTAAAGCAATCTGACCAATTTCACCGGCGAAACCGAAACTCGGAACTGTCGCACTCTTCCTAGACGTCCATAATCAGCGAGCGTCGTTGCACCAACCATCGATCGACTTCGCTTCGTAGTTGTGCAGGTTTCGTTTGCGATTAGAGCACGTATAGCGCACGTACGTTAACAAATCCAGAAGAAGTCGAACCACTACAACGCCGTCGTGAACAGTGATGTCATCCTGGTTGTCTGCTAGTTGCGCTCGTCGGAGCTTCGGTTTCCGTTTCACCGGTAAAGTTGGTTGAATTATATCACTCCGCAATACTTTTTACCAGAGGCAGAGTTTTCAAAATCTCAAAGCGCCAATGGCCTCTTTTGCAGGAAGGACAGCAACCCTCGTGTTTGACCCGACCGCCTATCTCCGCTAATTAAAAAGTTAAATAATTTATTTTAATTACTGCCGTAAATGCTGTGTCTAGTCATCTCAAGATGTCTCCCACTACAGAACATTATTTAATTATGGAGGCAGCGAGCAAATATTCTATTTCCCATATTTTTGATGATTTTCGAACACATGCATTTCTCGAAGCAGGCTAATCATAGCAAATTTGAATACGTTGCACATTTTACTGCTTACTTACACTCTATTTCTACTCACATCCTGGTACTATTTGAATTTGCTTCGCCTTCAGTTCAGGCCAAAAAAAAAGCGACAAGCCCAGTTCTAAGTTTCAAAACCATTAATTGTGCAAGTAAGTTGGGTCATGATAAAAATCTTATCACTGTTCACTTTCAGTTTGCTTCGAACCTCAAATTTATTATTCGGTCATCCCTAGTTTTGTTTTATTACCAAGGGAACAAGGATATGTATCACTGGTTCACTGAGGCATCGTGTGCACTGTTTTTTGCATTGACAATGACATGTGTCGCCGCCGTTTCTTTCAAATTCACAACTTTCAAGATTATAAAATCACAATATTTCTTTAGTTAACAACATAACTATTAATAAGAGTGTTCACTTGAGCTGATAAACGGTAGAATACTAGATGAAACATTAGAAAGGAAATTCGGCATGCCACAAGAGAAACCAAGCAAAATGTTCAAAAGACCAAATAGAAGTTGCTCCAGCACAACTGCAGATGTCATGTAGTTTAGATTAAAATCGCCAAAAGGAGGTACACAAAGCTACAGGCCGGGAGAGTATTTCGGCAGCGCGTTGCATAAGTCACGTGGTACACAGAGGTGCTCCGCGCGCGGCGGTCGCGGTTGCCTAGGCGACGAAGACGCGGCCGCGGCGGCACACCGACCGTCGTTGGGTTGTGCGGGTGCAGCTTTGTTTCTGCGGCGTGCCGTGTTTCCTTTTGTTATTACAACAGTGTATTCGTATTCAGTCGGCATTGCGATGACGCAGTAACTGCATGAGCTGCAGGATCGACTGCATGACGTCACAGCTCACAAATGCAACATTCAAGAGTTAGCACAGCTTCACTGACTTGGCGTCGCGAAGACTGATGAAACAGTGGCGCTGGTGGCTTTTCCTTAGGTGCCTTTTTTAATTGCGAATGCATTTCTTAGTCGGGGGTTGTCCTGCGCCCCTGGCCGGCGTGCGCACAGGTGTTATCTCTCCGCGCGCGCTCCTCCTCGCCCCTAGCAACAGCTGCGCCGCACCTAGCAACCGGAGCAGGTGGTGAGCGGCGGAGGGTAAGGGAGAGGAGGAGCGCGCGGGCGTGTGATGGCGCTTGAAGGCGTATGTCAGCAAATCCTACGCTCCGGGGGTGCGGGGAGTGTCTCGTAGAGCCCCGGGGACCATCGGGATACTATCTATGTGCGGTGACAGTGTATAGTTGCGCGGTACAAGCCTAAGGTGGGACGAGGCTTAAAGGGCCGGCCTCGTCTTAGTGGTCGCCGAAACAGCAACGCCGACGCATAGTGGTACAGACTGCGGACGAAAGGTGGCGCCAGTTACCGCATCACCATGGCGAAAAAAGGGAAACGCCGGCAGAACACCGGCGAGCTCCAAATCCAATGTGACAAGTGTTCGAGGTGGGCCTTCATTGACGAGACGGATATCCAAAGCCAACAGGAAGCAGATTCAGCAGAGTTAGTGTGTACATTGTGTGTGACACAGAATGTCTTTCAAACAGAGTTGGAGGTCCTCCGGGCGGAGACTGTCACTCTTCGCGAACTCGTGCAGCACCTCCAAAGGCAGATGCGCGACTCAACGCAGCCTGGGGAGGGGCACAGTGGATGCGGCAGTAGCCATCAGAACTCTCACACCGATCACTCGATAGAGAACGTACTAACAGAGACAGAGGCTAAACCAAAGGACACAGGCCGCGAGCCAGCAGATCCAGGACGCCAGCTGATCCAGGGCGCCGATGGTGACCTACTCACGGAGCCAGTAGTTGCTGCAACGGAGACAGGGCAACCGAAGGATGACACGAGCAGCGTGCATGAGGGAATGAACAGTCATCCACAAGCACCGGCGCGGCTTACTGGGGGCAGTGGTGGATTGAGCGTACGAAACGCGAATCCGAAACTCGGGAAGGAAGCCGATCCGGCTGGGCCCTTAGTAACAGGAAGCGGAGCCCAACCAACCCCTAACGTCCACGCCACAGACTACACAGGGGATAGTCAAGACGGAAACAGGCACCGTGAGCGTGAAGGCTACCACACAAATGGTCTCGACAGGGAAATAATTGTATGCGGCGACGGGAATGCGCCTCGCATCGCTAAAGCGCTACGACGCAAGGTCAAGAGCGAGGTGAATGTAAAGACGCTCTTCAAAAAAGGCACAACCCTCTCGGGGGCGATAGGCCTCCTGCGTAATCACTGTGATATGGTGGGCCAGAAGAAAAGATTGGTCATTCTTCATGCTGGAGTGAGTGATATGCTATTAAGAATGTACAGACAGATGCAGCCCTGGCGGGTATTCACGAAGAGATGGCACACCACGGGCCGAGCTTTCTCATGTGTTCAGTGCCCGAGATTTCCACCAAAGGAAAAGAGGCCTAGGCTCGAGCAGTGCTGTTGAACACCCAACTGAAAAAGCTCTGCGCTAGCTTGGGGGTCAAGTTCGTGAACCTATCAAAAACCCTGGAAGTGGAAGGGTGCCTGGCACGAGATGGCATGCACTTCCGTGCAGAAACAGCAAGAAACGTGGCGGATAAGCTAGCAGAGCATGTGAGACCTTTTTTTAGGACTAGGAAAGAGACCACGAGTGCGAGAAGGCAGGCGCAAGGGCCGGCCGAAAGACGAGCCGACGAAAGAGGAGACGGTCCGCCACCACTCGCACCCGACAAAGATGTCAAAGGAAGTGCCTCCCCCACTCGCACACCCTGCAGCTCGGGAGCCCCCCTGGAACCATCTGAATGTTCGGAACGGCGTGGAGGGCCACACAACGAACCCTCCCCAGACGCACGAGATAACCGAGGGTCAGATGCACAGGTTGGACACCGGCAACCAGCCAGAGCACCCAGTTTTCCAGCCCTATCAACTGCGGTACCAGCCACTTCCGCCGACCTCTTTCACGTAGTGGGGAACCTGGTCCGCCAGCATCTCCTTCTGCAAACTTCCCTCCGGCTCCAGTGAAGCGCTCCAGGGAAGTCCGCCCACGACTCCGACGAAAGAAGCACAGTACCTTCAGGGTGGCGTACCTGAACCTTAATGGGGCACGTAGAGTGGACAAATGGGAGGAAGTATATCGCATGCTGAGGGCTGAAAGGATTTCACTGTATGCAGTGACGGAGACCCACCTGAGAGACCTCGAAGAACCACCTATACATGAAGACTGGTGCTGGCTGGGAAATAATATATCCGGAACCAGCCGCAAAGGAGGAGGAGTCCGTTTTGTGGCGGCGGGACGCCCAATGGCAAGGTGCCGGAAGAAACTGCAACGACCATATGTGGATAATGGGGGAGATCATGGGGATTTCTGTCGCGGTGTGCGTTTTATATATGGCAGTCAGCGGTACTCGGCTAGAGGCCAACGAGGCGCTGATAGACTGTGTGTGCCAGGAGTCAAAGTGCGTGACCGACGGCCGGGAAGTTTTGATCCTTGGAGACTTTAACGGGCATATATCTGAACTGGATGGATACACGGACGCAAATGGTAGCCTCTTGATGCAGTTGGCGGAACGCCTACAATTGGATATTGCTAATCTTGATCCCAGATGTGAGGGAAAACACACATGGTGTGCACGAGGCAGTGCAACATCTATAGACTATGTCCTCTGTTCGCATAACCTAACTCGCCTCCTCAACTCCCTCGATATAGATGAAGAAGGAGATTATAGCATTGGAAGCGATCATAATCGTATTCGGATCGACTTCTCCCGAACACACCTCAAACCGAAGCGCCGCATGACATCCGAGGGTCAAATGCACCTTCCGGCTAAAGCTATTGAAGCGGTGGCTGCAGAATTTGAGGACAGTGAACGTCGACGAGAGGCGGAAACGTACGAAGAATACGTCGACATATTGCGCAGCATCATGCGACGACACATGTCCCGAAACAAGAACCCCGCGCGCCACACGCGCAAACTGTGGTGGGACAAGGAAGTCGCTCAGGCGTGGCAGGCGCGCCGAGAGGCAAACCGTGCCCACCGCCGTGCGGTCAAGGCAAAAGACCCCGAGGTTTGTAGCGACAAATGGCAGCACTACGTGAAGCTGAAACACGAAATGCAGGCCCTGGTTCAAATGAAGCTAGCCAATGCCAATAAACAGATGTTACAGGACCTGCGAGAGGAGAGAAAGTCAACGGCTGCGAAATTCTGGAAATATTGTCACGTGGTCGTGACGTCGACGAACACAGCAGTCGGCGTTTGTAGGATGAAACTGTTTATTTGGCCGAACTTGTGGCCGGAAAATGAGAACTAGAACTACAGCAATGCACGCTGTACAATGATAGCGGCGAACAGGGCGTCGTCCGTCGATCAACTGACAAGCGATCAAGCGCGTCGGCTTTTATACAGGCGCTATCGAACTTTCCAGCAATATCGCTGGTGGCGGTGTTATCTCTAGACAAAACTGGAACATTCGCGTGCGGGGCGCAATCTTAACAAACCGATCTACTACAATCGCGACGCTTCTAGAACACTACTTCGCGGACAGCGTCGAGCGTTGATAACCGTCCCTGCCGGTCAAACCCGAATACATCAGAACAAGACAAGAAGTGGGCGTGGCATTGCCCCCCTCTGAAAAAGCATCGTCCCGATGCTTATGAAAGAACATAGAAGAGAAAAACAAAAAACAAAACAAAACAAATGCATACACAAATAAATTACAATAACGAAGGAAAACATAGAGTCCCCAGGCTCGCTAACGCGCAAAAAACGGCTTAAGGCGCACGACATGGACGACTTCAGGTCGCGCACGGCGCCGCTGAGAGTTCGTAATGCCGTCAGGGGCAACCTCATAGTCGAGTGCGCCGAGGCGTCGAAGTACCCTGTACGGTCCGAAGTATCGTCGAAGAAGCTTCTCACTAAGTCCTCGTCGGCGTATTGGCGTCCATACCCATACACGGTCACCGGGTTGGTATTCCATGTGGCGTCGTCGAAGGTTGTAGCGGCGGCTGTCAGTCGTCTGCTGGTTCTTTATCCGTAGGCGGGCGAGCTGTCGTGCTTCTTCGGCGCGCTGTAGGTAGGTGGTCACGTCGATGTTTTCCTCGTCGGTCACGTTTGGTAGCATGGCGTCGAGCGTCGTTGCCGGGCTCCGTCCGTAGACCAACTTGTATGGCGTCATCTGCGTCGTTTCCTGTACGGCCGTGTTGTACGCGAAGGTCACGTACGGAAGGATGGCGTCCCACGTCTTGTGTTCGACGTCGACGTACATGGCCAGCATGTCGGCGATGGTCTTATTTAGACGCTCGGTGAGGCCGTTGGTCTGTGGGTGGTACGCGGTGGTGCGGTGATGGCTTGTGTGGCTGTATTCCAAGATCGCCTGAGTTAGGTCAGCCGTGAACGCCGTACCTCTGTCGGTGATGAGAACCTCTGGGGCGCCGTGTCGAAGGACGATGCTCTCAACGAAGAACTTGGCTACCCCAGCGGCACTGCCTTTGGGCAGGGCTTTTGTTTCGGCGTAGCGGGTGAGGTAGTCGGTAGCCACGACGATCCATTTATTTCCGCAAGTCGACGTTGGGAACGGCCCCAGGAGGTCCATCCCGATCTGCTGGAATGGTCGCCGAGGAGGCTCGATCGGCTGAAGGAAGCCTGCTGGTCTTGTGGGCGGTGTCTTCCGTCGCTGACAGTCTCGGCACGTCCTTACGTAGCGAGTGACGTCGACGGCAAGGCGCGGCCAGTAGTACATTTCGTGTACTCGTGCGAGCGTTCGGGAAAGTCCGAGGTGTCCAGCCGTCGGTTCGTCGTGCAGGGCATGCAAAATTTCTGGTCGCAGTCCCGAAGGTACAACGATAAGGTAGCTGGCTCGGGCCGGAGAGAAGTTCTTCTTTACGAGGACGTTGTTTTTCAAAGAAAATGATGCCAATCCTCGCCTGAATACTTTTGGGACAACGATGGTCCTGCCCTCTAGGTATTCCACTAGACCCTTCAGTTCAGGGTCGGCTCGCTGTCGTTCGGCGAAGTCTTCGGTACTCATGGCTCCCAAGAAGCTGTCATCATCCTGGTCGTCGGGCGTTGGTGGGTCGACGGGGGCACGAGACAAGCAGTCGGCGTCGGAGTGTTTCCTTCCGGACTTGTACACGACAGTAATGTCAAATTCTTGAAGTCTCAGGCTCCACCGTGCGAGGCGACCTGAAGGGTCCTTCAAGTTAGCTAGCCAACACAAGGCGTGATGGTCGCTCACAACTTTGAAGGGCCTGCCGTAGAGATAGGGGCGAAACTTTGACGTAGCCCAGATGATGGCGAGGCACTCCTTTTCTGTTGTGGAATAGTTGACCTCTGCTTTAGACAGCGACCGGCTAGCATAACTGATAACCCTTTCCAGTCCGCCCGCCCGCTGCACAAGGACGGCGCCGAGTCCTATGCTGCTTGCATCGGTGTGAATCTCCGTATCGGCGTATTCGTCGAAATGCGCAAGTATCGGAGGTGTCTGCAGGCGTCGTTTCAGTTCATGAAATGCTTCGACTTGCGCTGTTTGCCACCTGAATTCGACGTCGGTCTTCGTGAGCTGCGTTAGTGGCTCGGCGATCCGTGAAAAGTCTTTGACAAAGCGTCTGTAATAGGCGCACAAGCCGAGAAATCGGCGCACGACCTTCTTGTCGGTGGGTGGCGGGAAAGCGGCGATGGCAGCTGTTTTCTGCGGGTCTGGGAGCACTCCAGTCTTGCTGATCACGTGACCCAGAAACAAGAGCTCCTCGTACGCGAAGCGGCACTTTTCTGGCTTCAGGGTGAGCCCGGAGTTCTTGATTGCTTGAAGTACGGATTGAAGTCGCTGGAGATGTTCGTCGAAGTTCGAGGAGTACACAACGACGTCGTCCAAGTAAACAAGGCAAGTCTGCCACTTCAAGCCAGCTAATACAGTATCCATGACTCGTTGGAAAGTCGCAGGTGCCGAGCAAAGACCGAAGGGCATGACCTTGAACTCGAACAGGCCGTCCGGCGTTATAAAGGCGGTCTTTTCTCGGTCTCTCTCGTCGACTTCAATTTGCCAGTAGCCGGTCTTGAGGTCCATCGACGAAAAGTAATTCGCGTTGTGGAGTCGATCCAGGGTGTCGTCTATCCGTGGGAGAGGGTATACGTCCTTCTTTGTGATTTTGTTCAGGCGACGATAATCGACGCAGAAACGTAGGGTCCCATCTTCTTCTTCACTAACACCACGGGAGACGCCCACGGGCTGTTGGACGGCTGGATGATGTCGTCGCGTAGCATTTCATCGACTTGTTTCTTAACGGCCTCCCGTTCCCGCGTCGAAACCCGGTAGGGACTCTGACGGAGTGGTCGAGCATTTTCTTCTGTTATGATGCGGTGCTTAGCAAGGGGCGTTTGTCGGACCCGCGACGACGACGAGAAACAGTCCCTGTATTCCTGCAGAAGGCGTCGAAGCTGTTGCTGTTGGCGAGCGGGAAGACTTGGGTTTACGTCGAAGGGTGGCTCAGGGATCGTCGTCGTAGCTTCGTCAGAATCTGAAAAGGCAAACGCATCGCTAACGGCCAAGATTTCTTCGATGTATGCAATCGTCGTGCCCCTGCTCAGGTGTCTGTATTCCTGGCTGAAATTCGTTAGCATCAGGCTTCCTTTCCCTTGATACAGCCGAGCAATGCCTCTTGCGACGCAAACGTCACGGTCTAGCAGCAAACCCTGATCGCTCTCGATGACACCTTCGATGCATTCAGCCGTTTCGGTGCCGACGGGAATTATGATGCTGGATCTAGGAGGAATGGTGACTTGATCCTCGAGCACGTTCAGGGCATGTTGACATGGGTTCGTATCCGGTGGTGTCGCTTTCTCCGACGATAGGGTTATCGACTTGGTTCTTAAGTCGATGACGGCGCCGTGGTCACTTAGGAAGTCCATTCCAAGTATCACATCCCTGGAGCAGTTTTGTAGGATTACAAAGCTCGCAGGATAAGTCCGGTTGTTGATAGTGACTCTCGCCGTGCAGACACCAATCGGCGTTATTAGATGGCCTCCAGCGGTACGGATCTCGGGGCCTTCCCAAGCAGTCCTAACTTTCTTCAACTTTGCTGTGAACGGCCCACTGATGACGGAATAGTCGGCTCCAGTATCGACGAGAGCGGTGACGTTGTGGCCGTCGATCAGAACGTCGAGGTCGCTAGTCCGCCGTCTTGCGTTGCGGTTACGTCGCGGCGTCGGGTCACGGCTACGTCGGTTTGCACCGCTGCTTCCGCGTTGCGTCGTCAGGTCTGCTTCCGGTCGCAAAGTTTCGTCTTCGGGACGTCGGCGTCGTTCGGCGTGCGGCGGGGGCTCGGAACTTCGTCGCTGTGTCGTCGTCGACGGCGGAGGATCTTCAGCATTTCGTCGTTCAGCAACCGCACCTCCATCGGTTGCTGCCCTTAGTTTTCCGGATACGGGCTAGGCGACCGGCCCCGGTTTGGGCCAGTGTACTGCCGGCGGTGCGGTGACATGTAGCGGCCGGGCGACGGTGAGCGGGAAGTTCGTCGTTCTTGCCACTGTGTGCCTGTGAGGTAGTCGTCGATGTCGCGAGGCCGTTCGCCTGGCTGCGGGCGCGGCGCGTTGACGGGGAATCCGCGTAGCCCCATCTGACGGTACTGGCAGCGGCGGTACGTGTGGCCGGCCTCCCCGCAGTGGTAGCAGAGCGGGCGGTTGTCAGGGGCACGCCAGACATCGGTCTTCCTCGGGGTGTAGCGCTGGCCGACAGGTGGGCGGTAGGGCGTCGGTGGCGGCGGCGGCGGCGTCTGGCCGACAGGTGGACGGTAGGGCGTCGCTGGCGGCGTCTGGCGACGGTACTGCGGCGGTGTGTCGTCTTGGCGTGGGCGTGGAGGAGGAGCATGACGGCGGGCTGCAGCAGCATAGCTCATAGCTTGCGGCTGCGGCTCTGCTAGCTGAGGCGCACCGAGTGAATGCTGGATCTCCTGGCGCACGACGTCGGCGATGGAAGCTACTTGAGGTTGCGACGAAGGTAGAAGTTTTCGCAGCTCCTCTTGCACGATTGCTCGAATCGTCTCACGCAGGTCGGTGGATCCTAGCGCTTGAACGTCGGCGTAGCTTGTGGTCGAGAAGCTGCGGTTGTATTGCCTTGTTCGCATCTCAAGCGTTTTCTCGATTGTTGTTGCTTCGGAGACAAATTCTTGGACGGTATTCGGCGGATTCCTCATTAGGCCAGCAAAGAGCTGTTCCTTTACTCCTCGCATGAGGAAACGAACCTTCTTTTCTTCAGGCATGTTGGGGTCAGCATGGCGGAACAGCCGGGTCATTTCTTCCGCGAAGATGGTCACGTTTTCGTTCGGGAGCTGAACCCGTGTCTCCAGCAAGGTTGCGGCCCTTTCCTTTCGGACGACGCTCGTGAACGTCTCCAAGAAAGCGCTGCGAAAGGCGTCCCAGGTTCGAAGAGTGGACTCCCGATTCTCGAACCAGGTCCTTGCTGCATCTTCCAGGTAAAAGTAGACGTGGCGCAACTTGTCCTCGGAGTCCCAGTTGTTGAACGCTGAGACCCTTTCGAAGGTCTCGAGCCAGGTTTCCGGGTCTTCGAATGACGACCCGCGGAAAGTTGGCGGCTCCTTGGGCTGCCGGAGAAGTATCGGCGCAGGCTGCACGGGGTCGGTCATCGTCGCTGCGGTCGGTGTTGGGACCTGGGGCTGCCTGGTGTTTTCGGGAAGGAGCCCGTACTCTGGCTGCAGTCCCTTCTGCCTGCGGCTTGTTCGACGATCCGGGTTTTCTTTTCCGTCGTCCTCCTCGCGGCTTGGGCTTGGGTCAGCGCTTCGCGGGGGCGTCCGGATCATGGAAGCAGCAGCACCTCCACCAGATGTCACGTGGTCGTGACGTCGACGAACACAGCAGTCGGCGTTTGTAGGATGAAACTGTTTATTTGGCCGAACTTGTGGCCGGAAAATGAGAACTAGAACTACAGCAATGCACGCTGTACAATGATAGCGGCGAACAGGGCGTCGTCCGTCGATCAACTGACAAGCGATCAAGCGCGTCGGCTTTTATACAGGCGCTATCGAACTTTCCAGCAATATCGCTGGTGGCGGTGTTATCTCTAGACAAAACTGGAACATTCGCGTGCGGGGCGCAATCTTAACAAACCGATCTACTACAATCGCGACGCTTCTAGAACACTACTTCGCGGACAGCGTCGAGCGTTGATAACCGTCCCTGCCGGTCAAACCCGAATACATCAGAACAAGACAAGAAGTGGGCGTGGCAATATGTCCGGTCGCTTGATAGAAAAGAACAGCCAGAGCTCCAAATCATGGACCGCGAAACAGGACAGCAGGTTGTAGACCTTAAAGGGTATGTAACAACATATTTAGAGGCCCTGTATAGTCCTGCAGACGCAAAGGACAGTCCTACAAGCAAGACTCGAAGTGTGCCGACCGCTCCGCACCTCTCGGAGACAAACTGGGCTTTCTCACACAGGAGTGTCGAACGCGCACTATCCCGCCTTCGGACGCACACAGCCACAGAACAGTTGGCTGGTTTCTTCACCAACATGATGGATGGCGAGGAGATACCCAAAGAATGGCGACTCGGCAGAGTAGTGCTGATCCCCAAGAAAGGAGGCAATACAAGTCATCTAAGCGACTACAGACCACTGACAGTCACCTGCACGCTATACAGAGCCTTCACGCAAGTGATAAAAGACTGGGTCTACGGGTAGGCGGAGTCCAAAGGTCTCCTCACAGAACTACAGAATGGCTTCCGAAAGGGCAGGCGGTTGGAAGACAACCTCTTCGTGATTACGCAGTGTGCCGAAATGGCCAGAAAAGAAAACCGTGGACTGCTTTGCTGCTTCCTGGATGTGGAGAAAGCATATGACAATGTTCCGCATGCCAGTCTCTTTAACTGCCCGAGAGACCTGGGTCTCCCGGAAACACTACTGACAACAATTAAGCAGTTCTACAGCGGCAACACAGTTACGACGTCCTTTGCTGGGGTCACGACAGAATCTGTGGAGGTTTCGAGGGGTCTCCGCCAGGGCTGCCCACTATCGCCGATACTATACCTATTGTATGTGTCCGGACTTGAGCGAGCGATAGAGAGGGCTTTCCTTGGCTTCAGCCTGAAATACAGCACCACCGGTATAGACGAAAACCACAAGATACCGGGACTAGCGTTTGCAGATGACATCGTTTTAATGACAGAAAATCATCGAGACATGCAGACACTACTCAACATCTGCGCAGCGGAAGTCGAAAAGCTGGGGCTTCGCTATAACGCCAAGACGACGACAGTAGTACAGCTGGTGGGTGTGACACTGGGCAACGAAACCCTGACACTGTCCGGAAAGGCGCAGGGGGTTGCCTCATCGTACAAGTACCTCGGAGTGACGCTGCGTGCAGGAGGCGACATTTATAGTGAACACGAGGAAATAGTCAGACGGATGGCCCTGCGGGCACAGTGTGTACACCGGCGCAGAAGCATATGGGGATTCAACAGATATCTCATGGTTCGCGACACGTGGAAGCTTGTGCATGTGCCGGCACTGACTTTCTGCAACGCCGTTCTCTGCTTGTCTCATGCGACCAGGGAATGGCTGGAACGACGGCAGCGAGAGGTCGGCCGCACTGCTTTGGGATCGCATGGGGCAGTAGCTATCGAGGCTGTTCAAGGAGACCTCGGGTGGTCCACCTTCGAGGCACGGGAGGCGGCAAGCAAGCTGACCTACCGTGGCCGCTTGCCTTTTCTGCGGAAACAGCGACTCGCCCGACAGGTCTTTCACTACCTCTCAGCGACGTGTATGCGCACTAACTGGACAAACCGCATATACCGCCTTGAGAAGAAATATGGCTTCTTCACGGCACCTATACAGGCGGACACATGGCAGCAATATGTGAAGGATGTGTGCGACCGTGTCCAGGAGAAGGAGGAGGAGCTGTGGCTGCAGGGGATGGGGGGCAAGAGCTCTACGACCTTGTATGGACAACACAAGCGGACTATTGGCGCGGTGTTCATATATGACAATAGCCTTGGAAGCAGCCTGCTCTTCGAGGCGCGAGCTGGGGCCCTGCGCACCTTGGAACGCCAGCGGACTATAGATTGTGAGCAGCGGGATGCGTTGTGTAGTGTCTGTGAGTGTGCTGACGAAACTATGGAACACATTGTAGTGCAGTGCAAGGAAATCGAACCCCAATGTAGAGGAGACACTCCGTTGCATTTCGCACTGGGATTCGAGGGTGATGGTGGAGAGATGAACAGAGGAGCGGTGGAGCGCACTAAGCAGCGCTTGGAAAGATCTTTTCAGAGGGTTGCGAAGTTAACGGACCGCCCCCCCCCCTTCTTTTTTTTCTTTTTTTTTTCATAGAGTGGGGAGTATTACCCCTGTCACACGGGGCAACTTAAGTGCACTTTGAGGGAGTGCACTTCGCCACTAGTGTCATTCGCACGCTGTCACACGGGAACGTTTAGTGACACTCGCTGCAAAGCGCACTTGCCGGCGAGTGCGTTCGCCAAACTCGCTTCGCCGAGGCGGAGTGTCTAGCCTCAATAGCAGTGGCTCGAAAATAAATAAGTTATTATCCGAAGCCGAGTTCATAGCATTTTTGAAATATTGTATTCTTTGTTAGGAATATTCTTATGCATTAAAACATACTACAATACAAAAAACTACTTTGCTATTCTCGTTCTCGGGCAGTTTACAGCCACGACCGCCAGGGGCATGCCCAGCGCACGCCGTGCAATGGCTGCAGCCGCCGCGTTTGTATGTAAATTTTATTTTAAGGGGTGGTTATAGCTGTAACACAGTATTACTTAAGAAACATTGCCTGAAATAACAAATACCTGTTTTTCTACTTAAGTACCCATCGCCATTACAATCATTTTCAAAGTACACTTCCCTTTCTCGTGTAGCTGCGCGCTGCCAAAGTGCCATTCTGGGGGCGTTAGTGCACTCGCTCAAAATGACACTAAACTTGCCAGTGTGACCGGGGTATATGTCGTCCCTCAATCCTCCTTAATCGAATTTTTTCTCCCTTTTTTTCTTTTTCCCTTAGCTGGGGTTTTTATACTCCTGTATTTTTTATTGCCAAGCCGCTATACACGCGGCGACCCGTTATAAAGGGAACGGCACCACATCATCATCATCATCATCAGCGGAGGGTAAGGGAGAGGAGGAGTGTACCCGGTGAGGGCGCTCGCATCGCGGAGCTTGCTCGGCGGAAAGAGAGCTCGGGCGCTCCTCCTCTCCACGCTCGGACCTATATTTATTAGGGGTGTGCGAATATTCGAGTTTCGAATTCGAATCGAGTAATAGCTAATCGAATAATTCGATTCGACTTTCGAATAGCTAGTATTCGAAGTTTCGAATTATTCGACAGCGCGAATACCTAAAGCGCGACAAAGGCAAACGGTGCAACTTGGTTAGAGTGGGTTGGTTAAAACTAACGCTAGCGTCGTTGCAGTAGGCCTTTCCTTAAAACTTTCACTGATATCATGGTTCGAAAGCGAGCGCATGTTTATTTTAAAGGAGATTATGTCATTTGCGTACGTAAAAAAAAAAAGAAAGAACACATGAGATAACTGTCAAGCCCTTCACAACTTCGCTTCCGAAACCAATCCACGAACTTTTTGCGTAGTTCGGTCGCGTATGCCGCAAGCTCCGTAAAACGTCCCGACTTTGGCCCGCAAGGCCCTCGGTGATTGGCTTCACATGTGAAAATTTGTTCACGCTGTGCTGTCGCCACAGCCGCACCGCACCGCTCGTTCAGAAACTCCCGTCGTTATTGCGCGCAATTAAAACGCTGCTGTGAAAGGGCACCCGAAGATTTTTAGGCCCACAGCACCCATTGCGATGAAGCACAACATTACCACTGTAAGATGAGCCGTATTACGCTTGAACAGGCTAGTAGCATAGCGCGGGAAGACACACGGACAAAGAAGAGGTACGATACGAACACAAGCGCTTGTGTTCGTATCGTACCTCTTCTTTGTCCGTGTGTCTTCCCGCGCTATGCTACTAGCCTGTTCAAGATGTACCAACAAGCCCATATCGGTACCCTAGTCGTATTACGCTACCATAGGAGAAAAAAAAACTAGCTACCGTACCCCCTTCTGTTTGCCATTAGGAGGTTAGGAGTGGCGCTGCTTACTCAGTGGGATGGCGGCTCCTCTATAAACATGCTTGCGCGCCTATAAACGGTGAAAAAAAAATCTCCCGAACAAGCGCGTAATAAAGCTGTCGCCACGTTGTAGAGTCAGTGATTTTTCCTTTGTCATGCCGTAGATGGCGGTTCACGTTTCGTGTAAATATACTATTCGATATTCGATTCGATATTATTGGGCACTATTCGATTCGAGATGAAATTTCACTATTCGCACACCCCTAATATTTATCCACGGCCGGGCTAGACCGCGCACGCGCGCTCGAGCGTGCGGTCTAGCCCGGCCGTGATATATCATGCAGGGAGCGCGCGCTTTGGTGTCTTGATGGCGATGGAAGTCGGTGAAGTCGAATCTCTCGCGGCAACGATACCACTAGGACGAAGTGTAACACAATGCAACTCGAGCATTACGCTTCTACGTGCACACTCTCGTCTCTCTTCATTAATTAATCGCACACTCATCGGGTGCACCCAAATGCATTCGCATTTCCTCACAATCCCCTTCGGGGAGGTGCGGGGGATTTTTTTTACTAAGTACTATTTTAGCCGCCGTCGATACAGCGATGATAATATGACGCCAATAAACGGTCGGTGCTTTGGCCACTCGCAAGCCAGGATCGGATTCCCTCCGTTGCTGGGCGGCCGAACGCCTCTCTTCCCGATGAGTTTTGTCGTACAGTTGCCGCAACACCGCCTCCCTCATTCGAAACTCGAGGTCGGCCCGTCGTCGTTGGGCTCATGCATGGGCGTCCGGAGGGGGGTGCAAGGGGGGCAGCTGCCCCTCCCTGGAATTTTGGATAATATTTTTCTGTGCGGTAGCAATGTGTTACACAGCTTGATTAGCATACTCAGGTCCCGGCCTTCTCTATTTCCAAGCAATTTCGCACGTTGCACACTACTGATTAATCTTGCAGGTCATGTCACGGCACTGAAAGCTGTCAGTGCTGGATCTCTCCCCCCCCCCCCCTTGCACCCCCCTGCAATAAGTTCTGTGGACGCCCTTGGGCTCATGCAAATTCCCATCATCCTTCCCGCCGCGCCGCTTCTTCTCCCGAAAACAGAACCAAGCTTGTTCGTACTCGCCATACTCGTCGCCGACGCGCTTTTGTACTTCTTTGTTCACGCAGAATTTATTCTTGCAGTAACAACTAAATGAAGCATGTGTTAGGGCTGCTAAATCAATGCAGTAACGCTTTCACTTGGGCCTGTTGGTGCAAACTTGTAACTTCATTCATGGCTGCTATGCGCTAAAAACACGGACAACAGAACAGGCGCCCGCAGTGTGTACGTCTCTTCTGTTGTGCTGAATAAATCCGTAAAACAGGGGGTGGATGCTCGAGCCAACGTTTTGACAAGTGGACTTGTCTTCTTCAAGGCTGGAACTGATTTCCTTAGCTATCGTGTGTATATGCTTCGTGCCCTCTCCAAAAGAGGGGAGAAGGGGTGGGGGGAGAGGCCACCGCGACGACTGGGTGAGTCGTAAGGAACGAGAAAAAAAAAAGAAAAGGTGGGGGGGGGGGGACGGGAGGGTGTACGTTTCACTGAATGATTGTCAATGGAAGCACGTGGCATTTTAACAATAGTAGGTTCGAAATGCCTAGAAGAAGGGATTAACTCTCATTCGTTTTCGTTGTGTATGTACCATATCGAATAGATTCGAGAGCCCCCTTAGAAACGTTAATGCCTGCTGGCTGGAGTGTATTGAACTTGTGAATAAGGTATGACTCTGTATATTTTCTGTCTCTTGGGGACCGGAAGTTTGACTGAAGTATGTAAAGTTTGAGATCTTCGAAGTTGTGACCTGCTACATTAAAATGCTGTGCCACTGCTTTGGGTAACTTTTTCGCTGTGTCCGCGCGATGCCCGTTTAATCTAACATTAACAGGTTGTCCCGTTTCGCCAATGTACCGTTTTTGACAATATGAACATTCGATCATGTAGATAACGTTTGAACTAGTGCAGGTGAAACTAGATTTTATATGATGGACGTAATCACTTCCGGTGCTTTTAACTATAACGTCATCTTGAAGGTGCTTACAAGTCTTACATCTTGGACGAGAACACGGTGTTATGTGGGCAGTAGAATGAGGGTTTACTTTTGCGTGCACTAACATGTCCTTAAAATTTTTATTGTGGCGATACACGACCTTTGGTACTCCGGGAAACGCTTTTCTAAGGCGCTCGTTGCTTGCCAGTATTGGGTAATACTTACGGAGGATATTATTTATGTTTGGTAGTGCATTTGAGTATTTGGTTATAAATGCTGGCGGCTGGTTAGGCTGTGCTACGGGGACCCTTTGAGCTAGTGATGATTTCCTATCTAGTTGACATGCTTCGTTGAAGACCTTGTTGTGCGTGTTTTTAGCGCAGCCATGAATAAAGTTACAAGTCTGCTAAATCAAGGTGTCCGGCCTAGAGGTAGGGGGCACTCTTGTAAGCTCAGTGCGAGCAGTCCGGCCGCATTAGAACACCACAATCAAAGCACGATATGTAACACGAACGTCGAATGTCAACAACAAGCATGCAGTACGCTAGCAATAAACAAAGATAATGAAGAGGTGCGTCTATCCTAGCCTCTCCCAACTCCATAGCACTGTATGTGTTAGTAGTCAGGGAATACCAAGCCCAGCTTTTTACTCTGCCGAAATACCATAACACTACCGCAGAAGGGGAGCGCATACTATCGATACGACGGCCGGAGCCACCGCGTCTACGCGTCTCGCCGGTCTCGCTCGCCTGGGCAACGGCTTGCATCCCCGCCAACTCCGCGCGCGCAGGCAGAGGGCAACACAGACGCACAGCGCCGTGTACCACGTGACTTACGCAACGCGCTGCAGAAATCCCCTACCGGCCACCTCTGGTTGCCTGGACATTGCAGGTTTCTTGCTATGCAGTTCGCCCAAATAATGGCAGCTAGTCACTTCTGCAAACAGCGTATTCAAGAGCAGTTTGCTTGTGCTATGATGCGCAATATGTAGCCACAGCGCTCTATATGAGCGCGCATGACAGACAAGCCCCAGCACGTGCAACCAAGACCTCGTCTCCACTTGGATCACAACAGGTGCCGCCATTAGTTGCGCGAATGTGCAGCGACAGCAGGCAAGCGCACTTGCGAATTATGAAAACGGTTGCACTTTGTGTGGAGCCTCATGACTACAGAGAATTCTTTGCCTAGAGCACCCCTGTAATAACTGCTACCATAATAAGAATACACAGTCTGCAATTGCAATGACACAATGTGAACTCAAGATCACTGCTTTCCCTCTACTTTACCTTTGAAGTCAAGGTTTTGACGGAAGCCCATTTGGTCGTGAAGTAACATCAGAAAAGGTAGAAGAGGTACACCGACCACGAAAGAACAAGAAAAAGACGTTTCGGCTCCCGGCTTTTCTTGTGAAGGCTTCCGGCCAGGGAGCTCAAAGATCATTTTCTTATTCTTTTGTGGTCGGTTTTCCTCTTTTAGCTTTTATAATTTACCTTTGGAACCCAACGTTTTACATGCTTCATGGGTCATTTGTATAGACTGTCCTGTATTCATGGCTTGTGATCAACCTTTTCAATTAAACAATGTCAAATACTAAGTGTTATAAGGAGTCTGAATAGGGCCGTGCAAATATTCGAAAATTTCGAAAAACGAATCGAATAGTGTTCTATTCAATTCGGTATTCGAATCGACTAGTGTATATTCGAAACATGTGTTGCGAAGAAGGATGGTTCTGTGCGGCTCTGTGTGGTCTACCGACGACTCAACAAGATCACTCGTAAGGACGTGTATAGACTACCGCGAATAGACGACGCGATTGACAGCCTACAAGGAGCACTATTCTTTTCATCTATCGATTTGCGCTCAGGGTACTGGCAGGTACCTATGGCTGATGACGCTCGACCGAAGACCGCCTTTTTCACGCCCGAAGGCTTGTACGAATTCAACGTCATGCCGCTTGGGCTGTGTAATGCGCCCGCCACCTGGGCTGTGTAATGCGACCGCCACTGTTCTGCGCAACCTGAAATGGCACACGTTTTGTTTTGTTTGTTTTGCCTTCTGTTCTACGGCACGTACCCACTCTGGGGGATGCGCCAAGAATATGTAGTTGAAGTTTAAAATCTTATTGGCACACGTGCTTGTGCTACATCGACGACGTCGTCGTTTTCGCTCCAGACTTCTCCACACATCTCCAACGCCTCCGGCATGTGTTGACGCGTTTGAGCGACGCTGGTCTGCAACTGAATCTAAAGAAGTGCCGATTTGCAGCACGGCAGCTGACAATACTCGGCTACGTCGTGTCCAAGGACGGAATTCTCCCCAATCCAGCCAAGTTTCGGGCCGTGACCGAGTTCCCGAAACCTACGTCCGCCAAAGAACTGCGCAGTTTCGTAGGACTGTGTTCCTACTTTCGGCGCTTCATTCGAAACTTCGCGACTATCATATCACCGCTGACGAAGCTACTCGGAAGTAACGGGCCCCTCCATTCGTGGTCTTCAGAGTGCGACGACGCTTTCGCAAAGCTCCGTCGTTTGTTGACGTCGCCTCCCATACTACGCCACTACGACCATCCCTATTGAAAATCGTTGGTTGGTGGATGCTGGAAATCTTGGTGGACATGGTGGAAACAATAGTGGACAAGGTGGAAAGAATAGTGGATGTGGTGGAAGCTGTGGTGGTCATGATGGCTGATGATGGCGAGAGTGGAAAACATGGTGGCAGATGGTGGTGGTGGTCGCGAGCTTCTTTTGGTGTTAAGTGGAAAATGCTGGTTGATGGTGGTGAGCAAAACATGTTTTGGTGGACGACTTGGTGAACAAGCTGGATGACGGTGGCAGGATGGAAGCATGGTGGATGACGGTGGCATGATGGAAGTGAACGTGACATTATGTGAAGTTGCTGTCAGTTCTAATGTTTTCCTCTTGAATGTGCAGAAATATATGCAGTTCAAAGAAGCCAACACCGATCATTAAGCTTTCCAGCACTATTTTTTTTATTCATACGGCGCCAATAACCGCCACAAGTTTTCTGGAGCACAGCAGCCGTGAATGTTTACATTTTACATTTTACATTTTACGCACGTACTTATCAGGTTTACATCCGCGATCTGCTGCTGCATTTTGATGTTTACAAGTCTAGAAGTGTCGGTGTGAACAGCGACAGTAACTGTGTTACATCGCCGCGCATTTGCCGAGAAGTAAATGAGTCCTTCCAGCGGGGAGACCAGAAAACAGCCTCCGCTTGATACCGCCACGCTTGAAACGCAACTCTGGCAATTCTTGCACACTCACTTACCTCAGCGGCACTTTAAGGTAATAGTGAAAATGCATGCAAAGCTAAAATGCACAAACTTTTACCTTCGGCCTGCGTCGAGATAAGCCCCACGAAGTATGACTACCACCATCATATTCTACCACCATGATTGCCACCAAAGGTTAGGCATAGCGTAGCGACCGTGTCCGTCTACGTGTTATCGGCGCTTCTGGTTTCAGTATACACAATTCCGGTGAGCACGAATGACTTTACAGCACACCTGTGGCATCGGCTAACCTAAATAAAGCATTTTTTTCTTGTGTAAGGTGTCCGCACAAGAAGCGATGAGCATAGATGCGACGCGCTTCCAGCAAACGCCTCCGGTCACCAACCGCTGCCGGTCGCACTCGCCGGCGCTTCTCTGACACGTATGCGAGAACATAGACTTGTCAATCCGTACGCCTTACTGAACCAATATGATGGCATATTTTTCACGCGCACTGCACTTGTTTTGGCCCAGCTGTTATGTAGTTGTAGCTAATGATACAGCGTCAGATCAGTGCGCTGGCACGGCTGCGCTGCATACGTTGCGCGAAAAGAAAAACATCACAATACTCAATCAATTGTACGCGCGTATTTATCGAATGAGATTAGAGTCGACAGAAAGCCTCTGCAGATGTCGCACTTTGGAAAAAGCGAGAAACGGCTATTAAAACTTCCCAGTACAGCCGGTTGACTACGCTCCTCGCTCCACTTGACATATTTGTTTGGAGTTACGTTGTGAATTCTAAAAGAAAGTTAGCGCTGTTGCCATTATCGACGTGCCATTCGTTACCGGCAGCAGTTTGTTTGCGTTTAATAACTACGCAAATTTTAGTAGGATGTGAAGAGCGCGTCTGTCTCCAGTATGAGACAACAGAGCTGAAGCCAAACGGTGTATTAGTATGTTGACTAGTCATTTTGCAAGTCGCTAAGCAAGTGTCAGCGTGGCGTAGTAATAAAGAAAAAAAAAAAAAAGTCAGCGTGGCGTAGTGGTAAAGTACTCGGCTCGGGATCCGCAGGTCGGACGTTCGATTCCCGGTGGCGGAAGTTTATTTTTTTTTTCGCGTACGTTTCTTTTTTCTTTTTTTTTTTGTACTAGTGCTTTCTACATCGCCTTCTATACTATTATTTATGTGTGACGGCTACGCACGATGTAGCCGACGCTGTAGAGCCGTTTTACGTTCCGCCGTTCTCCAGCATCCATCATACGCCAGCATCCAGCATTCACCACGTGCCACCATCTTCCAGCACCATAATCCACCATCAGGGTTGCCAGGTTGGGCTATAAATAGCCAAATTGGGCTACATTTTTGTGGACTTGGCGGGATTTTTTGTCGTTGGCTATTTGGCTACTTTTGGGCTATTACCTGCCTTCGCATCAAACGCTTGTTTTTCAGTGCCCTTTCTCCTCTTTAGTGGTGGTTTTGTGCCTCCAGTTCGTTGTGAATCAAGTGTTTACGTACACAGTTATCTTTACTTCACTCTTTCTACTATCCTTTACCTGTGTGTTTGCATTCTTCAGGTATCAGCAGCGTCCACCAGACAATTACGGTAGTCAGTAATAATGAATATATTCCCTGACTTTTAAGGCGAAGCTTCTTTTGCCGGGTTTCGCGATGCTGCTAAGTTGTTCCTTCTCATGGCGAATAAATTTGTGGATTTAAATATAAAGCGTACAAGATAGCACGCAAGAAGTAACTTGGACCCTCGTAACGTTTTTCTGTGCTATGCCTACTATCACCAGATTTTACGCATCACCGTTGATTTTAAAGGTTATAATTTACCGCTTTACTTTAGCTTAGCTTGATGTGGATTCCAACTTATGCTCTGAATGTGATCCGCATCATTTAGCTTTAGTTATTTGCTTTAAACCACGGCCGCTACATAAAAAAAACGTAGTGAAATACCAAATGAGCAATTACTCCTCCATGGGGTTCTCCTCCATGGGGTTCTTCATTCCTTTGACTACAATCCTCACATTGTGTCGTCACTTCAAAGAAAACAAATTAATAAAGAGCAACAAGAAAACAGAAATTCTAGCAAATAAAGTGACATTTCCTTTCTATTTCTGCTACCTGCACCACACACGCGATCTTGCAAGCAGCAGCACAATTGGAGACATGTATAAACTCTCTGTGTATAAATTATAATAAATAGAAACCTTTTTCTATATTTGCTCTCTTTGGCTATTTTGGCCTATTTTTTATTAATTACGTTTGGCTACTTTTGGGCTATTAACGGGCGGAAATTTGGCGGGTAGCTCTCCGAGTACCTGGCAACCCTGTCCACCATAATGGTGGACAGGGTTGCCAAGCTGAGCTCAGTGTTGGCTTGGATGAGAGGCCTCAATCTCCTGACCTGGCACAGTGCGATGGTATCACTGAGCGAGAGCTTGACCGAGCCCTCAGGCGACTGTCTGGTGCATCTGCGGCTGGGCTGGATGGTGTTCCGCCTTTGCTACTGAAACGAATTGGGAAGAAGACTCGAGAGCACTTGCGAGACGCCTTCAACTATGTCATCCAGTCTGGCAACATTCCGAGGGAATGGAGGTACGCCCGCATAAGGCTCATCCTTAAGAAGGGGGTTGACAAGTCTCTCCCTGACAGCTATCGACCCATCACAATAACTTCGGCCATGTACAGACTGTTTGCCCATATCGTGCGAGCAAGGCTACAACGGTGGGCCGAGGCTAAGGTCCTAGGGGAACTACAAAACGGTTTCCGGCCTGGCAGATGCCTGGAAGACAATCTTTTCGTTGTCACACAGGCAATGGAAGTCGCTCTAAAGGAATCCCGTACGGTCTGTCTGGCTTTTCTGGACATTTCACAGGCATACGATACCGTAGAGCAGACTAATTTGTGGTCGACACTGTCACAACTAGGTGCGGCAGAGGAAGTGGTGGCACTGCTTAAGGCCCTCTACACCGACACCCAGGCAGTTGTACAGTGGGGTCAGAAGAATTCGCACCCCATCAAAGTGACTAGGGGCCTGCGACAAGGTTGTCCCATGTCACCGCTGCTTTTCATGCTCTATGTTGCAGGTTTAGAGCAGCGTCTGACAGAAAGTGGGCTTGGCTTTGACGTGAGCTACATGGAGGACGGTATCACTAACTTACGACGCATCCCGGCGCTGTTTTACGCCGACGATATTGTCCTCATGGCGAACAACCCTGATGAGCTGCAGGATCTCCTGAACATATGCGGCGAGGAGGGCACAAAGCTAGGCTTCACTTTCAGTGTCAGAAAGTCAGCGGTGATGACCTATGGACCAGCGGCCCCCCCTGAGACTCCAGAACTCTCCATCCAAGGAAAACCCCTAGCTTGGACCAATGAGTACAAGTATCTGGGGATATCGATCACATCTGCCCCTAACTACCTGCAGAGCTACGAGATAGATCTAGCAGCCAAGGCGAAGACCCGACGATCCTTTCTCGGCTCTAGGGCACTGTGGTCTTTCAACCGTTTCGAGGTGTGCAGAGCGCTATGGAAAGGAGTGGCAGTGCCAGGCCTAACGTTCGGAAATGCGGTGCTGTGCCTATCGTCCGGCACAAGGCAGGCGCTGGAGACCCGGCAGAGGGAGGTCGGCCGCATGGCTCTCGGCACACAGAGAAGCATGCCAAATGAAGCCGTACAGGGCGATGTTGGCTGGTCCTCCTTTGAAGCGCGAGAGGCCGTGGCAAAAATCTCCTTCGAACGGAGATTAAGCGGGATGTCCGATGACCGGTGGGCCCGGCAGATGTACAAGTACATCTACCTACGATCCCATAACACCAAGTGGGCAACTCGAACAAAAATCCTTTCCGAACGGTTTGGCGTCGAAACCATCCAGCTCACGACCGCCCCACAAGCTGGCCAAAGGCACAAAGTGAGGGAGCGCGTCAGAGCCGCTGAACTGGAAAGATGGAGGACTTCGGCTCAGACAAAGTCGGCGCTTTCAGTATACCGAGCAAACAAACAAGCCATTGAACCAGAACGGTTCTTCGACAATTCCAGGGGAAGCAGTCTCCTCTCCGAGGCCCGTGGAGGTGTCCTTCGTACTCGCACCCTGCAGGCCAAATACACACCGAGCACGTCGACGACCTGCCACCGCTGCAGCGCGGCCGAGGAAACCATTAAACACGTTGTGCTCGAATGCACTGGCCTGCAGCCCGGGCCTCCGCTCGAGCAGACGAACCCCAGTTGCCCCAATGCCTTGGCGACGGCGCTGGGATTCCACGAACAGGGTGCGCCCCCTAACTGGAAAGAGGTGGAATTGACGAAACGACGGCTGGAGCACTGGTGGCGCACCAGAAATCCGCCAGCTCCTCCCGAAAGTGCAGACGAATAGATATTTTTCCTTTTAAAGGTCAGATCCGGGCTGTATATGCTCGTTGATCGCCCGTTACAAAGGGCAAGGCCACAGTTATCATCATCATCATCATCAGGATGGTGGAATCCACCATTCCTCATGGTGGATGAATTTTCAATAGGGATACGGCCCCTACAGAGGTACAGACGGACGCTAGCGGTGTTGACCTTGGCGCTGTCCTTGCGCAGCGCAAACCAGGGTTCCCTGAATATGTCGTGGCATATGCAAGTCGTACGCTTATTAAAGCCGAGACCAATTACACCTTCACCGAAAAGGAATGCCTGGCGATCATATGGGCCCTTACAAAATTCCGACCTTATTTGTATGGTCGCCATGTCGTCACCGATCACTACGCACTATGCTGGCTGTCGTCATTGAAGGATCCCTCGGGCCGTCTCGCCCGCTGGGCACTTCGCCTACAAGACTACGACATCCGCGTGCTGTACCGCAACGGACGCCAGCATGCTGACGCCGACACCCTCTCGCGCTCCCCCTTGCCTGACGACAATGCCTCCTGCTCAGTATCTCACATAGCCGTTTCTTCTATCGATGTTCACACCATCGCTACCGAGCAGCGCAAGGATAAATGGATCGCCTCGCTGATAGACTTGCTCACTGATCTGTCGGCAACACCAACCACTCGCGCGTTGCGTCAAGTACACCATTTCGTCATTCGTGACGACCTACTGCACCGACGCAATTACAACGCCGACGGCCGCCAGTGGCTACTTGTGATACCCCGCAGTCTGCGTTCTGAAATATGCGAGTCCTTCCACTCTGATCCACAATGCGCGCACTCTGGGGTATCCAAAACTTACCACCGCATTCGACAACGATACTTCTGGCGAGGGATGTACCGCTACGTGCAGAAGTTCGTTCGCTCCTGCCTCGATTGCCGACGCCGAAAACCTTCAACGCATGTGTCACCCGCCGGTCTACAACCGTTACCTTGCCCTAACTGTCCGTTCGGGCGCGTGGGCATCGACTTGTACGGACCACTTCCCTGACATCGGCTGGTAACCGCTGGGCCATCGTCGCTGTTTACCATCTAACGCGATACGCCGAAGCCGCCGCCTTCCCAGCGGCTACAGCGCGCGATGTTGCCTCCTTCCTGCTACACCGATTCATGCTGCGTCACGGTCCACCCCAGGAGCTTCTCAGCGATAGAGGCCGTGTCTTCTTTTTGGAAGTCGTACGCAACCATTCTCAAAGAGTGCCATGCTGTTCACCACAAAACTACTATTACCCGCAGACGAATGGCCTAACCGAACGCTTTAACCGCACGCTCGGCGACATGCTCTCAATGTACGTCGCTGCCGTTCACACAAATTGGGATGCCATTCTGCCCTTTGTCACCTACGCCTATAATACCGCCCCTCGAACAACTGGTTATTCACCCTTCTTCTTACACGGAAGGCACCCGTCGCACACCATCGACACGATACTCCCATACAAGCCGGATTCAACTGAGTGTGCGCCGATATCTGACACAGCCAGGCTTGCGGAAGAGTGTCGCGAGCTTGCCAAGACTTTTAGAACACAGGAACAAGAGCGGCAGAAGAGCATTCGCTGTGGAACCACCACTTCTGAGTCCACGTTCCTCCCTGGAGCGCTCGTATGGCTCTCGGTCCCTACCACTGCAAGTGGCCTCTCTTCAAAACTTCTGCCGAAATACGAACGCCCCTACCGGGTCGTCGAGCGCACATCCCCGGTCAACTACGTGATAAAACCCATCGAACCGTCTTCGAACATGCGCCGTCGAGGGCGCGACATCGTCAACGTGGAGCGCTTCAAGGCCTACTATGACCCACTCATATTGACAAGCTGTTAGGTGGCCGGACGGCTCCCTTTTCGTACCCGGGATAATTGTAGCGAAGCCTTTGAGATGAGTAGTGGGTTGCGCTAGTGGGTCATCCTCTTTGGCTCTTCGCGCTCCGAGTCCGTGTTTTGCCTTGACTGTCGCCATCGCATATCGTCGCCAACTACCGTCAAATAAACGCCTCAACATATGGAATATGTTTCGAATATTTTTTGAATAACTAGTACAGATGAGAAAAGCCCGAAGCAATGAAAAGTTGGAACAGCGAGGGGTCATTTTTACTTGTTTTAACAATTAAACTAGTGAGATGCATGTAGCCCCAGCTTTTGAGAGACTATGGACGCTATATTGATCACCGGATTGACATGTTCTTTCTTAAAACAGCAGTGTCGCCAGAGCGAATGTGTCGTCAATCCACTATATATCCCTCCCCATAGGGTTGGTCATGGGATGGTGGGGATTACAGCTGCATTCGGATAAAGAAGTGCAATTTTTCTACACATTCACAAGACTAACAATGGACACAAGTGTTATGTTGATGTAAATTTTCTTGCAGATGAAGTTTTCAACAATGATATTTACCTGCCTTTGGTACTAAGGCCCATGATGTGATAACTGACATATCTGTTTCATTAAATGTTTAGCTGCATGTGCAGTGTTTGGTTCAACATTGCTTAATTCTTATGCCTCAGTTTAATTTAAAGGCTGGTGCCAAGAGCCACCTTGCATACTGTAGTCACTGCTGTATTTCAATGGATAATTACAAAATATCCCGAATGCTCTTATCGCTAATGCATGCAAACTTACCTCAGTTTACATAATTGTAATAGTTTTCATCGGTTAAAACTAATCGTAATGTTCCTTTGTTAAAGTTAATGGATATTTGTTGTAAATAAATGTTATGAAATTCTAGAGCTGCTTTGAACATGGTTGGCTTACTATTAGAAAACTATTCAAATAGCATTCGATTCATATTCCTATTCAATTCGGTGTCATCACTACTCGATTTGTATTCGATTTGATTCTAAAATTCGCTATTCGCACACCCCTAAGTCTGAAATACTATTCACATTGGGAGGCTTCCATAATAGGCAATAAACCTCAGTATGAATTCTTTTTTTACGTAGTACTTGCTTTCTGTTGAACCTTTCAGATGCAAAAAGTGTGATTTTCTCAAGGAAGTCCAGATGTCTGCACAATCAACACTTTTGACAAGTTAGGCCTTTGACAAAAAGCTTGCTAAAGTTTTTTAATTTTAAAAGGCGTCTCGCCCTGCTTGGTTACTGCAAACAAAGGTACATAACATGTAGATGATGTGTCAATGAACAAGTTTAGAGAAGATTCCACCAATGCGCCACGAGAAACCAGCTGAAAATTCAAACACCACTTCATTGCAAACTGAGGCGACATTACAAATTTTGCCTGCCACACCACAGGCTCCCTAGTAGCACACTAACAGTAAACATCAACACAAGCAATACAAGGATTCTCGTGAAATGTATGCACTAGTCTACCACTGGGAATATATCCTGTACAGCGTGGACTAAAGAGCAAGAGAGGAGGGCTAACGAACTCTGGCCTCTGGCGTGAGTGGAAAAAAAAGGCATCGATCAACACAATGTAGGAAACTAACTACGGTGGATGCTATCGTGGACATTTCTCACCTCTCTCACAACACTTCATTCACATTGTCTTCAATACTACTCAACACATCCGAAAAATGTTTGCAGAAACAGACTCTCTATTCAGCACTCCTCACATAACTTCAAGCGAATAAGCAAACTTTCTGGCAAGGTGCTTTAAAGTGCAGGAACTACAAATTGACACTGCAATAAAGATGAGTCATCGCAAGTGCTCCTGCGCTGTGCCCTTGTGTTCCACCTGCTGGCGTTCCCGTTCATTCCAGCAGGAAATCGCAATGGCCATTTTCCTTTTAGGGCCAATAAGGCTGCAAAAATGCAAGAACAAAAGAGAGTATTGAAGGAGCATTGCTGAAGCGAAAAGGAAAATAGAATCATTACCACACTGTCAAAAGAAAAGCAAGGTCAAGAGCCACAAAGTGAATAAAGTTTGACCTACTTACTATGATATCGCCATGCACGATTATTGCGTTATTTTCATGTATTCAGATTCCACCCACAAAAAACTGTAAGTAACACTCGGCACAGACTGCAGCACAATGTTTGGGAAGCTTCGCGATTGTTTGAGATCATTCTCTTAAGATTACATACAGGACGCAAATAGTCAAGGTTTTTCTTTCGAGAGCTTACGCAAGCACCAGCGATAATGCTGGAAGGTTCGATGACTGATGCATAAAATACGGCGCATTCATATGTGCACGGATTACCTGTGAAGCTGTTAAGGTGGTATACCTCGGCTGTGTACATTATGAAATAATACTTTGCATACATAACATTCATACACACGTAAATATCTATACACTTTTATTGCGATAGCAATCACATGGACACTCTCGATGAGTTTTCGCTGTCGCTGCCATGTTCCGTATGAAGTCCAAATCGATAACATCACCATGCGCATATGTTCTACATGAGAGTAACAGCGCATGAGCACTTGGGGTGAACATACGTGGCTGAAGCAGTGATGAAACGAGCCGGCAATCTGTCGTACGAAGGCCACATACCATAACATTGCCCAGCATGTTATGGATGGGCTGTGCTGCTTGAGTAGCAACTTTGATCATAAGGGCGCGAGCACTGGCACGCGTGCTGTCTTGGCAGACATCAGAAGACGGCTTGTATACATGCCATGCTCTCACCGCTTACAGGCAACAGACAGCACGAAAACAGCTTCTCTCCCTGGAGCGGCCATATTCTTTAACACCAGCATTTCGTAGTTATACAAGATTGGATCCAAATTACTTAGCTACTAGCCTTACTTCGTATAACATTACCATTTGTCGCTATTGCCTTTGTTGCTCCGCCCTTGCTGCGAAACTGACAATTTTTTTTCGAAACATCTGCTTGCTAGTTTTGGTGTGTTGTGTAGCCACAGTGAAAGCTCATTAATTTGCACCTCATTAATTCAAACTTTCGGGTTAATTCGAACTGATGGTCATGGTCTGGCCACGATATATAGGCGTCTATGAATTAACCAACCCGTTAGATTACGCGCGCATCGGCTCCTCTATCAATAATATGAACTGCGCGCCACTGCGTGGTGGTATTTTATACTGCCGCCGCAAGCTTTTATGGCTCAACGATAGATGGCACGAGCGCTGAGCGCAGCGCCTGGATACGTGGCGTCATTACGCAAGCTCTTCGCACCGTGCGGTGGTTCGTGCCGGACGTGTCTGTGTAGTCTCCGTGTCCTCTGTGTGCCGCACATTCAGTCGCTAGGCCTCGTGTACGTCAGAGCTACGAAGTCGTTCGGTGCCATGTCGTGGGTTTTGTGATGGTGCCTTCGGCTGCTGGACCTAGCATATCTGTACTTACTACAGTATGACTTCTCGCGGAAAAGGATGAGATGCCAACACGGCCCTCAGCTTCGGAGCTAATGGAGGCTATGCGTGTCACGTGCCTATTCTTCAGCTTCGAGGATGGCGAAGAGGATGCTTTCCGCCACGTTCGCGTGTTGGAAAATAAGGCTATGGCGATGGTATTCAAAGAAGAGAAGCAGACAGTGATCGCGGATTATTCTCGCGAATAAATATTTTGAGTGATTTTCCAACAACCCAGTCTCAATTCTTGCTGTTTTTTTAATGAATTTCATTAGTTCAAATTCGGTTTAATTCGAACTCATTGGGCATCCCCGTGAAATTCGAATTAACGAGCTTTTACTGTACCAGCAGCGTTTCCAAAGCATGTGACATCAGCTGAAGATCGCCGCCACACTTGATCGCCATCGATTGGCCTTGAGGTCACGAGCCTCTGCAGAGGGCGTGCTTTGCCATCGAGCCGAGTTGCATAACAAAAGCTTTGTCAGCACGGTGCATATCGCATCATGGTTTAATTGGGATGCAGGTGTGAGCGCTGTTCGTCTGCCCAATAATTCTTGGTGCATGTTTGTGACTTTGGCCCACATATTAGTTGCAATTTTGCACTGGCATTGCAATCGCCGGTGATAGACGCTGTCAAACCCGAGAGTATGGCGCAGCTTGGCGCAATTTACGGCGATTTTATCAGGATGGTGCAGTAAATCCATTTTGGTGCAATTTGGCATAGTTGGCACAGGAGTGGAATCACTGCTGGAAGAAATCTGCAGCGCCTCCATAGCCACCATGATCTTCCATAAAGAACGCAACAAAATTCCAACAAAGAAGAGTGTAAGGCAGGTGGACATGATGACTCGAATGCTATTCACCGCATTCTTACAGGAGGTTTTCAGGACCCTGAATTGGGAACAGCTAGGAATATGAGTTAATGGAGAGTACCTTAGTGACCTGCAATTCTCTGATGATAACTCAGGGGACGAATGGCAAATCATAATTACTGAATTGGACAAGGCACAACGGTAGGTCTGAAAATTAATATGCAGAAACTAATGTGCAAGAATCTCAGAAGAGAACAGTGCTCTGGGATAGGTACTGAGGCACTGCAAGTACTAGTAAAAGAATATGTCTACTTAGGACAGGAAATGACCGCAGAGCCGAACTATGAGACTGAAGTAACTAGAAGAATAGGAATGGGGTGCAGCACATTTGGCAGGCATTCTGGGATCATGAACAGTACTTTACCACTATTCCTCAAGAGAAAGGTATACAACAGCTGCACCTTACGAAGCAGAAACCTGGAGGCTTACGAAAAGGGTTCAACTTACCTAAATTGAGGATGACACAGAGAGCAATGGAGACATGGAGAGGTAATCTTAAGGGACCAGAAGAGTGGGTCAGGGAACAAACGGGTGTCAAGGCCATCTAAGTCGAAACCAATAAGAAATGGGCATGGGCAGGGTATGTAGCGCAAAGGCAAAGATAACCGCCGGTCGTTAGGACTGACAGAATGGATTCCAAGAGAAGGCAAGCCCGTGAGGGGGAGACAGAAAGTTAGGTGGGCAGGTGAGATTAAGAAGTTCTCAGGGAGAACGTGGCTGCAGCAAGCACGGGACCGTGTTCATTGGTGAAACATGGGAGAGGCCTTTGCCCTGCAGTGGGCATAGTCAGGCTTCGCTTCTGCTACATCTCCTTTCACGCTGTTTTTCCCATTTACAAATGTGTGACCAACTAGCCCAATGACCCGCACTTCCAGAAACATGTATATAGGTTTCACAAAAAGCAAATGATTTGATATTTCGTGTTGCTATGCTTGGAGCTATCAACACGAGTCTACTAGCCTCCTGGAGAGCGACTGTCCCAGAAAGGCAGCACTAGATTCTGTCCCCTGAGCAGAACAAATTTTTCTTCAGCTGTAAAACATTCTTTTGAAAAAGCTGGTATGTGTTTTCTTTAAGGATTTGTGTAACAGTTGAGTGGACGATAGTTTTTCACTTTCAGCACTCTCCTCCTGAGATACATTTTCTACACCAGATAAATGCAAATCCAATTCGGCACGACCTCGTTCTTCGCAGCATCCCTTTCAACCGACGATGCAGCTCAGAACAAGAGAACACACTCACCGAATGCCTGCCTGCTCGAGTTCGGCATCGCCAAATGTCAGGAACTGGTCGAGGTCAATGCCCTGAGCCTCCAACATGGGTGCATACTTGGACAGGCCGAGGTGAGCAAGGAGGTCGGCGAGGTTGTGGACAGCCGATTTCGGAGGCAGGTTCAGATCTGCGAGACAGAAATGCAGTCTGGCAATTTCAACAGCAGCAGCGGCGTATACAATCAAATCCATGCCACAATTTCTTGTCTGTTCTTTAGCAACACGTTGGCATACAGATTCTCAATACCTGTGAAGGCAGTGAGACTTTCTTTAATGCTGAAACGTACATATTTTCGACTTCTTAACTTCTTTATGTAAGAAAAGAAGCAAAAAAATCTGGAATAATTTAAATAAATCGCAGAGTTACGGTGTGTTTCCCAAAACTACAAAAGGGCTATACGTAAATGGCGCCAGGGCTCAGCAATAATTATTACCGTCTGGGTTGGTTTAGTACACAAAACTAAAGCACATGGCCGGAGAGTTTGAGCATCTTGCTCCCATAAAACTGAAACTGCCAAAGATGACAACTGCACCTGTGACTTCATAAATTCAGCAACAGAATGCCATAGCCTCTAGGTGGGACATGGAGAGAAAATGTGGAACTTATTCTCTTTCAATGCATAAAATTGGAGGCCCTTTCAAGTGGGTCGCTTACCAGACAACAAGAACAATGAAGTCACAGTGGTTACTGTTAGGCTCCCTATGGGCATTTGAAGCAACCACATGCACCGATCTTTTTTTTTTTGTAACATCTCTCTTCTCTCATCTTTCATACCCCTGGCTACCCAAGCACAGGGCAGCCAGCCGGTCTATGAACTGGCTAACCTCCCTGTCCTTCCGCTTGCTTCTTCCTTCCTTGCACATGCATAGAACCTGTTTATTAATAGGTAGGCTGCAGTAAACACAGTGGCACCACATATTTAGCTGTAATTCTTGAATCAGGCACTTTGATCATTCATTAGTACTGAAAAAATGAGATGCTTATACACACCTAGAATATTTATCAATAGTTCATACCATACCACAATTCCTGCCTCCTCCTGTGGCACTTTATCACACAAAATATATTTTGAAAACCAATCTTCTGCATATGGTGCCAATGTGCCAACCTATGTAGCTACCCCTGCCCCACCCCACCACTCACACACACAGTCTAAGGATAGGTGCTGACCCATCCAATACCTGGACTTGCCAAGCAGTAATATGTGCAAGGTAATTCGTATAATAGAGTGCCTGCTAGTTGCTCTCCCCAATACAACTCCGTTGCACTGGCCTATTCATTAGCATCAATTTCCAACAGGCCATTAAGTGAAAGAATGCTAGTGGGCCATTGGTTGTACTTAATACGCAGTAGAACCTCAATAATGCAAACTCTAGGGGGAAAACACATTTGTTTAGAGTAGGGGTGCGCAAATATTCGAGTTTCAAATTCGAATTGAATAATACCCTATCGAACAATTAAATTTGAGTTTCGAATAGCTAGTATTCGAAGTTTCGAATAATTCGACAGGACAAATATCTAAAACGCGACACAGGTCAATGGTGTAACTTGGTTAGGGTGGAGTGGCTAAAATTAATGCTAATGTCGTTACAGCAGGCCTTTTGTTAAAACTTCCACCGATATCCTGGTTCTAGAGAGCACACTTTAATTTTAAAGGAGATTATGTCATTTCTGTGCGTGAAAAAACACAATAAAACTGTCAAGCCTTTCACAACTTCACTTCCGAAACGAAGGCACGGACTCTTTGTGCAGTTCGGTTGCGTATGCCACGAGTGCCGTAGAACAACTTTGGCTCGCAGAACCCTCGGTGATTGGCTTCACATGTGAAAATTTGTCACATTGTGCAGTTGCCACTGCTGCACCGCACCACTCGTTCAGAAACTCCCATCGTTCTGGGGCGCAGTTAAGATGATGCTGTGAATGGGCTGAAGATTTTTGGGCCCGGAGCACTGAGGGCAATGAAGCACAAAATTACCGTTGTCACATGAGCCGTAAAAACTGTAACATCATGGCGAGAGGGACTGAAGCCAGGTCATGTCGAAGAGCTTGTGTTTCTGCATGAAAACTAGTCTTTCTGAAGCAGTCGCTCAAGGCTCGAGGACAGGGGCAGATTTCATTTCTTCGTTCTTTCTTTCATTTCTCAATGAAATATTTTGTATTCTATATTCGATTCAATATACTTGGCCACTATTCACCACTGTTCAATTCGAATTCGATTCAACACAATATTTCACTATTCACACACCTCCTCTAGTTTAGAGTTCAAGCTAAAGAGAGCATTGGCAGAGGCAGTGAAAAAGTTGAGGTGATTCTACTCGCTCCCAATGTCCAGCAAAAATTTTTTACTCCATTGTATGTTTTATTGTATTTACGTCTTCCTTAATGAACTTTCCTCTCTTCTGTGCCAACTTCATACGAAAAAAAAAAACATTGGGCAGAAACCAAATGCTCGATGGTTTTTTAAATGCGAAGCATTTCTTAGCGAACCTTTGGCACTTTGAGCGTTTCTATCTACGTATCTATCTATCTATCTATCTATCTATCTATCTATCTATCTAGCCGCCTACGTCTGGGTGCTCTCATGATCGCCTTCTTCACTTGGTGTAGACCAAAATTTGCATGGGAGGGTAAGAGGATTTGACGAATATGATTGCCGGGTCATTACATGAATAACATTAAAATCCTGTCGCGTACGTCGTCAAACCCTCTCCACTAGACACGTGTGGCACATACCCGTTTACCACGGGCCGCGGTGTACGGGTATGCGCCACAGGTGATTGACAGTTTATATCTACCCAGGAACGGCGAGAACAGACATTGGTACCTTAAATTCTAGAGCGTTAAGGAAAACCAACATAGGCAGCGTTGACTCAACGAATGGAAAGAAAAATTGGGGGACCCTTAAGCTTCGCCTTTAAGAGTTGAACGCGATAGCGAAATCCGGCCCCTAGTGCGCACTTCAACCACCAAGTGCATACTTATTAATGTGTATTGTTACACACACACACGCACGCACGCGCGCGAATTTTACAGGCTTTCGATCTAAAGCAAGAGTCGCATGGCCTCCAAGATATACGCCGCGCGCCGGCCCTCTCGAATGCCATGAAAAGTCGAGACATATTTCTCACAATTACTCACAGATGGCAGCACATTATCTAGCGTTTGCTGCGTTGGCTTGATATATTTTCCTCTAGATGGACATAGTTGTCCATTTTTAGAGCTGTTTGAAAGTTCGTGTGTGTATTTAGCGGCGATGGCTGCACTATCCCGGCGTTTTTCGACGTAGTGTGATGGCCTCGCGAATGCGCCTACCGTATGGGCTCGTTTTCGTCGTGACACCTGCCGAACAAAATGCGTCGACTCTCCTTTCACTACATGACATTTATGTAGTGTTTTTGTCCAAAGCAGCTGCAAGCAACATCGTGGCTTTGTGGTAAGACACCTGCTTGCCACGCGAACGGCCCGGGTTCGATCCTCATTGGGACCGAAGATTTTGTCGTTTATTTTATTTGCTACTTTCTCGATTTTTCGCTCACGGATGATTTTTCGCTCACAACCAACGGTGCCGACGCCGACAGCGGAATTTCTGCGACACGAGCTCTCTAACGCTACCGCGTTAATACAAATTGGGATCCCAGCAGGAATCGAACCCAAGCATTCTGCGTGGTAATCAGGTATTCTACCACTGAGCCATGCCAGGTCTATAAACTGGTTTGGAAAACAGCCTACGCAGGCGTAATATCGGTGCAACGTCAATTGTGGTTGTGGTGCTGGCTATCTAATTTTACAAGAAAGCAATAAACATTACATGGTACTCCTACGATGTGTACTCCTACGATACAGGCGTCATATCAGGTTAACGTCTGTAGTTCCAGTGTTGGCTACGTTTGCATTCCTATGATTCAGCAAGCTATATTGAAGCATTGCTCGACCCCGGAGGAATACAATAACGAAAGTTACATATGATATCCACATCACCACACCGTAAAGTGCACTTCGTCCACCAGAACGATGCAGTGTCCTCTTCATTTCTTACGAGGCTGGGCGATGGCCTCATGCTGACCGAGGATGATGCCAGATTGATTGATAGCCGCTTTGTAGACTAGGCTACGTAGGCCACATACGCCCAGGTAGTGTATGGGTACGACAAACAGCATCCACTGATGTTGGTCTACGTAGCACTTTGCAGGCCTACGAGCCTCGACGACCTATAGCTCACCAACGCGAAGGGTGGCTTCAGGTTCCGACATGTCGCCGGCTCTGTCGAGCGACAATTTGTCGACGAAATGGCCAAGTCATCCACGAATTCCAACAGCTCTACTATACCACATACTTCAGTACACATGGACCCCTCGTCAACACGATCACGACCGGATCCTATAACAAGTCATGACCCGCTGCTGGTGCTCACTGATATTGGTGATGATGCCCTTGTTCAAGAACTCTCAAGAACTTCTTGCACACCTGCACACGGGTTCATGAAACGTGAGTGTGTTCTCGGGACCCGTATAAGCACTGCATATCAGCTTACCGCTTGTGGTGTTGGTAATACCCACGTTGCCATTGGCAGCGTTACCCAACCGTAAACAACTGGTTATATAACACATCTGCGGCTCTTCAACATATATATGTGTGCGTATAAAATTTATACAAATATTTAGCGTCATTTTGTAACGTGTCGCTGAGTAAAAAAAGTTACGCCACAGTCACCTACCCGCCGCATGCTTCGCATAACATCGACTCCCACGGTATGTGGGATCTGCCGAATTTTTGCCATTTCACATGCGTACACTGCACGTGAAACAGCAGCTTTTGAAAAGTCTTCATTTCTCGCACCTCATTTCTCTTATCTTGCCTTGGCTGATTTTTACATTTTTGAGAAGCATCACAACTACAGCACTCATACCTACATGAAATCTACAAAATCTTGGGGGCTGCAGAGGTTATCGGAGGGATGCACACTGCTTTTAAAGGGTTTTATGCAAACATCTAGGCGCAAAGCAGACAAGTACAAGGACAGCACCAACTACGAATTGATTTTATTCGTCGCTGATCAAAGGCATACATATACACAACTTTCGATATTTCGGTGCTGATGGTGCATATATGTGCTTTTGTTCGGCAATGTATAAAATCAGTTGGTAGCTGGCACCCATCCTGCCTATCATCTGCCTTGTCCTCGTCTGCTTTGAGCCTAGATGTTTGCACAAGTAAGTATGACCAACTAGACCAAACCAAAGCTTTCCTTTAAAGTGGTCACGAACCACTTTTCCAAGTAATCATCCTTATTGCCTCGCAAATCAACTGCCATAAAAATTTCTTGAATCCATCTAGAACGAGTGCTAGAAGCTACAAACGGAGGGATCACACCGGGGAAAGAAGCGTGTGTTAGACCTTGAGCCCGCGTGATGAAAAGCGATTTCTCGCTCCTATTATAATTCCTGTGTGCGCGAGTGTTGCTAGTGTGCAAGCATAGAACGCTACATAGCGTGATGCTTGCACATGGTGGCACCCCATGGCAAATACAAATGCCGTTCCTCATTTATGTCAGCTACCAGCCAATAGCAGCAATCCGCTGTTACGATATAAAGCTGGCACTCCACCCACCAGAGTGAGTGTGGACGGGGCCTGTGTATGAAGAGAAGGCTCTTGAGACTTCGCACTCCACTCGTAAACTCTACGTGCCATGCACAACTATGACATTTGGCTGAACTGTTGGCGGTAGTGTTCGCAGTTCGTAGAATGTGTTTTTTCCCCAAGGTAGTTATGGACCCCTTTGAAACTCCCACTTGGCTGTTCCCCTGTCTGCACAGTGAACATCATGAGTGACACATGCATGAGGTGCATCTAAGTGTACACCACCTTCTGCCTGTTGTTCTGCCTGTTGGCGTCACGTGCTACGTGACACCAACAGGCAGAAAAAAGAGTGTTCCACACTCGCAGCCATGGCTGTGATTGGCGCTGACTAACACTCCTAGGTTTAAATCCACATATGTACCCCACAAAGTGGACGGGAGGATGACTGCCGCCGTAGCTCAGTGGTAGAGCATCGGACGCGTTATTCGAAGGTTGCAGGTTCGGTCCCTGCCGGTGGCAAGTTATCTTTTCGTCCACTTTACTTCACATTTATATTCTAAAGACTACAGGTAACACCCCCTATACTTTCCTTGGCATTATTGTCTGTTAGTTCTCATTAATACTGTGTCTAACAAAGGTTAACGAGCCCTTAAGAATCATCTCCTTTCCTTAAGTGTACACCGGTCATACACAGCGGTACATGAAGAGGCCCATTATTATTACACATAATGTAGCAAAAGTAAGAATGCGAGGTTAACATAGTTCTTCCAGTAAAACTGCTGGCTCATTTGCAGTTTCTTGTTGAAGTGGTACTTTGCAGTGACTTAAAGGAGCCCTGCAACACTTATCCAAGTAATCACTGAATGGCTTCATTGAAGGAGTTTATTCCCTCACATATTCATCAAGTACGAGCGGAAGGGATTTCTTACACGCTTTAAGTGCTTTCTCTCTTCTTTCGTACCAGCAAGCGCACTGAAAGCTACGCAGGGGGGGGGGGAGACAAGGGGGTAAGGATCTACGTCCGTTCCTCTGCACGCATTATGACACACGGCTTACGGTTAGTGTGATTGCGAGCACGCGCGGAGGCATGTCGCGGCATTCTGCGGTGGCCACCGGTAACTATGCCACTCACGATGCTCAATGGCCGTGGACATTGCGTTTATGGCATCATTTCTCAAGAGAAAAGTGGGCGAGTTCTAGCTGACATTGAGAATTAATTGTAAATTGCAGGAAGTGTGCTGCACTATAATGTTTCCCTCACACGTTGTCGAAAGCCTCGTTTATCGATCGGCAGCGTTTTCTGATCATGCTCAAAAAGTGTTGCAGGGCCCCTTCAAAAGTCTGAGATGATGTTTAGGTGCATTGCATGCGTGTATTGCCTTTAGAAATGTATACATATCTACAACATGCACAAAAGGCCGAAACATATGGCAGAAAGAGACAAGTGGTTCAATATTTCACAAAGCAAAACTGAGCGCATGCCTACATTTGTGTTAGCTATTAATATAGGGGCATGCCCGTTCCATTACATACAGAGACGTTCTTTCAAGGAGAGTTCTCTTGCGTAAAAGAGAGATTCTCGGGAACAAAATGTCAGACGGAGCTCTCACTAGGACGTGGTGACGTTCCTTCCACAGCTAAATTGGCACAACGACGAACCAGACTCTCAACCTCTTGTGACCTCCTGGCACGACCTGCAGGCGCAATCATTACTTTCATTACAATGCATAGTTGTGTATGTCATAGGAGACTGTGTTTGCAAATAATGTACACTACATAACAGCCTCCTTATGACACCAAATTAGCCTCGCACAAATGTCACTTCTTTGGTTTAAAGTGAAGTCAAAGCGAATGGTTTCAAAGCAAATTCGAGATATGTATAGTAGTAGGGTGCATATTACAGGCAGTGAAACACACTAGTTTTAAAAATTACCGTACTTAGCCCATATAAGCCAGCATAACATGCTACATTTAACATAAAATTAATCTGGGTTCAAGTAATATGCACACATAACCTTGTAACACCTTTGTGACAATGTGGTTTGGCGAAACAGCAATCCCATGCTGCAGTGAAACAACCTTTTCAGGTGGGTTACATGCAGTAAAATACGTCTATTTATTCGTGTCGAATACTCTGAAATTTAAAAAATATTACATAATTGTCGAAGCGCACACTAATATTCGTTTGAATATTCGAAATGCTCAAATATTTTTTAAATATTTAAAGCATTCAAATATTCGCACAGGCCTACACTAAATATGAGTGTTAATCGTAAGAAAATGCCAAGAGATGTCAAGCGCTAATTACACAAGATATAGCTAAGACAGAAGGTGTGTCTATATTCCCGTAATCACTAATAATATCCCTCATGATGTTTTTTCTACAACCACAAAACACAGCCTAAAAAAGCTATTATGAAACTTCATGTGCGTGCTGTGTTTTTTCTTTCACATTTCTATGTCTCCTGTTTGTTTGTAGTTGCTGTCGGTTGGGTTCCTGCCATTCCTTATATACAACATAATATGTGAATCATGCAACTTTTGTTGCCATTTTTTTTTTGCATGCTGATGATGCTGGGACTGGTCACGCAAGATTGTTTATTGGTTTCAAGAGACCCGATATGTACAACACCCCAATATGGAATAAGCTATTATTATAATTGAGGCTGTTGTTGGATAAGTTGTGGAGCTTATATTGAGCGCTATGCATAAATTCATTCCTCAGTACATACTTAAACACCACAAATATACTCAATGGGTCTCATCTGAACTTATACTGTGCTAAAACGTAATGTTCACGCACACAGAATGTCTACAAGTTCTGTGCCTGATCAGTGGAATGAAGAATTTCATTTTTTTTAAAACTCTCCGTAAGGGCCTCTATAGGATCACGACTCATGTATTGCCTTCTTGGAAAAAAAAGGCACCTCTGACTAGCCAGTGGAGTATTTGCAGCAATTTTTTTTAGGGGCGAAGCGCCTTAGGCTCTCGGCATGCCGGTGTGCATCGTGCATCGTCGTCCGCTGTCGGGACGGTCCATTTGCTTGAGCACAAGAGAGGGCACCACTGCCTCAGCACTCGCCGTGTGGCATGAGAGAGCGAACAACGCGCGTTGACTATGGAAACGCTCTTTCTTCAATGAACACTGAACTACCAGCTCGCAGGGAACGAGAACGTGCCCTCGCCCGTGAGAGACAACGCCGACGCAGGCAGCGTCTGCTAGTGAGTTTCTTGATTGAAAAAACCGACTGCTAGCACTGCACAACCGTTCACCGGCCACCCCATATATATAGGCACTGGATCTTGACCTGCAATGTAGTGCCAGTGGGAGATTTCTCTTGTGCGTAGTTGAACAATAAAGATTCACAGTATGCACATTAACTAAAAGCGGACTGTGGGTCTCTGTGTCTAATCTTTCTTCTGTCTCTCATTGCCCATTAGCAGTGATTTTGCTGTGGGAAGCACCGGTTCACACTGCATGCTTCGCCCCTCCACAGTTTTCACGTTAGTGGAGCTGAAACACCCTTCCCTGCATGCTTCGCCCACCCCAGATGTGTTCACAGCAATCCCATTTGCAGCAGACAATAGTGAAACAGAGAAAATGTGGTTGGAGCAGAAACCAAGTTCTTGGTTCATGCAAGACACTTCTATTTAAAGAAGAAATTGTATAATTATGTGCAGTCTGTTTTATGCAGTTCATTCTGTTCCCACTAACAATCATCAAGCCTGTAGAGAAAGATAAGCATGACTGACAAAGGTGGTTTTGCCATGCAGTAATGGGACAAAAACTGCTGTTAATATCTTACCACAAGGTGATGTTTTGGAAATATTGCTTGGTTGTAAAGGGTGAAAACTGCTTCCATTTGTTGTGGTACATGCGAACCTTGAGCCCTGCAATTAAGCAAAAGGAAATGTCGACACATTTAGTGTAATCAACATTAGAGAAAATGTTTGTATTGAGAGTTTCACATAAATGCATTACAACATAGCAATTGCTTGGCCTGTCATCAACTGCGTTGCTTTAATAACATTTGCTAAAATTTAAAAAAAAAAGACACTGAAGTCTGCTGACTGCAAGCACCAAAGCTTTCCTTTATATGAAAAGGCAGATTTTCTGCAGCATATGACAGCTGCACTTAGGTGAGCTTCAAACATGAATGTGTAAGGATCATCTCTTATTTGGTTTTAAACTGTTCTGTTATTTATAAAAAAAACTCACTGCATTCAGGAGGATCTCCACCACACTCTCGTGGTTTTGGTCAGTGGCTATGCTTAAGGGACTGTGCCCACTGAAGTGTTCTCTGAAATCAAAAAACATCAATCTGATGAATTAAAACAAACTGCAGGAAATAAGTACAATCGCATCTGTACATTTCCATTTTTTTAGATTTCCTTGGTGACAATGTTCGCCATTAGGAACACAATTTATGACCTAATACAGTTAGGCTTTTTTTCTTTCTTTGCCTGTTCCCAGAAAATGCTATAACTGGGCATGCAGCATGTCATCAAACTGCAATTGCATGATACATTTTATAGCCACTAGATGATGTGTGAATAAGAGAAGATGCGAGGCATGGGCAATCGAGAGCAGCAGACGTTCTGCATTAACACTGTTTGTGAAGCATAATCTTAAGGTTCAACTTACAGCACAAGAAACAGAGAGGGGACAGAGTGCTCTGTTCAGTGCTCTCTCTGCCTATCTTTTCTGTGTTTTTTCGCTGCAAGTTGAAAGTTAAGAATCTGCATTAACCACGGTGGCACTGCAAAAAAAAGAAAGCAACTACTAGCATCTTCATCACAGCCTTGGAGGGGTTTGAATAGTACTACGGCCGCAGGTCCCTATTTCTTATAAACTTTCCAGTAGTAAAAGTTCCTGAAACAGTACAGATTCCTCCCTGTTGTGCCACTGTTGGTTGCACTGCCCTTTTAGCATTGCACCATTTGTGCCTCGTTTCTTTAGATAAATTTTTAATATCACGAGTGACCTCACACCTTACTCAGCTTGTGTGCAGCAATGAGTTAGAACACTCCGAGCACGGGATTTATCGGCATGCTGTTATGCCAGCTATTGATGTATATGCACCACTGAAAACAAGTCACACACACAGGATGTAAAGGCCCAACCACACGTAGCATGGTATACCTGTCTAGCTAGGTGTAAGTGTACACGCTTCCGTGCCCATGTACATGTGACCGAGGAAATCAAACAGCGGACTGGAGGAGCAATACAATGCAGAGACAGCGCGCCAGTGCCCAGCCTCAGAGTGATAAGACGATGACGTCTTCTGCCTTTGAAGCAGGAGATCAACAAGCTGTGCCGGATCGGGCTAAAAAGGAAAGAGGAGGGAAAGGTTAAACTTAGCGAAAATTGAAAGGAGGGCAAAAAAGACAAAAGACATGAGTGCTTTTCGGTGTGCCCTTGTTGACGCACCACAGCCACTGCTACTGCTTGGTCCTGTTCCTTCTTTCTTTGTCCCGTTGTAGTGCTGTTTACCCGTAGTTCAGTATGTACCAACAAGCCCGCATTAACACTCTGTACGACGCTCCCATCTGCTCGGCCTGTTTTCTCCACCAGTGCTTGAGCCGCCACTTCATATCCTCCACAGCTACTGCTGGGCGGCTCACCGATTCCGTGGAAGATGAGTACCGTCGACAGCACACCACTGTTGTTGCTCGTTGCACCCATCGCATTTTGCCATGAGGTAGTAGATTCCCAAGGACCAGGCACCGCAGGATGCAGCCAGTACATTCTAGCCCGATATGCCAGATCGTCCCTTCTGCATGCTGCCACAAGGGGCATGTTGTGTCCAGTTCAGCAGCGAATTTGGCTCGTAGCGAGCATGTCCTGAGCACACCACTTCGAGCTTTGCACGGCAGCCCACTGCCTCTGGAGTTGTCGTAGAATGCCTCCTTGGCAATATTGGTCTTTAACCCATGATATTGGCCATGAGATCGAACAGCGTCGGCTCCTAGCAGCGAACAGACTAAACCCTGAAGTGTGGATGCCAGTCAGCTACGGTCGCTTCAGCAGCATTGTGTGCAGTGTTTGTACTTTGCAAACTTACAATGGAAGTTGACAACGAAGTTTTGGTCGACAGTGAGTAACTTGTCAAAATCTTATTTCTTACTTTTTGCAACAAAAATTCGTAATGTGAAATGTGAATCGCTATATTTCGTAAATGCACCAATGCGCAAAGCATCGTAAATGCACCGATGCAAAAAGCAAGTGGAGGGTGGGGGGGTGCTTTCCCATTCCCGGAAAGCCCCCCCTCCCCTTTCCACTTTGCTGGTAATTTCAACTTGCTGAAGGGGAAGGGCACTTGCTTCGGATTTTACGGTACATTGGTGGCCGTTGCCATCACCCACGAGGCACTTGTACCTGTCCATCAGGCAACTGGAAATGCAGGCTGCAAACATTGCCCATCAGCACAGTCAAGTTGTGCAGAAAGTAAAGAAATGCAGAGTGAAGGGAAACTCCAATGGCGCCACCCCACCAGAGTCCTGCTCTGTCACAACAAAGGGTGTTGAGAGAGAATGCAAAAGGGAAGCAGGGGGCTCACAATATCTTCTTCACTTCTGCAAAATCTTTCTCAAAAATTCTCTTGACTGTATGGAAGGCATGAAATGCATTCCACAGCATTTTACGAGGGCGGTCCGATAAGTACTTAGCCTTCAAAAGAAAAACGAAAATTTTGGAATGGTGTCGATTTATTTCTCAACGTAGTCCCCTTTCAACTCTATACACTTGATCCAGCGATCCTCCAACTTCTCGATCCCGTCAGAAAAATACGTTTTCTCCTGAGCTGCAAAGTAGGCTTCTGTGGCGGCGATAACTTCTTCATTCGACTCACATTTTTGTCCGGCGAGTGATTTTTTCAAGTTGGGAAACAAGAAGAAATCACTCGGGGCCAAATATGGAAAATACGCTAGATGGGGCACCATTTCGAAGCCTAGTTCGATTAACTTAGCCATGGCGACGGCGCAGGTGTGAGCTGGCGCATTGTCATGGTGGAAGAGCACCTTTTTCTTCACCAAATGTCGCCGTTTTTTTCGCATTTCGGCGTCGAATCAGCCCAGTAATTCAGCGTAGTAGGGTCCTGTCACCGTTTTGCCCTTCTCAAGGTAGTTGACGAAGATCCCACCTTGAGAATCCCAGAAAATGGTGGCCATCACCTTTCCGGCCAATGCGACAGTCTTCGCCTTCTTCGGAGCAGGTTTTCCGTGTGCAGTCCACTGTTTCGACTGTTCTTTGGTCTCTGGTGTGTACCAGTGGAACCATGTTTCATCGACGCTCACAAAACGACGCAAGAACTCCTTCGGATTATGCTTAAACAGCTTAAAACACTGCTCTGAAGTGGTCTCACGGACGCGCTTGTTGTCCGGAGTGAGCAAATGCGGCACCCATCGCGCCGACAGCTTTCTCATGCCCAAAATTTCATGTAGGATATGACCCACGCGGTCTTTTGAGATGCCTACTGTCTCAGCTATCTCGCGCACCTTCAGTCGGCGGTCTGCCAATACGAGGTCGTGGATTTTTGCCACGTTATCGGCCGTGGTAGCCGTTTGCGGGGCCCCTGGGCGAGGCTCATCAAAAACCGACATGCGACCATGTTTAAACTCATCGAACCAATTTTTTACGGTTGCCATCGAAGGAGAAGACTCACCGTAGACGGCATCCAGTTGCTCTTTGATTTCGCTGCACGATTTCCCTTCCAAAAACAAAAATTTAATCACCGACCGATATTGCTCTTTTTCCATTTTTGACGGACACACGAACATCACCTGCTTCCTCAAGTGGCCAAAACAAAACCGCTAGCCCGATTCGACTGGACCTTCGCATGTGTCCCTCTAAGAGAGCGTACTTAACGTCAGTATATGTCTCATGCGATAGAGTCGCGCTCTCGCGGTGAGGCTAAGTACTTATCGGACCGCCCTCGTAAATACCAAGCACACAGGGTGGTTGAGGAACTCTTTAAAGGCTGTCAGGTGGCAGAGTCCACAGCCCTTTAGCATGGTATCTCATATAGGATGCCCAATAGTTGGAGACATTATCAATCACTCCAATCAACTATTTACTGATCAACAAAAATCAACTAAAAGTGCGCACTGACTGGGTCAGCTTTCTGAAGCAAGCAACCGTCAATGGAAAACCATACAAATAAAAGCAAAGCTGACCCTAACATGTGGCACCTCCCAAGGTGTCCGGAGAGTAGATGCCAATGACTTGTACAAGAACCTGCTTGCAAACACATCTTATGAGTCAGCCAAAGTACTGTCAATAAAGTGCAACATGGAAGATCACTTGGGTGTGCATTAAAGAGCGGCAGGTGGTCGAAATCAATTCCCCACTATGGTGTCCCTCAAAATCCATTGTGCAGTTTCATGATGTTACACCTCATAACTAAATTTATCACAAAAAACTACACTTTCACTTCCCTTTACTCTTATTAACAATAAGGACAAGACTACTTTCTCCGCTGCAATAAAAAATGGCTTATTCTGGACTTGTGTTGTTCCTGCATGACATTCATCTGGGTCAAGTCAAGGAACAGCCTATGAGCTCGGGAGTCTGCTTACTCGCAGTTGATGTTGGCCCCCAGATCGACCAGCAGTTGCACCACCGCAGCGTGGCCCAAAGCAGCGGCATGGAAGAGAGCCGTGCGGTCTTCGCAGTCCCTCAGCTCAAGGTCGGCGCCATACTGGGCGACAAGGTGGGCACAGGTGACTGGCTATTCGTCCTTCACGGGTATGCTTATCGTCAGCCGACTATCTACTGGATGTCATACATGGTAGGCGGAAGCTACGCCTGAATACTGAACAAATGCTTATCAATCGTGCTAAAATGCTATTATTGTTGTCCTTGTACTTCACTATTTCAGGGCCAAATATAATTTGGGTATAGGCACTCAACTCAGTATTATTAGGCTACTCTACATTTACACTATGTGCAACTAGGCCTCTTACGTGGTTCAAAATCTTCTTTCCATGGGCCACAAATGCCCCATGTTCACGCTTCTTTTGTTATCCTAAATACAGACACAGTGCATTGATTATGTAGCATCAATCATACATAATTAACCTTGAGGTATCAATCATAATCATATCATATTCAAGCATACTGTTAAGTCATTCATCACTTGGGAGTGCTTGCTGCCAAATGTGCTTCAAAATAATTTTTATTAATCTGTTTGCTTCAGTCATGTGATCTTTGTTGCCTGTGGCTATTTGGCTTGAATCAACATTTTGTTCGATACATCACTGCTGAACCAGCCTAGCATCAAAAGTTGCTATAGTGATGATGGCGGTGATGCATGCAACTGCATTGAAGTAGCTCATTAAAATTTTCCATCTTACTTCCTTCATTCAACTATTGCCGATCAATACCAGTGAGTCATGATGCTCAAGACTGAACGTACCAACACAGTTGACACATTAACTGATGAAGACAAAAGAAGTCTGAAGCAGGCTAGCCAGTCAACGCTTATCAAATATGCAGAGGAGCAAAAGAAATGCTATCACGAAGTAGAACAGGCAGACAGAGGATGTAGCCAGCACGGTTAAAGAAAAAGAAATCGTTCAAGGCCATAACGTGCGACAACGTAGCATTTGGTTGGTGCATCACTCTGTTGCCATATCCCCATGTGTAGTTTCCAGAGCGCTCATAACGTGGCATATACTTGACAGAGTTGAAAATTTTTGCAGCAAAAGATTTCTTAGGCAACAAAGTGTAATAACATTGTCCGATAACTAAGAAAAGTCTGGCAGGGCTTCTTCAATGTGGCCCAACTTATTTTTCTCCATAGGTAAGTACCGGTAAGATGCAGCTGTTATACACCTTCCTCTTGAGGGATAGTGGTACACTACCATTCATGATTTGATAATGCTTGCTGAATGAGCCCCATCCCATTCTTATTCTTCTAGTTATTTCACTCTCATGGTTCGGCTCTGCGGTTACTACCTGTCCTAAGTAGACGTACTCCTTTATAACTTCCAGTGTCTCGCCACCTATCGCAAAGCGCTGTTCTCTGCCAAGATTGTTCCACATTACTTTAGTTTTATGCATAATAATTTACAGACCTACTCTTCTACTTTCCGTATCCAGTTCAGTAATCATGAGCTGTAATTCGTCTCCCGCGTTACTCATCAATGCAATGTCATCAGCGAATTGCAGGTTAGTGAGATACTCTCCATAAACTGTTATCCCTAATTCCTCCCAATCTAGGGCCCTGAAAACCTCCTGTAGACACGCAATGAATAGCATTGGAGAGATCGTGTCTCCCTGCCGTACGCCCTTCTTTATTGGGATTCTGTCGCTTTCTTTATGGAGGACTATGGTGGCTGTGGATCCGCTGTAGATTTCTTCCATTATGTTTATATAGGCTTCGTCGATGCCCTGATTTCACAGTGCCTGCATGACTGCTGATGTCTCCACCGAATCAAATGCCTTCTCGTAATCTATGAAGGCTATGTATAGGGGTTGGTTGTATTCCGCGCATTTCTCTATCACCTGATTGATAGTATGAATATGGTCTATTGTTGAGAATCCTGTACGAATGCCTGCCTGGTCCCTTGGTTGATTAAACTCTGATGTCGTATTAATTCTGTTAGCAATTACTTTTGTAAATAGCTTGTAGACAACGGACAGTAAGCTGATGGGCCTGTAATTTTTCAGGTCCTTGACGTCCCCTTTCTTATGGATCAAGATGATGTTGGCATTCTTCCAAGATTCTGGTATCCTCCCCGTCAAGAGACACTTCGTATACAGGGTGGCCAGTTTTTCTAACATAATCTCTCCCCCGTCTTTCAACAGGTCTGATGTTACCTGATCCTCACCAGCAGAGCAGGAACCTGGAGACTTACAAAGAGGGTTCAACTTAAATTGAGGACGACGCAGCGAGCGATGGAAAGGAAAATGATAGGTGTAACCTTAAGAGACAGGAAGAGAGCAGAGTGGGTCAGGGAACAAACGGGGGTTAAGGACATCATAGTTGAAATCAAGAAGAAGAAATGGATATGGGCCGGGCACGTAGCACCTCGGCAGGATAACCGGTGGTCACTAAGGGTAACTGACTGGATTCTAAGAGATGGCAAACGCGTGAGGGGGAGACAGAAAATTAGGTGGGTAGATGAGATTAAGAAGTTTGCAGCTATAACGTGGCAGCAGAAAGCACAGGACCGGGTTGATTGGCGGAACATGGGAGAGGCCTTCGCCCTGCAGTGGGCGTAGACATGCTGATGATGATGATGATTTTTCTCCTTGGGGTCTCAATAAAATATGGCAAACCTAGGAGATCAAAACTAGACTTGTTCAATCATACGACTTGCGAAACACCCCAAAGGCCCCATGTATCAGAACACGCACACGGCACTGGTCAAAGTTATGGAGGTCTGCAAATTTGGGTTTCAGCAGTTGGCTGTGGGATAAACTAATATATGGCGAGTGTTCTGCGTTGCGAAGGACTACAAGTTAAAAAAAAAAGCATTGTGTCCGGGTTTGCGACTGATGTCTTGCAAATGATATAGTGGTCATGGAAGTGTTCACCCTTTCTTGAAAGCACTTTTTCTATTTCCCACCACAATGACATTAAAAACTGCAGTGTTTTGCATTGAAGCTGCCAGATGATGCATTGGTTCACTAACCTCTGCAGATTTGTCCATCGGTATGTCTGGGCTTGGGAGTTTTGCAACTGGTACGATTGAACAAGTCTGCTCAAGACAACCCTCGTGAAATCGGCACTGCTTGCACCACCTGGTGAAGAAGGGCAATGCACCGATGACGTCCATACATGGCCGCAACTGTGGTGGCCGTGCGTTCGTGCCCCCCACCGCGCAGGTTAACATTGGCGCCTAGCTCCAGCAGCAGCCGCAGCGTGTCCCGCTGGCCGGAACAGGCAGCATGCATCAGGGGCGTCCAGCCGCCACGATTCGGCGCGTCCACATCTCTCCTGCACGGAGAGGTCAAGCTGTCGAAGCTGAAAGCAGAGCCCGACTGAAGACGTATCGCTCACTTCTTTCTTTAAAAGTCCAGCAGACTCGTACAGGCCGGCAGAATCAAGGCAAAGTTTACCACGATACTGTCAGTAAAATAAGAGCACCTCCAACTTCCTTGAAGCTTTATAATGCACGAGACATGAATTCCACTGCAAGATATGTCAGCTGAAGTTTAACCAACCTATAAGGTGCCATCAGACCACCACTCTCTCCAATTTTAAGTGTGCCATGCTAGGAAAAGAAATGCAAGCGCGACATGGCATTCTAAATATGCAAATACCCTTTGGGAATGCTGTATTTAAAACTTCTCATTTTCAGCTATTACGTTAGGCAGAGTGGAGGAATTTAAAAGTTAAGACAATAAGCAGAACCTTTTCTTCTTGCCACTCATCTTTCAAAGCACTTCTAGTTGCAATAACAGCTTTCCTGTAAAGCCCTTTATTTCTAGCTGTAAATTCTCGTTTTTTTTTTCGATCTGCCATCCTCGACTGTGCTATTTCTTCCCTTGGCAACCACGCAATCCTCCTCGCCTGCTGTGAACATTAAGCTACCCGACTTCCATTTTCTTTATCTCGATGCCCTTTTGGCCTCAAAATCCCACGTATGCCTTCAAACATCAACTGCAAGAGAATTTTACTCCAGCTGACTTTCTTAGAAATCGGGAAAGTAACCTGACAAAGCAGCCGGGCTGGTAAAAACCTAGCTTTTTCCTTACACTCTGGATGAAATCTTCACAGATGACGAAAAATTCACCTTGGAGCATGGATAAAACCCTATGTCGAAACTTGACCAATCCTTCCAGCTATGTATAACCAGGCATAACATTCTTTTTTTCCTTTTAGTTGTTCTACAGTACAAATGTGAATGCTCAATTGCAGATATAAACGAAAGAAGGGGTATTTTAAGGGCTGATTTTTCTTTGCTAGGCACAACATTAGTTAGAACTAATAGAAATGAAAGCCAAGGAAAGTATAGAGAATGTTACTTGTAGTAATTATGATGCAAATGTGAAGAAAGTAAAGTCTACAAAAAGACAACTTGATGCCGGCACGGACCGAACCTGTGACCTTTGAATAACATGTCCAATGCTCTAGCAATGGGCTATGGCGGTGGTCGTTCTCCCGTCCACTTTATGGGGTATATATGTGCATTTCAATCTAGGGTTGTTAGTCAGCGCCGCTAGTAGACATGAGGATTGTAGATAAGCTACGCATTGAGTAATGTGCATGACTGATCAGTACTCACAACTTACCTTTCACTCCAACAAACCCTTCCCTGCATGTGGGATAGCAAGTCCACTCAGCCTACCATCCTTTCAGTAAACTTCCGCTACGAGCACATACAGTGAAACCTCGGTGATATGAATCTCACGGGACAACCAAAAATATTCGTATCATCCGAAATTCGTATCACCAGAAAGCATGGAAAATTAGCATGCGACAAAAGAAAGCTGGCGTACATTTTCATTTATCGTTTTTCAGGGCCGCAGCAACGTCAGGAAGAACCCTGAGTGATTGTCAGTTAAGTTTTTAGATGTTGGAAATCATACGAGCGCTTGTAAATATACGGCCCATACGCGCGTATTTAAATAATGCACCAGGTGCATTGTGACCCGCGACAGCAGTAGCCAATTCTAAATTTTTGCCCCGCCACGGTGGTCTAGTGGTTACGGCGCTCGGCGGCTGACCCGAAGGTCGCGGGGTCGTATCCTGGCCGCGGCGGCTGCATTTTCGATGGAGGCGAAAATGTTTGAGGCCCGTGTGCTTAGATTTAGGTGCACGTTAAAGAACCCCAGGTGGTCGAAATTTCCGGAGCCCTCCACTACGGCGTCTCTCATAATCATATCGTGGTTTTGGGACGTTAAACCCCAGATATTATTATTATAATTCTAAATTTTAGTATGCTTTCTTGCATGACACCGGAGTACTGCAGCGAAAGTAACAAAAGAAGCGCTGTGACGCGATGGCTCAAGGCCACAAAATTACAGAACCATAGTTCTGTGTTATGATTTTGTTATTGCAGAGGTGTTGGGGATGTTTTTTAGGAGATTTACGGCCATGCCCGCACAAGTGCGACCTCAATAGTCGCGCGTGTTGATGTCGTGAGGCCTCACTCCTTCACCAAGACCGTCCTCGCCTTTTTCGGTCCTCGTCCACCTTTGATAGGACGTCTGATGCACGAGGCAGGCACGTGTAAACACAGTACAACAACAGCAGCTCGCATCGACGCGTTAGAAAAGAAAGCATGGCGCTAATGGCCTCTGTAATCTAAAGGCGAAGGCACACGGAAGCACATAAGAGTCTCAAAGATTCGCGCACACAATTTCAGATGCCGTGACGCATCTGTGAAGGTTTATTCTGACCGTAAGGAAAGTGTTTTTCTTACACCGTGCTTCTGACGATTTGGCGGTGTGGCGCGCATGCCCATGCTTGCATTCGCGCGCCCGCACGTGCTTGGCGCGTCTTCCACGACAGCACCTCTTCGTATACCTGGGCGTACGTACGTTCGTATCAAACATCACTGGGTGAAAATCGGTTCGCAACAATCGTACTCCGTTACCTTGCAGGCCAATGGGCCTTGGCCGGGACCAACGAAAAATTCGTATGAGCTGTGATCGTATCACCGAGGTTTCACTGTATCTCTTTCGTGTGCTTTGTACAGTCAATCAATTCTCATTAGTGCAGTTTGTGAAAAAAAAAAAAACTGCTACAGAAAAATGGTGGTGTCAGCTTTGACTCCCAGAGAAAGTCAAGTGTTTTCTTCAAGTGTTTTCTTCAACTGCAATGTTTATTTCCTGAGTTACAAACATGCATGTCCGTGCTACTATTGACTGAATGGGCAAAATGTTCCCCCCTTGCGGAACTTTTACCTTTAAGATTTCTGTGACTCATTTTCATGTATACTTTTACAAAACCCGTAACAATAAATTTTGCAAAAGCTGGCAACTACACTATACGTCCGGAGAATATGTGGCAAAAAAATGATAAATTCTGGTGTCTCACGTGTTAAAATTAGGCAGAGCAGTAAAGAACTGTGGATGAATTTTGAATGTCAGGAATTCTTTAAGTGCATGCAGTGCATGGCACACAAATCTCTTTTTACACATCCCACAAAGCAAGAGTGAAGAAAATGCAATGATTTTATTCCAATTATTTTTCTTGCTTTCTCAGTGACGAGTGGTGCTACACCTACACTATAATTATTAGTAGCTGCTTCTGAGCAAGGGGTGACAATTAACAATAGGAATTCTAACATAATTAAGCCAAATATTACAAGGGCCAAACAGGCTAAAGGGTGCCACGAGGAAATTGGGAACACACTGTAATGGAGAAAAGTAGGTTTTCATATGCAAAATTCAACAACACGACATTCTGCACTCAGACGAAGGGAAGAATAACCATGGAACACTAATCCTACCATTTTTATCCTTCCTGTCAGGATTTGCGTGTACACTCAAGTACTCAGATGACTGTGCAAACGGATGTAAAATGCATTGAATGAAATACAGGCTAGCAGTAGGAATAAAATAGCAATTTATCTTACAAATATGCGCAATTGGTGCAAGAAAAACTAGGCGTTTGAGCACGAAAGTGGAAAGCACAGGACAAAACAAAGTTAATAATAATAATAATATGAAAATATAGAATGTTTCTATATTGATTGTACTGTACTACATAATATATTGGAGCACTACCTTTGTTTTGTGCGCAGCTAATATGTGACCATTCAAGCGCTTAACTTGAGCGCTAGCGGCGCGCAAACTCGCGTCAAGTGTCATGCCGACCGGCGGGTCATGTCACACGAAGAGGCTGTCAGAACTTGCCTCGTGTTCAAGAGCTCTCGCACGCGCGACGCGTGGCCGAAAGTTGCCGCAGTGTGGACATCGAACGAAGCAGCACTTTCCAACTCGCTCGCTGACATCCACGTCGGCAGGGTGGTCACGTCCAGCGACATTTGCGATGACGGCACAAGTTCACACCGAGCAAGTGACGCTTCTGCCGTAGCAGCTACAGCCGACGTGACCAATGCAAACACCGCGGCACACGAACAGGGAGAACCTTTCCGAGCACCGACGTTTCCTTCTGGTTGCCGCAACCACAGAACTATGCTGCAACCATAAGAGTCTCCAATATCTATTAAAACGCACTGACGCAGTGCTTATTCCGTGGGCCAGTTAAAGAAACTCTCTCTCTTACTTTCGTTTTCGAGCATGATTAGGTGGTTACGGCCAGCAGTGGCTAGGCCACAGCGTCGTAGACAGTACTAATTAGTAATTAGCAATTACCGGTAATGCAGAAAAGTTACTCTAAACGAGTGCAAGAAAATTCAATATTCTTGTCTTAAGTGTTGATCTTTATACATTTGATAACTTGCCACAACTATTTGTCAATTTTGATACTCAACGACTTTGGGTTGGTTGCTATAGTAGCCGGTAGCGGTCAATCCGTAAGTCAAGTTGTTGCATGCGTGTTTCGACGGCAGCGTCTAGAGTGACCTAGAATAGGGGGAGTGTCCAAAGCACCGGCTCCCGCGTGGGCCTTTTGCCGTGAACTCCCGCGCCGCGCCGCTACTGCGCCGGACCCGTGGGCTTTCCGCGCTCGGGAAGCGCGCGGAAAGCGAGGGGCGTCTGCTACGCGCTGTAGTCTTTTGCGCCGCGTTTCCGCACAGGGCACTTGAAGTCTACTTAACTTTTCTAATGCGGTGCGGAATGGAGCTTATCCATCTTTAGGCGTTGTGTTAGTGCTGGGGCAACAACAGAACGCAAAAAATCAGTGTGTCAAGCGGCATCAGCGTGGCGTAGTTCCAGTCACAGAGTTAGAGAACGCTGGTGCGTGTGTAAAAACGCGCAAAACAGACACGCACAAGCAAAGAACGAAAAAAAAAACCTTATTCGCACGAGTAATCGGGCAATAGCATCACGCATGCGCGAATTAAGAGTAATAAAAAAAAATAAATTGCACGCGCAGTCAGCTGAAATACTTGCGCGCAGTGACCGCTACACTACGTGCTTTTTACTCATGGTCACCACTGGTTTGCTAGCCATATGCACACCGCTTTATTCGACAATTCGTTAGCCTCCACTAGCTCTATATTATGGACGGAGCACACCGGGAAGACGCAAGGGAAACGAAAAAAAGAAAAAAAATAGTAGAGACGGCCATACGACCGCAATGCTGTTGGCTTATTTTTGCTCCTGTGGTAGCGTAAGACAAGGTTCACCGTGCGCAAACATTTGAAAGAAAAGCAATGCCAGGTAAACTAACCTTATTCCACAAGTTTTTGCATAACAGGCGTAATGTAGAAAATGCTTAACAAATATCCAGATATCATGAAACAAAGTTACAAATGCTCCCGTTCTTGCTGCACAAGCTGTCTGAACGAAAATACGGTAAGAAATTGACAAATAAAAGTGTAATATCTCAATCACTTCAGAAAATTGTTCAAATGCAGAGATCCCTTATGTACCTAGCCAGAAAAAATGCAACATGCGATAATATTATATATATATATTATCGCATGTTGCATTGGATCGCTGAACGTCAGTATGAAACGTTCGCGCAAGATGCGTGCATTGCTTCAAGCCTTAACCATACGAAATGAAAACAATTTCAAACAACTCATTCTCAACTTCAGATGTTCTCACGGTTCTCGGAGCTTAGCATTCGCCCGGTTCAGAGACTTTACGAAAAGATGTGGACGAGTAGTTACATAAAATACAAGTTTCTGCGGCAGTTGAGTGCGCGCCAGCAGGGCACCCGACCGCAATTTCCCGCTTTTTCGTGATGACCTCAATCATTATAGCGTCCAACTCAAGTTCGTGCTGAAGCTACGGAGTACCTAAATAGCGAGTCTGCTCATCTCTTGAATAAATATAAGGAGATGACCAGACGGGTAAAGCAAGCCTCTTTTGTCCCGCAGACGCGTGCAATCAGATGCTCTGAACTGAGAATCACGTTTGTTTTCGGGCGATCGCTCGTAACATGAAGTGAGGCATACACGATATTGCACTGGTATCGTTTCATTTTCTTTGGTTTGTCTTTTTTTTTAAGGCTAAACATCATTAAACACGAAAATTGACCGCCGGAGTCCCGCGTAGCCAGCACGAGTGATGCACAAAATCACCACGCGATGACGTCGAAAGAACTTGTGACGTCACTATGACGTCATATGATGACGCCATCACATGACATAGTCGCTTTGCATTGCCTCCGTGATCGGGGGCCGATCACGGATGCAATGTAAAAGCAGGTGAGGTGCAGAAAGCTTGCAATGCCTTCGATCCTGTCGAAACCACGTTATGTGCAGTCGAAACCACGTTATGTGCAGAAAGCTTTCGGAGTGGGGCGAGGGAGGTTCAGTGCATTGACTGACGAAAAAGACGATGGCTTTCGTTTTCGAGTCATCTCAGGCGAATGCATAAGGGACCATGTTTTTTTTTTTCATGTAATTTTTTCGCATACATTTTACCTATGCGGTCAGTTCTTCAATATGTATGGGTAACTCTAACATGTTGACATCGATATTGGTGACCACCAATTTTTTTATAACCTGACTGAAATAAAATCGTCAGACCACACATCGTCAGAATTATTTCTGGCTACAGAAAGCGGGTTTGCGCGCCACACATCATATTATTATTGTTAGTCGTTACGCGAATGGCAAGCATGTCAAGTTAGTGATGCCATGACCTATCGGTCGTGTTGGGCATACGTACATTCGTGCCCCTCTGTGCCAATTTTCGTGCATACCAAGTGAACGAGACGCGAGTTACGCGAGTAATTTTTTACTTTTGGTACCGCGGCCGCGCCGACTAACACATTCGGCTTCGCATGAAATGGCTTGAAACAGCAGAGCGCCGGAGGCAGCCTTGTAAAACAAATTGAATGCGCGAAATAAAAGATAGGATATGAAGGGTGCAAACGCGTTAGCATGCATGAGCTAGTTACTACGTGCATATGTACTACGTTCTCCTGGTTATCTCCAGTTTATTCTTTCCTGCAGCAAATTTACGTTCGTCATTCCACACGAAAGTAAGTTAAGCGTCTTTTCTCACGATGAAGTGCGCGCAGGATGCGTTCCTCAAACAGCTGCGGAAGTGTGGACCAATGCGGTGACAAACCAGCTGAAAGGATATATACAAAATCTCCGTTTCACAACACACAGACGAACAAACGCGCTCTCTGTGTGATGAGTCGCTGCAGTATTATGTTGCAGTGACGCAGTATTAAATATTGCCCAAGTTTCCGCAATTTTAGCTACTAGCGGCCAAAATATCACGCGCGTAGCAGACGCCCGCCGCTTTGACGCGGCTTCCGCCGCGGAGAAAGCCCACGGGTCCGGCACGGCAGCGCCGCGGCGCGGAAGTTCACCGCAAAAGGCCCTCGCTCCTTCCATGTATTCGCGCGGCGCTTTGGACACTCCCCCTATTCTAGGTCACTCTAGCAGCGTCAGCGTGAATGTTTATGCCGGTGCATGGTGGATGAACGCTGTTGTGCGTATTACGAGTACTAGCCATGACTAGTAAATCAACAGCGGCAAAGTTCATTGTGTGAGTGGTTCGCGCTGTCCTCGAACCATGTCTGACGACAGGACAAAGAGATACGAAAAGATCGAGTTCCTCGGAGAGGGGCAGTTCGCCACTGTCTACAAGGCTAGGGACGTCTTGAAAGATGAGATAGTCGCCGTCAAGAAGATCAAGCTAGGAACGCGAGCCGAGGCCAAAGATGGCATTAACCGAACAGCTTTGCGTGAGATCAAGCTGCTGCAGGAGCTCTCTCATCCAAATATCATAGGCCTTTACGATGTGTTCGGGCACCGGTCCAACGTGTCGCTTGTTTTTGACTTCATGGTAACTGACCTGGAAGCCATCATCAAGGACACGAGCATAGTGCTGACCGCGGGACACATCAAGTCCTACACCCTGCAAACGTTACAGGGACTGGAGTATCTACACCTTAGCTGGATTCTGCACCGTGACTTGAAGCCCAACAACCTCTTGCTCGATGACCGGGGTGTGCTCAAAATCGCCGATTTCGGCCTTGCAAAGTTCTTCGGCTCACCCACACGCATCTATACCCACCAGGTACGGGCATTCACTGCGGCGAACAAAATCATACCACGTTTCACTTCTTGAGCGCACAAAGGAACAAGGACGAAAAGCGACGCCTTTTCGTCCGTGCTCCTTTGTGCGCTCAAAAAGTGAAACGTGAATTACCAACATGCCCAAACATACGCTCTTTCATGTCACGTTGTAGTTGTGATAGGGCTGCAGTCGAAAGAATCAAATTCGCAATCTATCGAGATTTAAAAAAGTGTACGACAACAACAAAACACGCGAGCTTTGGAAGAAACATTAGATTTTTTTTTTCTTCCGGGTTTCGTGCTTGTGTTGCCACGGTCAAGTCAGACGCCAATGAGATTGCCCAACTGGCAAATAAGCCCCAGTCTTTTGTATCAGATGAAGTTTTCCCGTTGACCATGCTAACCGAAGAATGTGTAGCTTGCACGGGAAGCCTTGGTGGGCGACGAACGTCTGTGCACGGTAGTAATCGTCAGTCATCGCGAGACAGCTTGGAGTACTAAGGACGTCCGGTATGACCCACCATCGAAGCATTCGGATGTGCGCTGTATATGACCACTGGGCAACTTGATTGTTGGACAAAGTTCCAGCACGTTAAGACGCAAGAGAGGCGCACAGGACTTGCAGCTGAAGCTCATTAAAAGAAGTTATTCCCTAGAACACCGCCACGCATGAGTAAAGAACCAGCAGCAGTAATCGTGCTAACATACAATCTAACATGCTCCACCCTCATTTTTTATCACTTTTAACCGGCCTTAACACGTGCACTACATGGTGAAGTTACAGGCTCCTTGTCAGTGAGATGCACCGAAGGTTCACTGACACATAATTCAGCACCAACTTTCTGATGTGGAAAGCTTCACATATTTCCTTTTCCAGTCTATTACTTTCCCTCGCATTGCAAGAGGTGCCGATGCAGACCACTTTTTGGCAGTGTTTCGATTGAGTGAAGGTAACATATAGGCTGGAAAGGGAAATATACGAAGCTTTCCACATCAGGAAGTTGGGCGCTGAGTGTCAGTGAACGTTCGGTGCATCTCACAGATAAGGAGTTTCAATATCTGACGAAACTATTGTTTTACCATGTAGTGCACGTGTTTAAGGGCTGGTTAAAAGTCATAAAAATAGGGGTGGAGCATGTTAGACTGTATGTTAGCATGATTACTGCTGTTGATTCTTTACACATGCGCGGCTGTGTTCTAAGGAATACCCTCTCGTAATGAACTGCAGCTGCAAGTCCAGCCTTTTGTCCTGTGCACCTCTCTTTGTGTGCTCGCGTCGTAATGTGCTGGAACCCTTCACTCTGTCATCATGTGCCAACTGGCCCAGAAACCCACACTGCTAAATTGATTGTTGGAGTTGACCCTGAAAGGTGCCATAGTGGCAGACTGGTTCGATTTCGAGCACCTTGGTTTGTTTGAACCAAGGGTTCCTTTTTTTTTCTGCTTCCCTTGCAATGCAGCCACTGGTCAAGGAACTAGCGGGGCAAATCCACAGCCCCACTGTGGCAGGTTGAGGCAGTTTATAGAATTCCGTGGAGCCTTCTATTACTTTCATTACTTGCACCACACAAAACATATTGAGTTTGTTTTGATTGAGTGACCAGCTTCTTGATTTGCTGCTGTTGGATCATCCAGCTGGCATATTATGCACCTTCTCTGCACTTCTATATGCTAACTGTTTTCTGAAGTTTTGCAACTTCGTGACATGAGGGGGGGGGGGGGGGAATTTGGGCGAGTTTTACAACTTCCATGAACTTGATGAGTTCTGATATTGCAGTAAAACAACCAAACATGAATGCTTCCTGGAAGCCACTTTTCAGTTGCAGCTCTTTTGATCTTTTGAACTCTACTGTTTCTAGCTAGAGAAAACTACTTGCAGCCAGGATAATGGCACATACACTGTTATTCTAACACCTTTAGAGGTCTTGCATATGCTATGGCTACGTTTGCACACATATCGTGCAATGGCTATTGCATCGCTCGATCTGCATCATTGGTACGCTTGGCATCACTGTTTGGTTCTTTGTAATTTAAAGAGACAGTAAAGAGTAATGCAATTTTTCTCATACTAGTAAATTACAATTTCACAGTACCGAAAGCACCGGGATAACCTCGAGAAGGTCCTTGGTAAGCAAGAAAACGTGCAAAAAGAAAATACTAAGAAGATCCCGCATCAGTTCACCATGATGTCATAGATTTTATTGGCATCTGATAGGGCCTACACGATCATTTTATATCCTGCCAGAAAGTGGCAGGGTATCAGAGCACAGCAAGGGTTAGGGGAGGCTATGTAGACTTAGTTACAAAATGGCATCTGTGTGATCACTTCCAGAGTTTGCTAGCACTGTAAAGAAGCAAACTGAACCAAGTGTGGCATGCAGGTGGTGACCAGGTGGTACCGTGCACCGGAACTGCTATTCGGTGCACGCATCTACGGCACTGGCATCGACATGTGGGCAGTCGGGTGCATTCTGGCCGAGTTGCTGCTGCGAGTGCCCTTCTTGCCCGGAGACTCCGACTTGGACCAGTTGAGCCGCATCTTCCAGACTCTGGGCACACCCTCCGAGAAGGACTGGCCCGGTATGCCGGCATTGCCCGACTACGTGCAGTTCCGCAGTTTTCCTGGCACGCCCTTCCGTCACATCTTCACGGCCGCCGGAGACGATCTTCTCGACGTGATTGGACGCATGCTGGCCATCAACCCACTGTCTCGCTGCACTTGTGCCGAAGCGCTGCAGATGCCATACTTCGCCAATCGCCCTCCGCCAACCGAGGGGCCCAACTTGCCACTGCCAGCTGCAGTGGTGCAAAAGAGGAACGGTGGTGCCACCAGCAGTAGTAGCAGTGGCAACGGAAACAGTAACCACGGATTGAAACGAGCCCACAAGGGCGGCGATGACCCTAGCGTTATTAAGAAACTTGTATTTTGATGCCTCTCAAATGTGTGTGCGTTTCATTGTCTGTGCAAAGCCTTGACTGCTGCACTGCACCGATGTCACATGTGTTTGGCTTAGAATAAGATGTAGCTTTTATTCCAAAATGCATTTATGAGTTGGGTCACTGGCATTAATTTGGTTGTTGTGATTTGGTTCAGGTCCAACAAATATACAATATCCAGGCAGATGTGCCTGAAGTAAAAACCAGGTGTTGGTGTGTTCTAAACACCAAGCCTCTAAATAAAAGTCTCAGTTTCGCCGCAAGTGGTGAAGCGATGAGTGTGACAGTAACGAATTGGAATGTTATATGAAGAAAGGCTAGCAGCTCACTTCTTTAGCAGTTGCAGTGAGTGAAGTGACCTCCATGCTTTCTATGGCTTCAACGCAAACTTTGCAATGAGAGCACAACGTGTACTAAACTTAGAGCCGTCTGTTGGACCCCACTTTAACATAAGCGTGTGAGCACAGGCGACCACACTCTGCAAGTAGAAGTCCGAACGCCCTCCAGCTCCTATATCCATGCGCCACGATGAAAGACATGGTGCCCTTTAAAGTGCGCCATCTTGCGGCTGATGGTGAACAAGCCTCTGACAGACTGAAGCACCTCCGAGATGTGCGTACCACCAACCATAAATGGTGCATATAGTAAGCAGCTTGCTGTTGGTTGGGGTATATATCAGTTGTGGCTGAGGGCCTTAATGCGTCGTGCCACGTAGCAAGTGGTTGCGAGTTGAAATCCCCGGTTGCGCACTTTGGAAAATTTTTCATCGGGACAATTTTTTTTGTTGGTTTTATATTTATTATTTATTTATTTACAAGTACCTTACAGGCCTCGCCAAGGTATTGTGTAAGGGGGGCGATACAAAGTAAGAACAAATTGAGTTAACATCAAGCCAGTAAGAACAATGCGGAACAACATCAACAACAACAGCAAAAAATGTCCAAGTACAAAAACTAGTCATATGTATGTCACATGAGTAGGAAAGTTTGAAACACATACAAGAAATTCAACAGCGTGTTGGACAGATCGAATGATGCGTAGTGAAACAGACTACGCAGTTTTACCGGCACTAGTCGGGATAACAAACAAAACTTAATGCAACAGCATAACTTTGATGATGAAAAAGATAAAGGGGGGATGCATGAATCATGGAGCAAATGAACCAGCTAAGCATAATCACTGAAATGGTTGATAAAATGCTCGTGAAATTTATCGTGATTACGCTGAATGGCGATGCTGTTTGGAAGATCATTCCACAGTCGTATGGCACGCGGGAGTGACAAGTAGTTAAAAGCACTAGCGGTGCCGTAAACACAGGTGTAGCTGAAGTCATTGTGTAATTTGTGCGATAAGTGAGAGGAACGTTGTAATTGTGCTAGCGGTGATCGAGTGGCAGTGACATATTTATGAAAGAGAGACAAAAGCGCAATGTCACGACGTATTGTTAACGGATGGAGTGAAAGTTCAAGCTTTAGCTGGGTTACACTGGACAAGTTGTTATAATTCCGTGTGATAAAGCGACAAGCCCTGTTCTAAACAGCTTCTAACTTCTGTACTAAATATTTTGGATGAGGTGACCAAATGGATGATGTGTATTCTAACTGGGGTTGGACAAATATTTGGTAGGCCTGTTTACGCACGTGAGGAGTAGTGGAATGTAGGTTGCGATGAAGATACCCCAATGATCTAGAAGCATTCGCAGAAATGGTAGTTATATGGTCGACCCAGGAAAGATTTTGTGTGAGGTGAACGCCTAGATATTTATACCATGTGGTCCTAGCCAATGTGTTGTTATTGATGTTGTAAGAAAAGAGCGAACGAACTGATATACAGGTAAATGAGATAATTTTACATTTTGAAATGTTAAGAGTCATTAGCCATGATTTACACCAGTTGTTAATGCGATCCAGGTCACACTGGAGGGATTGGAGGGATGCATATACTCGTGCGGAACATGATGACAATGGCAAAAACCTGCCGAGAGTGTCTATATAATTGCTGTCGTAGTAAAATAAACTACAGAATAAGCTGTACGAGAAAACATGGTGTTGTTATCTTTCAAGGTTAGAAAAGCACCGTGTAAAATATCAAAAGGACCAGACATATGGGGGATGCCAACTGGGCTGTTCACTTGTATAGACAAGATGTTTATTCTCAATGGCAGAACTGAACAGACAACTTTCCATTCAGTACACAGGCTACAATGCAGGCTGTGAGACAAGAAAGGCAAAAGCGTAAAGGTAAATATTAGCCAGGCAGTAAAACACATTGCTGGGTCAGTCGGTGCCTACAGCTGTATGGCTAAACATCTAGGGCTGTTTTTCTGGAAATAATAAATCGGTTGGAAGCATGCTAAGGTGGTGCAGCACAAAGCAGGACAAAGGGAAAAGATGATGAGCGCAAATCGAAGGTTTATCTAAACGTTTAATACAGATGGAAAACAGAAGAAACATGAGAGATTCATCATCGCCCACTGTTTGCGCTCATTTAACCTACCTTTGGGGCAAGGATGGCTTAATGAATGGGTATTTTTTTTCGTGTTATGCTAGCTTATTGGGCAATGATGCGCGTGTGTTTGTCCATGTGTGAAAAAAATCACTTTTGTGTGTTCAAACGCGTGGGGGAGAAGCCGCACATGCTGCAATGTAACCATATCCTTGCCTACATTCAGTAATGAACTTCAAGATGCTATTAACATCGTTGCTTCCATTCCTCTTCAATATTTCCGCAGTCATCCCAAGCTAGTGAATTCGTAAATGTTTGCTCGGTATTTTCTTTGCAACAAGTGTATACACAAGCAACCAGAATAGCTGCTCGCGCTGCAAACACATTAGACATAATCCTAAAATCTAGCCCCAATATAATATTGCCCACAACATACATTTCAGGTCTTAGCGATCACTTGCTACTCCATTTTGCCATTATTTTAGCTTATCTGAAAACTGACAAAAAAAATAATTCATAACTACAACAGAGGCAATTTTAGGGCAATCAACAATGAACTTTCTACTTTCACTGATATTTTTCTTGACTTTTTTGATGACCGGAGTGTCCAAGCTAACTGGAACATGTTTTCAGCTAAGATCACTCAACTCACTGAATAGTGCATTCCACAATGCATCATAACCAACAACACAAGTGCTCCCTGTTACAGTCATATCAGGTGTTTATTTGCGCCAGAAAGCTTCTGCCTATTAGTGAAAGTTGGGCATCGCACACGACAGTGTCGGTGATATACATACAAGCTCTTAAAGGTGCGAAAAAACATTTTAATTCACATGCACTGCCCTCAAACGATGACACTATCACCTCGACTGATTCTTCTGGTGACCCAATTTCTTCATACATTTGTACTACAGTTCGTAACCACACATTTGCCAAGAACTTTCTCAGCCATTTCTGTTCATACAGCTACAACTCGCAGCCATACCTTTGCAACTATGCCGCCTATACGAATCAGTACATTCGGTGTTCTTAAGGACACTAAAGAGAAACAATGAATCGGTTTAAATCGATAAATTGTGCTCTAAGAACTCTAATGTCGTTAATTTCGCCATCATAGAGGAGAAAATCAAGTTCAAAGTTACATTTTTAAATTTCACGCTGAAATCTCCCCACGGAACGTCACGAATTTCAAAGTGTATTTATCGTATTTTGGTGCCATTGGCTCAACAAAATTACCCCAAACTTAGTATGTTAAGTCTATGGCCCCCTCAGAGGACAATGTACTTCATTTTTACCGATTAGGAATTACGTAGTCCCTAGTAGGTGCCGTCAAAACATGAGCGTCACGGTGAATGGTGCGGAAACTTCAAGGTGGCTTCGCCAGCCACATTTTGTTTTTGCGTTTATTCTCACTTACTAAGCGTCTTCTCACAGCAAGCGTGGTGTTTTTGGTATCGTGAAAGAGTACTTTACTAATATGAGAAAAATCGTTTTGCTCTTTAGGGTCCCTTTAAGCTCACTGATGAACTCTGCCTTCGTTCAGCTCCCGGTTGTGATAATTTTAGTATAAGTTGTTCAAGAACACTTCAAGCTATACTGCCTTAATACTAGCCAAACATTTCCAGCAATCTCTTCGCAAGTCCATTCTACCCAATGAGTGGAAAATTGGGAAGATTATACCGATTCATAAGTCTAGCATCAAAACATCTCTCGTCCCATTTCTCTAACCAGTAGGTGTTGTAAAATATGTTTGAGCATATTGTTACGGGGAGTGTTCAGAAACATTGTTAGTTGTCTTGAATCTAACACGGTTTTGGAAAATATTACTCGTGTGAAACTTGGTTAATATCCTTTACTCATGAATTACATTAAACTCTACAGTCTAGACCGATCATCAATCGCCAATTGCATATTCTTAGATTTTTTAAGGCATTCAAAAAAAGGTGTCATAAACTAGTACAACTGCTCAAACTAAATACGCTTAATATTGACTGCAATTTACTTGAATGGATTGTGTGCTTTCTTCTTAATTGCTCACAATTTGTTTCCACTAATGGCTTTGACTCTGGGTTTACAAATATGCATTCAGGCATTCCTAAAGTCCTAGGGCCCTTATTATTCTTAATCTATATTAATGATCTCCCATCCATTGGAAACTCTAATATTCTACTATTTGCAGATGACTGTGTTATTTTCAAAGAGAGATAACCAATTCTCATGACAGTTCCTTACTCCAGTCTGATCATCGTGCAGTCGCATGTTGGTGTAAAAATGGTTAAGGCAACTAAATATTATTAAGTGCAAAGTCATGCATGCTTTCAGAAAATGTACCTGCCCACCACCATGCCACATTGATAAAAAATTTTTTTAATCAGTAATGTCATATAAATACCTAGGTGTTTACATTACATCAAGCATTACATTACATATTTGTTGACCACTTAATGTTTTTAAACTGGTCTATGCATATCGAACACATAACACAGCTAGCCGCATGCTAGGCTATTTACTTTGAAATTTTTATGCAATTCCTTCTTCCTTGAAACTCTTGCTGTATAAAACACTAATGTGATCTAAACTTCTATGCTACACCCGTGCTACATCTATGCTACACCCGTGTGGGACCCTACTCATGAAAACTTAGTTACTTGTCTGGAGATGGTCCAAAACAACTCCGCACCTTTCATTCACACTAATTATCGTCGTTCAGCAAGTATAACTACCATGAAATCAAACCTTTCCCTCCCATCATTTTGACTGAGCAGATAAGTGTGACATATTGCTTTGTTTTATCAAATGTATCATCTTCCTACACTACGCGAATGCCTCATACCTCAATTGGCTTATGTCACACAGACCATCGTCACACAGTCGGATTCATTACATGCAGTACAGTATATTTCCATCAATCATTTTTGCCATATGACTGGAATAATCTTCCCGCAGACATTGTAGACATTAACGATTATGAGCTGTTTAAGCTTGGAGAAACCCCGTTAGTTGCAAACAGAAACTATCGTCATCTTGTTTACCCACCGTTGATTCACTTGCCATTCTCCCAATTTCCTTCTCATTAATTATTAACTGTGCATTAAAGGCCAACTCCGGCGATTTTTAGAGTGATGGATCTCAATGAAATTCGCTGGGTACGTTCCTTTGCACGTTTCCATCATTTATGCCAAATTACAGGCTTGAGACATGCGCAGATTGTTTGCAAATGAATTTTAAAGATTGTCTGCAAACGCTCTCCTGGCTTCCCACAATTATTGGCAACATTGCATCTGTGAAGTCACTGTTGGGAAGGCGGCGGAAGTGACACAGCCGAGGGCACCGCTAACTTTGGCTGCTACAGCGAGCGTCAGCTGTGCTGGCCGAGACACTGTCATTATCAGATGCGGCACTGTCAGTCGCAAACATTACAGCTGATGCGCGGCGTGCTCACCTCACCACTGTGCGCCTACTTGTCCCGGCTGTCACAGTTTTCATACTCCGCGCCGGCGTGACCGGCATGCCTTACACGACTTCCGGTTTGTTCGTAACAATGTCTACGTCATACGTAGACAGTACACTCGGTTGGGTTTCGGTTTCGGTGTTGCGCTTTTTTTGCTTATTTAAATTATTCTCCAATTTGCCGAGTATTTCTGCTATCGGGCCTGTAAAAGGGGCGTCTCAGGAACATAAAAGCACCGTTACTTTGACATGGCCAAAAATCGCCGGAGTTGACCTTTAAGCCCCATTAGTCGCGAACAGAAATTATCATGAATCGGCACACGCTCTTTTCGTCCTCATCTTCTGCTTCGCTCGCAAAACATGTACGCCGATTTGTCCAGCATGGAATGCAATAACTCTGATGGGTGAGAGAAGGAGTAGAGAGAGAGAAATTTCTAGGTGAGGCAGGATTTGAACCCACGATCCTAAGGGGAGCATCGTAACCATTTGGCTATCCAGGCACACTAGCAGAACAAGCATTTACGAGAACTATATTATTGCATTGCTATGGGCAACAGAATGAGAAGAGGATAGAAAGAGAGAGAAAGCATAGAAAGGGGGTGGGAAGTGGGGGAGAGGGTAAAGCATAGCATAGGATAGCAAGAAGTGGGATGTGATGGTGAGCAGGGGGAAGGCCACCAGCTCTCCCTTTTCTTTTTTGTGAATTACTGCTCCCCCTCTGGCCCTGAAGGGTATAATAAATGAAATGTAAGGCTAGAAAATGTTGCCTAACACTGTTGACATGTTGTCACAGGCATCTGTTAGTCTGTCCCATGTAGCCTGCAGTGCAGTATTGCCATACACGGTTTCACATATCCATTATGGTGCTTCACGTCGCAATGGGCTCTTTGTTTCTCATCAGGATGCTTCTCGTTGACAGTGAACAAAGCTTGCATGGGGATTCGGACACACCGTGTTAATGGAGGTGAAGGCATATAAATTAGATCACGATGATTATTGCTTTCAGGGTGTTAGGATGTGTGCGGCACGCAAAAATATTGTGGAGACAATTACATATTTTGTTGCAGTGCTAGAAATAGGTTTTCAAAAGTAGATAAAAACATTGTCAGTCCTTGGGGTTTAAAGGCAGCAGTGTGCAGTTAACATAAGCAAGAGACATGGAGAGTATTAATGAAGCCTTGGAAAGCAATTTGGATGGAAAAATAGCTGCCCCCAGTTGAGATCGCACCCACAACAAGGGTCGTTCAACCTTTATCTCATAATTGCAACACATCAACAGCTACAAACAATGCTCTTTATACTTCCCTTCTTTAGTTCAGAGAGGTGCATTGGCAGAAAAGGGCTGAAATGACGTCAAATAATTGCGCACTTAATTTAAAGGCGAGATAACTTGTGGGATAGATTTGTGTGGACATACACACATCATCTATGGAATATCAACGACCAATATAGCCTATAACAGATTAAAAATCAATTTTAAAGTGAGTGTCATGCAAGTGCACACAAAATGCACCACCTAATGGAATTGACATCCACTTGTTTTCAATGTTAACAACCGCCTGCATCACAAGGTTTCGTTGGCTGCCATGCTCCTTGCAAGCACTCTTTTAGCAGACCTTTTCAACAGAAAGAGGGAGCATTTCCTTTATGGGCTTTCATGGAAGTACAAAGGCTGCCATTCTTGCCTCAGCAGTGCATTTGGGGGGGGGGTGTCACGCATATTTACAACATCCCAGTGGGGACTATAGCGGCACCTGGAAGCCTTTGTTGAAAATAGTTGTCAGCATGGGGCTCATATACACGCGGCTTTGTGGGCTCATGTAGCCAGCTATTTTTACATGAAAATTGCTCTGCGTCCTACCTCTTTCTGCGCATTCTGAAGTCAAAACTGTGGCTGGGTGCTATGAAAACGTCTCCGACAAGGTTTCTAGGCATGATGAGTGGGTCTTTAGCTACTTATTGCAACAGAAAAAACAAGACTTAAAACTTTTGTGTCAGCACTCCTTTAAAATATGCCACCAATACTAATGCCACTAATATATGCCACAAGGTGTTGGAATTGCAACATATGTACAGGGTCTCCCAACTATCACGCAGCACGATTTTAAAAGAGAGGAGCAGCATTATGCAAAGCAAACTTAGTGCATATTGTTCCCAGTAGACTGGAGTAGCCACTACTAACTTTTTCGTTAATTATGTTTCATTAATTAGTTATAATACTTGGGTTTGACTCCAGCTCAAGCCATTTTTTTTCCTTCCAATTATGCGCAACAGCTGCAACTGACACAGACACCAGCAGACATCGCCACCAAAATCGGCCATTGTAGCGAGCTCGTAACAGCTTATGCTATAAAACAGTGGCTAACTTTCTTGTGGACTGCCAGCGATAGTGACCTGAAGCAGCTTGTAGACACATTTTCTGTCTCCTGCAGGTAATATGATTTGATATTCTTTCTTCGGGATGTGCAGCATTTATACCAATTTGGCATCGGTGATTGACACCGAGGCGGCGGCCAGCACGGTTGATCGATAGAAGTCCGATCCAGCAGTGGTTGTGGCGGCCGCACATTGACGTCCCAATGAGACTGTGCACAGCAGCAGCCTAGTTTGTGGCTTGGCAGGCGATGGTGGTACTGGCAGTGGCATTTCTAGCGGGAATGCAAGCCCATAGGCTTGCTACTCTTTTAATGGGTAAGCATTCCAGAGCTACTTCCCCTGCAAAATCGTGCATGCATCCCTCCAACCCTAACACAATGCCGATGGCTCCTTCCTTCATGCCCTTGTCTATTCATACACGAAGGGTGGGCATAACTAGTCGGTAATGGTTTCGATGAATGCCTTGGACAGAGTGTGGCTGGAGTGATGCACATCATTGGCAGGAAGACAGTTCCACAGCCTGGACAAACAGGCATATTTTGGGTGAGGCGAGCTGCAGAGATTGAGAGGGATTGTGGTACCATCTAGGACACCAAAGTTGTGTATAATGAAGCCGATGAATACAAGTAAATGTAGAAATAGGTTCCCGACAGCTGGAGCACATAAACCATATGCTCTAACCATTAGACCTGATCAAGCGGAAAAAGCACGCTTAAGAATGTAGAGGACGACCATTTTAAAAGCTAGTTCGCTTGGATAAACCCTGCATGCAAAGAAATCATTTGATCTAGGTGGGAAAGGCCAGAGTGACAGCACCACGACCCATTTTTGGTGGCTGGCTGGAACTACTAGCTACAAAAGGATATTGGCACTTCCCAACCAGATCATCCATGGCTACAAGGAGCCTGTTAAGTTGCTCATCATTGTGCACTAAATTAATGCAATATACCACACGTCAACAACCAGGTTTTATTACAGTGAGAACACGCAAGGTGTACAGCGAGAAAACATTTCAGAAATTAGTCTCGCACACAATGGCGCATTACGTTTACCTCCGCCAGGGCTTATGCCCACAAAGCAGTAGTAACGGCTATCACAGCAAATGAACTGAGTAAATGAAATTAAACATTCTGACAAACCACCAAACACACAACATGAAGTCGACAAGTGCTGACTAGTGATCGCTGAGAAATCCATTTCAATAGGCTAATTCATTTTGTTTCTTAATGTAATTTGTAGATCATATGTTAATATTTTACAAGACCAATACATTAAATGATTAGCACACTGCACAAGTACCTTGTGCATGGTCCCATCATTGAAAAAAAGACCATTGCATAGGATGCAATGGCACATACAATTAGTTACTGAGAATAGTCAAAGAAACGAAAGTACTGCTCATTTGGGGTAGCACACATTTATGGGGATGGATCGAAGGCACTTGTTTGTGCAGTACTGCCATACTTGATTAGAATGAGGTTCCCACAAGTTCCTCTTTGTAATACTCTGTGTCATGAAAAGATTTTTAGCAAAGTGGAATCGTGAAATAATGAAAACACAATGACAAATGGACTCTCACTCAAACTTTTCATTCAATGTCGAATGACAAATGCATCAGCAGCCTGCAAGCACAGTTACAGCAATGAAAAGCACTGCCATATCGCAAATCGGATACTGGCGTGCTTCATGGTACTGTCACCTCAAAAAGAAGAAAAAATTCCTGCTTCTTGATTCAACACTTCTTATCCTCTGTGAAGGCTTTTTTTTACACTTACCCAAACATTATTTTGTTTGTTTTTTTTGTTTATTATTGCCTTAGTCTTCAAACTGCATTGCTGATGCTTTAGAAGAAAAGCTTGTTTATAGAAAACCACTCTCTTTTACATAAAAGTGTGTCATTTCTGTCCAGTACTACATGTATACAGCCAATGGTTAAAATCACTCGCAATGTCAAGAATTGAATCACCACCAACTGCTTAGCAGTGCGCACACTAAAAATGTGCTTCCAATAGAAATTACTTTCAATAGAAAGCTACTTTTGTCTAGCACTTTGAAGAATTTTAGCCAAAGTGTTCGGCACATAAAACACATAAAAGGTGATAACATACACAAATTACCAGCAGATGTGTCACAAACATTTGTCATATCTTCTGTACCAGTACTACTCTGCATAGTTACACATGCATTTACGGCATTTCTAATGAGCCAGCTGACCAGCCACCTTAGTCTTGTTCATCGATTACACACTGACCCAATCTCCAAGAAATTGTAGCATGCCACTCGAGTAGTTTGCAAACCAGAGTCATAGTGGTAGTGCCCCATTTCTGAATTAACACTATCACATGTCAAGCCAACATTTCAAGATAGTAGAACAGAACAAGAGGTAGCTGATAGCTTTCCTGTTCCTAAATTGGCATGTCTGTGAAACTCCATTCTTTCCCACATGTTGTTGTCCTCACAGTCACAGCGTTTCAGTTTCCGCCCGGCAATTCCACCACAACAGGACATTCTTCCTCGGGCACTTCTTGCTCGAAGCTCCAGCCCATCAACTTGGTCAAACTTATCTTGAAACGGTTGGCCTTCATCTTTAACGTCGTCGGTGAATCGTCGGGCAGATTAGACTCTGCGATGTTTCGGAAGAGCGAGGCCAGGGCCTCGGTGAGAAAGTTCTTTCTGGACACAATGTCAACAAAGAAGTCGCAGGGGACCTCGCGCAGCTGAAAGTGCAACACGGAGACCAGGTTGCTGAAGAGATCTGGATGCCGGTCGATGGCCTCGCTGCTCGTGCAGAAGATGCGCACGAGTTTCTGCCATTGTTCAAAGCACGGATAGACGTGCCCCACCAGAAAGCACACAAACACAAACTGCAGTTCACCCAGCAGGTCCTCCTTGTGCGGCCAGGTAGCTAGCAGCTGCTCCAACACATAGCTCGAGTCCATACCGTGCTTGGTGATCTCCGCTGGTGTCGAGTCACTCGGGTGCCTACAAAAGGAAGAGAGTTTATGTTCAACAGGAAAGGCAATAGGAACTGCTGTTCTGTTCATCCACACCGTTGAATATGTTGATCTCGTGAAGTCATTTAGAACAAAATTTGGAGTATGTACGCATTGTGAATCTCCTGGTGTAAGTCGAGCAGCAAACTCGCACATATTCAACAAATGTTTAGCTAATTGTGAGTAACCAAAAAGACTTTAGGTGTGTCCCCTGTTGGCCATGTGCAGTTCACTTTCAAAAAATATAAAATGCCATGAAGACCGCAGTGAAAGCACGTCATTTCCTGTGCCAAATGGTCAGATCCTTATAAGAGGCATCATGAAAGCAAGACACAACGTCAGACGATAAAGATTATGAATCTGCATCTGACTAACGTTAACGATAAGCAACAATGCAAAATCGAATGTTTACCCATACCTGTGCAAAATTATAGTGGGATGAAATTTCGGGCATCTGAAAGATGCCAACCACAATGTGTGAGCATAACTGCAGCACAGAAGGAAGAGAGGCAAGCGATAAGCAACGCCTTGTTATCAGTGCAGCTCAAGCTAAGAGGGACTGACAAGCTGCCGTGGTACTATGTGAAACATTGCACATCCTGGCCTGCTTCAAAACATTTGCTGGAGTGAAAAAGCCAGCATCTGTCCCTGCAAAAGAGCACCTATATTCCCATTGGTTGCAACACCACGTAATGTGCGTGCTCCCACAAAGCTGAGAAGGAATGATACTTGCTGGTGCACCACGTGAGGAGAGAGGCATTGCTGCTGGGACACATCACCCTCACAAGACTGTGTTATCCACCCGTTCCTTGTCTGCGCAAGCTCACACCTGTGCTCTGTCTTCACCTCAGTAATCGCTGTAAAGAAGACTGATGCAAAAAAAGAAGTCCAGCCAGTTCCACGGCGTGAAAATGTCGGACTGTCGCCCATTTCATTAGGCATTACATTTTACTCCCACATTTTCGGCAATATTATCGCTAAGGATTTCTGTGTTGCCTCTATGCTCTTCAGGCTAAGTCCTGCGCGATATGCTCATTCCCAGGCGCACGCTATGGCAGCGTTTAAGAGCGTTAAGTGCGGGCATGGCCCATTCCACCTCGCCCGAACGGAACGGAATAGAAACCAAAAAGGAAAACACTAAGAACGATATTTTTGACCAAAACAAAAACGTAACCAAAACGTCATCTATTATCTTGTTTTGAAGTGAAACCGAAATATTTATCGGTTTTTGGTTTAAGAGAAAACTTGGCAATCCGGAACAACCGAGGTCATGTAACATGAGCATTCATGCACATATCAGGCAGGGATTCCAAATTAAAGATGTGCAAAATTTTGAGAAGAACGAAAAGAATGACATCCGGAGCTGTATATATCATTGCAACTAGTTCTTGGTGTGCCGGTCACACAGGCCAGCGTGGAGAGGGCATTCTCAGCACTGAAGTTTGTTTTATAAGAACAGCAGCCTCGCCTATCACTCAATGGCGTGCTGCTTCTGACATCATGCTCACTCCCCAGCAAGCAAAGCATTCGGCCTGCTCTGAAAATTGGTAATTCATTAAAGAGGAAAAATAAATACCATGTTTTATCATTGCTTTAATTTCAAATTTTTTTGTATACAAATAAAAACCATTACGGAACGGAACCTTTTCAGTGGAAAGAAACTAAAACCAAAATGAAGAACATTTCATTCTGACATCTTGTGTATTACTATCACGGCAGTGCTAGAACACATGCAGCATTGCAAGCGCAGCTGCCGTGCATGACATGCATGGCCACGATAGTCGCGTTCCACCACGACCACAACTCTCGTAATGCCATGCAAGAGCAGACGATAGAGCCTTTTAGCAAGTTACGGAAACACGGTACGCAAATACGGTAGCGCTCCTCTTTTCCCGCTTGTTGTGCTTAAGCCGCTCCCAGTTCGAGTGACACTGCGTCCCCCAAACTACGGGTTCCTCGTTAATAATGCGTAGGCTGACAGGCAACAACGGGGCATGACAACCCCACAGTAATCTTTGAAAAAGCTTTTGTGGTGTTGGTGTGCCTTCACCAGCAAAAGCACAACGAGCGAGAAAGGAAGAGCATTACCGTACTGCCTTACCATATTTGCGTACCATATTTCCGTAACTTGCTAAAAGACTCTAATGCAGCACTGCGTGCGTAACACTCGGGGAGTATGATATACAGGAGCGCCAACACTGCCAGCACGCAATGCATTCGCTCGGGACAAACCATGAAATGTGATCGCAGGGGTCTAGCTGCCTCCTCTACGGTTGACCTATTTTCCACAAATGCCATTCGTTATCCTCCTGTCACACTCCCACTCAGCAGTCGATCACGTGACCTCCTCGTCCTCCTCGTCACGTGATCATCGGCCCTCATAGGCTTCCCATAAATTCCCCATCACACAGTGGTGTATGACACTTGTCTTTGTATTGAGAGAGCCTGGGTTCATACCCCGCCTCACCAAAAAAGTTTATTTTATTTGATTAGCTATTTCCACAAATGCCATTCGTTATCCTCCTGTCACACTCCCACTCAGCAGTCGATCACGTGACCTCCTCGTCCTCCTCGTCACGTGATCATCGGCCCTCATAGGCTTCCCATAAATTCCCCATCACACAGTGGTGTATGACACTTGTCTTTGTATTGAGAGAGCCTGGGTTCATACCCCGCCTCACCAAGAAAGTTTATTTTATTTGATTAGTTTTCTTTATTCACTTCCCCTATCAGTCACACCTGCTCGACCATGAGACCTCCTTCCCTTTCCCTTCTCACCAGGGTCCTCCTTTCCCCCTGATCACACAACCTGCTTTAGTGAAGCCCGGACGACACCAGCACAGGGTCCCCAAAGACAGTTTCACTGCACGAAATTCAGGAGCCCTCGGCCCATCGAGAAAATGGAGGCAAGCAAAATTTTGCGTCCGCGTGCCTAACATACCACTTCTCTTTATTTCTTTCTATTGCATTGTGCAATGCTCCCTCCTGTTTCCTTCGTCCATGCCAGGAATTGCGCTTTCATCCACGACACTTCTGTTGTTACAGCACAGGTAACAATGAAATGCAGCAACGTGAATTGATAAGTCACCTCGATAAAAGATCATACTGCCATATCACAAACAGCTGATCGCCGACAAGCCCGTGATTGAGAGAGCACCAATTATTGGAAAATGGTGCATTCAAATATGCACAAAACCGGTGCACATTCTAGGGCCACATTTCTTTACATTCGCCAGTGCCGGTTTTTTCGCTTATGACGCCGCCGAAATCTGCGAGTTATAAGAGCATCGCTTCAAGAAAGAAATGAATAAATTCGAAAAGAAAGACGTCAGAGGTACACAGTTTGAAATCTATGGCCTCGTGCTTAGAAGTCTAGTGTCTAGCAAACTGGTGCCAACAACACAAACATCTCGAGTGTGCAGTTTTGCTGCCAGGGGTCCTTTAAAGGGACTGTCTACCGTCCTTCATCGCTTTTCTGTTTTGTACCGCAATAGAAAGCATACCATCTGAAGTGTCCAACCTTGCAGCGGTTTCTCTAGAAAGTGAGTAGAAATTTTTAAAAGAGAATTTTTCTATCTGCGTTCGGTCTTCTTCCATTGGCATGAACCATGCCCACAACACTGGTTTGTGGTCGCGATGACGATTGTAGTACCGGTAAAAATTAAAAGCAAAAGCACATGTGATTTCTATAGGATTACTCTATTTTCGTGGAACACTATAGTAACGAATGTAACAGTCGTTTTCAGCGCACTAGCGGTTAAATGAAGCCTTATCATACGATTACAGAACACTTGTTTTGCTGTAATCGCAGTCTATGCGTTTATTTTAGCACTGCTGCCGCAATCCAAGCCAAGTCGATTCATCAAAAAGAGACAATATATGCGCGCCTTCACAGCGCAGCACATGTGAGACATCCTAACAACAATACAGCAGCACAGTACGACCAGCACGGAGAGCCGGATGGCATAGCGCAGGAGTTGAAGCAGAAGAAATCGAAGAAGGCGTTGCAAACAGCGCCACCGGGCACCTTTTTGGATGCGCGAGAAAAAAAAAGGCAAAAAATTACTATCTGACGCAACCGAAAGGTGCCTCAAGCGCGTAAAATACAATTTCAAGTTATACATGTTTGTTTTTAAGCAAAATGAGTCTACCTGCGAGGATTTCTTGTCCTACCAGCAGATTGAACCACATCGCCGTTGGGTGACGCTAGCGGTCATTCTTACACGATTTTCAACATCAAATTAAAAATATAATTCCTTTCTTTGTTGCCGCCGATGTGACGAACGATCTTCTCATTTTCACCACAAAGAAAAATTTTTCCGAGCAGTAGACAGCCCCTTTAAGCTTTGTGAATCAGCTAGCCCCGAACCAAGTCTTCTTTTTTTTGAGCTTCTGGTCAATCTTCTCTGTTACCCTTCAAGTTCCTGTCCCATATGGTAGAAACAATAGAATGCAACGATTGTACAATTTTGTTATCAAGGATAGATGTACCTGCCAACTGTTGCTTGTTACTTCACGCCATATGCAGTCAAACTCATATTTATCTTTTTGCAAAGTTACTTTGTGCAATGAGGGCCACCTGTGACTGATTGGACAGATGGGCATCCTCTCACACAGTTTCTTGGGGTTTGGTGCCAATCACAAATTCCCATTCCCTTGCCAGACTATGAAAGATTACCTTTGTATTCAGCATATGAACCTCCAGCCTGACACTTTCATCACAGAAGTAAGGCATGTGGACACAAATACAAGAGAAGAAAATCCACAGCATATCCACGGGGTGAATGATGATGAGTAGGGCAAAGCTCCGGAGGGAATCATCGGTAAACCGTGAATACTCCGAGTAATTCACCCAGTATATGATCAAGTAAACACGTGAGAAACACCGTGTATATATTAAACATCAAACTTTTATTGTACTGTTGGTTTACGTGGTCCCTTCATTACAACGGTCCCCCTAGCATACGTCGCCGCACTAAATCGAACGATTGCCTTCCACTAATGAAACACACCATATGTGATTCTTCCGTGAATTCTGCCCAGTACATCATCGATGCAAGATCGGGCGTGTTTATACTAAAGGGTCGATGAGAGTCATGGCGACTTGCAGTTCACTTTAATTTTACATGTGCGCTGTGAATTTTTATTGTTTAATCATGCACAGGAGAAATCTCACACAGGCACTACCTTGGAGGTCAAAATCCAGTGCGTATATATACGGGGTGGTCAGTGAACGGTTGTGCAGTGCGAGCAGTCGGTTTTTCAATCAAGAAACTCGCTAGCAAACGCTGCCTGCGTCGGCCTCGCGAGGCGAGAGGGGGGAAACACAGCGAGCGCCTCCGCGCCATCTAGGGATCTTTCTGAGAACTAGAGGTGGCTATGACAACGCCATCTAGTGAACACTCCAAGAACTAGAGGTGGCTACCTACTACTACTACTACATACTACAGAGGAGGGACAGACCCACACCCAAAGGAGCTTCGCCCTTAAAAACAGACAACACAAGCACTGGCTATTAACTCTCTCACACGTGCGGGCCAACACAAGAGGTAACTACTTAACTTAAGCTAACTACTTAACTTAAGCATGACATTTCTCCTTTATGAAATTGCTAAAACACTGGCTCACACACACACTTTTACTGATATGCCACACCTAAAGCATAAGATGCATTTCTTTGTTTTTGAGTCTGTACAAAACTGCATGTTCATACATTTTTTGTGTGCACTGGCATTTACAACCTCCTTAGTAGCAAATGATCATTTCCAGTACTGCTGAACAGCAAACCTGATCTGAGAACGCACCTCTTCTTGGGGATCTCTGTGTAACGTATCCTGCACTCGGGCACCTCTTTCAGCTCGAGCAGCTCCCTGGCCCTCTCGGACAGCCTGATGTCCTCGCCACAGTCACCCCTGGAATCGACCGAGGCCAGGTCGCCACCTCGACGCGAACAGAAGTCGAGCGGCTCAAAAGGCGTGGCCGAATAGATGACACTCCTCTCGGGCTGCAGCCGCTCCAGCACTCCCCTGCTGACGTGCTTTGTGAGGGAAATCCAGCGGCGCCACTCGGCGTACGCAAACACAGCCAGGTACTGGTCCAGGTCGCCTCTCAAGTTACAGCGCAGACGCTCCACCTCGTCCTTCTCCACTGGCTCTGGCGATATGTCTGCACAGACAGGCCTTCACTCACTTTCAGCACCCAAAGGTATTCCAGTACAACCTATTGCGACTACACAAATCAAATGGCCCTGGCCATGACAGACGCATTTCGATGGAGGTGGAATGCCGAAGGCCCATGTACGGTAAAGAACACCGGATGGTAAAAATTTCTGGAGCCCTCCACAATGGTGACCCTCGTAATCGTATCGTGGTTTTGGGACATAAAACCCCAACAATTATTATTATTACAAAGAAAATGGCTCCGTTAAGAGAGAGTACCAGATTACAATGCAAAAGCACACTCTCCCAGATGGCACTACAAACGAGACGGATGTTCAGGAAAAGCTTGAGTACAGAATTCGCCCAGACCAAGGCAAGCCCTCTTGTCGAAATGCTGGCTACAGCAACATTCCTTGTTCAATTACTTCTCCCTAACAGCACATCACAATCTGTCCAAATCAATATGAAACAGTACCTCTGAGAAGTCTAAAAGATGCACCAGAACATGAATCAATCGACTGGTCAACACGTGTTGACTAGGGGTGTGCGAATATTCGAAACTTCAAATATGCTATTCGAATAGTTCGGCACTTGATTCACAAGGCACCTTTACTATTCGAACACCACAAAACTTTGTAACGAGCATTGAAATCAGCACAAGGAATTGCACAACTGGACTCAATTCGATGCACGCATAGACAAATTAGTTCCAGTTGCCACATTCCCCCTCATTGTGCTTTTGCAAATCTTGTGCAAGTATTCAAGTGTAGCGGCCAGAGCATGGCACTTTGTATGAGGCCAAGCACATTGTTGCAATAGAGTGTAGAACTGAACAAACCCACCAAAACATTATGAAAATTAAGAAGAAATGTCTAAATAAATTGGACCCTTGACATAGGTGTCGGGCACTTGCACGTCGGCGTTCATGAGCCCTGGAGCATTCCTTGGGTTAACTGCCAAAACGGATCTCAGAGGCCACGTAGAAAGAAGCCAGTGGTTGAGACCTGCTGCGCCAGGTGTCGCAACAATCCTAACTGAGAATAACAGAGAGCTGAGCTAGTTGGTAAGTATTCATTCTAAAAAGACAGGGCGTGCAGACACGAACATGAATGCGCAGTGTTGTACTGGCATAGAAATGAAAAAACGAGCCTGATGATTGAAGCATGGCATATCGAGAATAGTGGTAGCGCATGCGTGAGCCAACCGTCGATTAACTTGCATAAAGATGAAATCAAATGCCTCAACAGTTATCTTCCCCGTAGACCCCCAGGCATGCCGGATTGATAGGTTCACCTGTTGCATGGGCATGCGCAGACAAGTTTTCGTGCCTCCTTTCTTTTCCGCCGTTGTGCGTCTCTTCAGTTGTTAGTCGGCGTTTGTGGTGTCCTGACTTATTTCTTGTGTCTGTGTTTGCACACCTTGTCTTTTTAAAATGAATTCTAGCTGCTCGCAAGAAAACCGCCTGCTCTTTCAATGAACTCATTCAATTATTTTCCAAAAATTATCCTGACAGTTAACTGGCCCTTTTCTGAAGTGAATTTATGCTCCAATATAGACTTTTTCTGAATATTTGCAAAACCGGAAGTGCTTGGACAAACAAGGGTCTCACTCATTGGTTATGCCACTAAAAATAAGAAAACCCAGCATTACTTTGGGTTATCCTAAGACGAAGGCCTGCAATGAACACTGTGCGAATCAGGTGTCATTGCTCCTCTGAGTTGAGAAAGCACACTTCGAGGATAAAACTATGACGACAAGATTAACACACCGGCACTAGTGTATCGAGCAAACAGCTGTTTTTATTGTCTGGGGAAATGGTGATATGCACAACGGTGTCGCTGCTTTCCAAACATACCAAGCAGCTATCCACCCGTTTTCATTACTTGAATTATGCTTCGAAGATAAACAATCTGATGTTTGCACACCCCCTAGTGTTAAGCAATCATTTTCAATGCCATGCGGTCACAAGTATACAGAAACAGGATTTTAATCATGCTTGTATATTAGAGAAGCGAGTTGGGCTAGTTGGTGCGTATTAACTGCAGACACACAAAGGACGAGGTAAAAGGTGGCAGCGCTAACTTCCACTGATCATTTACTTCCACAAGAAACAGGAAATCACAAGCTGCGCAGGAGGCTGCTGCATCCTGTCTGCCGTCTTTTCCTCGTCCTTTGTGTGTTTTTCACGCTAGTAGATATGTCCGCAGTTGTATATTCCATAGAAGCATGAAATAAGCACAGACAAGGATAAGTCCTGTGTTCTTACTCGTCTGTGTTTATCTTGCACTGCATTTCACCGATGCTATTTTCACTTGCAGTTGCCCCAAAGACGTATAGTAACCCCATTAATTGGAAAACAATAGTAAAATTTCCCAAAGATTTCCTGTCTGCCATCTGAAAGGCAGTAATACACAGCTCAACTTCTTTATGAGCTTATGTAAGCACTATCCACGCCAAGTAACACACAGAAAATGATAATCAGACCACCCACACAAGGCACGTTCAACACTTTGTTGAACAAAATGGCAAGAGGGCAGGACAACACCCAAACAATACTTCACCATGCATCATGCACTAGCGAGCGTGTTGGTGGTTTTGGAGATGACTATATGCATCGGTAAGTGCCGTCACAGCAGGCGCAGTCACATGGTGTTTTGAATGAGTATATACATGTAGTACGGCAGATTCCACATCACACGAGCAGAGGGGAAGACTTAACATTTAGCTAGGGGTGTGCGAATATTTGAAATTTCGAATATTTTTCGAATAGTGTTTGCTATTCGATTCAATTCGCACTGGAATTTTACTATTCGAACTATTCGAACTTCCCAAAAACAAATACAGTCAACGTCCGATTGAAAGTGACCCCTTCAGATTTTTAATATGCTTCACCTCATTATACTCTAGTATTGTGGCAAAGCTGCCTTTCAAGCACCGTTACGGTCGAACTCTGTCAAGGCACAGTCAACGTCCGATTGGAAGTGGTCCCTAGATTTTAAATATGCTTCACCTCATCACATCGCGGTATTGCGGCAAAGCTGCCTTTCAAGCTCTGCTACGGTCGAACTTTGCCAAGACACGGTCAACGATCCTGGGCGGAGCCTCCAGGCTGACTTAGGGGCCTAACGGCTCCGGGTCGGCCTCCTCAGGATATTCTGAATAAAGTCATTCTCTCTCTCTCCGATTGGAAGTGGTCCCTAGACTTTCAATATGCTTCACCTCATCACGCCCTGGTATTGCGGCAAAGCTGCCTTTCAAGCTCCGTTACGGTTGAACTTTGCCAAGACACAGTCAACGTCCGATTGGAAGTGGTCCCTAGATTTTCAATACGCTTCACCTCATCACAGCCCGGTACTGCGGCAAAGCTGCCTTTCAAAGTCTGCTACGGTCGCAAATATACTAACTCCAGAAAACGCTGGTTCCAACATGGAGATGAAAGATGTGGCAGAGGTGGGAGCTCAATGTTGTTTTGGACCTGAAATTTGGGCAGGAAGTCCGAAAAATCGGAAGCCGAAGCTTTTTAGCATCCAAAATTTCAGATGTTCTTATACATCGATGTCTACGAGGCAGATTTGGAACTCCGGACTTGAAGGGAGCACACCCTTGTCCGCCACATCAGTTGGGCTTCCACAGAAGAGGAAAGAGGAGGAGAGGCTGAGGAAATGGCATCTTTGCCTATCACGTGTAAACTGTTGTCGGCAACACTTTGGTTGCACCAAATCATGTACATAAATTGAATTCGGCCTCTATGTTGCCTCATCCTTGATAAGACAACTATGAAACACCACCCTGCTTCATCAACCTAGCGAAAAGAAACACCTTCATGTTGCTATCTCATAAAAATATGCTTAGTATTCCTCTCTAACTTTTTTTCTGGAATTTCGTTTGGAAGTATTCGAAAAATATTTGAGAAATATTCGAAAAATATTCGATTCGATTCGCACTTGCACTTCAATATTCGAATTCGCTTCACACCCAAAATTTTGCTATTCGCACAGCTCTACATTTAGCAGATGACGGCTGATCGAGACTGGAAGAGCAGATGTGAAGTAATTTTTGGGTCTCTCTGATATCAAAGATACGTATACTTGCACATCTGCGATATCGTATTGTAGCAGTCATGACTATCCCCATGTACGGTACTGATACAACTACATGCTGTAATCATCTGAGTTTGATCGTTCCACAGAAAACTGCTGCTCTAGACTCGAAGGAGAGCTGCACTTCCTGCCACTGCAAGATTTCTAAACATCCAAAATAACACACACTCTTTTCAGTGCTGCGAGCATCGAAGCCACACCAAACCAAAATTGAAACTTTGAAATTTGTTTTTTTTTCCCCACACATTTTGTTGATGCCACAGAAAATTATGTGGAAGGTATTGGGATAGCTTGACTGCAGCAATGCCGAAGCATTTGGTTCAAAATGGACTCATTTTTGGGAAGAGCGGTATTATTTATTTATTTATTTATTGTACCTTCAGGGCCCGAAGGCATTAATTACAGAGGGGAGTGGGGATACATAAAGAATACAATAAACAGCAAATCATAAAGGAACAAAAAAACGTAAAAATACAAAGTGGCTGGCGAAAACTCACAACAAGACAAGGGAAAATAGCAGCGGGAATACACGAGAACAAGTTTGATAATGAGAGAAAAAGAAATTATACAAAGAGTAACAAGCATAAATTACGAAACATATTAATATCTGCTATGCCAGAAATGTCATGGGGAAGGGCATTCCAACTGACACAAGTTCTGGGTACGAATGAGTCATGAAAACATTTAGTGTGACAAGATGGAGTCCCAACTTTATTGCGGTGATCAATGCGAGCTGATATGTACAAGGGCCTTGTGAGTAATTTGTTTTTCAGATAGTTGTTGCAGTAAATTTTATGAAAAAGACATAATGAGGCTACAGACCTGCGATGAGAGAGAGGAGGGAGGGACAAACTTAATTTCATGGCAGTTACGCTACTTGTTCGGTGATAGAGAGTATGAAACGACAGGCACGGTTTTGCACAGCTTCCAAGTCTGAAATGAGTGAATCAATGCCAGGGCTCCAGACTGATGCAGAGTACTCTAATTTCGAGCGAACCAGTGTTTTATAAAGCAGTAATTTTATTGAACTGGATGAATGATAAAAGTTCCTGCGAAGATACCCAAGCATGCAATTGGCGTTATTTATGATATGATCGATGTGAGTTTTCCAGGACAGGTTAGAAGAAATGTGAACACCGAGGTACTTATAAGGTGTGAACGAGGCCCGCTCTTCTGTGGCAGGGAAGATTATCAATAGTACTATCACTGGCAATGTCCTTGTGATCAAGAAATCTGACAAGGCCACTAGCTGCATTCTTAATGACAACATTGCAAAGAAAGCAGCAAGCAGTTTTTTTTTTTACACAATATTGTAAGTTCCTTGCTGCGTGTAGTGCAGTAATAGTTGACTACAGACTGCTAATGTTTTCTGACAGTGATCAGAAAGTACAGCAGGGTCCCTTTAATAGCCACGAAGCCAGCATGGCAGGTGGCAAAGTCCTTCACATCTAGTAATATATACTATTACATGCAAAGAACTCAGAGCGCTTCAAATACGTTTCCAAATTTATCATTTAATCATGCCAAGGACTACAGCCGGTAGTGCTGCAGTGTCCACAGGCATGAAAGATGTCCATAGCACGCAATAAACAGACTTGGCGGGTTTGTACAACTTCATAATTGTCTAAGCTGCAAAAAAAAATAACATGCACAAAAAATAAAACAGCACACTGAACAGGTGCACTCACACCTCTAGCAGCCAGCCATGCCCTGCTGACACCAGGCACTGCAGCTTGCCTATAAACCTGAACTGAGGTGAAAGTGGTTAAATGAAGTCCATGGTAATACACAAACAGCCGGATAGGACTACCTCTTTCATTAATACATTTTTTTTCTCAACACAAGACTGCTGTGCACACGTCTGTGAAGAGGGTGAAATGCTGGAAGACTAGCTGCATGTATAACTGCACCCACTGCACTGCAACACAGGCAAACCTCTTTTTTTTTTCTTTCACATCTAGATGTTTGCACAACCTTATGTTCGCGAACTTTTGCTTTTCCTTCTAAGTAGCCTTAATGCAGCTGACGGCATTGATAAATTCAACAAAATTACCCTAGCAAGTTGCTCTATATTTACACCCATGAATATGACAATGCCTACTGCAAAAATAGCAAGAAAGGCAAAAAAAAACAGTCAATGATGGAGCAAGAAGAAAGACTGCACCACATGACATCAGTACTAACAAATCAATGTTTAGTGACAGAAACAATGCATGAAAGAAGGCAATCATACAAAACAGAAAAAAATCTCACCCTCAGTGGCTTTGTCCCACTTCTTGACGAGCATTTCGCCTTTCTCAAAGTAGTGGAAGAAGCCAGTGCGGGGTGCAGCTGTGCCAGTCTTGCTCACGGCGCTGTAGTGCACAAAATGCAAGCCTGCAGGAATTAATTTAACGCCCCGAAACTTGTCCCCAACCACGTTTGTGGACATGTCAAGGCCAAACTCGGTGCCGGGTGGCACGTCCAAAAACACTAGGGTGGCACCCTGCAGCAACAACCGGTCCACTACAGCCGGATCTACCTGGACATTGCTGGCGCCTTCAGTTGCCCTGCAAACACAAAGTCCACCATCACAGACTGGAATCTGAACAAGTTCTAAAGGACCACAACATGGCAACACTGCTTTGAGGTGGTCCCAGAAGCACGTGGGTTGATAGGACTGTAATGAGGTTTATTGGACAAGCCTAAGAAACAGGCAGTAGAACACAGGGCAAAGAAGATGGTGGTGTTCGAACGCAGATCTCGTGGTGCCTCCACTCGTGATGATGATCGTTTAGCCCCCTGTCACTGTGTTCGTTCCTTCATTATAATTGCCCCCGTCGAGAAAGATGAAGCCATCCTGGCGATCTAACAAGTGGAAACGAGCGGGTCGAAGTACGGCTTCAAGCGATCTACGTGAACAATATCATGTCCACGCCGACGACGGTCGCCAAGCTGCGTAAGCGGTTCAATGGCGTAATTGACAGGTGATGTGCGCTCGACTACGCGGTAGGGACCATGGCAATTTGAAAGTAGTTTGGCAGACAAACCAGGTGCGCAGGACGGTACATGCAGCCATACAAGTGATCCAGGTGCGAACGTTGCGGCAGGAGGGTGGTCGTCATCGCGGGCCTCTTTCTGGCGTCGTTGGTTTGTTGTAGTAAGATGCTTGGCTAGTTGGCGGCATTCTTCAGCGTGACGGGCGGCTTCTGACACGGTCGTGCACTCGGATGCATCTGGTGCGTATGGCAGCAAAGTGTCGATAGTGTGCGTCGGTTGGCGACCATACAGAAGGAAGAATGGGGAAAATCCGGTTGTGACTTGCGTAGCGGTGTTATAAGCATAGGTCACAAATGGAAGAACCAGGTCCCAGTTTGTTTGGTCAGATGCAACATGCGTCGCGAGCATGTCGCCCAGGGTCCGATTAAACCGCTCAGTGAGACCGTTCGTCTGAGGGTGGTAGGCGGTACTCGTCCGGTGTACAATATGGCACTGGTGGATAAGTGCTTGAATTACATCGGAGAGAAATACACGGCCACGGTTACTGAGGAGTTCACGAGGAGGACCATGACGGAGCACAAACCGATTGAGGATGAAAGATGCAACGTCCTGAGCGGTGGCCGTGGGAAGAGCAGCGGTTTCGGCGTACCGTGTAAGGTGGTCCACAGCAAAAATTGCCCATCGGTTACCTGCCGTTGTCAATGGCAATGGTCCATAAAGGTCAATTCCGACGCGGTCGAATGGGCGGTCTGGGCACGGAAACGGCTGTAGTGAACCTGCTGCGGGATGCGGTGGTTGTTTCCGTCGCTGACACTCGTGGCAGCCACGAATGAACTGACGAACATAGGTGAACATTCCGCGCCAGTAATACCGTTTCCGCAAGCGCTCATAAGTCTTGAAGACACCGGCGTGAGCACATTGCGGGTCGGAGTGAAAGGACACGCAGATTGTTGAACGCAGCGTTCGAGGAATAACGAGAAGCCACTTCCTGCCATCTGGGGAATAGTTGCGCCGGTACAAGAGGCCGTCTCGAATGCTGAAGTGTGAAGCCTGGCGTCGCAGTGCTCGGGTGGTTGGAAGTGTGGGTGCCTCAGATAACACGTCAAGAAGCGAAGCTGTCCATGGATCGTTACGCTGGGCAGAGGAGACGGTGTTAACGTCAAGATCTGACACCGTGTTCGATAGAGGAGAGGGATGCAGTCTGAGTGGATAGTGGTGACCGCGAGAGCGCATCAGCATCGGCGTGCTTGCGGCCAGAACGGTATACGACGCGGATGTCATACTCTTGAAGTCGGAGAGCCCAACGAGCAAGGCGACCTGACGGATCCTTCAGCGAAGACAACCAACATAATGCATGGTGGTCCGTAACCACATCAAACGTGCGGCCATATAGGTATGGGCGGAACTTGACAAGGGCCCAAATTATCGCCAAGCATTCTTTTTCAGTAACGCTGTAGTTTGACTCAGCCTTGGTGAGCATTCTGCTTGCGTATGCGACGACATACTCAGGAAACCCAGGCTTTCGTTGCGCGAGAACCGCACCGAGGCCGACACCGCTGGCGTCTGTGTGCACCTCAGTTGCAGCCGTAGGGTCGTAGTGGCGCAGTATAGGTGGTGATGTCAGGAGACGGCGAAGAGTAGAGAACGCTTTTTCACAGTCGGAGGACCAAGACGAGACATCGGTGGCGCTGCTTAAAAGCTGGGTCAAAGGCGCAATTATAGAGGCGTAGCATAATCCTATGAAGCTCCGTAACTGCTTTACAGTCGTCGGTTTGGGGAAGTCAGCGACAGCGCGCAATTTAGGAAGTATGCCGTCCTTGGATACGACGTGACCGAGAATCGTGAGTTGCCGCGCAGCGAAGCGGCATTTCTTGAGATTCAGTTGGAGCTGAGCATTCTTCAGACACGTCAGGACATGTTTCAGGCATACAAGATGTGTTGCGAAGTCTGGCGCAAAAACAACAATATCATCGAGGTAGCAGAGACATATGTTCCATTTCAAAACCTGCAGAACCGAATCCATCATGCGCTCGAAGGTGGCCAGCACATTGCAGAGGCCGAAGGGCATGACATTGAATTCATATAAACCGTCAGGTGTGACGAAGGCTGTCTTTGGACGATCGGCATCTGCTAAGGGCACTTGCCAATAACCTGAACGCAAATCTAATGATGAAAAAAACTCGGCTCCTTGTAAACAATCAAGGGCGTCGTCAATCCTGGGCAAAGGGTACACGTCTTTCCGAGTGACCTTATTTAAGCGCCAGTAATCCACGTAGAAGCGAATCGAACCATCCTTCTTTTTAACTAGAACCACAGGTGATGCCCACGGACTTTGTGAAGGTCGAATAACGTCGCGTTTAAGCATATCATCAACCTTTTCGGTAATAACTTGACGTTCGGTGGCGGAAACACGGTATGGTCGCTGTCGCACTGGCACGTTGGAGCCTGTGTCGATGTAGTGAAGAATGGTAGACGTTCGTCCCAGGGCAGGTTGAGCAACGTCGAAAGATTCGCGGAACTGGTACAGCAGGTGGAGAAGATCAGAGCGTTCAGATGGCGACAGTCCGTCTGCGATCGACGAATTGAATAGGTCGGAAGGTGGTACATCAGAAGGGTTGAGGGCACCGATAGCTTCGAGGTCGATGCCAGATGAATCTTGGTGTGTGGTGAAAATTTGTCCTTTGTCAATGGCCTGCACGCGTCCAAGAGATTCACCTTTAAACAGTTGGATGGGATACGGAAAGGGATTGGTGACGCAGAGAACGCTGTTCCCTTAAGAAATGGAGAGGGTCGAATAAGGCAGAAGAAGAGGTTTCCGACTGAGCAAGAGGCTTGATGGCTCAAAGAAGGCAGCTTCATCACAAATGCCGGCGTAGAAGACGGGTAGCAGAAGAGCCGCTGTCGGGGGAATTTCAGTGTCTTCTTTCACGACTAGCTTGCGTGCAGCTTGCTGAGTGTGGTTGTAGGGCTGGTCGTAGAACGGGAGGAGTTCAAGTTCAGACTTGGCACAATTTATAACAGCATGATGACGCAATAAAAAATCCCAGCCAAGTATGATGTCGTGCGAGCAGGATGAAAGGACGATAAACTCAACAATGTAGTGGTCCTTCGCGATGATCAGTCGGGCAGTACAGGCGGCTATTGGCTGAACAGGTTCTCCATTCGCTGTTCGTAAGGACATCTTATCAAGAGGCGTGGTCACTTTTCGGAGCTTGCGGCAAAGTTTGGCGTCTATAACGGAAACGGCAGCACCGGTATCGACAAGCGCATATGCATGAGTGCCTTCTACAAAAACTTCGACAATATTCGACGGCAAAGTTCGAGGACTTGAGCATTTTGACAGCGCAGTTCTTGCCTCCTGAACTGCAGCGGCTAGTTTCCCTCATTTTCAGGGGCTGGCCGACGACGCATTGGTGACAAGGAGCGGCGACGGGGTGACAGTGAACGACGAGACGTAGGTTGCGGGTAGTCACGTGAGAACGTGCTTGATTGAGGATCCCGACTTTCGTAACGAGACAGGGGAGGACGGTTCATAGAGTTGTTCTGTGATTGGGCGTTAGTGTATCCTGGCACGCGACGACGGCAGTATCGGGCGATATGGCCAGGGCCGCCGCATACGAAGCAGATCGGCCGGTTATCACGCGTTCGCCAGGCATTTGCAGCGATGGGAGGAGCCCATGGGGCGGACAGCTGAGTTGAGGCTGAGGTATGCGGCACACCACGGAAGGGCGAGGGCTGGTAGGGCTGCTGCCGCTTTACTGCCTCAGCGTAGGTAAGAGGCGCGGTGACAGGGTGTTGCGGAAAGGGCACCGGCATGGCCTCGGAAATCTGTTCCTGAAGTGCATGTTGGAGCACGGGAGCCAACGGGGTTGGGTGCCGCAGTGGCTGCTGCTGTGAGAGCTCTTGACGCTGAGCAAAAGGCAGGAGAGAAAGCTGACGAGCCACTTCCTCACACACGAAGTCTTTCATTTGTGTGAGAAGGTAGGACTGGTCAGGCATGACGTCCAGTGCAGTGACTGGTTGGATCGTCTGGGATGAACGTCGCGTGAGAGCTCGTTGCCTCCTCAATTCGTCATAGCTCTGGCACAGAGTCACAACTTCGGAAACAGTGCTAGGAGACTTTGCGAGGAGCATCTGGAAAACGTCGTCGACACCCTTCATGATGTGCTGTATCTTGGCACTTTCGCTCATTGAGGCATCGACGCGCCTGCAGAGATCGATGATGTCCTCGATATAGGCGGTGAAAGTTTCACCTGGTTCCTGTGCCCGCGTGCGCAGACGTTGTTCGGCGCGTAACTTCGTACGGCAGGGTGACCGAAAACGGCTGATATTGCCTCCTTGAAAGCGCCCCAGTTCTCGAACTCAGACTCGTGATTCGTGTACCATAGCTTCGCCACGTTGGCGAGGTAAAAGTTGACAGTGCTCAACTTCGCAGCGTCATCCCACCGGCTGGGTCCACTCACTTTTTCGTAGGACGACAGCCAGTCCTCGACGTCCTGGTCTTCTGTTCCCGCAAATATCGGGGGGTCTCGCTGGTGAACCGGCCCGGGGCAGGCAGCGGCTGCGAGAGGTGGCGTCTGTTGGGCAGCATGAGCTAGCATGGTCGACGGCAATGTGCGGGATCGGAGTTCCAGGGCGTAGGCGATGGGGGTACCCGGCACGATCCACCAAATGTAACGAGGTTTATTGGACAAGCCTAAGAAACAGGCAGTAGAACACAGGGCGAAGAAGATGGCGGTGTTCGAACGCAGATCTCGTGGTGCCTCCGCTCGTGATGATGATCGTTTAGCCCCCTGTCATTGTGTTCATTCCTTCATTATAGGACTGACAATTGGCTTAGTGTCACATGGTAAAAGTCGGTTGCTTGGTTTACCGGATTTAACATCCCAGAATGACTCGAGCTATGGGAGACACCATAATGGAGTGACATTTTTGTGGCGCTTAAGCACAATCAGAAAAAAAAAGGAACACATGACGACGGGACAGGTGCTGTCCCGTCACCACGTGTTCCTTTCTCTTGTGACTGTGCTTAAGCGCTACAAAAATGTCAGTTAGCAAGAACCAACTTGCCCAGAAACATGTTCTTCTGCACCGTAGCAGAGGGCTCCGAATAATTTAGACCACCCGGGGTTCTTTAACATGCACTGGCATCACACAGTACACGGGATTCTAGCATTTCACGTCCATCGAAATGAGACTTCTAGCAGCCAGGATCGAAATCGCGTCTTTAGACGTGATTTCAATCCAGTTCGGCTGCGTCTTTAGAGTCGGAAGCCAAACACTGTAACCAATGGGGCACTGCAGCAGCTCATGGTAAAAGTGGCATGCCTAGCAAGTGGAGGAGGACAAATGAAAACCAGGAACTGTGGGCTGCAGTGTCACGCTTAAGTGAAGAATATAAATAAAACAGTGTTCAAGGATCATGGAGGTTTAATGCAGCATGGCTGGAGGCAACGTTTTGATAGAGGGAGCCATTGGGCAACATATGCTGTTTTTTACAGTTTAGGTACACGTAGCTCACTCTCTGCAGAAGTGAAGAGAGGCTCCAACAGAGCAATGGGAAGGTAAGAGAGGCTTTCAAAAAAGTGCATTGTTTAGCAGCAAGCGGCACTAAAGAACACGAGCAACAAGGAAGAGGAGACCAACAACTGACGGTTTATTTCGTACAGAGTAAGTTGAAGGCTGTACAAGAACAAACAGAAGAAAATATGCCATACTGCACACGCAAAACAGGTCCTGCTAGATGCAAGTAGAAAAGGGCACACACGATTCATCCAGACTTTTTATTAGGGGTGTGCGAATATTCGAAATTTCGAATATTTTTCGAATAGTGTTTGCTATTAGATTCGATTCGCACTGAAATTTTACTATTCGAACTATTCGAACTTCCCTAAGACAAATGCAGTCAACGTCCGGTTGAAAGTGACCCCTTCAGATTTTCAATATGCTTCACCTCATTACACTCTCGTATTGCGGCAAAGCTGCCTTTCAAGCTCCGTTACGTTTGAACTTAGCCAAGAGACAAAATCCGGTTGGAAATGGTCCCTAGATTTTCAATATGCTTCACCTCATCACACCCCCGTATTGCGACAAAGCTGCCTTTTAAGCTCCGTTACGGTCGAACTCGGGCAAGAGACAGTGAACGTCTGATTGGAAGTGGTCCCTAGATTTTCAATATGCTTCACCTCATTACACTCTCGTATTGCGGCAAAGCTGCCTTTCAAGCTCCGTTACGGTCGAACTTAGCCAAGAGACAAAGTCCGGTTGAAAGTGGTCCCTAGATTTTCAATATGCTTCACCTCATCACACCCCTGTATTGCGGCAAAGCTGCCTTTCAAGCTCCGCTACGGTCGCAAATGTATTAACTCAAGAAAGCGCTGGTTCCAACATGGAGATGAAAGATGTGGCAGAGTTGGGGGCTTAAGTAAAGCTGTTTTGGACCTGAAATTTGGGCAGGAAGTCCGAAAAATCGGAAGCCGAGGCTTTTTAGCATCCAAAATTTCAGATGTTCTTATATATCGACGTCTACGAGGCAGATTTGGAACTCTGGACTTGAAGGGAGCACACCCTTGTCCGCCACATCAGTTGGCCTTCCACAGCAGTTGAAAGAGGAGGAGAGGCTGAGGAAATGGCATCTCTGCCTATCACGTGTAAAGTGTTGTCGGCAACACTTTGGTTGCACCAAATCATGTACATAAATACAATTCGGCCTCTACATTGCCTCACTCTTGATAAGAAAGACAACTATGAAATATGACCCCACCAGCGCTTCATCAACCTAGCGAAAAGAAACACTTTCATGTTGCGATCTCACAAGAACATACTTAGGGATTCTCTGCAACTTTTTCTGTAATTTCACTTCGAATTATTCGAAAAATGTTTGAGAAATATTCGAAAATTATTCGAAATTATTCGATTCGATTCGCACTCAATCTTTATTATTCGAATTCGCTTCGCACCCAAAATTTTGCTATTCGCACAGCTCTACTTTTTATCTCAACAGCTTCCATCACTTCCATCAACAGCTTCCATCTTAAACTGATTGCAACCTTGTTCACAAGTCCGTGAACAAAGCTCCCGTCAATTAAAATAAATAAAAATGAACAATATGTCACATAACAGTGAATGAAGTGTTAAGTTTCATGAATTAAAGGTAAATAAACTATAAATTAACACTGAATCAAACGTGAGAGCATAGGATCTCGCCTGTGCCCACATTATCGTTAACTGAGGGGATTTTTGCAACCTCAGATATGCCTCTTTTAGATGAAAAACTGCAGCGGTCTGGTTAACCATTTTCTGCACAAAGGCGCATTACCTCAAGGAAACAAAGTGACGAGAGTTAACGAAACGCCTTAAGTGTAGTATCGGTGATCAAAAAATGAACGGCGCCGTGCAAGCCGTATGCAACATTTAGCAAGCGAACGCTCTCCGGTCATTACCGAGAGTTGTTAAATCACCACGCTTAAGAGGTACGCTGCTTAACTGAGCAAGCACCAGCGGCTTAAGATCGTCTTCAAGACGCTTGTTACTACAAGCGAGACTTTTTTTCGTTTTCAGTTGTTGAAAGCCCGGATCGCTCAGAAGCCCGCAGTAGAAGGGCAACCTCTGACGTCCGAGATGGACGGCACATTTTCTTTCCTACGCTATGCGCCTTCGGTGACGTTAAAACCGCGGTGTAAAAACAAAGCAGGAATATAAAAAACAGTTAATCGTTAATTAGAAACGCGGATACACAGGCTAGTGCGAATACGCGTCCCCCTTTAGCTCGCCGCGCTTTTCGCTAGGCAGATCAGACTCGGCTATTAACTCCATTACAGCCAAACAAAGGCTGGGAAACATACTCACTCAGCCATTATTTCTGCAATGTCCTTCTTGCAAAGTCTGCGCAAATTTACACTTCTTCGCAAAACCACAGGCCGGCACTACGAAAGCGCAAGACGAGACCGCAGACTGTTCGAATTTTTGATGCAGCCGCGTAATGGAAACCTCAGTTTCGGCAACGAACAATTTACTTTCGCCGAAGCAGCAAACTCTTCTGAGCGCAGAACTATGTTTGCAGGTTAGTGTTCATTGTATATTTGTATTATTCGAGATAAGCGCTATTTGTTAGAGATTTTGTTTACACTGCCGAGATACGAGCCTGTGGGTAACCTTTTTCCCCATTTCGTTGTCATGGAGATGAATCCTAAACTGAAACTACGTTGCCGGATTCCGCGCGTTCCTCGGCCCCGCCAAAGATGTGATCACTTTCTCTTCGCCAAGCTAGCCTACCTGCGCGTCAATAATTAGACGCACGATGGACGAGGAGGTAAGCGCTAAGGTAATTAAGAAAACGCAAGACCTCTTAGGATCTGTGATAAAGAAGCCACCTCTGCAAGAAAAACTGCTCAAGAAACCACCGTTCCGATTTCTGCATGACGTTATTCATAACGTAAGCACGCATGGAGAAGTTATTTTCATGTCGCTACTCTGCGACCACGGATAGCACCAGCGAAATTATTATTTTGCAGGTCATCAAGGCAACAAGTTTTTTAGATGGACTGTACAACCAGGATGAGCTTACGTCAGAGAATATAAAGGCAAGTCGAAAACGACTTTTTCTTCTTCCTCGACGTGGTTTATGTAATTTTCTACACACTGTTCCAGGACAAGGAAAGTAAAATTGCATTTTTACAGAAGGCCATTGATGCTGTTGGTAAGTGTATTACAGTCATCACATGTTTTTGAACTTAAGTTTAGGATAACTCCAAAATATGTGCACGCATGCTTACAATCATGCTTAGTTATGACACTCTATTTTGTCTGACGTTGAACTCTGTACTAGGTATAGTAAGTGGGTCGGCGTTGCCTGTGCGACCATCAAAAATAGTTGCTGGACACGAACCGGACAAAACCAACGAGTTTCTTCAAGTACTCGCAAAGTTAGCAGCCAAAAAGGTGACCTCACGAGACGTGATAAGATAGCCATTAAGCACTTCATTTAATTTACAGCTTCTTATTTTTGTACAAAAAAAAAAAACACAGGTGGACTCTAGTGATGCTGTGAAAAGGGTTCTAACTGGTGAAAAACCTCCTGCACCAAGCAAACCTGAGAAAAAAGACACGGGCAAAAAGAAAGAGGTGAGAACAATCTTATGTCAATCGCATTAATATTTAGTACCCGATTCACTAAGCCTCCCATCACATCATTTTGCTTTCCAGCCAGTGAAAGTCTCAAAAAAGTCTGACGGTGAACGTAAGTCAAGAAAAATAGCAAGTGAAACTGACCCAAGTAAAGACAAGAAGTCAACATCCTCGGTGCAAAAGGAGAAGAGCTCATCTAGCAGCAAGTCGTCCAAGTTAGACAAGACTTCGGGAGAGCACAGGTCGAAATCTAGAGAGCCTGATGCACGCAAGACGGCACATGCCGCTCCAGAGGGCGATGATGTGCAGCAGACCGGCAGTGAACGGCCTAAGACTAGCTCGAAGAAAAAATCATCCAAGGAGGTGAAAGAGCCTGCAGCTACTGCTCCGTCAGCTTTGCCCAACGGAATTTCTAAGCTTGAACAGGTGAGGTACCTGTTGGGGAGGGACAAAGTCTCAGTGTGAATTAAACATGCGGGTTCCCCCTCTCCACATGTGCATTTCAGGATCAAGTTGTTGCAAAGGTAGACAAGACTGACTTGCAGCCACAGGCAGTCAATGTAAGTTGCCATTGTTTGAACTATGTTAATGCCTTCTGCAAATGCATTTCACTTCAGGCATCTCTATGTCTAACGATGTGCACAAATTTCATCTTGTTATGCAACCTAAACTGCTTTTTGCAAATATCAGCATATTCAATGAATATGGTGAATATCAGAATGCGTGTGATGAATATCAGATATATATCATTTTCATCTTTGTCTGACATACATCACCTCAACTAGAATTGAGTGTAATTAAGCTTTTTATCGTCATTTTATATATTTATTCTACACATTCTACCTACATAACCACAAGATGATGTAGAAAAAAAGAACACTATAGTGGGGGATGTAACATGGATCATAACAACAAACAGCGCTAGTCCTGTGTCTTCTTGTTGATGCTCTATTTTGCACTGTTTGAGGTATGTATATGTACCAACTGGCTCGTATTCAAATGCTATATTACTAACATTGTTATACAAGACACAAAACTGCATAATAAATAGTGTAAAGGACAATATACATGTTGAGATAAACAGTTTTACCAGTGTCAGCGTGATTTATTGACTTACTACATAGGGGTAAACAAAAGCATAACCAGTAAAAACAGGAAAGCATTTTGTCTCATACTCAAGCAAGCACCGTAATATTATTTACAGGGTTATTAAAAAGAAAAGGAGGAGGAATAAATTTTATTGAGAACCAGCAGTTTGAGTGCCTAGCCTCCCACGTGGGGACAGAGAACAAAAAAAATGTCATGCATCATCTTTGGTAATAATATCATTTAAAAGCGAAATACGTGCCCAATAAGTTTGTTAAGAAAAATGAATTACCAGAAGGGATGTTTTGTATGGGTATTTTGATATTTTTAAATGAATTACCTCGAAGAAGTGAGAAATGAGGAGAAAAGTAAAGATGTACTGTAGATAGAACGATGATGCACAATGTTGTTTTTTGTTTTTTCGTTAGAGTGCACATTGGCTCATAACCGCACCATCACTGTCATGTGCATCTCTGGCTTAATCTACTTTCACTAGCCTTTTTTTGGTGAAAAGCTTGAGTTCTGGAAAAAAATCTCTGGAAAAATTGTGAAAATAATCTCAGCACACTTTCTTTTAACATTGAATAAAATACAAACATAACTCTATAGTACATTTTAAAAAGGTTTGACTGTATCGAAAAACCTCACAAAAGTGTGCTTTTTGTGCACCTGATGCTGCTGCCTCTTGGTGCTTGTCTACATGCAACTAGGGTCATTAATGTAAAAAAGAAAGTGAGACGTTTTATCAGCTATGATCAGTAGACCGTTTCCTCAATATTCTACAGCCCAATATTCAAGATGACGAAGCCGAAGTGAAACGTCCACGTAGTACAAAGCGGTCATCTCACAAGGAGCAAATTCCCGAAAGCAGTAGTGAAGGTCACCAGGATAAGCTGCCTACATGTAAGAGAAACTTATTTTTATTATTTGTTCAGAGTATGTTTGAGAATTGTAATTTAAGAGAAGCTGTATGTGTAGAGACATTAAAGATGACATTCCATGCATAATTTTGTACCTCTCTGGTAAAAATGCATAAAAGATACAAACGCTATCTATTACATGAGAGATTAGTGAGCACTGCTTCGTGATGGCAACCTAAACTACTGATAGGAGGTCCGAAATCTTGTTTTCCTCTTCAGCAAACAGCAACCATGAAATGACGTTACAAGCCGACCACTTATTGGCACCTCCCGAGCCTGAAAACAAAACTGTGCAAGAAGTCGAGAGACCACTGTCTCGGTAAGCAATTCACTACTTTAGAGTAAATGTGCAGTTAAATAATCTGCACTGGTTGAAGTTAAAATCCACACAAATTTGAATTGATTGTACTTTGCTCATTGTCATTGGTTTCTTTTTTGTTGTTGCTCGTCTGTTAGGTAATGTTGTCTTCGGGCGTCGTAGCAGTCCCGAGACGTAGTAGGAAGATATAGAATAATTTAATTAAACTCAATAACTCGGGAGCCACACAGGCTACACGATGCCACACAGGCGAACAGCACGAGAGTCCCACTCATCAACGTCGTCATCTTCTTCCACTGCTCAGACCAGAAACCGTGCTTCTCATAGAGGCACTATAGCGGCCGTCCTGAAACCCTTAACGTCCTCGTTAAGGCGACCTCGACAAAAGTTATTTGACTCATTTTGCATAAACACGCTCGGCTATCCTCCCATTGAACTACGTAAATGACGTACAGTTTAAAAAAACAAGATTGCTCACATCTGACAAGTTTAGAAAAAACAAGAACACACGAACACTAAATCCAACAACTAACGCTAGAGATTTGTTCACAGCACACAGCATTTCTTGAACTCTTCCGGCCATCTTGACTGGCTTGACGATGCGGAAAGCCACAAAAAATGAAATGGGGAGAAAAAAAGCAAAGGTTCATACAACACAAGCACACGGCACAATGCAGTTCTTCAGATGCACAGGCAAAAATAAAATAAAATCACGACACATAGCCTCCTAGCCTGGATGGTAATGGGTAACGAGCCTTTGCACTGAGAACGTTATCGCACTGGCTTTTCTTGGCCTTCTTGGGATTCTTCGGTTAGTGGTAGATGTCCGCTGGCAAAACTTGCGTGATAACAAGAGCTTCACGTCCTTCTGCATTTGTCTTGTAAGGTCTCGTTGCAAAGAGCTTGCTTCCTGGATATCCATTTCCAGTACTGTTGTGCATCCTAACTCCGAAGGATTCATAGCAAAACATTCTCCGAATTCGTTGCGTTTTTCCGCCTGCTCTGAGCGTTGGGCTTCAGTTACAGCACTGCCAACATTGACTTTTGACTCAACAACAGGTCGCATTTTCTGCACTTCTTCGTGGGAGCCGTTCTTACTACAAGTGTGGATGACATCCCGGCTATTGTTGTCGTGGATGCACAAAACTTCAACTTTGCTGGCTCGCTCCAAGGGCTGTCCTTTTTGGATGACATTCTCACTGCCACTTGTGGAGCATATTGGCACTGCGATTTTTCCATCTATTTTGTCGAGCAGCACATCACGTCCAGAGCACTGAGAAATGACAGGGCTTGTGACAGAGCGATCGGTGGACATAGTGATCAAATTCACCGTATCCTTTAATCGTAGCTCACCTTCTCTGCATCTCAGTTTCAGGTTTGACTGTGTTTTCAATGGCACTAGATCTGAGAAAGGACAGTCGTTTAGGTGGAAGAAGCGGAACGTGCTTCTGACCATAAGTGACGAAGGGCAGGTCGGTGAAGGTTCTGCCCACCAGTAGGTCGACACCTTGTGCGTCGTCTGGAACCACTAACACGGGAATCTTCTCGGCCACAATGCCATCGATGCTGATCTACGCCTTGCAGTGACCGAGGCTAGGTTAGGTTAGGTTAGGTTAGGCTGGGCTAGGTTAGGTCCAGTAGCACTACGGAAGAGTCACCTTTATATCCTCTAGCCAGGCCCATAGCCAGAGGGGGGAGGGGGGGGGGCCAGGAGGCCCGCCCCCCCCCCCCCCCGAAATTTTTATGATACTACATGGTGTTTTGTCAAAAATAAATCATGAAAATAGGCGTTTTTTCTCAAATAGTCAAGGCTTTCAGCAAGTGGGGCCCCCCCCCCGAAAAAAATTCCTGGCTACGGGCCTGCCTCTAGCACTCTTATCGTATTGCGGGTTCGGTTCCAGGCGTTTCGATGGAGGTGAAATGCTAGAGGCCCGTGTCAGTGCACGTTAAACAACCACAGGGGTCGAAATTTCCGGAGCCCTCCACTACGGCGTGACTCACAATCATATCGCAGTTTTGGCATGTAAAACCCCAGATATTATCTATTCCTTGTCACATTCTTCACAATTCCCGTTGTTCAGTAATTGCAAATAACTGCTGCAATTCCTGCTAAGAATCTCTTCCACTTCCTTCAGACAGGCACTCTCATTTACAGACAATTCTCATTTTCGTTTTCAGATTAGTAATAAGTGCGTTCAAAAGAATCTTGTTGTTTGCCTAACAGGCCACTGAACAGGCTCATATTATTCAAAGGTAGTTTACAACACAAAATGTAGTCAATTTTCAGTTCCAAATTTCATTGAAAGATTTAAGTAAATATCATCGCCCTTCACAGGTACAGAAACAATCAAGTTACAGAAGTCACGAGAGGCTATTCTTCCTACACAAAGATTATTTAAGGTGGCTACACATGTAACAAAAGAATTTGCCTAAATACTACCAAACATGAAGTAAAACTGGTTTGGTCTGGGTGTTGTCATTACCTTAGAAAGGAAGTTGCCAATCTTCGAACAGGAGTTAACCTTGTACTGGGAAGCAACTGGAAGTCGGGTTTATCTACTCCACATAGCCAAGTACATGACAAAACTCCTTTTTTAAAAACCTCTGATTGCATCGCCACTATGTTTTGTGTAATCACACCACCCTGTGCTTGCGAATTCTTTAATCATTCGGTCATATTCTCTTGTACCCTCTAATAGGGTTTGAGCTTGTTTGTAAATCTTCATTTCAAGAAACAGTGTGACCAGACAGGGCAAGAAAGATGGGCACAACCCTGATAGATGTAACCTGTGCGTCAAATTGATTGATGAAACTTCGGGCGACAAGCTCGGTAGAAGTCGTTGTACAAAAACAGAAGCTACGCTAGTGGGTGACGGGCTAATAGTGGCCGCGATTCCTTACTTGCACGCCATCTCTCACAGGATCAGTATGGTCACTGCACAAGATGAGTCAGAGTAGTTTGTTTGGCACCCATAAAATTGTGTTTCCTACCCAGAAGTGAAGATGTGTGAAAAAATATGCAACTCGTTTGGTTTATTTTGTTTTTATTTACACATACTGCAATCTCCATTCGGTGATTTTAGCAGTGTGCTACATCAAGTTAGTTTTGCACAATGGCGAATCCATGGACATACAATATCCACAGGTTATACAATATATACAGCTGATACAAACTCTCACCTGCAAGCTCAAAATGTGGATACCATAAAAAATAGAAGATTACAAGCGTAGAAGTATGTACAGCTGAATGCAACACAATTCAAGTAGGAACCACAGTTTCTGATTTTGAAGAAAACAATGGCAACGAGGGTGCTGCAACAATTGTATTAGTTAGTTTATTCCAGTTGATTAGGTGCAAGGAAAGAATGAATACTTAAATCAATTATTGCGTGTAGTAAAGGAGGTAATGTTGATTTTATAATGACCATTTTTTACTTGATAGTTGATACGCAGACTTAAAGGCCAACTCCGGTGATTTTTCGAGGTCGATGGATCTCAGTGAAATTTGCTGGGTACGTTCTTTTGTACGTTTCCGTCATTTATGCCAAATTACAGGCTTGAGACATGCGCAGATTGTTTGCAAATGAATTTTAAAGATTGTCTGCAAACGCCCTCCTGGCTTCCCACAATTATTGGCAACATTGCGTCTGTGACGTCAGTATTGGCAAGGTGGCGGAAGTGACGCAGCCGAGGGCACCGTTAACTTCGGCGCTTAGGCCGCTACAGCGAGCGTCTGCTGTGCACAAGGCGACAGACAGCGTTGGTTTGGCCGGCGCTTCGCTGGTCGTGCCGGCTGTCACAGTTTTCATACTCCGCGCCGGTGTGACCGGCATGCCTTGCACGACTTCCGGTTCTTTCGTAACAACGTCTACGTCACACGTTGACAGTACACTCGGTTGGGTTTCGGTTTCGGTGTTGCGCTTTTTTGCTTATTTAAAATTATTCTCCAATTTGCCGAGTATTTCTGCTATCGGGCCCGTAACAGGAGCGTCTCAGGAACATAAAAGCACCATTACTTTGACATGGCCAAAAAATCGCCGGAGTTGGCCTTTAAAGAGGCCCTGCCACACTTTTTCAGAAAACACTGCCAACCAGTAGTCAAGGCTCCCAAGAACATGCGAGCAAAACATTATAGTGCAGCACGCGGTCTGGAATTTACAATTAATTATTGAAGTCAGCTAGAAATCGTTCCATCTTATCTCGACAAATGATGCCACATAAGCCCAAATGACTGCACCATGAAGCCAATGTCCATGGCCATTAACTGGTTTGAGCATTGTGTGCTGCATAGTTACTGTGGCCACCGCAGGATGGCGCAATGTGCCCGCATGCTCGCACGCTCGTGATCACACTGAAAGTGGGCCATGCGTTCAAAGAAAAAAGGAAAAGCTTCTTGCCTTCTTGTTGTTCCCCGACTCCCACCCCCACCCTGCATAGCTTTCAGCATGCTCGCTGGTACGAAAGGAGGGAGAAAGAACTCAAAGCATGCGACAAATCCCTGTAATTCTGCTCGTACTTTACGGATTCTAAACATTTTTGTGGCAGTCGATTCATGAGGCAATAAACTCCTTGAATGAAGACATTCAATGATTACTTGGAAAAATGTTGCAGGACCCCTTTAAGCCACGAATTACAGTATCTTAATGATAAGGGTGAAAGTTGAGCTCTGTTTAAAAGGCTTGTCATAGGAGTCCTTGAAAAGTTATTTTATATGAAATGCACCGCTCTTCTTTTTACTTTTTCTAATTTAGTAAATCTTAGTAAAAGGGTCCCGTATGATAATGGCGTAATCTAAGATTGGTAGGACTATCCTTTTGTACTCTCCATTCTATCTATTTGTAAGGTGGACAGAAGGTGGGCAAAAGTTCCATGCTAGGCTGAAATCGTCTGCGAGATACCCACGTCTTGTGGCAGGCATCACTACGTTGGACAGACAGGCCACTGCATTAATTGATGACTGTCCGCAATAGCATTCTAACCTCAAAGCAGAAACAGAAAGCGATTTAGTGATTCGTGATGCAGAGTGGGGTTGCACCCCAAACTTTGACCAGATGCGCATCGTGAGCTGCTATTATGATAACCACAACCAAGAAATCTACAATGCTTTTGCGATATATTCCATAGGGAGCCTTCATGTGTCAGCTCACCATCAATCGCACTGAGCGACAGAGAGATGCATTATCTCCGTAAAAGAGTGTCACACTGTCACAGGCAGGTTGGTATGCATGTGCCTGGTTTAATTGAAATTGCTTAGGTATGTTTGACTGTGGCGCAAATCATATTTCGTGAAAAGGGGGATAGAAAAGAGAAGAAACTGAAGTGCCAGCTACCAACTCTTTAATGATGCTCCCAGAAGCGCACAGAAAGAAAAACACCTTCCGCACATGCATAAAGAGCCAAGGTATGACGTGGAACAACATGATCGACATCACATACTACAGTAGAACCCCGCTGTTACGTTCCTCACTGCTGCGTTTTCCCGGCTGTTACGTCGTTTTCCGCCGGTCCCGGCATAGCTCCCATAGGATACAATGTATTGGGAACCCCGCTGTTACGTCGTAACTGTCGGACCGTTCCCGTATGATACGTCGCGAAGTGCGCTCGGAGCCGACCGAGTGACTACCAGAGAGAGCGGCCATGGTGCATTTTCACGCACTTTGGCCTCGTTTGACCGTAATATTAGCCGCATGAGAGGCGCAAGCAACAGAATCTTTCAATTGATGCAAACAAAAGCATGGCCTTCGAGATTCAAATTGCAAAGATGGCGTCTATGACGTAACTGCTCGCAAAAGCAAGGCCTTCGAGATTGGCATTTACTATTGACAAAAGCATAGCCTCTGAGATTTGTATTGCACCAACATGGCGTTTATGACGTAATTGCTTGCGAAAGCAAGGCCTTCGAGATTGACATTCACTTCTGCCATCGCGTTGGCGTAGACTCATCATCATCGTTATTTGTCGGAGAACGGGAGGAGTTCGAGCTGGTTGGAGCTCGCGTGGTCGTGCGTGCGGTTCGCGGTCGGACTCGCCGCGCCGGTCGTGATTGTGTGTGCTTAGTTCTTTCATGCCTACAGCTGTTGGTGTTCACATACGTTGATTACATTTCTGTGGATGAGGCCGTCCTAAGCTCCGCGTTTCTATCCATCGACTAGATCGCGGCTGAGCGCGCCAATTTTCGTGCTGCTCGTAAGAATTGAAATAAAATTCTGTACCACTAAATATTTTGCCGTTTTTTCCTGTTTTTCGGCTCTTACGTTTCCCGTCTCTTACGTTTATTTCCTACGGTCCCTTCAAAAACGTATCAGCGGGGTTCTACTGTATCAGGAAAGTGCATTTCTGAAGAACACAGTGCTATAGATGTGCCACTGAGACCCTTTCCTCTTTGATATAGAAGGCTTCCAACAACTATACGGCAGTCTGTTTCTTACGTTTGCTGAGAATCGGCACTCGCACAAAGCACGTTACACAGCAGCAGGCGTTACAATGCACAGGAAGATGTGCACTGTCACTCTTATCTATTCTATTAGCATGCTCCCTCAGTCTGTCATTGATGCAACGTCCCGTTTGCCCAATGTAGGAATGCAAGAAAGGTGTCTATTTTTTTCCTGCACATTTCTGGGAGTGTCAATAAATAGCAGTTGCGAAAGTTAACTTTAACTTTTCCTTATTCAATCCGGCAGGTCAACATTGAGGTCGTCACGACCTCGAAGTTCCAGACCGGCTGCACCAAGAATTCGAAAGAGGGAAAACTCGGCTGATAGCACTCCAGCCATCAGGTAGGCAATTGACAACCTCATTCATGAATTACCTTTCTTTTATTTATTTCTTCTTTCTTTTATTAAAAGATATACCTATCAGGACAAGATGTGAAATCGAGATATGATCCCAAAACTTGTTCTTTCTGCATAACACTCTTCAGGCAGTCTAGGTACCCTGCAAACAAATATGCTTTGGCTGTTGATAATATTAGCTACTGCTTCTATTTGGCACAACCCAAATGCATTCAGACTAACAAGTGAAGTGTATTTATCATTGTCATAGACAACCTAGGAATGTGAGGAAAATGAATGCTTGTTGTGAATGTCTCAAGTCTTAAGCTGTGCTCATCACAGTGATAACATGTTTATAAAATTCCTCAGTAGTAGTTATCGAGGTACTAGACAAGCAAGCCTCATTTCATATTGCCCCTTAACATTCAATGTAGGCAAGAAGGAAAGAAGTGGAAATTTTAAGGGCTCGTTTTTCTTTGTTATACACAATATTAATGAGCACTAACAGACAATAATGCCAAGGAAAGTATAGGGGATGTTATTAGTAGTAAATGTAATGTAAATGTGAAGAAAGAAAAGTGAACGAAAAGATAACTTGCCGCGGGCAGGGACCGAACCTGCGACCTTCGAATAACGCATCCGATGCTCTACCAACTGAGCTACCGCGGCGGCCATCTTCCCGTCCACTTTATGGGGTATATATGTGTATTTTAAACGTGGGAGCGTCAGTCAGCGCCGCCAGTAGCCATGATGGCGAGTGTGGAACACTGTTTTTCTGTCTGTTGGCGTCACGTAGCACATGAACTTATTACGAGCAGGCAGCTGACCAATAATCCCTCGCATGCCACCTGAAAGCATCAAGTCTGCCAGAACGAGACCCTCGCTATGAATGAAGGAAAGAATGATAGGGCTGAAGAAGCAGATGCTTTAGGCTACTTGTTTACAGTTTTTTAATTCAGATTTGTTTGCATATCACTCATTAAAAGAACAAAGGCATCAAATAAAGAAAGAAAAACAAGTTTTATTTGTGACACCAATGTCAGCTCGCAAAATGGCTTCACTGAAATTGCATGTTTTTTGACAAAGAAATAATTCCTTTCTGGTACGAACGAAAATGACTTTGAAGGAGTTCATTGCATTTGAAAGAGAAAACTAGGATCTACCAACTTCTGAGAGAAATTTTTTTATTTAAGCATTTAACTTATCTTTCTTTGAATAGGTATTGTCCTTGAATAAGCGGATGTCCATCTGACACCCGCCAATGCTCCTGCTTGTAAATATATGTAAATATATGTTTTATTGTGAAATTATTGTTGGAGGTGCTGGGTACGCCTGCCTGCATTTTCTCAGAAAACCAACACAGAACTTCGAGGCCTGCCCCCTAATCATTTCGTCGTTCTCCAACTTCGTCTCCCTCACATGGCGGGTCACTCTATGACCTCTAACCCACTACTGCCTTGTGACAGTAATAAATGAAAAAAAGAATTAAGCATCAAGTTTACAGTTTTTTAATTCAGATTACAAAATAGAGTGGGCCGCCTAATTCGATCTGTCCTAAATGGGCAAAGCTGATTAGCTGCTATTAATTATGGCAATATGCTTTTAGTTCCACAAACATAAGCTTCACCTATGGCTCTATATTATCGCGCTACGGCACAAGACATTTGAAAAATTTAGGTGCAGTTATACGGTGTAAACAGATGTGTCCTGCTGGTGCATTCATGTGCCAAAATAAATTTTAAAAAAATGTTTAGAAAACCAAAATGCCTGTTTTTTAGTGCACAGAAGTTAAAGAACTGAGGCTCAGTTTTTCTTTTTTTTAATTTGCCAATCTATTGTAAATTTTGTCAGGAATCCTAGACTTGCTGTCAGAACTGCTAGCAAAAGCTCCAACATTAAATTAAAGACAGCGCAGTATTTGTGCATCTTTCTGTGTGTTCCATCTCTTTAGTGCTGTTTTACCGTTCCTAAATATGAACCAACTCGCCCAAGCATCTGTTTTAGCTAAAGACAGCAAACGAAGTCATAGACGCAGTATGGCACAATATAGCTCAATCTATTTGTCTGTCTTTAGCTTAGCACCCTTGCCAGCACTCTTCAGTGCGTCTTCTTCTGCAGTATGTGCTTCCATTAAAAAATAATAATAATGTGCTCACGTTACAGGGCTCCGACCGCCAAGCCAGTTGAAAACGTAATTCTGGACACGAGTGAGGACAAAAATGAAGACGACAAAGATGATGAATTTGTGATCACCGAGTCTACAATTGAACCAGTCCTAGTGAGCAAAATGTTTTTTTGGGACAAACTGAATTTAGTACATGCCCCTGTCATGTCTCACGTTTGGATTGAGTTGAAGCCAAGGGTGCATGCATAGAAAGTATACTATGTTGCACTTCTTGTAATAATGCTGATGTTAGAAGAGCCAGGGCAGGGGCCAGTTGGTTGTACATTGTGAAGCACGCTGCTAGGAAACGGAAGGCGATATAGATAAAATCACAGGGGACAACACAAGTGCAACACTTTCGCGCTTGCGTTGTGCCCTGTGATTCTATCTATGTTGTCTTCCGTTTCCTAGCAGCACACTGAAAATTTTCACAATGCTGATGTACTGAGACTGAGATTTTGGCATGAAAGTTAAGATGAAACAATGTCTTGTGTTAATTTTCTCCAGCGTGTTCAGCAACCAAAGTACAACCAAACTTCATTGTCAAATTCTAGCATCCTACAAAAAAAAAAAGAAGGCCAGTTCATTATTTGAAAGTGAACGACAGCGTGTAAAACAAGGACGAAGAGAGCACGAACGACACCAGCGTTCAGTAACAGTCAGCGCTGGTGTCGTTCGTGCTTTCTTCGTCCTTGTTTTACACGCTGTCATTCACTTCAAACTATGCAGCACCAACTAGCCCAACACCGTACCCTCTTGCAGTTCATTATATTCTGTATCTGTTGTAAGCACGTATTCATTATGCTGATATCAACGAAATAAGATTTGCTTTGTTGTATACTACATATAAGCTGTTATATCTATGTTCACTATATTGACATTTGACTGTATTATGGTGTGCCCTTGGCTGAACATGGGCCAAAGCTGAAACAGGACAGAGCAGACATTAATGGCCGCACTTACGCAGGCTAAGCTGAACACTCCTGAAGCAGAACACCTTCCAGAGTCCGAGCAAGGCAAGTCCATCAATTCACTTCGCCAAATAAGCTTGCATGTTACCCTTGCCCCGCCATGGTGGTCTAGTGGTTATGGCATTCGACTGCTGACCCGAAGGTCGCGGTATCGAATCCCAGCTGCGGCGGCTGCATTTTCGATGGAGGCGAAAATGTTTGAGGCCCGTGTACTTAGATTTAGGTGCACGTTAAAGAACCCCAGGTGGTCAAAACTTCCGGACCCCTTCACTATGGTGACCCTCATAATCATATCGTGGTTTTGGGACGTTAAGCCCCAGATATTATTACTATTATTGCATGTTACCCTTAGAGTCTGAGTTTTTCAATGCCCATAGTATTGAAGTTTCTTTTGGCCTACATTGGTTATGAACGAGTATGTGCTCTGCAAAGCTCATGATTCTCTAATGAACACTGGGTTATTTATAAAAATTGCACAAGTCCCAGCACGTCGTCTCCAATATTTGTACTGCACCACAAACACCACCTAATCACAGATGCAAAGCCTAGAAGCCAAAGTAGACCTTGATATTCTGGGATCAGGCATTAAATAATGACGCTGTTTGTCTTCCCACTTTTGGTCTCATGAACATCTGTTTCTGAGAGATTTTTCGTAGAGCAGCCACTTGTGTTTCTTCAGTAAAATTTTGCATGAAGGCTGTTTCATATTGTCCTGTTGGATACACGGGTTTATACAAGGCCCTAAGTTTAGTTTGTTGCTGTTGGCCGGTAAAGGCACACTAGAGGCAGAGATTGGCTCTGTGGTATATTGTTTGAATGCCCTTCTCGAATGCTCACAATGCTTCTTTTATAACAGGAAAAGACTTGATCGTTCGCAGACAGAATTGAAACTGAAGGGTGTTCACAATTTTTTCCCACTTCCAGTTGTTTAGTGACATAATTTACTTAGATTTGCCAGAAACATCAGAGGCCGAGCAGCAATGCCTATTTGGAGGACACGCTCGCAAATGGCACTGACAGAATAATGCAACAAGTGAGTTCACCAACAGGCGATGTCCCAGGGTTTGTACAGCTTTCAGAAAATCAAGGGTATTCAAGAATTTTCAAAGCACTGCCTTTGAGCATCCCATGTAGCACATCTTTACTACAGCAATGCTTTCCAGCACTGCACATAGCACTAGCGACACAAAAATTACGCTGTCAATATCTGACCTTGCTGGGACTGCCTCGTAGTGGGTGGTGTTTATGAGCTTCCCCACTTTACTTTCTTGAAGTACGAGTTAAATGGACTTCATCTTTGTGCACCACTTGCTGGAATAAAGAGCAGTGCAGGAGCTTAGGGTTTGAAGTGCTCACAAGAGAAGCAGGAGACAGCCAGTGGAAAAGTGGAATGCGGCCCAAGAAAAGCAGCGTAAACCGAGAAAAGAAACCAAGGGTTTTCACGGGTTTCAAAAGACCTGTAGGCACCCTGCGTCCACATTGCAACACCAGCAACACTTTCCTAAGAGAGACCATTTTATTAAGGCCATACTTTTAGGTACTGTGAGCGTCAGAAAGACATCAATTAACCTAACTGCATTAGCTTTGCACATTGAAATGCAGTGTCAACTTTCATTGTCAGTGGTCATCTATGGTTCACTTTTATGAACAAGACATGTTACACAATGACTCTTTATACCACATCAGTGGCACATACCAAATCCAACATCTGCACTGTACCTGTTTCTTGTTTTGTTCTCAGCAAAAATGATGCTTTTTACACCTTGGAACAATCATCTCTGTCATTTTGGCTTGTCATTTTGGCTTGACAATATTTGCCTTTAGACTGCCCTCACAGAATTTTGACATTTCAACAATGATTTTAACGATACCGGAGTGACTTTGGGACTTTGGCGGAAGGCTTCCATCAGAGAATGCATTCCAGCTTTCAGAATACATCTCTGTGCTAATGCAAAGCAGAATGAGAAGGTTATCGGGTTTCGTAGAGACAAACAAACAATGCTTTTGTGATGTTAACCACATCCTTGCCATTTTATGAAGACTTTCAGAGCTGCACTCGCAGGCAGAAGTGACCTTCCACTTGTCACACCTTAGTTTAACAGCAAACACAACAGTCAGGACGACATACAGTTTTACACCAAAGCAGGGCGATATGTGTCACAGTATGTTAAAGAAAGGGCTTCCTTGGTTTGAGGTAATTAGCAACTAAACCAAATTATTAAGTTACATAGGCAGTGGCACAAGAACATATGAAACTCAACACGAAGCTTGCTATATTTGTTCCTTTTCAGTCTTTTTTGGCCTTTGAATGTAATTTAATTCTGAACAATAAAGCTCCAATATTAGCATGTTCGGAATAATGCTTCGTTTAGACAGTTTGGAGATGCTATGTCACACCAAGACCTTCCACTCAAACTTCGACACCAAGTTCCCCACTTGTGCTAGAAATGCCTTGGATGTCCTCAATACAGTCCAACTTTATTACAAACAAGTTGCATTTCGCATGAAAATACCATCATTATATTCAACATTTATTATAAGCAGCGGTGTGCGAATATTCGAAATTTCGAATATTTTTGTTTGCTATTCGATTCGATTCGCACTGGAATTTTACTATTCGAACTATTCGAACTTCCCAAAAACAAATACAGTCAACGTCCGATTGAAAGTGACCCCTTCAGATTTTCAATATGCTTCACCTCATTACACTCTCGTATTGCGGCAAAGCCACCTTTCAAGCTCCGTTACGGTCGAACTTCGCCAAAACAGTCAACGTCCGATTGGAAGTGGTCCCCAGGTTTTCAATATGCTTCACTTCATCCCACCCCGGTATTGCGGCAAAGCTGCCTTTCAAGCTCTGTTACGGTCGAACTTTGCCAAGACACAGTCAACGTCCGATTGGAAGTGGTCCCTAGATTTTCAATATGCTTCACCTCATCACACTCCGGTATTGCGGCAAAGCTGCCTTTCAAGCTCCGCTACGGTCGCAAATGTATTAACTCAAGAAAACGCTGGTTCCAACATGGAGATAAAAGATGTGGCAGAGGTGGGGGCTCAATTAATGTTGTTTTGGACCTGAAATTTGGGCAGGAAGTCAGAAAAATCGGAAGCCGAAGCTTTTTAGCATCCAAAATTTCAGATGTTCTTATATATCGACGTCTACGAGGCAGATTTGGAACTCCGGACTTGAAGAGAGCACAGCCTTGTCCGCCACATCAGTTGGGCTTCCACGGAAGTTGAAAGAGGAGGAGAGGCTGAGGAAATGGCATCTTTGCCTATCACGTGGGAAGTGTTGTTGGCAACACTTTGGTTGCACCAAATCATGTACATAAATAGAATTCGGCCTCTACATTGCCTCATTCTTGATAAGAAAACTGGTGCTTCATCAACCTAGCGAAAAGAAACACTTTCATGTTGCTATCTCATAAGAATATGCTTGAATCCTCTCTAACTGCAATTTTACTTCAAAGTATTTGAAATATATTCTAGAAATATTCGAGAAATATTTAAAAAATATTCGATTCGATTCGCACTCACACTTCAATATTAGAATTCGCTTCGCACCCAAAATTTTGCTATTCGCACAGCTCTAATTATAAGCATATGTATATGTTTCCTACACAAAGAGACACTCTATTTTGATTTTGTTATATCGAAAAATGCTATTGTGTCTGTGATACAAATTGAGGTTTGAGTGCAATGAAATGTCACGTGTACTCTGGAGATTATATATGTTGCTGTCAAACAGGCTTGTTGCCAGCATAAAGTTCTCCAAAGCCATTCTGACAGCATATTGCCTCTTGCTTGCAGGAAGCCTGGTAAAGCAGATCCTCGAAGCAAAGAAAGAGTTGGAACAAGGAAGCCAGCGGCCATCTACGGGCTTTACAACTGCAGAACATGTAAATGCCCTCACAGCTGCATTTACCTTTAAAGGGATGGTAGATGAGAGATCCAAGGTGTCCAAGGTGATAGTTAGTCTTATCAAGATCTGAGACCCCATTAGCAAGAAAGCAAGCAAGCCACTGGTGCTACTACAATCAGCCACAGATAACAGAAACATTTCCAACAATGAAAAAAAAAATGCTATTTTGTTACATTTTCCTACAAAGGAACTTGTGCTACCTGTTGCTGCCATTCTGTAAGGATGCTTTCAATATTAGTGACACAGAGGGCAGCTTTTACAATGCACTTGTGGAATGTTGGCTGCTTCCAGATCAAAACAGACCAGTTTCAGTTTAATAAGTTCACCCAAAGATAATTAGTGACACAGACATCCCAAAGTCAAACGAATGCAATCCTCGGCTAACAAAAAGATTATTTGTGGACAAAGGCGGTTTAACGCAGTAAAAATGAACAAAAATATGAGCAATCGTATACGTGCATTGTGGAATGAAGTGGAAACATTTGGCAATAAGTGAAAAAGTCAGAACTAAACAGCAGGACACATTATTGGGGAAGGAACTATTTGCACAAAATAAAACATTTCAATTCACATTTGAAAGCATTCAGAGATGATGACTGAAGTAGCTGATCAGAGAGAGTCACAGAACCTTTTTGCTTTGATGGAGGAACTCCAGGTTGCACAGCTGGCGACAGAGGAGGCAAGCAGAGACAAAGGGAGTGGTCACCTTGCATGCAGCACCGTATTACAGTCGGTGAAAAAAGAGAACACGTTAAATATCGTGCAGACTCCAAGCACTGTGGGAATGAGTGTACATGAAGCATGTTGGTGCGATCCCTCTCCCGTTCCTCGACGCTTACATCATCCTCTCCACAGTCCAACCAATACTCCACCACAGCATGTAAACCTGTCCAACTACACAAAGTGTCGGCAGAAAAAGTTGACGGCAAGGATGACAAAAGTCAAGCACTTGCATCACGCAGTGCACCTCCTTGGTAGGTACTACTTGCAGTAAGGAGGGTTGTAAAGTTAAAATGTATCGGTACATCACTCCTTTCACACTAGTAAATGGCCGCTCTTTCCTCAGAGGAGGCCTGGTGCACAAATAAAAAAAATGCATAAATGAAAAGTATTCTCCCACCAGTCCGCTCAAATGTAAACTTTGGTAGTGTCTACTCTCGTCTCTTCAGCCATTTATCAGCCAAGGGAATTGCATTGTGAAAGAAGCACAGGCAGCTTGGCAAGTTTCAAAGACTTCACCTGCACCAAAGTGACCCAAATACAAGTACATAACATACAGACCACACTTTATTTTTCATGATTTTGATGAGGTGCAGCCCTTACAGGAACCAAACTTTTTCATCCAATTCTTTTCACAACTACGACTATAACAACTACTGTAATCCTCCATGCCTGCCCGCCACCACAAGAAAAAATGTAGTCTTCTGCATACATAGTAGCTGTATTCACTCACTTATGCACATCACACACTTGGCTATTCACCTTCAATCTCACAGCTACTGCTCCTTACGCCAAATTTGTTAGCACATTCATGGACCATGTCACCTTTGGTGCCATCTAAGGCGTTGAAAATTTCTGTTACTTTATTAGTTTTTCACAATCATTTCCAATGACACTGCAAATCATATGCTAAGCATCCACAAACAAACGAGCGATGTACTATTCGTCCAATGATCTTTATTTTGTTGGCTCTTTTCTAAATTTCATGCTTGCTACCAAGCTGGAGGTGTGGCCTTTACACGAGTCGGTACTTTCAAATTGACAGTGGAATACCAGCTTTGATTATCCGCCACAAAATTAAAAAAAAACGAGTTTCTGTCCAAGTGCATTAGTATAGAGTTTTTAAGGAGTACTCGGTTTAGAGTAGTGCTTCTGCGTCCTATTAACTCTGCTACTTAAAATAAATTTGATATCCATCTCTTTTCACTGTGCAGATTATACCCCAGAGAGGTGATGAGGTACTAAGAGCAGGAAGCAGCTATGTGTAGAGTACATAGATGAGAACCACTGCAGCATGCTGACTGTGGGAGCTCCATATCAGCAGACTGAGCGGTCACCCGACAGATGAACAGCCAGACAGCCGTCAGATTCAATTGACACGACGAAAACTCATTCGTAGTAACCTCACATTAATGAACAAGAACAGTAAGGAGAAGCATTGAGGGGTTCAGAAAAATTAAGCTGGCACATTCAAGGCACACTTAGGGGAAATCTCCAGCACCACTCGTAGAAGAAGCAAGAAGGCACTTAAGATGTGTTGAGGTTAAGTGTGATTGTTACTGAACAGGAGCATTTTACATTCCTCCCCACTGAAATTCCTTTGGTCAGAGAACATGAGACAGCTGTAAGGGGAGATTGATGGGACAGGCCTTCATCTTGTCATTGGCTGGCAATGATGATTTCTTATATTGACACCATCAAGTGCGTCTTTCATTACAGGTTATGCCAGGCATTGTTTCGAAAGCACCAGGACAGGACAAGATGGATGCCCTCCGACAGCACATTCAAGCGGTCAGCCGAGGAGCGCTGCCACTGGGAAAGCTACTGGACTTACTTTCCGAGGACCTGGACTCCATGAACATGGAGTTGAGCTCATGGAAGGAGGAGCACACCAAGAATCTGCAGGCTTACAGCTCTGAGCAAAGGTATTAAGGCTCCTATGTTGGCCTTCTTTGAAAGGACTCAAGGTGCCAAATGAAACATTGGCAGCAAGACCAAAAAGAGGAGACAAAAAGGCCCAGCACAAGAACAGTGTCTGAGGCAGAAAGCAGCGACCTCTTGTCTTTCTGACCAAAGCGGAGCAGATGGCACGGATAGATTAAGCGAGAAAAAGAACCCGAACAAGTGAGAATGTGCAATGGATGTAGCACACGTGCAGATTTCCACGTAGCCATGCCACTTGTCGAAAGGGACAACCACCGCCTTCATTCCCGACATCAACAATTTCACAACCACTCTCAGTATTAGGCAGCTGTTTTTTTCTTTAACGACCCACTTCACTCTTCTATATAATGTTACTGCTGTAAGAATGCTAAGTGTCATGAAGTGAAAGATGTAGTTATCTATATTTTTTGAAGCATGACATTTCTGACCTGGCACACTTCAATGATTCCTCCTTTGTATTTCATTTGCTTTTCATGTGATTTTTAATGTTTTAAAGTGCTGAATTTCTATCCAAAATTGCTACAGTGTAGTATGAACACAAAACCAATTACAACATGCCTTACCAGGACATGGTAGCCCGCATAATTCCTTTTTCACTATCTAATGAGCTGATACATGATCGCTTGTGGAAGCAGTCTCATTTATTGTTTTACTTTTGTTTTCAATAAAGCATGCCGAGTTAGCTCGTGACAATAATACAAATTTTCCACTAGGTGCCTGAAAATTCAAGAGTAACGGTCATCGTGACCAATGCCTGCAAGACAACAATGCAAAATCGGCATGCTCTATTTATGCATGCGAAAAACAAAACAAAATACCTTCAGTAATATTACTGCGTGCATGGCAACATGTTCACACTTTAACGTAACTGTAATTTGGCTCTGCCGCATATCGAAGGTGTTGAGTATACGACACTCGTGTGGTCTGTCATAAGTGTCATATAGTATATGTGTGGTAGATTATGGTGAATTTAATTGTATGGACAAAACTGGCTAAATTCTGAAGTGGGTGCTCACGTCACACCTATACATCAGACTCCCATTAATTCAGCCTTTGCAATAGCGAAAGTAAAGTCTAGTTATCTAAAAGGTCGAATTAACAAAGGGCGGAAAAATCAACAAATTTAAATCTTTCACTACATCAATAAAGAAATCCTGAAAAAATTCTTGACCTCGATAGACAGTGCTGTGTAACTGCCATGCAACTTTACACAGGCAAAGCAAATGGCTGAGTATGCAGACATGACACAAGCAGGAGCAAACGGCTTTATGCACAAGAGTGCCAGCCACTACATATTGAAATAAAACAGCTTTATGCCTAGGAAAGCAGTCTGCTTAATTTCTTGATATTCACGAGTATTTAGCAACTGCTGTGGGTATGAGTGGGTGTCAAACTGAATCAGCGTGCTTTCTCATTTGAGATAAACAACTTTTCTCTCCATAGCAATGCATAACTTCTCACTGCATTCAGATTATTAAGCGAGACGCCAAATTAGCCGAGATAGAATTAGCAGGCATCGACTGTATTTTGAAAATGCAAGCCTACCGCCAGAGGAATACAACATGTTTCACGTAGGTTCCCAGTGCAACCTGTCTCCTTGCAAGATTTTGTGCAAGGAAACTTCTGAATGACGTTCCACTTTAGAGAGGTGCAGCTAAGAGAGCCACACTGCAATGACATGACAGTGTTTGTGCATTTGTAATAAATTTACGTTACCTACCGTATTTACTCGAATCTAAGCCGATGTTTTTTTTGAAAAAACAATGTGCGAAAGTGGGGGTGTCAGCTTAGATTCGAGTACTATGATTAAGTTTTTTTTTCTGGCCTTGCGAATTTCGGGGGTCGGCCTACAGCGCTGTGTTGTCCGTTTTCCTTCCATTGCCCTCGTGTGTGTTGCGCTGTAACCGAGTGAAAGAAAAAAAAATGAATCCCAACCAACTGGCCCAACTTGCCGTTTTGCTGCAATCGAGGGCGGCCTAGATTCAAGTAAATGTGGTACTATTATGGATCTGTACCAACTAGAATGAATGAAATGTGTGTTAAAATCCTCAAATGTTTTAGGCTATTCTGAACAGATTATATGTACGGTTCAAACAGTGTAGTACATTCTGAAATGCACACAGGCAGCAGTGATTATGTACAGCAATTCATGTTCAGCAATTCATGTACAGCAATCCAATGCATTGGGTCTGTAGGTCAGGCTCTTGATGACCAACAATCGTGCTCACACCATCATTGTATGTGAGTGCTTTGTTTTGCTGGGCACAGCTTCACCCACTAAACAGCTCGATACTTACGAGTTTACTGCATTTTTCACTATCCCTACCACGGGACAATATGAGAGAGACCTACTGAACGTCTTGTCTCTTGGCTTAAGACGGCTTTTGCACAATTTTATGCAACTCAACGTTATTCTAGACATAGTATTTATCATTGCAGACATTCAGGCTATCATTGTGAAATTATAGCTGGAATATCTGATCCTGTCCTTATGTCTTCCATACTGCAAGCCCCTTTTATACGGACATTCATAAAGCTGATAATGTCTCAATTATTGATGAGCTAGCAAACTGCTTTGATTTCTTGTTTGTGCTTACTACATCAGGTGATGTTGGTCCTGCGTCAGTTGTTTTATGAAAACAAAAAAATACTAATAACATCCACTGTGGCTGCAGTGAAAAAACAAAAAAACAAACGAAACACAGGAAGAGTAAAGAACACAAATGAGCGCTGACTTTCAACTGAAGCTTTATTCCTAAAAACAAGCTGTTGTAAAGAAAAGGACAAAATTACACGGAGTCTGTGCAACAGTGGGAGGGATTCACGGGCCTCGCCTCCCATGGCATGTCATCATTATCCCCAGATAAGTTTTTTGTGCAATGTCACAGAGGCTTTGCTGATTGCGCACCACCTGTCCTGTAGTCCCTGTCTCGTAATCCGAAGCACAAGAAGAAATCGTGAACCACCACCAACTAGGCTAAACCTTTGCTGCTGTGATAGCACAGCCTCATGGTCGAGTGTCATTCCCTGCTCTGTAACACATGGCAGAAAAAAATTTCAGGGCCCCCCTGGCTACGCCACTGCCTGCCAGTCCTAACGGGGAATTATGACGCTCTCCAAGTCTCGTGTTAAGACAGCACCTTGTCTGTCCCACACATGCATGATTACATGACAGCGACAAAAAAGAACCAACTTATCTTGGGATAGAATGACGACATGCCATGGGAGGCGAAAATCCCTCCCACTGTTGCGCAGACTCCATGTAATTTTGTCATTTCATTTATAATGGCTTGTTTTTAGGAATAAAGCTTCAGTTGAAAGTCAGCACTTGTTTGTGATCTTTACTCTTCCTGTGTTTCATTTGTTTTTCTGCACTGAACCCACAATGAATCCATACCAACTGGCCCAATTAACCACACTTCTAATAATTACATATCTTGGATTAATCCTGACTGACTGCAATTATCACACCATGTTGCAAGGCTAAGGCATTCAAAATTCTCTGGTAATCCACAGAGTCATGCTCTATTCACACAAAGGAAAAACTGCATCACAAAACAGTTGCTACAAAATGTTTCCTCTATGGAATCCAGCTTCTGGATTTCCTTAACACTAACCCTAGGTAGGAACATCTGGAGGTCGATCTCACCCAGCGAAACATCGCTACTTCATTTATAGATTAAACAACCTCAATCATTTCGAACACTTTCAATAGTTTTCTAACACTTTTGGCCTGTCTTCACTAGCGATAAATTAGTCATTCTGACCTTCCCTCATGATTTGACACATGATTAACAATGTTGACATTACATCAGAAAAACATTCTGGACATCTTGAATCTGAACACCAAGAAATCCTTTAACCTGATAGAATTTCTAACTTTTTGTATGCTATCTCGTGAGAACTTCACTGAGTAGGGGTAAAATTCGGTCATCATGGAAGGTGGCTAAAGTTCTTTCATGGCGCAATCAGGTGACAATCAACTTTTAACGAATTACAGGTCCCTATCACTAATGGCAAATGCATGAAAGACGCTGAAACACATTATTATTGAACAATTTATAGATTTTTTTGAAAACAATAACCTTCTAACCCATCTTCAACTCAGGTTTCAGAGCAATCACAGCATGGTAGCTGAAATAACCAAGTTTACACTGCTCACAACATTTTTATCAATATATATTTAGGATATCATATGAAAGCCATATTAATTGACATTTGCCAATCATTTGGCAGTGTACTTCACTCCAAGATGCTCCATAAACTAAATATTGCATTAAAAACCCCACTTTTGGTTTCATGGATTTCAAATTTTCCTTATGTATGCACATAGTTCATTTGCTTTAATTCTACCAACTCAGATATAAGAAATGTAACATGTGGGAATTTCTAATCCCGTCAAGTGACCATCACAAGAATTGACATGCAGCATCCACTACATGGCGCGGCAACTGTGACAGTGGAAGTCTTGTCATGTCTGCGCATGATGTGATGAAGGCTTTATAAGCGAGTGTCGCCTTTCTGGCCCTTCATTTATACCGCAAGAGCAAATAGGATGAAAAACCAAATGAACAATTTTCAGGAAAAAAATGTAGACAAAGGGAGGACAAAACAACAGCACAAGCACATCGTGGAATACCAACTCGCCCAACAGTCTATTCTTCAAATGAACAACGTCTGCAGATGCCCATTTTCTGTATGGCACAGTTCCCACAAACTTCAGGAGTGCCACAGGGCTCTTTGTTCATTCCACTAATTTTGCTTAACAATTTACTGAGTAATCGGGCATCTAAAGTCCTTCTGTACACTGATGACCGCATTTTGTATAATATGTCATTACTTCTCCCAATGATCATGATTGCCCCGACAATTCATTCACGTTTCATAATTGGTGCATGACTAGGTAAGTGAATTTTAAGAAAAGATGCTATAGCATCATTTTCTACAAAATAGTTCCCTTATGTTTTTAATCACTGTTTTGCTGACGAAGATGAGCCATTACAAATACCTGACTGCTAATTTTCACTTCTAACATGTCGTGGTTTGAACATATTGAGTCTAGTTTGAACATATTGAACGATTAAACTTGGGTGAGTCATGCAGTACATTAACAAAGACAACAAACGAAACCAAGCTATTAATACACAAATCTCTGATATGTGCTGTTTTAGAACGTGCTTCTTGCATCTGGAACCCATATAAACATTACGAGGTTCACGCAATCGAGACCATGAAAACAAAAGCCACACACTTAGTTTATCGTCAACAAGAACTTAATTTTTCACTTTCATCAGCTATTCACGCATCTAATCTTCAATCACTTTCAGTTTGGTTGAAGAACGAGTCAGTAAAATTACTGTATTGCTTATGTTTATTAATTTGCTATGCTGCCTCTCCAATTACGGTCTCCTAACTGCTGCCAACCAATCTTAAACTCCAAGTCACCATGGTCTAAACCTTGCTCACCAATGTATTCAGATAGAGATAGTCTGCACACTATTGATTGCTGGGATTCACTATGTGGTGCTGTTCGGCCATTGTCAAAATTCCTTCAACATTTAGGATAATATGGCTACTGCATAGTTACACACCTTATTCCTTTTCATTTCTATGTTCCTTGAACATAGAAGTGAAAAGGTAGACTTTTGACATTAGGCTTCCTAATGCCATTGTCATTATTCTTGGCAGTCATATAAAGGAGTGCACAGTGCAATTAGTCACTTTTTGACTTCATTACACGACTGGTAAGCAGTGTGTTGAGTCTTGTAGGGCAATTTTTTTGTTCAACTGTTTTGCAGTGAACTGAGCAATGCTAGTGAAATCTTTTTCTCTTGAAGTGCAACAGACTCAATCCTGGAGCCTCTACGACAGAACTTGGAAGAGCTGGACCAGCGCATTGGTGACGAGCTCGAGGAAATCTCGGCAACAAGGGCAGCCATCTTTAGCAATGCCGAACATTTGGAGAAGATGCTCGCTGCTGCAAACCTTGGTCGCTAAAGCTCTCTCATGTTTGGCAAGGCTCAGCCTTAAAGCTGTTATTTCCCGAGTGAGATTGAAATAAATGCACTAATTGACGTGTTCACTTTGTTGGCCTTGCTGCAGCAACATAGTGCTGAAAATTCCTGTGCTCAAACCTGGAATAAATGTTACACAGCTAGCTTATGCGATGGACGTCAGCTAGCTTATGCAATGCACATTAAGTGAGACCTCAGAAAACTACAGAACCCACTATGAAATCATAAAGGTAAATAAAACTATTTCACTGACAAAAGAGTTTAAGCAAGAAGCTGACAGAAAATACAGGAAACATGCCTAATGAGATCGTCTCTTGTATTTCAAAAGTTTCAAAAGCTCTCAACGAACTAGCACAATAATATTGCATTAGTAGGTAAAAAGAATCTCATTTAGCTGTGTTATGCCCACCATAATACTAAACATACAAAACTTCCAAATGCATCACAACTTGCCAAAGGAAGTCGTGAAATTATGAAAACTCGCAGTACGTGGAAACAATGTTCATCAGGCAGGTCAACAGAATGTGTTGATCACACCATTATCATCCACTACAATGTAAACAAGGAAATTTGTGACACCAATGCTATCTAGAGTGACATTGTGCGCGACAATCTACTACAAGATGTTACGCACAGATTGCTGGTCGAGATGTGAAGGCTATGTTCCTGATGATATCAGGACGACTATGTCAGGACTGCCAAGTAGCAATTCAGATGTAGGCTACAGAAATTGATGACAATAAAGATAATTTCAGAGGCTGCAGTTGATGTCAGAAGCAAGGCACCAAGACAGGAAACAGGCAAGTGATCTGGTTTAATCTGCTACAACACCCACCATTCTGAAACCAATTACTTCAAGGGTACACGGCGCAACTGTAATAACATGGACACAGAAAGACACAGGCAACAACTATCTTCCAAATGAAATTTATTATAATGAAACACTGAAATGCATACAAAGAGAAAACAAGGCACTGGCTACCACAAACAAACCAGATAGAATGAAGGGAGGAAGAGCTAAACATTAGAAAAATTAAACACCATGCGAGAAACACTGAATGCCTCAACAGGACTACTGGAGACATGCTCTGCATGTATGTCAATGTGGAGCACAAGAATAAGGACAAAATTTTGCCATACATCACATTCGTATACAATATGGCACACAGGGAAATAATAATGACGTCATTTGGTCTGATGCACGGTTGAGAAATTTCCACAGATTTCACCGAGTGCCGCAAGTCGAAGCCACCACAGGATGCCGCGACTTGCCCGCACTGCGCTCTATAGCACTAGAATTACACGCAGTACACAATTACACCAGCGTGCTCACGATCACGCTGAAAGTAAGCCATGCGTTCAGAGAAAAACGAAGAAAAGAAAGTGCTTGAGGTCATGACATGCACTGATGAACGGGCATAACTTGCTGTCATATTGTCATCCACTCCTGCGTAGCTTTCAGCACGCTTGCTGGTACAAAAGGTGACAAATGCCTGCAACTCGGTTCATACTTGATGAATTCTAAAAATTCTTTTGATGAAGTCCTTTGACAATTATCTGGAAAAGAGTGGCAGGGTCCCTTTTAACATATTCTTCTGTTGTTCGTGGTTTACGTTGTATATCAAGAACGCAGGATCAGAGGGTGGAAGAGCAGGGGCGGCGCCAGTGGGGGGTTTGGGGGGGCTGGAGCCCCCCATAATTTCCGCCTGCCCCCCCTTTGCCCCCCCAAGAGCAAGCATAGTCAAATTAAAATGCATGTTCCCAGCCTCCCTGCCCCCCTGAAGGAAACCACTTGTCGTGGGTGCCCCCCCCAGTAAAAAAGTCCTGGCGCCGCCCCTGTGGAAGAGAAACTTTATTAAGCTGCTCACAGTTACAGCCTCGAGCAGACTGCTCCGAGGGAGGCGGTGTTGTCGAGGAGGAGGAGGAGGAGGGCCGCTACGTCGCTCTCTATTTACTATACATGGTGAGAGCTGCGTCCCTGAGAAAACTAACTTGATATACACGTCTGGAGTTCACGGCGGCTGGAACAGTACAAGATTCACAGCTGTGCTCAGATGTGACGACTGAGAGGCCATGTGGACTTTGCCATCATTGCTTATATGTGTGTGGCTTTTCTGTTTCTTGACAGCTTACAGTGCAAAAAGACACAGACGACGAGGAGACCAGACAACAACGGCGCTCCTGTCATCTGGTCTCCTCCTTGTCCGCGTACTTTTGCACTGTAAACTATAAACGTATCCAATTTGCCCAATTTTCTATCCATCTTCTGTTGTATCACGTGATAGAACGGAGGAATGCTGGGTGCAAGGATAACCGAAAAGTACCCGGAGTGCTTCAGCTGTACTTGGTGTACCAACAAGGACAATGTTTGCCGCTTACTCATCGTCGACCAAGTCCACACCCACAAAACAAAGGCCGTTGTTGATGCAGCAAAGGCCACCAGCACGGACATCGTGTACAGGCTCGTCCACTGTTAGGATGAACACAGCTCAATGTGGCAGCGCTCTCCAGAGCACCAGTCCATCTGGCGTGGCCGTGCATCGAAGCGAAGCAATGCAGGTGTACAAGGACCCACAGGAGGTACTTCGCGTCGTCTGCTGGAGCATGCCGATCTTGCTCTGCTGTAGTACAGCAACAGCAGCACGCTCCTGCACCAGTTCATTTCAATGCCCAGCTGCGCCGGATGCACTGACACTTCGCAGAACGCTGCCACGCTGAGCTGTGTTCACTCTAAAAGCGCTCGAGCCTGTACATTCCAGGAGGATGTATGGGAATTGTGCAGCCGGTGGACGTCCAGTGGAATAAGTCATTCAAGGACTCCCTCCGCATGTCATGGACTGAGTTCACGAGGAAGGAAGAGCAGACTCCTAAAGGGAACCTCCGGAAGCCAAGACTTGCTGGACTCTGTGTCAACGGCTTGGGCTGCTGTGTCCAAAGAGATGGTCGTCCGATCCTTCAAGGGGTGTGAGGTCAGTGTTGCATTGAACAGCAGCGAAAACGGGCACTTGAATAACCGACTTGCAGCCACATAAGAGCCAGTGGTCTGTTCAAGTCGCGCAAGTATCAGCGACAAATGCATTGACCTCGCATTTTGCACCAACTGGGAAGGGTAGGTCGCTGGGTTTAGTGACAATGAGTAGGCGTTAGTGCACCCCGTCATTCAAAATTTCAACATAAACATGCTTTATTCAATTTCATAGCCACCGTAGCACTGCCTCAAAACTTCTTGCTGGCCACCATCTTGATTTTGGCTGGTTCGATTGGACAAATGCCCATATCTAAATTAATGAAATTTTCCATGAAAGTGAGGTGGGCGCTTCTGTAGTACTTTATGGTTTATCTTTTTGAGTGATGTGGACACCGTCAGACAGTGTGTCAACTACTACTTCAATAAATCAATCAATCAGCCTTTATTTTCGCCACGAACAATATGATGTCAAAGCAAAAAGTAGGAGGCCAGAGAAAAAAAAACACCAGGCCTGCGCGGAAAGCGCAGCACAGTCACAGTGAAAGCTGGAAGAGCGGCATTTCTAGAGCCGTTATAAACTCTCTTGGGGCAAGTACACTAGCAACGTACCCACTTCGCCACAAATCATAATTTTTGTGATGTTGGGAAGCACCCACTACGCCATTATTCGTCATTCTTCGGAGAAGCGAGCTACCATCTGTAAGGCGCATTATGTGCACTTTGTTGATGCGACAGATGATGACGATGAAGAATTACGGCTGAGCCCTTTGTAATGGGTTGGGAGCTACGACCCACTAGTTATGTAATTCGCATTGTGTGAGGCTAGGTCATTACTTCACTCTGCCACTCTGTGACCACTCTGTGATTTTGTTCACTCTGTCAACAAAATCACGAAGAAGGACGTTTACCCTCTCCCACGGATAGGCGACACCCTGGATCGACTCTACAATGCGAGGTGCTTTTCGTCGATGGACCTCAAGACCGGCTATTGGCAAATCGGAGTCGACGAGAGAGACCGAGAGAAGACAGCCTTTATAACACCAGACAGCCTCTTCGAGTTCAAGGTTATGCCCTTCGGCCTTTGCTCGGCACCTGCGACGTTCGAGGGCGTTATGGACAAGGTGCTGGCTGGATTGAAGTGGCAGACTTGCCTTGTGTACTTGGACGACGTCACTGTGTTTGCCTCAAGCTTCGACGAACACCTCCGGCGCCTTGACGCTGTACTACAAGCAGTCAAGACCTCTGGCCTCACCTTGAAGCCTGAGAAGTGCCGCTTTGCATACGAGGAGCTACTGTTTTTGGGTCACGTGATCAGCAAGGGTGGTGTTCGCCCAGACCCGCGGAAAACAGCTGCCATCGCTGCCTTCCCGCCCCCCACCGACATGAAAGCCGTGCGCTGTTTTCTCGGCTTGTGCGCCTACTACAGGCGCTTCGTCAAGGAATTTTCACGAATCGCCGAACCACTAACTCACCTCACGAAGACCGACGTGCCATTCAAGTGGGAAACGGCGCAAATCGAAGCATTTGAAGAACTGAAACGACGCCTTCAGATGCCTCCGATACTAGCGCATTTCGACGAATACGCCGATACGGAAATCCACACTGACGCAAGCAGCGTCAGTGTGGATTTGTGCAGAAGACTGACGGGCAGGAAAAGGTCATCAGTTATGCTAGCCGGTCGCTATCAAAGGCAGAAACGAACTATTCCACAACAAAAAAGGAGTGCCTAGCGATCATCTGGGCTGCATCCAAGTTTCGCCCCTACCTCAACGGCAGGACCTTCAAAGTTGTGAGCGACCATCACGCATTGTGTTGGCTAGCTAACTTAAAGGACCCTTCAGGTCGCCTCACACAGTGGAGCCACAGTGGAGCCTTTTTTTTTCTCGGTGAAAACCCACAAACAAGACTCCCCGTTCAGGGCAATTATTTCAGAAAGAGGAACATGGCAGCACGAAGTGTCGGGTTTCCTACAAACACAACTTGAGTCATTGAATGTCCATGATCCATTGTCGGTGAAGAGTTCAGAAGGTGTCGTTGATTTTCTGAAGGATCATAACCCTGGTTCCTGCACCGCTTTTAGCATAGATATTGAAGATATGTTTTATTCGATACCTCACAGTGAAATCATGCAGGGGGTTAAGTCTTGTATTGTTGACGATAATGACGAGCTTGTCTTTATTGACAAATGTGGTACTTCTGTGGAAAGTTTTCTGGAAATGCTGTCGTTTTATTTGCGATCCATGTTGGTTGAATGGAGAGGGAACTTCTTTGCTCAGAAGTCAGGAATCTGTATTGGGTCGAGGGTGGCCCCGATCCTAAGCCATATTTTCCTTAGCCGCGTTGACAAAGTAATAGCCCACAGCTTAGGTAGTTTGGCCGTACGGGTCTTCCGATATGTTGACGATTTCTTAGTCATCACTGAATGTGACAGTCAGCATAACAGGATAGATAGTATTCTAAGGATTTTTACGGCATGCGGTATGGGGTTGAAATTTACTTGTGAGCTACCCGCTGACGCGGAACTTCAGTTCCTGGACACTATAGACTTAGATTTGAGAAGGACCACTTGTGCTGGTTATATAAACCACGCTCTTTAAAGGCGATCTTGAACTTTTCGTCTGGCCATTCGAAGGCGGTGAAATCCGGTATCGTGTACGCGGCACTGCGCGCCGTGCTCCAGAAAACGTGCAGTCATTCTCTAAAGGAGAGTTTCGTGAGCCAGATAGAGAAATTGCAGATGGCCGGCTGTCTGGACACGGAAATCGTGAGAGCCTGCCATAATCTGGTCAAGTGGGTTAAGGGTGCCAATAAGGCTAAAAAGACAACAGAACAACTGCGCAAGGAAAATAGGCTGGTGGTTGTACCTTATGTACATAAGTTTTCGCACTGCCTGAAGAACGTAGGAAACAGATATGGGGTGCGCGTGGCTTTGTCCGCACCTAGTAAACTTGCGACTATCTGTTCACGTTTGCATAAGAGACTATCGGGGGTTGGTAAGGATTGTAATTCATGTTCCAAGAAGCTGAAAGATAGACATAGCTCGGCACACTCACTCATGAGTGCACTCACTCACACTCACTCACACTCATTTGAACGTTGTGAGTATGAGTATGAGAGTACTCATGAGTGTGAGTGGACGTGAGTGTGAGTATGAGTGAGTACTCATGAGTGTGAGTGGACGTGAGCAGGGGCGGATCCAGGCGCTTGCTTTGGGGGGCGGCGGTTGGTTGTTGGGGGGGGGGGGGAGGGGGGGGGGGGGGGCGTTGCCCAACTTTAAAACTTCACGTTAGTAACCAAATGCTCATTATTTTTGTTCTCAGTTGCATTGCTCAGTGCCATTTCATTATCTAAAATAATATCTCGTAGAAAACCACGTGCAGTTTTGAAAACAATTTATTGACATGGTGGGCATGGTCAAATCTTGTAATATCACAAAAACCTAAAAGTTTACGCAGGAATCTGAGTAATATCGGCGACAAATATGAACACAAGAGAGAATGCAAATCACGCAAGCAGCATTAACCAGCATAGAGCGGCGATTTGTACGTTTACACGAAGTCTCACCGAGCTTTGTACATAGGAAAGTAGAGCGACACTCATCATTCATGAGTCATACACAAGAAGTACAATGAGGTATCTAGAGTGATACAAAACAACTACAATAATGTTTACTAAAAGTAAACATAACTGCATTATACAGGGTTGATGGCAACTTTGAAGAAAACAATTCAAGGGTTTTTAAGGACTTTCAAGCACCTAACGAAGAATTTTCAAGGACTTCAAGCAACACTTGTTGAGATCGTAGAAAAAGGAAACACCAGCTTTTACAGCATGAAGCACATCCTTCATTGCACACAAGGAACATTTTCACAATTAATAGCTAACTAAAGGAATTCTCACCGTTCCTTTTTCGCTCATATTTTTTACACTGTTTTCCACGGGTTTCAGTGTTATTCTGCTAAGTTGCTTAAACTGATTCACCTCACAATATGGATGTATTGCGTGAGCGCGTGTGCACATGACACATACACAAAATGTGCATTGCCAGCCTTAAAATTTTTTCAACTTATATGTATATAAGACATAATCGCCGCTAATATAACACAAAAACGCAGGAAAAAACACAAACATGACAACATGGGCAGCACTTGCAACTTATTTTGTGACATTTTAGGGGCAATTATGTCACATATAGCAAGTACCAACTAGGCGATGAACACGTTCACCTGTTGAGCATATATGCCCACACACACACACATATGCAAAGGGGTCGGGCTCCCTTCACTCTCTACTGCCACAAAATAAAATCCTCGTCAACCCTCTGATCAAAAGTAGGCTCGTGCAAACATAACTTTCTAGGCTCAAAGTGAATGGCAATTAGTGTCGAATAATTTTGTAGTGATTTCATATAGTAGCGGGATTTGAATTGTAGTAGGATGCAAACTATATGTGGAAAAATAATTTAAGTTTTAAAATTTCTCATACGTAAGCAATATAAGACGATAATAAAAGGAATGACTGAAGTGCAGAAGTGTGGCTTCGCGCTGGGACGGATTTCCCCTGACAAGGTGGTTTTTCGGCACAGCAGTCCCGTGTTGCAGTGAAACCATCTTTAAAGCGGGTTACATGTGTTAGAATATGTCTGTTCGTTCTTTTTAAATACTTTCAAATTCTAAATTAATGTCATAGCGAATTGGAACCGTGTAATATGAGCTCGATTATTGGCACAGAACTATCCAAAATGCAATTGCTAAAAATTGGCTCAACAAAAGTGTATTGACAAAATTCAAGGACATTTAGGGACCTACAAGAATTTAAGAGTTTTCAAGGCCTTAAAAGTGGTATTTCAAAATTCCAGGGTTTTCAAGGGTTTCAAGGACAGCTACGACCCCTGTAGCATAAGAAAAGGCGGCAATCTTAACCAACAAAACAAAAGTCGGAAAGAAACATGTGCAGCAGAAAAACGATATTTACACACGAATGAATGTGTATATTCGTGATAAAAAGGTTCACAGGTTTGTTAGAAAAGCATGCGGGGTTGGCATCTTCGGCAATTAAGCTTGTAAAGACTCAAACTATGGAGGCTGGTTAAATCACAAGCTCTAACCTCCGCTGTCCGCTACATTTGGTTGCGAACCGCTCAATCACTTTACTCGTGTCAATGGTAATGTCCCTATGAGCATGTAATAATGCCAGCCCAGTCAAACGCTCTTCACCCATTTGAGAGCGCATCCACGTCTTCAGACGTCGTAAAGCAGAAAAAGACCTTTCGGCACTGGCCACACTTACGGGTAGAGTGGCCAGTATCTGAAGAAATGTGTGAATTAAAGGAAAGATTTCCCTGTCGCACGTGTCCAGTGCTCCCGCAGCGGTAGTGGGAACTTCCCTTCCGTCTTCGGCCTCGCGCATCCATTTCTGTCGCCATAAACCTAGCTCAGCTTCAGCCATCTTTGCTGTCGTTGACACATTTGTGCCCATGAAAGCGGAATAGCGCCGAGAAATGTTTGCGAGATACTTTTTGTCGTCCTCTTTTGTGGCGTGACTTTGGGACGGCACAAAAAGAAAAAGTTCGTAGGCACTTTCCGCCTCAACAGTGAATCGCGATTTTAAGTCAGTCAACACATTGTCCAGTAATGGAGCGTAGACTGCCGTCCTATAGTAGCTCTCTACATCAGGCATAGGGGCGTTGCATCTGTACGTCTGTCTTTTAGTAATGCGTGGCGACCGAATCTCTGTTTCCAGTTCATCTGCCAGGACGACGGCGTCCTTGTAGAGTTGCGAAAATGTTTCGGCAGAGTCCACTCTTCGCTTATCAAGAACAGCCATGGTGTCCACCAATGCGTTCTTGGCCGTTCGGACGTCAATACACTGTCTCTGGAAGAGACGACTGAGCGGAAGCGTATGGGCCAGCATGTCGGCCAAGCAGATAATAGTAACCAGGAATTCGCCGTCTTTTATGGCGGCAAGGAGCGTTTTAGCTTTCGCCGAACTGTGCATTTCAGTCCAAGTGGAAATGCTCTCCAAAGCCTTGGCCACGCTCCCAAGCGAATCACGAAATCTCATAACGCCGTCGTGCCTCTCAATCCATCTCGTTTCGCAAAGACCTTTCAGTTGACCACCAAGGATGGTTTTCAAAACAATATTTCGTTTCGGTGACGCTGTAAAAAAAGAAATCACCTCTTTCATAACACCAACAGCATTTCTAATGGACTGTAGCCTTGATGATTTTGACAGCGACAAGTTTAGTGCGTGGTTGAAGCAAGGACAGTGCACAGCATTGGGTGCCGAGCGTTTAATTTCAGATACAGCGCCACAAATCTGAGAGACCATGACGCTGCAGCCATCGGTACCTATACCAACGCACTTTTCGAGATCAACTCCTAATGCCTTCAGTGCCTTAATAACTTGTTGCCCGAGCGTTATTCCTGTCACAACGGGCTCACTTATGCCAGAGCCAACAGCCGTGCTACCAATATCACTACGAATGTCTACGAACTGTACGAAGTCTTCTCGAATGACGTTGTTGTGGACATATCGCAGAACAAGACACAATTGTGACATATGAGCAACGTCAGTAGTTTCATCAAACATAACACTGTACATGCCGGATTCTTGTACCTGTTGAATTATCATAGAAAGCACTTCTTCCGCACAGCACGTGATTAGTTCATTCTGGGTTGTCTTGCTTATATATGTTGCCCGAGATGACGCATTGGCGAGATGCCTCTCGAGTTCCTTGTCACCACTGGAGACCCGAAAGCGCAATAGTTCACGAAAGTTTCCCTCGTTAGCGACTGGTGAAGCCTCTTGTGAGTTGTCGAGAAGCGAGCCATCGTCTCTATGTCCACGAAGCGGTATGCCTTGACGCCCTAGAAATATGATGCTTTCTATGATGGGTATCAGACGGTTTCTATTCTCAGTCACTTGAAGTAGACGCTGTTTGGACACTTGGTTCGCGACATCTCTTTCCGGTGCACCAGCACAAGCAAGAAAGTTTTTTGCGGCTTCCACTGCTTCCTTGTGGTATCTGGTGGCTTCATGCCGAGGAAGATCGCCATCCTTGCCTAGTAGCCTCGCAAATGTCCTGAGCGGTCTCGTCACAAGTTTCTGAAGTGGAACATTTCTTTGGTAGCCTCCAACGGCGCCTGTTGCGAACAATGCGCAGTATTTGCAATATAGACCTTTCTGACTGTTCGACAGAACAAGCCACTTAAATTTAAGCAAATGTGCACTGCTCAAATATCTTTTTTCCTCTTTGCCCCCTTTCTTGTGGATGGAGTGCGGGAAGCTATAATTTTGTGGCGGCTGCCAATGGGACTCCAGCAAACACCTCTTGGAGGAGTTGTCAACTTGCTTTTCCACGAAGTTTGCAATGTCCAAAGAACCCGACACCATGGCAGTGCCTCCACTGTCGCTGGCTGTCAAGAGCGTGGCGTCCGATCTTTTGCTTTCGTGTTCGGCATTCTGCATGCAGACAACATTCGCATCAATCTCATCTACGTGCAACGAAGGAGCGGGGAATGGAGTCTCCGTACGACTGGCTTGAGAGTCTTCTTGGCGAGTCTTCTTGGCAGCTGGACGGAAGAAACTGTCGATCGTTTTAGTACTCGCCCGCTTCATTCTTCACAGTAACTGTAAAAAGAAAGGAAATTCGCACTAAACGTTTTTCACTATCGAAGAAAAAGATGTAGGCAAAACAAAGCTGAATTTTTTTTTCAACATTTCTTTTGGAATGGTTTCAGAAGTGCAGATAAGAAATTGTAAAACAGTTTTCATTTTCAAACGGTACAAATGATTACACAAACGTACAAAATCGTTTGCAAGCGTGGTAGCAATACAAGAAACGAATAGAGCGTTTTAGAAAATTACGGTAATACCGTGCCATATATGGTACGGTATTACCGCACCACTCCTCCTTTCTAGCTCGTTGTGTTTTTGCAGCTCCCCGTACCAGTTACTGTGGGTCCCCCGAACAACAGGTTCCTCCTTCACCATACAAAGACTGAGAGGCAGCACTTAGACGTGACAATTTCATAGTCATTTTTGAAGAAAAGCATTTGTAGAGCTGATGTACCCTCACTAGAATTAGGAGCGGCAAATGCACAAGAGAGAAAGGAGGAGTGGTGCGGTAATACCGTATAGGGCACGGTATTAGCGTAACTTGCTAAAAACACTAATAGAGCGTTTTAGCAAGTTACTGAAATACGGTACACAAATCGGTAAGGCAGTATGGTAGCGTTCCTCCTTTCCCGCTGGTTCTTTTGCCGCTCCCCGTTCCAGTGACAGTGCGTACCCCAAACGACAGGTGTCTCGTTAACAATGTGTAGGCTGACAGGCAACGATCAGGCGTGACAACCCCACAGTAATTTTTGAAAAAGCTTTTGTGGTGTTGGGGTTTATATAGGTGATTCTGTTCAGAAATAAGAAGTGGGGTTTGGTGTGCACGATAACTGTCTCTCGAATAGGACACCTCAACCAGTACACACACGGGGAAAGGGGATGAAAAGAAGACAGAGAGGAGGAAAGACACTAAAGGAGAACTTGCGGGAAGGTAGGACGTGCCTTCACTGGCAAAAGGTCGACGACCGGGAAAGGAGGAGCGGTACCGCCATACGGTAGCTCCCACGCTCAATAGAGTGCCTCGATGCGCGCGCCCCCGCTTAGAGTGCGGTCATTCTTTGAAAGGGTCGACGCCGCCTCGACTCGCGCGTCCGCCATGTTTTAGCCCACGCCGCGCTTTGGTTAAACGTGCATGCTGCGCCTACCGCCTTGTCGCCCGTCTGCTCCGCCGCGAGTCCCGCAGGATGACTGGATGTTGCGTGCCACAGTGCACGAACCATTTTAGGAATGGTTGGAAGATGTTTTCTTTCCCAAGGGATCCTAAAAGAAGACTTTTATGGACAGTGAGGATAAAGCGTGACAAGTGGCAGCCGACGAATGCCTCTCGTGTGTGCAGCGTGTGTATTGCAAGCTTTGTTGCTGTTTCCCATCACCTTTCCTTTGCTACGTCGGGTGCTTTTGGGACGATTTCTGAAACGGCGTATATGTTACTAGTAACGCAGTCACAGAATAGACTATTGTAAGTTATGTGTGTGCCGTGGTTTTGAGTGCGAGTTGGTGCCTCTTCAGCGCGCAATGTCGCACTTGAACACGATCGAACGTTGAGCGAACTGGTAATGCCAAATGGTTTTATCGCGTTTGAACCATTCGCATAAATTTGGCGCTGTTTTCGTGGTGTGCTTGGAAAACGTGCTTTCATTGTCGCGAGCATCTCCTTTTGTTTTTTTCTTATGCACGAAGGTGTGATAATGAATATTGTCGCGTCTATAGTGAACTGCAAGTATTTGGTACGAGTTGTGATTTCTTTCCTAGCAGGAACTAGAAATCGAGAATGTTATTTTTTGTTATCCGGTGGAATAATTTGCCAGAATTGCTTTCTCTGAACAAACGCTTTCTTGTGTACATTACCATACGCGGTCATTAGTTTCAACGCGGCATTCACAGCGCTGAAAAACATTGAAACATTACATAAGTATAGTCGTTTCCGCTGCGATTAATAAACGACATTCTGATGCTTACTGCAATTTCGCTGGTATTTTTTCGAAATGGGAAATACAGCCATATTTTAAAATAGGTATTCAATAAGAGGACACGAAGACGCATACATCCGGCAATCGGTCACATATAATAGCAGCCTCGGAACCTGCGCGCGGATTCCAATCGCTTTAAGATTTAGCTGAACAGCGAGTAGACCTTGGGACTCTCACGTCACCAAATTGATCACTGGTGATGGATGTTGGGAAATGCTGTGTGTATGGCACTCTGAAAATGTGCGTTTGCTATGTTGACAACATTCTCTCTCTGCACATCAAGTGCAGAGAGAGCCCGTAATGATGAATGGGATGGAAACGTTGCGCTCCGGTATATTCCATCTAAGTTTATTTTCACTCCATATCTCTAATGTAGCCGTCAAACCTGCGCGCGCTGTCTTCAAATTTTTATATTTCGCTAATTCGTTCGCTTCACTAGGTGCGTTTCTCGCTCAAATTAAGAAAGATTGCTTAAGAAAGACGCGCAATTTGCATTGCGCGTCTCAATACTGCGTGTCTCGTTTCGAGAATTCGAGCTGGAATAATTTCAGACGTACATGAAAGCATACATTCTGCGCCTTTATGTAAGGCGCATTATTGCACCGCTTTTCGTTTCGGCAGTCCCGGGAATGATACCTTTCAATTATTGCTTTCTAATAGACAGTATTCCGCATCTTTAACTTTCCTGAATAAAGCTAAACTGTCGTGCCTTCAAAAAGACACCGCACGAACATATATACCCGCAAAGTATAAAAGTAAATAGTGATGCCTGCAGCTCTCAGGGATCCAAAGCAGCTGTGCGCCGCTCAGCCACAGCCCAGCGGCCGCGCTGGCAGGGAGTATCACTGCGTTCTGCGACACCTTTAGGCGCAAAGTATTCGATTACTTGTTCTGATGCATGTCTGGAAACTTTTAACTAGCGACTTCCGTGAACGATTTTGCGTTTGCGAGGGCAAATCCAGCACAAAGTGTTTTTACTCGAGAGCAAAAGGCTGCGAATCCGCGCGCCGGCAGTGCGCGCCTTGACGATTGGGATCAGTAATGGCGACCGCTGTAGCAGACGACGCGCTTGTCTCCACCCTGAACGGAGCGGAGGCGAACGAGCGCATCGAGGCACTCTAACGCTCAAGTTTGCGCAGCGCCGTCCACCGCCCCAGCGGAGAGAAAGGAAACCTCTGGTAGCTCGGACCGGGCGCGCTTGCTTGGTTTTCCCATTGCGCGCGCGGAGAACGTGCTCCCCGGGGCTTTTATTTCGCATTTTTCACGCTATGGGTGCAGCTCCTTCGTCGTACTGGAAAGCAGGCACGCAGCCCTGCTGCATTGTGAACTGTCACAGAAGTTTAAAAATGATGAAGAGCCAAAAACTCCTCGTCAAGTTCTACCGTTTGCAATGCAAGCAGTGCGAGGAGCAGAGGCGTCAAGAGTGGATTATGGCAGTTAGCCGCACTAAGAGAGGAGCTTTCGCAGTCTTGTCACCTTGAAGCAATTTTTTGTTCTACACAGTATTACGAACTATTAATGGGGAGAAACGCGATGATCGTGCTCATTTGAAAGGGAAGTGCGTTTGTGAACCGAAGCTACAACAAATAGACAACCGCTGTACATTTCGAGATTGCGCGCTTGTTTCCGAGTCAACCATTTGTAATGTGACAGCAGCGGAGCATGTTGGCTTAATGCACAACAGTTTAAATACCGCACCGTGAGTACTGCAAGTGTTTTATTCAGCTGATTGCGGTACATTTCCTGTCGCGGCTAACTGTAAACAGAATTAAGCTGCATGTTTGCACTGAGCGTTTATATTAATTGGCCTTGCATGCAACACGCCGTGATTGCTTAGCAGGCTGAGGTGTTGCGCTGCTAAGTTCGAGGTCATGGGTTCGATTCCCGCATACGGCACCTGCATTTCGAAGGGAGCGAAATGCAGTAACACCGGCGTACTTAGATTTAAGTGCACGTTAAAGAATCCCAGGTGGCCGAAATTAATCCGAAGTCCCCCACCACGGCGTGACTCATAATAATGTCATGGTTTCGAATAGTAAAATATTATAGGCTTGCATGCGCGCGAGCCGCGGGCGATATACAGCTGCCGCTTTGGAAACGAGTTAACAAAAAAACCAAGGCGGCAATTAAATTTTCGATTGATTGAAATAACTTTAATGTGATTGAAATGACTTTAATTTTCGATGGCTTCGCGAAATCAGACGGGCTTAGCATCGGGCACAAAGCTCGGCATTATCATAAATATGCGCGATCCCAGTGGGTATTGTATAGTATGATGCTGACAAAGCGAGCTGTCGAAACAACCAAAGTGACATTCGAATCAGCGAACAAGGTGCATTATCAGGCTTCGATATTATCCAAAATGAAACAAGACTCTGCAAGAAACATGCTTGGTCGAAGTGGGTACGAAACATTTTTTGCTCGCATCATTATGCTATCCAAGGGAGCTCTAAAAAAATTCAAGGCGATCCGACGTTGTTATCATCCGATGCAAACCTCGGCAAAAGTGAAACTCCCACGAAACTGAACACTGCATGCGCATTGCGATCCTGCCAGGGCAGATGTAAATTTATGCTCTTCACGCTGAGCTCATAATAAATTTAAAGACACGCGACAAACTTGGCATCCAAGCAATCGAAAGTTATCAATCGAAAGCGCACGCGAAAGCGTGGTGGTTGTTTGCTGACAGCTCCGAGCAGACACGACTGCCGCAACGAAGGTGTGTTTTACCGGTAACATATAATTACAGAACTCGCGCAGTCACCTCCCTATTCATGTCATAGAAATGTGGCCTTTCACCATCGGCACGCACGTAGCGCTCGCCCAAACAGCATCGTCCTTGACGACCTGCTCGGTCCCGCAAAGGTGGTCGATCAACCGCTCTCCTCTGGTGAGATTTACACCGTGAAAACGTTTTTTCCATCTTTTCCACCTTTCTAAACCTTCAGAGCAAGCCGGCGGAAAACGCATGGAGGGGCTTTAGAGCAAGCGACAAGTGAAGCTGCACGTGCAAGGCGAGCAGAGAACAGCGCGTGCAAGGTGCGTGAACGTGCTGAGACAGCGCAGTCAAAAGGCAGGTGCGGGGAGAGCAGCGACCGGTTTTTGCAAGAAAGGCGGCGAAACGCGCGCGACGCAGCGTCCCCTGGCCGAGCTTGGGAGGCCTGGCCGGGTAGACTGCACGTGCGCACGCTTCTTTCCTTAGCGAGCGCGCACGTGCAGTCTAGCCCGGCCGTGCCGTAACTAGCTAAAAAAGGAACAAGAAAACACTGCATTTGAAGCACAACACTCGACTTCGCCATTTTTTTTCGCAAATGTATCGCATTTTTAACTTTAGAAAATTTCGGGAAGTAATCAAAACCATTTTCTCCTGTCCCCTCCTGGCAGCTAAACTCTTAAAAAACAAAGGCCGGCAACATCACTAACCTAATACTAACCGTTTACTAGTCACAAAAGCACTACCGTCTTGGCAATGGAAGATAATAAAATGCGGGTTAGTGAAATTCACTACCGGGCTAGCAAGTGAATAGTAATAACTCGAACGATTAGCCCATTCTAAGTTCTTCGTACGCATAGGTCGGCAAAAAATGTGGAGCTCACCAAAATATAATTCATTCGAACTCACTCAGACTCAGGCTCACGGCTCGATCTGAGTCTGAGTGAGTCTGAGTGAGTCGACTCATGAGTCCGCTAGCCTATAATTAGCCTTTTTCTAGCATAATGTCAATGCTCTTTAACGCCAATATCTCGCATAATCGGTGCGCTACTTAGCATCTTTTGATTTCGTACCTTCAAATACGAGTGATCTGAGTTTGTAGTTCAATAAGGACCTTTTTATTGAATGAGATGTTTTTATCAGTAACACGAGATATTTTTATCAGTAACTTCCCGTGAAAAAGTTTGGGGGGAGAGGTCAAGGCGACTCCTCCCCCTCTCCCTCCTCAACTCACGCATCTGATCAATAAATATTGAGCTGACCTATGAACGGTAGCGCGTTGAAGTATGTGGGACTATACGTGAGTATAAACGTGAGACGACATAAGGCTGATAGCAATGCTGAAGTTGAGTAGACAGGACCATAGGTCGGCAAAAAATGTGGAGCTCACTCAGACTCACTCATGCAATATATTTTGGCCTTTGGGCTCACTCGGACTCAGACTCGCCAAAATTTTTTTCTACCGGACTCACTCGGACTCAGACTCACCAAAATTTTTCCCGACCGAACTCACTCGGACTCAGACTCACAAAAACTCTACTCACCCGGAGTCACTGAGACTCAGACTCACGTCTCGATATGAGTCTGAGTGAGTCTGAGTGAGTCGACTCATGAGTGAGTTTGCCGACCTATGTTCTTACGGCACAGCCATGCAGGGACTCCGGAACCGGGGGGGCAGTGGGGGCCATCGCCCCCACAGGTTCAAAACCAGTGGGGGCATGCCCCCACACTCAAAGCTGCTCCTCCCCCCTCTCGCCTTTTTTTCTCCTGGTACCAACCGTGTGGCTAGAGACCCCTTTTGACTAGCTAGTGTGCTCTCCTCCTTCAACAAACGAAACAAAATCTTCTGGAAGCCTGTGAATCTGACACTCTATTTGTCGGTGATTTTTCTACGTAAAAAGCACTGCCTGTTTTCGTCTGGTTCAACGTATCTTCTGTCCTGAAGTGGTTCTCGAGGAGGTAAAGGCCGGTACTCTATTCTGCAGCTCTTGCAGGAGCACGTCTAAGCGCCACGACTCTAGGAATATGCCTCTCGTTTTCTCCGTTTTTCCTTGCTCCTAGCCAAGCCTATTAAAAGCAATCAATGATAAGAGGTCGGTGTAAACCCACGTGAGCACGATTTTAACCATGAACCTATCCAGAAACCTTTTTCTGGGGGCTCTTACCTCTCTTTATCGCTGTTCTTTCGCGTGTTTGTATGCGCGCGCGCACAATACACATACAAAATGCAATAATTTTGGGGCGGTGGTAGTGGGGGCGGGGAGGGGGGGGGGAGGTTGAATTCCTTTAAACCTCCTTCTGCCTTCGCCATTGAAGTTGTCGCTTGAAATGTTCGTTTTCTTCCTGTTCGGCCCATACCACCTTCGCTCCTCCACACATAATGACCGCAGGGAAAATCAGATAGGCAAAAGCGCGGCCCACGGTCTTGTCGCTGAAGGGTGTGATTGACCACATCGGACCCAAGCCGTGAGCACCACCGCCGCCATCAACCCCTGCAGCGCTCCGGCCATGGAGTGCGAACCACCGCCCCGGACCGGAGTGCAAAAGCAGCCACGCGAGGTGAGATGAGCCTTTATCATTCCCTCGACGTGCGCTTGCTATTTTGTTGTTGTTTCCCCCAGTAGTGCGGAACACTCCGCCTCTGAGGTGTTAACTTGATGTGCTTGCTATCTATTGTTGCAATTGGCATCTGAGGTGAATAAACACCTTCAGTTGAAAGACTTGTCTCTGTCCCCACTGGTCTGAAGCCCGCCGCGGTCGCAACTCACGCGAACCGCGGGATAGCTAGGGGGTCACAGCTCTGACTGTTAGGGCTGCTGCGTAGCACTAGTAGCGAGTAACTACACTCCTCTAGTGCGCGGTGTGATCCAAACGAGGGACAGGTTCGCACGCGCGGCTTGTGTTCATGCTTGTGGCAAAAAGTAGAACCCCTATACACTTAAGCACGATTTTAGCCACGAACTTACCCAGGGGCGTAGCCATAATCTTTTTTCTGGGGGTCTGACCTCTCTTTATTTATGTTCTTGCGTGTGTTTGTATGGGTGCGCGTATACAGACACATACAAATTGTAATAATTTCGGGGTGGTGAGGGGTTGAACATCTCAAACCTCCTACTAGCTTTGCCACTGAACTCATCGCTTGAAATGTTCGTTTTCTTCCCGTTCGAACCATCACACCTTGATTCTTCCGCACATAATGACTGCAGGGAAAATCGGAAAAGGCAATCGCGGCCCACAGTTTTGTTTCTGAAAGGTTGCGATCTAGAAGCTCAGGCGTGTCAGCCTCCAAGAACACGGCGAGCTTTAAAGGGCAGATGCCGGGGCAAACTGACGATTTGAAAAAAAATTAAGCATAGGCTTTCCTTCTTTCTTGCATTTTTTTTCTAACCAGTAACTCGTTCACAGACTGCTTTTTTCTATCAAAGTACGTTCCCCCCTCCTCAATTTTCTCTGTGGATCGGTACCCAACGCCGTGTTCCCAGATCAGTGTTAGTAGGATGGGCGATGATTATATGACGTTCCTGAAGCAATTTTTGAAAAGACTTCGAGGCCTGGGGAGGGTCGCTAGTGTGGGTGTCTTCACTGGAAGGTTGAGTTGTCACTTGTGAACTCACTGTTGCTCACCAAATTAACATTTGCGTTTTTAGTTCGCAGACAAAGTCGTCTTCTCGGAAGTGCTTGCTGCAAACACGTGCGCGGGACTTCGGTTCATTGCCCTTTCTAAACTTTATGAGCCATGCGTCGTGATGTTCGTTATCCTTGAGTTAAAACCATAAATGTGAAATTACACTCGGCTCCGTTGCATGCGCGGTGCATTATTTGTGGCGCACAGCACCAGAGCCAGGCACGTAGGCAAGGGGGGGGCCGGGGGGCCCGGGCCTCCCCCGAAATTTTTCCAGCCTTCTATATTCCCAGGCAACTTTTTTTTGTTTTTGCCATGGAAAGACTCTTTCGAACAATTAGGCCTTGGGCCCCCCCCGAAAAAAAATCCTGGCTACGTGCCTGACCAGAGCACCATGCCGCCGAAAACATTGGTCACGCTTTCCAAGCTCCTGTTATTTCTAAATGTCAGTGCACATTAACTGGTTGTGAAATGAGGCTGATTGAAGTGGGAAACCTAAAAAACAAAACGCGCTCGGGCCGCCGGCTTCCTGTCATCAGAGCAAGGTTCCGTGAAGCAAGATGGCATCACGTGATCCAACTTAGCACGTCACAACGAATCCAGTACCTGTGTCTCCAGTGGCGGGCCTCGTGTACAATGACACTAAAGAGATGCAGAAAGTAGAACTGTAGTGGCAAATTATCTTATTACGATCACATTCATGCCATTCTTACTGTGAACTGAGCTTTAACAAGTGAGAAAATATATCGAAAAACTTAAGGATATGTACTAACGCCCCTCCATGTTTCTCGTTGTGATCACAAACGCAGTCCGGTTGGGATTTGTCGAGAGCTATTCCTCGTCATATCCTCTTCATTCGTTTTTATTTTGCTTCTGCCGGTGAGCGCGGTGGTGATAACAGCAGCCAAGGTGTAGATTTTACCGCAGTGATGTTGACGTCGTTTGTACGAGCGAGCTTCGCAGCGATTCTGCGTCGGATTTCACACACGTGTGCGGCCGCTTTCCCGCAGAGAACTATGGTGCCTCGATGGTTTTGATCACATGGTACATTTCTCCTCACTGGCACCCTCCCTCCTGCTCTTCGGATGCGTGCCGCATTCCACTGCATGGCTCCTCTCTCCACTGCATGGCGCCTCTGCTCGAGTTCTCCAAGAGGCAATTCGCCATAAATAAAAACGCAAAATGAAATACGCGTGTACACAAGCAGTATTTGGCAATTGGACGCCTCGCATGCCGTCGACGAAAACGAGGCTTCGCTTTCCGTCTGTTGGAGCCAGGCTTCGTACGCAGAAAGAGCTGCCGCCACCGCGACGGAGGATCATTGCAGACTCACTGAAATGCAATCCTGCTTCCACTGCGAGATCTTCCCTGCGATGTTCAAAGTCTGCAACTGAAACTGCACGCATTTTTCAGTACCCCTGTTCATTCCAGCTGAACTTCATATTTGCCGTTAGTGTTCGTTTTTCCCTAACTGGCTGTGCATATCACACGCCCAAGCAGGTAGAGAATGATCAAGAACATCGACCTCACTGTCGGCTTCAATAAGGCGGTAAGTTAACCAGACTTCCTTTTCTGCTTATACAGATCTAGATTTTGCGTTTGATGTTCCGCGTAAACGTGTTATTGTCGCTACATAAGATGGTATCAGCCTCATCTGGTCGATATAGACTTTGGGTGAGGCAAAAAACAAGAAATAGGCTGTGAGCGACCTAGATCGGCAGTGTCTATTCTCGCAGCAGCCGATAAATCTGAAAATATTTCACCTTGCAGTCGCGTCATATTGGTAATCGGAAACCGCGTATATATATATATATATATATATATATATATATATATATATATATATATATATATATATATATATATATATATATATATATATATATATATCACACATACACACGATGCAACATTCAACCCACAGACGTCGCCCCCACACGTCATGTATACTTCCGGAGTCCCTGCAGCCATGGAATTTAGACTACGACTGATCGGAACGGCCTGCCCCGCGACATTGCCGAAATCACCCGTTCAACAACATTTACAATAAAACTAAGATCTAGCACCACTTAATAAATGTATGGAGCCACGAATTTGAAGATCTTTGTAAACCCCACTTCTCATGTAATACCTCAAATGTGACGTTTGTAAGGAAAATAAAGTGAAGTAAAGTGATGTGAAGGGATGATCAATATTTGATACCTGATAAACGCAAAATATGGCTTTCACTTCATTAAAACCTTGCTAGGTGACACACAAAGGACAGCGCCATACATTTTACCCGCAGCATTTCATACGCAAGGATTAATAATAACAAAATTTTGAAAAACTTACGCATTGGTCGCCGCAGTAGGCACCCAGGAAACTCGGATAAAAAGCTGGTCACCGGCGGTTCAATCTTCCAAGTGCTAGTAGGCCGGAGTAACGGTTCCTTCCATGGGTGCCCGAAGACCACGATGGAGATTGGGCGGAGACGAAAAATGGGACTTCGGAGCTGACACTCTACAGTGGCACCTGAGAGTCCTCACTGAGAGTACCCTCTGACAGTATTGCGCTGCTGCTTAAATACTGGTCCAAGGCAGGTGCCGCCGAGCAAGCTTGCGAGAGCAATTGAGCGTGTCGAATCAGTCCATTCAACAAAATTCAGCAGGCATTCGTCAATTCCCCCTCGGTGCATGTATAACCGTGTACTTGGGAGGACCTTTTTGCAAGTGTGCGGGGTATAATCGAGCGCGACTCCGAAAGCTCCGTTTGACCGTCCTTAGGCTGCGGAGATAGAAAGGGCATTTTCTGGCAACACGACCGGCCAGAAACGTTTCCGAGAAAAAAAAGAGAAAAAACAGGTGGTAGGACCATTAGATCGCAGAAGTCTTCTTCATTCTTAATGTGGATAAGTAAGTTGCCCAGCGGTCGTTAACTTCGGATAAAGTAGGGATGGATTATCTTGGTGCTTACTAAAATGACCGCCACGTGTAAGGGCTAGCCACGAGAGGTCAAAAGCGTTTTTTTTTTCATGTGCTCTGGGATGAATAAAAAAATGTCAGTTGCCAGTTAGCACCGGTGCCGTCGCCTCGTCTTCGGGCTCCCCGTTTCTTGTGCACATTTTTTCTTCCAATGATACCAAGAAGCCCAACATTCCAGTCTCCTCAAAAAAAAAAAAAGGCAATGGGGAGGAGGGGGCGGGGTAACAAAGGGAGGCTTACTCCGAAACTACGTTCAAGGAATACTAGAGCTCGCCGTTGTGGGAATACTCATTTATCGAGCAGGTGGCCTACCCTTCCCTCTTTCACCCTCCTCTTACCAACAACACTGATACGTGTTCCCCAATGTTTAGCGGAAATATGCGTTTTCTTCATCATCAAACCAATACTGTTCATTCATTAAGTGGCAGCGCCAACCCAAGACAATGAACGAGAATGGAATGCAAGGGACCAGACAAGCGCCGACTCGTTGCTCAGTTTACTGCGGAAAGGCAGTTACATGAATATGCAAACTCTAGTAGCGCACGTGAGCAAGGCCATACAAAAAAAAAAAGGTATCACATTGTACAACCAATTTGCAAAATAAAGTATTTTGTCTACAAAAACCACAAAATAATCACGTGACACTGCCACAGGAAAATTCTTCGTTAGTAAGCTTTACGGCTCGCTTACGCAGTTATCTGAACGTCTCCTGATATGTAAGGCATCTGTTATATTACGTGCAATTTTGTTTCTGTAAGCAAAGAACATCTTTGAATCAGGCCAAACTGGCTCACAAATTTGACACTCTTTTGCAATGATCAGCTAAGTGTGAGTAATTAATTATTTTTGCCTGGTGGTTGTCCATGCTGTTTCAACCGGCTGTTATTATACCAGCCGGTCTAAACGATGTAAACATTATCGTAAGTTGGTGGCTACATGTAAACTACATCCAGCTGAATATCTTTTGTTTTAAGACGCAGAATTTTCGTTGTTTCTTTTGTCGTTTTTTATCGCCCGCACGGCAGATTCGTTTAAAGGTATCGGGGGCATTAAAAACATTAAAGGTATCGGGGGCATTAATGCCGAAACGGCTGCTTGCGTCCGTGGAAAAAGCGATGTACACATAAGGCAGAGCAGTGATGCGTTTACGTTGCGGCTTGCGTGTCGTTTCTTACACTATTGTGCTGTGGTGCAACAGGTTTCATTATCTCAATTATTCTTTAAGCCACTCACAAGTAATGTTTTCCGCTAATCAAGCCGCTTTGAGTGGGTTAATTTGACGTGAAAATGCTAGATGCATTTTATAAGGGCACGATTTTTAACAAAGAACAAAAAATATAATTGCAGCACGAGGCTCCAATTACGTTTTTTTATACTTTTATAATGGCCTGAGTTATGTTTAAGAAGTGATTTTATTGGTGTTAATTCATATGAGCAACAACGGTGTTTGGAGATTAGCTGTGGTGACAAGTAAAGGAGATGTAATTCTTTATGCTGTGCAAGTTCATTTGCGAAACTAAAGTCGATGCCATTATCGCTGAACACTTTTAACGCATCAAGAACAATGCACCCTCGTACAGCTTTGACATAAATAATCAAATAATCATCTAAAAACCGAAAAACGTTTTAAGTAAACCATTTCCAATCTTTCTGTAAACTCTGGCCAAGCAAATAGCCCTGAACATTGAGGCAAACGTCGAGCCAGTACATAACCCATAATTCTGCACATACGTGGCGCTTTCGTATCTGATAAATATATATTTTACATCGGAAGCTACAATTTCAAACAATGTTTTAGCAGATCTTGTGCCATTATTTCCGAACTTGTCTTTATCATTATCATCACAGATACTCAATATGCAGCTGTTAGCTAGTGTGAAGAATCGAGTAGTAGAAGTGCATGTATAGTGAAAACACCACAACCCACTGGAATTTTTTTCTCTGAAATGCCTGACGACCACTTCAGAATTCGGTATGACAAGTGGGTCGCAGATCTTTAGCCTCGAAAGCTGATTCTGAATAAAGCGTGCTATATGTTGTCGCCACGTGGTTCTTTGAGTAAAAGTGGCTCTAAATGGCCTTGTTTTTGCGCTTTTTGCAAGAAAATTACACTTCAAGTTCAATATGAATGTTTTCATTGGTTTATGGGGTTTAACTTCCGAAAGCGACTCAAGGTATGAGAGATGCCTTAGTGGAGAGCTTCGGATAATTTCGACCGCCTGGAGCTCTTTAATATGTGCAGAAATCGCACAGTATACGGGTCTCTAGCTGTTTAATTGCCTCCATAGAAATGCGAGCCCGGCCGTGGTTGAATCTGCGTCGTTCGGGTTAGTAGCCTTCCACCATAACCATTAAGCCATTGCGGCGGCTCTTCAAGGTGCATATTTCTTGTTTTCTTAACCGAAGAATACAGACGTTCTGAAGTGATCAACTTAAGTAATTCCACAGCGTAATGCTTAACCTTCTGCAGTCTGTCGTCTATTTTCCCTTTTTTTTATTGGCATCACCATGGTTTTATACAAAACATGTCATGCGACATTAATGCACAAAGCCGCCTTCTTTTTACTAGCAGTGATAATACGCCTAGAAGCGAGATCAACCTTTCGGGGCGTTGTCCATCGTCACCCCAGCTATCGCAAAATGCATCTAGCATTTTCACGTTAAATTAACAGATTCAAATAGGCTGGATTGATAAGATAATAAAAACTGCTGAACCAGAGCACTCTAGTGTAAGAAGCGATACGCAACGTAAGCGCGTCACTGTTCGCCTCATATACAGTCGGCGTCAAAAGTTTAGAGACGACTAAGTCTGCATCTGACAAAACTTTGAATTTAGTGATTTGTGAGTGTATTCGGTCGAAATACACAGTACATGTTGTTAGCACTTTTTTAACACTGCGGAAATCTAAATTCAACGGTGCCTGCCAAAGCAATCGGAATATTCAGCTTTTACATATGTTTCATGGTCCACAAACTTTTGACGCTGGCTGCACATGTATACATCTCATTTTCCACGGAGTTAAGCACGCAAGCAGCCGTTTCGGCATTAACGTTTGTTTTTAATGCCCCCGATACCTTTAAACGAATCTGCCGTGCGGGCGATAAAAAAACGACAAAAGAAACAACGAAAATTGTGCGTCTTAAAACAAAAGATATTCAGCTGGATGTAGTTTACATGTAGCCACCAACTTACGATAATGTTTACATCGTTTAGACCGGCTGGTATAATAACAGCCGGTTGAAACAGCATGGACAACCACCAGGCAAAAATAATTAATTACTCACACTTAGCTGATCATTGCAAAAGAGTGTCAAATTTGTGAGCCAGTTTGGCCTGATTCAAAGATGTTCTTTGCTTACAGAAACAAAATTGCACGTAATATAACAGAAGCCTTACATATCAGGAGACGTTCAGATAACTGCGTAAGCCAGCCGTAAAGCTTACTAACGAAGAATTTTCCCGTGGCAGTGTCACGTGATTATTTTGTGGTTTTTGTAGACAAAATACTTTATTTTGCAAATTGGTTGTACAATGTGATACCTTTTTTTTTGTATGGCCTTGCTCACGTGCGCTACTAGAGTTTGCATATTCATGTAACTGCCTTTCCGCAGTAAACTGAGCAACGAGTCGGCGCTTGTCTGGTCCCTTGCATTCCATTCTCGTTCATTGTCTTGGGTTGGCGCTGCCACTTAATGAATGAACAGTATTGGTTTGATGAAGAAGAAAACGCATATTTCCGCTAAACATTTGGGAACACGTATCAGTGTTGTTGGTAAGAGGAGGGTGAAAGAGGGAAGGGCAGGCCACCTGCTCGATAAATGAGTATTCCCACAACGGCGAGCTCTAGTATTCCTTGAACGTAGTTTCGGAGTAAGCCTCCCTTTGTTACCCCGCCCCCTCCTCCCCATTGCCTTTTTTTCTGGCCGGTCGTGTTGCCAGAAAATGCCCTTTCTATCTCCGCAGCCTAAGGACGGTCAAACGGAGCTTTCGGAGTCGCGCTCGATTATACCCCGCGCACGTGCTCTCGGAGGCTTGCTCGGTACTTCGGCGAATATAATTCACAGCACCACTGCCTGCCTTCCTTCTTTTTTTTTTTTTGGACCAGCCGCTGAAGGTTGACTAAAAGGTAACTTGTTCTGCACGCTTTGTGGGACCACGGCCGGGCTAGACTGCACGCGCGCGCTCAAGCGCGCACGTGCAGTCTAGCCCGGCCGTGGTGGGACGAAAGATGCCAGTTTGAATGACACAGAACAGACTCCTGTCTCTGAGAAAAAGATGGGAGAATTTGAAGACCCCTCGCTTTGCTGAAGAGCTGATGGCCCTGGGAGTGGGGAGGAAACTTTAGCTCGCTTCCATAAAGGCAGCAGTTGCTTTAGCAAAATAGTTGAGGCTTGTGCTCGTCGGTGCCTATTTGAAAGATGCAGGACGCAGAAGAAATCTTTTCTAGAAAGCCTGTTTCGCTCTTAACAAAAGCGCTGGGCTGTGTGAGGGGTGCTTCCCTAGTCTCGGATTGGGATGGACACAGCGACCACCTGAAAAAATTCTACGTTCTGAAAAATGGCCTTCGGTGAGGTGAAAAGCGGGGGGGGGGGGGGTTGGGTTGGCTTATAGCTTTGGGGGGGCGATCGCCCAATCGCCCCCCCCTCTGGATCCGCCACTCGACGTGAGTGTGAACGTGATTGAGCGCTCATGAGTGTGAGTAGTTGTGAGTATGAACGTGAGTGCTCATGAGTGTGAATGGACGTGAGTGTGAACGTGAGTGAGCACTCATGAGGGTGAGTAGGCGTGAGTGAACGTGAGTGAGTACTCATGAGTGCGAGTAGATGTGAGTATGAACGTGAGTGAGGGCTCATGAGTGTGAGTGGACGTGAGTGTGAACGTGAGTGTGAACGTGAGTGAGGGCTCATGAGTGTGAGTGGACGTGATGTGTGAACGTGAGTGAGCACTCATGAAGGTGAGTAGGCGTGAGTGTAAACGTGAGTGAGTACTCATGAGTGTGAGTAGATGTGAGTATGAACGTGAGTGAGTGCTCATGAGTGTGAGTGGACGTGAGTGTGAACGTGAGTGAGCACTCAGGAGGGTGAGTAGGCGTGAGTGTGAACGTGAGTGAGTACTCATGAGTGTGAGTAGATGTGAGTATGAACGGGAGTGAGTGCTCATGAGTGTGAGTGGACATGAGTGAGTACTCATGAGTGTGAGTAGGAATGAGTGTGAACGTGAGTGCTCATGAGTATGAGTGGACGTGAATGTGAACGTCAGTGAGCACTCATGAGGGTGAGTAGGCGTGAGTATGAACGTGTGTGAGTACTCATGAGTGTGAGTAGTCGTGAGTTTGAACGTGAGTGAGCACTCATGAGGGTACTATTAGTGTAACTGAGTACACTATAAGAAAAAGAAGAGTCAAAAGAGGGTCACGGCCGCGTGACTCTCTTCGGGTGTCCATTTGATCCCTTTTGGAAGGTAGATGAGAGAAGGAGAGCATTTGGGCTGGAGTCACGGGACTCTCCTAAAGCGCGTTTCGATTGGCTTCCGCGATGAAGGCGCCATCGTATGCGCCATACGTATTGCGCGTTTGCCGTTCGGCGCCGTTCTGGCGCGGTGGCTCGCCTCCCTCGCCGACGGAGCCAGCCGGGCTGGCACCGCGCCTCGGCCTTCTCTCTCAGTCTGCTCGGTCTCTTGGAGTGCGTTGTGCGTTGCGTCGGTTGCGCGGGTTGCGTCAGTTGCCTGTCGTACAGTTTTGTGTTCGATAAAAAATGCGCATCTTCGGTGGCGTTGACGCCAGGCTCCGTGCTCGAAGTCAAGCTAGGAGGGCGGAATATTCATGGAGCCGCGGACACGGACAACGTGCGCCCGTTAACGGTGAGTGTACTGCTTTCGTAGGTACTAATTATACAGCTTTAGCTGGGCGTCTGCAGCAGCTCTGCGGAAGTTATCTGCCAGCCATTTCCAACAGCAGCCTGCGTCCGCGGGGCTATTGCGGATGCCGTTATGCGCGTTGCTGTACAAGCTCCCATAAAATGAGCGATGCAAACAATTATCAAGGGTCATTTCTTGCTGATCGCACATTGTGTCTGCACTGCTGAATGTTCAAGATGTCGTTTGGAGATGCGCTTTAGTCTACTTCATAACAACATTTCTATCAACCTTGAGTGTGCAGCGTGCTTCCGCGCGTGGGAACGTGAGAAAAAAGCCCGTCTAACGCTCAGACGCACTATATATTATGATTTTTCTTGGCTTAAAGACGCTAGTTTGAGGTGCAGATATAGTAGGATGCTTCCAGCACGTACGCGTTGGTCACTTAAGTTGGACACACCTCGCCGGTAATGTGAAAAAGCGAGAGACTTTCGACGGCGCGCGTTGTTGCGGTCGCCGCCGTGCACTTTTTTCCTTGGTTTCTGTTTGCTGTTTTCGTGGTTCGCCAACATCTGCGATGACGCTGTAACAGAATCAAGTGAGTTTACGTGATTGTGGGAGTTATGTGCGCCAATTCTAGCATATGACATGTCTGATCTCGACGTAGACGGCGTCCGCGCGCGCTGCGTGTCGTTCGGGTGCTCGTACTCGAATGTGCTTGCTGAGTATTTAAGGATGGGTTACGTTTGTAAAACATGCGGTCAGTAACCGCTCACGGCGTGCCCCTGACTGCCGGAGGATGTGCTTGGGTGTCGGAATATGCTGGCGCAAAGTCGTGCTTATTCTGAAACCAAATTTTGAAGCGATTTCCCAGAAATGAATTGCTTTCATTCGTGCATAGCCAGTGCCGACGCGACGGCGAGCCCCGGCGCCGAGCCAGGCAGCGTACGCGAACTGCGTGAACCGCGCCGAACGGCAGGCAGCCACGCGACCACGCGATGTATATGATGCATACGGCGGCGCCTTCGACACGCTAGCCGATTGAAACCCGCTGCAAGAGTGACAACTGACTCTTGCAGAAAAGTTAAATATCATTTTCTGATTCTACCTTCCAATAGGGGTCAAATGAATTACCGAAGAGAGTCGCACTAGAAGAGAAACTTGGGCTAGTTGGTGATTCATCATTGTGGAAAAAACAGCGCTACAAATGGACGAGGACTAAGGAAGAAAAACACGACACAGGCGCTGAACTCGCAACTAAACTTTATTGGAAAACACACGCACACATATATACAGCAGCTGACTCGGTCACATGACCCTTCATATCGTCTGCGCAGCAGAGCAAACCAGATCTACATAACTAACAACTCATGACGAATCTATACATTTGTAAGAACATCCGATAAAAAATGAAAACAACAACCCATCTATATAAAAGCCTGCATAGCATTCCACACACACAAAAAAAGCTATTACCGTGGCAGCATTGAATCCAGGTATCTAACCTCTTTTTCACCAAGGGCAACCGACGGTTTGCTGACGCACCCTTCCCCTTCCCTTTCAATGTAAAATGCTTCCATCACCTCTCTAGTGCACTTGTCCCGATGGCCAAACAAACACGTGGTTTCATGCGCCATGGGCTGGCAGCCACACTCTCTACAGTGAGCCGGCAAATGTAAGCCTCCGGCAGCCGTTAACGATGATAGGTGTTCCTTTAGTCTAACATTAACGCACCGCCCGGATTGTCCTATATACACCCTCCCGCATGATAATGGCAACCTATAAACAACACAAGACTTACAATGAACATATCTATTCTTCTTACTGTCCGGACAGAAAGTACATACTTTGCGCACCCCCGAAGTTCTTGCATGCACGCGTGGGCAAATTGAGGACATCTTGTTGGGAGCAGACATTACAACACGCACCCCATACCTACTCGCCGCATTCTTCAATCCATGAGAAAACTTATGCACGTATGGGACCACAACCGGTCTCTTTTCATTGCGCAGGCCTTCTTTTTTCTTACGCGTGTGATTCCCTCCTTTGACCCACTTAATTAGATTTTGGCAGCTTCTTAAGATTTCCGCATCAGGGTAGCCCGCCGACTTAAGCCTTTCAACTTGACTCATGAAACTTTCTTTTAACGTATGCGCGCACGTTTTCTGGAGCGCAGCTCGCAACGCAGCATAAATAATGCCGGACTTAACTATCTTGGAATGACCTGATGTAAACGGCAAGATACCCTTTATGGATCGGGGCTTGTAGAGCCAACACAAATGTTCCTCATGAAAACGCAGTCTGATATCGAGGAACTGAAGCTCTCTTTTTTCCGGCATCTCGAAGGTGAACTTCAACCCATGACCAGAATTCTTAAACAAGGATAAGATATTTGCAGTCTTGCTAGGCTGATTGTCGGTTGTACTGATGATCAAGAAATCGTCGACATAACGGAAAACACGGCATGTCAGGTCCCGTACCTTCTCGGCGACGGCCCTGTCAACTTGACCCAAAAAAATATGACTTAAAACCGGTGCCACCTTCGAACCAATACAAACCCCCGATTTTTGGACAAATATTCTCCCTTTCCATTCCACAAACATAGACCGCAGGTAAAACGCCAACAATTCTAGAAAGCTTTCCAAGAAAATGCCACAACTGTTGACAAACTTGGCTTCATCATTGTCCTCCACAACGCAAGACTTAACACTCTGCAAAAGTTCACTGTGAGGTAAGGAGTAAAACATATCCTCAATGTCGATGCTGAAAGCCGTACATGAACCCGGGTTGCTTGTCCTGAGAAAATCGACTACACCTTCCGAGTTCTTAACTGAAAAAGGATTGACTACATTGAGTGCTTCTAGGTGCTTCTGCTAGTAGGTCGATATTTCAGATAGCCAAGTCCCTTTTTCCGAAATGATGGCTCTAAACGGGGAATCCAGTTTATGGGTTTTTACTGAAAAGAAAACCTGCAAGTTCGATTGTTTTGCCTTTTTTACTCTACTAACGAGACTGCAGAGGTTCCTATCTTGCAGCATAGCGATCGCCCTCTGTTTCACCTTCCCTGTTTTGACTTCACCTCTTTTGAAATTCTTCAAAACAGCTGTTTCAGACTTTTCCATAAAAACGCCCTCTGTCATGACCACAAACATTCCTTCCTTATCTGACACACATACCCTAAGACCGTTTCCCTCCAAAAAATCCACGACATACTTGTCCGGCGAAGGCCTTCGTCTAGCCAACGACGTCTGTGCGCATACATCAACACAATCAGACACGCATCTTACTTGCTCGCCTTCAGGCACATACCGAGAAATGTTCCTTGATAAAGCAACCTTTTCCGCCGGTGGAACCCTCGGTTCAAAAGCGAACTTAGGTCCCAGGCTCAATACCTTGTGTACGTCCTCCGGGACACAGCAATCACCAAGAAGGCGCACTTCCCCTTGAGTCAGGCATTCCTTCTTCCTGGTCGGAAGCGTTGGCCGCACCGTGTTCCAAAGGAACTCGGTGATCCTCTTGGTTGTCTCCCGCCATTCTTGCAGGCGGCGCTGATGTCTGTATGTAGGTTCACTGGAGCAGGCCACCACCAAACAGTCTTGGAAAAACCGTACCTGCCTCCACCACTCGGAGCGCATAATGCGACACATCCTTCTGGCGTGCCCTACCGAAGGCTTGAGGAAACCGCACATCCCTTGTAGATCCGGGGGGCAAAGGCCTTGTTTGATATACCAAGAGCAAACTCTTGCTCTACATATGCAGACGGAAATGGTAGAAGCCAATGTGGCCGGGTCTTCATGAAGAAAGTTGGGATAGAAAGCAGAGCCCGATGCACAAGAAATAAACTGCACTAGAAGAGAAACTTGGGCTAGTTGGTGATTCATCATTGTGGAAAAAACAGCGCTACAAATGGACGAGGACTAAGGAAGAAAAACACGACACAGGCGCTGAACTCGCAACTAAACTTTATTGGAAAACACACGCACACATATATACAGCAGCTGACTCGGTCACATGACCCTCCATATCGTCTGCGCAGCAGAGCAAACCAGATCTACATAACTAACAACTCATGACGAATCTATACATTTGTAAGAACATCCGATAAAAAATGAAAACAACAACCCATCTATATAAAAGCCTGCATAGCATTCCACACACACAAAAAAAGCTATTACCGTGGCAGCATTGAATCCAGGTATCTAACCTCTTTTTCACCAAGGGCAACCGACGGTTTGCTGACGCACCCTTCCCCTTCCCTTTCAATGTAAAATGCTTCCATCACCTCTCTAGTGCACTTGCCCCGATGGCCAAACAAACACGTGGTTTCATGCGCCATGGGCTGGCAGCCACACTCTCTACAGTGAGCCGGCAAATGTAAGCCGGCAAATGTAAGTGGAAGGGTGCGTCAGCAAACCGTCGGTTGCCCTTGGTGAAAAAGAGGTTAGATACCTGGATTCAATGCTGCCACGGTAATAGCTTTTTTTGTGTGTGTGGAATGCTATGCAGGCTTTTATATAGATGGGTTGTTGTTTTCATTTTTTATCGGATGTTCTTACAAATGTATAGATTCGTCATGAGTTGTTAGTTATGTAGATCTGGTTTGCTCTGCTGCGCAGATGATATGGAGGGCCATGTGACCGAGTCAGCTGCTGTATATATGTGTGCGTGTGTTTTCCAATAAAGTTTAGTTGCCAGTTCAGCGCCTGTGTCGTGTTTTTCTTCCTTAGTCCTCGTCCATTTGTAGCGCTGTTTTTTCCACAATGAAGAGAGTCGGTTGCCGTGACCCCCTTTTGACCTTTTTTTTTCTTGGAGTGTACCACTGTTTCGACTATTAATTTTCTTGGGACCAGTGACGTGTGCAACACCACCACGAGCAACCTTTTTGCTAATACTAGAGAAAGTAAGAGTCCGCCGCGGTGGTGTAGCGGACGGTGCTCGGCTGCTGACCCGAAGGTCGCGGGTTCGACCCCGGCCGCGGCGGTCGCATTTCAATGGAGACGTGGTGGTAGATGCCAGTGTACTGTGCGATGTCAGTGCACGTTAAAGAACACCAGCTGGTCAAAATTTCCGGAGCCCTCCACTGCGGCACGCCTCATAATCATATCGTGGTTTTGGCGCGTTAAACCCAGATATTATTATAAAAGAAAATAAGTGAGCGCTCAGCAACAGTAAATGATTTCGCCAACTAACATAGTGGCGTTCCAGTTTCTATAGTCTACTAATTCTACTTGATCACTGGAGTTGGTAATACTGACGCGTTGTCGTTTCTTTATTATTTTTTGTAGTTTTGGAGAATTACTTAATGCTTGCCTTCGTGATTTACCTTCAAATTGCTGTTTCGTAAATCAGTGTGGTTAAGGTATTGTTCATCATTCCACGTCCATATTTTCTTCTTGTTCTAAAGCATAGTGTGATTTGTCAGGAAAAATCTTATTTTTTTTTTTATCCTGACTGTATCCGTCTTGGCCTGTCTCTTGCCGGTTTACTTTACTTTTTTTCTCTTCAGATTGAGCGCAATTTTCGGCATCACTAATCACTACATTTTACTTTGGCTATAGAAAAAATATTTCACGTTGATACTCCGCAAAGTGCGTAAACTAAAAGCCGGAAATGACATCACAGGACAACCTGTATCTGTGCCAGTTCGTAGTTCGTAGAGGTCGGGCTGCTCCGTAAGTTTACTTCTTTCATAATACTTTCTCACGCATCCCAGACTTCTCACATGTACTTAAAAGCAAAAATTGTAGAAAAACAACGCGATCACTCTGTGCGTTACGGCCTCTGTCTTGACGTCGCGACAATATGATAAAGAAGTCTTGGCTACCTCAGCACGATGGCTTTGAAGGAACCGAGGGACCGTGAATATCCTAGAAACGAGGAAAAAATTCGGCAGATCCCACGTACCGTGGGAGTCGATGTTATGCGAAGCATGTGGCGGGTAGGTGACTGTGGCGTAACTTCTTTTACTGAGCGACACCTTACAAAATGACGCTAAAGATTTGTATATATTTTACACGCACACATATATATGTTTTTGACCTTTCGTGCTTCGCGTGAGACATAAAAGGCTTTCGCCTTCATAAATTATGAGTTTGTGATGACCTTTTGACCCTTGCGCATAATGAGGTAGGTAGGTAATGAACTTTAAATTATTTAGAGTCCAACGAGGAAACACTGACCCGGGCTAGGCCTCCAGGAGCCGTCGTCCGGGAAACATCGTGCGACGTCCTCGGCGATAGCCCTGGCTCACTGGACAGCCCAGATTTGGTACACTAGATGTGGGCTGAGAAGGGCGACTCGCCACCGCTCAGCCAGTCGTCATGGGGTACACACGCCCTCGTCCGGGTAGTGGCGGCGAATACCGCACTCGCACCTCCAAAGTGTGTGTGCCATGTCGGCTGTCTCGTTCCCGCACCACGGACAGCCGGGTGACGGGTGGAGCGACGGACACAGCCTGTTGAGATGCCGGGGATATTCGAATGTGTCAATTTGCAGACGTCTCAGGTCAGACGCCTGAGACCTCTCTAGCTGCTTGTGGGGTGGCGTTTTCCTGTAGTGGCTGAAGATCTCGTGGTACGTGACCATGATGTCCTTGCAGTCCTGTAAGGCTTCGGGGTCTGTTATCATCTTGCAGACGTCCTGCAACCTTGGGTGCCTCGCCATCGACGATGTCTCGCACAGCGGTGGCCCTTTCGTCCGCGTCGCGGCGGGTTAGCAGTCTCGCGACGCGGTGGGCGCGCTTGTTGTGGTTCGACGGGAGGTCGGGTCTTTGTTCGTTGCCAAGCTCTCCCACATGCGCAGGGAACCACTTGAGAGATTTGGTGGTGATCCGCGACTCTGGCGTTCAGCATGTGCGCCGCCTCGACGGAGACCCATCCCTTGGTAAAGTTTCGCACCACCGTCTTGGCGTCACTCACGACAAGTGTGTCTTCGTTGCCACTATGGAGTATTGCTAGGGCTATGGCCATTTCTTCTGCCGCCTCGGATGATGGCAGCCTCGCCGGTCCCGTGGCGGTGGTCGACACGAGCGCATAATGAGGAGATGATGTATTTCCTGTGATCTCGTGTGTGTGTGTGTGTGTGTGTGTGTGTGTGTGTGTGTGTGTGTGTGTGTGTGTGTGTGTGTGTGTGTGTGTGTGTGTGTGTGTGTGTGTGTGTGTGTGTGTGTGTGTGTGTGTGTGTGTGTGTGTGTTTACTGATTGGGCTTGTACATGGACGAAGGAAAAGGACTAGGAGGGAGCGTCACATGGCATTACAGGTCACTTTTCCCGCTTGATGAGGCATATATGACTTTGGCCTTAATACGAATAACTTTACATGAAGGACACCGGTTCAATGTACTAGATACACATTTTTATGGCGTAACGCAGACGTCCATACTGACGAGGCATATAAGACTTTCGCCTTAATACGAATAATATTATATGAAGTACACCGATTCATACAGTAGATACACATTTTTATGACGTAACGCAGACGTCCATACTGCGGCGTCAACTCGCCATGTCTCAAAAGCGGCATAATCCAAGGATTAACACGGCCGCTGGTGTGGCGCACAGAAATCACAATGTGGCACAAGGCCGATCAGCGCTGTGGTGGTATGCTTCTTCCTCGACGTCATGATTGTGCGCTGGATTTTCACTGTGTTCGCCGACAAAACAAACCTAAGCATTCAATGCTATATTGGTCGAGCAGCGTGCAAGCGCAATGCACTTTCAGGGGCGAGAGGGGGGGGGGGGGGAGAAAATTGTCCCTGACATAGCGGCGGAACATGTTTATGCATGGCCTGACATTTTGTACAAACTATTCATACCCGCCCCCCGCTCTTACCTTCGTCATTGTGTCCTGACCCTTGCGGGAATAAATTTTCGTGACTGCGGCTCGTTAGCTGACGTGAGTTTTAAACCCCTGGCATAAGCAGTGAAGGTGGAGTTAGCAAATAAGCGCCCCATACATTTGCTGTTTGGTCAGTCCACGAAAATGTAAAGTTATACGCTAAAAGGTCGTTGTTCGCTCTTCGTTAATTCGGAAAATCGGATAATTCGGACGTGTTCTCTGGTCGTGGCAAGCTTATGCATTGTTTAATGGTATCAAACTCTTGTTAATTCGGTCATATTTGCCCGCAACCCGGTTAATTCGGACGATCCTCGGAGCGTACCAAGCAATCCGAGGTTCGACTCGGAGTTCGACTCACAGGAGGAAAAACGGCATTCGCCAACAACTCAAACAGCTGCGGTCCTTCATAAAGGCGTGGTCGCCGTCCACGATCTAGCCATAATCACGTTGTTGGTGACAAAGACTTCGACGGCTGCGGCCCACTTGCTTTGTCTTCGATTTTGCTCGGCGCACGCGAACTGCGTGGGTGATATATCTATGATCGCGTCCATAGCGCCAGCGGCGACTGCGGGTCAAAGCTGCGACAAGCAGTAGTTTCGTTTTCGCCGCGTCGCTTCAGAACTGTGTAGTAGCCATTCATTATTGTGCATTAGCGAGCCAGGTTTATTCAGCAGCGGATGCTGTGCCGAGCAGTTTCGTTTCGACAGTGGGCGCAGGCCGCGCACGCGCCTTCGGAACTGCGTGGTCGCTATGATTGTGTCTTAATTTAGCGACCGCACTTTCGTTCACAGCAGATGCGGCACTCAGTAGCCTCGTTTTGACTTCGGGCAATGCACGCGCAATGTCACGCAACTCGAACATAGTGGAAGCTGTTGAAGGTGAAGGGATTCAGCCGCAGTGCGCATGCTGGTATAAAATTCGGTTGCGACATTACGATGAACGAACGATCATTTGTCGATCATTTTTCCGGCGCAGAAGTTATCTTCACGTGCGCGTGGTGGCGGTGACGGTACGTAATAAGGGAGGGGGCCAGATTACGTTTAGCGTTAAGACACGGCTGTCTTGAGCCGCGGTCACATTGTGAACGGAGTTGCGAATGAACAAATTTGCGGCATTTGCATTGCTTTTATGCCAGATATGTACCATGAATTTAAGTGGTCATCAAGAAAATGCGTATGCATTGATGTAATAGACACTTGTTTATTGTTTCCTTGATACTTTCGATAATTCGGCATTCGGTTAATTCGAACAAATTTTCCGCGGTCCCGACATCCCATATGACATCCCCTGAGCAATGTATGGGTTGGGGAGCCTTCGTCAGGGAGTTGCATCTGCCTTTAGCCCCTTCATCCCAGATAATGTCTGTCTTAATAAAGTTCAAATAAAAAAATAATACATATACATAACTTGCAACTACGTCACACCGCGGAACTCTGGGATACGATTTCGCGGCATGCGCCGCCATTACCGAGCACATGGCAGCAGACGACACCCACTCAAGCTGTGCGGCTCACGCATTTCCCGTCAACGCTGCACATCGATCGCAACGGTGATTTGTGCGATATTTGGCTGCTGCACGAGAAGTGCGAATCAATAAAAAAAAAAGAGACCAGACGCGGGGACGTACTGTTTGCCAAACGTGATCACAAAGCCGTGCGACCGCACGAAAGACCTGTCCGAGAAGCGGAGCACATGGCTTATGCGCGCGTAAACAGGAAGTACCTCGAACGTTGCACAACGTTTATCTGTGCGGGTGTCACTTCATAACAGGCAAGTTATGCTTCCGAATCTCCTCACCTTTTCACCGAGTGTATCACCACGGAGTTATGCGCGAGGACGGTTTTGTCGAAACGAAGCACCGAATTGAACACAGCGATCGCGCCTTGGTTTTCCGGAGGCCCTCTTAGCTCTCCGGTGAAACGAACCCCGACTGGGCGCCAAACATATTATTGGGCCATGGTTTTATGCAGCAAACAGCGACGAAATCTGTGCAGTTTGAGCGCCGCAAAATGCAGGCGGTGAAGAGCACCGCTGTAGGCGACTCGTGCGAAGCTTTTTCAACCATTACGTGCGACACCACTGACGAAACTGCAGGCTGCATAATGTCCTGAAGGATTCTCGTTCGTCATAAGCGCAAGGCAAACTATCAAAACACGCGCACTTCGCTGAACGATCCGCGGACGAACGTAAACACATCGCGGTCACTGAGACGTATGTGCTCGGTGATGGCGGACGGAAGACAGGAACTGACGTCACTTGCAAGTTATGTATACATAGCACATTTCTCTTGAACCAGTGTTAACATCCGCGGTTTGTTTCTGAGACTATCCATTACAAACTAACAAATCTGCACGTTCGGATATAACGAGAATATATGAGAGATGATCATCTTAGATGCGAATGCATACAAAACTTTTGTCCAGTGTGACAGAGAGATGTGAATGAGACCCGGCGAGGTTGAGTAGGTGTGAGTAAAGTCCCTAGATTTTTCCCTGTTCTAGGGACTTTAGGTGTGAGTGGTAATGATCGAAGATGGGAGCTATTGGACGTGTAAACGCGAGTATCTGTGAACGGGAGTGTACTTCAATATGGACATCAGGGGCCGCATGTGAGTGTGAGTAGAGCGGAAAGCTTGGCATGTTCATTCATGAGTAGACTCATTTCAAAGGCGTGAGTGTGAGTATGAGTGAGTGACGAGGGATATGAGAAGGATGAGTATGAAGGCAACATACGAGTGTAATAGGTGTGAGTACGAATGTGAGTGAGTACCCATGGGAGTGAGTAGACATGAGTGAACGTGAGTACAAATGGCTGTGAGTAGGTGCGAGTATGAACGTGAGCACCGGTGTGAGTACGTGTGAGTCAGTACTTACCAGTGTGAATGGGTCGGTGAGTACCGATGGGTATGACTATGAGCAGGTATGAGTATAAACGTGGAGCGAGTGCCCATAAGTGTGAGTACCCTTGAGTGTGAACGTGAGTACTTATGAGCGTAAGTGGGCGTGAGTATGAACGTGAGTGAGTGCCTATGAGTGTGAGATGGCGTGAGTGTGAACGTGAGTGAGTACGAGTAGATGTAAGAGCGTGAGTAAGTGCTATGAGTTTGTGTACGTGTGAGTGTGAACGTAAGTGAGTAGGTATGATAGTCAGTGCACGTGATTATGAACGTCAGTGAGTACCAATGACTGTGAGAGGCGTTACTGAAAGTGAGTGAACACTTATGAGTGTGAGCGGGCGTGAGTATGAACACGAGTGAGTTCCAATGGTCGTGACGTGTGAGCATGAACGTGAGTGAGTGCCTATGAGTGTGAGGAAGCGTGAGTATGAACTTCAGTGGGTGTGAGTGGGCGCGAGTATGGGCGTCAGTATGCCCATCAGTGGGTGTTGGTGGGCGTATGAACGTGAGTGAGCGCCTATGAGTAGGAGTAGGCGTGAGTATGAACGTGATTGAGTACGTATGACTGTGAGTATGAACGTGAGTGAGTGCCTGTAAGTGTGAATATGAACTTGAGTGAGTGTCTATGAGTGTAAGTAAGCGCGAGTATGAACGTGAGCGAGTGCCTATGAGTGTGAGTAGGCGGGAGTATGAACGTGAGTGAGTGCCTGTAAGTGTGAGTATGAATGTGAGTGCCTATGAGTGTGAGTAGGCGTGAGTATGAACGTGAGTGAGTGCCTATGAGTGTGAGTAGGCGTGAGTATGAACGTGAGTGAGTGCCTGTAAGTGTGAGTATGAATGTGAGTGAGTGCCTATGAGTGTGAGTAGGCGTGAGTATGAACGTGAGTGCCTATGAGTGTGAGTAGGCGTGCGTATGAACGTGAATGAGTGTGAATGAGTGTGAGTAGGCGTGAGTATGAACGTGAGTGAGTGCCTATGAGTGTGAGTAGGCGTGAGTATGAACGTGACTGAGTGTCTATGAGTGTGAGTAGGTGTGAGTATGAACGTGAGTGAATGCCTATGAGTGTGAGTATAGGTTTGAGTATGAAGGTGAGTGAATGCTTATGAGTGTGAGTAGGTTGAGTATGAACGTGAGTGAGTGCCTATGAGTGTGAGTAGGCGTGAGTATGAAGGTGAGTGAGTGCCTATGAGTGTGAGTAGGCGTGAGTATGAACGTGAGTGAGTGCCTATGAGTGTGAGTGGGCGTGAGTATGAACGTGAGTGAGAGCCTATGAGTGTGAGTAGGCGTGAGTATGAACGTAAGTGAGAGCCTATGAGTGTGAGTAGGCGTGAGTATGAACGTGAGTGAATGCTTATGAGTGTGAATGGGCGTGAGTATGAACCTGATTGAGTGCCTATGAGTGTGAGTGGGCGTGATTATGAACGCGAGTGAGTGCCTATATGTGTGAGTAGGCGTGAGTATGAACGTCAGTGAGTGCCTATGAGTGTGAGTAGCCGAGAGTATGAACGTGAGTGAGTGCCTATGAGTGTGAGTAGGCGTGAATATGAACGTGAGTGAGGTCGAAGGCTGAAAAAATTGGGGTGAGTGAGTGTGAGTGAGTATTCTCTTACAGTGCCGACCTATGAGCACGTAGTGGGCCGCTCCGACATCGGAGGGAAATGACTTCGCCGCCGCGTAACACGGAGCACCGCCAGAGCATGTGTTCTAGATTGGCTTGGCAGAGAACAAAACGCTCACCTCACTTTGTTTTTATTGCACTCTATAGCCTATTGAAATTTATAGCATGCTGTAATCACAAAGCCAATCGTGCACCCTTCTCGATATGTAGCACATGTTTTCACCATTGTAATACCTTGCCACAGCAAGAGAAACAGAGGGGAAAAAAAGCAAATTTGTGACCGTTGTTGTAAATAAACTAATCTAGGTAAAGGTATGGAACCGCGTGCACCACGTGTATGCGTATAAGCAGCAGAAAGGAAGAAAAAATCTATTTGTCATAGCATTATTTTCATATACCACACCTCTGCCTGTACATACAGTCTTCAAGTTTCTTATGACATAGTTTATAGTCTACTTCTTCACATGTTATTGTGCGAAAAATCAAAGTATCAAGATATTCCTGCTTTAAGTACGCCATGCGCTGTTGCATCAGGTATCCTGCCGCGCTAAAGCTGCTTGCACTGCTCACGCTGGCCGCACGGGCGCACCACATCTGCCTTGCCAATTGCGAAGGCGTCGGCAGTAGTTCTTAACTTCCACCACTGGAGCAAATCTAGGATGTCTTTGTGGACCTCTGCAGAATGACCATAGCTGTCCAGCTCAACCCTTCACTTCTCTCGTTCCCGAACGTCGTGCCACTCTTCGATGTCATCTATAAAACTCCTCTTTGAGGGCTTCTCCTTGCAGTTATCAACAGTGTATGTTATGCACGGTTTGCACCGTGCTCGTTTTTTCCATATTATAATGGTTTATGCCTTCCCAGCGATGTTGTACCGGTAGAAAGTGGCCATTGGACTACGCGGTTAGGACTGGAAGGAGGTGGACGAAGCAGTTTCGATATATTTTCGGGGTTCGTTCGAGTTTGGTAATCAAGGCGCGACTAAGCTTCTCGAAGCTTACTCATTGGATGCATATGGTTCGAGGTAAGGGGAAATCACCCGGCACGACATCTGTCGTTGTCCTTTTTCAAGCCAGATATTTCGTCAAGCGAATATACTTCACCCCACGCCTCGTTTAATGAATCTATTCTGTTCCTGCACATTCCAACGCTGTTGCGGCAGTATCGTGTAGCTCTCGCACTATATAGCGCACTATATAAAGCCTCAAACACGCGGCTCGCGGACCTCTCGCTAGCGGCCCGCCGCCCGCACATGGCTGTCTTCATCCCATTTTTTTTCTTTATAAGTATGTTCTTGAGATACACAGGCATCACAGATCGAAAGAATATTTTTCGTAAGGCGCCCCCTGCGGTCACCGTGTGTTGATACATAACCGTGAAACAAGAGCTATATTTCAGAATCGGTGTCCAGATTTTAGTCATTATGGGCGATACGAAATGACTGGTTCCCCAGACGTGAAAGAGAGACGTCCGTTTAGTAGCAATACTAAAGGCGAACTGCTGCGCCGGCCACGTGCACGTGCCCTCGATGCCCCTCGGTTTCCTCTTCTTCGATAGAGTCTGGCACGCTCCAAGTTGCTCCGTTCCGCACTATTTTGCAACCATGGGTATCGATATGTTGTTGGACTCCTGCCGCCAAATCCCCTTCAGGAATGATCCCGTATATGAGATATGGGAAAGGTCTGCTGTGAAATAACGGTAGATTTAAAACCTCTTCCGCCCTCCCACGCTCCCACCTTCGTCACTGCCCTAGCCCTTGCGGGAGTAAATTTTCGTGAATGCGGCCCGTTAGCTGAGGCGAGTTTGAGACCCCTGATATGGCGGAACAAGACGAAAGCTCAGACATTAACAATGTGGCCACAAAAAGCAGGTCGTGCATGTCCATCTCGCGCCACGTGACCACTGGGAGCCGTCACAGAGTCACAGAAAAACAATGTGCCTTTATAGGGATTCTATGTATCAAGACTCCGTGCAGTCCTTTAGTTTTAGAGGGGGGCTCTAACTTTCAACAACGTTTCCCCGCTTTGTAGCTCTGTGATCGCTCTTGCGATGACATCTCATAAGTATAATTTTATTATATTACATTTATTACTGCGATTACAGAGTAACATTTGGGAAATAAAATAATAACGAAAGCAAATAAAGCACGGAATAGCGAGATGTTACATATAAGCGACTGGTCTATTTACTTTTAGCTCGCCCGTTTCAGATAAATCAAGTAGCTCATATGCAAGAAGAACAATCAGTTCAGTACTTATCCCTCATAAAACTTCTCCAAAGAGCTTACCCCACATAGAAAAAGAGTTTTTTTCGAGATACAATGTGGGACTTATATGTAATAATAATAATAATAATATCTGGGGTTTAACGTCCCAAAACCACGATATGATTATGAGAGACGCCGTGTGGAGGGCTCCGGAAATTTCGACCACCTGGGGTTCTTTAACGTGCACCTAAAATCTAAGTACACGGGCCTCAGACATTTTCGCCTCCACCGAAAATGCAGTCGCCACGGCCGGGATTCGATCCCGCGACCTTCGGGTCAGCAGTCGAGCGCCATAACCACTAGACCACCGTGGAGGGGCGGGGGACTTATATGTCCCCCGAACAAGGCACATTAAAGAGAAAAATGATTTTTCTATCATCAGTAAATTACTCTTTCACCACTCCAAAAGCACCACGCTCGCCGCGGCAAGACTCTTGGTAAGAGAGAAAACTCGCAGAAAAATTCAAGTAACGACGCCAACTTGAAATTCACGCATCAAACGCCGCGACGTCATAGATTCTGACGGCATTTACTGGGCCCACGTAGCTTATAGTGGGTAAAAATGAAGTACATTGACCAAGTTTCTGGAAATTTTGTTGAGCCAAGGTCCCCAAAATACGACGAATACAGTTTAAAATCAATGACGTCACGTGCGGAGATTTCAGCGCGAAATCTCAAAACGAAACTTTGACCTTGATTTTCTCCTTTATTATTAGACTCATTGATGGTGAAATTAATGACCTTCGGATTCTCAGAGTACACTCTATCGGTCTAAACCGGTTCAGTGTTTCACTTTAGTGACCAAGTCCAAGCCCGGCCCGCCCCGAGCCCGCCACCTCAAACCCGGGCCCGGCCCTAAGCCCGGAGCTTCAGGCCCGAGCCCGGCCCGGGCCCGCCGTGAAAGCTACTTTACCCGGCCCGGCCCGGCCCACGGGCCGGGCCGGGCCCGGGTTTTCGGGTAGGCCCGAGCCCGTGCAGTGCTCTAGTAGAAGGGAGCAACTGAGGTGCCTACAGTGAATAATTCTTGCAAACATTAAACCATGCGAGCAGGGGCGTAGCCAAGGGGGGGGGGGGGGGGGTTGGGGGGTTCAAACCCCCCCCCGAAATTTTTCCGTTTTGCTTGCGTATATAGGCACGCTCACATACAAACGCACGCACGAACATACATAAAGCATGGTTGAACCCCCCCCGAAAAAAATTTCTGGCTACGCCCCTGCATGCGAGATAGACTTTCTTAACTCGCTTGCAGGATATGTGAGCCATATAAATAACAATTAAGAACTGTACAAGCATCACGAAGATAAGATAAGGTCAAATATTAGTCAAGACATTGGTTCGGAATATCTCTTCACTAAAAAATTCTGTTGGGGATGTGAAAAATCACAGCATATCCACGGAGTGAATGATGATGAGTGGGCGAAGCTGCGGAGGTTCATCGGTAAACCGTGAATCTTCCGTGAATTCTGCCCAGTACATCATCACCGACGTGAGATCGGGCGCGTTTATACTAAAGGTTCGATGAGAGTTATGACGACTTGCAGCTCACTTTAATTTTACATGTACGCTGTGAATTTTCATTGTTTAATCACGCACAGGAGAAATCGCACACACGCACTACCTTGGAGGTCAAAATCCAGTGCCGTAGGAGAGGAGAAAGAGGGGGAAGCGTAGGAAATGAGAGGGCGATACATATCACGTACTGTCGCAGCGCATTGTCTTTAGGGAGCCTTCATGTGTGCACGCCCCCTCCGTTTTTAAGTCTGGTTACACACTACTACGACGGGGACGAACAAGTGCCGCTATAAGGAGCTTCGCCCCTAAAAAGAAGCTGGAATACCAGTGGGAATGTTAGATATTTATAAACGTTCTCATTGGATTAAGACAACAAAAAGCTCACTGCAGATATTGTATAGTACGTTGGTTTTTGCTATATTAATCCAGTGTTAGGATAAAGACAGGGGGCTTGATTTTCTGCGAATGAGGAATCGTTTTCATTTGTTTTCGCAACGTATCCCGTAAAATTATAAGATAAAAATACGTGCAGAGATTTAGTACGCTGGGTAAAAGCTAAAAATAACCTTAAGAACAATAACAAGTTTTTAACCATCCTGGGAAAAAGATTTTGCAACAGCATTTTATTCATTTCCCGCATTTCTGCCCTTTTAAAGAAAGGCAAAGCTTTTTCAACTTTCACGAAGCTCTCATAAGCGAAAGTCAAAGAAGCGTTTTAAATTTTTGGTGCAACGAACATTATGGAGACCTAAGGTTTACGGGCGGAACTTAGTCTTCTTCTTTTCCACTCTGAACCTAATGACCTACATTTCTTGACAAGGCGAACTCAATACCGTATTTCTATAGAGTTGAGTTAAGCCAAATGAAGAAGCGCCTAAGTCTAGCACAATTCTAAAGTTAAAGGGGTCATGAACCACTTTTCCAAGTAATGATCTAATGACCTCAGTATCGGAGTGTACTGCCTCCCGAATCGATTGCCGCAAAAATTTCTCGAATCCGTCAAGAATCAGCGGAGTTACGGGGGTTTGGCGCACGCTCCCAGCGCTTTCTCTCTTTTCTCGTGCCGGCGAGCGCACTGGAAGCTAGACAGGGAGGGATGGCATGGGGGAAAGAAGTTACGCCAGCGCGCGTCATGAAACGCGATCGCTCTCCCGCTGTGATTCGCTTGCGCGAGTGCGGCTACCGTGTACTGAGCGCCGGCAAGTGGCGGCACCCCGCGGCAAGAAGCGCATCTGATCCGAACGCCGCTCTTGATTTACGTCGGCTATCGGCCAATAAGCATGCTATGTCTCTTGCGACGTACAGCGGACAGACGCCCCGCCCACCGACGAGAGTGAGAACCGGCCTCTGTTTGAAAAGAGGGTGCCTGGGGAAACGGCAACTTCGCGCTCCGCTTGTGGCCATTACGCGGCGCGCACGACTGTAATATTTGGCAGAGCAGTTCATAGCCGTGTCAGCTTTCCGCAGGATGTGTTTTTTCAATCAGCGCAAGGGGTGCTTCATGACCCCTTTAAGCCTTACGAATACCCTCTTGCCGAAAACTTGCAGGCACCGAATCCCATCGCGTCACTTCGCCCGACTTTATGAAAAAGCCAGCTTCGCCCTGCTTCTGCTCATAACGAAGTGTAAGTGAATCTCACTGGCAGTCAATTTCGTGCATAAAGCAAGCAAGAAGCCCAAGTCAAAGCTGAGACAAGCGAAGACAAGTCAGAGTGACGTTGTTCTAAAATTTATGCGTGATGGGGAAGTCGTCTTAGTCGACGTACTAGTCGGCACATACTGATCGTGCTAGCAGGGCTTCCTCACATGGGTCACATTATGTAAATAGCCGTTCAGAGCAGAACTGCTGCCGATGCCGTTGGCAACGCGGTAGGAGCAGTAGCGGCCGTCTTAAGGCTTTGAACTACGCTGCAATTTAGAGACAGAAAAGAGTGATATTTCGTGGATTCGGCATGCGGCAGTCATATAATCCTTTTTTTAGATCACTTTGTGAGTTTGAGGGCATCTAAGCGTCCGTCGCCTCGCATCATTTTCTCGGTGACTTAACTATCTGACTTATAGAAATTGCCGTACAGTGGCTTCGGATCGCTAATGTTCCTTGAACTTTACATTATCGCAATCTGCTTGCACTGATATGAAAATAGAAAGTATTGAATGTTTTGAATGCATCGATTGTTTGTCAGAACAAAAGAACTGAGAACTTCGTAATGGGTTTTGCAAGAACCGCGCCTTGCTTTTTAAGGCGTGATAAGTACGTACTTCAAAAAGAAGTAGTAATAGTGTCCAACTTTCTTCTTGAAAAAAAAAAATTGGGGCAGGTACTCGCTAGTGATGTGAAGACTGAGGAAGCAGCGGAGCTCATGGCATTGCCCTCCTTCTTTTCCTCCTCCTCACCCTCACTTTCCTTTCCCGTCTCTTGCTATACTATACTATACAAAACTATGCTATGCTTTACCCTCTCCCATTCATGTTTCCCTCCTTCTCACCATCACTTCCCTTTCCCACCCCTTGCTATACTTATTATACATGGCTAGGGTTAGCGCGACCAAGCATTTTCTAGAATTTATGAGTTATTGATCAATAATTCACTGGCTATTGATTTTTATGACAACGTATCGGTCATGCATTTTTTGTGTCAGGCTAAGCTCGTCCAATCCTTTCCTATAATGTATTGGTTATTGATCAATCATCGATTAGCTATGAGGTCATCTCAACATTTTCTAGAATATATTGGTTATTGATCAGTTATCGATTTTCTATTAATTAACTATCTACTGCTTATCACAAGATATCGGTCATGCATTTGGGCCAGCCTGAAGTCATCCACACATTTTCTAGAATTTTTATTGGTAATTGATAGATTATGCATTAGCTATTGATTGGTTATAGACTGGCTATCACTAGGCATCGATGGCTACGCTAGGAGCTGCTTGGCACGCACCCTCTTTCAGTAGTGCATACCCGCCGAGTTTTTGCGATTGCCGCCAGCAGAACGAAAAGCTTAAACAGTTCCGCTGTAAAAAAACGCTTTTAGCTACACGTACGCGACGCGCGGTGAGAGCTACCACGTAGCTCCATCTGCTGAGAATCGTAAACACTGCGGTAGCTTGTTCGAGCGCCCGCGCGAGCAGACAGCGGAAGGGCAAGGTTCTCCCTGCGCAAATATAAGAAGCGAGAGAGCTGGCAGACGCTTTTAAGTGCGCCCGACGCGCTCCTAGCGCCATCTCGCTAGTAATGAAGAAACGCTTATAAGCGCCTCCGTCTCGGAGGACTGCAAACGGTAAAGGGTGTGTATATAACGCTCGCCGTTAGCTACCTGAGGGATGTATGCTTTGTGGAGTAGTGCTTAGCGCACCGCGCTGCGAATTCAGAGGTCGCTGGTTCAGTTCCGCGCTTCGGAAGCATTTTTGTTATTTATTTTTCTTTGGGATATTGATGTACATATACATACTTATACATATATGCAGCATGACGGCGGCGACGGCGACGGCAAAAATCAGCCGAGACTGTCCATATAATTGCTATCGCAATAAAACGAATAGAATACCGTGGTACACGTGCTTGGGCGCTCGTATCAGTAGCCGCTACGGTGGCGCAGGGGTGACGGTGCCCGGCTGCTGATCCGAAAGACGCGTGTTTGATCTCGGTCACAGCGGTCATATTTTGAGAGAGGTTAAATGCCAGAGCCCTGTGTACTGTGCGATGTTAGTGCACGTTACAGACTGCCATTATCATAAGGAAACACGTTACTTTCCTCGCGGCACGGTTGAGGTGTTCACCGAGAAGCTAAGCATAGCAAGCGAATGAGAAGGCCATGCGAATGGAGCACGATTTTGCCATCGCGTTCCACTCCTGAAAACGACGCTTCAGCGTCGTCAAATTTCTTTCTCTGGTTTGGGGGGGCAGACGTTAGTGTTCTCGCCGTAAGAGTGCTCGCACTGCACTTTTTTATCCATTAAGAAATGAAAGCGACGAATTAGAGCATTCAAAATAACAGTAAAGTAAGCATTATGCTAGAACGTTAATACCGTGAACATGTTAAGCGCCTAATGTGCCCCCTGTTTAGCAATATCTTCCACCGGGACACTTTTAAAAGGGCGGATGGGTAGGCGCAGTGCAGGATGGACCGCGACTTTTAGAAATTGGGCCATCAGTGAAATCACTGGGGATCCACGTCTTGCATTCTGCTGTTCATGCCATTCTGGGCCAGAAATCAGCAGTCCCTTGAAAGCCGCGACGTGCTTACATTTACGACACCAATGGTAAAGGCGTTATATTTGTCGTGTGCACCATACGCTTGACCTTGTGACCAAATCCTCGTCACTTTCGCAAACGGCCTTTACACGGGTTCATGACTTCTCTCTACAGGCATTGCTTTCGTAACAACTAAGGTTTGTTTTCTTGCCCTCTGGTCACCTCAGTCAGTTAGTCGAAGCTATTAGGCTTGACACTGAGGCCAGGGCACCGACATTTCAAGAACGTGCGTGGAGCTGGCAAGTTTAAGATTGCGAAATTGTGCACAATTAGAGTTGCGAAAGTGTTTATGAAGTCCGCCTACATTCTGGTAAAGAGCGTTGGAGAAGACTTTTTGTGAGCAAACATTAAATGTTCATGTAACGAGGAATAGCTGTTAGTTGACATAAGTCGTAAAGGGATTGTTCCAAGGTCGACGAAAAAAATGTCAAAATATATATGGTCCAAAAATTGCATCGTCATAACGGTGTCTGCTTGACTACTTGAACACGAATAACTGAAACCATGATCATACAAGGAGAAAACCTTTGTAGTGTTCCTACTTAAGAGAAGAGAACAGCATTAAAGCTTCAGTATGGAACTGGCGTCCATCTTAATCTGCTTTATTTTTTAAGTTCATCCTCCTTTTCTTTCCTGCCCCGGCTCTCGTGCTTCTTCATCTTCTGTCCAAAGGCTCATACCGCTCATACCGCTTCGAGATGCCAAAAGTATGAAATTACCAGTTCCCGAATATGGTCATCTTTCATTCGGCTGGAATAATAAATGGTGTCCCACTCGAAGACTGGAAGTGGCTATTACGAAATTGCGATGCCGGATACCTCCACTTAATTTTCTATTTATACCGGTCTGGTCTGGTGCCATCTCCTATGTGCTATTTTTGTCAGGAATCTGAAAACATTGATCATTTCTTGCTTACCTGCCGTCGATTCATTAGGCATAGAAAAAAGTATTTCGAAATGTTATTCAGAAACTTAAGAATTAGTCTGAATTCTCAAAATATTCTTTCCCTTGGGGCTTTTTCTCTTGGCTTCAGCAACAGGAACGTCTGCTCAGCCCTATGCGAATTTCTCGGTGAGACACGAAGAATTCCCTGTTAACTTATTCCTTAACAAAATTTGGTACTCCAGACTTCCTTTCATTCATTCGTTCATTTTTTTCTCATATTGTGGTATTATTCTTCTCCTTATTCTATACCGACTAGTCATTCTTAAAATTTCGTTTATTCATTCGGCAATTGATTTATTCCTCATTCTTTATATATATAAAAAAAATTATTAACTTAACCGCCAGTTTCATGGCCGATCCCCCGTAGTGGGTAAGTGCCAACAAACGGGAACAAGCAAGCAAGCAAGCAAGCAAGCAAGCAATCATGCCGCTTCACCCTTCCCGCTTTCTTTTAATTACCCCCTCCTGGGGTAATACTTGAAGACATTCCCAATTGAAGCACATTCAACTGATCCACGTTCACCAGTGTACCAGACAGTCTTCAAAATTCCGTTCTGGGTGGCTGTCTTGGTCACAGAGTAAGGACCGTAAAATTTGGCACTAATCTCTTATTCCTTTCCTCACTAGTACGAGGTCGGTGACTTGAATGTCTGGCATGTCTGCCCGATGCCTCTTGTCGAAATTGTTTTTCATTCGTTTTCGGTACCTCTCCTCCTGTGATTTTTGTTGTCTCTCCTCGACGATCTTGAGGTGTTCCAAGAGTCCCAACTCACGGTCTGCCTGCAGAATAGGGGTTTATCCTGAAGAAGCGTACTGTGGACTGCACCCCAAGCCACTTGTGTAGGATCGATTATGATGTTTTACGGCTGCTTCTAAAGAACATTTCCATCCACCAGGAAAACTATCGTACATCTTGATGTACTGTTTCACGTCCCGTATGGCACGTTCTGCAAGCCCATTCGCCGCGGGATGGTATGGAGCGCAGAACTTGATCGATATATTGTGATCTCGAGCCCATCTTGCTAGCTTTTCGCTTTTGAACGCGGGACCGTTGTCACATGCGATTGTCCGCGTAGTCCTAAACATGTCTCTTTCGAGGAGGGTTATGACGCTATTTGCATCCTCTTTTCCTGCTCGTGCCGCAACCATCGTGGTGCATTCATCTATGGCCAAAAGAAAAGCTTGCGTTTTTCTGACTCCTTCCCGTTTCTTAATTAGTTGTATGAAATCCAGGTGAACTACTTCAAAAGGCACGTTAGAGTGGCAAGGTAGTATCATAGCGTCCGTAGGCTGTTTATACTTGACTTTGTGTACTTGACACACATGGCATGAACGAACGTACTGACTGACGTCTTTCTTCATGTGAGGCCACGTAAATCTCTTGACCAATTTGTTGTAGGTGCGCCAAAATCCATCGTGTCCTCCAGATTCTGGCTATCGTGGTACAAATAAAGCACTCTGGAAACAAGAGTTGGTGGGACTTGATACCTACCTTCAGTAAAAACCAGTTGTTCGGAGCCTTCCCACAGCTTCACTTCATTGATTTCTTCGGGTTGTTCTCTATTGTTTTGTACCATCAACCTTGATAGAGCATCTGCATCGGTTAAAAGCGGTCCTGGTCGGTGCGAGATGGTAAAGTCAAATTGCTGCAAGTAATTCACCCATCTGGCAATACGTCCTTTAGTTTGGGTCATATTCAAGAGATGAGTGAGTGCCTGGTGATCGGTGAACAAAGTGAACGAGGTAGGTCTACCGCTGCTTCATCTTGAACTTGGTACTTCGAAAAGATGATCTTATCCGCGGAGGTCTCGTCAATGAAGAACGTCACCCGCATGATGGCTTCGATGGCCGGCTGCGCCAAAATAATGTAGTGTTCCTACTTAAGAGAACAGAACAGCATTAAAGCTTCAGTATGGAACTGGCGTCCATCTTAATCTGCTTTATTTTTTAACTTCATCCTCCTTTTCTTTCCTGCCCCGGCTCTCGTGCTTCTTCATCTTCTGTCCAAAGGCTCATACCGCTTCACCTTTTACCGATACAATGATTTCTTTTAAGAGGCTATTAACTGCACGACCCAGTCAAGGTTACTGAACCATTCACAGTGTAGCGGTGCGTATATGTAGATGTTTTTACATTTCATATGTACAACGTGGGGAACTCTTCTGCCTTTTCCTCTCTTTAGATGGTCACTGCTAAAAATACAAAGAAAAAAGTTTATGAACCGAAATATTTTTATAACGAGCATATTGTGTTGATGGACATAAAGTGATGTCACTGATTATTCACGAGGTTTTATTCGCCAAAGCTATGATATAAGTATGAAACACGCCGTAGTAAGAGACTCCGGACCAATTTTCATCACCTAAAGTACTGTAACGTGCGCCTATATAAACACACAAGTGTTTTCGCATTTCACCCCTTACCGAAATGTGAAAGCCGTGGCCGGAAATCAAAGCCGTGTCATGGCGCTTATTAGCGCAACCCATGGCGTAAACAGCACCGCAATATCATCAAAGAATGATGTCGTATGACCGATGAAATGCTTACACTGTGCGTATAGGAAAATAATTTTCAAGTTACTTTGTCAACCTTAAGTTCAACACATAGCTCATACACTTTATAAAATAAACCGCAAACACTACCTGAATAATGTGCCCCCTACTTTTCAGTTTCTGGCTTGAAAGAGAAGCTTTCTTTAATCAAATTGTCGACGGATAGTAAATTCGTAGCACTAATAGTTTCTTAAGCATGTATCCACGCTTTCAATTAGAGGTTTTTGAGTAACCGTCATCAGTTACAATGTAGTCTGTGACAATGCAGCCTGTGAGCGCATTCATCACCTACGGTTTTATAGAAATGGACACTGGTCAGAAAATAAAGTCTGACCTTTTTTATTTCACCTACAAGAAAATAATAATAAAATATACTGCAGTACGATATCTCTTAGAAAGTTGTCGATGCAGCCACTCAAGCAGCTCGAAAATATCGGCAGCACGGCCATATTTCTGCGCTTTAGCACGGACTCGCTGACAGAACACGCTGTAGCTTCGTTTGAGGTCCTTTGTGCTTCAAATGCGTTCGATTGTATATATGGTGTCTTAGGTGTAAAACTCGCTAGTTGTATGCATTTTACATGTTCATTGGAAATCTGCTTGCTTGCAACACCATGAAACAATTTAACAGTAAAAAAAAAAAATATATATATATATATATATATATATATATATACAATAATACTCGTCCTGGCAGACTTAATGCCTTCAGGTAGTATGCGAGGAATTATTGGTCAGCTGCCAGCTCGTAAAAAGATCACGTGCTACGTGACGCCAACAGGCAAAAAAAGAGTGTTCCACACTCGCCGCCTTGGCTGCGGATGGCGCTGACTAACACTCCTAGGTTTAAATCAACATATATACCCCAGAAAGTGGACGGGAGGATGACCGCCGCCGTAGCTCAGTGGTAGAGCATCGGACGCTCTTTTCGAAGGTCGCAGGTTCGGTCCCTGCCGGCGGCAAGTCATCTTTTCGTCCACTTTACTTTCTTCACATTTATATTCTAAATACTACAGATAACACCCCCTGTACTTTCCTTGGCGTTATTGTCTGTTGGTTCTCATTAATATTGTGTCTAACAAAGATAAACGAGCCCTTGAAAAATCATCTACTTTCCTTCATTCATAGCGAGGGTCTCGTCCTGGCAGACTTAATGCCTTCAGGTAGTATGCGAGGAATTATTGGTCAGCTGCCAGCTCGTAAAAAGATCACGTGCTACGTGACGCCAACAGGCAAAAAAAGAGTGTTCCACGCTCGCCGCCTTGGCTGCGGATGGCGCTGACTAACACTCCTAGGTTTAAATCAACATATATACCCCAGAAAGTGGACGGGAGGATGACCGCCGCCGTAGCTCAGTGGTAGAGCATCGGACGCTTTATTCGAAGGTCGCAGGTTCGGTCCCTGCCGGCGGCAAGTCATCTTTTCGTCCACTTTTCTTTCTTCACATTTATATTCTAAATACTACAGATAACACCCCCTGTACTTTCCTTGGCGTTATTGTCTGTTGGTTCTCATTAATATTGTGTCTAACAAAGATAAACGAGCCCTTGAAAAATCATCTACTTTCCTTCATTCATAGCGAGGGTCTCGTCCTGGCAGACTTAATGCCTTCAGGTAGTATGCGAGGAATTATTGGTCAGCTGCCAGCTCGTAAAAAGATCACGTGCTACGTGACGCCAACAGGCAAAAAAAGAGTGTTCCACACTCGCCGCCTTGGCTGCGGATGGCGCTGACTAACACTCCTAGGTTTAAATCAACATATATACCCCAGAAAGTGGACGGGAGGATGACCGCCGCCGTAGCTCAGTGGTAGAGCATCGGACGCTTTATTCGAAGGTCGCAGGTTCGGTCCCTGCCGGCGGCAAGTCATCTTTTCGTCCACTTTACTTTCTTCACATTTATATTCTAAATACTACAGATAACACCCCCTGTACTTTCCTTGGCGTTATTGTCTGTTGGTTCTCATTAATATTGTGTCTAACAAAGATAAACGAGCCCTTGAAAAATCATCTACTTTCCTTTATATATATATATATATATATATATATATATATATATATATATATATATATACAATCTCACAAAATCAATTTTTATGCGAAGTTTGTTTTAGAAAAGCCATTAAAAACCACTCGTGCGAAATACAGAGAAAGCAGTCTCCCGCCTTTTATTCTTATAATGGCTCTGAGAAGCCTACACTGACGTTACACGCAAATTCTATACAGACGAAGCTTCGACTATAAGCATCGACTAGCATGCATGGTATACAAATTTGCATGGAACAGGTTGTGAAAGAAGTGACGCGCAGGAACGCCATTAAAGTTTACCTACCCTCTCGACAGCAGCGTAATGCGCCCATTCGAAAGAGAAGGGGGGGGGGGCGAGCTCTTATGGTGGACCACCGCTCGTAACGCAGCGGGGAAAAGTGACACCACAGCTCCACTAGACATCGCTCAAGAGAGGCCTTGCCCCCACCAACGCTGTCCTGGTCCTGGCGTTCATTAAGCTCAGTGGCTTCCGCCGTTTACGCGCCACTGATTTCGGTGTGGTCAGCCGAGTATCGCACAGGGTTGGAGGGTTCCTCGGGGAAATCGCCGAGGGATCCGGACGCAGACCCCTCCAACGCGGACCTTCTGGGGCAACGGCCTTCATGGAACAAGGAAGCACTGCAGAAGGGCAGGATTCTGTGGCAGGGGAGCGGTAACAAATGAATTGTTCTGTTATGAGGTTCTCGTGGCGGAGGCTGGCCCTGTTGCGGATAGCGATTTTCTCCTCCATCTGAGGCTATTTTATTTTGTGCCTGACCTAGCCACAAGTGATGGTTTTGTCTCGCGGGTATCCTTTTTCAGTGGGCCTGTTGCTCCATAGCCAGCTGCACTGAGTTATTTCTTGAAGTTGTCATTGTTTGCAACTGCACGGTCGTGTACCTAATGTAACTCTATGAATGCTAGTAAGAAGTAGAAGGGTACTATTAACGAAAAAAAAAAGATAACGTGAGTGCTATGTAAGAAGAACAAAACAGAAAGACCAGGGAGGAATATGACTGGAAATGATAAATAATTTAAAAGAAACAACAAGGAATCAGTATTTCTTTTCACGAGACCTTAAAATTTAACTTTTTACATGCCAAAACCACGATGCCATTATGAGGCCTTCGTAGTTGAGGAGTGCGAATTAATTTTGACAGCGGATGCAGATTGATCAACCTTGAGTAAAACGTAATGCCATATGAAGCCTAACTAACGTCCACAGAAAAAATCCTAAAATATGGCCACTGAAAGACAGGCTGGTTGACCCTGATTCACCCGGTAACAATGTGACTAGAGCGGGAAATGATACATAAAACAAAGAAGCGTACACGGACGGAGCTGTAGTCCAAACTGAATGTTTATTGCACAACGCGGAAGTGTTCATATGAGTGGCAAGTTGGCCCACTACAAGCTTTCTTCTTCTTAAGGTCGTACGTTGACAGCGAAGTGGAGGGTTTCTGCTCTCGTTCCGTTGCAATCTGGGTTGTGTACATCCTAGTGCGACACTTTCCGCAAGCGCTCTTTTTATTGCGATAGCAATTATACGGACACTCTCGGCTGATTTTTGCCGTCACCGTCGATGTCTCCGTCATGCCACGCATATGTATATGTATGTATATATATAAAAAAAGGCACAAAGAAAAATAAAGCAGAAGAAAAAAGTTCCTAAGCACCCGACCGGGGATTCGAACCATCGACCCCTCGCTCCCCACCCGCTGCATTAATTAGACAACTCAACCATGCCCCATGCATGCGCCGCCGAAATAACGGCGAGCTATTTATATAGGCCTCCAACGCTCAAGTTTGCGCAGCGCCGTCCACCGCCCCAGCGGAGAGAGAGGAAACCTCCGGTAGCTCGGACGGGTCGCTCTTGCTTGGTTTTCCCATTGCGCGTGCGGAGAACGTGCTCCCCGGGGCTTTTATCTCGCATTTTTCACGCTATGGGGGCCGTTCCTTCGTCGTACTCGAAAGCAGGCACGCAGTCCTGCTGCATTGTGAACTGTCACAAAAGTTTAAAAATGACGAAGAGCCGAAGACTTCCCGTCATGTTCTACCGTTTCCAATGCAAGCAGTGCGAGGAGCAGAGGCGTCAAGAGTGGATTATGGCATGCGATGCTTTCGCGGTCTTGTTACCTTGGAGCAATTTTTGTCGTACACAGTATTGCGAGCTATTAACGGGGAGAAACGCGATGATCGTGCTCATTTGAAAGGGAAGTGCATTTGTGAACCGAAGCTACAACAAATAAACAGCCGCTGTACGTTTCGAGATTGCGCGCTGGCTTTCCGAGTCAACCATTTGTAATGTGACTGCAGAGGAGCATGTGGGCTTATTACACCGCAGTTTAAATAACGTACCGTGAGTACTAAGTGTTTAATTCAGCTGATTGCGGTACATTTCTCGTCGCGGCTCCCTGTAAACAGAATTAAGCTGCATGTTTGCACTGAGCGTTTATATTGGCCTTGCATGCGACACGTCGTGATTGCTTAGCAGGCTGAAGTGTTGCGCTGCTAAGATCGTGGTCATGGGTTCGATTCACGCATACGGCAGCTGCATTTCGATGGGAGCGTAATGCAGTAACACCGGCGTACTTAGATTTACGTACACGTTAAAGAACCCGAAGTCCCCCACCTCGGCGTGCCTCGTAATAATGTGATGCGTTCGGCGCGTAATATATACACCAGAGCACGCCTATCTCGCACCCAGGCTGCAGGCGAGCCGAGCGAACACTCTCGCACCAGGACGCTGGGCTGCCACGGAGCGCATGGGTTGCGCCAAGTAAACAGGGCAAGCTGCAGTTCTGAGGCTTTAAAGTGCGAAAAAGTACCCGTTCAGGCAGCTTCCGCGTATAAGAGCTCGCCTGGGCACTACTGCGTCGTATTTGGGTGCCAAAACAAGCAGCGCAACAGGATGGTATTACTCAGCGCTGTCTGCGACGATCACGACGCTCCACGGGAATAGTGCCGGTGCGGTGTTTTCAGCTTCGCCGCGAGTGGATAAGTGTAATTGAAGCAGAAACACTAGGAGCCGAGTGAAAATGCGCGAGTAAGTACACTGACTGCGTGTTTTATATAGTGTGATGCCCACCTATTCCATTTTCCGAATCTAATTTGCGTGACACGCATATGGGTTGAAGGCAGATGCAAGCTTTGTGTGGGGATGCACCTGATATCTTTCAGCGTTTCTATTGACGAAAATGTAGTGCAAGGTAATGCTTTCAAGCACAAATAATCAGCATGATTTGCCACTTTCAAAGTAGTACCAAGTTTTAGTGCTTTTGATGGTATCCACGCCTTCAAGATTACAAGCTTTCGTCTTTAAAAGGCAATAAATGGTACGGTGTTCCTCAACAGCTGGCCAGAATTTCGTGCGTTCATTTCTGAGTTTGATATTCCGAAATTTATTTGGACGCGGGGCATCCAGCTGCACATAATACATATATTGGCACGTAAGTAAACAATACTCGCGCCAGTGTCCTTTACGTCGCAGGCGTAGCGCTAGCTCAAGCAGATAAATTTTTAGCATCTTTACACAGCACATATTTAATAAGAGACAGCTGGATTCCGCCCATTTCAATATCGGCTCAACTAAGAGTAGCACAGTTTCGCGTGTAAAGCATCATCGTTACAGGATTAAAATCGCGCAGATAGCTTCCAAAAGGGATCGATGAACGACACTGCAGGTGATACTCTCTGATAGCACGCTTTTGTGAGCAAGACGCATTATTGTAAGAGCGCTCGTGGAACAAACATTACGTTCTGCGAAACAACGCGCAAAGCGTACTCTAATTATTACGCGGTGGATGTTGAAATGATGACTTTTGACAAAACTTTGTGCCCAACTTGTAATATGCGGCAACAAAGCGTCGTTTCACTCATTCGCGAGCTGCACTGCAATCACGGCTCACGCGTACTACCGCGAGGACGTGTTATTTACAAATGTAACAGCGTACGTACCTGACAAGGTTGCTTCCTAAGCCCGCTCAGCACGTAGTGTATACATTGTGGACTTGCATGAGCAAGGTGTTCTTGATGTTCCAATAAAAACGGCGAAAATTTCCAGGCTAGAAAAAACGCGAAACACGCTTTCCGACGGGCTGACTTTCCGGAGTTCCGTGTTTGCTCTATAGCGTCTGCTGGCATGGCAGCCCGGGAATGTTGTTTCGTAGCGTGTACGATAGATGGCGCGACGCGCGATGCCATTATGGTGCTACGCATGGAATCCGCTGCATGCGCGTGAGTCGCGGGCGATATACAGCTGCCGCTTTGGAAACGAGCTGAAAAAAGAACCAAGGCGGCAATAAATTTTCGATGGCTTCACGAATTCACATGCGCTTATCATCGGGCACAAATCTCGGCATAAGCATAAACATGCGCGATCCTGCAGTGGGTATTGTATAGTATCAGGGGCGTAGCCAGAAATTTTTTTTCGGGGGGGGGGGGGGGTCCAACTATACTTTATGTATGTTCGTGCGTGCGTTTGTACGTGTGCGTTTACATATACGCAAGCAAAATTGAAAATTTTCGGGAAGGGTTTGAACCCCCCAACCCCCCCCCCCCTTGGCTACTCCCCTGTATAGTATGATGCTGACAAAGCGAACTGTCGAAACAACCAAAGCGACATTCGAATAAGCGAACACGGTGCGTGATCAGGCGTCGATATTATTCGAAATGAAACACGCCTCTGCAAAAAACATGCATGGTCGAAGTGGGCATGAATTTTTTTTTTTTTGCGCGTTTCATTATGCTGTCAAAGGGAGCTCTAAAAAATCTGAGGTGACATTAAACTTGCGATACGACGTTGTTATCATTCGATGCAAACCTCGGCAAAAGTGAAACTCCCACGAAGCTGAACACTGCGCATTGCGATGCAGCCAGTGACTCAACAGGGGAGATGTAAATTTACACTATTCACACTGAGCTCATAATAAATTTAAAGCCGCGCGACAAACTTGGCATCCAAGCAATCGAAAAGTTATCAGTAGAAAACGCACGCGAAAGCGTGCTGGATGTTTGCTGACAGCTCCCAGTAGACACGACCGCCGCAACGAAAGTGCGTTTTATGTTACCGGTAAAACAGATTCGAGATTGATGTTATTAATTACATATGTTGAGGACGCTGCGTTAGAACGTGAAACTCGCATGTATTTACATTTCTTAGTATTTAGCTCCATGCACCAAGTGACGCACCAGTTATGGACGTGGTTTAGATCAGACTGTAGATTAGCGACATCAGAGGTAGTAGTTATTCTGCGATATACAACACAGTCGTCAGCAAATAAACAAATTTGTGAGGAAATGTTATTGGGTAAGTCATTTATATAAATTAAGAATAGAAGAGGACCCAGAACGGACCCTTGAGGAACCCCGGATTCAACAGGGGCCATGTCAGACACGCTATCATTAGTGGCGACAAATTGAAACCGAGATAGAAGAAACGCTCGAATCCAATTGACGATTGCAGGGTCTATATTAAGTACGCTTAGTTTATACAAGAGAAGCTGGTGGTTTACTTTGTCAAAGGCTTTACAGAAGTCCAGAAATACGCAGTCAATGGGAAAGCCAGAGTCTAAGTAAGTGTGCAAGTCATGAGTAAATGAAAGCAGCTGTGTTTCGCAAGAGAAAGATTTGCGAAATCCATGTTGAAATTTACAAAAAAAATTATTATCTTCAAGAAAGTTAACTAGATGAGTGAAAATGACGTGCTCCATTATTTTGCATGGGATTGAAGTTAAAGATATTGGACGATAATTAAGAGGATTATGTGTTTCGCCGGATTTAAAGATTGGCATAACCTTTCCCATCTTCCAGTCTTGAGGTAATGAGGCAGACCGAAGTGATTGTGAAAAGATGTATTCAAAAATGATGGAGCAATACTCAATGGTATTTTTCAAAAACTTTGAAGTGATACCATCTGCTCCACAAGACGAGCTAAGCTTTAAGTTCTTAATTATTTTTTTGATGCCAGTTGGCTCAAAAATAATAGGGTTCATTGGAGGAAAATTAGAAGGGGTAACATGTGGTAGTTCATTATCGGGTCTCGAGTATGAAAATGACTGGATGAACGTATTGTTCAAAATCGTTGCACATTGTTGACTAGGTACAGGGTCACCATTCGGTGTGGTTAGAGATATGGTTTGCGCATCGTTACACTGAAATACCCTCCAAAAACCCTTTGGGTTACTCTTTAGCATGTTAGGAAGTGTAGTGTGGAAAAACGAATACTTAGAGGCTTTCAATGCTGCTAAATAAGTGGAAGCTGCATTCTTATAAGCCTCCCATTTATATTGACATTGGGAATGCCTTGCAATGCGAAAAAGACGTTTTTTCTTGTTAGAAAGACGGTTCAGTGATCTGTTGTACCATGGTGCTTTGTTATTTGAAAAAACTTGTTTAATAGGAATGAATTGATTGTATAGTTTATTTACCTTTCTCTTGAACATTTGCCAGTTTAGCTCTAACGGACGGTTGTCGAAGTTGGTCAAAAACTGATCTAAAAATGTTGAGAGCGCACTGTTAATAGCTTCGAAGTTCCCTCTCCTGTAATCTCTGATTGTTTTAAAACGGTTGCGGGATGGCGACAATGATAGAGTGATAGAAAAATGTAGAACATTGTGATCACTTAGTCCTGGTGAGTGAACCACAGAAGAGAGGAGATCAGTAGACGACGTGAGGACCAAGTCCAAGAGCGATGACGTCGTTTTTGTTACGCGCGTAGGTGAACTGACGATCTGGTGCAAGTTGAAATCGGCGCATAATTCAATGAAACGATTAGCTTCGGATGAGGAAGGCGATGAAAAGGGACATGATCCTGACCAACAGATACTCGGGAAATTGAAGTCACCCATGATAATAATCTCAGCTGCCGGAAACTGAACTGTCACTTGGTTGAGGCAGTCGTACAGGTTGTCGCAAAATGACGAATCGCTTGATGGTGCGCGGTAACAAACTCCGATAACATTTTTTTTTGAAATTAACACTTAGACAACACCATACAGATTCAATGTCGCACTTCATTGGGATAGAAAAAGACTCATAACATTTGTTAACAGCCACCAGAACACCGCCGCCTGTAGTGTTAGTGCGGTCACATCGGTAAATGTTATACGATTTGTTGCATCGAAGCAGTTCGGAATTTGATACTTTTGAAGTGAGCCATGTTTCGGTTACAGCAATAATATCAGCTTCACAGTCATCTACTAGGCTGCACAGTTCGTTGTTCTTTGACAAGTAACTACGAATGTTAGTTAGCAACACCGATATTTTTGTTGTTTTTTCAACAGTACACTTGCCCCTCACGTCATGCTATCGGCGTGCAGCCGAAACCGCGCGGCCAGACCTTAAAGGGACACTAAAGGCAAATATTAAGTCGACGTTGATTGTTGAAATAGCGGTCCAGAAACCTCGTAGCGCTGCTTTTGTGCCAAGGAAGTGCTTATTTTGAAATAAAATCACGTTTTTAGTGGTCCGCATAGCGTTAGCGCGCTTCAAATCTCCCGCCTGAAAATACGACCCTCATACGTCACTGCTGCCATGCCCAACGTTGCCCGATTTTACTGCGCGGCCGCCGACACTAGTAGCAGCCGAGCGGAAGTAGCGGGACCCACAGTAGCAACAACGGCGCTGCGGCAAAGACTAGCTCGGATGGGCACATTCAAAGCCGTCACCAAGTTGCGGTTGGTCTCGTAATCCTCAGTACGAAAGTGCAGCGAGCACACACGCAGAGGTTTTGACTGTTTAGCACACTGGCGCAATGGCATGACACTAAGCCACTTCGAGCGTAAGGGTTCATTCCGCGGCACCCAGTGAAAAGACACACCGGTTTCCTTGCTGCAGGACTGGCGTTGTGCACCATTCGGGCATCCGGCAATATCACACGCATGCGGCATTTTGTCGAACTTTCTGTCAGAGCGACCTTCACGAGCGCGCAAAACACGCACGGCAGTACGCGATCCCGAAACTACCACTGAGACGGGCGAGGCACAGCTCGGCGAAAACGGAACCTTTGAACCACGCGCGCCGTTCCCCATGGCAACGCCACGGAGGTTTTGTTTTCCATGAATCAAGCGGAAACGAACAAACAGCATTTTATTACGTCTTTTGATGCTCGGAATGTTCTTTTTTTACTGCAGCTAGTTTGATTACTAGTGATTTATTGTAGGCCGACTTCCCTACGTCATCGGGATCACTTCGAAAATGTCCCACTCGTGGCGCTCGTCATGTGATACATTTAGCTTAATTTCTCGGTAAGTAGGGCACTGCTGTTGATAATATTGCCGTTTTAGAAGTTGTCATACATTGGGCTTTCACTCTAACATAAATTGTTATTTGCCTTTAGTGTCCCTTTAAATATCGGGTAGAAGACTCGCCGGAACCACTGACATTATCATTCGATGTTATTTCATACACAACGTCATCGTTGGCGTTGTAACTATAGTACCTACCATTGATTACCAGTTTCTTATATTTTAGCTTGACGGGCACGTTCCGAGATTTTGCATAGTTGATAAGTTTTTTTCTTGCGTGACGCGTTGCTGCGCAATAGTCCTCACTAACAGCAATTCTGTTTTCTTTTAACTCTGAACGTTTCGATAGGATTTGCTCCTTGCTTTTGTACGATTCAAAGTTAACAATGACTGGACGTGCCTTACTCGAGAAAAATCTACCAATACGATGTGCACGGGATATGTGTTCGCATGTAATACCAAGTGCTAACTTGTTTGCAAGCAAGTCAAGAATTTTTTCTTCTGATTGAGGCGCTGTTTCAGTAGCGATATCTGGTATGTTATAGAAAAGTAGGTTATTACGACGAGAGCGATCTTCGGCATCGTCTAACCGCGCGCGCATAGTAGCAGACTCATTCGCCATACGGTCGACCGTTTCACGAAGTTCTCCCAGTTCACTCTGCCATTTGTCGAAGTTGGTTGTCTGGGTTTCTACACCCTCTAGCCTCACCCTAATATCAGATATCGCGGTAGACATTGACTGCTGTTGTGATTTTAGCTCTGAAACAGTGTCTAGCATTGACTTTTGATTATCCTCCATTCGTATAGACCGTTGATTTAGGTCGCGCACTGTTTTTAAAACTTCGGCAAGTGCCTCAGATTGCTGATCTTTTTGAGGACCTGGGTTACATTCAATGTCACCACACAGCATTAAAAGCAATGAACAAAAAGGTCGCACAATTGCTCCAGGGCATGGAAGCACGATCAGAAACCTATCGTCAGATTTAAAGCAGGAGTATGCAAGCTTGGAAAAGCAACTGACCTGCGGGACGAAGAAATAGGTGCGTAAGAACTTCATTCTAGCCGTGCGTCCATGCCCACTGTCGGCCATGTCCCATGTGCCTGGTTTTAACTCGGCAGCTATCTGCGTTGACATCGTTGCGGTTGCGCAGTGGAGCCCAAGCAGCAAGGTCGTCTGGGCGCATGCGTGGTGATACAGTGGGGGGGTCAGCGTGCACAATCACTGGTATTCACTGTAAAAAAAAATGTCTCAGTTCACGGCAGAAGCTGCTGGTAAATCGGTGCCAGAGGCATTCTGTTAATAAGGAACAGCAGGCTCCGTAGCACAGAGACTCCGTTATTTATTTTTCTGTATCCTCGTTCACAGCATCCTTCTGTTATTACGTGCACGTCATATCTCTGTCATCCGAAACACTGCAGATCTGTCATCCGAAACACTGCAGATCTGTCATCCCAAACACAGCAAATTTGTCATCCCAAACACGGCAAATCTGTCATCCCAAACACACCATGACCCTGTAACTAGGAATACAGCAAATCTGTTACTTCAAACACACCATGACCCTGTTACTAGGAATACAGCATTTGCAGTATTCATAAAAGAGAAAAACGAAGGTTGCCGTATAACGGTCTGCCAGTGAATTATTTTGTTATTGTGAACGAAAACTGAAGCTCTCGTAAAACGGTTGGTTCAGTTTAATGGCTTTTCTGTGCTTGATTAAGGTTTTGTGTCCTGAAGGATTAAGTTTTAGCTTGAAGGAAAGAGTTGTTTCACTGAGCATTAAGTAAACTTAAGTTCGGTAGTAACTTAGTTTGCGAAAAATTAACACAAGCTTTGTTGAATTGTGGAGAGGTGTGAAACGTCCGTACACTGTAGAAAAGCCGACGTTTCATAGGAATGTTTATGGAGCTGCTTAAATTCTCACAGTAGGGTGTTTTATCATATTCAATTACACATCACTATTTCTACATCACATACGTGTACATTTGACAAGCACTATTTTAACCTACACTAGTGCTGTCTTCATGTACTGTGCATGCGTGCACCACCTCTGCTGCAGCATGCCATATGAATAATAATGCACCTTTAACAAAACATGGATGAATTTATTTACACAAAATTTATTTACAAGTGTCACAAACCAGCTAGTGACATTTCCACAGACTGCCACTTCAGCACGTTGTTTATGTCTGAAAGGAATGTTAAAAACAAGTCATCAAAACACATCCGAGAAGCAACAACGTACACTCTTTATAATGCCTTCTCTGCACGTGTATATGGTCTTTGATGCGCATACCCAAAAAGTAGGGGCAGTGCACTTAAGACATTTCCCAACTGGCTCTGATCACGCTCAGAGTGAGCAGCAAGATTTTCAGAAATACTATATATACTGATCTCCAACTGTACGTTCTGCTGTTAAGCTCTATGTGCCACACACAGCTACAAAATATGGCTGAGCTTTGCTTAGCAGTGTTCATTGATCATAGAATGTGTTTTTCTTTATGCCGGAGGGGTGTTTGAGGAACCCTTTAAAAACTGAAAAAGCTTGACCTCAACTAAGAAACATATGTGAATATAGACTACACTTAGTGGTTTAGATCAGTAGCGAAGCTAAGGGGTGGCACACCGGGCCCGTCGAAATTTTTTTTCTCCATGACATGCATACATAGCGCAAAATGACCATTTGCCTGCCCGGCCCCCACCTTCAGATCAAGGAGGTGCACCCCCCCCCTAAAAAATTTCTGCCTACGCCCCTGATTAGGTGGATGAATTTCCCAACCCCATGTAACACAAGTATCAGTGAGATTGATTACTAGGAGAAAATTACCAACCCCATGTAACACAAGCATCAGTGAGATTGATTACTAGGAGAAAATTAAGGTCGAACTTTCAATTTTTCTCTTTTCACTTCATGCTATATCCTTCGCACAATACACAGTATCTCGATTGAGAGTAGAACAAAAACTTCGCCTTCATGTGTCGACTCTTGTGAAATAATAGGAGTATGTTTTGACAACAACCAGAAATATACTTAATAGTCCTGATCATGCATGAACAAAGCCACGTGACAGTTGCTGCCCCTGCGGTCTCCTTCACCTTATTTTGTAGTACAGTACGTACGACTTGCAAGCTATGCAAGCATGGAAAGCACTGCCTGCCCTCGATAAGACAACAAAGACACGTACTGTCGGCCGCAAAAGTTTGCGGGATGCGCAGCGCGTGGCGGAGCGACGGAAAACTGCATTGCTGCGTCACCTACCGTGATGCGGCTGGTGTTGAGGCTATCGGCCTCGGCGATTAGCGACGTCGCGTGTAGACAACGTTCCGTTGCCGGATCTAATCGCGGAGGCTGCGGCCGATAGCCTCAACACCCGCCGCATCACGGTAGGTGACGCAGCAATGCAGTTTTCCGTCGCTCCGCCACGCGCTGCACATCCCGCAAACTTTTGCGGTCGACAGTACACGCTTGGTGCATGTGACTTGCGGTTCAGGCTTGCGAGTGCACCTTATGACAGCCATATGTTTGGGTATTGGTGAAATTACTAATGACTGCGTGCCAAAACTGAGCTGCGACATCCTCAAACTACAGAGATGCAGCCCAGCATCAGGCTTCACCGCAATACGTTTGTGTAAAACGGTTACGTGACGTGTGAAATCACGTTATTGCTGAGCGCGAGCAACGCGTCATTGAATTCAGAAAAATTCAACTGCTCGCTACACTCCTTCCTGAATGTGCAGCTCAATAAAGAAGACGCAACAGCGTGCGAGCACAATGGTCGTGCCTCAAGGCAGTCACTCCGAATCAACAGAATGCATTGAAATATGCCTACGCACAGTAAAATTACAGCTACTGCCTCTACCGTTTCCTGCACCTAATTTAGTAATAAGATATGTATGAGCAATGCATGCATGGCGAACACGTGTTTAATCTTATCCCTAATGCAAGCATGGCAAACACGTGTTTAATCTTTATGACCTGCGACATGCGAGTGCGCCTTATAACTAGCTGCTTATGAGACTATTGGTGAGATAGGTAATGATCGAAACAGTGAAGTATTGCTTACCTGATTGTGTGCGAGGTGACAGACTTGGCAGGCAGTTGCGAGAGCGCTGACGAAAACCACGTACGGTGCCGGAGAACACGAACAACAATGTGAACACGGTGAACCGCGCACCAACAAACTTTGCGCAGTGCGCGCCCCTGTGGTGGTATGCGATGCTCGTACTAAACCGATGGATGGACGAAAAGTTCATGTAAGCAAAGTAACCAGCGCCCGCTCAGACGCACACGTTTTCTATGTCGATTTTGAAAGTTGCGACCGAGCTACCATCACTACCATTGCGGTGGCGAAAGTAGCGGCGGCGCTGTGATCGGCGGCGATGGGAAGCGCGCAGCGAAGGCGGCACCGGCGGCGCGGCTTTTAATCGCACTCGCGACGCACTACGTAAGTAAAACTAACTTCTTTTGGGCCTGCCTTTCACTCTTTCTGTATTCTAGCTTATACTGCGATGCGCCAATTCTATGGGGCGGTGACGGCCGTACACACCACAGCAGTCGTATTAATTGATATGTCGTTACAAATCTGCACAATAGACAGGTAAGAATAAAACAACCATTATAACGGAAGCACACATCTTACCGTTTATTACGCATTTCTAGGGTACGATGATGAATTTTTCAAGCGTATTATGTGTGGCCATCTGCGCACTTTTTTTCTTTTTGCCTGTTGCGAAGTGTATGGTGGTGGAAAAACTTTATTGGTTATTCAGGGGAAGCGGTAGAATGGTAAATAGGTCTCAAGAATGGATGTTTTTGTCGCAGGTAGTGAGAACATTTCAACAACCAACGAATTCTTCGGTGAAGAAGTGTATTCCTCGTGGATGTTCACCGAGCAGACTGATTAATACATAAAAGAACAAACATTTGCACGAGCCTTCAAAAGAATATTGTTCTCGCCTTATAGTTCAGAGTAGGTCATTATTGTACTAACTTACGTAAGTTAATCGCGCGTGCCTTCGTTACTGTGTTTCATTGATGGCGTGTTGATTAGTGTGCTAAATACGCAACACACCTGCGATACTAAGAACGTTTTCACAAAAGAAGTAAAGGCGTGCAAGCACGGATAAAAGGGATGAAAACAGGAGAACGCGTACACTGTCTGTTCTCCTGTGGGTCGTGCATTCTCACGATGTGATGAAGAAAAAAAAAACGTAAACTATTATACGCACAATCGAGATTCACATATGCGGGGATCCTCGGACGGGTATGTTTTTTTTTTTTGTCAATAAGGGCTCGTAGACGCAGTACAATGTACCTGTTCGTTTTCAATCTTGCAGGTGTCTGCGAAGTGCAGCCCTTCGACGAAGACCATAGATATAGATGTAGTGCGGGTTTTATCTCTTCTGAACGACGTATCCGCTGCTATTTAGAGGCTAAAATTACGCGTACCATCTTTCCCGAGTGGCATGTTTGGAACTATCCCTTTCTATATTTCTCTCGTGTAAGTATGCTATAGTTGCATTTCCATGCAAAATACCTAATCACTGAAACATATTGCTCACACCAAATCTCTTGCGCTTAATTGTCAAGGGGTGCATGGTGTTGGATGGAATTCAGGATGCATGTATGGATGGATATTATAAGCGTCCCCTTTGTAACAGACACGCTGACCTGTTAGCCATAAATCTTTTTTTTTTTAAATTCTGTCTAATTATTTGTGTATACCTAAGGAAAAATTTTCTTTCTGTGGAAAAAAAAAGGCGTTTCACGGTACAGCTCCTTGGTTTTCATGCCATTTAATTGTCCTTTTTCCCCACTTTTCCGCCTTAGAGTTTCCTAAGGCGGAACCCTAACCCTATGCGGGACACCTCTCGTAGTCGTAGTCGGCGACTACAGTGCTGCCACTATACGTTTGCCACCCGCCGCGACAGCTCTCTCAAGGCGCTGCACACGGCTGTTGCTTAACTGTTCTAGTTCGATGTATCATTGTCGAACGGAGTCGATGGTCCAAGCTCAGACAGTTTGTCCGCCATGCACACAAATTACGGAAGCACACTACATGCGTGTTCTTGAATTACAGAAGACATACGTTTTTCTGATGTTTTACGGAAAGAGCGACGGAACGGAAACATCGACTACTCCTTTACGTCCAGTCCCGCTGTTTCGTAAAAGACGCAGCACAGTTTGTGCTCTAAACGTCCACTTCCGCCATTTTTCAGGAAACAAATCATACTCTGTGTTTCTTACGGTCTGTTCCGACGTTGAAATACGATATATTTTTTTCAGTGTTGGAGAATCCATGAAACCAGCATCCGTACACATAGCAGCACGGCAATTTTCGACAGGTAGCAGGCCCGTGATGCATCCAGAGCTGTAGTTCGGGTCGTGTAGTTCGCCGGTACACTGGAGGAGGCCGTCCGCAGGAACCAGGACGGACCAGACCACGTCACTCGGGAGAATCTCGCGGCTGCAGGACACGTCGCCGACTCGATGACCGACGTCATGCACCCAGCCGCAGATGATAGAGAAGCTGCGGGACGAAGAAATAGGTGCGTAAGAACTTCATTCTAGCCGTGCGTCCATGCCCAACTTTCATACACCATTTACCGGTGGTGGTAAGCAAATCTCGGAGGAGCTTGAGCGTGTTTTCTATCACGCAAAGCTCCTAACTTTCTTTCAGTTTGAAAAGTGCCCTTGAGATGCGCACGACAATGCGGCCCTTTTCTGTACCCACTCGTGACGTGGAAGGAAAAAAAAAAAGAACATCGGGCACACCTTGCATCAGACGCCCATCTGGCACGTTTTGCCGCAAGACATATCAGCGTAACCGCAGATGTGTTGCGGCAGTCGCAATGACTCGCATGCGGCTAGTCTTACCTATGTAGAAAAGAACGTGCATCTGAACTGCACACAGAACGCATTAGTTTTCCTCACCCGTTTGGATATATTTTCTGTCCTTGTTGAACTTCCGCGTACTATATAAAGCCGCACTAGTTCACTCTAGGCAAACCGACCTTTTGTCTTAGAGCTGTACTCCGTGCCACACGATCGCTGTGAAGAACGTGGATATTCAATTACGAAGAATCAAAGAACCATTCGAATGTACTTGCGATCGTAACTGACCCAAGGAAGGTCATATTTGCATCTTCGACTACACAAATAAGAAGCTAAAAACGCCGAGATTGAGCATTACAGCGGCTAACTGCTGCCGGTGACGTGCGACTTTCAGCGGTACGAGCCCATATGCAAGGACTGACTGCTACAGTCGGTTGATGCTGATTATCAGGCTAATTCTATTGTCATATTGTGTTGCGAATGATAAGTTCTTTCGATTCAGTTCTATGAACTACATACACGACACTCGATCACACACTTCAGTGAAAGCGCACGCGCGCTCGCTCGACAGATGAATGTGTTTAGCTTATATGTACGTCCATCACCTAACTAAAACTAAAGCTACATATCTGTAAGACACAGAATGGAATAATACTTCGCAAATATTCGATAAGTATTTCTTTCGAAATCTTGCGATCCAATATCAAATCTTATACGAAGTCCACCCACCACGCCTAGTTTTTTCCGAAGTGCCGCCACTGTTCCCAATGCGCGTGCATACACTGTGCAGCGTGTTGCCAGTGCCTCCCAGTACGCTGTAAAATATTGGGCCACACTGTACAGTATTCCCAGCGTTTCCTGTGCCCCGCAGTGCGCTGAAAGGCACTGGGACGCACTGTAAACGCTGTTTTAGGGGCGAAGCTCCTTATGCCGTGAGTCTGTCCATCCTCCGTTTGTTTGTTTGTTTGTTTGTTTGTTTGTTTGTTTGTTTGTTTGTTTGTTTGTTTGTTTGTTTGTTTGTTTGTTTGTTTGTTTGTTTGTTTGTTTGTTTGTTTGTTTGTTTGTTTGTTTGTTTGTTTGTAGTAGCCACCTCTAGTTCGTGAGAAGCACGCGTTCTGGTATGCACTAGAAGAAGAAGACGACGTTGACGAGTGAGACTCTCGTGCGTGTTCGCCTGTGTGGCTTTCTTTCTTCTTTACTACGTCTCGTGTTTTCAACGACGCCCGAAGACAACATGTCAAGCTTGTAGACGATGTGGAACGGGACCCCATACTTATACTGCGGTGGACGTTCTCTGTCATACCGAGACGTGGAACGCCAAAAGACCGTATATCAAGGATACGTTCCAGTCGTGTGCATCGATGATGCAGAGCGTCCTGCAGATGGGGTGGGGTATATGTCAAACAAACAGAAAAGGCATAAAATCTGAAACTACTACCAACGACACAGAGCCGCAACTGTGAATATGCTGCCATCGATTTTGATGGATGCATCATCATGACCATGTACCTTGCACCCAATTTGTCGAGTGGGAATATCAAGACATTCATTGACACGGCATTGTGTAATTATGACAATTACAAGAATAGATCATTTGTGTTAGTTGGTGACCTGAATGTCGATAATACCGAAAAGAACAATGAGTGGTTAATACAACACATGGCAGCCAAACATGCTCTCACGTGCACGTCCTTTGCATATGAAACCAACGACCATCCGAGGGACGTGTATAGACCTGGTATTTTCAAATTTCCAATTGCAACCCGTACAGGAACAACTATCCCTTCATTTCACGGACCATAAAGCCGTGATATTGAAGGGACAACGCAAGGCAAGCATCATGTAATTAAGAAAAATAAAAGTTTGATGTTTGTAATATACACACAGTGTTTCTCACTCTTTATATGATGATTGATGGGGCGTTACACAGAAGATTCACGGTTTACCGATGATTCTCTCCGGAGCTTCGCCCCACTCATCATCATTCACCACGTGGATATGCTGTGATTACAATCAGACAGACAGACAGACAGACAGACAGACAGACAGACAGACAGACAGACAGACAGACAGACAGACAGACAGACAGATAGATAGATAGATAGATAGATAGATAGATAGATAGATAGATAGATAGATAGATAGATAGATAGATAGATAGATAGATAGATAGATAGATAGATAGATAGATAGATAGATAGATAGATAGATAGATTATTTAGTTAAAACTACGTGTATGAGTTGTTCTCGGCGTAATTTATATGCAGGGAAGGCATGTTCCAAAGAAAATTTGACGCTACCAAGCACTCAGTGTTACGTTGCATTTATATTATTGCGAAAGCAATTATATGGGCACTCTCGGCGGGTTTCTGCCGTCGCTGTCATGTTCCGTATATGTACATGTTTGTATGCATGTAAGAAAACCCACAGAAAAATAAATGAGAAGACAAATTTTTTGATGCGCGCCCCTGGGGATTCGCGCCTGCGACCGCTCACTCTGCAGCGCGCCGCGTTAGACAACTCTACTACGCGCTATGCATCCTCCAGCATACTAACGGCGAGTTTTATTGCGATAGCAATTATATGAACACTCTGGGCGGATTTTTGCCGTTGCTGTTATTTCCCGTATATGTACATGTATGCATATATATATATATATATATATATATGTATATATATATATATATATATATATATATATATATATATATATATATATATATATATATATATATATATATATATATATACATATATATATATATATATATATATATATATATATATATATATATATATATATATAAAAACAATAAAATGCTAACAAAGGACCCGGAAGTAAAAGTTGAAAAAAAATTCAAAAAAAATCAAGCACGTAGGAAAAATTGTTCAGTAAAGGACTGACGTTTCGGCCGCGGGACCGGCCTTCGTCGGAGTTTTTCCTACGTGCTTGATTTTTTTTCAACTATATATATATATATATATTGTAAGCGCATTTAATGCACTTCATCGTTCTCATTTGTACATAGCCATCATCATCCCTGTTCTTCTTCTTCTTCGTGGTTCTGTGCCGAGGCAGACACTGGAATAAACGGTTCTGCTGGCGTTCTCTGGTCCGGTCGTCCTGCGTCTTTCACAGTGGTGGAGGTTCGTCAAGATCCCGACGGCCTCCTGCGTTCCCGTCCTACCTGGAGCTACGATCCGGTCGCCGCTTGCGCCCGGCCACCCCTACAGCTATGCAGCCATCGGACCACACCGCGAGCCCTAACGCTACTACGCCGATGTCACCGGCTGCGCGCTCTTCGTCAACTGTAACAAGCCCTCAACGCGAACCACCCGTGTTTGCGGGTCTCCGCGGTGACGACGTCGACGACTGGCTCGACATTTACCACCGCGTGAGTGCAGTCAATCGGTGGACCGAAGCAGAGAAATTGACTTATGTCCCATTCTACCTCACCGGTGTGGCGAAAACGTGGTATTTTAATCATGAAACTGACTTCGCCGATTGGTCCGCTTTTACCGTCAAGCTGCGGCAAATCTTCGCATGCTCATCGGGCCGTTCCGAGATCGCGAAACAAAAGCTGGCTGCGCGTGTTCAACTCGCACACGAGTCATACATCTCGTACATCGAGGATGTCTTGGCCCTCTGCCGTCGTGCGAACAGTGAAATGACGGAAGCAGAGCGCGTGCGCCACATCCTCAAAGGAATAGGCACGATCGCGTTCAACGCCTTGGCTGTTCAGAACCCTACAACAGTAGAAGACATTACTTCGACATGCCAGCGCCTAGATGAGCTGCAGTCTCTGCGTCTTCAGCAAGGCAGCGATCCGCACGTTCCGCCTCACTCTGATTTACGAGCCCTGATCCGCACCATCATTCGCGAAGAACTTCACGAACAGGAACAGAGGCAATTCACTGCTGCCTCCACTCCATCGGCACCTTTCGACCTGCGCGACCTTGTCAAGCAAGAGTTGGCAGCCATGACGTCACCGACAGCACCTGTCGCTCCACCAGCACGCCCGATACCCCTGTACGCTGATATGGCAGCCATGACGACACCGACACCATCGGTTGCTCCAACAGCACGTGTGATGCCCACATACGCCGATATTGCTGCAATACCGCCTGCTGCCGTTACATCTGGGCCTACTGACCTTGCCTGTGGCCATTTGGCTTCTGTGGGCGGCAGAGCACCACCTGCACCTTCATATCCTGAGTGGCGTTCATCCCGTCCCGTCTGTTTTTACTGCGGTATACGTGGCCACATCTCCCGTTACTGCCGTCGCCGCCAGCAGGATGAACGACGAGGTTATGCTGACTTCGAGCGAGACCGGATCCGACGACCCGATCCTTATTGCCCAGATTCCTATACGTACACGCCGCACCGGTCTCCGTCTCCTCCAGCGTCCGCGCGTCAACGTCAGGACTCCCGTTCCTCTAGACGACGCTCTCCTTCGCCCTACCGCCGCTCTGCATCACCGCTTCGCCCCATCTCCCGCCTTGTTGACCAGCATTCGGAAAACTAAGGATCGCAGTTTTTGGAGGGAAAACTGCATCCTGTCGACTACCAAAATTACCTCCTGTCCGCCCGGCCAATATGTTATCAGTGACTATTGAAGGTGTTCCTGTGCAAGCTCTTGTTGATACCGGTGCCGCCACTTCTGTTTTGCGTCGTGACTTGTGCTCGCGGCTCCGTAAAGTAAGAACACCTTACGTAGGACCTGTGTTGCGCGGCGCAAATAACGTACAGATTCAACCCGATGGACAGTGTACGGCTCGTGTCTTCATTGACGGCATACGTCACCACATCGAGATGATTGTGTTGCCCACGTGCGTTCATGAACTTATCCTCGGCTGGGACTTCCTACATTCTGCCTCCGCCGTTATATCGTGTAAAGAGAGCGTCGTTCACATCACGGATACAACGGATGCATCTATATCGGCCCCGTCGCCCTCGATTTTCAACCTGGCTGTCGCTGAAGACTGCGTCCTGCGCCCTGGTCACGAAGTCGTGGTAGCTGTCACATCTAGCCAAGTAGCCGATGGTGACGCACTAGTTGCCCCTTCTGCTCGCTGCACTTCGCGTGGAATTCTCGTCGCCTCATGTCTTCTCCGGTTGTCCTGTGGCCGCGCCCTTTTGCCTGTCTGCAACACAACTGCAGAATCCATGCTGTTGCCCAAGGGGATGACCGTAGCGACGATAGACGCCTCTCCACTGATCTCCGTCGCAGCACTTTGCCCGTCTTCATCACCAGTACCAGCTTCAGGTTCGAGTTCTTCCTCTTTGCGAGCAGTGATCGGTTCCGACCTGACATCTGCACAGTCCGAAGCGCTACTGGCGCTTTTAGATAAGCACAAAGCCTGCTTCGACAGCTGTACCACAACACTGAGCCATACTTCCGTGGCTGTACACCGCATTGAAACCGACGGTTCGGGAATTATACGCCGTCGGCCATATCGTGTTTCGCAGTCGGAAAGGAAAGTAATCGAAGAACAAGTTGACGACATGCTATCACGAAATATAATACGACCCTCTTCCAGTTCCTGGGCTTCTCCGGTCGTTTTAGTCAAGAAAAAAGATGGCTCCGTCCGTTTCTGCGTTGATTACCGAGCGCTAAATAAGATCACGCGCAAGGACGTATATCCTATGCCTCGAATTGATGACGCTTTAGACACACTCCAAGGGGCGAAATATTTTTCCAGCCTTGACCTGCGATCGGGCTATTGGCAAATCCCCATGAACGAGGCTGACAAAGAAAAAACCGCCTTTGCTACGCCGGACGGGCTTTATGAATTTAATGTAATGCCATTTGGCCTGTGCAACGCTCCAGCCACATTTGAGCGCATGATTGATACCGTTCTTCGTGGCCTAAAATGGAGGACCTGCCTTTGTTACTTAGATGATATCGTTGTTTTTTCATCTACCTTTACCGAACATCTTCAACGATTAGACGAGGTACTCGCGTGTCTTTCCAACGCTGGCCTCCAGATAAATACAAAAAAGTGCACATTCGCCAGCAAAAGTATCAAAGTTCTCGGACACGTCGTTTCGAAAGACGGCATCCAGCCAGACCCTGACAAAATCACAGCTGTACTACAGTTCCCTCGACCCTCCAACCAGAAGACGTTGCGCAGCTTTCTTGGTCTGGCGTCCTACTTTCGTCGCTTTATACGCAACTTTGCTAGCATAGCGGCTCCTCTGAATAAACTATTAGTCGCTGGTGCTTCTTTCGCATGGTCCAACGACTGCGAGTTCGCATTTAAAACCCTTAAAGAACGCCTGACGTCCGGACCAGTGCTTCGCCACTTTGACGAGAGAGCGCCCACTATACTCCACACTGACGCAAGCGCACAGGGTATTGGAGCAGTGCTTCTACAGCGTGACGCCGCATCTAAAGAGCAAGTTGTGGCATATGCTAGCCGGACCCTGTCGACAGCGGAGCGCAACTACACGATCACGGAGCAGGAGTGCTTGGCTATTGTCTGGTCGATACAGAAATTTCGCCCATATCTCTACGGTCGGCACTTCACCATCGTCACCGACCATCACGCACTTTGTTGGCTGTCATCAATGAAGAATATGTCGGGACGTCTAGGGCGCTGGATACTGCGCTTGCAAGAATACGACTTTACCATCACGTACAAATCTGGCAAATGTCATCATGATGCCGACGCGCTGTCCCGATGCCCACTTTCGCTTCCTCTTGACAATACGCCCTCCGCATCTCCTTCGAGTGGCTCTGACGTCCCGCCTGCCTCACACCAGCTCTCGATTGCCTCAGTGGATCAAATACAACTTGATTCGCGCTCCGATTTCCGCTCACTTCAGCTGGCAGACTCCTACTGTCGAACTTTCATCGATCGCCTTCGCGGCATCACTAAACCACCCAACAGCCGCTTGCGACGCCAGCTTCGACAATTTCGCCTACAAGATGGGGTGCTTCATCGCTACATCTATCATCCCACGGGTAACAAGTGGGTGCCAGTCCTTCCCCGGTGCCTTCGTCTTCGCGTTTTAGAAGCATTTCACGACGACATTGCTGCCGGCCACCTAGGCTTCCACAAGACCTACGACCGCATCAAGACACGCTGCTTCTGGCCTGGCTTATCCACAACGGTTGCCAAATACGTGGGCTCGTGCTCGTCGTGTCAGCACCGTAAGCGATCCACATCCCCTCCCACCGGTTTCCTTCAGCCTATACCCTGTCCGACCTCACCTTTTGAACTTGTCGGAATTGACTTGTATGGTCCCTTGCCGTTGACGCCTTCCGGTCACCGTTGGATCGTCACTGCAGTCGACCATTTAACAAGATACGCCGAGACTGCGCCTCTTCATTCTGGCACCGCTACAGAAATCGCCAACTTTTTTTTGAACTCTATCGTCTTGCGCCATGGAGCTCCTCGCGTTCTTTTGAGTGACCATGGCAAAGCCTTCATTTCGCAGGTCCTCGATGATGTTCTGCGGGCGAGTAATACGGTGCATAAAACCACGTCTACATATCACCCGCAGACGAACGGCCTTACCGAGCGCTTCCACCGAACGCTCTCCGACATGATTTCCATGTACCTACAGCCTGACCACAAAAACTGGGACAACATTTTGCCATTCGTCACATTCGCTTACAATACTGCGACACAACGATCTACTGGCTACAGTCCTTTCTTCCTAGTGTATGGACGGACTGCCTCCTGCGTCTTCGACACGGCATTCTTTTTTACCCCTGCTCCGTCCAGTACTTCCCTACCAGAAGAGTTTGCAGCTCGAGTCGCGCATTGCCGTGAAATTGCTCGTCTAAACACGGAAGCTGCACAAGAGGAACGAAAACGTCGCTGTGACAGTAAACGACGTGACGTGGCCTTTTATCCAGGCGATAAGGTCTTACTATGGACCCCGGTTCGAACTCCTGGACTTTGCGACAAATTTCTTCACCGGTACATTGGCCCCTATACCGTTCTACAGCAAACTTCCCCAGTGAACTATCTCATCACCCCGCTTCAGTCCGTCACTGACCACCGTCGTCGTAGCACAGAGATTGTTCACGTCTCCCGCATGAAGCCGTTCCTTACTCGTTCAGCCGATCTTTGAGTTGCGGCCAGGCCGGCCGCTTCCAGGAGGGGGGAAATTAGTGTAAGCGCATTTAATGCACTTCATCGTTCTCATTTGTACATAGCCATCATCATCCCTGTTCTTCTTCTTCTTCGTGGTTCTGTGCCGAGGCAGACACTGGAATAAACGGTTCTGCTGGCGTTCTCTGGTCCGGTCGTCCTGCGTCTTTCAATATATATATATAAGGCACAAAGGAAAATAAATGAGCAGAAAAAATTCCGACACTCGACTGGGGATTCATACTAGCGACCCCTCGCTCCGCAACGCACCGTGCTAGACAACTCTACCAGGCGCCATGCAGCCGCCGGTGTAATAACAGCGAGGTATTTATATGCTGTTGAACATCGAGTTTCATACAATAACCTAGAGAGGAAACTGGCGCTGCGATCGTTCAACCACCATGGGAATGATGGGAAGTACAGGCTTCGGATTGGATTGCGTTAGCTAGCGAACTGTCTACGGCTCTTTTTCTGCAGTTTTAGTTGCGTTGCAAAGCACTCAAGCAGTACCTTTGTTTTTCAAAGATGCTGACGACCGCTAGATTTCTTGGTTCGCTGCAACGTTGCAGCTTTACAGGCTGTATTTGACAGTTTTAGCAAAGTGTCGTGCACTCACCGCTGCGCATGGATGTGGCATCACATGCCAGTGCAGGAAATTGCATAGAATTCACGTTATTTTATAAGCGCGTCTCGCCAACACTCGTTCAAATCGTCTGCAAAACGACAGCGAAGCTAAGTAGACACACCGTCACGTTCCTCTGACTTGACTCCACAACAAAACGAGAGATGCATTGCGGGCAGGCCACTTCGACAGACGCACCTGGTATCGCAGCAAATGATACGTTAAGTGTTCCTCATTCAATGCAGTACTGCTATTTCTATAAATAGTGCGTACTTTCGAGGGAAAAACAAGCGTGTTTGTTTTAAGCGTTGTAACAGAATGATTCATTATATCGTGATGCCAAATCAGGAAAACAATTTCAGAGCAATGCATACCCTGGTGGTTGAATTTGTCCAGGTTTCACTTTCATTTCACGGTCACGCAAACTTTTTGCAATACGTTTTACGTACAATAATCGGGTATTGGAAGAAGTAGGTCTGTTCTGTACAGGTCATCGACCTTTGCGTACTTCGGTAGCCCTGTGGCGATGCGAATGCATGTTCTGCTAATTTTTCTACCCCTCCCCCCTTTTTATTATTTGAACACTCAGTCACTGGCCCATCAGGTTACACCACGTTCACCTTTTGTTCTCAGTCACAGGTAACGTGCTCCCTTATGTTTCTTTTCATCTGTACGACAACCTTTGACCGTCAACGTTTTATCCACTACTTAAGCTGCTTTTTTCAAAATAAAGCAATATAAAACAGAAATGTGCAAGTTGGCATTATTCATGCTCCCTGGACGGCAGAGAGCAATGACTTATGCAGACTGTCTTTTTCTGTAAACGCGATTTCAAGGCACACGTAATAAGCTCCAGGACTCTAGTGTGTCGTAATGCATCTCACTCAAATGTCAATAAAGGAACTGCGCAAATGAAGCAAAGTAACAGAACTAAAATATCCTTGACACTGGCCTCCTTGATAGCAAAGTTCGTGAAACAATTGCACAATAAGGCAATCGAAAGCTAAGCCCCAGTAAGTTACCACTCGCGTCCTCAAATATTCAGCGCCTTTGACCTGTAAGACAAGTTTATGGTGAGATTAAACGAAAAAAACGTTGCCGCCAACTTGTGAAGAAGAGCGGCGTCAGTGTCAGTGACGATGCGCTAAGAGGTTATTCATTATTCCGTCGTATTTCCGATGACTTGGTTGTCTTTGATGCTTGATCTTGAGCGTTTAGGCACGCTTTGTCGATGAAGCGTGACAAATAGTCCTTATGTTCTTTGTTTGAGTGAAGCCCAGTTGAAGGAAAAATCGAATGGAGGCGTCATTCCTGTATCTTTATTATATTATAGGGATTTCATCAAGAACGGTGTGCCGATATTGTTTATTTATTATTATAATTATTATTATTATTATTATTATTATTATTATTATTATTATTGTTATTATTATTATTATTATTATTATTATTATTATTATTATTATTATTATTATTATTATTATTATTATTATTATTATTATTATTATTATTATTTTGTATGAAGAGGTTTAGCCGTTTATCGAGCTAAATGACAATAAACTTATTAAGTAAAAACTCGAAAGCGGTATGTTCATCTTAATGAACATCCTAATAAAGACTGTTGTAATACTGCTTGTTTTATTGTGTTTTTTGTTTTTGTTTTTTCAATAAGATGCGTTGCTTCAGATTATTTGAGACGTTCGAGGCTAGGGAACGGTAAACATAGATGCACGTAAGAGGCGGTGGTATTTGCATCATTGACCACGCAAGTCGCATTTCTAAACGTATAAGGGTTTTTTGACTTTGCGTCTTTGCGCGAACAAGGAAATCATGACATTTGGTCACTTTTCGGGAAAAGTGGCAAGTATAAAGATTCTTTTATGGGCAGCACCATCAGTAAATCAACATTCGACGATGTCTATAGAAACACAGCGCGCACAGGAAGATGATGTCATGTTCTTTGAAGAAAATTTAGCGGAAAGGAACGAATCTCGCTTCGTGAGTCTGAAAACAAACCCTGAAGAGCCGCTCTGCGGAAAGAAAGAAGCAACCGACATTCAATCTGAGCCAAGTTACACTAGTAAATAGATGTGAGCGGGCTATCATTGTAAGTGGCTATAAAATAGTTACCGCCGTTGCAAGTAGTAGTAAATATAGGATGTATAAATTACGGGAACGGGACAACGTGATACACATATTGTCATGTGGTCGTGGCGTTGACGAACGCAGAAGTCGGCGTGTTCAGGACGAAACTTGTTCCCGGGAAACGAAAACTCAAACGTACAAGCGATACCCGCTTGTACGTTTGCACTGATGGCGGCGAGCAGAGCGTGCCGGCATTTATACATGCGGTATCAAACATTCCAGCCTTATCGCTGGGGCAGCTGGGGCCAGCGTTAGTTCCAGTATACACTCAACTGTTTGCGTTTGCGCGCTCAAACCTATCGGAAGATTCTAAGATAATCTGGAATGTTCTCAGACATTAGGGCGCGGTTTGCGAAAAGCAGCATATATAGTACACGTGTAATGGGTCAGCAACATAAAAAACAAAGAAAGGAGCGCGTGTGGCAATATTTGCGAATACAACAAGGTATTTTGCTTCCAGTCTCTGTAGGAAGTATTACAAAGGACACTGCACGGCGTAACATCGATACGAAAAGAATAGCAAGTCAAGCAGTTAATCGGTTTGCTAGTTAATGGGCCGCCTAAAAGCGTGCCGTATTTAGTTTCTGGGAAGTAATGGCCCGTACTGCATGTTCTTTCGCCTGACGAGGGCGTTCACTCCTGTTCCATTGTAGTATTCTTCGTATGAATCTTTACGGGCGACACGAGACGTACACGCGTCAATGTGCAATCACGCCACACACACAACCCTTATGAAAATGACTGTTGATTTTCCATTGCCGGAGTATGATCGAATTATTCACTTTATTGATTATCAATGATTCCGCAATAGTCATTGACTTGCTTCAATACTTCGTCAACAACATTTCTGTTGAGCAGTTCGCAATAAAAAAAAAATGTCATTGACTCATTTCTATCAAAATACCATTGAGGGAATATTTCCTCAATAATATTTCTGTTGAGCAATTTGCAATAAATATTTCATTGACTCATTTCAATCGAAAGACCATTGAGGGAATATTTCCTCAACAATATTTCCGTTAAGCAATTTGCAATAAATATTTCATTGACTCATTTCAATCGAAATACCATTGAGGACATAATTCGTAAACAATATTTCTGTTGAGCATTTTGCAATAAAAATTTCATTGACTCATTTCTTTCGAAATACCAATGCATGAGGACGTAATTCGTAAACAATATTTCTCTTGAGCACTTTGCAGTAAAAATTTCGTTGACGCAATTATTTTGAAATACAATTGAGGAAATATTTCATCAGTATTTCTGTTGAGTAGTTTGCAATAAAAATGTCATTGACGTCGTTATGTCGAAGTATCACCGAGGCGTTATTCACTGCCGACGGAGCTGTCGTGCGACTTAAAGTAGTTCACGCGCCAACCCCTGCTAATTAAGCCCCATTTATTTCACTTAGTGCAATCGATGCCTCGTAAATATTAATACTGTAGGTCAGTCCAACACACGTAAACACACCCACCCACCCACCCACACACACACACACACACACACACACACACACACACGCACACGCGCACGCGCACGCACACACACACACACACACACAAACGCGCGTGCGCGCTGGTCGAAGTCTTGACTCTGACGCAGTTTTCGTAAGTACGTCCTTTCATTTCTCCAACCATATGTGCACCGGACCTACAGAACTTCCTCGCACCCTTACCTTTGAAACTCCACGTTTCTTTTGTGAACATTCGTCCCAGTTCGCTCTTCTCGACCGATCCTTTATTGTAAAACCACGGCCGGTCTGGAGGCGCGCGCTCGCTCCGCCCCCCCCCCCCCCGCCCCTCCTCCCTGGTTTCGCCGGTCGTGTGCGTGTCGGTCGTTCTCATCGTTATTTACCACTAATGTCTTATTTACCCATCTGAGAACAGTTTCTGTGTATGCACGGGTTCTTTGACTCTAACCCTCCTGGGATCAATGATGCTATAAAAACGCATCGAAACTTGTAAATTTTGTCTTGTATTTATAGATCGCACTTTTAACGAACACAGTAACTCACAAAAGAAACTAATATTCGCAATGCCCATAGACTGTCGCGCCGCCAGGATGGATGGATGGATGCTATGAGCGTCCCCTTTAAAACGGGGCGGTGACATGTCTGCCACCAGGCTCGAAGAAAAAAAAAAAAAAAAGCTTCCTTGTTTCATGTTGGCCTAATACCTTATCTACATTGATTAAATCTATGTTATTATACCAAAAAATATAAATTCACGGTCCATCTCTCTGCCTCTTAAGGCAGAATGACCTTATTTTTCCCCCATTATTTATTTTTGTTCTTTATCTCTACTTTTCTGCCACCAATACTCTAACCGTCTCTTACTTATTTCTATCGCGGACGTGTTCAGCTTTCCATTGTTGTCCCTAAAACCCAAGGCTTCATGTAGACTCGTGCCCACACGTATACCTGGGTGAATATCGCCACATTCAATCAGTACATGTTCCATCGTTTCCTTAGTTCCCCCGCAGCATGTACATTGTTCTTCTTCGTTACTAAATCTCGCTTTATAACTACGCGTTCTAAGGCAGCCCGACCTTGCTTCAAACAGTAAAGCGCTTCCCCTTGAATTATCATAAAACCTTTCCCTCCTTATTTCGTTTTTTCCTTTTCGGTAGTTACTCAGAGCCGGCTTCTTTTCCATCGCTGTCATCCAATAAGTCCTCTCCGCCTCTCTGACCTTCCGCTTAATGCTCCTTGTTGCCATATCGCCCGCACTGCCAGCCGTATATTTACTGGTGAGCCTCCTAGTTCTTTTTCTCCACTGCGTGTCCACGCTTTTTCTATACAAATACCTGAAAACCTTCTCTGCCCATCTACTCTCCTTCATTTTCCTCAGCCTCTCTTCGAATCTCATTTTGCTCTGCGCTTCCCTCACTTCAAAGCCTGTCCATCCCATATCACCCTTTACCGCCTCCTTTGTCGTCTTCCCGTGAGCGCCCAACGCGAGGCGGCCCACCATCCTTTGATTTACATCCATTCCTGATTGCACCTCTGACTTCATGCACACCACTGAGTTCCCAAATGTAAGCCCCGGAACCATCACACCCTTCCACAGCCCTCGAAGCACCTCGTACCTATTGTATCCCCATAAAGCTCTGTGCTTCATAATTGCAGCATTCCTCTTTCCCTTTGCTACCGATGCTTTCTCTTGTACCTCCATATATCTATCCCCCTCATTTACCCATACTCCGAGGTACTTGTACTCGCTTACCCTCGGTATTTTTTGGCCCTGTATTAATACCGTATGGTCTCCGTGATCATTGAATACCATCAATCCACATTTTGTTGCACTAAATCCTAGTCCTAGAGCCTCACACTCCCTTCCGCATATATCTGCCAGTCGCTGTATATCATCTTGACTGTCCGCAAATAAGACAATATCATCAGCATAAAATAGACCTGGAAGCTTCTGCTCGACCATCGCTCCGACCTGTTTGTGTGACAAATTAAATCCAATGTTGCTACCTTCTAGCGCTTTTTCCATCCTCGCCATGTACAGCATGAATAACAGCGGGGACTAAGGGCATCCCTGTCTCAGCCCCTTGCTAATTTCAACGCTGTCCTTGCTACTTATTCCTTCCCATTCTATACAAACTGTATTTCCTCGGTATATTTCCCTCAAAAGCTGTACACAGTCGTCACCTATGCCCACTTCCTTCAATATATCCCACAAAATTTCCTGATTAACGTTGTCATACGCCCCGGTGATATCTAGATAAGCTACGTATAAGGGCCTGTTTTCTATTTTAGATATTTCTATACACTGGGTAAGAACAAACAGATTATCGTCTAACCGCCTGTCGATTCGAAATCCATTCTGAAGTTCTCCCAAAATATCATTTTGTTCTACCCACGCTTCTATTTTTAATTTTACTGCCTGCATCGCCAACCTGTATAGCACCGATGTAATTGTTAGCGGTCTATACGAGCGAATGTTATCCTTTTCTCCCCTGCCTTTATAGATTAAGTTCATTCTACTTTTTCTCCAACTGTCTGGTATTTCCCTCTCCTGTAAGCACTTTTCTACGGCTTTCAGCAGTGCTTCTTTAGTGTTATGCCCGAGTTCGTTAATGAGGCTGACGGGAACCCCATCTAAGCCCGGAGTAGTGCGCTTAGGAATTTTTCCTTCGGCCTTCTTCCAATTGAAATTCTCTAGTACTACATCTTCGTCGGTTGCACTCCTTTGCGTACTTTTACTCACCGGGGGAATCCCCTGGGGGACCTTTTTAAACGTATCGGCTGTTATCTTTCGGATGTAACCTAGCGCTTCATATCCTTCCAATTTATTTCCTCCTTCATCTACCATATGTTGTTGCATTGTGACAGACTTCCTACCCAGCGCTTTTAGGTGGCTCCAAAATATCCTAGGCGCGGCCTTCTTCTTTTCGCGAATCTCTGTCATCCAGCGTTCACTTTCACCTTTAATTTTTGCCTCGACTAATTTCTGCACAATGGATTTTTGCTCTAAATATATTTCCCATATTTGGTTGACTTCGTCCTGTGGCCGCTTCTCCTTTTTTGCCTGTCTGTGCTCCCGTGATGCCTGACGTCGCATATCGATCGCTTCCCGGATTTCTTTGTTCCACCAACTTTTTGGCTTTTTCTTTCCTTTCCAACAAATAGTTTTCTTCTCTATTTCCATTTCTTTCGTGATTACATGTAGCAGCTCACTATACTTCCAGTCTTTGCCTGGTAGTTCGTCTACTTTTTCCTCGACTCTTGCGGCTATATTTGTTATTTGTTTGTCATTTAGATACGAGCTGCCAAACTTTGATTCTATGTTCTTATTTTCAGTTTTATATCCCATTTGTAATATTATGCGTTTATGATCACTACCCAAGCTGTTAATGCCTTCTTCGTCTATTCTCATCTCTCTAAGTTTGTCATATATTCCTTCTGTCATGAGACAGTAATCAATGCTCGATTGCCTGTTTCTGACTTCCCACGTGATCTGCCCCTCACACTTAGGCCCCACGTTAACTATCTCAAGACTATGTTGCTCGCAGAGATCTAGCAATAACTTGCCATTGGTGTCTGAATATCCGTCAAGGTCATGAATGTGAGCGTTCATGTCCCCTAGAAGGATTATCTCGGCATCATGACCAAATTCTTTAATATCGGTGCTTATGCATTTCACTATCTCCAGATTCTTTTCTCTGCAGTTATTGCCTGTCCACAAGTAAGCTACACCTAGCCACGTTTTCTTTCCACCTACTGTGCCCGAAACCCACATGTGCTCTGAACACGTTTGTTTCACTCTCTCCCATTTTGTTCTGCTATGAATTAGCATTCCAACCCCCCCACCTCTCCTTTCTGATGTGATCCTGTGATCCAAGCGAAATTCAAGAGCGTCCTCTCGAGGAGGGTTAGTAGACGACAAAATGGCAGCACTACGCAGTCGCTCCCTTGTTCGGCTGTGCTAGCCTCAGTGTTAAAAGGAACACTACGACTTTGCATGTGCCCTGCATCAGTGAACAAACCGGGACCTCCGTGACACGAGAAATCTGATTCGTTCTTGCGAGACGCAAATTTTTCGTGAAAATACGTGGCAACTCGCGCTTTCAATGCTAGGTCAGAGCGTACACATACTATCAGCTTCGCGAGGGTTTCTGTAGCCACGTAGGTTAGTTAAATGTTATCGTCTGACATATTCAGTTGAAGCTTCTCACCCTGTTTTACTTGCATATAGCATTGGTCAGTGTTTCTTGTAGTGCATGAGTCCCATAAAACTACGCGGGAGGTCCCGCGGGCTCGTGATGTGCTCTTGTATAACTGAGCGATCTCAAGTTGGCGATACATTAAAATGGGGCCTCTATCCTTTGTCAGCAAAGCGCTGTTACGAATTGTGCGAGCGACGTTTCAATCATTCGAGGACGCGTCTGCTCGACGCCTTTCGTGGAGCGAACGCTTTCCATCTACGTCGTCCTTCGCCAGTGTGTTGGGTTTCATAGCCACCGCTGCGCCGTTTGTTTTTGTACGTTTGTTGATAGGTGGCAGCACACTGCAATTTGCTTGTTGACCGGTCTGAGAGCAAAATGTTCTCCGCGCCGAGACGTCTCTCTAATTGTAAACGTGGTGACGCGGAATGGTCGAAGTCGTTCGGCGGAGGAAATTCTTCAGATTGCTTTCAGCAGTGATGTTGAAAGAAACCATCTTGACGACGAGGATTGTTCACTGGACGTACAAGACTGTGAAAGCATCGAGAGTGACAGCGACGATGAACCATCAGCTAACTCACGAGCTGCTAACATCAGTTGCACTTCACGTCCCCTCGTGCGTTAATGTTCTTTCACGCTCGTAAGTCACTTTGATTGTATTTAATGCATAATATCCTTGAGCGAGATCACAATAAAAGCATAGTTCCTCTTGTACATTGCATGGATCACAATTATTGTGGATATTATGGAGCGCCGCATGCCGCCAACAAGCTCGAGCTCTACCAGCGAAGCGAAATGGTTAGAGCGATGGAACGTGCCGTCACGGCCACAATCCACGCCACTCGGCTAACTTCGACGTTGCGAAAAGCATACGTGTGCATTCTTTTCGATATTCATGTATCGATCGTGCTGACCGAAGCTGCAACATGCGAGTGAAGTGAATTGCACACGGCTAGAGTCTCAGCATGGCTGTGACACAAGCGCTACTGAATGGGATGTTAAATGCTTGTGTTCCGTTGAAGACGTAACTCTGCGTTCCCGACTGCGCAAGTAATGACGACGGCGTATTATGTTTGCAAACCATTCCCACGTTAAACCTACGGTCCCGTGCAGCAGCGATGGCGCTACTCACTGGCGGCCTACTCTGCCGCAAATCCGCCAGGCAGGCTCGGTACGTACTACCTCGGAGTGCCGTTCAGCTCATGCATACGTCAATTCTAGTTCATGCTGTTTTATGTAGCACGCACAGGATTTCGCGAAGCATCGTTATGCACGGTAAAGGAGCTGAAATATAACCTTTCACACCGCAGCAAATAATATAGGTGGCGAGTACTTAGCACTTTCCATGGTTTGGGAAAGTATTTTAGTCACATATCCATTTCAGCGCAGCTCATGACTTCATCCGGTGAAAGTCGCACGGGCCGTACGTCCGTACGTCCTATCTGTTCCTATGCTAACAAACGGGTTGACCCTCCTCCTGGCGCCATCTTGAAAAGCACGGCGCTCCACCTATAGTTCGTGGGCACTGCGAATAACTGCAAGGACCGTATGACCTTTCCGCCTTCGTTTGTCCATTGCCAAGGACAACGTATTTTATGGAATACTGCAAAGCGCAATGTCGAAGCGGGACAACGGTCACGCTGAACACAGGAAAACAGCCTCTGTCAAGACATAAATAGCAGAATTCATTGCAGTATTGCTGTTTCTGTTACTATTCAGTATACACAGTACGTTGGCTTTCTTTTCGAATATAAACGAACTTGCCCAGAAACGAAGTTTGTTAAACTACTATTTTGTCGATTAGCTGTCGCCTTTCAACAAATAAGTATTTTCTCCTGCTTTTATTACGACGACGTGCAATGTACTTTTGAATAGTGTTTAAATGGACAATTTCAAATTGATAGTAACTTGCTTACATGCCCCACTTAGAATATATCAAGGCTAACAAAGTACACCAATAAGAAAGAAGCTGCAGCTGAATCACACTAAGGGCGAGGCATTGATGGTGCCATTGGTTCGTTGCTCAATACGAAGAGGCAGGCACGTAGAAACGATTTTATTTTTCGGGGAGGGGGGGGGGGGGGGGGGGGCTTGCCGACGTGCCTGCGAAGAGGTATTAAGTAGTACAGTGAACACTTGTTGTCAAAAGGCCCCGGTTTTCGACGTGCTTTTGTTTTGCACACGCACGGACGTGCACACTTAGCCAGGCGTAAAGACATCAGCTGTTACTTTTAGCAGTAATTAAAACGCACCACTCGTGTACAGATGCTGTATATTTTTAAACAGCAAAAGCGCAGTAGTAGCAGTAGTAGTATTAAGAACCGATCAGACGCGGTTGACGCGTTGCGGCCGCCCGATTGTGCCGTTGTCAGATGGGATGAGACGCGGCGCCCGGAGGCGCTTTGTCCCAGAGTTCTACGATACTCGTCAACCCATCATCATCCGTACGTCTATCCCGGCACGACCTCCCCCCCGGGTTGAGGAGGGGAAGATTTGTTTCGGAAAGACTGTCGTTGCCCGGACACGGGGGCTACCGCTCGGCGCAGAGCGCCAAACAGACGTAGCCAGTCTCACGGCCCCACGCCAGAGAGACTCGGCCGTGGGGCTACAGTTTGGTGCGGCAACTTCAGTCGCCGCACACAAAACAGACGTACCCGAGAAATACCGCACGGCTGGAAGCCGGCGGGGTCCTACCTGGACGGGGGGGGGGGGCACAGTTTGGCTCGACGAGTCCAATCGTCGTGCACTGAACTGTGACCGCATAGGGGCTACCGTTTGGCGCGGAAACTTCAGTCACCACACACAAACTAGACGTACCCAGGGAGTACCGCGTGGCCGAAAGCCAGCGGTGTCCTACCCGGACAAGGGGGCCGCCGTCCGGCGCGACGAACCGAGTCGTCGAGCACAGAACGAAAACGACCAACAGGGACCTCGTGGGCGGGGCCCAACAAGGCGACTGGATTACCCGGGCGTATGCAAAGCACGGGTAAGCAACAGCGGAAACCTCGACCGTCATCACCGCGGTGGAGCAACGAACGTCACATGCACCCAGACCGGCTCGGGCCGTTGGTTCCGCAAACACAAGTGACTGGCACGCTAGGCCAGCTCGGCGTACCTTAAAGAGAGCCATCATTAAAAGGTGATGGTGATCTGCCCTCCTGACTCACTAAAGATCACTGCCGGACGGTGCCAGGTTTCGAGAAACTTCTTCACGCCCAGGCGCTGCCGTTCCCGGTGGAGGACAAACCAAATCTCCTTCCGCACTTTTGCAAGTACTTCATGAAGACCCGGCCGCCTCCCATCGAAAACGGCAGCGCACCGCGCCACCCAAACTTGGTAAGAGCACTCGACAAGAAGAAGCACGTAGTGGTTAACCGCCTGCGCAGGCAGGGATGCAAGAACCGAACGGTTTCGAATGGAACTCCGGGGTAGCCATACAAGCTAGCTATCCTTTGAAGGAGGGCTGCTGGGAGTGCACACTGAGAGAAGATGTGAACCAAATCCTCCCTACTGCCACAAAACGGACACTTTCCTCTGGTAGGGACTTTTGTGAAGGGCCTGAATGTTATGGGCAGGCACCATCTTGCCATGCGGTACATGAATGTAGCGCGCTTGGCGTCCAGAAAACTGGCAGTGATCAGCTTCCAGTTAGGACTGTGGCGGGACGTCATATCTCACACAGTGGGTCGGGAGGTCTGGCGTGAGTAAGTCGACTAGATCATGGAGCTCGAGAGAATCTAGCTCTATCCCTGGGTTGGCCTCACGGAGACGAGCCAGAGTGTAGGCGGCCCCCGCATAAAAGGGTGAAGGAGTTCCCGCCTGAGGCACTGAGTTAGAGAATGCCTCTGGTGAGAACAGCCGCAGTCGTGTGCTCAGAAAAAACGACGCAAAGCTTCGAGTTAGGAGCATATCCGATTCGAGAGCTACCCGTGTCCATGTAAGATGCAGCGCAGTGGCCACGATGCCCAGGTCGGGAATTCCGAGTCCTCCCTTATTCCTGGGCAACTTGATCACAGGACGCGCCACATGCATAGATGAGCCACTCCATAGGAAGCGAAAGAGGAGCCCCTCCAAGAATAGCTTGGTTCGGGTTGCAACCGGCATAACTGAAGCTACATAGGTCAGAAAAGAAAAGAGCAGCGATCGAATGATCGTTACCCTGGCCTTAAATGGACATCCCGAGGCACTGATTTCCTGAATTCTGTCGGTCAGCTTTTGCTTAGCCAGCCTCCAGTTTTCAGTAGTCAGGCCATCCGGTTCGAAATGGAAACCCAGAATACGTAGGCGTTGTTGCACGGGTAAGCCGTGAACAGGACGCGGACTGGAAGGAGCGGAGTTCAAATACATGACTACACTCTTGGACCTGTTTATCCTGGCTCCGCTCGCCGAGCAGTACCCCTCCATGACGTCCAAGACGGTGCAAACTGTGGCCTCGTCAGGGACGGCAATGGAGAGGTCATCTGCGTAAGCAAACAGGAGGGGAACCTGGTGGAAGGGGAAACCTACCGATGCTGTTGTCACTGGAAAGCCTCTGCAGAAGCGGCTCGAACGCGAGCACATAGAGGGCAGGCGAGAGCGGGCCCCCCTGCCTCACTGCGGGCTCAGTGCATTCTTCGGCGCCGCATCTTGTGGGGGTGCAACCGCTTCATCATGGTGCGGGACATATGGAAACTTGTGCATGTTCCCTGCCTTACATTTGCCAACGCAGTAGTCTGCATGACAGCGGCCACCAGAGAATGGCTGGAGCGGCGGCAACGAGAAGTTGGCCGCACGGCGCTTGCGTGCCATGGAAGAGTGGCGAACGAGGCAGTCCAGGGGGACCTAGGCTGGTCTTGTTTTGAATCCAGCAAGTTAGTGTACCGGGGTCGCCTTCAATTCATGTGCAGAGAGCGCTGGGCAAGGCAGGTATTTGAATACCTTGCGGCAACATGCATACGTACCTCTTGGGTGAACCGGGTGTACCGGCTCGAAAAGAAGTATGTAACCTTCACAGAGCCGGTACAGGCTGAAACGGCAAGGCTCTATACCAAGGAGGTGCGCAGGCGGGTGCGCGTGCGCGACAAGGAGGAGGAACTGTGGAAACAAGCAATGAGTGGAAAAGTTACCCTCGAACTTTACCGCAGCAGTAAAGGCACCATAGGCTCAGTTCGTATGTACGATAACAGCACCGGGAGCTCGCTTATGTTCGAGGCTCGAGCTGGCGCGCTTCAAACCCTTACGTACAAGAGAACGATCGACAGGGAGATGGCTTCGGTGCTGTGTTCCGCCTGTGGAAGTGCGGACGAGACAATTGCACATCTTGTGATTGAGTGCGGACAGATAGGCCTCCCGCGCACGGAGTCATTGCGCACCGCGCTGGGCTTTGCGGGGGAAGATGGAGAGACTGATCTACAGGCAGCGAGAGTGTCGATGCGGCGCCTTGAACGCTGGAGGGCAGTGGTTGTTGCGCAGCGGTCGAGGACACAGGGTGGCGTAGTGTAGTGACAACATAGTGTTAGCAAGCGCGAACCGAGCGTGCCCTTGTGCTTTCTTCTACTGTGCCCCACTCTTTTCTGTTTGTTCGGTTTTCTTTCCCTTGCTGGTCCCGTCCATTGGAAGAGGTTGGGTTTTTTTATTTGTTGTTTTTTTGTTGTTTTTTTTTTCTTTCTGTTTTTTTTTTCATATCCGTGTGCTAGGGTGTCATTACAACCATAATTACACCCGCCCGTTAAAAAGGGAACAGCAGCAAATCATCATCATCATCATCGCCTGCCGCGCATTTACAAAGGCGAGCGAATAAACCCCCCCCACAATGCACCGCGCCACGGCGCTCTCTGGGGCTACTGGGGCTATGCATTTTGGCCGGCCAAATTGTATCAGGCGGCTGCCAGTCCCCGACTCCCCGTGTTTTCGTATCAGCGGAAACATAGCGACCGCGGCTGTGCGTTGGCTGTGCCTGCCTGGCTCTCCATGCCTAGCTATGCTGCTGCGCTGTGCTGGGACGACGCGACCATTCGCAACTTTCACAGATGGTAGCGACGCCATGCGGCAGCCGTCGAAACTGTCCTTCAGGGGATGCCCACGCAGCCAGCCCATTCCCGCGTTCAGTCGGCACCACTTCGGCGGTTCGCTGGTGCTTTATTTTTAGTCGCTGGCGAGTATAACGACGGCTTTTCTGAACACTGTAGTGCACTACTGAAGTCGGACAGGTACTGCGAGTCGTAGTGGCAGTTATTTCCTTTGTTTCCTCAGTATGGGCAAGAGGTACAAGAATCACAAAATTTGCTGCGTGCCGCAGTGCACACGCCGTGCAGTCAAAGGCGAGGTTTCCTGCTTTGCACGAGCAGTGACCCTGCAAGAGAACAAAAAACATTTGTACTCGCGGCATTTATTTCTGTAGTAGTGAAGAAGCACTTAAGCTGCGTGGGGGATTACTCCATCAAATTTTTTGTCATCAAAATACTTCTTTTGTAGACTGTCGTTTTTTACTTATATTCTGCACTGATCACATATCATTTGTTTATTGACTGGTTTTTATTTCTCTTGCCCACACGCCAATCATTGCGTGGGGCTGCGGATTAGTGCAGCAGCCTACTGGCAGATTTCTTTTCTGTTGTCCTCTATCTGTGAACATATAAATGATGGAAATAAAATTTTGATTTGAAATTAGTGTTTCTGCGGTGATGTAATCAGCTTCCAAGCATGTCTCATCTGCTGTGCTACTCCATAAATCCCGCTTCAGCAGTCAAATACAACGAAGTGCCTTTTGTTTACAAGCGCATAAAAGCAGCGTAGTTTCTGCCGTGCAAAGCAATAATAGGGTTCTAACAGCGACGTCGCGACTGTAGGTACACGGTCGTTCACTCTTAGCTAGATCGTGCGAGCGGATGGCTGGGCTCTTCATAGCGCCATTGCTTCCGTCGTAGCCGTGCATCGAAGCGAAAATAGGACAAGAAACAGTAGCTTCAGGTTGCTCTACACCTGTCCTACTTTTGCTTCCGTGCAAGGCGCCTCGGACGAACTGATCCTCTAGAGCGCAGCCATCCGCTGGCATGATCTGAGAGTGAACGACCGTGTGCATATACTCCATACCACACGCATCAGCAGCAAGCGCTTCGTTCGCGGGCAGCGTTCGGGCCCGGGGAGCAACAGGTGTTTCTGTACTATCTATCAGCGGAAAAAAAAATTACACTTCCATAAGTGCGGTCACACACGCAAAGTCGCCGAGAATACCCCATCGAAGAAAGGGACACGAGGAAAGCAAACAAGCCAGTACAGTACGTGGACTTACCTTTATCGTTTGGTCGTGCCTCTCCCTGCCTGAATAGACCTTTTTCAAGCAATCCCAGAACCCCCCGCGGGCGCGCGAAGCACTAGGGGAAAAGTGTGTACAGCGAACCCGCCGGCTGTTCCGTCGCTCGCTGCTCGTTGGCGCCGTGGGAGCACCAAACGAAAAAAAAAAAAAAAAAACGCGTCGCCGCCGGTTGACTATTATTAATCCTAAATACTACACATGTCTGAACGCACCTGCATGCATCTCTACGCATGAAATGCGAAAGGAATGATGCAGTCACTGTTGGGGGCCGCGTCTCCTGCGCGCGGGTGACAGGAGACGGTTAAAGTCCCTCTATTTTAAATATAGGGACCTTAGCCGGCCCTACTAGGGTGAGCCCTACTGCGACCCTCGTGAAAATAGCGCTTCGTTATTCTGACGCGGGTCAGAATAAGGAAACGCTATTTTCACGCAACTTGGCTTGGATTTGTGAAAGATTGTGGCTTTTTGTTGAAAGTTTACATCGCCGGTTCAGGCAACCTGTGGGCGCTTGGGGTCTTGGGGATGTTTTCTTGCGTATTTGTGATCGGCGCGGTGTTTGTGTGGTGGGCGCGGACGCTGTGATTGTGCTTGTCGTTTGCCAGTGTGCTTTTTGAACGTGAATAGTTGGATTGTGTTCGCATCAGTGTGTTTGGAACCGGTACTGTGGTTCGCCTGAGCTTGCGTGGTCACTACGATGTCTAGGGCTCTCATGAACCTGTTTCGGTGGGCAGGGTTCTATTTGGTGTCGCTATGGTGGCTAGAGGGGGAAGTGTGACGGGCGAGAGCGGAGGGCTGTACGAATTCCCAATGAAAGATGGCGGTCACACCAGGTGGCGCTACCTGCGCCGTAGGTGCTTGCGGCGGCATTTGCCTGCTTTGCGTATGGCCGCTAGACGTTAGTTTCACATGTTTCTAATAATCGCTTATACCCCGCGCCCGTGCTGTTAAAGGCACTACGTGTTTGTTTCGCTAAGAAGCATGTGTTGAGGTTCATAGCGATGTTAAGCAAGAGGGAAAAAAAAGAAAACCAGGAATGCTTTTAAATCAGACCGAACTGGCGTGCCTCCAGGTTTTCATATTTAAATGTTTCTTAATATCGGTTTGCTTTGACATGTTTAATCTGCAACAGTGTGCAAAAACTGGGCTAGTGGGTTGATTTTCATGGTAAAAGCAGCGCAAAAAGACGGCAACACGAGAAGAAGAACGACACAGGACAGGCGCTGAACTGTTCAGCGCTGGTCCTGTGTCGTTGCTATTATCGTGTTCCTTTTGCACTGCTTTTACCATATTTATAGGCTGCTTCAGTTGAACTAAACCACTTGCTCGGCTGCATAGCTCAGCTGACTTTAAAGTGTTTTTTTCCTCTTGGTGAAATATAAACTGTTTACAGTCGTTCATAGCGTGTATATTGGCTGCAGTGCAGTGCAGTTTTTTTTTTCTCTCTCTTAGTCCGCACCCACTTCCCCCCTTCATTTCCTCTGCATTGTAGGGGGTTCTCTTGAGAGCGAAATGTTCAAAGCATTTACATTTTCCGGCTCCTTTCCTTGAGAAATTTGAAGTGGGGATCGGAATGCTGCAGCTGGAGGCTCTTTGATACTGAACATTTTATCTTATTATTTTAGCGATAGTTCTATCTATACAAGGACTAATGATTTCTGTTAGCTTACGGCTTTAGATGCCTACTAAATACACGCAAGGGAAATGGTAAAACATGTTTATCACACATTTGTCATCCCATACATTTATTATCACATACTTCCCCATCACTTCAAGAGGTCAAATTACTTGACCCTCCTCAACTTCAAGTGGTTTTGGCGCTCCCTTTGGACACTCCTCTCTGCTTTTCTTTTTTCTTTTTTTGGTAAAGTACTTCGGTGCGTCCGGGAACACCGTTGGCACAGCGTCTTCTGACAAACGCGGGGTATCTCAACAACATCACCGTTTATAATGTGTTGGTATATCCTTTCGATGAAACTCACGCTGAAGTGCCGCTCGCAAACAACGCTGTCCCTCGTCAGCTCTTTGTCAGTCCGCTTAATATTTCGAGCTCATTGCTCTCGCCTCGAGAGATCCTACGGGGCTTTAAAGACCGAAAGCTCCTCCGAGCACGATCTACACCCGCCTTTACAGCCAGGGACGAAGCATGTACTTGCGCGATTTGACGGCATGGTTCGCAGAACACGTGGGTAAACAAACGACGACAACGAAGGCGAGGCATCCGAACAAGGTGACGGCACAGCACAGAGAGAACTAACGAGCCTAAGAAAGCGCGGCGAGCACGATGGATATGGATGGATGCTATGAGCGTCCCCTTTATAACGGGGCGGTGACAAGTGTGCCACCAGGCTCGAAAAAAAAAAACCTTTACTCTTTTTTTTTTCTTAGCGTTGGCCTAGTGTCTTTACTTCAATTAAAACTATTTTACTCCAGAAAAAAAAAAACAAGTTTTCAGCTCCGTTCTGTGCCCTTTACGGCAGAATGTCCTTATTTTTTTTCGAATATTTATTTTTGTCCTTTCTCTCTAGTTTTCTGCCACCAATACTCTAACCGTCTCTTACTTATTTCAATCGTGGGTGTGTTCAGCTTTCCATTGTCTCTAAAACCCAAGGCGTCATGTAGGCTCGTGCCCAAACGTACACCTGGGTGGATGTCTCCACATTCAATCAGAACATGCTCCGCCGTTTCCTGATCTTCCCCGCAGCACGTGCATTGTTCTTCTTTACTGAATCTCGCTTTATAACTCCCCGTTCGAAGGCAACCCGATCTCGCTTCAAACAGTAAAGCGCTTCCCGCACCTACTACTACACCAGCGCCCCTTGCGGCGGCCAGAACTTTCATTGCGTTCCGCGCATCCCTCTCCCACGGCGGGGATGCAGCGCCCGTCACACTTCCCCCTCTAGCCACCATAGTGTCGCAGAAGTCTGTTGCCAGACTCGGGGGTCAATGTTGCCAGAATGCCGCCAGATTTGGCGGATAAATTTGTCCCTGCGGTTTTAGCTTTCCCGTAAGGCTTCTGTGTCATCCGCGGTGCATTTCGAAAGTGCCTGTGCGACATCGGCCGTTTTAATGAGCGGAACGAACGGACCCCGCGTGTTGCAGAAGTCGGGACGCGTTTTTTCGCTGCGTGCGCCGTACAATTAAGATATCTGACTTGAAGTAGGGAATCCACGCGCAACGACTCGTTTGAGTCCACGTACGCGTAAGGGAAACTGAATTAATCGCAGAAGCCCGGACACGCGTGTGCGCCGTGTTGCAATACATCGGACTCGTGTCCTCGAAGTACAGAGCTGTGCGTGCCGTGTCGACCATGCCCAACGACGCTCACACTTCCGATCGCATCGCTCGACGAGTATGAAACATACATACCACGGCTGGAGAATTGATGCACGTCGCATATATCAGTGCTAGCTACGCCCGTAGGCTGCTTTATCGCCGCTGCTGGACGACACTGCTAGGTCTGAGCTGGTGGTGGGAAGCGCGCGACCCGTGGAACTGTAAATGGGGGGCCCTACATGGAAGAGGGGCTCCACCCACAATAACCACAAACAACCAAAATTCCAATTAATGCATGTTTATTTTCTCCGGGCTTGAAAGAGCGCTATCAAAAAGTAACAAAAACGAATGAAAACAAAACAAAAAAAAACGCACACAGCAGGTTGATCAATCTGCATTTGTCGCACTATCGTCTTCAAAGGGGATACCGGCGTGCGATGGCCTCGATGAGCCGAAGGAACTTGTCCTTCACGTTGGGACGTGCGTTCACGGACCTCCACCACAGCCAGGCGAGGTGAGAACGCATCAGAGCGGTAGTCGTTTTGTTGTCGTTGCGAACGAGTCGTCGTTTTGCTTTCTGCCACTCGCTTTCGATGCGTTGCGTGTTGGCGCCTGTTGCAGGGTCGATGAAGTTGACGCTGTGGTTCACGGTGTGTCAGTCGAGGTTTAGCGGCGTCCCATTGTCATTCACGAGGCCGGGTATGCACCGGTATGCGGCCCACTCGTCACTGAACACCGTCGTTGCGCTTGGATTCCCTACTTCGAGTCAGATATCTTAATTGTACGGCGCACGCAGCGAAAAAACGCGTCCCGACTTCTGCAACACGCGGGGTCCGTTCGTTCCGCTCATTAAAACGGCCGATGTCGCACAGGCACTTTCGAAATGCACCGCGGATGACACAGAAGCCTTACGGGAAAGCTGAAACCGCAGGGGCAAATTTATCCGCCAAATCTGGCGGCAGTCTGGCAACAATGACCCCCGAGTCTGGCAACAGACTTCTGCGACACCAAATAGAACCCTGCCTTTCGGTGTTCTTTGCGATTCATATTTGATCTGTTTTCGTGCGGTACGTGGACGGTGGTAGCATTGTGGTAGTCCGTAGTTGTGCACATTTCTAGGGAAGTTTGTTTTGTGCGTTGCACGGCCGTTCTTACTCGCTCGGCAACCTGCTTCGCGTTGTGCTTTTGCGCATATTCGTCGAAAGCTTAATTTTATAGGCGTAATGGCATCGAACTCGCCGTGGCTTAGCTGTTAAATGCACGGTACTTGAACCACTTCGTCGTTCAGAAAAGCCACTGACCAGCCTCGATTTCATAGTACGGGCATCACACGATGTAATTTCGATGTCGATCCAGTCCAAGTTTCCTAATCGCGATTTACTTATTTGCGCTAGATGCGGAGGCGAGTCAGTCGCGGTCCAGAATTTCGATTTCAATAGAAAGTGCCTATGTGACACCCGTATTGGTCACTGCATGCGCAAGCCTCACTATTCACATCCACGGCTACACGATCGATAGTTCTATGTGTCAAAACGTTCGACTTCGTCACCATCACGTTGCTCGTAAGAGCATGCGGCTCGCACCCCACGGGTTCTACGCATGGAGCAACGTGTGGTAGCGGGCTAGTTGGTATTCCATACTTAAAACTGCTCAACGCGAAAGTAGACAGCAACGCTGGTGAGGCGATGACTAGCGCTGACATCCAACTGAAATTTATCACAACTCTCAAATATATTGCCTACACCCAAGATTAAAACAACATGCTTATGCTAAAAAAAAAAGAGGTCAAGCATGAAAGCACAGTGAGACCGTAAAAAAAACAACAAAGGCGGTACAGCACATGCTAATGAATCCAGATAAGCCAGTTCTTTATCAGATAAGAATAATGAAGGTTGCTGGTGCCATCATGAGGGTGAGCCACAAGAACTCGTGTTTTCTCGAACAGAGGCTGGCAACCGTATTTGTAATAATGAGAAGCCATAAAAACTTCTCTATCCATAACGTTGCTACCCATATTTTTTACTTTTTGCCACTGTAATCATATGCTTAGGAAGCTGCCTGTTTGACCAAAGCACGGAATAAGCAATCTCAGTTATGTGTTCGAACTAGAGCCGTAGAAGGACCTTCGAGCCATTGCCAAGTTATGCACTGTAAAAAGTTTGTTGACTGCGTAATAGGCGTCGTTTACAGCGTGTCTTTGTCCTGTGAACACAGCTACATTGGTCAAAGAGGTAGATGCCTAAATATACCATTACAGAAACATTTTCAAAAAGTAAAAAACGTGGATAGAAATGGTTTTTTGGCTTCTCATTGTTCAGAATGTAGTTGCCAGTCTCTGTTTAAGAAAACAAGCTTTTGCAGCTCACCTTCATGATGGCATTGATGTTGTAAGAATAGCTAAAGGAAGCTGTGTCAGTAAACCTTCAATATTCCTATCTGATAAAGAACTCGCTTACCTGGATTCATCGTCATGCGGTATTCTGCCTTAGTTGTTTTTTTATATTTACACTGCACTATCATCCTTCACTTCATGTTGTTTCTAGCATAAGCATGTTGTTCTTATCTTGGGTGTAGGCTATATATTGTGTTGTGTTAAATTTCAGTTAGAAGTCTGCGCTTGTCCTCGTGTCACCTGTGTTGCTTATCAACTGTCATGCTGAGCAGTTTTAAGTCTGCACATGGATGCATTTTATACATGTTAAAATGGACAGCACGAAAAAACGAGAACACAAGAAGAAATACACACCACAGCACCATCTTGCAACCAACTTTATAAGAAAGCTCACCATTAGAAGCAAACCAGAAGTCTCAAACTCGTCTGAGCTAGCGGGCCGCAGTTACAAAATTTAGTCCTGCAAAGGCCGGGCCAGTGCAGACATTCATTAACACAGACAATAAACACTGCTCTTCATAATAACCAATTAGTGGCAGTTATTTTTCTTGATTTAAAAAAGGCTTTCCACACTGTCGATCATGGCATCTCACTAAATAAGTTGTGCTTATGGGTTTTGCAACAGTGAACTTGATTTTTTTCCCAGTTATTTTGGTAATCGAAATCAAATCGTACATATAACATAATGTCATGCCCTCAGCATCTTAGTACAAGAGTACCGCAGGGTTCAGTACTTGGTCCCCTGTTTTTCACAGTTTATAAAAATGACTTGTCCCAAACTTTACAATTCGCTGATATATCAATGTACGCTGATGACACCGCTTTGATAATTGCAGGTGACAACATGAAGGAACTAGAGGAAGAAGCCCAAATCGAGCTTGCTATTGTTTCCGAATGGTTCGTTGCCAATAAACTAACCATTAATACTACAAAAACTAAATATGCCGCTTTCCACTCACGTTCAAAAATTATCTGTAATGGCTCTGTCCCACTGCATATAAATCAATGCCCACTCGAACTCACTTACTGATATACCTATCTTGGCATTATTCTCGATCACCATCTAAATTGGCAACGTCACATGAAAGCGCTTTGTTCAAAGTTGGCATCTGGTTGTTTTGCTCTTTCAGGCACGGGAACATTTTCCAAGGAACATTCTCCGCACCTTGTATTTTTCATTTTTCCAATCTCACCTAACGTACTGTATTGAGTCATGGGCATGGACATTCAATGCGTACCTAGAACCTATTCAACGTCTACAGAAACGAGCCATCCGATCTAATAATTTCTCGAGGGGAAGTGAAGCAAGTAAACCAATCTTTGCTAAACTACAAATCATACCATTCTATTTCTTACGCAAAATAAGTATGGCGAAGTGCATTAGTAGTATAATTAAGGACAACTATCTCTTGAACATACCAATATTGCATGTGCCCAATCGTCCAACAAGAAACAAAAAAATTGGCAACTTTGATATACCATTGGCTAGAAATTTATATGGCTAGAGACTAGTGGAAGTTATTGTTGGTATAAAAATACGGAACGACGTACCACTTGAGAGAAAACAAAGCAAGAACGTTTCACTCTGGTTAAAAAAATTCAGTTTACAGCAGATGTCATCCGGGCATGTATAGACACTTATGTCACGGGCACAACCTGTAGATACATACATATGATTTTTTTTCTTGCTTTTTCTCTCTCTCACTGTTATGCTTACCACACTTAAGTTAAAAATGACCTGTCTCTTTGTTCTACTATATATTCTGTCTGTTATATTTTTTGTTTTTTTTTCCCTTTTTTTTGCTGCTATTGCTAATTTTTTGTATTGTCATTGACGATCGAAACTATCAATTACATGTCTGTAAATTTACATTTCGGTAATTACATGTCTGTAAATGGCCCCAATACTAGCCTTTGGCTAAGGGACCATGCAGTGTTTGCAATCGATCTGTATTTACTTCATCTGTATAAACTTCAACACTTCATTTGGAGGGGGGGAGGCAAAATGTCGAGTATTGTCACTTAAAAGCAAGCCTTAAGTTGCTCGGAGGATTTCACGAGAGACGGACGTGTCGCCCGCGATGCCCTGCTCGCCCTACAGGACGCGCTCGTGCCTCTCGCCGTCGGCGCACCGTGACGGCTACCTCGACTGCCATGCCGTGCGCCTCTCATCGGCGGGGCCTTCGCCGCCTCGTCACCGACGTGCATTGTGCCCCTGGCTGAATCGTGGACCCGTCCGTGAACTCCTGTGACCTGCTCCCCAATCTTTCCTGTCCTCTCCTCTCTTCGTCGCGCCTGTCGACTTCTGATCACTACCTTTCCTATTTTTTTCTGCTTTTGTTTTATTCCCACCTTACCCCTACCCCTACAGGGCGCTTAGCTGTGTCGCCAATGGGCAGACAGAAATTAGCGCCCTTTTCCTTTCTCCCCCCAGAACAACTAGTAGTAGTAGCAAGCCTTTTCCCATATCTCATATATGGGTCATCTCTGAAGGAGATTTGTCATCAAGATTCGAGAAAGATGACGATATCGACTTTCAGAATGGCTAAAACTACAAAATAAAAAGCTTTTACTCCACGTTGTTGTTTTGTCTGCATGGAGTGCTCCAGGAACAAATGCTTGAGACCAGTCACGTCTGTGTAGCTTACCCAAACAAAGCGTTATTAGGTGCAACAGGCGAGAAAATTGTGTGAGTACCATTTAGCAAGGTCACACAACTTTCGTCCTTGCGAAATACAAAATAACTGCTGAAGTTCTAAACACGCTGGCTTGATACCTTGCAAAGCTTAGCTCTGATGCGAGAAGAAATGTCCACATTAACTTCACGTGTAGAGACGATCCTCGTGGTCAATCACAGGTGCTCATCAGTCATCCTCAATCAGAGAGCTGACTTTTTAATTAGGGTAAAATATCAGATGAAGACAAGAGCAAGGTAGCTATCTGGGCGAGTTGGTCGAACTTCATCATAAAACAGTGCACACACATACAAATACAAAAGAAGGAAGCACTCGTGTCATGAGTTCTTCCTTCAATGAGAGACGCATTTGGCCTGGTTCGTTCAAGATTAACTGTAGAAACAGCGCTAAAAGACGGGACGAAGAAAGGACACAAACCACGGTGCTAACAACAACAACAAAAAAAAAAACAACCAAAAAAATTTTTTGGTTGTTAGTCAGCGACTTGGTTTGTGTCCTTTCTTCGTCCCATCTTTTAGCGCTGTTTCTACAGTTCTTCCTTCTTCTTTTGTGTGTGAGCTGTTTTATGATGAGGATGAAGACAGTCATGTGCGGGCTGAGTCGCTCAAGAAACGTCCATGGGACACGTGTTTGAGACCCCTGTGACCAGTGCCCATGTGTTGTTTTCACATCATCCACAGCAGAATTGTGCACCCTCAAAGATCAAAACAAGGTTACAAAAAATTAAGGCATATTTGCACTAGTAGTGCCAAGCCAGAAGGAAGTGCGGAACTGGGCGGCCTTCTTTGTTTCTCTTCAGTTTTCACTTTTTTTCCTTCCTTTCTTTATTTCTTTTTCTCTCTGTTTTTCCTGTCTTTTTTTCATAATTTTTTTCTCTTCGCCTTTCTCTCTCTCTTCTTGAATCTTTCTCTTTCAGCACTTCTCTACAATTCTTTCTATGCTATGCTTTACCCTCTCCCCTCCTTCTTTCCCTGTTCCTCACTTCCCTTTCCCGCCCTATTCCTACACTGTACTATAAAAGGCTATGGTATGCTCTACTAGCATGCCTGGATAGCTGAGTGGTTACGACACACATCTTCAAATCATTGGTATGTGGATTCGAATGCTACCTCACCGAGAAACTTCTGTGTCTCGAAATGGTCTGGTGCACACCAGAAATGTCTGGTGTGCTGTGACATGCATGAAGATGATGGCATGATGTAATGTGGGCAATTTTGTGAGCTGTAAAAGAAAGGTGGAGGTATGGGCTAGTTAGTATGTCACGATGTAGCGCGAATTCAGGACAAGGACGCTCCTCTTTGTGTGCCTTGTGTCGTTTCCTTGAGTTCACGTTATAGGTATCATCCTGTAAAAGAAATTGTGAGAAAGACAGAGTGTGTCAACACCATGAGGAAAAAGCAAGATGACAAGCTAGATTCTTCCTTTAAGAAAGAAATTATGTCAGCCAAAGTGCACGAGCGTTGGCTCAGCCTCGTATTCAACCACCTTTGAGGAGGAAATCCCACAGAGTACTAAAGTTGCATGCAAAATAGGAACGTTAGCTCCACCTTACCTCTGCCCGCCAGATTCCTACGAAGAGTATTAGCTCTCCAACAAAAAAATGGCTGATAGTTACATGCATGAAATTCCAGCACAAAGAAGGGTGTCTTTAAAATGCACATATTATTTTTTGTTCCACATGCGTGCCTCCTGATGAGTGGCTGGAGAGTCTCAGTGCTGCATGCTTGGCCCATTTCTACTTCTATTTGCTTTGCACGAGAGTGCTTAATATATGAAATCAATGTCTTACAATGACTCAATTCTGAAAGCTGGCTTGCCACATGTATTGAACTGAAAGTAAAAGATATGTGCTGTGCTTTAATTGTACCGTGCTTCACATATCGCTGCAGGTAGCAGGAGAAGGTTCATTGTCATTTAAAATATGGCAGACACTGTATCTTGTCGCAGCTAGATTTATTGTTGTCCTCTCCGTGAAGAGGTCCCCACAGTACCTAAAAAGCACCCATACTTTTGAAGCCTTACATACTGAGTGCCTTGTCTGGAATTACATTCTTGGTATGGCAAAGGTGCTAAGAAAGCATGTGTTCCTGGAAAACAACCACAAAGTGGCTCGTAAAAAGCCTGCCTTCAATGTGTCTTATTCTATTATTTGTTTACCATGCTACACAAATCACTGACGCACCTACGCTCTTGCCTTCTTGCAGAACGAGCTCGTAAAAACAAATTTTGTGATTCGTTCACATTATGTACGAAAAAAGTTGGTTTCCTCGATCTCATACCGGTCAGCTTCAAAATAGAATGTGACATTCTTGTGTGCCATAAAATAAACTGCTATTCATGCCTTAATTTCCTCTATGGTTTTGTTGATGCCAGGGGTGCATGTGTAGTCTGTCTAGCCATGTTTTATGAAACAGCACAGAAAAACAAACTTTCTTCTGTACGGTAAAAGTACAATGAAACAAGCCCTGGAGGGAGTATGGCCTAAGTGACAAATTGCTAGTGGGGTTTTTTCTACGTTCAACAGAATTATGTGGTTGCATCAACAGAGAAACAGATAAAAACCAGCACCAAGGTGAGGAGCAATACTGCATGCATTGATGCCCTGCTGAGTATAATTATTTCCTATTGTTATTACTAATCCTTCCAATCATTTTTTAGCATGTGTCTATGCCAAGCATCTTCGGATACACAATAGGGCTAACACATCCTGTGTCTTTGGCTTCAGTCAAGCTCTAGCTTTTTTGCAGCCCTGCCTGCTTTACAAAAAAAAAAATACAGTATCCTGTTTCAAGATGGGGCTGTCCTGCATTTATGTGGACTGAATTAAGCCGTGCAGTTTCTTTATGAGGAAGAAATCGAACAGCATCATAAAGAAAAAATGGGGTGAAAATGACAGACGCATGTTGTGTCTGTTGCCTTCTCTCTATTTCATCAACAGTGCTGTTTGATTCCCTCCTAAAAAAGGTGTATTCAGTAGTACACCTGCAGCGTGTGCTACCAAGCACATTCCAGACAAAATGCACAACAAAAGTTGATGCAGTGAAGCCGGCAAAGTTCTCTGTAAATGTTGCTTGCGGCTGCAGAAACTACTCACAGCACACCTTGAGTACGTTAATTCTTTACATCTAGACAGATCTCATGCAAGACATAGATTACACACTGCAAATTAAACAAGTAATGCAAAGTAACTGTGCTTACAAGGCACACCAACAATGCTTCACTGCATAATTACTTATGTTACTATAAAGGCCACTTGACAATTATATGTCACACAATTATAATTTATAATAGTGTAGTTCATTGCATAATTACATTGTTGTTTTCACTCGGATGTGTAGAGAAGGTGCGAGTGAATGAGTCATCGCAAGGGAGAAATTCAGACAGAGACGGTAATATTGAAAGCTTAGATAACCAAATCAATAGCAGTTCTGAATGCCTGATGAGTAACGTACAGTTACCACTGGATTGTACTATGACTAGAGACAACGCATGTAAGGTTTCATCATAGTCAGCCTATTTTATGTCCCCTGCAGGGCTCCTTTTATTTAGCTCCAGTTAGCTGCGAGAGCCATTTTACGCCTGCAAATTTCTTAATTTCATATCATACCATCCAACCTTCTGACATCCTCTGTTATATATGTTTCCCATCTCTTAATATCCAATCCGTCGCTCTGACTGATCGTCAATTATCCGTCCCCCACATGACGTCACCTGCTCATATCCACTTTTCTTCGCTGAATTTCAGCTAGAATGTCGGCAGCTGCCCCTGTTTGTTCTCCAGAGTCCACTCTGCTCTCTTGCTAGATATGATATGTTACACCTCTCATCTTCCGTTCCATCACACACTGCATGGTTCACAACTTCTTTTTGAGTTCCTTCGTTATCTTCCAAGTTGCATAAAGACCTCTGGTGTACTTCCTCGGCCGTGACAGTGCCCTTCTTAGTATACTTCACTGCACAGCAAAAATGCTTCACCTCAACGCATTTTGTGTGATTCACCGCATAACATTTTCATCCTCCAGTGAAGCTCAGAAACTTGTCAAGACAACCTAGGCTACAGAAAAGCTATTATTATGCATGTGGATCTGGGCTACACATTAACGCTATATATGTTACTTTACAAAACGTTTAAGGGTAGAGCAGGTAGCAACAGTTATGACGGTGAGTCAAAACAAATATGCGAGCATGCAGCATGTATCCAGCAAGATTGATGAAACCTGCTCATGGTTTATTATTCGAAGCATATAGCTGCGCAAGCCCTCATGTGCGTGATTTCATATGGCATGTGCGTGACTGGCATTTAAACATTCATATAATTTAAATATGCAATGGAGATTTCGAATGGAGTGCAGCTGCTATATGCTTTGATGCCAGAAGGGTTGAATTGAAGTCTTCAGTCATAAAACTAATTTCTGTAGAATTGGGAAAACAAGTGTGATCATGACAATTTTGGACTTATGATCTCAGGTACATTAGATATATGGAGAAGCTATATGTGCAGCAAAATCGCTTCGGGAAAAATTAAACATTAATATCTGAATCTGGACTTGTAAAAAATTAAAGGCAAGAATGCTGTTTACATACTGGAAAAAGGTTTATCTAATCTTGATTATTGTAAATTAGGCAGAAATTCTTCAAGATGCCAATGGTGGCTCTACCACTCGAGATCAGGGATCCAAGCATACAGAAGTTTCCAGGATATCATATAGTTATAAGTTGTTAGATTGGCTTCAGTACATTATTTCTTGTTGATATATAGAAAACAATGGGTATTATAATACTTTTCAAAATTTATATACAAAACAAACATTCGGGGACCCTGAATGCTTAGTAATAACCCCAACAAGTTCTGGCAGATAACCAACCCTAACTCATCCCTTGGCATCGGAATTTCTAAGGACTGTGAAATTTTATCCGACCTAGACTTTGCCAATATGTTTAATTCTGTTTGTTCATATCTTTTTACAACTGAACCTCTCATGCATTTTCTTGCATATGCTGCTCCTGTCATGCCTTCAATGCCTGATGTTATTTTTTCACCAGTCAGAATATCTGCACTAAGTGACATTCATAATTAAGTTATCCTCATCAGCCAGTGCTGATGAAATCACCTCAAAGGTTTTAAGAAATGTCAAGTACAGATCTCTGCCATGAATCTAAACCTGCTGTTCTCACGACCATCGCTACCAGGCACTCTTCCAGACGAGTGGAAAAAGAGCAAGGTAGTTCCAGTCTACAAATCAGGTAACTGCCAATCGCCCTTAAACTATTGCAAACATGTCCCATATCCATCACTGGTGTCGTTTGCAAAATCATGGAACACATCATATTTTCACATGTTATGAATTTTTTGAACAGCAATAACTTTGTCCATCTGTCACAACATGGCTTTCATAATTAAGGGTCTATGCATGGTGCAACTCAGCTTCATTTCTACATGACCTCTACCCAAATCTTGATAATAACATTGTAACCGACACATTTTTTTTTTTACTTTGCAAAGACATTTGATAAAGTAGCTCATCAACGATCACTAGCTTGCACTCTAATGTCATAACATGGATGAAATAATTTTTTCGTAACCAACCACCATCTGTCATTATTAACAGTACTGCTTCATAATTTCTCCCAGTAACATCAGGCGTCCCCCAGAGTTCAGTTTTACGTCCCCTCTTATTCTCATATGAGTGGTCTACCATGTCTCCTCTCACATTCGAATTATTGATGACTGCGTTCTTTATTGATCTGTCAATAACAATAACATTCGCATTTTATTGCAGAATGATTCATTCTGAATGATTTAATACTAAGAACTGGTGTGACCAGTGGATCATGCGTCTTAAATACTTAAAAATGTAAATCCATGCCAATTTCTCACAGCCATAATCGATATCACTTCCCTTTCAGACTTGACAACACCTCCATTGACAGTGAACTAATTCAAGTACTTTAGGCAGTACGATCATACATGACTTCAATCAACTGCATGATGCTCTCATGTGACCAACATCACATCATCTACAAGCAAAACTTTAGGTTTTCTGAAACGTAACACTTGCGCGGTGCTTCTCAACATGTAATTTTACTCGCATACAAAACATTGCTTAGACTTAAACGTGAATATCCCTCACCCTTATGGAATTCTCACCAGATATCTACCTCAGCAGCACTTAGAATCCGCAGAAAATCGCGTCGTAAGGGATATTTATTCATCATTCTCATTCGATATCAGCGTTTCGTCGTTAAAAGCCGATTCTGGTTTGGACCCCCTCGCACAGGAGTCCTCAAACGTTCTGGCTTTGGAGAACCTCAACACGGTTTTTCCAGAGTGCCGCGGAACCCCTAACTTTTTCTTGAGCATGAAGACAATCGAAACCGGGGGGATGACGCCTATCTACGCGTGCAACCACAGTATTAACACTGCCTGCGTTGGCCTCTCTTTCTTTAATATCGAAGGCCATCGCCGTTGATGTAGAGCTCCCTCGCCGCTCCGCGAGTCGCGCAAACCGCCCGCCGACCATACACTGCATGCTACAGGCACCGCACAGCGTAAGCAATGTGTTCACGCAAACGAAGTGCCGGACGTACAGAGGCCTGTTTTATTTTTTGCAAAATGAAAAAGGAGGCATGCCCATCGCACAGCGAAGCGGCCATCGACCGATACACTGGTGGTAAAGCTAAGCCTAAATGACGGGTCCGCATAACCCATGAAACACAAAATCTCTATAAAACATCTTTAAAACATTTAAAACCTCTACAAACCTCTATAAAACGTTTTATAGAGGTTTCGTGTTTCGTGGGAAGTCGTGCAAGTTTCATGGCACGCACGTACTAGACGACGAGTCTTTAATTCTGCTACTACGCGGGTCTCTCGCTGCCCGCAGACGCCCGATATGCGGATGCGGCGTACGATATGGCTTCGATCGTTAAATGCAAATGCAATGCAAATTTGAGAGCGGGTTGTATTCGTTCTGGCCGCTCGCGGAACCCTAAGATCTATGTCCGTCACTGAACCCCTGGGTTCCGCGGAACCCAGTTTGAGACCCATGCCCTAGCACATTGTTCTCGTCTCGCGAACTTATCATTATATCATAAATTTTGTAACAGTTTACTTCGCCATAGACCCAACAATTAATCGACCCCTTCGTGCATTTCACTGTGCACAGGCCATCAACTTAACGTCGCTCGCCCGAGTGTGCATACGTGCATACTGTCGCTTGCTCATCATCATTTTTCCATTGCACAGCCAAAGGCTGGAACGGCGGAACGGCCTCGATCCCCAACCACATCGCTCCCATCACCACCTCACCTGCATACTTTGCATCTTGAAACCCTTCTCTCCAGCTTTAGAATCTCTGGCATGCATTTAACTTTCTGGTAATGCATATCCAGTTTTTTTTTTTAGAACCCATGCATATGTACCAGAGCAGTGTTACGGAATGGGCGCCTCCATTCCATTCCAATTCCATTCCGGGGAATCAGAACTTGCCGCAATTCCATTCCTTTCAATTCCTCGGAATGAAGAAACTGAGCCTATTCCCACTCCGGGAGTGGCTGGGCAGTTCAATTCCATTACTGTAATTCCTCAACGTAGGAAAGGCATCTTGATAGTTTTATCGAGTTAAGAATCAATGCCCCATAGCGCTGATGTCATCAGATGCATTAAGAACTGCAAAAGTACACAAAACACGTTACCAACGTTGAGGAATAGTAGCTTGGTGACATATCTTGTGCAGTACAACCACCCTACTAATTCCGATAGGGGCAGTATTTGCATGGTCAGCATGTTTGAACGAATGGTGAGGTTTTAATATTGCTTAATAGGTTAAGTGTGTTAGTGATTAAATGACAGCATAGCATAAAAGTAGTATTCAAGAAGACTAAGCAGTTTCCCCGCGTCTGGAGCAGTTGTGAATATGGAGAAAACTAAGATTTTGTTAATGGGGAATAAAACCCTCTAGATCTGCTGGTATTAGTTGGAACAGTGCACCGCTCGGGCACCTTGTGCCTTTGCATCGAATACGGAAACTGCGCCACACTGCTCGTCTGCACTCACGCTTGTCAAGCGCGCCTCGCAATCATGGATGGGGTGAGAACTTTCTGTGTTCGCCTGTGTGCAGGTATGCAATGTCTTCCTTGTTACAAAGGTTATTTATGTGTGTCAGGTACTAAACTGCTTGTGAGATAAAGATCAGACTATGCATAGATGCCACTTCCATGTTGGGGTATCAATGGAAACCAATGCGCAGGGATAATTTGTTTCTCCCTTTGGTATCTGCTGGGATAATGCATTTGTTTGTACACTAACTTCTGCCTTGGTTTGTAGTAGGCACATTGCTTATTAATGTACCGTGCTTGTAATCAGCCAAGTCATTTTAAAAATACTGCCTTATTGTTAAATCAAGGCTCTGACTTACTAATGTTTGAAGTTTGAAAAACAGCACGTAAACGAAAACGTGCTCTATTTTTGGAAAAAGAAGCAATTCCATTCCCATTCCATGCAAAAGGTGCTTACTTCCATTCCCATTTGTCCAAGCGTTGTCCCCATTCCACTCACATTCCATTCCGGGGTCGCGAAAATGTGGAATGATTCCGGAGTCATTCCAGTTCTGGAGTGGCAGCTCCTCAACACTGTACGAGAGAGCTTCTGCTTATACTTGACTCTTAAATGAGATACCCTACGGTTTGTGTGGAGCACTTGTTCGGAATGTGCTTGGTAGCACACACTGCAGGTGTACTATTGAATACAGCTTTTTTTAGGAGGGAATCGAACAGCGCTGTAGATGAAATAGAGAGAAGGCAACAGAACATGTATTGTGTGCATCATTTTCTCCCAAGCTTGTCTTTATGGTGCTGTTCAATTTCTTTCTCATAAAGAAATGCATGGCTTAATCCAGCCCATGCAGATGCAGCCTACTAATTAAGACACCTGCTAAATGTGACCCAGCAAGCACAGCCCTAACTTGACGCAGGATATTTTGGCACTATTGTGTATCAGAAGATTGCTTAGCATAGACACATGCTAAAAAAAAATGAGCGGAGGATTTAGTCATAACAAAAGAAAATAATTATATTCAGGAGGGCGTAGATGCAATATTTTTTCTCACCTTGGTCTCTGGTATTTATCTGTTTCTCTGTTGACACAATCACATAACTCTGTTTAACATAGAAAAGAACCCTGTGAGCAATTTGTCACCGAATCCCTCCCCCCTACTGGGCTTGTTTGAATGAATCTTTACCATAAAGAATAGTGTTTTTCTTTGCTGTGTTTCACGCAACATGGCTAGAGCAGTACAGGGACTATGCATGTGCCCCATGGCATCAACAAAGCCAGGGCCGTAACTAAGGGGGGGGGGGATGAGGGGGTTCTGACAGCCCCGAAATTTTTTCATTCTTTAACTTTTCGGGTGATAGTCAAATATTTGCATGCCTTCACAGCGACCACATGTTGCCAAAGTTGGCCGTTCTACACACAAACACCCCCCAAAGAAAATCCCTGGGTACGGCCCTGAACAAAGCCACAGAGGAAGCAAGGGTATGAATATCATTTTATTTTAAAGCACACAAGACTGTCACATCCTGTTTCGAAGCTCAAGGGTATGAGATAGAGGAAACCAACTTTTTTCGTACACACTGTGAATGATGATTGAAATAGAGGTGAATGAAATACAAAATTTATTGTTTTTACAAGCTCGTCCAGCAAGAAGGCAAGAATTAAGGTGTGTCAGTAATTTGGCAGCGTGGTAAACATGATGGAATACAGCATGATGGAATAAGACATATAAGACAGTAGCCCTGTTAGAAGCCCCTTTGTGGGTGGTCTCCAGGCACACATGCTTAATTCCAGACAAGGCATCCAGCATCTAATGCTTTAAATGTTTGGGTGTAGAAAATGAAAAATAGGCAAATGAGTCCATTAATGTTAACGAAAAGTGTGATGTGGCAAAAGCAATGTGGTAATGGGTCGAGCACAACTTGTGGTCCTGATCTTGGTTTTTTTGAGCTGTAGAGGATGGGCACGTTTGGAAATGGCTCGACCTGATTGCACAGGTAATAGTAGCAATACTTCGAGAAATATTTTCAACAGGTGGCTCATTGAGCCCAGTGCTTTTTAAGGGCAGTGGGAACTCTTCATGGAGAGGACAACAATAAATTTATCTGTTAGAAGATACAGCATCTGCCATACATTAAATGACAATGCACCTTCTGCTGCTACCTGCAGATATGTGAAGCACAATAAAATTCAAGCGCATCTTTCACTTGCAGGTCAATGCTTGTGTCTAGTGAGCCCAGAATTCAGTCGCTATAAGACACTGACTTCATATATCAACTCCTATATTGAAAAACAAAAAGTGATAAGTGGAAATGGACAGAGCATGTAGCAGTGAGGTTTTTCAGATACTCACCACAAACCTGATGTGTGTGTTGTAAGCAGCCATGCAAGCAATGGCACCTGTGTTGTTCTAAAACCTAATGGGATATGAAGGGGGTGGGTCTTTTTTCAAATTTCTGTTGGTGTGGCAAGCTACCACTGAATAAACTGTCTTCTGCCTGTTATCTTCTTCATATATAACGGAGGCAGTGAGGATGGTATAGTGACCAATGGCAGTTGTGTATGAGTAGAAGTTCAGTCACTATGTTGGGCACAGAGCCAAGTGCAAAAGCCAGCCAACTATGCATTGGACATAAACCTCAGCTCTGTCCATCAAACAATAATCTGGAAGCCTATATTAAGTGCTTTGATGTGTTTGCTTGCATGAGCAGTTTCACTGATGAGCAAGAGTCTGGTATTTTTATCACAGTGCTTGGAAACAATGTCTCCACTATGATGCACAATGTGCTTTACCCATGTGATGGTTCTGTTTTGGTTTGGCCAGCTAAGGACGCCGAAGAGCTGAAGCGAAGGAGGAGAAAGATGAAGTTGTGCAGGGGCCTGCTGCCGAGTTCGATTGGGCCCTTGACTTTGGACCATGTGTGCTGGGCAGCCGCTTCATGCGGGTGCTACTGCGCCCACAACTACAATGCAATGGTCCCACACTGCTACCGACACCCTCCTACACAGCTACCCGCATGCCACACGTGTGGCAACAAGTGCACAGTCAATTATACCCTTGCCTTTTGGTAAATTTAGACTGTGTATTCGCATGGATACACGAAGATGGATGGCAACAACAAAGGGCAAGTTCGATTTCACTCGCTCGTTTCATGGGTATGCTAAACTATGCTAACTGTACTGTGAGAGCAGAGTAGCAGACGAACAGATTATAGGAAGCGCCACCTAGGGCTAGCGTTTGAACGAGAGCGGGGACGCGCGCTCCCATAGGAACCTCACTATCTGGGCAGGTCAGGAGTACAGTAGGTCGTGGTCTCTATGACTCGACTGCTCTAGTCATAGACCACCCAAAAGTAAAACAAAGCCAGTGATTAGAAAAAAACAAGCTTATTTATCTGACACATCAAGAAAAAGGAAAGTCCACGCAGCTCGAAAGGTTCACTGGTGACTGACATTTCTTGTAGTTCGCTGAGCTCTCCTCCTTGCATAACAAACACTCTCCCACAAAAACAGGTATTGACAGTGGTGCATGTGTCCCCCATTTTATAGCCCAGTTCGGAGGGGATTACAGTAACAGTTTTAGTCAGGCGCGCTTTGAATGCTCAAAGGCCAAGAGGCACGGGGGCTGTATGCTCGATGCGTGGAACTTTCAAGAACTCAAAGAGCCAAAAAAAGAAAAAAGAAACACCTGTCCACAACATCCACCCTGATTTGGTTTTTTGCCCTGATGAGATACGCTGGCAGTATAAGCCAAGATTGCAAAAGGGTTTGCACAGCTATCAGTCTGGCCACTCTACACTTGTAGAAAACGGCATTGCTAATTCATTTATCCAGACTGCCATTTCAAAATCTTGCCTGCACCCATAGGCGTGCGCAGGGGGGGGGGGGGGCAGGGAGGCGGCCGGCCCCCTGGTCACCTAAGAGGGGGGGATGCAAAGTCTGCCCCATACATTGACTTAATAGGGAGGGCACTGTGATGAACCTTCGCACCCCCTGAAGGGGAACCCTGCGCACACCTATGCCTGCACCTGATGATAAGAGACGGGTTACCTTGGTGCAGTAATAGTGGCTACAAGTGATAGTGGCAAGTTGGTGCCACCAGAAAGAAGTGAAGAAAGGCCACTTTGAGTGATGCCCTATGTTCATGGTGTGTCCCATCACTACGAGTGGTGACTGCTATAATGTGAATGTGATTTTTTCCACCAAGAATAAGCTAAAGGGGCCTTGTGCAAGACTTCAGTATTGACAAAAAAGAAAAGCAAGAGGGGAATGCACCGTGAAACACAGCCTTTGATTTGTGCCGTGCGTTAAAGGGGTAGTATAACTGATTCTCTTTTCATGTGAAAAAGTTTACGTAGGCCAGACTGGCCACTGTATGAAAATTCGTCTGGCAAACACCGCACCTCTTTGAAACGTGCTCCGACATCAAATTTGACCTTGCAGTGCAGTCACTGTGGATGCAAGCCGCTGTTTGAACTAGCCTCTGTTTTATTCCGTCACAGGGTACAAGTAACTCAACAAATAACTGAGGCTTGCATTATCCAGAGGCAAGGCTCCGTGTGTCTGTAGACCTCTTTGATAAATAATTGTCATTCCCTAACATACCTGCCTAATGTTGCACTTTGTAATTGCAATGCGTGCATGGTTTCATTTTGATGGTTTTCTTTATGACAGAGTTATTGTTGTGTATTTTTCGATACTGCATCTTTGGGTATCATTGCAGGCGACGCATGCGGGGTTCCTTACTTGGTAGGGTCAGTTTCTTCCTTGATGGAGTAAAGGGTTTTTTAGAACTGTCATTTATAAGCGCGATGCGTGAGATCTTCGTGATTAGAGTTAGTATATATTCATGTATGTTCCCCAATAAACATGGGTTGAAGTTCAGCGCTTGTTCTGTCTACGTCTTCTTTGCCTCCGTTGTTTATGCGCTACTCATTCCGAAGTCATGCATCTTTACAAACCTGCCAAACTTGCCGCACTTTCGATCGGATGGAATTTCGTGACCGCAATGGACTCCCTTCCGCATAAGGCAATCGCGATTAAGGAACTCGCGCTCAATCGCGATCGAAATGTATTCCTCAATCGAGACGGAAAAGCAGCTTCGCTGAGCCGACACAATCGCGCAGTTTGCCGAACGCTTTGTATGGTCATGCAAGTGAAAAACGTACTTTCCTTGAAACGCGCACAGTATACCTGGTACAACCAGTACAACGAACGGATGGCCACAAATCGACCACCGCACACGCACCACACAAAGGCACCACACAAAAGCCATACCGAGCACAAATTACGTAAGTGTGCAGCCGATAACACACGCATTCAAAGACCAACGATCCCATTATTCACTCCTCAACAAGCACACAAGTGTATGGGTGTTCTCTGAGCACACGGGCAACGATAAATAGCCGCACACGAACATCGACGTAAGTGTGCAGTCGATAACACACACACAAAAAATAAAAAATAAAACATGCCTATTGTAGGTTGCCTGAATCGTCGTCGTAAAGTTTAGGCAAAAAGCCACAATCTTTCACAGATCCAAGCCAAGTTGCGTGAAAATAGCGTTTGCTTATTCTGACCCGCGTCAGAATAACGAAGTGCTATTTTCACGAGGGTCGGAATAGTCACTGCCCTTTCGTCTTGACAACCATTTGACAACGTAGTCCGTGAACGGGTGTTCCGTAGCGACTTCGTCGTGACTGCCTCAGAGAACGTCTAGTACTGCCTTTGCTTGATTGACGGACGTCGAGGGCGAAACAGAGCGAAGGTGCTGCAATGCGCTGCCTTGCCACAACAAGTAGCGATATCTGTTATTTCGAGTTCTGCTCCGCTAGTCTGAAATGTCGGCGTACCTGTTACATTTACATATCAGAGAGCGTGATCATATAGCTATGCTGCCGTTCTTACGTTGTGGATACGGAGCGTGCTAAACATTTCGAACTGCGGCACAAGAGGCTCATCCACGATCGCTGCGCGAGCAGAAAAAAAGTTTTCTGCGAAAGAACCGATCCTGTGTTTTCATGCACTACAGCCGCTACAGTTCGACATGGTTAACTTGCACGAACTCTTCCAATGTTCGGCTTTGCGTAAGTGATAACTGCTACTATTATTATCTCATCAACTAATAGGAACAGTTTCTTCGCGCATAAAAGAAGCCTGATTGCCATGTGAAAGAACACATGGCTCTCACTTCGTGGCAATTTCGCAAGTGTTCAGGTTTGAATGTCGAATTTGCTTACATTATGAAGTGTCATCACGCTCCATGTTTCCAAGGGATTGCAGCTGCTTGCAAGAGGAAGCAGGCGCTCTTCGTTCGCTAGTTTGATACAAGTGCCACAGTTCACCAGACAGCACTTCAACGTTTTTAGTGCGCTCGCATTTGGTGTGTTTGTAAAAAGCCTTCTACTAATTGTAAGCTGAATTGTAAGCGTACTGACGGGAAATATAAACTGAAAGACGAGAAGCGTTCACTCTTCTTTTGTACAGCGTATCTCATGTGCCTGCTTAGCTGCCCTTCAGTAAGATTATGCACCATGTAATGGTTATAAGGATTGTGAGAGTGATACATTTAAAGTAGTTGCAATAAAAAACAAATGTAAATGAAAAAGGTATGACTATATACAGCATGATATATGCATCTTTATTTAAGGCATGAACACCAAGAATGAGGTTAGCTCAAGCAACCAACTTTGCAAAAGGCCAATGGGTGCACAGTCCAGCAGCCTTACGCTTCCTGGAAGACCCTTGTGTAACATTGCTTGTCACTCTCACCAGTCAAACTTGCTTATTGAATGAAAATGTCGTAGGCTAGACTGCTCTTCTGTCTGCTATATGCTACAATATCTGCTATATGCTACAATAACATGGCAAACATGCTTTCTGTGTCCCCCGAATATAGGATTACAGCAACATGCAAGGGTGCAGCTGCCACTCTGGTGCAGTAGCGGTACTGTCCATAATGCACCATCCTTTCATAATAGTCCAAAGGTACTAGCCTACACATGGTGTTATCGACACTTGGCTCAAAGCACAACCAAGGTCTATTGAGAATGTAATTAAGTTGTACCTTCACCATCCACACTTGATGTTGAAAAATTTCTTCTGCCTACCTACAGTAAAAGCCCGAGCAAGCGCCCCCTCCTTTTTTCTGGATATTTGAAATATCTGCAAATGGGACCGAGCAAGTGCCTCCCTCTGCCTCCCGCCCTTTTACACTGCTTCATTCAGTGTTTTTATTCGCTTGACAAGGTCTAATAACGACAGCGAATGCATGCCTATTCAAAAACGCATTTCATTGGAAGCACGTGCGGCTCTTCCACCTCCATATTGAATTTTCATCCCTGACCGAGCAAGGGCCCCCCTCCAAATCTTGTCCGATTATCTTTCACCGTGGGAGTGGTGCTTGCTCCGGATTTTACAGTATTCAGTTAAAACTCTATCTAACAAAGTGATGAGGACACTTGAATGATTCCATTAAATCAGGAAGTTCGTAAAATCGAGAAGGGGATTTTTTGGCTCTTTGACATCTAAAATTGTAACATATAACAACAAGTTACCAGGCCATTGCTCTCGCGATTAATCTGATTGCTGCCCAGGTGAAAAGTCCGTGAGGCCGGCCTGAGGGTGGCTCTGACATGAGGCTCCCTTGTCGCCTTTGTCCAGGTGATGCAAGCCAGAAAGACCATTACGTGAAGCAGTGATGGGCGAACATATACGTGGAGAACGAACGAAGTGATTGTGCGAGCAGGCCAAGGCAGAAAGTTGCAAGGAGACTATTAGTGCCACGAAACCAGCCACCGCCGCCTGTAGCATCATCCGGTACGTAAGAACGCTACTGACGGCTGAGTCCATTGCTCCATGCATGGGCACAGTGGAGCGTCCAGCCTCATCAAACTAATGCTATAGGGCTAAAGCGTTAGAGTGCACGCTTGAAGAAAAACCCATCTCTGCAAAATAAATGGAAATCACCACTTTTTACGCAGTTATTTCCAAGAAAACTTTGTTAAATCGGGTTTTGTGGCTGAGCTAATTCATTAATTTCAGCCCTATGGGTATTTGCTGGGAAATCACAAAATACTTTGTGAGATCAGGAACTGCATAAAATTGTGTTTTCTTCGATCGAGTTTTAACTGAATTTCATTTCCTTAGGAAGCTACACATTACTTATATGTCTCTGCCTCTAGTCACAGAACTATATTTAAGTTGTCCCATGGGCGTGTGATGAATTTAAATGTCACGAACCATTTCTTTGCAATCAGGAAAGTTACCTGAAATATTGTAGGGTGAGCGAATTATTGTAAACATGCAGGAACTTTCTTATCTGTCCAATACTTCGTCATTGAGGGACCATTGCAGCTATGTGCTGTCATGCTGCAGCTGCAGTGCGTTAGCAGTGTTCAGACAGGCACGTTGAATCCTGTTCCATGGGTCAGTGACCCTGGGATCAAATAAACTGTTATGAGTCACTGTATGGTACTGATGATTGCCTTTAATTTTCCATTTCATAAAAGTCAGCTGGAATGATATAGGGTGAGTGAATCACTGCGGAAATGCAGGAATTTCCTCTTCTGTCCAATACTTCATGATTGAGAGATAATTGCAGTCGCAATGCGATGGCAGTGTTTGGAAGCTGCTTTGAATCCTTGTCCAGTCTTCCCGTTAAGGTCCATGTTCAACTCTCTGGCATTTGGAAAAGCCCTCAGCTAATTGTGCCTTCAGTAAAAAAAAATTAAGGAAAAAGTGAACCAAAGCAGACAGGTATAATTGGTCTAGCAAGTGTTCATTTGTACCACTGGCATAGCCAGAGGCATAGCCCCTTTGGTGTTGCACAGCTTTTCGTGCTTTCCTTCCGTCTGACTTTCTCAGGAGACACAGACAAATATGATCGTCACGACCCATAAATGTCTCTTCGATCACGGCCAGTACCCATAAGAGCCTTGGAGATTTCTCGTTCATGATAAATACGTCGTCTCCTACTTTTACTACAAGCAGTGCCATTGATGTGGTGAGCTGATTGTAGCTGTAAAATATATTCCTTGTGCCATCTCTTCCAGAAGGCATCAAGGCATGCTTTTCTTTGCCTCCAACGTCTTTGTAGTTCATCTTTGGTCAAACTAGGCTTCGTCTCCGTGATCTTGTCATCAGGAATGGAGACTGACCTTCGACCAATCAGACAATGAGCCAGTGTAAGCCGTGGCTCCTCCAGCTGACTTGGTATTACTGTCAACAGACAAGAGTGTACTATTGATTAAACTTCTGTCAGCACGGTCTCTAATTCAACATAGTTCAGCAAGGCTGTCTTCCAGGCCTGTTGTAGTGCTGTCTTTACTGTACGTATCAGCCGTTCCCAGAAACCGCCCCACCATGGGGCGCAATCCGCTATAAACTTCCATTTAATTCCATTCTGCCTGAAGTACTGAAGTATGCGTTCATCTCGGACTGACTCACACATACTTCTTAGTTCCTTTGAAGCTCTGTGAATGGAGACAGAAAGCCATATGGGTCGTACATCTCAGCTTCTGCCTTTAAAACATTCCTCTTCGTCGTCTTCATGGATGCTACGAGCTGCATAATATTGGAGGTGTCAAGCCTTTACACGTCATCTTCAGGGTACTAAAGAACTCCCAGTAATTTCTTGTTCTTAGGAACTGTTAAACGAATATCTTTATTAATGCCTTCTCTTTCTTCACTGAGATGTTGAAGACTTGTGGAATTTGTCGTCCATTTACGCAGATGCATTTCTGCTTCATTGATAACATTAGGTGCATTATTGCAGACCAGCAAAGCTGCTTCCGCTGTGTCTGCTTCGGCCACAATGTCGTCGACATAAAACTGGTGTTTTAAACCGCTGGTCATCTCTTCGTGTTCTCCCGTGGTATTCTCAAAGTGATGATGAAGAGTGGCACTAAGAAGAAACGGGCTTGATGCGGCTCCAAATGGCACACGATTCATCCTCCATACGTGCGCCTGTACTTTTTCTGCAAAACCATTTTCTTAATATTCTCGTATCGCTTTGTCATACGTGTCAACAACTCTTGGTCTTTGAGAAGCCCCCATCGGCAATAGTCATGATACGGGCGGTCCTGGCAGTTACGCCACATGAGAATTCGTGCCAAATTCCTGCATTACTTGCCCTGCACTGATAAAGCATGCATATCTGCCATGTGAAGGGGCATGAGTTATTTGGCACTTCGAAAGGGTGGTAATTCTGGTTAGTTGGTTGTCCTGTATCATAAAAAACAGTGCACAAACGGACAAACGAGTTGTCTCTGTGTTCATCCATTGTTTTTGCACTGTTTTTTACGAGTTATTTGGTACAATGTGGATGCACTGATAATGCATTTCTTCTACGGGCATTATTATTTTGACATGCCTCTAACAGTTGCAATAGAGGCCCACCCAAGTGCAAAGTAGGGGGGAGTGAAAAGTCTTTATTGTGTATGGGCCTCTGGTTGAACTTTGGCTTGTACAGTGCCCTAGCTCTCTTTATTGACATACAGTCAGCGTAACAGCACCAATAAACTTTACCACTTTGTCTTTTTGCAGACTGCGGGAACACCATTATCTAGATTGGTACGAAAAGTATATTTATGTAGTCCTCTAAGAATATCATCTGAAACCTGCTTGTGGTTACATCAGAGTGTTTACAGGTGCTTGAAGCCCTTGAAAACAGTTGAAATTGAAAAGCACATTTTCACGGCCCTCAAATTCCTGGAATTGTTTTCTTTCTCGGAACATGCTTCAATTTCTTTGCATATGGTGTCTAATATTGACTATGGCAGCTGCAATGTATAGGTAAACGTTCATCAGGCCAACTCCGAGGGCACATGCCGTACTCCTGTTATGGCTCCCGCCCTGTGTTTAACCTGCCTTCACAACTGTTAATCTTCTACCATTCATTTAATTTTCTCACCTGGTCTACTTCCTCTCAACTTTCTTCCTGGTGACTTGACTTCACCTCCAGCACTTGTGCTATTTTTTTTCTCCTCTATATCTAACTCTGTATCTAACTCTATATGGGTCAGTCCACGCCAAACGTCCCAGCCATTTTGGCAACTATCTCAAATGTACTGAAAAAAAATCGTGCCGATTTATTACGTTGAAAAGAGTGAATTGCTAGAATATTTACGAGAGAAAAAATTTTTTAATCTTGTGGGTGCCTTCCAAATTTACCAGAATGTCACCTGGCTGTTGTTTGTAAGAAAATTTATTCTGAGAGTATTGTTTCTTGTTTTAATACCAAATTTGGTTTACATATTAAGCAAAGGTGTTTGTGTAAGCTGTTTAAAGCTCAATAATATTAGTAAAATTTTTCTGCCATATACGCCTCCAGGAATTTCGCCAAAATGTTCTATGTTTGCATTTTTTCCATTGCGATATTGCGCCTTGTATGAATATACGAGTAATGAATACTTACTCTACAGAAGGTATATTTTGCGATAAAAATATTTTCAGATCCCTCGAGTTTCTAAACATTACGTGAAAAAATCACGAATTTCAGAAAATCGTCGTTTTGGTGCACATTGAGACGCGATTTAGACCACGTGGTGCTCCAACTAAAAATCGGCTTTATACCTCAATCGAAAGCAACTAAAGAGTTCTTCTTATATGGCAAGTTTTATCATTACAATTTTCGTTTTAAGGAAGAAAATAATTTTGGTTGTTCCCCATTGATGACTATCTCCCCATTTGGTCACATGGCAGCTTCCTCATTGATATTCCCAATTGCCGTCAATGGGGAACATCAAAAATTATTTTCTTCCTTAAAACGAAAATTGTAATGATAAAACTTGCCATATAAGAAGAACTCTTTAGATGCTTTCGATTGAGGTATAAAGCCGAATTTTAGTTGGAGCACCACGTGGTATAAATCGCATCTCAATGTGCACCAAAACGACGATTTTCTGAAATTCGTGATTTTTTTGAGGGGTCTGAAAATATTTTTATCGCAAAATATACCTTCTGTAGAGTAAGTATTCATTACTCGTATATTCATACAAGGCGCAATGTCGCAATGGAAAAAATGCAAACATAGAACAATTGGGCGAAATTCCTGGAGGCGTATATGGCAGAAAAATTTTACTAATATTATTGAGCTTTAAACAGCTTACACAAACACCTTTGCGTAATATGTAAACCAAATTTGGTATTAAAACAAGAAACAATACTCTCAGAATAAATTTTCTTACAAACAACACCCAGATGACATTGTGGTAAATTTGGAAGGCACCCACAAGACCAAAAATTTTTTTCTCTCCTAAATATTCTAGCAATTCACTGTTTTCAACGTAATAAATCGGCACAATTTTTTTTCAATACATTTGAGATAGTTGCCAAAATGGCTGGGACGTTTGGCATGGAATGACCCATATCTAAATCTTCTAGCTCAAACAATGTCCACTGTCCTTATGCAGCCAAAGCTTTAATAAAGTGCTGTGTGTGAGCCAGACACCAATTTTGTATTCTTAATCTGTAAAGCTAACGATATTCATTTGGAAACATTGTTATTGCAAAAAGCTTCTACTTGGGATGCTGCTTTATATCCTTGAGAAACTTTCAGTAGTGATTTTAAAGTCCCTTGGAATTGGGCTATCGAAACCTGTACAAACCCTGCTACCTTCTCAGCCTAGAGTTAAAGGGACACTAAAGAGCAAAACGATTTTTCTCATATTAGTAAACTACTCTTTCGCAATACCAAAAACACCACGCTTGCTGTGAGAAAACACGCAAAAACAAAATGTGGGTGGTGACGCCACCTTGAAGTTTCCGCACCATTTGCCATGACTGCGCCTACTAGGGACTACGTAGATCCTAATCGGTAAAAATGAAGTACATTGTCCTCTGAGGGTGCCATAGACTTAACATACCAAGTTTGGGGTAATTTTGTTGAGCCAGTGGTGCCAAAATACGATAAATACACTTTAAAAACCGTGACGTCACGTGGGGAGATTTTGGCATGAAATTTAAAAAATGAAACTTTGAACTTGATTTTCTCCTCTATTAATAAACCTATGATGGCGAAATCAATGACATCAGTGTTCTCAGAGCACAATTCATCCATCTAAACCGATTCATTGTTTTTCTTTAGTGTCCCTTTAAACTAATGAACAGTTTTTGTGATTCACATTTATGAGAATGAATGCAATAGGGTTTTCAGCTGTACTATAGTGTGCAAAATACAACCTTTATTTGTGCAGGTGCCCGTGCTGCAAGTTCAGTCGTAACTCCTGTGGAGGGGGACCGACCCCATGGAGAAAATAGGGGCTGACGAGCTGCGTTTAAGTATGCTTTGCTGGTGCTTTTAGCTATTTCAAAAGACACAAGAAGTCGCCCGACATCACTTGGCCATAGGCTGCTCTTCCTCATCTCAATGAGCATAGCTCTTGGAACACTGGCTCCGCCAGAAAACTAGCCATAAAGTTCAAGGTAAAGTTTTTAAACCATGTACTTTTTGTCATCTCATGTGAGCTGCCATACACACATAGATGAACCTTTGTTGTTGCTTGGAGGTAGACTTCATGCTTCTCTCCCAGCAGCCCAGCTCTCTTCTCTTTCTATTATGTATTACTTTTCTTTGATTTATGCTTTAATGACCAAAGTATGCATGCTCACTCCCTGCGTGTGAAGGAGAAATGCACCGGTGTTTAAACACCATAAAAGGATGCAAAAAGTTAAAGGACCCCTTGTGACTTTTTTTACTGTAATTTGTAGCCTTGTGTCTGGAAATGCCGAAATTGAGTGAGTCATAAATGCTCTGACATATCGTATAATTAATGCTAGTGTGTCTAATTCTGGCCACTTTTAGCTTCATTTTGAAACACCCGCCTGAGATTGTAAGAAACTACTTCCCCACAGCGGGGAAGCACCTAGGACATTGTGCGCTAAAGGTTTGGTGACATTGACAGCGCAGTTTTCAAATCGGGGGCCCCGCGCGCGATAAAGAATGAAACGATGTGGGTGCTTCGGTATGAGGTAAGCCGGTTAAGTGCATGTCCCCTCAGGAAAATGAAAAGCATTCCTGGCTTAAGCAGCCAAAACCACCCTGAGAGCAGCCCGACAACTGAGCGAGAGGGACGAGAAACAATAGCCCTCGTCAGGTGCCAGTTGTGGTATTGTGTGCATCCTGTCCATCTTTTGTGACGTCAACAATACTGGCTTTTCTTGTGGAACGTCACACGGGGCCTTCATCTATTTCATATTAGTGGAGGTGTCGCGAGGTGCTGCCAACTCAGATGAGCACTCACGCTTACTTTAAAACCAAATTAAAATATCTTAAAGGTAACGTTTGCCACTATTAATCGGCCAGAAGTGACCACGTGTGCAGGACAGTCAAACAACACAAACATCTCGAGGTCTTGATTTTGCTGTCAGGGGCCCATTAAACGGAACCAAAAGTATGCAGAGGGGACAAGAGCCGTATGGGTCCACCCTATGTGTTTTTAAAAGCTGTAAATGATTTAAAGTAGTACTGTGTATTCTACTTTAGGAGACCGGTAAGCATTCATCATACTTGCAGAAAAACTTTTTTTCATAAAAACGTTACCAAGCTTATGTTGAATGCACTAATCTTTCTTTGATGGAAATGATTTCAGTAACATTATTTTGTCACTGTATAACCATGGCGGTAGCGATCTTGCCATGCTTTCTTTTGTTCTTCAGCTTTCGAATACTATTCTTCTATGTAGGAGTGTGTTTTCCCATCAGAGACTGATGCTGGGACTGTTGGTACATAGTTCAAAATGTACGTAGGGAAGGAGGAATTGTACAAGCACAGACACCCAGTGTGTGTGCATTCCATTACTTCCTCTTGTGTAAGACTCCTTGAGGCTGAGTGTTGTTCTTTCAAACTCTTTTAGTGAAATTGTATGAGCTATGTTTATTGCATAAAAATAAAGCAGTCTTTATAACTGAAATCTTGACTGTCTCAAATGAAATAATTTCACTTTTCACACAGCTTAAAATTTTATTTAACTACGAAACAAAAAGGGGGCGCCGACCATTCTAAACAGAACATTTATGACGTTTCGACTTCCAGCATGGAAGCCTTGTTCACGATGAATACATCATCAGAAGTGGCTCGTTTTATTTGGAAGACGAAACGTCATAAACATTTTGTTTGGACTGGTCTGTGTCTCTTTTTTATTTCAAATGTACCCTCCTAGTCAGACTGGATTCCGCCATGATCCCGACTTCAAATGTCATATAACGTACCAAGTGCTCACTGAACAGCAACATCTTGTGTTGACAAGTGTGTAGAAGACTAGGAGTGGCACAGTCATCATTAGGATCTATTCAGTGTGTTCTAATAAAGGAAGATGTCGATGGAGGGCTTCACCATGGGGACAGCGGCTCATCGTTTTTTCTTCAATTGTGTTTTTCTCCATAATACATTGAGAGCCAATCTTTGAGATAGAGACTTAGGACAGAAAGCTAGGGCTATTTCTGAAGTGTAGTAGCTTGTAATGTTTTAATTGTCATAATCTTTCACAAGTGGCAAAAATTGATTTTCTTAATGAGTGGGACCTTTAATCTTTGTTTTTGCAATCACAAAAATCACATTTTTTTTTGCAATCACACAAAAAAAAAGGTACAAAATCGAATTTTTGAACTTCGCGCCGAACCCTACTACCGGTCAGTCAGCATGACGTCACTAATCGATTTTATTTTTTTTTATCTACGGCTGGTTTCTGCAGATCAAAATGTTACGAAGCCTCAGCGAGAGTGGAAAAGCGCAAGACCATCTTTGTTCCACACCTTGAGCTCAGCCAAATAACCCAGAAGTATGTTACGCAGTAATAAATGTTTCCCATGGAGAAAAAGTTCTCTATTTTATGCATTTATGATTGGCGCCCGCAAATGACGGATCGATTGAAGGCGCTTAAAAATCGCGATTTCGGTTTAGGTTTCTGATTGCGTGAAGCGCCACCTGCTTCCTGCTGCAAGCGTCATGGCGACTTCCTGTTTACTTTTCTGGCTCCAACGCGTGCGTACAACTTCCAAACTTCTGCGCTGTTCTACGTGACATTGTGAAATCTATATGTATATATACGCGGTGGTCATATGTAGCACCACCCGGAGCATCAAGCACCAATATATGATATGCGACACTTTGCCTACTGGTCGTCAGAAGGTAAGCAAAACGCCACTGCATCCTGCACAAGCTTGCGCGGCCCGCGTGGTAAGGCGAATATGTAGTGCTTCTACTGCTACCGCTGCCCTTGCATTTGGGAATGACGCTTTTCTGCTTTAATATCGCGTTAACTATAGCGACCAAGGCCTGCGTGTTTAATGTGGAAGAGCGTGAGCTGCGCATACACGGACTTTAGAGAATAGACGACGCATCGTGTTTTCTGTTCTCGTTCGAAACATGTCCTCAGTTCTCGATCGATTCCAACGAACTAGAACTTTCTGTCCGGATTTTTAAAACGATATCGCATTTGTTCTTCCGCATGGTTACAAATAGACACCACATGGAAAGAAGTGAGATTGTACGAATGAAATTGCTCTCCAAGAAAAGGTGGACAGAAATATGGGCTTCAGAGCAGTGTGCATAGATTGCAATATTTAAAGTATACCAAGACGATTTAGACAACCTGTAGTCACATAAACCTGGCCACACAGCATTTGTACAGAATCGTCTCTCGTCTCAGGGTATCATTAACGTCTATCGCTCATCCTTTACAAGTTAAATGCGGCCGCCGTGGCCGGGATTCGTTCCCGCGCCCTTTGGATAACCACACCACCGTGGCGCGTCTCTTTGATGGGGTCCTTCTATGCCAAACGTCCGCGACATTGCACTCGTACTTCTCAAGATTCTGTTCTAAAAATCGTGGCCAAGCATTTTTGTGCAATATTCGGCTTCCTTCATGAAACTGTCATTGTAAGAAAATTTTTTTCTGTGTCCTTGGGAGGGATTTGAACGTTGCCATAGTGGTTGCTAGAAAAGGAATGGTGATTTCTTATTTCCTCCCATTGCGTCCGCTATTCAGTCTCGCGATATGCTTTGTGGTGAAGCAAAAAGGCCATTCTGCGTCCATTCTGAGAATTTTTAAAAAATTCCACAATGTATATCAACACAATACAATAACACCACATGCCAGGATAGTTGCCAGTAAGTGTGTCATAAAAGTATGGAAGTCGATGACCGAGAAGTTTCAAAGAATGAGGGGCGCAAACATAGAAAAATGTGTAAATGGGGTGTCGCACCACCCATATACACAGAAATACGAATAGACCACATCAAAGTCCAAGTACCAAATTGCCACACGAACTTTTTTTTTTTTTCGATTCAATTCTGCCAAAGACAGCATCTGAATAGAACCACCTCCTCGCCTTTGTCGCCAATAACCCAGACCATTAATCTTTTCAAGCTGCCTTGCTTAACATTGTATAATGTACATGTATTAACAACTCTCCTCTGTAACGCTATTTGGAATTGAGAGTGAGTTAAAGAAATGCATGACTTATGTTCAGGCACATGCAGTTTGGTGATGCAGTCAAATTAAAATTGCACTTGTTTCGAAGGGTGTACAAAGGAAATTCGATTCTGAAAGTTTAATTATAGTGATTTTTGTTTTAAGTGAGAAAAATTTATGTTGAGCATGTGCCGCGTCCTTGGACGGCAGCTCGTAAGTCCGCTTCCTTGGGGCAAGGGAAAGATGCAACGGCCACACAAGTGGCAAGATTTTATGCTGCTTTGTGTATTTCTATGCTTTGACAAGCATTCATAGGCTTTCTGCAGTGCCACCAATCCGCCATGTTTCAGATGGTTTGTTCAGAAATATACTGTTATAGTATAATAAAAGTATATAACAAACACTGGGGATACACTTTAATTCTTTTTTGCAGCTCCCATAAACGTGACTCGCACATCCGCAGGTCGTCCTTTGGCTGCATCCCTTGGAAGCACATAAAATGAGCATTGCGAATGACGCGTCTACTGCTTCCTTGTCATACAGGAGAGCCTGTAAAAAAAAAGTGAGAGCGATAAATATATAAAAGGACAGTGCCGCCTTACAATTACTGTGCTGAAGTGAGTGCCAACAAAAGCTGCACTAAGTGCAAGGCTCGTTCTTAAAAGGTGTTAAAGGGGTACTGACACGAAAAATTTCAGTTGTTTTTTTTGCGTCAAATGCGAGGCCAAGCCCTCAAGAGCCTACAAACGGTAGAGCTAAGCGCAAGTGCACCCTGAAAAAGTAATTACAATATGTTTTTAAAGGCTAGTTTCGGTTCCTACTTTACCCTGATGTCACAACACGGTATGAGCTTCTCGTCACGTGCTTGCACAATATATAGTGACGTTTCCACGGCTGCTCAGCACCGTGGCTCCGTTGATGACGCACAAGCGGCCATTTTGAACGTTTCGCTGACGCACAAGTGGCCATCTTCGAAGTGTTGGTACCTGACGTCATCACAACTAGCCAGACTGCTGCGTGAAGTCACCAGAATTAGTACTGTAGCCTGACGTCAAGCTAGTGTCGGTGTCGGTAGGTGCGCCATGGAAAAGTTACTTTCACATAAACATAAAATATCTGATCAGCCTTTGCTGAGCTTCACACTTGCTCAGAGGCGTCTCTGCATACAGGAGATTTGTATGGCGGAGTAAACTCGCCTTCAAAAAAAGGCGTCAGTACCCCTTTAAGCGCCGGTTACACACACAAGTCAAAAGTTAAGTATAAAGTTCGTCTTTGAATGCGGCAGTTAGTGAAGAGAAAAAAAAAAACTGGGGGCAGCTACGTACTATTGGCGCGAAGACTGAGGAAACAAAGCTGGTGGCGTTCCCCTCCTCCTCACCCTCTTTTCCCTTTCCACCCCTTGCTATAGTGTACTATTAAAGAATATGCTATGCCTCACCGGTCTCCCCTCCTCCTCACACTCACTTCTGTTTCCCTTCCCTTTTCCATACTATTGGGCATGAGGCCCACCACTGGAAAAGCTGGCGCCACTGTCAACGTGACAGATAGACATGATCAGCAGTAGCATTGTCTGCTTAGGGAGCACCGACATGTGCTGAAAACAATATTTTTGAATAGCACCTGCGCTGCAATTTTGACTAAATGAGGAGTTCTCCCGCTTCAGCTGAGCACTTGACAACACTTGAAAGCACAGCAATATGAAAACGTGAGCTTAGTAACTTCGTAACGTACTCGTTACTATTTCGGAACTGTAACTGCTGCCGGCCAATTTGTCTGCTGAGCGCCTATTTAACGTATAGGTGCGGACGTATTCACTAAGAGAGGCAATCTTTACGATGACAGCTTTGAAATGCAGCTGTTGCTTAAATTCCACAAGAACTTGTGGAAACTTCTCCTTACAGTAATCTGTGCGGTAACTTTGTTTTCAAAAAGGAATGTGCTTCTTTCGATCGGCAACTGTGGGTACACGTTTCTGTAGTTATTAAATTTTTCCACGAATGAGGCTGATCTTGAACACTTTCACATAAACGCTCGCAATTCTCGCGGCAATTATACAGGTTGTGATGTCTCTTTATGAAGAGCGTTGATGATAAAATCTTTTGTGCAGTCACACTGCGAAAAAAGTTCGGCATATCCCTCGCCTTGTGGGAATCGGTTCCATGCAAAGCAGTCAGCGAGTAGCTGTGCGTGCTGCATTTTTTGGCTTTGAGCCAAGGAATACAAATGTAAAGCTTATTAGACTGCTTGAAAAGCAGAGCTAACACTGGAACCGCCATTAAAATTATCTCGACATGATGCCTGAATCATAGGAGTATATAAGTATTGCTTATTGCCTTGTTATAAAATTAGATAGCCAGCACTGCAACCACAACTGACCTTGCACCGACATTACGCCTGTGTTGGGTTTTTTTTCCGAAATCAGTTTCAAGACCTGGCGTAGCTCTGTGGTAGAATACCTGACTGCCACGTTGAATGCCTGGGTTTGATTTTCTGCTGGGGTCCTGATTTTTAATGTTTGAATTCATTAGGTCAACGCTGCTGATATCGGTTTTTCTTAACGCACTCTCATTTAAATTACCAATGTCTGTTCTCGCCGTTCCTGGGTTGATATATACTGTCAGTCACCCGTGGCACATACCCGCATACTGCAGCCCGTGGTATACAGGGTGTGTACCACACGTATGTAGAGGAAAGGGTTTGACGACGTATGCGAAAGGATTTTAACATTATTCATGTCATGACCAGACTATCGTGTTCGTCAAATTCTCTTACCCTCCGATGCCAGTTTTGGCCCACACTAAGTTAGAACACCAGATGTAGGTAGCTAGATAGATAGATAGGTAGATAAGTATACATAGAAACGTTCAAAGTGCCTTTGGTTCGCTAAGAAATGCTTCACATTTAAAATGGCTTTACCATGTGTCACGCGAGTTAGAAGCCATCACATCTAACTGTCCAGGTGACTTTAGGTAACTATACTCTTGCCAAGGTACGATACATTTGTCCAACTTATTCTTCTTAAATCTGTACTTCACGTAAAATTGTCATTTGGGCTAGAAGTTTTATGTAAATATATAAACATCAGCTTTATAAAATTGTTACTTGGGATTCCTGCAGCAATAATGCAGTGATTAATATTTATGACCATGAAGTAACAACAAAAGTAACGTCCGTTACTTTTTTTCGGTAAATGTAATGGTAACACGTTAACTTTTTAAGAGGTAACGTAGGGCGGTAACGCGTTCCTTTTTTGTTAGCGTAACGGGTAACGTATTTAGTTACTTTTTCTCAGTAATGCCTACAACACTGACAATTATAGATGCTTATTTATGCTACGGCTGCGTCATCGCTTAATTGAGGCTTCATTCTCGTATGATCTATTTATTTATACAGACGGACCACTGTAAGAGTATATTTCTTTTGGTGAATTCCATTGGCAGATTCGGAGCACTTCCGGTAGCAGTTTTTCTGCTCCATTCAGAGCAAGTCCGTTCCATTGGCGGATTGAGAGTGCTCCCTGTATGTTTCATTGGCAGATCTGGAGCAGCTCCCGCTACTCCTCGAAAAGCGGCGGATTCGACCGGAAGTCGCAAGCTCCCAGCGTGTGCACGCAGAGCGTGGCGTACCGCATGCGCGATGCAATGTGCTGTCTGACCGCACCCGTTTTCTCCGCTCGTGCCCGTGAAGGCGAAAACGGCGCAAAACGCAAGGAATGCTGGGCGCTTGCGAAGCAAATGTGCGCTAGCGGCCCCTACCATTTGCTCTGGCGGAGCCCTCGTGTTCCATTGACAGATTTCCTTCAGTTGCTCTCCGCCGGAGTGAAGTGCTCCGGCGCAGAGTTCGTCGGCCACTCCGAATCCACCAGTGGAATTCACCATTCAGAAGCGTGAAAATCTGGGCCGGTTAGTTCATGTTTAGGTGCGAGGAAACCAGCAAAACTCAAAAACAAGGACGATAGAAGAAGGCACATTCAAGCGCACACCATCGCCGGAAACGGTGTTTTGCTTGAATGTGCCTTCTTCTATCGTCCTTGTTTTTGAGTTTCGCTAGTTTCCTCGCACCTAAATTCACCATTAGGGATTGCCCACATTTCATGCAAGAAGATTGTTTGGGGATGCCCCATCACGGCGACCGCTCGCAATGTGCACTCACTGTACAATTTAAACAGATAGCGCCTGTAAGCAACCCTGTGCTTTCTTTTCATCCAAAATTATTATTTTGATTGTAAAAACTTCTTTCGTTTGAAAGTATCCACAGAAATGTCCGTTAGGGCTTCCACGTGATGTTTTCACAGAGCGCCGATAGCGAAACCGATGAGGAGTGCGCCGACATTATCCTACCTAGAACGCAAGTGCGGTGCATCCGATAAGAGGATGACTCCATAACTCCTCGCCTCCAATACTATACAAGACTGTTGTGCTATGCTTTACGCTCTCCGCTCCTCCTAACATCACTCCTTACCCTCACTTCCTTTCCCACCCCGTATTATACTATACTATGCAAAGCTATGCTATGCTAGAAACTGCTTGGCACATATCCACTTTTTGTGGCACATACCTGTAGAGTTTTTGCTAACACCTCACGGTGGAACTTCTTTCACAAGTAACCATCGAATGGCTTCTTTGAAGGAGTTTATTGCCTCACGAATCAACCGCCCCAAAAATTTTTTAAATCCGTGCGTACGAGCGGAGTTAGAGATTTGTCGCACGCTGTAATTGCTTTCTCTCTCATCCCAACGAGCGCACTGGAAGCTAAGCAGGGGAGGGATGGCACAGGGGAAAGAAGTTACATCATCTGCACGTCATCATTTGGTGCACTTTTTCTTTTTCCTTTCGAACGCATCGTGAGTGCATGCGCAGGCACGTGGCACGTTAACTATGCAGCTGACGATGCTCAAGTCAGCTGACAGCCCGTGAATTTGGGTATATGGCATAATTTGTAGAAAGAAGAGGGAACGATTTCTAGCTGACTTTCAGAATTAATGGTAAATTCCAGGCCTTGTGCTGCGCTATAATGTTTGGCTCGCGTGCTCTCAGGAGCCTCGACTACCGATCGGCAGTGTTTTCTAACCATGCCGAAAAAGTGTTTCAGGGCCCCTTTTAAAGAACTTCGCTGTTGAAAAAGAAAAGGAAATAGCAGGGGGACAAGCTAGGAGAGTGCTGCCCTCACTTGTTCCTCTCCTAATTCTTTCTTTTTTGATAGTGCCAAGTCACCAAAAGTATTATGGTTTGTTTAGACGATGATTGCCTAGCAGATAAATGCACACACACATACAGCAGAGGAATGAGCAATTATGATCGAGTTAAACAGAGTGACTGTTAATATGAGGCTGCTAGAAACCTGCTTTCACTTGTGGAGCTGATGTTCAGCCTTCATTTCTGTGGTTGGTGCATGAAGACTAGGACTGTGTTTTGTTCTATCTAGCACAACTGAGCAACCTTGTACCAGTGCATGCACGTGGCCCTGTTTACATGAAAGTGTGTTCACCTTTGCAGCTCGCAGATGTTGAACAGCTGATGGCGCAAGGAGAATGCCAATATCTTCCTTGTACATTTCAAAACAATTCTTGAACATGTAATTCCCGTCCAGAAGTGTTGCGTCCTTTAGTCATCCTACTGTGTTGCTCCTGAAATGCAATAAAAAGTACAATGTGAAAATTTGCTCTGGTGTCTCTAATTAAAGACATTATTCAGACTGCATGTTCAGACTCCAAAACTTTCATATTGACCAAGCATATTCACTGAACCAAGTGTGCAAGGGGTCCAAGAACAAATAACTTCCAAGATTGGCAACATTTCAGTCCATAATCAGAACAGGCATTCCAACTATTTCTCAAGGCCGTGAATTAAAACCGTGATTTGTGTTAAATTTGACAACAGCAGCATGCTTGGGCACATAGTGCATGTTGATGTTGGGCAGCAGCTCGTTATGCGCAGTTTTTAGCAAATCTTTAACATTAATTTTTATGCACATGGCTGTTCAGCGACAGCGACCATACGTAGTAGTGTAATAGGGTTTCACTGGAGAACAACGGATGCCCCACAGTGGTGGGGCTGCAGATGTTTACAGCCAGCCACTTTTGTGATGTGCAGAATGCTGAAACGAGCAAATACATTTGTTTTCTCAACAATGCCTGTGCATTGATTGATTGTGCCACTTAAAGGGACTGACAACCAATTTTTAGGGCACCTATCTTCTTTAGCGCAATGGAAAGCTAACTGGTCAGATTGTCTAGCCATGGAATGGTAACGTGGAAAACGCCGTGAAACATTTTTAATCAGAATTTTTCTATCTGCGGCGAATATGAACTCTTAAACACACTTGACAACACATGCTGCAAACAATGAATCCGAGAGCGGTTTGTGTTTTAGCGCGAAGCTTTACTGCGCATGCGTGCACTCTGCGCGCATGCGCCGCGGCTGGACATGGGCCACTGGCGGCTGTGAAGGCAGCGCCGCTTTTCACCATGCAACTTCTTTTACCTCGTAGGCAGCATAGAACTGAGCGGGGATAGATAATAATATGCATACTCTAACTTTGAGGACCAATTATGGCGTGCATGACAGCATCACACTACGTATACGTACAGAAAAGTGACCGACTTCATAATCCAGCTTCAAGGCTCTTCCGCTAGGCTGCGCAACATAGCGGTTTTTGTTACTTTTAAGCATGATTTAAAAATATAAATCCTACTCGCAACGCGAAAAGGATGCTGGAATCTGTCACTATATTTCACGATCTTTTCATTTTTACCAGGATCTAATAGCACGTTCTGCCCAGTTGTCGGTCCCTTTGAAGGCCCCCTGACAACACAACTTCAAAGCCAAAATCTTCTGTGTTCCATTCTCCCGCATACATAGGTAACTCAAACCATGTATTACTGGTGAACATAGTCTTAAACGCATTTTAATATGGTCTCAAAGGAAGCGCAAGTGCCCGAATTGGTGACAACTTGTGACCACATTATCAGTATGATGCATTTAGTGGCTACTCAGGCCCACTGATAATTCACCTGTTCTACGAGCATAGTCGACATCAATGACGGACAAGCTTGCAGGGCGCACAACGAGGGCTATCGTCATTCACCTCTCTTGCTTTATTCTTGGGCTGCTTTCTAGGTGCTTCTGGATGCTTACGCCAGTGGTATTTTAAACATTGCAAGATATAAACAAGCATTCAAATAGTGGTGAGGTTTTTTTTGTTCCCAAGGGGGGCTGTGAAATGGGTGCCCTGCTGGCAGCTGTACTTTAGTAAACAAAATTCAACAGAAGCTCCCTCGTCAAGTCACCTGCTCAAGAAACTCAACCACCTGAACGGAATGGAGTCACTATTTTAGCACTTTACTTCTTCTCATGCTGGTAATAAATTGCTTGTATCTAAAAAAAAAGGATTTGGAAAAGTTTCCAAGTCACTGTGGTATGTGCGTAAGGTGATTATGACAGTGTACAGCTTCATATTCGTTGTGTGACTGTCAGCAGATTATCTTGGAATGTCTCTGCTAGGTACACAACAGTGAAGTTGCTAAACGAAGTTTGCCACCTAAACATGCGGAATGAAAATAATGCTTATGGAGATTAGACGCAGCAGTCTCTAATACAACATATGTGTCACTGCTGCTGGCCCTGGAACAACTGTAAAATAAGCATTACAACAGCTGTAACTTGCAACAGTATAGTATAATAACAGTAATAGTCACGGAACTTTTATTTGGCAGCGAGCATCGCCTGCCTGTGTTACATGCTCCGTGTTGACATGAGCTGCGTGACAGTGTGTATCGCAAATTTTTTTTTTTCTCTGACACCATTGATGCCCTAGCTGAGCTGTGCGCCACCAATCTAGCAGGTGGTGACTTGTAAAGCTGACACATCGTGCAAGGCTTGTAAGCCATCTGGCAAGCGGGGTTGCTTCAGCTCATTGCTGCAGTGGGCATCTTGCTCTCGCTATCCACTCAACCTTCAAAATTGGATAGCACAAGATTGAACAGGTCCTGTGCATCTGTGTTCCTTCTAAGTCTTGTTCGATTTCCCATTATGCAATTTTGAAGATTATGAGCCAACTAGCCTATCAACGTATTTTGTTTGTTATCCACCCAACGCCCGCAGGATCCACATGTCTGCGGCTGTAGCTTCACCCCTGGAGACACACTTTGCCCGAGTTTAGGCTGATCGGTGATCGTTCCCATATACCTTTTGTTTGTCCGCATGCTTTTGGAGATGGTCACCGTACAAGAGAATATAAGAACAGCTGGTAGTGTGGTGGCACATTGCAGAGCAGATCTTCCACACACTTGGTCTCTGTTGCCTGACGGCGCGTGCTCGATGGAGCTTGACCTGTCGAGTGCGCGTGACGGTTGGCTGTTTGACAAGTTGAGGAGGCAAAGCAGGGTCGAGGAGGGTGTCACTATAATTGCTTGCAGTTGCCTTGGTATGCTGTGCGTGGCTCAATTCATGGTGCAAATGATTTGATGATGATGTAGAATAAATTCTTACAAAAAATTTCAAAGACAGTTTCAGGGTCCCTTCAAAGTCAAGTTTACTTGGCTCTTATCCTATTCGAAATTATCTTCGTGAATACTTTGTACAATGATGAGGCTGACATGTCTAGTTTAAATTCTTTTATGGCTCCATTTTTTTTGTATTAGTAAAACATTGGCGTTTTTCCAACTCTGTTACATTCGAATTTTTGCATCTTGCCGTATGACCGTGTGCGGTACGGCGTCACTCTCTGCGTACCTTTGCAAAACAAGGCGGCTGAATGAACGGCTTGGGCACTCCAGACAAGCGTGATTCATACTGTAAGACATGTTTCGGTACATAAAACTAGTACAAGTAATGGCGAAGTTAACGAAACATCGCCCTGCGCACTGTTAGAATAAAATGATAAGTCGTTCTTTAGCTGTTTCTTGTTTACAAGTACCAGGTTTTCAAACGCCCCAGTCGGCCAACAGGATTATTCATTACCGCAGTACAACGAATCTAAGAACTTGCCTAGGATTAACGATAAGGGAGTGCCCTTACTACTAGTCGATGAGATAATATCAGTAGCGGTTATCACTTACGCAAAGCCGAACATTGGACGAGTTCGTGCAAGTTAACCATGTCGAACTGTAGCAGCTGTAGTGCATGAAAACACACGATCGGTTCTTTCGCAGAAAACTTTTTTCTGCTCGCGCAGCGATCGTGGATGAGCCTCTTGTGCCGCAGTTCGAAATGTTTATCACGCTCCGTATCCACAACGTAAGAACGGCAGCATAGCTATATGATCACGCTCTCTGATATGTAAATGTAACAGGTACGCCGACATTTCAGACTAGCGGAGCAAGAACTCGAAATAACAGAGATCGCTACTTATTGTGGCAAGGCAGCGCATTGCAGCACCTTCGCTGTTTCGCCCTCGACGTCCGTCAATCAAGCAAAGGCAGTACTAGACGTTCTCTGAGGCAGTCACGACGAAGTCGCTACGGGACACCGGTTCACGGACTACGCTGTCGAAACGAAAGCTGCACGACTCGCGGTCATCGTCGTCGGTACAGAGACAAGAGACGAACGCGCGAACATACATGCACACGTGGAACAGATGGAAAGCCGACACCGGTCGACCGGTCGGCGAAGCGAAGCGGCGTTCCAGAAAGCTCCGCCAAGATGTGACGGCGCCACCATCGAAAATCCCTAGAGATTCTCTCCCTAGGTACCTAGCTTTCGAACACAAAAGGATTTTGTACGACATATAGACGCTCGCTCTTCCCCCGACCGGTGTCGGCTGTGTTCCACGTTCCACGTGTGCACGGGATCGCGCGTTCGTCTCTCGTCTCTGTACCGACGACAATGACCGCGAGTCGTGCAGCTTTCGTTTCGACAGCGTAGTCCGTGAACCGGTGTCCCGTAGCGACTTTGTCGTGACCGCCTTTGCTTGATTGACGGACGTCGAGGGCGAAGCAGAGCGAAGATGCTGCAATGCGCTGCTTTGCCACAACAAGTAAGTAGCGATCTCTGTTACTTCGAGTTTTGCTCCGCTAGTCTCTGTCGCGAGTAATAGCCACAATACATATCAAAGTGTGATAGTATAGCTATGCTGCCGTTCTTACGTTGTGGGTTCGGAGCGTGATAAACATTTCGAACTGCGGCACAAGAGGCTCATCCACGATCGCTGCGCGAGCAGAAAAAAGTTTTCTGCGAAAGAACCGATCGTGTGTTTTCATGCACTACAGTCGCTACAGTTGGACATGGTTAATTTGCACCAACTCGTCCAATGTTCGGCTTTGCGTAAGTGATAACTGCTACTGATATCTCATCAACTAGTAAGGGCATTCACTTGTCGTTAATCCTAGGCAAGTTCTTAGATTCTTTGTACTGCGGTAATGAATAATCCTGTTTGGCGGCTGGGACGTTTGAAAACCTGGTACTTATAAACAAGAAACAGCTAAAGAAGCGACTTAGCATTTTATTCTAACGGTGCGCTGGGCGATGTTTCGTTTAACTTCGCAATTATTTGTACTAGTTTTTTGTACCGAAACATGTCTTACAGTCTGAATCACACTTGTCTGGAGTGCCCAAGCGGTTCACTCGGCCGCCGTCTTTTGCAAAGGTACGCAGAGAGTGACGCCATACAAATACCACGGTCATACGGCAAGATGCAAACATTCTAATGTAACAGAGAGTTTATAAAACACTAATGTTTTACTAATACAAAAAAGGAAGACATGAAAGAACTAAACTAGACATGTCAGCCTCATCATTGTACAAAATATTCACGAAGGTAATTTCGAATAGGGTAAGAGCCAAGTACCTTGACTTTGAGGGACCCTGAAACGTTT